>NC_090446.1:447982203-450482203 GCF_031143425.1 Pleurodeles waltl
AATGGGAGCATACCACCACTCCCAGGAGACGATGGCAACGGTCCTGGACAAGTTGCAGGAGACCCTGCGTCTGCAGGAGGAGCAGTATTTGGGGTTCAGGGAGGAGCTCAGGACCATCGGCTCCGCCCTGGGCACCACTAGCCAGGACGATGAAATGCCCACCACCTCCGCCGGCGCTAGTGGACAGGACGCCCCGCCACAGGACCACCACACCAGCACCCCCACCCCCTGCAGACAGACAACCACCACGAAAGCGGTCCCTGAGATCCAGGAACAGGACAGAGCAAGATGGCAAGACCCCTGCCAGGAAATAAGACTATCCTGATTGTCCCCCCACTGTCCCACTTTGTTACCCTGTCCAGATTGGAACTGCCCCAGCTCCACTTCCAATGGCCAGATGTGCAATGTACCTGTGAGACTAATAGACTGGACTCTGCCATGGACATTCTTCCACCATAACCCATACCCATTTCACAACCCACCTACATTTTTATGCACTTAAATAAACACCCTTGAAACACTAATAAAACTGGAGTCAGTCTATGATTTTGAACTTTGTATTGTCAATTTCAGTGTCAAAAAGGGTTACCCATTGGAAGGCCAACATACCAATGTCACACATCACAAGCCTTTCAAGGGTGCAAGATGTTGACACGTAGGTTACCACATTTGTGAAACTGAAAAGGAAGGGGACAACTCAGTTAACAAATAGTGAGTGAAATGTAGGTACAGGATAGAGGTAGACGTGTGAAAGTTAATGTTATGTTAAACCTGAAAATGTACTCACCTGTGTCTATCTGGAAATATTGCTGTACGACTGACTCCCTGTTGTTGTTTTCTTCTTCCTCAGCTTCATCCTCATCACTGTCCACAGGCTCCACAGGCTCCACAGCTGCTACAACACCGTCATCTGGATCATCCTCCTGCAGAAAAGGCACCTGGCGTCGCAATGCCAAATTATGGAGCATGGAGCAGGCGATGATGATGTCGCACACCTTCTTCGGTGAGTAGAATAGGGACCCACCTGTCATATGGAGGCACCTGAACCTGGCCTTCAGGAGGCCGAAGGTGCGTTCGATCACCCTCCTAGTCCGCCCATGGGCCTCATTGTACCGTTCCTCTGCCCTGGTCCTGGGATTCCTCACTGGGGTCAATAGCCAGGAAAGGTTGGGGTAACCAGAGTCCCCCAATAGCCATACACGGTGCCTCTGGAGTTGACCCATCATATCAGGGATGCTGCTATTCCGCAGGATGTAGGTGTCATGCACAGAGCCAGGGAACATAGCATTTACCTGCGAGATGTACTGGTCTGCCAAACAGACCATCTGGACATTCATCGAATGATAACTCTTCCTGTTCCTGTACACCTGTTCACTCCTGCGGGTGGGGACCAGAGCTACATGGGTCCCATCAATAGCACCTATGACGTTGGGGATATGTCCAAGGGCATAGAAGTCACCTTTAACTGTAGGCAAATCCTCCATCTCAGGGAAAATGATGTATCTCCTTACGTGTTTCAACAGGGCAGACAACACTCTGGACAAAACGTTTGAAAACATAGGCTGGGACATCCCTGATGCCATGGCCACAGTAGTCTGAAATGACCCACTTGCAAGGAAATGGAGCACTGACAGCACCTGAACGTCAGGGGGGATTCCAGTCGGATGGCGGATTGGTGACATCAGGTCTGGCTCCAACTGGGTACATAGTTCCTGGATTGTGGCACGGTCAAACCGGTAGGTCACAATCAAATGTCTCTCTTCCATTGTCAACAGGTCCACCAGTGGTCGGTACACCGGCGGATTCCGCCATCTTCCCATATGTCCCAACTGACGGTGCCTAAGGACAACCGCGAAGAAACAGTCACCATTCCTCCAGGTATGTACCCACAGTCACACACAAGACTACAACAGACAATTAACCCTTCCGGGATATGTTTTGAGTGTAGGCCTCGGTATGTGTGACGCAGTAGTAAATGAAGCCATGTGGGCCCCTGAAATGGCGGCTGCCTGACCTCTAAACTGGGACAATGGAATTGTGGGGTAACTGCGCTGGCGTTGGACACCGTCACGGTAGGCGGTCGTAGAGCACGGTGCAATGCTGCATTGGTTAACATTGGACCCTATGGGTCCCAGGAGCCAATGAACAGGTGCGCCGGCGGTGATGATGCGCCCGCCGCGGACGTCACCGCCATTTTCTATCTCTTCAATCACTAGATACCTGACCTTTGACAGGAGAGGACCTACACTGCTAGTGCTGCTGTGACCTCGCTCTGGAAGCGACGATGGCTGATGCGTCTGGGGAAAGGGCCCCTGCCTTCACTGCACAGGAGTTGGAGAAACTTGTGGATGGGGTCCTCCCCCAGTACATGCTACTCTACGGTCCTCCAGACCGACAGGTCAGTACACAGGGAGCACGTTGGATGGGCTAGGCCTGGGTGGACAGGGCTGGGTGGAAGAGGGAAGGGGGCAGAGTTCTAAGAACAGAAATGCATGGGGATGAATGGGCCACATGGCCAGAGTTGGGAGGGGGCCACTCACATTGACGGTGCAGTAGGTAATGACTGTTCCTCTTTCCTTGTGCATGTCATGTAGGTCATCGCCCACCAGAAGAGGGACATTTGGCGTGCCATCGCCAAGGAAGTCCGGACCCTGGGGGGCCACCAGAGACGGGGCACCCACTGCCGGAAGAGATGGGAGGACATTCGCCGCTGCAGCAAGAAGACGGTGGAGGCTCAGCTGGGGATGGCCTCCCAACCTGGGAGGGGTGCCCTTCGCACCATGACCCCCCTGATGTTCCGGATCCTGGCGATGGCCTACCCGGAGTTGGATGGGCGCTTAAGGACATCACAGCAGACACAAGGGGGTGAGTACAACCTCATTCTGTGGACTTTGCGTGCAGTGGAGGTGTCTGGGTGGGGGAGGCGGGCTGTGGGTGTCCCTAGGCCAGGGCGAGTTAGGTAGGTAAAGCCCCTCCGTAATGTAGGCCATGTGGGACTCTACCCCAGCTCAGAACAGTGGCAAGTTGATGTATAGTTGCCCCTTTGCCATCCATGTGCGCAGATTTCTACCATTGCCATGTAGGCCATATCCCAGAAATTGCATGTGCAGAGGGCAGAAGCACGGCGTAATGCATGGGGCTGCTGCGTCTGTCTTGTCCACCAACGGTAGCGGTATGCCATGCACTAAAACTCTCTTTCTTCTGTCTCCCCCCCTTTTCCTGCTCTCCCTGTCCTTTTGTACATCAGCATCATCAGGCGGAGGTACAGTGGCACCGGAGCACGAGGGAGCTGCATCCCACATGGCCATGGAAGGCCACACCACAGACTCTGAATGCACCAGTGGGACTGAGGGCGAGGGGAGCTTCACGTCGGCCACAGGATCACCAACCAGCGACACTGACTCTTCTGCCGATGTGCGCTCCCCTGTGGTGGCGGCACCATCTGTGCGCCCCACTTCTACAGGTACAGCACCACCTCCCCTACCAGCACCGCCCTCCCAGCAGCCCCTCAGCGTTCGCCCCGTGCCCGCTCACCCAGGAGGGTGGGCATCACCTTCGCCCCAGGCACCTCAGGCCCTGCCCCAGTCACCCCTGCTGCCCTCAGTGAGGAGGCCATTGACCTCCTCAGGTCACTCACTGTTGGGCAGTCTACCATTGTGAATGCCATCCAGGGTGTAGAGCGAGAGTTGCAACACGGTAATGCATTCCTGGAGGGCATTCATTCTGGTCAGGCTGTCCTTCAGCGAACCCTGCAATCTCTGGCCTCAGCACTGATGGCAGCCATTGTCCCTGTGTCCAGCCTCCCCCCTCCAACTTCCTCCACCCAGACCCAATCCCCTGTACCCCAGCCCATCCCAAGCACACCTACAGACCAGCATGCACACAAGTCAACACCCAAAAGTAGCTCAAGCAAACATAGGCACCACACACACCACAGGCACTCACACAAGCATCACACCCATACAGACACAGCAACATCCACTGTCTCCACTGTGTCCCCCTCCTCCTCTTCTCCCTCCTCCCTCCCAGTGTCGTCTACACACACACCTGCATGCACCACATCTACAGGCACTAGGACTCGCACCAGGACACCCAGCACCACAAGCCGCTCACCTGCACTCACCAACTCCACTGCCATTTACACGTCCGCTGTGTCCTCTCCCAGTGTGTCTGTGACGCCCCCTCCCAAAGTACCCAAACGCCGGCAATCACTCACCCAACATCCATCCACCTCACGACAGCCTCCAGTACCTGCACCTGCACCCAAAACACCTAAAGTGACACCTCCTACAACCACCTCCTCTTCCTCCACTCCCAGACCCCCTCCAACTACCCATCCCAGTGTCCGTCAGAAACTGTCCCTATGTCAAATTGACCTTTTTGCCCCCACCCCCCCTCCAATTCATCAGTCCCGTCGTAGCGCCTCAGCCAAAAAGCCTCCAGTACCAGTGGTGCGTGTTCCAGGTTTTTGGAGTGCACCATCCACCAGGGCAAGCAGTAGGACCCGGAGCCAAGGCACTGTCAGCCCACCCCCTGTAAAGGCTCTGAAATTGGAGAGTGGACGACGGGACCATGTCAAGACTCCTGGTGGGACTACAACTGAAATGGGATCAAAGGCGATTGGTGAGTCAGCTGTAACTCCAAAAAAGGTGGGTAAGGTCCCGAGGAAGTCTCCCCAGCCTGTTGTGAGTGTCACGGCGGAGAAGTGCGCCATCATTTCAGGCGGTCCAGACACAACCGCCAGCACCGTCGTTACTGGTCAGGAGACCACCGCCAGAGTCACAGCCCAGGAGGGCCCAAGCATCGTTACTGGTCAGGAGACCACCGCCGGAGTCACAGCCCAGGAGGGCCCAAGTATCGTTACTGGTCAGGAGACCACCGCCGGAGTCACAGCCCAGGAGGGCCCAAGTATCGTTACTGGTCAGGAGACCACCGCCGGAGTCACAGCCCAGGAGGGCCCAAGTATCGTTACTGGTCAGGAGACCACCGCCGGAGACACAGCCCAGGAGGGCCCAAGTATTGTTACTGGTCAGGAGACCACCGCCGGAGTCACAGCCCAGGAGGGCTCAAGTATCGTTACAAAACACCTAAAGTGACACCTCCTACAACCACCTCCTCTTCCTCCACTCCCAGACCCCCTCCAACTACCCATCCCAGTGTCCGTCAGAAACTGTCCCTATGTCAAATTGACCTTTTTGCCCCCACCCCCCCTCCAATTCATCAGTCCCGTCGTAGCGCCTCAGCCAAAAAGCCTCCAGTACCAGTGGTGCGTGTTCCAGGTTTTTGGAGTGCACCATCCACCAGGGCAAGCAGTAGGACCCGGAGCCAAGGCACTGTCAGCCCACCCCCTGTAAAGGCTCTGAAATTGGAGAGTGGACGACGGGACCATGTCAAGACTCCTGGTGTGACTACAACTGAAATGGGATCAAAGGCGATTGGTGAGTCAGCTGTAACTCCAAAAAAGGTGGGTAAGGTCCCGAGGAAGTCTCCCCAGCCTGTTGTGAGTGTCACGGCGGAGAAGTGCGCCATCATTTCAGGCGGTCCAGACACAACCGCCAGCACCGTCGTTACTGGTCAGGAGACCACCGCCAGAGTCACAGCCCAGGAGGGCCCAAGCATCGTTACTGGTCAGGAGACCACCGCCGGAGTCACAGCCCAGGAGGGCCCAAGTATCGTTACTGGTCAGGAGACCACCGCCGGAGTCACAGCCCAGGAGGGCCCAAGTATCGTTACTGGTCAGGAGACCACCGCCGGAGTCACAGCCCAGGAGGGCCCAAGTATCGTTACTGGTCAGGAGACCACCGCCGGAGACACAGCCCAGGAGGGCCCAAGTATCGTTACTGGTCAGGAGACCACCGCCGGAGTCACAGCCCAGGAGGGCTCAAGTATCGTTACTGGTCAGGAGACCACCGCCAGAGTCACAGCCCAGGAGGGCTCAAGTATCGTTACTGGTCAGGAGACCACCGCCAAAGTCACAGCCCAGGAGGGCCCAAGTATCATTACTGGTCAGGAGACCACCGCCGGAGTCACAGCCCAGGAGGGCTCAAGTATCGTTACTGGTCAGGAGACCACCGCCAGAGTCACAGCCCAGGAGGGCCCAAGTATCTGTTCAGGAGACCACCGCCAGAGTCACAGCCCAGGAGGGCCCAAGTATCGTTACTGGTCAGGAGACCACCGCCAGAGTCACAGCCCAGGAGGGCTCAAGTATCATTACTGGTCAGGAGACCACCGCCAGAGTCACAGCCCAGGAGGGCCCAAGTATCGTTACTGGTCAGGAGACCACCGCCGGAGTCAAAGCCCAGGAGGGACCAGGATCCCACAGCCCCACTGGGCAATGATGGACCGTCAAGCCACACACCAATGTCCAGTGTGGAGTTCGTCATGCCACACACCAATGTCCAGTGTGGAGTTCGTCATGCCACACACCAATGTCCAGTATGGAGGTCGTCATGCCACACACCAATGTCAGTATCCGAACCGCCATGTCAGAGCACCGCTGAACAGTCCATAGACCGGCATGGCTAAGCACCGCTGAACAGGGCAAAGCCCGCCATGGTGAAGACCGCTGAACAGGGCAAAGACTGCCATGGTGAAGACCGCTGAACAGTCCATAGACCGCCATGGCAAAGCACTGCTGAACAAGGCAAAGACTGTCATGGTGAAGACCGCTGAACAGGGCAAAGACCGCCATGGTGAAGACCGCTAAACAAGGCAAAGACTGCCATGGTGAAGACCGCTGAACAAGGCAAAGACTGCCATGGTGAGGACCGCTGAACAAGGCAAAGACTGCCATGGTGAAGACCGCTGAACAGGGCAAAGACTGCCATGGTGAAGACCGCTGAACAAGGCAAACACTGTGTGGGTATGAATAGGCCGCACATCAGGCATCCTTATCCCATGTGCAGCTGGGACAGTGACAGGACAGGAACTTTCACGGGGAGACTCATCCAGTCTGGGCACCAGTCCCACCCAGTACCAGTAGAGAACTGCATCTACTTGCGAAAATGTGCCTTTGCATTCCCCAGGATGGTCTAGTGGGCAACCCACCCACTGTAAAGACTTGTGAGACTGTGGCTTTGCACTCCCCAGGATGGCACAGTGGGCAAACCACCCATTGTAGAGACTTGTGAGACTGTGGCTTTGCACTCCCCAGGATGGCACAGTGGGCAAACCACCCATTGTAGAGACTTGTGAGACTGTGGCTTTGCACTCCCCAGGATGGCACAGTGGGCAAACCACCCATTGTAGAGACTTGTGAGACTGTGGCTTTGCACTCCCCAGGATGGCACAGTGGGCAAACCACCCACTGTAAAGACTTGTGAGACTGTGGCTTTGCACTCCCCAGGATGGCACAGTGGGCATGGAGCCCTGTCGTGGATCTGGCTTCGCATTTATGTGGCTGAGGTGCCCCCCCATCCCTTCCCCCTGAGATGCCTGTAGTGTTTCTATCTGATGCCCCGGCAGTGTTCTCTCCGATTTTGGTCAGGTATCTATTGTGGGCCTCGCCCATGTATTTTTGGACTGTTGGTGCACGGACATTGTTGTGTACATATCTGCACTACTTCTTGTATTGTATATATAATTATGACAGATTTCGAGATATATATCAGTATATTTTTGTATGACATGTATATTGGCACATTACAATGTTTGACCGCAATTCGCGTTGTCTTTACATTCTTCCGGGGGGATTGTGGGTTGTTCATGTGATATTTTTGACTGCATTGGTGTGTATGTTGTAATATGCGAGGGTGGGGGTGGGGGTGTTTGGTGGGTGTCCCCCTAACTTTTGCCTCCCCCCTCCCCTGTGTCGTAGATGCAGTACTCACCGGTATCTTCTGCGCCTACGTCGCTGTTGGTCGTAGAGGAGCAGAAAGACAAGGGCAGGTAGGATTTGGAGTTCCACCTCCATGGAGTCATCGTTCCTCGTGGAGTGTGTTCAGGTGAGCGTTTTCCCATAGCAAAAGCTGTTTCCGCCGTGTTTTTATCCACGGAGAATCCGCCCCGGAAAAGGTGGCGGATTGGTGTGTTGTGATACTATGGGCGGTACATTGTCTCCCGCCTGTCTGTTGGCGGTGACCGCCGCGCTGTTTGTCTGTATTGCCGTGGCGAGCGGTGTGTTAAAGTGGCTGTCTTTGTTGGCAGTTTCCGCCAGGGTCATAATTCCCTTTTTTTGTCCGCCGGACTGTTTGCGGTATTTCCGCAGCTTTAACACCGTCCGCCAGGGTTGTAATGACCACCATAGTCTATGTTTCTTAGCCACAAAGGATGTCATAACTTTTAATAAAAGTCGGCCATTTAGGTTTAGATAGCTTATCTGCCAAACCAGCAATATTCCAGCTAGCAAATCTATAGGGTGAACTTATTGGCCTGTGAGTTATAATGCTAATAGTGCCTGTTTGTCGAACGTTTGGGAATCTGGTTGAAACAGGACAGCATATTTGTTTAAACTGGAAGAGAAACATTGTGGAAAAAGGCAACTCCTTTACCAGATGTTTTAGCACAGGTAGGGGAAAGGGGAGATGGGTGTGGATTGTCTTACAAAAGTAAATAAAAAAAATAAAAAAATGTGATTTGACATTTGGCCTGTAAAAGGTAAGGCCCCAGTCCTACTTTTGGTGCTGCATGGATGTTTAAGCCTTAAAAAGGTATTATTAACAACAAATTCATTTTTGAAACTGATGACAACACAGTGAGTATTATCCGGTTCAGGTCTGTTCCCCACCCACGAAATTGTCTGCACCCTATTTATCACATGATGTAACTGACCATATCCACCCAACCTTCTATTGAGCCAATGAGCCAACTTACTGGCAAGTCGGTCATGATTCTCAATTTGCCCTGGCCTAAGAGGAGTAACCACCTTAAGTACTATAGTATAAGGTGTGGCTTCTGGTGCAAATGCAAAAGGGAGGGGTTCTCTATTAGAGCTGCTCGGTGGCGGATAGTAGAAATCTGAAAATAACTTTTACTATCTCCATTTTAGTAAGCAGTGGTGGTTCAGAAACGTCTGAGAGTGAGGATT
The DNA here is from genome assembly GCF_031143425.1 of Pleurodeles waltl. NCBI lineage: Eukaryota > Metazoa > Chordata > Amphibia > Caudata > Salamandridae > Pleurodeles > Pleurodeles waltl. Next base: position 447,991,229 of record NC_090446.1, read on the forward strand.
AATCCATGCTTATGGCTGCTTGAAGGTACAATTATTAGTGTCAGTAGGCACCCACTTCCTTGGAGTTTAAGTGAAAGTGTCTTTTTTGAGCGGGCTCCTATATGGAGAAAAACATGATTTTAAACCCTAAATAAGACCTTCCAGGGAACCCAGACGCTTAAGATTGAATTCATAAAAGCAGTAAATTGATTTTCCAAGAGATCCAGCCTGGTGCATAAGTCATCTACGGTTGCACTCATCTGCTATTTAGGGACAGATTTACCCTTGCCATGCAAGGGGGTGTTTCTGGTCTTTATTTCTTTTTAGACGGCCTGGTTAACACACTAGTAGTAAACCTCTGGGTGTGAAATGTAATAGAACGATTAAGGACAACCAAGATATTCAGTTAGTTCTGTCTTGATCATGGGAATTTATGCCCACCATGCAAGACATTTTGGTACATCTCGATATCAAATCCAACTTAGAGATTGATAGTGAACTTTAACCCAAATCTTCTTATACTCCAATCCTTTCTCCTGACAGTCATATTGACGTCTTTTAGAAGGCAGTTACCACAGATTTGTACCACTTGGAGGACAAGCATAACTTCAGTACTGGTGAATGGTCAGCATTGAAAATATTGTCTAAAAATAAGGACATTGTGATTAGGGAGGCTGACAAGGGGGGCAATGTGTTGGTCATAAATAGATGAGATTACATTGCAGAAATTAACAGACAAGTCTCAGATGGAGAAGCCTACATACATCTCACTGGCAATCCACTTGTGGAGGCCCAACACGATTGAAAAAAAGACTCTCCTACTGGAGAGAGGGATGTTTCATTTCTGACTATGAGTACAAGTACATCACTACACCACGAACATCTTCTATCTACATACTTCCAAAGGTACATAAGAAAGGTACTTTTCCTTTGGAGAGACCCATTGTATCTGGTATTGGTGCACCCACTGAACATATTTCTGAATATATTGATACGTTTTTGCAGCCTTTGGTTCACAACTTGCCCTCTTTTATTCAGGATAATAGGAATTTGTTATGTCAACTAGAGGATGTGGACTGGACAGGGGATTGCAAGTTTGTTACTTTTGATGTCAGTTCATTATATACATCTATTCCGCTGGAGAAAGATCTGAGTGTATTGGTAACTATACTTTCTCACAGGGATGCAACCTTATATGAACATAACTACATGTTGCTAGATCTTACTGTCTTGGAGAATACCTTTTTCTTACATGATGGTAACTGGTATAGACAAGAGCAAGAAGTCGCTAAGGGGGCAAAATTTCCCACTTCAAATGCCAATCTCTACATGGGACACTTTGAGAATATGATTTATGGTGAGACTGTCCACCAGCCATTTTGCAGCACATTTTGTACTGGGAAGGATACATACACATATTAGCTATCTGGACCGGTACCCATATGGATTTGGACATTTTGAGTAATCATCTGAATGACAATAGCTATAATCTTCTCTTTACACATCATGTGCGCTTGGACCAAATTTAATTCCTTGATGTTATCTTGTACACGACAGGCAACAAAATATTCTCTAGAATATACAGGAAATCCACTGCGTGTAATTCTATTTTACATGCACAGAGTGCACATCCAAGTGCACAAATCAAAGCCATCCCCGATTGGGAAATTACTAGAACCAGACGGTACTGTAGCAACAATAGGATATTCTTCCAGGAACTGGACCTGTTGGAACAGTGTTTCCGGAATAGGGGTTATTCTTAACAGGTGATTTCCCAAGCTAGAAAGCATGTTACATGCAATGAACGCAAGGTTCTCTTAACTTGTAGAAAACGCACCAGGAAAAATGATAAACATTACTAGATTTAGTCTATCCAGCTCAGCAGTGTACCACATTTGTAAACGTCATTGGCATCTGCTATTATTAGATACCAATCTTGGCAGGATACTTAAGAAGGGACCTTCTATCACCCACAGTAAGGTGATTACTTTGAGAGAAAGTCTTTGTCCCAGTTACATCATGTCCACTAAACATGACAATCTAGGATATGTTACCCATCAGGCCTATAGTTTTTTTTTTTAAATGTGGGGGATGTATAACTTGCTGGTTTGCACGTGATAAAACTTTGACGTTTTCATATAACACAAAGGAAGTCTACCATGTAAAACAATTCATCAATTGTAATACTAAGTTTACTGTCTACTGTATTATTATATGTATAAGTGGTAAAATATGCATAGGTAGTACAACTCGACCTCTTAAGGAACAGGTCCAGGAATACATAAGAGCTGTTAGGAGTAACTTCATGAATTATCCAATAGCGGTGCATTACAACGTTGTACACAGGGACTCAGAGGTTTTTAACATCAAGTTTCATGGCATTACTCAAATCCTGAGCCATCCAAGAGCAGGTGACAGAAATTAGGCACTTAGAAAATGTGAAGTCAGAAGGATCATCAAACAACGGTCTGTATACAAGGGACTTAATACGGATAGAGAATTACATGCATTTTTACATTTCTCTACTATTCATCATGTACTGCTTTTCTCTTACTTTCACTGTAAGGATCAAATATGAGCCATGCACAATAGCAACAACTTTTTCTTACTGTGTATGACAAATATTTCTGATAATACTGGATTCCGAGGGTCATATAAAATCTCATGATAAGCCTGTGCCTTTCTGGTCTTCGCATATAAAATGTTGACTAGTACTATGTTTCTACTGCTCCATCCTATGTAGGAGATATTTCATATGTACATTGGATTTCCTTGTTGTTTTTTTACATATCCTTCTACATATTTATCTGCATGGTCTGCACACTGTGTGGATTACTTGACATACGTTACGAGAAGACCCTCTTTGCATGCTATCCTATGCCACTTTTTGCTACATTTAATCTACTTCCTTAGGTCATTGTCAGTTCTATTATGCCTCTTTGGCCTTACTTTGTGACATCAGGTATCTGTCTTCTGACACAAAATCAGGTATCTGTCTTCTGACACACACAGGACCTTTCACCTGTGGTGTATGAAATGTCATCTTTTCGACTTAAAGAACAATCCACTGCCCGAATATGTTAGGTGTCTAAGTTCAGTCGAGTTGGGCACCAGGATGCAGCAGCTACTTTATGTCTGAAGCCCTCTTATCATTGTCTCATAGTTCCTTTGTCATGAATCGATGGAATATGAGAAGCAGGTTTGCTTGATTTTTATTATCTGGTCTCTCCATTATGGCTGCCGTATTTTTGACTCATGTCATGGCAGCTGATAGTGGAGTACCTTCTTGATTTCTATGGGACGCACGTGCATATTTAGGTTAGACGGACGCATGGATCGGATTCTGACGATACGGCCACATTGCTTTGCAGCTTACCTTACGGTAATTACATATATTTTATGTTGTACTTGCAATAATATGCTTGCATAATGTTGCACTTAATATGAGGTAGCTTTGTAGATGCTGGGTGTATTATTGTTATTTTATAACACTGACTTATGAACTCGGGACATCGTATATGTATGCCTACACTTGTCTTGTTGATATGATACCTCCCGTTTTTCTTTATAGTGGTGTGTGCGCATGGATACTTAGTTCATGTTTTGGGCACATGCCAACATGGTGCTTGTTTAATGCTTCTTTAATGTTTAGTGATTGGGTTGACTATACCTTATACCAGACTGTGTAGTAATTAGCTGTTTTATTGACAGAATTTAGACGTATCATGGTACAACAGGCTTCTTACTTACCCTACATTTTGGCCATGGATTTCTGATTAAATTTGCCTCCTGGACGTTTGAGGAGCATAGTTTGTTTACTGTTTCCCTAAGACATCCTTCTCGATGTTGAGTGTTATGCACAGGTATTTATGCGTAAGTCTTTATCTTCATTTCTCAGATTTCATCTTCCATTCTCTTCTTGGTCCTAAACGGTATTCTTGGTCTTTTTGGACATGATGCAAGTTGGACCTTTGAGTCTGCAGCATAGCTAAAATCACTATGTTTTATTAGTTTCCCTGTAAGTGGATGATTTGCCTCATAAATTGGCTGCATTATGACATTACTTTAAGGTAGAAATCAGACTGTTTGATAGTGACTTTACTTCACTTATTGTCCTAAGATATTTTAACGGTCTATGGCACTTCTTAGGTTTAAACCTCCCTTTCATTATGGGTTCACACCTTTTTACTCATCACATTTGGGTGCTCTATTTCAATGTGGTATTGTTGTTTACTCTCATTACAGGGCTACGGTTATGGTTGGATGTCAAGTCCTTTAAAAATCAATACATATTGAAGAGTAATGTATGTTTGTTATGTACTTTACTGCCTTGAAAAAGTCACATTAGTGGAAAAACACATATTGGTTGTGCAAATTGATTACGAAGGACTGACTCTACATGATTGAAATTGTTGGTACCGAGATCTTGAAAGAAAGACAAATTTGTGTTTTAAGAAAGATTGGAACCTTTGTGACTCCAGTTGTGCACAAACAATACTTAACTGGACTAATATTGAGTGCTGTGGTTCAACCTTGGTATATTTATTTTTAGATGGTGGAGGAAAACATGAAGAATCAGTCACATGTTTATGGCCAACATCGTCCTGAAGAATCCAAGGTTATGGTTAAGTCATAGACACAGGGATTAGTCCCCTCTTTTTCGACTGACACCGTGAAACTCTTATTCTTCACACTACAATCACCTGTCCCAGCCTCACCCGTATTGATTAATCTTTTATGTGAGCTCAGGTGTTCCTCAACTGAACCAATTTCCAGGTCAATAGACCCCACAGCGTTCATAAGATGACTTACTACAGAGTTGGCAAGGGGAAGCTCGTTGCTACTGGACGCAGATTTCCTCTTTGCCAGCCTGAGGAGTTTCCAGATGCAAAAGATTAAAACCAAGGAGAACAGCCCAACCTCTTTTGGGCTCCGACAGGTGCAGATGGGCCTGATCTTTGCACAGGTTGGTCCTGGGCACGCATTGTGGTGTATCCCAAGGCATGTTTTATGCACAATGTCCTGCTACCACACCTTTTGCTGCACGCGGCAGGCAGCAGACATGCAATGAGGCATTGTGAGCAATATAGTAGCAGCCCCAAAGCTCACAGGTACATCCTACATAGCCATGTCCAGAGGCTTGCTTTTAACTTGATGTCCCGCTGTTCAGATTTCTTCTCACGGTGGGCAGCAGACAGGCAATGAAGTAGTACTGCAGGAAGCTGGCCCTTTATGTGGTATGTGAATACTGTGTGAAGGGTCCAGGGGTTCCCCAGTGAGTGGACAGGACTTGCTATGCAGCCCCAAAGTGCTCTATTTAGAGGTAGTGTGATCAAGCAGCCTTGGGCTAAACCGAGAGGAGTGCAAGACATCTACAAATATACACACTAGTTAATGAATGAGACTACTCAAAAAGGAGATCCACACCGATTTATAAAAATAGCAAGTATCTTTATATATGTATAGGCATCAGGGAAAAATCTTCTGTGTCCTTGGTCTTCTGAGGTCATCAGGATCTGCTTCTCTGATGCCGGGGGCTCCCATATTCAGTTTAGGGGCATTATGGGTGTGTAGAGTAGTAGCCAATGGGCTACTGACCCTTGTGGTCACTACGCCCCTATAAAATACTACTTCCTGTGGAAAGTGGACATAATCCTGTCCCAGAATTCCTACGTATGCTATCACAAAGATGGCTACTTCTAAAAAAAAAAATTGTGTTCATCTCGCAGTAGCCAATTTTAGGGGTGGTACTAGCCTGTGGGTGGCATACCTACCTGGATAGCTAATTTTCCTGCCTGTCCAGGTGACAAATGGGCCCCGGGCAATGGGTGTGGCTTCCTGTCCTGTGAGGGTAGCCAGATTCGCATTTCAAAGGTAGCAGCCCTTTGAAGCTTGCCGCCTTAGGTAGGCTAATCAGCAGGTCATCATGTGGGAGGAGGTGTTACACCCTCTTCTCAGACAGGCTTTTGTTCTGGGCCTCCTGAGTGCTGGTAAAAACCAGCCAGTGGGCACACCAGAAGGTGGTAGGATTTCAGGGGCACCTCTAAGGTGTTCTCTCCGTGCATGCATTGGCAAATTGGAAACTGGCATCAGTGTGAGTTCACCAATACAAGATGTTTGATACCAACCAAACATCCTTATCTTCAGTGAAGCCATCATGTATCTGGTGAACTTGTATTGACAAGTGTCCAGCACATGCATTTAAAATGTCTTCTCTGGTCACTTACTATGTCTGAGAATCGACAAAGACATGTAGGGGCGTATCTGCTTGTACAGATATGCCCTCACATGTAATATAATGCACCCTGCCTTAGGGCTGTAAGGCCTGCTAAAGGGGTGACTTACGTATATAGCATGCAGTGTTAGGGGACATGGCACACAGGCTGTGTGCCATGTTGTGTTCACTTTTGTCTGCTCCAAGACGCGCAGTCTACAATGGCAGACTGTCATGCTTGGAAGGGGGGTAACCATGTCAAAAAAAGCACATTCCTTAAAGTACCCCTTAAATTCACTAGCCCATCCCACACAGCAGTGACCCAAGGCGCGCTTTAAGAACGCTTTCCCACTACACTTTCTCCTCCTTGCGGTGGGAAGCAGACAATGAAGGACTGTGAAAGTTGTAGTGTGCTCAAAGTTCACAAGCACGTCCTGCGTAGCGGTGTCCTAAGGTGAGTTTTATCCACTATGTTCTACTGCCCCACCTTCTGCTTGTGGCAGGCAGTAGACAGGCAATGAGGGATTGTGGACAATGTAGTGGCTCCAAAGTTCACAGGTGCATCCCATGTAGCGGTGTCCCAATGCACATTTGGGGTAAAATAAAATGTGTTGATAGTCTTCCTTCTCACTTTTGAGCTCTTCAGTCAGATTTCTCATGGATATCCAAAACAAAAATCGGAGAGGCAAAACACTGATGGGTTCAGAGATGGGGACACATTGTGACACAGGAGCACAGGACAATCCAAACCTATTTAATAAACAAGAGGCCTGGCTATGATTGCCCTGGTGATCCAAAACTCCCAAGAGAAGATGCTGATGCTGTCCCAGGGAAGAAGACTACCCTTATTAGCTTGCTTATGGCTTTTTCACCATTAGGCTCATAGCATGCTGTTAAATCCTCCATAATCACCCCCAGTAACTACTCATTTAATCTACAGGCAGTCTGTCTACGGGAAATGCTAGTCATTTCCATCCTACTTGTAACTGGGCATGATGAGATCACGTTACCTATTGCAGAACTGCATACCTCCCCTTTTTTATGCTGGCTAAAAAAGATACATTTTGTCACCTGTGGAGTAGAATGTGAAAACTATATCTTATAAATGTATCTCCTTCCACATACCCAAGTTTCAAATGCAAATTAGCCAGTCGTTAAACCCAGAGGAAGCCAAACAACCTCCAACAGACCGTCATCTACTAGCAGTTCGCCTTGTGCATATTCCATTGCTAATGTTAGGTACAATTGCACCTGAACACCAGGGTTATATAAAGAAACTATGGCATAATCTTTTTGACTAACTTGAAATCACTAGCCCCAGCTTCTTCCTGCTTTGTGTTGAAAACAAAGTTACTTGCCAGTAGAATAGTTCTGTAGTTAGAAGACTTTATGGACTTACATGCTGTGCATTAAATCCGCCATGTAGTGGTTGGGCACCGAATTGTCTATTATTATTATTATTGTTTTTTTGAGTGGGCGTTGTCAATCATTTGGTGATACTTACCTCCTATGACGTCAGTACACATGTCCTGAAGTTCCCCTCTGTTTGCTCACCTTCAAGTCACTTTCTCTGGCATTCTTGCATGTATAGCTTCCTTTGGGTTGCTACAAGAAAAATATAGTCCTATCCTCCTAATTGCAAACATCTGCACTTGTTTTCTGGCAGAGGGTCGCATGTAAATCCATAATGTCTTCAAGCTGCAAAACTACTCCTACAGGTAGGCAACCATTTGGTTTTGAAAACTGAACCTTTCAGATTTCAAATGCTATGCACTGATTAAGCACCTTTGTTCCTTTGTCCTATTGGAGGATGGGTGGAGAATATGTTTGGATATGCAAACAGGTGTTTAAGTACTTTCTGCCTTTCTGGTTTGCTTGGATGTTCCCAGAGCAATGTTTTTTGAAGGTGTGTACAGATGACCATGCAGGTGCCATGCAGACAATGTTGATTAACACATTGGCTAAGATGATGAGTGTTGGCCCTTTTTCCTCATGGAGTGCACCTTTGGCTATTCCTCAAGCAGCACTCCTGAAGCTGTGTGGCATCTATGTATTGTGTTGGTTAGCCACCTCACTATAGTTCCCTCTTACACTGGTACACCGTGGTTGCAGGGGGGAAAAGATGAATATTGGATTTGTCTTTCTGACTGCTTTGGTTATTCTGTATGTAATACATCTCTGCTCTCATTCAGTCAGTAATTTTGGATGCTGGAAGAAACCTGGTAGCTGTATCATTTGCTTAACATGGAAGTGTGACACAACCTTTGGTAGGAATTTGGAGTAAATCCTCATCACTGTTCTGTTCTAGTGAATTTGGATGTATGGTTCCTGCCCTGTAAGTGCATGTAGCATGCACACCTTGCTTAGTGCTACTATAGTAACTAGGAAGGAGGTCTTCCAAGTTAGGAATGGTAGTCCAGTGTTGTATATCGGTTCAAAAGGCAGCTTTATCAGCTGTGTAAATACTACATTAAGGTACCTTGTACGGGAGGGCACTGCTCTGGGTAGCACTATTCTCGTTGCTACTAACAAATCTTTTGAGCACTGGTTTTTGGAAGAAACTCCTTCCTATTACGTCTCTTAAAAATATTACCATGGCCTCTAGGCGTACCTTCAGTGTGGCGTAGGAAAGTGCCTCGTCCAGCAGAAGCTCAAGGTATTTTAGGAGTGTGTCATCCTCGGGTGTCTCTGGCCCCCACCATTCCAGGAGCACCATTTTCAAAACGGCTTCCATTTCTTGAAGTAACACTTTTGTATTGTCAGCCTTCTAGTTTACTTGGGCGCTTTCATTGTTCTTTTGAGCAGTTGTAGGTGACCAAATTCTACTTTCTCGAGAGCCATGCTGCAAAGCTGAGTGTCCATGCTCCCCCTGCATTGTTAGTATGTCCAGTCGTGTTGGCAGCAGAATCACATTTCTGTGTGCTAGCTCCACCAGGTCGGAGAACCATGGCTGTTTAGCCCACTGTGATACTATAAGAATGAGGATCATGTTTGCTTGCTTGAACCTGTCTATTACCAGGGGTATTTGGAGAATCTGTGGAAAAGCATATGAACATTTCCCTGTCCATTCTACTGATAGGACTTTCCCCAGGGACTTACGGTTTGGGTACATGGATGAGAAGTCTTAGCATTTTGCATTCCCCTGTGTTGCGAACAGGTGCACTTGTGGTATGTGCCATCTGTTGAAGAATATTTGCAGTACCTGTTGTTTTAGCTCCCACTCATGGGACAAGTGGTGCTTCGTGCTCTACCACAACGATGCACTTGGAGATGCCATCTGGCTGTGAAGGTCTCAAGGGGTATGAGTCAACACTCTCTGCTTGCGAGTCTGCATTAAGGTCATGCTAATTGTCTGAAGGTTTGGCCTTGAAGGGCGTCTTCAAGGCCAAACCTTCAGACAATTAGCATGACCTTAATGCAATCTTAGTACAAGCCATCGTCTGCTTTGTTGTAGAAACTGAAGGCCCCCTCCTTCTCTTCCACAAGGGCAGGTGTTTCTGACGGTTACAAATCTGTTTTCTTAGCTTTGACGTCGAGCGAGGTTTTCTTTGAGGGTTTGAAAGAAATGTTTTATTCTTTCAAGGAGTCAAACTTCTTCTACTTGATTAGGGACGCATTTCAGCTTCAAGGTGTAATTTGTTTATCTCGACATTGAGCGCTTTTTTTGGCTTCTATGTTGACTGCTGGTAGCCTCTTTCTTGCGCTGATATAGCCTGCTCGAGGGCAAGCTTCTCCCTACCGTACTCTCATTCCCCTTTCAAAGTCAAGTCCGGTTCCAAGCATTTGCCTCCAGTGATATCCTTTGGCTGGGATCTTTGGTCGCACTTCAGTCTATTTGGGCTGCTGTTTTGGCTCTGTGACATTCAAAGTCAAAGTAGACTCTCTCATTTTGAAGACTGACCCCTTTGGCTTCGTCCCTGATATTGTGTACCTTATGTTTTCGGCATCCTTTTGCGACTGTTTCTTCAACACTTATCCTCTGTGGACGTTTGAGTCATGTCACTACACTATCTGCACTGTCATTGCTCTGACCTGAGTGTGTGCTCCGGTACTTGTGCATGGCACAGTGTGCCCACCTCTGCTTAAGAACCGCTTAAGCGAGCTGGGATCATGGCACCTATGATTCCATCCATCATCTTCTGCAGCAAGGCTATGTGACGCTTTGTATTTTTTTTCAAGGGAAAGGCCAGGAATGTCACATCCACAGAAGAAGGGGTCCCCAAGTCCAGGTCTGCGTACTCCGAAAGGGCAACAGGTAAGTACACACATAAGTTATGTAATACATTTATTTCCACTTCACATTCAAACATATACTTCTATTCACTTACGTTATACTGTCACTCACTATGTCACACAAACTCAGGCCTCTACATATACATATGTACACTATGCCCACTGTAATGTGACAGACATACTACATGTATACCGTCTTACATCCAGGACCAATGTAAATGTATAGATAGTGATTATCCACCATTTTAGAGTCTTTAACATTGGTCCTAAAACATTATGCTGCTTGCATCATTTAAAAATAATGCAGCACCTCTAAATTTTGACGCATCGCTGAAGTTGAGGCCAACTGTAGACATGTACCACTTTTTTGGTGGAATCGTCACGTCAAAGTTCCCAAAGATGTGTTCGAATTTCTGTCGAACCTCGGGTCCTTGCGCTATGGTGACCCATATTGTAAACGTAGCTCATCCATGGTATCATAACTGATTCCTGTGCATCACAGCTGTTTTTGACGCATCGCTGCTGCAACGCAGTGATGCATTATTTATTGTAAACATGACCATTAGTTCCCATCCTTCCCTAGTCTCTCTCAACTGTCCCTTGTAGTACGAACAGAAAGTTTGCAAAGGAAGTTGTGAGTAACCAGCCTCTTAGCCGGGGAGTTTAGGCCCCTAACGTTAGATAAGTAGGTTGACCATAAAGGGAAACTGTGGAGTATGCTACCCACTCGATTATGATCTACCAGTATGATGCACCTTAGAGTCCTAAATAGCTCCCCATTAAAATCACGCTTCTGGAGTTGCCACAGATGGCCAACGATCTGCCCCCCTGCTACCTTCAAATCCCAACTACCAGAACCTACATAACTAGGAAAAGTGCAGCAGCATGGTCCCCCTGCATGCCCCATTTCTGCATTTTCAACTTGGGTCTTAGTTGCTGCGCACAAGGGAGCTGCACCATTAAATATTGTATATATGCATGGGAAAACATCAAACTGTCCCTAACATCCTGAATTCAACATCAGAGGGAAGCAGGACAGCACAAACATCCCCATACACAGGTGTATTACATGACCTCAGGTAACAACATCTTGGACGGATAACATTGTATGGACAACCCAATAGACAGGATGGTACTTGCTAGATTGCGTGTCACTGTGAAGGGGTCTACTGTCTCTTCAGCAGTGTCTAGGTCATAGTATTTTATCTAACTCCTCCAAAACTTGAGGAAATTACGTGAACATCATCTGTTTTCGGAGGTGACTTTCAGCCTCTACGTAAAGATCAATTCCCATTCCTTGAGTTTGGTATGTGGAACATAAAGGTCAGTAGGGATGCCCAATAGTATATATTTAGGCTTGAGAGGAATATCTTCACCCAGTATGAGTCATTTCCCTCACTATCTTTGACAAGCATGTCTGAAAGGTTGGGCAACTCCATAATGTGTGTAAAACCCCTACAGTGTTACATCTCTTACAGTCTGAAGACATTGTTTTCCCATTATATGTAGCCGTTCATGACCATAGTAGACGATGCAGTACCTCGAGCTGGATTAGGCGCAATATAGACTTATTGGCCACCTCACCTCCCTTGGGTGCATCAGGACTGCCTCCCAGTCTATGTCCTCCATCTTGCCTAGGTCTCTCACCCATCTGTCCCGCAGTTTACCCAATTTGTCTGGCATGTTATAATTGAGGGCTCTGTATGTAAGGAAGATTGCCTTCAATGTGAGCTCTTCCGTCAGAAGCCTACCCTCTAAGGGAGCGTATTCAGGTAGGTCAAGTTCTTCCAGCCCCTCTGCCTGGCAAGCCTGCTGGGAACTGCACAATTGATTGATTGGCCCAAACATCTCAACCCTAGGTTTGTCATATTGTGTCAGGTCCATTCTAGGAGCCCCTCCCTTTCTCCTCAGCTCTAGACCCACCATCTATCCTCACATCAAAATATATGTGATGTTCACAGACAGAAGTCTACAGATAATTATCATGCATCAGGCGCCTGCCCCACATTTGCTCTTTCCACAGATTCCAGTTCAGCTAATCTCATCTTAACCTCCCAGATTGAGCCCAGCCTACCTTTAGCTATCTCCCAAAGGGGGTGGAGAGGCCAGGTTTAGCTTTTTCTTCACTGTTTTCAATTGGTGCTGCCTACAACAGACATCAATTGAGGCGGTTCAAGGATATTCTGAGTTCAAAGATTTGTCTTGTCTCCTGCAATGTCCTAGTTTAATTGTTTCTGGTCATTCCACACAAATCTGAGCCTAAAGGGGTGGTCTCATTGGCAGCAGAAGTTATTAATGCATAGTTGGTTGGTTATCAGTTTCATTTTCCTTCTTCAGTGTAAAGTGGAAGGTGCTAGACCCTACAGGGATAGTCTGTGACCCTCAAAATGGACATAGGCTGTAGCGTAGACCATTGTCATTATTTCTTTTATTTTTTTTAATGGTCCCTGATAAAGATATCAGGTGGATCTTCCTTCCACAGGCCCACCATGTTAATTCTATGTGTGTGGTTGAGTGTTTTAAGCATCATCTAGGTGGTTTCAAATATGCTGAGCTATCATTTGAATGTACAGCTGAATGCTATTCCCTTCCGGACCTCAAATCGTACATTTTGACCTGTTTTCAAGGTATTCCTAAGAGCCAGTTCAGCATATTGCTTCTCGAACAATAGGATTCTTTTGCCCACGAAGTGAATTTCTTCTAATTTAGCATTAAGGGTTTCTTTGATATTGTTCACTCCGGTGCCCAGCTCATTAATGTCATGCTGCAGACATTGTTTAAGATCAGTCCAATTTTGTGCCGATATACTCAATTGCTTTCAGGAGGTTTCATAAAAAGTCATGAATGAACAAGACACCAGAACCATCATGTTCCACACTTTCTAGTAAAGGTCTGTTGCAGGAGGTTTTGTGTTCCAGTCCATCATTCGTGCCCCCTTCATGGATGTACATATCCTTAATAAAAGTTTATCTGCAACTTCTGCTGGCTGCCATGGCTCTGGTTGATATTGCACCAGAAGGATTGTGCATATAGACGAGGTGCACAAGATCCTGTAACTTGCAATGATTTGGTAGGCTAAGGCCAGGGAAAGAATTGTGTTCCAAGCTAGAGTGCACTATGACAAATCACATTGATTGTTGCCACTAGACATTTCCCTTCATTTGAGCTTGACTCTGGTATTGTGTCAGCCAGCCACTAACAAATGTGATTAGCAAGGCTGGTTTTTACAGGTGCTATGCCTAGTGGTTCCCCACTTTATTCACAGTCTTCAAATCTATGCCCCTCAAATGTCTCACCCCCAAGCTTCTGGTGCCTTTGGTGGTTTCCATGTCAGCCCCCATTATATATAGCCTGTGGCCACTCTTCACAAAGCAACCCTATTATTCATTGGCTGTCCTTCCACTTGTCTGGCGGTGCTGCTCCCTGCATGAGCCTTACATCAGGGGCAACCCTTGGTTCCTTTAGCCAGTTTGGAAAGCTCATCGATGAAGTACTAGCCATATGTATTCCATAAATATGATTATCAAACAACTGAATGAGGACTGAAATGTTAATGGCTGAAAGGTGATTTGTATTAAAAGAAAGGATATTATGAAAAGAGCATACCTTGTACTGGGAAGTGCCCCAGTGTGTGATTTGCTAATTATATATCCTGCGCAGCAGTAAATTAATAGTATTTGTTTTATCCTTCAGGTTGAGAAATGCTAGTGGTCGCTATATTGAGAGGCATCTAAACAAGTGATTTATCTCAAATAATGCACATTGGCGGCAATGCTGGTCTAACTATGGAATTTTGTGTTGCAGTTAGGGCGACACACCCACCCTTCCCCTCCACTCATTCTTCAAATACAAACTGAACTCTCACGGCAGCCGTGCTGCTGCTACTCCAAGTAGAGTCTTCTAAGCTGCACTCCAGTAAAGTTGTCTCCTCTTGGGACACGAAAACAACCTAGAAACAAAAGAACCTGCAAACATCCATGTGATTGCTCAAGAGATCCAGCTTGACCATGTGAATTATTCTAAATCTCTGAATCAAATCAAGATCCTTCTCAACTTTAGCATTTGGGAGAAATGATGAAATCAATTTTGAATGATGGTCAGAAAAGGATATCAAATATGTTTGTCATATGCGTCTTCAGAAGCTGTCTGTGCACAGGCAATAAATGTGAAGTTTCTTACCTGTAGGTGTAGTTTTGCAACTTGAAGAATTTTCTGGATTCACATGCTATGCATTATTCTGCCATCTAGTGTTGGGTCAGAAATTTCTACTACTTAATCTAAAAATTTGTCATACGTCTTTCTTTTCTACCTGTTTACTGGTGGGGGTCAATGGAACCTCCATTTGGCGTCTCTTTGCGACGTCGTCGTACTTCCTCTGGATGCTCTCAACTTAGGTCACCATCTTCCTGGAGGAGGTGGATGTGTCGCTTGTGAATCTAGAACACGTTTCAAGCTGAAAAACTACACCTTCAGGTAAGAAACGTTTGGTTTTGCAGCGTGAATCTTTTCTGGATTCACAAGCTGTGCATGGATTTTAAAGCGCCTTTTTTCTATTGTGGTGGCCGGGTTGAAAATGAGTACTGACGTTTGAATAAATGTCTCAGAACCCTCTGTCACACTCAGCCTCCTTGCTCATCTCAAAGTCAATGCAATAATGTTTTGTAGTTGTTGCACTGATGACCACTTTGCTGCCACGTGGATTTCTTGTAATGGAGTACTTGACATAAAAGTAATATTTGCACCCTTTTTCCTTGTTGAGTGAGCACCTGGTGCTACTGTTAATTCTTCCCCTGGATAGGTGTGACATAACTGAATTATTTGCAAATCCATCTTGCTATTGTGGTCTTTGTAACTGGTTTCCGCAAGTAGCTGTTTGTGAAAGCTACAACCAATTGCTGCGTTCTCCTGATTTGGTTTGTTCTTTCAATGTAAAACATAATAGAGCGTCTTGCATCCAGCAAGGCTCTTTCAGGATTTGTCTTTGGATCTTGAAAAGAACCTGAAATATGAATCGACTGGTTAATGTGAAGCTGTGAAACCACTTTTGGTATACACTGTGGATTTGTTCTCGTGACAATTCTGTCCTTGTGGATTTGAAAATATGGTTCTTAAAATGAGTGTGTACAGCTCACTAACTGAGCGGGGAAGTGATGGCTACTAAGAAAGCAGTCTTTAGAGTTAGCATCTGTAAAGTTGCCTTGTGTAGTGGCTCAAAAGGTTTCTTCATGAGTTGTGTAAGAACTATGTTTAAGTTCCATATGGGTGCTGGTAACCTTCTAGGTGGTGCTAATGCCTTTGCACCCTTTAAGAATCTTTTAAACACTGGTTTGGCAAAGAACCTCCTTTTCATATGACCTCTCGTATAGGCCACATTTGCAGCCAGATGGACCTGTAAAGATTTGTATGTTAGACCTTCTGGTAACAGGTATGTTAGATATTGTAACACGGTCTTCTCCCTTGTGGTAATCTTGCTCATTTTTATTTTTGGTACAGCAAAAGTTGAATCTTTTCCATTTTGCTATATAACATTTCCTTGTTATTGGTTTCCTAGCTTCTCTCAATACTGCCATTGTCTTTTCCAAGAGCTTCATGTGCCTGAATTTTAAGTCTTCAGGAGCCATGCCGTCAGCTTGAAGTATTCGGGTTCTGGATGCAGCACTTTTCTGTTTTCCATTGACAGCAGATCCTGTCATCCTGGAAGTGTTAGAAAAGCTCCCTGTGCTAACTGTACAATTTCTGAGTACCACGTCAGTCTTGGCCACTGAGGAGCTAATTGTGAGAAAGTAGCCTCTTTTTAGCCTTGTTACCCCACTTTTGGCCTGTTTGTGAGTATATGTCAGGGTGTTTTCACTGTCTCAATGGGATCCTGCTAGCCGGGGCCCAGTGTTCATAGTGAAAACCCTATGTTGTCAGTATGTTTGTTATGTGTCACTGGGACCCTGCTAGCCAGGACCCCAGTGCTCATAAGTTTGTGGCCTATATGTATGTGTTCCCTGTGTGATGCCTAACTGTCTCACTGAGGCTCTGCTAACCAGAACCTCAGTGGTTATGCTCTCTCCGCTTTCTAAATTGTCACTAACAGGCTAGTGACCAATTTTACCAATTCACATTGGCATACTGGAACACCCTTATAATTCCCTAGTATATGGTACTGAGGTACCCAGGGTATTGGGGTTCCAGGAAATCCCTATGGGCTGCAGCATTTCTTTTGCAACCCATAGGGAGATCTGACAATTCTTACACAGGCCTGCCAGTGCAGCCTGAGTGAGATAACGTCCACGTTATTTCACAGCCATTTACCACTGCACTTAAGTAACTTATAAGTCACCTATATGTTTATCCTTCACCTGGTGAAGGTTGGGTGCAAAGTTACTTAGTGTGTGGGCACCCTGGCACTAGCCAAGGTGCCCCCACATTGTTCAGGGCAAATGCCCCAGACTTTGTGAGTGCGGGGACACCATTTCACGCGTGCACTATACAGGGAGTGCAGAATTATTAGGCAAATGAGTATTTTGACCACATCATCCTCTTTATGCATGTTGTCTTACTCCAAGCTGTATAGGCTCGAAAGCCTACTACCAATTAAGCATATTAGGTGATGTGTATCTCTGTAATGAGAAGGGGTGTGGTCTAATGACATCAACACCCTATATCAGGTGTGCATAATTATTAGGCAACTTCCTTTCCTTTGGCAAAATGGGTCAAAAGAAGGACTTGACAGGCTCAGAAAAGTCAAAAATAGTGAGATATCTTGCAGAGGGATGCAGCACTCTTAAAATTGCAAAGCTTCTGAAGCGTGATCATCGAACAATCATTCAAAATAGTCAACAGGGTCGCAAGAAGCGTGTGGAAAAACCAAGGCGCAAAATAACTGCCCATGAACTGAGAAAAGTCAAGCGTGCAGCTGCCACGATGCCACTTGCCACCAGTTTGGCCATATTTCAGAGCTGCAACATCACTGGAGTGCCCAAAAGCACAAGGTGTGCAATACTCAGAGACATGGCCAAGGTAAGAAAGGCTGAAAGACGACCACCACTGAACAAGACACACAAGCTGAAACGTCAAGACTGGGCCAAGAAATATCTCAAGACTGATTTTTCTAAGGTTTTATGGACTGATGAAATGAGAGTGAGTCTTGATGGGCCCGTGGCTGGATTGGTAAAGGGCAGAGAGCTCCAGTCCGACTCAGACGCCAGCAAGGTGGAGGTGGAGTACTGGTTTGGGCTGGTATCATCAAAGATGAGCTTGTGGGGCCTTTTCGGGTTGAGGATGGAGTCAAGCTCAACTCCCAGTCCTACTGCCAGTTCCTGGAAGACACCTTCTTCAAGCAGTGGTACAGGAAGAAGTCTGCATCCTTCAAGAAAAACATGATTTTCATGCAGGACAATGCTCCATCACACGCGTCCAAGTACTCCACAGCGTGGCTGGCAAGAAAGGGTATAAAAGAAGGAAATCTAATGACATGGCCTCCTTGTTCACCTGATCTGAACCCCATTGAGAACCTGTGGTCCATCATCAAATGTGAGATTTACAAGGAGGGAAAACAGTACACCTCTCTGAACAGTGTCTCGGAGGCTGTGGTTGCTGCTGCACGCAATGTTGATGGTGAACAGATCAAAACACTGACAGAATCCATGGATGGCAGGCTTTTGAGTGTCCTTGCAAAGAAAGGTGGCTATATTGGTCACTGATTTGTTTTTGTTTTGTTTTTGAATGTCAGAAATGTATATTTGTGAATGTTGAGATGTTATATTGGTTTTCACTGGTAATAATAAATAATTGAAATGGGTATATATTTTTTTTTGTTAAGTTGCCTAATAATTATGCACAGTAATAGTCACCTGCACACACAGATATCCCCCTAACATAGCTAAAACTAAAAACAAACTAAAAACTACTTCCAAAAATATTAAGCTTTGATATTAATGAGTTTTGTGGGTTCATTGAGAACATGGTTGTTGTTCAATAATAAAATTAATCCTCAAAAATACAACTTGCCTAATAATTCTGCACTCCCTGTACATAGGTCACTACCTATGTATATCGTCACAATGGTAACTCCGAACATGTCCATGTAACATGTCTAAGATCATCGAATTGTCACCCCAAAGCCATTCTGGCATTGGGGAGACAATTCCATGATCCCCCGAGCCTCTAGCACAGACCCGGGTACTGCCAAACTGCCTTTCCTGGGGTTTCACTGCAGCTGCTGCCAACCCCTCAGACAGGTTTCTGCCCCCCTGGGGTCCAGGCAGCCCTGGCCCAGGAAGGCAGAACAAAGGATTTCCTCTGAGATAGGGTGTGACACCCTCTCCCTTTGGAAATAGATGTGAAGGCTGGTTAGGAGTAACCTCCCCCAGCCTCTGGAAATGCTTTGATGGGCACAGATGCTGCCCATCTCTGCATAAGCCAGTCTACACCGGTTTAGGGATCCCCCAGCCCTGCTTTGGCGCAAAACTGGACAAAGGAAAGGGGAGTGACCACTCCCCTGACCTGCACCTCCCAGGGGAGGTGCCCAGAGCTACTCCATTGTGCTCCAGACCTCTGCCATCTTGGAAACAGAGGTGCTGCTGGCACACTGGACTGCTCTGAGGGGCCAGTGCCAGCAGGTAACGTCAGAGACTCCTTCTGATAGGCTCTTACCTGTGTTACTAGCCTATCCTCCTTCCTAGGTAGCCAAACCTCCTTTTCTGGCTATTTAGGGTCTCTGCTTTGGGGAATTCTTCAGATACCGAATGCAAGAGCTCACCAGAGTTCCTCTGCATCTCTCTCTTCACCTTCTGCCAAAGGATCGACCGCTGACTGCTCAGGACGCCTGCAGAACCGCAACAAAGTAGCAAAGACGACTACTGCAACCTTGTATCGCTTCATCCTGCTGGCTTTCGCGCCTGTTTCCTGGTGGTGCATGCTCTGAGGGTAGCCTGCCTCCTACTTGCACCAGGAGCTCTGAAGAAATCTCCTGTGGGTCGACGGAATCTTCCCCCTGCAACCGCAGGCAACAAAAGACTGCATCACCGGTCCTCTGGGTCCCCTCTCAGCACGACGAGCGTGGTCCCTGGAACTCAGCAACTCTGTCCAAGTGACTCCCACAGTCCAGTGACTCTTCAGTCCAAGTTTGGTGGAGGTAAGTCCTTGCCTCCCCATGCTAGACTGCATTGCTGGGTACCGTGTGATGTGCAGCTGCTCCGGCACCTGTGCACTCTTCCAGGATTTCCTTTGTGCACAGCCAAGCCTGGGTCCCCGACATTCTAACCTGCAATGCACAACCTTCTGAGTTGTCCTTTGGCGGCGTGGGACTCCCTTTTGTGACTTCGCGTGGACTCCGGTTCACTCCTCTTCCAAGTGCCTGTTCCGGTACTTCTGCAGGTGCTGCCTGCTTCTGTGAGGGCTCCCTGACTTGCTGGGCGCCCCTTCTGTCTCCTCATCCAAGTGGCGACATCCTGGTCCCTCCTGGGGCACAGCACCATCCAAAAACCCTAACCGCAAGCCTTGCAGCTAGCAAGGCTTGTTTGCGGTCTGTCTGCGTGGAAACACCTCTGCAAGTTTCTTCACGACGTGGGACATCCATCCTCCAAAGGGGAAGTTTCTAGCCCGCTTCGTTCTTGCAGAAACCAAAGCTTCTTCCATCCAGTGGCAGCTTCTTTGCACCCTCAGCTGGCATTTCCTGGGCATCTGCCCACTCCTGACATTGTCGCGACTCTTGGACTTGGTCCCCTTGTTTCACAGGTACTCAGGTCTGGAAATCCATTGTTGTTGCTTTGCTGGTGTTGGTCTTCCTTGCAGAAACCCCCTATCACGACTTCTGTGCTCTCTGGGGGTTATAGGTGCACTTTACACCTACTTTTCAGGGTCTTGGGGTGGGCTATTTTTCTAACCATCACTGTTTTCTTACAGTCCCAGCGACCCTCTACAAGCTCACATAGGTTTGGTGTCCATTCTTGGTTCGCATTCCAATTTTGGAGTATATGGTTTGTGTTGCCCCTATACCTATGTGCTCCTATTGCAATCTACTGTAACTTTACATTGCTTGCATTACTTCCTTTTGCTATTACTGCATATTTTTGGTACTGTGTACATATATCTTGTGTATATTTGGCATCCTCATACTGAGGGTACTCACTGAGATACTTTTGGCATATTGTCATAAAAATAAAGTACCTTTATTTTTAGTATATCTGTGTATTGTGTTTTCTTATGATATTGTGCATATGAGACCAGTGGTATAGTAGGAGCTTTGCATGTCTCCTAGTTCAGCCTAAGCTGCTCTGCTATAGCTACCTTCTATCAGCCTAAGCTGCTAGAAACACCTCTTCTACACTAATAAGGGATAACTGGACCTGGTACAGAGTGTAAGTACCCCTTGGTACCCACTACAAGCCAGGCCAGCCTCATACACTAATAAAATAAAAGTAATGTGACAAATTCTGTATTTGTTGATGACCTTGTGTGTCAGGGGAATTGGTGGAAAAGCACATTGAAATGCCCCTGACCAGTTTATCAAAAGGGCATTACCCGGAGACTGATGGTGGGGCTGCTTGGTGGCAAAGTTTTGACATTTTAAGTTCCAAGGGGTTGCAAACAGATCTGTTGCTGGCGTGCCCCACATCTTGAAAATCCTCTGCACCACTTTCTGATTTAGCTCCCATTCGTGTGAGCATGAAGGCTGCATTCTCAGCTTGTCTGCATCACAATTTTCCTTCCCTGCCAGGTGTACTGCCTGAATCCCAAGGTTTTGTCGAGTTGCCCATTTCCGGAGTTGCTGCTAGTTTTGAGAAGAGTGAAGATTGAGTTCCTCCCAGTTTATTTAAGTAAAATGTTGTTGTGCTGTCTGTTTGAAGTATTGTTTTTCCCTGAATGTGTTTCTGAAAGACTTTCAATGTTAGAAATAGTCTTTAATTCCAGGAGGTTGATGTGTTTTACTGCATCGTGCTCCATCCAGATTCCTCATACCTTCAGTGTGTCCATATGAGCTCCCCATCCTATATGTGAGGCGTCTGAGGTTATTTTTACTGAAGGAGTTGGTTGCTGAAATAGTCTTCCCTGGGTGATGTTCTTTCTGTTGAACTACTCAATGTCTTCCTGCAATTTCTGCATGACAACCGCTAGATTTTCCCAACTCCTTGTTACTTCTGACTACAGATTCCGAATCCACTCCTGTATTGATCTCATATGAAATTTCAAATATGGAATCAAGGGAATGCATAATGCCATCTTTCCCAATAGTTTCCATATAGTCCTCGCTGTCAGAGCTTGCCCTTTCCGGTAATGCAGAACTTCCTCCAGGAGGGACTGTGTGCTCTTTTTGCTTGGGAATGCTTTCCCAGAATCTAATTCAATCTTGCCCTTAAAAAATATTCTCCTGTTCTGGGTCTGGAGGGGACTTCTCTATGTTTAATGAGCAAAGCCTAGAGCATACAATTTCTCTACCACTATTTGAACGTCCTGCTTGCATTCGTGTTAGGAGTGTGCTCTCACTAACCAATTGTCAAGGTATACATATACATGAATAACCATTCTTCTCAGATGTGCTGCTACTGCAGCTAGGCACTTTGTGAACCCTCTTGGCGCTAACTTTATTCCAAAGGCTGGTTCTTTGAATTGAGTTTTCCTTCTACCACAAATATTAGGTATTTTCATGCTTTGCATTCATAGGTATGTGTAAGGAAGCATCCTTCAAGTCCTTTGTTGCCATATAATCTTCTTTTTGCAACTGTGGAATAACTTCTGGTAAAGTTGTCATTTTGAACTTCAATGTCTTTATTAACTTGTTGATAAACCGGAGGTCTAGAATTGGATGCAGGGATCTGTCTATTTTTGGAATTAGCAAATATGTTGAATAATTTCCTTTGTAGATTTCTTGATTTGGGACATGTTCTATTGTTTGTTCAACAATTCTCTGACCTCCCTGAGAAGGCAATCTATTTCCTCCTTCGAATGTCTCTTCTTCTTTGGTCGTCTTATTGGAGGGAAATTTGTCTAGTTATATGCAATACCCATACTGTCCTCTTCCTCTGGTTCTTCCCTGAAAGGAGCCCCTTCCATGTGGTTGGTATTGCCAACCTTGTTGTGATGCGGAGGTCGGTGTACCACTTTGAAAGCTCTGATGCCGAGTGTAAAGAAATGGCTCCCTGTTGCAGTTACCCCCCACTTTTTGCCTGATACTGATGCTGACTTGACTGAGAAGTGTGCTGGGACCCTGCTAACCAGGCCCCAGCACCAGTGTTCTTTCACCTAAAATGTACCATTGATCCCACAATTGGCACACCCTGGCATCCAGATAAGTCCCTTGTAACTGGTACCTCTGGTACCAAGGGCCCTGATGCCAGGGAAGGTCTCTAAGGGCTGCAGCATGTATTATGCCACCCTAGAGACCCCTCACTCAGCACAGACACACTGCTTACAAGCCTGTGTGTGCTAAGTGAGAACAAAATGAGTAAGTCGACATGGCACTCCCCTCAGGGTGCCATGCCAGCCTCTCACTGCCTACGCAGTATAGGTAAGACACCCCTCTAGCAGGCCTTACAGCCCCAAGGCAGGGTGCACTATACCATAGGTGAGGGTACCAGTGCATGAGCATGGTACCCCTACAGTGTCTAAACAAAACCTTAGACATTGTAAGTGCAGGGTAGCCATAAGAGTATATGGTCTGGGAGTTTGTCAAACACGAACTCCACAGCACCATAATGGCTACACTGAAAACTGGGAAGTTTGGTATCAAACTTCTCAGCACAATAAATGCACACTGATGGCAGTGTACATTTTATTGCAAAATACACCCCAGAGGGCACCTTAGAGGTGCCCCCTGAAACTTAACCGACTGTCTGTGTAGGCTGACTAGGTCCAGCAGCCTCCCACACTAGAGACATGTTGCTGGCCCCATGGGGAGAGTGCCTTTGTCACTCTGAGGCCAGTAACAAAGCCTGCACTGGGTGGAGATGCTAACACCTCCCCCAGGCAGGAGCTGTAACACCTGGCGGTGAGCCTCAAAGGCTCACCCCTTTGTCACAGCCCAGCAGGGCACTCCAGCTTAGTGGAGTTGCCCGCCCCCTCCGGCCACGGCCCCCACTTTTGGTGGCAAGGCTGGAGGGAACAAAGAAAGCAACAAGGAGGAGTCACTGGCCAGTCAGGACAGCCCCTAAGGTGTCCTGAGCTGAGGTGACTAACTTTTAGAAATCCTCCATCTTGCAGATGGAGGATTCCCCCAATAGGGTTAGGCTTGTGACCCCCTCCCCTTGGGAGGAGGCACAAAGAGGGTGTACCCACCCTCAGGGCTAGTAGCCATTGGCTACTAACCCCCCAGACCTAAACACGCCCTTAAATTTAGTATTTAAGGGCTACCCTGAACCCTAGAAGATTAGATTCCTGCAACAACAAGAAGAAGGACTGCCCAGCTGAAAACCCCTGCAGAGGAAGACCAGAAGACAACAACTGCCTTGGCTCCAGAAACTCACCGGCCTGTCTCCTGCCTTCCAAAGAACTCTGCTCCAGCGACGCCTTCCAAAGGGAACAGCGACCTCTGAATCCTCTGAGGACTGCCCTGCTTCGACGACAAGAAACTCCCGAGGACAGCGGACCTGCTCCAAAAAGACTGCAACTTTGTTTCAAGAAGCAGCTTTAAAGAACCCTGCAACTCCCCGCAAGAAGCGTGAGACTTGCAACACTGCACCCGGCGACCCCGACTCGGCTGGTGGAGAACCAACACCTCAGGGAGGACCCCCGGACTACTGTACGACTGTGAGTACCAAAACCTGTCCCCCCTGAGCCCCCACAGCGCCGCCTGCAGAGGGAATCCCGAGGCTTCCCCTGACCGCGACTCTCTGAAACCTAAGTCCCGACGCCTGGAAAAGACCCTGCACCCGCAGCCCCCAGGACCTGAAGGACCGGACTTTCACTGGAGAAGTGACCCCCAGGAGTCCCTCTCCCTTGCCCAAGTGGAGGTTTCCCCGAGGAAGCCCCCCCTTGCCTGCCTGCAGCGCTAAAGAAATCCCTTGATCTCTCATAGACTAACATTGAAAACCCGACGCTTGTTTCTACACTGCACCCGGCCGCCCCCGCGCTGCTGAGGGTGAAATTTCTGTGTGGGCTTGTGTCCCCCCCGGTGCCCTACAAAACCCCCCTGGTCTGCCCTCCGAAGACGCGGGTACTTACCTGCAAGCAGACCGGAACCGGGGCACCCCCTTCTCTCCATTCTAGCCTATGCGTTTTGGGCACCACTTTGGACTCTGCACCTGACCGGCCCTGAGCTGCTGGTGTGGTGACTTTGGGGTTGCTCTGAACCCCCAACGGTGGGCTACCTTGGACCAAGAACTGAACCCTGTAAGTGTCTTACTTACCTGGTAAAACTAACAAAAACTTACCTCCCCCAGGAACTGTGAAAATTGCACTGTGTCCACTTTTAAAACAGCTATTTGTGAATAACTTGAAAAGTATACATGCAATTGAAATGATTCAAAGTCCCTAATGTACTTACCTGCAATACCTTTCAAACAAGATATTACATGTTAAATTTGAACCTGTGGTTCTTAAAATAAACTAAGAAAATATATTTTTCTATAACAAAACCTATTGGCTGGATTTGTCTCTGAGTGTGTGTACCTCATTTATTGTCTATGTGTATGTACAACAAATGCTTAACACTACTCCTTGGATAAGCCTACTGCTCGACCACACTACCACAAAATAGAGCATTAGTATTATCTATTTTTACCACTATTTTACCTCTAAGGGGAACCCTTGGACTCTGTGCATGCTATTCCTTACTTTGAAATAGCACATACAGAGCCAACCTCCTACATTGGTGGATCAGCGGTGGGGTACAATACTTTGCATTTGCTGGACTACTCAGCCAATACCTGATCACACGACAAATTCCAAAATTGTCATTAGAAATTGATTTTTGCAATTTGAAAAGTTTTCTAAATTCTTTAAAGTCCTGCTAGGGCCTTGTGTTAGTCCCTGTTAGCATTGCTTTTAGAGTTTAAAAGTTTGGTAAAAGTTTGAATTAGATTCTAGAACCAGTTTTAGTTTCTTAAAGTATTCCAACTTTTAGAAGCATAATGTCTAGCACAGATGTGAATGTGGTGGAACTCGACACCACACCTTACCTCCATCTACAGATGAGAGAGCTAAGGTCACTCTGTAAACTAAAGAAAATAGCAATGGGCTCCAAACCTACCAAAGTACAGCTCCAGGAGCTTTTGGCAGAGTTTGAAAAAGCCAACCCCTCTGAGGATGGCAACACAGAGGATGAAGATAGTGACTTGGAGGAAAATTTCCCCCTACCAGTCCTATTTAGGGAGAGCAGGGCCTCTCAAGCCCTGACTCCACAAATAATAGTCAGAGATGCTGGTTCCCTCACAGGAGGGACCAACAACTCTGAAATCACTGAGGATAACTCCAGTGAAGAGGACATCCAGTTAGCCAGGATGGCCAAAAGATTGGCTTTGGAAAGACAGATCCTAGCCATAGAAAGGGAAAGACAAGAGATGGGCCTAGGACCCATCAATGGTGGCAGCAACATAACTAGGGTCAGAGATTCTCCTGACATGTTGAAAATCCCCAAAGGGATTGTAACTAAATATGAAGATGGTGATGACATCACCAAATGGTTCACAGCTTTTGAGAGGGCTTGTGAAACCAGAAAAGTGAACAAATCTCACTGGGGTGCTCTCCTTTGGGAAATGTTCACAGGAAAGTGTAGGGATAGACTCCTCACACTCTCTAAAAAAGATGCAGAATCTTATGACCTCATGAAGGGTACCCTGATTGAGGGCTTTGGATTCTCCACTGAGGAGTATAGGATTAGATTCAGGGGGGCTCAAAAATCCTCGAGCCAGACCTGGGTTGATTATGTTGACTACTCAGTGAAAACACTGGATGGTTGGGTAACTGGAAATGAAGTGTATGACTATGTTGGGCTTTATAATTTGTTTATGAAAGAACACATTTTAAGTAACTGCTTCAATGAAAAGTTGCATCAGTATCTGGTAGACCTAGGTCCAATTTCTCCCCAAGAATTGGGAAAGAAGGCAGACCACTGGGTCAAGACTAGGGTAACCAAAACTTCCACTGGGGGTGACCAAAAGAAAGGGGTTACAAAGCCTCTCCAGGAGAAAGTGGGTGACACTAGAAACAAAGAAAAAGAGTCCCCTGTAGGCCCCCAAAAACCAGACCAGGTGAGTGGGCCCAGAGACACAACCCAAAACAAAGGTGGGTACCAGGGTAAGAGCTGGGATGCCACTAAGGCATGGTGCCATAACTGTAAACAGACAGGGCACCACACCAAGGACACTTCTTGTCCCAAAAACAAACCCCCTAGCAAAATCCCAGGGGTGACCAGTGTAGCCATTGGGGATGACTCCTCAGATGAGGAGGTCTTCATAGCCTTCAACTGGAAAAAGGGCCCAACAGGTGAGTTGGAGATTCCAGAGGGAAGTAGACACTTCCACCACCTACAGGTGAATGGAATCCCAGCCACTGCCCTGAGAGACACTTGTGCCAGTCACACTATTGTGCATGACAGGCTGGTGTTCTCAAACCAGTACATCCCAGGTGAGATGGCCAGAGTAAGAGTTAGCCCAGACAGGGTCACTAATAGGCCTGTGGCTTTTGTGCCCATAGAAGTGGGTGGAACTTTTAGCTGGAGAAGGGTGGTAGTCAGTACAGACCTCCCCCTTGATTGTCTCCTTGGAAATGACTACCCAGAGGTTAGTCAGAGCCTAAGAGAAGAACTGGTCCAGGGCCAGTCCTCTCCCAAGGATTCTGGAGTGCCTGCCTCTGCAGTAAATGCAAGTAGGCCCCAGAAGAAAAAGAAAAGGAAACAGAGTAGGAAAGGTGGACAACCTTTAGCCAAGGTTCCAGCAAGCCAAGGAGATTCTGCTCCAGTAGAGGAGAACTCCAAAAGTGGCTCTGATAAAGTCCAACCTGACTCACAAGAAGTCCTGGCTAGTCAGGCAACTGTTAAGCCTGAGTGGGTGGCTCCTCAGCTAACAGAAGAAAGAGTGGAAGAAGGGTGTTTACTACAAGATGTGGTAACCCCCCACTCTAATACAGCAGACAGGCACCCTGAACCCAAAGAAGCCTGTAACTTAGCCCCTTCCCTTGTAGGTGAAGAGCTAAAGGTGTGGTTCTGGGCACTGACAGCTGTCAGTGGCCTCTGCTGGGTGTTAGCCGTTATGGCTGCACTATCCTTGGCATGGTGGTCTGACCCCATGCCAAATAACAAGTTAGGCCCCCTCACCCTGTTGGTCATGGTGGGGTTACTCCAGCTCTGGGTAACCTCTTTGGGTAAGCTAGGGGTGACCCTGTCTAAGATTAGATTAGCAGAGGTGGATACCTCTGACCTCAAAATAGAGAGAATGGGTAAAGACATAAAAAGCACAGACAAGAGGCAGTTCAGACTAGGTCCTATCACTGTGGAAGTGGGTCAGTTCCCCAGAGGGAATGACCTGAACAGGAGGATGTAAGGCAGAGTAGGCCCTGCAACAAACCAGCCATTTCCTCTACTCTTCCTCGCCTGACAGACTAGGAAGACTCTTCCAGCTTTGGCTGAGTCTCCTGGCCTGTGGGCTGGGGGGGGGCTTGTGTAAAGAAATGGCTCCCTGTTGCAGTTACCCCCCACTTTTTGCCTGATACTGATGCTGACTTGACTGAGAAGTGTGCTGGGACCCTGCTAACCAGGCCCCAGCACCAGTGTTCTTTCACCTAAAATGTACCATTGATCCCACAATTGGCACACCCTGGCATCCAGATAAGTCCCTTGTAACTGGTACCTCTGGTACCAAGGGCCCTGATGCCAGGGAAGGTCTCTAAGGGCTGCAGCATGTATTATGCCACCCTAGAGACCCCTCACTCAGCACAGACACACTGCTTACAAGCCTGTGTGTGCTAAGTGAGAACAAAATGAGTAAGTCGACATGGCACTCCCCTCAGGGTGCCATGCCAGCCTCTCACTGCCTACGCAGTATAAGTAAGACACCCCTCTAGCAGGCCTTACAGCCCCAAGGCAGGGTGCACTATACCATAGGTGAGGGTACCAGTGCATGAGCATGGTACCCCTACAGTGTCTAAACAAAACCTTAGACATTGTAAGTGCAGGGTAGCCATAAGAGTATATGGTCTGGGAGTTTGTCAAACACGAACTCCACAGCACCATAATGGCTACACTGAAAACTGGGAAGTTTGGTATCAAACTTCTCAGCACAATAAATGCACACTGATGGCAGTGTACATTTTATTGCAAAATACACCCCAGAGGGCACCTTAGAGGTGCCCCCTGAAACTTAACCGACTGTCTGTGTAGGCTGACTAGTTCCAGCAGCCTCCCACACTAGAGACATGTTGCTGGCCCCATGGGGAGAGTGCCTTTGTCACTCTGAGGCCAGTAACAAAGCCTGCACTGGGTGGAGATGCTAACACCTCCCCCAGGCAGGAGCTGTAACACCTGGCGGTGAGCCTCAAAGGCTCACCCCTTTGTCACAGCCCAGCAGGGCACTCCAGCTTAGTGGAGTTGCCCGCCCCCTCCGGCCACGGCCCCCACTTTTGGTGGCAAGGCTGGAGGGAACAAAGAAAGCAACAAGGAGGAGTCACTGGCCAGTCAGGACAGCCCCTAAGGTGTCCTGAGCTGAGGTGACTCTAACTTTTAGAAATCCTCCATCTTGCAGATGGAGGATTCCCCCAATAGGGTTAGGCTTGTGACCCCCTCCCCTTGGGAGGAGGCACAAAGAGGGTGTACCCACCCTCAGGGCTAGTAGCCATTGGCTACTAACCCCCCAGACCTAAACACGCCCTTAAATTTAGTATTTAAGGGCTACCCTGAACCCTAGAAGATTAGATTCCTGCAACAACAAGAAGAAGGACTGCCCAGCTGAAAACCCCTGCAGAGGAAGACCAGAAGACAACAACTGCCTTGGCTCCAGAAACTCACCGGCCTGTCTCCTGCCTTCCAAAGAACTCTGCTCCAGCGACGCCTTCCAAAGGGACCAGCGACCTCTGAATCCTCTGAGGACTGCCCTGCTTCGACGACGACAAGAAACTCCCGAGGACAGCGGACCTGCTCCAAAAAGACTGCAACTTTGTTTCAAGAAGCAGCTTTAAAGAACCCTGCAACTCCCCGCAAGAAGCGTGAGACTTGCAACACTGCACCCGGCGACCCCGACTCGGCTGGTGGAGAACCAACACCTCAGGGAGGACCCCCGGACTACTCTACGACTGTGAGTACCAAAACCTGTCCCCCCTGAGCCCCCACAGCGCCGCCTGCAGAGGGAATCCCGAGGCTTCCCCTGACCGCGACTCTCTGAAACCTAAGTCTCGACGCCTGGAAAAGACCCTGCACCCGCAGCCCCCAGGACCTGAAGGACCGGACTTTCACTGGAGAAGGAAGCCCCCCCTTGCCTGCCTGCAGCGCTAAAGAGATCCCTTGATCTCTCATAGACTAACATTGAAAACCCGACGCTTGTTTCTACACTGCACCCGGCCGCCCCCGCGCTGCTGAGGGTGAAATTTCTGTGTGGGCTTGTGTCCCCCCCGGTGCCCTACAAAACCCCCCTGGTCTGCCCTCCGAAGACGCGGGTACTTACCTGCAAGCAGACCGGAACCGGGGCACCCCCTTCTCTCCATTCTAGCCTATGCGTTTTGGGCACCACTTTGGACTCTGCACCTGACCGGCCCTGAGCTGCTGGTGTGGTGACTTTGGGGTTGCTCTGAACCCCCAACGGTGGGCTACCTTGGACCAAGAACTGAACCCTGTAAGTGTCTTACTTACCTGGTAAAACTAACAAAAACTTACCTCCCCCAGGAACTGTGAAAATTGCACTGTGTCCACTTTTAAAACAGCTATTTGTGAATAACTTGAAAAGTATACATGCAATTGAAATGATTCAAAGTTCCTAATGTACTTACCTGCAATACCTTTCAAACAAGATATTACATGTTAAATTTGAACCTGTGGTTCTTAAAATAAACTAAGAAAATATATTTTTCTATAACAAAACCTATTGGCTGGATTTGTCTCAGTGTGTGTACCTCATTTATTGTCTATGTGTATGTACAACAAATGCTTAACACTACTCCTTGGATAAGCCTACTGCTCGACCACACTACCACAAAATAGAGCATTAGTATTATCTATTTTTACCACTATTTTACCTCTAAGGGGAACCCTTGGACTCTGTGCATGCTATTCCTTACTTTGAAATAGCACATACAGAGCCAACCTCCTACACCGAGTCCTCCAACCTTTTTGTAGTAAAAGCTATTTATGTTGATAAAAATCATCCAGAGCTACGAATATTATTCGAATTTTCATGCTGACCACATCAGACAAGTTTACATGTGTTTTAAATATAAACTTTTCAGTTTTTGTAGGCTTGGCTACACACGAGAGCTACTCGTTGGAGATCCCTGTGTGAAGAGACCCCCCACCTGAAATGTCCCCCTATAGGCTGATCTCCATGTCTCCTCCCGGAAACTGCAACGCCCCAATGGACTTAGCCGTTTTATTGTCCTTTTTTAGTTGGTTGAGGCTTTTAACTATTCTTCGTAACAATTGCTGTCCGTTAAATGGTATATTCACTATGTTTGCTCGAACCCCTGCCTTAAAACCCGAAATTCTTAGCCCTTAATGTCTCCTTAAAGCACCACCCATGACCAACTGGCGGTTAGATGTGTACGCCACATCCAACTCAGATTTTAAGCAAGGTTTGCTATGGATTTTCCACTCTCTACCAGATGGATGGCCGTCTTTTTTGTACTGTTCTGGGCATGCTTCATTAGTTCTCCTATCTCTTCCCACTGCTGATGTGTATGTCTGTTGAGCAATGAGTTGCAATTTGCAATGCAGCATTGGTTTGTCTTCCATCCTTTTACTCTTTGTCCGGTACAGGCCCCAATGTAAATGAGATGTTCACCCTCTTTCTTACTGTGGATGTTATAATGGAATTAGCTGGTATGGTACCCTTAATGTACGGAGTCTCTTTTGTTTAAAATGTGTATTTTTTTCTCTGTCCTTGGTGTTACTGCTCTCCAGGTTGCAGGTTCCTTAAAGGCATCCCTGCATCGATCAAGAATGTTTGGTAGCATGGGGAGATACTCATTTCTTATCTGGCTTGCCATCAGAGTCTCGAATAAGTAACATGATTAGGGTTGTGCCTCTTCTAGTCGAACATTAAATCTGTGTCGCATTTTTAATCACATTATAAAATGTCAATATCAGAGGGAGAGAGTACGAAAGGATACGTTTCTACCTCTTCCTCTGGTGAATCCCTTCCAAACCTTTCCCACTGCTTCTCCACACATTCACCTTCCTCCGATATGTTACCTGTTTCTCCTCTTCCTCATAAAAGAGATCTTCCTCTTGAGGCTCAGGTGTGGGGGGGGGGGAAGAGGGGGAAATGTCTTCGACTTCAGTCTCCGAAACCTCAGTCGACATCGAATTCAGAACCCTCTTAGACTTTCGTTGAATTCCTATTCTTTCCGAATCAGGTCAGCCATTTCGCCCTCGAGTCTCTTTCTTCTGCTTTCAGTGTTGAGGGTTTTGTCTTCACGGAGGAACCCTTCTTAGCCAACTATTCTGAGTTGAAGCTTTGGCACACCCTTTGAGGTTCCAATCTTTTTTATATCGTTTTGCCCTTCGCCTTTCCATCTTTTGTCGACAAGTGTTTTTTTTTTGGGGGGGGGGGGGGGGGGGGGAGTTCGTTTTACACCAGGGACCCCTTCAAGGGTTTCGTGTGACTCATTTTCATAGGGCGTGCCTGGAGACAGAGGCACAGAGGTTCCCTTTTGCGGCTCGAGTCTGTTTGTTTTGGACTCTGGTGCCTTAACAGAGATGGCTAACTCTTACCTCCTTGTTGCGCCTCTTCGGCAGATCTTCCTCAACCTCAATTATCTCGCAATCACCCTTTGAGATTTCTCCTTCTGCTTCCACTGCTCCATTTTCCTCCTTGTTGCAATAAAGTCCCAGATCTTTCAGGGGTGTTGTTGACTTCTGACATTGCACTAAGTGATGGGCTATTCTTTGCTTCGTGCTCACCCTCAAAGTCTTCAGTGTAAAAATGGCACAGGCATTACAATCTTCGCTCAGGTGATCGATTGGAAGGCAAAAGTTGCATACTGGATGCTTATCCTGTGCGTATTTGTGATGGCAATTCTTGCAAAATTGAAATGGTGTGATGTTTTCTCCATCTCACCACGCGGGGAGCCGCCCGACCAGGCTTTCTCGGCCCTCCATCAAAGTATTACTGATTTTTCGCACCTGTTCTTACTCGTTCACCAACCACCGACAGCAAGTTTCTGTTGCTTTAAGCAAAGTTTTCTACAACTCTTTGAGGTGCTTCATCAATTCTCCTACAAGCTGGAGACGGCTCTGCAAAAAAAACATCCAGACCCAACAGCGGAAGCAAAGAATCTGAAGATGGCCACCTAAGGTAAGACCATCGGGAAGGAAGCATGACTACATCACAAGGAGACACTAAATAGGGGTTCCGTCAACGCCCACCAGCAAATAGGGGTAAAAAAAGGAAGACTGACCCAACCACCAGATGGCTGAATAATGCACAACATGTGAATCGAGAAAAGATTTACGCTGCAAAGAGTAAGTTACTTACCTTTGGTAACGCTTTTTCTGGTGGATACATTAACTACCTGTGGATTCCTCACCTAAAGAATTCTCTCCTCGCGCCAGCTTCGATGGAAATTTCTTCTAGCTCTGCACGTCGACGATGACGTCACAATTGCCTGACTCCACGCGACGCTGTATGATGTCATCAAGGCATTAAGAAGCCCTCGTCGACGTGCAGACGTCAGTTATCACCATTTTTTACGTGCCTTAGAGGCAAACAGGTGAACATTGACCTGGAAGAGAACATAATCACATCAAATGAAGTGAAAACTTAACATTTATCACAATAAAAAATAAAAAGAAACTAACAGCAATAACTGTTTCATATGACACCAAATATGCCAGACAAATTCAATCATGTGCACTTGAATTATCAAAAGCAGAGAAAGAAATGGAAAATGTCACTTACCCAGTGTACATCTGTTCGTGGCATTAGTCGCTGCAGATTCACATGCTGTGCACAGTCCGCCATCTGGTGTTGGGCTCGGAGTGTTACAAGTTGTTTTTCTTCGAAGAAGTCTTTTCGAGTCACGAGACCGAGGGATTCCTCCCATTTCGATTCCATTGCGCATGGGCGTCGACTCCATCTTAGATTGTTTTCCCCGCAGAGGGTGAGGTAGGAGTTGTGTATGTTAGTAATAGTGCCCATGCAATGGAATGAATACGTATGTACATAATAAAGGTTAAAGTAATATGTTTACAAATGTACAAATGTTCAAGATCTACTTCTAAACGGCTACAGGCTCCCGGGGAGGCGGGTGGGCGCATGTGAATCTGCAGCGACTAATGCCACGAACAGATGTACGTGACATTTTCCGTTCGATGGCATGTGTAGCTGCAGATACACATGCTGTGCATAGACTAATAAGCAGTTATCTCCCCAAAAGCGGTGGTTCAGCCTGTAGGAGTTGAAGTAGCTTGAAATAATGTTCTTAGTACAGCTTGACCTACTGTTGCCTGTTGTGCAGTTAACACATCTACACAGTAGTGCTTGGTAAATGTATGAGGCGTAGACCATGTTGCTGCCTTACATATTTCGTTCATTGGAATATTTCCTAGAAAGGCCATGGTAGCACCTTTCTTTCTGGTTGAGTGTGCCTTTGGAGTAATAGGCAGTTCTCTTTTAGCTTTAAGATAGCAGGTTTGAATGCACTTAACTATCCATCTAGCAATGCCTTGTTTTGAAATTGGATTTCTGTATGAGGTTTTTGAAAGGCGATAAATAGTTGTTTTGTCTTTCGAATTAGTTTTGTTCTGTCAATGTAGTACATTAGTGCTCTTTTGATGTCTAATGTATGTAGTGCTCTTTCAGCTACAGAATCTGGCTGTGGGAAGAACACTGGTAATTCTACCGTTTGATTCAAGTGGAACGGTGAGATTACTTTTGGTAAAAATTTAGGATTGGTCCGTAGAACAACTTTATTTTTGTGTATTTGAATAAATGGTTCTTGAATGGTAAATGCTTGAATTTCACTCACTCTTCTTAGAGATGTGATGGCAATTAAAAATGCAACTTTCCACGTTAAGTATTGCATTTCACAAGAGTGCATGGGCTCAAAAGGTGGACCCATGAGTCGTGTTAAGACAATGTTGAGGTTCCATGAAGGAACTGGTGGTGTTCTTGGTGGTATAATTCTCTTTAGGCCTTCCATAAACGCTTTTATGACTGGTATCCTAAATAATGAAGTTGAGTGCGTAATTTGCAGGTAAGCTGAAATTGCCGTAAGATGTATTTTAATGGAAGAGAAAGCTAGTTTAGATTTCTGCAAATGTAGTAAGTATCCTACTATCTCTTTTGCAGATGCGTGTAAAGGTTGAATTTGATTATTATGGCAGTAATAAACAAATCTTTTCCACTTATTTGCATAACAGTGTCTAGTGGTAGGTTTTCTAGCCTGTTTTATGACCTCCATACATTCCTGTGTGAGGTCTAAGTGCCCAAATTCTAGGATTTCAGGAGCCAAATTGATAGATTCAGCGATGCTGGATTTGGATGTCTGATCTGTTGTTTGTGTTGTGTTAACAGATCTGGTCTGTTTGGTAGTTTGATATGAGGTACTACTGAAAGGTCTAGTAGTGTTGTGTACCAAGGTTGCCTTGCCCATGTTGGTGCTATTAGTATGAGTTTGAGTTTGTTTTGACTCAACTTGTTTACTAGATATGGAAGAAGTGGGAGAGGGGGAAAAGCGTACGCAAATATCCCTGACCAGTTCATCCATAGTGCATTGCCCTGAGACTGATGTTGTGGGTACCTGGATGCGAAGTTTTGGCATTTTGAGTTTTCTTTTGTTGCAAATAGATCTATTTGTGGCGTTCCCCACATTCTGAAGTAAGTGTTCAGTATTTGGGGGTGAATTTCCCATTCGTGGATCTGTTGGTGATCCCGAGAGAGATGGTCTGCTAACTGATTCTGAATCCCTGGAATAAATTGTGCTATTAGGCGAATGTGGTTGTGAATCACCCAATGCCATATTTTTTGTGTTAGGAGACACAACTGTGTTGAGTGTGTTCCTCCCTGTTTGTTTAGGTAATACATTGTTGTCATGTTGTCTTTTTTGACAAGAGTGTATTTGTGGGTTATTATGGGTTGAAATGCTTTCAGAGCTAGAAACACCGCTAACAGTTCTAAGTGGTTTATATGAAACTGTTTTTGCTGAATGTCCCATTGTCCTTGGATGCTGTGCTGATTGAGGTGTGCTCCCCACCCTGTCATGGATGCATCTGTCGTTATTACGCATTGTAGCACTGGGTCTTGAAAAGGCCGCCCTTGGTTTAAATTTATACTGTTCCACCATTGAAGCGAGATGTATGTTTGGCGGTCTATCAACACCAGATCTAGAAGTTGACCCTGTGCCTGTGACCACTGTGATGCTAGGCACTGTTGTAAGGGCTGCATGTGCAACCTTGCGTTTGGGAAAATGGCTATGCATGAGGACATCATGCCTAGGAGTTTCATTACTAATTTGACCTGTATCTTTTGGTTTGGATACATGGCTTGTATTACATTTTGGAATGTTTGGACTCTTTGTGGACTTGGAGTGGCAATTCCTTTTACTGTGTTGATTGTCGCTCCTAAGTATTGCTGTGTTTGACACTGCTGAAGGTGTGACTTGTTGTAGTTGAGTGAGAAACCTAGTTTGTGTAGGGTTTCTATGACGTAATTTGTGTGTTGTGAACACTGTTTTTGCATGTTGGTTTTGATTAACCAATCGTCTAGGTATGGGAACACATGTATTTGCTGCCTTCTGATATGTGCAGCTACTACTGCTAGACATTTTGTAAAAACTCTTGGCGCAGTTGTTATTCCGAATGGCAACACTTTGAATTGGTAATGTATCCCTTGGAATACAAACCTTAGGTACTTTCTGTGTGAAGGATGTATTGGTATATGGAAATATGCATCCTTTAGATCCAGTGTTGTCATGTAGTCTTGTTGTTTGAGCAGTGGGATTACTTCTTGTAATGTAACCATGTGAAAGTGGTCTGATTTGATGTATGTATTTAATATTCTGAGATCTAGTATAGGTCTTAGAGTTTTGTCTTTTTTGGGTATCAGAAAGTACAGTGAGTAAACTCCTGTGTTTAGTTCTTGTTTTGGTACTAATTCTACTGCCTCTTTTTGGAGCAATGCTTGAACTTCTAATCCTAGAAGATTTATATGTTGTTTCGACATACTGTGTGTTTTTGGTGGGACTGTTGGAGGGAATTCGCGAAATTCTATGCAATAACCATGCTGGATAATTGCTAGTACCCAAGTATCTGTTGTTATCTCCTCCCAATGTTTGTAAAATTGGCTTAATCTTCCCCCCACAGGTGTTATGTGATGGGGATGTGTGACTTGTGAGTCACTGCTTATTTTGAGGACTTTTGGGGCTTTGGAATTTTCCTCTACTTCTTTGGAATTGTCCCCCTCTATATTGTCCCCGAAAACTTCCCCGCTGATATTGGCTTTGGTAAGTGGGCCTTGTTTGTGATGTTGTGGTTTCTATAGGTTGTCCTCGAAACCCTCCCCTAAAAGGTGTTTTGCGAAAGGTGCCTCTGCTCTGCGGGGAGTAGAGTGTACCCATGGCTTTTGCCGTATCAGTGTCCTTCTTGAGTTTCTCAATAGCAGTGTCGACTTCTGGCCCAAACAACTGCTGTTCATTAAATGGCATATTTAGCACAGCTTGTTGAATTTCCGGCTTGAAACCTGACGTGCGGAGCCATGCGTGCCTTCTTATTGTTATTGCCGTATTTACTGTCCTTGCAGCCGTATCTGCTGCATCCATTGAAGACCGTATCTGATTATTAGAGATACTTTGTCCTTCTTACACCACTTGTTGTGCTCTTTTTTGGAACTCCTTGGGTAAGTGTTCTATTAAATGTTGCATCTCATCCCAGTGAGCTCTGTCATATCTTGCCAAAAGCGCTTGTGAATTGGCAATGCGCCATTGGTTTGCTGCTTGTGCTGCAATCCTTTTGCCCGCAGCATCAAATTTGCAACTCTCTTTGACTGGAGGTGGTGCGTCTCCCGAGGTATCAGAGTTTGCTCTCTTACGAGCTGCCCCGACAACTGCTGAGTCTGGAGTTAACTGCGTTGTAATATAAACTGGATCTGTTGGCGGTGGCTTGTACCTTTTCTCCACCCTTGGAGTTATGGCTCGGCCTTTAACAGGATCCTGAAAGATTTGTTTTGAATGTTTTAGCATTCCTGGGAGCATAGGTAGTCTTTGATACTGGCTATGAGTGGAGGTTAGCGTGTTAAACAAGAAGTCATCCTCAATTGGTTCTGAATGCAAGGTGACGTTATGGAAAGCAGCTGCCCTTGCGATCACCTGTGTGTAAGATGTACTGTCCTCAGGAGGGGACGGCCTGGTAGGGTACGAGTCTGGGCTGTTGTCCGATACTGGAGCATCGTAAAGGTCCCATGCATCGGGATCATCTAGACTCATGGCAGTATGAGTCGGGGAGTGCATCAGTGGAGGAGTTGCTACTGGTGATGTGTGCACTGATGGTGGTGGAGAAGGTGGAGGAGTTGTTTTCTTTGCCACCTTTGCCTGTGGCTCCTTGTCCTTTTCGTGAAAGGCAAGTTTTCTTTTTATTTTAATTGGAGGAAGAGTGGTTATCTTCCCTGTGTCTTGATGAATGTGGAGCCTCCTTTGAGTATAGTCTGGCTCTACAGCTTGAAGTTCCTCTCCAAATCTATGTTTTTTCATTTGGGAGGCCAATCCTTGTTCCTCTGTATAGGAACCTGTTTTCGGCACCGAGGCTGGATGTTTCGGAACCGAAACTTTTCCGGAGGTCTTTTTAGGCTCCGAAGAAACCTTTGTAATTTTCGGCGTGGTGGTGTCTCGGTGCCGAATTTGTTCGGTGCCGCTGTTACGGTGCCGAAATTTCTCAGAGCTGATGTCTCGGGTCCGAGATTGCTGTGTGGCGGTATCTCGACCGGAGTCGGATGACTTCGACACCAGCGTGCCCTTTTTCGGTGCCTTGGCTCGGTCACCGCTTTTTTGGGTTAAGCCATGGCCTGTTGGCGGTGGCGTCCCCTGGGCTTTTGTTGACTTCTCGTGAGTCTTATGTTTCAACGTCTTACTCACTGTTTTCGCCGTTTCTTCGGCCTCGAGTTCTTCCGAGTCCGATTCGTGGATAGAGAAAGCTTCCTCTTCTTCCTCGAAACGCTCTTGTTCTGTCGGCGTCTACACCATCTGCAGTCTTCTGGCTCTTCGGTCTCTTAACGTCTTTCTGGACCGAAACGCTCGACAGGCCTCACAAGTATCTTCCTTGTGCTCTGGGGACAAGCACAAGTTACAGACCAGATGCTGATCCATATACGGATACTTGTTATGGCATTTTGGACAGAAGCGGAATGGGGTCCGTTCCATCAGCCTTGAATTCACACGTGGCCGGGCCGACCAGGCCCCGACGGGGGATCGAAAAAACCCCGAAGGGCCACCGGAACTCTTCTAAATTCGGTGTCGATCTGTTGTAACTAACCCGATACCGAACGCAAACAATACTGACGTTTTTTCCGAGATTCTAACTAACTTTCCGACCCGAAACACAGAGCGAAAAGGAACACGTCCGAACCCCATGACGGAAAAAAAACAATCTAAGATGGAGTCGACGCCCATGTGCAATGGAGTCGAAATGGGAGGAGTCCCTCGGTCTCGTGACTCGAAAAGACTTCTTCGAAGAAAAACAACTTGTAACACTCCGAGCCCAATACCAGATGGCGGGATGTGCACAGCATGTGTATCTGCAGCTACACATGCCATCGAACATATATATATATATGGAAAATGTCACTTACCCAGTGTACATCTGTTCGTGGCATTAGTCGCTGCAGATACACATGCTGTGCATAGTCCGCCGTCTGGTGTTGGGTCGGAGTGTTACAAGTTGTTTTTCTTCGAAGAAGTCTTTTTGAGTCACGAGACCGAGGGACTCCTCCCATTTCGGTTCCATTGCGCATGGGCGTCGACTCCATCTTAGATTGTTTTCCCCGCAGAGGGTGAGGTAGGAGTTGTGTATGCTAATAATAGTGCCCATGCAATGGAATAAATACGTATGTACAAAATGAAGGTTTAATGTAATATATTTACAAATGTTCAAGATCTACTTCTAAACGGCTACAGGCTCCCGGGGAGGAGGGTGGGCGCATGTGAATCTGCAGCGACTAATGCCACGAACAGATGTACACTGGGTAAGTGACATTTTCCGTTCGGTGGCATGTGTAGCTGCAGATACACATGCTGTGCATAGACTAGTAAGCAGTTATCTCCCCAAAAGCGGTGGTTCAGCCTGTAGGAGTGGAAGTAGTTTGAAATAAAGTTCTTAGTACGGCTTGACCTACTGTGGCCTGTTGTGCAGATAACACATCTACACAGTAGTGTTTAGTAAATGTATGAGGCGTAGACCATGTTGCTGCCTTACATATTTCGGTCATTGGAATATTTCCTAGAAAGGCCATAGTAGCACCTTTCTTTCTGGTTGAGTGTGCCTTTGGTGTAATAGGCAGTTCTCTCTTTGCTTTAAGATAGCAGGTTTGGATGCACTTTACTATCCATCTGGCGATACCTTGTTTTGAAATTGGATTTCCTGTATGAGGTTTTTGGAAGGCAATAAATAGTTGTTTTGTCTTCCTAATTTCTTTTGTCCTGTCAATGTAGTACATTAGCGCTCTCTTGATGTCTAATGTATGTAGTGCTCTTTCAGCTATTGAATCTGGCTGTGGGAAGAACACTGGTAGTTCCACTGTTTGGTTTAAGTGGAACGGTGAGATAACCTTTGGTAAGAATTTTGGATTTGTTCTTAGAACGACCTTATTTTTGTGTATTTGAATAAATGGTTCTTGTATGGTAAACGCCTGTATTTCACTTACTCTTCTTAGAGATGTGATGGCAATGAGAAATGCAACTTTCCACGTTAAGTATTGCATTTCACAAGAATGCATGGGTTCGAAAGGTGGACCCATGAGCCTTGTCAAGACAATGTTGAGGTTCCATGAAGGAACAGGTGGTGTCCTTGGTGGTATAATTCTCTTTAGGCCCTCCATAAACGCTTTAATGACAGGTATTCTAAATAGGGAAGTTGAATGAGTAATCTGCAGGTACGCAGATATTGCTGCGAGATGTATTTTTATGGAAGAGAAAGCTAGATTTGATTTTTGTAAATATCCTACTACATCTTTTGGAGATGCATGCAATGGTTGGACTTGATTATTATGGCAGTAACAAACAAATCTTTTCCATTTACTTGCATAGCAGTGTCTAGTGGATGGTCTTCTAGCTTGTTTTATGACCTCCATACACTCTTGTGTGAGGTTCAAGTGTCCAAATTCTAGGATTTCAGGAGCCAAATTGCTAGATTCAGCGATGCTGGGTTTGGATGCCTGATCTGTTGTTTGTGTTGTGTTAACAGATCTGGCCTGTTGGGTAGTTTGACATGAGGTACTACTGACAGGTCTAGTAGTGTGGTATACCAAGGTTGTCTTGCCCATGTTGGTGCTATTAGTATGAGTTTGAGTTTGTTTTGACTCAATCTGTTTACTAGATATGGAAGGAGAGGGAGAGGGGGAAAAGCGTACGCAAATATCCCTGACCAATTCATCCATAGAGCATTGCCTTGAGATTGCCGGTGTGGGTACCTGGATGCGAAGTTTTGGCATTTTGCGTTTTCTTTTGTTGCAAATAGATCTATTTGAGGTGTTCCCCAAATTTGGAAGTAAGTGTTCAGGATTTGGGGGTGAATTTCCCATTCGTGGACCTGTTGGTGATCCCGAGAGAGATTGTCTGCTAGCTGGTTCTGGATCCCTGGAATAAACTGTGCTATTAGGCGAATGTGGTTGTGAATTGCCCAATGCCATATTTTTTGTGTTAGGAGACACAACTGTGTCGAGTGTGTTCTCCCCCGTTTGTTTAAATAATACATTGTCGTCATGTTGTCTGTTTTGAGAAGAATGTATTTGTGGGTTATCATTGGTTGGAATGCTTTCAATGCTAGAAATACTGCACAATTCTAGGTGATTTATATGAAACTTTCTTTGATGTACGTCCCATTGTCCTTGGATGCTGTGTTGATTGAGGTGTGCTCCCCACCCTGTCATGGAAGCATCTGTTATCACGTATTGTGGCACTGGGTCTTGGAAAGGCCGCCCTTTGTTTAAATTTGTACTGTTCCACCATAGAAGCGAGATGTATGTTTGGCGGTCTATCAACACCGGATCTAGAAGTTGACCCTGTGCATGTGACCATTGTGATGCTAGGCACTGTTGTAAGGGCCACATGTGCAATCTTGCGTTTGGGACAATGGCTATGCATGAGGACATCATGCCTAGGAGTTTTAATACCATCTTTGGTGTTGGATACATAGCTTGTATCACCTTGTGAAAATTTTGAACCCTTTGTGGACTTGGAGTGGCTATCCCTTTTGTTGTGTTGATTGTCGCTCCTAAGTATTGCTGTGTTTGACACGGCAAAAGGTGTGACTTTGCATAGTTGAAGGAGAAACCCAGTTTGTAAAGGGTTTGTATAACAATCTGTGTGGTGTGAACACTTTGTTAGCGAGTTGGTTTTGATTAATCAATCGTCTAGGTACGGGAACACGTGTATTTGCTGCCTCCTGATATGTGCAGCTACTACTGCTAGACATTTTGTAAAGACTCTTGATGCTGTTGTTATTCCGAATGGCAACACTTTGAATTGGTAATGTATTCCTTTGAATACGAACCTTAGGTATTTCCTGTGCGAGGGATGTATCGGTATATGGAAATACGCGTCTTTTAGATCTAACGTTGTCATGTAGTCTTGCTGTTTCAGTAGTGGTATTACGTCTTGTAACGTGACCATGTGAAAGTGGTCTGATTTGATGTAGGTGTTTAGTGTTCTGAGATCTAATATTGGTCTCAGACTTTTGTCCTTTTTCGGTATTAGAAAGTACAGTGAGTAAACTCCTGTCTTCTTTTGTGTTTTTGGTACTAATTCTATTGCGTCTTTTTGCAGTAATGCTTGAACTTCTAGTCCTAGAAGGTCTATATGCTGTTTTGACATATTGTGTGTTTTCGGTGGGACGTTTGGAGGGAGTTGGAGAAATTCTATGCAATAACCATGTTGGATAATTGCTAAGACCCAAGTGTCTGTTGTTATTTCCTCCCATGATTTGTGGAACTGGCTTAGTCTTCCCCCCACTGGTGTTGTGTGAAGGGGTTGTGTGACCTGTGAGTCACTGTTTATTTTGAGGGGTTTTGGGACCCTGAAACTTTCCCCAGTTTCTTGGGAATTGGCCCCCTCTGTATTGGCCTCGAAAGCCACCCCTTTGATATTGTCCCTGGTAGGTAGGTAGTCTTGTTTGTGAGGTGCTGGCTTCTGTGGCTTGACCTCGAAACCCTCCTCTGAAAGTGGTTTTGCGAAATGTGCCAAATGTGCCTCTGCCCTGCGGGGAATAGAGTGCGCCCATGGCTTTGGCTGTGTCAGTGTCCTTCTTTAATTTTTCAATTGCAGTGTCCACTTCTGGGCCAAACAATTGCTGTTCATTGAACGGCATATTGAGAACTGCCTGTTGTATCTCAGGTTTGAAGCCAGATGTGCGCAGCCATGCGTGCCTCCTTATTGTCACAGCAGTATTTATTGTTCTTGCAGCTGTATCTGCTGCATCCATAGAAGAACGTATTTGGTTGTTGGAGATATTTTGCCCCTCTTCAACCACTTGTTTCGCTCGTTTCTGGAATTCTTTGGGGAGGTGCTCGATGAGATGCTGCATCTCGTCCCAATGGGCCCTGTCGTATCGCGCTAGGAGTGCTTGCGAGTTGGCGATGCGCCACTGATTTGCAGCTTGTGCTGCAACCCTTTTCCCAGCTGCATCAAACTTGCGTCTCTCCTTGTCCGGAGG
The DNA here is from genome assembly GCF_031143425.1 of Pleurodeles waltl. Taxonomy (NCBI): domain Eukaryota; kingdom Metazoa; phylum Chordata; class Amphibia; order Caudata; family Salamandridae; genus Pleurodeles; species Pleurodeles waltl. Next base: position 448,034,635 of record NC_090446.1, read on the forward strand.
CGGTGCGTCGCCCGATGTTTGCGAGTTGGCTCTTTTACGAGCTGCTCCTACGACTACTGAATCTGGTGTCAGTTGTGATGTAATAAAAGCAGGGTCTGTGGGCGGTGCCTTGTATTTTTTCTCCACCCTTGGAGTTATTGCTCTGCTTTTAACAGGCTCCTTGAAAATCTGTTTAGCGTGCCTTAGCATTCCCGGGAGCATGGGAAGGCTTTGATAATGGCTGTGGGTGGAGGACAGGGTGTTAAAGAGGAAGTCATCCTCAATAGGCTCCGAATGTAGAGATACATTATGAAATTCGGCTGCCCCAGCTACCACCTGTGCATATGCTGTACTGTCCTCAGGTGGTGAGGGTTTTGTTGGGTACGACTCTGGACTATTGTCCGATACTGGAGCATCATAGAGGTCCCATGCTGCCTGATCAACCTGGCTCATGGTGGTATGAGGTGGTGATTGTGGTGAAGTCTGTGCCGGTGATACATGAGTTGACTGTGGTGGAGAGGGTGGTGGAGTTACCCTCTTTACCACCTTTGCTTGTGGTGGCTTGTCTTGTTGCTGGAAGTCAAGTTTCCTTTTCCTTCCGATTGGGGGAAGAGTGCTGATTTTCCCTGTACCCCTTTGGATAAAGATCCGCTTTTGCGTGTGATCTACCTCTGTAGTTTGTAATTCCTCCTCAAATCTGTGTCTTTTTAGTTGGGAGGACAGTGATTGTTCCTCTGAGTAGGAACTGGTTTTTGGTTCAGTTGCCGGGTGTTTTGGCACCGAAACCGTGTCTTTAGTTGTTTTCGGCTCCGACGAGATCTTTCTCTTTTTCGGTGTCTTGGCCTCTCGGTGCCGACCATCTTCGGTGCCGCTATCTCTGTGCCGAGCAGCTTCGGTGCCGCTATCTCGGTGTCGAGCCTTTTCTGCACCACTCTCTCGGTCCCGAGAGTGTTGCGTGCCTGTGTCTCGACCTGAGTCGGACGACTTCGGCACCAGCTCGCCCTTTTTCGGTGCCGATGGACGGTCACCTACTTTAAGGGTTATGCCATGGCCTGTTGGCAGTGGCGTCCCCTGGGCTTTGTCTGTTTTCTCGTGTGATCTTTCTTTCGACGTCTTACTCACGGTTGGTTGCTCGTCGACGTCGAATTCTTCGGAATCCGAATCGCGGATGGAGAAAGTTTCTTCTTCTTCTTCCTCCTCCTCCTCCTCCTCGAACCCTTGTTGTCCTGTCGGCGTGGAAGCCATCTGCAACCTCCTGGCTCTTCGGTCCCGGAGCGTTTTTCTCAACCGAAACGCGCGACAGGCCTCACACGACTCTTCCTTGTGCTCGGGGGACAGGCACAAGTTACAGACCAAATGTTGGTCTGTATAAGGATATTTACTGTGGCATTTAGGACAGAATCGGAACGGGGTCAGTTTCATCAGTGTCGATGTTGCACGCGGTCGGGCCGACCAGGCCCCGACGGGGGATCGAAAATACCCCGAAGGGTTACCGGAGCTCTTTAAGGCTCGGTGTCGATTTGCCCTAACTATCCCGATACCGAACGAAACAATACCGACGAATTTTCCGTTGATTCTGACTAACTTTCCGACCCGAAACACGGAGCGAAAAGGAACACGTCCGAACCCGATGGCGGAAAAAAACCAATCTAAGATGGAGTCGACGCCCATGCGCAATGGAACCGAAATGGGAGGAGTCCCTCGGTCTCGTGACTCAAAAAGACTTCTTCGAAGAAAAACAACTTGTAACACTCCGACCCAACACCAGACGGCGGACTATGCACAGCATGTGTATCTGCAGCTACACATGCCACCGAACATATATATATATATATATATATATATATATATATATACATACACACACACACACACACAAGACAATGGTGCACACCCACGGATTTCGTGGAACGACCAGTCAGGCAACGGGGAGGCGGGTGGGACCGTGAGGAATCCACAGGTAGTTAATGTATCCACCAGAAAAAGCGTTACTGAAGGTAAGTAACTTATTCTTCTGATAGATACACCTACCTGTGGATTCCTCACCTAAAGAATAGAGTCCCAAAGCAGTACTACCTCCGGAGGTGGGTGCCTGAATGGTCAAACCATGAAATCCTGCAGCACCGAGCGAGCAAAATGGCCATCCATCCTAACCTCAGAATCCAAACAATAATGTTTGACAAAAGCATGGAGGGATGCCCAAGTTGCCGCCTTGCAGATGTCAACCACAGGAACACCCCTAGCTAAAGCCGAAGAAGCAGCCTTAGCTCTGGTGGAATGAGCACAAAGCCCCACAGGTGGCTCTTTCTTAGCTAAGGAATAACAAAGCTTGATACAGAGAATGACCCAACTGGATAGCGTTCTTTTGTGGACTGCTCTGCCTTACCTCTTCCCCACGTATCCAACAAAGGGCTGATCATCTTGCCTGAACTCCCTCGTCCTGTCGACAAAGAAGCTCAATGCTCTTCGTGGATCCAGTTGGTGAAGCCTCTCTTCCTCCTTGGATGGATGAGGCGGAGGGTAAAAGGAAGAGAGAGTAATAGACTGCCCCAAGTGAAAGGGTGTAACAACCTTCGGGAGGAAAGCCGCCTTGGTCCTTAACACCACTTTGTCTCTAAAGGAAAGGTATGGAGACTCTACACTAAGAGCCTGTAGCTCACTGACTCTTCTGGCTGATGTTATGGCTACCAGAAATACAGTCTTAAAGACCAGCAAACGCAAGGCACAAGAATGCATTGGTTCAAATGGCGATCCCATTAGAAATGTTAATACCAAGTTAAGATCCCACTGTGGCATAACAAACGGTGTGAGCGGAAACCTATTAGTGAGACTCTTAACGAACCTCAAAACAATCGGAGATTTAAACAAGGACTGTTGATCTGGGTGGCACAGAAAAGAAGACAGTGCTGATAAATAGCCCTTAACTGTGGCAACTGCACAACCCTTCTGTGCTAAAGAAAAAGCAAATAATAATATATCAGACAAGTGAGCCTTTAAGGGATCAATTCGGTTCTCTCCACACAAACTTACAAATTTAGCCCACCAACTTGCATAGATCGATTTGGTAGAGTGTCGCCTGGCCAATAAAATAACATCCGCCACTTCCAGTGGGAGAGAAAAAGCACTCAGATTGCCCGTTCAATCTCCAGGCATGAAGGTGCAGACTCTGGAGGTGGGGGTGTAGAATCTGCCCCTGCGACTGCGAGAGGAGGTCCACCCTGTAAGGAAGACTGAGCGGAGGGCACAGAGGGAGTTGGAGGAGGTCTGTGTACCACACCCTTCTTGGCCAATCCAGGGCTATCAAGATAACCTGGGCCCGGTCTTGGCAGAACTCGAGGAATCAGGGGTATGGGAGGAAACGCGTAAAGCAACTGACCCTTCCAGGACATCTGAAACACATCCCCCAAAGCTCCTTGCACCGGATACTGGAGGCTGCAAAATAACAGGCACTGCGCGTTCTCCTGAGTAGCAAACAGATCTATCTGCGGACACCCCCACATCTGGAAGATGAAAAGAACCAGATCCGGATTAAGACGCCACTCGTGGTCGACCGAGCTGCGTCGACTGAGAACATCCGCACGTACATTCAGAACTCCGGTCAAATGATTTGCTACCAAGCAAATCTTGTGGTCCTGAAGCCAGGACCAGAGTCGAAGAGCTCCTCTGCAAAGGTGGTACGACCCCACTCCTCCCTGCTTGTTTATATACCACATCACGGTAGTGTTGTCCGTCAGGACCTGGACTGACTGACCACGAATGGAAGGGAGAAAGGCCTTGAGAGCTAGATGTACTGCCCGCAATTCCAATAGATTGATGTGAAACCACTGTTCCACTGGAGACCAATGGCTTTTGACCTCCAGGTCCCCCAGATGAGCTCCCCACCCTAGAGTGGAAGCATCCGTTACAACTGTGGCCACTGGTGGTGGCAGCGAGAACGGCCTTCCTTGTGACAGGTTGCTGACCGCAGCCCACCACTGAAGATCCACCGCAGTGTTTCTGGAGATCGTGATTGAATCCTCGAGATCCCCTTTGTGCTGAAACCATTGCCTGCGGACGCACCACTGAAGAGCCCTCATGTGCCAGCGTGCATGAGTGACCAGCAGTATGCAAGAAGCAAACAGACCGAGCAGACGAAGGACCTTAAGGACTGGAACTACCGCTCCATTTCTAAACATTGGAATCAAGGCCTGAATGTCCTGAACCCGCTGGGGCGGAGGAAAGGCTCGATTCAATGTTGTGTCCAGTATTGCCCCTATAAACAGGAGGCGCTGCAAGGGCTCCAGGTGAGATTTGGGCACATTGATCAAAAAACCCAGGTCGAACAACAACTGAGTTGTCAACTGCAGGTGACGCCGCACGAGCCCTGGAGTCTTGGCTTTGATCAACCAATCGTCCAGATAGGGAAACACCGCTATCCCTCTTCTTCTGAGCTCTGCCGCAACCACCGCCATCACCTTTGTGAAGACTCGAGGTGCTGAAGTAAGACCAAACGGGAGGACCGCAAACTGATAATGCTGCGACCCCACCACAAATCGGAGATACTTCCTGTGCGATATGAGGATCGGAATATGGAAGTACGCATCCTGCAAATCAACAGACACCATCCAATCTCCTTCGTTCAACGCCAAAAGAACCTGTGAAAGGGTCAGCATTTTGAACTTTTCCTGCCTGTTCAAACCAATTCAAAATCCTCAAGTCCAGAATTGGCCGCAACCGACCATCTTTTTTGGGGATCAGGAAGTATCTTAAATAACAGCCCTGACCCCTCTCCTGCTCCGGAACCAACTCCACTGCGCCTTTTGACAATACGGTTAACACCTCCTGTTGCAGTAACAGAAGATGATCTTCCGAACAGAAGGATGGGCGGGGAGGGAAGGGAACTCCCGAAAGGGAAGAGCGGATCCCTTCTTCACAATGTCAATGACCCAAGAGTCTGATGTTATAAACTCCCACATTGGAAGAAATTGGGCAAGTCTCCCCCCTACCGGAGACATGTGAACAGGGAGTGGTGGAGGACTAAGGCTGCTTTCCCTGCTGCACCCCTCCTGAGGAAGAGGCAGAGTGCTGCTGGGTGGCTCCTCTTGTACGTACTCTGCCCCTGCATCTGAAGGATCCGTAAGGCAGGGAGCCTGCAGATTTTTGTGGCGCCTGGAACCTGCCACGAAAGGAGGAGCCACGCCCAAAACTTCCTATATGACCTAAAGGTAGAGGAAGTGGCTGCCTGAAGTCCCAACGACCTCGCTGTGGCTCTGCTCTCTTTGAAACGTTCAAGAGTAGAATCTGCTGTTGTCCCAGAGTTTTTCCCCGTCAAAAGGCAGGTCCAAAAGAGTTGCTTGTACATCAGAGGAGAAGCCTGATGAACGCAGCCAAGCTTGACGCCTCAACACTATGGATGTACCCGTAGCCCTTGCCACGGAGTCCGAGGTGTCTAACCCAGACTGAATCACCTGGGTCGCCGCCGCCTGAGCGTCCGTTAACAGTTTCAACACCTCTTGTGGTAAGTTAGGATGACCTTTCGCCTCCTCCATAAGGGCATGAATGTAACGCCCCAAAATGCAAGTTGCATTGGTCGACTTCAAGGCCATACTGCATGAAGAAAAGGCCTTTGCTGCGTGGTCCATTTTCTTAGACTCCCTGTCCGCAGGGGTCCCGGGGAACGAACCAGGGGCTGACCAGGAGGAACACGATGCCTGAACAACCAAACTGTCCGGAGTTGGATGTTTGGAGAGGAAGTCCGGGTCACCTGGAGCCGCACAATAGCGGCTCGCTACCGCCCTGTTGACAGCTGTATAAGTCACTGGCTTTCTTCAAATGTCTTTGATAGGGTCCAGGAGAGCCTCATTGAAGGGCAAGAAAGGCTCCGCCACTACTGAAGCCGGATGCAGTACTTCAGTCAAAAGGTTCCTTTTCACCTCAGCAGCCGGAAGAGGAAGATCTAAAAAGTCTGCAGCCTTCCTTATTACTGCATGAAAAGATGCAGCCTCTTCAGTATAGTCTCCAGGGGAAGCCAAATCCCATTCAGGGGAAGTGTCAATGGCACTTGCTGTGTCCTAGCCTTGAAAATCACCTGAAGGCTCCAAGATTTCACCTTCCTCCAGATGCTGTCTGCTATATTCCTCCTCCTCCAGGAGGCGTAATGCTAATCTCCTGGACTGGAGCCTGGATTCGAGTCCCGGCGTCGATAATGCGTCGGCTGACGCCGAAGATCTTCGCCGGCGCCGCTCTTCGGATCCATCCGACGCCGGACCCATCGGCGCCACAGGCAACTTGACTGTGGACTGGATCCGTGGAGAATCCACCAGCGCCGGAGTAGCAGACACTGTAGGCATCACAGGTCTCATGGGCGACGCCAAAGGCATCAGCGCTACAGCGGCTCCAGAAGGCAAAAATGGCATGAAGAGTGTCGGCTTGTAAGGAGCTGGAGCACCCAAGTTAAAAGCCAAAGGGCCTGACGGACCCGCATGTCCTTTACCAGGCGCCATGGTGGAAAACATATTAAACCTAGCACTTAAAAATGCAGCAGGATCCGGACCTGGCGCCGGGAAAGCCGGATATCCTTGCGGAGTCGGTGCCGGCATAGAAGCCGATAATGGACCAGGCATCTCCTGCTGCAGAGAAGCCGCTGGTTCCTGAAGAGGCTCGACTTCAAACACCGACAAGGGTGAAGTCAGAGAAGCCGGAGTAGTAGGAGGCGGAGGAGTGATGGTCGGGCTAATCTCCCACATCGGACGGCGCCGAGCTGATGGAGATCTGGACCGGCATCTACGCGATCGGCGCCGAAAGTCGTGACGACACAGAGTCCCCGTGGCGACGATGAGTCTTTGAAGATTTCGAAGAAGACTCTCTACGATGTCGCCTTTCCTTCTTTTTGGAACGGGCTAGGAATAATTTAGCCTCCCTCTCTAAGTGCCTTAGGGTTCATGCGCTGGCAGGAACCGCATGACTCAACCTCATGGTCGGAACTAAGGCACCATAGACAATTTTCATGGGGGGTCAGTGACCGACATCCGACCCCCATACTGGTTACAAGGGTTAAAGCCAGATTTTCTTGGCTGTGACATAGTAACTACAGAAGCGTAACTGTAGCTCCCTGTTAGCCTCGAAGAAAAAACTTTATTCGAAGGCACGGAAAAAAGGGAACGGACATCTGCACGTCGACGAGGGCTTCTTTTTGCCTGGATGACATCACGCGGCGTCGCGTGGAGTCGGGCAATTGTGACGTCATCGTCGACGTGCAGAGGTAGAAGAAATTTACGTCGAAGCTGGCGCGAGGGGATAATTCTTTAGGTGAGGAATCCACAGGTAGGTGTATCCATCAGAAACCTACTTGAGAGCAAGAGTTTTGTATAGTTTGAAAGGCTCTGCAAATACGGCACTACTTTAGTTAAATTTTAAATTATCAGTGACATTTCAAAACCATTAAGTAGCTTACGAACATCCAATGTTTTTCCAACACGTAAATTGCTGATGTAATAAACTATTGTGCACAGCACAAAGCTTCTCTGGCATGAACATCCGTTACAAAATCACAAGATCTTAATATTCTACACCACGCGCTGTGAATATTTATAGCTTATGATTCTACAAATAATACCCAGCTAGAATATTAGGGGCAGAGCTCAAAGCCAAGGAAATTCTAAAGGCAATTAGGAAGGACTAATAAATAATGACAAAAACAACAAATACGGATTTCTCAAGTTTCTATAATTGTTCCTCAGGTTCTCCTCACTATGACAATTTTTCAATGGGCCAATGGTATTAGCATCTGCACATTTTTCTTATATAGCAAGCCTGAATACAACAGAAAGAACTGCTAAAAAAGAAACATTTGAGCAGACACCAAACTTTATTGTATAATGAAGACTGTACACCTTGACACTTCTCTTTTACAAAATTGTGGAAAAGCAAAGGAAGGCAAACAAGTCACACGTATCTTCCAACAAGCACTCGCAGGATGCAGCAACGACAGCCACTGCAAGGACTGACCTTCTCTGTAAACACAAGACAGAAAATCTTATAGAGTTCACACCTTTTTATTAATTTTAAATGAGGTGGCCAAAAGGAGACCCGGCAAAGAATCTTTCAGGGTTATCCACAGAGCTGAAATCAATGATCCAAATAGAGGTAATCCTACTCTAATGCAAAAACAGGAAATATATCAGTCTATGTGGAAGTAGAGCAAAGTAGACACTTTAGAAAAATGTGGGATTCCACATGAGGGCAAAAACAATGCAATCGGAGAACCACACAGTATAAGGAGGGTAGGAGACCAAAGTCATTTTGAGGGTGAAAAAGATCACTTCAGCAGTTAAGCGGCAGAGATCAGGGCACTTTTTGGAAAGACTAGCAGAACACGAGTAAGACTTTTGTCGTGCCCAGCGTTCCTGCTGCAACATTTAACATGATTTAAGTAGATGATAATATACTGAATGTTTCAATGGGGCCACATAAATACTATTCAGAGTATATGATAGCAAAGTTGGATTCTAGTGGTCTGCGGTCCATTCCGTACAAGGGATGGTGATAATGTGGATCATTTGGTGAAGTGCTTGGCAACCTTTATGCCAGACAGACCATGGATGTTGAGTGAAGCAGACAGTGACTCATGCTCCTGGTCCACTTTGGGTAGCTAGGAGCAGCTGGAAGGACCAACTTGTGCCTGGTGTGCAGACTCAGTAGCCTCCTTGGTTGTGCTGGTTCCCTCTGTACCCGCCTCTCCTCATGTACCCGCCCTCCTTGCGCTGGTAGCCATCTTTTTGATCTGAAAAAAGGAGGGAAAAGAATTTGTTTGTTGCAGATAATCAAAAACGCCCCTTCTTCACATGCATTGCTCTACCTTCTAATGTCATTAAACCAACCACACAACTTTGAGGCAGGCAGCCTGTTTCCCAGTTTTTAAAACATCGGTTCCTGGAGCATGAGATGTATAGAGAACAATAAATACACAAGGACACCAGTTAAAATATAGTGTAGCTCGTCCCCAACCTGGTCTCTAGAAGGATGGCTTAAAGCTTTGCCACTACAGGGCACATACTGACAATCACAAAGCTTTCTCAGCTGTGCCAGAAAGGCAATAATTCATACTCTATCCATCTAATACATGAACTAAGTTATGCCAAAAATAACATTTGATGGGCTCTCAAGTTCTATCTCAGTTTTCAGACTAAGAATGGAGTATGCAGGAGAGTTAATGTCACCTAAATGATGGCGTGTCTGCCCAGAATCCCACAAGGTATTGGGAGTGAGCTGGCAATAAGTTCAGCCATTCTGTCCCTAACCTTGTTTCCCACCTATCTGCATTAGAGAAGAGTCATTCACATATTTTGACTGCAAGCATTTTTTTGTTTTTATTAAACAAAAGCCTTTCATTTGTTTCGGGACAGTCTTCCTGAAGCATGAAAGCATGTACAAACCAAAGACATTGCAGCTATGAATGAAACTTGAAAGCTTTCCATCCCCTCGGTGCCAGCTTATTGGTACCTGGACTTTCCTTCTTTTCCTGCCATGTTTACACCAGGAACAAATGAGTTTGGCACCCACTCCTCCCACCAATATACCCAGTACTCTAAGGATAGGACATGAAGAATAAAATGGGCTGAAATCTTCAGCTGATTTGCTTGATGGACTTTCCCTATTTTTCCTTAAAATACAAAACTGTTGATCTACGATCATATAATTTTGTGGACTGTTGATCCTTGAATTATATAGCATGAATCTTAGCTACACCCATTGTACAGTGCTTTTGAAAACTACAAAAATAAGTAATGGGTGTATTCCTTATCTGTGAACTCTCCCATACCTGGGTATTAATTCTTGGACTAACCACAAATAAGAGGGTGCAGTCTTGCTACGATGCACCACTCATGTTTTTTCCCTGTTTAAGTGCAAAACGGTGTGAGTACTAAAGCATCTCAGCATCCTTCGCTGAGTCCATGGAGTAGTCAAGCAGTGCTTAACGTATTGACCAACCAAAGCATCTAAATCCTACCCCAGCATTCTCCCGGCTTGGCAAGAGCCAGGGAACCTTAAAGTAATTGTTCAGTAGTATCCTTTATTTGGGGAAAACAACTGCAGCCCCAAATCACTCTGGGATTGGAGGGCGGCATCAGAATTGGGATAATTTAAACAGTCCCAATTTCTGAAGGTAATATTTATCCTATCCATATGAGTAGCACAAGCTTTATAAGAGAATAGTAATAATTAAATTAAACCAATTTCTACATTTTTCTATTGAATAAATCTACATTTAAATCCCTACATTGATTGTTTATCTTATTGGTTCCGGACTGCACACATTTGAGGATAAGTTTAAATTAACACAAAGTAGCCAAATGAGGACTCAACACAGCTACATGTATGTGGGTTGTTGTGTCCTGTTGGAATAATGGCTTGCTGGAAACAGCCATCATAAAATGAAAATGTCACTTACCCAGTGTACATCTGTTCGTGGCATTAGTCGCTGCAGATTCACATGTTTGGCACAGTCCGCTGCCTGGTGTTGGGCTCGGAGTATTACAAGTTGTTTTTCTTCGAAGAAGTCTTTTTGGTCACGGGACCGAAGGACTCCTCCCTCCTCGGCTCCATTGCGCATGGGCGTCGACTCCATCTTAGATTGTTTTCCCCGCAGAGGGTGAGGATGGAGTTGTTTGGTATAAATAGTGCCCATGCAATGGAGTGAATATGTATGTACGTTAAGAGTTTCTAATAATTATTTACAAATGTTCAGATGTTTAAGATTTATGATCTACTTCTAAACGGCTACAGGCTTCCCGGGGAGGTGGGAGGGTACATGTGAATCTGCAGCGACTAATGCCACGAACAGATGTACACTGGGTAAGTGACATTTTCAGTTCGATGGCATATGTTGCTGCAGATACACATGTTTGGCATAGACTATAAAGCAGTTACCTCCCCTAAAAGCGGTGGTTTAGCCTGTAGGAGTTGAAGTAGTTTGGAATAATGTTCTTAGTACAGCTTGGCCCACTGTAGCTTGTTGTGCATTTAGTACGTCTACACAGTAGTGTTTAGTAAACGTATGAGGCGTAGACCAGGTTGCAGCCTTACATATTTCGCTCATAGGAATGTTTCCTAGAAAGGCCATTGTAGCACCTTTCTTTCTGGTTGAGTGTGCCTTTGGTGTAATAGGCAATTCTCTTTTGGCTTTAAGATAGCATGTTTGAATGCATCTGACTATCCATCTAGCAATGCCTTGTTTAGAGATTGGATTTCCTATGTGTGGTTTTTGAAAAGCTATGAACAGTTGTTTTGTTTTCCTGATTAGCTTTGTTCTGTCAATGTAATACATTAGTGCTCTTTTGATGTCTAATGTATGTAGTGCCCTTTCAGCCACAGAATTTGGCTGTGGGAAGAACACTGGCAATTCTACTGTTTGATTTAAATGGAATGGTGAGATTACTTTTGGCAGAAATTTTGGATTTGTTCTTAGAACTATTTTATTGTTGTGTATTTGAATAAATGGTTCTTGTATGGTAAATGCCTGTATTTCACTTACTCTTCTGAGGGATGTGATTGCAATGAGAAATGCGACCTTCCAGGTTAGATATTGCATTTCACAGGAATGCATGGGTTCGAAAGGTGGACCCATGAGTCTTGTTAAGGCGATGTTAAGATTCCATGAAGGAACTGGTGGTGTTCTTGGTGGTATAATTCTTTTTAGCCCTTCCATGAATGCTTTAATAACTGGTATTCTAAATAGAGACGATGAATGAGTAGTTTGTAGGTAAGCAGATATTGCTGCGAGGTGTATTTTTATAGATGAAAAAGCGAGATTTGCTTTTTGCAAATGTAGTAAGTATCCTACTATGTCTTTAGTAGAGGCATGTAATGGTTGTATTTGATTGGCATGGCAGTAGCAAACAAATCTTTTCCACTTAGATGCATAGCAGTGTCTAGTGGAAGGTTTTCTAGCTTGTTTTATGACCTCCATGCATTCTTGTGTGAGGTCTAAGTGTCCGAATTCTAGGATTTCAGGAGCCAAATTGCCAGATTCAATGATGCTGGGTTTGGATGCCTGATCTGTTGTTTGTGTTGTGTTAACAGATCTGGCCAGTTGGGTAGTTTGACATGCGGTACTAGTGAAAGGTCTAGTAGAGTTGTATACCAAGGTTGTCTTGCCCATGTGGGTGCTATCAGTATGAGTTTGAGTTGGTTTTGACTCAACTTGTTTACTAGATATGGAAGGAGAGGGAGAGGGGGAAAAGCGTACGCAAATATCCCTGACCAACTCATCCATAGAGCATTGCCTTGTGATTCGCGGTGTGGGTACCTGGATGCGAAGTTTTGGCATTTTGAGTTTTCTTTTGTTGCGAACAAATCTATCTGGGGTGTTCCCCAAATTTGAAAGTACTTGTTCAGAACTTGGGGGTGAATTTCCCATTCGTGGACTTGTTGGTGGTCTCGCGAAAGGTTGTCTGCTAGTTGGTTTTGTATTCCTGGAATAAATTGTGCTATTAGGCGAATGTTGTTGTGAATCGCCCACTGCCAAATTTTTTGTGTTAGGAGGCACAATTGTGTTGAGTGTGTTCCTCCTTGTTTGTTTAAATAATACATTGTTGTCATGTTGTCTGTTTTGACAAGAATCTATTTGTGTGTTATTATGGGTTGGAAGGCTTTTAACGCTAGAAATACTGCTAACAGTTCTAGGTAATTGATATGAAATTTTGTTTCGTGTATATCCCATTGTCCTTGAATGCTGTGGTGATTGAGGTGTGGTCCCCACCCTGTCATGGAAGCATCTGTTGTTATAACGTATTGAGGCACTGGGTCCTGAAATGTCCGCCCTTTGTTTAAATTTTTGCTGTTCCACCATAGAAGCGAGAGGTATGTTTGGCGGTCTACCAACACCAGATTTTGAAGTTGACCCTGTGCTTGTGACCATTGTGATGCTAGACACTGTTGTAAGGGTCGCATGTGTAGTCTTGCGTTTGGGACAATGGCTATGCATGATGACATCATGCCTAGAAGTTTTAGCACAAATTTTGCTTGTATCTTTTGGTTTGGAAACATAGCACTTATTACCTTGTGGAATGCCTGCACTCTTTGTGGACTTGGAGTGGCAATTCCTTTTGATGTGTTGATGGTTGCTCCTAGATATTGTTGTGTTTGACACGGTTCTAGGTGTGATTTTGTATAGTTGATGGAAAACCCCAGTTTGTGAAGGGTTTGTATGACAAATGTGGTGTCATTTTTTTACTGTGTTGGTCTTGATTAGCCAATCGTCTAGGTAAGGGAACACATGTATCTGTTGTCTCCTGATGTGTGCTGCTACTACTGCTAGACATTTTGTGAACACTCTTGGTGCAGTTGTTATTCCGAATGGCAACACCTTGAATTGGTAATGTATTCCTTTGAATACGAACCGTAGGTACTTTCTGTGAGAAGGGTGTATTGGTATATGAAAGTACGCATCCTTTAGGTCTAATGTGGTCATGTAATCTTGCTGTTTGAGCAGTGGAATGATGTCTTGTAGTGTGACCATGTGAAAATGGTCCGATATGATGTAGGTATTTAGTGTCCTGAGATCTAATATTGGTCTTAATGTTTTGTCTTTTTTTTGGAATTAGAAAGTACAGGGAGTAAACTCCTGTGTTTTTTTGTTGTACTGGTACTAACTCTATTGCATCCTTTTGCAGTAGTGCTTGAACTTCTAGTCCTAAAAGTTCTAAATGTTGTGGTGACATTTTGCGTGTTTTGGGGGGGATGTTTGGTGGGAAGTTGTGGAATTCTATGCAATAGCCATGTTGGATTATTGCTAATACCCAATTGTCTGTTGTAATCTGTTGCCAAGATTGGTAGAATTGGCTTAGTCTTCCCCCCACTGGTGTTGAGTGAAGGGGTTGCGTGACTTGAAAGTCACTGTTTAGGTGGAGGTGTTTTTGGAGTCTGGAATCTTCCCCTACTCCTTGGGAATTGACCCCCCCGATATCCCCTGAAACCTCCCCTTTAGAAGGAACCCTGATATGGTGTGGTTCTTGTTTGTTGGCTGGTGGTGTCTGTGGGTTGGCCACGAAACCCCCCTCTAAATGGAGTTTTTCTGAAAGAGCCTCTGCTCTGCGGGGAGTAGAGTGCGCCCATGGCCTTGGCCGTGTCTGTGTCCTTTTTAAGTTTTTCAATGGCTGTATCCACTTCAGAGCCAAAAAGTTGTTTCTCGTTGAAGGGCATATTAAGGACAGCCTGCTGGATTTCAGGTTTGAAGCCTGAAGTGCGTAGCCAAGCGTGTCTCCTTATGGTGACAGCAGTGTTGACTGTTCTTGCTGCAGTATCGGCTGCGTCTAGTGAAGAGCGGATTTGATTGTTTGAGATCGTTTGTCCCTCTTCCACTATTTGCTGCGCCCTTTTTTGGTATTCCTGGGGAAGATGGTCTACGAGAAGTTGCATCTCGTCCCAGTGTGCGCGGTCATATCTGGCCAGCAGCGCTTGTGAATTTGCGATGCGCCACTGGTTGGCTGCCTGTGATGCTACTCTTTTCCCTGCCGCATCAAATTTTCGGCTTTCTTTGTCCGGAGGTGGGGCGTCGCCAGATGTATGTGAATTAGCTATCTTGCGAGCTGCCCCTACTACCACGGAGTCAGGTGGTAACTGCGAAGTAATAAACACTGGGTCTGTGGGTGGTGGTTTGTATTTCTTATCCACCCTTGGGGTGATGGCTCTTGATTTTACGGGCTCTTCAAAAATTTGTTTTGCGTGCCGTAACATCCCTGGTAGCATTGGGAGACATTGATATTGGCTGTGTGTAGCCGAGAGGGTGTTAAATAAAAAATCATCCTCTATAGGATCGGAATGCAGTTGGACATTGTGGAATTCTGCTGCCCTAGCCACCAGTTGCGAGTATGAGGTACTGTCCTCTGGCGGTGACGGCTTTGTGGGGTATGACTCGGGATCATTGTCCGGCACTGGGGTGTCATACAGGTCCCAAGCGTCTTGATCCTGATCGTCATGACTTATGGTAGTTTGCGCTGGTGAGTGCATTTGTGGCGGTGTTTGTGCCGGCGATGCCTGTGGTGGAGAGGGCGGAGGCGTGACTTTTTTAACCACTTTGGCTTGTGGTTGTGCGTCATCCTTTGGAAGTCCGATCCTTCTTTTCCTCATGATTGGGGGAAGGGTTGATATCTTCCCTGTGTCGTGCTGGATGTACAGTCTCTTTTGTGTGTAGTCCGATTCTACACTTTGGAGCTCTTGTCCAAATTTGTGCATTTGGCCACTCATTCCTTGTTCCTCTGAGTAGGATGAAGGTGTGGTATTTTTCGGCGCCGAGAGAGAATCTTTTTTCGGTTTCGGCACCGACAGAATTTTTGTTCCTTTCGGCATGGATTCTCGGTGCCGATGTTTTTCGGTGCCGGTATCTTGTTTTTGTCTCTCGGAGCCGCTTTCTCGGCTCCGAGGTTGCTCCATGGCGGTCCCTCGACCGGAGTCGGGTGTCTTCGCTATGGGCGTGCCCTTTTTCGGCGCCTTCGACGGGTCGCCTGTTTTATGGGTCGAGCCATGGCCTGTTGGCAGTGGCGTCCCCTGGGCTTTCGGTTTGTCGATGGATTTACTTTTCGACGTCTTACTCACAGTTTGTTGCTGTTGTTCAACGTCGGAGTCTCCGGATTCTGATTCCGGAACCGAGAATGTTTCCTCTTCCTCGTCGAAACGTTGTTTTGTCGACGTGGACGCCATTTGTTGACGCCTGGCTCTTCGGTCCCGGAGTGTTTTTCTGGACCGGAAGGCTCGACAGGCTTCACAGGTATCCTCCTTGTGCTCGGGGGACAAGCACAAGTTACAGACCAAGTGCTGATCTGTATAAGGATACTTACTGTGACATTTTGGGCAGAAACGAAACGGGGTCCGTTCCATCGGCTTCGATGTCGCACGCGGCGGGCCGACCAGGCCCCGATGGGGGATCGAAACTACCCCAAAGTCTTCCGATGATCGGTGTCGATGTACCTAACTATCCCGATACCGAACGGAACAATACCGACGCTTTCTTCCGAGATTCTGACTAACTTTCCGAACCGAAACACGGAGCGAAAAGGAATACGTCCGAACCCGACAGCGGAAAAAAACAATCTAAGATGGAGTCGACGCCCATGCGCAATGGAGCCGAGGAGGGAGGAGTCCTTCGGTCCCGTGACCAAAAAGACTTCTTCGAAGAAAAACAACTTGTAATACTCCGAGCCCAACACCAGGCAGCGGACTGTGCCAAACATGTGTATCTGCAGCAACATATGCCATCGAACATAATGTTTCAGCCTATTTTATTTTGGTGCCACCAGCAGAACTAATAGAAATGCTCACCTTATACTATGGCGGTATCAGGGCCAATCTTTCGATTGTAAATACTAATGACCGTTCACTCAAGTCAAACTACCCATTCCCTGAAGACTTGTTCATAAAACAAAGCTGGACAAGCTATTTACCTGCAGGTGCTTGGTATATACTACAGGAGAATAGGCTTTGCATAGTGCTACTATATAGTGATTAAGAGACAAAATAAAAATAAAATGTTTAAACCACTCTATAGGCTCAGACCTTAAAGTGCATCTTTAACCAGGTGTTGCCTGGAATCCTACAATGTATTCTTGACTGGCAAACTGCTCTTTAGACCTTGTTACACATTGCTGTATCTGTCTACCACTGGGTTTGTTACATTTCCAAAACTGTACCTAGATGTACACGTTGGGGGTATCTATGGAGTATGTTTTGCTGATGATCATGCAACTGGTTGTTAAATGTACTATTTTGTTACCTAGGTGTGGCTTTATTTCATAACATTAGAAACACTAATTTTAAGAGTAGCAGCAGGTGTCAAGGTATTTTTGGGTGACTGCAGAATCCATCTTGAAAAGAAGGCATCTGCTGCTAAAAGGAACACAATGTGCATGTTAATCAAATGCGTACCAGACGTATGATCTGCGGGAGAACGTAAATGTACAATAATACTTAAGAAATAGGAGGGTAAGGTGTAGGAATAACTTACAAATGAGAGAATTCTAAGGAAGGAACTTTAATTAAACTCCATTATATTGGCATCTTCAGGACTGTGGAAGAAGGAAAACCTATAAAATATATTAAATGGTCTCATCTCAAGTGTGACTAACTAAGCACATTCCATTGGTGCTATCAAAAAATACCAGACGACACCAGAAGAGCAACACAAGGAGACAAAGAACACGCAAAGGTTAAATGCCCAGCTGTAATTTTGAATGAACATTGCGTTATTTTATGTATTTGCGTGCCCACACCAAGCTTGTCATCCTATGCCTACTGGGAACTCAAACAGTGCCATTGAAAGGTTTGCACCCATAGGGACACGAGGATTACAAATTGTATATGCCCTACTGTGAGCCTTGTCAGTCCTGTGATAGTGTGTCATGCTATAAAGGAAAGCTGAAGGTGTAGGGCTAAAAACAGTACCTCGTTAGACAAGGAGCTGCCACTGAAAACCTTGCCTTTGTGGCCTATTGTTTGCCCTCCAAGAAGCTGTAAATAACAAAATATGGTTAAAGCCTGGTCCTTGACTGCAGATACTGCCTGCTTCTGCTGCAGGCTCCGTTTACTTACTTGCTGGTCAGGGGGCAGTCCCTAAGCGTGTGAGGGTGAGTCCAAACAATTGGACCCGTCAGGAGGAAACTCCATAGGGCTCCTAGGACTCGGCTTGGCTAACCCAAGTAGCTAGGTCGGTCGGCGACTCAACCTCTCCCACAAAGGTCAGGGGTAAGGGAATTACTCAATTAGACGAGTCAACGCAGTACTAGTACCACAGACTAGGGGGTACGACGAGGGAAGTCATTAACCATGCGGCTTCTTCTACATATTCTGCTTCTAAATTGAAGATGCATCAAACAAATGCATCATGATGGATTAAAATCATGAAAAATGAGGAAAAAGTTATGAAAAATTAAATGAAAGCCCACATTTCGTCTAGGTGTGGTGCTCCCTTGGTGGAGCAAGAACTACAACGGCACTGAAAATGATATGCACAGTTTTATGCGTGTTACAGAAAAACTTGAAAGGCATCTCAGCGACAAATACACTGACCAGAGTTGAGGCACAGCTCATTGGGAAATAGGGGACGTCAGGAATGGCTTAAATGACCTAGACAAAATACAGACTTTAATTTTTCATAATTTTTCATGATTTTAACCTATCATGATGCATTTGTTTAATTATGATGCATCTAACCGACGATGACAGATGTTTAGAAGCTCTTTTTTCAGTTAGATGTTATAGGATCATGTGGTTTGTTTTTCGGGAAGGAATATGTTAATCAGCATGCTTAGATTGTGAATTTCTGTATAAGCTGCGTTCAATCAGATGTGCCATTAATCAAGAGGGGCTGACCCCCACTAGTTAATCTTTTAGGGCAATTAACACGACCCCCTTTTTACAGTAATTTGAGCTTTTTAGTATGTCATTCATTTAGTGGTTTTGTACATGTGTCCCTGGATTCGCTCTAGACCATGCACTGAATTAGGTCCCCCAACATGGCGGACATGTACCAACTGGTTAGTTTTGCCCATGTGATTCGTTCTGAGCCAATAACGGGCCTAAATCCACCCCCTTCCCCAAACCCCAGCTGCGAGACAAGCTGAAGAGAAGAATCAGACTGGTGAGTGGCGTCCTTCGTTGTGCCCCCTAGTCCACGGTACTCGTTACTGCACTGATCACCTAATCGAGTAACTTCGTACCCCACCCCGAGCTTTGCAGAGAGGTTGAGTCACAACCGGCCTAGTTACACACTATCAACAACGTTGAGATTTGGGAGCCCTACAGGGCTTCCTCCTGACAGGTGCAGAAGTTCGGACATGCCCTAACGTGCTTGGAGACTACCCTAAGCCACCAAGTAAGTAAACTGAGCATGCAACAAAAGCAGGC
The DNA here is from genome assembly GCF_031143425.1 of Pleurodeles waltl. NCBI lineage: Eukaryota > Metazoa > Chordata > Amphibia > Caudata > Salamandridae > Pleurodeles > Pleurodeles waltl. The sequence goes on from NC_090446.1 coordinate 448,053,490, forward strand.
AGTATCAGCACTGAAGGACAGGGCTTCAACAATATTTTGTTATTTACAGATTCTTGAAGGGCAAGCAATAAGCCATGGCAAGGTTTTCAGGAGCAGCTCCTTGAGTAATGAGGTACTATTTTAGTCTCATACCTTCAGTTTTCCTTTACAGCATGACACACTATCACAGAAAGGAGGAGGCTCATAGTGGGGCACATAAAATTTGTAATCCTTGCATCTCAATTGGTACACATTTTTCAATGGCACTGTTTGAGTTCCCTTGTAGGGTACACCTTTTAGGAGGCCTTTTTCCTTTCCGGTTCGGCACACGACATGGTTGGCGTGGACGTGCAAATACACAAAATAAAGCCATCTTAACTTGAAATTTCAGCTGAACATTTAACCTCTACATGTTCTTTGTTTGTGTTGCACCGCTGTGGTCTTTTGGTAGAGCCAATGATAAGCTCTTTAGTTAAAGGTGAATCTACTAAGAAGACATTTTGTGTGTAAATATATTTTCTAGGTTTTCCTTCTGCCATGATCCTGAAGAGGCCCTCAGTCAGAAGGGCTGAAACGTGTCATAATAATTTTACAGTCTTTTTGGTGTTTTTTTTTTTTACATATATTATGAGTAGAGAATTTGGTCGCTTCAATGAGGAGCAACCTGAGGACTGGCTCTTGAGCTTGTATATAGGAATTATCCAATAATTATCTTTGGTGATATACAAACCAGTATAAAGGAGTTTAATTATTGTTCTCTCCATAGAAATGTTCAAATAGATAACTGGTTCCTGTACTACACCATCCTATTTCTATTTCATTATATTAATGCCCAGGAAGTGTGGGATTATTTGGGCAAACCCCTTTTAGTATAGTTCTAGTGAGAATACTTTTCAGGCTTTATTTCTTTTTAAATAGGCATTTTTGTGTATACAAAATCCGTATCAAATCGCATTTCAAAAAGGCTGCCATCGTTAGTGTGATGGGCTATGTCCTATGTTTAACCTACTGTACAATTAGACAGATCCAATATAGAGTTTCACTGCATACAGTGCACCTGGTTATGTAGTCCCTTTTCTCTTTCTGTGAGGGAGCCTAAGGCCTTTGTAATCTCTAGATTCTGCTGCCCAGCTCAATGTGCCCTGGTACCCAGAGTAGCCCTTTCTACTGGACTACTTTTAAAAGTGGTGTGCTCTGTGACAAGACCTATAGCTAGACTTCAGTGAATAGGTGATATGGATTGCCCTCTACAGTAATTCTGTTTCCTCTAGAACTCATTTGTCTGCAAGCTGTTTTTAACCATCAAATGACAACATATTTTTCAAAGATGAGTTTGCATCAGAGAAAAGACAAAGGTAAAAAACACTTTACTGGATAAAAAGTAATAATACACTTTCTCCCAAAAGTGCCATGACGCTCAGCATTAATTGAAATGAATGTGAAGGGATCTGGCTGTCTATGCAGTGACAAAATGTGGGGATGGGCAATTTGCAGATAGTCCAGGGTGACCCTTATTGGTTTACAGGGGCAAAAATGATAATCCCAAAAGCTCTCTTTGTGGTAGTATGGGCGAGGAGTTAGGCTTATCAGAGGGCAGTGCTAAGCATTTGTTGGACGCGCATAGTCAATTAATGAGACACAATCAAGAAGCAACTCGAGACCAATTGGTTAGAAAAAGTTACTTTGTATTATATATAAACACCAGAACATTTGCAGAAAAATAGATACTGTTACAGTTCTTAGGACGATTTGAAAGTAACACTTTTACAGATAGATGCAGTTTTTAAACAGCATGAGTTCCAACGTACTATGGCTGCATGGAAGTTCTTACACTCAGGGGTCCTCTGAAGGTAGTGAGGTGATAGGGATGCAAAGTTACTGACAAAACCAACAGTTCAGGTTTACCTGCCAAGGAATGTCCGGGTCCAGTGATTTTGGTTGTGTTGGGTTCCTGCATACAGAACACTAGGCGACAAGGGGGTTCACCTGGAAAAAAGAATGCAAGGAGGGATTTGGGGACAAGTTCGGGAGCCCACAACAGGGGGGTTTGGTCGGTGGGCATCTGGAGAGCAGGGGGACACCTTTGGAAGTCGCGTACTAGGGCCAGGGTGCAGAGGATCCTTAGCGGTGGTGCTCCTGTGTCAGGCGCACACGGTTCTTTGGGTGACCCGCAGAAGGAGAAACAGAACAAGGCAACTGGACGACTGAAAAGGCTGTCCTCTGTGATGCAGACGTTCCTCACCGGCAGGTCTTCGGTTCTGCTGTTGGAATCCGGGGTGGGATTCAACAAACCTTAGTTGGTGTAAGGGGTTTAGTACCCCAGGGTTTGGTGCAGCTCAGCTCAGGTGGATCCTTGGGTCTTCTCACTTGGAGGGGACACAGGACTGACTTCTTGGAGCACGGGGACCCCCTACTGGTCAGCTGCTGCGTGGTGGTGGACTGGGGGGGTGGGGTCAGGAGGGACTGGACATTTGCAGTTGGTGCCCGCAAGAAGTGTGGAAGGGGCTCCTCCACTCCAAGGGAGATGCTGACTTAGTGCTGGAGAACCTCTGAGGCTTTTGGAGTTGTAGGAGGCTGGCTATGTTTTTGGTGTACACCTATGGTGTGGCACCCTATACTGAGTCCAGGCAACCTTTAGTCATAGTGTTTAGGTGTCCAGATAGCAAGGTAGCTGTGGTGGGCAACTAAAGCTTACCTAGGAGGAGTGTTTTTTTTTTTTGGATTCAGGACCCTTCTCAGTGGACTCCAAGGAAACCAGTTGGCCACAGAAGGTTAGAGAGTGCCCCCACCTGTGGATACCCAGAAGACCGGAGTACCTACACCGAGGAGCCCAGGTGCATAGGGGTGAAGGGACGTCAGAAAACCACAGTCATTAGAAGCCTCTGTTGTCCAGCTGCTGCCGCGACCTGTGGACCAGGACAGTGGAGCCCAAAGGTGGATTCTGGACAGGTGGAACCTTAAATTAAAAAAAAGGGGACAGTGCCAAGACGACTCGGACAGGTCCAGGCGGTGCAGGTAGCAATGACCACCCTCTGCGCGGTAGGTGAAATTCCTGCAGGACAGTGAAGAAAGAAGTCCAGCTGCAGAGACCAGGACGATGAAGGGGATCCTTGAAGTCACCCATGAGCTGTCCCATGTCGGCAAACAGAGTGCAGGAGGGGCAGTGACCAGCAGGGCCACCAACAAACCTGGGCAAATGCAGCAAGCTAAGTTGTAGGTTTTTGAGGACCAGCAATGCCAGTGACTCGACCCTTCAAATAGAGTCAGGGCAGGCTTTCAGCAGGAAGGCAAGCCAGCTAAGTCAACGGTGCCCCCATAAGTGACCCACTGACAGCAGACATAGGGAATCCAGGGAGGCCTCAGCATCACAGAAGATGAGTCCCATGTCGCAGGAGATGAAGAGTGGAAGATGATCTTGGAGTTGCAGAGTGCAGGAGGCTGGGGCTTCTCATAGCCTGAAGATCTACTTGGCGGAAGAGCCCACAAGCCTTGGCAAGAGCAACAGTCGTGGTGCACAGTTCTGTTCCAGTGGTTGCAGCAGGGGACCACAGTCTCATAAGTGGATCTGAAGACAAGGGAGACCAGAAGAAGACCAAAGAAACAACACCTGTGTTGCAGAGCCTTTCAATGTCCATAGGACAGCAGGTTCCACCAGCCGGTCTCGTCTTGAGGTGCCTGAAGCTGCAGAGTAGTGACCACTCCAAGGGAGAATACTTGCTTCTTGGCTGCACACAGAGTCCATGTTGCCCTGGAGGATGCACAGCCACATATGTTGCAGAACTCTAGTAGGAGCTGGAGAAACAATGTTGCAGTGGGGGCCCTCCCAACTGGATACAGTAAAGTTTCAGTTCCAAAGCAGACCAGCAGTGGTTCCGGAGGCCAGGAGCACGAGAGTCTTGCAGAGAGTTTCATGTGTAGAGTCTTGCTTGAGGAATCTGAGGACCCACCCTTGTGGGAGCCCTAAAGTAACCCAAAAAAGGGTTATTCACTCTCTGCGGTAACCCACCTATCAGAGGGGGTCAGGGACGTCATCTACCTGGTTTAACCAGTCAGATGCTACCAGGGGTCTCTGCCTACCTTATTTCCAAGATGGCAGAATCAACCGGTCACCTGGCAGAGCTCTGAGCACCTCCGTAGAGGAGCAGCTGGACAGGGGGGTGGTCACTTCCCTGTCCTTTGTGTTGTTTTGCGCCAAAGGGAGAAGCGGGGGATCCTGAACTGGTGCAAACCGGATTATGCAAGGGCACTAAATGTGCCCTTCAACGCAGTCTGGTGGCGCTCAGAGGCCACCCCACAGACACCTATTTCAAAGGGAGAGGTGATCACACCTCTCTCTTGCAGGAAATACTTTGTTCCACCTTACTCTGCTTGAGTTGGCAGAAGCGTGCTCTGGCAGCCAGGCCCCCATAAGGCTGCACAGGCAGAACTGGGGGATCCTATGAGGAACCCCCAGAGTACATGGGATGCTGCAACTAGCACTGACATCAGTGTGGATGCAGGATTCCAACACGTTTGATACCAAAACATGCTTAGGTTCGGAGAAGCTATTATGTAGTTAGACAACTTGTATTGACCAGTGTTCACTACATACCTTAAGATGGCTTCTCCGCACTTACAAAGTCCAGAAAATGGAGTCTGGGGTTTGTAGGGGAACCCTGCTCATGCAGGGTGTAGGAAGTTGGCTCTGTATGCACTATTTCAAAGTAAGGAATAGTATGCACAGAGTCCAAGGGTTCCCCTTAGAGGTAAGATAGTGGCAAAAAGAGATAATACTAATGCTCTATTTTGTGGTAGTGTGGTCGAGCAGTAGGCTTATCAAAGGAGTAGTGTTAAGCATTTGTTGTACATACACAAGCAATAAATGAGGACCACACACTCAGAGACAAATCCAGGCCAATAGGTTTTTGAATAGAAAAATATATTTTCTTAGTTTATTTTAAGAACCACAGGTTCAAGATTTACATGTAATACTTCAAATGGAAGGTATTGCAGGTAGGTACTTTAGGAACTTTGAATTAGCAAAATAGCATATACACTTTTCACATAACTCACATATAGCTATTTTAAAACTAGACAGTGCAATTTTCAACAGTTCCTAGGGGGAGTAAGAGTTTGTTAGTTTTTGCAGGTAAGTAAACCACCTACGGGGTTCAAGTTTGGGTCCAAGGTAGCCCACCGTTGGGGGTTCAGAGCAACCCCAAAGTTACCACACCAGCAGCTCAGGGCCGGTGAGGTGCAGAGGTCAAAGTGGTGCCCAAAACGCATAGGCTTCAATGGAGAAGGGGGTGCCCCGGTTCCAGTCTGCCAGCAGGTAAGTACCCACGTCTTCGGAGGGCAGACCAGGGGGGTTTTGTAGGGCACCGGGGGTGGGGGGGGGCGACAAGTCTACACAGAAAGTACACCCTCAGCAGCCCGGGGGCAGTGTGCAAACAAGCGTCAGGTTTTCAATAGAAAGCAATGGGAGACCAAGGGGTCTCTTCAGCAATGCAGGCAGGCAAGGGGGGGGGGGGGCTCCTTGGGGTAGCCACCACCTGGGTAAGGGAGAGGGCCTCCTGGGGGTCACTCCTGCACTGGAGTTCGGATCCTTCAGGTCCTGGGGGCTGCAGGTGCAGAGTCTTTACCAGGCGTCGGGATCTGAGGAACAGGCAGTCGCGGTCAGGGGGAGCCTCGGGATTCCCTCTGCAGGCGTCGCTGTGGGGGCTCTGGGGGGGCAACTCTGGCTACTCACGGTCTCGCAGTCGCCGGGGAGTCCTCCCTGAAGTGATTGTTCTCCACAAGTCGAGCCGGGGGCATCAGGTGCAGAGTAGCAAGTCTCACGCTTCCGGCGGGAAACGCAAGTTGTTTAAAAGTTGCTCCTTTGTTACAAAGTTGCAGTTTTGAGTGAACAGAGCCGCTGTCTGTAAGGAAATGCCTCCTTGGCATGGTTACCCCCTGACTTTTTGCCTTTGCTGATGCTATGTTTTGATTTGAAAGTGTGCTGAGGCCTGCTAACCAGGCCCCAGCACCAGTGTTCTTTCCCTAACCTGTACTTTTGTTTACACAATTGGCACACCCTGGCATCCAGGTAAGTCCCTTGTAACTGGTACCCCTGGTACCAAGGGCCCTGATGCCAGGGAAGGTCTCTTAAGGGCTGCAGCATATCTTATGCCACCCTGGGGACCCCTCACTCAGCACAGACACACTGCTTGCCAGCATGTGTGTGCTGGTGAGGACAAAACGAGTAAGTCGACATGGCACTCCCCTCAGGGTGCCATGCCAACCTCACACTGCCTATGCAGTATAGATAAGTCACCCCTCTAGCAGGCCTTACAGCCCTAAGGCAGGGTGCACTATACCATAGGTGAGGGCACCAGTGCATGAGCACTGTGCCCCTACAGTGTCTAAGCCAAACCTTAGACGTTGTAAGTGCAGGGTAGCCATAAGAGTGACAAAGGCACTCTTCCCCATGTGGCCAGCAACATGTCTGGTGTGTGGCAGGCTGCTAAAACCAGTCAGCCTACACGGGTAGTTGGTTAAGGTTTCAGGGGCACCTCTAAGGTGCCCTCTGGGGTGTATGTTACAATAAAATATACACTGGCATCAGTGTGCATTTATTGTGCTGAGAAGTTTGATGCCAAACTTCCCAGTTTTCAGTGTAGCCATTATGGTGCTGTGGAGTTCGTGCATGACAGACTCCCAGACCATATACTCTTATGGCTACCCTGCACATACAATGTCTAAGGTTTTGCTTAGACACTGTAGGGGCATAGTGCTCATGCACTTATGCCCTCACCTATGGTATAGTGCACCCTGCCTTAGGGCTGCAAGGCCTGCTAGAGGGGTGACTTATCTATACCTGTAGGCAGTGTGAGGTTGGCATGGCACCCTGAGGGGAGTGCCATGTCGACTTAGTCTTTTTATCCCCACTAGCACACACAAGCTGACAAGCAGTGTGTCTGTGCTGAGTGAGGGGTCCCCAGGGTGGCATAAGATATGCTGCAGCCCTTAGAGACTTTGCCTGGGATCAGGGCCCTTGGTACCAGGGCCCTTGGTACCAGTTACAAGGGACTTACCTGGATGCCAGGGTGTGCCAATTGTGGAAACAAAAGTACAGGTACACTGGTGCTGGGGCCTGGTTAGCAGTCCTCAGCACACTTTCAAATCAAAACTTAGCATCAGCAAAGGCAAAAAGTCAGGGGGTAACCATGCCAAGGAGGCATTTCCTTACACAGGGGTATCCTCACACTTAAGGACATGTTTATGTTTCACTGAAAAGTCCATCCCCAGTAACCACCTCAACAGATTAGGGGTTTCACCTTTTATCTGTTCAAGCTGTAAGAGGAGCTTGTGATCAGTCTGAACAAGAAAGTATGGCCTCAATTACTTCAAGGGCCAGACCTCAGCAAAGGCCTCCCTCTCAATAGATGACCAAGAGTCTGGGTAGTTGGAGCAACCCAATCCACAATGGTTTGGATTTTGTTCTGGAGGGGTTGAACTTGGCCTCCACGACCAGGTGGCCCAAGTAAACAACTTTTCTCTGCCCTAGCTGGCATTTTATAGGCTTGATAGTGAGGCCTGCATTTTTTAAGGCCTCAACTACACTCCTGAGGTGGACTAGGTGATCTAGCCAGGTGGAGCTGAAGACAGCAATATGCCACATTGAAGTCTTCCAGGCCTATCAGAACTTGATTTGCCAACTTCTGAAATGTGGCAGTTGCATTTTTCAGACCAAAGGGCATCACTGTGAAGTGATAATGCCCACCAGGAGTGGCAAATGCAGTGTTAGGATTAGCAGCATCAGTTAACTTGATCTGTGTAGGAGGCTGGACTGGCTTGTAGTGAGTACCTAGGGGTACTTGCACCTTGCACCAGGCCCAGTTATCCCTTATTAGTGTATAGGGTGTCTAGCAGCTTAGGCTGATAGATAATGGTAGGTTAGCAGAGCAGCTTAGGCTGAACTGGAGACGTGTGAAGCTACTACAGTACCACCTAGTGTCATATGCACAATATCATAAGAAAACACAATACACAGTTATACTAAAAATAAAGTTACTTTATTTTTATGACAATATGCCAAAGTATCTCAGAGTGTACCCTTAGTGAGAGGATAGGAAATATACACAAGATATATATACACAATACCAGAAATATGCAGTATAGTCTTAGAAAACAGTGCAAACAATGTATAGTTACAATAGGATGCAATGGGGACACATAGGGATAGGGGCAACACAAACCATATACTCCAAAAGTGGAATGCGAACCACGAATGGACCCCAAACCTATGTGACCTTGTAGAGGGTCGCTGGGACTATTAGAAAATAGTGAGGGTTAGAAAAATAGCCCACCCCAAGACCCTGAAAAGTGAGTGCAAAGTGAACTAAAGTTCCCCAAAGGACAAAGAAGTCGTGATAGGGGAATAAGGCAGGAAAGACACAAACCAACAATGCAACAACGCTGGATTTCCAATCTGGGGTACCTGTGGAACAAGGGGACCAAGTCCAAAAGTCACAAGCAAGTCGGAGATGGGCAGATGCCCAGGAAATGCCAGCTGCGGGTGAAAAGAAGCTTCTACTGGACAGAAGAAGCTGCGGTTTCTGCAGGAACGCAAAGGGCTAGAGACTTCCCCTTTGGAGGACGGATCCCTCTTGCCTTGTAGAGTCGTGCAGAAGTGTTTTCCCGCCGAAAGAACGCCAACAAGCCTTGCTAGCTGCAAATCGTGCGGTTAGCGTTTTTGGACGCTGCTGTGGCCCAGGAGGTCGCAAATTGGACCAGGTGGTAGAGGTGACGTCGAGCAAGACAAGGAGCCCTCTTAGCAGCAGGTAGCACTCGGAGAAGTGCCAGAAACAGGCACTACGAGGATGCGTGAAACGGTGCTCACCCGAAGTCGCACAAAGGAGTCCCACGTCGCCGGAGACCAACTTAGAAAGTCGTGCAATGCAGGTTAGAGTGCCGTGGACCCAGGCTTGGCTATGCACGAAGGATTTCCGCCGGAAGTGCACAGGGCCCGGAGTAGCTGCAAAAGTCGCGGTTCCCAGCAATGCAGTCTAGCGAGGTGAGGCAAGGACTTACCTCCACCAAACTTGGACTGAAGAGTCACTGGACTGTGGGGGTCACTTGGACAGAGTTGCTGGATTCGAGGGACCTCGCTCGTCGTGCTGAGAGGAGACCCAAGGGACCGGTAATGCAGCTTTTTGGTGCCTGCGGTTGCAGGGGTACGATTCCGTCGACCCACGGGAGATTTCTTCAGAGCTTCTAGTGCAGAGAGGAGGCAGGCTACCCCCACAGCATGCACCACCAGGAAAACAGTCGAGAAGGCGGCAGGATCAGCGTTACAGAGTTGCAGTAGTCGTCTTTGCTACTATGTTGCAGTTTTGCAGGCTTCCAGCGCGGTCAGCAGTCGATTCCTTGGCAGAAGGTGAAGAGAGAGATGCAGAGGAACTCGGATGAGCTCTTGCATTCGTTATCTAAGGAATCCCAAGAGACAGAGACCCTAAATAGCCAGAAAAGAGGGTTTGGCTACCTAGGAGAGAGGATAGGCTAGCAACACCTGAAGGAGCCTATCACAAGGAGTCTCTGACGTCACCTGGTGGCACTGGCCACTCAGAGCAGTCCAGTGTGCCAGCAGCACCTCTGTTTCCAAGATGGCAGAGGTCTGGAGCACACTGGAGGAGCTCTGGGCACCTCCCAGGGGAGGTACAGGTCAGGGGAGTGGTCACTTCCCTTTCCTTTGTCCAGTTTCGCGCCAGAGCAGGGCTAAGGGGTCCCCTGAACCGGTGTAGACTGACTTATGCAGAATTGGGCACATCTGTGCCCAAGAAAGCATTTCCAGAGGCTGGGGGAGGCTACTCCTCCCCTGCCTTCACACCATTTTCCAAAGGGAGAGGGTGTAACACCCTCTCTCAGAGGAAGTCCTTTGTTCTGCTATCCTGGGCCAGGCCTGGCTGGACCCCAGGAGGGCAGATGCCTGTCTGAGGGGTTGGCAGCAGCAGCAGCTGCAGTGAAACCCCGGGAAAGGCAGTTTGGCAGTACCAGGGTCTGTGCTACAGACCACTGGGATCATGGGATTGTGCCCACTACGCCAGGATGGTATAGAGGGGGCAATTCCATGATCATAGACATATTACATGGCCATATTCGGAGTTACCATTGTGAAGCTACATATAGGTAGTGACCTATATGTAGTGCACGCGTGTAATGGTGTCCCCGCACTCACAAAGTCCGGGGAATTGGCCCTGAACAATGTGGGGGCACCTTGGTTAGTGCCAGGGTGCCCACACACTAAGTAACTTAGCACCCAACCTTTACCAGGTAAAGGTTAGACATATAGGTGACTTATAAGTTACTTAAGTGCAGTGTAAAATGGCTGTGAAATAACGTGGACGTTATTTCACTCAGGCTGCAGTGGCAGGCCTGTGTAAGAATTGTCAGAGCTCCCTATGGGTGGCAAAAGAAATGCTGCAGCCCATAGGGATCTCCTGGAACCCCAATACCCTGGGTACCTCAGTACCATATACTAGGGAATTATAAGGGTGTTCCAGTAAGCCAATGTAAATTGGTAAAATTGGTCACTAGCCTGTTAGTGACAATTTGTAAAGAGAGAGCATAACCACTGAGGTTCTGGTTAGCAGAGCCTCAGTGAGACAGTTAGGCATCACACAGGGAACACATACCTATAGGTCACAAACTTATGTGTCACTGGGACCCTGCTAGTCAGGACCCCAGTGCTCATAACAAACATACTGAAAACATAGGGTTTTCACTATGAGCACTGGTCCCTGGCAAGCAGGATACCAGTGAGACAGTGAAAACACCCTGGCATACACTCACAAACAGGCCCAAAGTGGGGGTAACAAGGCTAGAAAGAGGCTACTTTCTCACAATCTGCCAGTAGTTTGCAGTTAAATCAAAAGTGCTGAGAGACTTGACTGAGGCCAAAGTCTCAATCAGTCCATCTGCCCTGGGGATAGGATGGGCATCAGTCTTACTGTCTGCATTGAGGCCCGATAGTCTAAACCTAATTTCTCTCGGTCCACCCAGCGAATGAGGGTCAAGTACTACTAGACTAGCCCAAGGGCTGTCTGAGGGCTCAATAACCCCCCCAACGCCACCATCTTTTAATCTTCTGCCCTGAAGCAATCTCTTTAATGGTCAGGCTGCCTGTAGATTTTACTCTTGACATGATGACTATCACCTGTTGCCACATCATGGGCACAACAGGTTCATTGACTGGGAGTCAAAGAAAAGAGTTCAGAGAGGCAAATCAGCAAAGTCCCATCCACTGAACCATTAACATGAATGTGAGAGAGAAGGTCAGTAAAAGGGTCACTCTCTGCTTCCCGTCCGTCATCAGTGGCCATGAGCAAGCTCATGTTAGCCCTGCCATAGTAAGGTTTGAGGGAGTTCACATAAAACAACCTGCAGGGTCTTCTTGAATTGCCCAGGTCAACGAAATAGGTGACCTTACCTTTTTTCTCTACTATTGGGTGAGGGCCACTCCACTAGTCATGGAGTGCTCTTGGGGCCAGAGGTTCAAAGACCCACACATTCTGTCCTGGCAGGTAAACAGTCAGTACAGCCTTTTGGTCATGCCACTGCTTCAGAAGCCCCAGGCTGGCCTCAAGGTTTTAGGAAGCTTTCTTCATGTAATCTGTCATGCGAGAACGCAGGCCTAGTGCAAAGTCAACTATGTCTTGTTTGGTGGGTTTTAGCCACCCTGGCGCAAACACATTTGTCTGCCTTCTTTCCCAATTCTTGGGGAGAGGTCAGATCAGAGTCCACCAGGTATTAGTGAAGTTTGTCAGACACACAGTTATTAAGGATGTGCTCTCTCATAGGATTGTACAGCCCTTCATAGTCATGCACATTACAACCATGTAACCAGCCTTCCAGAGCCGTAACTGCACAGTCAACAAAATCTACCCAATCTTGAGGACTCCTGAGTTTCCCTGAACGTAATCCTATACTCATTGGTTGGTAGCCAAAACCCATCAATCAGAGCTTTCTTCATGACTTTGTAGTTGTCTGCATCCTCTTCCCTCGCTGCTACGAGTTTGTCTCTTCCTTTGACTGCATATCATCCCCAGACTTGTAATACAGGACTATCCTGCTGAGATTCCTGGACTCAAAGGTGTCTTCCCTGACCCTGCACTCTGTTGTTGCCACCATGGGTTCTAACCCCAATTTCTTTTTTCTCTTTGCATCTCTAGGGCCTCTCTAAAGAGCTAGCTGATGCTGTTTTAACTTGGGTTTGGCCTTCTCAAGTTTCAGCAAGCTGAACCCCCTTTCTAAGGATCCCTCTTCTGAGCTAGAGTGGATGGACCCAGCAAAACATGCTGAGGCAAGGGAAGCTGAGGAGGATCTACTCCTCCTAGAAACCCTATTGACCACCGAGGGGGGGAGAGAACATGGGCCTACTGCTACGACCCCCTCTAGCACTACCAGTACTGCCCCTTACAGGCTCAAAGGTTACTCCTGTATCCTCAAGCTCTTGACCAGTGTGGCCATAGGAAGTACCTGGTACCTCCTTGTCCAGCACTGGTGTTTCACTCTCCTCATCTAATTCTCTTTCCCCATCAGGGTTCTGTAGGTCACCCTGAATGAGTAAATCTAAGAATAGATTTGGTAGAACTGCTACACATCTTACTTTTCCTAGCTGTACATAGGGTCCTAAGCTCCTGGTACTTAAGAGCCCCATACCTAAGCTCCAGAGTCTGGCCAGCTTCCTAAACTAGAGACATGGTGTTAAAGTAGTGTACCTACCTACTCTAAAGCTCTGAACTTTAAAAAGCTTGGAGAAAGGACTACATTAGACCTTGGACTACCCAAACAAAGTTTAGAACCATCGGAGTTTCAAGTACAGTAGGGTTGTACGGCAGAACCACGCATGTCGTAACAACGTGGTCAGAATCACGACTGCATCTTTACCACGAATTTCGCTGTAAAAGCATATGTGGTAACGCCATTTGTGGTTGTGTGATACAACCCACCCCCCCTCGCCCTTAACCCTACCCTGTCCTAAATACTACCCCACCCGGTCCTAAAAACTACCCAGACTCCCCACCCTAAACCCTGCCCTAAAAACTACCCTGACCCCCCCCAGCCCTAAACCCTACCCTGCCCTAAAAACGACCCTGACCGCCAGCCCTAAACTCTACCCTGAAACCTACCCTGTCCTGTCCTAAAAACTACCCGAACCCCCACTCCAACTCTAAAACCTACCTGTCCTAAAAACTACTGTGCCCCTGCCCTAAACCCCAAAGCCTACTGTCCTAAAAACTACCCCGACCCATGCCCTAAAAAACTTACCCTGCCCTAAAAATTACACCCACCCCCACACACTGCCTAAACCGTAAAATCTACCCCGCCCTGTACTAAAAACTACAGTGACCCCTGCCCTAAACCCTACCCCAACCTGTCCTAAACTATCCCAAACCCTAAAACATACCCTGTCCTAAAAACGACCCCTCCCTGTCCTAAAAACTAGCGTTTAGGGTGAGGGGGCTGGGGTAAAGACTACCCCCCACCCCGGCCTAAACCCTAAAACCTACCCTGCCCTAAAAACTACCCTGACCTCTGCCCCAGCCCTGAACCCTAAAACCCTGTCCTCAAAACCCACCTTGTCCTAAAAAAAAAAAAAAAAAAAAAACCTACCCCAACCCCCCCTCCCTGAACCCTAAAACTTACCCCGCCCTGTCCTAAAAACGACCCTACCCCCCTAAAACCTACTTGTCCTAAAAACTATCCCACCCATCCCAAAAACTACCCCGACCACCTACGCCCACCCTAAAACCCATCCTGTCCTAAAAACTACACCACTGTCCTGAAAACTACCCTGACCCCCTGCCGCCCTAAACCATAAAAAGCTACCCTGCTCTATCCTAAAAGCTACACAGTCCTGTCCTAAAAACTACCCTGACGCCCGCCTAAATCATAAAACCTACCCTGTCCTAAAAACGACCCCAACCTGTCCTTCAAACTACCCAGACCCCTCCCTAAATCCTGAAACCCACCCCAACCTGTCCTAAAAACTACCACTACCCCACTCCTGCCCTAAATCCTACCCTTAAAACTACCCTCACCCAATCCTAAAACCTATCCCACATTGCACTAAAAAAATGACCCGACTTCCCCACCCTTAACCCTAAAACCTACCCTGCCCTCTCCTAAAACCTACCCCACCCCCTGCCCTAAACCCTACTGTAAGGAAATGCCTCCTTGGCATGGTTGCCCCCTGACTTTTTGCCTTTGCTGATGCTATGTTTACAATTGAAAGTGTGCTGAGGCCTGCTAACCAGGCCCCAGCACCAGTGTTCTTTCCCTAACCTGTACTTTTGTATCCACAATTGGCAGACCCTGGCATCCAGATAAGTCCCTTGTAACTGGTACTTCTAGTACCAAGGGCCCTGATGCCAAGGAAGGTCTCTAAGGGATGCAGCATGTCTTATGCCACCCTGGAGACCTCTCACTCAGCACAGACACACTGCTTGCCAGCTTGTGTGTGCTAGTGAGGACAAAACGAGTAAGTCGACATGGCACTCCCCTCAGGGTGCCATGCCAGCCTCTCACTGCCTATGCAGTATAGGTAAGACACCCCTCTAGCAGGCCTTACAGCCCTAAGGCAGGGTGCACTATACCATAGGTGAGGGTACCAGTGCATGAGCATGGTACCCCTACAGTGTCTAAACAAAACCTTAGACATTGTAAGTGCAGGGTAGCCATAAGAGTATATGGTCTGGGAGTCTGTCAAACACGAACTCCACAGCACCATAATGGCTACACTGAAAACTGGGAAGTTTGGTATCAAACTTCTCAGCACAATAAATGCACACTGATGCCAGTGTACATTTTATTGTAAAATACACCCCAGAGGGCACCTTAGAGGTGCCCCCTGAAACCTATCCGACTATCTGTGTAGGCTGACTGGTTCCAGCAGCCTGCCACACTAGAGACATGTTGCTGGCCCCATGGGGAGAGTGCCTTTGTCACTCTGAGGCCAGTAACAAAGCCTGCACTGGGTGGAGATGCTAACACCTCCCCCAGGCAGGAGCTGTAACACCTGGCGGTGAGCCTCAAAGGCTCACCCCTTTGTCACAGCCCAGCAGGGCACTCCAGCTTAGTGGAGTTGCCCGCCCCCTCCGGCCACAGCCCCCACTTTTGGCGGCAAGGCTGGAGGGAACAAAGAAAGCAACAAGGAGGAGTCACTGGCCAGTCAGGACAGCCCCTAAGGTGTCCTGAGCTGAAGTGACTCTAACTTTTAGAAATCCTCCATCTTGCAGATGGAGGATTCCCCCAATAGGGTTAGGATTGTGACCCCCTCCCCTTGGGAGGAGGCACAAAGAGGGTGTACCCACCCTCAGGGCTAGTAGCCATTGGCTACTAACCCCCCAGACCTAAACACGCCCTTAAATTTAGTATTTAAGGGCTACCCTGAACCCTAGAAAATTAGATTCCTGCAACTACAAGAAGAAGGACTGCCTAGCTGAAAAACCCCTGCAGAGGAAGACCAGAAGACGACAACTGCCTTGGCTCCAGAAACTCACCGGCCTGTCTCCTGCCTTCCAAAGATCCTGCTCCAGCGACGCCTTCCGAAGGGACCAGCGACCTCGACATCCTCTGAGGACTGCCCCTGCTTCGAAAAGACAAGAAACTCCCGAGGACAGCGGACCTGCTCCAAGAAAAGCTGCAACTTTGTTTCCAGCAGCTTTAAAGAACCCTGCAAGCTCCCCGCAAGAAGCGTGAGACTTGCAACACTGCACCCGGCGACCCCGACTCGGCTGGTGGAGATCCGACGCCTCAGGAGGGACCCCAGGACTACTCTGATACTGTGAGTACCAAAACCTGTCCCCCCTGAGCCCCCACAGCGCCGCCTGCAGAGGGAATCCCGAGGCTTCCCCTGACCGCGACTCCTTGAATCCAAAGTCCCGACACCTGGGAGAGACCCTGCACCCGCAGCCCCCAGGACCTGAAGGACCGGACTTTCACTGGAGGAGTGACCCCCAGGAGTCCCTCTCCCTTGACCAAGTGGAGGTTTCCCCGAGGAACCCCCCCCTTGCCTGCCTGCAGCACTGAAGAGATCCCTAGATCTCCCATTGACTTCCATTACAAACCCGACGCTTGTTTCTACACTGCACCCGGCCGCCCCCGCGCCGCTGAGGGTGAAATTTCTGTGTGGACTTGTGTCCCCCCCGGTGCCCTACAAAACCCCCCTGGTCTGCCCTCCGAAGACGCGGGTACTTACCTGCAAGCAGACCGGAACCGGGGCACCCCCTTCTCTCCATTCTAGCCTATGTGTTTTGGGCACCACTTTGAACTCTGCACCTGACCGGCCCTGAGCTGCTGGTGTGGTGACTTTGGGGTTGCTCTGAACCCCCAACGGTGGGCTACCTTGGACCAAGAACTGAACCCTGTAAGTGTCTTACTTACCTGGTAAAACTAACAAATACTTACCTCCCCTAGGAACTGTGAAAATTGCACTAAGTGTCCACTTTTAAAACAGCTATTTGTGAATAACTTGAAAAGTATACATGCAATTTTGATGATTTGAAGTTCCTAAAGTACTTACCTGCAATACCTTTCGAATGAGCTATTACATGTAGAATTTGAACCTGTGGTTCTTAAAATAAACTAAGAAAAGATATTTTTCTATATAAAAACCTATTGGCTGGATTTGTCTCTGAGTGTGTGTACCTCATTTATTGTCTATGTGTATGTACAACAAATGCTTAACACTACTCCTTGGATAAGCCTACTGCTCGACCACACTACCACAAAATAGAGCATTAGTATTATCTATTTTTACCACTATTTTACCTCTAAGGGGAACCCTTGGACTCTGTGCATGCTATTCCTTACTTTGAAATAGCACATACAGAGCCAACTTCCTACATTGGTGGATCAGCGGTGGGGTACAAGACTTTGCATTTGCTGGACTACTCAGCCAATACCTGATCACACGACAAATTCCAAAATTGTCATTAGAAATTGATTTTTGCAATTTGAAAAGTTTTCTAAATTCTTAAAAGACCTGCTAGGGCCTTGTGTTAGATCCTGTTTAGCATTTCTTTTAGAGTTTAAAAGTTTGTTAAAAGTTTGAATTAGATTCTAGAACCAGTTTTAGTTTCTTAAAAAGTATTCCAACTTTTAGAAGCATAATGTCTAGCACAGATGTGAATGTGGTGGAACTCGACACCACACCTTACCTCCATCTACAGATGAGAGAGCTAAGGTCACTCTGTAAACTAAAGAAAATAGCAATGGGCCCCAAACCTACCAAAGTACAGCTCCAGGAGCTTTTGGCAGAGTTTGAAAAGGCCAACCCCTCTGAGGATGGCAACTCAGAGGATGAAGATAGTGACTTGGAGGGAAATTCCCCCCCTCCAGTCCTACTTAGGGAGAGCAGGGCTTCTCAAGCCCTGACTCCACAAATAATAGTCAGAGATGCTGGTTCCCTCACAGGAGGGACCAACAACTCTGAAATCACTGAGGATAACTCCAGTGAAGAGGACATCCAGTTAGCCAGGATGGCCAAAAGATTGGCTTTGGAAAGACAGATCCTAGCCATAGAGAGGGAAAGACAAGAGATGGGCCTAGGACCCATCAATGGTGGCAGCAATATAAATAGGGTCAGAGATTCTCCTGACATGTTGAAAATCCCCAAAGGGATTGTAACTAAATATGAAGATGGTGATGACATCACCAAATGGTTCACAGCTTTTGAGAGGGCTTGTGTAACCAGAAAAGTGAACAAATCTCACTGGGGTGCTCTCCTTTGGGAAATGTTCACAGGAAAGTGTAGGGATAGACTCCTCACACTCTCTGGACAAGATGCAGAATCTTATGACCTCATGAAGGGTACCCTGATTGAGGGCTTTGGATTCTCCACTGAGGAGTACAGGATTAGGTTCAGGGGGGCTCAAAAATCCTCGAGCCAGACCTGGGTTGACTTTGTTGACTACTCAGTGAAAACACTAGATGGTTGGATTCAAGGCAGTGGTGTAAGTAATTATGATGGGCTGTACAATTTATTTGTGAAAGAACACCTGTTAAGTAATTGTTTCAATGATAAACTGCATCAGCATCTGGTAGACCTAGGACCAATTTCTCCCCAAGAATTGGGAAAGAAGGCGGACCATTGGGTCAAGACAAGGGTGTCCAAGACTTCAACAGGGGGTGACCAAAAGAAAGGGGTCACAAAGACTCCCCAGCAGAAGGGTGATGAGACAACCAAAACTAAAAATAGTAAAGAGTCTTCTACAGGCCCCCAAAAACCTGCACAGGAGGGTGGGCCCAGAGCCTCTTCACAAAACAATGGGTACAAGGGTAAAAACTTTGATCCCAAAAAGGCCTGGTGTCATAGCTGTAAACAGCATGGACACCAAACTGGAGACAAGGCCTGTCCCAAGAAAGGTTCCACTCCAAACTCCCATCCAGGTAACACTGGTATGGCTAGTCTCCAAGTGGGATCAACAGTGTGCCCAGAGCAAATCAGGGTCCACACTGAAGCTACTCTAGTTTCTGAGGGTGGGGTGGATTTAGCCACACTAGCTGTCTGGCCGCCTAACATGCAAAAATACAGACAGCAACTCTTAATTAATGGGACTAGAATAGAGGGCCTGAGGGATACAGGTGCCAGTGTCACCATGGTGACAGAGAAACTGGTTTCCCCTGGCCAATACCTGACTGGAAAAACTTACACAGTCACCAACGCTGACAATCAGAGAAAAGTACATCCCATGGCAATGGTTACTTTAGAATGGGGAGGGGTCAATGGCCTGAAACAGGTGGTGGTCTCCTCAAATATCCCAGTGGACTGTCTGCTTGGAAATGACCTGGAGTCCTCAGCATGGGCTGAGGTAGAGCTAAAAACCCATGCAGCAATGCTGGGTATCCCTGAACTGGTGTGTGTGAAAACAAGAGCACAATGCAAGGCACAGGGTGAAAAAGTAGAGCTGGAGTCTGGAAAAATGGCCCAGCCTACCAAGAGAACAGGAAAGTCAGTTGGGAAACCAACTGCAACACAGCAAAAGAAAGGGAACCTCTCTTCTCAGGAAGAAGTTCTGCCCTCTGAGGGAACTGAGCCTTTGGAGCTTGAACCTTATCAGGTTGAGCTCTTAGGCCCAGGGGGACCCTCAAGGGAAGAGCTGTGTAAGGGACAAGAAACCTGTCCCTCTCTTGAAGGCCTTAGGCAGCAAGCTGCTGAAGAGTCCAAAGGCAAGAAAAATGGAACACATAGGGTCTATTGGGAAGATGGGCTCCTGTACACTGAGGCCAGAGACCCCAAACCTGGTGCCACTAGGAGAGTGGTAGTGCCTCAGCTGTTCAGAGAGTTCATCCTAACATTGGCCCATGACATTCCCCTTGCTGGACATTTGGGACAAACCAAGACGTGGGAGAGGTTAGTCAACCACTTCTACTGGCCCAATATGTCCAACATGGTTAAGGAGTTTTGCCTCTCCTGCCCCACCTGTCAAGCCAGTGGTAAGACAGGTGGGCATCCAAAGGCCCCCCTCATTCCACTTCCAGTGGTGGGGGTGCCCTTTGAAAGAGTGGGTGTGGACATAGTTGGTCCACTGGAACCTCCCACAGCCTCAGGAAATATGTATATCCTGGTAGTAGTGGATCATGCTACCAGGTATCCTGAAGCTATTCCCCTTAGGTCGACTACTGCCCCTGCAGTAGCCAAGGCCCTCATTGGTATCTTTACCAGAGTGGGTTTCCCTAAGGAGGTGGTGTCTGACAGAGGTACCAACTTCATGTCAGCATACCTAAAGCACATGTGGAATGAGTGTGGAGTGACTTATAAATTCACTACACCTTACCATCCACAAACTAATGGCTTAGTTGAGAGATTCAACAAGACATTAAAGGGCATGATCATGGGGCTCCCAGAAAAACTCAAAAGGAGATGGGATGTCCTCCTGCCATGTCTGCTTTTCGCTTACAGGGAGGTACCACAGAAGGGAGTAGGGTTCTCACCCTTTGAACTTCTGTTTGGTCATCCTGTAAGGGGACCACTTGCCCTTGTTAAAGAAGGCTGGGAGAGACCTCTCCATGAGCCTAAACAGGACATAGTGGACTATGTACTTGGCCTTCGCTCTAGAATGGCAGAGTACATGGAAAAGGCAACCAAAAACCTTGAGGCCAGCCAACAGCTCCAGAAGTTTTGGTATGACCAAAAGGCTGCACTGGTTGAGTTCCAACCAGGGCAGAAAGTCTGGGTTCTGGAGCCTGTGGCTCCCAGGGCACTCCAGGACAAATGGAGTGGCCCTTACCCAGTACTAGAGAGGAAGAGTCAGGTCACCTACTTGGTGGACCTGGGCACAAGCAGGAGCCCCAAAAGGGTGATCCATGTAAACCGCCTTAAGCTCTTCCACGACAGGGCTGATGTCAATCTGTTGATGGTAACCGATGAGGATCAGGAGGCAGAGAGTGAACCTCTCCCTGATCTTCTGTCATCAGACCCAAAAGATGGTACAGTAGATGGAGTGATCTACTCAGACACCCTCTCTGGCCAACAGCAGGCTGATTGTAGGAGAGTCCTACAACAGTTTCCTGAGCTTTTCTCCCTAACCCCTGGTCAGACACACCTGTGTACCCATGATGTGGACACAGGAGACAGCATGCCTGTCAAGAACAAAATCTTCAGACAGTCTGACCATGTTAAGGAAAGCATCAAGGTGGAAGTCCACAAGATGCTGGAATTGGGAGTAATTGAGCGCTCTGACAGCCCCTGGGCTAGCCCAGTGGTCTTAGTCCCCAAACCTCACACCACAGATGGAAAGAAAGAGATGAGGTTTTGTGTGGACTACAGAGGGCTCAATTCTGTCACCAAGACAGATGCCCATCCAATTCCAAGAGCTGATGAGCTCATTGATAGATTAGGTGCTGCCAAATTTCTAAGTACCTTTGACTTGACAGCAGGGTACTGGCAAATAAAAATGGCACCTGGAGCAAAAGAAAAGACAGCATTCTCCACACCTGATGGGCATTATCAGTTTACGGTTATGCCCTTTGGTTTAAAGAATGCCCCTGCCACCTTCCAAAGGTTGGTGAATCAAGTCCTTGCTGGCTTGGAGTCCTTTAGCACAGCTTATCTAGATGATATTGCTGTCTTTAGCTCCACCTGGCAGGATCACCTGGTCCACCTGAGGAAGGTTTTGAAGGCTCTGCAATCTGCAGGCCTCTCTATCAAGGCATCCAAATGCCAGATAGGGCAGGGAACTGTGGTTTACTTGGGACACCTTGTAGGTGGAGGCCAAGTTCAGCCACTCCAACCCAAGATCCAGACCATTCTGGACTGGGTAGCTCCAAAAACCCAGACTCAAGTCAGGGCATTCCTTGGCTTGACTGGGTACTACAGGAGGTTTGTGAAGGGATATGGATCCATTGTGACAGCCCTCACTGAGCTCACCTCCAAGAAAATGCCCAAGAAAGTGAACTGGACTGTGGACTGCCAACAGGCCTTTGACACCCTGAAACAAGCAATGTGCTCAGCACCAGTTCTCAAAGCTCCAGATTATTCTAAGCAGTTCATTGTGCAGACTGATGCCTCTGAACATGGGATAGGGGCAGTTTTGTCCCAAACAAATGATGATGGCCTTGACCAGCCTGTTGCTTTCATTAGCAGGAGGTTACTCCCCAGGGAGCAGCGTTGGAGTGCCATTGAGAGGGAGGCCTTTGCTGTGGTTTGGTCCCTGAAGAAGCTGAGACCATACCTCTTTGGGACTCACTTCCTAGTTCAAACTGACCACAGACCTCTCAAATGGCTGATGCAAATGAAAGGTGAAAATCCTAAACTGTTGAGGTGGTCCATCTCCCTACAGGGAATGGACTTTATAGTGGAACACAGACCTGGGACTGCCCATGCCAATGCAGATGGCCTTTCCAGGTTCTTCCACTTAGAAAATGAAGACTCTCTTGGGAAAGGTTAGTCTCATCCTCTTTCGTTTGGGGGGGGGTTGTGTAAGGAAATGCCTCCTTGGCATGGTTGCCCCCTGACTTTTTGCCTTTGCTGATGCTATGTTTACAATTGAAAGTGTGCTGAGGCCTGCTAACCAGGCCCCAGCACCAGTGTTCTTTCCCTAACCTGTACTTTTGTATCCACAATTGGCAGACCCTGGCATCCAGATAAGTCCCTTGTAACTGGTACTTCTAGTACCAAGGGCCCTGATGCCAAGGAAGGTCTCTAAGGGATGCAGCATGTCTTATGCCACCCTGGAGACCTCTCACTCAGCACAGACACACTGCTTGCCAGCTTGTGTGTGCTAGTGAGGACAAAACGAGTAAGTCGACATGGCACTCCCCTCAGGGTGCCATGCCAGCCTCTCACTGCCTATGCAGTATAGGTAAGACACCCCTCTAGCAGGCCTTACAGCCCTAAGGCAGGGTGCACTATACCATAGGTGAGGGTACCAGTGCATGAGCATGGTACCCCTACAGTGTCTAAACAAAACCTTAGACATTGTAAGTGCAGGGTAGCCATAAGAGTATATGGTCTGGGAGTCTGTCAAACACGAACTCCACAGCACCATAATGGCTACACTGAAAACTGGGAAGTTTGGTATCAAACTTCTCAGCACAATAAATGCACACTGATGCCAGTGTACATTTTATTGTAAAATACACCCCAGAGGGCACCTTAGAGGTGCCCCCTGAAACCTATCCGACTATCTGTGTAGGCTGACTGGTTCCAGCAGCCTGCCACACTAGAGACATGTTGCTGGCCCCATGGGGAGAGTGCCTTTGTCACTCTGAGGCCAGTAACAAAGCCTGCACTGGGTGGAGATGCTAACACCTCCCCCAGGCAGGAGCTGTAACACCTGGCGGTGAGCCTCAAAGGCTCACCCCTTTGTCACAGCCCAGCAGGGCACTCCAGCTTAGTGGAGTTGCCCGCCCCCTCCGGCCACAGCCCCCACTTTTGGCGGCAAGGCTGGAGGGAACAAAGAAAGCAACAAGGAGGAGTCACTGGCCAGTCAGGACAGCCCCTAAGGTGTCCTGAGCTGAAGTGACTCTAACTTTTAGAAATCCTCCATCTTGCAGATGGAGGATTCCCCCAATAGGGTTAGGATTGTGACCCCCTCCCCTTGGGAGGAGGCACAAAGAGGGTGTACCCACCCTCAGGGCTAGTAGCCATTGGCTACTAACCCCCCAGACCTAAACACGCCCTTAAATTTAGTATTTAAGGGCTACCCTGAACCCTAGAAAATTAGATTCCTGCAACTACAAGAAGAAGGACTGCCTAGCTGAAAAACCCCTGCAGAGGAAGACCAGAAGACGACAACTGCCTTGGCTCCAGAAACTCACCGGCCTGTCTCCTGCCTTCCAAAGATCCTGCTCCAGCGACGCCTTCCGAAGGGACCAGCGACCTCGACATCCTCTGAGGACTGCCCCTGCTTCGAAAAGACAAGAAACTCCCGAGGACAGCGGACCTGCTCCAAGAAAAGCTGCAACTTTGTTTCCAGCAGCTTTAAAGAACCCTGCAAGCTCCCCGCAAGAAGCGTGAGACTTGCAACACTGCACCCGGCGACCCCGACTCGGCTGGTGGAGATCCGACGCCTCAGGAGGGACCCCAGGACTACTCTGATACTGTGAGTACCAAAACCTGTCCCCCCTGAGCCCCCACAGCGCCGCCTGCAGAGGGAATCCCGAGGCTTCCCCTGACCGCGACTCCTTGAATCCAAAGTCCCGACACCTGGGAGAGACCCTGCACCCGCAGCCCCCAGGACCTGAAGGACCGGACTTTCACTGGAGGAGTGACCCCCAGGAGTCCCTCTCCCTTGACCAAGTGGAGGTTTCCCCGAGGAACCCCCCCCTTGCCTGCCTGCAGCACTGAAGAGATCCCTAGATCTCCCATTGACTTCCATTACAAACCCGACGCTTGTTTCTACACTGCACCCGGCCGCCCCCGCGCCGCTGAGGGTGAAATTTCTGTGTGGACTTGTGTCCCCCCCGGTGCCCTACAAAACCCCCCTGGTCTGCCCTCCGAAGACGCGGGTACTTACCTGCAAGCAGACCGGAACCGGGGCACCCCCTTCTCTCCATTCTAGCCTATGTGTTTTGGGCACCACTTTGAACTCTGCACCTGACCGGCCCTGAGCTGCTGGTGTGGTGACTTTGGGGTTGCTCTGAACCCCCAACGGTGGGCTACCTTGGACCAAGAACTGAACCCTGTAAGTGTCTTACTTACCTGGTAAAACTAACAAATACTTACCTCCCCTAGGAACTGTGAAAATTGCACTAAGTGTCCACTTTTAAAACAGCTATTTGTGAATAACTTGAAAAGTATACATGCAATTTTGATGATTTGAAGTTCCTAAAGTACTTACCTGCAATACCTTTCGAATGAGCTATTACATGTAGAATTTGAACCTGTGGTTCTTAAAATAAACTAAGAAAAGATATTTTTCTATATAAAAACCTATTGGCTGGATTTGTCTCTGAGTGTGTGTACCTCATTTATTGTCTATGTGTATGTACAACAAATGCTTAACACTACTCCTTGGATAAGCCTACTGCTCGACCACACTACCACAAAATAGAGCATTAGTATTATCTATTTTTACCACTATTTTACCTCTAAGGGGAACCCTTGGACTCTGTGCATGCTATTCCTTACTTTGAAATAGCACATACAGAGCCAACTTCCTACACCTACCCTTTCCTAAAGACTACCCCGACCCCCTGCCCCAAACCCTAAAATCTACCTTGCCCTGTCCTAAAAACTAACCTGTCCTAAATACTACCCCATCCTGTCCTAAAAATTACCCTGACCCCCAATCCTGAACCCTAAAAACCTACCCAGACCCCACTGCCTCCTCCCTGAACCCTAAAGCCTACCCCACTTTGTCCTAAGAACTACCCGCACCCCCCGAACTATAAAACCTACGCCACCTGTCCCTAATTTTTTTTTTACAAAAATAAATAAAAAAAACACCCGCCCCAGCCCCACTTACCCAAGCCACTGCGTTCCTCTCAGCTGTTCCTGCTCTGTACCTGAATGACGCATATGGATTAGTTACTTACCTGTAAATCCTAGTTCTCTTCCAGGGGTATCCTCATCAAAGTCATAAACATTGAATATTCCCGCCTTTGTGCGGGGACCCCGGAGCATATATATATAAAATACATACATATTATCATGTGTAAAACAGCAATGCAGGTTATAATCATAAATAGGCTAAAATGCTTTATTTCTATGCAAGTTTTTTTTTTTTTTTTTTATATTATATTATAAAATCACAATAGATCATAAATATCTACCTAAGCCCCAAAAACTGGACTTAGGGAAGTAAACAGCAGTAAATAGCAGAGAAAAATAGAAAAAACCACATTGAAAAACAATGAAGCATTCTTAGCCAATAGGCTGCATGCAGGTTAACACAGGAGAACCATAAAAACTTTGGCACCGTGCCTTTAAGACCCTGAGCACCTCCAGTATCCCACCATGCCTCAGGGGTGAAGGGAAGGTGACAGTTGGTTCACAGTTAGGTCAGTACTTTTTTACGGTGACAATCTGTGTAACTGATCAGAAAGATAATCTGTCCTGCACTTCTAGGAGACTTAAGTCCGGGGAGGAGGGTGGGTTGTTTATGACTTTGATGAGGATACCCCTGGAAGAGAACTAGGATTTACAGGTAAGTAACTAATCCTTCTCTTCCAGGGGATCCTCATCAATAGTCATAAACATTGAATAGATTAGCAAGCCCATCCCTAAACTCTGCGGACTGTCCGAAAGAAGTGCAGGAAAGAATACATATTCATGCAAATAGATTTCTAAGAGAGGCCTGCCCCACCTGGGCATCCGCTCTTGCATCCGAGTCTAAACAGTAATGCTTAGTAAAGGTATGCACAGACTTCCATGTAGCAGCCTTACAAATCTCGGAAATTGGTACATTGTTAAGGAGGGCAGCAGTAGCCGCTTTTCCCCTTGTGGAATGCGCTTTTGGCCTAGCCAGTAATTGCTTATTAGCCAGTTGGTAAGTGTTAACAATACAAGACACAATCCATCTTGATATAGTTCGTTTAGACGCTGCCTCTCCTGTTCTTAAATGACCATAATTCAGAAACAAATGGTTAGAATGTCTAATCGGTTTTGTTTTGTCCAAATAGAATTTCAGCACTCTTTTTAAGTCTAAAGAATGCAATGCTTTCTCAGCCGGAGTCTCCGGATTGGGAAAGAAAGTCGGTAAAGATATAGTCTGATTGATATGGAATTCTGACACCACCTTCGGAAGGAAAGATGGGTGAGTTCGCAGAACCACTCTATTATCGTGAAAAAACCGTGTACGGTTCTCTACAAGACAGAGCCTGAATTTCGCTGACCCTCCTCGCTGAAGTAATGGCCACCAAAAAAGCCGTCTTCCACGTAAGGTGCTGTAAAGAGGCCTTGTGGATAGGTTCAAAGGGAGGGCCCATAAGTTTTGACAGGACTACATTCAGTTCCCATGGAGGAGAAGGTCTCCGAATGGGAGGAAAAACCTTTTTCAAGCCTTCTAAAAAATCCTTGACTACAGGTATCGTAAAGAAGGATTCCTGAGAAGGCGACTTACGATACGCTGTAATTGCAGATAAATGAACCTTAATAGAAGATACCTGCAGACCAGACTTCGCCAGATGAAGTAAATAGGATAGTATGACGTCCTCCTGAGCTCGTATGGGATTTATACCTTGTTGAGAGCACCAGATGTAAAATCTCTTCCACTTAAAAGCGTAAGAACGCCGCGTGGAAGGTCGTTTTGACTCTTTCAAGATGCTCATGCACTCCTGTGAGAGCCCTAGGTGCCCATACTGTAGGAATTCAGGAGCCATGCTGTCAAGCTCAGAGAGGGAAGGTTGGGATGTAGGATTCTGCCTTCCATCCTGCTCAGGAGATCCGGTCTGCACGGCAACCTCCTGTGAGGTCTTTCCGATAAGTTGAGTAGGTCCGTGTACCAGAATTGGCGGGGCCATTGTGGCGCTATCAGAATCATTCTGGTTCTGGATTTGTAAAATTTGTTGATTACTGCCGGTATGAGGGGAATCGGTGGAAAGGCGTAGAGAAATGTCCCTGACCAGTTGATCAACAGGGCATTCCCTTGAGATCCCGGACGGCAGAACCTGGACGCGAAGTCTGGGCATTTTTTGTTTGTTTCGTCTGCAAAGAGATCCAACTGAGGTCGACCCCATTGACCGAAGATGTCCTCGACGACTTCGTCGTGTAGCACCCAGTCGTGCGCGTCTTCCAGATGTCTGCTCAGGAAATCTGCCTCTACGTTTTGCTGACCTGGCAGGTGTACCGCTGTGATAGACATTCCCCTGGCCAGGAGCCAATGCCATATCGTTTGGGATTCTCGAGACAGAGGTAGTGATCTTGTTCCCCCCTGTTTGTTCAGGTAATACATTGTGGTTGTATTGTCTGTCTGAACTAGGATAGATTTCCCCTGAACCAATGGAGAGAAAGATTTGAGAGCCAGATGGACTGCTCTGAGTTCCAGTAGATTTATGTGATAGTTCTTTTCCTTGTCGGACCACAGACCCTGAGCTTGGAAGGAACCCAGATGAGCACCCCAACCCTGAAGAGACGCATCCGTCACCAGAGTGTCGACTGGAATTGTCTGGTGAAACGGAGAACCTATCGACAGGTGAGGTCTGTGCATCCACCATTGTAGTGATTGAAAAGCCACTGCTGGTAGTCGAACTCTGTCCTCCCAGTGACCAGTCTTTTGGCTCCAATTGTTCTCTAATGCCTCCTGAAGGGGCCTCATGCGTAGCCTGGCATTCGGGACAATGAAGATGCATGAAGCCATGGAGCCCAGAAGCGATGTCACCTGACGAGCTGTAGGTGCATCGGCTGTTAATAGATGTTGACACTTCCTGTGGATTGATAAAAGTCGTTCCTCCGAAGGATACACTCTTTGGAGCTCTGTGTTTAGTATCGCTCCCAGGTAGCGGAGGTTTTGTGTTGGAATCAAGGTTGACTTGTCGTGGTTGATTTGAAGACCTAGAGACTCGAAAGTTCTTAGAACGATATCTCGATGTTTTCTCGCCTGATCCGGAGATGAGGCCTTCACTAGCCAGTCGTCCAGGTAGGGATAGACGAATATTTTTTGTCTTCGAAGGTGTGCCGCTACCACTGCTACACATTTTGAAAAGACTCGGGGTGCAGACTTCAGGCCGAATGGAAGGACTCTGAATTGGTAGTGCTGTGACGCTATCTGGAAACGTAAAAATTTCCGATGTTTGGTTGCTATTGGGATGTGAAAATATGCATCCTGTAGATCGATGGAGCACATCCAGTCTCCCTGATGCAGTTGCGGGACAATCTGGTGAAGGGCTAGCATCCTGAACTTTTGTTTTCTTATGTACTTGTTCAGGAGCCGTAAGTCCAGAATTGGTCTGAAGAGGCCCTGTTGACCTTTTTTCGCCACCAGAAAGTAACGGGAGTACACCCCTTTTCCTTTTTGTGCCGGAGGAACCTTTTCTACAGCTTTCTTTTGTAGGAGTGCGAGAACTTCCTTGCGTAGCAGGCTGAGATGAGAAGGAAAACACCTTGCTGGCGGCAAGTGTGGAGGAGGTTTTTTGAAAAGGAGAGAATAGCCATGTTCGACAATATTGAGCACCCATTTGTCTTTTGTGATTGAGTGCCACTCGCGAAGATGATGCGTAACACTTCCCCCCACCGGAGTGGTGCACAGTGCTGAGGGAAGCAATGCCTCATTGCTTTGATGGCGTCTTTGCTGTAGACTGTTGAGGTCTACTTGACCCTCTGTCTCTTGTGGATCTACGTGCCTGAAACAGGGGACGTCCCTGTCGTTGTTGTGGCCTTTGAGACCAGTGAGGGGTTTGAACCCTCTGCTGGAATGGTCGTCTGTCATACGGCCTGTACCTCCGCCTGAAGTCTTTTTTACGTTCCAGGCCCACTGCCCTCATCGTGTCGACTTCCGTTTTCATTCGGGCCATCTCTTCATCCGCGTGGGTACCGAACAACGAACTCCCGCTGAATGGGAGGTTCAAAATGCGCTGCTGTGCTTCCTGCTTCAGACCCGTGAGCCGTAGCCAGGAAGACCTCCTAGCGCAGATTCCGTGCGCATACCCATGCGCAGCCAAATCCGCCCCGTCCGCCGCCGCGCTGATGACCTGGTTAGATACTAGGCCTCCTTCCTGCAAGATTTCCTGGAAGTCCTGTCTATCTTCCCTGGGCAACTTTTCTGTAAATCTGTGGAGTGAGTCCCACAGAGAGCGGTCATATCTGCCCAGAAGTGCTGAGGCGCTGGAGACCTTCATAGCAGATGCCGCCGTACCGCACATCTTTCTCCCCAGAGAGTCTAGGTGTCTGCTCTCCTTATCCGGGGGGACTGTGGAAGATGATGCCACAGAGTGTGTCTTTCTGGCTGCGGCTAAGATCACAGAGTCCGGTGGCGGATCCTTCCGCAGGAATAAAGGATCTTGTTCCGGAGCTTTGTATTTCTTTTGAATCCTAGCAGGGGCAGACTTGAGAGTGGCTGGAGACAGAAAAGTGTCCATAGTCGGTTGCAGCAAACCCGGTACTAGTGGCAGCAGTTTTCTCGAGACTGATCTGTGTTGTAGGGTCTCAAAGATAACTGAGGATGAGGTGGCCGGCTCTGGTACCTCAATATTTAGCTTCTGCGCTCCCCTTAGAAGAACCTCATTAAAAGTGGTGATATCATCCACCGGGGAAATCCTAGCAGGTGGAGAATCTGTGAGTGTGGGGGAGTAGCGCCCCACAGACGATCCTGAAGAAGACCAAGAAGGTGATCTTCTGCGTGGTGTTCGTGACCTGGTTCTCCTTCGGGAACGGGACCTGCTCCGAGAGGCTGTAGCAGAGTGTGCAGGTCTTGTGGTCGGCTGACGAGAAGCAGAACGAGCCCGTCCTGCTCTAGCTGTAGGCGATGGCGTTCCCGGTAATGAGGCGGTAGGAGAATACATCCTCGAGTATTGTGAATCCGGGGATGCTGTGATGGGAGAAACATGCCCCGATGCTCTGGAATGGGATGATGCACTCCTTATAGAGACCACCGGTGAGGGAGCTTTGTCCGCTGGCTCCACTGCCTGTGACACCGCTGAAGGTTGTGTCGACGTCGATTGTATCCTCGACGTCGAAGGTTGCGCTGGCTGATCTGCTCTCGACGTCGAATGTCCTGACGTCGGAGGTCTTGCCGTCGAGTGTCTTGACGCCGATCGCCTATCACGGGACCTGGACCTACTCGCCGTCGTGTGCCTCGACGTTGAGTGGCGAGTGGTCGACGGCGGATGTTCATGCCGTCGAGGTGTTTTTGGTGTCGTGTCCTTCGACGCCAAGGGGTGAGACGTTCCCAACGGCGAACGGGAGCGCCGGAGATGACTCGACGTCGAACGGCGGCCTGCCGTCGACGGAGATGTACCCCTGTGTCCATGTTTCGACGTTTTGTCCCTCGACGTCGGTCTGGTCGCCGTCGACGCCGATCTATGCCGGTGAGACGGTGGTGCCGATGACGTCGATGGAGAACAAACAGGTACAATCCTACCTGTCGACGTCGAACGGGTCATTCCTTCTGCTGTAGGTCTGGGAAGTGAAGAGGATGTTGACTTTTTCCTCTCCTGAAGCCCATGTAGCCTGATCTTCTCTCTGTCTTTGAGAGTCCTCCTTGACATGTTCTTACAATACTTGCAGGTGTCAGGACAGTGACTCTGTGGCAGGCAGACAATACACAGAGAGTGTGGGTCTGACTGGGCTTTCTTCTTCCCACAAGAGGGACATTTTACAAAAAGAGAAGGCATTTTTCTGTCAGAAAAAACCTTCCTAGCTCAGACAAAGATATTACTTGTCGAGTGAAAAGTGAAAAACGCTTTTTTAAAGAATTTTTCTGAGGAAAACTCAGAAAAACTGAGAGCTCAATGCTCCAGGATCCTCTCAGAAGAAGCCGGAAAAAAGAACTGACCTAACTGTGAACCAACTGTCACCTTCCCTTCACCCCTGAGGCATGGTGGGATACTGGAGGTGCTCAGGGTCTTAAAGGCACGGTGCCAAAGTTTTTATGGTTCTCCTGTGTTAACCTGCATGCAGCCTATTGGCTAAGAATGCTTCATTGTTTTTCAATGTGGTTTTTTCTATTTTTCTCTGCTATTTACTGCTGTTTACTTCCCTAAGTCCAGTTTTTGGGGCTTAGGTAGATATTTATGATCTATTGTGATTTTATAATATAATATAAAAAAAAAAAAAAAAAACTTGCATAGAAATAAAGCATTTTAGCCTATTTATGATTATAACCTGCATTGCTGTTTTACACATGATAATATGTATGTATTTTATATATATATATGCTCCGGGGTCCCCGCACAAAGGCGGGAATATTCAATGTTTATGACTATTGATGAGGATCCCCTGGAAGAGAAGCATGGTGCCTTAACCACGCATTTGGTCACCTCTGCTCACGTAGGGGTGCCCTCACACTTAGAACCATACACCCTGCCCTTGGGCTGAAGGGCCTACCAGAAGTGTGACTTACAATGTCCAAATGCAGTGACTGCGAATTAAGGCAAGCTTTATAGCTGAAGTGAAAGGCGCAGGCACCATTTCACACAGGCTGCAATGGCAGTCCTGCGCAGACAGTTTGTATGGGCTCCCATGGGTGGCATAATACATGCTGCAGCCCATGGGAGACCACTTGTGTACCAATGGCCTGGGTACTCAAATACCATATACTAAGGACTTACATGGCTGCACCAGCATTACAACTGTGGGTAAAAGGATCATCTACCAAGTCATTTTTAGGGGAGAGAGCACATATACTGGGGTCCGAGTTAGCAGGATCCCAGTGTATTACAGTCTAAAACCCATTGACACAAGGCAAAAAGTGGGGGGGTACTACAACCTGAAGCCAGCTTCGTACACTCACTTCCCAGCAGAAGTGGTCATAAGAAGGGTGTAGTCACCCTCAAGTCGGTCAGCCCATTGGCTACTGCCTGACACTCCCTGTAATGCCCCTAAATTGAGTATTTAGGTGGCATCCCTGAATCCTAGAACTCAGATTTCAACAACCTAAGAAGACCCGGATAAAAAAATAAAAAAAATTGCACCGACAGAAGAGGAAAAGAAAAAGCAGCTCGCCTTGACCCAGCCCCTCTGGCCTACATTCTGACCCCGAAGGATTCTGCACAAGAAGCCAACTAGTCCAGCCTTGCCCTGCAACAAGATACTCCAAAGTAAAGACACTGCAGCTGCAGTACCCTGGAAACCTGACGGCAAAAGTGACCACTGCCATCGATCTCCACAACCAGAGGTGAAGTCAACTGCCAGTGCCAAAGGGGGTCCCCAACTGCCCAGAGACTGAGTCCAGTATGGTCTCATCCATCTTGAACTCTCCGGAGATGCCTGTAGCCTTTGCATGCAGGCCCCCTTACCCACAGGCTTGTGGAGAGAGAAAATTCAACAGTTGAGGCAACCCTTGAACCCTTGACTCCAGCTGAGGTGGGTCACCGCTGCCAACAATGTCACCCCCTTCCCCCCAACTCATAAGAGCTCAATTTCACCATGGGTCCACCCCTGCTGGACTCCACGGCGCTTGCAGCCTCAACACATGACTCCATGTCCACAAGTGCTCCCAGATGTGAAAACCAGATGCCAAAGGTGCACCTACATCCCCCAAGTCTCCTACCTTCCTGTTTGTTGTCCCCAACTGGCTTCCCAGCCAGAGCCTGCAGCCTGTTTGTCACAGGGTCAAACTCCCATAGGAAACCTTTAGGCACCCAACGCCTTACTGCACCTAGCTGCCCCAGTGCCGCCCATTGTGACCTGTTGGTGTGGTTCTGATAAGTGCCCAGTACTTGCCTCAACTCCTCAAGCTTGGCTTCTTAAGTCGTTAACCATGTGTTTGCTGAACATTGTTTTTTCTCCATAGGATAACATTGAGAGAACTCTGAAAATAGCACTGTCTATTTTTGAAACTGCCA
Organism: Pleurodeles waltl; assembly: GCF_031143425.1. Classification (NCBI taxonomy): domain Eukaryota; kingdom Metazoa; phylum Chordata; class Amphibia; order Caudata; family Salamandridae; genus Pleurodeles; species Pleurodeles waltl. The sequence goes on from NC_090446.1 coordinate 448,086,376, forward strand.
AGTATTTATGCTTAAAAGTCTACTTACCTGATTACGTAGTTCTTGGGTTTGAAACGTATAAAAATAATTATTTTTCTAAACAGGTCTCGGATTTATTCATTGAGTGTGTGTCATGTATTGCCTCTGCAAATACAACAAATGCTTAGCCCTACCCTCTGATGAGCCTGGCTGTTTGCCCATACTACCACAAATAGAGCATTAGTTCTATCTACATTTGCCTCTGAAATACCAATTGGGATCCACTGGACTCTCTGCACAGTCTACTTCACTTTAGTGCACTATATAGAGAGCCAGCTTTTTACAGACCCAGTTTCTAACAGGGGTATACGCAGCCAAGAGTATCACTAAAAACAAGGGCACATTTCATAGATGTATCAGATATCAGCTAGCCCTCTGCGACAAATTCCTGTCCCCCTTTTCCTGTGCTTATCTAGGAAATGCAGGAGGAGCTCCTCCATTTCATCCAAGTGAGCACGCTCGTATCTGGCTAACAGACCCACGGAATGGATGATGTGCCACTGGTTTGCAGACTGGGCTGCAACCCTTTTTTCGCTGAGTCAATCCGCTTACTTTCCTTGTTGGCGGGCAGAGCATCGCCAGATGCTTGGGAATTGGCCCTTTTTCTTGCACTGGTGATTACTAGTGAATAAGGTTGTACCTGGCCTCTGATATATACAAGCTCTGAAGGACAGGGTTTATATTTGTCGACCCTGGGAGTGATTATATGAGCGTTAACTGGGTCTTAGAAGATGCTATCTGTGTGGCGTAGCATCCCTTTAAGCATGGGCAGGTATTGGATGCCCCTCTGTGTTGAGGATAGAGTTTCAAAAAGGAATTTCTCTTCCAAAGGTTCCCTATAGAGCTGTACTCCATGAAATTTATGATCAACATCATAAGTGTCCCAGGGATCGTTATATGGTGGTGTTTGAAAAGTGTCATCCTCCGTATTAGTGGGGCCTGCATCATTACCAGGAGATCCCTGAAGTGTAGTATCTAAGGTGGAGGAAAATGCCTCTCATGGCATGGTTACCCCCTAACATTTAGCCTTTTGTTGATGCTAGTTATGATTGAAAGTATGCTGGGATCCTGCTAACCAGGCCCCAGCACCAGTGTTCTTTCCCTAAACTGTACCTTTGTTCCCACAATTGGCACAGCCCTGGCACACAGATAAGTCCCTTGTAAATGGTACCCCTGGTACCAATGGCCCTGTGGCCAGGAAAGGTCTCTAAGGGCTGCAACATGTATTATGCCACCCTGGGGACCCCTCGCTCAGCACATGCACACTGCCTCACAGCTTGTGTGCGCTGGTGGGGAGAAAATGACTACGTCGACATGGCACTCCCCTCTGGGTGCCATGCCCACATCCCACTGCCTGTGGCATAGATAAGTCACCCCTCTAGCAGGCCTTACAACCCCAAGACAGGGCGCGCTATATCACAGGTGAGGGCATAGTTGCATGAGCAATATGCTCCTAGAGTGTATAAGCGAAATCTTAGACATTGTAAATGCAGGGTAGCCATAAGGAGTATATGGTCTGGGAGTCTGTCAAATACAAACTCTGCAGTTCCATAATGGCTACATTGAATTCTGGGAAGTTTGGTATCAAATTGTCAGCACTATAAATCCACACTAATGCCAGTGTGGGATTTAGTGAAAAATGCACACAGAGGGCATCTTAGATATGCCCCCTGTAAACAGTCCGTCACCTAGTGTTAGGCTGACCAGTTCCTGCCACCCTGCTACAACCTGACGAGTTTCTGTCCACCTTGGGTGAGTGCCTTTGTCACTCTGTGGCCAGGAACAAAGCCAGCACTGGGTGGAGGTGCTTCTCACCTCCCCCTGCAGGAACTGTAACACCTGGCAAGGAGCATCAAAGGTTCATGCCTGTTACAGATCCCCAGATGCCCGCCCCTCCGGACACAGCCCCACTTTTGGTGGCAAGTCCGGAGGAGATAATGAGAAAAACAATGAGGAGTCACCCACCAGTCAGGACAGCCCCTAAGGAGTCTGGAGCGGAGGTGACCCCTGCCTTAAGAAATCCTCCATTTTGTTTTAGAGGATTCCCCCAATAGGAATAGGGATGTGCCCCCCTCCCCTCAGGGAGGAGGCACAAAGAGGATGCAGCCACCCTAAAGGACAGTAGCCATTGGCTACTGCCCCCAAGACCTAAACACACCCCTAAATTGAGTATTTAGGGGCAACCCTGAACCTAGGAAATCAGATTCCTGCAACCTGAAGAAAGAAGGACTGCTGACCTGAAAGCCCTGCAGAGGCGACGGAGACAACAACTGACTTGGCCCCAGCCCTACCGGCCTGTCTCCAGACTCAACCTGCACAGCAACCTCCGAGGACTCAGAGGACTGACCTGCACCTAAAGGACCAAGAAGCTTCAGAGAAGAAGCGGCTCTGTTCAAAAACAGCAACAAGAAACCAAATTTAAAGAGACTCCAACTTCCTGCCAGAAGCGCGAGTCTTCACACTCTGCACCAGACGAGCCTGGCTCGAATTTGGAGAAACCAACACCGCAGAGAGGACTCCAACGACGTGGACACCCCAGAGGCTCCCCCTGACCGCGACTGCCAGGTAACAAAGGAACCCGATGCCTGGACCTCCCCAAGGAACTGTGGATTTTTGCAGTGTCCACTTTTGAAATAGCTTATTGCCATTTTAAACTTAGCTGTGTGTACGACTGTTTTAAATCAAAGTTCTATACTTAGCTGTGTGAAGTACCTTATAAGTTATGTACTTACCTAAATCTTGAATCTTGTGGTTCTAAAATAAATTAAGAAATGAAAATGTCACTTACCCAGTGTACATCTGTTCGTGGCATTAGTCGCTGCAGATTCACATGTTGTGCATAGCCCGCCATCTGGTGTTGGGTCGGAGTGTTACAAGTTGTTTTTCTTCGAAGAAGTCTTTCTAGTCACGAGACCGAGGGACTCCTCCTCCTTTGCTTCCATTGCGCATGGGCGTCGACTCCATCTTCGATTGTTTGCCCCGCAGAGGGTGAGGTAGGAGTTGTGTGTGTTAGTAATACTGCCCATGCAATGGAGTGAATAAGTATGTACCAGTTAAGGTTTAAGTAATATATTTACAAAATGTACAAAGTTGAAGATAACTTCCAAACGGCTACAGGCTCCCGGGGAGGCGGGTGGGCACATGTGAATCTGCAGCGACTAATGCCACGAACAGATGTACACTGGGTAAGTGACATTTTCAGTTCTATGGCATGTGTAGCTGCAGATACACATGTTGTGCATAGACTAGTAAGCAGTTCTCCCCAAAAGCGGTGGCTCAGCCTGTAGGAGTGGAAGTAGTCTGAAATAGAGTTCTTAGTACGGCGTGACCTACTGTGGCTTGTTGTGCGGATAGCACGTCTACACAGTAGTGCTTAGTAAATGTGTGAGGCGTAGACCATGTGGCTGCCTTACATATCTTGTGCATTGGAATATTCCCTAGGAAGGCCATGCTAGCGCCTTCCTTTCGGGTTGAGTGTGCCCTTGGTGTAATGGGCAGCTCCCTTTTGGCTTTAAGGTAGCAGATTTGGATGCATTTAACTATCCATCTGGCTATACCCTGTTTTGATATTGGGTTTCCTGTATGAGGTTTTTGGAATGCAATAAACAGTTGTTTTGTTTTTCTGATTTGTTTTTTTCGGTCAATGTAGTACATTAGTGCTCTTCTGATGTCTAATGTATGTAGTGCCCTTTCAGCTACCGAGTCTGGCTGTGGGAAGAACACTGGTAGTTCTATCGTTTGATTTAAGTGGAACGGTGAAATAACCTTTGGTAGAAATTTTTGATTGGTTCTTAGGACTACCTTATTTTTGTGTATTTGGATATAAGGTTCTTGTATTGTAAACGCCTGAATTTCACTTACTCTTCTTAGAGATGTGATGGCGATGAGAAATGCAACTTTCCAGGTTAGGAATTGTATTTCGCAAGAATGCATGGGTTCAAAAGGTGGACCCATGAGTCTCGTTAAGACGATGTTGAGGTTCCATGAAGGAACGGGTGGTGTCTTTGGTGGTATAATTCTTTTGAGGCCTTCCATAAACGCTTTAATGACAGGTATCCTAAATAGTGAAGTTGAATGGGTAATCTGCAGGTATGCAGATATTGCTGCGAGGTCTATTTTAATGGAAGAGAAGGCCAGGTTTGATTTTTGTAAGTGTAGTAAGTAACCCACTACATCCTTTGGAGATGCGTGTAATGGTTGAATTTGATTATTATGGCAGTAGCAAACAAACCTTTTCCATTTGCTTGCATAGCAGTGTCTAGTGGATGGTCTTCTAGCTTGCTTTATGACTTCCATACATTCTTGGGTGAGGTTTAAGTGTCCGAATTCTAGCATTTCAGGAGCCAGATTGCTAGATTCAGCGATGCTGGGTTTGGATGCCTGATCTGTTGTTTGTGTTGTGTTAACAGATCTGGCCTGTTGGGTAACTTGACGTGGGGTACTACTGATAGGTCTAGCAGTGTTGTGTACATGGTTGCCTCGCCCATGTTGGTGCTATCAGTATGAGTTTGAGTTTGTTTTGACTCAATTTGTTTACTAGATATGGAAGGAGAGGGAGAGGGGGAAAAGCGTACGCAAATATCCCTGACCAGTTCATCCATAGGGCATTTCCTTGGGACTGCCTGTGTGGGTATCTGGATGCGAAGTTTTGGCATTTTGCGTTCTCCTTTGTTGCAAATAAGTCTATTTGAGGTGTTCCCCAAATTTTGAAGTAAGTGTTTAGAATTTGGGGGTGAATTTCCCATTCGTGGACCTGTTGGTGATCTCGAGAGAGATTGTCTGCAAGTTGATTCTGGATCCCTGGAATAAACTGTGCTATTAGGCGAATGTGGTTGTGAATTGCCCATTGCCATATTTTTTGTGCCAGGAGGCACAGCTGTGTCGAGTGTGTCCCCCCCTGTTTGTTTAGATAATACATCGTTGTCATGTTGTCTGTTTTGACAAGAATGTACTTGTGGGTTATGATGGGTTGGAATGCTTTTAACGCTAGGAAAACTGCTAGCAGTTCGAGGTGATTTATATGCAGCTTTGTTTGATGTACGTCCCATTGTCCTTGGATGCTGTGTTGATTGAGGTGTGCTCCCCACCCTGTCATGGAAGCATCTGTTGTTATCACGTATTGTGGCACTGGGTCTTGGAAAGGCCGCCCCTTGTTTAAATTTATACTGTTCCACCATAGAAGCGAGATGTATGTTTGGCGGTCTATCAACACCAGATCTAGAAGGTGACCCTGTGCTTGTGACCATTGTGATGCTAGGCACTGTTGTAAGGGCCTCATGTGCAGTCTTGCATTCGGGACAATGGCTATGCATGAGGACATCATGCCTAGGAGTTGTAATACCGTCTTTGCCTGTATTTTTTGTGTTGGATACATGGTTTGTATAACTTTTTGGAAATTTTGAACCCTTTGTGGACTTGGAGTGGCTATTCCCCTTGTTGTGTCTATTGTTGCTCCTAGGTATTGCTGTACTTTGCACGGCAGAATGCCTGATTTCGCATAGTTGACGGAGAAACCGAGTTTGTAGAGGGTTTGTATGACCTGATCTGTGTGGTGTGAACACTTTGTCAGTGGGTTGGTCTTGGTTAGCCAATCGTCTAGATACGGGAATACGTGTATTTGCTGCCTTCTGATGTGTGCAGCTACTACTGCTAGGCATTTTGTAAAGACTCTTGGTGCGGTTGTTATACCGAACGGCAATACTTTGAATTGGTAATGTATTCCTTTGAATACGAACCTTAGGTATTTCCTGTGCGAGGGATGTACCGGTATGTGGAAATATGCGTCTTTGAGATCTAAGGTTGTCATGTAGTCTTGTTGCTTTAGCAATGGTAACACTTCTTGTAGCGTGACCATGTGAAAGTGTTCTGATTTGATGTAGGTGTTTAGTGTTCCGAGATCTAGGATTGGTCTCAGTGTTTTGTCCTTTTTTGGTATTAGAAAGTACAGTGAGTAAACTCCTGTTTTTATTTGTGTACCTGGTACCAGTTCTATTGCGTTCTTTTGCAGTAATGCTTGAACTTCTATTTCCAGAAGGTCTGAATGCTGTTTTGATATATTCTGTGTTTTTGGTGGTATATTTGGAGGGATTTGGAGAAATTCTATGCAATAACCATGTTGGATAATTGCTAAGACCCAAGTGTCTGTTGTTATTTCCTCCCAAGATTGGTAATACTGACTTATTCTTCCCCCCACTGGTGTTGTGTGGAGGGGATGAGTGACCTGTGAGTCACTGTTTGGTTGCAGGTGTTTTTGGGCTTTGAAATTTTCCCCTGTTTCTAGGGAATTGTCCTCCTCTGTACTGGCCCCGAAAGCCTCCCCTTTGGTACTGTCCCTGGTAGGTAGACGGTGTTGAATGTGAGGTACTGGCTTGTGTGGCCTGACCCTGAAACCCCCCTCTGAAGGTTGTTTTGCGGAAGGTGCCGAAAGTGCCTCTGCCCTGCGGGGAATAGAGTGCGCCCATGGCCTTGGCAGTGTCAGTGTCCTTTTTTAGCTTCTCAATTGCCGTGTCCACTTCAGGTCCGAACAATTGTTGCTCATTGAATGGCATATTGAGCACCGCTTGCTGTATCTCCGGTTTAAAGCCAGATGTTCGTAACCACGCGTGCCTTCTTATGGTTACTGCTGTGTTAATTGTTCTTGCAGCTGTGTCAGCTGCATCCATAGAGGAGCGTATTTGGTTATTGGAGATGTTTTGTCCCTCCTCAACCACCTGTTTCGCCCTTTTTTGTAAATCCTTGGGTAGATGCTCGATGAGGTGCTGCATCTCGTCCCAATGGGCTCTATCATATCGTGCTAGGAGCGCTTGAGAGTTAGCGATGCGCCACTGGTTTGCAGCTTGTACTGCGACCCTTTTTCCGGCTGCGTCGAACTTGCGGCTTTCTTTATCCGGAGGTGGTGCATCGCCTGACGTGTGAGAGTTGGCTCTCTTGCGAGCTGCCCCTACTACAACCGAATCTGGTGGGAGTTGTGAGGTGATGAAAGCAGGGTCTGTGGGCGGTGCTTTGTATTTCTTTTCCACCCTTGGTGTTATTGCTCTACTCTTGACAGGCTCTTTGAAGATTTGCTTTGCGTGCCTTAACATTCCTGGGAGCATAGGCAGGCTCTGGTAGGTGCTATGGGTGGAGGAGAGGGTGTTGAAAAGGAAGTCATCCTCGACAGGTTCCGAGTGTAGCGACACGTTATGGAACTCTGCTGCCCTAGCTACCACCTGTGAATACGCTGTGCTGTTTTCTGGTGGTGAGGGCTTGGTAGGATACGCCTCCGGACTGTTGTCTGACACTGGGGCGTCGTATAGGTCCCAAGCGTCCTGGTCATCTTGGCTCATGGTGGTGTGAGCCGGTGAGTGTGACAGAGTCTGTGCCGGTGATATGTAAGTTACAGGTGGAGGAGAGGGTGGCGGAGTTACCTTCTTCACCACTTTAGTTTGTGGTGCTTGTTCCTGTATTTGGAACTCAAGTCTCCTTTTTCTCCTAATAGGGGGAAGGGTGCTGATCTTCCCTGTTCCACTCTGTATAAAGATCCGCTTTTGAGTGTGGTCTACTTCAGTGGACTGTAACTCTTCCTCGAATCTATGTTTGCGCAATTGAGAGGACAGTGATTGCTCCTCTGAATATGAGCTGGTTGTTGGCTCGGTTGCCGGTCGTTTCGGCACCGAAACTATGTCCTTACTCGTTTTCGGCTCCGAGGCGACTTTTCTCTTTTTTGGAGTCGAAACTTCTCGGCGTCGATCCTCCTCGGTGCCGCTGTCTCTGCGTCGAGCAGCTTCGGCTCCGATGTCTCGGCGTCGATCTTTGTCGGCAGCACTTTCTCGGTCCCGAGATTGCTGCGTGCCTGTGTCTCGACCCGAGTCGGACGATCTCGGCACTAGTTCGGCCTTTTTCGGTGCCGATGGGCGGTCACCGACTTTATGGGTTGAGCCATGGCCTGTTGGCAGTGGCGTCCCCTGAGCCTGGTCTGTTTTCTTGTGTGCTGGCTTCGACGTCTTACTCACTGTTTCGTGGACGTCGAATTCCTCCGAGTCCGATTCATGGATAGAGAAGGCTTCCTCTTCTTCTCCTTGTTCCTCGAACTCTCGGTGTCCTGTCGGCGTGGACGCCATCTGTAATCTTCTGGCTCGCCGGTCACGGAGCGTTTTTCGGGATCGAAACGCACGACAGGCCTCACAAGTTTCTTCCTTGTGCTCGGGCGACAGGCACAGGTTACAGACCAAATGTTGGTCTGTATATGGGTATTTGTTGTGGCATTTAGGGCAGAATCGGAACGGGGTCCGTTCCATCAGCCTCGATGTTACACGCGGTCGGGCCGACCAGGCCCCGACGGGGGATCGAAATTACCCCGAAGGGCTACCGGAGCTCTTCACGATTCGATGTCGATTCTATCGAATCCGATCCCGAACGCAACAATACCGACCTAATTTTCCGAATTTCTAACTATCTTTCCGTTCCGAACCCGGACCGAAAAGGAACACGTCCGAACCCGATGGCGGAAAGAAAACAATCGAAGATGGAGTCGACGCCCATGCGCAATGGAAGCAAAGGAGGAGGAGTCCCTCGGTCTCGTGACTCGAAAGACTTCTTCGAAGAAAAACAACTTGTAACACTCCGACCCAACACCAGATGGCGGGCTATGCACAACATGTGTATCTGCAGGTACACATGCCATTGAACATACATTTTCTATATAGAAACCTATTGGCCTGGAGTTAAGTCTGAGTGTGTGTTCTCATTCATTGCCTGTGTGTGTACATCAAATGCTTAACACTACCCTCTGATAAGCCTACTGCTCTACCACACTACCACAAAATAGAGCATTAGTATTATCTAATTTTGCCACTATCAACCTCTAAGGAGAACCCTTGGACTCTGTGCACACTATCTCTCACTTTGAGATAGTATATACAGAGACAACTTCCTACATAAGGCATCAGCAATAGACTGGGGTGAAGATGGTGGCGGAAGTGGAGGTGGCAGTGGAGGTGGTGAGGGAGTGGAAGAGGTAAAGGACAGGTGGCTTTGTCCATTTTCTTCCTTTTAGTGGAGCAGGGGAATCCAGGGCCTCTTCAAAAGACAGCTGTCTTTTTGAAGTTGGTGGTAAAGCAGGCAGCGGTTTGGCTAAAATACACCTGGTCTTTGGTTGCATTTGTTGCTGCTGTATGGCCAATTTGTCCTGAAATTTATGGAAAATGGGCTCAACGGGTGCCTCCATGGTCTTTTTTTTGGGGGGGATTTGACCTGGTAGATTTCAGCTCCGAGCTGAATTTTTGCATCAGCGATGAACTTGCACTCAGATCAGAGGCTGTGATTGGTGCATTCGGCCCAGCACTGATGGGTGAGTAGGTGTAGAGGTTGTCGGTACCAAAGGTTTCGGGTTGGAGATATGTTTTGGCACCAAGCCTGAGGGCAGGGTGTCCGAAGATGCTTCTTGATGCCAACCATGGCATACAGGCAGTGGTGGACCAGAGGCCTCTTGTTCTGGAGGTGTTTGTCTTTTGGAATGTTCAACTCGAGGCTGAGGGACCGGGAGTACAGTACTCACTGAGCGAGTCTCCATAGTGACAATGGTGATCTCAAATTCAAACTCTGGGTCAGATTCAGAACTGGCTTAGACTGAAAATGCAGCTTCTTCTGCAACAGAGGTCTGTGGATGTTGTCTGTCACCAACATCTCGATGCCCGAAGAGGTTGGGAGTGTCTTCAGTGATTTTCCGTTGCATTTCGGGCTGGCGGGCTCAATCGTCTGAGTCTTTTTTGAGCAGAATGCACGACAAGCCTTGCAATCTGCCTACCTGTGGTCCAGCGACAGACAAGTTATAGACTAATGGGAGTCTGTCCGTGGGTATTTGGAGTGACAACACAGGCAGAAACAGAATGACATCCATTCCAATAGCAGGAGGGGCGTGACAGTTCTACCCTGATGCACAGATGGGAGAAAGGCGATCAATAACAATACTGATGTAAGTAGATTTGGGACTGAAATGAGATCAGACGACAGTCTTGCCCCCGAAGCGCAAGCCCACATGTCCGAACTAGACTTGGAGAGAAAACAATCTAACAATGGAGTCAATGCTATGTGCAGTATCACCAAGAAGGAGGCGTCACTACCTCATGACTCGAAAGACTTTCTTCAAAGAAAAACAACCTACACACATCCAGACCCAACACTATATGGCAGGAGTATATGCATCTACAGGGACATATGCCTCGAAATAGTTACATGAGATTTTTTATTATTGCACCTGGTTACAGGAAAATTTAGAATGGGCTGCGTAGCGGACAACACATTTCCAACAGTTGTCAATTGTGCGGTTATAAATGACAATGCCAGTAGTGCTGGTTATAATACACTTGTATCTTTGAATGCAAGGTTACAGTATTGTCTGCACAGACGGTTTCTAGCCTCATATAAACTTCTGGAAAGATCACTTTGGTTTGTTTTGCTATCCGGAGCTCTCTTGCCAGCTGAAGCCCAAGATGCATTCAGCCACATTAATATCCATATACTAAATACATTTTAAAATGCACTCCCTGTTTCTAGTAGGTCGCCTTTTTCATTTGCAGTTCAGAGTTGCTTACTGTCATGCCACTAATACAACTGTCCACAAATAAGTGTCTGCAGCTTCCCAAACTGACCAAATGTCAGATTGGGAGCAGCCTGATGAATACCTTAGACAAGTCATATAGCTGAATAGATAACTCATTCATGACCTACCAAACCTCAACGTACTTCTCACTGTCAAAGACATCAATGATGGAAAAGACAGAATGGCCTTACTGTAAAAAGGAATCCTCCCTGGGGTTGGGCAAAGCATGGCTTTTGGTCTACGAGAGGCTCTAAAAATTGTATAATCTAATTATGCCTCTAATTGGACAGCATTCACCACACTATATATGGGCTCTAGTGTCGTGCAAGTGCACGGTAAAACTTCTGCTGTTGTGGGGCTAGGGCTTCTAGTAGCCAATAATTTGGGTAAACATGGACCCCTAGTCACCTGAAGTGGGATGTAGTCTATGGGACAAAAATATATTCCAAATGATAAAACTTTCAATTGTCATTGCTTTAACTGATCGAAAATTGAAGGTACTGTCCCAAATCCGGTGATGTAATATTAAAGTACTGATGCTTCAGGTAAATGGGAGCCACGTAATCCCTTGTGGTGCTATCATTCTTTAGGACTATGAAATAAACAGAAAATACCACTTCCCAAGTGCATCAGTTCTTAAGATTTGCACTTCATCAGCTTTACCTCTGCACTGTATTCCCATGATCAACCTTGCTCCCACCCACACTGGGACTTATGCCTCTGCAGAGTTAAAAAAAAAAAAAAAGAAAAAAAAAAAAAAAAAAAAAGGGAAGAGTGTTTTGGATTTGTGACACGTGACCTAGTTATGAACACTCATTCAAGTTAATTTCTATCTATGTTTTTTTAAAATTCATGAATATATTTTTTGAGTTCAAAACTGCAAAAGCAATAAAGTATTATACTGCTCACAAGCCCTCATCTCAATTTTCTTGCTCATAAGAATTTTAACTTGGACAATTTCAATAGTTTTATTTACAAAACATATTTGTCTTTCAGACCCAACCACTAAATGGCATGCAAAAGAAATGCATTTATGTATTCATAATGTGAAGATTATCCTGCCCTGCTTACAGACTCACCTCTGTTGAAATAGCCCCCATATTGCCCTTGTTTGTGGTCAAAAATGCGTTCATTATTTTCCACCAGGTTTCCTAGCTTCTCTGCGAGCTGCAGAGCTGTGTTCTGCAGGGACGTCGGTTCCGTACGATGCATCACCACCGTTGCCGTCGGCTGGTCCAAGGATGCCTAAGTAGAAAGAGACAATAACTTAGTAGATGATGGGAAAAAAGTAATTAAGCACAAAACTTTGCTTACCTATGGTTTCAAACAGGATTTGATAAATCATGCGAAACCTTATCCAACATTTTCTCCTCCTGGACCTGAATATAACACACACAGTATTTTTTGCGCTAACAACAAAGCAATACACACATCATGGATGTAGAAAAGTGCCCCTATCTGAAATGGTTGCCCCCACTTTTTGCCTGGTATTTGTTGCAATTTTGACTGAAAGTGCACTGGGTTTCTGCTAACTAGGTCCCCCCAGTACCAGATCCCTTTCCCTAAAACTGTGCAATTTTTCCCCAATTGGCCATACATTTGGCACCCCTGTAAGTCCCTAGTAAATTGTGCCTGTGGTACCTAGGGCATGGGTACCAAAGAGTCCCTAAGGGATGCAGCATGTATTGAGCCACCCTCAGTGACACCTCACTTAGCACAGGCAGTGTCTCACTGCATGCTGCATGTCTTGGTGCAGCTAAAAGTTAAAACACGACATGGCACTGTGTGTGCCATGTCCCCTAACGCTACATGCACCATATGCAAGTCACTACTCCAGCACGCCTTACATCCCTAAGGTAAGCTGCATTGTATTACATGTGAGGATGTGTCTGCAAGAGCAGATGGGCCCCTGCTATGTCTTTGTCGATTCTCAGGTATAGTGAGAGAACAGGGAAGCCATTTTAGGTCATGTGCTGGACACTGGTCAGAATGTGTTCCCTAGCTACATGATGGCTTCACTGAAAATAGGGATGTTTGGTATCAAACATTTCTTAGTAATAAACCTTCAATGATGCCAGTAATGGATTTATTAATACATGCACCCAGAGTGCACCTTAGAGGTGCCCCTGAAAACCTACTCTCACTGCCTGTGTGTTGGCGGACTAGATTTAATTAGCCTGTCACCAAAAGACAGGATTCTGACCCCCAAGGGTGAAATCCTTTGCTCTCGGGTGGACAGGAACAAAGCCTGCTCAGACAGGGGTGTTACCACACCCCTTCCAACAGGATGACCTGCAAATCTGCATTCCAATGCGGGGCTTTAAGGAAGCCCATCGCCCTTGTTATGCAGATCTGGCATCCCTCAGAAGGGAGATGCAGACTCCCCTGCCCCAGGGCCCATTTGGCACCAGGACAGGCAGGAAGGAAAATGTTACTTACCCAGTAGACATCTGTTTGTGGCATACAGTGCTGCAGATTCACATGCCTTGTATAAGCCTGCCGTCTAGTGTTGGCTTTGGAGTGTTACAAGTTGTTTTTGTTTGAAGAATCTTTTCAAATCACAGTATCGAGTGGTGACTCTTCTCGGTGATACTGCGCATGGGCATCGAGTCCTTTGTTAGATTGTTTTCCCACAGGCAGGTGAGGTAAGGCGTGTACACAGAGTAAAGAAAGAAAGAAGACTATGCAGTGTATTTACATATGTACAATATTTATACGACAATGCAACTACAACGGCCACAGGCATCCTTGGAAGAGGAGGGCAAGGGCGCATGTGAATCTACAGCACTGCATGCCACAAACAGATGTCTAATCTGTAAGTAACATTTTCTGTTCAATAGCATGTGTGGCTGTAGACACACATGCTTTGCATAGACCGTAAAGCAGTTGTGGTGCTTATGATTTGAAACAGGTCCAAGCCCTTCTTTTTGTGTCTGGAGGCTTAGTTTAGTTTCCAGGTCCTCAGAGACTTCAGATGCATTAGGAAGCATTTGATGCCGGACTTAGTGTTGTGCTTAACCAAACTCACGTGGGTCCATGACCAACATCGGCTGACTGCAAGTGCGTATAGCTTAAACGCTATAGTTTTATGAATAGACCTCTTTGTGCACCTGTAATTTTAAAAAAATTAGGTAAAACAACAAAAAGCTTGGAAGTGGAGCACCAGATCTCCGTAGAACAGCACTGAAAGAGATTGATGTTGGCGGTCAGGGGTGGCACCTAGATGTGGCTCCGTGTTGTTGCCTCCGGAGGATGGAGTGGGACATACAGCACCACATGCTGGCACACAAACAAATGAAGAGTTTCTAGATCCAGTTTGGCACCAGGGGAAATTTAAAAGAGTTTTGAATCTGCAGTTTGAAGTAACCATCTGAATCCAGGCTTTAACAGCAGGGTGTCACAGATCAAACCAGTTTAGACGGGTAAACATGACAATGTGTATTTTAAGTCACATGGATCTCAAAATAGGCTGCTGTTGCCTCAGAGAGAAGCAGCAGCAACACAGGAAGATTAGTTAAGTGCATTTACACCTGCTCTAATAAAGGGGTTAAACTGACAGTATCCCCATGCAGACTATGTAGCATAGGATTTATTGATGAGGGTCCCAAGCAGGAGTACTTTTGGGATGAGATGTCCACTATGGACATTTTGGAAAGGCTGCAAAGCCAGGCTAAATGAAAAGGAGCCACTAACTTGTTGGCTGGACAAACAAGCAGTTTTTTATGTAAGAAAGTCCTAAGTTGGCTACCTACACAATAGCACCCAGATCCCGTAACAGCATCTTCTAGAGGAAAACACTCACCCTCATTAGTTCAAATGCAGTTCATGCCCTCTCTGCAAGCACCTGACATAGCAGCATCAATGCCTTGTAATAGTACACTCTGATGGGAGCGCTCAAGCAGCACTTACATGTTCTGGCTGCACCCACTGCCCACACATCTCACACAACTATGCCCACTTACCATTATCTCACCTTCTACTGGACTCAGCAAGCACAAGTCTCTTGCAGGACACTGTAAGGAAATGCCTCCTTGGCATGGTTACCCCCTGACTTTTTGCCTTTGCTGATGCTATGTTTTAAATTGAAAGTGTGCTGAGGCCTGCTAACCAGGCCCCAGCACCAGTGTTCTTTCCCTAACCTGTACTTTTGATTCCACAATTGGCACACCCTGGCATCCAGGTAAGTCCCTTGTAACTGGTACCCCTGGTACCAAGGGCCCTGATGCCAGGGAAGGTCTCTAAGGGCTGCAGCATATCTTATGCCACCCTGGGGACCCCTCACTCTGCACAGACACCTGCTTGCCAGCTTGTGTGTGCTGGTGAGAACAAAACGAGTAAGTCGACATGTCACCCCCCTCAGGGTGCCATGCCAACCTCACACTGCCGATGCAGTATAGATAAGTCACCCCTCTAGTAGGCCTTACAGCCCTAAGGCAGGGTGCACTATACCATAGGTGAGGGCACCAGTGCATGAGCACTGTGCCCCTACAGTGTCTATGGTCTGGGAGTCTGTCAAACACGGACTCACAGCACCATAATGGCTACACTGAAAACTGGGAAGTTTGGTATCAAACTTCTCAGCACAATAAATGCACACTGATGCCAGTGTACATTTTATTGTGAAATACACCTTAGAGGTGCCCCCTGAAACCTTAACCGACTATCTGTGTAGGCTGACTGGTTCCAGCAGCCTGCCACAACCGAGACATGTTGCTGGCCCCATGGGGAGAGTGCCTTTGTCACTCTGAGGCCAGTAACAAAGCCTGCACTGGGTGGAGATGCTAACACCTCCCCCAGGCAGGAGCTGTAACACCTGGCGGTGAGCCTCAAAGGCTCACCCCTTTTGTTCCAGCACCGCAGGACACTCCAGCTAGTGGAGTTGCCCGCCCCCTCCGGCCACGGCCCCCACTTTTGGCAGCAAGGCCGAAAGAAATAATGAGAATAACAAGGAGGAGTCACTGGCCAGTCAGGACAGCCCCTAAGGTGTCCTGAGCTGAAGTGACTAACTTTTAGAAATCCTCCATCTTGCAGATGGAGGATTCCCCAATAGGATTAGGGATGTGACCCCCTCCCCTTGGGAGGAGGCACAAAGAGGGAGTACCCACCCTCAGGGCTAGTAGCCATTGGCTACTAACCCCCCAGACCTAAACACGCCCTTAAATTTAGTATTTAAGGGCTTCCCTGAACCTAAGAATTTAGATTCCTGCAACTTACAAGAAGAAGAGGACTGCTGAGCTGAAAGACCCCTGCAGAGGAAGAAAAGAAGACACCAACTGCTTTGGCCCCAGACCTACCGGCCTGTCTCCTGCCTTCCAAAGAAACCTGCTCCAGCGACGCTTTCCCAAGGACCAGCGACATCTGAATCCTCAGAGGACTGCCCTGCTTCAAGAAAGACTAGAAACTCCCGAGGACAGCTTCACTGCTCCAAAAGAACTGCAACTTTGTTACAGAGGAGCAGATTTAAAGACCCCTGCAAATCCCCGCAAGAAGCGTGAGACTTGCAACACTGCACCCGGCGACCCCGACTCAACTGGTGGAGAACCAACACCTCAGGGAGGACCCTCCGGCGACTCAGAGACCGTGAGTAACCAAAGTTGTCCCCCCTGAGCCCCCACAGCGACGCCTGCAGAGGGAATCCCGAGGCTCCCCCTGACCGCGACTGCCTGAACCTAAAGTCCCGAAGGCTGGAAAAGACCCTGCACCCGCAGCCCCCAGCACCTGAAGGAACGGAACTTCTGTGCAGGAGTGACCCCCAGGAGGCCCTCTCCCTTGCCCAGGTGGTGGCTACCCAGAGGAGCCCCCCCCTTGCCTGCCTGCACCGCTGAAGAGACCCCTTGATCTCCCATTGAAACCTACAGAGAACCCGACGCTTGTTTGCACACTGCACCCGGCCGCCCCGTGCTGCTGAGGGTGTACTTTCTGTGTGGACTTGTGTCCCCCCCCCCCCCGGTGCCCTACAAAAACCCCCTGGTCTGCCCTCCGAAGACGCGGGTACTTACCTGCTGGCAGACCGGAACCGGAGCACCCCCTTCTCTCCATTGAAGCCTATGTGTTTTGGGCACCTCTTTGACCTCTGCACCTGACCGGCCCTGAGCTGCTGGTGTGGTAACTTTGGGGTTGCTCTGAACCCCCAACGGTGGGCTACCTTGGACCCAAACCTGAGACTTGTAAGTGATTCACTTACCTGTTAAAACTAACAATAACTTACCTCCCCCAGGAACTGTGAAAATTGCACTGTGTCCACTTTTAAAACAGCTATTTGTGTTTTATGTGAAAAGTATATATGCTATTGTAATTATTCAAAGTTCCAAAAGTACTTACCTGCAATACCTTTCAAATGAGATATTACATGTAGAATTTGAACCTGTGGATCTCAAAATAAACTAAGAAAAGATATTTTTCTATAACAAAAACCTATTGGCCTGGAATTGTCTCTGAGTGTGTGTTCCTCATTTATTGCCTGTGTGTATGTACAACAAATGCTTAACACTACTCCTTTGATAAGCCTACTGCTCGACCACACTACCACAAAATAGAGCATTAGTATTATCTCTTTTTGCCACTATCTTACCTCTAAGGGGAACCCTTGGACTCTGTGCATACTATTCCTCACTATGAAATAGTGCATACAGAGCCAACTTCCTACAGACACCAACAAAGCAACATACTTCTCTTAAATAAACCTTTTTTCTGGGAATTATTCAGTGGTGTACACTTGCACGTATGTCCACTTGCATGGCACTTCCCACTTAAGTACTCTAAAGGAATACTATATCTGTGAACCCTACAGAGCTGCAAAAATGCTTTGAGTAAACTAGTCCTAGCTGTGGCTCACCATGAGCTCTTCGCTGAAGGTCATCTTGCTGATAATGCTGTGAACGGTGGGAAGGTCCAGCTGGAACATATCAGCCAAGATTTCCATTCTATGAAGAAAATGGGAGGTAGAGTTATTACCATGACATGTATGGGAAAGGGGAACAGAATAAAAAAAAATAACAGTCACCAAAAACCTCTCATTTATGATTCGGTCTTGACTGAACATCTTACTCTCAGCCACAGTGAAATTGATATTTCCACATAGTGTGTGGGGCCAAATAAGGACACAGACTGATGAGCAGGGCTTGTATCATTATGTAGAGGTACCAAAAAACAGAAATGTACAATAGTGCAAATAAAGGCTTTTTACTGAACATTAAAGAAGTTGCCCCCTCTGCCCCACCTTCAGGAGTATGTAGATTAAAGTTTAGGGATGGAAAGCTTGGAATTAAGTACTTTGTAGACAGCAATGCCACAAGTCTAGTCTGCTTTATTAACTCAGCGCAGGGTCCAGCTGTACTTAGGCATTCCACTGAAATCTGACTTCAGGCTCTGCAAATCCTTAATAAGAATTCTGGGGTGTGGAAGTGGACGGGCAAGTTACAGGTAAGAAAGCAGGGAAAACAGGGTCAGTAAGGTAGGGGTGGGGCTGAGGAGGCTTGCGGGAGGATGTGGGTCTCACCGGATGGAGTCATAGATGCTGCTGTAGGTGAATAAATAGGTGCGGAGAGACTCCTCCTGGATCTTTCTGAAATGGGAAGAGAAAGAAATACAATGCATTAAACAGCTGCCATTTTTAACCCTCTCTCTAGGCACCAGTCACATTCTCCATCATCTGCTCCACAGGCGCAAGCGAGCTACATCTTTGTCAGTTTTACAAACTGCAAAACACATCCATTCTTCTGCTTCTCTCCCTCTTCTATAACTATCTCCATCACATTAAGAAAACTTGCCCAGACCTTGGCCCGAATACAGAAGAACCTCTTTCTATGCAACCACTACACTCATCCATGAGTAATAGAGGCTTTTTCACCCTATTGAAAAAACAAAACAAAAAAAATTAAAAAAAATCCCTCCCTCACAACCAACTCTGCCTCAACCGAGTGGCTCCAGCAAACTCCCTTTATTAGAACAAAGTCATCGCCACCTAATAACTTGGGACCCTTGCGAACCCAAAAAAGTGGCCTACACAGTCTGCCTTGGAGATCATCCTTCTTCCCTAGAAAACATGTATTTACCCCGAAACCGTCTTGCTCCCACCCTCACTCCCAAATTGCCATCACATGACCATCAAGCTCTGCATTGTCTGACGCTATGCACAACCATAACCCATTGTGGCAAAATCGAAAACATCACAAATGCCATCCATCATGGGGCTCAATGCCCTCTTAATGCCACACCCGACTCACCTGACCAGCAAGTCACGCACTTTGTCGGCCTCAGGGAAGAGATCCCACACTTTTGCATTCATTTTCTCATTGATGATGAAAGTCCGGCAAGTCTTCCAATCACCCATCTTCATGGCCTTTGAGGCAGCAACCACATGCTCGCGCATGCTCTCTGGAGGACCTAGAGTAAAAAATGGAGTCAAGAGAGTGGAGTTTATTTAGGCAGAGGGCTATACAGATTTATGAAATTTTTTAAAACAGGTTTAGGACAGTAGCATAAAACTATTTTATAAAATGTAATACTCCCAATTTAGATCACAATCATGTACTCAAATTAATTATTCACTTCCAAATATTATGTTTTTTTATTTCTGTTGTATTAGTCATTATCTAGTGTTTATCCAAACTATTCTTATTTCATTTGCCTATAACCCAAGCAAGCAACAACAGAATAAGGGAGGGAGTTTTGAAACAACAACTGGAGACGAGAAATCTGAATATTTTGCAGAATGAGGTCATCAATGTCATTTAGTCTGAAGACAGCGAACTGGTCAAATGCCACCTATTAGAAATGTTTTTTGCTGACCTCTAATCAGATATCTTGCAGACTATCACAGTAACCATTTTCTCAGGTAACACCTGTAACTTTGTTATAAAAAGCATGGGTAAAATGTCCTGGAGTGATTTTGAACCTCTCTGGAAAGTTTTCCAGGCCACGTATTGCGCCAACGCAGTGACTGCATGTCACCACCAAACTTCTGTGCTAGTGACTGAGCTCTCACTTTCATGATCCACTAGCAAGCAGATATTCAAATCAGGGTTTATAAAGCACAGCTACTCACTCGTTAGGGTCTCAAGGCGCTAAGGGGTTTGTCCTCTGAATTTCAGTTAAAGAGCCAGGTCCTACGGTCCTTCCTAAATTGAGGCAGCGATGGTGTCTGCCCGAGGTGCAGGGGCAGGGTGTTCCAGCTCTTTGCCGCAAGGTAAGCAAAGGATCTTCCTCTAGCCAAGGTCTTCCGTATGCGGGCTATAGAGGCTAGTGCTTGTTGAGCAGAGTGGTCTGGTGGGGGGAGTAGGTGGTGATGCGGTGGTTGAGGTAGGCAGGTCCTAGGTCAATGAGGCCCTTGGAAGCATAAACAAGGAATTTGAAAATTATTCGTTTCTCAATAGGAAGCCAATGAAGGTCTCTTAGGAGCTTGGAGATGTGTTTGCGGTGGGGATTGCCCAGGATGAGTCTGGCAGAGGCGTTTTGGATGTGCTGTAGTTTCTTCAGGTTCTTCTGGGTGGTACCGGCGCAGAGGGTGTTGCCATAGTCGAGTCTGCTGATAACCAGGGCATGGGTTATGGTTCTGCAGCAGCCCTTTGGGATCCATTTGCAGATCTTCTGAGGAAGGTTTCATTCTGTTGTAAGGTACATTTAAAATTGCACATAGCAAAACTAATACAATAATGTTACTATCAGGTTTATTTATATCAAATAAAACCTTTTATTGTGGCTTCTGATTTCCACTTATATCACCATGCTTTAGTAAACTCTGCACTGGACAGCGGTTCAAGCTTGTACCAAACTTCCTCCTTTAAAATCAATTTTATGTCCAGCATCGCGATTTGAAAAGATGGAAAGATGCTTCATCACATTCCCCAAATTCTGTTTTCACTGACCTCTCACTTTTGTATTGAATTTAAATAGGCCTGATATGCAGTGAGGGAGGATTGAAAGTCTTTCCGAATTTGTTTTTGGGATTGAGATTCTCAATACGAGAGCAAAATATGTCAGTAGGAATTTCTCATCCCACCTCACGCTTGTGGAGTGCCCTCCTCTTGTTATCTGAACAATCCTTGTTGTCCTGGAAACTTTTCCTGGATTGTGGAGTTTAATTGAGGTATTTCTGTACACTGCTTAATTTGAGTTAGTTTCTGGAGTAATGAAACTGCAGCTTCTTTTAGGGTTTCATTTAAAGTGTTTAGATTTTGTCCAATTTATGCATCATTTAGCAGCAGCTCAATCTCCCGCCTCCCACCACTTAAACAAGATTAGGAAAAGCTCTGTTACCTAATAACGGCTGCCGTTCTCCCACTCGCAGTTGGTGATGGAACTGCTTGCTGATCATGCGACGACGGGCATCAAACTCATGCGCGGCCATGTAGGGGATTTCAAGCAGCATGGCAGACACCAAGTAGACACACTCAAGCAGCTCCAAGTTGATATGCATGTGGAAGGGCACCTGCCTCCTCTTTTCAATCTTTTCCTGCTCCTGGTTGCGCTCCTGCATGCTACGCATCAACAGGCCCTGGCCAAGG
This sequence comes from Pleurodeles waltl, assembly GCF_031143425.1. NCBI lineage: Eukaryota > Metazoa > Chordata > Amphibia > Caudata > Salamandridae > Pleurodeles > Pleurodeles waltl. The sequence goes on from NC_090446.1 coordinate 448,107,478, forward strand.
AGCTCCTTAGCTCGACCACTGGACTGGATATCCAGCAGAGCATTGTGAGCATCACGGATCATGCCTTGACGGAAGGCACAGATGCCTAGTTGCACCATGGTGCGATTGTACAGTATCTAAAGAGAAAAGAAGCAGAGATATGGTGAGGGAAGAGTCACAGATAAACCATTTTTAGACAGCTACTTTTAGCCAGTCCATCTTGACCACCTTCGTTTTAAAAAGGCCACCTTCTCTAGAGGAGTAAGTAACACAAGGATCCTATCTCTGTTTCCAAAGCCATTTTGCAAAAAAAATACCTAACCCACATATTCAAGATTTTTTATGGATCAGGAAGTACTTATGTAAGCCATAGAAGATGATGGATATGTATACATTAACTTTACCCAGGACTACACAACATCGCCAGCACTACAGACAGTCCAAAGCAAGATCGAAACATGGATTGGAGAAAACACCCTTTGTAGGAAGTTGGCTCTGTATGCACTATTTCAAAGTAAGGAATAGTATGCACAGAGTCCAAGGGTTCCCCTTAGAGGTAAGATAGTGGCAAAAAGAGATAATTCTAATGCTCTATTTTGTGGTAGTGTGGTCGAGCAGTAGGCTTATCAAAGGAGTAGTGTTAAGCATTTGTTGTACATACACAAGCAATAAATGTTGACCACACACTCAAAGACAATTCCAGGCTGTAAGGAAATGCCTCCTTGGCATGGTTGCCCCCTGACTTTTTGCCTTTGCTGATGCTATGTTTACAATTGAAAGTGTGCTGAGGCCTGCTAACCAGGCCCCAGCACCAGTGTTCTTTCCCTAACCTGTACTTTTGTATCCACAATTGGCAGACCCTGGCATCCAGATAAGTCCCTTGTAACTGGTACTTCTAGTGCCAAGGGCCCTGATGCCAAGGAAGGTCTCTAAGGGCTGCAGCATGTCTTATGCCACCCTGGAGACCCCTCACTCAGCACAGACACCCTGCTTGCCAGCTTGTGTGTGCTAGTGAGGACAAAACGAGTAAGTCGACATGGCACTCCCCTCAGGGTGCCATGCCAGCCTCTCACTGCCTATGCAGTATAGGTAAGACACCCCTCTAGCAGGCCTTACAGCCCTAAGGCAGGGTGCACTATACCATAGGTGAGGGTACCAGTGCATGAGCATGGTACCCCTGCAGTGTCTAAACAAAACCTTAGACATTGTAAGTGCAGGGTAGCCATAAGAGTATATGGTCTGGGAGTTTGTCAAACACGAACTCCACAGCACCATAATGGCTACACTGAAAACTGGGAAGTTTGGTATCAAACTTCTCAGCACAATAAATGCACACTGATGCCAGTGTACATTTTATTGTAAAATACACCCCAGAGGGCACCTTAGAGGTGCCCCCTGAAACTTAACCAACTATCTGTGTAGGCTGACTAGTTTTAGCAGCCTGCCACAAACCGAGACATGTTGCTGGCCCCATGGGGAGAGTGCCTTTGTCACTCTGAGGCCAGTAACAAAGCCTGCACTGGGTGGAGATGCTAACACCTCCCCCAGGCAGGAATTGTCACACCTGGCGGTGAGCCTCAAAGGGTCACCTCCTTTGTGCCAACCCAGCAGGACACTCCAGCTAGTGGAGTTGCCCGCCCCCTCCGGCCAGGCCCCACTTTTTGGCGGCAAGGCCGGAGAAAATAATGAGAAAAACAAGGAGGAGTCACTGGCCAGTCAGGACAGCCCCTAAGGTGTCCTGAGCTGAAGTGACTCTAACTTTTAGAAATCCTCCATCTTGCAGATGGAGGATTCCCCCAATAGGGTTAGGATTGTGACCCCCTCCCCTTGGGAGGAGGCACAAAGAGGGTGTACCCACCCTCAGGGCTAGTAGCCATTGGCTACTAACCCCCCAGACCTAAACACGCCCTTAAATTTAGTATTTAAGGGCTACCCTGAACCCTAGAAAATTAGATTCCTGCAACTACAAGAAGAAGGACTGCCCAGCTGAAAACCCCTGCAGCGGAAGACCAGAAGACGACAACTGCCTTGGCTCCAGAAACTCACCGGCCTGTCTCCTGCCTTCCAAAGATCCTGCTCCAGCGACGCCTTCCAAAGGGACCAGCGACCTCGACATCCTCTGAGGACTGCCCCTGCTTCGAAAAGACAAGAAACTCCCGAGGACAGCGGACCTGCTCCAAGAAAAGCTGCAACTTTGTTTCCAGCAGCTTTAAAGAACCCTGCAAGCTCCCCGCAAGAAGCGTGAGACTTGCAACACTGCACCCGGCGACCCCGACTCGGCTGGTGGCGATCCAACACCTCAGGAGGGACCCCAGGACTACTCTGATACTGTGAGTACCAAAACCTGTCCCCCCTGAGCCCCCACAGCGCCGCCTGCAGAGGGAATCCCGAGGCTTCCCCTGACCGCGACTCTTTGAACCTAAAGTCCCGACGCCTGGGAGAGACCCTGCACCCGCAGCCCCCAGGACCTGAAGGACCGGACTTTCACTGGAGGAGTGACCCCCAGGAGTCCCTCTCCCTTGACCAAGTGGAGGTTTCCCCGAGGAACCCCCCCCTTGCCTGCCTGCAGCGCTGAAGAGATCCCTAGATCACCCATTGACTTCCATTACAAACCCGACGCTTGTTTCTACACTGCACCCGGCCGCCCCCGCGCTGCTGAGGGTGAAATTTCTGTGTGGGCTTGTGTCCCCTCCGGTGCCCTACAAAACCCCCCTGGTCTGCCCTCCGAAGGCGCGGGTACTTACCTGCAAGCAGACCGGAACCGGGGCACCCCCTTCTCTCCATTCTAGCCTATGTGTTTTGGGCACCGCTTTGAACTCTGCACCTGACCGGCCCTGAGCTGCTGGTGTGGTGACTTTGGGGTTGCTCTGAACCCCCAACGGTGGGCTACCTTGGACCAAGAACTAAGCCCTGTAAGTGTCTTACTTACCTGGTTAACCTAACAAATACTTACCTCCCCTAGGAACTGTGAAAATTGCACTAAGTGTCCACTTTTAAAACAGCTATTGGTGAATAACTTGAAAAGTATACATGCAATTTTGATGATTTGAAGTTCCTAAAGTACTTACCTGCAATACCTTTCGAATGAGATATTACATGTAGAATTTGAACCTGTGGTTCTTAAAATAAACTAAGAAAAGATATTTTTCTATACAAAACCTATTGGCTGGATTTGTCTCTGAGTGTGTGTACCTCATTTATTGTCTATGTGTATGTACAACAAATGCTTAACACTACTCCTTGGATAAGCCTACTGCTCGACCACACTACCACAAAATAGAGCATTAGTATTATCTCTTTTTACCACTATTTTACCTCTAAGGGGAACCCTTGGACTCTGTGCATGCTATTCCTTACTTTGAAATAGCACATACAGAGCCAACTTCCTACATTGGTGGATCAGCGGTGGGGTACAAGACTTTGCATTTGCTGGGCTACTCAGCCAATACCTGATCACACGACAAATTCCAAAATTGTCATTAGAAATTGATTTTTGCAATTTGAAAAGTTTTCTAAATTCTTAAAAGACCTGCTAGGGCCTTGTGTTAGATCCTGTTTAGCATTTCTTTTAGAGTTTAAAAGTTTGTAAAAGTTTGAATTAGATTCTAGAACCAGTTGTAGATTCTTAAAAAGTATTCCAACTTTTAGAAGCAAAATGTCTAGCACAGATGTGACTGTGGTGGAACTCGACACCACACCTTACCTCCATCTTAAGATGAGGGAGCTAAGGTCACTCTGTAAAATAAAGAAAATAACAATGGGCCCCAAACCTACCAAAATACAGCTCCAGGAGCTTTTGGCAGAGTTTGAAAAGGCCAACCCCTCTGAGGGTGGCAACTCAGAGGAAGAGGATAGTGACTTGGAGGACAATTCCCCCCTACCAGTCCTATCTAAGGAGAACAGGGTCCCTCAAACCCTGACTCCAAAAATAATAGTCAGAGATGCTGGTTCCCTCACAGGAGAGACCAACACCTCTGAAATCACTGAGGATAGCCCCAGTGAAGAGGACATCCAGTTAGCCAGGATGGCCAAAAGATTGGCTTTGGAAAGACAGATCCTAGCCATAGAGAGGGAAAGACAAGAGATGGGCCTAGGACCCATCAATGGTGGCAGCAACATAAATAGGGTCAGAGATTCTCCTGACATGTTGAAAATCCCTAAAGGGATTGTAACTAAATATGAAGATGGTGATGACATCACCAAATGGTTCACAGCTTTTGAGAGGGCTTGTGTAACCAGAAAAGTGAACAGATCTCACTGGGGTGCTCTCCTTTGGGAAATGTTCACAGGAAAGTGTAGGGATAGACTCCTCACACTCTCTGGACAAGATGCAGAATCTTATGACCTCATGAAGGGTACCCTGATTGAGGGCTTTGGATTCTCCACTGAGGAGTATAGGATTAGATTCAGGGGGGCTCAAAAATCCTCGAGCCAGACCTGGGTTGACTTTGTTGACTACTCAGTGAAAACACTAGATGGTTGGATTCAAGGCAGTGGTGTAAGTAATTATGATGGGCTGTACAATTTATTTGTGAAAGAACACCTGTTAAGTAATTGTTTCAATGATAAACTGCATCAGCATCTGGTAGACCTAGGACCAATTTCTCCCCAAGAATTGGGAAAGAAGGCGGACCATTGGGTCAAGACAAGGGTGTCCAAGACTTCAACAGGGGGTGACCAAAAGAAAGGGGTCACAAAGACTCCCCAGGGGAAGGGTGATGAGACAACCAAAACTAAAAATAGTAAAGAGTCTTCTACAGGCCCCCAAAAACCTGCACAGGAGGGTGGGCCCAGAGCCTCTTCACAAAACAATGGGTACAAGGGTAAAAACTTTGATCCCAAAAAGGCCTGGTGTCATAGCTGTAAACAGCATGGACACCAAACTGGAGACAAGGCCTGTCCCAAGAAAGGTTCCACTCCAAACTCCCATCCAGGTAACACTGGTATGGCTAGTCTCCAAGTGGGATCAACAGTGTGCCCAGAGCAAATCAGGTGTCACACTGAAGCTACATTAGTCTCTGAGGGTGGGGTGGATTTAGCCACACTAGCTGTCTGGCCGCCTAACATGCAAAAATACAGACAGCAACTCTTAATTAATGGGACTAGAATAGAGGGCCTGAGGGATACAGGTGCCAGTGTCACCATGGTGACAGAGAAACTGGTTTCCCCTGGCCAATACCTGACTGGAAAAACTTACACAGTCACCAACGCTGACAATCAGAGAAAAGTACATCCCATGGCAATGGTTACTTTAGAATGGGGAGGGGTCAATGGCCTGAAACAGGTGGTGGTCTCCTCAAATATCCCAGTGGACTGTCTGCTTGGAAATGACCTGGAGTCCTCAGCATGGGCTGAGGTAGAACTAAAAACCCATGCAGCAATGCTGGGTATCCCTGAACTGGTGTGTGTGAAAACAAGAGCACAATGCAAGGCACAGGGTGAACAAGTAGAGCTGGAGTCTGGAAGAATGGCCCAGCCTACCAAGAGAACAGGAAAGTCAGTTGGGAAACCAACTACAACACAGCAAAAGAAAGGGAACCTCTCTTCTCAGGAAGAAGTTCTGCCCTCTGAGGGAACTGAGCCTTTGGAGCTTGAACCTTATCAGGTTGAGCTCTTAGGCCCAGGGGGACCCTCAAGGGAGGAGCTGTGTAAGGGACAAGAAACCTGTCCCTCTCTTGAAGGCCTTAGGCAGCAAGCTGCTGAAGAGTCCAAAGGCAAGAAAAATGGAACGCATAGGGTCTATTGGGAAGATGGACTCCTGTACACTGAGGCCAGAGACCCCAAACCTGGTGCCACTAGGAGAGTGGTAGTGCCTCAGCTGTTCAGGAAGTTCATCCTAACATTGGCCCATGACATTCCCCTTGCTGGACATTTGGGACAAACCAAGACGTGGGAGAGGTTAGTCAACCACTTCTACTGGCCCAATATGTCCAACATGGTTAAGGAGTTTTGCCTCTCCTGCCCCACCTGTCAAGCCAGTGGTAAGACAGGTGGGCATCCAAAGGCCCCCCTCATTCCACTTCCAGTGGTGGGGGTTCCCTTTGAAAGAGTGGGTGTGGACATAGTTGGTCCACTAGAACCTCCCACAGCCTCAGGAAATATGTATATCCTGGTAGTAGTGGATCATGCTACCAGGTATCCTGAAGCTATTCCCCTTAGGTCGACTACTGCCCCTGCAGTAGCCAAGGCCCTCATTGGTATCTTTACCAGAGTGGGTTTCCCTAAGGAGGTGGTGTCTGACAGAGGTACCAACGTCATGTCAGCATACCTAAAGCACATGTGGAATGAGTGTGGGGTGACTTATAAATTCACTACACCATACCATCCACAAACTAATGGCTTAGTTGAGAGATTCAACAAGACATTGAAGGGCATGATCATGGGGCTCCCAGAAAAACTCAAAAGGAGATGGGATGTCCTCTTGCCATGCCTGCTTTTCGCTTACAGAGAGGTGCCACAGAAGGGAGTAGGATTCTCACCCTTTGAACTTCTGTTTGGTCATCCTGTAAGGGGACCACTTGCCCTTGTTAAAGAAGGCTGGGAGAGACCTCTCCATGAGCCTAAACAGGACATAGTGGACTATGTACTTGGCCTTCGCTCTAGAATGGCAGAGTACATGGAAAAGGCAACCAAAAACCTTGAGGCCAGCCAACAGCTCCAGACGTTTTGGTATGACCAAAAGGCTGCACTGGTGGAGTTCCAACCAGGGCAGAAAGTCTGGGTTCTAGAGCCTGTGGCTCCCAGGGCACTCCAGGACAAATGGAGTGGCCCTTACCCAGTAATAGAAAGGAAGAGTCAGGTCACCTACCTGGTGGACCTGGGCACAAGCAGGAGCCCCAAGAGGGTGATCCATGTGAACCGCCTTAAGCTCTTCCATGACAGGGCTGATGTCAATCTGTTGATGGTAACAGATGAGGATCAGGAGGCAGAGAGTGAACCTCTCCCTGATCTTCTGTCATCAGACCCAAAAGATGGCACAGTAGATGGAGTGATCTACTCAGACACCCTCTCTGGCCAACAGCAAGCTGATTGTAGGAGAGTCCTACAACAGTTTCCTGAACTCTTCTCCTTAACCCCTGGTCAGACACACCTGTGTACCCATGATGTGGACACAGGAGACAGCATGCCTGTCAAAAACAAAATCTTTAGACAGTCTGACCATGTTAAGGAAAGCATCAAGGTGGAAGTCCACAAGATGCTGGAATTGGGAGTAATTGAGCGCTCTGACAGCCCCTGGGCTAGCCCAGTGGTCTTAGTCCCCAAACCTCACACCAAAGATGGAAAGAAAGAGATGAGGTTTTGTGTGGACTACAGAGGGCTCAATTCTGTCACCAAGACAGATGCTCATCCAATTCCAAGAGCTGATGAGCTCATAGACAAATTAGGTGCTGCCAAATTCTTAAGTACCTTTGACTTGACAGCAGGGTACTGGCAAATAAAAATGGCACCTGGAGCAAAAGAGAAAACAGCATTCTCCACACCTGATGGGCATTATCAGTTTACTGTTATGCCCTTTGGTTTAAAGAATGCCCCTGCCACCTTCCAAAGGTTGGTGAATCAAGTCCTTGCTGGCTTGGAGTCCTTTAGCACAGCTTATCTTGATGATATTGCTGTCTTTAGCTCCACCTGGCAGGATCACCTGGTCCACCTGAAGAAGGTTTTGAAGGCTCTGCAATCTGCAGGCCTCTCTATCAAGGCATCCAAATGCCAGATAGGGCAGGGAACTGTGGTTTACTTGGGACACCTTGTAGGTGGAGGCCAAGTTCAGCCACTCCAACCCAAGATCCAGACTATTCTGGACTGGGTAGCTCCAAAAACCCAGACTCAAGTCAGGGCATTCCTTGGCTTGACTGGGTATTACAGGAGGTTTGTGAAGGGATATGGATCCATTGTGACAGCCCTCACTGAACTCACCTCCAAGAAAATGCCCAAGAAAGTAAACTGGACTGTGGAATGCCAACAGGCCTTTGACACCCTGAAACAGGCAATGTGCTCAGCACCAGTTCTAAAAGCTCCAGATTATTCTAAGCAGTTCATTGTGCAGACTGATGCCTCTGAACATGGGATAGGGGCAGTTTTGTCCCAAACAAATGATGATGGCCTTGACCAGCCTGTTGCTTTCATTAGCAGGAGGTTACTCCCCAGGGAGCAGCGTTGGAGTGCCATTGAGAGGGAGGCCTTTGCTGTGGTTTGGTCCCTGAAGAAGCTGAGGCCATACCTCTTTGGGACTCACTTCCTAGTTCAAACTGACCACAGACCTCTCAAATGGCTGATGCAAATGAAAGGTGAAAATCCTAAACTGTTGAGGTGGTCCATCTCCCTACAGGGAATGGACTTTATAGTGGAACACAGACCTGGGACTGCCCATGCCAATGCAGATGGCCTTTCCAGGTTCTTCCACTTAGAAAATGAAGACTCTCTTGGGAAAGGTTAGTCTCATCCTCTTTCGTTTGGGGGGGGGTTGTGTAAGGAAATGCCTCCTTGGCATGGTTGCCCCCTGACTTTTTGCCTTTGCTGATGCTATGTTTACAATTGAAAGTGTGCTGAGGCCTGCTAACCAGGCCCCAGCACCAGTGTTCTTTCCCTAACCTGTACTTTTGTATCCACAATTGGCAGACCCTGGCATCCAGATAAGTCCCTTGTAACTGGTACTTCTAGTGCCAAGGGCCCTGATGCCAAGGAAGGTCTCTAAGGGCTGCAGCATGTCTTATGCCACCCTGGAGACCCCTCACTCAGCACAGACACCCTGCTTGCCAGCTTGTGTGTGCTAGTGAGGACAAAACGAGTAAGTCGACATGGCACTCCCCTCAGGGTGCCATGCCAGCCTCTCACTGCCTATGCAGTATAGGTAAGACACCCCTCTAGCAGGCCTTACAGCCCTAAGGCAGGGTGCACTATACCATAGGTGAGGGTACCAGTGCATGAGCATGGTACCCCTGCAGTGTCTAAACAAAACCTTAGACATTGTAAGTGCAGGGTAGCCATAAGAGTATATGGTCTGGGAGTTTGTCAAACACGAACTCCACAGCACCATAATGGCTACACTGAAAACTGGGAAGTTTGGTATCAAACTTCTCAGCACAATAAATGCACACTGATGCCAGTGTACATTTTATTGTAAAATACACCCCAGAGGGCACCTTAGAGGTGCCCCCTGAAACTTAACCAACTATCTGTGTAGGCTGACTAGTTTTAGCAGCCTGCCACAAACCGAGACATGTTGCTGGCCCCATGGGGAGAGTGCCTTTGTCACTCTGAGGCCAGTAACAAAGCCTGCACTGGGTGGAGATGCTAACACCTCCCCCAGGCAGGAATTGTCACACCTGGCGGTGAGCCTCAAAGGGTCACCTCCTTTGTGCCAACCCAGCAGGACACTCCAGCTAGTGGAGTTGCCCGCCCCCTCCGGCCAGGCCCCACTTTTTGGCGGCAAGGCCGGAGAAAATAATGAGAAAAACAAGGAGGAGTCACTGGCCAGTCAGGACAGCCCCTAAGGTGTCCTGAGCTGAAGTGACTCTAACTTTTAGAAATCCTCCATCTTGCAGATGGAGGATTCCCCCAATAGGGTTAGGATTGTGACCCCCTCCCCTTGGGAGGAGGCACAAAGAGGGTGTACCCACCCTCAGGGCTAGTAGCCATTGGCTACTAACCCCCCAGACCTAAACACGCCCTTAAATTTAGTATTTAAGGGCTACCCTGAACCCTAGAAAATTAGATTCCTGCAACTACAAGAAGAAGGACTGCCCAGCTGAAAACCCCTGCAGCGGAAGACCAGAAGACGACAACTGCCTTGGCTCCAGAAACTCACCGGCCTGTCTCCTGCCTTCCAAAGATCCTGCTCCAGCGACGCCTTCCAAAGGGACCAGCGACCTCGACATCCTCTGAGGACTGCCCCTGCTTCGAAAAGACAAGAAACTCCCGAGGACAGCGGACCTGCTCCAAGAAAAGCTGCAACTTTGTTTCCAGCAGCTTTAAAGAACCCTGCAAGCTCCCCGCAAGAAGCGTGAGACTTGCAACACTGCACCCGGCGACCCCGACTCGGCTGGTGGCGATCCAACACCTCAGGAGGGACCCCAGGACTACTCTGATACTGTGAGTACCAAAACCTGTCCCCCCTGAGCCCCCACAGCGCCGCCTGCAGAGGGAATCCCGAGGCTTCCCCTGACCGCGACTCTTTGAACCTAAAGTCCCGACGCCTGGGAGAGACCCTGCACCCGCAGCCCCCAGGACCTGAAGGACCGGACTTTCACTGGAGGAGTGACCCCCAGGAGTCCCTCTCCCTTGACCAAGTGGAGGTTTCCCCGAGGAACCCCCCCCTTGCCTGCCTGCAGCGCTGAAGAGATCCCTAGATCACCCATTGACTTCCATTACAAACCCGACGCTTGTTTCTACACTGCACCCGGCCGCCCCCGCGCTGCTGAGGGTGAAATTTCTGTGTGGGCTTGTGTCCCCTCCGGTGCCCTACAAAACCCCCCTGGTCTGCCCTCCGAAGGCGCGGGTACTTACCTGCAAGCAGACCGGAACCGGGGCACCCCCTTCTCTCCATTCTAGCCTATGTGTTTTGGGCACCGCTTTGAACTCTGCACCTGACCGGCCCTGAGCTGCTGGTGTGGTGACTTTGGGGTTGCTCTGAACCCCCAACGGTGGGCTACCTTGGACCAAGAACTAAGCCCTGTAAGTGTCTTACTTACCTGGTTAACCTAACAAATACTTACCTCCCCTAGGAACTGTGAAAATTGCACTAAGTGTCCACTTTTAAAACAGCTATTGGTGAATAACTTGAAAAGTATACATGCAATTTTGATGATTTGAAGTTCCTAAAGTACTTACCTGCAATACCTTTCGAATGAGATATTACATGTAGAATTTGAACCTGTGGTTCTTAAAATAAACTAAGAAAAGATATTTTTCTATACAAAACCTATTGGCTGGATTTGTCTCTGAGTGTGTGTACCTCATTTATTGTCTATGTGTATGTACAACAAATGCTTAACACTACTCCTTGGATAAGCCTACTGCTCGACCACACTACCACAAAATAGAGCATTAGTATTATCTCTTTTTACCACTATTTTACCTCTAAGGGGAACCCTTGGACTCTGTGCATGCTATTCCTTACTTTGAAATAGCACATACAGAGCCAACTTCCTACACAGGCCAATAGGTTTTTGTATAGAAAAATATATTTTCTTAGTTTATTTTAAGAACCACAGGTTCAAGATTTACATGTAATACTTCAAATGAGGTAGGTATTGCAGGTAGGTACTTTAGGAACTTTGAATTAGCAAAATAGCATATACAGTTTTCACATAAATCACATATAGCTATTTTAAAATTAGACACTTAGTGCAATTTTCAACAGTTCCTAGGGGGAGTAAGAGTTTGTTAGTTTTTGCAGGTAACCACCTACGGGGTTCAAGTTTGGGTCCAAGGTAGCCCACCGTTGGGGGTTCAGAGCAACCCCAAAGTTACCACACCAGCAGCTCAGGGCCGGTCAGGTGCAGAGGTCAAAGTGGTGCCCAAAACGCATAGGCTTCAATGGAGAAGGGGGTGCCCCGGTTCCAGTCTTCCAGCAGGTAAGTACCCGCGTCCTCGGAGGGCAGACCAGGGGGGTTTTGTAGGGCGGGGGGGGGGGGGTGTCAACACAGAAAGTACACCCTCAGCAGCACGGGGGCGGCCAGGTGCATTGTGCGAACACGCTTCGGGTTTGTAATAGAAATCAATGGGAGACCAAGGGGTCTCTTCAGCGATGCAGGCAGGTAAGGGGGGGGGGGGGGGGGGGCTCATCGGGGTAGCCACCACCTGGGCAAGGGAGAGGGCCTCCTGGGGGGTCACTCCTGCACTGGAGTTCGGATCCTTAAGGTCCTGGGGGCTGCGGGTGCAGAGTCTTTACTTTACCAGGCGTCGTGATCTGAGGAACAGGCAGTCACGGTCAGAGGGTGCCTCGGGATTCCCTCTGCAGGTATCGCTGTGGGGGCTCAGGGGGGTGGGGGGGCACCACTCTGGCTACTCACGGTCTCATAGTCGCCGGGGAGTCCTCCCTGAAGTGATTGCACCCAACGCCCCCGGCTCGACTTGTGGAGAACAGAGTGTCAAGTCTCACGCTTCCGGCGGGAAACGCAAGTTGTTTCAAAGTTGCTGCTTTGTTTCAAAGTTGCAGTCTTTGGTGAACAGGGCCGCTGTTCTCGGGAATTCTTGTTCCTTCTAGAGCAGGGCAGTCCTCTGAGGATTCAGAGGTCGCTGGTCCCTGGGAAAAGCGTAGCTGGAACAGTGTCTTAAGAAGGAGTGAGTCAGGCCGGTAAAGCTGGGGCCAAAGCAGTTAGTGTCTCCGTCTTCTCTGCAGGGTTTTTCAGATTAGCAGTCCTCTTCTTCTTAGGTTGCAGGAATCTGAGTTCCTAGGTTCTGGGGAGCCCTTAAATACTAAATGTAAGGGCGTGTTTAGGTCTGGGGGGTTAGTAGCCAATGGCTATTAGCCCTGAGGGTGGGTACACCTTCTTTGTGCCTCCTCCCAACGGGAGGGGGTCACATTCCTATCCCTATTGGGGGAATCCTCCATCTGCAAGATGGTGGATTTCTAAAAGTCAGAGTCACCTCAGCTCAGGACACCTTAGGGGCTGTCCTGACTGGCCAGTGACTCCTCCTGGTTTTTCTCAGTATCTCCTCCGGCCTTGCCGTGAAAAGTGGGGCCTTGGCCGGAGGGGGCGGGCAACTCCACTAGCTGGAGTGCCCTGGGGTGCTGTAACAAAGGGGGAGAGCCTTTGAGGCTCACCGCCAGGTGTTACAGTTCCTGCAGGGGGAGGTGATAAGCATCTCCACCCAGTACAGGCTTTGTTACTAGCCACAGAGTGACAAAGGCACTCTCCCCATGTGGCCAGCAACATGTCTGGTGTGTGGCAGGCTGCTAAAACCAGTCAGCCCACACTGGTAGTCGGTTAAGGTTTCAGGGGGCACCTCGAAGGTGCCCTCTGGGGTGTATGTTACAATAAAATGTACACTGGCATCAGTGTGCATTTATTGTGCTGAGAAGTTTGATACCAAACTTCCCAGTTTTCAGTGTAGCCATTATGGTGCTGTGGAGTTCGTGCATGACAGACTCCCAGACCATATACTCTTATGGCTATCCTGCACTTACAATGTCTAAGGTTTTGCTTAGACACTGTAGGGGCACAGTGCTCATGCACTGGTACCCTCACCTATGGTATAGTGCACCCTGCCTTAGGGCTGTAAGGCCTGCTAGAGGAGTGACTTATACCTGTAGGCAGTGTGAGGTTGGCATGGCACCCTGAGGGGAGTGCCATGTCAACTTACTTGTTTTGTCCTCACCAGCACACACAAGCTGGAAAGCAGTGTGTCTGTGCTGAGTGAGAGGTCCCCCGGGTGGCATAAGATATGCTGCAGTCCTTAGAGACCTTCCCTGGCATCAGGGCCCTTGGTACCAGGGGTACCAGTTACAAGGGACTTACCTGGATGCCAGGGTGTGCCAATTGTGGAAATAAAAGTACAGGTTAGGGAAAAAACACTGGTGCTGGGGCCTGGTTAGCAGGCCTCAGCACACTTTCAAATCAAAACTTGGCATCAGCAAAAAGTCAGGGTGTAACCATACCAAGGAGGCATTTTCTTACACCCTTGAATTAGTGTTAAACACCAGAGCTGATCAATTTTAGTCCCAGAGGTAAAACCTCCATCGCTGCGCACCCTGCTCTTTTCATTCTACATACGCAGAAATGAGAAAACCTAGAATTTCCTAGAGCCCACTTTGACTCTCACTCCTCTTTAAGCCAGCAAACAGTCAATTGCAAGTGTTCTCCAAATCAACTCAAACTGGCACCTGCTACTCATTTTATACACCACAACACATCATGATTTATTCAGTTGTGAAGGCAACTACCAACCTATGATAGCTTGTCAGGGGTACAAAACACTAAGAGCCAACAAAATCGCAAACAGTCACCCTGGCTCCCAGTGACTGAAGGGATGATCTTTAAAAACAGAAATTTAACATTCAAAGGCACTTATAAACCATGATATGATCATCTAATCAAATGTAGCTATGCATTCTCACAAAGTCTTAAAATCAAAGCCACTAATTGAGCTTCTGACACCATAAATTAGCATCTCGTATCAATCCTCATTGATTTCTCTGCCCCCAAAGCTTCTCCAGGACCTACCTATGAACACACACACACACATTTATACACACGCAAAAACGGCTCTGAAGACCTCCTCATTCGGTCTACTAGATTTACTTTTAAACCTGCGCCATGAATACTCTTATGTAGTGTAAGCATTAAATGGAAAATGTCACTTACCCAGTGTACATCTGTTCGTGGCATGTTGCGCTGCAGATTCACATGCTGTGCACTGTTCCTGCCATCTAGTGTTGGGCTCGGAGTGTTACAAGTTGTTTTTCTTCTAAGAAGTCTTTTCGAGTCACGGTACCGAGTGACTCCTCCCTTTCGGCTCCATTGCGCATGGGCGTCAACTCCATCTAAGATTGTTTTTACCCACAGAGTGTGAGGTAGGAGTTGTTAAAGTAAGGATACTAGAGGTGCCCATGCAACAGATTAAATGTTTATGTACATATAGTCTTAAAGTTGAAATTATTTACATATTGAAAATGTCACTTACCCAGTGTACATCTGTTCGTGGCATCAGTCGCTGTAGATTCGCATGTTTTGCAATAGCTCGCCATCTGGTGTTGGGCCGGAGTGTTACAAGTTGTTTTTCTTCGAAGAAGTCTTTCGAGTCACGGGACCGAGTGACTCCTCCTTTTGTGTCCATTGCGCATGGGCGTCGACTCCATCTTCGATTGTTTTTCCCCGCAGAGGGAGAGGTAGGAGTTGTATTGTAGTAATAGTGCCCATGCAATGGAGTGACTAAGTATGTACTTATTTAGGGTTGAAATGATATATATATACAAATAGTTGAAGGTAACTTCCGAACTGCTACAGGCTCCCGGGGAGGCGGGTGGGCACATGCGAATCTACAGCGACTGATGCCACGAACAGATGTACACTGGGTAAGTGACATTTTCAGTTCGATGGCATCTGTCGCTGTAGATACGCATGTTTTGCATAGGCTAGTAAGCAGTTATCTCCCCAAAAGCGGTGGTTCAGCCTGTAGGAGTGGAAGTAGTTTGAAACAATGTTCTTAATACGGCTTGACCTACTGTGGCTTGTTGTGCGGATAACGCGTCTACACAGTAGTGCTTGGTGAATGTGTGAGGCGTAGACCATGTGGCTGCCTTACATATCTCTTGCATTGGGATGTTTCCTAGAAAGGCCATGGTAGCACCTTTCTTTCTGGTTGAGTGTGCCCTTGGTGTAATGGGCAGCTGTCGTTTAGCTTTAAGGTAGCAGATTTGGATGCATTTAACTATCCATCTGGCTATACTTTGTTTTGATATTGGGTTTCCTGCATGAGGTTTTTGGAATGCAATAAATAGTTGTTTAG
This sequence comes from Pleurodeles waltl, assembly GCF_031143425.1. Classification (NCBI taxonomy): domain Eukaryota; kingdom Metazoa; phylum Chordata; class Amphibia; order Caudata; family Salamandridae; genus Pleurodeles; species Pleurodeles waltl. The sequence continues at coordinate 448,122,907 of NC_090446.1, forward strand.
TCTTTCTGATGTTCTTTGTTCTGTCAATGTAATACATTAATGCTCTTTTGACATCTAATGTATGTAGTGCCCTCTCAGCTACTGAATCTGGCTGTGGGAAGAACACTGGAAGTTCCACTGTTTGATTTAGATGGAACGGTGAAATAACCTTTGGTAAAAATTTAGGATTAGTCCTTAGGACGACCTTATTCTTGTGTAGTTGTATAAAAGGTTCTTGTATTGTAAACGCCTGAATCTCGCTTACTCTTCTTAGGGAAGTAATGGCGATGAGAAATGCAACCTTCCAGGTTAGGAACTGTATTTCGCAGGAGTGCATGGGTTCAAAAGGTGGACCCATAAGTCTAGTTAGGACAACATTTAGGTTCCATGAAGGAACAGGTGGTGTTCTTGGTGGAATAATTCTTTTAAGGCCCTCCATGAATGCTTTAATGACTGGTATCCTATATAGGGAAGTTGAATAGGTAGTATGCAGGTATGCAGATATTGCTGCAAGGTGTATTTTAATGGAAGAGAAAGCTAGGTTAGATTTTTGTAGGTGAAGCAAGTAACCTACCACATCTTTTGGAGTTGCGTGTAATGGTTGGATTTGATTAGTATGGCAGTAGCAAACAAACCTCTTCCATTTACTTGCATAGCAGTGCCTGGTGGATGGCCTTCTGGCTTGCTTTATGACTTCCATACACTCTTGTGTAAGTTGTAAGTGTCCGAATTCTAGGATTTCAGGAGCCAGATTGCTAGATTCAGCGATGCTGGATCTGGGTGCCTGATCTGTTGGTTGTGTGGTGTTAGCAGATCCGGCCTGTTGGGCAGTTTGATGTGTGGTACTACTGATAGGTCTAGCAGCATTGTGTACCAGGGTTGCCTTGCCCAAGTTGGTGCTATTAATATGAGTTTGAGTTTGTTTTGACTGAGTTTGTTTACCAGATAAGGAAGGAGAGGGAGAGGAGGAAAAGCGTAGGCAAATATCCCTGACCAGTTCATCCATAGGGCATTGCCCTGGGACTGCCTGTGTGGGTATCTGGATGCGAAGTTTTGGCATTTTGCGTTCTCTTTTGTCGCAAACAAGTCTATTTGAGGTGTTCCCCAGAGCTTGAAGTAAGTGTTCAGAGTTTGGGGGTGAATTTCCCATTCGTGTACCTGTTGATGATCTCGAGAGAGATTGTCTGCGAGTTGATTCTGAATCCCTGGGATAAACTGTGCTATTAGGCGAATTTGGTTGTGAATTGCCCAATGCCATATTTTTTGTGCCAACCGGCTCAACTGCGTTGAGTGTGTCCCCCCTTGCTTGTTTAGATAATACATTGTTGTCATGTTGTCTGTTTTGATGAGAATGTATTTGTGAACTATTATTGGTTGGAAAGCCTTTAGTGCTTGAAAAACTGCTAGCAGTTCTAGGTGATTTATATGCAGCTTTGTTTGATGTACGTTCCATTGTCCTTGTATGCTGTGTTGACCGAGGTGTGCTCCCCACCCTGTCATGGAAGCATCTGTTATTACGTATTGTGGCACTGGGTCTTGGAAAGGCCGCCCTTTGTTTAAATTTATATTGTCCCACCATAGAAGCGAGAGGTAAGTTTGGCGGTCTATTAACACCAGATCTAGAAGGTGACCCTGTGCTTGTGACCATTGTGATGCTAGGCACTGTTGTAAGGGCCTCATGTGCAGTCTTGCGTTCGGGACAATGGCTATGCATGAAGACATCATGCCTAGGAGTTGTAATATCATCTTTGCTTGTATCTTTTGTGTTGGATACATGCGTTGTATGATGTTGTTGAAGTTTTGAATTCTTTGTGGACTTGGAGTGGCTACTCCTTTTGTTGTTTATTATGGCTCCTAGGTACTGTTGTACCTTGCACGGCAGGATGTTTGATTTTGCGAAGTTGACGGTGAACCCTAGTTTGTAGAGGGTTTGTATGATTTGATTTGTGTGGTGTGAGCACTTTGCTAACGAATGGGTCTTGATTAGCCAGTCGTCTAGATACGGGAATACATGTATTTGCTGCCTTCTGATGTGTGCAGCGACTACTGCTAGACATTTTGTAAAGACTCTTGGTGCTGTTGTTAAACCGAAAGGCAATACTTTGAATTGGTAATGTATTCCTTTGAATACAAACCTTAGGTATTTCCTGTGCGATGGATGTATCGGTATATGGAAATACGCGTCTGAGGTCTAAGGTTGTCATGTAGTCGTGTAGTTTCAGCAATGGTAACACTTCTTGTAGTGTGACCATGTGAAAGTGGTCTGATTTGATGTATGTGTTTACTATTCTGAGGTCTAGGATTGGTCTTAGCGTCTTGTCCTTTTTTGGTATTAAGAAGTACAGTGAATAAACTCCTGTGTTTATTTGTGTGTTTTGTACTAATTCGATTGCATTCTTTTGCAATAGTGCTTGAACTTCTGTCTCCAGGAGCTGGGAATGATGTTGAGATAAATTCTGTGCTCTTGGTGGTATGTTTGGAGGGAATTGTAGAAATTCTATGCAATAACTATGTTGGATAATTGCTAGAACCCAAGTGTCTGTAGTGATTTCCTGCCATGCCTTGTAATAATGACCTATTCTTCCCCCCACTGGTGTTGTGTGGAGGGGATGAGTGACATGTGAGTCACTGCTTAGTTGTAGGGGTTTTGGGGCTTTGAAATTTTCCCCTATTCCTAGGGAATTGCCCTCCTCTGTATTGGCCCCGAAAGCCTCCCCTGTACTGTCCCTGGTAACTGGACGGTGTTGCCTGTGAGGTGCTGGCTTGTGTGGCCTGACCCCGAAACCCCCCTCTAAAGGGTGTTTTGCGGAAGGTGCCGTAGTTTCCTCTGCTCTGCGGGGAGTAGAGTGCGCCCATTGCTTTAGCAGTGTCCGTGTCCTTTTTAAGTTTTTCTATCGCCGTGTCCACTTCTGGACCGAACAGTTCTTTTTCATTGAAAGGCATATTGAGAACTGCATGCTGTATCTCTGGTTTAAACCCAGACGTTCGTAGCCATGCATGCCTTCTAATGGTCACAGATGTATTAATTGTCCTTGCAGCTGTGTCTGCTGCGTCCATGGAGGAGCGTATCTGGTTGTTTGAAATGTTTTGACCTTCTTCAACCACTTGCTTTGCCCTCTTTTGTAGGTCTTTGGGTAGATGTTCAATGAGGTGTTGCATCTCATCCCAATGGGCTCTGTCATAGCGCGCAAGTAGTGCTTGAGAGTTCGCGATGCGCCACTGGTTTGCCGCCTGTGCAGCGACTCTCTTTCCAGCTGCATCGAACTTGCGGCTTTCCTTATCTGGGGGTGGTGCATCCCCAGATGTGTGGGAGTTGGCCCTTTTCCTAGCTGCTCCTACGACGGAATCTGGTGGCAGCTGTGCAGTGATGAAAACAGGGTCTGTAGGGGGCGCCTTATACTTTTTTTCCACTCTTGGTGTGATTGCCCTACTTTTGACCGGCTCCTTAAAAATTTATTTTGCATGCCGGAGCATACCAGGGAGCATAGGCAGGCTTTGGTAGGAGCTGTGGGTGGAGGAGAGGGTGTTGAATAAAAAGTCATCCTCGACCTGTTCTGAGTGGAGGCTTACATTGTGAAATTGTGCTGCTCTAGCCACCACTTGAGAATACGCAGTGCTGTCCTCTGGTGGAGATGGCTTCGTAGGGTATGCCTCCGGGCTGTTATCTGACACTGGGGCGTCGTATAAGTCCCATGCGTCCTGATCCTGGTCACCCTGGCTCATGGTGGTGTGAGCTGGGGAATGTGATGGAGTTTGTGCTGGAGATACGTGAATCACAGGTGGAGGAGAGGGTGGTGGAGTAACCTTCTTCACCACCTTTGTTTGTGGTGTTTGTTCAGTTTGGAACTCCAGTCTTCTCTTTCTTCTAATAGGGGGAAGGGTGCTTATTTTCCCTGTTCCCTCCTGTATGAAAATACGCTTTTGCGTATGGTCTACATCTGTAGATTGCAGCTCTTCCTCGAACCTATGCTTTCGCATTTGGGAGGTTAGTGATTGCTCCTCTGTATAAGAGCCTGAAACTGGGTCGGTTGCAGGTTGTTTTGGCACCGAAACCCTGTCTGCATCTTTTTTCAGCTCCGAGCTGACTTTTCTCTTTTTCGGGGCCGAAACCTCTCGGCGTCGATCTTCGCCGGTGCCGCTGTCTCGGCGTCGAGCCGTGTCTACACCGCTATCTCGGTGTCGATGCTTGTCTCCAGCACTTTCTCGGTTCCGAGAAGGCTGCGTGCCGGTGTCTCGACCGGAGTCGGACGGTCTCGGCACTGTTTGGGCCTTTTTCGGTGCCGACGGTCGGTCACCGAATTTATGGGTGGAGCCATGGCCTGGTGGCAGTGCCGTCCCCTGGGCCTTGTCAATCTTCTTATGTGTTGTTTTCGACGTCTTACTCACGGTTCGTGGGTCATCGAATTCCTCGGAGTCCGATTCGTGGATCGAGAAGGTACCTTCCTCTTCTTGTTCCTCGAACTCTCGGTGGGCTGTCGGCGCGGACGCCATTTGAAGTCTTCTGGCTCAACGGTCTCAGAGTGTTTTTCGGGAACGGAACGCACGACAGGCCTCGCAGGTGTCTTCACTGTGCTCAGGTGACAGGCACAGGTTACAGACCAAGTGTTGGTCTGTATAGGGGTACTTGTTGTGGCATTTGGGACAGAAACGGAACGGGGTCCGTTCCATCGGCGTTCTTCAGCACGCGGTCGGGCCGACCAGGCCCCGACGGGGGATCGAAAAACTACCCCGAAGGGCACCGGAGCTCTTCGATCTTCGATGCGGTGTTGAATCTAACTACGCCGATCCCGAACGCAACAATACCGACGAAAATCTTCCGAAATTAGCTATCTTTCCGTTCCGAAACTCGGAGCGACAGGAACACGTCCGAACCCGATGGCGGAAAAAAAAAACAATCGAAGATGGAGTCGACGCCCATGCGCAATGGACACAAAAGGAGGAGTCACTCGGTCCCGTGACTCGAAAGACTTCTTCGAAGAAAAACAACTTGTAACACTCCGGCCCAACACCAGATGGCGAGCTATTGCAAAACATGCGTATCTACAGCGACAGATGCCATCGAACATACACTTTCAATGCAGCTAAAATGGCTACAGGCTCCCGGGGAGGTGGGAGGGCGTATGTGAATCTGCAGCGTAACATGCCACGAACAGATGTACACTGGGTAAGTGACATTTTCCGTTTGATGGCATGTGTAGCTGCAGATACACATGCTGTGCATAGACTACAAAGCAGTAATCTCCCCAAAAACAGTGGTCAGCCTGTAGGAGTTGAATTTGTTTGAAATAGTGTTCTTAGTACAGCCTGTCCTACTGTGGCTTGTTGTGCTGCTAACACTTCTACACAGTAATGCTTAGTAAATGTGTGAGGCGTAGACCAAATGGCTGCCTTACAAATTTCTGTCATTGGTATGTTACCAAGAAAAGCCATTGTGGCGCCTTTCTTTCTAGTGGAGTGTGGCCTTGGAGTAATGGGTAATTCTCTTTTTGCTTTTAGGTAACAGGTTTGTATGTATTTGACAATCCATCTGGCAATGCCCTGTTTGGATATGGGGTTACCTGCATGTGGTTTTTGGAAAGCAACGAACAATTGTTTTGTTTTCCGAAATTGTTTTGTTCTATCAATGTAATACATTAGCACTCTTTTTATGTCTAACGTATGTAATGCCCTTTCTGCTACTGAGTCTGGCTGTGGGAAAAAGACTGGGAGCTCTACCATTTGATTTAGATGAAACGGTGAGATGACTTTTGGTAAGAATTGTGGATTTGTGCGAATAACCACCTTATTTTTATGTAATTGCATAAAGGGTTCTTGAATAGTAAACATCTGTATTTCACTAACTCTTCTAAGTGAGGTGATGGCTATTAGAAAGGCTACTTTCCAAGTTAAAAATTGAATTTGACAAGAATGCATGGGTTCAAATGGTGGTCCCATGAGTTGTGTTAACACAATATTAAGATTCCACAACGGCACTGGTGGTGGGTGTCCTTGGGGGGTATGATTCTTTTTAGTCCTTCCATAAAGGCTTTAATAACTGGGATTCTAAAAAGCGATTTTTTATGTTTAATCTGCAGATAGGCAGATATTGCAGTGAGATGTATATTAATGAAAGAGAAGGCTAGATTGGACTTTTGTAAGTGTAGTAAGTAACTTACAATGTTTTGTGTGGAGGCGTCTAGTGGCGTAATCTGATTAGCCTGGCAGCAACAAACAAATATTTTCCATTTGTTAGAATAACAATGTCTGGTTGTGGGTTTTCTTGCTTGTTTTATGACCTCAATACATTCTTTAGAAAGGTTTAGATAACCAAATTCTAAGACTTCAGGAGCCAGATTGCTAGGTTGAGCGATGCTGGATTCGGGTGTCTGATTTGTTGTTTGTGTTGTGTTAACAGATCTGGTCTGTTTGGTAGTTTGATGTGGGGTACCACAGATAGGTCCAACAGTGTGGTGTACCATGGTTGGCGAGCCCACGTTGGTGCTAGAAGTATTAGTTTGAGTTTGTTTTGACTCACTTTGTTGACCAGATAAGGAATGAGCGGGAAAGGGGGAAAAGCATAAGCAAATTTCCCTGACCAGCTGATCCATAGAGCATTGCCCTTGGACTGAGGGTGTGGGTACCTGGACGCGAAGTTTTGGCATTTTGCGTTTTCTTTTGTTGCAAATAGAACTATGTTTGGTGTCCTCCAGCGATCAAAGTGATCCTGTAGAATCTGGGGATGTATTTCCCATTCGTGAGTTTGCTGTTGATCTCGACTGAGATTGTCGGCTAACTGATTTTGAATGCCTGGTATGTATTGTGCTATCGGGCGAATGTTGTTGTGAATTGCCCAATGCCAAATTTTCTGTGCTAAGAGACACAGCTGTGACAAGTGTCCCCCCCCCCCCCCGTTTGTTTAGATAATACATTGTTGTCATATTGTCTGTCTTGACAAGAATGTGTTTGTGGGCTAGAAGTGGCTGAAACGCTTTTAATGCTAGAAATACTGCTAGCCGTTCAAAGTGATTTATGTGAAGTAGTTTTTGTTGATTGTCCCATTGACCTTGTATGCTGTGATTGTCGAGGTGTGCTCCCCACCCAACCATGGAAGCGTCTGTTGTGATAATGGCGTGAGGCACTGGGTCTTGAAAAGGCAGCCCTTTGTTTAAATTTATAGGGTTCCACCATTGAAGCGAAGAGTGTGTTTGGCGGTCTATCTACACTAGATCTGCGTTCTGCGATCTACGATAGGCCTTAATGTTTTGTCCTTTTTTGGAATAAGGAAATACAGGGAGTAAACGCCTGTTCCTTTCTTTTGATAGGGTACTAGCTCTATGGCTTGTTTTAGTAGCAGTGCTTGGACCTCTATATGTAATAGGTCTAAGTGTTGTGGAGACAACCTGTGCGGTTTTGGAGTAACATCTGGAGGGAATGTTGTGAATTCCATGCAATAACCATGTTGGATAGGACCCACGTGTCTGTTGTAATGTGTGTCCAATTGTGGTAGTATTTGCTTAGCCTCCCCCCCACTGGTGACAAGTGTTGGGGTAGTGTGACATTGAAGTCACTGTTTGCTAGGGCTTGGTTTGGCGGTCTGGAATTTCCCTCTTCCTCTTGGGAATTGTCCTATATAGGAACCACGAAACCCCCTTCTTTGGTACTGTGATTGGTAGGTGGGTTTTGTTTGCGAGGTGGATGGTTCAGATGTTTTTTGTCGAAACAACCCCCTCCCCCCCCAAACTGTGGTTTCCTAAATCTGCCTCTGTACTGTGGGAAGTAGAGCACGCCCATGGCTTTGGCCGTGTCTGTGTCTTTTCATCTTCTCGATCGCGGTATCCACCTCCGGCCCAAACAACTGATATTGGTTAAACGGCATGTTTAGTACCGCCTGTTGTATTTCTAGTTTAAAACCAGAACTTCGCAGCCATGCATGCCTTCGAATCGTCACAGCCGTGTTGACAGTCCATGCTGCTGTATCTGCAGAGTCTAATGCAGACCGTATGTATTTGATTGTTCGATATGGCCTGTCCCTCTTCAACTACTTGTAGTGCACGTTTTTGGTGTTCCTTGGGCAAATGCTGGATGATGTCTTGCATTTCGTCCCAGTGTGCCCTGTCATAGCATGCAAGTAGGGCTTGCGAATTTGCAATTCGCCATTGATTGGCTGCTTATGATGCCACTCTTTTGCCCGCTGCGTCAAACTTTCTACTTTCTTTATCAGGTGGTGGGGCATCCCCTGACGATTGGGAGTTCGCCCTTTTCCTAGCAGCTCCCACTACCACGGAGTCAGCTGTTGCGTTATAAACACTTGGTCTGACGGTGGTGGTTTATATTTCTTTTCGACCCTCGGCGTGATAGCTCTCCCCTTGACAGGCTCTTGGAAGACCTGTTGTGCGTGCTTGAGCATGCCTGGTAGCATTGGCAGGCTTTGATAGGATGCGTGAGTGGATACCAGAGTGTTGAAAAGGAAGTCATCCTCCACTGGTTCGGAGTGAATGGTCACGTTGTGGAACGCAGCTGCCCTGGCTAGTAGTTGCATATATGCTGTACTGTCCTCTGGTGGTGAAGGCTTGGTTGGATAACACTCTGGGCTGTTGTCCGATATAGGTGGATCGTACAGATCCCAGGCATCCGCATTATCTTGGGTCATCCCAGTATGTGTGGGTGACTGCATGATTGGTGTACCCACTGGTGACAGGTGTGGTGAATGCAGTGGGGATGGTTGTGGTGAGACTTGTGGTGGTGGCGACTTGTCTCTAATCACTTTGGCTTTCGGCTGTAATTCTGTTTCTAAAAAGCTAATTTCCTTTTTGATTTGAGAGGAGGGATGGTCTGTATCTTCCCTGTATCCTTCTGGATTTGCAACCTTTGTTGCGTTTGGTCAGGTTCTTCTACATCCAGATCTTGCTCAAATCTATGCCTTTCTTTAAGCTGCGTAGAAAGCCCTTGCTCTTCAGTGTATGATGAGAGTTTCGGCTCTGAAGCCGTTTTTTTTCGGTACCGAAATTCCTAATGTCATTGTCCTTTTCGGTTCAGACAAGCTTTTTCAAGGCTTGCCTGCTTCGACAACTCGATGCCGAATTTTTCCGGTGCCGGAATCTCGACGGGAGTCGGAAGTCTTCGGCAAATCTTTGGCCTTTTTCGGTGCCGATGTTTGGTCACCTTCTTTTCTGTGGGTTGAGCCATGGCCTACGGCGGGGGCGCCCCGTGGCATTGTATTTTTTGGTGTGACCATGGGTTTGGGACGGGGCAGGTTTACACAGTTTGTTGCACCGTCGAGGGTCGTTCACCGTCGGATTCACCCAAATCTGTTTCTTGGATGGAGATTCTTTCTTCTCCTCGACGTCGAAATCTTGTCTCTGTTTCAGCACCATTTGTAGTCTTCTTGTGCGTCGATCTCTCAAGGTTTTCTTCGATCGAAGCACTTGGCAAGCTTCACAAGTATCCTCTCTGTGTTTGGGCGACAAACACAGGTTACAGACCCGGTGCTGGTCTGTATAAGGATACTTGGCGTGACACTTAGGACAGAAACGGAAGGGGGTCCGGTCCATTAGTCTTGGACGACGGGTGTGGTCGGGCCGACCAGGCCTTGAGGAAGAGCGGAAGCCCCGAAGGTCTTCCGAAGCGGTCTTGATGTCGGTGCCGATACACTAAAACTAACCCGGTCCTGAACGAGAACAATACAGACAAATTTTCAATACTTAGCTAACTTTCTCGATTCGAAATACGGAGCGAAGAGAAACACGTCCAAACCCGATGGCGGAAAGAAAACAATCTAAGATGGAGTCGACGCCCATGCGCAATGGAGCCAAAAGGGAGGAGTCACTCGGTCCCGTGACTCGAAAAGACTTCTTCGAAGAAAAACAACTTGTAACACTCCCAGCCCAACACTAGATGACAGGAACAGTGCACAGCATGTGTATCTGCAGCTACACATGCCATCGAACATATTGTTACAGTGTCACACTCCCAGGAGTCAAGTAGCACAGTAAGAGCAGATTGCTAGGAGAAATAACTTCTGCCTTAGTCATGAATTAAGACTGAGAAACAGCACCAGAACTATGGAGAATATCAATCCCAAAGAAACATTACAGCAACACTGACTTTAAAGTACACATACCTTTCTCAGACTGAGCTCATTAGCAAATCATGCCAATATTGGAAATCAAAATGGTTATAAACCAGTAGGAGTCTTGAGGTGCCTTTAGGACCAGGCAGTCAGAGGCGTAGATCCCACTACCTTTTTTGAAGAAGCTCTTTGAATTATTTTCTGAGTTGAGCAATTTCTTGTGCCTTTAAGTTTTTTTGTCTTTGGGGATTAGTGTGGAGGTTTCTCGATGAGTTCTATACAGTATCGAAGACTGAAAGACAGTGCCTCTTGACAAGGTCACCTCCCCCCCCCCCCTCCACACACATATTTTGCTGGTTTCTGGTGCAATTTCGACTGAAAGTGCACTGGGACCCTGATAAACAGGCCTCCAGTGCCAGACCTCTTTCCTTAAAACTGCACAGTTGTTTTTCCCAACTTGCAAACCTTTCTCTACCACTATAAGTCCCTTGTATATGTGTAAAGAAATGGCTCCCTGTTGCAGTTACCCCCCACTTTTTGCCTGATACTGATGCTGACTTGACTGAGAAGTGTGCTGGGACCCTGCTAACCAGGCCCCAGCACCAGTGTTCTTTCACCTAAAATGTACTTTTGATTCCACAATTGGCACACCCTGGCATCTAGGTAAGTCCCTTGTAACTGGTACCCCTGGTACCAAGGGCCCTGATGCCAGGGAAGGTCTCTAAGGGCTGCAGCATATCTTATGCCACCCTGGGGACCCCTCACTCAGCACAGACACACTGCTTGCCAGCTTGTGTGCGCTGATGAGAACAAAACTAGTAAGTCGACATGGCACTCCCCTCAGGGTGCCATGCCAACCTCACACTGCCTATGCAGTATAGATAAGTCACCCCTCTAGTAGGCCTTACAGCCCTAAGGCAGGGTGCACTATACCATAGGTGAGGGCACCAGTGCATGAGCACTATGCCCCTACAGTGTCTAAGCAAAACCTTAGACATTGTAAGTGCAGGGTAGCCATAAGAGAATATGGTCTGGGAGTCTGTCAAAAACGAACTCCACAGCTCCATAATGGCTACACTGAATACTGGGAAGTTTAGTATCAAACTTCTCAGAATAATAAACCCACACTGATGCCAGTGTTGGATTTATTAAAAAATGCACACAGAGTGCATCTTAGAGATGCCCCCTGTATTTTACCCAATTGTTCAGTGCAGGACTGACTGGTCTGTGCCAGCCTGCTGCTGAGAGACGAGTTTCTGACCTCATGCGGTGAGAGCCTTTGTGCTCTCTGAGGACAGAAACAAAGCCTGCTCTGGGTGGAGGTGCTTCACACCTCCCCCCTGCAGGAACTGTAACACCTAGCAGTAAGCTTCAAAGGCTCAAGCTTCGTGTTACAATGCCCCAGGGCACTCCAGCTAGTGGAGATGCCCGCCCCCTGGACACAGCCCCCACTTTTGGCGGCAAGTCCAGGAGAGATAATGAGAAAAACAAGGAGGAGTCACTGGCCAGTCAGGACAGCCCCCAAGGTGTCCTGAGCTGAGGTGACTCTGACTTTTAGAAATCCTCGATCTTGTAGAAGGAGGATTCCCCCAATAGGGATAGGAATGTGACCCCCTCCCCTTGGGAGGAGGCACAAAGAGGGTGTACCCACCCTCAGGGCTAGTAGCCATTGGCTACTAACCCCCCCAGACCTAAACACGCCCTTAAATTGAGTATTCAAGGGCTCCCCTGAACCTAAGAATTTAGATTCCTGCAACTACAAGAAGAAGAGGACTGCTGAGCTGAAAGACCCCTGCAGAAGAAGAAAAGAAGACACCAACTGCTTTGGCCCCAGACCTACCGGCCTGTCTCCTGCCTTCTAAAGAAACCTGCTCCAGCGACGCTTTCCCCAGGACCAGCGACCTCGGAATCCTCAGAGGACTGCCCTGCTTCAAGAAAGACCAGAAACTCCCGAGGACAGCGGACCTGCTCCAAAAAGACTGCAACTTTGTTACAGAGGAGCAGATTTAAAGACCCCTGCAATCCCCGCAAGAAGCGTGAGACTTGCAACACTGCACCCGGCAACCCCGACTCGACTGGTGGAGAACCAACACCTCAGGGAGGACCCTCCGGCGACTCCGAGACTGAGTAACCAAAGTTGTCCCCCCTGAGCCCCCACAGCGACGCCTGCAGAGGGAATCCCCAGGCTCCCCCTGACCGCGACTGCCTGACTCTAAAATCCCGACGGCTGGAAAAGACCCTGCACCCGCAGCCCCCAGCACCTGAAGGATCGGAACTTCAGTGCAGGAGTGACCCCCAGGAGGCCCTCTCCCTTGCCCAGGTGGTGGCTACCCCGAGGAGCCCCCCCCCCCCCCTTGCCTGCATCGCTGAAGAGACCCCTTGGTCTCCCATTGATTTACATTGAAAACCCGACTCTTGTTTCTACACTGCACCCGGCCGCCCCAGTGCCGCTGAGAGTGTACTTTTTGTGTGAACTTGTGTCCCCCCCCCCGGTGCCCTACAAAACCCCCCTGGTCAGCCCTCCAAAGACGCGGGTACTTACCTGCTGGCAGACTGGAACCGGGGCACCCCCTTCTCTCCATTGAAGCCTATGCGTTTTGGGCACCACTTTGAACTCTGCACCTGACCGGCCCTGAGCTGCTGGTGTGGTGACTTTGGGGTTGCTCTGAACCCCCAACGGTGGGCTACCTTGGACCCCAATCTTAACCCCGTAGGTGGTTTACCTACCTGCAAAAACTAACATTACTTTACCTCCCCCAGGAACTGTGAAAATTGCAGTGTCCACTTTTAAAACAGCTTATTGTGTTTTATGTAAAAAGTATATATGCTACTGTGATTATTCAAAGTTCATAAAGTACTTACCTGCAATACCTTTCAAATGAGATATTACATGTAGAATTTGAACCTGTGGTTCTTAAAATAAACTAAGAAAATATATTTTTCTATAACAAAACCTATTGGCTGGATTTGTCTCTGAGTGTGTGTTCCTCATTTATTGCCTGTGTGTATGTACAACAAATGCTTAACACTACTCCTTTGATAAGCCTACTGCTCGACCACACTACCACAAAATAGAGCATTAGTATTATCTCTTTTTGCCACTATCTTACCTCTAAGGGGAACCCTTGGACTCTGTGCATACTAGTCCTTACTTTGAAATAGTACATACAGAGCCAACTTCCTACAATATGGTACCCCTGGTACCTAGGGCATGGAGTATTAAAGGAAGGCCACTGAGGGCTGCAGCACGAACTGTGCCACCCTCAGGGACCCCCTCACTTAGTGCACACAGTGCTACTTTTGCAGGCTGCATGTCTTGGTGCTGAAATAAAATGAACACCATATGACACACAGCCTATGTGCCATGTCCCCTTTGCACTGCATGCAATGTAAGTAAATCATCGCTGTAGCAGGCCTTACAGCCCTGAAGGAAGGGTGCATTATATTAAATGTGAGGGCATACCTGAATGAGCAGACAGGCCCCTGCCTTGACTTTGTCGATCTCAGACATAGTAAGTGAACAGTGAAGCCATTTTAAGTACATGTGCTGAATACTGGTAATTACGAGTTCCACAGCTACATGATGGCTTTACTGGCAATAGGGATGTTATCAAAAATCTCTCATTAATAAACCTTCACGAAATCCAGTGATGGATTTATTAACACATGCACACAGAAGGCACCTTAAAGGTGTCCCCTGAAAAACCTACCAAATCCTACTGTGGGCACTGACTGTCTTAAGGCGGCTACACTGGTTTTGACCAGAGTTCTGGTCCCCCGAGCACAGCCAAATATCTTGAGGGCTCAGAACCAAGGCCTGCTCTGGACAGAGGTGTGACCTTCTCTTGCAAGCAGGATGGACATTCCAGGGTGGGGTGTGTGAAAGGCCTTGCTGCCTTTGAATTGCGACCCAGGGTGGACGAGCTGAAGTGTACACTACTTTTTAAATTCCTCCATCTTGCATGGAAGAAATTAGACCAATAGGGTTAGGGTTAGGCCCACTCCCCAAAGGAAGTGGTCCAAGGAAGGGTGTAGTTACCCTAAAGGTGAGTAGTACACTGGCTACCACCTGGCATTCCCTGTAACACCCCTAAATTCAGTATTTAGGTGGCATCCCTGAACCCTAGAATCAGATTCCTGTCTACCTAAGAAGAGCCAGACAAAACAGAAGTTGCCCTTCAGAGAAGAGTAAAGACACCAACTGACTTGGCCCCAGGCCTACCGGGCTGTCTGCAGCTTCCAAAGAACCTGCACCCAGAAGACGACTGTCATGCAGCCCAGTGACCCCAAGAGCCTTGGAAGGACTGCCTCCCTTCAATAAAGAACAAGAACTCCCGTGGACGGCGAACCTGTCTAAAAGAAACCATCTCCAGAGAAGAAGTTGTCTGCCTGAGAAACAGCGAAACCACCGCCTGGAACCACCCCTGCTCCCAACAACCCTGGACTGAATCAAATGCACCCAGTAGTCTAGTGAAGGTTCCCCAGCTCTTTGGACTAAGAGCCCACTGAAGGCTGACCCCTGCTAGACTCCACAGCAACGCCTGCTGCCTAAATCCGAGGACTCCTCCTGACCGGACCTGCCTGGTAAGCAATTCCCAACACCGAAAGACACCCTTGCACCCGGAGCTCCTGGGCCTTAGTGAGCTGGACCGTCGGTGCCCCTATGTCCCATAGCATCTCAACTTACCTGGGCAGGAGTGGGTTGACCTCTCCTGGCCAGAGGCTGCAGTCCGTTTCTGAAATAATTCCCCACCCCCCCCTCATTAAATAACATTGGGCACCCAATGCTGTGTTGGCACTCTGCACCTGGCCACCTCTGTGCCCCTGAGGGTGTCAGTTTAGTACTGCCTTGTGACACCCCCCCGCACTTAACCCAGCTTGAGAAGATTACTTATTGACCCCAATTTACTCAGCTCAAAGCAGCGCTTCAGTGGATACTTCCGGTCTCCACTGGATAACATTGGGCACCCGCCGGCCCTGTGCCACTGAGGGTGTAAGTTATCTTCTGCCTAGCCCCCCCCCCCCCCAGTGTTTGCCTCAACCCCCAGAGACCAACCACTGACACGTCAGTACTTACCTGGGAGCAGCACGTCTTCTATCCCCCCCCACCTGCCCCCGACTCCCCAAGTCTCCACTAACATTGGGCACCAAATCAGACTTTGACTTCTACACCTAGCCACCACCATGCCACTGTGGGTGCACTCTTGGTACCAACCTGAACCTTGCTCAGTGTTAGTGTAAAAGACTGAGATCGCTAGTCGTGTACTTACCTTGAAACTGCATTCTTGTTTTCCTCTTACAGGATAACATTAAGGACTCTGAAAATTGCACTGTGTCGATTTTTGAAACAGTAAAGCAATTTTAATTATTAACTGCTTACTTTATAACGTAGTTCTTTGGTTCATGTGTATCTGCAGCAACATATGCCATCGAACACTTATTTTTCTAAATTGGTCTCGGATTTAGTCTAAGTGTGTGCCTCATTTATTGCCTCTGTGACCACAACAAATGCTTAACACGACTCCTTGATAAGCCAAACTGTTCGCCCACACTACCACAAAAAGAGCACTAAACCTTTCAATTTCTGCCTCTATAAACCTTTGGGGATCCACTAGACTCTGCAAGATGTACTTCATTTTAGTGCACTATATAAAGAGCCAGCTTCCTACACCAAGAATCAACGAACCAAGATTCAGGTGCATAACACAAGGAGAAGCAAGCTAAAATGATTGGCCTGGTGCATAACACAAGGGGAAGCAAGCTAAAATGACTGGCTTAAGTAGAGTTTGCATCCTGGACTCTAGATTTGTGTATACCGAAGAAAGGGCAATCTCACCTGAACAGGAGGATCAGCATGCTGGATGTTGTCCTGCAGATGGGACATTAACATAAGGTCTCTTGCTTGGAACCAGCGGTTGTGAAGAGCGTGGTGGTAAATGTGGCACAGAATAGCGCAGGTACGAATACGATCAGTGCGATCCTTGGCATAAATGTACTTGCAAAGCCGGTCCATCAGCACAGCACTGTCCTCTGCCTCATTCTCTGCCTGATCCTGTTCAGACTGAAAGGCAAAAGAAGATGTGGAACCTTTTTTTCAACATGCAACAACTCTATCCCTAATGTCACTAAGGCAGAAGACGTTTTGTGGCCTCAATAGAGTGGATCACCAGTTACTGTAACATGCTAGCATCAGCTAGGTGACGATTTAGTGAGAGAACCGATATTCAAACTAACAAGTCAGAAGCAGGACTGGTATACACTATTGTGGGAGAACCACAACACAGCAAAAGGGTTCCTCTAAGGCTCCACTCAAGTCTCAATAGAGAACTCCTGCAAGACAGAACTGTACATGCAAGCCAGAATACTATACAATAAATCCCTGGCAGTGGCATGTACAGGCCCAACTCAATAACAGTCTATTTCCCAACCAACCTGACCCCAGTCCCCAAGCTAGACACTTGTGCAAGCTTACATACCTTAGACTCTTGTGCTTTGGCAAGCTGGCGTTGGTGTGCCTTGTAGTCAAATTTGAAATAGGTGTGCATGATGCGGCGGAGGTAGATGCGGCAGATCTCATCAGTTGTGCCTTTTTCCTCTAGGTAATCCAGTGCACGGTCGATCACCTGGCACACTAGAGCCTCGTCCTTTAGGTTATCCACATACTCTGCAATGAGTGAGAGTGTTATCAATCCTGAACAGGAGTTTCCTATCTACAAGATGCAAGTCAAAACTAGTACAGTTATAGCAACTGCTAATGGGATGCATAACTAAACCATTAGCTTAAAAAGGAGGCAATCGGGAGAAAGGTTCAAAGTAAATGCATCTCTTAATGGGGTATTAAAACGCATAGGACCACAAGGCAGAAGCAACGGTTACTTGTAATTCTAGTTCTGCCACAAGCGTACTGTAGGAAAGTAGCATCTTTCTGACATAGTCACCCCCACTTTTTTCCCCTGTGTCTGTGTTTAGACTGTACTGCACTGCGATCCTGCTAATCAGGACACCAGTGTCTGTGCTCTCTCCTCTAAATTTGGTTGCTGGTAAACCTTTACATAATTGGCATACTGATGCACCCATTTAAGTTCCTAGTATATGGTACTTAGGTACTCAAGGCATTGGTACTCCAGGGGCTCTAACATGTATTATGCAACCCAGGAGTCCATGCAAACTGAGTATGCAGGCCTGCCATTGCAGACTGCGTGAAATGGTGCAAGTATCTTTCCCTTTAGATATAAGGTTTACCTTATATTGCGGTCACTGCACTTGGACACTAAGTCACTCATCTGGTAGGCCCTTCTGCCCAAGGGCATGGTGCATGTCCCCAAGTGTGAGGGAAGTCCTGCAGGAGCAGGGTGCCCCTACAAACCCCAGACTCCATTCCCTGGGCTTTGTAAGTGCAGGGAAGTCGTCTTAAGGTATGTAGTGGGCACTGGTCAATACAAGTGGTCCAAATACATAAAGGTTTCTCAGAACCTAGCATGTTTGGTATCAAACATGTTGGAATCATGCAACTAAACCAAATCCAGTGTTAGTTGCATGATACTATTTACTCTGGGGGTTACTTAGAGGATCCCCCAGTTCTGCCTGTACAGCCTTACGGTGTCTGGCTGCCATCGTACTTAGCTCCCAACCCGAGACACTGTTCTGCTCTCCTGCTGAAGATCCTAACTCAAGCAGAGCAGGCAGAACAAATAATTTCCTGCATGAGAGAGGTGTGACTACCTCTCCCTTTGAAATATGCATCTGGGGGGGGGGGGGGGGGGGGGGGGGGGCAGCCTCTGAGAGCCACCAGATTGCTTTGAAGGGCACATTTGGTGCCCTCCTTGCATTATCCGGTTTGCACCAGTTCAGGAATCCCCAGTTCCCACTCTGGCGCGAAACCATACAAGAGGACAGGGAAGTGACCACCCCCTGTCAAGCTCCTCCCAGAGGGAGATGCACAGAGCTCTGCCAGGTGGCCTGTTAATTCTCCCATCTTGGAAACAAGGTAGACCGAGGCATCTGGGAGCATCTGACTGGTCTGACCAGGTAGAGGATGTAAGGAAATGCCTCCTTGGCATGGTTACCCCCTGAATTTTTGCCTTTGCTGATGCTAAGTTTTGATTTGAAATTGAGTTGAGGCCTGCTAACCAGGCCCCAGCACCAGTGTTCTTTCCCTAACCTGTACTTTTGTATCCACAATTGGCACATCCTGGCATCCAGGTAAGTCCCTTGTAACTGTTACCCCTGGTACCAAGGGCCCTGATGCCAGGGAAGGTCTCGAAGGCCTGCAGCATGTCTTATGCCACCCTGGGGACCCCTCACTCAGCACAGACACACTGCTTGCCATCTTGTGTGTGCTAGTGGGGATAAAAAGACTAAGTCGACATGGCACTCCCGTCAGGGTGCCATGCCAACCTCACACTGCCTATGAAGTATAGATAAGTCACCCCTCTAGCAGGCCTTACAGCCCTAAGGCAGAGTGCACTATACTATAGGTGAGGGCACCAGTGCATGAGCACTGTGCCCCTACAGTGTCTAAGCAAAACCTTAGACATTGTAAGTGCAGGGTAGCCATAAGAGTATATGGTCTGGGAGGCTGTCATGCACGAACTCCACAGCACCATAATGGCTACACTGAAAACTGGGAAGTTAACAAACACCCCAGAGGGCACCTTAGAGGTGCCCCCTGAAACCTTAACCAACTACCCGTGTAGGCTGACTGGTTTTAGTAGCCTGCCACACTCGAGACATGTTGCTGGCCACATGGGGAGAGAGCCTTTGTCACTCTGTGGCTAGTAACAAAGCCTGTACTGGGTGGAGATGCTTATCACCTCCCCCTTGCAGGAACTGTAAAACCTGGCGGTGAGCCTCAAAGGCTCACCCTCTTTGTTACAGCACCCCAGGGCATTCCAGCTAGTGGAGTTGCCCGCCCCCTCCGGCCACGGCCCTACTTTTGGCGGCAAGGCCAGAGAAGATAATGAGAAAAACAAGGAGGAGTCACTGACCAGTCAGGACAGCCCCTATGGCAACCTGAGCTGAGGTGACTCTGACTTTTAGAAATCCTCCATCTTGCAGATGGAGGATTCCCCCAATAGCGACAGGAATGTGACCCCCTCCCCTTGGGAGGAGGCACAAAGAGGGTGTAGCCACCCTCAGGGCTAGTAGCCATTGGCTACTGCCCTCCCAGACCTAAACACACCTCTAAATTCTGTATTTAGGGGCTCCCCAGGAACCTAGGAACTCAGATTCCTGCAACCTAAGAAGAAGAGGACTGCTAAGCTGAAAAACCCTGCAGAGAAGACTGAGACACCAACTGCTTTGGCCCCAGCTCTACCGGCCTGTCTCCCCACCTTCTAAAGACACTGCTCCAGCCACGCTCTCCCCAGGGACCAGCGACCTCTGAGGCTGCCTTGTGTGATTTTTTTTGTCAATGTGTTTAGCCTCTGTGCCTTTCGGTTTAGTTACCTTCTAAAATTTCCTCATGGCATCCTTAGCCGCCTTCTTCCTGCTTGCTCATTTAAGCGTTTGCTTCTAAAATTTCGACATCCAACCCTCAGTGGGCTGTGTCTGCCTCTTCAACGTTCTTGTCATCATCGCTGGACAGTGTCAGGCTTCTAAGAGACATCTGTGGTTTTTGGCTGCTGGACATGGTGTTATATTGTTTGTCTTTGTTTTCGGCATACCTTCAAGGTCTTTAGAACGAATAAGATGCAGCCTCACAGTCATCATCTTTCAACAGGTAGAGGTTACAGATCTAGTGATGGTCTTGATGCAGACTTGTGGTGGCAGTTTGGTCAAAATTGAAAGTTTTTTTCCAATGGCCCCTACCTTGCCTCATTCTCCGACCACGTGTTGGTTCCAGTGGGGTCCACTGTCTAAGGGGAGAGTGAAGAGTCCCCATCTCTCTCTCTCTCTGTCTCAGTCTTATCTTTTGAGTGGTTTGACGACTTGCTGTATTTCTGCTGAATTTTCAATTTTTTTCAAAAAACTTTTGGAGCTCCTCCGTTGCTTGCAGACCCAACAGCAGAAAAAAAGAATCTGAAGGTGGCCACTACGCACAGTGGAGGCAGCCCCATCTATAACATGGACGAGGCATGGATTGGTGCGCCAAAACGGAGGAAGCAATATATATATATATATATATATATATATATATATATATATATATATATATATATATATATGTCCAGGGGCTGTTCCCGTAAATATGAACATTTGAAGGAAATAGTGGACACACTACGGCCTGGATGGTTGAAACTGGGGTTGTTAGGATCAGAGCGCCAGCTTTTTTTTTTTGGGTGGGGTGGGGTGTTGGGGGGGGGGGGGGGGATTTTGTGTGTGTCTCCACATATTATTTCAAAGTGCAATTCTTTAGGGTAAGCCTTTTAAAGCTGTTTTCTGCTGCAAGGGGTGTGTCCCCTTTTCACTGCAAAAACGACTTATATAGCACCAACAGACCTTCAACTCACCCTGAGAATGCGGGTCGGTGTTCTGCATGATCTTGGTGAACTCCTCATCCATCCGCTCCACAAGTGTCAGGATACAACCTCTTACACGTAAAGGCTGCAGGAGGCAAGTGAAACAATCAATGAGTACAGGAAGTCTTTGTTAGCAGCTTTCAAACGCACATGAGCATACCGGTTACAAAAGTTAATACTGAGCAATCACCATTCCCATAGCATTTAGTTGTTGCTGTCATGTTATGATGCCACAAATGTTGGTATGTAAGGATTACCACTTAGTGTGCCCCGTGACCCATATGTTACCCATCACCCTTAGTACCAGTAGCGCATACACTCTTGCATGGTGTTACCTGCTCCATATTGGTCAAGTTCTCTGAATCCTCAGTGATGTTTTCTCCAATGAACATATTGGAATTGGCAAAGAGAATGTCGAGCAGCTCGTTAATGCAGTCCAGGCATTTCTTCCACATTTCAGGCTGTTGAAAGGAACCAACATATTGTAACACATTTGGCTTTAGACAGAAGAAGAAAGATGCAAGACAAAATGGAACACAGGAGAGAGCAAGGGAGAGAGGACAGGAGGCAATATGTATTAGTTGGTGGGTGGGGGAAGCATGCAGAGGAAAAGGAATCCATTTCACACCTAAAACAACACATTGTGGTTGGGAAGGAGTAAAGGGACAGATGAGGCAGAGCATTCCACCACAGATAAGGATTTAACCACATCCTACAAAGTCGGAGGATTTTCATATACATATCTATTTTAGAGAAGGTTCGTTTGTGCACAAGCCTTGAATAGCATCCACAGTACTACTAATAGGATTTGAGCTCTGCAATGCTTTATTGAAAAGCAGACCAAATCTAATGCAAAATGGTGTGTGTGTGTGTTAGTTAGGTTCCCACTTTAAATATATAAAACCATAGAAATTCCCCAGTTAGTTATTTATTTCTAGCAACTATAACCCGTACCCCCTCCATGCAGGTTTTTCATCACATATTTGACTGCAAATATTACATTGATATTATCAATGATGTTATCAAAAACATCATGAGTACTGTATTTTGTGGGGTAATTAGCAGTGCACAGTGTTTTACAAAAAACATTGCCCACGAGACTTGGCCCATCTGAGAGTTTGACAAAAATGAAGTGTGGACTTTATTTTTGGTTTTGGAATTTTTGCCAAATCCACTGAATAATGAGGCAAAAATTCAAAAGCACCAGAGCAAAGGGGTCAGGGTGTCTATACCATGGCCCCTTTTCTTTATTTTCTTTACATTTTTGCTTGGGACTCAGCTCAAGCAGAGTCCTAACATTGCTGCCAACACGTCCTTATTTGACCTCAACATGAGATTGGGAGGGGTTGCGAATCCTTCGTGTCTCTAAATATACAAATTTGGATTTCCTTAAAATTCTCAATAACTACTGAACGGATTTACACCAAATAACAAAAAGGGCTTTTCTGGACCAAGAGCTACCTTTCCGCCAAATTTCATGGAATTCCGTGCAGTAATTTTGGAGCTATCGCTGCTCAAAATCCCTATGGAAAAGTGAATGGGGTAAAAGTTAAGTGACATCAAAGTTATTAGCAAAACAAAAAAGTTATTTCTATAGAAACTTGGTTTTACTTTTAACTATCTAGTGGCAACCACCACTAGGTTATATTATATATGGAAAATGTCACTTACACAGTGTACATCTGTTCATGGCATGTTTCGCTGCAGATTCACATGCTATGCACAGGTCCTGCCATCTAGTGTTGGGCTCGGAGTGTTACAAGTTGTTTTTCTTCGAAGCAGTCTGAGTCACGGGACGGAGTGACTCCTCCTTTTCGGCTCCATTGCGCATGGGCATCGACTCCATCTTAGATTGTTTTCCCGCAGTGGGTAAGGTAGGAGTGAAAGAGTGTAAAGAAAAATATGTCCATACAATGGAATAAAGTATATACATATGTACAAATTTAAAATGTAACTTCAACGGCTACAGGCTCCCTGGGAGGAGGGAGGGTGCATGTGAATCTGCAGCGGAACATGCCACGAACAGATGTACACTGGGTAAGTGACATTTTCCGTTTGATGGCATGTGTAGCTGCAGATACACATGTTATGCATAGGCTACAAAGCAGTTCTCCTCCCATAAGCGGTGGTTAGCCAGTAGGAGCTGAAGTTGCTTGAAATAATGTTCTTAGTACAGCCTGTCCTACTGAGGCTTGTTGTGTTGCTAACACATCTACACAGTAAAGCTTGGTAAATGTATGGGGTTTTGACCAAGTGGCTACTTTACAGATTTCTGTGATTGGTATGTTTCCTAGAAATGCCATTGTTGCTCCTTTTTTCCCTGGTGGAACGTGCTTTTGGTGTTACTAATAGCTGTCTTTTAGCCTTTAGGTAACCGGTTTAGATGCACTTTACTATCCATCTGGCTATGCCTTGTTTTGAGATAGGATTACCAGTATGGGTTTTTTAGAATGCAACAAAAAGCTGTTTAGTCTTTCTAAATGATTTTGTTCTGTCAATGTAATACATTAAAGCTCTCTTAATGTCTAATGTATTGAGTGTTCTTTCTGCTACGGAGTCTGGCTGTGGGAAGAAGACTGAAGTTCCACTGTTTGATTTAAATGAAATGGTGAGATGACTTTAGGTAGGAATTTTGGGTTTGTGCGAAGTACAATTTTATGTTTGTGTACTTATATAAAGGGTTGTTCAATAGTGAATGCTTGTATTTCACTAACTCTTCGTAATGAAGTGATTGCAACAAGGAATGCTACTTTCCACGTTCGAAATTGAATTTGGCACGAATGCATGGGTTCAAACGGTGGACCCATGAGCCGTGTGAGTACAATATTGAGATTCCATGAAGGTACTGTTGGTGTTCTTGGAGGTATGACACGTTTTAGACCTTCCATGAAGGCTTTGATGACGGGCACTCTAAATAGAGACTTGTTTTGTATATTTTGTAAATAGGCTGAAATAGCTGCGAGATGTATTTTAATGGATGAAAAAGCTAATTTTGCCTTTTGTAGATGAAGTAAATAACTTACAATGTCTTGTATGGATGCGGGAAGAGGTGTTATGTGTTTTGATTGGCAGTAAAAGACAAACCTTTTCCATTGGTTTGCATAGCACTGCCTGTTAGTGGGTTTTCTTGCTTGTTTGATTACTTCCATACATTCTGGTGGAAGATGTAGATATCCAAACTCTAAGACTTCAGGAGCTAGATTGAGTATTGCTGGATTGGGGTGCCTGATCAGTTGTTTGTTTTGTGTCAACAGATCCGGCCTGTTTGGTAGTTTGATGTGTGGTACTAGTGACAGGTCTAACAATGTTGTGTACCATGGTTGACGTGACCATGTTGGCGCTATAAGTACGAGCTTGAGTTTGTTTTGACGCAGTTTGTTGACCAGAAATGGGATGAGCGGGAGAGGGGGAAAGCGTAAGCAAATAACCCTGACCAGTTGATCCATAGAGCATTGCCCTTGGATAGAGGGTGTGGGTACCTGGATGCAAAGTTCTGGCATTTTGCGTTCTGGCTGTTGGCGAATAGATCTATGTCGGGTGTTCCCCATTGGCGAAAGTACTTGTAAAGTACTTGTTAAGAACTTGTGGGTGAATTTCCCACTCGTGTGTTTGCTGATGATCCCGGCTGAGATCGTCTGCTAATTGATTGTGAATCCCTGGAATATACTGTGCTACAGGGTGAATGTTGCTGTGAATTGCCCAATGCCCAATTTTTTGTGCTAGAAGACAAAGTTGTGATGAGTGGGTTCCTCCTTGTTTGTTCAGGTAGTACATTGTCGTCATATTGTCTGTTTTGATGAGAATGTGTTTGTGAACAAGAAGAGGTTGAAAAGTTTTTAGTGCTAGGAATACCGCTAGCAGTTCCAAGTGATTTATGTGAAGTTGTTTTTGTTTGGTATCCCATTGTCCCTGAATGTTGTGATTGTTGAGGTGAGCTCCCCAGCCAATCATTGACGCACCTGTTGTAATTATGGTCTGAGGCACAGGGTCTTGAAATGGCCGCCCTGTGTTTAGATTTGTGGAATTCCACCACGGAAGAGACATGTATGTTTGGCGGTCTATGAACACTAGATCTTGAAGTTGACCGTACGCCTGTGACCATTGTTGTGCAAAGCACTGTTGTCAGGGCCGCATGTTTAGTCTTGCATGTGGAACAATTGCAATACATGATGCCCTCATCTCTAACATTTTTATGACAAATCTGACAGTGTAGTGCTGATCTGTATGTATCTGTGTGATTATATTTTGGAATGCTTGCATTATTTGGGCTTGCTAGCGTTTTTAGAGTATTTAGTATTGCACCTAAATACTGTTGTATTTGCGACTTTTGGTAATTTGAGAACCCTAGCGTGTGCAGGGTTTGTATTACGTAATGCGCATGGTTTTGACACTGCGTATGACTGTTTGATTTTATTAGCCAATCGTCCAGATATGGAAAGACATGTATATGTTGTCTTCTTAGGTAGGCTGCGACTACCGCTAGGCACTCTGTCAATACCCTTGGAGCTGTTGTTATTCCGAAGGGTAACACTTTGAACTGATAGTGCTTTCCTTGAATGACACCTGAGATATTTTCTGTGCGCTGGATGGATGGGTATATGAAAATACGCATCCTTGAGGTCTAATGTTGCCATGAAATTGTGTTTTTGAAGTAGGACTAAAACTTATTATTCCACCCAGAACACCACCTGTTCCTGCTTGGAATCTCAATGTTGTACTCCCAGGACTAATGGGCCCACCTTTTGAATCCATGCATTCCTGTGAGATTCAATTATTAACCTGGAAAGTTGCTTTCCTAGTAGCCATTACTTCATTACGAAGAGTTAGTGAAATACAAGCATTCACTCTTGAAGAACCTTTTTTCCAAGTACACAAACAAAGTTGTACTTAGAATTAATCCAACATTTCTGCCAAAAGTTGTATCACCTTTTCACATAAACCAAACTTTGGAATTGCCAGCCTTCTTCCCACAGCCAGATTCAATTGGAGAAAGAGCCCTTCACACTCTACCTTAAAAGAGCTCTAATGTATTATGTGGATAGAACAAAAGAATTCAGAAAAACTGAACAGCTTTTCGTTGCAGGGAATCCTATCTGTAAACAAGGATTAGCAAGATGGATTGTTAAATGTACACAAACATGCTACATTAAGGCAAAAAGAAAAATTTTTAATCACACCTAAAGCTCATTCCACTTGAAAAAAAGGTGCATCTATGGCATTTCTAGGAAACATACCAATGGCAGACATCTGTAAAGCCGCCACATGGTCCACACCACATACGTTTACGAAGCATTACTGTGTATGTGTATTTTCAAAGCAACAGGCCAATGTTGGTCAAGCTGTCTTAAGAACATTATTTCAAACAACTCAAACTCCTACAGGCTCGCCAGGTCATTCTTTGGGTTGAGTAACTGCTTTGTAGCCTATGCACAGCATGAGTATCTGCAGCTACACATGCCATCGAACGGAAAATGTCACTTTCCCAGTGTACATCTGTTCGTGGCATGTAGTGCTGCAGATTCACATGCACCCTCCGTCCTCCCCGGAAGCCTGTAGTCGTTGCAGTTTTTTCTAATTTGTACATATGTATATACATTTTCATGAACATCTATTTTTACTTACTATTTCTATACAACATTTCTATTATTACACTTTATCACTCCGTCCTACATCCTTTTGCAGGAAAACAATCTAACAATGGAGTCAATGCCCATGCACAGTATGACCAAGAGGAGGAGTCACTCGATCCTGTGACTCGGAAAATACTTCTTTGAAGAAAAACAACTTGTAACACTCCGAGCCCAAAACAAGATGGCGGATATGTGCATAGCATGTGTATCTGCAGCCACACATGCCATTGAACATATATTTTTTGTATCGATATCTATCTCAGGGTAATCCATTAACACCTTAAGAAATTTGCAAAGGAAAAAGTAAGGACCACTTTCATGTGTGTCTCCATGCGTCTATTGTAACAAGAAAAGGTTCAGGGGCACATTCATCAGAGACACCTGCTACTCTACTGCCACACCTTCCTCCTTGGCCTTTATCAAATGCCACCACAAATACAGTCACATCATGACAACTAAGGAACAACAGAACACCTGCATGCCAAATCCCAAGTGAACTCCTTTCCACTGATTGTGTGCACACAACAAACACATTAAAAAGGTTATGCCAAGATCCAGATAAATAAGGAAAACATTTCATGTAACAACCTGATTGCAGCTTCTAGAATGATAGATTAACGGGTTGTGCATACACTTTCAATCAATCAACAAATCTGTACAACGCCCCGCTAATCAATGTGTCCCAGCGCTGCTAGACGCATTGAACCTCAGTGCCAAAATTTGCTACTTCCAACAGCCAGGTCTTGAGATGGCATTTGAAGATAAGTTTGTCCTTTAACACCTGAAGATGAAAGGGGAGCGAATTCCAAACTGAGCAGCAAAAAAAGAACAAGCATTGGCAGAGCCAATAGGTCTCACCTATACAAGAGTATTGTCATTATGTTTTTACCATGTGGCTGCTAGAGAGAAGTGGGTTGGAGTGGACTGGAGAAGGGTGGGGTGGACTGAAATGGGGCGAGCTGGATTGGTCTGGGGTGAACTGGATTGGGGTGGGTAGACTGGAGTGATAGGTCAGGGTTTGGGTGGATTGGACTGGGGTGGGGAGGACTGAATGAGGTGGGGTGGGGGGGATTAGATTGACTGGAGTAGAAGGAACGGATTAATTGTACTGGAAAGGGGTGGATAGGACTGAGTGGGGTGGACTGGACTCGGGTGCGGTGTACTCAACTGGAGTGGGGGTGAACTGAACCTGGATGGGGTAGGGTGGTTCGGATTTAGGTAAAGTGGGGAGGATTGGAGTAGAGTGTGGTGCAGTGGGGTGGTCTGGAGCAGAGCGGAATGATTGAAATGGGGTGGGGTGGACTGAATTGTGGTGGGATTATTGGATTGGAGTTGGTGGACTGGGGTGGGGTGGGGTGGATTTGGACTTGGGTGGACTGGGAAGGGGTGGATAGATTAAGATGGGGTTGACTGGGTTGAATGGGGTGGGCTGGGTTGAATGGGGTGGACTTGACTGAGTGGGGTGGATAAGATTGGAGTGGACTGGAGTAGGGTGGATTGGAGTGAGGTGAACTGGATTGGTGTGGGGTGGACAGATTAGAATGGGGTGGAAAGATTGGAGTGGGGTGAATTAGAGTGGTTTTAAGTGAGTTGGATTAGACTGGATTGGATTAAAATAGAATAAGGTAGACTAGACTTGACTGGAGTGGGGGGAATTAAGGTGACTGCATGGGAGTAGGATGGATTGGTTTGGGATGGACTTGATTGGAATGGGGAGGGGAAGAATGGATTGGAGTAGGGTGGGTTGGACTGGAGTAGGGTGGATTGGACCACACTGGTGGAGGAAGCTGGCTCTCTATATAGTGCACTAAAATGAAGTACACTGTGCAGAGAGTCCAGAAGATCCCCAATTGGCTTGGCAAAGTAGATAAGACTAATGCTCTATTTTGTGGTAGTGTGGGCAAGCAGTTGGGCTTATCAGAGGGTAGTGCTAAGCATTTGTTGTACTCAGAGGCAATAAATGAGACACAAAAATAATAAATCCAAGACCAATTAAAAAAAAAAAAAAAAAAAAAAAGAATTAATTTTATTGTTTCAAACCCAAGAACTTCGTAATCAGGTAAGTAGATTTTTAAGCACAAATACCTTGCAGTTTCAGAAATCAACACTTTGTGTGTGCAATTTTCAGAGGTCTCTCAATGTTATCCTATGGATAAAACAATGTTAGGCTAACAGGCGGTTAACAACTACTTACGAGGTCGAGCTCAAGAATGAAAAGTTAAGTACTGGGCACCAATCAAAACCACACCAGCAGGTCACAGCGGGCAGCACTAGGGCAGCCAGGTGCAGTAAGGCGCAGAGTGCTCAATGGTTCTCTAAGGGAATTGGACCTAGTGACAAACAGGCTCTGGCTAGACAGGGACAACAAGCACTTAGGGTGCTCGAGGACGTACATGCACCTTTTGTCCTCTTCTCCAGTGCCCAAGGGTGACAGATGTAGGGGTGTCTTTAGGTGTTGGGGTTTCTGGTCTAGGAGCACTTGTGGTCAGGGGGTCCTGCATGCTGAGGCTGAAGGTGTCATCGCGGAGTCCAGCAAAAGGTGGACCTAGGGTGGGCTCAAGCTTTCAGGAGCTGGGGGATGTCATCGGTACCAGTGACCCACCAAGGATTGGGTCAGAGGTGACAGGCCCAGTGGTTGCTGGAGGGATATTTCTCACTCAAGTGAGTCCAAGATGGGCGAGACCACAATTGACCTGGTCTCTGGACAACTGGGGAACAGCGTTGGCACCTTTGGTTTGGTTGGAGGTCAGTTGCATTAGTCACTTCAGGTGTCGGGTTTCAGAGTTTCCAGAAGCTGTAGGGTTCTTTCCTTGAAGTTTTTGTTGCAGAGCAGGTCTGCTCCTCACTGGAGACTTGAGTCTTTATGGCAGGCCGGACAAGTCGACTTTGTGGGCAGAGCCCTTTGAGGTCAGCAGGCAGTCTGGCATAGTCAGCTGCATCTTTTCCTCTTCTGCAAGTGCAACTCTTCTTTGTCCATGTCTTCTTAGGTAGTCCGGATCGGAGTTCTAGAGTTCAAGAGTGCCACCTAAATACTCAATTTAGGGGTGTTGCAGCGAGTGCCAGGTGAGAGCCAATGGGTCACCTACCTTTAGGGTGACTACACCCCTCATATGACCACTTTTGTTGTGGAGTGGGCATAACCTTATTTCTAGTGGCCTAATTCCTTACAAGCAAGATGGATGAATTTGAAAAGTGATGTCCACTTCAGCCTGTCCAACTTAGGGGTGGGACTAGCATAAAGTAAGGACACCTCCTAATCTGCCTAATTTTTCCACCTGTGCTGCCAACCAAAAGTGGGGTCAGGACAGGGGGGTTTAGTCATCTCCACCATTTGGCGAGATTTGGGTCGCATTACAAAGGCCTTTGAAGCTTCATGCCCTGCAATGTCCAATCCTGGCTGGGTGAGGTGTTAACACCTCCGCTCATTGCAGGCTTTTTTCTCAGGCCCTCCAGAGCGCTAGCTTTCATCTTGGGGGGCCTGAAAGACATCTGTGGTGGCTGAACTGGTCAGGGCCAGTCAGTCAACACTATTAGTAGGTAATGTTTCTGGGGGCACCACTAAGGTGCCCTCTGTGTGCATTTATTAATACATCCATCACTGGAATCAGTGAGGATTTATTATTCTAAGATGTTTGATATCAAACATCCCAGGATTAGACCTAGCAGTGGCATATCTGCTTGTGCAAACATGCCCTCACATGTTTCTTAATGTACCTTAGAGCTCATGTTTACAATTTAGCCTGCACTATCACATGCATTCTGCAATGGCAGCACTGTGTGGGTTTGGCAAGGGATCCCTGGGGGTGGCACAACTGGTGGTGAAGACCCGGGAGACCTTACTTAGTACCCCAGGCCCTAGCTGCCAGGGGAACCATTTCCCAGGGACTTACAGTGGTAGCTAAAGAGTTTGCCAATTGTGCAAAGCAACTGGGGAAAGAGATCGGACACTGGGGACCTGGTTAGCAGGGACCAAGTAACAGTCAAAGCCACATCAGAAACCAGGCAAAAAAGTTGGGGCTAACCATGTCAAAAAGGGTGCTTTTCTACATGACCCCACCACCCCAAATGAAAGAGGATGAAACAAACTATCCCCAAGAGAGCCTTCATATTTTATGTGGAAGAACCTGGAAAAGCCATCTGTACTGGCGTGGTCAGTCCCAGGACTATGTTCCACTATGAAGTCTATTCACTGTAGGGAGATGGACTGCCTTGAGTGTGGGCTTTTCACCTTTCATCTGCATAAGTAAACCGAGAGGCCTGTGTTCAGTTTGAACAAGGA
Source organism: Pleurodeles waltl (assembly GCF_031143425.1). Taxonomy (NCBI): domain Eukaryota; kingdom Metazoa; phylum Chordata; class Amphibia; order Caudata; family Salamandridae; genus Pleurodeles; species Pleurodeles waltl. The sequence continues at coordinate 448,153,303 of NC_090446.1, forward strand.
AGTGAGAGCCAAACAAGTATGGTCTCAGCTTCTTCAGGGACCAAACCACAGTGAAGGCTTCTCTCAATGGCACTCAAACACTGCTCTCTGGATAGTATCCTCCTGCTAATGAACGCAACAGGTTGGTCATGGCCATCATCATTCATTTGAGACAGGACTGCTCCTATCCCATTTTCAGAGGCATCTGTCTGCACTATGAACTGCTTAGTGTAATCTGGAGCTTTGAGAAAAGGTGATGAGCACCTTCAGGCTGTCAAACGCCTTTTGACAGTTCACTAGCCACTTTACTTTCTTTGGAATTTTCTTGGAGGTCGGTTCTGTGAGAGGGGCCACAATGGAGCCATAGCCCTTCACAAACCTCCTGTAGTACCCAGTCAACCCAATGAATGCCCTGACTTGAGTCTGGGTTGTTGGAGCTACCCAGTCCAGACTTGTCTGGATCTCGTCTTGCAGTTGTTGAACTTGGCCTCCACCTACAAGGTTGCCAAAGTATACAACCCAGCCCTGCCCTATCTGGCACTAGCTTGCCTTGATAATGAGGCCTGCCTTTTTCAGAGCCTCAAGGACCTTCCCCAGGTGATCCTGCCAAGTATAGCTAAAGACAGCAATATCATCTAGGTATGCTTCACTTAAGTCTTATAACCCAGCCAGGACTTTGTTTGCCAACTTTTGGAAGGTGTCAGGGGCATCCTTTAATTCAAAGGATATAACTGTGAACTGATAATGCCCATCGGGAGTGGAGAATGCAGATTTTTCTTTTGCTCCAGGGATCAGACGTATCTGCCAGTTGTGAGATCAAACGTACTCAAGATAGTTGGCTGCCAATAACCTGTCAATTAGCTCATCAGGCCCAAGAATGGGATGAGCATCACTTTTTGTGACAACATTGAGATCTCAAAAGTCCACACAAAACCTTGCTTCTTTCTTTCCACCCTGGGAATAAGACTTGGGTGCTAAAACCACTGGGATTGCCCAGGGGCTCTCTCAGTGCTCAATGACTCCCAATTCCAGCATCTTGCTGACCTCAGTTTTGATGCGCTCTTTGACATGGTCAGACTATATATAAATTTTGTCTTTGACAGGTAAGCTGACCCCAGGGCCCACATCATGTGTGCACCATATAGTCTGACCAGGGGTCAAGGAGAAGAGCTCATCATGCTGCTGCAAGAGTTGCTTACTGTCAGCCTGCTGTTCGTCAGTGAGTGTGTCTGAAAAGACCACTCCAACTGAGCCATCTTTTGGATTGCTGGTGAGGAGATCAGGGAGAGGTTCACTCTCTGCTTCCTGTCTCTCATGAGTGACCATGAGTATGGTCATCTCAGCTCTCTCATGATAAGGTATCAGGCAGTTTACAGGTAGGGCTAGTGCAAGAGCCAAAGCCCACCTGGTAGGTGACTTCCCCTTTTCTTTCTAGGATGGGGTAGGGTCCACTCCATTTATCCCAGAGGGCCCAAGGAGCCACAGGTCCTAAAACCCATAACTTCTGCAGGCATTTGGTCATCCTATAGCTTCTGGAGTTCTTGGATGGCCTCAAGGTGTTTGGAAGCTTTTTCCATGTACTCAGTCATCCTGGAACATAGGCCAAGCACATAGTCCACAATGCCCTGCTTGGGTACTCTGAGAGGTCTCTCCCATCCCTCCTTTACAAGAGGAAGTGGTCCCCTTGCAGGATACCCTACAAAAGCTCAAAGGGGGAAAACCCCACTCCCTTCTGTGGCACTTCTCTGTAAGCAAAATCAAGGCATGGCAGTAAAACATTGCATCTCCTTCTGAGTTTTTCAGGGAGTCCACCAATCATGCCTTTCAATGTCTTGTTGAATCTCTGAACAAGGGCATTCATTTGTGGGTGATATGGTGTCCAAACGTACAGGTCACACCACATTCAGCCCACGTGTTTTAGGCAGCCAGATATGAAGTCTGTACCTCTGTCTGACATCACCTCCTTTGGAAAGCCCACTATGTGGAACACAATGAGGGACCTAGCCACTGCAGGAGCCGTAGTAATCCTCAGGGGAATTGCTTCAGGATACCTGGCTGCATGATCCACTACAACCAGAATAAATCTGTTTCCAGATGCTGTTGTAGGGTCAAGGAAACCGGCAACAGTAATCCCTATCCTTTCAAAGGGAATCCCTACCCCTGCAAGTGGAATTAAGAGGGCCTTTGGGTGGCCACCTGTCTTGCCACTGGCTTGACAGATGGCACAGAAGTTACAAAACTCCTTCACTTTCTGGGATATACCTGGCCAGTAGAACTGGTTAAGCAACCAACTCCATGTTTTGGCCTGGTCAAGATACCCAGCTGGGGAATATCATGGGCCAAAGTGAGGAGAAACACTATAAACTGCTGAGGCACTACCACTCTCTTAGTGGAGTCCCTCCTTCTAACAGGTACTGTGGGAGCCACTGATAGTTCCTTTTCCTGATCAGCAGCTTGAGGTCTCAGGCCTTCAAGAGTGGGCCAGGTCCTCCCTAGGGGGGCCGCTGGTCCTAAAAGCTTTGCTGTGTAAGGCCCAAGCTCCTAAGGCTCAGTTCCCTCTGAGGGTGGCAGGTCTTCTCCCTGAGAGAGGACATGATCTGGTGTCTGTTTGGAAGTTGCCTTCCCAGATTTTTTGCCTTTCCACTTAGTAGGTTAGGCCATTATTCCATACTCCAACCCTAATTTTTCACACTGGGCCTTGCTTTGTGCACTTGCGTTTACATAGACCCATTTAGGGATAGCCAGCATAACTGCATGGGTCTTTCTTTCAACCTCACCCCATACTGAGGACTCCAGATCATTTCCTAGCAGACATTGCACAGGTATTGCAGGTGATCCCACCACCTTCTTCTGGCCAGTAACCCCTCCCTCCCCATTATAAGGACCTCATCACCATGGGATGTACTTTAGCCGGATTATCAGCGTTGAGGACTGTGTGTCTCACCAGTTGTAAGGAAATGCCTCCTTGGCATGGTTGCCCCCTGACTTTTTGCCTTTGCTGATGCTATGTTTACAATTGAAAGTGTGCTGAGGCCTGCTAACCAGGCCCCAGCACCAGTGTTCTTTCCCTAACCTGTACTTTTGTATCCACAATTGGCAGACCCTGGCATCCAGATAAGCCCCTTGTAACTGGTACTTCTAGTACCAAGGGCCCTGATGCCAAGTAAGGTCTCTAAGGGCTGCAGCATGTCTTATGCCACCCTGGAGACCTCTCACTCAGCACAGACACACTGCTTACCAGCTTGTGTGTGCTAGTGAGGACAAAACGAGTAAGTCAACATGGCACTCCCCTCAGGGTGCCATGCCAGCCTCTCACTGCCTATGCAGTATAGGTAAGACACCCCTCTAGCAGGCCTTACAGCCCTAAGGCAGGGTGCACTATACCATAGGTGAGGGTACCAGTGCATGAGCATGGTACCCCTACAGTGTCTAAACAAAACCCTAGACATTGTAAGTGCAGGGTAGCCATAAGAGTATATGGTCTGGGAGTCTGTCATACACGAACTCCACAGCACCATAATGGCTACACTGAAAACTGGGAAGTTTGGTATCAAACTTCTCAGCACAATAAATGCACACTGATGCCAGTGTACATTTTATTGTAAAATACACCACAGAGGGCACCTTAGAGGTGCCCCCTGAAACTTAACCGACTATCTGTGTAGGCTGACTAGTTTTAGCAGCCTGCCACAAACCGAGACATGTTGCTGGCCCCATGGGGAGAGTGCCTTTGTCACTCTGAGGCCAGTAACAAAGCCTGCACTGGGTGGAGATGCTAACACCTCCCCCAGGCAGGAATTGTCACACCTGGCGGTGAGCCTCAAAGGCTCACCTCCTTTGTGCCAACCCAGCAGGACACTCCAGCTAGTGGAGTTGCCCGCCCCCTCCGGCCAGGCCCCACTTTTGGCGGCAAGGCCGGAGAAAATAATGAGAAAAACAAGGAGGAGTCACTGGCCAGTCAGGACAGCCCCTAAGGTGTCCTGAGCTGAGGTGACTCTAACTTTTAGAAATCCTCCATCTTGCAGATGGAGGATTCCCCCAATAGGGTTAGGATTGTGACCCCCTCCCCTTGGGAGGAGGCACAAAGAGGGTGTACCCACCCTCAGGGCTAGTAGCCATTGGCTACTAACCCCCCAGACCTAAACACGCCCTTAAATTTAGTATTTAAGGGCTACCCTGAACCCTAGAAAATCAGATTCCTGCAACAACAAGAAGAAGGACTGCCCAGCTGAAAACCCCTGCAGAGGAAGACCAGAAGACAACAACTGCCTTGGCTCCAGAAACTCACCGGCCTGTCTCCTGCCTTCCAAAGAACTCTGCTCCAGCGACGCCTTCCAAAGGGACCAGCGACCTCTGAATCCTCTGAGGACTGCCCTGCTTCGACAACGACAAGAAACTCCCGAGGACAGCGGACCTGCTCCAAAAAGACTGCAACTTTGTTTCCAGAAGCAGCCTTAAAGAACCCTGCAACTCCCCGCAAGAAGCGTGAGACTTGCAACACTGCACCCGGCGACCCCGACTCGGCTGGTGGCGATCCAACACCTCAGGAGGGACCCCAGGACTACTCTGATACTGTGAGTACCAAAACCTGTCCCCCCTGAGCCCCCACAGCGCCGCCTGCAGAGGGAATCCCGAGGCTTCCCCTGACCGCGACTCTTTGAACCTAAAGTCCCGACGCCTGGGAGAGACCCTGCACCCGCAGCCCCCAGGACCTGAAGGACCGGACTTTCACTGGAGAAGTGACCCCCAGGAGTCCCTCTCCCTTGCCCAAGTGGAGGTTTCCCCTAGGAATCCCCCCCTTGCCTGCCTGCAGCGCTGAAGAGATCCCGAGATCTCTCATAGACTAACATTGCGAACCCGACGCTTGTTTCTACACTGCACCCGGCCGCCCCCGCGCCGCTGAGGGTGAAATTTCTGTGTGGACTTGTGTCCCCCCCGGTGCCCTACAAAACCCCCCTGGTCTGCCCTCCGAAGACGCGGGTACTTACCTGCAAGCAGACCGGAACCGGGGCACCCCCTTCTCTCCATTCTAGCCTATGTGTTTTGGGCACCACTTTGAACTCTGCACCTGACCGGCCCTGAGCTGCTGGTGTGGTAACTTTGGGGTTGCTCTGAACCCCCAACGGTGGGCTACCTTGGACCAAGAACTAAGCCCTGTAAGTGTCCTACTTACCTGGTTAACCTAACAAATACTTACCTCCCCTAGGAACTGTGAAAATTGCACTAAGTGTCCACTTTTAAAACAGCTATTTGTGAATAACTTGAAAAGTATACATGCAATTTTGATGATTTGAAGTTCCTAAAGTACTTACCTGCAATACCTTTCGAATGAGATATTACATGTAGAATTTGAACCTGTGGTTCTTAAAATAAACTAAGAAAAGATATTTTTCTATACAAAACCTATTGGCTGGATTTGTCTCTGAGTGTGTGTACCTCATTTATTGTCTATGTGTATGTGCAACAAATGCTTAACACTACTCCTTGGATAAGCCTACTGCTCGACCACACTACCACAAAATAGAGCATTAGTATTATCTCTTTTTGCCACTATCTTACTGTAGGAAGTTGGCTCTGTATGTGCTATTTCAAAGTAAGGAATAGCATGCACAGAGTCCAAGGATTCCCCTTAGAGGTAAAATAGTGGTAAAAATAGATAATACTAATGCTCTATTTTGTGGTAGTGTGGTCGAGCAGTAGGCTTATCCAAGGAGTAGTGTTAAGCATTTGTTGTACATACACATAGACAATAAATGAGGTACACACACTCAGAGACAAATCCAGCCAATAGGTTTTTATATAGAAAAATATCTTTTCTTAGTTTATTTTAAGAACCACAGGTTCAAATTCTACATGTAATAGCTCATTCGAAAGGTATTGCAGGTAAGTACTTTAGGAACTTCAAATCATCAAAATTGCATGTATACTTTTCAAGTTATTGACAAATAGCTGTTTTAAAAGTGGACACTTAGTGCAATTTTCACAGTTCCTAGGGGAGGTAAGTTTTGATTAGTTTTTCCAGGTAAGTAAGACACTTACAGGGTTCAGTTCTTGGTCCAAGGTAGCCCACCGTTGGGGGTTCAGAGCAACCCCAAAGTCACCACACCAGCAGCTCAGGGCCGGTCAGGTGCAGAGTTCGAAGTGGTGCCCAAAACACATAGGCTAGAATGGAGGGAAGGGGGTGCCCCGGTTCCGGTCTGCTTGCAGGTAAGTACCCGCGTCTTCGGAGGGCAGACCAGGGGGGTTTTGTAGGGCACCGGGGGGGACACAAGTCCACACAGAAATTTCACCCTCAGCGGCGCGGGGGCGGCCGGGTGCAGTGTAGAAACAAGCGTCGGGTTTGTAATGGAAGTCAATGGGAGATCTAGGGATCTCTTCAGCGCTGCAGGCAGGCAAGGGGGGGGTTCCTCGGGGAAACCTCCACTTGGTCAAGGGAGAGGGACTCCTGGGGGTCACTCCTCCAGTGAAAGTCCGGTCCTTCAGGTCCTGGGGGCTGCGGGTGCAGGGTCTCTCCCAGGTGTCGGGACTTTGGATTCAAGGAGTCGCGGTCAGGGGAAGCCTCGGGATTCCCTCTGCAGGCGGCGCTGTGGGGGCTCAGGGGGGACAGGTTTTGGTACTCACAGTATCAGAGTAGTCCTGGGGTCCCTCCTGAGGCGTCGGATCTCCACCAGCCGAGTCGGGGTCGCCGGGTGCAGTGTTGCAAGTCTCACGCTTCTTGCGGGGAGCTTGCAGGGATCTTTAAAGTTGCTGGAAACAAAGTTGCAGCTTTTCTTGGAGCAGGTCCGCTGTCCTCGGGAGTTTCTTGTCTTTTCGAAGCAGGGGCAGTCCTCAGAGGATGTCGAGGTCGCTGGTCCCTTCGGAAGGCGTCGCTGGAGCAGGATCTTTGGAAGGCAGGAGACAGGCCGGTGAGTTTCTGGAGCCAAGGCAGTTGTCGTCTTCTGGTCTTCCGCTGCAGGGGTTTTCAGCTGGGCAGTCCTTCTTCTTGTTGCAGGAATCTAATTTTCTAGGGTTCAGGGTAGCCCTTAAATACTAAATTTAAGGGCGTGTTTAGGTCTGGGGGGTTAGTAGCCAATGGCTACTAGCCCTGAGGGTGGGTACACCCTCTTTGTGCCTCCTCCCAAGGGGAGGGGGTCACAATCCTAACCCTATTGGGGGAATCCTCCATCTGCAAGATGGAGGATTTCTAAAAGTTAGAGTCACCTCAGCTCAGGACACCTTAGGGGCTGTCCTGACTGGCCAGTGACTCCTCCTTGTTATTCTCATTATTTTCTCCGGCCTTGCCGCCAAAAGTGGGGCCTGGCCGGAGGGGGCGGGCAACTCCACTAGCTGGAGTGTCCTGCTGGGTTGGCACAAAGGAGGTGAGCCTTTGAGGCTCACCGCCAGGTGTGACAATTCCTGCCTGGGAGAGGTGTTAGCATCTCCACCCAGTGCAGGCTTTGTTACTGGCCTCAGAGTGACAAAGGCACTCTCCCCATGGGGCCAGCAACATGTCTCGGTTTGTGGCAGGCTGCTAAAACTAGTCAGCCTACACAGATAGTCGGTTAAGTTTCAGGGGGCACCTCTAAGGTGCCCTCTGTGGTGTATTTTACAATAAAATGTACACTGGCATCAGTGTGCATTTATTGTGCTGAGAAGTTTGATACCAAACTTCCCAGTTTTCAGTGTAGCCATTATGGTGCTGTGGAGTTCGTGTTTGACAGACTCCCAGACCATATACTCTTATGGCTACCCTGCACTTACAATGTCTAAGGTTTTGTTTAGACACTGTAGGGGTACCATGCTCATGCACTGGTACCCTCACCTATGGTATAGTGCACCCTGCCTTAGGGCTGTAAGGCCTGCTAGAGGGGTGTCTTACCTATACTGCATAGGCAGTGAGAGGCTGGCATGGCACCCTGAGGGGAGTGCCATGTCGACTTACTCGTTTTGTCCTCACTAGCACACACAAGCTGGCAAGCAGTGTGTCTGTGCTGAGTGAGAGGTCTCCAGGGTGGCATAAGACATGCTGCAGCCCTTAGAGACCTTCCTTGGCATCAGGGCCCTTGGTACTAGAAGTACCAGTTACAAGGGACTTATCTGGATGCCAGGGTCTGCCAATTGTGGATACAAAAGTACAGGTTAGGGAAAGAACACTGGTGCTGGGGCCTGGTTAGCAGGCCTCAGCACACTTTCAATTGTAAACATAGCATCAGCAAAGGCAAAAAGTCAGGGGGCAACCATGCCAAGGAGGCATTTCCTTACACAACCCCCCCCCAAACGAAAGAGGATGAGACTAACCTTTCCCAAGAGAGTCTTCATTTTCTAAGTGGAAGAACCTGGAAAGGCCATCTGCATTGGCATGGGCAGTCCCAGGTCTGTGTTCCACTATAAAGTCCATTCCCTGTAGGGAGATGGACCACCTCAACAGTTTAGGATTTTCACCTTTCATTTGCATCAGCCATTTGAGAGGTCTGTGGTCAGTTTGAACTAGGAAGTGAGTCCCAAAGAGGTATGGTCTCAGCTTCTTCAGGGACCAAACCACAGCAAAGGCCTCCCTCTCAATGGCACTCCAACGCTGCTCCCTGGGGAGTAACCTCCTGCTAATGAAAGCAACAGGCTGGTCAAGGCCATCATCATTTGTTTGGGACAAAACTGCCCCTATCCCATGTTCAGAGGCATCAGTCTGCACAATGAACTGCTTAGAATAATCTGGAGCTTTGAGAACTGGTGCTGAGCACATTGCCTGTTTCAGGGTGTCAAAGGCCTGTTGGCAGTCCACAGTCCAGTTTACTTTCTTGGGCATTTTCTTGGAGGTGAGTTCAGTGAGGGCTGTCACAATGGATCCATATCCCTTCACAAACCTCCTGTAGTACCCAGTCAAGCCAAGGAATGCCCTGACTTGAGTCTGGGTTTTTGGAGCTACCCAGTCCAGAATAGTCTGGATCTTGGGTTGGAGTGGCTGAACTTGGCCTCCACCTACAAGGTGTCCCAAGTAAACCACAGTTCCCTGCCCTATCTGGCATTTGGATGCCTTGATAGAGAGGCCTGCAGATTGCAGAGCCTTCAAAACCTTTCTCAGGTGGACCAGGTGATCCTGCCAGGTGGAGCTAAAGACAGCAATATCATCAAGATAAGCTGTGCTAAAGGACTCCAAGCCAGCAAGGACTTGATTCACCAACCTTTGGAAGGTGGCAGGGGCATTCTTTAAACCAAAGGGCATAACAGTAAACTGATAATGCCCATCAGGTGTGGAGAATGCTGTCTTTTCTTTTGCTCCAGGTGCCATTTTTATTTGCCAGTACCCTGCTGTCAAGTCAAAGGTACTTAGAAATTTGGCAGCACCTAATTTATCAATGAGCTCATCAGCTCTTGGAATTGGATGGGCATCTGTCTTGGTGACCGAATTGAGCCCTCTGTAGTCCACACAAAACCTCATCTCTTTCTTTCCCTCTTTGGTGTGAGGTTTGGGGACTAAGACCACTGGGCTAGCCCAGGGGCTGTCAGAGCGCTCAATCACTCCCAATTCCAGCATCTTGTGGACTTCCACCTTGATGCTTTCCTTAACATGGTCAGACTGTCTGAAGATTTTGTTCTTGACAGGCATGCTGTCTCCTGTGTCCACATCATGGGTACACAGGTGGGTCTGACCAGGGGTTAGGGAGAAAAGCTCAGGAAACTGTTGTAGGACTCTCCTACAATCAGCCTGCTGTTGGCCAGAGAGGGTGTCTGAGTAGATCACTCCATCTACTGTGCCATCTTTTGGGTCTGATGACAGAAGATCAGGGAGAGGTTCACTCTCTGCTTCCTGATCCTCATCTGTTACCATTAACAGATTCACATCAGCCCTGTCATGGAAGAGCTTAAGGCGGTTCACATGGATCACCCTCTTGGGGCTCCTGCTTGTGCCCAGGTCCACCAAGTAGGTGACCTGACTCTTCCTCTCTAGTACTGGGTAAGGGCCACTCCATTTGTCCTGGAGTGCCCTGGGAGCCACAGGCTCCAGAACCCAGACTTTCTGCCCTGGTTGGAACTCAACCAGTGCAGCCTTTTGGTCATACCAAAACTTCTGGAGCTGTTGGCTGGCCTCAAGGTTTTTGGTTGCCTTTTCCATGTACTCTGCCATTCTAGAGCGAAGGCCAAGTACATAGTCCACTATGTCCTGTTTAGGCTCATGGAGAGGTCTCTCCCAGACTTCTTTAACAAGGGCAAGTGGTCCCCTTACAGGATGACCAAACAGAAGTTCAAAGGGTGAGAACCCTACTCCCTTCTGTGGTACCTCCCTGTAAGCGAAAAGCAGACATGGCAGGAGGACATCCCATCTCCTTTTGAGTTTTTCTGGGAGCCCCATGATCATGCCCTTTAATGTCTTGTTGAATCTCTCAACTAAGCCATTAGTTTGTGGATGGTAAGGTGTAGTGAATTTATAAGTCACTCCACACTCATTCCACATGTGCTTTAGGTATGCTGACATGAAGTTGGCACCTCTGTCAGACACCACCTCCTTAGGGAAACCCACTCTGGTAAAGATACCAATGAGGGCCTTGGCTACTGCAGGGGCAGTAGTCGACCTAAGGGGAATAGCTTCAGGATACCTGGTAGCATGATCCACTACTACCAGGATATACATATTTCCTGAGGCTGTGGGAGGTTCCAGTGGACCAACTATGTCCACACCCACTCTTTCAAAGGGCACCCCCACCACAGGAAGTGGAATGAGGGGGGCCTTTGGATGCCCACCTGTCTTACCACTGGCTTGACAGGTGGGGCAGGAGAGGCAAAACTCCTTAACCATGTTGGACATATTGGGCCAGTAGAAGTGGTTGACTAACCTCTCCCACGTCTTGGTTTGTCCCAAATGTCCAGCAAGGGGAATGTCATGGGCCAATGTTAGGATGAACTCTCTGAACAGCTGAGGCACTACCACTCTCCTAGTGGCACCAGGTTTGGGGTCTCTGGCCTCAGTGTACAGGAGCCCATCTTCCCAATAGACCCTATGTGTTCCATTTTTCTTGCCTTTGGACTCTTCAGCAGCTTGCTGCCTAAGGCCTTCAAGAGAGGGACAGGTTTCTTGTCCCTTACACAGCTCTTCCCTTGAGGGTCCCCCTGGGCCTAAGAGCTCAACCTGATAAGGTTCAAGCTCCAAAGGCTCAGTTCCCTCAGAGGGCAGAACTTCTTCCTGAGAAGAGAGGTTCCCTTTCTTTGGCTGTGTTGCAGTTGGTTTCCCAACTGACTTTCCTGTTCTCTTGGTAGGCTGGGCCATTTTTCCAGACTCCAGCTCTACTTTTTCACCCTGTGCCTTGCATTGTGCTCTTGTTTTCACACACACCAGTTCAGGGATACCCAGCATTGCTGCATGGGTTTTTAGTTCTACCTCAGCCCATGCTGAGGACTCCAGGTCATTTCCAAGCAGACAGTCCACTGGGATATTTGAGGAGACCACCACCTGTTTCAGGCCATTGACCCCTCCCCATTCTAAAGTAACCATTGCCATGGGATGTACTTTTCTCTGATTGTCAGCGTTGGTGACTGTGTAAGTTTTTCCAGTCAGGTATTGGCCAGGGGAAACCAGTTTCTCTGTCACCATGGTGACACTGGCACCTGTATCCCTCAGGCCCTCTATTCTAGTCCCATTAATTAAGAGTTGCTGTCTGTATTTTTGCATGTTAGGCGGCCAGACAGCTAGTGTGGCTAAATCCACCCCACCCTCAGAAACTAGAGTAGCTTCAGTGTGGACCCTGATTTGCTCTGGGCACACTGTTGATCCCACTTGGAGACTAGCCATACCAGTGTTACCTGGATGGGAGTTTGGAGTGGAACCTTTCTTGGGACAGGCCTTGTCTCCAGTTTGGTGTCCATGCTGTTTACAGCTATGACACCAGGCCTTTTTGGGATCAAAGTTTTTACCCTTGTACCCATTGTTTTGTGAAGAGGCTCTGGGCCCACCCTCCTGTGCAGGTTTTTGGGGGCCTGTAGAAGACTCTTTACTATTTTTAGTTTTGGTTGTCTCATCACCCTTCTGCTGGGGAGTCTTTGTGACCCCTTTCTTTTGGTCACCCCCTGTTGAAGTCTTGGACACCCTTGTCTTGACCCAATGGTCCGCCTTCTTTCCCAATTCTTGGGGAGAAATTGGTCCTAGGTCTACCAGATGCTGATGCAGTTTATCATTGAAACAATTACTTAACAGGTGTTCCTTCACAAATAAATTGTACAGCCCATCATAATTACTTACACCACTGCCTTGAATCCAACCATCTAGTGTTTTCACTGAGTAGTCAACAAAGTCAACCCAGGTCTGGCTCGAGGATTTTTGAGCCCCCCTGAACCTAATCCTGTACTCCTCAGTGGAGAATCCAAAGCCCTCAATCAGGGTACCCTTCATGAGGTCATAAGATTCTGCATCTTGTCCAGAGAGTGTGAGGAGTCTATCCCTACACTTTCCTGTGAACATTTCCCAAAGGAGAGCACCCCAGTGAGATTTGTTCACTTTTCTGGTTACACAAGCCCTCTCAAAAGCTGTGAACCATTTGGTGATGTCATCACCATCTTCATATTTAGTTACAATCCCTTTGGGGATTTTCAACATGTCAGGAGAATCTCTGACCCTATTTATATTGCTGCCACCATTGATGGGTCCTAGGCCCATCTCTTGTCTTTCCCTCTCTATGGCTAGGATCTGTCTTTCCAAAGCCAATCTTTTGGCCATCCTGGCTAACTGGATGTCCTCTTCACTGGAGTTATCCTCAGTGATTTCAGAGTTGTTGGTCCCTCCTGTGAGGGAACCAGCATCTCTGACTATTATTTGTGGAGTCAGGGCTTGAGAAGCCCTGCTCTCCCTAAGTAGGACTGGAGGGGGGGAATTTCCCTCCAAGTCACTATCTTCATCCTCTGAGTTGCCATCCTCAGAGGGGTTGGCCTTTTCAAACTCTGCCAAAAGCTCCTGGAGCTGTACTTTGGTAGGTTTGGGGCCCATTGCTATTTTCTTTAGTTTACAGAGTGACCTTAGCTCTCTCATCTGTAGATGGAGGTAAGGTGTGGTGTCGAGTTCCACCACATTCACATCTGTGCTAGACATTATGCTTCTAAAAGTTGGAATACTTTTTAAGAAACTAAAACTGGTTCTAGAATCTAATTCAAACTTTTAACAAACTTTTAAACTCTAAAAGAAATGCTAACCAGGATCTAACACAAGGCCCTAGCAGGTCTTTTAAGAATTTAGAAAACTTTTCAAATTGCAAAAATCAATTTCTAATGACAATTTTGGAATTTGTCGTGTGATCAGGTATTGGCTGAGTAGTCCAGCAAATGCAAAGTCTTGTACCCCACCGCTGATCCACCAATGTAGGAAGTTGGCTCTGTATGTGCTATTTCAAAGTAAGGAATAGCATGCACAGAGTCCAAGGATTCCCCTTAGAGGTAAAATAGTGGTAAAAATAGATAATACTAATGCTCTATTTTGTGGTAGTGTGGTCGAGCAGTAGGCTTATCCAAGGAGTAGTGTTAAGCATTTGTTGTACATACACATAGACAATAAATGAGGTACACACACTCAGAGACAAATCCAGCCAATAGGTTTTTATATAGAAAAATATCTTTTCTTAGTTTATTTTAAGAACCACAGGTTCAAATTCTACATGTAATAGCTCATTCGAAAGGTATTGCAGGTAAGTACTTTAGGAACTTCAAATCATCAAAATTGCATGTATACTTTTCAAGTTATTGACAAATAGCTGTTTTAAAAGTGGACACTTAGTGCAATTTTCACAGTTCCTAGGGGAGGTAAGTTTTGATTAGTTTTTCCAGGTAAGTAAGACACTTACAGGGTTCAGTTCTTGGTCCAAGGTAGCCCACCGTTGGGGGTTCAGAGCAACCCCAAAGTCACCACACCAGCAGCTCAGGGCCGGTCAGGTGCAGAGTTCGAAGTGGTGCCCAAAACACATAGGCTAGAATGGAGGGAAGGGGGTGCCCCGGTTCCGGTCTGCTTGCAGGTAAGTACCCGCGTCTTCGGAGGGCAGACCAGGGGGGTTTTGTAGGGCACCGGGGGGGACACAAGTCCACACAGAAATTTCACCCTCAGCGGCGCGGGGGCGGCCGGGTGCAGTGTAGAAACAAGCGTCGGGTTTGTAATGGAAGTCAATGGGAGATCTAGGGATCTCTTCAGCGCTGCAGGCAGGCAAGGGGGGGGTTCCTCGGGGAAACCTCCACTTGGTCAAGGGAGAGGGACTCCTGGGGGTCACTCCTCCAGTGAAAGTCCGGTCCTTCAGGTCCTGGGGGCTGCGGGTGCAGGGTCTCTCCCAGGTGTCGGGACTTTGGATTCAAGGAGTCGCGGTCAGGGGAAGCCTCGGGATTCCCTCTGCAGGCGGCGCTGTGGGGGCTCAGGGGGGACAGGTTTTGGTACTCACAGTATCAGAGTAGTCCTGGGGTCCCTCCTGAGGCGTCGGATCTCCACCAGCCGAGTCGGGGTCGCCGGGTGCAGTGTTGCAAGTCTCACGCTTCTTGCGGGGAGCTTGCAGGGATCTTTAAAGTTGCTGGAAACAAAGTTGCAGCTTTTCTTGGAGCAGGTCCGCTGTCCTCGGGAGTTTCTTGTCTTTTCGAAGCAGGGGCAGTCCTCAGAGGATGTCGAGGTCGCTGGTCCCTTCGGAAGGCGTCGCTGGAGCAGGATCTTTGGAAGGCAGGAGACAGGCCGGTGAGTTTCTGGAGCCAAGGCAGTTGTCGTCTTCTGGTCTTCCGCTGCAGGGGTTTTCAGCTGGGCAGTCCTTCTTCTTGTTGCAGGAATCTAATTTTCTAGGGTTCAGGGTAGCCCTTAAATACTAAATTTAAGGGCGTGTTTAGGTCTGGGGGGTTAGTAGCCAATGGCTACTAGCCCTGAGGGTGGGTACACCCTCTTTGTGCCTCCTCCCAAGGGGAGGGGGTCACAATCCTAACCCTATTGGGGGAATCCTCCATCTGCAAGATGGAGGATTTCTAAAAGTTAGAGTCACCTCAGCTCAGGACACCTTAGGGGCTGTCCTGACTGGCCAGTGACTCCTCCTTGTTATTCTCATTATTTTCTCCGGCCTTGCCGCCAAAAGTGGGGCCTGGCCGGAGGGGGCGGGCAACTCCACTAGCTGGAGTGTCCTGCTGGGTTGGCACAAAGGAGGTGAGCCTTTGAGGCTCACCGCCAGGTGTGACAATTCCTGCCTGGGAGAGGTGTTAGCATCTCCACCCAGTGCAGGCTTTGTTACTGGCCTCAGAGTGACAAAGGCACTCTCCCCATGGGGCCAGCAACATGTCTCGGTTTGTGGCAGGCTGCTAAAACTAGTCAGCCTACACAGATAGTCGGTTAAGTTTCAGGGGGCACCTCTAAGGTGCCCTCTGTGGTGTATTTTACAATAAAATGTACACTGGCATCAGTGTGCATTTATTGTGCTGAGAAGTTTGATACCAAACTTCCCAGTTTTCAGTGTAGCCATTATGGTGCTGTGGAGTTCGTGTTTGACAGACTCCCAGACCATATACTCTTATGGCTACCCTGCACTTACAATGTCTAAGGTTTTGTTTAGACACTGTAGGGGTACCATGCTCATGCACTGGTACCCTCACCTATGGTATAGTGCACCCTGCCTTAGGGCTGTAAGGCCTGCTAGAGGGGTGTCTTACCTATACTGCATAGGCAGTGAGAGGCTGGCATGGCACCCTGAGGGGAGTGCCATGTCGACTTACTCGTTTTGTCCTCACTAGCACACACAAGCTGGCAAGCAGTGTGTCTGTGCTGAGTGAGAGGTCTCCAGGGTGGCATAAGACATGCTGCAGCCCTTAGAGACCTTCCTTGGCATCAGGGCCCTTGGTACTAGAAGTACCAGTTACAAGGGACTTATCTGGATGCCAGGGTCTGCCAATTGTGGATACAAAAGTACAGGTTAGGGAAAGAACACTGGTGCTGGGGCCTGGTTAGCAGGCCTCAGCACACTTTCAATTGTAAACATAGCATCAGCAAAGGCAAAAAGTCAGGGGGCAACCATGCCAAGGAGGCATTTCCTTACACTTACCTCTAAGGGGAACCCTTGGACTCTGTGCATACTATTCCTTACTTTGAAATAGTGCATACAGAGCCAACTTCCTACACCAGTCAGATACTGCTCTGAGGACACCAGCTGCTCCGTCACTATCGCGACACTGGCACCAGTGTCTCAGTGCTTCAACTTGAATCCCATTGGTATGAGGCTTTTGTCCGTATCTCTCCAGATTACTGGGCCAGACAGCCAGGGCAGCTACATTCACCCTACCCTCCGAGACAAAATTTGCCTCAGTAGGCTTATTGACAGGGTCAGGGCCTACTTGGATTTCCATACGGAAACTTACCACTGAATTTACTGCAGGTGCACTAAAGGCATTCTTTTATTGGGACATGCAAGATCTCCAGTTTGGTGTCCATTGGCTTTGCAGTCATGGCACCAAGCCTTCCTGAGATCCCAATTTTACCCCTTGTACCCACCCTTGGGATGGTGGATCCAGTCATCTGCCTTCTTCCCCAACTCTTGAGTAGAAAGTGGGCCTATGGCTAACCAGGTACTGAAGTAGCTTATCCTAAATACAATTTCTCAATAGATGCTCTTTCATTAGTAAATTGTAAAGCCCTTCATAATCATGTACAGTTTTATCTTGTCCTCTTCAGGAGTAAGCCCAAAGCCCTCAAATCAGGGTATTCTTCACGAGGTCATAGGATCTAGCATCTCCCTCATTCAGAGTCAGGAGTCTATCCCTACACTTTCCAGAGAACAGTTCCCAAAGGAGCGAGCCCAAGTACTTTTTCTTAACCTCACTGGATTCACAGGCCCCCCCCAAAGACTGAGCAACTTGGTGAAATAATCACCTTCCTTATATTATGGGACAGTCACTTCAGGTGACTTCAAAGTCAGAGTGTGCTACTCTGTCCCTAGTTATTATACTGCTGCCACCATTCATGGGTATTAAATCCATTTCTGCTTTTTCCCTTACTATGGCCAGTATCCCCCATACTCTAGGGTAATTCTTCAAGCCAATCTCTGTAGAAGAAGTTCCTCTTCGGAGAGTTCTTCTCTGGATCTTGAGAAACCTCAGCCCTTCTCACTAGATCACCTTGGCCAGGGTCAGTAACTCCATCAGTAGGATGGGCCGCCCGCTCATACTCTGCCAGTAGTTTCTGGAACCTTACAGTGGTAATGTCTGAGCCTGTTTTTATTTTGTACCCTTTACAGAGGGCCCTTAACTGTTTGTGGGGAAGCTTAAAGTAAGGGTTGAGGCTCCACAACCCTATAATTTGAGGTACTCATTATTTTACTAAATTTAGGACCTTTTTGAGCTAGAGAAAAAGAACCCTCAGAAGCGTTTTGCAGTACTACCTAAAGTCTAAGTTTTTAAGACTTTTACGGTTAAGCTACAGGGACCTAACCAGGGCCCTAACATTATTTTTAAGAATTTGGAAAAATACTAAATTCAATAAATGCAATTTTTGGATTTGTGTATTCACTTATTGACCAAGCAGTGTCAGCAAATGCAAAGTTGCAGACCCCACAGCTGTTCCACCAATGTAGGAAACTGGCTCTCTATACAGTGCCCTAAAATGAAGTATACTGTGGAGAGAATCCAGTAGATCTCAAATAGGCTTTGCAGAGGCAAAAGTAGACTGGACCAATGCTCTATTTTGTGGTTATGTGGGCAACCAGATAGGCTTATCAGAGGGTAGTGCTAAACATTTGTTGTATTCAACAGAGGTAATGAATGAGAGACACACACACACTCAAAGAATAAAAAAAATCTTTCTAAATTGGTCTTGGATTTATGTGTTTCAAACCCAAGAACGTCATAATCAGGAACGTAGACTGAAGTGTATATACTTAGCAGTATCAGAAATCAACAGTGCAATCTTCAGAGTTGTCTCAATATTATCCTATGAAGGAAAAACAATATTCAGCAAGCACAGGGCTATCACCAACTTACAAGGTTAAGCTCGGGAAGCAAACGTAAGTACTGGACACTGATCAAAACCACACCAGCAGGTCACACTAGGCAGCACTTTGGCGGCCGGGTGCAGGGGTGCAATGGTTCTCTATGGAAGTTGGACCTGTATACATACAGCCTGCAAGCTCTGACTAGGAAGCCAGTAAGGGTCAACAAGTATGTACATAGTAGACCTAAGGGTGCTCTGGGACATAGGTGCACCTTTGGCCCTCCTCTCTAGAGCCTAGGGGTGACAGATACAGAGGTGTCTTTAGGCACTGGGTTTTATCGTCTGGGACCACTTGCGGTCAGGTGTGCCTGAGTGTTGAGGCTGCAGGCTTCATTGTGTATATCAGTCAAGGGGGGACCCAGGCTGGACTCTAGCTCTCAGGAGTTGGGGGGACATTGTTGGCACTAGTGACCCTCTGTAGGATCGGGTCAGAGGTGACAGGTGAAGTGGTTCTTGGAGGTTTCATGTTTTCTCTCACCACCAAGCTGTATACAGCAGACCTAAGGCAGGGTACATTATATTACAGGAGAGGAGCTATTAACAAGAGCAAATATGCCCCTGCCAGCCTCTCAATTCTCAGACATGGAAAGTGGACAGGGAAGCCATTTAAAGTACATGTGCTGGACACTGGTCACTACGAGTTCCCCAGCCACAGGATGGCTTCACTGAAAATAGGGATGTTTGGTATCAAACATCTTGTATTAATAACCCCTCACTGATGCCAGTGATGAATTTATTTATTAATACATGCACCTAGAGCGCACCTTAGAGGTGACCTGCCACCAACACACAGGTTTCTGACCGCTAGGGTAACAGCCTTTGCTCTCAGGTGGACTGAAAGAAAGCCTGCTCTGGCAGGGGTGTTAGCACACCTATCATAACAGGATGACCTCCGGAACTGCATTCCAATGCAGGTGCCTGCAAAGAAGCCCATCGCCCTTGATATGTAGACTTGGCATCCCTCAAAGGAGAAGGATGCCAAACCACTGCCCAGGGCTTTTTTGGCACCTGGACAGGTGGGAAAATTAGTAGTCAAAATGGCGAGGCCACCTCTCGGGTTAGTCCCACCCCTAAGGTGAGCTGACTGATGCCCATGTTCGGAGCTACCATTATGTAGCTCAACACAGGACCTGTGTCCAGTACACGGGTAAAATCTGTTCCCCTGTTCTTACGAAGTCCAGTGCAAGGGAACTGGAGTTCGTAGGGGCACCTCTGCTCATGCAGGGGTGCCCTCACACACAGGTACCTGCACACTGCCCTCTGGGCTAGGAGGGCCTACCATAGGGGTGACTTGCAGTGACCTGTTGTATTGAACTGTGGTGAAAGGGTGCACGCACCTTTTCACTTTATGACAGGCCTGCAGACATTTTGCAAGGGCTCCCTTTGGCAGCACAATACATGCTGCAGCCCATTGGGGGGGGGGGGGGGGGGGGGACTGGTGTCCCAATGCCCTGGGTACCCAAGTACCATATACTAGAGAGACACCAATATGCCAATTGTGGAGTGCATAAAGGGCCTAAGTAAATACATTTGGAGGGGGAGAGCACAATCCCTGGGGTCCTTGTTAGCAGGATCACAGTGAAAATAATCTAAGCACACTGATAGCAGAAAGAAAGTGGGATAACCATGCCAAAAAGAGGGTGCTTTCCCATAAAACCCTCCTCTCCCCAAACGAAGGCCAATAAGACTAACCTTGCCCAGTTGAGTCTTCATTGTGTAAGTGGAAATATCTGGAGAGTGGTTACTCCCAGGTCTATGTTCCACTGTATAGTCCATTCCCTGTAGGGAAATGGACCACCTCAACAATTTGGGATTCTCACCTTTCACTTACTTGAGCCACGGGAGGGGCTTGTGGTCTGTGTAAACAAGGAAGTGAGTGCTACACAAGTATGGCCTCTGCTTCTTCAAGGTCTAGACCACAGCAAAGGTCATTCTTTTAAAGGCTGACCAATGCTTTTCCCTGGGGGTCAACCTTCTGCTTACGAAAGCTACAGGTTAGTCCTGGCCCTCATCATTTAGTTGTGAGAGTCCTGCTCCTATCCCTAACTCAGAAGCATCTGTTTGTACAATAAATTGTTTGGAGTAATCAGAGCTTCTTAAATGGGAGCAGAGCACATTGCCTGTTTGAGGTCATCAAAAGCTTTGACAGCTAGCTGTCCATAAAACCTTTTTGGGCATCCTTTTGGATGTGAGATCATTTAAGGGGATACAATCAAGCCATAGAGTTCTTGGTGAACCTCCTATAGTACCCAATCAGGCCTAGGAAGGCTCTGACTTATGTTTGAGTTGTAGGAACAGTCAAATCCAGGATTGGCTGGATTTTGCCCTGGAGTGGCTGGTTCTGGCCTCCATCTACCAGATGCCCCAGATAAACCACTTTTCCCTGCCCTATCTGACATTTTCAAGCCTTGATAGTGAGGCCTGCTCTCTGCAGAGCCTCCAATACTTTCCAAGGTGAGCCAGGTGATCCTCCCAGGTGGAGCTAAACACAGCTAAGCGGTCAAGATAAGCTGCACAGAGCTTTCCAGGCCTTGGAGAAGTTTGTCCACCAACCTTTGAAATATGACAGGGGTTTACTTCAAACCACAGGACGTCACTGTAAAGTTATAGTGCCCACTAGGATTGGAGAATGCAGTTTTGGGTTTGGCATCCTCTGCTAACTTTATCTGCCAGTATCCAGCAGTTAAATTAAAGGTGCTAAGATACTTGGCAGCAGCCAGAATATCTATCAGCTCATCTGGCCTAGTGATTGGATGAGCATCAGTTTTTGCTACTGTATTGAGGCCTCTGTAGTCCACACAGAACCTCATCTCTTTATTGAGTGGAGTTTTGGTACTAGGACTACAGGACTAGCCCAAGGGATGTCAGACTCCGAGGTCAAGAAGCTTTTGCACTTCTCCCTTGGTTTATCCCCTGACATGATCAGGCTGTCTGTTTATTTTACTTTTGACAGATAGGCTGCCACCTGAGTCAATGGTGTGTTCTTTGCAGATTCCTTCTTCTTGTCCTCAGCCCCTGTGGGAGCTTTCCTACCCACCCTGTTGCAGACCCATTTATCTGCCTTCTTTCCCAATTCTAGGGGAGAGGTCAGATCAGAGTCCACCACGTACTGATGCAGCTGTTCAGAAAGGCAATTGTTAAGAATGTAGCCTCTTAAAATTAGATTGTACAAGTCCTGATAAACATTTACATTGCTTCCATTCACCCAGCCTTCCAGAGCTTTAACAGAGCAGACCACAAAATCTACCCAATCCTGGGAGGACTCATTTTTAGTCCCCCTGAACTTAATTCTATATTGTTCAGAGAACATCCTTTTGTTGGTCAGAGAGGCAGTCAGCAAGCACAACTCCCTCTACTGAATGATCTACTGTATTCTGAAAGAAGAGGTCAGGGAGGGGGTCACTCTCTTCTTCCTGACCGTCATCAGTGGCCATGAGTAAAGTCATGTCAGCCCTGTCATAATAAGGTTTTAGGCGATTCACATGAAGCACCCTGTGGAGGCTTCTGGGAGTGCCCAGGTCAACCAGGTAGGTGACCTCACCTTTTCTCTCCACAATAGTGTAGGGGCCACTACATTTATCTTGGAGTGGCCTGGGAGCAAAGGCTCCAGGACCCACACCTTCTATCCTGGCTGGTAAACACTCATGACAACCTTCTGGTCATGCCACTGCTTCTGCAGTTCTTAGCTGGACTGAAGATTTTTAGATGCCCTCTTCATGAATTAGGCCATTCTGGATCTTAGGCCCAATACATAATCCACAATGTCCTGTTTCGGAGGCTTGGGAGGTTGCTACCAGCCTTTTCTTTACCAGGCCAAGTGGACCCCTGACAGGGTGCCCAAATAAAATTTCAAAGGGCCTGTAGCCTACTCCTTTTGAGGAACCTCCCTGTAGGTGGAAAGGAGGCAAGGCAATACGACATCCCACCTCCTTCTGAGTTTTTCTGAGAGTCCCATGATCATGCCTTTGTGGGTTTTGTTGAATCTCTCAACTAACCCATTTGTTTGTGGATGATAAGGAGTGGTAAATTGTAAGTGACACCACACTACTTACATATGGCTTTAAGGTATGCAGACATGAAGTTTGCATCTCTGTCTGATGAAACCTCTTTAGGAAACCTCCACCCTGAACAGATTCCCAGGAGGGCCTTGGCCACTGCAGGGGCTGTAGTAGTCCTAAGAGGAATTGCCCCTGGGTACCTGGTAGCATGGTCCTCCACCACCACCACCAGTATAAATCTGTTCCCAGAGGCTGTTGGAGGATTCAGGGGGCCAACAATATCCACCCCAACCCTCTCAAAGAGTACCCCCACCGCTGATAGTGTAATTAAGGGGGCCTTTGGAGTGCCACCCGTCTTGCCACTGGCTCGATAGGTCACATAGGAGCAACCAAAAAAAAAAAAACCTTGGTATCTTCATACATGAAGGGCCAGTGAAAGTGAGGGACAAGTCTGTCTTAAGTCTTGCTATGCCCCAAGTGGCCTGCAAGAGAAATAGCATGGGCCAGAATTAACAGAAACTCCCTAAATTTCAGAGGGATGACCAGCCTCCTGGTGGCACCTAGCGTAGGGTCCCTTGCTTCTGAGTAGAGGAGGATGTTGTCCCAGTAGACCCTATGGGTACCACCGACATCCCCTGCGCTGCAGCTTGCTGCCTTAAACATTTCAGTGTAGGACAGGATTGCTGTTCTAAACGGAGTTCCTTCCTGGTGAGCCTCAGGAGTGGAACCCTCACTGGAAGTTTGAGCAGGGGGGAACTTTTTGCCCTGTCTGCCTTTCTTTTGAGGAGCCTCCTGGGCCATTTTTCCTGGCTCCAGAGCTCCCTTTGCCTTTTAGCCTGTGCTCTGGTCAGGGCAAATATATGCCCAGGGAAGCCTAGAATTGTTGCATGGGCCCCCAACTCTACTTCAGCCCAAGCTGAAGTCTCCAAGTCATTACCTAGCAGACACTCCACAGGTAGATCAGAGGACACTACAACTTTCTTTGGGTCAGTAAACGCCCCCCGCTAAAGTCAACAACTGCCATGAGGTGGCACTTAGTGTTGCTATGAGCATACGTCACTTGGTATTTGTGACCAAGTAGGTGTTGTTCAAGTGACACCAGTTTTTCAGTCACCACTGTGACACTGGCACCTGTGTCCCTGTAGGCCTCAGCACCAACACCATTTATCAAGAGATGCTGCCTGTACTTATCCATATTAAGGGAACAAGCAGCTAGGGTGGCAAGGTCAATGCCACCCTCAGAGAACTAAACAGCCTCAGTAGTCTCCCCGACTAGCCCAGAGTACACTACAGTCCCCAAGGTGAGCCTACATACACTTTTGGACTGAATATTGTTAGCACCATTGTTGCTCCTGCTAGGAGCACTAGAGGTATAAGTGGTGGTAGTAGTAGTAGTGGTAGGAGACTTAGTGCTCTTTTTAGGACAGGTGATGTCACCTGCCCTATGGCCTTTCTGACTGCATATGAAGCACCAAGGTTTCTTGTGGGCAAAGGAAGAGGACTTAGACCCACCTCCAGAAGAATTTTGTCAGCCTGATGAAGACTCTTTTTCTTTATGTTTGTCCCCACCCTTGTCTGACTGTTTGCAGAATCCTTCTTGTGGTCCCCCCTGTGAGAGCCTTCCTACCCACCCTGATGCGGACCGATTTGTCTGCCTTCTTTCCCAATCCCCCCCGGAATTAGAGTGGTGGGTCCCATCAGACATTGATGAGACATGGATGTTGACAGAGAAGGAGGACCTATCCCTCCTCGTGGAAACCTTTTGTACAAACCCTCTAGGAGTAAAAGTGGACCTACTTGAGTGACCCCCCCTTCCCCTTTTCACTATCTGTAGTGATCCTAACAGGGCTGTGGTGTTCCCCAGTTTCCTCCTGACAATCCTCAGTGTAGCCTAAGTCTACCCTGTCTAAAACTGGAGGGTCAGTATCTACTTCTACCTGAGTTTTCCTGGTCAGCCTGGGGTAGTAATCCCAGAACTAGATTCTTCTTGGGATTTTTTCCTGTCTTCAGCTTCCTGGAAGCACACATCTCCCTCAACTCTTGAAAAGTACAGCTCTCATACTGAGAGTCTGGGACTGGAGTTGTGTTTTCCACTGAAGACATTCTTCATAGAGTAGTGGGGGTGCATCGACCTACTCCAAGTGATAAGACTACCTAGAAGTTTGGAGAAAGGGGTATGCCAGACCCCCGACATACCCAAACAAGGAGACTAGTGATCCTAATAGCCAAAGTGCAGTGTGTCCTAAAGACTAGTACTGGAGTTTCCTGAGGAATGTTATTAGTGACAAAGCGGTAATGCAATTGCAAATGTCTTATCCCACCGCTGCACCACCAATGTAGGAAGCTGGCCTGGTGTGTGGTGGACACCTATGGTGTTGGCACCTTATACCAGGTCCAGGCAACCACTATTAGTGAATGTAGGCAGTGTCTAGGAAGGCAGGGCTCTCCACAGGTAGCTGTGGATGAGCAGCCAAGACTTATCTAGGAGACATGCAAAGCTTATGCAATACCACACTAGTCACACAGCAACTTATCACATATGAAAGGAACCACAAAGTGTTACAAAAATAAAGGTACTTTACTACAGTAACACTATACTAGATTACTTGTAGGCAGTCCCCCTAAATTGAGTTAAGTACACAATATGGAAAATGTCACTTGTGTACATCTGTTTGTGGCATGTAGTGCTGCAGATCCACATGCTATGCATATATTCCGCCATCTAGTGTTGGCCCTCTGCCATCTAGTGTTGTGCCCGGTGTGTTACAAGTTGTTTTTCTTCAAAGAAGTGTTTTTTCAAGTCACGAGATCGAGTGACTGCTCCTCTCGTTAATAGTGCGCATGGGCATCGACTCCTTTGTTAGATTGTTTTCCCGCAGAAGGGTATAGGAAGGAGTGATACAGTGAAAGAAGGTAAATGAACAACTAAATGTAATAAGTAAATAAGATGTCCATGCAAATGCAAACATATACACATATGTACAAATAAGAACTGCAACGACTACAGGCTTCCGGGGAGGAGGGAGGGTGCATGTGAATCTGCAGCACTACATGCCACGAACAGATGTACACTTGGTAAGTGACATTTTCCGTTCGATGGCCTGTGTAGCTGCAAATACAAATGCTATGCATAGACTAAAAAGCAGTCCTTCTCCCAAAAAAGCGGTAGCTAGCCTGTAGGAGTTGAAGTAGTTTGAAATAATGTTTTAAGCAGAGTTTGACCAACATTGGCCTGTTGCTTTGAAAATACATCTACACAGTAATGCTTTGTAAACGTATGTGGTGTGGACCATGTGGCAGCCTTGCATATGTCTGCCATTGGTAAGTTTCTTAAAAATGCCACGGAAGCACCTTTTTTCCTAGTGGAATGTGCTTTAGGAGTTATCAAAAGTTGTCTTTTTGCTTTAATATAACATGTTTGAATACATTTTACAATCCATCTAGCTAATCCTTGTTTAGAGATAGGAAATCCTTTCTGGGACTGTTGGAAAGCCACAAAAAGCTGTTTAGTTTTCCTAAACTTTTAAGGTCAAGAGTATGAAGCGCTCTTTCAGCAGTTGAGTCTGGCTGTGGGAAGAAGACTGGAAATTCCACTGATTGGTTAATGTGAAAAGGAGAAACTACTTCCGGCTGACTTCTGGTCGGATCCCTCGCCGCCTCCAGCGAAGCCAGGTCTGCACGCTCCGCTCCCCGCAGCCGCCTTTCTCACGCAGGGGGCCCGCACGGCCGGCGCCGCGCAGACCCCGGGGCTGCAATTGATGTGCTCTCTCCTTCCCGGGAAGAAACTGATCGCCATTGGCCCCCGCGAGATAGAACCCGCTCCCACCCCAGCCAGGGGTGCTTGGGATTGTCCTAAAGGCTGGGCTGTTTTGGGCTCCTTTCCCGAGGCGCGCGGCTCCTTATCACTGCGAGAGTTTGCAGTGCCGCTCGGTGCCTTTGCGTGAATTGTGCTCCGAGAGCGGACCGCAGAACCTGCCTCTTCCTCCAGCGCCAGGGGTGGCAGCAAGGATGACATTAACACGTGGAAGGAAAAAAGCAGTAAAGAGACAAAGGCAAGGCTCACCAGGAGAAGGCCAGCACTAGCCAAAAAATGAATCTACAAAAAGGAAAGTACCCCCAAACCCGGCACAAACTAAGAAATCGCCTTGCAAATCTCCAAGCTAGGGGAAAAAAGCAGGATACAAAATCACAGACTTCTTGCTCACTAAGAAGGAATCGAATCACACCTGCGCCTTAATAGGTATAGCTCCTGCCAATGACTCTGAGACAACAGGTTTAGCTGACGTGAAGACCGCGCAGGACATCGAAAGGACCTGTGCGGACATGGGGAAAAACCAACTTACCAATTCCCCAGCCAAATGAAACCGGCTTAATGATCAGCGCAGAAATTCACAGATGTTAAATAAATGATACTTTTCCACTTTAAACCTCAGTAACTGGAACAACTGGGGTGAGAGTCTGTGCTGCACTCCTTTTTCCAAACAACCCTCGCAAGTAGAGAACGACACTGACTGTATCATAATTGAGGAATTTCTGCTGATAGACCTTTCAGATACACCTCAGGGCACTCAGATTGCAAACAACAAAACAATAATGAGATCTACCTGTAGTACAAGCTCACCACAAAAAGATCTCTCATCTTGCAATATAACAACTACAACATTCGACACGCATGTATGTATCCTCAGCTGTCATGGCAACAGAGCAACCAGAGGAACTTGAAGACTCACTAGTCCACACAACGGGGGCTAAAGTAAATGTAGAACCATCAACATCTGAAGACTTGTGGAAGGACTTGCTAGCAACAATGGACGCGATATCAGCAGCCATCCAATTTCAAGCAGATAAGCAAGACACTCAGGTAGACTTACTCAACATCCTGGCCATCCAAATTGTGAGTATCGACAACAATCTACAATCCTTGAATGATCTGATAAAGGGGGCTCAAACCCACTCATACACTCAGCAGGTGACATGTCAGTGCTCCATCACAGGTGATAACTCACAAAGATCCATGGATATCCTAAACGACATCTTGAAAGAGGTAAAAATCCAGACCCCTAGAACTGAAGAGCATCTTAGTAGTTGTGGCGAGAAGATCCCCAAAAACCAAACGAAGAAGGATAACCCACAAAACGCAGAGATATCCTATGAGGAAAGTAATATTATCAAGGATATTCACTTATCCGGACAGGGAATGTCTCAGAGCAACACAGAGGGCAGACCATGCCTTAGTACACAAGAAATGGGACCCCTCACGGGTGGATCGAAGGACTTAATTCCCAACAATTCAATAGTGGAGGAATCATCCCTTACGAAACGGGAAAAGAAACTAAAAAGGAAGGCATGGAAAAAAACAAAGGGGGGTCCAGCGAAGCTGTACATGGAAATTGTTTGCTAAATCAAATGGCACGCAGTCCAAGGAATCAGAAAGCACTGAAAACAAAAACAAGATCTTCCAATCTAGACAGATCAGGGCAGAACGGCCAGCCAGCAAGGACAATTCTACGGGCGAACCCAGCACTTTTGTTAATCAATCAACATCACAGCAACAGTCTCCGAAACCCCCGTTCCAGCAACAAGCAGGGTAGCAGCCTTTTGCACAGAGAGACAGCCTTAAGAAAATTCCAGGGAAATAGAACAATCATCAGGCAGTGCCCAGAACAGGGAACTCAGCGGTCTACTGACAGGCAGGAAACTGGCAAACCCTGGGAACATAACCCTCAACGCACAAGTTACGCAAACAACATGACCTCAACAATTCAACGTGCAGGCAACAACAAACAGATTTTAGATCATGGTTACCATCCTTGGTCAGATGATTGCACAAACAGCGCGGCACAAAAAAGAATTCCAGGACACCAGATAACGCAGGACAATACGGCCTCAGAGGAAAATAAATTACTTATCATTCATTGCTAAAATTCGAAGGGGGCTTTTGACATTCTAAATAGAGGTACCATACTGAAGTTAATAAATGCGATTTTGCCCCTGGCTCACATCTCAACAACAGAATAGATGACTGTGGAGTTCACTCCACATAATAAAGATAAAGAGGCAACGCTGACATCCTGGGCCACATCCGCCATTATTGACCAAATTTAGCACATCAAGAAACGTTTAGCGCATGGGGCATCGTCCTGCAAAAACTAGATCCGCCCAGATACCCTAACCTTCTGGTACCGCAACAAAAGAAGGGTGGCTCAATCTTAAAAGGGGCCGTGGGAGTAGAAACCTCCCTAAGCAGTTGGGACCTGTAGGAAGTTGGCTCTGTATGTGCTATTTCAAAGTAAGGAATAGCATGCACAGAGTCCAAGGGTTCCCCTTAAAGGTAAAATAGGGGTAAAAAGAGATAATACTAATGCTCTATTTTGTGGTAGTGTGGTCGAGCAGTAGCCTTATCCAAGGAGTAGTTGTAGGAAGTTGGCTCTGTATGTGCTAGTTCAAAGTAAGGAATAGCATGCACAGAGTCCAAGGGTTCCCCTTAGAGGTAAAATAGTGGTAAAAATAGATAATACTAATGCTCTATTTTGTGGTAGTGTGGTCGAGCAGTAGGCTTATCCACGGAGCAGTGTTAAGCATTTGTTGTACATACACATAGACAATAAATGAGGTACACACACTCAGAGACAAATCCAGCCAATAGGTTTTTATATAGAAGAATATCTTTTCTTAGTTTATTTTAAGAACCACAGGTTCAAATTCTACATGTAATATCTCATTCGAAAGGTATTGCAGGTAAGTACTTTAGGAACTTCAAATCATCATAATTGCATGTATACTTTTCAAGTTATTCACAAATAGCTGTTTTAAAAGTGGACACTTAGTGCAATTTTCACAGTTCCTAGGGGAGGTAAGTATTTGTTAGGTTAACCAGGTAAGTAAGACACTTACAGGGCTTAGTTCTTGGTCCAAGGTAGCCCACCGTTGGGGGTTCAGAGCAACCCCAAAGTCACCACACCAGCAGCTCAGGGCCGGTCAGGTGCAGAGTTCAAAGTGGTGCCCAAAACACATAGGCTAGAATGGAGAGAAGGGGGTGCCCCGGTTCCGGTCTGCTTGCAGGTAAGTACCCGCGTCTTCGGAGGGCAGACCAGGGGGGTTTTGGAGGGCACCGGGGGGGACACAAGCCCACACAGAAATTTCACCCTCAGCAGCGCGGGGGCGGCCGGGTGCAGTGTAGAAACAAGCGTCGGGTTCGCAAGGTTAGTCTATGAGAGATCTCGGGATCTCTTCAGCGCTGCAGGCAGGCAAGGGGGGGGTTCCTCGGGGAAACCTCCACTTGGGCAAGGGAGAGGGACTCCTGGGGGTCACTTCTCCAGTGAAAGTCCGGTCCTTCAGGTCCTGGGGGCTGCGGGTGCAGGGTCTCTCCCAGGCGTCGGGACTTTGGATTCAAAGAGTCGCGGTCAGGGGAAGCCTCGGGATTCCCTCTGCAGGCGGCGCTGTGGGGGCTCAGGGGGGACAGGTTTTTGTACTCACAGTCTTAGAGTAGTCCTGGGGTCCCTCCTGAGGTGTTGGATCGCCACCAGCCGAGTCGGGGTCGCCGGGCGCAGTGTTGCAAGTCTCACGCTCCTTGCGGGGAGCTTGCAGGGTTCTTTAAAGCTGCTGGAAACAAAGTTGCAGCTTTTCTTGGAGAAGGTCCGCTGTCCTCGGGAGTTTCTTGTCTTTTCGAAGCAGGGGCAGTCCTCAGAGGATGTCGAGGTCGCTGGTCCCTTTGGAAGGCGTCGCTGGAGCAGGATCTTTGGAAGGCAGGAGACAGGCCGGTGAGTTTCTGGAGCCAAGGCAGTTGTCGTCTTCTGGTCTTCCTCTGCAGGGGTTTTCAGCTAGGCAGTCCTTCTTGTAGTTGCAGGAATCTAATTTTCTAGGGTTCAGGGTAGCCCTTAAATACTAAATTTAAGGGCGTGTTTAGGTCTGGGGGGTTAGTAGCCAATGGCTACTAGCCCTGAGGGTGGGTACACCCTCTTTGTGCCTCCTCCCAAGGGGAGGGGGTCACAATCCTAACCCTATTGGGGGAATCCTCCATCTGCAAGATGGAGGATTTCTAAAAGTTAGAGTCACTTCAGCTCAGGACACCTTAGGGGCTGTCCTGACTGGCCAGTGACTCCTCCTTGTTGCTTTCTTTGTTCCCTCCAGCCTTGCCGCCAAAAGTGGGGGCCGTGGCCGGAGGGGGCGGGCAACTCCACTAAGCTGGAGTGCCCTGCTGGGCTGTGACAAAGGGGTGAGCCTTTGAGGCTCACCGCCAGGTGTTACAGCTCCTGCCTGGGGGAGGTGTTAGCATCTCCACCCAGTGCAGGCTTTGTTACTGGCCTCAGAGTGACAAAGGCACTCTCCCCATGGGGCCAGCAACATGTCTCTGGTGTGGCAGGCTGCTGGAACTAGTCAGCCTACACAGACAGTCGGTTAAGTTTCAGGGGGCACCTCTAAGGTGCCCTCTGTGGTGTATTTTACAATAAAATGTACACTGGCATCAGTGTGCATTTATTGTGCTGAGAAGTTTGATACCAAACTTCCCAGTTTTCAGTGTAGCCATTATGGTGCTGTGGAGTTCGTGTTTGACAGACTCCCAGACCATATACTCTTATGGCTACCCTGCACTTACAATGTCTAAGGTTTTGTTTAGACACTGTAGGGGTACCATGCTCATGCACTGGTACCCTCACCTATGGTATAGTGCACCCTGCCTTAGGGCTGTAAGGCCTGCTAGAGGGGTGTCTTACCTATACTGCATAGGCAGTGAGAGGCTGGCATGGCACCCTGAGGGGAGTGCCATGTCGACTTACTCGTTTTGTCCTCACTAGCACACACAAGCTGGCAAGCAGTGTGTCTGTGCTGAGTGAGAGGTCTCCAGGGTGGCATAAGACATGCTGCAGCCCTTAGAGACCTTCCTTGGCATCAGGGCCCTTGGTACTAGAAGTACCATTTACAAGGGACTTATCTGGATGCCAGGGTCTGCCAATTGTGGATACAAAAGTACAGGTTAGGGAAAGAACACTGGTGCTGGGGCCTGGTTAGCAGGCCTCAGCACACTTTCAATTGTAAACATAGCATCAGCAAAGGCAAAAAGTCAGGGGGCAACCATGCCAAGGAGGCATTTCCTTACACAACCCCCCCCCAAACGAAAGAGGATGAGACTAACCTTTCCCAAGAGAGTCTTCATTTTCTAAGTGGAAGAACCTGGAAAGGCCATCTGCATTGGCATGGGCAGTCCCAGGTCTGTGTTCCACTATAAAGTCCATTCCCTGTAGGGAGATGGACCACCTCAACAGTTTAGGATTTTCACCTTTCATTTGCATCAGCCATTTGAGAGGTCTGTGGTCAGTTTGAACTAGGAAGTGAGTCCCAAAGAGGTATGGTCTCAGCTTCTTCAGGGACCAAACCACAGCAAAGGCCTCCCTCTCAATGGCACTCCAACGCTGCTCCCTGGGGAGTAACCTCCTGCTAATGAAAGCAACAGGCTGGTCAAGGCCATCATCATTTGTTTGGGACAAAACTGCCCCTATCCCATGTTCAGAGGCATCTGTCTGCACAATGAACTGCTTAGAATAATCTGGAGCTTTTAGAACTGGTGCTGAGCACATTGCTTGTTTCAGGGTGTCAAAGGCCTGTTGGCATTCCACAGTCCAGTTCACTTTCTTGGGCATTTTCTTGGAGGTGAGTTCAGTGAGGGCTGTCACAATGGATCCATATCCCTTCACAAACCTCCTGTAATACCCAGTCAAGCCAAGGAATGCCCTGACTTGAGTCTGGGTTTTTGGAGCTACCCAGTCCAGAATAGTCTGGATCTTGGGTTGGAGTGGCTGAACTTGGCCTCCACCTACAAGGTGGCCCAAGTAAACCACAGTTCCCTGCCCTATCTGGCATTTGGATGCCTTGATAGAGAGGCCTGCAGATTGCAGAGCCTTCAAAACCTTCTTCAGGTGGACCAGGTGATCCTGCCAGGTGGAGCTAAAGACAGCAATATCATCAAGATAAGCTGTGCTAAAGGACTCCAAGCCAGCAAGGACTTGATTCACCAACCTTTGGAAGGTGGCAGGGGCATTCTTTAAACCAAAGGGCATAACAGTAAACTGATAATGCCCATCAGGTGTGGAGAATGCTGTCTTTTCTTTTGCTCCAGGTGCCATTTTTATTTGCCAGTACCCTGCTGTCAAGTCAAAGGTACTTAGGAATTTGGCAGCACCTAATTTATCAATGAGCTCATCAGCTCTTGGAATGGGATGGGCATCTGTCTTGGTGACAGAGTTGAGCCCTCTGTAGTCCACACAAAACCTCATCTCTTTCTTTCCATCTTTGGTGTGAGGTTTGGGGACTAAGACCACTGGGCTAGCCCAGGGGCTGTCAGAGCGCTCAATTACTCCCAATTCCAGCATCTTGTGGACTTCCACCTTGATGCTTTCCTTAACATGGTCAGACTGTCTAAAGATTTTGTTTTTGACAGGCATGCTGTCTCCTGTGTCCACATCATGGGTACACAGGTGTGTCTGACCAGGGGTTAAGGAGAAGAGTTCAGGAAACTGTTGTAGGACTCTCCTACAATCAGCTTGCTGTTGGCCAGAGAGGGTGTCTGAGTAGATCACTCCATCTACTGTGCCATCTTTTGGGTCTGATGACAGAAGATCAGGGAGAGGTTCACTCTCTGCCTCCTGATCCTCATCTGTTACCATCAACAGATTCACATCAGCCCTGTCATGGAAGAGCTTAAGGCGGTTCACATGGATCACCCTCTTGGGGCTCCTGCTTGTGCCCAGGTCCACCAGGTAGGTGACCTGACTCTTCCTTTCTAGCACTGGGTAAGGGCCACTCCATCTGTCCTGGAGTGCCCTGGGAGCCACAGGCTCCAGAACCCAGACTTTCTGCCCTGGTTGGAACTCAACCAGTGCAGCCTTTTGGTCATACCAAAACTTCTGGAGCTGTTGGCTGGCCTCAAGGTTTTTGGTTGCCTTTTCCATGTACTCTGCCATTCTAGAGCGAAGGCCAAGTACATAGTCCACTATGTCTTGTTTAGGCTCATGGAGAGGTCTCTCCCAGCCTTCTTTAACAAGAGCAAGTGGTCCTCTTACAGGATGACCAAACAGAAGTTCAAAGGGTGAGAATCCTACTCCCTTCTGTGGCACCTCTCTGTAAGCGAAAAGCAGACATGGCAAGAGGACATCCCATCTCCTTTTGAGTTTTTCTGGGAGCCCCATGATCATGCCCTTTAATGTCTTGTTGAATCTCTCAACTAAGCCATTAGTTTGTGGATGGTAAGGTGTAGTGAATTTATAAGTCACTCCACACTCATTCCACATATGCTTTAGGTATGCTGACATGAAGTTGGTACCTCTGTCAGACACCACCTCCTTAGGGAAACCCACTCTGGTAAAGATACCAATGAGGGCCTTGGCTACTGCAGGGGCAGTAGTCGACCTAAGGGGAATAGCTTCAGGATACCTGGTAGCATGATCCACTACTACCAGGATATACATATTTCCTGAGGCTGTGGGAGGTTCTAGTGGACCAACTATGTCCACACCCACTCTTTCAAAGGGAACCCCCACCACTGGAAGTGGAATGAGGGGGGCCTTTGGGTGCCCACCTGTCTTACCACTGGCTTGACAGGTGGGGCAGGAGAGGCAAAACTCCTTAACCATGTTGGACATATTGGGCCAGTAGAAGTGGTTGACTAACCTCTCCCACGTCTTGGTTTGTCCAAAATGTCCAGCAAGGGGAATGTCATGGGCCAATGTTAGGATGAACTCTCTGAACAGCTGAGGCACTACCACTCTCCTAGTGGCACCAGGTTTGGGGTCTCTGGCCTCAGTGTATAGGAGTCCATCTTCCCAATAGACCCTATGTGTTCCATTTTTCTTGCCTTTGGACTCTTCAGCAGCTTGCTGCCTAAGGCCTTCAAGAGAGGGACAGGTTTCTTGTCCCTTACACAGCTCCTCCCTTGAGGGTCCCCCTGGGCCTAAGAGCTCAACCTGATAAGGTTCAAGCTCCAAAGGCTCAGTTCCCTCAGAGGGCAGAACTTCTTCCTGAGAAGAGAGGTTCCCTTTCTTTTGCTGTGTTGCAGTTGGTTTCCCAACTGACTTTCCTGTTCTCTTGGTAGGCTGGGCCATTCTTCCAGACTCCAGCTCTACTTGTTCACCCTGTGCCTTGCATTGTGCTCTGGTTTTCACACACACCAGTTCAGGGATACCCAGCATTGCTGCATGGGTTTTTAGTTCTACCTCAGCCCATGCTGAGGACTCCAGGTCATTTCCAAGCAGACAGTCCACTGGGATATTTGAGGAGACCACCACCTGTTTCAGGCCATTGACCCCTCCCCATTCTAAAGTAACCATTGCCATGGGATGTACTTTTTTCTGATTGTCAGCGTTGGTGACTGTGTAAGTTTTTCCAGTCAGGTATTGGCCAGGGGAAACCAGTTTCTCTGTCACCATGGTGACACTGGCACCTGTATCCCTCAGGCCCTCTATTCTAGTCCCATTAATTAAGAGTTGCTGTCTGTATTTTTGCATGTTAGGCGGCCAGACAGCTAGTGTGGCTAAATCCACCCCACCCTCAGAAACTAGAGTAGCTTCAGTGTGGACCCTGATTTGCTCTGGGCACACTGTTGATCCCACTTGGAGACTAGCCATACCAGTGTTACCTGGATGGGAGTTTGGAGTGGAACCTTTCTTGGGACAGGCCTTGTCTCCAGTTTGGTGTCCATGCTGTTTACAGCTATGACACCAGGCCTTTTTGGGATCAAAGTTTTTACCCTTGTACCCTTTGTTTTGTGAAGAGGCTCTGGGCCCACCCTCCTGTGCAGGTTTTTGGGGGCCTGTAGAAGACTCTTTACTATTTTTAGTTTTGGTTGTCTCATCACCCTTCCCCTGGGGAGTCTTTGTGACCCCTTTCTTTTGGTCACCCCCTGTTGAAGTCTTGGACACCCTTGTCTTGACCCAATGGTCCGCCTTCTTTCCCAATTCTTGGGGAGAAATTGGTCCTAGGTCTACCAGATGCTGATGCAGTTTATCATTGAAACAATTACTTAACAGGTGTTCTTTCACAAATAAATTGTACAGCCCATCATAATTACTTACACCACTGCCTTGAATCCAACCATCTAGTGTTTTCACTGAGTAGTCAACAAAGTCAACCCAGGTCTGGCTCGAGGATTTTTGAGCCCCCCTGAACCTAATCCTGTACTCCTCAGTGGAGAATCCAAAGCCCTCAATCAGGGTACCCTTCATGAGGTCATAAGATTCTGCATCTTTTCCAGAGAGTGTGAGGAGTCTATCCCTACACTTTCCAGTGAACATTTCCCAAAGGAGAGCACCCCAGTGAGATCTGTTCACTTTTCTGGTTACACAAGCCCTCTCAAAAGCTGTGAACCACTTGGTGATGTCATCACCATCTTCAAATTTTGTCACAATCCCTTTGGGGATTTTTAACATGTCAGGAGAATCTCTGACCCTATTTATATTGCTGCCACCATTGATGGGTCCTAGGCCCATCTCTTGTCTTTCCCTTTCTATGGCTAGGAGCTGTCTCTCTAAAGCCAATCTTTTGGCCATCCTGGCTAACAGGAGGTCATCTTCACTGAGAGCATCCTCAGTGATTTCAGAAATGTGGGACCCTCCTGTGAGGGACTCACCATTTCTGACTAACACAGTTGGAGACAGGACTTGAGGGGTCCTGTTCTCCCTATTTAGGACTGGAGGAGGGACATTGGCCTCCAAGTCACTAATTTCTTCCTCTGTGATGTCATCATCAGAGGGGTTGGCTTTTTCAAACTCTGCCAACAGCTCCTGGAGCTGAATTTTGGTAGGTCTGGAGCCAATGGTTATTTCTTTGATATTACAGAGAGACCTTAGCTCCCTCATCTTAAGATGGAGGTAAGGTGTGGTGTCGAGTTCCACCACATTCATCTCTGTATCAGACATTATTTTGCTAAAAGTTGGAAGACTTTTTAAAGAATCTAAAACTGTTTCTAGAATCTAATTTCAAACTTTTAACAAACTTTTAAACTCTAAAAGACAATGCTAAACAGGGACTTAACACACAAGGCCCTAGCAGGACTTTTAAGAATTTAGAAAAATTTCAAATTGCAAAAATGAATTTCTAATGACAATTTTGGAATTTGTCGTGTGATCAGGTATTGGCTGAGTAGTCCAGCAAATGCAAAGTCTTGTACCCCACCGCTGATCCACCAATGTAGGAAGTTGGCTCTGTATGTGCTAGTTCAAAGTAAGGAATAGCATGCACAGAGTCCAAGGGTTCCCCTTAGAGGTAAAATAGTGGTAAAAATAGATAATACTAATGCTCTATTTTGTGGTAGTGTGGTCGAGCAGTAGGCTTATCCACGGAGTAGTGTTAAGCATTTGTTGTACATACACATAGACAATAAATGAGGTACACACACTCAGAGACAAATCCAGCCAATAGGTTTTTATATAGAAAAATATCTTTTCTTAGTTTATTTTAAGAACCACAGGTTCAAATTCTACATGTAATATCTCATTCGAAAGGTATTGCAGGTAAGTACTTTAGGAACTTCAAATCATCAAAATTGCATGTATACTTTTCAAGTTATTCACAAATAGCTGTTTTAAAAGTGGACACTTAGTGCAATTTTCACAGTTCCTAGGGGAGGTAAGTATTTGTTAGGTTAACCAGGTAAGTAAGACACTTACAGGGCTTAGTTCTTGGTCCAAGGTAGCCCACCGTTGGGGGTTCAGAGCAACCCCAAAGTCACCACACCAGCAGCTCAGGGCCGGTCAGGTGCAGAGTTCAAAGTGGTGCCCAAAACACATAGGCTAGAATGGAGAGAAGGGGGTGCCCCGGTTCCGGTCTGCTTGCAGGTAAGTACCCGCGTCTTCGGAGGGCAGACCAGGGGGGTTTTGTAGGGCACCGGGGGGGACACAAGCCCACACAGAAATTTCACCCTCAGCAGCGCGGGGGCGGCCGGGTGCAGTGTAGAAACAAGCGTCGGGTTCGCAAGGTTAGTCTATGAGAGATCTCGGGATCTCTTCAGCGCTGCAGGCAGGCAAGGGGGGGGTTCCTCGGGGAAACCTCCACTTGGGCAAGGGAGAGGGACTCCTGGGGGTCACTTCTCCAGTGAAAGTCCGGTCCTTCAGGTCTTGGGGGCTGCGGGTGCAGGGTCTCTCCCAGGCGTCGGGACTTTGGATTCAAAGAGTCGCGGTCAGGGGAAGCCTCGGGATTCCCTCTGCAGGCGGCGCTGTGGGGGCTCAGGGGGGACAGGTTTTTGTACTCACAGTCTTAGAGTAGTCCTGGGGTCCCTCCTGAGGTGTTGGATCGCCACCAGCCGAGTCGGGGTCGCCGGGTGCAGTGTTGCAAGTCTCACGCTCCTTGCGGGGAGCTTGCAGGGTTCTTTAAAGCTGCTGGAAACAAAGTTGCAGCTTTTCTTGGAGCAGGTCCGCTGTCCTCGGGAGTTTCTTGTCTTTTCGAAGCAGGGGCAGTCCTCAGAGGATGTCGAGGTCGCTGGTCCCTTTGGAAGGCGTCGCTGGAGCAGGATCTTTGGAAGGCAGGAAGACAGGCCAGTGAGTTTCTGGAGCCAAGGCAGTTGTCGTCTTCTGGTCTTCCTCTGCAGGGGTTTTCAGCTAGGCAGTCCTTCTTCTTGTAGTTGCAGGAATCTAATTTTCTAGGGTTCAGGGTAGCCCTTAAATACTAAATTTAAGGGCGTGTTTAGGTCTGGGGGGTTAGTAGCCAATGGCTACTAGCCCTGAGGGTGGGTACACCCTCTTTGTGCCTCCTCCCAAGGGGAGGGGGTCACAGTCCTAACCCTATTGGGGGAATCCTCCATCTGCAAGATGGAGGATTTCTAAAAGTTAGAGTCACTTCAGCTCAGGACACCTTAGGGGCTGTCCTGACTGGCCAGTGACTCCTCCTTGTTGCTTTCTTTGTTCCCTCCAGCCTTGCCGCCAAAAGTGGGGGCCGTGGCCGGAGGGGGCGGGCAACTCCACTAAGCTGGAGTGCCCTGCTGGGCTGTGACAAAGGGGTGAGCCTTTGAGGCTCACCGCCAGGTGTTACAGCTCCTGCCTGGGGGAGGTGTTAGCATCTCCACCCAGTGCAGGCTTTGTTACTGGCCTCAGAGTGACAAAGGCACTCTCCCCATGGGGCCAGCAACATGTCTCTGGTGTGGCAGGCTGCTGGAACTAGTCAGCCTACACAGACAGTCGGTTAAGTTTCAGGGGGCACCTCTAAGGTGCCCTCTGTGGTGTATTTTACAATAAAATGTACACTGGCATCAGTGTGCATTTATTGTGCTGAGAAGTTTGATACCAAACTTCCCAGTTTTCAGTGTAGCCATTATGGTGCTGTGGAGTTCGTGTTTGACAGACTCCCAGACCATATACTCTTATGGCTACCCTGCACTTACAATGTCTAAGGTTTTGTTTAGACACTGTAGGGGTACCATGCTCATGCACTGGTACCCTCACCTATGGTATAGTGCACCCTGCCTTAGGGCTGTAAGGCCTGCTACAGGGGTGGCTTACCTATACTGCATAGGCAGTGAGAGGCTGGCATGGCACCCTGAGGGGAGTGCCATGTCGACTTACTCGTTTTGTCCTCACTAGCACACACAAGCTGGCAAGCAGTGTGTCTGTGCTGAGTGAGAGGTCTCCAGGGTGGCATAAGACATGCTGCAGCCCTTAGAGACCTTCCTTGGCATCAGGGCCCTTGGTACTAGAAGTACCAGTTACAAGGGACTTATCTGGATGCCAGGGTCTGCCAATTGTGGATACAAAAGTACAGGTTAGGGAAAGAACACTGGTGCTGGGGCCTGGTTAGCAGGCCTCAGCACACTTTCAATTGTAAACATAGCATCAGCAAAGGCAAAAAGTCAGGGGGCAACCATGCCAAGGAGGCATTTCCTTACAGTAGTGTTAAGCATTTGTTGTACATACACATAGGCAATAAATGAGGTACACACACTCAGAGACAAATCCAGCCAATAGGTTTTGTTATAGAAAAATATATTTTCTCGGTTTATTTTAAGAACCACAGGTTCAAATTTTACATGTAATAGCTCATTTGAAAGGTATTGCAGGTAAGTACTCTAGGAACTTTGAATCATTACTTTAGCATGTATACTTTTCACATAAAACACAATAAGCTGTTTTAAAAGTGGACACTTAGTGCAATTTTCACAGTTCCTGGGGGAGGTAAGTTATTGTTAGTTTTCACAGGTAAGTAAGTCACTTACAGTTTTCAGTCCAAGGTAGCCCACCGTTGGGGGTTCAGAGCAACCCCAAAGTTATCACACCAGCAGCTCAGGGCCGGTCAGGTGCAAAGGTCAAAGAGGTGCCCAAAACACATAGGCTTCAATTGAGAGTAGGGGGTGCCCCGGTTCCAGTCTGCCAGCAGGTAAGTACCCGCGTCTTCGGAGGGCAGACCAGGGGGGTTTTGTAGGGTACCGGGGGGGGACACAAGTCAGCACAGAAAGTACACCCTCAGCAGCGCGGGGGCGGCCGGGTGCAGTGTGCAAACACGCGTCGGGTTTTCAATGGAAGTCAATGAGAGATCAAGGGATCTCTTCAGCGTCGCAGGCAGGCAAGGGGGGGGGCTCCTCGGGGTAGCCACCACCTGGGCAAGGGAGAGGGCCTCCTGGGGGTCACTCCTGCACAGAAGTTCTGTTTCTTTGGGGGCTGGGGGCTGCGGGTGCAGGGTCTTTTCCAGCCGTCGGGAAATGGAGTTCAGACAGTCGCAGTCAGGGGGAGCCTGGGGATTCCCTCTGCAGGCGTCGCTGTGGGGGCTCAGGGGGGACAACTTTGGTTACTCACAGTCGTAGAGTCGCCGGAGGGTCCTCCCTGAGTTGGTTGTTCTCCACCAGTCGAGTCGGGGTCGCCGGGTGCAGTGTTGCAAGTCTCACGCTTCTTGCGGGGAGTTGCAGGGGTCTTTAAATCTGCTCCTTGTAACAAAGTTGCAGTTCTTTTGGAGCAGTGCCGCTGTCCTCGGGAGTTTCTTGTCTTCTTCGAAGTGGGGCAGTCCTCAGAGGATTCAGAGGTCACTGGTCCCTTGGAAAGCGTCGCTGGAGCAGGGTTCTTTGGAAGGCAGGAGACAGGCCGGTGAGTCTGGGGCCAAGGCAGTTGGTGTCTTCTGTTCTTCCTCTGCAGGGGTTTTTCAGCTCAGCAGTCCTTCTTGTTAGTTGCAGGAATCTAATTTCTAGGTTCAGGGAGAGCCCTTAAATACTAAATTTAAGGGCGTGTTTAGGTCTGGGGGGTTAGTAGCCAATGGCTACTAGCCCTGAGGGTGAGTACACCCTCTTTGTGCCTCCTCCCAAGGGGAGGGGGTCACATCCCTAATCCTATTGGGGGAATCCTCCATCTGCAAGATGGAGGATTTCTAAAAGTTAGAGTCACTTCAGCTCAGGACACCTTAGGGG
This sequence comes from Pleurodeles waltl, assembly GCF_031143425.1. NCBI lineage: Eukaryota > Metazoa > Chordata > Amphibia > Caudata > Salamandridae > Pleurodeles > Pleurodeles waltl. The sequence continues at coordinate 448,193,594 of NC_090446.1, forward strand.
CTGTCCTGACTGGCCAGTGACTCCTCCTTGTTGCTTTCTTTGTTTCCTCCAGCCTTGCCGCCAAAAGTGGGGGCCGTGGCCGGAGGGGGCGGGCAACTCCACTAAGCTGGAGTGTCCTGCTGGGCTGTGACAAAAGGGTGAGCCTTTGAGGCTCACCGCCAGGTGTTACAGCTCCTGCCTGGGGGAGGTGTTGGCATCTCCACCCAGTGCAGGCTTTGTTACTGGCCTCAGAGTGACAAAGGCACTCTCCCCATGGGGCCAGCAACATGTCTCTAGTGTGGCAGGCTGCTGGAACCAGTCAGCCTACACAGATAGTCGGTTAAGTTTCATGGGGCACCTTTAAGGTGCCCTCTGTGGTGTATTTTACAATAAAATGTACACTGGCATCAGTGTGCATTTATTGTGCTGAGAAGTTTGATACCAAACTTCCCAGTTTTCAGTGTAGCCATTATGGTGCTGTGGAGTTCGTGTAAAACAGACTCCCAGACCATATACTCTTATGGCTACCCTGCACTTACAATGTCTAAGGTTTTGCTTAGACACTGTAGGGGCACAGTGCTCATGCACTGGTACCCTCACCTATGGTATAGTGCACCCTGCCTTAGGGCTGTAAGGCCTGCTAGAGGGGTGTCTTACCTATACTGCATAGGCAGTGAGAGGCTGGCATGGCACCCTGAGGGGAGTGCCATGTCGACTTACTCATTTTGTTCTCACTAGCACACACAAGCTGGTAAGCAGTGTGTCTGTGCTGAGTGAGGGGTCTCTAGGGTGGCATAATACATGCTGCAGCCCTTAGAGACCTTCCCTGGCATCAGGGCCCTTGGTACCAGAGGTACCAGTTACAAGGGACTTATCTGGATGCCAGGGTGTGCCAATTGTGGAATCAAAAGTACAGGTTAGGGAAAGAACATTGGTGCTGGGGCCTGGTTAGCAGGCCTCAGCACACTTTCAATTCAAAACATAGCATCAGCAAAGGCAAAAAGTCAGGGGGTAACCATGCCAAGGAGGCATTTCCTTACAGGACCACATTACAATTGTAAAGCACCAAAGCACGTTCCATCCTGGCACGAACCAACAGATCTTCATTGGTACCCCCTCAACAATTAAACAGGCTGGAAGGCAAAATTTAAATGACAACATTTACAAATGGTCCTGACGAAAACCCAGAATATATCCTTATTTTCTCCTGGAACACTCACAGTTTAAAAAAATCTAGTTACCGACAGGGCGGCTCTGAGTTTCCTTCAGCAATTTGAAATCATCATTGTAAGGAAATGCCTCCTTGGCATGGTTAGCCCCTGACTTTTTGCCTTTGCTGATGCTAAGTTATGATTTGAAAGTGTGCTGAGGCCTGCTAATCAGGCCCCAGCACCAGTGTTCTTTCCCTAACCTGTACTTTTGTTTCCACAATTGGCACACCCTGGCATCCAGGTAAGTCCCTTGTAACTGGTACCTCTGGTACCAAGGGCCCTGATGCCAGGGAAGGTCTCTAAGGGCTGCAGCATGTCTTATGCCACCCTGGGGACCCCCTCACTCAGCACAGACACACTGCTTGCCAGCTTGTGTGTGCTAGTGGGGATAAAAAGACTAAGTCGACATGGCACTCCCCTCAGGGTGCCATGCCAACCTCACACTGCCTACAGGTATAAGTCACCCCTCTAGCAGGCCTTACAGCCCTAAGGCAGGGTGCACTATACCATAGGTGAGTGCATAAGTGCATGAGCACTATGCCCCTATAGTGTCTAAGCAAAACCTTAGACATTGTAAGTGCAGGGTAGCCATAAGAGTATATGGTCTGGGAGTCGGTCATGCACGAACTCCACAGCACCATAATGGCTACACTGAAAACTGTGAAGTTTGGTATCAAACTTCTCAGCACAATAAATGCACACTGATGCCAGTGTACATTTTATTGTAAAATACACCCCAGAGGGCACCTTAGAGGTGCCCCCTGAAACCTTAACCGACTACCCGTGTAGGTTGACTGGTTTTAGCAGCCTGCCACACACCAGACATGTTGCTGGCCACATGGGGAGAGTGCCTTTGTCACTCTGTGGCTAGTAACAAAGCCTGTACTGGGTGGAGGTGCTTCTCACCTCCCCCTGCAGGAACTGTAACACCTGGCGGTGAGCCTCAAAGGCTCACCCCCTTTGTTACAGCAACCCAGGGCACTCCAGCTAGTGGAGTTGCCCGCCCCCTCCGGCCACGGCCCCACTTTTGGCAGCAAGGCCAGAGGAGATAATGAGAAAAACAAGGAGGAGTCACTGGCCAGTCAGGACAGCCCCTAAGGCATCCTGAGCTGAGATGACTCTGACTTTTAGAAATCCTCCATCTTGCAGATGGAGGATTCCCCTAATAGGGATAGGAATGTGCCCCCCTCCACTCAGGGAGGAGGCACAAACAGGGTGTAGCCACCCTCAGGGCTAGTAGCCATTGGCTACTAACCCCCCAGACCTAAACACACCCCTAAATTCTGTATTTAGGGGCTCCCCAGAACCTAGGAACTCAGATTCCTGCAACCTAAGAAGAGGACTGCTGAACTGAAAACCTGCAGAGAAGACGGAGACACAAACTGCTTTGGCCCCAGCTCTACCGGCCTGTCTCCCCACTTCTAAAGACACTGCTCCAGCGATGCGTTCCCAGGGTCCAGCAACCTCTGAAGCCTCAGAGGACTACCCTGCATCTAGAAGGACCAAGAACTCCCGAGGACAGCAGCTCTGTTCACCGAAGACTGCAACTTTGCAACAAAGAAGCAACTTTGAAACAACATACGTTTCCCGCCGGAAGCGTGAGACTTTGCACTCTGCACCCGACGCCCCCGGTTCGACTTGTGGAGAACAAACACCACAGGGAGGACTCCCCGGCGACTACGAGACCGTGAGTAGCCGGAGTTGGCCCCCCTAAGCCCCCACAGCGACGCCTGCAGAGGGAATCCCGAGCTCCCCCTGACCGCGACTGCCTGCTTCAAAGACCAGACACCTGGTAAAGGCACTGCATCCGCAGCCCCCAGGACCTGAAGGATCCGACCTCCAGTGCAGGAGCGACCCCCAGGTGGCCCTCTCCCTTGCCCAGGTGGTGGCTACCCCGAGGAGCCCCCCCCCCCCCCTTGCCTGCATCGCTGAAGAGACCCCTTGGTCTCCCATTGATTGCTATTGCGAACCCGATGCTTGTTTGCACACTTCACCCGGCCACCCCCGTGCCGCTGAGGGTGTACTTTCTGTGTGGACTGGTGTCCCACCCCCAGTGCCCTACAAAACCCCCCTGGTCTGCCCTCCGAAGACGCGGGTACTTACCTGCTGGCAGACTGGAACCGGGGTACCCCCTTCTCCATTGAAGCCTATGCGTTTTGGGCACCACTTGAACCTCTGCACCTGACTGGCCCTGAGCTGCTGGTGTGGTAACTTTGGGGTTGCCCTGAACCCCCAACGGTGGGCTACCTTGGACCCAATTTTGAACCCCGTAGGTGGTTTACTTACATGCAAAAACTAACAAACACTTACCTCCCCAGGAACTGCTGAAAATTGCACTAAGTGTTTAGTTTTAAAATAGCTATATGTCATTTGTGTGAAAACTGTATATGCTATTTTGCTAATTCAAAGTTCCTAAAGTTCCTAAGTGAAGTACCTTTCATTTAAAGCATTACTTGTAAATCATAAACCTGTGGTTCTTAAAATAAACTAAGAAAATATATTTTTCTATACAAAAACCTAATGGTCTGGAATTGTCTCAGAGTGTGTGTTCCTCATTTATTGCCTGTGTGTGTACAACAAATGCTTAACACTACCCTCTGATAAGCCTACTGCTCGACCACACTACCACAAAATAGAGCATTCGAATTATCTCTTTTTGCCACTATCTTACCTCTAAGGGGAACCCTTGGACTCTGTGCATACTATTCCTTACTTTGAAATAGTGCATACAGAGCCAACTTCCTACAATCATGTTGCAGGAAACATGGTGCATGGAGCCGATACAAATTTCGGGTTACTCTGGGATAGACCTCTCTGCAAAACAATCTCAAAAACAGACACCCCAAGGGGGGGCCTCACAAGGTATTGCTCCACAAAAATCAACTGGGTGATCAAACAGATCGACCTGGGAATTGTCTGGCTGCTTCCAATAAAATTGGAACATCGGGCGCCATCAGCAACAACAGAACTTTACTATTGATCAACGTATACATACACCCACAAAATCCAAAACAGAGGAAACATTGAATCATTGACCAGTATTCTAAAAAATGCTGCAGAAACAAAACAAGGACGCAATCCTCATTTTGTCTGGCGATTTCAACCTTGATTTGAGAAAAGACAGCATAAAACACTCTAAAGGAACATGCACATATATAAAGTTTGAAACCCTGGGTTTGCGCTGCCTGACGCCTCTCCCTGAGGGCGCCTCATCGGCACAAGTAACCTTTTCAGTGGCACAAAAAAATCCAACATCGACTTTACATTAATAAACTATACCGCACTGCCACTGGTTTCAGCATATAGGATCCAACAACGCACAGAGAGCGATCACTTTCCACAACTTATTAAGATCCGGAATGAATTGAATCGGCTCCCCACTGCCAATATCATAATTTCAGCCCCAGTGACTTAAGATACAAAAAAACTGAAATGGAAGGGGCCGGGCCTCGACAAAGTAATGGAAGAAGTGTACCGCAGTGCAGGAACAACTAAAGAGCTCAAAGAATCACTAAGTGCGCAGGAACTAGAAGATCACCCCCAAGGAGAACGAGTGATCGCTTGTATGCACTTGTGTGATTCTTTAATATATACATTTTCCATCAAAAAACGTCTCCCAATTTCGGTCAGAGTCAAAAAACAAAGTCAAGAGTCGCAAAGAAGAAAAGCCATGGTTCAACAGGACGTTGCGCAATCTGAAAAATCAAGTCTCTAGAGAATCAAAAAAAGTCCTAAAGGACGTACACTGGGGGAGGAAATCTGATGACACAAGGCTTTCTGAATTAAGAGCCAAATATAAGAAAAACTGCTGGATGGCAAAACAGAGTTATCACAAGGATCTGTGGACCAAGCTGCTTATGTCCAACAAACAGAAAAATAACAAAAAGTTCAGGGAACTAATAAACGAACTAAGGGACAAAATTGACACACGAATGCAGGTATCAATGCAGCCACATGGGAAGCCCACGTACAGACAATGTTCTCACAACCAGAGCACCATGCGAAGGAGGAGGCCTCACAGATAGCCAAGACTTAAGCAACATTAATTTTGGCTTCAGAGTGACAACGCAAACAGACTTAACTCTAAACGGAAACGAAGGAAAGCACGCACTAATGACCATTGACATAGAAATGCTGACAAGTCTTATCAAGAAACAAAAAATGGAAGGGGCAGCTGGTCAGAACGGTATTCCGAAAGCCTTGTTTAGAGGAGACCCTTCATTCTGGGCGTATTATTTGGCGCTGCTTTTTAACGAGCTCAGAGGCACTACGGGTCTCCCAGATGCATGGAAAGGCAGCATTATTCACCCTATATACAAAGCAGGTAACCCCGCAAATCCTTCAAACTACAGGCTAATAGCATTGATAGACGTGGAAGAAAAGCTCTACGCATCCTGCCTACTGCAACAACTAGCAGAATGGATTCATGACCGTTAATTCCACAATGCCAGACAGGTTTCAGAGCTGGTATGGGTGCTTCCACCAACCTGGCAACCCTGGCCCTGCTGGGAAACAAAGCCAGGCTTAAGAAAAAAAGGCTGCTTGCATGCTTTATTGATCTAAAGGCAGCTTTTAATTGCATACCAAGAACCCGCCTATGGGAGAAACTGAAGAAGTAAGGGTGGGGCTTACCATGCAGTCTTATTAGCGCAATGATGGACTTGTACACAGGTTGTAAAGAAATGGCTCCCTGTTGCAGTTACCCCCCACTTTTTGCCTGATACTGATGCTGACTTGACTGAGAAGTGTGCTGGGACCCTGCTAACCAGGCCCCAGCACCAGTGTTCCTTCACCTAAAATGTACCATTGTATCCACAATTGGCACACCCTGGCATTCAGATAAGTCCCTTGTAACTGGTACTTCTAGTACCAAGGGCCCTGATGCCAAGGAAGGTCTCTAAGGGCTGCAGCATGTCTTATGCCACCCTGGAGACCTCTCACTCAGCACAGACACCCTGCTTGCCAGCTTGTGTGTGCTAGTGAGAACAAAATGAGTAAGTCGACATGGCACTCCCCTCAGGGTGCCATGCCAGCCTCTCACTGCCTATGCAGTATAGGTAAGCCACCCCTCTAGCAGGCCTTACAGCCCTAAGGCAGGGTGCACTATACCATAGGTGAGGGTACCAGTGCATGAGCATGGTACCCCTACAGTGTCTAAACAAAACCTTAGACATTGTAAGTGCAGGGTAGCCATAAGAGTATATGGTCTGGGAGTCTGTCAAACACGAACTCCACAGCACCATAATGGCTACACTGAAAACTGGGAAGTTTGGTATCAAACTTCTCAGCACAATAAATGCACACTGATGCCAGTGTACATCTTATTGTAAAATACACCACAGAGGGCACCTTAGAGGTGCCCCCTGAAACTTAACCGACTATCTGTGTAGGCTGACTAGTTTTAGCAGCCTGCCACAAACCGAGACATGTTGCTGGCCCCATGGGGAGAGTGCCTTTGTCACTCTGAGGCCAGTAACAAAGCCTGCACTGGGTGGAGATGCTAACACCTCTCCCAGGCAGGAATTGTCACACCTGGCGGTGAGCCTCAAAGGCTCACCTCCTTTGTGCCAACCCAGCAGGACACTCCAGCTAGTGGAGTTGCCCGCCCCCTCCGGCCAGGCCCCACTTTTGGCGGCAAGGCCGGAGAAAATAATGAGAATAACAAGGAGGAGTCACTGGCCAGTCAGGACAGCCCCTAAGGTGTCCTGAGCTGAGGTGACTCTGACTTTTAGAAATCCTCCATCTTGCAGATGGAGGATTCCCCCAATAGGGTTAGGATTGTGACCCCCTCCCCTTGGGAGGAGGCACAAAGAGGGTGTACCCACCCTCAGGGCTAGTAGCCATTGGCTACTAACCCCCCAGACCTAAACACGCCCTTAAATTTAGTATTTAAGGGCTACCCTGAACCCTAGAAAATTAGATTCCTGCAACAAGAAGAAGGACTGCCCAGCTGAAAACCCCTGCAGCGGAAGACCAGAAGACGACAACTGCCTTGGCTCCAGAAACTCACCGGCCTGTCTCCTGCCTTCCAAAGATCCTGCTCCAGCGACGCCTTCCGAAGGGACCAGCGACCTCGACATCCTCTGAGGACTGCCCCTGCTTCGAAAAGACAAGAAACTCCCGAGGACAGCGGACCTGCTCCAAGAAAAGCTGCAACGTTGTTTCCAGCAGCTTTAAAGAACCCTGCAAGCTCCCCGCAAAAGGCGTGAGACTTGCAACACTGCACCCGGCGACCCCGACTCGGCTGGTGGCGATCCAACACCTCAGGAGGGACCCCAGGACTACTCTAAGACTGTGAGTACAAAAACCTGTCCCCCCTGAGCCCCCACAGCGCCGCCTGCAGAGGGAATCCCGAGGCTTCCCCTGACCGCGACTCCTTGAATCCAAAGTCCCGACACCTGGGAGAGACCCTGCACCCGCAGCCCCCAGGACCTGAAGGACCGGACTTTCACTGGAGAAGTGACCCCCAGGAGTCCCTCTCCCTTGCCCAAGTGGAGGTTTCCCCGAGGAATCCCCCCCTTGCCTGCCTGCAGCGCTGAAGAGATCCCGAGATCTCTCATAGACTAACATTGCGAACCCGACGCTTGTTTCTACACTGCACCCGGCCGCCCCCGCGCCGCTGAGGGTGAAATTTCTGTGTGGACTTGTGTCCCCCCCGGTGCCCTACAAAACCCCCCTGGTCTGCCCTCCGAAGACGCGGGTACTTACCTGCAAGCAGACCGGAACCGGGGCACCCCCTTCTCTCCATTCTAGCCTATGTGTTTTGGGCACCACTTTGGACTCTGCACCTGACCGGCCCTGAGCTACTGGTGTGGTGACTTTGGGGTTGCTCTGAACCCCCAACGGTGGGCTACCTTGGACCAAGAACTGAACCCTGTAAGTGTCTTACTTACCTGGTAAAACTAACCAAAACTTACCTCCCCTAGGAACCGTGAAAATTGCACTAAGTGTCCACTTTTAAAACAGCTATTTGTCAATAACTTGAAAAGTATACATGCAATTTTGATGACTTGAAGTTCCTAAAGTACTTACCTGCAATACCTTTCGAATGAGATATTACATGTAGAATTTGAACCTGTGGTTCTTAAAATAAACTAAGAAAAGATATTTTTCTATATAAAAACCTATTGGCTGGATTTGTCTCTGAGTGTGTGTATCTCATTTATTGTCTTGTGTATGTACAACAAATGCTTAACACTACTCCTTGGATAAGCCTACTGCTCGACCACACTACCACAAAATAGAGCATTAGTATTATCTCTTTTTACCACTATTTTACCTCTAAGGGGAACCCTTGGACTCTGTGCATGCTATTCCTTACTTTGAAATAGCACATACAGAGCCAACTTCCTACATTGGTGGATCAGCGGTGGGGTACAAGACTTTGCATTTGCTGGACTACTCAGCCAATACCTGATCACACGACAAATTCCAAAATTGTCATTAGAAATTGATTTTTGCAATTTGAAAAGTTTTCTAAATTCTTAAAAGACCTGCTAGGGCCTTGTGTTAGATCCTGTTTAGCATTTCTTTTAGAGTTTAAAAGTTTGTAAAAGTTTGAATTAGATTCTAGAACCAGTTGTAGATTCTTAAAAAGTATTCCAACTTTTAGAAGCAAAATGTCTAGCACAGATGTGACTGTGGTGGAACTCGACACCACACCTTACCTCCATCTTAAGATGAGGGAGCTAAGGTCACTCTGTAAAATAAAGAAAATAACAATGGGCCCCAAACCTACCAAAATACAGCTCCAGGAGCTTTTGGCAGAGTTCGAAAAGGCCAACCCCTCTGAGGGTGGCAACTCAGAGGAAGAGGATAGTGACTTGGAGGAAAATTCCCCCCTACCAGTCCTATCTAGGGAGAACAGGGTCCCTCAAACCCTGACTCCAAAAATAATAGTCAGAGATGCTGGTTCCCTCACAGGAGAGACCAACACCTCTGAAATCACTGAGGATAACTCCAGTGAAGATGACCCCCTGTTAGCCAGGATGGTCAAAAGATTGGCTTTGGAAAAGCAGCTCCTAGCCATAGAAAGGGAAAGAAAAGAGATGGGCCTAGGTCCCATCGATGGTGGCAGCAACTTAAATAGGGTCAGAGATTCTCCTGACATCCTAAAAATCCCCAAAGGGATTGTAACAAAATATGAAGATGGTGATGACATCACCAAATGGTTCACAGCTTTTGAGAGGGCTTGTGTAACCAGAAAAGTAAACAGATCTCACTGGGGTGCTCTCCTTTGGGAAATGTTCACTGGAAAGTGTAGGGATAGACTCCTCACACTCTCTGGAAAAGATGCAGAATCTTATGACCTCATGAAGGGTACCCTGATTGAGGGCTTTGGATTCTCCACTGAGGAGTATAGAATTAGATTCAGGGGGGCTCAAAAATCCTCGAGCCAGACCTGGGTTGATTTTGTAGACTACTCAGTCAAAACACTGGATGGTTGGTTAACTGGAAATGAAGTGTGTAACTATGTTGGGCTTTATAATTTGTTTATGAAAGAACACATTTTAAGTAACTGCTTCAATGAAAAGTTGCATCAGTATCTGGTAGACCTAGGTCCAATTTCTCCCCAAGAATTGGGAAAGAAGGCAGACCACTGGGTCAAGACTAGGGTAACCAAAACTTCCACTGGGGGTGACCAAAAGAAAGGGGTTACAAAAACTCCCCAGGAGAAAGTGGGTGACACTAGAAACAAAGAAAAAGAGTCCTCTGTAGGCCCCCAAAAACCAGAACAGGTGGGTGGGCCCCAAGACACAACCCAAAACAAAGGTGGGTACCAGGGTAAGAACTGGGATGCCACTAAGGCATGGTGCCACAACTGTAAACAGTCTGGGCACCACACCAAGGACACTTCTTGTCCCAAAAACAAACCCCAGAACAAGATTCCAGGGGTAACCAGTGTAGCCATGGGAGATGACTCCTCAGATGAGGAGGTCTTCATAGCCTTCAACTGGAAACAGGGCCCAACAGGTGAGTTGGAGATTCCAGAGGGAAGTAGACACTTCCACCACCTACTGGTGAATGGAATCCCAACCACTGCCCTGAGAGACACTTGTGCCAGTCACACTATTGTGCATGACAGGCTGGTGCTCTCAAACCAGTACATCCCAGGTGAGACTGCCAGGGTAAGAGTTAGCCTAGACAGGGTCACTAAGAGGCCTGTGGCTTTAGTACCCATAGAAGTGGGTGGCACTCTTAGCTGGAGAAGGGTAGTAGTCAGTACAGACCTCCCCCTTGATTGTCTCCTTGGAAATGACTACCCAGAGGTTAGTCAGAGCCCAAGAGAGGAACTGGACCAGTGCCAGTCCTCTCCCAAGGATTCTGGAAGTCCTGCCTCTGCAGTAAATGCAAGCAGGCCCCAGAAGAAGAAGAAAAGAAAACAGAGTAGGAAGGGTGGACAACCTTTAGCCAAGGTTACAGCAAGCCAAGGAGATTCTGCTCCAGTAGGGGAGAACTCCAAAAATGGCTCTGATAAAGTCCAACCTGACCCACAAGAAGTCCTGGCTAGTCAGGCAACTGTTAAGCCTGAGTGGGTGGCTCCTCAGCTAACAGAAGAAAGAGTGGAAGAAGGGTGGTTACTACAAGATGTGGTGACCCCCCACTCTAATACAGCAGACAGGCACCCTGAACCCAAAGAAGCCTGTAACTTAGCCCCTTCCCTTGTAGGTGAAGAGCTAAAGGTGTGGTTCTGGGCACTGACAGCTGTCAGTGGCCTCTGCTGGGTGTTAGCCTTTATGGCTGCACTATCCTTGGCCTGGTGGTCTGACCCCATGCCAAATAACAAGTTAGGCCCCCTGACCCTGTTGGTCATGGTGGGGTTACTCCAGCTCTGGGTAACCTCTTTGGGTAAGCTAGGGGTGACCCTGGCTAAGATAAGATTAGCAGAGGTGGATACCTCTGACCTCAAAATAGAGAGAATGGGTGAAGACATAAAAAGCACAGACAAGAGGCAGTTCAGACTAGGTCCTATCACTGTGGAAGTGGGTCAGTTCCCCAGAGGGAATGACCTGAACAGGAGGATGTAAGGCAGAGTAGGCCCTGCAACAAACCAGCCATTTCCTCTACTCTTCCTCGCCTGACAGACTAGGAAGACTCTTCCAGCGTTGGCTGAGTCTCCTGGCCTGTGGGCTGGGGGGGGCTTGTGTAAAGAAATGGCTCCCTGTTGCAGTTACCCCCCACTTTTTGCCTGATACTGATGCTGACTTGACTGAGAAGTGTGCTGGGACCCTGCTAACCAGGCCCCAGCACCAGTGTTCCTTCACCTAAAATGTACCATTGTATCCACAATTGGCACACCCTGGCATTCAGATAAGTCCCTTGTAACTGGTACTTCTAGTACCAAGGGCCCTGATGCCAAGGAAGGTCTCTAAGGGCTGCAGCATGTCTTATGCCACCCTGGAGACCTCTCACTCAGCACAGACACCCTGCTTGCCAGCTTGTGTGTGCTAGTGAGAACAAAATGAGTAAGTCGACATGGCACTCCCCTCAGGGTGCCATGCCAGCCTCTCACTGCCTATGCAGTATAGGTAAGCCACCCCTCTAGCAGGCCTTACAGCCCTAAGGCAGGGTGCACTATACCATAGGTGAGGGTACCAGTGCATGAGCATGGTACCCCTACAGTGTCTAAACAAAACCTTAGACATTGTAAGTGCAGGGTAGCCATAAGAGTATATGGTCTGGGAGTCTGTCAAACACGAACTCCACAGCACCATAATGGCTACACTGAAAACTGGGAAGTTTGGTATCAAACTTCTCAGCACAATAAATGCACACTGATGCCAGTGTACATCTTATTGTAAAATACACCACAGAGGGCACCTTAGAGGTGCCCCCTGAAACTTAACCGACTATCTGTGTAGGCTGACTAGTTTTAGCAGCCTGCCACAAACCGAGACATGTTGCTGGCCCCATGGGGAGAGTGCCTTTGTCACTCTGAGGCCAGTAACAAAGCCTGCACTGGGTGGAGATGCTAACACCTCTCCCAGGCAGGAATTGTCACACCTGGCGGTGAGCCTCAAAGGCTCACCTCCTTTGTGCCAACCCAGCAGGACACTCCAGCTAGTGGAGTTGCCCGCCCCCTCCGGCCAGGCCCCACTTTTGGCGGCAAGGCCGGAGAAAATAATGAGAATAACAAGGAGGAGTCACTGGCCAGTCAGGACAGCCCCTAAGGTGTCCTGAGCTGAGGTGACTCTGACTTTTAGAAATCCTCCATCTTGCAGATGGAGGATTCCCCCAATAGGGTTAGGATTGTGACCCCCTCCCCTTGGGAGGAGGCACAAAGAGGGTGTACCCACCCTCAGGGCTAGTAGCCATTGGCTACTAACCCCCCAGACCTAAACACGCCCTTAAATTTAGTATTTAAGGGCTACCCTGAACCCTAGAAAATTAGATTCCTGCAACAAGAAGAAGGACTGCCCAGCTGAAAACCCCTGCAGCGGAAGACCAGAAGACGACAACTGCCTTGGCTCCAGAAACTCACCGGCCTGTCTCCTGCCTTCCAAAGATCCTGCTCCAGCGACGCCTTCCGAAGGGACCAGCGACCTCGACATCCTCTGAGGACTGCCCCTGCTTCGAAAAGACAAGAAACTCCCGAGGACAGCGGACCTGCTCCAAGAAAAGCTGCAACGTTGTTTCCAGCAGCTTTAAAGAACCCTGCAAGCTCCCCGCAAAAGGCGTGAGACTTGCAACACTGCACCCGGCGACCCCGACTCGGCTGGTGGCGATCCAACACCTCAGGAGGGACCCCAGGACTACTCTAAGACTGTGAGTACAAAAACCTGTCCCCCCTGAGCCCCCACAGCGCCGCCTGCAGAGGGAATCCCGAGGCTTCCCCTGACCGCGACTCCTTGAATCCAAAGTCCCGACACCTGGGAGAGACCCTGCACCCGCAGCCCCCAGGACCTGAAGGACCGGACTTTCACTGGAGAAGTGACCCCCAGGAGTCCCTCTCCCTTGCCCAAGTGGAGGTTTCCCCGAGGAATCCCCCCCTTGCCTGCCTGCAGCGCTGAAGAGATCCCGAGATCTCTCATAGACTAACATTGCGAACCCGACGCTTGTTTCTACACTGCACCCGGCCGCCCCCGCGCCGCTGAGGGTGAAATTTCTGTGTGGACTTGTGTCCCCCCCGGTGCCCTACAAAACCCCCCTGGTCTGCCCTCCGAAGACGCGGGTACTTACCTGCAAGCAGACCGGAACCGGGGCACCCCCTTCTCTCCATTCTAGCCTATGTGTTTTGGGCACCACTTTGGACTCTGCACCTGACCGGCCCTGAGCTACTGGTGTGGTGACTTTGGGGTTGCTCTGAACCCCCAACGGTGGGCTACCTTGGACCAAGAACTGAACCCTGTAAGTGTCTTACTTACCTGGTAAAACTAACCAAAACTTACCTCCCCTAGGAACCGTGAAAATTGCACTAAGTGTCCACTTTTAAAACAGCTATTTGTCAATAACTTGAAAAGTATACATGCAATTTTGATGACTTGAAGTTCCTAAAGTACTTACCTGCAATACCTTTCGAATGAGATATTACATGTAGAATTTGAACCTGTGGTTCTTAAAATAAACTAAGAAAAGATATTTTTCTATATAAAAACCTATTGGCTGGATTTGTCTCTGAGTGTGTGTATCTCATTTATTGTCTTGTGTATGTACAACAAATGCTTAACACTACTCCTTGGATAAGCCTACTGCTCGACCACACTACCACAAAATAGAGCATTAGTATTATCTCTTTTTACCACTATTTTACCTCTAAGGGGAACCCTTGGACTCTGTGCATGCTATTCCTTACTTTGAAATAGCACATACAGAGCCAACTTCCTACACAGGTACTTGGGCGCAAGTCAAAATTGGAGAGGGCAGCCACCTCACCAAGAGAATACTAACAGCAAAAGGACTTAAACAAGGGTGTGTATAGGCTCCCACGCTGTTTAACTTATATCTTGCAGACCTAGCCGAGGCTCTAGCTCCCGTAAATAGCCATCGGCCAGTATTGGCCAAGAAAGGAATTGCATGGCTACAGTACGCAGACGACATAGTTCTACTCAGCCAAACACCTGTTGGGCTACAGCATAGCATCGATGCATTTTATACATACATAAACAATGCAAGACCTAGAATTGAATTTGAGTAAAACTAAGGTTGTCCGCCTTGTTGACAGGAAGTTTAAATCTGCATCATTGTTCATAAACGGATCCCGGGTGGAGATTGCACCCACGTATAAGTACTTGGGATTAACTATGGACAACCTCCTGACTTTCAAGCCGCAGCTTGCTGTCTCTCAAGCAAAAGCCCTCTCACTGACCTATGGCTTTAAAGTTCTAAAACAAAAACTGAGCTTCCCTTCATACACCCACCTGCTTTCTGTCATGGCAGCACGGCTAATGCCCACCATCACTTATGGCGCCGAAATTATGCTGGGGAAGGAGGCAGTTTATTTCAATCAAGTCCAGACGAAGGCCTACAAAACAGTTTTTCGGATACCATCACCAGCATCTCCAGCTCAGGTTCGTTTAGAATTGGGTCTGAAAAACTATGAATTTCAGAGTAGATGTGCCTTCATTAAACTATGCTGGAGGATGCGTGCAGCTGAGACTAGTACTCTAAACAACCTATGTTGGATGGAAATTGAGGAGCAAAAGCGACACAATGATAAAAGCACCTGTGGTCATCACTTAAATAACTGCATTAAAGCACTAGGGGCCAGATGTAGCAAAGGTTTTTCCCCATTCTGTGTCTATGGGAAAAAGTGTTCGGACATATGGCCCTAGGTTTGCTAGAAGCCTGGGACCAGAACCCGGACAAAAAGGAGTTTTTTCAGAAAGCAAACGCTGTCACTAAGAAGAAATCTTTAAATTCTGATAAACAATAACTGGCAAGCAGACAGCACGTCTGGACTATAATATCATCATACAAAACTTTACGGGCACAGGAATACCTAGCAGCAAACTTCAACCAGTCGCTGAAACATCGGTTTATGCTTTTCCGCTTTGGGTTGATTGAAACAAAGGATATGGCCTCTTCATGGAGACAGCAGGATCTGACACATTTCTGTGGACTGTGTGGGTACAGACAAGAGTCATTAGAACACATTTTTTGTGTGTGCCCGGCTTTGCTAGGCCTCAGGACATTATATTTGAAAAACATTTTTAAGACACTGAACATACGCTCATGCAGCCCGGCCATTATAAGCTGGCTTAGCGGACTTTCAATCCCGTTTTCTTGTCGACCGGACTGAATTCATGGTACAGGCTCAGAAAGAATTGGTGAATAAAGTTGAAGCAGAGTGTGCAAGGGCCATCATTTTATGATTAGCAAAGCTCAAGTTTAGTTCCAACCAGGAAACAGCCCTAGGTACTACTTAGGATTCTCAATCAGTGCTCGTAAGGGAGCAAGAAAGTCCTAAAGTTAAGTCCAAGACCAAGGTTGGAAACATTTTAGCTATGCACAACTCTTTACCATGATATGTTTTAGTTTCAAATAAGCTTTTATGATTTTATTATGGGTCTCTATTAACATAATGAGTAGGCAAAGTATTTATATTATTATGCATTTTGGAACTGCGATGGTTTTAATTAACCGTGTCAATAAAATTAAACTTTGACTACGTTTGGATTTGTCTTAAGTACAACTTTATGTTTATGTACTTGGAAAAATGGTTCCTCCAGAGTGAATGCTTGTATTTCACTTACTCTTCTTAATGACGTAATTGCTTCTAAGAAAGCAACTTTCCATGTGAGAAATTGAATATCACATGAATGAATGGGCTCGAATGGTGGTCCCATTAATCTTGTGAGTGCAATATTGAGATTCCATGCAGGAACTAGTGGGGTTCTTGGTTGAAGAATACGTTTAAGTCCTTCCATAAAGGCTTTTATGACAGGGACTCTAAAGAGAGAAGTATGTTGAATGGTTTGTAAGTACGCTGATATAGCAGTAAGATGAATTTTAATACAGAAAAAAGCTAAATTTGCTTTTTGTAAATGAAGCAGGTAGCATGCAATATCCTGTATTGATGCTTTAAGTGGGTCTATATGTTTGGGCTGACAGTAGTAAACAAACAGTTTCCTCTTGTTAGCATAGCATTGTCTAGTTGTAGGCTTGAATGCTTGCTTTAGAACTTCCACACATTCTAATGGAAGGTGCAAGTATCCAAATTCTATGACTTCAGGAGCCAAATCACTAAATTGAGAACATTGGGATGCCTGATTTGACCTTTGTTCTTTGTGAACAGATCTAGTCAGTTTGGAAGTTTGCGATGTGGTACTACTGACAGACCTAGGAGTGTTGTGTACCAGTGCTGTGGTGCCCACGTGGAAGCTATGAGTATCATGGTGAGAGAGGTGTGATGCAGTTTGTTGACCAGAAATGGAATTAATAGGAGAGGGGGGAAAAGCGTAAGCAAATATCCCTGACCAGTTGATCGATAGAGCATTGCCCTTGGACAGAGGGTGTGGGTGTCTGAATGCAAAGTTTTGGCATTTTGCGTTTTCGCTTGTTAGGAAAAGGTTTATGTCTGGTGTTCCCCACATTTGAAAGTACTGTTGAAGGACCTGAGAGTTAATTTCCCATTTGTGTATTTGTTGCTGCTCCTGCTTAGTAGGTCTGCTAGCTGATTGTGTATCCCTGGGATGTACTCCACACCAGCAGGTAAATCTGATTGTGAATTGCCCATTTCCATATTGTTTGGGCTAGAAGGGACAATTTTAGATTAATGTGTTCCTCCCCGTTTCCTGAGATAATACATAGTTATATTGTCTGTTTTTAATAAGACTGTATTGTGTCTTAGTAGAGGTTGAAAAGCTTTTAGAGCAAAAAACACAGCTAACAATTCTAAATGGTTTATGTGATAAAGTAACTGCATTGAATTCCATTCCACTTGTATGGTTAGGTTGTTGAGGAGGTCCCCAACCTGTCATTGACGCATTTGTTGTTATTATGGTCTGAGGAACAGGGTCCTGAAATGATCGCCTTTTTATTAAGTTGTTGTGATTCCACCATTGTAGAGATTTGGGAGTCTAGCAACACTAGATCCTGTAATTGACCCTGTGCTTGAGACCACTGTTGTGAGACACTGATGCAGTGTTCTCATGTTTGGTCTTGCATGCAATACAATTGCTATGCATGATGCCATCATTCCCAGTAGTTTCATGATAAATCTTATTGTGTACCTTTGATTGGGCTGTATCTGTGATATGAGGTTTTGAAAAGCCTGTATCCTTTGTGCATTTGGGTAGGCTAAGGCTTTTTGGGTATTGAGAATAGCACCTAGGTAAGGTTGAAACTGTGCTGGTTGAAGATGTGATTTTTGGTAATTGATTGTGAACCCGAATGTGTGTAGGGTTTCTATTGTGTATTGACTGTGTTGCTGACACTGTATAATATTTCTTGATTTTATTAGCCTGTCTAGATAAAGAAAGACATGTATGTGTTGTCTTCTTAGGTAAGCTACTACTACCACCGCTAGACATTTTGTGAAAACCCTTAGAGCTTCTGTTATGCCGAATGGAAGAACAATGAATTGGAAGTGGTTTCCTACTATTGCAAACCTTAGGTATTTTGGATGAGCAGGATGGGTGGGGTTATGAAAATATGCATCGTCTGAGATCCAATGAAGTCAAGTAATCTTGTTTTTGCAGTAGTGGAATGACATCCTGCGGAGTTGTCATGTGAAAGTGTTCTGACAGGATATATAGATTTAGTGGTCAGATCCAGAATAGGTCTGAGAGTGCCATCCTTTTTGGGTATGAGGAAGTATAGTGAATATACACCTGTTCCATATTGAGTTTTGCGGAACCAATTCTATTGCTTCTTTTAGTAATAGCGATTGTACCTCTTGTAACAGAAAGTTGTGTTCTGGGGACAACCTGTGATAACGAGGGGGAATGTTTGGAGGAGTAGAAATGAGTGTCTAGGCAGTAACCATAGCAGATAATTGAAAGCACCCACTGATCTGTGGTGATGTTTTGCCAGTGAGAGTGGAATTGTTGCAGTCTTCCTCCCACAGGAGATGTGTGGGATGTTCAGGAAGTCATTGTTTTGGGGGAGTGGTGACACTCCGAGGTTTGCAATTTGCCTCTGGCTCTAAAGTGTTGACCTCCGTAAGAGCCTCTAAATGATCCTCTTGGATAATACTGCTGGGTTTTTTTGGGCTGTCAGGTGGAAGCCTCTGTAGTTTGGGGTTTGAAACCTCCCCTAAACTGCTGTTTGCGAAAGGAACCCCGTTAAGGTGTGGTATATAGGGCTCCCATGGCTTTTGCAGTGTCATAGTTCTCCTGAGTTTTTCAATAGTTGTGTCAACCTCAGGTCCAAATAGATGCTCCCTATCAAAGGGCATGTTAAGCACTGCCTGCTTTATTTTCGGTTTAAACCGGGAAGATCTTAACCATGCATGCCTATGAATTGTTATGCTAGTGTTAATACTTCTAGCTGCAGTATCGGCTGCGTCAAGGGCAGATCTAATTTGGTTACTGATGATTGCTTGTCCCTCTTCAACAATTTGTTGTGCTCTTTTTAGATGCTCTTTCGGTAAGTATTGCAAGAATTCGTGCATTTCATCCCATTGTGCCCTGTCAAACCTTGCTAACAGGGCTTTAGAATTGGCAATACGCCATTGGTTAGCTACACTTTTAACAGCTGCATTAAACTTTCTGCTTTCCTTGTTAGGGGAGGAGTATCCCCTGAAGATTGGCTATTGGCCCTTCTCCTTGCAGCACTGACTACAACAGAGTGTGGTGGTACCTGTTGTGTGATATAGACGGGGTCGGTTGGCAGAGGCTTGTATTTTTTAAAATCTATTCTTGGGGTTAAAACCCTAGCCTTGACAGGTTCCTTAAATAGGTCGTCAGCATGTCTAAGCATGCCAGGCAGCACTGGTAAACACTGGTAGTGTGAGTGAGTGGAGGACAATGTTGTAAGGAAATGCCTCCTTGGCATGGTTGCCCCCTGACTTTTTGCCTTTGCTGATGCTATGTTTACAATTGAAAGTGTGCTGAGGCCTGCTAACCAGGCCCCAGCACCAGTGTTCTTTCCCTAACCTGTACTTTTGTATCCACAATTGGCAGACCCTGGCATCCAGATAAGTCCCTTGTAACTGGTACTTCTAGTACCAAGGGCCCTGATGCCAAGGAAGGTCTCTAAGGGATGCAGCATGTCTTATGCCACCCTGGAGACCTCTCACTCAGTACAGACACACTGCTTGCCAGCTTGTGTGTGCTAGTGAGGACAAAACGAGTAAGTCGACATGGCACTCCCCTCAGGGTGCCATGCCAGCCTCTCACTGCCTATGCAGTATAGGTAAGACACCCCTCTAGCAGGCCTTACAGCCCTAAGGCAGGGTGCACTATACCATAGGTGAGGGTACCAGTGCATGAGCATGGTACCCCTACAGTGTCTAAACAAAACCTTAGACATTGTAAGTGCAGGGTAGCCATAAGAGTATATGGTCTGGGAGTCTGTCAAACACGAACTCCACAGCACCATAATGGCTACACTGAAAACTGGGAAGTTTGGTATCAAACTTCTCAGCACAATAAATGCACACTGATGCCAGTGTACATTTTATTGTAAAATACACCACAGAGGGCACCTTAGAGGTGCCCCCTGAAACTTAACCGACTATCTGTGTAGGCTGACTAGTTTTAGCAGCCTGCCACAAACCGAGACATGTTGCTGGCCCCATGGGGAGAGTGCCTTTGTCACTCTGAGGCCAGTAACAAAGCCTGCACTGGGTGGAGATGCTAACACCTCTCCCAGGCAGGAATTGTCACACCTGGCGGTGAGCCTCAAAGGCTCACCTCCTTTGTGCCAACCCAGCAGGACACTCCAGCTAGTGGAGTTGCCCGCCCCCTCCGGCCAGGCCCCACTTTTGGCGGCAAGGCCGGAGAAAATAATGAGAATAACAAGGAGGAGTCACTGGCCAGTCAGGACAGCCCCTAAGGTGTCCTGAGCTGAGGTGACTCTAACTTTTAGAAATCCTCCATCTTGCAGATGGAGGATTCCCCCAATAGGGTTAGGATTGTGACCCCCTCCCCTTGGGAGGAGGCACAAAGAGGGTGTACCCACCCTCAGGGCTAGTAGCCATTGGCTACTAACCCCCCAGACCTAAACACGCCCTTAAATTTAGTATTTAAGGGCTACCCTGAACCCTAGAAAATTAGATTCCTGCAACTACAAGAAGAAGGACTGCCTAGCTGAAAAACCCCTGCAGAGGAAGACCAGAAGACGACAACTGCCTTGGCTCCAGAAACTCACCGGCCTGTCTCCTGCCTTCCAAAGATCCTGCTCCAGCGACGCCTTCCGAAGGGACCAGCGACCTCGACATCCTCTGAGGACTGCCCCTGCTTCGAAAAGACAAGAAACTCCCGAGGACAGCGGACCTGCTCCAAGAAAAGCTGCAACTTTGTTTCCCGCAGCTTTAAAGAACCCTGCAAGCTCCCCGCAAGAAGCGTGAGACTTGCAACACTGCACCCGGCGACCCCGACTCGGCTGGTGGAGATCCGACGCCTCAGGAGGGACCCCAGGACTACTCTGATACTGTGAGTACCAAAACCTGTCCCCCCTGAGCCCCCACAGCGCCGCCTGCAGAGGGAATCCCGAGGCTTCCCCTGACCGCGACTCCTTGAATCCAAAGTCCCGACACCTGGGAGAGACCCTGCACCCGCAGCCCCCAGGACCTGAAGGACCGGACTTTCACTGGAGGAGTGACCCCCAGGAGTCCCTCTCCCTTGACCAAGTGGAGGTTTCCCCGAGGAACCCCCCCCTTGCCTGCCTGCAGCGCTGAAGAGATCCCTAGATCTCCCATTGACTTCCATTACAAACCCGACGCTTGTTTCTACACTGCACCCGGCCGCCCCCGCGCCGCTGAGGGTGAAATTTCTGTGTGGACTTGTGTCCCCCCCGGTGCCCTACAAAACCCCCCTGGTCTGCCCTCCGAAGACGCGGGTACTTACCTGCAAGCAGACCGGAACCGGGGCACCCCCTTCTCTCCATTCTAGCCTATGTGTTTTGGGCACCACTTTGAACTCTGCACCTGACCGGCCCTGAGCTGCTGGTGTGGTGACTTTGGGGTTGCTCTGAACCCCCAACGGTGGGCTACCTTGGACCAAGAACTGAACCCTGTAAGTGTCTTACTTACCTGGAAAAACTAATCAAAACTTACCTCCCCTAGGAACTGTGAAAATTGCACTAAGTGTCCACTTTTAAAACAGCTATTTGTCAATAACTTGAAAAGTATACATGCAATTTTGATGATTTGAAGTTCCTAAAGTACTTACCTGCAATACCTTTCGAACGAGCTATTACATGTAGAATTTGAACCTGTGGTTCTTAAAATAAACTAAGAAAAGATATTTTTCTATATAAAAACCTATTGGCTGGATTTGTCTCTGAGTGTGTGTACCTCATTTATTGTCTATGTGTATGTACAACAAATGCTTAACACTACTCCTTGGATAAGCCTACTGCTCGACCACACTACCACAAAATAGAGCATTAGTATTATCTATTTCTACCACTATTTTACCTCTAAGGGGAACCCTTGGACTCTGTGCATGCTATTCCTTACTTTGAAATAGCACATACAGAGCCAACTTCCTACATTGGTGGATCAGCGGTGGGGTACAAGACTTTGCATTTGCTGGACTACTCAGCCAATACCTGATCACACGACAAATTCCAAAATTGTCATTAGAAATTGATTTTTGCAATTTGAAAAGTTTTCTAAATTCTTAAAAGACCTGCTAGGGCCTTGTGTTAGATCCTGTTTAGCATTTCTTTTAGAGTTTAAAAGTTTGTTAAAAGTTTGAATTAGATTCTAGAACCAGTTTTAGTTTCTTAAAAAGTATTCCAACTTTTAGAAGCATAATGTCTAGCACAGATGTGAATGTGGTGGAACTCGACACCACACCTTACCTCCATCTACAGATGAGAGAGCTAAGGTCACTCTGTAAACTAAAGAAAATAGCAATGGGCCCCAAACCTACCAAAGTACAGCTCCAGGAGCTTTTGGCAGAGTTTGAAAAGGCCAACCCCTCTGAGGATGGCAACTCAGAGGATGAAGATAGTGACTTGGAGGGAAATTCCCCCCCTCCAGTCCTACTTAGGGAGAGCAGGGCTTCTCAAGCCCTGACTCCACAAATAATAGTCAGAGATGCTGGTTCCCTCACAGGAGGGACCAACAACTCTGAAATCACTGAGGATAACTCCAGTGAAGAGGACATCCAGTTAGCCAGGATGGCCAAAAGATTGGCTTTGGAAAGACAGATCCTAGCCATAGAGAGGGAAAGACAAGAGATGGGCCTAGGACCCATCAATGGTGGCAGCAACATAAATAGGGTCAGAGATTCTCCTGACATGTTGAAAATCCCCAAAGGGATTGTAACTAAATATGAAGATGGTGATGACATCACCAAATGGTTCACAGCTTTTGAGAGGGCTTGTGTAACCAGAAAAGTGAACAGATCTCACTGGGGTGCTCTCCTTTGGGAAATGTTCACAGGAAAGTGTAGGGATAGACTCCTCACACTCTCTGGACAAGACGCAGAATCTTATGACCTCATGAAGGGTACCCTGATTGAGGGCTTTGGATTCTCCACTGAGGAGTACAGGATTAGGTTCAGGGGGGCTCAAAAATCCTCGAGCCAGACCTGGGTTGACTTTGTTGACTACTCAGTGAAAACACTAGATGGTTGGATTCAAGGCAGTGGTGTAAGTAATTATGATGGGCTGTACAATTTATTTGTGAAAGAACACCTGTTAAGTAATTGTTTCAATGATAAACTGCATCAGCATCTGGTAGACCTAGGACCAATTTCTCCCCAAGAATTGGGAAAGAAGGCGGACCATTGGGTCAAGACAAGGGTGTCCAAGACTTCAACAGGGGGTGACCAAAAGAAAGGGGTCACAAAGACTCCCCAGCAGAAGGGTGATGAGACAACCAAAACTAAAAATAGTAAAGAGTCTTCTACAGGCCCCCAAAAACCTGCACAGGAGGGTGGGCCCAGAGCCTCTTCACAAAACAATGGGTACAAGGGTAAAAACTTTGATCCCAAAAAGGCCTGGTGTCATAGCTGTAAACAGCATGGACACCAAACTGGAGACAAGGCCTGTCCCAAGAAAGGTTCCACTCCAAACTCCCATCCAGGTAACACTGGTATGGCTAGTCTCCAAGTGGGATCAACAGTGTGCCCAGAGCAAATCAGGGTCCACACTGAAGCTACTCTAGTTTCTGAGGGTGGGGTGGATTTAGCCACACTAGCTGTCTGGCCGCCTAACATGCAAAAATACAGACAGCAACTCTTAATTAATGGGACTAGAATAGAGGGCCTGAGGGATACAGGTGCCAGTGTCACCATGGTGACAGAGAAACTGGTTTCCCCTGGCCAATACCTGACTGGAAAAACTTACACAGTCACCAACGCTGACAATCAGAGAAAAGTACATCCCATGGCAATGGTTACTTTAGAATGGGGAGGGGTCAATGGCCTGAAACAGGTGGTGGTCTCCTCAAATATCCCAGTGGACTGTCTGCTTGGAAATGACCTGGAGTCCTCAGCATGGGCTGAGGTAGAGCTAAAAACCCATGCAGCAATGCTGGGTATCCCTGAACTGGTGTGTGTGAAAACAAGAGCACAATGCAAGGCACGGGGTGAAAAAGTAGAGCTGGAGTCTGGAAAAATGGCCCAGCCTACCAAGAGAACAGGAAAGTCAGTTGGGAAACCAACTGCAACACAGCCAAAGAAAGGGAACCTCTCTTCTCAGGAAGAAGTTCTGCCCTCTGAGGGAACTGAGCCTTTGGAGCTTGAACCTTATCAGGTTGAGCTCTTAGGCCCAGGGGGACCCTCAAGGGAAGAGCTGTGTAAGGGACAAGAAACCTGTCCCTCTCTTGAAGGCCTTAGGCAGCAAGCTGCTGAAGAGTCCAAAGGCAAGAAAAATGGAACACATAGGGTCTATTGGGAAGATGGGCTCCTGTACACTGAGGCCAGAGACCCCAAACCTGGTGCCACTAGGAGAGTGGTAGTGCCTCAGCTGTTCAGAGAGTTCATCCTAACATTGGCCCATGACATTCCCCTTGCTGGACATTTGGGACAAACCAAGACGTGGGAGAGGTTAGTCAACCACTTCTACTGGCCCAATATGTCCAACATGGTTAAGGAGTTTTGCCTCTCCTGCCCCACCTGTCAAGCCAGTGGTAAGACAGGTGGGCATCCAAAGGCCCCCCTCATTCCACTTCCAGTGGTGGGGGTGCCCTTTGAAAGAGTGGGTGTGGACATAGTTGGTCCACTGGAACCTCCCACAGCCTCAGGAAATATGTATATCCTGGTAGTAGTGGATCATGCTACCAGGTATCCTGAAGCTATTCCCCTTAGGTCGACTACTGCCCCTGCAGTAGCCAAGGCCCTCATTGGTATCTTTACCAGAGTGGGTTTCCCTAAGGAGGTGGTGTCTGACAGAGGTACCAACTTCATGTCAGCATACCTAAAGCACATGTGGAATGAGTGTGGAGTGACTTATAAATTCACTACACCATACCATCCACAAACTAATGGCTTGGTTGAGAGATTCAACAAGACATTAAAGGGCATGATCATGGGGCTCCCAGAAAAACTCAAAAGGAGATGGGATGTCCTCCTGCCATGTCTGCTTTTCGCTTACAGGGAAGTACCACAGAAGGGAGTAGGGTTCTCACCCTTTGAACTTCTGTTTGGTCATCCTGTAAGGGGACCACTTGCCCTTGTTAAAGAAGGCTGGGAGAGACCTCTCCATGAGCCTAAACAGGACATAGTGGACTATGTACTTGGCCTTCGCTCTAGAATGGCAGAGTACATGGAAAAGGCAACCAAAAACCTTGAGGCCAGCCAACAGCTCCAGAAGTTTTGGTATGACCAAAAGGCTGCACTGGTTGAGTTCCAACCAGGGCAGAAAGTCTGGGTTCTGGAGCCTGTGGCTCCCAGGGCACTCCAGGACAAATGGAGTGGCCCTTACCCAGTACTAGAGAGGAAGAGTCAGGTCACCTACTTGGTGGACCTGGGCACAAGCAGGAGCCCCAAAAGGGTGATCCATGTAAACCGCCTTAAGCTCTTCCACGACAGGGCTGATGTCAATCTGTTGATGGTAACAGATGAGGATCAGGAGGCAGAGAGTGAACCTCTCCCTGATCTTCTGTCATCAGACCCAAAAGATGGTACAGTAGATGGAGTGATCTACTCAGACACCCTCTCTGGCCAACAGCAAGCTGATTGTAGGAGAGTCCTACAACAGTTTCCTGAACTCTTCTCCTTAACCCCTGGTCAGACACACCTGTGTACCCATGATGTGGACACAGGAGACAGCATGCCTGTCAAGAACAAAATCTTTAGACAGTCTGACCATGTTAAGGAAAGCATCAAGGTGGAAGTCCACAAGATGCTGGAATTGGGAGTCATTGAGCGCTCTGACAGCCCCTGGGCTAGCCCAGTGGTCTTAGTCCCCAAACCTCACACCACAGATGGAAAGAAAGAGATGAGGTTTTGTGTGGACTACAGAGGGCTCAATTCTGTCACCAAGACAGATGCTCATCCAATTCCAAGAGCTGATGAGCTCATTGATAAATTAGGTGCTGCCAAATTTCTAAGTACCTTTGACTTGACAGCAGGGTACTGGCAAATAAAAATGGCACCTGGAGCAAAAGAAAAGACAGCATTCTCCACACCTGATGGGCATTATCAGTTTACTGTTATGCCCTTTGGTTTAAAGAATGCCCCTGCCACCTTCCAAAGGTTGGTGAATCAAGTCCTTGCTGGCTTGGAGTCCTTTAGCACAGCTTATCTTGATGATATTGCTGTCTTTAGCTCCACCTGGCAGGATCACCTGGTCCACCTGAGGAAGGTTTTGAAGGCTCTGCAGTCTGCAGGCCTCTCTATCAAGGCATCCAAATGCCAGATAGGGCAGGGAACTGTGGTTTACTTGGGACACCTTGTAGGTGGAGGCCAAGTTCAGCCACTCCAACCCAAGATCCAGACTATTCTGGACTGGGTAGCTCCAAAAACCCAGACTCAAGTCAGGGCATTCCTTGGCTTGACTGGGTACTACAGGAGGTTTGTGAAGGGATATGGATCCATTGTGACAGCCCTCACTGAGCTCACCTCCAAGAAAATGCCCAAGAAAGTGAACTGGACTGTGGACTGCCAACAGGCCTTTGACACCCTGAAACAGGCAATGTGCTCAGCACCAGTTCTCAAAGCTCCAGATTATTCTAAGCAGTTCATTGTGCAGACTGATGCCTCTGAACATGGGATAGGGGCAGTTTTGTCCCAAACAAATGATGATGGCCTTGACCAGCCTGTTGCTTTCATTAGCAGGAGGTTACTCCCCAGGGAGCAGCGTTGGAGTGCCATTGAGAGGGAGGCCTTTGCTGTGGTTTGGTCCCTGAAGAAGCTGAGACCATACCTCTTTGGGACTCACTTCCTAGTTCAAACTGACCACAGACCTCTCAAATGGCTGATGCAAATGAAAGGTGAAAATCCTAAACTGTTGAGGTGGTCCATCTCCCTACAGGGAATGGACTTTATAGTGGAACACAGACCTGGGACTGCCCATGCCAATGCAGATGGCCTTTCCAGGTTCTTCCACTTAGAAAATGAAGACTCTCTTGGGAAAGGTTAGTCTCATCCTCTTTCGTTTGGGGGGGGGTTGTGTAAGGAAATGCCTCCTTGGCATGGTTGCCCCCTGACTTTTTGCCTTTGCTGATGCTATGTTTACAATTGAAAGTGTGCTGAGGCCTGCTAACCAGGCCCCAGCACCAGTGTTCTTTCCCTAACCTGTACTTTTGTATCCACAATTGGCAGACCCTGGCATCCAGATAAGTCCCTTGTAACTGGTACTTCTAGTACCAAGGGCCCTGATGCCAAGGAAGGTCTCTAAGGGATGCAGCATGTCTTATGCCACCCTGGAGACCTCTCACTCAGTACAGACACACTGCTTGCCAGCTTGTGTGTGCTAGTGAGGACAAAACGAGTAAGTCGACATGGCACTCCCCTCAGGGTGCCATGCCAGCCTCTCACTGCCTATGCAGTATAGGTAAGACACCCCTCTAGCAGGCCTTACAGCCCTAAGGCAGGGTGCACTATACCATAGGTGAGGGTACCAGTGCATGAGCATGGTACCCCTACAGTGTCTAAACAAAACCTTAGACATTGTAAGTGCAGGGTAGCCATAAGAGTATATGGTCTGGGAGTCTGTCAAACACGAACTCCACAGCACCATAATGGCTACACTGAAAACTGGGAAGTTTGGTATCAAACTTCTCAGCACAATAAATGCACACTGATGCCAGTGTACATTTTATTGTAAAATACACCACAGAGGGCACCTTAGAGGTGCCCCCTGAAACTTAACCGACTATCTGTGTAGGCTGACTAGTTTTAGCAGCCTGCCACAAACCGAGACATGTTGCTGGCCCCATGGGGAGAGTGCCTTTGTCACTCTGAGGCCAGTAACAAAGCCTGCACTGGGTGGAGATGCTAACACCTCTCCCAGGCAGGAATTGTCACACCTGGCGGTGAGCCTCAAAGGCTCACCTCCTTTGTGCCAACCCAGCAGGACACTCCAGCTAGTGGAGTTGCCCGCCCCCTCCGGCCAGGCCCCACTTTTGGCGGCAAGGCCGGAGAAAATAATGAGAATAACAAGGAGGAGTCACTGGCCAGTCAGGACAGCCCCTAAGGTGTCCTGAGCTGAGGTGACTCTAACTTTTAGAAATCCTCCATCTTGCAGATGGAGGATTCCCCCAATAGGGTTAGGATTGTGACCCCCTCCCCTTGGGAGGAGGCACAAAGAGGGTGTACCCACCCTCAGGGCTAGTAGCCATTGGCTACTAACCCCCCAGACCTAAACACGCCCTTAAATTTAGTATTTAAGGGCTACCCTGAACCCTAGAAAATTAGATTCCTGCAACTACAAGAAGAAGGACTGCCTAGCTGAAAAACCCCTGCAGAGGAAGACCAGAAGACGACAACTGCCTTGGCTCCAGAAACTCACCGGCCTGTCTCCTGCCTTCCAAAGATCCTGCTCCAGCGACGCCTTCCGAAGGGACCAGCGACCTCGACATCCTCTGAGGACTGCCCCTGCTTCGAAAAGACAAGAAACTCCCGAGGACAGCGGACCTGCTCCAAGAAAAGCTGCAACTTTGTTTCCCGCAGCTTTAAAGAACCCTGCAAGCTCCCCGCAAGAAGCGTGAGACTTGCAACACTGCACCCGGCGACCCCGACTCGGCTGGTGGAGATCCGACGCCTCAGGAGGGACCCCAGGACTACTCTGATACTGTGAGTACCAAAACCTGTCCCCCCTGAGCCCCCACAGCGCCGCCTGCAGAGGGAATCCCGAGGCTTCCCCTGACCGCGACTCCTTGAATCCAAAGTCCCGACACCTGGGAGAGACCCTGCACCCGCAGCCCCCAGGACCTGAAGGACCGGACTTTCACTGGAGGAGTGACCCCCAGGAGTCCCTCTCCCTTGACCAAGTGGAGGTTTCCCCGAGGAACCCCCCCCTTGCCTGCCTGCAGCGCTGAAGAGATCCCTAGATCTCCCATTGACTTCCATTACAAACCCGACGCTTGTTTCTACACTGCACCCGGCCGCCCCCGCGCCGCTGAGGGTGAAATTTCTGTGTGGACTTGTGTCCCCCCCGGTGCCCTACAAAACCCCCCTGGTCTGCCCTCCGAAGACGCGGGTACTTACCTGCAAGCAGACCGGAACCGGGGCACCCCCTTCTCTCCATTCTAGCCTATGTGTTTTGGGCACCACTTTGAACTCTGCACCTGACCGGCCCTGAGCTGCTGGTGTGGTGACTTTGGGGTTGCTCTGAACCCCCAACGGTGGGCTACCTTGGACCAAGAACTGAACCCTGTAAGTGTCTTACTTACCTGGAAAAACTAATCAAAACTTACCTCCCCTAGGAACTGTGAAAATTGCACTAAGTGTCCACTTTTAAAACAGCTATTTGTCAATAACTTGAAAAGTATACATGCAATTTTGATGATTTGAAGTTCCTAAAGTACTTACCTGCAATACCTTTCGAACGAGCTATTACATGTAGAATTTGAACCTGTGGTTCTTAAAATAAACTAAGAAAAGATATTTTTCTATATAAAAACCTATTGGCTGGATTTGTCTCTGAGTGTGTGTACCTCATTTATTGTCTATGTGTATGTACAACAAATGCTTAACACTACTCCTTGGATAAGCCTACTGCTCGACCACACTACCACAAAATAGAGCATTAGTATTATCTATTTTTACCACTATTTTACCTCTAAGGGGAACCCTTGGACTCTGTGCATGCTATTCCTTACTTTGAAATAGCACATACAGAGCCAACTTCCTACAAATGTGTTAAAAAGAAAATCCTCCTCCAAAGGCTCAGCATGCATCTGAACTCCATGGTATACAGCTGCTCTAGAAATGACCTGAGTGTAAGCCGTACTATCCTCTGGTGGTGAAGGTTTGGACGGATAGAGATATGGGTCATTTAATGGTAAATGGACTGGGTCATATAAGTTCCAGGGGTCCACTGTATCTCCACGTGAATATGTATGAGAATGTGTTGGTGAGGGCAATGGTGGTGGGTAGAAGAAAGCTGTGGCAAATGTGGTGGAGAAAGCTGTAAAGGTGATGGATTCTCCTTTCTTTGCTGGTGGTGGAGCAGTATCAAGAGTCTCTTGAAACACCAGCTTTCTCTTGGTTTGCGGAGGAGGTGAAGCAATAATTTTCTCAGTCTTATCGATATGTATCCTTCTTGGTTTACTGTCCATAATCTCCAGGATTGGCTGGATATCAGAGTCCTCAGAATGATATTCAGATGTTTTAACTCCTTTGGAGGAATGTTCAGTAATTATTTTTGAATTGTGTTTTAATCGGCTCAAAAAGTCCTTTCTCCTCTGTATAGAAGGATTTCTTTCAGCTCCGAAATGGTAACTAATTTTTACAGTCCCGAATATACAGCCTGTGATTTCGGCTCCGAAGCCAGATGTTACATTTTCGACTCTGAAGTGTGTGGACGTCGGCTCGGATGTGGAGCTTTTAATGTGTTTGCTCGACTCTGGCATCGAAACAGGTGTGGCCTGTTGATGTGGTGACTTGGCCTTTTTTCGCGCTGAACACGAAGGTCGGTCGCAACAATTTTCATTTGGGTGGAACCATGGCTTTCTGGCAGTGGTGCGCCCAAGGCCTTAATAGGTCTTTTGGTAGTGGGCGTAGGGGCAGGTATACTCACATGCTGAGCCGCAGTGATCGGTTGGCTGTCTTCATCCGAGTCGATGTCCTGAATTGAAACAGCAGTCTGTGCCTGCTCTTCCTCTAAGGTGTCGGTGGACTCTGTACGCTGAGACACCATCTTGAGTCTCCTTGATCTCCAGTCACGTTGTGTCTTTCGACCGGAACGACCGACAAGCTTCACAATCTTCCTCTCGATGTTCAGGAGAAAGGCAAAGATTACATACCACGTGTTGATCGATGTAAGGGAATTTCGCGTGGCATCGGACAGAATCGGAATGGAGTCCGATCCATCAGGGTATGGCGTGGTAGGACTGAACAGGCCAAAGTAGGGTGTGAGTGCCCAAAAGGGTGTTTTCTGGTTTCCGACGGTACTATCGGCTTGATTACAGATGGAAACGCGATCAAAACAATAGCGACGGTAGAATAAAGTTAATATAAAGTTTCCGAATCGAAAGTCTCGGAGCGAGAGGAAACACGTCCAAACCAGACAGCGGACAGAAAACAATCTAAAAGGAGTGTATGCCCATGCGCACCATTACCAAGAGGAGGAGCCACTCGATCCCATGACTCGAAAAAAGACTTCTTTGAAGAAAAACAACTCCTAACACTCCGGGCCCAACACTAGATGGCGGAGGCCCAACACTAGATGGCGGAAAATATGCATAGCATGTGTATCTGCAGCTACACATGCCATCGAACACATATTTACATATACCCAGTGTACATCTGTTCGTGGCGTGTATTGTTACAGAGTCACATGCTGTGTATATTTTGCCATCTAGTGTTGGGCTCGGAGTGTTACAAGTTGTTTTTCTTCACAGAAGCTTTTTTGAGACACAAGAGCGAGGCTCTGCAGGCTGAACAGAATTCCTCAATCTGTATTCTGGGCATTTAATCCATATGTACTCTTGCACTAGATCCATAATATACTACAGAACTGGAGGCTTGTAATTTAGCTGCCTGTTTGGCCAACTGGGCCGTCATGGTCTTTCCATCCTCTTGATGACAAAATATTAACTAATTACTTTAGGGCTGTCTCTAATACGTATTTCATCTTATAGAGTTCAGCAGCCTACGTGCACACTACTGACTCTTCCTCCCACGGAGGTATTCCTTATCGCTTCCCTCAACGTTATTGAACCATATGAAACAATTCACTCTCTTGCCATCTGTTTGCATTAATATGGCTCCAAATGCCCAAACCACTTGCATCCACACTTATTATGTATTCCTTCCATACCACAAACTGTTGCAGATCAAGAGCACCTACAATTTCACAATTATGCTGTTCAAACATGGTTTCTTGCTGGGAACCTATCACAAACTTAGAGTCCTTCTTCATTAACCTAAAGGGTTCTGTTTTCTGTGCATCATTGTTAAATTTGCAATATAAATAAGTTTGTCCTAAAAAAGAAGTAAACGTATCCTTCGACTTCATAACGGAAGCACCCAGACAGACCTCGATGTGGTTGTTTTTAGGTCTTATATCATCCACCAAGATGCTGTGACCTAGGTACTCAACACTGTCGAGATCAAACTGGCATTAGGTCAATCTTGATGTCAAAGCTTTATCATCCAAAACCATTATCTCTAATAAATTCTTCCCATACACCAGGATGACACCCTGAAAAGCTATGGCACCCATCACCCCTTTATGCATCTCCATTATTCGCTTTCAGACAGCCTCTGCACTCACCAAGTCAAAAGGCATCCTCTTCTTTTAGAACAAATCCTTTTGTTGTGCTAAAGGCCATTAGAAATGTATGGTCTTTAGGAAGCACCACTTGGTAAATTCAGAGTAGAAAATACTACAGCACCGAACAGCAAGTATTTATTGACCAATACTATGTTGTATACAAAGACTACCAATAACAGAACTGCTTCTGCTTCCCTTCAACTGTCCTCCTGGAACCCACCCCCATCACACTTACACAGCACTTATCCTAAGATTGCATTG
Source organism: Pleurodeles waltl (assembly GCF_031143425.1). Lineage (NCBI taxonomy): Eukaryota > Metazoa > Chordata > Amphibia > Caudata > Salamandridae > Pleurodeles > Pleurodeles waltl. Next base: position 448,225,990 of record NC_090446.1, read on the forward strand.
CACTCTCTCACCTTAAGGATCCAAGTGCACATTACACTTTATAAGGTTTAATCTATTGTTTTTAGGCACAGCTTATCAACATTTTTTATGCTCTTTTTGCTCCCAGTATTTTGAGAGATATTCTGAGGCATTCGGGGTCTCGATAGTGTATGGCCTTAAACCAATGTTTCCCCAACTGTGGGTCACAACTCAAGCCAATTTTTGGTGGGTCATTAAATTCCAAGCAATACATAAAGGTGCCTTTAAATGAAAATGTCACTTACCCAGTGTACATCTGTTCGTGGCATCAGTCGCTGAAGATTCACATGTTGTGCCTAGCCCGCCATCTGGTGTTGGGTCGGAGTGTTACAAGTTGTTTTTCTTCGAAGAAGTCTTTCGAGTCACGGGACCGAGTGACTCCTCCTCTTTGTCTCCATTGCGCATGGGCGTCGACTCCATCTTCGATTGTTTTCCCCGCAGAGGGTGAGGTAGGAGTTGTGTTGCAGTAATAGTGCCCATGCAATGGAGTGACTAAGTATGTACCTATTTAAGGTTTAAATAATATATTTACAAATGTACAAAGCTGAGGCTAACTTCCGAACTGCTACAGGCTCCCGGGGAGGCGGGTGGGCACATGTGAATCTTCAGCGACTGATGCCACGAACAGATGTACACTGGGTAAGTGACATTTTCAGTTCGATGGCATCTGTCGCTGTAAATACACATGTTGTGCCTAGACTAGTAAGCAGTTATCTCCCCAAAAGCGGTGGCTCAGCCTGTAGGAGTGGAAGTAGTTTGAAATAAGGTTCTTAACACGGCTTGACCTACTGTGGCTTGTTGTGCGGATAGCACGTCTACACAGTAGTGCTTGGTGAAGGTGTGAGGCGTAGACCATGTGGCTGCCTTACATATTTCGTGCATTGGAATATTTCCTAGAAAGGCCATGGTGGCACCTTTTTTTCTGGTTGAGTGTGCCCTTGGTGTAATGGGCAGCTGTCGTTTTGCTTTAAGGTAACAGATTTGGATGCACTTAACTATCCATCTGGCTATACCTTGTTTTGATACTGGGTTTCCTGCATGAGGTTTCTGGAATGCAATAAATAGCTGTTTAGTTTTTCTGATGTTTTTTGTTCTGTCAATGTAGTACATTAATGCTCTTTTGACATCTAATGTATGTAGTGCCCTCTCAGCTACGGAATCTGGCTGTGGGAAGAACACTGGTAGTTCTACCGTTTGATTTAGGTGGAACGGTGAAATAACCTTTGGTAAAAATTTAGGATTAGTCCTTAGGACTACATTATTTCTGTGTAGTTGGATAAAAGGTTCTTGTATTGTAAACGCTTGAATTTCGCTTACTCTTGGTAGAGATGTGATGGCGATGAGAAATGCAACTTTCCAGGTTAGGAACTGTATTTCGCAAGAGTGCATGGGTTCAAAAGGTGGACCCATGAGTCTTGTTAAGACAACATTGAGGTTCCATGAAGGAACGGGTGGTGTTCTTGGTGGTATAATTCTTTTAAGGCCTTCCATAAATGCTTTAATGACTGGTATCCTATATAGTGAAGTTGAATAGGTAATCTGCAGGTATGCAGATACTGCCGCAAGGTGTATTTTAATGGAAGAGAAAGCTAGGTTAGATTTTTGTAAGTGTAGCAAGTAAGCAACTACATCCTTTGGAGATGCGTGTAATGGTTGGATTTGATTATGATGGCAGTAGCAAACAAACCTCTTCCATTTGCTTGCATAGCAGTGCCTAGTGGATGGCCTTCTGGCTTGCTTTATGACTTCCATACATTCTTGTGTAAGTTCTAAGTGTCCGAATTCTAGGATTTCAGGAGCCAGATTGCTAGATTCAGCGATGCTGGATCTGGATGCCTGATCTGTTGGTTGTGTTGTGTTGTGTTAACAGATCTGGCCTGTTGGGCAATTTGATGTGGGGTACTACTGATAGGTCTAGCAGTGTTGTGTACCAGGGTTGCCTTGCCCAAGTTGGTGCTATCAATATGAGTTTGAGTTTGTTTTGACTCAATTTGTTTACTAGATAAGGAAGGAGAGGGAGAGTGGGAAAAGCGTATGCAAATATCCCTGACCAGTTCATCCATAGGGCATTGCCTTGGGACTGCCTGTGTGGGTATCTGGATGCAAAGTTTTGGCATTTTGCGTTCTCTCTTGTTGCAAACAAGTCTATTTGAGGTGTTCCCCAGAGTCTGAAGTAAGTGTTTAGAATTTGGGGGTGAATTTCCCATTCATGGACCTGTTGGTGATCTCGAGAGAGATTGTCTGCAAGTTGATTCTGGATCCCTGGAATAAACTGTGCTATTAGGCGAATGTGGTTGTGAATTGCCCATCGCCATATCTTCTGTGCTAGAAGGCTCAACTGCGTTGAGTGTGTCCCCCGCTGTTTGTTTAGATAATACATTGTTGTCATGTTGTCTGTTTTGACAAGAATGTATTTGTGAGTTATGATTGGTTGGAAAACCTTTAGTGCTTGAAAAACTGCTAGCAGTTCTAGGTGATTTATATGCAGTTTTGTTTGATGAACGTTCCATTGTCCTTGTATGCTGTGTTGATCGAGGTGTGCTCCCCACCCCGTCATGGAAGCATCTGTTGTTATTACGTATTGTGGCACTGGGTCTTGGAAAGGCCGCCCTTTGTTGAAATTTATACTGTTCCACCATAGAAGCGAGAGATATGTTTGGCGGTCTATCAACACCAGATCTAGAAGGTGACCCTGTGCTTGTGACCATTGTGATGCTAGGCACTGTTGTAAGGGCCTCATGTGCAGTCTTGCGTTTGGGACAATGGCTATGCATGAGGACATCATGCCTAGGAGTTGTAATATCATTTTTGCTTGTATTTTTTGTGTTGGATACATGCGTTGTATGATATTGTTGAAGTTTTGAATTCTTTGTGGACTTGGAGTGGCTAGTCCTTTTGTTGTGTCTATTATGGCTCCTAGGTATTGTTGTACTTTGCACTGCAGAATGTGTGATTTTGCAAAGTTGACGGTGAAACCAAGTTTGTAGAGGTTTTGTATGACCTGATTTGTGTGGTGTGAGCACCTTGTCAGTGAGTTGGTCTTGATTAGCCAGTCGTCTAGATACGGGAATACGTGTATTTGCTGCCTTCTGATGTGTGCAGCCAGCACTGCTAAACATTTTGTAAAGACTCTTGGTGCGGTTGTTAAACCAAACGGCAATACGTTGAATTGCTAATGTATTCCTTTGAATACAAACCTTAGGTATTTCCTGTGCGATTGATGTATTGGTATATGGAAATGCGCGTCTTTGAGGTCTAAGGTTGTCATGTAGTCCTGTAGTTTTAGCAATGGTAACACTTCTTGTAGCGTGACCATGTGAAAGTGTTCTGATTTGATGTAGGTGTTTAGTATTCTGAGGTCTAGGATTGGTCTCAGTGTTTTGTCCTTTTTTGGTATTAAGAAGTACAGTGAATAAACTCCTGTGTTTATTTGTGTCTCTGGTACTAGTTCGATTGCATTCTTTTGCAATAATGCTTGGACTTCTATTTCTAGAAGGTCGGAATGTTGTTTTGATAAATTCTGTGCTTTTGGTGGTATGTTTGGAGGGATTTGTAGAAATTCTATGCAATAACCATGTTGGATAATTGCTAAGACCCAAGTGTCTGTAGTTATTTCCTCCCATGCTTGGTAATAATGACCTATTCTTCCCTCCACTGGTGTTGTGTGGAGGGGATGAGTGACATGTGAGTCACTGCTTGGTTGTAGGGGTTTTGGGGCTTTGAAATTTTCCCCTATTCCTAGGGAATTGTCCTCCTCTGTATTGGCCCCGAAAGCCTCCCCTGTACTGTCCCTGGTAGCTGGACGGTGTTGCCTGTGAGGTGCTGGCCTGTGTGGCCTGACCCCGAAACCCCCCTCTAAAGGTTGTCTTGCGGAAGGTGCTGTAAGTGCCTCTGCTCTGCGGGGAGTAGAGTGCGCCCATGGCTTTAGCAGTGTCAGTGTCCTTTTTCAGTTTCTCAATTGCCGTGTCCACCTCTGGTCCGAACAGTTGTTTCTCATTGAATGGCATATTGAGCACTGCCTGCTGTATCTCTGGTTTAAAACCAGATGTTCGTAGCCATGCGTGCCTTCTTATAGTCACAGATGTGTTAATTGTTCTCGCAGCTGTGTCCGCTGCGTCCATAGAGGAGCGTATCTGATTATTAGATATGTTCTGTCCTTCCTCAACCACCTGCTTCGCTGTCTTTTGTAGTTCCTTGGTGTAAGGAAATGCCTCCTTGGCATGGTTGCCCCCTGGCTTTTTGCCTTTGCTGATGCTATGTTTACAATTGAAAGTGTGCTGAGGCCTGCTAACCAGGCCCCAGCACCAGTGTTCTTTCCCTAACCTGTACTTTTGTATCCACAATTGGCAGACCCTGGCATCCAGATAAGTCCCTTGTAACTGGTACTTCTAGTACCAAGGGCCCTGATGCCAAGGAAGGTCTCTAAGGGCTGCAGCATGTCTTATGCCACCCTGGAGACCTCTCACTCAGCACAGACACACTGCTTACCAGCTTGTGTGTGCTAGTGAGGACAAAACGAGTAAGTCGACATGGCACTCCCCTCAGGGTGCCATGCCAGCCTCTCACTGCCTATGCAGTATAGGTAAGACACCCCTCTAGCAGGCCTTACAGCCCTAAGGCAGGGTGCACTATACCATAGGTGAGGGTACCAGTGCATGAGCATGGTACCCCTACAGTGTCTAAACAAAACCTTAGACATTGTAAGTGCAGGGTAGCCATAAGAGTATATGGTCTGGGAGTCTGTCAAACACGAACTCCACAGCACCATAATGGCTACACTGAAAACTGGGAAGTTTGGTATCAAACTTCTCAGCACAATAAATGCACACTGATGCCAGTGTACATTTTATTGTAAAATACACCCCAGAGGGCACCTTAGAGGTGCCCCCTGAAACTTAACCGACTATCTGTGTAGGCTGACTAGTTTTAGCAGCCTGCCACAAACCGAGACATGTTGCTGGCCCCATGGGGAGAGTGCCTTTGTCACTCTGAGGCCAGTAACAAAGCCTGCACTGGGTGGAGATGCTAACACCTCCCCCAGGCAGGAATTGTCACACCTGGCGGTGAGCCTCAAAGGCTCACCTCCTTTTTGCCAACCCAGCAGGACACTCCAGCTAGTGGAGTTGCCCGCCCCCTCCGGCCAGGCCCCACTTTTGGCGGCAAGGCCGGAGAAAATAATGAGAAAAACAAGGAGGAGTCACTGGCCAGTCAGGACAGCCCCTAAGGTGTCCTGAGCTGAAGTGACTCTAACTTTTAGAAATCCTCCATCTTGCAGATGGAGGATTCCCCCAATAGGGTTAGGATTGTGACCCCCTCCCCTTGGGAGGAGGCACAAAGAGGGTGTACCCACCCTCAGGGCTAGTAGCCATTGGCTACTAACCCCCCATACCTAAACACGCCCTTAAATTTAGTATTTAAGGGCTACCCTGAACCCTAGAAAATTAGATTCCTGCAACTACAAGAAGAAGGACTGCCTAGCTGAAAAACCCCTGCAGAGGAAGACCAGAAGACGACAACTGCCTTGGCTCCAGAAACTCACCGGCCTGTCTCCTGCCTTCCAAAGATCCTGCTCCAGCGACGCCTTCCGAAGGGACCAGCGACCTCGACATCCTCTGAGGACTGCCCCTGCTTCGAAAAGACAAGAAACTCCCGAGGACAGCGGACCTGCTCCAAGAAAAGCTGCAACTTTGTTTCCAGCAGCTTTAAAGATCCCTGCAAGCTCCCCGCAAGAAGCGTGAGACTTGCAACACTGCACCCGGCGACCCCGACTCGGCTGGTGGCGATCCAACACCTCAGGAGGGGCCCCAGGACTACTCTGATACTGTGAGTACCAAAACCTGTCCCCCCTGAGCCCCCACAGCGCCGCCTGCAGAGGGAATCCCGAGGCTTCCCCTGACCGCGACTCTTTGAACCTAAAGTCCCGACGCCTGGGAGAGACCCTGCACCCGCAGCCCCCAGGACCTGACGGACCGGACTTTCACTGGAGAAGTGACCCCCAGGAGTCCCTCTCCCTTGCCCAAGTGGAGGTTTCCCCGAGGAACCCCCCCCCTTGCCTGCCTGCAGCGCTGAAGAGATCCCGAGATCTCTCATAGACTAACATTGCGAACCCGACGCTTGTTTCTACACTGCACCCGGCCGCCCCCGCGCCGCTGAGGGTGAAATTTCTGTGTGGACTTGTGTCCCCCCCGGTGCCCTACAAAACCCCCCTGGTCTGCCCTCCGAAGACGCGGGTACTTACCTGCAAGCAGACCAGAACCGGGGCACCCCCTTCTCTCCATTCTAGCCTATGTGTTTTGGGCACCACTTTGAACTCTGCACCTGACCGGCCCTGAGCTGCTGGTGTGGTGACTTTGGGGTTGCTCTGAACCCCCAACGGTGGGCTACCTTGGACCAAGAACTGAACCCTGTAAGTGTCTTACTTACCTGGTAAAACTAACAAAAACTTACCTCCCCCAGGAACTGTGAAAATTGCACTAAGTGTCCACTTTTAAAACAGCTATTTGTCAATAACTTGAAAAGTATACATGCAATTTTTACGATTTAAAGTTCCTAAAGTACTTACCTGCAATACCTTTCAAATGAGATATTACATGTAGAATTTGAACCTGTGGTTCTTAAAATAAACTAAGAAAAGATATTTTTCTATACAAAACCTATTGGCTGGATTTGTCTCTGAGTGTGTGTACCTCATTTATTGTCTATGTGTATGTACAACAAATGCTTAACACTACTCCTTGGATAAGCCTACTGCTCGACCACACTACCACAAAATAGAGCATTAGTATTATCTATTTTTACCACTATTTTACCTCTAAGGGGAACCCTTGGACTCTGTGCATGCTATTCCTTACTTTGAAATAGCACATACAGAGCCAACTTCCTACACTTGGGTAGATGCTCAATGAGGTGTTGCATCTCGTCCCAATGGGCTCTGTCATAGCGCGCAAGTAATGCTTGAGAGTTAGCGATGCGCCACTGGTTTGCAGCCTGTACTGCGACTCTTTCCGGCGGCATCGAACTTGCGGCTCTCTTTATCTGGGGGTGGTGCATCCCCAGATGTGTGGGAGTTGGCTCTCTTGCGAGCTGCTCCTACTACGACGGAATCTGGTGGCAGCTGTGTGGTGATGAAAACAGGGTCTGTGGGAGGTGCTTTATATTTCTTTTCCATCCTTGGTGTTATTGCCCTACTCTTGACCGGCTCCTTGAAGATTTCCTTTGCGTGCCGAAGCATTCCTGGGAGCATAGGCAGGCTTTGGTAGGAGCTGTGGGTGGAGGAGAGGGTGTTGAATAAGAAGTCATCCTCGACTGGTTCTGAGTGGAGGTTTACGTTGTGGAACTCTGCCGCTCTAGCCACCACTTGTGAATATGCTGTGCTGTCTTCTGGTGGTGAGGGCTTTGTGGGATACGCCTCTGGACTGTTGTCCGACACTGGGGCGTCGTATAAGTCCCAAGCGTCTTGGTCCTGGTCACCTTGGCTCACGGTGGTGTGAGCCGGGGAATGTGATGGAGTTTGTGCTGGTGAAACGTTAGTTACAGGTGGAGGAGAGGGTGGCGGAGTTACCTTTTTCACCATTTTTGTTTGTGGTGCTTGGTCTGTTTGAAACTCCAGTCTCCTTTTTCTCCTAATAGGGAAGGGTGCTTATTTTCCCTGTTCCCTCCTGTATGAAAATACGTTTCTGCGTATGGTCTACTTCGGTGGATTGCAACTCTTCCTCAAATCTATGCTTTCGCATCTGAGAGGACAGTGATTGCTCCTCTGAATAGGAACCGGTAACTGGGTCGGTTGCGGGTCGTTTCGGTACCGAAACCCTGTCTGTATTCTTTTTCGGCTCCGAGGTGACTTTCTTCTTTTTTGGAGTCGAAACCTCTCGGCGTCGATCTTCCTCTGTGCCACTGTCTCGGCGTCGAGCTGTTTCGGCACCGCTATCTCGGCGTCGATCTTTTTCAGCAGCACTTTCTCGGTCCAGAGAAGGCTGCGTGCTGGTGTCTCGAACGGAGTCGGACGATCTCGGCACTGTTTCGGCCTTTTTCGGTGCCGATGGTCGGTCACCGAATTTATGGGTCGAGCCATGGCCTGGTGGCAGTGGCATCCCCTGGGCCTTGTCACTTTTCTTGTGTGTTGTCTTCGACGTCTTACTCACAGTTCTTTGATCGTCGAATTCCTCGGAGTCCGATTCGTGGATCGAGAAGGTTTCTTCTTCCTCTTGTTCCTCGAACTCTCGGTGTGCTGTCGGCGTGGACGCCATCTGAAGTCTTCTGGCTCGACGGTCACGGAGTGTCTTTCGGGACCGGAACGCACGACAGGCCTCGCAAGTCTCTTCACTGTGCTCAGGCGACAGGCACAGGTTACAGACCAAATGTTGGTCTGTATACGGGTATTTGTTGTGGCATTTGGGACAGAAACGGAACGGGGTCCGTTCCATCAGCGTTGTTTTACACGCGGTCGGGCCGACCAGGCCCCGACGGGGGATCGAAAGCTACCCCGAAGGGCACCGGAGCTCTTCAAACTTCGATGCGGTGTCGATTCTATCTAAGCCGATCCCGAACGCAACAATACCAACGTAATCTTCCGATAGTTAGCTAACTTTCCGTTCCGAAACTCGGAGCGACAGGAACACGTCCGAACCCGATGGCGAAAAGAAAACAATCGAAGATGGAGTCGACGCCCATGCGCAATAGAGACAAAGAGGAGGAGTCACTCGGTCCCGTGACTCGAAAGACTTCTTCGAAGAAAAACAACTTGTAACACTCCGACCCAACACCAGATGGCGGGCTAGGCACAACATGTGTATCTACAGCGACAGATGCCATCGAACCTCTATTTATCTTGTGGTTTGCTGTGCTTCAAAGACAGTTCAAATGTCAGGCTATGTCTTCAGGCAAATTGGTGTCTTTTTTAACACGGGGATTTGTATTTAAGAACTTCTCCCACATCGCAGCGCGTGAAAGTAAAGTGAATTATGTGACGATATTGGATGAACTCAAACCAGTACGGGGAGAAATGTATATTGTGTGAGTGACAATGCAGCTGCCTGTTTTTCCGACTAGCTATATCCATTGATTCACAGACATGTGACCGTCATAACAAAAGACAAAACAAAAGTGTTCCCATTAATAGACTTCGGCTCCCTTATCAGGATAATAGAAAAACATCCATAATGTCACGGAGTCTGTTCTACCATGCATCTCCATAATTGCAAAACGACCTACAGTACACAAAAAATGGATGGAAAAAAATGGTGAGACAAGCTTGTTTCTTCGTCTGGCAACTGTTGAAGAAATCGATAGTCTGCAGCACACTGCCTAACGTTTCTAGATTTCAAAAGTCATGGAAGAAAGAGTTTTGTGTATAAAGTATAAAATTGACAGCAAAATAAAAAATGCAATGTAGTCTGCTTAGAACTATTATTACAAGGGCAATTCCTCATATCCAACTTGTGCTGATAGCCAAAAGGGAAGGGCAACACAAATTGAAATGAGTCTGTCTAAAACGGAACAAAGAACGCTCCCAGGGGATTCCCATAAATAGTTGGTTGGTGCAGAGCTGTAGGTCAAATTTATGTATGATGCACCTGTTGGCTGCCTCAGTTTCTCCTTGCCTCTAGCTTCTGAGAGCCGATTTGGTGATGCTATCTGTACATGCTTTTTACTTAAAGCATCACATTTCAAAGGAATGGTAAAAGCACAGCCCATGTCAATATTTTACAAAGCATTTTTCACATAAGCCAACCAGGGGACTAGCAGACCTTTTTCATTGGCAAGGCAATGTAAAATAATATCTTTAGTTAATGCTGCTTCCTCGGCACACCACACTGATAGCGTGAACAAAGAGGTCTTACTCAAATCAGGTCGGACATAGTCCAGTCCCAATTCTTTATGGCATACGAAATGCAAAGATGAAATTGGGGCTCCCAGGATTTTCCTGCAGAAGCAATTTTCCTCCCTTTGCAGGGCAAGGCAGTCATGAATACCCCAGACACCCGCCCACATACATAGCACTTGTAATACACTGGACTTTATAGATTTGTAACATAGGCTCCAATGCAATTACTTCTCTAGGGCGGGGGATACCTAACAAAGAGCTGACAAACCTGGCCATTCTTACTCTACACTGCAAAATATGCGGTTTCCAAGAACCACCCAGACTAAATGTTATTCCCAAATAGGAAAAAGTGTTTACACACGCTAGTACGTTAAGACCCGGTGTAATAGAAGAAATTATTGTGAACTTGGACCCATGATAAATGATTTTGTGAAATTGGTTTGTACGTCAAGGTTAGGTACAAAAAGATCGAATAAACTGACAAGTCTGCGGAAAACATTCGGTGTGAATGCCATTAACACAGTCATCCACATAACGAAGCGCTGGGAGAGCGGCACCCTTAACCTTAGCAATGTCCTGCGTGGACATACTGAGATGGGAACTGAGGTTTTTGAGATACAGAATAAAATGCAAAGGAGCAAGGACAAACTCTTGGCGCACTCTGTTTCCTATTCAAAACTCATCCGTTACGTCCCCATTCAGGCCCCACCTAACCCTTGCCTTTGTGTTGAAATGTAACTATTGATATAAGCAGAACAGATACAAAAGACATGCTCAAAGAGCAAAGATAATCTAAAGCCTTCAGTGGATTGTCAAAGTGAGCGAGCATTTTTTTTTTTTTTTTGTTTTTTTAGGGACAGGAACGATAATGAGTGGATGATTCGCAGCGTGAAGGAGCAGCAGGAGTGTAAAAGATAAATCGTGGACAGAAAAAAAAGGGGGATATGGTCTGTCAGAAAGGAGGTAGATGTGCTTACCTTCATGAAGGTTGCCAGGTTGGGATTGTAGTCATACAAGGAAGCCACAATGTTGAACTTGATCTTTACAGAGATACCCTCACCCAGGTTGTTCTCTGCTGCTATGTTGGCCAGAAGGTGAAGCAGCTCAATCTGTGCCGCTCTGGGGGAGAAAGGTTACATCATATGAGACAGCTGATGGATGTACGTTTTTAGCATTTCTCTGAGGAAGAATTCACAAGGTCAGGTCTCAAGCGTGGTGTACTCACACACCTGTCAGTACCCTTCTTGCCTCGTGCCTGGAGGATCTCATTCAGTTTCTTTACCACAATCACAGGGGTGATTTCTGTGCCTTTGGCAAACATTTTGGGCTTTTCCTAAAAAACAAACAAATGCGTCAGTCTATGGAGAGTGAATATGGTAAGAAGAGAAGAGAATAAGGTTAGGGAGAAGAGGAAAACATGGAAGTTACCAATTATTATAACCAGCACTGCTACGTTCACTAGGATTGCATATCTCAAAGAACTAATCTTCAACTTGAGGCAAGTATCTGCCTGATCCAGTGCCCGACTACAGGGTAAAATGGATCTAAGCAAGTATATCTAAGTAGGTTCAGTAGCCATGAGAAACAAGAACAAAGTACATTTGGGGAGAGGGACCTGGAAGTGAAAGAAGAAAAGATTTACAGAAGTAAACAGACCCCGGAAGGGGAAAAGTTACTTGAAGAGACAATAAGGCCAAAAATGATACTGCAATTGCATAAAAGCAGAATGATATAATGGGACCCCTCTTTACAAGCTTACCTTGACTAACGGAACACCACCTTTCACTTTCTCCCATTCGCCACCTGCTTCTTCTTCATGCTCATCATCTTCCTCTTGAATCTTCTTCCCTTTTCTGTCATGCTTTTTCTTAACCTTATCTTCTTTCTTCTTCTCAACAGCCTTCTTCCCCTCCTCTGTCATTGGCCTATGGATTGGATGAAAACAGACTCTTTAAATTCAACAGGGATCCTTAAATTCAACATAAAATGGGTGAGAACACCAAGCTTCGAAAGGGGATATGCTCTTCAATGCCACAGAAGAGGGAGCAGTGACAGGCAACGGGACTGGGTGAGTAATATCCAACTCTTAGAATGCAACTCCAGAAGTAGGGCAACTTTACTTGTAAGGCAAATAAGGCATTTGGGTACTTGGAGTCCATTTCTCAGCCTCTGCCGATGCCATTACTTATATGGTTTTCTGAACCCATTCTTAAACATGGATGTTTTAACTCCTCACAACCACAGAGCCTCTTGTGTGCAAGGATTAGGTTACCCTGTAAGCATCTGTTCATGGTATGTAGTGCTGTATATTCTAATGCTCTGCGTATTCTTGCCATCTAGCCTTGGGTCCAGATGTGTGCAAATGTTTTTTCCTCAAAGAAGGCTTTCGAGTCACAAAGCAAAGTGGGGACTCCTCTCCGTGATAGTGCGCATGGGTATGGACTCCATTGTTAGATTGTTTCCCAAAAGTCTGGTGAGAATGCAGAGTGAGTGTTAGTAACAAGATGTCCGTTCATATGAGAGTATATGAAAAGCACTGCAATGACCACAGGTGTCCAATGAGGAGGGTAGGCACATGTGAATCTACAGCACTACATGCCACAAACAGATGCTTACACGATAAGTAACATAATCCGTTCTATGGTATGTGTGGCTTCATGCTGTGAATAGACTGTAAAGCAGAGCCCTTCAGAAAGCTGTGGCTAACGCTGTGGGTGTTGCAGTTATTTGAAAAAGTGTACATAGCACAGCATGTCGTACATTTGCTTGTTGGCATGCCAATACATCCACATAGTAATGTTAAGTAAAGTTGTGTGGAGTCGACCATGTAGTTGCTTTACAGATTTCAGCTATTGGTATACTGGCAAAGAAAGCCATTTATGCTCCTACTTTAGAAGTAGAATGTGCCCTAGGAGGTGTGTAAAACCTTTTTTCCTTTGGCATAACATGATTGAATGTATTCAGTTATCCATCTTGAAATGCCCGATATGGGTTATCCTCTGTGATGGAGAGGAACAACAAAAGTTGTTTGGTTTACGAAACTCTTTAGTCCTATCAATATATACATCAAAGCTCTTTTTACATCTGATTTCAGTTGTAGAAAGGAAACCGGCAATTCAACTGATTAGTTTAGGTGAAAAGAACCCAAATTTCCTACCAAAGGTAGTGCCTTATTTCGAAGGACTACCTTGACCCTTTCTTTTTGGAAGAAAGGTTCTTCCAAGGTTAATGCCTGTAACTCACTAACATATCTAAGTGAAGTGATAGCTACTAAAAAAGCAGCCTTCCAAGATAGAAATTGGAGAGGGCAGTTATGCAACAGTTTGAGTGGTGGTCCCATAAGTCTACTAAGTACAACATTAAGATTCCATGTAGGTGCAGGGGTAACCCTAGGTGGAATTACTTTAAGTCCTAACATGGATGCTTTAATGACTGGTACTTTGAACAGTGATGAATGCTGTCTGTCTGTTTGGTAAGTAGAGGGAAACTGCAGCCAGATGTAATTGTACTGAAGTGTACGCTAGATCAAAGGTCTGCAAATGAAGTAGATATCAGATGATATTTTGAAAAGTTGCATGAAACAGACCAATTTGTTTACTATGGCAATAGAAAACCGCATAACACCCCGTTATTGTTGGTTTATGAGCGTCCTTGAAAATGGCCATACACTCTGGTGGGACACTGAGGTAACCAAACTACGATCTCAGGACCCAAATCACAAGATTGAGTTCCTTTGAATTTGGGTGTCTGAATTCCCCTAAGGTTCTGAGTGAGAAGATCTGGTTAAGGGGAAACTTCTCGTAAGGCACCACAGAAAGTTTTAGTGTGGTAAACCATGGTTGACGAGGCCAAGTTAGAGCTATTAGAATGAGGGTGAAAGGTTTGCCTGAGACCCCGACCCACGAATGGAAGACGTGGGAAGGGTAGAAAAGCTAAGGCAAATATCCCTAACCAGTTCATCCATACAACAGTGCCCTTAGTGGGTGTGGGAGCCTGAAGGCAAAGTCTGGACTTTTTAGGTTGTCTGCGTTTCAATCAGGTCTATCTGTTGAAACCTCCACTTGTGGTAGCAAGGGAGGAGGACTCAGGGAAGGAGTTCCCATTTGTGGGCTTGTTGCCACATCCTGCTGAGGAGGTTAGCAAAGTTGGTGAGCATAACAGGGAGGTGTTCTGCTAATAGGTGAATGTTAGACATATTGCCCACTGCCAAATCATCCAGGATACACGTGATAACTACAGAGATGATGTGTGTCCTTCTGTTTTTGTAGATATAACTTGGCTGTTGTGTTGTCCGTGTGGACTAAGGCAACTTCACCTTTCAAGTGAACTAGAAAAGATTTTAGTGCTAGGTGAACTGTCTGAAGTTCCATATAGTTGATGTGAAGGGCCTGATGTTTGGTGTCCCAAAGACGCTGAAATGTGAGATTCTGTAAGTGTGCTCCCCATCCTGTGAGTGATGCCTCCAATGTGAGAAAGATCTGGTGAACAGGGTCTAAAAAAAAGTCGACTCATCCTGCCTTCCATAAAAGACTCAAGTCTCCTGTGAGCAGTGGACCTACTTTGTAACAATACCTTCAAGGAAAGAACTCTGCAGCTTCTGGAACCCCAGAAACTCGTAACCTGAAGTGACCACTGCACCTGACGTCCCAACCAGAGGTAAAGCCAACAAACAGTGAAAACGCAGTTCCCCAGCTGCCCAGAGACCGAGCCCAGTGTTGTCTCTCCAGAGACACCTGCAGCCTCTGCACGCAAGGCCCCTCTCCCACAGCCTGATGGCGAGAGAAAACCCAAGCCTTCCAGCAAAAACTGCATCAGTCTCACACCTGACCCGATCCAAGGTGGGTCACTGGTGCCAACGACACACCCTAGCTCCTAGGAGCTTGAGTCCACCCTGGGTCAACCCCTGTTGGACTCCCAGACAGCACCTGCAGCCTCAATAGAGGACCCCCTGACTAGGAGTGCTCCCGATCAAGGAAATCCGACGCCTAAGGACACCCTGCACCAGTCACCCCTGGGCCCTGGAGAAGGGAACCAAAAGTACACCTACGTCCCAGAGCAATCCAAGCCTACTACCTGCATGTTGTTCCTGACTGGCTTCCTAGCCAGAGCCTGTTGCCTGTTTGTGAAGAGGTTCAACTCCCATAGAGAACCGTTGGGCACAGGACGCCTTACTGCACCCCTGCACCCGGTCGCCCAAGTGCTGCCCGAAGTGACCTGCTAATGTGGTTTTGATCAGTTTCCAGTACTTACCTTTGATCCCTGACCCCGAGCTTGTAAGTAGTTGTTAACCATGTGTTTGCTGAACATTGTTTTCCTTCATAGCATAAAAATTGCACTAAGTGTTGATTTCTGAAATTGCCAAGTATTTATGCTTAGAAGTCTACTTACTGGATTATGAAGGTCTAGGGTTTGAAACATAAAAATAATTATTTTTATTAACTGGTCTCAGATTTATTCTTTGAATGTGTCTCATTTACTGCCTCTGTGAGTACAACAAATGCTTTCCACAACCCTCTGACAGGCCTAACTGCTCGCCCACACTACAACAAAATAGAGCATAAGTCCTAGCTACTTTTGCCTCTACAAAGCCAACTGGGGATCCACTGGACTCTATGCACATTGTACTTCATTTGAGTGCACAATATAGAGCGCCAGCTTCCTACACCTTGCTAACAATGCTTGGGTGTTCACAATGTGCCAATGATTAGCTGCTTGTGTTGCAACCCTTTATCCTGGTGCATCAATAAGTTTAGGTCCTTTATCTGGTGGAGGGGTATCTGCTGTTTGTGAGTTTGCTCTTTTGCGGGCACTAGAGATTACTAGCTAGTCTGGGGGTATCTGGCCCTTGAGGTAAGGTGGGTCTGGAGGAGCAGCTTTGTACTTTTTAATACACATTGGTGTAGATCTCGCCTAGACAGCGGATCCGCTGCCTGATGCGGTGTCTAATCTAAGGGCTTTCATCACACAGACTGATTTTCACTGGTTCCTTTGTGTGCCCTTCTAAATTCTTTTCATTGGTTAAACTTCCTACTTGTCCAGTCTGCGTGTGTGTTATTCGCTTTCATGACTACTGCCCCTGTTATGTGTCCCCATACTCTTATATATTTGTTTGTTCAGTACACTTTTTTCCTTAGATTTGATTCTAGACAGTTTATTGTGCGCTTTCACCTGATCCTCTTGGCATTTACTCAACCTTTGCCGTAGTACAATCAGAATCTGTAAGGTATTTTGTTCTGATTCACCAACTTTAATTTTATTTGTTCCACTCGCATATTTTTGTTGGCATGGGAGAGACAACGCAGAGATTCAAACTCGGTTCCCCAAGCCCAAAGTCAGCAGCTCAGGCCGTTACGCCACATCCTCAAACACAGTTAACTTGAAAAGCAATTCATGATCAACCCACTCCCAGCACCACTATGCCTTTGCCCTTCGGTTGTCTTCAGTCTTCATCCCTTCAATATGTAGGGATTCTTTGGAAAGAGCCCTGGTTTCCTTTTGACTCCTTCACCTTCCGGGCAGTGGGCAGAAGGGAGCTAGTGCCTCTCCCCATTCGGCCCCCTCTGTGCGCTCAGCTCGCACAGAAGTATTATCAGCCTGTCTGCACCGGTGGTGTTTTCCAGGGCTGGAGTGTGTAAACCGCGCCGAGGAGGCCTGCTCAGCAGCAGATAGCAGAGAGACTGGCACCAGGCACCCCCGTTGTTTACCTGATGGTGACATAGCAAGCCCTCTCCGCCTGGCTTCCAATCCCCAGCGCTAAGACAAGCAGCTTGCCTCCAAACAATGCCCCTGTTATCACAGCCTCCTATCTCGCTCTCCCATGCCTCGTACTAAATCTTGTATACATTAATGTTTATTTTCTGTGCTTTTCTGTACATTGTCTGTTGCGCTTTCGATTTTCTCTTCACGGCTGGTGGATAGCAGGAGCAAGGTTACAAACTGTTTAAAAAAAAACAAAAATAAGGACTGGCAAGCTAGATCCAGGTAGCGCAGGGCAACTATGTCTATGTCTGCTCTGTTATCCCACAGGCGGGCACTCTATTCCCTGCTTTTCCTAGTGACGAGAAGTAGTGTGTGATTCAGGGCAACTTGTGATCTCCCTGGGCCTCAGCCCTTTTGAAATGCAAACACTGCAGAGAAATAATTAGCTCATACCCCATGCAGTAAACCAGTACGCTGCAAACCCATAAGTTCAGCATCACACGTCACTGCGCATACATTTATACGTGCTCACAGCCGCAATTAGAAAAAAAAATGGTGCAAGGGAGCAGATGCTCTGTGCACTCTTCAAGCATAACACACAGTATTAGTGCTTTGAGGTGTATCTATTTATCGCCTGATTGCCGTTTTGCTGCTCTATAAATATATTAGGTCCTTCTATTAATTTGGTGAAGGTTTTTTTTTTTTTTTGTTTATTAAACATTTTGCGATACAAAAGAATACAACCAACAAACCTGCCAGTCATCATAATTAGTGTGTTACATACAGTATGCTATTAGGTGTCTGTGAGAAAGTAGCCTCTTTCTAGCCTTGTTACCCCCACTTTGGGCCTGTTTGTGAGTGTATGTCAGGGTGTTTTCACTGTCTCACTGGTATCCTGCTTGCCAGGGCCCAGTGCTCATAGTGAAAACCCTAGGTTTTCAGTATGTTTGTTATGTGTCACTGGGACCCTGCTAGCCAGGACCCCAGTGCTCATAAGTTTGTGGCCTATATGTATGTGTTCCCTGTGTGGTGCCCAACTGTCTCATGGGGTGCAGCATTTCTTTTGCCACCCATAGGGAGCTCTGACAATTCTTACACAGGCCTGCCACTGCAGCCTGAGTGAAATAACGTCCACGTTATTTCACAGCCATTTTTCACTGCACTTAAGTAACTTATAAGTCACCTATATGTCTAACCTTTACCTAGTAAAGGTTGGGTGCTAAGTTACTTAGTGTGTGGGCACCCAACCTTTACCTAGTAAAGGTTGGGTGCTAAGTTACTTAGTGTGTGGGCACCCTGGCACTAGCCAAGGTGCCCCCACATTGTTCAGGGCCAATTCCCTGGACTTTGTGAGTGCGGGGACACCATTACACGTGTACACTACATATAGGTCACTACCTATATGTAGCTTCACAATGGTAACTCCGAATATGGCCACGTAATATGTCTATGATCATGGAATTGCCCCCTCTATACCATCCTGGCATAGTTGGCACAATCCCATGATCCCAGTGGTCTGCAGCACAGACCCTGGTACTGCCAAACTGCCTTTCCCGGGGTTTCACTGCAGCTGCTGCCAACCCCTCAGACAGGCATCTGCCCTCCTGGGGTCCAGCCAGGCCTGGCCCAGGATGGCAGAACAAAGGACTTCCTCTGAGAGAGGGTGTTACACCCTCTCCCTTTGGAAAATGGTGTGAAGGCAGGGGAGGAGTAGCCTCCCCCAGCCTCTGGAAATGCTTTCTTGGGCACAGATGTGCCCAATTCTGCATAAGCCAGTCTACACCGGTTCAGGGGACCCCTTAGCCCTGCTCTGGCGCGAAACTGGACAAAGGAAAGGGGAGTGACCACTCCCCTGACCTGTACCTCTCCTGGGAGGTGCCCAGAGCTCCTCCAGTGTGCTCCAGACCTCTGCCATCTTGGAAACAGAGGTGCTGCTGGCACACTGGACTGCTCTGAGTGGCCAGTGCCACCAGGTGACGTCAGAGGCTCCTTCAGGTGTTGCTAGCCTATCCTCTCTCCTAGGTAGCCAAACCCTCTTTTCTGGCTATTTAGGGTCTCTGTCTCTTGGGATTCCTTAGATAACGAATGCAAGAGCTCATCCGAGTTCCTCTGCATCTCTCTCTTCATCTTCTGCCAAGGAATCGACTGCTGACCGCGCTGGAAGCCTGCAAAACTGCAACATAGTAGCAAAGACGACTACTGCAACTCTGTAACGCTGATCCTGCCGCCTTCTCGACTGTTTTCCTGGTGGTGCATGCTGTGGGGGTAGTCTGCCTCCTCTCTGCACTAGAAGCTCCGAAGAAATCTCCCGTGGGTCGACGGAATCGTCCCCCTGCAACCGCAGGCACCAAAAAGCTGCATTACCGGTCCCTTTGGTCTCCTCTCAGCACGACGAGTGAGGTCCCTCGAATCCAGCAACTCTGTCCAAGTGACTCCCACAGTCCAGTGACTCTTCAGTCCAAGTTTGGTGGAGGTAAGACCTTGCCTCACCTCGCTAGACTGCATTGCTGGGAACCGCGACTTTTGCAGCTACTCCGGCCCCTGTGCAATTCCGGCGGAAATCCTTTGTGCACAGCCAAGCCTGGGTCCACGGCACTCTAACCTGCATTGCACGACTTTCTAAGTTGGTCTCCGGCGACGTGGGACTCCTTTGTGCGACTTCGGGTGAGCACCGTTTCACGCATCCTCGTAGTGCCTGTTTCTGGCACTTCTCCGAGTGCTACCTGCTGCTAAGAGGGCTCCTTGTCTTGCTCGACGTCACCTCTACCACCTGGTCCAATTTGCGACCTCCTGGGCCACAGCAGCGTCCAAAAACGCTAACCGCACGATTTGCAGCTAGCAAGGCTTGTTGGCGTTCTTTCGGCGGGAAAACACTTCTGCACGACTCTACAAGGCGAGAGGGATCCGTCCTCCAAAGGGGAAGTCTCTAGCCCTTTGCGTTCCTGCAGAAACCGCAGCTTCTTCTGTCCAGTAGAAGCTTCTTTGCACCCTCAGCTGGCATTTCCTGGGCATCTGCCCATCTCCGACTTGCTTGTGACTTTTGGACTTGGTCCCCTTGTTCCACAGGTACCCCAGATTTGAAATCCAGCGTTGTTGCATTGTTGGTTTGCGTCTTTCCTGCCTTATTCCCCTATCACGACTTCTTTGTCCTTTGGGGAACTTTAGTGCACTTTGCACTCACTTTTCAGGGTCTTGGGGTGGGCTATTTTTCTAACCCTCACTATTTTCTAATAGTCCCAGCGACCCTCTACAAGGTCACATAGGTTTGGGGTCCATTCGTGGTTCGCATTCCACTTTTGGAGTATATGGTTTGTGTTGCCCCTATCCCTATGTGTCTCCATTGCATCCTATTGTAACTATACATTGTTTGCACTGTTTTCTAAGACTATTACTGCATATTTTTGCTATTGTGTATATATATCTTGTGTATATTTCCTATCCTCTCACTGAGGGTACACTCTAAGATACTTTGGCATATTGTCATAAAAATAAAGTACCTTTATTTTTAGTATAACTGTGTATTGTGTTTTCTTATGATATTGTGCATATGACACTAAGTGGTACTGTAGGAGCTTCACTCGTCTCCTAGTTCAGCCTAAGCTGCTCTGCTAAGCTACCATTATCTATCAGCCTATGCTGCTAGACACCCTATACACTAATAAGGAATAACTGGGCCTGGTGCAAGGTGCAAGTACCCCTAGGTACTCACTACAAGCCAGTCCAGCCTCCTACATTGGTTGTGCAGCGGTGGGATAAGTGCTTTGAGACTACTTACCACTCTTGTCACTGTACTTTTCATAAGAGAAAAATATACAAAACAAGTTCAGTGTATAAACACATTGCCAAAACGTTTTGCATTTCCTCTTTTCACTCTTTTCTAAGTGCTGAAAAGTACTTCTAACTTTCTAAAAAGTTCTAAAAAGTTTTAAAAGTTTTTTTCTCTGTCTTTCTAAAAGCTCTGACAAACTTTTTTTCTCTTTTTCTATCACTTTAACTCTCTCTAAAAAAAATGTCTGGCACAGGCCAAAATGTTGATCTGTCCAAACTTACATATGACCACCTTAGCTGGAAAGGAGCAAGGAGTCTCTGTGTAGAGAGAGGTTTGAGTGTAGGGAAGAATCCTTCCTTGGAACTGTTACTTAACATGCTTAGAGAACAAGATAAGGCAAGAAGTGCCCCATCTGTAGAAAAAGTAGCTAATGGTTCCCAATCTGATCCAGGGACTCCCCCAGGAAAAGATTCAGGAAAGAAACTTCCTAGCCTGCCCATTACTAGACAGTCTAGCATAGTTGGTAATGATGTGGAGTCAAACCATACAAATAGTGTTGTCTCACATCATAGCAAAAGCATTTATTCTCACCACAGTGGTACTGATGTTTCTGTTAGCCAAGCTGTTAGGGTGCCCTCTGTAAGGGACAGGTCTCCTTCTGTCCATTCTCACCATACTTCTGTTTCAAGGCATGTCCCTCCCACCCACCCTGATGACAGATTGTTAGAAAGGGAGCTCAATAGATTGAGAGTGGAACAAACCAGACTGAAGCTCAAGAAGCAACAGCTGGATTTGGATAGACAGACTTTAGAAGTAGAGAAGGAGAGACAGACACCGGGTTCAGAAACCCATGGTGGCAGCAGCAGTATTCCCCATAGTCATCCTGCAAAAGAGCATGATTCCAGGAATCTGCATAAGATAGTTCCCCCTTATAAGGAGGGGGATGACATTAACAAGTGGTTTACTGCACTTGAGAGGGCCTGTGCTGTACAGGATGTCCCTCAAAGGCAGTGGGCTGCTATCCTATGGCTATCATTTAGTGGAAAAGGTAGGGATAGGCTCCTTACTGTAAATGAAAATGAAGCTAATGATTACAAAGTTCTTAAGAATGCACTCCTGGATGGTTATGGCTTAACCACTGAACAATACAGGATAAAGTTCAGAGAGACCAAAAAGGAGTCTTCACAGGACTGGGTTGATTTCATTGACCATTCAGTGAAGGCCTTGGAGGGGTGGTTACATGGCAGTAAAGTTATTGATTAGGACAGCCTGTATAACTTGATCCTGAGAGAGCATATTCTTAATAATTGTGTCTGATTTGTTACACCAGTACTTGGTGGACTCTGATCTGACCTCTCCCCAAGAATTGGGAAAGAAGGCAGACAAATGGGTCAGAACAAGGGTGAACAGAAAAGTTCATATTGAACAGAAAAGTTCATACAGGGGGTGACAAAGAGAACACTAAGAAGAAAGATGGTGAAAAATCTCAAGATAAGCATGGGGATAAGGGTAAAACCAAAGATCCCACTTCAAATCTTAAACACTCTTCAGAGGGTGGGGATAAAACAAATTCTTCCTCTTCTTCCCAACCTGCACACATTAAAAAGCCTTGGTGCTTTGTGTGTAAAAACAGAGGCCATAGGCCAGGGGATAAGTCCTGTCCAGGTAAACCCCCTGAGCCTACCACCACTAATACATCAAGCTCTAGTGCCCCTAGCAGTAGTGGTACTAGTGGTGGGACTGCTGGCAACAGTCAAGCAAAGGGTGTAGTTTGGTTCACTTATGGGTCCATCATAGAAACTGGGGTAGTCAGTCCCAAGACAGTTTCTGTCACACCTAGTGGCATTGGCCTTGCCACACTGGCTGCTTGTCCCCTTACAATGGATAAGTACAGGCAGACAGTTTCAATAAATGATGTTGAGGCCTTGGCCTACAGGGACACAGGTGCCAGTATCACTTTGGTGACTGAAAACCTAGTGCACCCTGATCAACACATCATTGGACAACAGTATAAGATTATTGATGTCCATAACTCCACTAAGTTTCTTCCCTTAGCTATAATTCAGTTTAGTTGGGGTGGAGTTACTGGCCCTAAGCAGGTGGTGGTATCACCTAGCTTACCTGTAGACTGTCTCTTATGTAATGACCTAGAGGCCTCAGGTTGGGCTGATGTAGAGTTTTATGCCCATGCAGCCATGCTGGGCATCCCAGAGGAATTGTTCCCTCTCATTTCTACTGAAATGAAAAAGCAAAGGAGAGAAGGCCTGAAAACTCAGGATCCCTCTCCATCAACAGGTAAAAAGGGTATCACAGTATCCCCTAACCACCCTACCATTCAGGATACCATTCCTGTGGTGGGAGAAACCTCTCCTGGGGTGGCACCTGTTCCAAGGGAATCATCAGCTGGCAAAGCTGGACTCCCTGAGGTAGAAGTACCTCTCTGTGGGATAACTAACATTGGTGAGAAAAAGAGCACCATTTTAGTTAACATGGAGCATCCCTCCAACCCTCCCAGAGAAACTTTAGTGTAGAAACTCTGCACTGCCTCACATCACTTAGGACAGCATCCCTGCCCTAGTGTGGAGCTCATAGGACAGCATCCCTGCCCTGCTCCAACTCAAGAGAAACAGCATCCCTGTTCTCTCTTCCAGCCATATGGACAAAGTTTTTGCCCAGCTATGGCTTTTCTGAGACAGCATCCCTGTCTGGCATTTCCATCACTACAAATAGGTTCAGTGGACAATTCCCACTGCTCTAAACTAAAACGTACTGATAGAAACTGTAAGGAAATGCCTCCTTGGCATGGTTGCCCCCTGACTTTTTGCCTTTGCTGATGCTATGTTTACAATTGAAAGTGTGCTGAGGCCTGCTAACCAGGCCCCAGCACCAGTGTTCTTTCCCTAACCTGTACTTTTGTATCCACAATTGGCAGACCCTGGCATCCAGATAAGTCCCTTGTAACTGGTACTTCTAGTACCAAGGGCCCTGATGCCAAGGAAGGTCTCTAAGGGCTGCAGCATGTCTTATGCCACCCTGGAGACCTCTCACTCAGCACAGACACACTGCTTGCCAGCTTGTGTGTGCTAGTGAGGACAAAACGAGTAAGTCGACATGGCACTCCCCTCAGGGTGCCATGCCAGCCTCTCACTGCCTATGCAGTATAGGTAAGACACCCCTCTAGCAGGCCTTACAGCCCTAAGGCAGGGTGCACTATACCATAGGTGAGGGTACCAGTGCATGAGCATGGTACCCCTACAGTGTCTAAACAAAACCTTAGACATTGTAAGTGCAGGGTAGCCATAAGAGTATATGGTCTGGGAGTCTGTCAAACACGAACTCCACAGCACCATAATGGCTACACTGAAAACTGGGAAGTTTGGTATCAAACTTCTCAGCACAATAAATGCACACTGATGCCAGTGTACATTTTATTGTAAAATACACCCCAGAGGACACCTTAGAGGTGCCCCCTGAAACTTAACCGACTATCTGTGTAGGCTGACTAGTTTTAGCAGCCTGCCACAAACCGAGACATGTTGCTGGCCCCATGGGGAGAGTGCCTTTGTCACTCTGAGGCCAGTAACAAAGCCTGCACTGGGTGGAGATGCTAACACCTCCCCCAGGCAGGAATTGTCACACCTGGCGGTGAGCCTCAAAGGCTCACCTCCTTTGTGCCAACCCAGCAGGACACTCCAGCTACTGGAGTTGCCCGCCCCCTCCGGCCAGGCCCCACTTTTGGCGGCAAGGCCGGAGAAAATAATGAGAAAAACAAGGAGGAGTCACTGGCCAGTCAGGACAGCCCCTAAGGTGTCCTGAGCTGAAGTGACTAACTTTTAGAAATCCTCCATCTTGCAGATGGAGGATTCCCCCAATAGGGTTAGGATTGTGACCCCCTCCCCTTGGGAGGAGGCACAAAGAGGGTGTACCCACCCTCAGGGCTAGTAGCCATTGGCTACTAAACCCCCAGACCTAAACACGCCCTTAAATTTAGTATTTAAGGGCTACCCTGAACCCTAGAAAATTAGATTCCTGCAACTACAAGAAGAAGGACTGCCTAGCTGAAAACCCCTGCAGCGGAAGACCAGAAGACGACAACTGCCTTGGCTCCAGAAACTCACCGGCCTGTCTCCTGCCTTCCAAAGATCCTGCTCCAGCGACGCCTTCCAAAGGGACCAGCGACCTCGACATCCTCTGAGGACTGCCCCTGCTTCGAAAAGACAAGAAACTCCCGAGGACAGCGGACCTGCTCCAAGAAAGGCTGCAACTTTGTTTCCAGCAGCCTTGAAAGAACCCTGCAAGCTCCCCGCAAGAAGCGTGAGACTTGCAACACTGCACCCGGCGACCCCGACTCGGCTGGTGGCGATCCAACACCTCAGGAGGGACCCCAGGACTACTCTAAGACTGAGTACAAAAACCTGTCCCCCCTGAGCCCCCACAGCGCCGCCTGCAGAGGGAATCCCGAGGCTTCCCCTGACCGCGACTCTTTGAATCCTAAGTCCCGACACCTGGGAGAGACCCTGCACCCGCAGCCCCCAGGACCTGAAGGACCGGACTTTCACTGGAGGAGTGACCCCCAGAAGTCCCTCTCCCTTGATCAAGTGGAGGTTTCCCCGAGGAACCCCCCCCTTTCCTGCCTGCAGCGCTGAAGAGATCCCTAGATCTCCCATTGACTTCCATTACAAACCCGACGCTTGTTTCTACACTGCACCCGGCCGCCCCCGCGCTGCTGAGGGTGAAATTTCTGTGTGGGCTTGTGTCCCCCCCGGTGCCCTACAAAACCCCCCTGGTCCGCCCTCCGAAGACGCGGGTACTTACCTGCAAGCAGACCGGAACCGGGGCACCCCCTTCTCTCCATTCTAGCCTATGTGTTTTGGGCACCACTTTGAACTCTGCACCTGACCGGCCCTGAGCTGCTGGTGTGGTGACTTTGGGGTTGCTCTGAACCCCCAACGGTGGGCTACCTTGGACCAAGAACTAAGCCCTGTAAGTGTCTTACTTACCTGGTTAACCTAACAAATACTTACCTCCCCTAGGAACTGTGAAAATTGCACTGTGTCCACTTTTAAAACAGCTATTTGTGAATAACTTGAAAAGTATACATGCAATTTTGATGATTTGAAGTTCCTAAAGTACTTACCTGCAATACCTTTCGAATGAGATATTACATGTAGAATTTGAACCTGTGGTTCTTAAAATAAACTAAGAAAAGATATTTTTCTATATAAAAACCTATTGGCTGGATTTGTCTCTGAGTGTGTGTACCTCATTTATTGTCTATGTGTATGTACAACAAATGCTTAACACTACTCCTTGGATAAGCCTACTGCTCGACCACACTACCACAAAATAGAGCATTAGTATTATCTCTTTTTACCACTATTTTACCTCTAAGGGGAACCCTTGGACTCTGTGCATGCTATTCCTTACTTTGAAATAGCACATACAGAGCCAACTTCCTACAGAAACTCTGAAAATACATCTTCACATTGTTGCTTAGCTAAAAAACTTCAAACAGGGTGGTTTACATCCCCACAGGGAAGTAACCATATAGTGGATGATAAAGGGAGTAACCAGTCTATTGCAGAGCTACTCTCTACTTATCACCACTTAGACAATAAAGTCTCAACTGGCCAAGGTTAGCCTTATTGTCCTTCGTTTGGAGGGGGGGGGGGGGGTTGTGTGAGAAAGTAGCCTCTTTCTAGCCTTGTTACCCCCACTTTGGGCCTGTTTGTGAGTGTATGTCAGGGTGTTTTCACTGTCTCACTGGTATCCTGCTTGCCAGGGCCCAGTGCTCATAGTGAAAACCCTATGTTTTCAGTATGTTTGTTATGTGTCACTGGGACTCTGCTAGCCAGGACCCCAGTGCTCATAAGTTTGTGGCCTATATGTATGTGTTCCCTGTGTGGTGCCTAACTGTCTCACTGAGGCTCTGCTAACCAGAACCTCAGTGGTTATGCTCTCTCATTTCTTTCAAATTGTCACTAACAGGCTAGTGACCAATTTTACCAATTTACATTGGCTTACTGGAACACCCTTATAATTCCCTAGTATATGGTACTGAGGTACCCAGGGTATTGGGGTTCCAGGAGATCCCTATGGGCTGCAGCATTTCTTTTGCCACCCATAGGGAGCTCTGACAAATCTTACACAGGCCTGCCACTGCAGCCTGAGTGAAATAACGTCCACGTTATTTCACAGCCATTTTTCACTGCACTTAAGTAACTTATAAGTCACCTATATCTCTAACCTTTACCTAGTAAAGGTTGGGTGCTAAGTTACTTAGTGTGTGGGCACCCTGGCACTAGCCAAGGTGCCCCCACATTGTTCAAGGCCAATACCCCGGACTTTGTGAGTGCGGGGACACCATTACACGTGTGCACTACATATAGGTCACTACCTATATGTAGCTTCACAATGGTAACTCCGAATATGGCCATGTAATATGTCTATGATCATGGAATTGCCCCCTCTATTCCATCCTGGCATAGTTGGCACAATCCCATGATCCCAGTGGTCTGTAGCACAGACCCTGGTACTGCCAAACTGCCTTTCCCGGGGTTTCACTGCAGCTGCTGCTGCTGCCAACCCCTCAGACAGGCATCTGCCCTCCTGGGGTCCAGCCAGGCCTGGCCCAGGATGGCAGAACAAAGGACTTCCTCTGAGAGAGGGTGTTACACCCTCTCCCTTTGGAAAATGGTGTGAAGGCAGGGGAGGAGTAGCCTCCCCCAGCCTCTGGAAATGCTTTCTTGGGCACAGATGTGCCCAATTCTGCATAAGCCAGTCTACACCGGTTCAGGGGACCCCTTAGCCCTGCTCTGGCGCGAAACTGGACAAAGGAAAGGGGAGGGACCACTCCCCTGACCTGTACCTCCCCTGGGAGGTGCCCAGAGCTCCTCCAGTGTGCTCCAGACCTCTGCCATCTTGGAAACAGAGGTGCTGCTGGCACACTGGACTGCTCTGAGTGGCCAGTGCCACCAGGTGACGTCAGAGACTCCTTGTGATGGGCTCCTTCAGGTGTTGCTAGCCTATCCTCTCTCCTAGGTAGCCAAACCCTCTTTTCTGGCTATTTAGGGTCTCTGTCTCTTGGGATTATTTAGATAACGAATGCAAGAGCTCATCCGAGTTCCTCTGCATCTCTCTCTTCACCTTCTGCCAAGGAATCGACTGCTGACCGCGCTGGAAGCCTGCAAAACTGCAACATAGTAGCAAAGACGACTACTGCAACTCTGTAACGCTGATCCTGCCGCCTTCTCGACTGTTTTCCTGGTGGTGCATGCTGTGGGGGTAGTCTGCCTCCTCTCTGCACTAGAAGCTCCGAAGAAATCTCCCGTGGGTCGACGGAATCGTCCCCCTGCAACCGCAGGCACCAAAAAGCTGCATTACCGGTCCCTTGGGTCTCCTCTCAGCACGACGAGTGAGGTCCCTTGTAGGAAGTTGGCTCTGTATGTGCTATTTCAAAGTAAGGAATAGCATGCACAGAGTCCAAGGGTTCCCCTTAGAGGTAAAATAGTGGTAAAAAGAGATAATACTAATGCTCTATTTTGTGGTAGTGTGGTCGAGCAGTAGGCTTATCCAAGGAGTAGTGTTAAGCATTTGTTGTACATACACATAGACAATAAATGAGGTACACACACACACAGACAAATCCAGTCAATAGGTTTTGTATAGAAAAATATCTTTTCTTAGTTTATTTTAAGAACCACAGGTTCAAATTTAACATGTAATATCTTGTTTGAAAGGTATTGCAGGTAAGTACATTAGGAACTTTGAATCATTTCAATTGCATGTATACTTTTCAAGTTATTCACAAATAGTTATTTCAAAAGTGGACACTTAGTGCAATTTTCACAGTTCCTGGGGGAGGTAAGTTTTTGGTAGTTTTACCAGGTAAGTACGACACTTACAGGGTTCAGTTCTTGGTCCAAGGTAGCCCACCGTTGGGGGTTCAGAGCAACCCCAAAGTTACCACACCAGCAGCTCATGGCCGGTCAGGTGCAGAGTTCAAAGTGGTGCCCAAAACGCATAGGCTTCAATGGAGAGAAGGGGGTGCCCCGGTTCCAGTCTGCCAGCAGGTAAGTACCCGCGTCTTCGGAGGGCAGACCAGGGGGGTTTTGTAGGGCACCGGGGGGGGGACACAAGCCCACACAGAAATTTCACCCTCAGCGGCGCGGGGGCGGCCGGGTGCAGTGTTAGAACAAGCGTCGGGTTCGCAATGGAAGTCAATGAGAGATCAATGGATCTCTTCAGCGCTGCAGGCAGGCAAGGGGGGGCTTCCTCGGGGAAACCTCCACTTGGGCAAGGGAGAGGGACTCCTGGGGGTCACTTCTGCAGTGAAAGTCCGGTCCGTCAGGTCCTGGGGGCTGCGGGTGCAGGGTCTTTTCCAGGCGTCGGGACTTAGGTTTCAGAGAGTCGCGGTCAGGGGAAGCCTCGGGATTCCCTCTGCAGGCGGCGCTGTGGGGGATCAGGGGGGACAGGTTTTGGTACTCACAGTCGTAGAGTAGTCCGGGGGTCCTCCCTGAGGTGTTGGTTCTCCACCAGCCGAGTCGGGGTCGCCGGGTGCAGTGTTGCAAGTCTCACGCTTCTTGCGGGGAGATTGCAGGGTTCTTTAAAGCTGCTCCTTTGGATAAAGTTGCAGTCTTTTTGGAGCAGGTCCGCTGTCCTCGGGAGTTTCTTGTCGTCGTCGAAGCAGGGCAGTCCTCAGAGGATGCAGAGGTCGCTGGTCCCTTTGGAAGGCGTCGCTGGAGCAGAGTTCTTTGGAAGGCAGGAGACAGGCCGGTGAGTTTCTGGAGCCAAGGCAGTTGTTGTCTTCTGGTCTTCCTCTGCAGGGGTTTTCAGCTAGGCAGTCCTTCTTCTTGTTGCAGGAATCTAAATCTTTAGGTTCAGGGAAGCACTTAAATACTAAATTTAAGGGCGTGTTTAGGTCTGGGGGGTTAGTAGCCAATGGCTACTAGCCCTGAGGGTGGGTACACCCTCTTTGTGCCTCCTCCCAAGGGGAGGGGGTCACATCCCTAATCCTATTGGGAGAATCCTCCATCTGCAAGATGGAGGATTTCTAAAAGTTAGAGTCACCTCAGCTCAGGACACCTTAGGGGCTGTCCTGACTGGCCAGTGACTCCTCCTTGTTATTCTCATTATTTTCTCCGGCCTTGCCGCCAAAAGTGGGGGCCGGGGCCGGAGGGGACGGGCAACTCCACTAGCTGGAGTGTCCTGCGGTGCTGTGACAAAGGGGTGAGCCTTTGAGGCTCACCGCCAGGTGTTACAGTTCCTGCCTGGGGGAGGTGTTAGCATCTCCACCCAGTGCAGGCTTTGTTACTGGCCTCAGATTGACAAAGGCACTCTCCCCATGGGGCCAGCAACATGTCTCTAGTGTGGCAGGCTGCTGGAACTAGTCAGCCTACACAGACAGTCGGTTAAGTTTCAGGGGGCACCTCTAAGGTGCCCTCTGGGGTGTATTTTGCAATAAAATGTACACTGGCATCAGTGTGCATTTATTGTGCTGAGAAGTTTGATACCAAACTTTCCAGTTTTCAGTGTAGCCATTATGGTGCTGTGGAGTTCGTGTAAAACAGACTCCCAGACCATATACTCTTATGGCTACCCTGCACTTACAATGTCTAAGGTTTTGCTTAGACACTGTAGGGGCACAGTGCTCATGCACTGGTACCCTCACCTATGGTATAGTGCACCCTGCCTTAGGGCTGTAAGGCCTGCTAGAGGGGTGTCTTACCTATACTGCATAGGCAGTGAGAGGCTGGCATGGTACCCTGAGGGGAGTGCCATGTCGACTTACTCATTTTGTTCTCACTAGCACACACAAGCTGGTAAGCAGTGTGTCTGTGCTGAGTGAGGGGTCTCTAGGGTGGCATAATACATGCTGCAGCCCTTAGAGACCTTCCCTGGCATCAGGGCCCTTGGTACCAGAGGTACCAGTTACAAGGGACTTATCTGGATGCCAGGGTGTGCCAATTGTGGAATCAAAAGTACAGGTTAGGGAAAGAACACTGGTGCTGGGGCCTGGTTAGCAGGCCTCAGCACACTTTCAATTCAAAACACAGCATCAGCAAAGGCAAAAAGTCAGGGGGTAACCATGCCAAGGAGGCATTTCCTTACATCCCTCGAATCCAGCAACTCTGTCCAAGAGACTCCCACAGTCCAGTGACTCTTCAGTCCAAGTTTGGTGGAGGTAAGTCCTTGCCTCACCTCGCTAGACTGCATTGCTGGGAACCGCGACTTTTGCAGCTACTCCGGCCCCTGTGCACTTCCGGAGGAAATCCTTTGTGCACAGCCAAGCCTAGGTCCACGGCACTCTAACCTGCATTGCACGACTTTCTAAGTTGGTCTCCGGCGACGTGGGACTCCTTTGTGCGACTTCGGGTGAGCACTGTTTCACGCATCCTCGTAGTGCCTGTTTCTGGCACTTCTCCGGGTGCTACCTGCTGCTAAGAGGGCTCCTTGTCTTGCTCGACGTCCCCTCTACCTCCTGGTCCAATTTGCGACCTCCTGGTCCCTCCTGGGCCACAGCAGCGTCCAAAAACGCTAACCGCACGATTTGCAGCTAGCAAGGCTTGTTGGCGTTCTTTCGGCGGGAAAACACTTCTGCACGACTCTACAAGGCGAGAGGGATCCGTCCTCCAAAGGGGAAGTCTCTAGCCCTTTGCGTTCCTGCAGAAACCGCAGCTTCTTCTGTCCAGTAGAAGCTTCTTTGCACCCTCAGCTGGCATTTCCTTGGCATCTGCCCATCTCCGACTTGCTTGTGACTTTTGGACTTGGTCCCCTTGTTCCACAGGTACCCCAGATTGGAAATCCAGCGTTGTTGCATTGTTGGTTTGCGTCTTTCCTGCCTTATTCCCCTATCACGACTTCTTTGTCCTTTGGGAACTTTAGTGCACTTTGCACTCACTTTTCAGGGTCTTGGGGTGGGCTATTTTTCTAACCCTCACTATTTTCTAATAGTCCCAGCGACCCTCTACAAGGTCACATAGGTTTGGGGTCCATTCGTGGTTCGCATTCCACTTTTGGAGTATATGGTTTGTGTTGCCCCTATCCCTATGTGTCTCCATTGCATCCTATTGTAACTATACATTGTTTGCACTGTTTTCTAAGACTATTACTGCATATTTTTGCTATTGTGTATATATATCTTGTGTATATTTCCTATCCTCTCACTGAGGGTACACTCTGAGATACTTTGGCATATTGTCATAAAAATAAAGTACCTTTATTTTTAGTATAACTGTGTATTGTGTTTTCTTATGATATTGTGCATATGACACTAAGTGGTACTGTAGGAGCTTCACTCGTCTCCTAGTTCAGCCTAAGCTGCTCTGCTAAGCTACCATTATCTATCAGCCTATGCTGCTAGACACCCTATACACTAATAAGGAATAATTGGGCCTGGTGCAAGGTGCAAGTACCCCTAGGTACTCACTACAAGCCAGTCCAGCCTCCTACAGTGTCATACAGAAAGGAACATATAGCAATAGTCATCATGTCCATATCAATAGGAATTACAAGCCACTAGACTGGATACAGGAGCTCAGAGGGCCACAACACTCTGCCTTAGTGCATAGAGAGGGCAGCCGTGGAGGAAGACAGGGGCAGCGATCTGGGTCATGCCAGTGTTACAGGCATTGCCTCCGTGATGTGAGAGGAAAAGAGTGCAATGTACCCCTACCACCACCCACCTCCCAGGGATCATTCACTCAAAATATCTCCTTCTGATTCCCTGCTCTGATGTTCCCGAGCCCAACTCACAAACGGATCCCAGATGTCTCGGGGCCTGGATGCAGCCGGCAGTAACTCCCAGAACGTGGTTAGCTGCGTGTGCCCATAAGTTACATCCGCCAGCCAGTCCCTCACCTCGGGCACCCTCCGTCTACCCCAGTGGATCGCCACCCGTCGTTTAGCAAACAGTAGAAGCAATGCATGCAGCTTGCGCGATGGTGGCGGAGTGTCTCTGACATATCCTAGTAGCCCAAGCAGAGGGGAAGGGACGTCCGAGCGGCCCACAATCTGGTTTACCAATACAAAAACCTGAGACCAATAACCCTCCAACCTCGGGCAGGACCATGCTATATGTAGAAAAGAGGCCGAGGCCGACCCACATCGCCAACATTCATCCGTCTCTCTAAGCCCCATTCTTTTCAGGCTGATGGGGGTTCTGTAGAACCTATGCAGGTATTTAAAATGTATTAAACGCAAATTGTAGTTTGGCGAAAGCTCAGTAAGTTGCCCACAGCAAAACTCCCACTGTTCCTCAGATATCTCAGGTTGGAGCTCCTCGTTCCAATACAGTATAGATTTAGGCGCCACCCCCCGGTGCCATGTTTTGCATATGGCGATAAATACGAGTTACCAGCTTACGGGGAGACGGGGAGCCCACCACCGCCTCTAAAGCTGTAAAGACTGGCGGCGCGTCAGGGAACTCTCTGGATAGTGCCCGGCACGCCGCACGTAGTTTATGGTACAAAAATAATTCGGAAAAAGGCATCGTACCCCCCTCCTCCGGCGCCGGGGGAGGCATGAACTTGCCATTGGGAAAGAGGTCCGCAAAGGTGCGAAGATGCAGCTTGTCGATTAGTTGACCGGCTATCCCATCAGCCACACAAGGCAGCATCGGGTTATGCAACAGAGGGAGCGATGGAGCATACAACAATGGGACCCCCGCCCTCCTGCGCAACTCCTCCCACACCCATTGCAGCGTCCCAGCTGTGTCTACATCCGCGCTAGGGCGCCGTGCCTTGGCGCATATCGCCACATCAAGTGGAAGGGGCGCCACCACATCACGTTCCACTGCCACGTGAGGCTGAAAAGGGACAGGGTGGGTCCAAAAATGCAGGAACTGAGCCTGAGCACATAGGGCATACAATTTCATATCTGGGGCACCCAGACCTCCCTGTCGCAGTGGTAGTGCCAGCGTGTCCCACGCTACCCTGGCCTGTCCACCTGCCCACACCAGCGCCACCAGGCAGGACCGCAGAGTGGCAAAGAAGTGCGACGTAAGCGGTATAGGTATATTGACGAATAAATAAAGGAATTTGGGTAGCACTATCATTTTTGTCAACGCAATCCACCCAGTTAGCGACAGGGGCAGGGAAGCCCATAATTTCACTTTCTCGCTCAGCCACATCATAGCCCTGCCAAAGTTAAGGCTCCAGATCTCCTGAAGGTTCCGGCTAATCCAAATCCCCAAATATTTGACTTCCTCCGCCTCCCAGCGCAGGGGGTATTCGGAGGACACCTCCGCAGTGCTGTCCGTGAGGGGAAAGATTACCGATTTAGACCAGTTGATGGAGATGCCCGCGAAGCCCTCAAATCGGACAAATTCCCGCAAGATGGGATCCAAGTTGTCCGCAGGATTGATAAGATAAAGGGTCACATCGTCCGCGTATAGTGATATTAGAAGGTTTCTAGAACTGAAGCCTATACCTCTTGCAGTATGATGTTGTCTAATCCTAGCTGCCAACGGCTCCATAGCTATGGCAAACAGCAGCGGGGAGAGAGGACACCCCTGCCTAGTACCACACAAGACAGGGAACGGTTCAGACACCAGGCCATTTACCCGCACTCTGGCTGTAGGCAAAGTGTAAAGCAGGCGAATTTTCCTAAGCAGCAGCGCACTGAAACCCATCCTTTCCAATATATGGAATAAATAGGGCCATTCAAGAGTATCAAAGGCCTTAGTGGCATCTAAAAACACCACGGCAGCCCTGACCTCAGGGTGTAGGTAATGCAATGCGGCAAAGATCGTTTGCAGGTTGTGGGAGGTCGCTCTTCCCGGTATAAAACCGGATTGGTCTGGGAGTGCGATCATCGGCAACATTGGCTGCACCCGGTTCGCGAGCAGCTTGGCCAAGATTTTCACATCTACATTAATCAGAGATAAGGGCCGATAGGAGTTTAGATCGTCAGCAGGTTTATCCGGCTTCAGCAACGTGATGATCAGCGCCTCGCGTAAGGTGGCAGGCAACACCCCCTTTTCTAAGGCCTCCTCGTACACTGCCAATAACCGGGGCGACAGCTCATCAACGTACGCCTTATAGAAAGCTGTTGTCAGACCATCAGGTCCCGGCGCCTTGTCAGGCGGCAAGCTCATGATAACTTGTGCCACCTCTCCGGCGTCTATCGGGAGGTCCATATATTCTCTGTGGTTTTTATTGAACCACACCAACGCAATGGAATCCAGGAAGGATGCAAGCCCCTCCGGACACTCATCCTGGGTGTTGGTATATAAACGAGAGTAAAACTCGGAGAATGCTCCTACAATGTCCTCCTTATCATGAAGCAGCTCGCCAGCCGTCGTGCGCAGTTCATGAATATACGTCGCGGGACGCGGCGGCCTAATCATATTTGCCAGGACCTTCCCCGGTCTCCCGCCCTCGCCGTACCGCCTCGCCTCCGCATATTTCCCTAGAAATTTAACCTCCCGCATCGCCTCCTCGTCGTACTCCAATAATTTGGTTTTCAGCAGCCCCGCCACCTCTCTGACTCTCCAGCCTCTAAGAAAGTGCGTTCGAGTCGTTTTATATCGGCTTCCAGCGCTACCAGGGTGCCCCGTATCGCCCTCAGTACACCCGCCTGTCGGGCTATACACTGGCCCCTGATGACGACCTTGAAGGCCTCCCACAAAGTCGCCTCCTTGTCCACCGATCCCACATTGTGCTCAAAGTAGTCAGTGATATCAGTCCGTATCTCCTCTTTGAACGCATCATCAAGTAATGCGTGAGGCGGAAGCTGCCACGAGAACGCCGGAAAAGGACCACCAGGGAGTAGTAACCTCAACATACAGGGTGCATGGTCGGACAACGAGCGGGGCATGTGCTCTACCTGCGCCGTCCACAGTGCGACGTCCCGCGACACCAGCCAGAAGTCAAGACGGGACCACGCGCCGCTATAAGCCGATATACAGGTGCCCTCCCTCAGGTCCCCATGCCTACCCCACCACACATCAACCAGCGCACCATCCAGCAGTATTTCCCGCAGCGTGGAGCGTGCCAACAGATTCAATGTGCGAGCTACCCCCTTCCTATCTGCTTTGTCATCCAGTACTGCATTGAAATCACCTCCCCATACAAATTGTATCGCATCCAGTGGCTTTCACTTGCCCCCAAAGCTTATGGAAGAAACCTGGGGAGTCAACATTAGGCCCATACACAGCCACGAATACCACCGAAACTCCGCACACAATGCCCTGTACAATTTGATGAAGGGTTGACCGGAAGTGGAGAGTGCTTCTTTAGGACTTCAGATTTGTAATCTAATCTTAGCCCTTGCCGGTGTGCTTGTGTCACTAGTTTAATCCTTATCCTAACAGCAGTTGTGGTATTGGTCTGTGTGTGTTGTTGAGATGTTGTATGTAGTCAATTGTTCCTAGACTCATTATCTGTGTTTCTTGGCACTCTTGCTAGTAACTTTTGGCTATGGAATGTCTGCAAGGAATACAGGGCCAAATGTCAGAATGGCTACAAACGCTCCTGTGTGACTCGGAAGTTGACACTACGAGCACTCGCATATTACAGTTGTGATTCAGTGCCAGGATAATGTGCTGCATCGTTAAACACTTGCAAGGTCCAAAAGGCAAGACCTACTGGCTATGCCAAATCTGGTCTTTTTTTGGCCTTTTTTCTAGCGCCAATATCAGTACTTAACATGCGCACCAGTTACATTACATATTCATTCTTCTGTTTTCTAGGCTCAGGGAGATTAAGTGATTTGCCCGGAATCACAAAATGTGGAGGTGACTCATTTCACAGATGAACGCAGAGGCTGCTTTAGATACTTTGCAGCACTCAGATGCAGACAGGCCATGACCCAGCCCTCACTTTCACTCATTTCGATCTGCGCTAAGTGCTAGCCAGCTTGTCTTTATCGCTTAATTAATTGCTTGACCAGACAATGTCATGCATGCTCGGAATAATGCTTTTCGGGGGAAAGAGTGCCAATCCCCATGCTACTTTATTCCACACTCTTACTTTGAGCTTACAAGATCTGAAGGTAACTAGTTCAAGTTCTGACAGTGAATTCACTTTTTATTTTACATGATAATTACTTTCCGATCTGTACAAGATTCCTCATTTGGTGTGAAATGACTTATGATACCGCCTTACTCTTTAATAAAGATTCCACCTTAATTATCACTGCAGGTGCAGTGAATTTTAGAGATATATGTGGTAACCTTTGTCTTTTTACAGGTAGAGTTGAAATTCCATACATTACTTTGGCTACCAAATTTGCCCCTTCAGGAAGCTTCTCCTTGTTAAAAGTGTTTGCTGAGACTATTAATGTCTACTGTAGGAAGTTGGCTCTGTATGTGCTATTTCAAAGTAAGGAATAGCATGCACAGAGTCCAAGGGTTCCCCTTAGAGGTAAAATAGTGGTAAAAATAGATAATACTAATGCTCTATTTTGTGGTAGTATGGTCGAGCAGTAGGCTTATCCAAGGAGTAGTGTTAAGCATTTGTTGTACATACACATAGACAATAAATGAGGTACACACACTCAGAGACAAATCCAGCCAATAGGTTTTGTTATAGAAAAATATATTTTCTTAGTTTATTTTAAGAACCACAGGTTCAAATTTAACATGTAATATCTTGTTTGAAAGGTATTGCAGGTAAGTACATTAGGAACTTTGAATCATTTCAATTGCATGTATACTTTTCAAGTTATTCACAAATAGCTATTTCAAAAGTGGACACTTAGTGCAATTTTCACAGTCCCTGGGGGAGGTAAGTTTTTGTTAGTTTTACCAGGTAAGTAAGACACTTACAGGGTTCAGTTCTTGATCCAAGGTAGCCCACCGTTGGGGGTTCAGAGCAACCCCAAAGTCACCACACCAGCAGTTCAGGGCCGGTCAGGTGCAGAGTTCAAAGTGGTGCCCAAAACGCATAGGCTATAATGGAGAGAAGGGGGTGCCCCGGTTCCGGTCTGCTTGCAGGTAAGTACCCGCATCTTCGGAGGGCAGACCAGGGGGGTTTTGTAGGGCACCGGGGGGGACACAAGTCCACACAGAAATTTCACCCTCAGCAGCGCGGGGGCGGCCGGGTGCAGTGTAGAAACAAGCGTCGGGTTTGCAATGTTAGTCTATGAGAGATCAACGGATCTCTTTAGCGCTGCAGGCAGGCAAGGGGGGGGGCTTCCTCGGGGAAACCTCCACTTGGGCAAGGGAGAGGGACTCCTGGGGGTCACTTCTCCAGTGAAAGTCCGGTCCTTCAGGTCCTGGGGGCTGCGGGTGCAGGGTCTTTTCCAGGCGTCGGGACTTAGGTTTCAGAGAGTCGCGGTCAGGGGAAGCCTCGGGATTCCCTCTGCAGGCGGCGCTGTGGGGGCTCAGAGGGGACAGGTTTTGGTACTCACAGTCGTAGGGTAGTCCGGGGGTCCTCCCTGAGGTGTTGGTTCTCCACCAGCCGAGTCGGGGTCGCCGGGTGCAGTGTTGCAAGTCTCACGCTTCTTGCGGGGAGATTGCAGGGTTCTTTAAAGCTGCTTCTTGAAACAAAGTTGCAGTCTTTTTGGAGCAGGTCTGCTGTCCTCAGGAGTTTCTTGTCTTTTTCGAAGCAGGGCAGTCCTCAGAGGATTCAGAGGTCGCTGGTCCCTTGGAAGGCGTCGCTGGAGCAGAGTTCTTTGGAAGGCAGGAGACAGGCCGGTGAGTTTCTGGAGCCAAGGCAGTTGTTGTCTTCTGGTCTTCCTCTGCAGGGGTTTTCAGCTAGGCAGTCCTTCTTGTAGTTGCAGGAATCTAATTTTCTAGGGTTCAGGGTAGCCCTTAAATACTAAATTTAAGGGCGTGTTTAGGTCTGGGGGGTTAGTAGCCAATGGCTACTAGCCCTGAGGGTGGGTACACCCTCTTTGTGCCTCCTCCCAAGGGGAGGGGGTCACAATCCTAACCCTATTGGGGGAATCCTCCATCTGCAAGATGGAGGATTTCTAAAAGTCAGAGTCACCTCAGCTCAGGACACCTTAGGGGCTGTCCTGACTGGCCAGTGACTCCTCCTTGTTGCTTTCTTTGTTCCCTCCAGCCTTGCCGCCAAAAGTGGGGGCCGTGGCCGGAGGGGGCGGGCAACTCCACTAAGCTGGAGTGCCCTGCTGGGCTGTGACAAAGGGGTGAGCCTTTGAGGCTCACCGCCAGGTGTCACAGCTCCTGCCTGGGGGAGGTGTTAGCATCTCCACCCAGTGCAGGCTTTGTTACTGGCCTCAGAGTGACAAAGGCACTCTCCCCATGGGGCCAGCAACATGTCTCTAGTGTGGCAGGCTGCTGGAACTAGTCAGCCTACACAGACAGTCGGTTAAGTTTCAGGGGGCACCTCTAAGGTGCCCTCTGGGGTGTATTTTACAATAAAATGTACACTGGCATCAGTGTGCATTTATTGTACTGAGAAGTTTGATACCAAACTTCCCAGTTTTCAGTGTAGCCATTATGGTGCTGTGGAGTTCGTGTTTGACAGACTCCCAGACCATATACTCTTATGGCTACCCTGCACTTACAATGTCTAAGGTTTTGTTTAGACACTGTAGGGGTACCATGCTCATGCATTGGTACCCTCACCTATGGTATAGTGCACCCTGCCTTAGGGCTGTAAGGCCTGCTAGAGGGGTGTCTTACCTATACTGCATAGGCAGTGAGAGGCTGGCATGGCACCCTGAGGGGAGTGCCATGTCGACTTACTCATTTTGTTCTCACTAGCACACACAAGCTGGCAAGCAGTGTGTCTGTGCTGAGTGAGAGGTCTCCAGGGTGGCATAAGACATGCTGCAGCCCTTAGAGACCTTCCTTGGCATCAGGGCCCTTGGTACTAGAAGTACCAGTTACAAGGGACTTATCTGGATGCCAGGGTCTGCCAATTGTGGACACAAAAGTACAGGTTAGGGAAAGAACACTGGTGCTGGGGCCTGGTTAGCAGGCCTCAGCACACTTTCAATTGTAAACATAGCATCAGCAAAGGCAAAAAGTCAGGGGGCAACCATGCCAAGGAGGCATTTCCTTACATCTACTAATCCTGTGGGAACACAGGTAAACTTAACCAAAGTCTTTCTTCTCTCTGCCAATGCTTTAAGTGAACCATGAGTAAGACACACCGGCAAAACCCTTCAATCACACGGTATCTATTGTTATAAAAATCACTGTTTCATTTGAGCTCATTCCAAGCATGGGATTTCCTTTATCTCCCTTTCACCCTTTATGAGAACTTTTCTGTATTAACTTTCACGCCAGATTTGACAATATTTTTTTTTTAATACATCTTCACGTGGTGACCTTTCACTTGGGACAACACTCTTCTTTCATTTAGCTAGATATGACCATAAGGATGTCTTGACACTATAGTTTCATTTTTTTTTTTTTTTAAACACATACTTGAAAAATCCCTAGGGTTGCATGCCACAACTGGGCGAAACAATACAATTTTGTAACAAGAATAAACATATTGAACCAGGATCATATCCGTGCATGGACTGAACGTTTCCTTCATACAACAACACAAAGACAGTTTACCTGAGAAGAATGGTAGGGTCTTAAAACCTATGGGGAACTCACTCATCTGTAGTTTGCATATTATAAAATAGTTTGAAATTATAACAAGCATCGATAATGATGATCATCATCATCATCATCACGGTAGTGGTGGGGGGGTTTGTCTATCTCTGCCTTTCTTTTATGCTCTTCTGTGAGAAATGTTTGAAGGAGGGCAGAGCCTCCCAGTTATATGTGCCATGCCATTTCAGTGGCACTTTGATGCAGTTGATGGCTGCAGGCACTCCAAACCCCACACTAACACCTGTGTTGACCTACCACTATCTGCGCCCAAGGGTCTGTGTGCGTAAGTGTTGCAGAAGGCGAAGAGGGTGATTTAACTAGCGCCCAGCAAAGCATATCCCCAGCATCTGTTTATTGCTTTTATTTCCTGCTTTCCATTGCTCGTTCACTCCCTCTTTTTTTATTACCTCTCTCCGGGCTCCTGATTTCTTTCTCCCCTTTCACCCTCTTAGTATCTCTCATTCATCGCTGTTCTCTTCAGCGCATATTAGTTGTCACACCCACTAACTTCACTCGTCGCTCTTGCCTCACCATAACTTGCTCCTTCTTTGCTCATCCTCGTTTGCTGCTCACTCACCACTAGCCAGAGTCTCGCCTCACCCCTTCACCATCTCTCTCCTTACCCTTCTCTTAGCGTCCCTCTCTCCAACTCTACACATTACACATCACCTTATTAGGTCGAGCCTGCAAAAGCATGTGCTCTTGCTTGAGAGACTCTTGTGTTCTATAATGGGTGAAAGAAAGTAGCCTCTTTCTAGCTTGG
Source organism: Pleurodeles waltl (assembly GCF_031143425.1). Lineage (NCBI taxonomy): Eukaryota > Metazoa > Chordata > Amphibia > Caudata > Salamandridae > Pleurodeles > Pleurodeles waltl. The sequence goes on from NC_090446.1 coordinate 448,266,584, forward strand.
GTATCCCCACTTTTGGCCTGTTTGTCAGTGTGTTTGACTGTGTTCACTGCGATCCTGCTAACCAGGACTCCAGTGACTGTGCCCTCTCCTCTAAATTTGGTTGTTAGTAACTTTCTATCCCCACACTTGGCATACCGGTGCCCCCATGTAAGTCCCTACTATATGGTACCTAGGTACCCAGGAAATTGGGGGTCCAGGGGATCCCTATGGGTTGCAGCAGTTATTCTGCCACCCATAGGTAGCCCATGCAAAGGGTTCTGCAGGCCTGCCATTGCAGTCTGCATGAACCGGGTGCGCGCACTCACTGTAAGTCACCCCTATGGTAGGCCCTCTCAGCCCAGAGAGCAGGGTGCAGGTACCTGTGTTTAAGGGCACCACTCACTAGCAGAGGTGTTCCCACGAACTCCAGCCCCATTAGGGACGCCATTTTATATGGGTACCGGACATAGGTCACTACCTATGTCCAGTTACATAATGGTAACTCAACCTGGGAATGTTTGGTATTAAACATGTCAGAATCATTACCCAATACTGTTGCGAGTATTGGAGGTATGATCCCATGCACTCTGGGGGCTCCTTAGTGGACCACCAGCATTGCTACAACAAGTCTTACAGGGTTTTCCAGGACAGCCCAGCTGCTGCCACTCCTCAGGCAGGTTTCTGCCCTCCTGCTGCATGATCTGATCAAGCCCAGGAACGCAGAACAAAGGATTTCCTTTGGGAGAGGAGGCAACACCCTCTCCCTTCGGAAATAGCTGTGACTGGCTTCGAAGGGATAGCCTCCCCAAGTCACTGGTTTGCTTTGAAGGGCACATTTGGTGCCCTCCATGCATAACCCAGTCCACAACGTTTCAGGGATCCCCAGTCCCTGCTCTGGCACGAAAGTGGACAACGGAATGGGAGTGACCACTCCCCTGTCCATCACCATCCCAGGGGTGGTGCTCAGAGCTCCTCTAAAGGGTCTCTGGGTTCTGCCATCTTGATTTCAAGGTTGGCAGGGAACTCTGGGAGCATCTGAGCAGCCAGGCCGTTGAGGTCAAAAGGCACCCTCTGTTAGGTAGTTACCTGGTTAGGTGACCAAGCTCCATCTTTGGGCTAAAAAGGGTCTTTCTCTGGGGTGGGTCCTCAGATTCGGCTTGCAAGATACCAGCAGGACTCCTCTGCAACCTCTGCTTCGACTTCTGGCCTCCGGACCCGCTACTGGACAATTCAGGAACCTACAAGCTGCAGATCCACGAGGAAGACTCTTCTGCAACATTGTATCCAGAATTCCTGCCAGCTTTGCAACATTTCCCCTGGTGTGCATCCTCAGTACACTGCAACTCTTCAGCCTGCACAAGAAGAAGGAATCTCCCTTGGAGTAAAGGCATCACTCCCCTGTAACTACAGGTACCTGGCTGCAACGACGACCGGCTGCGTGGATCTCCCCTCATCCTGAGTGGCGTGGGTCCTGCATCACGGGTGGTGGTCCAGAGTCTCCTTTGGTCCTCTCTACCAGCGGTCGCACTTTGGTGGTGTTAAGTCCTTTCCACCCCACGCAAGACAGTACCCCGTGAACCGCATCCTTTGCAGCTGCTAAGGCTTGTTTGCTTCATCTCCAAGGGGAACTTCAGGGGACACTCCTGCAACTCCTGGGCCTGTGTGTGGTCCTCCGGCGATGTGGGAGTAATTTCTGTGATGCTGTGTGGGCTGCCTCAGTGATTTCTGTGTCCCTGTCCTGTGGAACACCTGTGAGTGCTGTCTCTGTTCCTGTGGGCCTTCGGCAACGTTGGCGGGAGGGGGGGGGGTTCCCTGTGACTCCCCCTAATGGGTAGAGTCCTCCTGGACCTTGTTGGTCCCTGGCAGCACCCCTTTTCCTCCAAACACGGCTTGATGGTGGAAATCGATCAGCGACACCCATCTGCAATCTAACTTCCAGCGTGGGATACCTTTGGCACGCTTCAGGAACTCTTCTCCAGCTTCTGTGCTGCAGTGCTGTCCTGTCCTGTCCTGTCTTCCTTCTTCGTCTCCTAATCCTTCTGGACGCCACAGAATCTTTTGGAGTTGGTTCCCTCTCTCTGGGTGTCTTTCTTTTCTTATTTTCATCCTTTGGGGTAGTTTTGGGGAATTCCAGTGTTTTACTCTGGCATTCCTGGTCGCTGGTGGGGAACTACATTACTTACCTGTGTGGTTTCCTAGTACTCCGAGCTCCCCTCCACACGATTTACTTACCTAGGTGGGGACCCTGTGTTCGCATTCCACTTTTTTAGTATATGGTTTGGGCACCCCCTATGATCACTATTGCTTATTGCTAGTTTATACTGTTTTCTAACCTTTGTATGCCTCTTACAAGAGTTGCCTCTCTAGTATTTTCTGATACTGTGTTCCAAAAATAAAAGTACCTTTATTTTTTGTATAACCAAGTGTTTTCTTTCTTGTGTGTAAGTACTGTGTGACTGTAGTGGTATTGCATGAGCTTTGCATGTCTCCTAGATAAGGCTTGGCTGCTCATCCACAGCTACTTCTAGAAAGCCTGGCTTCTAGACACTGCCTACACTTCCCTGAGAGGGGATACCTGGGCATGGTATTAGGTGTAAGTACCATAGGTACCCACCACCCACCAGGCCAGATCCTTGAGTCAAGAGGTCAGTTCATCATTGCTGCCCTTCTTTGCTGCCTTCTCACTGGGAAGCACTTGCCATGCACCACTTTTTTTGTTCTGTGCCACAGAGTCCAACTACAGATTAATTAGCTTTAATCAGTGCCCATCCGCTGGCCATCTAATGCTCACTCAGTGATTCAGGTATTATTTACACTATGAGACAGTCACAATGCTGCCTGCGCTACAGCTTTTAATTTTTTTTTTTTTAACGTATCCACAACCCCTTGCTTCTCAGATCTTTTTTTACCATCCTGTTATTCAACCACGCCGCCTTCCCGTTCACCACTGACACCCAAGTGCCAAAGCAAATGGCCCAGCCAAAGGAGAGACCTATTCGCTTTGCCAATGCTTGGTAATAAACTTATCCGAGTGACGGAGCATGCCTTTTAACATGGGCAGATATTGACATGCCCTGGTGGTGTTTGATAGTGTTTCAAGAAGAAAATCCTCCTCAACTGGATCCTTGTCAGGCTTCGAAAAAACATAAAAATGTTACTAGACCTGCAGGTCTAGTGACTGAAATAATTTACTCGATGTAGGAATTTGGCTCTGTATGTGCTACTTCAAAGTAAGGAATAGCATGCACAGAGTCCAAGGGTTCCCCTTAGAGGTAAAATAGTGGTAAAAAGAGATAATACTAATGCTCTATTTTTGTGGTAGTGTGGTCGAGCAGTAGGCTTATCCAAGGAGTAGTGTTAAGCATTTGTTGTACATACACAGACAATAAATGAGGAACACACACTCAGAGACAAATCCAGCCAATAGGTTTTGTTATAGAAAAATATCTTTTCTTAGTTTATTTTAAGAACCACAGGTTCACATTTTACATGTAATAGCTCTTTTGAAAGGTATTGCAGGTAAGTACTCTAGGAACTTTGAATCATTACTTTAGCATGTATACTTTTCTCATAAAACACAATAAGCTGTTTTAAAAGTGGACAGTGCAATTTTCACAGTTCCTGGGGGAGGTAAGTTATTGTTAGTTTCAACAGGTAAGTAAGGCACTTACAGGTTTCAGTTTTTGGTCCAAGGTAGCCCACCGTTGGGGGTTCAGAGCCACCCCAAAGTTATCACACCAGCAGCTCAGGGCCGGTCAGGTGCAAAGGTCAAAGAGGTGCCCAAAACACATAGGCGATAATGGAGAGAAGGGGGTGCCCCGGTTCCAGTCTGCCAGCAGGTAAGTACCCGCGTCTTCGGAGGGCAGACCAGGGGGGTTTTGTAGGGCACCGGGGGGGGACACAAAGTAGCACAGAAAGTACACCCTCAGCAGCGCGGGGGCGGCCGGGTGCAGTGTGCAAACAAGTGTCGGGTTTCCTTCAGTTTTCAATGGGAGACCAAGGGGTCTCTTCAGCGATGCAGGCAGGCAAGGGGGGGGCTCCTCGGGGTAGCCACCACCTGGGCAAGGGAGAGGGCCTCCTGGGGGTCACTCCTGCACAGAAGTTCCGTTTCTTTAGGGGCTGGGGGCTGCGGGTGCAGGGTCTTTTCCAACCGTCGGGAAATGGAGTTCAGACAGTCGCGGTCAGGGGGAGCCTGGGGATTCCCTCTGCAGGCGTCGCTGTGGGGGCTCAGGGGGGACAACTTTGGTTACTCACAGTCGTAGAGTCGCCGGAGGGTCCTTCCTGAGTTGGTTGTTCTCCACCAGTCGAGTCGGGGTCGCCGGGTGCAGTGTTGCAAGTCTCACGCTTCTTGCGGGGAGTTCCAGGGGTCTTTAAATCTGCTCCTTGTAACAAAGTTGCAGTTCTTTTGGAGCAGTGCCGCTGTCCTCGGGAGTTTCTTGTCTTTTTCGAAGCAGGGCAGTCCTCAGAGGATTCAGAGGTCGCTGGTCCCTTGGAAAGAGTCGCTGGAGCAGGTTCTTTGGAAGGCAGGAGACAGGCCGGTAAGTCTGGGGCCAAGGCAGTTGGTGTCTTCTGGTCTTCCTCTGCAGGGGTTTGTCAGCTCGGCAGTCCTTCTTGTAGTTGCAGGAATCTAAATCTTTAGGTTCAGGGAAGCCCTTAAATACTAAATTTAAGGGCGTGTTTAGGTCTGGGGGGTTAGTAGCCAATGGCTACTAGCCCTGAGGGTGGGTACACCCTCTTTGTGCCTCCTCCCAAGGGGATGGGGTCACATCCCTAATCCTATTGGGGGAATCCTCCATCTGCAAGATGGAGGATTTCTAAAAGTTAGAGTCACCTCAGCTCAGGACACCTTAGGGGCTGTCCTGACTGGCCAGTGACTCCTCCTTGTTATTCTCATTATTTTCTCCGGCCTTGCCGCCAAAAGTGGGGGCCGGGGCCGGAGGGGCGGGCAACTCCACTAAGCTGGAGTGCCCTGCTGGGCTGTGACAAAGGGGTGAGCCTTTGAGGCTCACCGCCAGGTGTTACAGCTCCTGCCTGGGGGAGGTGTTAGCATCTCCACCCAGTGCAGGCTTTGTTACTGGCCTCAGAGTGACAAAGGCACTCTCCCCATGGGGCCAGCAACATGTCTCTAGTGTGGCAGGCTGCTGGAACCAGTCAGCCTACACAGATAGTCGGTTAAGTTTCAGGGGGCACCTCTAAGGTGCCCTTTGTGGTGTATTTTACAATAAAATGTACACTGGCATCAGTGTGCATTTATTGTGCTGAGAAGTTTGATACCAAACTTCCCAGTTTTCAGTGTAGCCATTATGGTGCTGTGGAGTTCGTGTTGGACAGACTCCCAGACCATATACTCTTATGGCTACCCTGCACTTACAATGTCTAAGGTTTTGCTTAGACACTGTAGGGGCACAGTGCTCATGCACTGGTGCCCTCACCTATGATATAGTGCACCCTGCCTTAGGGCTGTAAGGCCTGCTAGAGGGGTGTCTTACCCATACTGCATAGGCAGTGAGAGGCTGGCATGGCACCCTGAGGGGAGTGCCATGTCGACTTACTCAGTTTGTTCTCACTAGCACACACAAGCTGGTAAGCAGGGTGTCTGTGCTGAGTGAGGGGTCTCTAGGGTGGCATAATACATGCTGCACCCCTTAGAGACCTTCCCTGGCATCAGGGCCCTTGGTACCAGAGGTACCAGTTACAAGGGACTTATCTGGAGGCCAGGGTGTGTCAATTGTGGAATCAAAAAGTATAGGTTAGGGAAAGAACACTGGTGCTGGGGCCTGGTTAGCAGGCCTCAGCACACTTTCAATTCAAAACATAGCATCAGCAAAGACAAAAAGTCAGGGGATAACCATGCCAAGGAGGCATTTCCTTACACTCGACCTAACTTTAAAGCTCTTGACCCTATAAAATATGATAGCACTTTTACATATGTTAGGCAGTATGTCTAATGCTGCACAAAAAGCTCCTGTTTAATAGACAATGTTTGCTCCATATGCAACACCAACCTAGTTGCATATAGGATACAAATGACTTGCCTCGGAAATATGTGATTGTATGGACGCAGTGATTTTTTTTTTATAATTATAGATTTGCCGCATTTGCCCCATAATCCATTATCTGCCACAGGCTCTACAGATTAAAATAAAAAAAAAAAAAAAAAAATTCTAGTTCAAATGGTTCAAAAGTTACTAAATATGTGAGGACTTGTCTTGCAGCGTGGTGAAAGGCCCTTTGCAAAGCTGGACTGGTCACCTTTCTGTTCCTTACGGCTATATTTTGATGTTAAATTGGTACTAATGGGGAGCACGCAATGCCCCGTTGGGTTATCAAGTTTAAAAATGACAAAATAATGAAGTAATCTCACAAAATGTGCAGCATTATGACGCATGATTTGCTTTTCTTGCCACATAATTTGGACCTCTACTGCTGCATAATTCCAGTGGCCCTGCTCTTAGTTCACTACCACATTCTCATCACTTTTAGTGAATATGTAACTAAAGCAGGAAGAGATAGCTGTAGGAAGTTGGCTCTGTATGTGCTATTTCAAAGTAAGGAATAGCATGCACAGAATCCAAGGGTTCCCCTTAGAGGTAAAATAGTGGTAAAAATAGATAATACTAATGCTCTATTTTGTGGTAGTGTGGTCGAGCAGTAGGCTTATCCAAGGAGTAGTGTTAAGCATTTGTTGTACCTACACATAGACAATAAATGAGGTACACACACTCAGAGACAAATCCAGCCAATAGGTTTTGTATAGAAAAAATATATTTTCTTAGTTTATTTTAAGAACCACAGGTTCAAATTTAACGTGTAATATCTTGTTTGAAAGGTATTGCAGGTAAGTACATTAGGAACTTTGAATCATTTCAATTGCATGTATACTTTTCAAGTTATTCACAAATAGCTACTTTAAAAGTGGACACTTAGTGCAATTTTCACAGTTCCTGGGGGAGGTAAGTTTTTGTTAGTTTTACCAGGTAAGTAAGACACTTACAGGGTTCAGTTCTTGGTCCAAGGTAGCCCACCGTTGGGGGTTCAGAGCAACCCCAAAGTTACCACACCAGCAGCTCAGGGCCGGTCAGGTGCAGAGTTCAAAGTGGTGCCCAAAACGCATAGGCTATAATGGAGAGAAGGGGGTGCCCGGTTCCGGTCTGCTTGCAGGTAAGTACCCGCGTCTTCGGAGGGCAGACCAGGGGGGTTTTGTAGGGCACCGGGGGGGACACAAGCCCACACAGAAATTTCACCCTCAGCAGCGCGGGGGCGGCCGGGTGCAGTGTAGAAACAAGCGTCGGGTTTGCAATGTTAGTCTATGAGAGATCAACGGATCTCTTCAGCGCTGCAGGCAGGCAAGGGGGGGCTTCATCGGGGAAACCTCCACTTGGGCAAGGGAGAGGGACTCCTGGGGGTCACTTCTCCAGTGAAAGTCCGGTCCTTCAGGTCCTGGGGGCTGCGGGTGCAGGGTCTTTTCCAGGCGTCGGGACTTAGGTTTCAGAGAGTCGCGGTCAGGGGAAGCCTCGGGATTCCCTCTGCAGGCGGCGCTGTGGGGGCTCAGGGGGGACAGGTTTTGGTACTCACAGTCGTAGAGTAGTCCGGGGGTCCTCCCTGAGGTGTTGGTTCTCCACCAGCCGAGTCGGGGTCGCCGGGTGCAGTGTTGCAAGTCTCACGCTTCTTGCGGGGAGTTGCAGGGTTCTTTAAAGCTGCTTCTTGAGACAAAGTTGCAGTCTTTTTGGAGCAGGTCCGCTGTCCTCGGGAGTTTCTTGTCGTCGTCGAAGCAGGGCAGTCCTCAGAGGATTCAGAGGTCGCTGGTCCCTTTGGAAGGCGTCGCTGGAGCAGAGTTCTTTGGAAGGCAGGAGACAGGCCGGTGAGTTTCTGGAGCCAAGGCAGTTGTTGTCTTCTGGTCTTCCTCTGCAGGGGTTTTCAGCTAGGCAGTCCTTCTTCTTGTTGTTGCAGGAATCTAATTTTCTAGGGTTCAGGGGAGCCCTTAAATACTAAATTTAAGGGCGTGTTTAGGTCTGGGGGGTTAGTAGCCAATGGCTACTAGCCCTAAGGGTGAGTACACCCTCTTTGTGCCTCCTCCCAAGGGGAGGGGGTCACATCCCTAATCCTATTGGGGGAATCCTCCATCTGCAAGATGGAGGATTTCTAAAAGTCAGAGTCACCTCAGCTCAGGACACCTTAGGGGCTGTCTTGACTGGCCAGTGACTCCTCCTTGTTTTTCTCATTATCTCTCCTGGACTTCCCGCCAAAAGTGGGGGCTGGGTCCAGGAGGCGGGCATCTCCACTAGCTGGAGTGCCCTGGGGCATTGTAACACGAAGCTTGAGCCTTTGAAGCTCACTGCTAGGTGTTACAGTTCCTGCAGGGGGAGGTGTGAAGCACCTCCACCCAGAGCAGGCTTTGTTTCTGTCCTCAGAGAGCACAAAGGCTCTCACCGCATGAGGTCAGACACTCGTCTCTCAGCAGCAGGCTGGCACAGACCAGTCAGTCCTGCACTGAACAATTGGGTAAAATACAGGGGGTATCTCTAAGATGCCCTCTGTGTGCATTTTTTAATAAATCCAACACTGGCATCAGTGTGGGTTTATTATTCTGAGAAGTTTGATACTAAACTTCCCAGTATTCAGTGTAGCCATTATGGAGCTGTGGAGTTCGTTTTTGACAGACTCCCAGCCCATATACTCTTATGGCTACCCTGCACTTACAATGTCTAAGGTTTTGCTTAGACACTGTAGGGGCATAGTGCTCATGCACATATGCCCTCACCTGTGGTATAGTGCACCCTGCCTTAGGGCTGTAAGGCCTACTAGAGGGGTGACTTACCTATGCCACAGGCAGTGGGAGGTTGGCATGGCACCCTGAGGGGAGTGCCATGTCGACTTAGTCATTTTCTCCCCATCAGCACACACAAGCTGGCAAGCAGTGTGTCTGTGCTGAGTGAGGGGTCCCTAGGGTGGCATAAGACATGCTGCAGCTCTTAGAGACCTTCCCTGGCATCAGGGCCCTTGGTACCAGGGGTACCAGTTACAAGGGACTTACCTAGGTGCCAGGGTTGTGCCAATTGTGGAAACAATGGTACATTTTAGGTGAAAGAACACTGGTGCTGGGGCCTGGTTAGCAGGGTCCCAGCACACTTCTCAGTCAAGTCAGCATCAGTATCAGGCAAAAAGTGGGGGGTAACTGCAACAGGGAGCCATTTCTTTACACAAGCCCCCCCCAGCCCACAGGCCAGGAGACTCAGCCAAAGCTGGGAGAGTCTTCCTAGTCTGTCAGGCGAGGAAGAGTAGAGGAAATAGGCTGGTTTGTTGCAGGGCCTACTCTGCCTTACATCCTCCTGTTCAGGTCATTCCCTCTGGGGAACTGACCCACTTCCACAGTGATAGGACCTAGTCTGAACTGCCTCTTGTCTGTGCTTTTTATGTCTTCACCCATTCTCTCTATTTTGGGGTTAGAGGTATCCACCTCTGCTAATCTTATCTTAGCCAGGGTCACCCCTAGCTTACCCAAAGAGGTTACCCAGAGCTGGAGTAACCCCACCATGACCAACAGGGTCAGGGGGCCTAACTTGTTATTTGGCATGGGGTCAGACCACCAGGCCAAGGATAGTGCAGCCATAAAGGCTAACACCCAGCAGAGGCCACTGACAGCTGTCAGTGCCCAGAACCACACCTTTAGCTCTTCACCTACAAGGGAAGGGGCTAAGTTACAGGCTTCTTTGGGTTCAGGGTGCCTGTCTGCTGTATTAGAGTGGGGGGTTACCACATCTTGTAGTAAACACCCTTCTTCCACTCTTTCTTCGGTTAGCTGAGGAGCCACCCACTCAGGCTTAACAGTTGCCTGACTAGCCAGGACTTCTTGTGGGTCAGGTTGGACTTTATCAGAGCCACTTTTGGGGTTCTCCCCTACTGGAGCAGAATCTCCTTGGCTGGCTGGAACCTTGGCTAAAGGTTGTCCACCTTTCCTACTCTGTTTCCTTTTCTTTTTCTTCTGGGGCCTACTTGCATTTACTGCAGAGGCAGGCACTCCAGAATCCTTGGGAGAGGACTGGCACTGGACCAGTTCCTCTCTTGGGCTCTGACTAACCTCTGGGTAGTCATTTCCAAGGAGACAATCAAGGGGGAGGTCTGTACTGACTACCACCCTTCTCCAGCTAAAAGTCCCACCCACTTCTATGGGCACAAAAGCCACAGGCCTATCAGTGACCCTGTCTGGGCTAACTCTTACTCTGGCCATCTCACCTGGGATGTACTGGTTTGAGAACACCAGCCTGTCATGCACAATAGTGTGACTGGCACAAGTGTCTCTCAGGGCAGTGGCTGGGATTCCATTCACCAGTAGGTGGTGGAAGTGTCTACTTCCCTCTGGAATCTCCAACTCACCTGTTGGGCCCTTTTTCCAGTTGAAGGCTATGAAGACCTCCTCATCTGAGGAGTCATCCCCAATGGCTACACTGGTCACCCCTGGGATTTTGCTAGGGGGTTTGTTTTTGGGACAAGAAGTGTCCTTGGTGTGGTGCCCTGTCTGTTTACAGTTATGGCACCATGCCTTAGTGGCATCCCAGCTCTTACCCTGGTACCCACCTTTGTTTTGGGTTGCGTCTCTGGGCCCACCCACCTGGTCTGGTTTTTGGGGGCCTACAGGGGACTCTTTTTCTTTGTTTCTAGTGTCACCCACTTTCTCCTGGGGAGGCTTTGTAACCCCTTTCTTTTGGTCACCCCCAGTGGAAGTTTTGGTTACCCTAGTCTTGACCCAGTGGTCTGCCTTCTTTCCCAATTCTTGGGGAGAAATTGGACCTAGGTCTACCAGATACTGATGCAACTTTTCATTGAAGCAGTTACTTAAAATGTGTTCTTTCATAAACAAATTATAAAGCCCAACATAGTCATACACTTCATTTCCAGTTACCCAACCATCCAGTGTTTTCACTGAGTAGTCAACATAATCAACCCAGGTCTGGCTCGAGGATTTTTGAGCCCCCCTGAATCTAATTCTATACTCCTCAGTGGAGAATCCAAAGCCCTCAATCAGGGTACCCTTCATGAGGTCATAAGATTCTGCATCTTTTCCAGAGAGTGTGAGGAGTCTATCCCTACACTTTCCTGTGAACATTTCCCAAAGGAGAGCACCCCAGTGAGATTTGTTCAATTTTCTGGTTACACAAGCCCTCTCAAAAGCTGTGAACCATTTGGTGATGTCATCACCATCTTCATATTTTGTTACAATCCCTTTGGGGATTTTCAACATGTCAGGAGAATCTCTGACCCTATTTATGTTGCTGCCACCATTGATGGGTCCTAGGCCCATCTCTTGTCTTTCCCTTTGTCTTTCCAAAGCCAATCTTTTGGTCATCCTGGCTAACTGGATGTCCTCTTCACTGGAGTTATCTTCAGTGATTTCAGAGAGGCTGGACCCTCCTGTGAGGGAGCCAGCATTTCTGACTACTATTTTTGGAGTCAGGGTTTGAGAGACCCTGTTCTCCCTAAATAGGACTGGTAGGGGGGAATTTTCCTCCAAGTCACTATCTTCATCCTCTGTGTTGCCATCCTCAGAGGGGTTGGCTTTTTCAAACTCTGCCAAAAGCTCCTGGAGCTGTACTTTGGTAGGTTTGGAGCCCATTGCTATTTTCTTTAGTTTACAGAGTGACCTTAGCTCTCTCATCTGTAGATGGAGGTAAGGTGTGGTGTCGAGTTCCACCACATTCACATCTGTGCTAGACATTTTGCTTCTAAAAGTTGGAATACTTTTTAAGAATCTAAAACTAGTTCTAGGTTCTAATTCAAACTTTTACCAAACTTTTAAACTCTAAAAGAAATGCTAAACAGGATCTAACACAAGGCCCTAGCAGGTCTTTTAAGAATTTAGAAAACTTTTCAAATTGCAAAAATCAATTTCTAATGACAATTTTGGAATTTGTCGTGTGATCAGGTATTGGCTGAGTAGTCCAGCAAATGCAAAGTCTTGTACCCCACCGCTGATCCACCAATGTAGGAAGTTGGCTCTGTATGTGCTATTTCAAAGTAAGGAATAGCATGCACAGAATCCAAGGGTTCCCCTTAGAGGTAAAATAGTGGTAAAAATAGATAATACTAATGCTCTATTTTGTGGTAGTGTGGTCGAGCAGTAGGCTTATCCAAGGAGTAGTGTTAAGCATTTGTTGTACCTACACATAGACAATAAATGAGGTACACACACTCAGAGACAAATCCAGCCAATAGGTTTTGTATAGAAAAAATATATTTTCTTAGTTTATTTTAAGAACCACAGGTTCAAATTTAACATGTAATATCTTGTTTGAAAGGTATTGCAGGTAAGTACATTAGGAACTTTGAATCATTTCAATTGCATGTATACTTTTCAAGTTATTCACAAATAGCTACTTTAAAAGTGGACACTTAGTGCAATTTTCACAGTTCCTGGGGGAGGTAAGTTTTTGTTAGTTTTACCAGGTAAGTAAGACACTTACAGGGTTCAGTTCTTGGTCCAAGGTAGCCCACCGTTGGGGGTTCAGAGCAACCCCAAAGTTACCACACCAGCAGCTCAGGGCCGGTCAGGTGCAGAGTTCAAAGTGGTGCCCAAAACGCATAGGCTATAATGGAGAGAAGGGGGTGCCCCGGTTCCGGTCTGCTTGCAGGTAAGTACCCGCGTCTTCGGAGGGCAGACCAGGGGGGTTTTGTAGGGCACCGGGGGGGACACAAGCCCACACAGAAATTTCACCCTCAGCAGCGCGGGGGCGGCCGGGTGCAGTGTAGAAACAAGCGTCGGGTTTGCAATGTTAGTCTATGAGAGATCAACGGATCTCTTCAGCGCTGCAGGCAGGCAAGGGGGGGCTTCCTCGGGGAAACCTCCACTTGGGCAAGGGAGAGGGACTCCTGGGGGTCACTTCTCCAGTGAAAGTCCGGTCCTTCAGGTCCTGGGGGCTGCGGGTGCAGGGTCTTTTCCAGGCGTCGGGACTTAGGTTTCAGAGAGTCGCGGTCAGGGGAAGCCTCGGGATTCCCTCTGCAGGCGGCGCTGTGGGGGCTCAGGGGGGACAGGTTTTGGTACTCACAGTCGTAGAGTAGTCCGGGGGTCCTCCCTGAGGTGTTGGTTCTCCACCAGCCGAGTCGGGGTCGCCGGGTGCAGTGTTGCAAGTCTCACGCTTCTTGCGGGGAGTTGCAGGGTTCTTTAAAGCTGCTTCTTGAGACAAAGTTGCAGTCTTTTTGGAGCAGGTCCGCTGTCCTCGGGAGTTTCTTGTCGTCGTCGAAGCAGGGCAGTCCTCAGAGGATTCAGAGGTCGCTGGTCCCTTTGGAAGGCGTCGCTGGAGCAGAGTTCTTTGGAAGGCAGGAGACAGGCCGGTGAGTTTCTGGAGCCAAGGCAGTTGTTGTCTTCTGGTCTTCCTCTGCAGGGGTTTTCAGCTAGGCAGTCCTTCTTCTTGTTGTTGCAGGAATCTAATTTTCTAGGGTTCAGGGGAGCCCTTAAATACTAAATTTAAGGGCGTGTTTAGGTCTGGGGGGTTAGTAGCCAATGGCTACTAGCCCTAAGGGTGAGTACACCCTCTTTGTGCCTCCTCCCAAGGGGAGGGGGTCACATCCCTAATCCTATTGGGGGAATCCTCCATCTGCAAGATGGAGGATTTCTAAAAGTCAGAGTCACCTCAGCTCAGGACACCTTAGGGGCTGTCTTGACTGGCCAGTGACTCCTCCTTGTTTTTCTCATTATCTCTCCTGGACTTGCCGCCAAAAGTGGGGGCTGGGTCCAGGAGGCGGGCATCTCCACTAGCTGGAGTGCCCTGGGGCATTGTAACACGAAGCTTGAGCCTTTGAAGCTCACTGCTAGGTGTTACAGTTCCTGCAGGGGGGAGGTGTGAAGCACCTCCACCCAGAGCAGGCTTTGTTTCTGTCCTCAGAGAGCACAAAGGCTCTCACCGCATGAGGTCAGACACTCGTCTCTCAGCAGCAGGCTGGCACAGACCAGTCAGTCCTGCACTGAACAATTGGGTAAAATACAGGGGGTATCTCTAAGATGCCCTCTGTGTGCATTTTTTAATAAATCCAACACTGGCATCAGTGTGGGTTTATTATTCTGAGAAGTTTGATACTAAACTTCCCAGTATTCAGTGTAGCCATTATGGAGCTGTGGAGTTCGTTTTTGACAGACTCCCAGCCCATATACTCTTATGGCTACCCTGCACTTACAATGTCTAAGGTTTTGCTTAGACACTGTAGGGGCATAGTGCTCATGCACATATGCCCTCACCTGTGGTATAGTGCACCCTGCCTTAGGGCTGTAAGGCCTACTAGAGGGGTGACTTACCTATGCCACAGGCAGTGGGAGGTTGGCATGGCACCCTGAGGGGAGTGCCATGTCGACTTAGTCATTTTCTCCCCATCAGCACACACAAGCTGGCAAGCAGTGTGTCTGTGCTGAGTGAGGGGTCCCTAGGGTGGCATAAGACATGCTGCAGCCCTTAGAGACCTTCCCTGGCATCAGGGCCCTTGGTACCAGGGGTACCAGTTACAAGGGACTTACCTAGGTGCCAGGGTTGTGCCAATTGTGGAAACAATGGTACATTTTAGGTGAAAGAACACTGGTGCTGGGGCCTGGTTAGCAGGGTCCCAGCACACTTCTCAGTCAAGTCAGCATCAGTATCAGGCAAAAAGTGGGGGGTAACTGCAACAGGGAGCCATTTCTTTACAATAGCATCCTGTCATTTTCAATCAGCATATTTTATATTGAATTAGCCACAACGTCTTCAAGTGACATGCAGTTTTACTGATAAAACTATATAGTGTACAAACAGTAAAGTGTTCTGATTTGTTTTGCTGCTATTTAAATATTTTGAAATATTTGCACTATTTACAAACCATTTAAATGCTGTATGTTATAAAAATAAACTGACATCCTAAAGCCTTTTGTTTCACAATGAATGCCAGAAAGCTCACTTTACAAAATCGTCTAACTGAGGTAGGAGAAAAAAAATTTAAACACATTTTTCAGACTAAGACAAGCAGCACTTAATAAAACGACAAACTGACATTTGACCTTTGTCCTTGAACAGACAAGAAATGTGTCAAGATAAATCAAGATTTTAAGACCTCTTTATTGCTCACTAATTTCTGAAGGAACAGAGCACCTGCTCCTTTCGAGCTCAATTTCACTCGCCAGGCAGGACACTTGTAGGTCCTAAAAATAATTCGACCTGATACTCTCACTCATCATAGTGAGTGGTTGAGTACATTTGTCGAGGCCCGCTTGTGTAGGAAGACTGGGTGGTATGTATCCGCCCGAGCAATAAGCTCTTAGAAGGATGCTGCATTATCTGCAGGTGAGAGTTTAGCCAGGTAGTGAGCTGGGTCAGTATTCCCTGGAGAGTCAATGCGCCCCAAGGATTTGTAGGCTGCTGTTCATCAGTCCCTCCCTCGTCACCAATGCTTGATCGTGGAGCGCTTTGTGGCGAGATGTCATCTAAATCACCAAAGTAATGGTGAATTAGGTGGCGGTGGTGAAGGAGGTGGAGAAGAAGCAGGCAAAGGTGTCTGAGTAGGACTGGTGGCAATGTCCATTTTCTTCTTTGGAGGTGCAGGAAAATCGATGGCCTCCACAAAACAAAGCTGGTACTTAAATACAGTAGGCTTTGCCTGCACTGCCTTTGCCAAAATCGGACCAGTGCTGGATGTGGGTTTTCTTTTGGATCAAGTCTGTTATAGTCTCTAGAATTGGCTCTGGTGCCTAAATGGAGGGTATTTGTGCCATGCTTGGTCTTTGCTTCAGTGCAGAGGTGGTCGGAGCACAAACAGCAGAAGTTAAAGTGGTCAGAACCAATGTAGTAGCTGGTCGGCTCGGCACAGAGATTGTTCGCCTTAATAGGGTTACAGGAAGTTTTGGCTTGGCTTCCGGTGCAGAGGGTTGGGCATCCAGTGAGTGCTCTGTGCCTACCATGGCCTGTTGGCAGTGGTGGCCCAGAAACCGTGCTTGCAGTCAGTACCTAGTGTCTTTTGTTGGGTTGGACAGAGGCATGGGTACTCACTGAGCACTGTCCTGAAGGAAGGTCTTGTAACTGCACACCAAACTCTTTTTGGGATCAGATTCAGAATCCGGAATGTAAAAGGCCTCCTCTGCTCCCAAGTCCCTGTGCAGTGCTTCCCATTGTTTGACTGAACGATGACCAAAGATGGCAGGTGTCTTCTGAAGATCTTTGCACTGCATTTCCTTTCAAAGAACTCGAAGATCACACACTGTAAGACAGGCCTCACAATTCTCCTCGTTGTGGTCTAGAGACAAACACAAGTTACAAATCTGATGAAGGTTGGTATGCGGCTATTTGGCATGACAGCTGGGACAGAACAAAATGGAGTCCGTTCCATCAGCTGCGCATGGTTCACTAAACCCGATTAGGTGAGAAAAGACCCGAATGGGTGAGGTTCGAAGGCTGCAGGAAGGAAGACAAACATCGAATGGACCGGTGACGATTTTCTCTTGTTTCGGAAGGATGAAAGTGAAATGTAAACAAAAACAATACCAACGGGTATAGGGATGAACAACACTGAAGGAAGCCTGAAAACAGCCTCAAACTGGAGCAATGAAAAACATTTCAGAGCCTGATGGAAGAAAGAAAACAATCTAACAATGGAGTGGATGTCCATGCGCATTATCACCGATAGGAGCAGTCACTTTACCTTGTGGCTCGAGGGACTTCTTCGAAGAAAACAACTTGCACATATCCTGACTCAACACTAGATGGCAGGAGTATGGACAGGATGTGTACCTATAGCCACAAATGCCATCAAACATGCATTTTCTTTGAGGTTAAATAAGAAAAAGAAACCCTACTGAAAGGAGACAAGGAATCTTACTTTTTCAAGAACTTGACTGCCAGAGATGCGTATTTGCCTTCTTCATCATCAGAGGAGGAATCTGATTCATCTGATTCAGAGCCCCAATCTTCATCAGAAGATTCCTCTTCCTCATCCTCTTCCTGTGGGTACAAGGATAGGTTAGAGAATCAACACATGACCTCAAATCACAAGAGAAATACTAACCTTTCTAAATAGAACGAGCTACTACAATCATACTCATTAATCCAGCAACCACCATTCACAATATCTGTTGAAAATTCTTTCTACATTTTGGGTTATCAGAAGCGGTTTCATTTTTCTGCAAGGCTTCCATGTCCTTAATGTGTGCACATTGACAGTATGGGTGGAATGCATTCACCAGTAGTTACATTCTACATAATCATTTCACAGCTGTCAACTTCAGACAGGATATTTTTACCATATAGTTTTTTCCTTCTTCTGTAGAAATCTACCAACAGATACAAATAAATTAACTCTAAAGTGAAGATTGGTAGGACATTGTTTTTCTGAAAATCTGTAAACAAATCACAAGTGTGCTGCAATGTGTGTTCTTGAAATATCTCTCAAAATAAGTTAAAGATCAATACTGTGTAGGGGGCGTGGCAAGCCACGCACAAACAGGGAGGGCTGCATTAACATAAGCTCCAGGCTGCCTGCCCGGTATTCCTCACCATTCTGCAGCTGGAGAACCCCTATGGGAGTAAAAAAAGAACACGCGACTTACCTTTGGTGATGAATAATCTGGTATGGGCAGTATCTAGCTGCAGATTCCTTGCTTTTGAAATTTTCCCCAGGCATCTGACTGGATCGGGAAGATTTTAGTTAGCAGTACCCCTGCGCGCTGTTCAGTGGCGTTGATTTGCTCCTTGTCACTCTTTGCACCCTTGCCGGATTATGACATCACACATCTCATACAGACACCACCCCGGAGGGCTGTCTTCAGTTTCTTGTCATGGATTTCCACACCAGAAGCGCAGAGCCATAAAGAAAATGACTACTGGTGCATCCAAACTAAGGCCCTGAAAGCGGTCCCTCCCACAGAAATCAATTCACAGAGCAGGGAGTTTGGGTGGGTCGATAAGGAATCTGCAGCTAGATATCGTCTCTACCAGATAAGGCTTTACTGAAGGAAGATAACTTGTTCATCTGATAGAAACTTCTAGCTGCAGATTCCTTACCTTTGAATAGATACCCAAACAATACCATTCCCGGAGGAGGGTCTGCGAACCAAGTTCACAACAAAGTCCTGCAGGACTGTCCAGGCAAGGGCAAAGACCCGACTGTCCTGGCAGCAGTGTGATAAACACTACTGTCTGACAAATATCAATGGCTGGAATCCGTGTGCTAATGTGGTCACAACTTTAGCTAGGGTAGAATGAGCATTCAAACCAGGGTGGGGAGGGAGAGGGAGAGTATACCTGGCCAGTGTGCAGCAGACCTTAATGCAGAGCACTATTTATCTGGAGATCGCCAGCTTCTGCAATGCCCGACCTTTCTTCACACTCACATACCCTACAAAGAGTTGGTCATTGTAAGGAAATGCCTCCTTGGCATGGTTACTGTAAGGAAATGCCTCCTTGGCATGGTTGCCCCCTGGCTTTTTGCCTTTGCTGATGCTATGTTTACAATTGAAAGTGTGCTGAGGCCTGCTAACCAGGCCCCAGCACCAGTGTTCTTTCCCTAACCTGTACTTTTGTATCCACAATTGGCAGACCCTGGCATCCAGATAAGTCCCTTGTAACTGGTACTTCTAGTACCAAGGGCCCTGATGCCAAGGAAGGTCTCTAAGGGCTGCAGCATGTCTTATGCCACCCTGGAGACCTCTCACTCAGCACAGACACACTGCTTACCAGCTTGTGTGTGCTAGTGAGGACAAAACGAGTAAGTCGACATGGCACTCCCCTCAGGGTGCCATGCCAGCCTCTCACTGCCTATGCAGTATAGGTAAGACACCCCTCTAGCAGGCCTTACAGCCCTAAGGCAGGGTGCACTATACCATAGGTGAGGGTACCAGTGCATGAGCATGGTACCCCTACAGTGTCTAAACAAAACCTTAGACATTGTAAGTGCAGGGTAGCCATAAGAGTATATGGTCTGGGAGTCTGTCAAACACGAACTCCACAGCACCATAATGGCTACACTGAAAACTGGGAAGTTTGGTATCAAACTTCTCAGCACAATAAATGCACACTGATGCCAGTGTACATTTTATTGTAAAATACACCCCAGAGGGCACCTTAGAGGTGCCCCCTGAAACTTAACCGACTATCTGTGTAGGCTGACTAGTTTTAGCAGCCTGCCACAAACCGAGACATGTTGCTGGCCCCATGGGGAGAGTGCCTTTGTCACTCTGAGGCCAGTAACAAAGCCTGCACTGGGTGGAGATGCTAACACCTCCCCCAGGCAGGAATTGTCACACCTGGCGGTGAGCCTCAAAGGCTCACCTCCTTTGTGCCAACCCAGCAGGACACTCCAGCTAGTGGAGTTGCCCGCCCCCTCCGGCCAGGCCCCACTTTTGGCGGCAAGGCCGGAGAAAATAATGAGAAAAACAAGGAGGAGTCACTGGCCAGTCAGGACAGCCCCTAAGGTGTCCTGAGCTGAAGTGACTCTAACTTTTAGAAATCCTCCATCTTGCAGATGGAGGATTCCCCCAATAGGGTTAGGATTGTGACCCCCTCCCCTTGGGAGGAGGCACAAAGAGGGTGTACCCACCCTCAGGGCTAGTAGCCATTGGCTACTAACCCCCCATACCTAAACACGCCCTTAAATTCAGTATTTAAGGGCTACCCTGAACCCTAGAAAATTAGATTCCTGCAACTACAAGAAGAAGGACTGCCTAGCTGAAAAACCCCTGCAGAGGAAGACCAGAAGACGACAACTGCCTTGGCTCCAGAAACTCACCGGCCTGTCTCCTGCCTTCCAAAGATCCTGCTCCAGCGACGCCTTCCGAAGGGACCAGCGACCTCGACATCCTCTGAGGACTGCCCCTGCTTCGAAAAGACAAGAAACTCCCGAGGACAGCGGACCTGCTCCAAGAAAAGCTGCAACTTTGTTTCCAGCAGCTTTAAAGATCCCTGCAAGCTCCCCGCAAGAAGCGTGAGACTTGCAACACTGCACCCGGCGACCCCGACTCGGCTGGTGGCGATCCAACACCTCAGGAGGGGCCCCAGGACTACTCTGATACTGTGAGTACCAAAACCTGTCCCCCCTGAGCCCCTACAGCGCCGCCTGCAGAGGGAATCCCGAGGCTTCCCCTGACCGCGACTCTTTGAACCTAAAGTCCCGACGCCTGGGAGAGACCCTGCACCCGCAGCCCCCAGGACCTGACGGACCGGACTTTCACTGGAGAAGTGACCCCCAGGAGTCCCTCTCCCTTGCCCAAGTGGAGGTTTCCCCGAGGAACCCCCCCCCTTGCCTGCCGGCAGCGCTGAAGAGATCCCGAGATCTCTCATAGACTAACATTGCGAACCCGACGCTTGTTTCTACACTGCACCCGGCCGCCCCCGCGCCGCTGAGGGTGAAATTTCTGTGTGGACTTGTGTCCCCCCCGGTGCCCTACAAAACCCCCCTGGTCTGCCCTCCGAAGACGCGGGTACTTACCTGCAAGCAGACCAGAACCGGGGCACCCCCTTCTCTCCATTCTAGCCTATGTGTTTTGGGCACCACTTTGAACTCTGCACCTGACCGGCCCTGAGCTGCTGGTGTGGTGACTTTGGGGTTGCTCTGAACCCCCAACGGTGGGCTACCTTGGACCAAGAACTGAACCCTGTAAGTGTCTTACTTACCTGGTAAAACTAACAAAAACTTACCTCCCCCAGGAACTGTGAAAATTGCACTGTGTCCACTTTTAAAACAGCTATTTGTCAATAACTTGAAAAGTATACATGCAATTTTTACGATTTAAAGTTCCTAAAGTACTTACCTGCAATACCTTTCAAATGAGATATTACATGTAGAATTTGAACCTGTGGTTCTTAAAATAAACTAAGAAAAGATATTTTTCTATACAAAACCTATTGGCTGGATTTGTCTCTGAGTGTGTGTACCTCATTTATTGTCTATGTGTATGTACAACAAATGCTTAACACTACTCCTTGGATAAGCCTACTGCTCGACCACACTACCACAAAATAGAGCATTAGTATTATCTATTTTTACCACTATTTTACCTCTAAGGGGAACCCTTGGACTCTGTGCATGCTATTCCTTACTTTGAAATAGCACATACAGAGCCAACTTCCTACATTGGTGGATCAGCGGTGGGGTACAAGACTTTGCATTTGCTGGACTACTCAGCCAATACCTGATCACACGAGAAATTCCAAAATTGTCATTAGAAATTCATTTTTGCAATTTGAAAAGTTTTCTAAATTCTTAAAAGACCTGCTAGGGCCTTGTGTTAGATCCTGTTTAGCATTTCTTTTAGAGTTTAAAAGTTTGTAAAAGTTTGAATTAGATTCTAGAACCAGTTGTAGATTCTTAAAAAGTATTCCAACTTTTAGAAGCAAAATGTCTAGCACAGATGTGACTGTGGTGGAACTCGACACCACACCTTACCTCCATCTTAAGATGAGGGAGCTAAGGTCACTCTGTAAAATAAAGAAAATAACAATGGGCCCCAAACCTACCAAAATACAGCTCCAGGAGCTTTTGGCAGAGTTTGAAAAGGCCAACCCCTCTGAGGGTGGCAACTCAGAGGAAGAGGATAGTGACTTGGAGGACAATTCCCCCCTACCAATCCTATCTAGGGAGAACAGGGTCCCTCAAACCCTGACTCCAAAAATAATAGTCAGAGATGCTGGTTCCCTCACAGGAGAGACCAACACCTCTGAAATCACTGAGGATAGCCCCAGTGAAGAGGACATCCAGTTAGCCAGGATGGCCAAAAGATTGGCTTTGGAAAGACAGATCCTAGCCATAGAGAGGGAAAGACAAGAGATGGGCCTAGGACCCATCAATGGTGGCAGCAACATAAATAGGGTCAGAGATTCTCCTGACATGTTGAAAATCCCTAAAGGGATTGTAACTAAATATGAAGATGGTGATGACATCACCAAATGGTTCACAGCTTTTGAGAGGGCTTGTGTAACCAGAAAAGTGAACAGATCTCACTGGGGTGCTCTCCTTTGGGAAATGTTCACAGGAAAGTGTAGGGATAGACTCCTCACACTCTCTGGACAAGATGCAGAATCTTATGACCTCATGAAGGGTACCCTGATTGAGGGCTTTGGATTCTCCACTGAGGAGTATAGGATTAGATTCAGGGGGGCTCAAAAATCCTCGAGCCAGACCTGGGTTGACTTTGTAGACTACTCAGTGAAAACACTAGATGGTTGGATTCAAGGCAGTGGTGTAAGTAATTATGATGGGCTGTACAATTTATTTGTGAAAGAACACCTGTTGAGTAATTGTTTCAATGATAAACTGCATCAGCATCTGGTAGACCTAGGACCAATTTCTCCCCAAGAATTGGGAAAGAAGGCGGACCATTGGGTCAAGACAAGGGTGTCCAAGACTTCAACAGGGGGTGACCAAAAGAAAGGGGTCACAAAGACTCCCCAGGGGAAGGGTGAT
The DNA here is from genome assembly GCF_031143425.1 of Pleurodeles waltl. Lineage (NCBI taxonomy): Eukaryota > Metazoa > Chordata > Amphibia > Caudata > Salamandridae > Pleurodeles > Pleurodeles waltl. Next base: position 448,288,964 of record NC_090446.1, read on the forward strand.
GAGACAACCAAAACTAAAAATAGTAAAGAGTCTTCTACAGGCCCCCAAAAACCTGCACAGGAGGGTGGGCCCAGAGCCTCTTCACAAAACAATGGGTACAAGGGTAAAAACTTTGATCCCAAAAAGGCCTGGTGTCATAGCTGTAAACAGCATGGACACCAAACTGGAGACAAGGCCTGTCCCAAGAAAGGTTCCACTCCAAACTCCCATCCAGGTAACACTGGTATGGCTAGTCTCCAAGTGGGATCAACAGTGTGCCCAGAGCAAATCAGGGTCCACACTGAAGCTACTCTAGTTTCTGAGGGTGGGGTGGATTTAGCCACACTAGCTGTCTGGCCGCCTAACATGCAAAAATACAGACAGCAACTCTTAATTAATGGGACTAGAATAGAGGGCCTGAGGGATACAGGTGCCAGTGTCACCATGGTGACAGAGAAACTGGTTTCCCCTGGCCAATACCTGACTGGAAAAACTTACACAGTCACCAACGCTGACAACCAGAGCAAAGTACATCCCATGGCAATGGTTACTTTAGAATGGGGAGGGGTCAATGGCCTGAAACAGGTGGTGGTCTCCTCAAATATCCCAGTGGACTGTCTGCTTGGAAATGACCTGGAGTCCTCAGCATGGGCTGAGGTAGAACTAAAAACCCATGCAGCAATGCTGGGTATCCCTGAACTGGTGTGTGTGAAAACAAGAGCACAATGCAAGGCACAGGGTGAAAAAGTAGAGCTGGAGTCTGGAAAAATGGCCCAGCCTACCAAGAGAACAGGAAAGTCAGTTGGGAAACCAACTGCAACACAGCAAAAGAAAGGGAACCTCTCTTCTCAGGAAGAAGTTCTGCCCCCTGAGGGAACTGAGCCTTTGGAGCTTGAACCTTATCAGGTTGAGCTCTTAGGCCCAGGGGGACCCTCAAGGGAGGAGCTGTGTAAGGGACAAGAAACCTGTCCCTCTCTTGAAGGCCTTAGGCAGCAAGCTGCTGAAGAGTCCAAAGGCAAGAAAAATGGAACGCATAGGGTCTATTGGGAAGATGGACTCCTGTACACTGAGGCCAGAGACCCCAAGCCTGGTGCCACTAGGAGAGTGGTAGTGCCTCAGCTGTTCAGAGAGTTCATCCTAACATTGGCCCATGACATTCCCCTTGCTGGGCATTTGGGACAAACCAAGACGTGGGAGAGGTTAGTCAACCACTTCTACTGGCCCAATATGTCCACCATGGTTAAGGAGTTTTGCCTCTCCTGCCCCACCTGTCAAGCCAGTGGTAAGACAGGTGGGCATCCAAAGGCCCCCCTCATTCCACTTCCAGTGGTGGGGGTGCCCTTTGAAAGAGTGGGTGTGGACATAGTTGGTCCACTAGAACCTCCCACAGCCTCAGGAAATATGTATATCCTGGTAGTAGTGGATCATGCTACCAGGTATCCTGAAGCTATTCCCCTTAGGTCGACTACTGCCCCTGCAGTAGCCAAGGCCCTCATTGGTATCTTTACCAGAGTGGGTTTCCCTAAGGAGGTGGTGTCTGACAGAGGTACCAACTTCATGTCAGCATACCTAAAGCACATGTGGAATGAGTGTGGAGTGACTTATAAATTCACTACACCCTACCATCCACAAACTAATGGCTTAGTTGAGAGATTCAACAAGACATTAAAAGGCATGATCATGGGGCTCCCAGAAAAACTCAAAAGGAGATGGGATGTCCTCCTGCCATGTCTGCTTTTCGCTTACAGGGAGGTACCACAGAAGGGAGTAGGATTCTCACCCTTTGAACTTCTGTTTGGTCATCCTGTAAGGGGACCACTTGCCCTTGTTAAAGAAGGCTGGGAGAGACCTCTCCATGAGCCTAAACAGGACATAGTGGACTATGTACTTGGCCTTCGCTCTAGAATGGCAGAGTACATGGAAAAGGCAACCAAAAACCTTGAGGCCAGCCAACAACTCCAGAAGTTTTGGTATGACCAAAAGGCTGCACTGGTTGAGTTCCAACCAGGGCAGAAAGTCTGGGTTCTGGAGCCTGTGGCTCCCAGGGCACTCCAGGACAAATGGAGTGGCCCTTACCCAGTGCTAGAGAGGAAGAGTCAGGTCACCTACCTGGTGGACCTGGGCACAAGCAGGAGCCCCAAGAGGGTGATCCATGTGAACCGCCTTAAGCTCTTCCATGACAGGGCTGATGTGAATCTGTTGATGGTAACAGATGAGGATCAGGAGGCAGAGAGTGAACCTCTCCCTGATCTTCTGTCATCAGACCCAAAAGATGGCACAGTAGATGGAGTGATCTACTCAGACACCCTCTCTGGCCAACAGCAGGCTGATTGTAGGAGAGTCCTACAACAGTTTCCTGAGCTTTTCTCCCTAACCCCTGGTCAGACACACCTGTGTACCCATGATGTGGACACAGGAGACAGCATGCCTGTCAAGAACAAAATCTTCAGACAGTCTGACCATGTTAAGGAAAGCATCAAGGTGGAAGTCCACAAGATGCTGGAATTGGGAGTGATTGAGCGCTCTGACAGCCCCTGGGCTAGCCCAGTGGTCTTAGTCCCCAAACCTCACACCAAAGATGGAAAGAAAGAGATGAGGTTTTGTGTGGACTACAGAGGGCTCAATTCTGTCACCAAGACAGATGCCCATCCAATTCCAAGAGCTGATGAGCTCATTGATAAATTAGGTGCTGCCAAATTTCTAAGTACCTTTGACTTGACAGCAGGGTACTGGCAAATAAAAATGGCACCTGGAGCAAAAGAAAAGACAGCATTCTCCACACCTGATGGGCATTATCAGTTTACTGTTATGCCCTTTGGTTTAAAGAATGCCCCTGCCACCTTCCAAAGGTTGGTGAATCAAGTCCTTGCTGGCTTGAAGTCCTTTAGCACAGCTTATCTTGATGATATTGCTGTCTTTAGCTCCACCTGGCAGGATCACCTGGTCCACCTGAGGAAGGTTTTGAAGGCTCTGCAATCTGCAGGCCTCTCTATCAAGGCATCCAAATGCCAGATAGGGCAGGGAACTGTGGTTTACTTGGGACACCTTGTAGGTGGAGGCCAAGTTCAGCCACTCCAACCCAAGATCCAGACTATTCTGGACTGGGTAGCTCCAAAAACCCAGACTCAAGTCAGGGCATTCCTTGGCTTGACTGGGTATTACAGGAGGTTTGTGAAGGGATATGGATCCATTGTGACAGCCCTCACTGAACTCACCTCCAAGAAAATGCCCAAGAAAGTAAACTGGACTGTGGAATGCCAACAGGCCTTTGACACCCTGAAACAGGCAATGTGCTCAGCACCAGTTCTCAAAGCTCCAGATTATTCTAAGCAGTTCATTGTGCAGACTGATGCCTCTGAACATGGGATAGGGGCAGTTTTGTCCCAAACAAATGATGATGGCCTTGACCAGCCTGTTGCTTTCATTAGCAGGAGGTTACTCCCCAGGGAGCAGCGTTGGAGTGCCATTGAGAGGGAGGCCTTTGCTGTGGTTTGGTCCCTGAAGAAGCTGAGACCATACCTCTTTGGGACTCACTTCCTAGTTCAAACTGACCACAGACCTCTCAAATGGCTGATGCAAATGAAAGGTGAAAATCCTAAACTGTTGAGGTGGTCCATCTCCCTACAGGGAATGGACTTTATAGTGGAACACAGACCTGGGACTGCCCATGCCAATGCAGATGGCCTTTCCAGGTTCTTCCACTTAGAAAATGAAGACTCTCTTGGGAAAGGTTAGTCTCATCCTCTTTCGTTTGGGGGGGGGGGTTGTGTAAGGAAATGCCTCCTTGGCATGGTTGCCCCCTGGCTTTTTGCCTTTGCTGATGCTATGTTTACAATTGAAAGTGTGCTGAGGCCTGCTAACCAGGCCCCAGCACCAGTGTTCTTTCCCTAACCTGTACTTTTGTATCCACAATTGGCAGACCCTGGCATCCAGATAAGTCCCTTGTAACTGGTACTTCTAGTACCAAGGGCCCTGATGCCAAGGAAGGTCTCTAAGGGCTGCAGCATGTCTTATGCCACCCTGGAGACCTCTCACTCAGCACAGACACACTGCTTACCAGCTTGTGTGTGCTAGTGAGGACAAAACGAGTAAGTCGACATGGCACTCCCCTCAGGGTGCCATGCCAGCCTCTCACTGCCTATGCAGTATAGGTAAGACACCCCTCTAGCAGGCCTTACAGCCCTAAGGCAGGGTGCACTATACCATAGGTGAGGGTACCAGTGCATGAGCATGGTACCCCTACAGTGTCTAAACAAAACCTTAGACATTGTAAGTGCAGGGTAGCCATAAGAGTATATGGTCTGGGAGTCTGTCAAACACGAACTCCACAGCACCATAATGGCTACACTGAAAACTGGGAAGTTTGGTATCAAACTTCTCAGCACAATAAATGCACACTGATGCCAGTGTACATTTTATTGTAAAATACACCCCAGAGGGCACCTTAGAGGTGCCCCCTGAAACTTAACCGACTATCTGTGTAGGCTGACTAGTTTTAGCAGCCTGCCACAAACCGAGACATGTTGCTGGCCCCATGGGGAGAGTGCCTTTGTCACTCTGAGGCCAGTAACAAAGCCTGCACTGGGTGGAGATGCTAACACCTCCCCCAGGCAGGAATTGTCACACCTGGCGGTGAGCCTCAAAGGCTCACCTCCTTTGTGCCAACCCAGCAGGACACTCCAGCTAGTGGAGTTGCCCGCCCCCTCCGGCCAGGCCCCACTTTTGGCGGCAAGGCCGGAGAAAATAATGAGAAAAACAAGGAGGAGTCACTGGCCAGTCAGGACAGCCCCTAAGGTGTCCTGAGCTGAAGTGACTCTAACTTTTAGAAATCCTCCATCTTGCAGATGGAGGATTCCCCCAATAGGGTTAGGATTGTGACCCCCTCCCCTTGGGAGGAGGCACAAAGAGGGTGTACCCACCCTCAGGGCTAGTAGCCATTGGCTACTAACCCCCCATACCTAAACACGCCCTTAAATTTAGTATTTAAGGGCTACCCTGAACCCTAGAAAATTAGATTCCTGCAACTACAAGAAGAAGGACTGCCTAGCTGAAAAACCCCTGCAGAGGAAGACCAGAAGACGACAACTGCCTTGGCTCCAGAAACTCACCGGCCTGTCTCCTGCCTTCCAAAGATCCTGCTCCAGCGACGCCTTCCGAAGGGACCAGCGACCTCGACATCCTCTGAGGACTGCCCCTGCTTCGAAAAGACAAGAAACTCCCGAGGACAGCGGACCTGCTCCAAGAAAAGCTGCAACTTTGTTTCCAGCAGCTTTAAAGATCCCTGCAAGCTCCCCGCAAGAAGCGTGAGACTTGCAACACTGCACCCGGCGACCCCGACTCGGCTGGTGGCGATCCAACACCTCAGGAGGGGCCCCAGGACTACTCTGATACTGTGAGTACCAAAACCTGTCCCCCCTGAGCCCCTACAGCGCCGCCTGCAGAGGGAATCCCGAGGCTTCCCCTGACCGCGACTCTTTGAACCTAAAGTCCCGACGCCTGGGAGAGACCCTGCACCCGCAGCCCCCAGGACCTGACGGACCGGACTTTCACTGGAGAAGTGACCCCCAGGAGTCCCTCTCCCTTGCCCAAGTGGAGGTTTCCCCGAGGAACCCCCCCCTTGCCTGCCGGCAGCGCTGAAGAGATCCCGAGATCTCTCAGACTAACATTGCGAACCCGACGCTTGTTTCTACACTGCACCCGGCCGCCCCCGCGCCGCTGAGGGTGAAATTTCTGTGTGGACTTGTGTCCCCCCCGGTGCCCTACAAAACCCCCCTGGTCTGCCCTCCGAAGACGCGGGTACTTACCTGCAAGCAGACCAGAACCGGGGCACCCCCTTCTCTCCATTCTAGCCTATGTGTTTTGGGCACCACTTTGAACTCTGCACCTGACCGGCCCTGAGCTGCTGGTGTGGTGACTTTGGGGTTGCTCTGAACCCCCAACGGTGGGCTACCTTGGACCAAGAACTGAACCCTGTAAGTGTCTTACTTACCTGGTAAAACTAACAAAAACTTACCTCCCCCAGGAACTGTGAAAATTGCACTAAGTGTCCACTTTTAAAACAGCTATTTGTCAATAACTTGAAAAGTATACATGCAATTTTTACGATTTAAAGTTCCTAAAGTACTTACCTGCAATACCTTTCAAATGAGATATTACATGTAGAATTTGAACCTGTGGTTCTTAAAATAAACTAAGAAAAGATATTTTTCTATACAAAACCTATTGGCTGGATTTGTCTCTGAGTGTGTGTACCTCATTTATTGTCTATGTGTATGTACAACAAATGCTTAACACTACTCCTTGGATAAGCCTACTGCTCGACCACACTACCACAAAATAGAGCATTAGTATTATCTATTTTTACCACTATTTTACCTCTAAGGGGAACCCTTGGACTCTGTGCATGCTATTCCTTACTTTGAAATAGCACATACAGAGCCAACTTCCTACAGTTACCCCCTGACTTTTTGCCCTGGCTGATGCTATGTTTTGATTTGAAAGTGTGCGGAGGCCTGGTAACCAGGCCACAGCACCAGTGTTCTTTCCCTAACCTGTAGTTTTGTTTTCACAATTGGCACACCCTGGTATCCAGGTAAGACCCTTGTAACTGGTACCCCTGGTACCAAGGGCCCTGATGACAGGGAAGGTCTCTAAGGGCTGCAGCATATCTTATGCCATCCTGGGGACCCCTCACTCAGCACAGACACACTGCTTGCCAACTTGTGTGTGCTGGTGAGGACAAAACGAGTAAGTCGACATGGCACTCCCCTCAGGGTGCCATGCCAACCTCACACTGCCTAAGCAGTATAGATAAGTCACCCCTCTAGCAGGCCTTACAGCCCTAAGGCAGGGTGCACTATACCATAGGTGAAGGCACCAGTGCATGAGCACTGTGCCCCTACAGTGTCTAAGCCAAACCTTAGACGTTATAAGTGCAGGGTAGCTGTAGGAGGTTGGCTCTGTATGTGCTATTTCAAAGTAAGGAATAGCATGCACAGAGTCCAAGGGTTCCCCTTAGAGGTAAAATAGTGGTAAAAAGAGATAATACTAATGCTCTATTTTGTGGTAGTGTGGTCGAGCAGTAGGCTTATCCAAGGAGTAGTGTTAAGCATTTGTTGCACATACACATAGACAATAAATGAGGTACACACACTCAGAGACAAATCCAGCCAATAGGTTTTTGTATAGAAAAATATCTTTTCTTAGTTTATTTTAAGAACCACAGGTTCAAATTCTACATGTAATATCTCCTTCGAAAGGTATTGCAGGTAAGTACTTTAGGAACTTCAAATCATCAAAATTGCATGTATACTTTTCAAGTTATTGACAAATAGCTGTTTTAAAAGTGGACACTTAGTGCAATTTTCACAGTTCCTAGGGGAGGTAAGTTTTGGTTAGTTTTACCAGGTAAGTAAGACACTTACAGGGTTCAGTTCTTGGTCCAAGGTAGCCCACCGTTGGGGGTTCAGAGCAACCCCAAAGTCACCACACCAGCAGCTCAGGGCCGGTCAGGTGCAGAGTTCAAAGTGGTGCCCAAAACACATAGGCTAGAATGGAGAGAAGGGGGTGCCCCGGTTCCGGTCTGCTTGCAGGTAAGTACCCGCGTCTTCGGAGGGCAGACCAGGGGGGTTTTGTAGGGCACCGGGGGGGACACAAGCCCACACAGAAATTTCACCCTCAGCGGCGCGGGGGCGGCCGGGTGCAGTGTAGAAACAAGCGTCGGGTTCGCAATGTTAGTCTATGAGAGATCTCGGGATCTCTTCAGCGCTGCAGGCAGGCAAGGGGGGGGTTCCTCGGGGAAACCTCCACTTGGGCAAGGGAGAGGGACTCCTGGGGGTCACTTCTCCAGTGAAAGTCCGGTCCTTCAGGTCCTGGGGGCTGCGGGTGCAGGGTCTCTCCCAGGCGTCAGGACTTTGGATTCAAAGAGTCGCGGTCAGGGGAAGCCTCGGGATTCCCTCTGCAGGCGGCGCTGTGGGGGCTCAGGGGGGACAGGTTTTGGTACTCACAGTATCAGAGTAGTCCTGGGGTCCCTCCTGAGGTGTCGGGTCTCCACCAGCCGAGTCGGGGTCGCCGGGTGCAGTGTTGCAAGTCTCACGCTTCTTGCGGGGAGCTTGCAGGGTTCTTTAAAGCTGCTGGAAACAAAGTTGCAGCCTTTCTTGGAGCAGGTCCGCTGTCCTCGGGAGTTTCTTGTCTTTTCGAAGCAGGGGCAGTCCTCAGAGGATGTCGAGGTCGCTGGTCCCTTCGGAAGGCGTCGCTGGAGCAGGATCTTTGGAAGGCAGGAGACAGGCCGGTGAGTTTCTGGAGCCAAGGCAGTTGTCGTCTTCTGGTCTTCCGCTGCAGGGGTTTTCAGCTGGGCAGTCCTTCTTCTTGTAGTTGCAGGAATCTAATTTTCTAGGGTTCAGGGTAGCCCTTAAATACTAAATTTAAGGGCGTGTTTAGGTCTGGGGGGTTAGTAGCCAATGGCTACTAGCCCTGAGGGTGGGTACACCCTCTTTGTGCCTCCTCCCAAGGGGAGGGGGTCACAATCCTAACCCTATTGGGGGAATCCTCCATCTGCAAGATGGAGGATTTCTAAAAGTTAGAGTCACTTCAGCTCAGGACACCTTAGGGGCTGTCCTGACTGGCCAGTGACTCCTCCTTGTTTTTCTCATTATTTTCTCCGGCCTTGCCGCCAAAAGTGGGGCCTGGCCGGAGGGGGCGGGCAACTCCACTAGCTGGAGTGTCCTGCTGGGTTGGCACAAAGGAGGTGAGCCTTTGAGGCTCACCGCCAGGTGTGACAATTCCTGCCTGGGGGAGGTGTTAGCATCTCCACCCAGTGCAGGCTTTGTTACTGGCCTCAGAGTGACAAAGGCACTCTCCCCGTGGGGCCAGCAACATGTCTCGGTTTGTGGCAGGCTGCTAAAACTAGTCAGCCTACACAGATAGTCGGTTAAGTTTCAGGGGGCACCTCTAAGGTGCCCTCTGGGGTGTATTTTACAATAAAATGTACACTGGCATCAGTGTGCATTTATTGTGCTGAGAAGTTTGATACCAAACTTCCCAGTTTTCAGTGTAGCCATTATGGTGCTGTGGAGTTCGTGTTTGACAGACTCCCAGACCATATACTCTTATGGCTACCCTGCACTTACAATGTCTAAGGTTTTGTTTAGACACTGTAGGGGTACCATGCTCATGCACTGGTACCCTCACCTATGGTATAGTGCACCCTGCCTTAGGGCTGTAAGGCCTGCTAGAGGGGTGGCTTACCTATACTGCATAGGCAGTGAGAGGCTGGCATGGCACCCTGAGGGGAGTGCCATGTCGACTTACTCGTTTTGTCCTCACTAGCACACACAAGCTGGCAAGCAGTGTGTCTGTGCTGAGTGAGAGGTCTCCAGGGTGGCATAAGACATGCTGCAGCCCTTAGAGACCTTCCTTGGCATCAGGGCCCTTGGTACTAGAAGTACCAGTTACAAGGGACTTATCTGGATGCCAGGGTCTGCCAATTGTGGATACAAAAGTACAGGTTAGGGAAAGAACACTGGTGCTGGGGCCTGGTTAGCAGGCCTCAGCACACTTTCAATTGTAAACATAGCATCAGCAAAGGCAAAAAGTCAGGGGGCAACCATGCCAAGGAGGCATTTCCTTACAGTAGCCATAAGAGTATATGGTCTGGAAGTCTGTCAACCACGAACTCCACAGCACCATAATGGCTACACTGAAAACTGGGAAGTTTGGTATCAAACTCCTCAGCACAATAAATGCACACTGATGCCAGTGTACATTTTATTGTAAAATACACCCCAGAGGGCACCTTAGAGTTGCCCCCTGAAACCTTAACCAACTACCCGTGTAGGCTGACTGGTTTTAGCAGCCTGCCACACTCGAGACATGTTGCTGGCCACATGGGGAGAGTGCCTTTGTCACTCTGTGGCTAGTAACAAAGCCTGCACTGGGTGGAGATGCTATCACCTTCCCCAGGCAGGAGCTGTAACACCTGGCGGTGAGCCTCAAAGGCTCACCCCCTTTGTTCCAGCACCACAGGGCATTCCAGCTAGTGGAGTTGCCCACCCCCTCCGGCCACGGCACCACTTTTGGCGGCAAGGCCAGAGGAAATAATGAGAACAACAAGGAGGAGTCACTGGCCAGTCAGGACAGCCCCTAAGGTGTCCTGAGCTGAGGTGACTAATTTTTTTAAATCCTCCATCTTGCAGATGGAGGATTCCCCCAATAGGGATAGGAATGTGACCCACTCCCCTTGGGAGGAGGCACAAAGAGGGTGTCCCCACCCTCAGGGCTTGTAGCCATAGGCTACTAACCCCTCAGACCTAAACACGCCCTTTAATTTAGTATTTAAGGTCTCCCCTGAACCTAGGAACTCAGATTCCTGCAACCTAAGAAGAAGAGGACTGCTAAGCTGAAAAACCCTGCAGAGAAGACGGAGACACCAACTGCTTTGGCCCCAGCTCTACCGGCCTGTCTCCCCACTTCGAAAAGACACTGCTCCAGCGACGCTTTCCCCAGGACCAGCGACCTCTGAATCCTCGAGGACTGCCCTGCTCTAGAAGGACCAAGAAATTCCCGAGGACAGCGGCTCTGTTCATCCAAGACTGCAACTTTGTTTCCAAAGAAACAACTTCAAGACAACTGCGTTTCCCGCCGGAAGCGTGAGACTTGCAACTCTGCACCCGACGCCCCCGGCTCGACTTGTGGAGAAACAACACTTCAGGGAGGACTCCCCGGCGACTACGAGACTGTGAGTAGCCAGAGTTGCCCCCCCTGAGCCTCCACAGCGACGCCTGCAGAGGGAATCCCAAGGCTCCCCCTGACCACGACTGCCTGACTCCCAGATCCCGACGCCTGGAAAAGACTCTGCACCCGCAGCCCCCAGGACCTGAAAGATCGGAACTCCAGTGCAGGAGTGACCCCCAGGAGGCCCTCTCCCTTGCCCAGGTGGTGGCTACCCCGAGGAGCCCCCTCCTTGCCTGCATCGCTGAAGAGACCCCTTGGTCTCCCATTGATTTCCATTGGAAACCCGACATGTGTTTGCACACTGCACCCGGCCGCCCCCGTGCTGCTGAGGGTGTACTTTCTGTGTGGACTTGTGGTCCCCCCCCCCCGGTGCCCTACAAAAACCCCCTGGTCTGCCCTCCGAAGACGCAGGTACTTACCTGCTGGCAGACTGGAACCGGGGTACCCCTTCTCCATTGAAGCCTATGCGTTTTGGGCACCACTTTGACCTCTGCACCTGACCGGCCCTGAGCTGCTGGTGTGGGTTGCTCTGAAACCCCCAACGGTGGGCTACCTTGGACCCAACTTGAACCCTGTAGGTGGTTTACTTACCTGCAAAAACTAACAAACTCTTACTCCCCCTAGGAACTGTTGAAAATTGCACTGTCTAGTTTTAAAATAGCTATATGTGAGTTATGTGAAAACTGTATATGCTATTTTTCTAATTCAAAGTTCCTAAAGTACCTGCCTGCACTACCTTTCATTTGAAGTATTACATGTAAAGTTTGAACCTGTGGTTCTTAAAATAAACTAAGAAAATATATTTTTCTATAAAAAAACCTATTGGCCTGGAATTGTCTCTGAGTGTGTGTTCCTCATTTATTGCCTGTGTGTGTACAACAAATGCTTAACACTACTCCTTTGATAAGCCTACTGCTCGACCACACTACCACAAAATAGAGCATTAGTATTATCTCTTTTTGCCACTATCTTACCTCTAAGGGGAACCCTTGGACTCTGTGCATACTATTCCTTACTTTGAAATAGTGCATACAGAGCCAACTTCCTACAGTAGGAAATTGAAAAAAAGGCATTGGGACACACTGTTGTGGGAGTTATTCTCCTATGACCTCATGAAGGGTACCCTGATTGAGGGCTTTGGATTTACAACTGAAGAGTACCGGATCAAATTCAGGGGGATTCAAAAATCCCAGAGTTGATCATGGGTAGAATTTGTGGACTTCTCAGTAAGAATGCTAGGTGGTCAGTTAGACGGCAACAAGGTACAGGATTATGAAGAGCTGTACAATTTAATGATGAAAGAACACCTTTTGAGTAATTGTGGCCATGACCGGTTGCACCAGTCTCTCTTCCCCCCCCCCCCCCAGTCTTCGTGAGAAAGGCTGGGTGAAAACTAGGTTGTCCAAAACTATAACTGGAGGGGATGACCAAAAGTAAGAAAGAGTCAGGGAAGACACTCACCCCCCAAGAAAAAAAAGGGTGAAGCACCCTAGAAATAAAAAGAGGAGTCCTTAGGCCCCCAAACATCTGTCCTGGATGGTAGGCCCAAGGACACCTTATAAAACAAAGGTGAGTACTAGGGTAAAAACTATGATGCCACTAAGGCATGGTGTCACAAATGTCAAGACACTGCACCACACCAAGGACACTTCCTGTCCCAAATACAAACCCACTAGTAAGCCCCCAGGGGTAACCAGTCTGGCCATTGGGGATGACTCTTCGGATGAGGAGGTCCTTATAGCCTTTAACTGGAAAGTTGGCCCCCACAGGTGAGTTGGAGATTCCAGAGGGGAGTAGACACTTCCACCACCTTCTGGTGAATTGAATCCCAACCACTGCCCTTAGAGACACCTGTATTACTCACACATTTGTGCGTGACAGGCTTGTGCTCTCAAAACAATATATCCCAGGAAAGACTGCCAGGATAAGTGTTATCCCAGGAAATGTCACTGATAGGCCAGTAGCTGTAGTGCCTATAGGGATAGATGGTGCCCTTAGCTGGCGAAGGGTGGTAGTCAATGCAGACCTCCCCCTTGCCTCCTTGGTAATGACCACCAGAAGTTGATCAGAGCCCAAAAGAGGAACTGTCCCAGTGCTAGTCCTCTTTTAAGGATTCTTGAGGTGCTGTTCCAGCAGTGAGTGCAAGTAGGCCCCAGAAGAAAATGAAAGGTGGGCAACCTTTAACTAAGGCAGCAGAGAGCCAAGGGCTTTCTACTCCATTAGGGAAGAACTCCACTGTTGGAACTGGTGAAGCCCAGCTTGACCCCCCCCAAGTAAGCCTGACTAGTCAGGCACCTGCTCAGCCGGAGTTGGTGGCTTCTCAGCTGACAGAAGAGAGTGAAAGGAGGGTGTTCTTTGCAGGATGTAGAGATGCCCCACTCCTGTACAGCAGACAGGCACTCTGAACACAAAGAAGCTGTAAGTTATCCCTGTCCCCTTTGGGTATGGCGCTAAAGATGTGGTTCTGGGCACTGACAGCTGTCAGTGGCCTCTGCTGGGTGTTAGCCTTTATGGCTGCGCTCTCCTTGGCATGGTGGTCTGACCCTATACCAAATAGTAAGTTAAGCCCCCTGACCCTGTTGATCATGGTGGGGTAACTCTAGCTATGGGTATCCTCTTTGGGTAAGCTAGGGGTTGCCCTGGCCAAGATAGGGATAGCAGAGGTGGACACCTCTGATCCCAAGCCAGATGGGAAAAGTGCAGACACTTGTGGTACAGGTATAAGTCACTTCAGGTTCCGTATGGTACGGCCCGTGTCTTCCCTGGGCCCCATGATTATGACTCCTGTCTTCATGGGTAACGCGGGCATGTGACAAAGGCACTCTCCCCATGTGGCCAGCAACAGGTCTCGAGTGTGGCAGGCTGCTAAAACCAGTCAGCCTACATGGGTAGTTGGTTAAGGTTTCAGGGGGCACCTCTTAGGTGCCCTCTGGGGTGTATGCTACAATAAAATGCACACTGGCATCAGTGTGCATTTATTGTGCTGAGAAGTTTGATATCAAACTTCCCAGTTTTCAGTGTAGCCATTATGGTGCTGTGGAGTTCGTGCATGACAGACTCCCAGACCATATACTCTTATGGCTACCCTGCACTTACAATGTCTAAGGTTTGGCTTAGACACTGTAGGGGCACAGTGCTCATGCACTGGTGCCCTCACCTATGGTATAGTGCACCCTGCCTTAGGGCTGTAAGGCCTGCTAGAGGGGTGACTTATCTATACTGCATAGGCAGTGTGAGGTTGGCATGGCACCCTGAGGGGAGTGCCATGTCGACTTACTTGTTTTGTCCTCACCAGCACACACAAGCTGGCAAGCAGTGTGTCTGTGCTGAGTTAGGGGTCCCCAGGGTGGCATAAGACATGCTGCAGCCCTTAGAGACCTTCCCTGGCATCAGGGCCCTTGGTACCAGGGGTACCAGTCACAAGGGACTTACCTGGATGCCAGGGTGTGCCAATTGCAGAAACAAAAGTACAGGTTAGGGAAAGAACACTGGTGCTGGGGCCTGGTTAGCAGGCCTTAGCACACTTTCAAATCAAAACTTAGCATCAGCAAAGGCAAAAAGTCAGGGGGGTAACCCTGCCAAGGGGGCATTTCCTTACACCTACCCAATGCACGCACTTTCAAAGGCAGAAAACCATTTGTCTCTTCCATCGCCTTCAGCAAAAAGAAGGGACAACTCCTTTTGGGAGTTTGATGTTGAAAGATTTCTGCCTCAGCACTTGTATGCTGCCACCAGAGACGGGTCCTAAGCCCAACTCTTTTTTTTTTGTTTCTCTATTTCCAAGAGATGACACTCCAAGGCCAGTATCTTGGTCAGCCTGGCAATTTCCAGGTCTGTTTCTGTGGAAGCTCTAGTGCTTCTGGTAGAAGACGAACTACCCTCATCCCCATTATCCACAGGATCTTCTTCACCCACCACAGGTGCATCATCATCTTCACCTGGGGGGGTATCTTTTTCGTGCAGTGGGGCTTTTTCCAGTATCAATTTAGTACTGCCTGCAGTCTCCTTAACTGGTCATAGTTATACGCCTCATAAGGTTCAGGTCGAGCTCCTAGTTCTTGGTCTCGGCATCTGTCATTTTTATTTTACTATAGTTAGGACCTTTTTAAGAATTTGGAATTCCCTTTTTGAATAGGCCAACTAATCTAAGGACTATTAAAACGTTTTGCTAGAGTTGTAAGGACCTAACCAGGGCCCTAACAATTATTTTAAACATTTGTAAAAAATAAATAAATAAAAAGTTTAGTCAATTAAAAAAAATCAAACCATAATTAACTAAAGGCAATTTACAGAGTTATCTGTGTGCTCATAAAATTGACAAAGTGGTATCAGCAAATGCAGAGTCTTTATCCCACCGCTGACCCACCAAATAGATGGCTGGCCCTCTATGTAGTGGGCAAAGCTAAAGACACTGTGCAAGGGTCCAGGCAACCACACAGAGGGCCAGATGTATCAAACAATTTTGCATTATTAAACGGTGAGAATCGCAAAATTCAACTGTTTGCTAATGCAAAAATGCCTTTCAGGATTTATGAAAAGCATTTGCAATGCAAATTCATGGAATCGCTAAAATAGCGATTCCCTGAAATTGCGACTATTTAGAGAATCACAAATTGCAATTCTCTGAATAGGAACTCGCAAATAGGGAATTCCTATTTGTGATTTACAAAGCACATGTATCAAACATTTCCTAAATGAGAATTGGTCATTTAGGAAATGCAATTACCACCAAATCCAGTTTGGTGGTAAGCATGTGCAATTTTTAAAAATGCATTATAAATGCATTTTTAAAAATGACATGCATTTTTAAAAATGACATGTAGAGTACACATGCCCCATACCCCCGCAAATATTTTTTTGGGGTGCATCAAATCAGGCCATAGGCCCCCAGCACCCTGGGGTTTGCATTACCTATTTGCGTATTCCTCACTGGAATTTGCAAATCAGGACATGCAAAACCATTCGCACCTTTTGGCCTACAGGCCCATAGGGATGAATATATTCCCTAATTGCGATTCGGTATTAGTGATTGCGAATTTTAAGAAATAACTATTACCGACTCGCAATTTTCATACATCCCATTTTGCATTTCTTTAATAGTGCTTTCTTAAAATTCGCTATTTAAGAAATGCAAGCCAGGAGCTTGATGCATCTTGCCCTTAATGCTCTAATTTGTAAGGTAGCTTGGTCGAGCTGTTAGGCCAATCTTGGAGAAGTGCAAAGCATTTGTTGTACTCACAGTATCAATCTTGCAACTCACATACTCAGAGGAATAACCCGAGAATCATTTATAAAAATAAATTAAAAAAATCAGGGTTTTAAGAAATTTTTAAGACCAAGATTATCAAAACTGATTAAGTGGCTTTTTTTAATATGAATTTTTTAAGTTTAATAAAAACAGCCTTTTTTTGTGGAATCACGCACCGTAGGAATACTTATTAAATCATACAGTTGTTTTACCAAGGTCTTCTTCTGCATGTTGGTCGAGGTCGTCGGTGGGCAAGCTTTGCCAGATAGAGAACTTCGGGTGGCTCCTGGTTCAGGCGGGACAACGATGAAGTCTCTGGAGCTGGTGCAGGGTACACTGCGGGGGACCACTTGGAAAAGCACTGCACAGGTAAGTTTAAAGATGGTCCCCTTGGGGAGTCGAGGTCACTTGGGGTGGGGAACCCTTGGGTGCACAGCAGGTTCTTCGCTGCATGGCACAGAGCAAATCGGCGAGCCAAGACCTGTGCGCAAGGATGCCTTCTGGAGCAGGAAGTAAATTGGTTCAAGCGTCGTTTGCAGGACACTGGGTGCTCTGCTGGGAGGTCCTGGATATTCCTGAAGTCCCTCGACTGTGGCTTCCTCCAGTTAATTTTTTCAGCACCGGGCAGGCTGGTTTTCTCTGTGTAAGACGTTAGCTGAAAAATACCCCAAGTATTAGTACAGTTTGACCACTGGAGGGTTCAGTGCCACCAAACTTGGCACAATTGAAGGTTTTGTCGCGGTAGGGGTCTCATTTGGTCCAGCTGTAACTTCCAGTTTGGGAATTAGCAGCTGGTCAGTGAAGTGACCCTCACGGTTTTGCTGGTTCCGTGCTGTTGGAGAGTGGTACCTCCACTCTGGAGGGAGTTCTATGGCAGTTTTCAAAGCCTGGAAGTCCTCTGGGGTTCTTTAGAGTTTTTCCAGTTGTACAGCAGCGATTGTCGGGTCATGGGTGCAGCACGCAGGGTTTGGTGCCTTTTCTTTGTTGCAGCAAGTCCACAGTTCTTGTGCCTTGGATCTTCTTCATGCTGGTCTTTTGTCTGTCTAATCTGGTCTAGGGTGCCCATTAGATACTGTATTTAGTGGGTGTTTTAGAGGGAACCTGGTAGTGACCGATGTTTTACCTACCTTTCGGTGGCTACACCCACTAAAGTGACCCCCTTCTTGTGGGAAGGGTCACTTTCCTATCCCTGATAATTTCATTTTCTTCCATCTTGGATGGAAATAAAATAGCCTGAGTGCCAACCTAGCAGGCAAACACCTTAGAGGTGGTGCATGCCAAGTGGTGCCACTCCTCTTGCTTTTTGTGGAGTTTCCCACCTTTGCTCCCACCAAAAGTGGGGGTTCGCAGCAGGCCGAGTTTCAAAGGAGGTAAACGCTTTGAAGCTTGCCGCCTGGGCAGAGCGCATTCCTGAAGGGGGTTAGTACCAGACAGATCTCTCCCCCAAGATTTGTAGACTGAGTGTCTGGAGGTGGCAGGCTGGGTAGGACCAGTCAGCAACCATGCCACTGTAGATCGCTTTTGCAGGGGCGCCTCTAAGGTGACCCCTGAGTACATTTAGGGATAAATACAATACTGGTACCAGGTTGGATTTATCATTCTGACATTGTGGGGGCCATATTGCTCATGCAGCTATGCACTCACGTATAATATGGTGCACCCTACCATAGGGCTGGAAGGCCTGCCAGAGGGGTGTCTTATCCAGAGTGTGAGCAGTGTATGGTGGGCAGGGCACACAGGCAGTGTGCCATGTAGAGTTTGCATTTTAGGATTGCACCAGGACACTCGTCCTACTATGGCAGTACTGAGTGCATCTTGATGCATTGTCCTAGAGGGTGGTGCAATCAGTGCTGCTGCCATTAAGGGCCTACCCTTGGTACCCCATGCCCTGGGTACCAAGTACAATTTACCTGGGTATTATAGTGGCAGCTAAAGTTGTTACCAATTACATTTGAAATTGTAGGAAAAGAACATTGACACTGAGACCCTGGTCAGCAGGATCCCAGTGCACTCCAGACCAAGTTGCACCCAGAAACCAGGCAAAACGTTGGGGTATGTGAGAACAAAGTGCCAGTTTCCCACCCATCAAATCTCCCCATTTGACTGCTTGGATAGGACATATTACATAACTTGTTGGCCTGATCACAGTCTGGTGTGGAGGCCACAATTCATGTACAAGTAATAAGTCACGAGCCAGACATTATCAAACAGAAATGTGTTTAACCCAATACCATTAAATCATATACATTATGACACTGAACAAAATCGGCAAGCCTGACATTACCAAGGAACACAGAATAGGAGCAAAGCAAAGAGGCAGGGCCATTCAGTATTTTCAGAATTGAATGTGAATTCCTACAGCGGACAGCAGGGCATCTGTTTAGGTGCATGGACTCTTTCAGCATCCATGTCTGCTCTGAGTAGCAAATCTTGGTCTTGACCTGAACCTCATTTCCAGGGCATGTTCTTATGTGAATGTTTATGGAATAACATGTGACTTGTTGCTCTCTAAAGACTGAATGTTAATGGTAAGTTATTTACAAAAGTCTTTAGGCCCAATGTAGTTTTTTTTTTTTTTTAAAGGTGGCGTGCCTTTCTTTAGGAATATGGCAAATTGGTGATGGCCTCTCTGTGTGTAAAGTCAAATGTTAGAATCATTGCCTTATTCTAGCCACTGCTGTTTCTGAATTTTAGGACCCACAGGCACAAAGTCTGACACTAGGTACGGTATTTCAAGACTAGGGATAGGGGTTACTCAAGCGTTGAAATAAATCCTTATGGAAGGAAATCTGCACTTGTGAAACCCCCTTTAGAATGGGTTTAACATTTCTATTCCTACCAAGAACTTGTTCACTATTTGGAAGAAAGGATGGTCAGCAATTATTATGACTGTATTAGGATTCTGCCATTATTAAAGAAGAAACTCAATGGATTGGCTCTGATTAGCAGAGAGAGGGGGGAATGGAGGGTTTGCATCCATAAATGATCTCGGTGTTGCAAGACACCTTGAGATTTTTAGAGATGATTTCAGTCCAAAAAAAGATGTGCGAGAAAAAGCTAAAGCCAGTTACTGGTCTGAAATGGACACTGTGTGGTGCCATCTCACAAATCTATTATTAAAGCTATTGGCAGCATTTTTTGAAAGAGTGGACCGTTGCTGAATTTAAAAGGTGTTAGGGCACTACTTACAGAGAATGAGGTGAAAGATCAGGAGGGAATCATTTAATGAAACCTGGGACACTCACATTTTTTTCTTTTGGAAAGTGAGCTTAATAAAGTTAGTAAGGGACTGGTTGAGCTTTTTTTTCCTTTTATAGCTAGTATTTCATCATCTTGTTTTTTTCTGGCACTCATTCAGGATTTGTCCTGGTAGCTCAGGGTTCTACATACAAGTCACCAACTAGCAGGGCTGCAATACCACAATAAACATTACATACAACACTGCCCTTAAAAGGAAAGGCCAACACAATTATCTATACAACATAGAACAGCATAGGTGAAGTGATTTAGACTCCTTGGGGATTCGGAATAGTCAATGCAGCAAAGAAAGAACCAACCGACTGTTTTCAATGTTTTTTGTATAGGGTTTTGATCTATTTGAATATGTATTATTATTCTTTCTATCTATCTATAAGGAGCACTTTTTTTTCACACTGCCTGCCTTTCGGTGTCTTGTTTATTAGATGGGTTGTCCGTAAAGGATGAATATATTAAGATGATTTTTAGATGTATAAGTACATGAATGAACATATACTTATATGAATAAATAGTTTTTCTAATTTTCACCTATGCTGTTCTATGTTGTATAGATAATTGTGTTGCCCTTTCCTTTTAAGGACAGTGTTGTATGTAATGATTATTCTCTACCCAGTCCTTTGGGGTTTATGGTTTACCCTCTGTGGTTTATAATTATGCAATACCACAAATAGGCAGAAGCTTATGATTTATTTTCCAGACCCAGGAAATAGGTAGTCTGCAGTGGATTGGAGAATACAAAAATAAGTGCTCTTTCTGGTTTGCATACCAAAAGTTCTTGAGATACTCAATTAAGATTAACAGCTGGTTTCTTCTTTACTTCAGGTTTTCTTCTGGGGTTCGCCCCTCTAGCAGATATTCCACCTCTGTGGCCTGCCTTGAGCAATGACCATCATTGGTTCAGCAAATCCCTCAGGTAGAGGGTCATCCGAGGTTCTTCCTAATCACTAACAAGAGGAATTCCATATATTTTCCTTATCACTAATTGTTCCATTATACTATAAGAGCCTTCTACATTTGGCTCAACAAGGTTTCCTCCAGTTCTCTGAATAGTTGGACACCCTGCTCGGCCTTAGCTCTGCGTTAAGTATTACACACTGGAATTCCACTACTTCACTCATTGAGTGTTAATATCAGTGATCATGACCAGAGCCTTCTTGTGATACTTTTCTGCTTCCCTCTGGAGTTCCCAGTTTACAACCAAAGAATGTACACACTGACTTTTGTTTTTTTTGTTGCAAAATGAGATCTGCTGTTGTGCTACAAC
Source organism: Pleurodeles waltl (assembly GCF_031143425.1). NCBI lineage: Eukaryota > Metazoa > Chordata > Amphibia > Caudata > Salamandridae > Pleurodeles > Pleurodeles waltl. The sequence goes on from NC_090446.1 coordinate 448,309,444, forward strand.
TAGTTCCTTCCAAAAAAGAACAATTTCACACAAGAATATTTTAATGCAAAAGTTTTCATAGATTGATATTAGAAGAGTCTTTTGAGGCAGGCTTGGTGACAGGAAGGGACAACGACCACTGCACAAAGTACAATGAAATTCTGACTTGCAGGTGTCAATTTTAAAATAGGCAGGGTGGGACTCCCAGCTCATCACTCAGTGTTTGGGATTCTATTACATAGTTCTTTATAAAGATCACACTTAACCTTGGTCCAGAGGGCGCGCTCTACATTGTAGAGAGATTATGGTATGTATCACTGTCAGCAAATGCACGTAATTAAAAACACATCAGGGATGCCATCAGGACTCTCAATCGGCTGTGCTTTCCCAAATTTCTTACCTCAACCTTCTTTTTCTTGGTGTCAGCTGCCGCTGGGCCAGACTTCTTCAAGAAGCTTGTGGCACTCATGCCTGCATCATCATCATCCGAGGACGAAGCTGGCAAAAAAAAAAAAAAAAAAAAGAAAGAGAAATTACGTTTTGCAGCAGTAATCCTTTTCTGGAGTCTTATGCTGTGCATTTATTCTGCCACCTAATGTTTGGGTCTAGAATCGTGTTTTTCCAAGGCTTTCTCGACCTTGAAATATTCAGCAAACCAAAGGAAGGCATAAACAAAAACTGCAGGGATCCCGACCAAAGGACACCAATGGGGGGAAACCTTGAGGCAAGCAAGTATGGCAGAAGGGGTGAAGACCAAGGACAGGAAGCCAAAGTCCGAAGAACCGGCAACCTCGAAAAGAAAGGTGTCTTTGGTGACTGTAGCCAAATGACAAACGCTTGAGGTCAGGCACAAGAATCATCGCCTTGAAGCCACACTGGTGGCACTACTGCAAAGAAAGGAGTTTGACGGCTGTTAAAGGGGTTTTCACATCTTACTGAAACCCTCAGAGGAGGGAGGAAGTGAATGGAAAAGCGGGAGAATGACCAACCAGGCATTGAGAATCTCTAATGCGAGAACCACATAGAGGAGCAGAAGAAGTACTTTGATTACAACGAAGATGAATCCACTACACTTGAGGGCCAAGGCCAACTTGACAGGTGTTATTATCTCAACACTGATTCCCTGAAGGAGGGTGTCATCAACTAGCCCTCAAGGCCTTCTCCACTGGATGATTTGTCCATGTACAATGGACTCATCAAGAAGACAGCGGGCGCATGCGCTCCAGCTTGAGAAAGACTGGGGCTGTGGAGGACACGGTTATGCCACTGGTGGCAATGTGTGTTTTTTGACACCCAAAAACTTTTTTTTGCCAGCGTGTTACAATGGTGAGGGCCTGACAGATTCTAAAACAATAAAGTGTTACAAAAGATTGGTCAAAACAAGGCATGCATTGACGAAACCAAAAGACTCAAATGTCAGATCAGTTGGCTTTGCAAGTGCTGGCTTATTTTAATGCTTCCCATTATCCTGTTAGAAATGGTTACACAATTTTTTTTTATTAGGAATATTTTTGGGAAATACTAACATGCATCTGCACATTTTACTAAATGATGCTTCAAGGAAATAGCACCTAAATGTCATAGTGAAAAAACTTTTTTTCCCCCTACTTGCATTTATTTCTGAACATTTAATTATGAAAGAAAAGAATCATCACTCTCGCATGCAAGCTTCAGCAAAAATTTGCATCTAATCAGAGAGCATTCTAGGAGCATTACACTTAGCCTCATATTGTCAAACGTGTGAACACTATTTACTGGAACCACTGTCAGTAGTGCAGCGTGACCTTAAAATGTTTATTTACAGCACTCACCCTAATAAAGGCTTTTTATTAATATGAACCATAACTACAAGTTCGAACAGCATTAACATATGAACACACTTATTACCTCAATTGCAGACAGTTCCCCTTCTCTGTAAACTGGCAGCCAAAGGGTTTGTTCTGCAGAGGGTAGGGGCTTACTTGTCCCATGGACAAAACAAACATGAAACCTTGTTGCCCTTGACCCCAAACAATAGGTCCTAGGCATCAGGCTATAGGAATTCCACATCTCTGCACCCGAACCCACGCGACTTCACATTCCACTCCCAAGCACACAAAACGTATGCAAGACTGGAGCACTTAGCGCTCACATTCGACAGATGCATGATCCATTTCAGACCACACAGCAATAGTTATGGACTTAGCGCTTCCTCCAACAACCGACACACATCAACCATCTGCGTGAGACTCTTCTACATAAGCCAGAAGTGCTACAGCAGATTTCTACTGCAATACATAACTTCCTCACTACTAGCAATAGCGAGGACACCCCTCTCTCTCTTCTTTGGGATACCATGAAAGCAGTGATTAGAGGAGGATTTAATGCTACATCAGCGGCCAATAAGGCATGGAAAGAAAAGCACGCATCACTGAAAGAATAGGTAAGGGAATTAGAACATATGCATCAGCGCACAGGTGCGCTGTTGAGTGTGGCAGCAGTTCGAGACTACTAGGACACAACTGGCAGGAATGGAAATGGATAGGGCTGAGTACTCCCTACTGCGCATAAAATATTTGTTTTATTGGGGGGTGAGGGGGGGGGGGAGAGAATGCACATGAGTGGTTGTCTTCTTGCTAACGGACTCCGAACCCAACCTCAAACTGCAAGGGTACAGGTCCTTGTGGGGACAGACTGGGTTTGGGGGTGCAGTGATCACATATGACTGCCGCATAACAAACCGTTTGAGACTTTTATGCACACTTATACACGGCTCACACTCTTCCCCCTAAAGCAATCTGCACAGTACTTGCAGGGAGTAAATGTAACCCAACTCACATCGAACCAGCCCCATGACCTGGACGCACCAATCCGAATAGAAGAGGTCATTGTGCCGATAGCACAGCTTGAGGACCCACAAATCTCCGGGCCTGGAGAGGTATCCGGCTTCGTTTTATAAGGCCTTTTGCATAACACTGACACCAATTCTCGCTAGCCGCTTTAACTCCTTTACAGGCCCACGTACCATTCCCCAGTCAATGCTAGACGCATACATTAGCGTCCTTCCCAAAGCAGGAAAAGATTAGAAACAATGCGGATCCTACTGACCGATCTCCCTTTTAAAAAACAGCATCAAGCTTTTCACAAGTATACTAGCGCCCTTCTTAAGTAAATTAAAGCATGGACTAGTAGCCCCTGTACAATCAGGTTTTATTCCCTACAGGAAATGCAGCGATAATACTAAAAGGCTGCTGCACATAATTGACAAAGAGCCCCATTCCAACCGACAGGTCGCCATCCTTTCAGTTAACGCTGAAAAAGCGTTCAGAGTCCATTGGCCATACATGGAGATGGCCCTAATGTGCTTTTGCGACTGCTTCCTTGCCTGGATATTGAGCAATTACAGTTCTTCAAGGGCATCAGTACTCGCTCATGGTGTTACATCAGTCCTGTTTACCATCAGTAGGGTGGTCACGACAGGGTTGCCCTCTGTCCCCCTTACTTTTCATATTCTATATGGAGCCATTTACCCAAAGACTGCATTATAACCCAGGCATAGCAGGGGTCCTCTTTGGAAGGGAGGAACATTCCATTAGCCTGTACATGGACAATGTGATAGTGGCTCCTGACAACCCTGCAACGGCCCTTCCAGCCTTCCTCGAAGTTGAGGTTTGGAATGGCGTTGGGCTGCTCTGTAAATGTTAATAATTCCCAAGCTCTCAATCTTACAGTTCCCCCAACTGAAGAAGCACTCCTCTCCAGACGTTTTCCCATTCAATGGAGAAAAGACTAACTCGTCTGGATATCCAATTATCCACCACCGCAGCCACCACTGAGGCCTTTAACTATAATATAACGTAAACAGATTACCAAAGATATGGCCATATAGCGATTCCATTGCCTGTCCTGGCTGGCCAAAATTGCAGCTGTAAAGATGGTGATCCTTCAGAGAGTGCTTTTTCTGTTCCAGACTGTAGGAAGTTGGCTCTGTATGCACTATTTCAAAGTAAGGAATAGTATGCTCAGAGTCCAAGGGTTCCCCTTAGAGGTAAGATAGTGGCAAAAAGAGATAATACTAATGCTCTATTTTGCAGTAGTGTGGTCGAGCAGTAGGCTTATCAAAGGAGTAGTGTTAAGCATTTGTTGTACATACACAAGCAATAAATGAGGACCACACTCTCAAAGACAATTCCAGGCCAATAGGTTTTTGTATAGAAAATGAAAATGTCACTTACCCAGTGTACATCTGTTCGTGGCATCAGTCGCTGTAGATTCGCATGTTTTGCATAGCTCGCCATCTGGTGTTGGGCCGGAGTGTTACAAGTTGTTTTTCTTCGAAGAAGTCTTTCGAGTCACGGGACCGAGTGACTCCTCCTTTTGTCTCCATTGCGCATGGGCGTCGACTCCATCTTCGATTGTTTTTCCCCGCAGAGGGTGAGGTAGGAGTTGAATTGTAGTAATAGTGCCCATGCAATGGAGTGACTAAGTATGTACCTATTTAAGGTTGAGATGATACATATACAAATAGTTGAAGGTAACTTCCAAACTGCTACAGGCTCCCGGGGAGGCGGGTGGGCACATGCGAATCTACAGCGACTGATGCCACGAACAGATGTACACTGGGTAAGTGACATTTTCAGTTCGATGGCATCTGTCGCTGTAGATACGCATGTTTTGCATAGACTAGTAAGCAGTTATCTCCCCAAAAGCGGTGGCTCAGCCTGTAGGAGTGGAAGTAGTTTGAAATAATGTTCTTAATACGGCTTGACCTACTGTGGCTTGTTGTGCGGATAACACGTCTACACAGTAGTGCTTGGTGAATGTGTGAGGCGTAGACCATGTGGCTGCCTTACATATTTCTTGCATTGGGATGTTTCCTAGAAAGGCCATGGTAGCACCTTTCTTTCTGGTTGAGTGTGCCCTTGGTGTAATGGGCAGCTGTCGTTTAGCTTTAAGGTAGCAGATTTGGATGCATTTAACTATCCATCTGGCTATACCTTGTTTTGATATTGGGTTTCCTGCATGAGGTTTTTGAAATGCAATAAATAGTTGTTTAGTCTTTCTGATGTTCTTTGTTCTGTCAATGTAATACATTAATGCTCTTTTGACATCTAATGTATGTAGTGCCCTTTCAGCTACGGTATCTGGCTGTGGAAAGAACACTGGAAGTTCCACTGTTTGATTTAGATGGAACGGTGAAATAACCTTTGGCAAAAATTTAGGATTAGTCCTTGTGACGACCTTATTCTTGTGTAGTTGTATAAAAGGTTCTTGTATTGTAAACGCCTGAATCTCGCTTGCTCTTCTTAGGGAAGTAATGGCGATGAGAAATGCAACCTTCCAGGTTAGGAACTGTATTTCGCAGGAGTGCATGGGTTCAAAAGGTGGACCCATAAGTCTAGTTAGGACAACATTTAGGTTCCATGAAGGAACAAGTGGTGTTCTTGGTGGTATAATTCTCCTAAGGCCCTCCATGAATGCTTTAATGACTGGTATCTTATATAGGGAAGTTGAATAGGTAGTCTGCAGGTAGGCAGATATTGCTGCAAGGTGTATTTTAATGGAAGAGAAAGCCAGGTTAGATTTTTGTAAGTGAAGCAAGTAACCCACTACATGTTCTGGAGTTGTGTGTAATGGTTGTATTTGATTAATATGGCAGTAGCAAACAAACCTCTTCCATTTACTTGCATAGCAGTGCCTGGTGGATGGCCTTCTGGCTTGCTTTATGACTTCCATACATTCTTGGGTAAGTTGTAAGTGCCCGAATTCTAGGATTTCAGGAGCCAGATTGCTAGATTCAGCGATGCTGGATCTGGGTGTCTGATCTTTTGGTTGTGTTGTGTCAACAGATCTGGCCTGTTGGGCAATTTGATGTAGGGTACTACTGATAGGTCTAGCAGCGTTGTGTACCAGGGTTGCCTTGCCCAAGTTGGTGCTATTAATATGAGTTTGAGTTTGTTTTGACTGAGTTTGTTTACCAGGTAAGGAAGGAGAGGGAGAGGAGGAAAAGCGTAAGCAAATATCCCTGACCAGTTCATCCATAGGGCATTGCCTTGGGACTGTTTGTGTGGGTATCTGGATGCGAAGTTTTGGCATTTTGCGTTCTCCTTCGTCGCAAACAAGTCTATTTGAGGTGTTCCCCAGTTTGAAATAGGTGTTCAGAATTTGGGGGTGAATTTCCCATTCGTGGACCTGTTGGTGATCTCGAGAGAGGTTGTCTGCGAGTTGATTTTGGATCCCTGGTATAAATTGTGCTATTAGGCGAATTTGGTTGTGAATTGCCCAACGCCAAATTTTTTGTGCTAGCAGGCTTAACTGTGTGGAGTGCGTCCCCCCTTGCTTGTTTAGATAATACATTGTTGTCATGTTGTCTGTCTTGACGAGAATGTATTTGTGAACTATTATTGGTTGGAAAGCTTTTAGTGCTTGAAAAACTGCTAGAAGTTCTAGGTGATTTATATGCAGTTTTGTTTGATGTACGTTCCATTGTCCTTGTATGCTGTGTTGATCGAGGTGTGCTCCCCACCCTGTCATGGAAGCATCTGTTGTTATTACGTATTGTGGCACTGGGTCTTGGAAAGGCCGCCCTTTGTTTAAATTTATGTTGTTCCACCACAGAAGCGAGAGGTAAGTTTGGCGGTCTATTAACACCAGATCTAGAAGATGACCCTGTGCTTGAGACCACTGTGATGCTAGGCACTGTTGTAAGGGCCTCATGTGCAGTCTTGCGTTTGGGACAATGGCTATGCATGAAGACATCATGCCTAGGAGTTGTAATATCATCTTTGCTTTTATCTTTTGTGTTGGATACATGCGTTGTATGATGGTGTTGAAATTTTGAATTCTTTGGGGACTTGGAGTGGCTACTCCTTTTGTTGTGTCTATTATGGCTCCTAGGTATTGTTGTACCTTGCACGGCAGAATGTTGGATTTCGTGAAGTTGACGGTGAACCCTAGTTTGAAGAGGGTTTGTATGATCTGATTTGTGTGATTTGAGCACTCTATTAACAAATGGGCCTTGATTAGCCAGTCGTCTAGATATGGGAACACATGTATTTGCTGCCTTCTGATGTGTGCAGCGACTACCGCTAGACATTTGGTAAATACTCTTGGTGCGGTTGTTAATCCGAAAGGCAGTACCTTGAATTGGTAATGTATTCCTTTGAATACAAACCTTAGGTATTTCCTGTGCGATGGGTGTATTGGTATATGGAAATACGCGTCCTTGAGGTCTAAAGTTGACATGTAGTCGTGTAGTTTTAGCAATGGTAATACTTCTTGTAGTGTGACCATGTGAAAGTGGTCTGATTTGATGAATGTGTTCACTATTCTGAGGTCTAGGATTGGTCTCAGCGTTTTGTCCTTCTTTGGTATCAGAAAGTACAGTGAGTAAACTCCTGTGTTTATTTGTGTGTTTGGCACTAATTCGATTGCATTATTTTGCAATAGTGCCTGCACTTCTATCTCCAGGAGATTGGAATGATGTTTTGTCAAATTTTGTGCTTTTGGTGGTATGTTTGGAGGGAATTGTAGAAATTCTATGCAATAACCATGTTGGATAATTGCTAGAACCCAAGTGCCTGTAGTGATTTCCTCCCATGCTTTGTAATAATGACTTATTCTTCCCCCCACTGGTGTTGTGTGGAGGGGATGAGTGACATGTGAGTCACTGCTTAGTAGTAGGGGTTTTGGGGCTTTGAAATTTTCCTCTATTCCTAGGGAATTGCCCTCCTCTATATTGTCCCCGAAAACCTCCTCTGTACTGTCCCTGGTAACTGGACGGTGTTGCCTGTGAGGTGCTGGCTTGTGTGCTCTGACCCCGAAACCCCCCTCTAAAGGGTGTTTTACGGAATGTGCTGTAATTCCCTCTGCTCTGCAGGGAGTAGAGTGCGCCCATGGCTTTAGCAGTGTCCGTGTCTTTTTTGAGTTTCTCAATCGCTGTGTCCACTTCTGGACCGAACAGTTCTTTTTCGTTAAAAGGCATATTGAGAACTGCTTGCTGAATCTCTGGTTTAAATCCAGACGTTCGGAGCCATGCATGCCTTCTGATAGTTACAGATGTATTAATTGTCCGTGCAGCTGTATCTGCAGCGTCCATGGAGGAGCGGATTTGGTTGTTGGAAATGGTCTGTCCCTCCTCAACCACTTGTTTTGCCCTATTTTGTAGGTCCTTGGGCAGATGGTCAATGAGATGTTGCATGTCATCCCAATGGGCTCTGTCATAGCGCGCAAGTAGTGCCTGGGAGTTAGCGATGCGCCACTGGTTTGCAGCTTGTACTGCGACTCTCTTACCAGCTGCATCGAACTTGCGGCTTTCTTTATCTGGGGGTGGTGCATCTCCAGATGTGTGGGAGTTGGCCCTTTTCCTAGCTGCTCCTACAACGACAGAGTCTGGTGGCAGCTGTGTAGTGATGAAAGCCGGGTCTGTAGGAGGCGCCTTATACTTTTTTTCCACTCTTGGTGTGATTGCCCTACTTTTGACCGGCTCCTTAAAGATTTCTTTTGCGTGCCGGAGCATACCAGGGAGCATAGGCAGGCTTTGGTAGGAGCTGTGGGTGGAGGAGAGTGTGTTGAATAAAAAGTCATCCTCGACCTGTTCTGAGTGGAGACTTACATTGTGAAATTGTGCTGCTCTAGCCACCACTTGAGAATACGCAGTGCTGTCCTCTGGTGGAGATGGCTTCGTAGGGTATGCCTCCGGACTGTTATCTGACACTGGGGCGTCGTATAAGTCCCATGCGTCTTGATTTTGGTCACCCTGGCTCATGGTGGTGTGAGCTGGGGAATGTGATGGAGTTTGTGCTGGTGAGACGTTAATCACAGGTGGAGGAGAGGGTGGTGGGGTAACTTTTTTCACCACTTTTGTTTGTGGTGTTTGTTCAGTTTGGAACTCCAATCTTCTCTTTCTTCTAATGGGGGAAGGGTGCTTATTTTTCCTGTCCCCTGCTGTATGAAAATACGCTTTTGCGTATGGTCTACATCAGTTGAGTGTAGCTCTTCCTCAAACCTATGCTTTTGCATTTGGGAGGTTAGCGAGTGCTTTTCTGTATAAGAGCCTGAAACTGGGTCGGTTGCAGTTTGTTTTGGCACCGAAACCCTGTCTGCATCTTTTTTCGGCTCCAAGGTGACTTTTTTCTTTTTCGGGGCCGAAACCTCTCGGCGTCGATCTTCTTCGGTGCCGCTGTCTCGGCGTCGAGCCATGTCTACACCGGTATCTCGGTGTCGATGCTTGTCTCCAGCACTTTCTCGGTCCCGAGAAGGCTGCGTGCCGGTGTCTCGACCGGAGTCGGACGATCTCGGCACTGTTTGGGCCTTTTTCGGTGCGACGGTCGGTCACCGAATTTATGGGTCGAGCCATGGCCTGGTGGCAGTGGCGTCCCCTGGGCCTTGTAAATCTTCTTCTGAGTGGTTTTCGACGTCTTACTCACGGTTTGTGTATCGTCGAATCCTTCGGAGTCCGATTCTTGGATCGAAAAGGTTCCTTCCTCTTCTTGTTCCTCGAACTCCCGGTGGGCTGTCGGCGCGGACGCCATCTGAAGTCTTCTGGCTCGACGGTCTCAGAGTTTTTCGGGACCGGAACGCACGACAGGCCTCGCAGGTGTCTTCACTGTGCTCAGGTGACAGGCACAGGTTGCAGACAAAGTGTTGGTCTGTATAGGGGTATTTATTGTGGCATTTGGGACAGAAACGGAACGGGGTCCGTTCCATCGGTGTTCTTCTGCACGCGGTCGGGCCGACCAGGCCCCGACGGGGGATCGAAAAAATGACCCCGAAGGGCACCGGAGCTCTTCGATCTTAGACGCGGTGTTGAATCTAACTACGCCGATCCCGAACGCAACAATACCGACGAAAATCTTCCGAAATTAGCTATCTTTCCGTTCCGAAACTCGGAGCGACAGGAACACGTCCGAACCCGATGGCGGAAAAAAAAACAATCGAAGATGGAGTCGACGCCCATGTGCAATGGAGACAAAAGGAGGAGTCACTCGGTCCCGTGACTCGAAAGACTTCTTCGAAGAAAAACAACTTGTAACACTCCGGCCCAACACCAGATGGCGAGCTATGCAAAACATGCGTATCTACAGCGACAGATGCCATCGAACATATATTTTCTTAGTTTATTTTAAGAACCACAGGTTCAAGATTTACATGTAATACTTCAAATGAAAGGTATTGCAGTCAGGTACTTTAGGAAGTTTGAATTAGAAAAATAGCATATACAGTTTTCACATAACTCCCATATAGCTATTTTAAAACTAGACAGTGCAATTTTCAACAGTTCCTAGGGGGAGTAAGAGTTTGTTAGTTTTTGCAGGTAAGTAAACCACCTACGGGGTTCAAGTTTGGGTCCAAGGTAGCCCACCGTTGGGGGTTCAGAGCAACCCCAAAGTTACCACACCAGCAGCTCAGGGCCGGTCAGGTGCAGAGGTCAAAGTGGTGCCCAAAACGCATAGGCTTCAATGGAGAAGGGGGTACCCCGGTTCCAGTCTGCCAGCAGGTAAGTACCCGCGTCGTCGGAGGGCAGACCAGGGGGATTTTGTAGGGCACTGGGGGAGGGGGATGGGGGGGAGACAAGTCCACACAGAAAGTACACCCTCAGCAGCACAGGGGCGGCCGGGTGCAGTGTGCAAACATGCGTCGTGTTTGTAATAGAAATCAATGGGAGACCAAGGGGTCTCTTCAGCGATGCAGGCAGGCAAGGGGGGGGGGGGGGGGCTCCTCGGGGTAGCCACCACCTGGGCAAGGGAGAGGGCCTCCTGGGGGTCACTCCTGCACTGGAGTTCGGATCCTTCAGGTCCAGGGGGCTGCGGGTGCAGAGTCTTTACCAGGCGTCGGGATCTGAGGAACAGGCAGTCGCGGTCAGGGGGAGCCTTGAGATTCCCTCTGCAGGCGTCGCTGTGGGGGCTCGGGGGGGGGGGGGGCGCAAATCTGGCTACTCACGGTCTCGCAGTCGCCGGGGAGTCCTCCCTGAAGTGATTGTTCTCCACAAGTCGAGCCGGGGGCGTCGGATGCAGAGAGTCAAGTCTCACGCTTCCGGCGGGAAACGCAAGTTGTTTCAAAGTTGCTGCTTTGTTTCAAAGTTGCAGTCTTTGGTGAACATGGCCGCTGTCCTCGGGATTTCTTGGTCCTTCTAGAGCAGGGCAGTCCTCTGAGGATTCAGAGGTCGCTGGTACCTGGGGAAAGCGTCGCTGGAGCAGTGTCTTTAGAAGGGGGGGGGGGGGGGGGGAAGAGACAGGCCGGTATAGCTGGGGCCGAAGCAGTTGGTGTGTCCGTCTTCTCTGCAGGGTTTTTCAGCTTAGCAGTCCTCTTCTTCTTAGGTTGCAGGAATCTAAGTTCCTAGGTTCTGGGGAGCCCTTACATACTAAATTTAAGGGCGTGTTTAGGTCTGGGGGGGTTAGTAGCCAATGGCTACTAGCCCTGAGGGTGGGTACACCCTCTTTGTGCCTCCTCCCAAGGGGAGGGGGTCACATTCCTATCCCTATTGGGGGAATCCTCCATCTGCAAGATGGTGGATTTCTAAAAGTCAGAGTCACCTCAGCTCAGGATACCAAAGGGGCTGTCCTGACTGGCCAGTGACTCCTCCTTGTTCATCTCATTATCTCCTCCGGCCTTGCCACCAAAAGTGGGGCCGTGGCCGGAGGGGGCGGGCAACTCCACTAGCTGGAGTGCCCTGGGGTGCTGTAACACCGCCAGGTGTTACAGTTCCTGCAGGGGGAGGTGATAAGCATCTCCACCCAGTACAGGCTTTGTTACTAGCCACAGAGTGACAAAGGCACTCTCCCCATGTGGCCAGCAACATGTCTGGTGTGTGGCAGGCTGCTAAAACCAGTCAGCCTACACAGGTAGTCGGTTAAGGTTTCAGGGGGCACCTCTAAGGTGCCCTCTGAGGTGTATGTTACAATAAAATGTACACTGGCATAAGTGTGCACTTATTGTGTTTGATACCAAACTTCCCAGTTTTCAGTGTAGCCATTATGGTGCTGTGGAGTTCGTGCATGACTCCCAGACCATATACTCTTATGGCTACCCTACATTTACAATGGCTAAGGTTTTGCTTAGACACTGTAGGGGCACAGTGCTCATGCACTGGAGCCCTCACCTACGGTATAGTGCACCCTGCCTTAGGGCTGTAAGGCCTGCTAGACGGGTGACTTATCTATACTGCATAGGCAGTGTGAGGTTGGCATGGCACCCTGAGGCAAGCAGTGTGTCTGTGCTGAGTGAGGGGTCCCCAGGGTGGCATAAGATATGCTGCAGCCCTTAGAGACCTTCCCTGGCATCAGGGCCCTTGGTACCAGGGGTACCAGTTACAAGGGACTTACCTGGATGCCAGGGTGTGCCAATTGTGGAAACAAACGTACAGGTTAGGGAAAGAACACTGGTGCTGGGGCCTGGTTAGCAGGCCTCAGCACACTTTCAAATCAAAACTTAGCATCAGCAAAGGCAAAAAGTCAGGGGGTAACCATGCCAAGGAGGCATTTCCTTACACAGACCCTTCCAGGTAGGCCCACCTGTGGGGACGTTGGGAACAGTACAAAATTACATACCTTGATGCATATGGGCAGTGCGATGTTCCTGCATGAGCAAGGAAAGGAGCTATCATCCTCCTACAGAGGGGGGTGGTCTGGTGATCCCACACTTTCAGGGCTACTACCAAGCCACGCAACTCTGCTACCTTGTGGAGTGGTCACAGCCGGAGTCAGAAAAGCACTGGCTCTTCATGGACCGAAGCGATGGCTTGAACCCAGCTGTAGAAAATTCCATTCCTCGAATGGCCACAACGAGCATGGGGTCTATATTCTTACCCGTTAACACAGTAAACGCTGAGGGTCTGAGACTTGGTCGCCACATGCAAAGGCCTGACAACATTTTCGTTGCCCCCTAAACCCATTGTCCGGGAACTCAGATTTCACCCCCAGTCTAGAGTCAGCAGTGTTTCTCCAGTGGCAAAGAGAAGACTGCTGCTCCATTGGGCATTTCTTTGATGAAGAAGGTCCCATTCCATTTGACCAGTTGAGACAAGGGTACAAGCTCCCAGAATCAGAGCAACTACATTACATGCAAGTCAGACATTGGCTTTCCCACAGCACTGTTAACAGCAGAGCCCGTCGCCCAATGACGGCATTTGAAAAATGGCTCATTTTGAAAACTAGCACCAAAAAGATGGTGTCTGAACTATACAGCTTTCTTTAGGCAGCTCTCCCATTAGATAATGCTTCAAGTCAGAGACAATAGGAACAAGAACTGGACAGCTTTCCGGGAAAGAAAGGGGGAATGTATATTATCATGCCAGACATGTAGCCACCAGCTCCATAAGCAGAAGCCCGACCTGCTGGCATCACTGCGGACAGAGAGGGACTCTGTTCCATTTTCTCTGGGACTGCCCCACGGTAGCTCCACTGTGGGAGACAGTCCTGGATGACAGACACCTGCTTAGATACGAACCTTCCCAGATTTCCAACTTATACTCTTCTAGGACTTCCCAACCCTCTCCCGTACCCACTTAGATCCCGAAGAGGCCATCAAATAAGTATTGCCTTAGGGGCTGCACACCAGACAATTCTTGCACTGTGGGCGTCTGACAGACTTTCAATGCACCAGCTGTGGCTACACCGGTTGTGGCACATACTGGGAATGTAAAAAACTCACCTTAACATTATACAGAGAGGTATGGGCCCCAGTTATCACCTTGTTATCTATGGGGTTTCAACAAGTAACATGTTCGTGGTATTTAGGATTACTTCAACTTGCGGAGCCACCTCAGCAAGACTAACCAGATACACCAACACTACACAGTAACATTAATACACTAAGGAAAGATTCATGGGCATTGCTTTGATTGGGTCCTCTTGGTGGGTGTTCAGGCAGGAAGAGAGGGGTTCATAGTTTAAGGATGGTACATACACCTTATAAGCCAATACTTTCTCTGCTTTCCCACTGGCCAGTGGTTGTAAGCGGGTGTGCCAAACTTTAATCAACAAATTTGAACTATAAAAATTTTACAGTGCAATTTCTGAGTTCTGCAATGTTATCCTATGAAGGAAGAACAAGTTCTGCCAGCTAGTACTTAGCAGCGACCTACACGACCAGTCTTCTGAAATTAAGGAAAGTATGGGGCAACGTCCAAGGCAGCACCAATAGGGAGGCACTCGAGGGCCCAGGTGCAGAGGTGCTTTTTTCAGCTCCGGTTGCCCAATGTTATCCTGTGGGGAGCATTCATCGTAAGTCGGTTGCAGACTCTGTCCAGGAAGCTAGTGGGCTCAGGTGGGAACTTTGGTCCTCTTCTCCAAGGCCCAGGGGTGACGAATGCAGGGGTGTGCTTAAGGGTCAAGTTTTTCTGTACCAGAGCAGAAGTGGTTGAGGGGGTCCTGCATGCAGAGGTTGCAGGAAACATTGGGGAGTCAAGGAGGAGTGAAACCACAATGGACTTGAGCTCTGGATAGCAGGGGAAGTCCGGTGGCCTGCTTCAACTGCAATGGTGGCTTTGGGTGTCAGGTTTTGACGGTTTTAATGGGCACAGAGCCTTCTCTTTTGGAGATTCTTTAGAACCAGTCCACTGCTCACAAGAGGTCTTGAGTCTTTTTCAAAGGCTGGCAGTCCTCACAGGTTTCTGGAGTCCGTAGTTGCAGGACGAGTCGACTTTGGAGCATTTTCCACAAGGGATGCAGACAGGCTGGCGGGGCGGGTACCAGGTCAGGTGCTTCTTTGCTTCTCTTCTGCTGCTCTTCAGTGTCCTCTCTCTTCTTAGGTCGTCAGGATGTACTTCTCTGGTGCTAAGGGCCCCTCTAAATACAGAATTTAGGGGCATTATGTGGGTATTTAGGGTAGTAGCAAATGGGCTACTGACCCTTGGGGTCACTACACCTGCTCTATCATGACTTCCTGTGGGAAGTGGGCATCACCCTTTCCCATAATCCCTAAGCATGCCATCACAAAGATGACTACTTCTGAAAACTTGTGTCCACCTAACAGCAGCCTACCTTAGGGGTGGTACTAACCTGGAGATGGCACGCCCACCTGACTAGCTAATTTTCATGCCTGTCAAGGTGCCAAATGGGCTCTGAGTGACGAGGGATGGGGGGGGGGGGGGATGCGGGAAATGGGAGGAGAGGTGACGCTTCCACTCCTGTGAGATTAATCTTTCAATGCCGGAAGCCCTTTGAGTCTTGGTGCCTTAGGAAGGCTAATCAGCAGGGGGTGAGGGTGTTATACCTTCTTCAGGGGAGCAGAGGTAAGTACCAGTTTTTCCCCCAAACCCAAGAGGGGGACTTTGGAAAAGGACTGTGCTAGACCCAAACAAGACTGGAAGAACTCAAAGGTGGATTCTGACAAAAGGGGAGCTGTAAAGGAAGGGGATCGAGTAAAGTTCGTGATGGAGTGTCCGGTTGTGGCAAGGGTCAATGCCCACTCTTCTGTGGATTGTAGGAAACTACCCTCTTTCTTGGCATGGCTACCCTCATTTTCTGCCTGTTGTCAGTGTGTTTGACTGTGCTCAATGTCATCCTGCTAACAAGGACCCCTGCGATTATGCTCTCTCCCTTTAACTTAGTTACCTGTACCACATACACCCCACAGTTGGCACACTAGTGCCTGCCATGTAAGTCCTTAGTATATGGTAATCAGGTAACCAGGGCATTGGGATACAAGGTGATCCTCCATGGGCTGCAGCATGAATTATGCCACCGATGGGGAGCCCATGCAAAGTGTATTTACAGGCCCACCATTGCAGCCTGCATGAAAGGGCACATGCACCCTTTTCACTACAGGTCACTGCACCAGGTCACTGTAAGTCACCCCTATGGTAGGCCCTCCTAGTCCAGAGGGCAGGATGCACATATCTGTGTGTGAGGGCACCCCTGCACCAGCAGAGGTGCCCCAACGAATTCCAGTTCCATTTTCTGGACTTCCTGAGTGCAGGGACGCCATTGTGTGTGTGTACTGGACATAGGTCACTACCCATGTCCAGCTACACAATGGTAACTCCTCTGCATATTTGGTATCACATATCGGGGAATCATACCCCAATACTGTTGCCAATATTTTAAGTATGATTCCATCCACTGTGGGGCTCCTTACGGGACCCACAGCATTGTGCTTACCAGCCTTCTGGGGTTTTCCAGGGCAGCCAAAGCTTCTGCCACCCCTCAGACAGGTTTCTGCCCTCCTGATGCTTGATCAGCTCAAAACCAGGAAGGCTGAACAAAGGATTACACACTCTCCCTTTGGAAATAGGTGTTACATGGCTTGGGAAGGGTAGCCTTCCCAAGCCACTAGTATGCTTGAAGAGCACATTTGGTGCCCTCCGTGCATAAACCAGTCTACACTGGTTGTGGGGCCCTCAATCCCTGCTCTGATGCGAAAATAGTCAAGAGAATGAGAGTGACCACTCCCCTGTCCATCACCACCCCAGGGGTGGTGCCCACAGGGTCCCTCGATTCTGCCATCTTGAATTAAAGGAGGGCAGTTACCTCTGGGAGCATCTGACTGGCCAGAGCAGGCAGGTGATATCAGAGCCCCCTCCTGATAGATGGTTAACTGGGTGGGTCCTCAGATTCGGCTTACAAGATTCCAGCAGGGCTCCTGTGCAACCTCTACCTCGACTTCTAGCCACTGGAACCGCAAATGGACCCTCCAGGAACAGACAATCTGCATCCACGACAAAGATTCTGCTTGAAACATTGTTTCCACACCTCCTTCCAGCTTCTGTAACATTTACCCGGCTGTGCAACCTCCGAGGGCAGCAAGTCTTCACTCTGCACGCGAAGAAAGAATTAATCTCTCCTGGAGTGAAGGAGTCACTCCCCTGCATCAAAGGCACCAACTGCAACGACGACCGGCTGCGTAGATCTCCCCTCATCCTGAGCTGCGTGGATCCTGCATCACAGGTGGTGGTCTGGAGTGGTCCCTTTGGTCCGCTCTATCAGCTATCCAACTTTGGTGGAGGTGAGCATTTGCCTTACCACGCAACACAGTAGCCCTATGCACTGCATCTCTTGTGGCTACCAAGGCTTGTTGACATTATCTCCAAGGGATCTTCAGGCTCCATGTAGCTCCAGTACTTCTTCCTGCGACGCACAGCCCTCTGCCTGCTTCTCCTGCAGCGTGGGACCCTTCTACAACTGTGCTGCGTGGGCTCCTTTGCGACTCCTGGTTCCTCGTCCAGTGGGTCGCCAGTGGGGGTTTCATTTTCTCCTGTGGACTCTCTGCCTTGCTGAGGGTCCCCCCAGGACTACCCCCATGGGTTGAGTCCTCAAGGACCTTGCTGGTCCCAGGCAGCAACTTCTGCCTTTGCCAAGATGTAGGAAGTTGGCTCTGTATGTGCTATTTCAAAGTAAGGAATAGCATGCACAGAGTCCAAGGGTTCCCCTTAGAGGTAAAATAGTGGTAAAAAGAGATAATACTAAAGCTCTATTTTGTGGTAGTGTGGTCGAGCAGTAGGCTTATCCAAGGAGTAGTGTTAAGCATTTGTTGTACATACACATAGACAATAAATGAGGTACACACACTCAGAGACAAATCCAGCCAATAGGTTTTTGTATAGAAAAATATATTTTCTTAGTTTATTTTAAGAACCACAGGTTCAAATTCTACATGTAAGATCTCATTCGAAAGGTATTGCAGGTAAGTACTTTAGGAACTTTAAATCATAAAAATTGCATGTATACTTTACAAGTTATTGACAAATAGCTGTTTTAAAAGTGGACACTTAGTGCAATTTTCACAGTTCCTGGGGGAGGTAAGTTTTTGTTAGTTTTACCAGGTAAGTAAGACACTTACAGGGTTCAGTTCTTGGTCCAAGGTAGCCCACCGTTGGGGGTTCAGAGCAACCCCAAAGTTACCACACCAGCAGCTCAGGGCCGGTCAGGTGCAGAGTTCAAAGTGGTGCCCAAAACACATAGGCTAGAATGGAGAGAAGGGGGTGCCCCGGTTCCGGTCTGCTTGCAGGTAAGCACCCGCGTCTTCGGAGGGCAGACCAGGGGGGTTTTGTAGGGCACCGGGGGGGACACAAGCCCACACAGAAATTTCACCCTCAGCAGCGCGGGGGCGGCCGGGTGCAGTGTAGAAACAAGTGTCGGGTTCGCAATGTTAGTCTATGAGAGATCTCGGGATCTCTTCAGCGCTGCAGGCAGGCAAGGGGGGGGTTCCTCGGGGAAACCTCCACTTGGGCAAGGGAGAGGGACTCCTGGGGGTCACTTCTCCAGTGAAAGTCCGGTCCTTCAGGTCCTGGGGGCTGCGGGTGCAGGGTCTCTCCCAGGCGTCGGGACTTTGGATTCAAAGAGTCGCGGTCAGGGGAAGCCTCGGGATTCCCTCTGCAGGCGGCGCTGTGGGGGCTCAGGGGGGACAGGTTTTGGTACTCACAGTATTAGAGTAGTCCTGGGGTCCCTCCTGAGGTGTTGGATCTCAACCAGCCGAGTCGGCGTCGCTGGAGCAGGATCTTTGGAAGGCAGGAGACAGGCCGGTGAGTTTCTGGAGCCAAGGCAGTTGTCGTCTTCTGGTCTTCCTCTGCAGGGGTTTTCAGCTAGGCAGTCCTTCTTCTTGTAGTTGCAGGAATCTAATTTTCTAGGGTTCAGGGTAGCCCTTAAATACTAAATTTAAGGGCGTGTTTAGGTCTGGGGGGTTAGTAGCCAATGGCTACTAGCCCTGAGGGTGGGTACACCCTCTTTGTGCCTCCTCCCAAGGGGAGGGGGTCACAATCCTAACCCTATTGGGGGAATCCTCCATCTGCAAGATGGAGGATTTCTAAAAGTTAGAGTCACTTCAGCTCAGGACACCTTAGGGGCTGTCCTGACTGGCCAGTGACTCCTCCTTGTTGCTTTCTTTGTTCCCTCCAGCCTTGCCGCCAAAAGTGGGGGCCGTGGCCGGAGGGGGCGGGCAACTCCACTAAGCTGGAGTGCCCTGCTGGGCTGTGACAAAGGGGTGAGCCTTTGAGGCTCACCGCCAGGTGTTACAGCTCCTGCCTGGGGGAGGTGTTAGCATCTCCACCCGGTGCAGGCTTTGTTACTGGCCTCAGAGTGACAAAGGCACTCTCCCCATGGGGCCAGCAACATGTCTCTAGTGTGGCAGGCTGCTGGAACTAGTCAGCCTACACAGACAGTCGGTTAAGTTTCAGGGGGCACCTCTAAGGTGCCCTCTGGGGTGTATTTTGCAATAAAATGTACACTGGCATCAGTGTGCATTTATTGTGCTGAGAAGTTTGATACCAAACTTCCCAGTTTTCAGTGTAGCCATTATGGTGCTGTGGAGTTCGTGTTTGACAAACTCCCAGACCATATACTCTTATGGCTACCCTGCACTTACAATGTCTAAGGTTTTTGTTTAGACACTGTAGGGGTACCATGCTCATGCACTGGTACCCTCACCTATGGTATAGTGCACCCTGCCTTAGGGCTGTAAGGTCTGCTAGAGGGGTGACTGACCTATACTTGCATAGGCAGTGAGAGGCTGGCATGGCACCCTGAGGGGAGTGCCATGTCGACTTACTCGTTTTGTTCTCACCAGCACACACAAGCTGGCAAGCAGTGTGTCTGTGCTGAGTGAGAGGTCTCCAGGGTGGCATAAGACATGCTGCAGCCCTTAGAGACCTTCCTTGGCATCAGGGCCCTTGGTACTAGAAGTACCAGTTACAAGGGACTTATCTGGATGCCAGGGTCTGCCAATTGTGGATACAAAAGTACAGGTTAGGGAAAGAACACTGGTGCTGGGGCCTGGTTAGCAGGCCTCAGCACACTTTCAATTGTAAACATAGCATCAGCAAAGGCAAAAAGTCAGGGGGCAACCATGCCAAGGAGGCATTTCCTTACACAAGACTTGTTAATGTTTTTTTCACACCAGTAAGCGACTGCAATCTTCCATCTGGCGTGGGACGTAAACTGCATCCTTCGGTAACTCTTTTCCGGCTTCAGGACTGAATTGCAGACTATGGTTGCAGGAGTTGGTCAACAGCAGGACAGCCAGGTGGGTAGTGGCTCCTGCGCCCACCTGACACTTCTGTGACTTCTGGACTTGGCCCTCTTCTTCCACAGGTCTTCCTCTTCAGGAATCCACTGCTGGTTTCTTGCAGTCTTGTCTGGGTGTTGAAATATCTTCTTTTAGTCCTTTTGGGTGGTTTGGGGAAAATCCAGTAACTTACTCCTTTCTTCCTGGTAGCTGGGGGGCACTGTGGTACTTACCTTTGGCATTTCCTAGTTCCCCCTGCTCCTCTCTCTACACATTCAACTAACCTTGGTGGGGGACCTGCATTCGCATTAAATTTTTTAGTATATGATTTGGGCTGCCCCTAGGGTCACTATTGTCTATTGCTATTTGGATTGTTTTCTATTCCTATTTATGATTACTAGTATAAATATCTAGTGTGTTACTTACCTCCTATTGGAGGGTTGCCTCTTGTACGTTTCGATAATTGTGTTATTAAAATAAAGTACCTTTATTTTTGTAACAGCCAGTGTTTTCTTTCATGTATTTAAGTGCTGTGTGACTATAGTGGTATTCCATGAGCTTTGCTTGTCTCCTAGATAAGCCTTGGCTGCACATCTACAGCTAGAGAGCCTGGCTTCTAGACACGGTCTACACTAAACTAATAGGGGATACCTGGACCTGCTATAAGGTGTAAGTACCTTAGGGCCCCACCACACACCAGGCCAGCTTCCAACATGGGTGCAGGATCAGGTTGATGGGGACGAAGAAGACCAGCTGTGCAGCACAGGAGATGAAGAGGAGTTCCTGAAGTGATGCAGTCAGTGTCCCACGTCATCTGTCGGGTTGCAGTTGGTCAGTGGTGCTTGAGAACCACCAACAAGCCTTGGCAAATGTAAAGAAAGAAGACGAGTTGCAAGGCTGAAGAGGCCAGCAAGGCTCAAGAGACTCGACCCAAGGAGGGGAGTCCGTGGTGACCCTCAGCAGTAAGGAGAGTCACGCGAAGAGGCAACCCACTGGCAGCAGGCATAGCAGTCACAGTGAGGCCCACTCAGCACACCTGAAGATGAGTTCCACATCGCTGGAGCAGTAGAGAAGAGACTGTACCTGGCATGGAAGAAGTGCTGGGGGCCGGGACTACACAAAGACTGAAAATCCCTTGGAGGGGGAGCAAGCAAGCCTTGGTAGCTGCAAGAGTCGCAGTGCACAGGGGTACCATCCTGCAAGGAGAAGCAAAGGCTTACTGTAGGAAGTTGGCTCTGTATGTGCTATTTCAAAGTAAGGAATAGCATGCACAGAGTCCAAGGGTTCCCCTTAGAGGTAAGATAGTGGCAAAAAGAGATAATACTAATGCTCTATTTTGCAGTAGTGTGGTCGAGCAGTAGGCTTATCAAAGGAGTAGTGTTAAGCATTTGTTGTACATACACACAGGCAATAAATGAGGAACACACACTCAGAGACAAATCTAGGCCAATAGGTTTTGTTATAGAAAAATATATTTTCTTAGCTTATTTTAAGAACCACAGGTTCAAATTCTACATGTAATATCTCATTTGAAAGGTATTGCAGGTAAGTACTTTAGGAACTTTGAATAATTACAGTAGCATATATACACTTTTCACATAAAACACAAATAGCTGTTTTAAAAGTGGACACATGCAATTTTCACAGTTCCTGGGGGAGGTAAAGTATTGTTAGTTTTAGCAGGTAAGTAAACCACCTACGAGGTTAAGATTGGGGTCCAAGGTAGCCCACCGTTGGGGGTTCAGAGCAACCCCAAAGTCACCACACCAGCAGCTCAGGGCCGGTCAGGTGCAGAGTTCAAAGTGGTGCCCAAAACGCATAGGCTTCAATGGAGAGAAGGGGGTGCCCCGGTTCTAGTCTGCCAGCAGGTAAGTACCCGCGTCTTCGGAGGGCAGACCAGGGGGGTTTTGTAGGGCACCGGGGGGGACACAAGTCCACACAGAAAGTACACCCTTAGCAGCGCGGGGCCGGCCGGGTGCAGTGTGTAAACACGCGTCGGATTTTCAATAGTTTCCTATGAGAGACCAAGGGGTCTCTTCAGCGATGCAGGCAGGCAAGGGGGGGGCTCCTCGGGGTAGCCACCACCTGGACAAGGGAGAGGGCCTCCTGGGGGTCACTCCTGCCCTGGAGTTCCGATCCTTCAGGTGCTGGGGGCTGCGGTGCAGGGTCTTTTCCAGGCGTCGGGAAATTAGAGTTCAGGCAGTCGCGGTCAGGTGGAGCCTCGGGATTCCCTCTGCAGGCATCGCTGTGGGGGCTCAGGGGGGACAACTTTGGTTACTCACGGTCTTGGAGTCGCCGGAGGGTCCTCCCTGAGGTGTTGGTTCTCCACCAGTCGAGTCGGGGTCGCCGGGTGCAGTGTTGCAAGTCTCACGCTTCTTGCGGGGAGTTGCAGGGGTCTTTAAATCTGCTCCTTTGAAACAAAGTTGCAGTCTTTTTGGAGCAGGGTCGCTGTCCTCGGGAGTTTCTTGTCTTTCTTGAAGCAGGGCAGTCCTCTGAGGATTCAGAGGTCGCTGGTCCTTTGGAAAGCGTCGCTGGAGGAGGTTTCTTTGGAAGGCAGGAGACAGGCCGGTAGGACTGGGGCCAAAGCAGTTGGTGTCTTCTGTTCTTCTTCTGCAGGGGTTTTTCAGCTCAGCAGTCCTCTTCTTCTTGTAGTTTCAGGAATCTAAATTCTTAGGTTCAGGGGAGCCCTTAAATACTAAATTTAAGGGCGTGTTTAGGTCTGGGGGATTAGTAGCCAATGGCTACTAGCCCGGAGGGTGGGAACACCCTCTTTGTGCCTCCTCCCAAGGGGAGGGGGTCACATTCCTATCCCTATTGGGGGAATCCTCCATCTGCAAGATGGAGGATTTCTAAAAGTCAGAGTCACCTCAGCTCAGGACACCTTAGGGGCTGTCCTGACTGGCCAGTGACTCCTCCTTGTTTTTCTCATTATCTCCTCCTGGACTTGCCGCCAAAAGTGGGGGCTGTGTCCAGGAGGCGGGCATCTCCACTAGCTGGAGTGCCCTGGGGCATTGTAACACGAAGCTTGAGCCTTTGAAGCTCACTGCTAGGTGTTTCAGTTCCTGCAGGGGGGAGGTGTGAAGCACCTCCACCCAGAGCAGGCTTTGTTTCTGTCCTCAGAGAGCACAAAGGCTCTCACCGCATGGGGTCAGAAACTCGTCTCTCAGCAGCAGGCTGGCAGAGACCAGTCAGTCCTGCACTGAACAATTGGGTAAAATACAGGGGGTATCTCTAAGATGCCCTCTGTGTGCATTTTTTAATAAATCCAACACTGGCATCAGTGTGGATTTATTATTCTGAGAAGTTTGATACTAAACTTCCCAGTATTCAGTGAATCCATTATAGAGCTGTGGAGTTCGTTTTTGACAGACTCCCAGACCATATATTCTTATGGCTACCCTGCACTTACAATGTCTAAGGTTTTGCTTAGACAATGTAGGGGCATAGTGCTCATGCACATATGCCCTCACCTGTGGTATAGTGCACCCTGCCTTAGGGCTGTAAGGCCTACTAGAGGGGTGACTTACCTATGCCACAGGCAGTGTGAGGTTGGCATGGCACCCTGAGGGGAGTGCCATTTCGACTTAGTCATTTCCTCCCCACCAGCACACACAAGCTGGCAAGCAGTGTGTCTGTGCTGAGTGAGGGGTCCCTAGGGTGACATAAGACATGCTGCAGCCCTTAGAGACCTTCCCTGGCATCAGGGCCCTTGGTACCAGGGGTACCAGTTACAAGGGACTTCCCTAGGTGCCAGGGTGGTGCCAATTGTGGAAACAATGGTACATTTTAGGTGAAAGAACACTGGTGCTGGGGCCTGGTTAGCAGGGTCCCAGTACACTTCTCAGTCAAGTCAGCATCAGTATCAGGCAAAAAGTGGGGGGTAACTGCAACAGGGAGCCATTTCTTTACACTTACCGTCTGCAAAGTTGGACAGCAGGCAGAGAGGACCAAGGGGACCACTCCAGACTACCACCTGTGCTGTAGGATTCACACAGTTCCAGAGGAGAGCAGACCCACGCAGCCGGAAATGTTGCAGTTGCTCAACAGAGGGTGCTAAAGGATTTGCCGTTTGGGGAAACAAATTGTACAGTTTTGCAGTAAAGAACACCGGCACTGGGGACCTGGTTGTCAACGCCCTAATGCACTGCTGTCAAAGTTGCATCAAAAAGTGGTGGTGGTTTAGGGGGTGGGAGAGTGGAAGTACTGCAACAAAAACCTAGTTCACTACAAATCTCTTGAAGTGCACAGGCAGGGGAAGGACACTGGCTACAAGTAGCTTTAGTTGGTCTGTGCTTCATGTCATGGACTAACACAGGAATCAAAACGAAGAGGAGGGAAGTGCCAGAGACGAGACGACCAATGACTGACCTTGAAAGCAACCAATAGTTATATAACGGTTGGCCTCTAAATCCTTTCAGGGGGTTTATAATAAGAGAAATAGCCTTGCAGACAGCACATGCAATGTCCAGGCTCAACCTAAAAAAGGAGCAACCCTAGCATTCCTGGCAAACGTGCCCATCAGTGACATCTGTATGGTTGCAACATGGTCATACACATATAAACACACATACACTACTGTGTGGACATCATGATAAACAAGGAAACACAGGTAGGACATAGTACTTCTACATCTGTTCCTAAACTCAACCACATTTCAAGTTGACCACCACAAGAGGCAAATACTAATAATAAATTCATAAATAGAATGTGAATCTAGAAAAGGATTTATGCTGCAAAACTAAATGATTATTTACCAGTAGGGGAACGCCTCCCCGGAAATGTGAGATAAACAGGAGAGGTCAACATCTAGAGAATGGAAGGTTCCAATTACTAATTCGCTAAGGGGGTAAAAAGAATCTGAAAACTGGTACTATGCACAAGAACGTCCATAGCACACAGGAGATGGACTTTCCATCAAATGTTGGACGATGATGCCCTAAGGTAAAAGGGGGAGGGAGGAGGAAGATAGAAGAAACAATTTCGGACTCATCCACTAGATGGCTGATTAGATGCGCACCATATGAATCCAGAAAACTCTTCAAGCATCAAAAGGACTCCTAGTGGTAAGTAACCATTTTGTTATTGCATCTCCTGTAACATACTAATTGTAAGAAAAAAATACTTAAGACACAAAACAAAATGGTTCTCCCAAAGTGTAATTATGGGAAAGGAGGAAGACTAGTTCAGTCAAACTTCAGAACCAGAATGTGGGTTCATAAAAAGAGGCCCTAGGAAAATAAAATTTCAGGTAAGGAAAAAAGGGACAATGACGTTAAACCCAAGGTCAGTGGTAGGGTGAATTTAAAAGGACATAGTGTAGCATGACGGTGAGGAACAGGTCCTGCAATGGAAGCAGCAACTCAATCACAATGGAATATTTATCCTACAGTGCAACACGTGAATTAACGTCTTGCACCTGGAAAATTGGGCCTAAACATATATCAGACGTTTGAGATTATATCCGTGGGCAACTTAATGGTAGATTACAAGGGCATTCAGGGTAAATGGATTTACTGTTTAAAAGATCTGTGTGCAGGTCGGTCAACAGCAGGCTCCTTTACCTAGATTCCAGATTTAATTAGGAGCCAGCACTGTTCGATTGTTCTTTGTAGGAAGCTGGCCTGGTGTGTGGTGGGTGCCTATGGTACTTTCACCTTATACCAGGTCCAGGTATTCCCTCTTAGTGAAGTGTAGGCAGTGTCTAGAAGCCAGGCTCTCTAGAGGTAGCTGTGGATGAGCAGCCAAGGCTTATCTAGGAGACATGCAAAGCTCATGCAATACCACTGTAGTCACACAGCACTTACACACATGAAAGAAAACACTCAGTTGTACAAAAATAGGTACTTTATTTTTGGAACACATCACCACAAAATACTACATAAGGTGACCCACCCTTAGGAGGTAAGTAATACACTAGTAATCAGAAATAGGTATTGGAAAGGTTAGAAAACAGTGCAAATAGCAATAACCAATTGTGACCCTGGGGGGAGCACAAACCCTATACTGAAAAAGAGGAATGCGAACAAGGTACCCCCCCACCTAGGTAAGTAAAATGTGTAGAGGGGAGCTGGGAGTACTAGAAAACCCCAGAGGTAAGTAACGCAGTACCCCCAGCGACCGGGAATGCAGGAGTAAAACACTGGATTTTCCCCAAACCAGCCAAAAGGAGATAAAGAGGACAGCCAGCAAGTCAGCAAGAAAACCAGCTGTGGATTCCTAAAGAAAGACCAAGTCCGAGAGTCAGAGGAGTACGAGCTACTACTCACCCACCTGTGGATGAAGGAGTTGGTTGACGGTGAGGAAGAACATGTCAGCACTGCAGCCCCAGAGCCGGAGAAGGGTTCCTGCTGGATGCAGATGAGGCCTCACGCTGGAAGGAAGATTGCAGATAGGTGTTGGTGCAGGAATTCCACCAACAAGCCTTGGCAAAGGCAAACTCGCGGTTAGAAGAAAAGAGGTGCTGCCGGGGACCATCAAGGCCCAGGAGGACTCAACCCAGAAGGGGAAGCCACAGGGGAACCTCAGCAGCGCACAGAATCCACAGAGGCAGAGGAAGCATCCATAGGAGTCCCAGAAGAAGCCCACACAGCACTACAAAACAGGATCCTACACCGCAGGAGAACCATGCAGGAGGCTGTGCTTTGCAGGATGGAGGGCTGGAGCTACACATCGCCTGAAGATTCCTTGGAGGAGATACAAAAAAGCCTTAGCAGCTGCAAGAGACACAGTGCCCGGGGGTACTGTCCTGCGTAAAAAGGCAAAGGTTTCCATCCGCCTAAGTTTGACAGCTGGCAGAAAGGACCAAGAGGACTACTCCGGACCACCCCCCGTGATGCAGGATCCATGCAGCTCAGCAGAGGAGATGGGATGAACACAGCCGGTCGTCACTTGTTGTAGGTGCCTGCAGTTGCAGGGAAGTGACTCCTTCACTCCAAGGGAGATTCCTCCTTCTTCTTGTCCAGGCTGAAGAGTTGCAGTCTTCTGAGGATTAACAGCGAGGAAAATGTTGCAAAGCTGGCAGGAGCCCTGGAAACAATGTTGTTGAAGAGTCCTTTCCTCTTGGAAGGAGCTTTTCGGGTCCATGAGGTTCCAGTCACAGTTCCTGAGGCCAGAAGTCGAAGCAGTGGTTGCAGAGGAGTCCTACTGGAATCTTGCAAACCGAATCCCAGGACCCACCCCTGAGAGAGACCCTAAATAGCTCTAAAGGGGAGATAGGTGCCTACCTGGTTAGGTGACCAATCAGAGGGGGCTCTGATGTCACCTGCCTGGCCTGGTCACTCATAACCTCCCAGAGTTCCTTGCCAACCTTGGCATCAAGATGGCAGAACCCAGGGACCCTTTGGAGGAGCTCTAAGCACTATCCCTGCTAATTGTGGGAAGAAAACGGACACAAAATGGGGGTAACCGTGCCAAGAAAGACTGTACTTTCCTACATTCCTACATAAGTGGGTGGGAGCCACATCTCTGCAAAAACCAAACTATTCCCCACTGCAGAAAGCTGTACATCCATTACCTTCAGAATCTTCTTCATTCTTCTCCTCATCTTCATCGGCAGACTCTTCTGGATTCTTGAAGAAACAATAAATAAAAAAATAAACCAGACTGGAGGGAATTCAAAAACTGGCAAAGTACAATAAAATGGATAATGTGCAACAATATCTACAAAAAAGCTAAGAAATTCACTTGATTGCAAAAGCAGCAGCACCTCCCCTATTTGGAAACAGTGATAACATCTTACATTTATGGTGATGTAATCCAAGCTAGCAGCCAGCACTTAGCTATTCAATTTTCTGGCTTTTCATTTGTCGTCCCATACTGAAAAAAGTACTTATGAGTTTCCAGCTGTACACCTCGTGTTTATCCTGCACGGCCAGGCCTAAAACCTCCCAGCACAACCAGACGATTATGAGCAGTAATCAATACCTCACAGTGCCCTGCGTCTTTCACCTCACCTGTTTATAAGCAGAGATCTGTGTTTCAAAGTCCCTGTTGTACTTCCGGATTTTCTGACGCAGGGTGCTCAGGGCCTTCGCATTGTTTTTGTTCATCTTTTTCTTACCTTCCTTATCCTCCCAGATCTGCAAAAAGTAAATAAATTGTAGTAGACAAAACAAGATTTCACAATTGCATTCACAATAGTGGTAGACAAGGGATGAATGCGGAGTAGGAGGGATTAACTTAAGAACAATCTGGAGAAATCATGGCAGATTGTTTCAGGGTTAAGAACAAAGCAAAAAGGAGAAGACTGAAGCAAATGTTAATATGGAACCTATGCTCAGATGACAGAGGATGTAACAGCCTCCACACACGTTATTGAAATCTTTTAAGGCAGTGGTTCCCAACCTGTGGGCCGGGGACCCCTGGGGGTCCGCGAAGCCTCATCGGGGGGTCCGCGGCTGCTTAAAAAATATAATAATATTAGGTCCCAGCTATCAGTATTGACTCAGTGGGGGGTCCCCCGCTTCCAATAATGATTCAGTGGGGGTCCCCGGGCTCCAGTGTTGATAAAATGGGGGTCCACAGAAGTGAAAAGGTTGGGAACCACTGTTTTAAGGTGTACCCCCTACTCAGTGGCCTTGCTGGAAGAACAGGTAAGCAAACTTGTCAAATACAATTTAAATAATGGTGCCTTGCTTTAAAAAAAAAAAAAAAAAAAAAAAAAAAAAAAAAAAAATGCACGTCATTCATATACAAGCATGAAAAACACCATGAAGAACATTTCATCAACTGCAAACCACAACAGGTTCTTAGCATACTTCATCAATGTGATCTCACAACGTTCTAAAGGTAGGTTTAGTTATTCTTCTGCAGGGCGGAGACAATCTCCCAGGTAGTTTGTCACTTCCCCTAGACTGCACATCTTGGTGAACCCAGTTTCCTTCCTTCATTGACCAAATACAATACTACCGTTTCCATGAAGCCACTTAAAAAAGGTCCTCCATGTTCTCTTCAACCATCTTGAGAAAACCTGCGGTCTTCCACCAGTGAGTCTAGAGGCTGACCTCATCTGAGATCTTTTGCCAGCCCTGCTAGCTCACAGATAATCAAAGACCGGGGTTCTCAACATTTTGACTTCTGTGGACACCTTCATCATTACTGGAACCTGAGGACCACCCCCCCCCCCTTCCACACTGAATCATTACTGGAATCAGCCCCCCCCCCTCCACACGTCACTACTGAATGTTGGGCACCCTGGCCTACACACTGTGGATGATTTGAACCACAAAGCAACACACACAAAATACAGAAACAAGCATTCAAACACATACATTTTATTTAATTTGCAAAGATGTAAAAATAAAAAAAAAAATAAAAAAAAATTAATAGGAAGGTACAAGTTTTTCTAAATTCAACCGAAGTCACACGTTGTCCATTCTATATTCTGTCTGATGTACCTGTACTGCTCACACAAATCCATCTAAGGATACCAATTTATTTTTTAACCTCAAATTTCAAATTCCTTGACATTTAAAGTACATTTAAAAATGTTCAATGTACATTTAACCACTTTATTTATATACACTTTATTATTCTGCTCATATTACATTTTCTAGGCAGTCCCAGCCCCAGCCCCCCCCAGGAGGGTTCATGGACCCCCCCAGGGTCCCCAGTCCACTGGTTGGGAACTACTGATCTAAGAGAACTTAATCATCACTCACCTCATTGAGGTAGTCCTCCAGATCTGCTAAGAGCCGGATATAGAATTTA
The DNA here is from genome assembly GCF_031143425.1 of Pleurodeles waltl. Classification (NCBI taxonomy): domain Eukaryota; kingdom Metazoa; phylum Chordata; class Amphibia; order Caudata; family Salamandridae; genus Pleurodeles; species Pleurodeles waltl. The sequence goes on from NC_090446.1 coordinate 448,339,048, forward strand.
GGGACCCCCTCCTTGTCCACAATAGTTTTGGCTTTGGAGTATGCCTTGCCCAGCAACTCAAATTCTTCCAAGCACTTGGTGACATCCTTGATCTTCATAGCATTGCGGATTGTCTTGATCAGGTTAGAAAGCTCATCAAACCTGTTTTGAAAGGAGATGAACAAACAGGCAAGGATTCAAGATACTTCCTAGAGCCCAACATCATATAATAATCAAATACAACCAGAGATGGCAACTAGCACTTGACACTATGGACACAAAGCATTCCAGAGATTGTAACTAGAACACAACAAGGACACAAAGACCACTACAGATGGTAAATGGCATGTCATTGGAAAAAGAATGCTTACTAGCAAAAATAATCAGGACATAAACAATGGGGGTCTACACCCTACCAGAGATTCTAGCTAACCTCATCCCTGAGGACTAAATCTCTAATATAGATTAAACTAATTCATCCCACTGGAGACCTAAACTCTACCAGAGACAGTAAGTTGCACATCCAACAATAACCAAAACCCTATGATGGATGGTAATTGGCACATCCCTCCTTGGCCAAGTTGCACCATAGATAGTAACCAGAACTCTTTAAGCAGGTGTCAAACACCTTAAAAGAACAGGATCTGTCACTCAGGGGCCCCAGCCCTGCTAAGACAGGTAACCAGCATGGGTTAATTCTTGGACAATGAAACTTACTTTACTCCAAAAACATCAAACAAGCTATCTAGAACTGAAATTAAGTTTTAAAAACGTATTTAACTGAAACAGAATTTTATTTGTACCCCACATGACACATGCACCCCTGATGCTCCAAAGCTATAATTCCTCCTCTCCATTTTCCCCCTCCATCTCATCTCAGTTTGTTGTGGATGTGTGAGTGGGGATCTCTATGTTTTGTTTCCTCTGCCTAACAGGTAGTCTCAGAACTGGTATGGTAGACTGCATATAAAGAAAGATCAGACAAAGGCTCCTTACAAAGAGCACAAACACCTCTACACACAGCTCTCACCTCTTGTCCTTAGCACTGCGCACAACTCTCTTGGTATCCTCCTCATCATCGCTGAGCAGGACAGGCCTGGAGACAAACAAGCGGGGGGTAAGGAGTTAAAGAGAAACAAAGGATAAAACAAAGTAAGTAGATCGACTTGGGAGAAAAACAAAGCGATAAACATATTAACCAACATTTCACCCTTTCATCCGCACATAGGTATTTTGGGATTTTCCCCTTTGATAGACCAAGCACTTTCCATTGGTGAACTTGTTAGTTCATGACAAGTGTGTTACATTAACAATAGAAACAAGTCTTTAGATTATCCCTGTTGGCATATTTCTGGAACAGGCATTTTTTTGGTCAGTATATTTTACCAGCTAAGACATAGGGTGGATGGGGGATTTACCTCACCCCATGAATATGGTGGACACGTCTTCCAGAGCATTTCAACCTATGCACATATTGCTTTAGTAGAAGGAGATGTGTACATAAAATGGGTTCTGCAATTTGCATGCAACAATGAAATGCCTAGTCAATGCGTGGCATAAAACACCTTCTCACAGCAGGGGTTTGTGTTTTCTCCTACATATCACCATACTGTACCTAGAGCAAGGCAAGAGTGCCAACTGCCATTTGCATAAGTAGTTCAACTTTAGTAACAGCAAGAGAATTACACAGGACAACTGGTTATGTAACTTTCATTAAGGCCAAAAAATGGAGAGCCTTGTCATAATAATGAGAAACTGGACTCAAAACAATAAAAGCTTGACTGCTCACTTTTTACATTTGAGTTGCACTAATAAGTTACATGAAGCAAAAAGACAGTTAACATTCTAGGATTGGGAGTGTGAGGTGCAGCAAATGTCAAACAAAAGTTAAATATATCGCTCAACTGCAATAGACAATATTTCCCGTTAGAAATACTCAACAGCAGACATTATGCAAAATAACTACTGGACCACCAAACAGTGGCAAGTAGCTTAATATTCCATCAAGCCAGTCAATACACACCAGAACAAAAGGATAAGCCCTCGCAAAAACAGTGTAATGGGCTCATGTAAATATCAGTTTTGTGCACTGAGCTTACTAGTATAGCACCTTTGATTAGTAGTATAGTGCTAAGATTGAAGTTCCTTTGGTATTGGTACTAGTTTAGTAGAACTTGAATGTAATGAGCACAATACTATGTTCTAGTCACTAAACCATATCCATTTTCTCATATAAACATAATTATTAAGTATTAGATGTTATGTACAGAAAAGAGCTAGCTTGCCAGATTTTATTTGTATAGCAGGCAACTGTCACAGTTGTGGTAATGTGGAAGTACCAGTCCAAAGATGTTACATATGAGCTTGGATGTGGTATGGATAGATTTGTCTGACACTTGGTCTGGGGGTGATGCAGATTTCAACAATGCATCGGTTTGTTTATAAGGTAGGTGAGATGTTAGTGAATAATGCTGTGTGAAGCGTAATAAAACTTCTGTGAATTAGTGAGCCCCTACATGGAAGGTGTACTGTCCTGTTCTTTCCATCAATATCTGGTGTCTCGCTGGTTGACTGAGAATAAGCGAGACAGGTTTTAATTGCTTTCCAGAAAGAAAAAAGGACTATGCACATCCCTAATCTGGATGAAGAGAGCGTTCCAATGTTTGCCAGCCTTGACTTAGAATAAAGTGTCTTAAAGTCAGGTTTTGTTGAAGTGTGACAGAGTTGCAGGAGTTTGCTTGACTGAAGTCTCCATCTGGGGTGTGATGGGTTTAAATATTTTGCTAAAGGCACATTGGTCCTTTTCTATGCAGTGTTTAGTGCATTATGCTTTTTGACTGAAAGGTCACAAGGGCTGCAGTAATGTTATCCTTGGGTTTTAAGTGTAGGGGTAGCCCAGATTCTGGGCTCAGTGCTCACTGACATTTATCTAGGAGGAATATATAGGCTCTTTGATAATCCAGGAGACAGCAAAAGTGCAGTTATGGTTTAAAACTTTCAGGCGCGGATGATGAAACTCCTCCTGACATGATTGAAGAGTTCCTTGTAGGGTTAATCTTGGCCCGCATCTCTCCTGAAGAGGCGCAAGACTTAGATGAAAATCTCATACTGGAGGAGCTTAGAGCTGCACTCTGGGATCCGAGCAGAGCCAAGGCTCCAGGGGGTCATGGTTTTCCCAGGCTTATTCAGATGTTTTGGGGGAAAGGTTAGTGAAGGTTCTCTTGGAGGTGCAGGCGCTGGTTATCCTATCTCCTACAATGGGCGAGTGAGTCCTGCATCTCATGCTGAAATCTAGCGGAGATCCTGAGAATCCTGCATCCTATAGACAGCTCACCATGATTAATTCTGATGTCATAATCCTTTGAAAGGTATCGGTAAAGCAGCCACAGGGAGTCATACAGGGTTAAATCCACAATGACCAGTGCAGGTTTATGCCCTCCTGTAGCACAGCCCTCAATCAGATGTCTCACTTATATTATCCACAAGACTGCTAAGTCAGAGCAGGAGATGGTTATTGTGTCGCTCAAAACTGAGAAGACATTTGACACAGCTGGATGGAACTAACTAAAGTCAATTGTTATTCCAATTTTTAAAAAGGGCGACAGATCTCTTCCCTGTAACTATAGACCTTTTAGCCTAATTGACTGTGTCCAAAAAGTCTTCTGCCATTGCCTCCTTGGGAAGATCGAAGAATGGATAACCGACCACGATATCCTTAGCCCCCTCCAAGCCGGTTTCCGAAAGAAGATTTCCACCATTGATCAAGCCCTCAGATTCCTATTATTATATTGGAAAACAGTGTTCATTGGTAAAGGCAGCCTTTATGTAGCTTTTGTGGACCTCAAATCCGCTTTTGACCTAGTACCTCACAACAAACTCTGGGTCACTCTCTCTCGGATGGGAATCCCGGAGCACATTCTTGCCATTTTGATACGACTCCATGAGGACAACTACTCACAAGTCAGGTGGGGCAACAAGGGACAACTAACTGATAGAATCCACGTTTCCCGGGGTGTGCGGCAAGGTTGCGTACTTGCTCCGACCCTCTTTTCCCTGTATATCAATGAAATTGTCCCCTCCCTCCTGAGACTGCAGGCTGACGCACCTTCACTTGGCACACAAAAAATCCCAGTCTTACTCTTTGCCGATGACACTCTTTTGATATCCAAGACCCCCAGTGGTCTAAGGAAACTCCTTGCGTGCTTCGAGCATTTCTGCTCATCTCAGGGTCTCGAAATCAACGCCTCGAAAACAAAATTAAGGACTCTTACTCCCCACAGATCCTTCAAAGGGAAATTTTCTTTAGAGGGCTCCTCACTTGAGAAGGTGGCCATTTTCAGCTACCTGGGCATAACATTCACTGACAACATGTCCTGGAAGCCACACATAGGAAAACAAGCCCTAAAATTAAGACAAACAACTGGGGCTCTACTAAAAAATGTCCACCTCTCACACACAAAACCAATTCGCCCAGTATTACAGTTATACGAAGCCCAAGCCGTTTCCTCAGCGCTCTACGGGGCTGAACTTTGGGGCTACACCAAAACCCAAGACCTAACCACCGCTGAAAACAACTTCCTAAGAAACCTTGTGTCCCTCCCGCTAAGCACCCCACTGTTCCCTCTTGTCAAGGATCTCGGCATCAAACGCATTGGTCACAAAGCCCGCCTGCGACCTCTGCTGTACTGGCGGCGCCTCTGGACCACCACGGAGCTTGACATCTTCACTGAAGCTCTACCGGTCATCCTAAAAGCCGACCACTCTCACAGAATCCCCTGGCTACGATCTATCAAGGATCTACTATACTCACTCGGGCTCGATGATCTCTGGAACTCACCAGCCACGTCAGTCTTTCCCTCGAAAAGCGAACTAAGGAAACTATACTGGCAAATGGCCAACCACGAAGACACAAGGGCTACACTCCACACTACATTATCTTGTGACTTTGTCAACCTAAAAGAGTCATGCAAGAACGAAACTTTTTGGGACCTAATCACGGCCCCAATGGACAGGAAACTGTACTTCCAGCTCCGCATTGGAACACTCCCATTAAGACTTTTCACCAGCAGCTGGTCACAAAATGAATCCACCGCATGCCCTGCTTGCAAAGCCCCCGTGGAGAAACTCCCTCACCCCCTTTTTGCATGCCCCGCGTATACCGCCCCCGTAGGAAATGGCTGGCCCCGGCATGCAGACTACTGGGAGTACGCTGCTCTGCGCTAGCCCTGCGAATCCTTAGATCAGACACCAGACCAACGCTAGTGATCGCTATCGCCAAATTCCTCGGAGCCAGTTGGCTTATCAGAGGGAAAACTCTTCTGGACAAAGACTCCAAATAAGACTGTCCCAACATCCTGCACAGCGCATTTAATTTCATTTCATTTTATCTCATTTTATTCCATTTTTATCTCACTCCTTTAATTTTCTCTTATCTTTTACTCCCTTTTATCATTATATTTACCTGCAATTTTATTATGTGTATTTATTTGTATTTATTACTGCTCGCGCTTTTTTGGCTCTTGTAGCCGCAATAAAGCTTCTTTGAATTGAATTGAACTAAAGTCAATGCTCAGGGTGATGGTAATCGGACTGCATTTTCAGGGATGGGTAAAGCTACTCTCTGGGAGCCCTATAGCGCATATTAAGGTGGTGGGGTAGCGGGGGGAGGAGTTGTCCGGTTCCAGGGCAGTAGAGAGGGGCACTCATCTGGGATATGGCGGAGGTAGGTCTAGCCTTCCCAGATACACACTTACTATTGCACAGTACACTTGCAACAAACAGCCTAATGGCTGACAAATACTGACAATTGGGAGAAACTGTTCCTGCGTGGCATGACTTGCAATGATACAGTGCCATGCATTTTAATGAGAGGGGGACATGCAGACGTCACAGTACCATATCCAGCCCATCACACTGCACAGGTGTGGGAGTCGGTTGTGAAGAAAGTACTGCGCAGAGCCCCCTTTGACAGGGAATTAAACATCTAGGATCTCAAACCCGTTAGATCTATTAACAGTGATGTGTCTATGGCACAGTGGAGGGAGGAGGGATGCCCTCTGGCTGGGGATCTTTACCCAGCAAGTGGGGAGGCAGTCAATGTAGTTGGGGGTCCTCATTTTTCAAGAGGCCCAATACACTTTCAAGGTGGGAAGGGGTGACTTTCTGCAGATCGCCAAACTAGGGAATACTGCATACAAGATACCTCATCTCCTTACTTTGCACAGCAATCCGCACAGACCTGGTGAAAGATGTATACAAAGCAAAAATGGCATGGGAGCGAGGCCTAAGGGAAATTATCGAAGATGCATGCTGGGAATATGCAGGTGATCTAGTTAAAAGGATGTCCTGCAACAATCTGTTCAAATTGCTCCATTTAAATTTTTTACATTGCACATCTGTCACCTGCCTGGCTTAATTGCATAGAACACTCCAGGTCACAGAATTGCACACACTGAGGGGTGGAGGAGGCCTCATTCCTACATTTGGCATGGCAGAGTGCAGGACTTTGGAAAGTGGTGGTGCCCCACAGAGGAGACAGTAGGGATTGAGGTGCTGTTGATGCCAGGGGCATGCCTTTTGGGTATGGTACAAAAATCAAGGGGACTCAAAATCTACTATAAACTCCGACAACTGGCACTTTTACTTGCCAAGCGAAGTATTGCTACAGAATGGATGGGAACACAGATCCCCAGTGTAAAGAAATGGCTCTGTGTTGCAGTTACCCCCCACTTTGTGCCTGATACTGATGCTGACTTGACTGAGAAGTGTGCTGGGACCCTGCTAACCAGGCCCCAGCACCAGTGTTCTTTCACCTAAAATGTACCATTGTCTCCACAATTGGCACAACCCTGGCACCCAGGTAAGTCCCTTGTAACTGGTACCCCTGGTACCAAGGGCCCTGATGCCAGGGAAGGTCTCTAAGGGCTGCAGCATGTCTTATGCCACCCTAGGGACCCCTCACTCAGCACAGACACACTGCTTGCCAGCTTGTGTGTGCTGGTGGGGAGAAAATGACTAAGTCGACATGGCACTCCCCTCAGGGTGCCATGCCAACCTCACACTGCCTATGGCATAGGTAAGTCACCCCTCTAGCAGGCCTTACAGCCCTAAGGCAGGGTGCACTATACCACAGGTGAGGGCATAGGTGCATGAGCACTATGCCCCTACAGTGTCTAAGCAAAACCTTAGACATTGTAAGTGCAGGGTAGCCATAAGAGTATATGGTCTGGGACTCTGTCAAAAACGAACTCCACAGCTCCATAATGGCTACACTGAATACTGGTAAGTTTGGTATCAAACTTCTCAGAATAATAAACCCACACTGATGCCAGTGTTGGATTTATTACAAAATGCACACAGAGGGCATCTTAGAGATGCCCCCTGTATTTTACCCAATTGTTCAGTGCAGGACTGACTGGTCTCTGCCAGCCTGCTGCTGAGAGACGAGTTTCTGACCCCATGCGGTGAGAGCCTTTGTGCTCTCTGAGGACAGAAACAAAGCCTGCTCTGGGTTGAGGTGCTTCACACCTCCCCCCTGCAGGAACTGTAACACCTAGCAGTGAGCTTCAAAGGCTCAAGCTTCGTGTTACAATGCCCCAGGGCACTCCAGCTAGTGGAGATGCCCGCCCCCTGGACACAGCCCCCACTTTTGGCGGCAAGTCCAGGAGAGATAATGAGAAAAACAAGGAGGAGTCACTGGCCAGTCAGGACAGCCCCTAAGGTGTCCTGAGCGGAAGTGACTCTAACTTTTAGAAATCCTCCATCTTGCAGATGGAGGATTCCCCCAATAGGGATAGGAATGTGCCCCCCTCCCCTTGGGAGGAGGCACAAAGAGGGTGTACCATTGGCTACTAACCCCCCCAGACCTAAACATGCCCTTAAATTTAGTATTTAAGGGCTCCCCTGAACCTAAGAATGTAGATTCCTGCAACTTACGAAGAAGAGGACTGCTGAGCTGAAAAACCCCTGCAGAGATGACGGAGACACCAACTGCTTTGGCCCCAGCCCTACCGGCCTGTTTCCCTCCTTCAGAAGAAAACTGCTCCAGCGACGCTTTCCCCAGGACCAGCGACCTCTGAATCCTCAGAGGACTGCCCTGCTTCCAAGAGACCAAGAAACTCCAGAGAACAGCGGCCCTGTTCAACAAAGACTGCAACTTTGTATCCAGAGGAGCAGATTTAAAGACCCCTGCAATCCCCGCAAGAAGCGTGAGACTTGCAACACTGCACCCGGCGACCCCGACTCGACTGGTGGAGAAACAACATGTCAGGGAGGACCCTCCGGCGACTCCGAGACTGTGAGTAACCAAAGCTGTCCCCCCCGAGGCTCCCCCTGACCGCGACTGCCTGACTCTAAAATCCCGACGGCTGGAAAAGACCCTGCACCCGCAGCCCCCAGCACCTGAAGGATCGGAACTTCAGTGCAGGAGTGACCCCCCAGGAGGCCCTCTCCCTTGCCCAGGTGGTGGCTACCCCTTGCCTGCCTGCACCGCTGAAGAGACCCCTTGGTCTCCCATTGAATCCTATTGCGAACCCGACGAGTGTTTGCACACTGCACCCGGCTGCCCCCGCGCTGCTGAGGGTGTACTTTCTTTGTGGACTTGTGTCCCCCCCGGTGCCCTACAAAACCCCCCTGGTCTGCCCTCCGAAGACGCGGGTACTTACCTGCTGGCAGACTGGAACCCGCTTCTCCATTGAAGCCTATGTGTTTTGGGCACCACTTTGAACTCTGCACCTGACCAGCCCTGAGCTGCTGGTGTGGTGACTTTGGGGTTGCTCTGAACCCCCAACGGTGGGCTACCTTGGACCCCAATTTGAACCCCGTAGGTGGTTTACTTACCTGCAAGAACTAACAATACTTTACCTCCCCCAGGAATTGTGAAAATTGCACTAAGTGTCCACTTTTGAAATAGCTATATGTGTTTTATGTAAAAAGTATATATTCTATTGTGATTATTCAAAGTTCCTAAAGTACTTACCTGCAATACCTTTCAAATTAGATTTTACATGTAGAATTTGAACCTGTGGTTCTTAAAATAAACTAAGAAAATATATTTTTCTATAACAAAACCTATTGGCCTGGATTTGTCTCTGAGTGTGTGTTCCTCATTTATTGCCTGTGGGTATGTACAACAAATGCTTAACACTACTCCTTTGATAAGCCTACTGCTCGACCACACTACCACAAAATAGAGCATTAGTATTATCTCTTTTAGTAAAAATATCTTACCTCTAAGGGGAACCCTTGGACTCTGTGCATACTATTCCTTACTTTGAAATAGTGCATACGGAGCCAACTTCCTACGCCCAGTGAAGCACTGTGGGGTAAAGATGTGTTTGTATTTGGGTGGAGGGGGGGGATGTAGCAGAGCAGCAACACGAGACTCTCGTACAGTTAAGGTCACAGATGATTTGGTAACTTGGGGGCCAATGATACCTTTCACGAGTTGGAAATGGATACAGACTAGGACAAATATGGAGATGTGAACTGATATAACATATGCATAAATAGGTGAAATGACCTGTTAGGTCAGATAAAAAACGATTGTTGGTGGTTGTAATTTACATGTAGACCTGGCACGTGATGTGACCTGCACTGTAACAGTTTTGCTACTTTCTGTGGTGAGGTGAAGGGGATAATTGGACACTCGCACTCCAGACAATGTACCAGTTGATGTAACTGTTTTTTATTTTTTGCATTTGAGAAAACAAATACAGGTATTTTAAATTAAAAAATTTTTTTTTAAAACAACAAACAAACTTTCGCGGAAAGGTGGCCAGGCACAGCAGGAATATCAGTCTTATTATAAGCATCTTGTTGAGACTTAATACAGCACCTATTATTTCAAATTATTTCGTGTAGGCTGATTGAGATATTTTGCAGTGTTGGCTGAGGCGCATGCTTGTCCCAAGTCTGTGGGATCTGGAATCTCTAGTGTCCCTGGCGAACCATGTACCATGCCAACCTGGATGAAATAATTTCATTCAATTCTTGAACGGCTGGCTATATGTCACAAATATTGAGGTCACAAATACCAACTTTCAAAAACTGACTACTGCTGAAGTGTGTACATTTAGGGAAATAAACACCTACTATTCCTAAATACACATCTACATGCCTTAAAGACATACATGTTGTCAATGTTTTGCAGATGTGGAGTAAATAGGTGCAAATCTATGCTGCAGTCAATATTTTTGTAGGCAGATATGCGACCTCCATATTGTAACAAGCTGTCACAAACTCAGTGACATCATATAACTGAGGCTGGCACCAAGCTTGGTAGCCATGAACATGTGGATGGCAAATCAATACTGATTAAAATTATATTGTCATGGTAAGTATATAGGTAAGTATAGAGTAACTATTCTTACCTCCTTTACTAGTATCTATATATAATAATTACCTTAACAATAAAGTGGTGATCGATATATATTATTAGTACTATTTTCTACTGAACATGTCTTGTTTTCAAGTGAAAGGAAAAAACAGCTAGCCCCACAACTTTCTTCTGTGGAAACTGAAAGAGGACTGTCAAGTACAGCTATCGGGCTCTCTATACAAACAAGCATTGGAAAGAACTAATTCGTTAACTCCAGATACCTAGCACAAGCATTACATAAGTGATTTCAGCAAAGTACCTACTCTCTTAATTCACTCTATAGTTAATTAAGTTTGTACTGTTCAATATGGCAGCAGCAAGTATGTCCCAACTCCCACCCTTTCTGAACGAAGGAGAACCAATTCTGCCTCGGAAACAGTGGACTAAACTGAATCATATTTAATTGCAAAGGGGGAGAAAAATTCACACCATAAAGGAAACAGCATATCCTACTACATAATTTGGGAATAGAAATAAGAACAGTTTATAAAAATATAACGCAAACTGAGGAGGATGGAGAGGAGGAGGAAGAAGACTAAACGGATGTTTATCAGGCTACTTTTAACAAACCACAAGATCATTTTGGAAAAAGAATAAATGTGGTCCTAGAAAGGCACACATTTTTCATGAGGGTGCAGGGCAAACATGAAAAAGTAACAGCTTATATTGCTGCGTTGAGAGGATTATCCAACACGTGTGAGTTTGACTAACATATTCTTTAATTAGTGATCAATTGGTCAGATGTACCAACAATCCTAAGGTACAGGAGAAACTACTCACACAGAACTCAAATTTGAAACCATCTATTGATGTGGCAGTAGGGCTAGAACACACAGCAGAGTGTATGAAAAGATGAGTGAATTCTGACAAACATGCATCATTTCCTACTGAAGTGAATGTAGTAAAGAAACTGTTAAGTCCGACCTCATAAAGCTGATGACCTTGATAAACAAAATACCAACAAAAATGATGATTTTTACAATCAACCAGCTATGAATGAGAAAAAAAAAGTGTTTTTGTTGTGGTAACATAGGTCATCTCGCAAACTACATACACTACCAAGCCAGAACCTCCATATGCAGAAAATGTGGAAAGAAAAGGACACTTTGCCAGGGTGTGTAGGAACTTGTATAACAAACAGGTGCATATGGTAGAATCTAACACTCCAGAGGAAGTTAAGTTTGTGTTCCAAGTATCCGATGAGAACAAATGTGAAGTTTCCGTCATGTGAAATTTTATTAGACACTGAACCAGTAACCGTATTTGTAGATTCAAGTTCTCCATACACCTTAAATTTGATGCAATGTTTCCCAATAACAAATATTTACTAGAACCACCAGACATTAAACCTGATGGTACAATGGAGATGCCATACCGCTGGAGGGTAAGGTCAAAATGAGAATCTGTTTCAAAGATAGGAGCACAGTAGGGGATGTATACATCACCAAAAAGGGGTCAAATCTTCTGGGATGGAAGCATCAAAAAGATTTGGGCATAAAATAAGACCCCAATAGTCCCAATCCTGTCCTTGTAGTAAACCCTTCAATGTGTGGGGAGGAGGGTTGCACTGAATTCCCTGAATATTCTCAGATAAATTAAGATTATAAAAAAATTACCAACATCACATTTAACTTAAAGTAACTCCAGTTGTGCACAAAGTTAGACCGATTCCCCATCTTCTTCATATCCCACTCAAGGACGAGCTGGACAGGTTGCTTGAGGTTAATGTAATCGAACCAATAGAATGCTCAGAGTGGTTGGCTCGGATTGTAATTGCCTGCAAGGCCGCCAAGGGTCAGATTAGGCTATGTGTTGACCTCAGGGAATTGAACAACATATGGGTGGATCGTCATCCATTACCCCGGATACATGAAATCCTCACACTAATAGGCAAAGCTTCTCATTTTAGTGGGCTGGATCTTTCTTCAGCGTACTACCAGGTGGAATGAGATTCCCCCCTCCAGACATTTAACTTAATTTGTAATCCCATTAGGAGCATTTCAATGCAAAAGAATGCCATTTGGTTTGGCTTCAGCCGCAGCTGCATTCCAAAGAATAATGCAACACTTACTACAGGACATTTCCAAAACCATCTGTTTCCAAGATGATTTCTTAATTTTTGGGAAGGACAGTGAGAAACATAACACTCTCAGGGCAGTATTAAAGAAACTAAGAGATTCAGGATTAACCATTAAAAAAGAAAAATGTCGAATTGGGGTAACTTCTGTAGAGTATTTAGGCCACACAAAATCACAGGAAGGCATTAAACCTAAGATTGATCTAGTGGAGTCTGTAAAAAAAAGGCACCAATACCCACCGACAAAGATGATTTGAAGTCCTTTCTCGGACTTGCTGAATTCTACTCTAAATTTGTGGGAGGTTTTGCCAGTGTTGTGGAACCCTTACGTAACCAACTCAAGAAAGGTAAAACATTTCTGTGGGATGAGATGTGCCAAAAAGTATTTAATGATATAGAAACAGCCATAATTAATGCTCCACCACTGGGAAGGTTTGACCCTCACAAGTCCACCTATTTGACCACAGATGTTAGTAACAAAGAGCTAGGGGCCATGCTCACACAAAGAGAGAATGGGACAGAACATATAATTGCCGTTGCATCAAGAGCTCTTAAAGGGGCCGAATGCAGATACTCAGTGGTGGAAAAAGAAGCATCAGCCTGCTACTGGGCAGTAAGACACTTCAAATTTTCTTATGGGGGGATACCTTTCACAATAAGATCAGACCACAAACCCTTAGTACATGCTCTCTCAACAAAAGGATCAGAAAGAACTACACCCAGAATTTCTCGGTGGATGCTGGAACTAGAAGGGTACAATTTCAAAGTACAATATTTACCAGGATCACAACACAAAGTTGCAGATTATCTATCTCGGAATCCTCTGGAGGGACAAGATCATGGGTTAGAAGAAATTCCAGAGGACATGGTATAAGAGATAACTGTCAAGCGTAGGGTCTGAAGAATGGGAGCAAAGTATGGAAAATGATAATGAACTACAAAGTCTCTATTCCTACATACATGAAGGTTGGCCTACACTTAAGAGCAAAATACCCGACCACATAAGTAAATACTGGGAAGTGAGGATGGAATTAAGCAATAATGGAAAATGTATTTGTAGGGGAAATAAAATTATACCTCCCCAAGCCATGAGGGAAAAATTAACAAGGCTAGCCCATGAGGGACATTTGGGACGCAGCCTAACAAATAAAAGAATAAGAAGACTATTGGTGGCCTCACATGGACGCCATGGTTGAAGAATTAGTTAAAAACTGTAGAGACTGTGCTAACAGTGACAAAATCCTAAGTACACGAAAACCCCCACTCTCACCAGTCCAAATTCCAAACAAACAATGGTCACAGGTAGCTCTTGATATAATTGTGCCACTAAACTACAAATCTCTCAGAGAACGACTCATATTAGTACTAATAGATTACCACACAAGATGGGTGAGAAGTGTATTCATCATACCACAACAAGTACACATTACATTTTTGGAAGATACGTTCTTTGAGGAGGGAATCCCAGACATACTAATAACAGACAATGGGGTACAGTTCACGTCACACCAAATGCAGGCGTTCTTAGAAAAACTATCCATAAAACACATGATAACTGCCCTTTACTGTCCTAGGGCTAATGGATTGGTAGAATGCATGAACCGCATGATCAAAGAGTGCATGCAAAGGGCAGCAATAACTCATATTCCCATTGCCAGAGATCTTCAAGAAACCATACGGACATATCACACCACCCTTAACTCCATTACAGGGGTTTCACCTTTTGTTTTACTTAAAGGAAGACAACCTAAAACTAAACTATCTGCTTCTTGGCTTAAAAACAAAGAACAAACAGCAGTCTCCAGGGAACAGTTAATGGAAAAGATCCAAAAAACATCAGAACAAATATAAACTATGGTATGACAAACATAACTGCACAACGCTCTCAAATTTTAAGATGGGAAAATGGGTGAAAGTAAAAATTCCTGAAAATAGGATAAAGGGGAATAACCATTTCTCCAAACCATTCAGGGTGTCCAGAGTGGGGGGAAAATGTCACCTTAGAGAATGGCCAGACCTTGGGAATGGACAAATCTCCAAATTTAAAAATGAGACACACAATTCAATCTCAATTCAATTTGCACAAGATCAGACGAAATCAAACATGAATACACAAGGAGTAGAAAATATTAGAAGAAAAAAGAAAATACCTGCATGGCACAAAGATTTCAAAATGTATTAATGCTATCTTAATATTTGTTGTTCTCTTCTTAAACTGTTATATCCCATTATTGTTAATTACTACTGTAACTATGGTTGGTACTTTGTCCCTTTACTTACAGGTATATCGTCTAAACTTCTTTCATGGTTAAAAAGGAGATGTGTTGTTATTACTTGACCTATGGATCGAACCATTGTGTATATTATCTTACTATTTTCCCTCATCCATTTTCCTTTCACCCTCCCCTTCCCATTCTAATGGAATGTTCCTGTCAGTCGATTACTCATAGTGATTGTTTAGATCTGCATGTGAGAGAGGTTCTTTGACTGAAAAGCTGATGGTGTATTATTAAACATTACTGAAGAACTACTAGGTTCTTTGGATTTACTATAACAGTAAGTATATAGGTAAGTATAGATGACCTATTCTGAGCTCCTTTACTAGGTTCCCTGAAGAAAAGATCTATGCTTATCTATATTAATTACCTTAACAATAAAGTGGTGATCGATATTCTGCAGTTGACATCTTTGTGGGATGGTATCAAAAACTTGATATTCTGGTAGTACACCTTTTGAACTGGAGGAATGTTTGTGTATTGTATGTATACTTGAAAGAAGACCGACCAAAGGTTTCAATTAATCGAGGCGGCTAAGGCAGAGAGACTAATCCTTGCTGGTTGCTTGTATCCAGGCACTATGTTTCAGAAGTCTGAGTCAAACATGGTTATGTTCTCTTTGCAACAAAAACGGCAATTGGGAATATAGGCAACAAATGCTAGAGCGCCAGCTTTCACTTTCTGCATACCAAGCTTAAAAAACAAAAAAAGGTGAGAGTATTAAGTATCCATTTGCACTGTCAAACAGTAATTTATCCCGAATAAATATAGCGAACTGCTACAGCCCAGCCTAATCACTCTTTCTGCATTTCTACTCAAACACAAGTCCAAACAAAGAACATACTCTACTTCCTGAAATAAGTGTGAAGAATAGTTAACGCACTTCTTGTAAAAAAAAAAAAAAAAAAAAAAAAAAAAAAAAGACCATGATCATCAGATCTGACCAGTATAGGAGTCCCTTTGCCACCTAAAATCTTTGGGGTTAATTCTCCACCATTCCCAGAGTGAAACATATGCTAAAGTATTAATTCTCTATAAATTACAACTTGGACAGTTTTATTACCTAAAAGAAAAAAATTACTTCCACAACTTTGAAACTGTACTACAAAGAAAATGCTTGGTGGACTCAATTCCACTCCACTAATTTCTTGCATCAGAAAAAGTCCTTAAATTAAACTCTTTTGATGTAAGTCTTAGGAAAGCACCATGCCAGCTGGCAGCGTGGGGCAAAACATGTGTTTGCTCTACATGGAGCAGCAACATAACCATTTTCAAAGGCTTTAGACCTACTGAACAGTGCAAAAAACAAACTCAAATAATGGCGTTCGCCCAGGAGCAAGCATTTTGAGCTTTCTTGAATGAATGATAATGTAGGATAATGTTAATAGAATTTGAGTAATTACTATAAGTGACTGAACACAACAGTTCAATATAGGTGTGTTATGTAATTTTAACATTATGAAAAGCTAAAAAGATTAGGTGGTACTACTGATCTTATTAAAAAAAAAAATCTTTGAGTCTCAAGGAGCTTCCCTGAAGTAGTGAAGACTGCGCAAACCACTCCATTTTCCAAAAATACAATCTAGATTATCTATGGACCACTATGCAGCCTATTGTGAATGGGGAAAGCTTTTGACAGGTTTGTGGCAACTCAACTAAAATCTAACATTGCCAAGGAACAGGTCCTAAAGAGACTACCTATCCTCTTTCCATTTAGGATGTTGTATCGAAACCAGTACTCTGAAAATCCTGGGCGAAATACATACATACTGGGTGGAATAGGGTCCTTTTATTTATTTTTATGGACTTGTTATTGGCCTTGAACAAGGCAAATTATGTCAGGCGTACCCAGACTCCAACACAGGGCATGTCATTTTGTGCTAAAATTTGAAGATGGCTCTCGTTTTATCACCAACTGCTGTCAACTAGGCAGGAATAGTAGAATTCATATACTGTAGCACCACCAATGCCTTGGGATCTCCCTCATGGTACGATCCTAGCTCAGCTCTGCACTGCCCGTAGAAGGATTTGTTGAACATGATCTTCAAGGACAAAGGTGTTTCTATCTACAAATATGCAAATGATGCATTAATGTACAAAAAACTTCCACTCCAGGGAACATTTTTCACATTAGTCTTAGAAATTTGTAATCAAAGATAACAGAAAACGTCCTTATGCTGAACCAATAAGGAACAGAATTTTTACTAATCACACAAAACAATGCTGTTCTATCACTCCTAAAGTACTGACAGCTGGAAACGTTATAGAAAAAAAAAAAAAAATACACTGCATTGTACTCTAATCTTTACCCTTATCTCATTCGACATATGAATTGGGTAGGTACATACACCAACTTTTTTCCTATCTCAGCAAACTGTTGAGCATACACATGTAATTTCCTTGCTAGGCCAGTGGATGCTTCACAAACTTCTTGCCTCACGGTGGGCAATACTTTGTTCCCAAACTAGATTTATCACAGATTAAAGTAAAAAAAAAATAAAAAAAAATATAAAAACATAACCACATTACACAGATTCTACACGATCAACACCGGATACTGTTATGCGCATTAATCTAGTTTAACCATGCTCCTTCACTTATAATGCCTTACATACAAATACACTACCCATGCCTAACATAGGACACAAAGAACTTTGTACACGAAAAGCCAAACTTCTCAAAGTTCCCAGGCACAAAATTGCACTTGTTCAAAAATACTCTTCTAGGGCTACCATCTCCGCTTAGAGCTCATGTTGCATTGATCAAAAGACCAAACCCTTTCCAATTCCGTATTAGGAAACACCTATCTTCATCTCTTTCAATCTACCTAAAGTAAACTGTTCACTTGAATAATTAGGGACAATATTCAGTCACTGTCTGGTGTATGGCTCTTCCTAGAGCTACTACTAAGTTATTGTATCCCTTCTCTCAGTTATGCTGTTGATGACCTATATTACATCCAAGTTAATTGTAAAGCACCCTAATGCTACTACAAATGTGCAGTATACAAAATGTATAAATAAAAATCAACTAATGTAGCTTCAGTTAGAATGCAGGAAACCCAATTCAAGGCTTTCCCATAGGTGTCCCTATTCTGCACTTTTGTAGCATTAGGTGGTGAAACATATTGAGAGCTGCACGAAGGTCTAGTAGGTTCAGCATGTGTTCTTATTAGTAAACTGCCTGTACACACGAACAACTGTGTATTTGTATGGTAGTTTCCATAATCCCAGTGCAACTGCTGTAATAGACAAGATTACTGCAGGGGGGCATGGATTAGTTGGTTATCCTAATTTTGTTGATGCAACCTATTCATTGTTTGAAATATTGATTTAGCAAGGGGTGAAAGCTTTTAAGGCACTTCTTTTGTATTTGAATTTGTGCATCGGGCTGGAAATGTGTTGTGTCTTGGAATCTTTGAGCTCAAGGAGTGTATGATTATTCAGCTTTTCAGACGAAATCAATGGCCAAAGCACAACAGAGCGTTTCAAGGGAAGCTTCATCTGAGCAAAATGAAGGGCTCTCAAAATCCTTAGATCACTTTGAAAACCACCTTTGTGGGACACGGTATTATGGAGTGAGCCTAGAAGTAATAGTTATTTTTTATTCTGACAATTGCTCTGCAAGTCGGTGGCTGATGAATGTTTCTGCTGTCCATGTCTATATTTTTTTATCTGAAGCGTAAATCAAGTGTGGAAATATGCCCCCATCCCTAAAGGATGATAGAGTCAACATTCTCCATAGCTGCTAAACTACACTTGGAATTACAGTTGCCATGAAGTTGAAGGGTTTTGTGGTGACAATTTCCTACATCCCATTTCATATTGTTCCCAGCACAATCTATTTTTGAAGCGATAACTGTTTGGTTGTGATGATAAAAGCAGCAGCAAGCCAGCTGCTCCACGCTGAAATAGTTAGTGTCAGTGTTTTGCATCTGTCCTGTAGTCTGCGTTTGGATGGTAATGAGCTGTTCAGCTGAAAATCTCTATGCACCCACATTATTCTTCCTGTTTATGGTTAGCATAGTTTTTTGAGCCATGTACAAACAAATGACATTGAAGTAATCGGTTGAGAAAGGGGTGTTTCGAAGGCAGCAAAGTGGTAAATTAGAAAGAAAAAAATCTTGGCACTTGTGGATGTGTGGTGTATGGTTCTGAGAGATTTGTATTCCAATGCTGGAATTATAGAGGTCCAATGCTCTACTGGGACTCCTTCCACTCTTCAATCTGAATTATTTTGACGATGATGATGTATCCAGGTAGTACTCTTACTAGCATAGTCAGGACTGTTTTATCAGCTTCTGTGGCTGCACACAAGAATAGCAAGTCTAGTTGCATATCCATGATTAGGTCGCTTATGAAAGATTGATTCTTTATACATATTCTTCATCCGTGAAAATGCATTTGTGGTATTTAGCCCCAAAGGGACCATCAATTTAGTTTGGTCAAACGTTGGTCGTCTGCAAAGGGTGGGTTTCTAGTGCATCTCGATTTGTACTATCCTTGGGTAGAGAAAATTCTTCAACTTGGCTGCAGTTTTAAGTTATGTCAGGACGGACTGTCCATAGGCCTGCTTATGTTGTTGTATGGGAAGGCAGAATGTAGACCTCAGTACAGAGATGGTCATCATGTAAACTTGTATTGTATTTTGGCCTTTCTCTATAGAAGTACTATATGTCAGCTATCAAGCTTCTTCTTGGTGTACTAACAAGTTAATTTTAGATATATCCTGAAGTTTCACAATACCAGGATAAGATTTCAGCTGTCATACTCGAGATACAGTGTCAATGTAGGAACATCGTTAAGTCTTTTCCCTGAAATGCCACATCAGTTGACTGGCAGTTTCTCTTCAGTGATATCTTACTTATTTGTCATGGCCAAAGGGAAGCCATGTGGCATGACTGTCAGGACGGTGGGGTTGGACTTCACTTTTGACTATTCCAGTAAAGTTAGCTGGCATGAAGCTTGTATTACAGAGACTGTATCTTGAGGTTCTACCAACACAGCATGTCAGCCGGCCTGCACAGGTTTGTATTCTGGGCATTAGGGAAAGCGTTGAAGTTTTGATATGGTGCAGTGCTACGTGGGACCTTTGCTAAGGTTTGTTAGATAGGTGTGCAAGAGAGGAGAAGGTTTAAGGGAAAGTAGGGTATTAGATGGCGTCTTTTGCATCATAGAAAGGATAAGTATGAATAAGCAAATCTGGCAGCTGTTATGGATGTTGTAAATAGAGTAGCAACGGTGCAGGTAAAGAACGGATCGATAGAGGGGAGCAGCATCAGAGATAAAGAGTCCTTGCAGGTGAGAGATTAATACAGTGAGCAGGAAAGGAGGACAATGGTTTGGGGCCATATCAAGAAAGGGTAAAAGTGATTTTAAAAGGTTCAGTGTGTAGGATGAGAAGGACAGGAGCGAAGGAGAATTTGTGAGTTCAAGTGTCATTGGGCTGATTGCTAAGCCCATGTCCAAGAGTTCAATGAAAGGTTTTGTAAAAGCAGTGAGTCACAGAGAGCCATTAAGACGCTAAAAATTTAGTGGAGCAAGAATTGCTGTTGGTTGCTAGGGTTCTCAGCGTGGGTTTCTTACTCAATTTGGAAGACATTTATTGTGCAAGGATTTCTCTTTTGTCATTTCGGCAGGGCAAGTAAAAAGACAGCAAACCAGTTGCTCATTCTCTGCGGTGGCAGATGCTAGCTGATTTGAGCATTCAGTGACGTAGTTCAGGTGCACTGGTCAACTCAAATCCAGTGCTAACAAACCAAAAGAAGGCCCAAGAGGAAAGCATGAGGAACAACCACATATATTAAGTGCCAAAAAAAAAGAAAAAAAAAGATAATACAAAACCATGAGAAACGCTGGTGTTCTAAACCTATAAACCAATGAGTGAACACCACAAAATACATAATTGTAAGCACTTGGATCCCTGGGGGTCTCTAACCACAAGTAGAAGAAACAGTAAGTAAATTCATTTTAAAAACGTGAGAACAGCAGGAAAGAACTCACTGGATCCTCAACGTTGCCAGGTGGTTTGGGGGGGAGGGGGGGGTGGGGTATTGGGGGGGGGGGGAGGTGAGGGGGAAATCAAAAACAAACTGGATATATAACAAGGGCCAGCCTTAGCACAGCCACTTAATACATTTGAAACCTCTTCCACCTAAAGTCAACATCCTCCGATGGGCCTTTGATAATAAGTAAATAAACAATTCAAAATAAAATTGCCACCACAGTAGCGTGCAGCAAAAAGCGTAAAATGACTGAAGAAAATACACAACTAAAAAAACAAATAAGCAAACATTGTCCATTTACAAAGCGAAGCTGAAAATAATGAAAATCAAAACGCAACATACAATTGTTATTATAGAGAAGTGGTTTTCTTGCATCTAATTGATTTAAATTACTACTGATTAATCTAGGTTTGAGGCCAATTCACAAAGAAGATGCACCTGGTTCGCAAAATTAGAGCAGGACATCAAGAGCTCGTGCAGTTCTAATAGATTTTAGTCTACGGATACAAATCAAAAAAGATTTCAAACTGATTTCACTGAACCAGATATACACGAATCAAAAATGTTTTTGCTCTATAAAGAATTGAGATTCTTTTTCAATTGCACGCAAAGCGCAACTATGTCAACACAATAGGCATCTGACGAGGGTAAGCTGCGCAGACTGAATGAGAATTGGCTGGTGTAGATGCTGATGATGGCTGCACGTATGCTCTTCACTGTATGTTCCCTGAATGCTCCTGTCCAGAAAGCCTCAGCGCAGCTAACTGGCCGGCTGCTCCTTGGACTTTCCTAGTGCACTGTTGTACCATGGGGGCTTTAACTCGCCATGGAAAAGAACAAGTGAGTGAGCGCAGTGTCTTGTGGTGCCCTGCGCATTCATTCGACCTTACTGGTCTTACCATGGCCAGCTTCCCACTCTCAGAAGTACTTTGCTGGGTGCTGGACCTCTCCCCGTCGCAGTGAGTTGCAAAAGCAAACACTGGCATTAGCCTTCGGCAGCAGTCTGTTCCTTAGGTCGCTAGAGCATCACCCCTGTTTCTTGCAAGTCACCTTTTTTTAAAATCTTTAAAACAGATTACTTTTGAAACATCTGGCTGTCTGGCCAGAGGTTTACAGTGATACAGCTAGGCACTGGAAGGGCAGTAATGTGCACTTGCAAATGCATCAAATCTCGCTCTCGCGGCACGATGTCATGACACAGGGCTTACCTATTTACAGCCAGTGTTTGACATTAGAAGAACTTGACACTTTGTGTTGTTTAGCGTCCATGAAACTTAGACCCGTCTGGGCACTGCAATCTGAAGTCCTGTGTGCTATAAACCACGTCAAGAATGGGCAGTCACTCCATAAGCCTTAAACTAGAGGAGCTAATTTAACTCCCCCCTCCCATCCAAGCCAACACTAGTCTATTTTCACTTTGTTCTGCAACTGAAATTATCTTTGCCGCAATGCACTTGATCAGTAATGACAAGTGATTTTTAGGTCTTGGCTAGATAGCACATGCACCGTCTTGAAGTGACATGTATCAGTCATTGGGCTTCAACACTTCCATAGGCTTCCCATTTGCTGGCTCCACCACCCCTCTCAAGTACTTTCTCCCCATTTGTCCATGGCATCCATGCATCATGCCTCTTCTTGTGTTAAGCCCTCCCAAGAGCATGGACCACGTACTAGTATACATCCACTGTTCCCATTTTAAAACCATTTTGGGACCCACTTTTTTCATTCAGCACTCTACACAGTGCTCATGCATTTACCAGCTCCGTCTAGCAAAGTAACCACTGCTTGTCCACCGCTCCCTACTGTTTGCTATTCATTCTTCCCTCCCACCCTCCCTGCTGCTCCATCCATAGCTCTTGCATGTGTTGCAAAATTGCTCTTCCCCTCAGCATTTTTTCTTGTTCATTTGTGTCTCAACACGTCACACGAGTGCTCATGTTTTCATTCGCCCTATCTCCGGTAGTCTTTCCCCACTCGCTCCATCCCAACCACAGCCAGATGACACTTACACAGAACACGCTGCTTTATCTGGGAGGAAATCGATCTTACAGCAATAAACAAGACATCAGTCTTCCTCCCCTTGTGGCTTCTGGTACAGCATGGTTGCTGCTCGCCCAGACACAGACAATCCACTTTGCAGTATTGTAAAATTGCAGCTGGTTTTTATTTTCAGTTTTATTCCATTAATCTCCTGTGATCTCTTCATCGATCACAGTTTGGATGCGATACTACCTCCATGGCCCCCCATGTACCAGCACTCTGAATTCCTGAACCACATTCACACCAGCACGCTTCATTTCCTCTTGTTCAAAGTCTCCATTATACCATCCTTTTTTGCCGTTTGGAGAAAGCAAGTATTACCTGCAGTTCCCTGGATTGACTCGGGTCGTGCCTAGAGAACAGGAGTTTTCAGGTCAGTAAGGGCCCATTTTCTTCCACAAAACACCTGCTGGCTTGTGGAGTCCCACAGGGCTCATCTTTGAGCTCCACACGTTACAATTCCCACATTTGGCTCCTTTCAGATATCACCTGCTCATTCGGTTTTCCTACAGTCTCTTATGCCAATGATACTCAGATCATCATTTCGCTATTCCCAGAGAAAAATTACACTTCTCTAAGACTGAGTAGCTTCCTTGAAAAGTTGAACAGTTGGACGGCAGCTAGCGGTCTAAAACTAAATAGGGGGTAAAAAAAAGGAGGTTCTGGTAGTTGAAAACAACCCAATACAATGGGAGCAATAAACTGGCCTTCATGCCACGGGGAGTGTCCCCCACCAACAACCCTGGAAGTAAAAAGCCTAGGAGCCAAACTGTACCACCAGCTTACCATGCTATCACAGGCAGGGAAGATTGCAGCATGCCGTTTTGGCCTCCGTAGAGCTCTAAGCAAAGTATTAAAATGGCTCCCACTAAAGGCCCACAGGTGTACGATTCAAGGGCTTATTTTATTCTGTTTGGACTATGGCAATTCACTTTACCTGGGCAGCCCAAAGGCTGTCATCATTAAGCTGCAAATTATCCAGAATGCAGCAGACCGTACTCTGTTGGGTATTCCAAAAACACAGTCCGCTCGTGCAGCACCCAAGACTTGGCATTGGTTGCCAATCAGTTCAAGAATAACGTTCAAGGGAATGTGCATAACACAGAACTAAACATAAGAAGGTTAATAGTATCCACCATCAGCTGGTCACCTCGTATCAGCCCAATAGAGATCTCAGATCAAATAATTCTGGTCTCTTGGATATTCCCTGGGTTAAGAGAGCCAACGGAGGAGGTCATTCTTTCACTCATCTTGCCCCTAAAAACTCTGGAACTCATTGACTTCTAGTAGAAGAATAAATGACAATTTAACCAATTTCTGAAAACATTTAAAAACTCATTTGTATACCTAAACTTGTGTTACGCTAATCTCAATGGAGGACTAGAAAAAGAAAATCGAGAACTAGAATAATATCAGTGAAACTAAACTGCCTAGCTCCTGGTCCAGCGCAATCATCGTCCCCATTTTGTTTTTTTACAAAAACTAAATTTTGCATAAATCAACATGTTATTGTCCCATCGCTTTAATAGACTTTAAAGTTACGTTTCTAGGCAGAGTAATTTTCAAAGATTCAGGTCATGGGTCAAGAGCCAAGGGATTTTGAGCGCTTGCCAACATGATTTCAGAGAGGGCCTTGGCACAGTTAAGCACTGCCAAATGTATCTGGCCTTCATGGACATCAAGTGCTTTTTGATCAGGTCAACAGATCAAAATTATGGCTGATGCTTCTAGGTATGGGACATCATTGGTTCATTTTATTTCCGTAGCTACCTTTCTGCCAGAGTAAAGTACAGACCTTTTGTAGAATGCTTCGATTCATTCAGACTGGAAAGAGGGGTGCTTCTTGCTGTATCTTAGCCTCATTGTTTGATATATACATATATATATATATATATAAACAATTTGAACACACTTTAACCAAAGCAACTACAGGGTGGGCTTATAATAAATTTCATCGCCATTCCAGCACTTGTATACGAGGGCGATGCTGTTGGCACATACCATCAACAGCTTAGGTAAACTGGTGAAAACATTTAACAAATTCAGAGCCAAACGTCAACTAGATATCAAGTCTCAGACAATGCTATATGGTAAAGAAACACTAAAAATGTGTGCCATCACAATGAACAGTAATGAGCCAACCAGGGTTTCTAGCTTTCCAAAACACATGGGTGTAGTTTTTGATGCTACCCCACACGGACATAGTAATACTACTATACGGTGACAAAAATGACCACCATCTATGGGGCACTTCAATTTGATTTCCTTAATACGTGGAACACACATAATAATCCTTTCCTCAACACCGATAAAACCAAATGTCTTACCACCGCCACCTATGGCTGGTGATATGGGCTATACTAATGTTGTATCCATACAAATTGGGGGGAAATGATTTTGCTGATGCTTACTCTCTATTCCAGAGTAGTTCCCACTTTATGCCAGGATAAGCTGCATGTACTGTATGTAGAAGATTTAAATTAGGCTTCCCCTCTATTGCTTTGGATATTAATTTGGACAAAAGCATGTGCCACTTTCAACTGTGACATTAAGAATTGTGTACAGTGTAACAAATGGAGTTATATCCCTTGGTTTTCTTATGGTAAAGCTGCCCTTTACATTTTTAGGAAACAACGGAATTCTTTGAATATCCACCTTTCACTTGTAAGCAGGACAAACCTTGGGCAAAGAACATTTCTTGACATAGGATGACATAAGCATGAATGTTTTTAATTAAGTAAGCCCAGAATATGACAAAATCATTTACAAGGGCTTAAGATTACACCATTTACAGAGATGTAGCTAGAACACAGTATCAGTCATTGAGAGTGGGGCTCTGATTTAGATCAAGGTGAGGAACAATGTGACAAATGTTGGGTTTTCCACTGGGAAAGCATTGGTATTTGCCCTTGAGATAATACCTAGAAGCAGACGCTGCTCAATTTTATATATTTAGTAAATTGTATGAATTCTCTGTCAGGACTGGAGGCCTTGATTATAGTTAGCTTTCTTCCTTTATTCATCTCAGTGGCCTTATTAACAACAAATAACATGAAGGCAACGGAGTACAAAACCCATGAGTCCAAGCCAGAAACAAGTCCACCAATAGTATGCCTCACCTCTATAAGAATATCCCTAAGGAACAGTACTTTTCCTTTCTTGGCTGCTCAGCAGCAAGATAAGTGCTTTCCTTGATAATGTTCTTAAAATGCAAGTAAATTTAGACTCGTAGTTTCACTGTAATACGACGATTTGTATGTTATTTGCTCATTTGATTGATTTTTTTTATGGGCTTGTGTTTATGTTTTGCAAGAGCTTGGGAGCTCCTTACTCTGCCTCAGAGGGTGCTCTGGCACTTACCCGAGCGCAGGTGGGCATCTGCAAGCGCTGCAATCACATTTTGCCACGGTTCTCCCTGCCATGCGGCCGGCCCTCAAATAATACTGGGCGGGTGGCCTTTTTCCATTCACACCACTTAGCCCGGTCAGTGCGGTCACCTTTAGTCACCTCTAGATGTGCTGCAGGCACAGAGACAATTGGACCTCTAGTAGGGCTTTAAGTGAGCTGGGTCCTGCTGGTGCTCAGCACCGGCAGTTCTAAAAACCAGGTGCTCAGACAGATCCCTATCAAGCTCGCCATTTTTGTCCTAACCCTCAGGGTGAAAAGAAATCCTAACTGTTCATTGTAGTTGTAATATTACCTAGTTGTAGTATATATTTGGATGTAATGACCGAAAGAAGCATCAAAGTACCAGTTGGGCAGCACACTATGCTAAGCACAGATTTTTAGCTTAGGTTGTTAACCATGCTCTTACATAGGCCACGCCCCAATGAAAGACACTCCAGTTTTTTCATCCAACTTAAAGCCCTGGCCTCTAGTCTTATCCACCTTACATTCTGGTACCGCACAGTCAACGAACCGCACTGCTTTCTCTCTTGCCATGGCAGTTTGCTGCATCACAAGGGCATTCATATGTTGTTTAGTCTTGTTCCAAGCCCTATTCCTCTCTCACAGATAGCTTGTTAGTATGCTGGATCCACACTTCCCAGTGGACAGCTGCTGTGTTTTTGTAGGCCTTTCCTAGCCCAGGTACTCTCCACCTGGTGGATCCAAGGGACGAGTACACACAGGTAACATCATAATTATGACCTTCACAAGGTTTCTTGCATAGCCCCAGTTGCCAGTTAACATAGCATACCCCAAATGGAAGAAGCAGGGAGGGAAGAGCTAACTGCTCAGGAAGGTAAGGAACCCTCTCCTCTCCTCTCCCCTCCCCCCCCCCTCAGCTTTACACAGCTTTACCCCCGATGGCGGGGAAGAGTTAGTCCATCAACAGGCTTTTGAGCCTCAGAGGGTTCCTAACAAGCGAGTCAAGGACTGAGCTGTGAGAGTTGATACTTTCAAACAGCTGCATCAAGTGTTTCTGAAGCGCTGCACCAGTGATTTGCTCAAACAGTCAGATCCCCTACTGCCTTGGCAGACCCCCCACCCCTGTTCGAGGAGAGCACCTTACCTCCAGGTGATGATGAGGACAATAGGGAAGACTTCGGAGTCCCTGATAAATAGGATTCTGATGAACCACGGCCCTGTAGGCTGTGAAGAGAGGCAAGAGGCCTTAAGCATCCCAGGCTTGAATCTCCTCCCAATGTAGGAACGACAAGGTCAGAAATAGATCGAAAGTATGTTGGACCCGGAGAACATCTACCAACCCTGGTCAGCAGAGTGTGCTTCGGCAGGAAAGGTGGCACAATATATGGGCAGCTGAATTAGGAAGCCAATAGATCAAGAGGATAACGGCTGTCTGCGGGCAAAGTGCCTATGGCTATCCCTCGATGGCAAGGTCACTTGCAGGTTGGAGACCTATAGCAAGCTGGCCACCTTTATTCTCAAATTCATTAGGGACCACATTAAGGGGACTGATCGGTCTTGGAAGGCTTGCAAGGCAAGCTACTGGACAGCCTGTGGACGCTCAATTCCCGGCATGGCCAAAGGCAAAAGTATCTGGCAACCTAATTTCACCAGAGATTCTCTCGGGATGGAGCCAATGGGCCACATGCTTCCTTGGGAACTGTAACCGCACCTTCTCTACTGAGAGGAGACGCTCCTTCCTGATCAAGTTAGACCCTAAGCTGGGGGAGCTGCATCACAGGCAGGGACAAATGGGGCTCTCTTCAGTGACCCTATTGTGAAACAACTTGCAAGTTTTTTACCACTTTCTCATCACTGGATGAAGTGCAGCAGTCAATAAAGGTGTTTGGCAAGCAGGTTTTTTGTGGGGGCTGGTGGAGGCAGGGGCTGCCCCTATTCCCTGCAACCCCCACAAAACCACCAATATCAGAAACAATTCAGCTGTCTTTCCCCCTCCCAAACAGAGGTCGAGAAGGCAGAGGATCTTTATGAGGTGCTACCAGAGCCGCTGATGGAAGTTCAGGCAAGGAATATCCTTTCTTTCAATCCAAAATTATGGGGATGCTTAGGCCTATTACTTCAAAAGTGGGGTCAGTGAAAGGCCATGCCTGTGTGCTGCACAGTTATACTTCCAGATAGTTTTTATACGGTGCTGGTGTAACGGAAAAGGCCAGTGTCCATTACTTTCTCAGAGACTGAAAACCACATGATCACGCAAAAGGTGACCTCTCTTCTCGACAAGGTAGCCATTATGCATTTAGTTTTACACCCCACTAGACTCCTAAGCAATCTACTCCTGCTTGTACAGAAAGACAAAAGTCAGTGACTAATGAATAACCTGAAAATAATCTGCTAAGAGGCATCATCCTGCCAGTCGACTGAAGAACGCCTATGTCAAAATACCAATATTACCACTCCATTGCAAGTTTCTACAGTTAAGATGGGAGAGGCAGGTCTATGATTTAGCAGCGGTTCCATTCGGACTTTCTTTCGCTTCCTAGTGCTTCACAAAGGTGTTCGAACTGGTGATGGAGATACTATTATCCAGGGGTGTTTGGGTGATTATCTGGATGACATCTTAGTCCTGCATCAGGATACAACCCGATTTTGAGAGAAACTGGAGGTGACAAGTCACCTCCTGCAGGATCTCAGATTCATTATCAACAAATTAGTTCAATCCTTCTCAATCAATGTGTTTCCTGGGTTTCCTCATGGATTCAATAAAACAGACACAGGAAAAAGTTGATGAGACAGGAGCTGAGAGGCACTGCAGAGAAGGAGTATGTCTTTCTCAAGTACCTGGACCAAACTGTAGGACTTCTCGCATCCTTGAGAAGTGTAATTTTTCCCAGGCCTCATGGTCTAAGTGAGTATCTTTTCCCTAGGTAGTGTTGCTACCAGTTTGAGGCCAGTAATAAGGTCACACTATGGTTCAGATTACAGGAATATATTAAATAAATGGCAAGATGTGACTACTGTCAGAGCAAACAAAGGGCAACAGGGCATCTCTTATTTACAGTCACAAGGAACACATCACGGTGATTGGTAAGCTGAGTTTTGTCGCTAACCAGTAAAAAAAAAAAAATCTGAGTAAAAAAGCTCATGCTAAGAGCGTGAGATTTCAGGATGGGCCCCTGTGATCCGAGGGGACTTTTTCTCAAGTGTGACACTTGCAATCATTCAGTCAAATGTCAACTTGGTGCTCAAAAGGAAGAAGGTCTTATTTCACAGTGGTAACATTCTGGGATTCAGAGTGGTTAGCTGTCAAGTTATTTATGATCAGAAAGTGGCAACATAAATACAGGCCGAAATGGAACAATAACTTTTCAAGACTTTGCTTACTCTTTGTACAGGTCATAGAATATCCTAATTAGCATTCATAAAAAGTTTCCGAACTAACATCCCTATAATTGGGCAAAATAACTTTAATTCAAGCAGTTACACAAGATTGAGGAATGTACCATTTTAAGAATGAAGATGGATTTTTGGAAAATTTTGTACCTAATCTCTATTCTAGTCAATGACACATTTAAGAACGAAAACAAAAATAAACAAAGATTAATCCATGTTTTGGACATTTACTGTAGAGCAATGGGGCTTGCCTTTTATAGTAGTAGGGTTTTCACAAAATGAAATGGCCTTTTTCCTGAACTTAAAGAGAAACTCAAAAGAGACAATGAGAACAAGGGCACAAAAGCATCACATGACAACTAGCAGAAGCGAGCATATGCTGCATTCAATATCAGTGCTTAATTTGTGCTTGTTGTTTCCGGTGCTGAGCACTGGCCCTCATTTTTAAGGGCCGGCGCTTAGTCTTCTGCCTTAAGCATTTGCTGCGAGCAAAAGACATATGGGAAAGACCGAGAAAGACAAAAACAAAAAAGCGTCACAGTGGGAGAAAGCAGAAAGCTGCAGAGTGAGCTGAAGGGGCAGTGAGTGGCTTTAAATGAATTGAAGAGGCCCGAGACAGCTTCAGGATTACGCTGCCTCAATATTCTGTGATCACACATTTAATTGCAGCAGCTGCGTGATTAAGAGGAGGGCTTTGGGCACCGGCACATTTTTATTTACAAATTAAACACGGATTCACATAGAATATTTGAGACACATAGTGGGCAAACAGCACTGCACTCCACTCAAATAACCATCATCTGAGTGTATGAAGCCAAGCCAACAAAAAACTATAAACAAGAGTCTTGAGAAGGTCAATGAAAAACAAATATGGGTAGCCAAACACAATAATTTTAAAGCATAATAGTTTGAAAGCTGAAAAGTATGGTACTCATTCTTCATCAGAACTTAATTCCAAAACAGTTGTTTAACAACTAGTTGAGACAAATTAGGAGGTGGAACAATATGCCTGGGCAATCTTTTATTAAAAATATTTTAATAATGCTTTGTTCCAACCCATCAGACTACGCATACAACCAAAACATAGAATCCACACATACACAACTGCATGATGTACAATGCAGCACAATCATATCTGACAAGTATCAGTTATGAAATGCAATTTAGCCAAACCAAATGGAATAATGTTGAAAGCAAAATTAAAAACCTAAGTATGGCATGAACACAAGAGACATGGAGTAGCAGTCTGGTTACGGTCATAGGATTTTTTTTTTTTCTTTAATTGGGAGATACAATGTGTGCAAAGCCCAGAATGTTTGAACATTTTAGAAGTCAACTTTCCAACCCAACAACTGTAGTGCATGATACTACAAGTATCTGAACCTTAAACTGATTTAACTTGCAAGATGCACTTTGATAAACAGGTTACTTACTCAAGGAATACAGGTTGCATTCAATTTATACATTTCAGAAATAAATGCCGTAACTAAAGCATAATGCAAGGCAAAAAAAAGAAATGCAGTTAATTGTCTTCAACGTTCCGTAGATTATATAAATACTAGTATGACACTGAAAAGTATAACATGAAACGTAATTTGCAGCAAAAGAACAAAAACAATACTTATTTGCATATGTGGGTCAATGAATCAGTAACAGCCCATTTTGGTAAGAAAAGAAAAGCTAACAAAAAAAGACAAAACACCAACAAAAGAAAATGATCATCAAATGGCTAGGATTTAGATTTTGTGACTGCAAGCGACTTCCTCTTTAACAGAAGATGGGGTACAGTAAAGGTATACAATTCCACTATCCCCAACATAAAATACACTCACGGCTTGGAGTAAGTGCTTCCAACAGGTTTTGGGACAAGTTCATCTCCGGAGACTGACTCCTCCGACTCACTGTCGGATCCGGTAGCAAAAAAACGTGACATCCTGAGTGAATGACTCTTCTATGCCAACCTTTGAAAGAAAAGGAAGAGAGAGTCAAAATAAAAAGCATAAAGAGAGAATAAGAAAATGTAGTAATTCCGGTGGAGCAGACGTCAAACAAACTGAAACATGTCTTGAGAAGAGGCAGCTCGAAAAAGGCAATAAAAGGACAGACGAGTCAAGATGGGAAAAAAGGACGGATTGAGAACAAGAAAACAAATCTGGAAAATCATGCATGTTTAGAATTGAAAGATAATACGACACAGGGATCGAGCAGAAAACAGTTCAAGAGAACTTTAGATCTGTCCAAAATAGGTGTACACCCATCAAGTGAGGACTTCTCTTTTGGCAGCAGACAACTACGTTTTTGTGGCTGGCACCAGCCGAAGAGATCAATTGAGCACTTTTGAAACTTCTTCAAATTAAAAAAAAAAAAAAAAAAACAGGAACGACAGTGGAATACTGTGAGGATCTGGAATATAGCTTCTCCCACTGGAAGTAATTCAGAGGGTCTTTGTAAGGAAATGCCTCCTTGGCATGGTTACCCCCTGACTTTTTGCCTTTGCTGATGCTATGTTTTGAATTGAAAGTGTGCTGAGGCCTGCTAACCAGGCCCCAGCACCAGTGTTCTTTCCCTAACCTGTACTTTTGATTCCACAATTGGCACACCCTGGCATCCAGATAAGTCCCTTGTAACTGGTACCTCTGGTACCAAGGGCCCTGATGCCAGGGAAGGTCTCTAAGGGCTGCAGCATGTATTATGCCACCCTAGAGACCCCTCACTCAGCACAGACACACTGCTTACCAGCTTGTGTGTGCTAGTGAGGACAAAACGAGTAAGTCGACATGGCACTCCCCTCAGGGTGCCATGCCAGCCTCTCACTGCCTATGCAGTATAGGTAAGACACCCCTCTAGCAGGCCTTACAGCCCTAAGGCAGGGTGCACTATACCATAGGTGAGGGTACCAGTGCATGAGCACTGTGCCCCTACAGTGTCTAAGCAAAACCTTAGACATTGTAAGTGCAGGGTAGCCATAAGAGTATATGGTCTGGGAGTCTGTCAAACACGAACTCCACAGCACCATAATGGCTACACTGAAAACTGGGAAGTTTGGTATCAAACTTCTCAGCACAATAAATGCACACTGATGCCAGTGTACATTTTATTGTAAAATACACCACAGAGGGCACCTTAGAGGTGCCCCCTGAAACCTAACCGACTATCTGTGTAGGCTGACTGGTTCCAGCAGCCTGCCACACTAGAGACATGTTGCTGGCCCCATGGGGAGAGTGCCTTTGTCACTCTGAGGCCAGTAACAAAGCCTGCACTGGGTGGAGATGCTAACACCTCCCCCAGGCAGGAGCTGTAACACCTGGCGGTGAGCCTCAAAGGCTCACCCCTTTGTCACAGCACCGCAGGACACTCCAGCTTAGTGGAGTTGCCCGCCCCCTCCGGCCACGGCCCCCACTTTTGGCGGCAAGGCTGGAGGAAACAAAGAACAACAAGGAGGAGTCACTGGCCAGTCAGGACAGCCCCTAAGGTGTCCTGAGCTGAAGTGACTCCAACTTTTAGAAATTCTCCATCTTGCAGATGGAGGATTCCCCCAATAGGATTAGGGATGTGACCCCCTCCCCTTGGGAGGAGGCACAAAGAGGGTGTACCCACCCTCAGGGCTAGTAGCCATTGGCTACTAACCCCCCAGACCTAAACACGCCCTTAAATTTAGTATTTAAGGGCTCCCCTGAACCTAGAAAAACAGATTCCTGCAACTAACAAGAAGAAGGACTGCTGAGCTGACAAACCCCTGCAGAGGAAGAACAGAAGACACCAACTGCCTTGGCCCCAGACTTACCGGCCTGTCTCCTGCCTTCCAAAGAAACCTGCTCCAGCGACGCTTTCCAAGGGACCAGCGACCTCTGAATCCTCTGAGGACTGCCCTGCTTCGAAAAAGACAAGAAACTCCCGAGGACAGCGGCACTGCTCCAAAAGAACTGCAACTTTGTTACAAGGAGCAGATTTAAAGACCCCTGCAACTCCCCGCAAGAAGCGTGAGACTTGCAACACTGCACCCGGCGCCCCCCACTCGACTGGTGGAAAACAACCAACTCAGGGAGGACCCTCCGGCGACTCTACGACTGAGTAACCAAAGTTGTCCCCCCTGAGCCCCCACAGCGATGCCTGCAGAGGGAATCCCCAGGCTCCCCCTGACCACGACTGTCTGAACTCCATTTCCAGACGGCTGGGAAAGACCCTGCACCCGCAGCCCCCAGCCCCTAAAGAAACGGAACTTCTGTGCAGGAGTGACCCCCAGGAGGCCCTCTCCCTTGCCCAGGTGGTGGCTACCCCGAGGAGCCCCCCCCTTGCCTGCCTGCATCGTTGAAGAGACCCCTTGGTCTCCCATTGAAAACTAAAGGAAACCCGACGCTTGTTTGCACACTGCACCCGGCCGCCCCCACGCACCTGAGGGTGTACTTTCTGTGTGGACTTGTGTCCCCCCCCGGTGCCCTACAAAACCCCCCTGGTCTGCCCTCCGAAGACGCGGGTACTTACCTGCTGGCAGACTGGAACCGGGGCACCCCCTTCTCTCCATTATAGCCTATGTGTTTTGGGCACCTCTTTGACCTTTGCACCTGACCGGCCCTGAGCTGCTGGTGTGATAACTTTAAGGTTGCTCTGAACCCCCAACGGTGGGCTATCTTGGACCAAAAACTGAAACCTGTAAGTGACTTACTTACCTGTGAAATCTAACAAAACTTTACCTCCCCAAGGAACTGTGAAAATTGCACTAAGTGCCCACTTTTAAAACAGCTTATTGTGTTTCATGTAAAAAGTATACATGCTAAAGTAATGATTCAAAGTTCCTAGAGTACTTACCTGCAATACCTTTCAAATGAGATATTACATGTAAAATTTGAACCTGTGGTTCTTAAAATAAACTAAGAAAATATATTTTTCTATAACAAAACCTATTGGCTGGATTTGTCTCGGAGTGTGTGTTCCTCATTTATTGCCTGTGTGTATGTACAACAAATGCTTAACACTACTCCTTGGATAAGCCTACTGCTCGACCACACTACCACAAAATAGAGCATTAGTATTATCTCTTTTTACCACTATTTTACCTCTAAGGGGAACCCTTGGACTCTGTGCATGCTATTCCTTACTTTGAAATAGCACATATAGAGTCAACTTCCTACATTGGTGGATCAGCGGTGGGGTACTAGACTTTGCATTTGCTGGACTACTCAGCCAATACCTGATCACACGACAAATTCCAAAAATTGTCAATAGAAATTGATTTTTGCAATTTGAAATTTTCCTAAATTCTTTAAAGTCCTGCTAGGGCCTTGTGTTAGTCCCTGTTAGCATTGCTTTTAGAAGTTTAAAAGTTTGGTAAAAGTTTGAATTAGATTCTAGAACTAGTTTTAGTTTCTTAAAAAGTATTCCAACTTTTAGAAGAATAATGTCTAGTACAGATATGAATGTGGTGGAACTCGACACCACACCTTACCTCCATCTCCAGATGAAAGAGCTA
This sequence comes from Pleurodeles waltl, assembly GCF_031143425.1. Lineage (NCBI taxonomy): Eukaryota > Metazoa > Chordata > Amphibia > Caudata > Salamandridae > Pleurodeles > Pleurodeles waltl. The sequence goes on from NC_090446.1 coordinate 448,374,028, forward strand.
AGGTCACTCTGTACAATAAGAAAAATAACAATGGGCTCCAGACCTACCAAACTACAGCTCCAGGAGCTGTTGGCAGAGTATGATAGAGCTAACCCCTCTGTGGATGGCAACACAGAGGATGATGATAGTGACTTGGAGGGTGATTCCCCCCCACCAGTCCTATCTAGGGAGAACAGGGCCTCTCAAGCCCTGACTCCAACAATAATAGTCAGAGATGCTGGCTCCCTCACAGGAGGGACCAGCACCTCTGAAATCACTGAGGATAACTCCAGTGAAGAGGACATCCAGTTAGCCAGGATGGCCAAAACATTGGCTTTGGAAAGACAGATCCTAGCCATAGAAAGGGAAAGACAAGAGATGGGCCTAGGACCCATCAATGGTGGCAGCAACATAAATAGGGTCAGAGATTCTCCTGACATGTTGAAAATCCCCAAAGGGATTGTAACAAAATATGAAGATGGTGATGACATCACCAAATGGTTCACAGCTTTTGAGAGGGCTTGTGTAACCAGAAAAGTGAACAAATCTCACTGGGGTGCTCTCCTTTGGGAAATGTTCACAGGAAAGTGTAGGGATAGACTCCTCACACTCTCTGGAAAAGATGCAGAATCTTATGACCTCATGAAGGGTACCCTGATTGAGGGCTTTGGATTCTCCACTGAGGAGTATAGGATTAGATTCAGGGGGGCTCAAAAATCCTCGAGCCAGACCTGGGTTGACTTTGTAGACTACTCAGTAAAAACACTAGATGGTTGGATTCAAGGCAGTGGTGTAAGTGATTATGATGGGCTGTACAATTTATTTGTGAAAGAACACCTGTTAAGTAATTGTTTCAATGATAAACTGCATCAGCATCTGGTGGACCTAGGACCAATTTCTCCCCAAGAATTGGGAAAGAAGGCGGACCATTGGGTCAAGACTAGGGTGTCCAAAACTTCCACAGGGGGTGACCAAAAGAAAGGGGTCACAAAACCTCCCCAGGGGAAAGGTGGTGAGACAGCCAAAAACAAAAATAGTAAAGAGTCTTCTACAGGCCCCCAAAAACCTGCACAGGAGGGTGGGCCCAGAGCCTCTTCACAAAACAATTCTGGGTACAAGGGTAAAAACTTTGATCCCAAAAAGGCCTGGTGTCGTAGCTGTAGTCAGTCTGGACACCAAACTGGAGACAAGGCCTGTCCCAAGAAAGATACCACTTCTAACTCCCATCCAGCTAAAACTGGAATGGCCAGTCTCCAAGTGGGATCAACAGTGTGCCCAGAGCAAATCAGGTGTCACACTGAAGCTACATTAGTCTCTGAGGGTGGGGTGGATTTAGCCACACTGGCTGCCTGGCCCCCTAACATGCAAAAATACAGGCAGCAGCTCTTAATTAATGGGACAAGTGTAGAGGGCCTGAGGGATACAGGTGCCAGTGTCACCATGGTGACAGAGAAACTGGTTTCCCCTGGCCAATACCTGACTGGACAAACTTATCCAGTCACCAATGCTGACAATCAAACTAAAGTACATCCCATGGCAATGGTAACTTTAGAGTGGGGAGGGGTCAATGGCATGAAACAGGTGGTGGTCTCCTCAAATATCCCAGTAGACTGTTTGCTTGGAAACGACCTGGAGTCCTCAGCATGGGCTGAGGTAGAACTAAAAACCCATGCAGCCATGCTGGGTATCCCTGAACTGGTGTGTGTCAAGACTAGGGCACAGTGCAAGGCACAGGGTGAAAAAGTAGAGCTGGAGTCTGGAAAAATGGCCCAGCCTACCAAGAGGAAAGGAAAGTCAGCTGGGAAACCAGCTGCAACACAACACCAAAAAGAGAACCTCTCTTCTCAGGAAGAAGTTCTGCCCTCTGAGGGAACTGAGCCTATGGAACTGGAACCTTATCAGGTTGAGCTCTTAGGCCCAGGGGGACCCTCAAGGGAAGAGTTGTGTAAGGGACAAGAAACCTGTCCCTCTCTTGAAGGCCTTAGGCAGCAAGCTCCTGAAGAGTCCAAAGGCAAGAAAAATGGAACACATAGGGTCTATTGGGAAGATGGACTCCTGTACACTGAGGCAAGAGATCCCAAACCTGGTGCCACTAGGAGAGTGGTAGTGCCTCACAGTTTCAGAGAGTTTATCCTGACCTTAGCCCATGATATTCCCCTTGCTGGGCATTTGGGACAAACCAAGACGTGGGAGAGGTTAGTCAACCACTTCTACTGGCCCAATATGTCCCAGAAGGTTAAGGAGTTTTGCCTCTCCTGCCCCACCTGTCAAGCCAGTGGTAAGACAGGTGGGCATCCAAAGGCCCCCCTCATTCCACTTCCAGTGGTGGGGGTCCCCTTTGAAAGAGTGGGTGTGGACATAGTTGGTCCGCTAGAACCTCCCACAGCCTCAGGAAATATGTACATCCTAGTAGTAGTGGATCATGCTACTAGGTATCCTGAAGCTATTCCCCTTAGGTCAACTACTGCCCCTGCAGTAGCCAAGGCCCTCATTGGTATCTTTACCAGAGTGGGCTTCCCTAAGGAGGTGGTGTCTGACCGAGTTACCAACTTCATGTCAGCATACCTAAAACACATGTGGAATGAATGAGGGGTGACTTATAAATTCACTACACCATATCATCCACAAACTAATGGCCTTGTTGAGAGATTCAACAAGACATTAAAGGGCATGATCATGGGGCTCCCAGAGAAACTCAAAAGGAGATGGGATGTCCTCTTGCCATGGCTGCTTTTCGCTTACAGAGAGGTGCCTCAGAAGGGAGTAGGATTCTCACCCTTTGAACTTCTGTTTGGCCACCCTGTAAGGGGACCACTTGCTCTTGTTAAAGAAGGCTGGGAGAGACCTCTTCATGAGCCTAAACAAGACATAGTGGACTATGTACTTGGCCTTCGCTCAAGAATGGCAGAGTACATGGAAAAGGCAAGTAAAAACCTTGAGGCCAACCAACAACTCCAGAAGTTGTGGTATGACCAAAAGGCTGCACTGGTTGAATTTCAACCAGGGCAGAAAGTCTGGGTTCTGGAGCCTGTGGCTCCCAGGGCACTCCAGGACAAATGGAGTGGCCCTTACCCAGTACTAGAAAGGAAGAGTCAGGTCACCTACCTGGTGGACCTGGGCACAAGCAGGAGCCCCAAGAGGGTGATCCATGTAAACCGCCTTAAGCTCTTCCATGACAGGGCTGATGTAAATCTGTTGATGGTGACAGATGAGGACCAGGAAGCTGAGAGTGAACCTCTCCCTGATCTCCTCTCATCAGACCCTAAAGATGGCTCAGTAGATGGAGTGATCTACTCAGACACCCTCTCTAGCCAACAGCAGTCTGACTGTAGGAAGGTCCTGCAGCAGTTTGCTGAACTCTTTTCCCTAACCCCTGGTCAGACACACCTGTGTACCCATGATGTGGACACAGGAGACAGCATGCCTGTCAAAAACAAAATATTTAGACAGTCTGACCAAGTTAAGGAAAGCATCAAGGTGGAAGTCCACAAGATGCTGGAATTGGGAGTAATTGAGTACTCTGACAGCCCCTGGGCTAGCCCAGTGGTCTTAGTCCCCAAACCTCACACCAAAGAAGGAAAGAGAGAGATGAGGTTTTGTGTGGACTACAGAGGTCTCAACTCTGTCATCAAGACAGATGCCCATCCCATTCCTAGAGCTGATGAGCTAATAGACAAATTAGGGGCTGCCAAATTCTTAAGTACCTTTGACTTAATAGCAGGGTACTGGCAAATCAAAATGGCCCCTGGAGCATAAGAAAAGACAGCATTCTCCACACCGGATGGGCATTATCAGTTCACTGTTATGCCCTTTGGTTTAAAGAATGCCCCTGCCACCTTCCAAAGGTTGGTGAATCAAGTCCTTGCTGGGTTGGAATCCTTTAGTGCAGCTTATCTTGATATTGCTGTCTTCAGCTCCACCTGGCAGGACCACCTGGTCCACCTGAAGAAGGTTTTGAAGGCTCTGCAATCTGCAGGCCTCTCTATCAAGGCATCCAAATGCCAGATAGGGCAGGAAACTGTGGTTTACTTGGGACACCTTGTAGGTGGAGGCCAAGTTCAGCCACTCCAGCCTAAGATCCAGACTATTCTGGACTGGGCAGCTCCAAAAACCCAGACTCAAGTCAGGGCATTCCTTGGCTTGACTGGGTACTATAGGAGGTTTGTGAAGGGATATGGATCCATTGTGACAGCCCTCACAGAACTCACCTCCAAGAAAATGCCCAAGAAAGTAAACTGGACTGTAGAATGCCAACAGGCCTTTGACACCCTGAAGCAAGCTATGTGCACAGCACCAGTTCTAAAAGCTCCAGATTACTCCAAGCAATTCATTGTGCAAACAGATGCCTCTGAACATGGGATAGGGGCAGTTTTGTCCCAAACAAATGATGATGGCCTTGACCAGCCTGTTGCTTTCATTAGCAGGAGGATACTCCCCAGGGAGCAGCGTTGGAGTGCCATTGAGAGGGAGGCCTTTGCTGTGGTTTGGTCCCTGAAGAAGTTGAGACCATACCGCTTTGGTACTCACTTCCTAGTTCAAACTGACCACAGACCTCTCAGATGGCTGATGAAAATGAAAGGTGAAAATCCAAAACTGTTGAGGTGGTCCATCTCCCTACAGGGAATGGACTTTATAGTGGAACACAGACCTGGGACTGCCCATGCCAATGCAGATGGCCTTTCCAGGTTCTTCCACTTAGAAAATGAAGACTCTGTTGGGAAAGGTTAGTCTCATCCTCTTTCGTTTGGGGGGGGGGGGGGGGGGGGGAGGGGGTTGTGTAAGGAAATGCCTCCTTGGCATGGTTACCCCCTGACTTTTTGCCTTTGCTGATGCTATGTTTTGAATTGAAAGTGTGCTGAGGCCTGCTAACCAGGCCCCAGCACCAGTGTTCTTTCCCTAACCTGTACTTTTGATTCCACAATTGGCACACCCTGGCATCCAGATAAGTCCCTTGTAACTGGTACCTCTGGTACCAAGGGCCCTGATGCCAGGGAAGGTCTCTAAGGGCTGCAGCATGTATTATGCCACCCTAGAGACCCCTCACTCAGCACAGACACACTGCTTACCAGCTTGTGTGTGCTAGTGAGAACAAAATGAGTAAGTCGACATGGCACTCCCCTCAGGGTGCCATGCCAGCCTCTCACTGCCTATGCAGTATAGGTAAGACACCCCTCTAGCAGGCCTTACAGCCCTAAGGCAGGGTGCTCAGGGGAACCCTTGGACTCTGTGCATGCTATTCCTTACTTTGAAATAGCACATATAGAGTCAACTTCCTACATTGGTGGATCAGCGGTGGGGTACTAGACTTTGCATTTGCTGGACTACTCAGCCAATACCTGATCACACGACAAATTCCAAAAATTGTCAATAGAAATTGATTTTTGCAATTTGAAATTTTCCTAAATTCTTTAAAGTCCTGCTAGGGCCTTGTGTTAGTCCCTGTTAGCATTGCTTTTAGAAGTTTAAAAGTTTGGTAAAAGTTTGAATTAGATTCTAGAACTAGTTTTAGTTTCTTAAAAAGTATTCCAACTTTTAGAAGAATAATGTCTAGTACAGATATGAATGTGGTGGAACTCGACACCACACCTTACCTCCATCTCCAGATGAAAGAGCTAAGGTCACTCTGTACAATAAGAAAAATAACAATGGGCTCCAGACCTACCAAACTACAGCTCCAGGAGCTGTTGGCAGAGTATGATAGAGCTAACCCCTCTGTGGATGGCAACACAGAGGATGATGATAGTGACTTGGAGGGTGATTCCCCCCCACCAGTCCTATCTAGGGAGAACAGGGCCTCTCAAGCCCTGACTCCAACAATAATAGTCAGAGATGCTGGCTCCCTCACAGGAGGGACCAGCACCTCTGAAATCACTGAGGATAACTCCAGTGAAGAGGACATCCAGTTAGCCAGGATGGCCAAAACATTGGCTTTGGAAAGACAGATCCTAGCCATAGAAAGGGAAAGACAAGAGATGGGCCTAGGACCCATCAATGGTGGCAGCAACATAAATAGGGTCAGAGATTCTCCTGACATGTTGAAAATCCCCAAAGGGATTGTAACAAAATATGAAGATGGTGATGACATCACCAAATGGTTCACAGCTTTTGAGAGGGCTTGTGTAACCAGAAAAGTGAACAAATCTCACTGGGGTGCTCTCCTTTGGGAAATGTTCACAGGAAAGTGTAGGGATAGACTCCTCACACTCTCTGGAAAAGATGCAGAATCTTATGACCTCATGAAGGGTACCCTGATTGAGGGCTTTGGATTCTCCACTGAGGAGTATAGGATTAGATTCAGGGGGGCTCAAAAATCCTCGAGCCAGACCTGGGTTGACTTTGTAGACTACTCAGTAAAAACACTAGATGGTTGGATTCAAGGCAGTGGTGTAAGTGATTATGATGGGCTGTACAATTTATTTGTGAAAGAACACCTGTTAAGTAATTGTTTCAATGATAAACTGCATCAGCATCTGGTGGACCTAGGACCAATTTCTCCCCAAGAATTGGGAAAGAAGGCGGACCATTGGGTCAAGACTAGGGTGTCCAAAACTTCCACAGGGGGTGACCAAAAGAAAGGGGTCACAAAACCTCCCCAGGGGAAAGGTGGTGAGACAGCCAAAAACAAAAATAGTAAAGAGTCTTCTACAGGCCCCCAAAAACCTGCACAGGAGGGTGGGCCCAGAGCCTCTTCACAAAACAATTCTGGGTACAAGGGTAAAAACTTTGATCCCAAAAAGGCCTGGTGTCGTAGCTGTAGTCAGTCTGGACACCAAACTGGAGACAAGGCCTGTCCCAAGAAAGATACCACTTCTAACTCCCATCCAGCTAAAACTGGAATGGCCAGTCTCCAAGTGGGATCAACAGTGTGCCCAGAGCAAATCAGGTGTCACACTGAAGCTACATTAGTCTCTGAGGGTGGGGTGGATTTAGCCACACTGGCTGCCTGGCCCCCTAACATGCAAAAATACAGGCAGCAGCTCTTAATTAATGGGACAAGTGTAGAGGGCCTGAGGGATACAGGTGCCAGTGTCACCATGGTGACAGAGAAACTGGTTTCCCCTGGCCAATACCTGACTGGACAAACTTATCCAGTCACCAATGCTGACAATCAAACTAAAGTACATCCCATGGCAATGGTAACTTTAGAGTGGGGAGGGGTCAATGGCATGAAACAGGTGGTGGTCTCCTCAAATATCCCAGTAGACTGTTTGCTTGGAAACGACCTGGAGTCCTCAGCATGGGCTGAGGTAGAACTAAAAACCCATGCAGCCATGCTGGGTATCCCTGAACTGGTGTGTGTCAAGACTAGGGCACAGTGCAAGGCACAGGGTGAAAAAGTAGAGCTGGAGTCTGGAAAAATGGCCCAGCCTACCAAGAGGAAAGGAAAGTCAGCTGGGAAACCAGCTGCAACACAACACCAAAAAGAGAACCTCTCTTCTCAGGAAGAAGTTCTGCCCTCTGAGGGAACTGAGCCTATGGAACTGGAACCTTATCAGGTTGAGCTCTTAGGCCCAGGGGGACCCTCAAGGGAAGAGTTGTGTAAGGGACAAGAAACCTGTCCCTCTCTTGAAGGCCTTAGGCAGCAAGCTCCTGAAGAGTCCAAAGGCAAGAAAAATGGAACACATAGGGTCTATTGGGAAGATGGACTCCTGTACACTGAGGCAAGAGATCCCAAACCTGGTGCCACTAGGAGAGTGGTAGTGCCTCACAGTTTCAGAGAGTTTATCCTGACCTTAGCCCATGATATTCCCCTTGCTGGGCATTTGGGACAAACCAAGACGTGGGAGAGGTTAGTCAACCACTTCTACTGGCCCAATATGTCCCAGAAGGTTAAGGAGTTTTGCCTCTCCTGCCCCACCTGTCAAGCCAGTGGTAAGACAGGTGGGCATCCAAAGGCCCCCCTCATTCCACTTCCAGTGGTGGGGGTCCCCTTTGAAAGAGTGGGTGTGGACATAGTTGGTCCGCTAGAACCTCCCACAGCCTCAGGAAATATGTACATCCTAGTAGTAGTGGATCATGCTACTAGGTATCCTGAAGCTATTCCCCTTAGGTCAACTACTGCCCCTGCAGTAGCCAAGGCCCTCATTGGTATCTTTACCAGAGTGGGCTTCCCTAAGGAGGTGGTGTCTGACCGAGTTACCAACTTCATGTCAGCATACCTAAAACACATGTGGAATGAATGAGGGGTGACTTATAAATTCACTACACCATATCATCCACAAACTAATGGCCTTGTTGAGAGATTCAACAAGACATTAAAGGGCATGATCATGGGGCTCCCAGAGAAACTCAAAAGGAGATGGGATGTCCTCTTGCCATGGCTGCTTTTCGCTTACAGAGAGGTGCCTCAGAAGGGAGTAGGATTCTCACCCTTTGAACTTCTGTTTGGCCACCCTGTAAGGGGACCACTTGCTCTTGTTAAAGAAGGCTGGGAGAGACCTCTTCATGAGCCTAAACAAGACATAGTGGACTATGTACTTGGCCTTCGCTCAAGAATGGCAGAGTACATGGAAAAGGCAAGTAAAAACCTTGAGGCCAACCAACAACTCCAGAAGTTGTGGTATGACCAAAAGGCTGCACTGGTTGAATTTCAACCAGGGCAGAAAGTCTGGGTTCTGGAGCCTGTGGCTCCCAGGGCACTCCAGGACAAATGGAGTGGCCCTTACCCAGTACTAGAAAGGAAGAGTCAGGTCACCTACCTGGTGGACCTGGGCACAAGCAGGAGCCCCAAGAGGGTGATCCATGTAAACCGCCTTAAGCTCTTCCATGACAGGGCTGATGTAAATCTGTTGATGGTGACAGATGAGGACCAGGAAGCTGAGAGTGAACCTCTCCCTGATCTCCTCTCATCAGACCCTAAAGATGGCTCAGTAGATGGAGTGATCTACTCAGACACCCTCTCTAGCCAACAGCAGTCTGACTGTAGGAAGGTCCTGCAGCAGTTTGCTGAACTCTTTTCCCTAACCCCTGGTCAGACACACCTGTGTACCCATGATGTGGACACAGGAGACAGCATGCCTGTCAAAAACAAAATATTTAGACAGTCTGACCAAGTTAAGGAAAGCATCAAGGTGGAAGTCCACAAGATGCTGGAATTGGGAGTAATTGAGTACTCTGACAGCCCCTGGGCTAGCCCAGTGGTCTTAGTCCCCAAACCTCACACCAAAGAAGGAAAGAGAGAGATGAGGTTTTGTGTGGACTACAGAGGTCTCAACTCTGTCATCAAGACAGATGCCCATCCCATTCCTAGAGCTGATGAGCTAATAGACAAATTAGGGGCTGCCAAATTCTTAAGTACCTTTGACTTAATAGCAGGGTACTGGCAAATCAAAATGGCCCCTGGAGCATAAGAAAAGACAGCATTCTCCACACCGGATGGGCATTATCAGTTCACTGTTATGCCCTTTGGTTTAAAGAATGCCCCTGCCACCTTCCAAAGGTTGGTGAATCAAGTCCTTGCTGGGTTGGAATCCTTTAGTGCAGCTTATCTTGATATTGCTGTCTTCAGCTCCACCTGGCAGGACCACCTGGTCCACCTGAAGAAGGTTTTGAAGGCTCTGCAATCTGCAGGCCTCTCTATCAAGGCATCCAAATGCCAGATAGGGCAGGAAACTGTGGTTTACTTGGGACACCTTGTAGGTGGAGGCCAAGTTCAGCCACTCCAGCCTAAGATCCAGACTATTCTGGACTGGGCAGCTCCAAAAACCCAGACTCAAGTCAGGGCATTCCTTGGCTTGACTGGGTACTATAGGAGGTTTGTGAAGGGATATGGATCCATTGTGACAGCCCTCACAGAACTCACCTCCAAGAAAATGCCCAAGAAAGTAAACTGGACTGTAGAATGCCAACAGGCCTTTGACACCCTGAAGCAAGCTATGTGCACAGCACCAGTTCTAAAAGCTCCAGATTACTCCAAGCAATTCATTGTGCAAACAGATGCCTCTGAACATGGGATAGGGGCAGTTTTGTCCCAAACAAATGATGATGGCCTTGACCAGCCTGTTGCTTTCATTAGCAGGAGGATACTCCCCAGGGAGCAGCGTTGGAGTGCCATTGAGAGGGAGGCCTTTGCTGTGGTTTGGTCCCTGAAGAAGTTGAGACCATACCTCTTTGGTACTCACTTCCTAGTTCAAACTGACCACAGACCTCTCAGATGGCTGATGAAAATGAAAGGTGAAAATCCAAAACTGTTGAGGTGGTCCATCTCCCTACAGGGAATGGACTTTATAGTGGAACACAGACCTGGGACTGCCCATGCCAATGCAGATGGCCTTTCCAGGTTCTTCCACTTAGAAAATGAAGACTCTGTTGGGAAAGGTTAGTCTCATCCTCTTTCGTTTGGGGGGGGTGGGGGGGGGGAGGGGGTTGTGTAAGGAAATGCCTCCTTGGCATGGTTACCCCCTGACTTTTTGCCTTTGCTGATGCTATGTTTTGAATTGAAAGTGTGCTGAGGCCTGCTAACCAGGCCCCAGCACCAGTGTTCTTTCCCTAACCTGTACTTTTGATTCCACAATTGGCACACCCTGGCATCCAGATAAGTCCCTTGTAACTGGTACCTCTGGTACCAAGGGCCCTGATGCCAGGGAAGGTCTCTAAGGGCTGCAGCATGTATTATGCCACCCTAGAGACCCCTCACTCAGCACAGACACACTGCTTACCAGCTTGTGTGTGCTAGTGAGAACAAAATGAGTAAGTCGACATGGCACTCCCCTCAGGGTGCCATGCCAGCCTCTCACTGCCTATGCAGTATAGGTAAGACACCCCTCTAGCAGGCCTTACAGCCCTAAGGCAGGGTGCACTATACCATAGGTGAGGGTACCAGTGCATGAGCACTGTGCCCCTACAGTGTCTAAGCAAAACCTTAGACATTGTAAGTGCAGGGTAGCCATAAGAGTATATGGTCTGGGAGTCTGTCAAACACGAACTCCACAGCACCATAATGGCTACACTGAAAACTGGGAAGTTTGGTATCAAACTTCTCAGCACAATAAATGCACACTGATGCCAGTGTACATTTTATTGTAAAATACACCACAGAGGGCACCTTAGAGGTGCCCCCTGAAACCTAACCGACTATCTGTGTAGGCTGACTGGTTCCAGCAGCCTGCCACACTAGAGACATGTTGCTGGCCCCATGGGGAGAGTGCCTTTGTCACTCTGAGGCCAGTAACAAAGCCTGCACTGGGTGGAGATGCTAACACCTCCCCCAGGCAGGAGCTGTAACACCTGGCGGTGAGCCTCAAAGGCTCACCCCTTTGTCACAGCACCGCAGGACACTCCAGGTTAGTGGAGTTGCCCGCCCCCTCCGGCCACGGCCCCCACTTTTGGCGGCAAGGCTGGAGGAAACAAAGAGAACAACAAGGAGGAGTCACTGGCCAGTCAGGACAGCCCCTAAGGTGTCCTGAGCTGAAGTGACTCCAACTTTTAGAAATCCTCCATCTTGCAGATGGAGGATTCCCCCAATAGGATTAGGGATGTGACCCCCTCCCCTTGGGAGGAGGCACAAAGAGGGTGTACCCACCCTCAGGGCTAGTAGCCATTGGCTACTAACCCCCCAGACCTAAACACGCCCTTAAATTTAGTATTTAAGGGCTCCCCTGAACCTAGAAAAACAGATTCCTGCAACTAACAAGAAGAAGGACTGCTGAGCTGACAAACCCCTGCAGAGGAAGAACAGAAGACACCAACTGCCTTGGCCCCAGACTTACCGGCCTGTCTCCTGCCTTCCAAAGAAACCTGCTCCAGCGACGCTTTCCAAGGGACCAGCGACCTCTGAATCCTCTGAGGACTGCCCTGCTTCGAAAAAGACAAGAAACTCCCGAGGACAGCGGCACTGCTCCAAAAGAACTGCAACTTTGTTACAAGGAGCAGATTTAAAGACCCCTGCAACTCCCCGCAAGAAGCGTGAGACTTGCAACACTGCACCCGGCGACCCCGACTCGACTGGTGGAAAACAACCAACTCAGGGAGGACCCTCCGGCGACTCTATGACTGAGTAACCAAAGTTGTCCCCCCTGAGCCCCCACAGCGACGCCTGCAGAGGGAATCCCCAGGCTCCCCCTGACCACGACTGTCTGAACTCCATTTCCAGACGGCTGGGAAAGACCCTGCACCCGCAGCCCCCAGCCCCTAAAGAAACGGAACTTCTGTGCAGGAGTGACCCCCAGGAGGCCCTCTCCCTTGCCCAGGTGGTGGCTACCCCGAGGAGCCCCCCCCTTGCCTGCCTGCATCGTTGAAGAGACCCCTTGGTCTCCCATTGAAAACTAAAGGAAACCCGACGCTTGTTTGCACACTGCACCCGGCCGTCCCCGCGCTGCTGAGGGTGTACTTTCTGTGTGGACTTGTGTCCCCCCCGGTGCCCTACAAAACCCCCCTGGTCTGCCCTACGAAGACGCGGGTACTTACCTGCTGGCAGACTGGAACCGGGGCACCCCCTTCTCTCCATTATAGCCTATGTGTTTTGGGCACCTCTTTGACCTTTGCACCTGACCGGCCCTGAGCTGCTGGTGTGATAACTTTGGGGTTGCTCTGAACCCCCAACAGTGGGCTACCTTGGACCAAAAACTGAAACCTGTAAGTGACTTACTTACCTGTGAAATCTAACAAAACTTTACCTCCCCCAGGAACTGTGAAAATTGCACTAAGTGTCCACTTTTAAAACAGCTTATTGTGTTTTATGTAAAAGGTATACATGCTAAAGTAATGATTCAAAGTTCCTAGAGTACTTACCTGCAATACCTTTCAAATGAGATATTACATGTAAAATTTGAACCTGTGGTTCTTAAAATAAACTAAGAAAAGATATTTTTCTATAACAAAACCTATTGGCTGGATTTGTCTCCGAGTGTGTGTTCCTCATTTATTGCCTGTGTGTATGTACAACAAATGCTTAACACTACTCCGTGGATAAGCCTACTGCTCGACCACACTACCACAAAATAGAGCATTAGTATTATCTATTTTTACCACTATTTTACCTCTAAGGGGAACCCTTGGACTCTGTGCATGCTATTCCTTACTTTGAAATAGCACATACAGAGCCAACTTCCTACAGTCTTCCAGTAGTTATTATTTTTTTTTTTTATCTGCACCTTGGAAACCTAACAGATCTGGCTCAACCCTACATAGTGATGTGATCTTTTACTCGGTCTACTGGAAAAAAGCCAAGTCTCTTTTCCTAAATTAATGAGGTGCAAGGTGTGGGGCAGTCTCCAGAGGTTAGGAAATGCATGCACGTCTAGTCACCTTCACCACAAGTATGACTCACACATTCAGAGGCATGCATTGATCTCTCGATCCAACCTTAATCTCACACGAGGTTAGAAAGGCTAAAACCAGAACTCTGGATCTGACTTTACTCAGACTTCAGCCGTGTGCAGATAGGCTGGAGAAGGACTAAAGGTGGGAATACCTTACCCACCCCCAACAGGAGGACCCCCTCTTCCAGCTCCTTTGGCTGATGGGAAGAGCCACGCTGGACACATAATACCACGGATCTATACTTTGGCACAATAATAAGTCTCATTAGGTATCTGGATACAAGTATACCTAGTTTTGTTTAGTGAGGCTTTGGTACTAAATGTAACCATTTCACATTTATGTTGGATTTTTGTTATTTTTTTATGTTTGTATCCTTCAAGTGATTCTTTTATGACAATGACAAAAGCTTTGTGATGACATTTCCTGTGACATAATAAATATCCTTATTAGTTACAACTACTAAGATTATTATAAAGCTTTGGCGAGGGATCCTTAGGTAAGTGAGCCTCACCCTTTAAACCTGTGCAATAGGCTGGAGTTACACGTAGATGTACAAGCAAGACTCACTCAAGTAGCCTGCATGAAGGGCTGACGTTTTAATGGCTCTCATCCATACAAATAGAGCAGTGGCTGAGACCAAGCCAGAACAGTGTTTTCTGGTAGCTCAAGACAGGGACCTAAATCACACAACTCAGAATTCAAGCCATCTACCTTATGTAAACAGAGATCAGCATAACGCACAGTAGTGACAAGCTTGGCCTCATGGAGTTAATACAGTTGTTGTATTTACTGTTCATCCTATTATGTTTTTTAATTGTGTACAATGTGCCCTTACCGGCTTATCTTTTTATTTCCACACTTCTCTCCCTTTCCTGCCCATCCCCGTTCCAAGCAACTTGATATGTTCTATAGAAAGTCGCAGCATTATACTTTGACAGTTATAATACAACAGGCATTTTTGGAAGATCCCTCTCTGACACCAAAGGTTAATACATTTCTCTCTCTACACACACCTGTTTCTGAGTTGCAAAAGAAGCAAATTTTGGTGACAAGAACAGGATCACGCTGCTGTAACTGAGGAATGGATTCCTGACCACCTTGGTCCCCACTGATGACGTGTGAGTTCCCAGCCAGCCCACACAGTGGTTGGTGAAGCGTGTCAGGCACCTTGCTGTTCCTTAATCGCTCCACACAGCAACAAGCCTTTTTCTAGTCACCAATCCAGCACTCCTGCCAGAGGCTGGAACACCAGACAGCCAACAGTCCTTTGTGCCGTACATCAAAGGAGCCTTGACACTTCATGCAGAGTAGACGCCTTGCCCAGGTATCCAAAGCTACATTTTGATCAGGGCACCATTTCCACAGATCAAGCATTTTTTTTTACTCTGATCCTCAGTACTAGTTGTCTGTACGTACATTTGTACAAACTGCTCCCTTCCTACGAAATATCTTTAATTCTACCTTTTTCCAACCTTACCTGCATCTGGTGCCATCAACCCCTTGTTACTTGCCTCCCCACTAACTCTTATCACACAGTTTGATTCTCCACATACATTTTTGCAAAATATGAGAGCTCCTCCTAGTCCTCGGAAATTTTAGCGAGAAGAGTTCCAAACATGTCTCTTGCCATTATCAATAAGATGTTCGTGGAATGCAGAAAGGGCATCCTTCGGCACTGCTTGGGACCAGAGGTCGAGGACATTTTCCACACATTGATGAAAGCTGAAGCATCTGAAGGTGAAGACTGATGACTTTAAAGAGGGTTTACTGAGGCCCGAAAATAGGTTCAAACCTACAATATGCAACAACTTTAGCACTATCTCTCCTACACTAGCAGAGACAAAGACAAATCTTTTGATGAGTTGGTTACAGCACTGAGGGGACTGTCGACCATCTGCAATTTCAGAGACTCAACTCACGAGATACGTGACCAACTCATGGTCAAAACTAATAACACACACATCCAGGAGAAGCTGCGAGTTATTGAAGATCTCACACTGGACGAAGTGATCAAATCCCCAAAAGTAATTGCCATTCAGTTTCACGGGTGTAAGAGGTCAATGAAGATAAACCTGTCAACAAAACCATTGAAATGTGTAGTGTAGTCAACTAGACAGAACCTTATGGGAATAGTCCTCCTTCAGTTGTGGCAGCAGCTCACAGTCTGCGTATTATAAGTACTGTCCAGCCTCTAGTCAGACTTGTGGGCGCATGGGCTATTTTTGCTAAGTAATTTAATTGTCACCAACCAAAATATGGACGAATTTAGGAACATGGATCTACTAAGCCACCAACTATGATCTTATTTGTGTAAGAATTAAAAAAACAATCTGGATGAAGAAAAATTAAAACCACCACTGTGCACCATGCAAGTAGTGAATCAGGAGTGAAGAGTGATGGTATACTCGATCACAGTACAAAATAACACAGGAAATTTGTATTTAAAATTTCCGTCTTGAGATGGGTCTCTAACCCAGCCATCAAGGCAGTAATCTCCAATAGAAAGACAATCAAGTACAATGGTTATTTCTTCAAATCGAGCTTCAGAGGTAAAAGTGCATCCATCAAAATTTATGCAGCATACCACGATGCTTGTGGACAGTGTTGGAGGAACCAGACGTTGTTGTAAACACCAATGTTTCTGACCCAGTGGTGGCCGTTCAAGAGGAAGAGTTGAGTTCAAAATGTGTTCAAGAACTTCGACGAGCATGATTTGTGCACTATATCAAATTAATGCAAGGTTCCATACCTGTAAAATAGAGACTGAAAGGTGTCCCAGTATGCACATGGAAGGACGTACAAGAACTACTTCAGGATCTACTATCTAAATAAATAATTGAAGAGTCAGTCCTGGGTATAGTCTGTAGTTTTAAGGAAGACCCACATAACCCCACAGAAGTCTCTGTATGGGTGTAGATCTCACAGCGCTGAACTGAAACGCTGTCATCGAACATCCATTGCTGAAAGTGGCTGGACTAATTTCTCTACTTGATGTAGCAGCTGTATTTGAGTGCCCTGTGCCACGCATATCAACAGGATGAACTAGGGGAGGAGTCGGAACTGCTGATTGCCTTCATCATATTATTTGGCTTCTTTAAGTAAGAATGGATGCGGTTTGGTCTGGTGTTAGCGACTTTGGTTATTCAGCAAGCTATTAACTTAATGACATGGACAATAATGTTAGACTGTTTCAAGATGACATATACTTGTCTTCCCCAAAGACTCTCAAGAACTTTATGAGATTCTTCAACAAGTCTGCTCGGGATTGGAAAGCAATGGGCTGGTACGGACTCTTGACAACTGCAACTTGTTCAGAGATCAAGTTGAGTATTTTCGCTGCGAGTTAACAGCAGAAGTAATTACAAAAGAATTTCCGGTGAAGGTGAGCAATCTGGCATCACAGCATGTTTATAAGGAGTAATTGTTGTAATTTAGGGGGCGGTACGGATAGTACTCAAAGTCCATTCAACATTTTGAAACTGTTATGGGATCTCTTGGGCAGCTTCTATGCAAAGACCAGGAACACAATGGAGAGACGTACAAGAAAACGTTTTCAATTTAAAAAATAACATAACCAATGCCCCCTACCTAAAGGCCATTATCCACGGACATAAAATGTATCATTACGGTGGACACCAGTGCATATAGTTTGGTGGTAGTATAGTTGGAACAAAATGAATGGGTGGCTGAATGTTTCTATGTCTCATCATTGTTTACACTGTACCATTAAAAGTTGCCTTTTGATTTCCGACCCTTTTCTGGTTTCCCTTTTTCCCCTCGTTACATAGAACGCTGCAGCAATCCACTTTGACAGTTGTGACAGGTGATGTGGGTGAACTATATCTTCACATCCCTGTATCCGAGATGCAACAACAGATTATAGGGTGTTTCTTTAAAACCCTACAGAGCGAAAAAAAAGCAAAGAAAACAAAAACTAGGAAGAAATGTGTACCGTTTTAGTTTTAAAACGGGCTATTGCTATAGAAGTGAGAGACCGACGTTGTGAGCAAGCATATTGTTCTGGCGCAGAGAAGCGGGGTTGTAACCGGTGGGGAAAGGTAATCGCGATCGATTGAAAGTAAAAACGCAGCGCAGGAGGTGTGCCGTTCTTACCCATGTACCCGCCGCCCTCATTATATTTTCTGTTTTGCAGATCAGCTGCCTCTTACTTTATCCCATTTCCTATTTCCCCCTATCACCATCCTCTAGCGGCTCTCTATAAACACTCTCTCGTCCACCGTTATACACTCCCAGCACCACAGGATCATTTTTCTCTTACCTCCTAGGTTCTCCCTCTGACGCCGGTGACCACGAGAAAGAAAAAGAATTTGAAGTCGGAGGCACAGAACTCACGGTGCGCACGCGCCGCTGCTTCCTACATAAAATGGCAGCAGAATCCACCCAAGAGGCATGCCGGTAGTTGAAGTCCATTAGCAAGAAAGGGGCCACGAGAGAGTGTGTAGATGGGACAGCAAGTGGACTATAAATCCCAGTTGCAATCTACGCGCGCCTTATGACTGGTTTACGACAACTCTCAGGAACCTCTGGGAGAAGTGGTTTGTTCTGAGTTAGAGCGGCATATGGTTTCAGAGAATTACGTGAGACCGTGAAGTTTGAGAGGCATGTGTCTTGCTGAGAATTGCCAGGCTCAGAGGCCTATAGATATCTAGCCCTGGAAAGCCACTGAGTTATGTAATATAACGGTTATCTGTAGATAACATATGAACCTAAAGGGAAATCATCGAGAAGAAAGCAATGTGCAGCGAATGCTCGATGGCTGTCATAATACGAGCACACTGGGTGGTGTTAAATGTGTAACGTCTAAAAAGAAAACATTGGAAAATATCAAATCCATGTGTACAGTAAGTTACATATAAAACGTAGTCGGACTTAAACCCCAAAACAGACAGGTCATCGACATAGAAGTAGGACTGTTGAAACCGACACGCACCCGACTACAGTGAAAATAAAACATTTTCTAGTTCAGTGTCACGAAATTTCAATTCTATTAAGGACACCGAGGCGAGGATCATGCTTCACTTTCTTTACTGAAGAATAAACAGCAGCTAATCAAAAAACCTTAAACATAAAAACTATAAGATTCACCTGCAGTCCATATTGGCATCCAATCATATGCCTTTCCTTAGGAATCCAAACGAAGGAGTGAGTGAACCATAGACCTCTCCAACCGACTTCTGCCAACAGGGCACAAACCAAGAGCTGAAAACTTCTCAGATTCTCTTGATCATTAATGTATCTTTATTGTCGGAACCTAGGACAAACGGAAAACATACAAATAATACTTGTTCTGACCCAAATGGATCAACGGGTGAGTATATCAAAAAGCTCATTACAGTTTTATGTATAGATACAGATATTTATTCATACAAATATGCATTGTCTTTTATTTTATGGGCAGGATAATCCTCACCTCCATATCCTTAATAGAATTAAAAAAAATTGACTCGCAAGCTAGACATTTTTTCATTCTATGTCAGGACCGGAGGCTTCGGATTATGCTAGTTCAAAGCTGAACAACCACTGTAGATGCCACATCAACAAAAGGTTTATGATAAAATACTTTGAAGGTAGAATCCGAAGATCAGTCTTCCGCTGCCATTATGTCCCCTTAACGAGAAACTGTACAAAACCCCTTCAAGGCCATAATTCCACGAACAAAGTGTGCTCCGAATTTGGAAATGTCAATCCCAGCCTCCACTAACATCCATCTGACCCATCTGGCTAAAGATGCTGCAGATACTGGGCCAAAAGGACTCTATAATGTAATGAAATCAAATAAAGCTTTGCAGGCAACTGTTTGCAAGACAGGTCCTCATTACAAGGACAGTCTCTCTAAAAAACGTAAGACGACATCTACGTCCCATAAAGAAGAATATCTAGGCTTAGGAGGTCTAACCATTCTGATGCCCGTAGCAACTTGCATACTAATGGATGTTCACCTACAGGCTTACCCTCCAAATGGGGATGTCCTGCATAAACCACGGACCTGATATTATTAACGGTTCAATAAGCCAAACCAAGGGAAGCTAATTCTGACAAAAAGTTAACAATCAAATAAATGTTCACTCCTATGGGATTGATATGTTGTTCACCATACCAACAGACCCATCTTTTCCAAGATGATTTATATCGTTTATGTGTGGAAGGGGCCCAGGATTGGGACAAGAAAAACATTGCATTGTCTGAAACTCCTGGCATTTGCCATAGTCGCTGGAAAGTCTCCACGCCATGAGGGACAATCAAAGGATGAGGCACCCCCGCTGGATCCAGAAGCAGAGAGGGTTCGAAAGGGATGCAAATCGGTTGTGCACAAGACATTGCCATTGCCACAGGAAACCACAGTTGAGGCTTCAAAAGCGGCATCACTAAAATGATTTCGGCTACCTGTCTCCTCACCTGAGAAAGTACTCTCTGAATCATGGAAAACAGGGGAAATGCATACAGCAGCCCCATCCAACAGGATTGGAGGAAGGCATCTGATCCCGCTGTGAGGAGATCCAGTCTCCAACTGAAAAACCATGGCAGCTGTGTATTCAGTCTCAATGCAAATAGGTCTACTGAACAAGGATCCCAAAATTGGTTCAGGCTGTGAAAAATCTGCGTATTGAGTTTCCTATCGCTGCCATCCTTCAAGAAACAAGTGTTCCAGTCCGCCACCAGATTGGCGCATCCCGGGATATACTCTGCTGTCACCGAAATATGATGCTGGAGACAAAATTGTCAGAATTCCTTGGCTATCTCCACAAGAACTCATGATCTGGTATCGCCCAGGAGATTGATATATAAAACCGCTGAAAAGTTATCCATACGAAGCAGGATACAACAACTCACTTTGCGTGGAGAAAGAGATCGAATTGCAAACGCTCCAGCTAGGAGCTCCAGACGATTGACATGAGACCCCGCCTTTCTTCTGCACTAAGAAGAGTGTACTGACAAACCCTGAGGGATGTGGGTTCATTGTGACTATGGCTTTCTGGCAAAAAAGTCCCTTGACTGATGTCTCTCTGTTTGGGAAAAATGAATGGGATTTGGAGGAACTTTCTGATGATGTGAGGAGTAAAACTGTAGTCTGAATCCTCGGACCATTTGCAATACCCACAGGTCCTGAGAAATGCGTTCCCAAGCTGTAATATGCCCCTTTAGCCTTCCCTGTAGAATCATCTCTAAAAAGATAATGACTCTCACCTGTGGTTGTGCCATCTGGACCTTTGAAACTTCCTCAATTGGAGCCTCTAAAGCCATGCCTCCAACCTCTTCGTGATTGGGTAGGGTAAAATCCGGACGTGGCATAGGAATTACTTCGTCCTCATTGGGGATATGCTCCAGAGACCTAGTAAAATCCACGGCCTGGCCTCTGTAGCATCCAACCCTGACAAAAAGGCCCCCACTGAACATCTTTTTTATTGATGTCTGGGCCTTGTCTAACTCTGAAAAGGTGGCTACATGCTTCCCTAAATCTTTGATTAATTTATCCCCGAAATACCATGCGATTCGCCAGGGATCCCAGCTCATTAGGGGCTAATTCAGCCAACTTCGGGTCGATGCACATCAGAAATGATCGTCTACGCTCAGTAGACATTGTGCAGTTGGCGTTACCCAAGTGGCAGACTGCTCGTTGATCCCATTCCGGCACAGTGTCTGGATCCAGCAGGTAATTCATTTCTTTTGCTTGAATTGCGAGTTCCAGAATCTTCTTGAACTACTCGTACCGTCATCTCGTTTCGTTTGCTATGCAGTGTACAGCCCGGGTGGCTCTCCGTTGGCAGAAGTCTCCTCGCCAATTTCGGTCCCGCTCGCATTTCACCGCAGAGATCTTCAGCTGCCTAGGGCATCTCCTGATGGAACGGTTCAGAGCCGGGAGCCCGTCAACGGGCGGTGGGGTGGGCATAAAGGGGCTTTCCACTAGGTTTCCTGAGTGGATTTGGAAACGGAAAGGAGGAGCCGAGATCCACGAGGCGAGCGCCGGGAGCACCAGGAGCCAGAGCCATGGCATATTGTGGCATCTGTGCTGCGAAAACAGCGGTAACGGAAAAAAAGCAAGAGCCGAGTGAAGTGACGAGCCGGGGGGACTAGCGTCTGTGTCCGCCGACTGAGCAGACCCACGAGGTAACAAGCTACCTTGGAGATTTGAGGTATTGATACCTTGGGATATTTTGTGACATTTGGGACGCACTAAGGCCCTCATGACAACCCTGGCGGTCGGTGTTAAAGCGGCGGTAAGACCGCCAACATGCCGGCGGTAAAAAAAAATGGAATCACGACCATGGCAGAAACCACCAACATAGACAGCCACTTTAACACTCTGACCGCCACGGCGGTACAAACAAACAGCACGGTGGTCACCGCCAACAGTCAGGCAGAAGACAATGTATCGCCCACATTATTATGAGAGGCCAATCCGCCACCTTTTCCGGGGCGGAACCAAAGCAAACAAAAACACGGCAGAAACAGGACTTGGAAGGGAAAACACTCACCTCTCCATACCCCATGAGGAACCAGGACGCCACAGAGTCAGAAGTCCAAATACTCCCTGCCATGGTA
This sequence comes from Pleurodeles waltl, assembly GCF_031143425.1. Taxonomy (NCBI): domain Eukaryota; kingdom Metazoa; phylum Chordata; class Amphibia; order Caudata; family Salamandridae; genus Pleurodeles; species Pleurodeles waltl. The sequence continues at coordinate 448,395,829 of NC_090446.1, forward strand.
TTCCTGCTCCTCTACCAGGAGCACGAAAGATGGTGACGACAACCACGGTGAGTACTGCACCTACAACACAGGGGAGGGGGGAGGGAAAAGAGAGCGACACACACACGCAACACACTCACCTACAACAACATACACACAAATACATGCTGCAACATTACATTTACATCCCCCCAGCTCCCCCCAGAAGAACGCAAGGACAAAAGGAAATGAGCTGAACGAGTGTAATAAATAAAAATCCATTAGTCAAAACTTGAAATACAGTATATACAATTATGTACACCAACTACACATGTCCGGATAGTGCACCATTCATAGTCCGTGGACCACTGGGCCCAAAAAGCATGGGCGAGGCCCACACTCAATACCAGACTTCAAACGGAGAGAACACTGCAGGAGCATCAGATCGAAATGAAACAGGCACCTCAGGAGGAAGGGAAGGGGGGGGCACCTCAGCCGGATGAGTGCACGACGCCAGCTCCACGAGGGGGCTCCATGCCCACTGCTGTATCCTGGGGAGTGCAAAGCCACACTCTCACAAGTCTTTACAGTGGGTGGTTTGCCCACTGCTGTATCCTGGGGAGTGCAAAGCCACAGTCTCACAAGTGTTTACAGTGGGTGGGTTGCCCACTGCTGTATCCTGGGGAGTGCCAAGCCACAGTCTCACAAGTCTTTACAGTGTCTGGTTTGCCCACTACTGTATCCTGGGGAGTGCCAAGCCACAGTCTCTCAAGTGGATGCCTTTCTCCACTGGTTCTGGAGGGGGCTTTGAGCCCAGAGTGCTTCATCCTGCCAAGGACTGAGGTAGTGGATGTATCTCTCCACTGGTTCTGGAGGGGGCTTTGTGCCCAGAGTGCTTCATCCTGCCAAGGACTGAGGGAGTGGATGCCTTTCTCCACTGGTTCTGGAGGGGACTTTGTGCCCAGAGTGCTTCATCCTGCCAAGGACTGAGGTAGTGGATGTATCTCTCCACTGGTTCTGGAGGGGGCTTTGTGCCCAGAGTGCTTCCTCCTGCCAAGGACTGAGGTAGTGGATGTATCTCTCCACTGGTTCTGGAGGGAGCTTTGTGCCCAGAGTGCTTTATCCTGCCAAGGACTGAGGTAGTGGATGTATCTCTCCACTGGTTCTGGAGGGGGCTTTGTGCCCAGAGTGCTTCATCCTGCCAAGGACTGAGGTAGTGGATGCCTTTCTCCACTGGTTCTGGAGGGGGCTTTGTGCCCAGAGTGCTTCATCCTGCCAAGGACTGAGGTAGTGGATGTATCTCTCCACTGGTTCTGGAGGGGGCTTTGTGCCCAGAGTGCTTCATCCTGCCAAGGACTGAGGTAGTGGATGTATCTCTTCACTGGTTCTGAAGGGGGCTTTGTGCCCAGAGTGCTTCATCCTGCCAAGGACTGAGGTAGTGGGTGCCTTTCTCCACTGGTTCTGGAGGGGGCTTTGTGCCCAGAGTGCTTCATCCTGCCAAGGACTGAGGTAGTGGATGTATCTCTCCACTGGTTATGGAGGGGGCTTTGTGCCCAGAGTGCTTCATCCCGCCAAGGACTGAGGTAGTGGATGTGAGACTCCACTGACGGTGGTGCAACATGCAAGCTGCCCAGACTCCTAGAACTGACCACCAGCCTCGTACGACTGACCACTGGGGATGGCAGCCATGTCTGCGTTGGTGCCACTGGCTCAGGATGTCGCGGGGTGCTGGCAGGGGGCTCTGTGGCATCAGTGCTGGCGGCGGTCTCTGTGGCATCAGTGCTGGCGTCGGGGTCAGTGGCATCGTGCTGGCGGCGATCTCTGTGGCATCGATGCTGGCGGCGGTGTCAGTGGCATCGGAGCTGGTGGCGGGCTCAGTGGCCTGAGCCACTCTTGTGTGTTGAGGTGTGCGCATGCTGGTCTGATGGTGTGCTTGGGATAGGCTGTGGTACAGGGGATTGGGTCTGGGTGGATGAGGTTGGAGGGGGGAGGCTGGACACAAGGACAATGGCTACCATCAGTGCTGAGGCTAGAGCCTGAAATGCTCTCTGTTGGGCTGCCTGGCCAGAATGAATGCCCTCCAGGTATGCATTTGTTTGTTGCAACTGCCTCTCTACACCCTGGATGGCATTCAGAATGGTAGGCTGCCCAACAGTGAGGGATCTCAGGAGGTCAATAGCCTCCTCACTGAGGGCAGCAGAACTCACCCTGGCCTAGGGGAACCCACAGCCCACCTCCCCCACTCTTAATACCACCTCTTAATACACGCAGAGTCAGATGGATGTGACTGTACTCACCCCCTTGTGGCTGCTTTGATGCCCTGAAGCGCCCATGCAACTCCGGATAGGCCACCGCCAGGATCCGGTACATCAGGGGGGTCATGGTGCGACGGGCACCCCTCCCACGTTGGGAGGCCGTCCCCAGCTGGGCCTCCGCCGTCTTCTTGCTCCAGCGGCGAATGTCCTCCCATCTTTTCCGGCAGTGGGTCCTCTGTCTGTGGTGGACCCCCAGGGTCCGGACGTCCTTGGCGATGGCATGCCAAATATCCTTCTTCTGGTGGGCGCTGGCCTAGAGGAATAGTACAGGGGAAAAAGGAAAATCTTTAACCGTCCGGACCGTCACATTCATTGACCCACGTTCCCACCCTTGCCCTAACGCACATACACTCACCGTCCGCTCATGCAGGCCTCAGTCCCCCCGTATCTTCCATCCACACCACTCCAAACAGGCATTGCCCATACAGCATGCTCACAGTGTACTCACCTGCTTGTCTGGATGACCGTAGAGTAGCGTGTACTGGGGGAGGACCCCATCCACTAACTTCTCCAACTCCTCCGAAGTGAAGGCAGGGGCCCATTCCCCAGACACATGAGCCATTGTCGCTTCCAGACTGAGGTCACAGCAGCACTTGCAGTGTATGTCCTCTCCTGTTGAAGTTCTGGTAACAAGTGAGTGAACAGACAGAAAATGGGGGTCACGTCCGCGGCGGTGCATACCGTCACCGCCGGCGTACATCGTCATTGGCTCCTGGGACCCGTAGGGTCCAATGTTAACCAATGCAGGATTGCGCAGCGGTCTTTGACCGCCTACCGCGACGGTGTACAACGCCAGCGCAGTTACCTCATATACCCTTGTCCCACCTTACAGGTCAGGCAGCCGCCATTTCAGGGGGCCACATGGCATTAATTTTAAATGTGTCACACCTATCTAGGCCTTGCATACACACAGTGACACGCACATTGCGGATTGACAAATGTGTGCAATAAACATTTTTTTAATACCTCAGTGTTGACTGACTCACTGCTCGCTGTTCTCGTCCATAGGGCACGTCTGCTGGGGCAGATAAGGAGATGGCGGCATCCTCCGGTGTACAGACCGCTGGTGGACCTGTCGACAATGGAAGAGAGACACGTAATAGTCACCCACAGACTTGATCGTGCAACAATCCAGGAACTGTGTGCCCAGTTGGAGCCAGACCTGATGTCAGCTATCCGCCATCCCACAGGAATCCCCCCTCTAGTGCATGTCCTGTCAGTACTCCATTTCCTGGTAAGTGGGTCTTTTCAAACTGCAGTTGCCATTGCATCAGGGATGTCCCAGCCTATGTTCTCAAACGTGTTGTCCAGAGTATTGTCTGCCCTGCTGAAACACATGCGCAGCTACATCGTTTTCCCTCAGGTGGAGGATTTGCCCACAGTGATAGGTGACTTCTATGCCCTGGGACATATCCCCAACATCATAGGTGCCATTGATGGGACACATGTGGCCTTGGTACCCCCCTCCCGCAGGAGTGAACAGGTGTACAGAAACCGGAAGAGTTACCATTCAATGAATGTGCAGATGGTGTGTTTGGCCGACCAGTACATCTCCCATGTAAATGCCAAGTTTCCAGGCTCAGTGCGTGACGCTTACATTTTGAGGAATAGCAGCATCCCTTATGTGATTGGGCAACTCCAGAGGCACCGTGTGTGGCTAATAGGTGAAGACAAGGACCCTATACCCTGTGAATAGTTGTCTGGGTCTGTGGTTGTCCCTAAGGGTTAGTGTGTGTCTAACAGTTGTCCCTCGATATTTTCTGGTGACTCTGGCTCCCCCAACCTGTCATGGCTACTGACCCCAGTGAGAAATCCCAGGACAAGGGCAGAGGACCGCTACAGTGAGGCACATGGGCGAAGTAGGAGACTGATAGAAAGGACCTTCGGCCTTCTGAAGGCCAGGTTCCGGTGCCTCCAAATGACAGGTGGTTCTCTCCACTACTCACCAAAGAAGGTGTGCCAGATCATCGTGGCCTGCTGTATGCTGCACAACCTGGCTTTGCGACAACAGGTGCAGAAGGATGGTCCAGAAGGAGGTCTTGTGGCAGCTGTGGAGCCTGTGGGCAGTAAAGAAGAGGAGGCAGAAGAAGAGGATATCGACAACAAAAACAAAGTTATCCAGCAATACTTCCAGTGAGACACAGGTAAGAAGATGTCACTGCCTCACACATCTCATACAATTGTTAGACCTATCATAAGTCTGTCACTTTCACCCAGTGTATGGACCCTGACTTGTCACTTTGCCTTTCCATTTCACAGATGTGGGTCCCACTGTGTGACCTCTGCTATATTACCTCATGGACTAGAGCTGTGTGACATAGGTATGTTGGCAATACAATCGACATTGCTATTTTCCTTAGTTATTGCAAATACACATTTGTGAAAGCACAGACTGACTCCAGATTGTTTTGTGATTCAAGGGTGTTTATTTCAGTGCAAATTAGTGGAGGGGGTTGTAAAATGGGCAGGGGTGATGGTGGAGGATTGTCCATGGCAGAGTCCAGTCTATTTGTTTCACAGGTGCATTGTCCAAAGGGGCATAGGAAGTGGAGCTAGGGCAGTTGATGGAGGGACAGGTTGACGAAGTGGATCAGAAGGATGACATTCAGGGGGGTCTCATTTCCTGGCGGGGGTCTTGGCATTGTTCTCTGTCTTTGTCCTGGATCTCAGGGACCGTTTGCGGGGTGGTTCTCTATCTGCAGGGGGTGGGGTGCTGCTGTCGTGGTCCTGTGGCGGTGCCTCCTGTCCACTAGCGCCAGCAGAGATGGTGGGCTGTTCATCATCCAGGCTAGTGTCAGGGGCCCCTTGTTGTGCCACAGTGTCCCTACTGGTATCCAAAAGGTCCTTCAGCACCCCTACAATGGTGACCAGGGTGGTGTTGATGGACTTAAGTTCCTCCCTGATCCCCAGATACTGTTCCTCTTGCAGCCGCTGGGTCTCCTGAAACTTGGCCAGTACCGTTGCCATCATCTCCTGGGAATGATGGTACGCTCCCATGATTTTGGAGAGGGCCTTGTGGAGAGTGGGTTCCCTGGGCCGTCCTCCCCCGTCGCACAGCTGTCCTCCCAGTTCCCCTGTTATCCTGTGCCTCTGTCCCCTGAACCGTGTGCCCACTGCCACTGCCCCCAGGTCCCTGATTTTCTTAGGTTGGTGGGTTTGCCTGGGTTCCCTGTAGTGGTGGACACACTGCTGCTTGACGTGTCCTGGAACAGAGGGATGGGACCGCTGAGAGGGTGCTCTGCTGGTGTTTCCTGAGTGGGGAGGCTCTGTGGTGGCATGTGCCAGTGTGAGGGGAACCAACTGTCCCGAGGTCCCAGATTGGCCGGGCTGGTCATCTTGATCCAGTTGGACAGAGCTGCTGTCATCACTGTGGGCCTCTTCTGTGGGTGAAGTGGACATGTCTGGAACCTCCTGTCCGGTGACATTGGGTAGTTTCCTGCAGGGGTGTAAAGGCATGATTATTGCATCTGTGTGTGCCATTGTGTGCAATGGGTGGGTGACCCTGTACTCCAGTGCTTGCATTCTTGTCTAGGACCTTGTGTTGTTGCATGCAGGGCTTGGTATTGGGATGTGTGGGTTGTGATAGTGGGTCATATGTTAGGTGTTGGAGTGATGGGGGTGAGGGTGGGGTATGTGATAGCATGCAGGTAGGGTGGGGGATGTAATAGTTAAGATTTGACTTACCAGAGTCCATTCCTCCTGCTACTCCTGCGAGCCCCTCAGGATGCAGTATAGCCAAGACCTGCTCCTCCCATGTTGTTAGTTGTGGGGGAGAAGGTGGGGTTCTGCCGCCAGTCCTCTGAACTGCAATCTGGTGTCTTGAGACCACAAAACGCACCTTCCCCCGTAGGTCGTTCCACCTCTTCCTGATGTCACCCAGTGTTCTTGGGTGCTGTCCGACTGCGTTGACCCTGTCTACGATTCTGCGCCATAGCTGCATCTTCCTAGCTATGGAGGTGTGCTGCACCTGTGATCCGAATAGCTATGGCTCTACCCGGACGATTTCCTCCACCTTGACCCTGAGCTCCTCCTCAGAGAACCTGGGGTATCTTTGAGGTGCCATGATGTGGTGTGGGTGATGTGTAGGGTGGTGTGTGTGTTGTGATGTGTGAGGTGATGTGTTTGTTGTCTGAGGTGCGTGGATATTGTGTGAGTGATGTTGTGTGTCTGTAGATGCTAGTATTGTTGATGGTGGTGTCTCTGTGTGTGCTTCTTTCTCAATTTTTGTCATAGGGGTTTGTGGGTGATGTGGGTGTGTGTTTTATATTGTATTGGGTGTGTGAAAGTGGTGTGTGTATGTGTATCAGGTGTGTGTATTTTGAATTGTCCAATGTCGTTGTGTTTAGTAAATGTGTGTGTATTTTGAGCACGGCGGTGTGTACCACCAATGGAATACTGCGGTTGAAAGACCACTGCGTGGATTCGTGGGTCATGATAGTGCGGGCGTATTCCTGTTGGCGTGACGGTGGAGGTTTTGTTATCGCCAGTTTATCACTAACCTTTGGTGTGGCGGACTTGTGTGGGTGTCTGGATTTTGGTGGATTCCGGCCTGTGGGTCGTAATAGCTGTAGTGGAATTCCGCCGCCGCAGCGGTGTGTTGGCGGTCTTCTGCACAGCGGTAAGCGGTATTTACCGCCAATGTTGTAATGAGGGCCTAAGTCTTTGCACATCCTCCCCTGCGCGCAAGTCTCAACTCACAATGTGAGACTGATACAATTATAACTGTGATTCACTCCTCACGCCGGCCTGTGCCCCATGCCTATTAACCAGCACCTTGTAGTTCCCCCCTGGAGGTGGGCAGGTAGTGGGTAGCAGAAAGAGCTGTATTAAGTAGGAAAGGCAGAGGGAGTGGTGGCAGCGGAAAGTAGCAGTAGTCGCAGTAGTGGAGAGAGACACTACAGCGGCAGCAACAGCATGATGGGTCATGGTAAGGAACGGTGAGGTGTCTTCGCCAGTCTCCACAATCCAGCAACCAGTGGGCTTGTTCTTTCTGTGGCATAGCCCAGCCATTTTTTTGTCTCCAGTAATCTGCTAGTCCAGCCAGTGGTTAGTGGTTCCACCCGCCCTGTACCCTGAGACTTTTACCTGGGCCCGGAAGCACTACCGATTGCAGATCAAGCACAGGACGGGCAAAGGTAAGGTGTCCTAGGAGAACTAAAGTGGGGGCCTGGTAAAGTAAAGCCACAGGTGGAATTGAGGTGGAGCGGAAGCGGCTGGCATTAGGCCAGTGCAGCTTGTTCCTCTCAGGGGGCCCGCACCCCCGGCACTTACCCAAGTGGGACGACCTGTGCCGGAAAGAAGGGATCAAGAGACAGGAACCCTAGAAGCAGAGAAGGAGAGTTAGGAGATATAATAAGTCATCAGAGCCTCCGTCAGTATATGTTTCTAAACAACCAATGTTGGTGATAAAAAGGAATCAAGGTTGGGGGATGAGAGGATATAGACCCTACAGATCCCGCCATAATCCCCAAAGAAGTAAGCAGAGTAAGCAAAAAAACATCAGGAGCAAAAGGCCCATAGAGAGGGGGGGGAGGTAGTCCGGGATAAGAAATTAAGTACAATCCAAGGACAAGGATGGGAAGCAGTTGCCCCAATTCTGGGGGCATGCTGCAAAAGGTACCTAGTGTACCACATAGAGAAGAAATTCAGTTAGTAAAGGGAAAGAAGTGCCCCCAAGGAACGGTAACGGAAGAAAGAAGGGACAGTAGGAAAACAAGGAAGAGTACAACGTTAGAAGACTGGTAAAAACGGGGTAAGTGGAGAAGTAGATAATTCAGTTTGTCAAGTGAAGGGCAGGATTTTATCACCACTAAAGGGCCCTGGAAATGAGAGGAGGATGGACAGTCCAAAAGGAAGTAAGAGTAGGTGCGTATATTTGGAACCCTGGGGAGGGAAGATTGGGAGAAAACGGTTGAGAAAGCTAAAGTCCTTGAATCGCACGCGCCTTCTAGATGTTATGGCCCTGTGCCCAAGCTTATGCGAGATTGGGTCGGAAGACATAAAGCAAATAGGGTTTACCTTAAACTTGGAAGAGGTGGAGGTGACAAAGATGGGGGGGTTTGAGTGATGTGGACTAGGAATTAAGCTCTTCGCACAGCCATCAGATTTTTTCCTGGAACTTAGGAGGCTATAAAAAACATTTAAAGCAAGATCTATTTAAAGGAAGGCTGGAGAAGTGCGCTATAATGTTGTGATGCTATTAATTGTGTTTGACCAATGACTTTGTGTTTCACCACTGCGCATATTAGTTGCTCAATGTTCACCAGTAGCACATTATGGGGCTCATTCCGAGCCCGGCGGGCGGCGGACACCGCCCGCCGGGCGGAAACCGCCCAAAGACCGCACTGCGGTCAAATGACCGCGGGGGTCATTTTGACTTTCCCGCTGGGCCGGCGGGCGATCTCCAGAAGATCGCCCGCCGGCCCAGCGGGAAAGCCCCTGCAACGAGGAAGCCGGCTCCGAATGGAGCCGGCGGAGTTGCAGGGGTGCGACGGGTGCAGTAGCACCCGTCGCGATTTTCACTGTCTGCATAGCAGACAGTGAAAATCATGGTGGGGCCCTGTTAGGGGGCCCCTGCACTGCCCATGCCAGTGGCATGGGCAGTGCAGGGGCCCCCAGGGGCCCCATGACATCCGTTCCCGCCATCCTGTTCCTGGTGGGTTTTACCGCCAGGAACAGGCTGGCGGGAAGGGGGTCGGAATCCCCATGGCGGCGCTGCAAGCAGCGCCACCATGGAGGATTCCCTGGGCCAGGGGAAAACCGGCGGGAAACCACCGGTTTCCCTTTTCTGACCGCGGCTTTACCGCCGCGGTCAGAATAGCCCTGGAAGCACCGCCAGCCTGTTGGCGGTGCTTCCGTTGCCCTCCACCCTGGCGGTTTCAAACCGCCAGGGTCGGAATGAGGGCCTATATGTTTTGTTCAGTTTAGCTGCCTATTGGCTTTGACATGGGATTAGACATTACATGCTGTATTCAGTTTAGCTGCCTATTGGCTTTGACATGGCATTAGCCATTACATTCTGTATTCAGTTTAGCCGCCTATTGGCTTTGACATGACATTAGACATTACATTTGCTATTTAGGTTAGCTGCCTATTGGCTTTGACGTGGGGTTAGACATTGCAGATGAGCTGTGTTTTTCCACCAGATGGACCAAGCTGTTTTCTTCACACCAGACCTTAGCTGATAAGAGCACGTAGATTTTGTGTGTACCTCACAATCCAGTCTGAGAGTGTTTGGTTGGTGAAGATGACTGGAATAAACTGGAATAAACACCTGTGCAATGTATATAGAGGAGTGGATGCTGAAGGAGAATGGAAAGTTAATAGAAATACAGGTAGGGATGTAAGATCAGCTTTTACAAAGATAAAATAAATAATTACAGCACTTAAATTAACCAAAGCTGCGGGTCCAGACAATCTCCCAGCAATAATAATAAAAAAGAATTTCGAATGGTGGGCCAAATTCTGTTATGCTAAGTTTCATAACATTTTCAATTACAGTCATTTCCCCGAGAATTGGAAGGGTGCCATTATTAGGGCGATTTATATAAAAAGATGACCCAACACAACCAAAAAGCTATCACCTAATTAGTTTATTTGATGTAGGCGAAAAGTTTTCACAAAGTTATTGCTGGGGCCAATTAAATCCTGGGCAGAGATAAATAACTTGATATCGGTAGAACAAGGTGGCTTCAAAGAAGGTCACTCGACAAATGCAAGGAAATTTATTTTGCTGTTTTGTTGACTTTCGTGCCATGTTTGATTTGGTGGATAGAAAATTATTATGGGATATGTTAAAACGGTTGGGGGTTGATTCAGACCTATTATTTCTCCTTCAGGCTCTGCATTCATAATATTGGGCCCAAGTAATTTTAGATACGTGTGGTTCTATCTCAAAGAAGATCCCTATAAGGAATGGCTTGCACCAAGTATGTGTGCTGGCTCCATTATTATTCGCTATATTTCTGTCAGACTTACCAGGCTTGTTAAAGGAGGTAAAAGGCTTATGCCCAAAAATTGATGGGGTTCATATTTCCTGCTCATTATGTGCAGAAGACCTGGTGATAGTCAATATGATGGAATTAGGGTTACAAAGAAAATTAGATGTGTTTCACTCTTCTTGTCATTCGGAAAAAAATGGTAGTAAATATGGATAAAATTAAAATAATGGAAATAGGAAAAAAGAAGAGCCTATTTACCTACTCTTTGGGAGGAGAAAAAGTAAAAAAGGTTAAAAAATATAAATATTTAGGCTTGTGGTTTGACTCTGAATTAAGATGGAAAGAACATATTGAAGCGCTAAAGAACAGAGCTTTAACATCGGTACGGGGGTTAAAACAGTTTAGCAGTAAATTTGGGGGACTGTCTCCCTGCCCTGTTGTGTCTGCTTTTAATGCTTTGGTACGCCCTCAATGTCAGTACAGGGTATAAGTTCTAACATTCTTTTGGAAATTAAGTTGGGAGGCAGAAGAAAGTAAATGTGTAAAACGCTTGCTGTCGCTGCCCCCCTCAAGTATGATACAAGCTATAAGGGCGGAATGCCAAATGACGGCATGGACCTACCAGGGAATGCAGGCCATGTTGAAATTTGGGTTAAGCCTGAGGGAATCTCTAAGATTGCAAGTCTGTGAAAAACAGAAATAAAGACAAGTAAGTTACACTGGGCATCACAAGTGAGAGGATGGTTAGAAAAGATTTGCATCCTCTTAGGTCTATCTGGAAACCAGTAGTGCGAAGAACAAATCCCGAAGCAGGTGTTGCATATAATGGTAAATAAAAAGGCAAGAGAAGTAGTTCTAGAGTTCTTGGAGAGAAAAGTTTCCACCCAGTTTATGGTAGGTGGGTGGAGGAATGCCGATAATTTCCCTTATATAGAGGCCCTACCCAACCCAAGACTAAGAGAAGCATTGTTATACGGACCCCAAAGTAAAAGCCATACTTAAGGATGATCAGGGTCTATGTGCATGTGGCCTACAACAAAAATGTAGTGCTCAACATATATTATTGGACTGTTTTTAGAAGTGCGTAAGAAGTTTTTTAAACCAATTTTTAAGGAATTTAATATTATAAATCGAGATCAAGCGCTTGAATTACTAGTAGATATGAGATTTTGTAATGTAACATGGCTGCTAGGTCGATTTTTAATTGAAATACAAAGGGTTTTAGCAGGGCTTAAAGAGCCCCCCCCAAAATGTAGCATGTGAAGCTGAAACAAGAGATGGCATTTTCTTAGATGAATGAAGAGTTCACAATTGATTGCTTTTAAAGCTATATTGATTGATTGTAATATAGCATAGTGGTCTTGTTATAACATAGGTTTAAAGCAAAAGCACTGTCACTTTATCTAGATTTGTGCCATATGTGAATTATAAAAACTTTGGTTCTATCAGAAATATAACCCGTTTTTTTTTGTTGATAGGATGCTTTTTTGATAACTTTTTAATTGGACTGCTACACAATTTTTTGAAGATGATTATCATTTTTTTGTTTGTTGTAGTTTGCCTTATAAGTATTTTGGTAGTATGGACGACAACATTGACAATGAGAGGAAGGTGGCAGCACAGGCATTATTTGCGAAAAACGTCCATGAAAGGGAAATCCTTTGGAACTGATGCAGATTATAATAGTAATTTAAATGCATTACTACACAGATTGGAGAAATCTTGTAAACTGGAAATATCGAAATGGTGGGAAGCCACTTCCTTGCAGAACTATATTGACCAAGAGATGGTCCTGAGGGGTCTGAGGATTTTTATCACACCAGCATATGAGTCTCCTAATCCTGAGAGGCTAAAAGAATGGGCAGAGAACTCGGCAATCAGTTCAAGACATATGCTGGAAATTCTAATTAAGTATGCTTGGCGTGATAGAGAGTCTTTATTATCAGAAATCAAAAAAAATAAAAGAAGGCTTTAATTCTAGACCAGAAAAGGAGACCATTTCAAAAATTTTGGAAGCAATGAAGATACGACTAAAAAAATAAGAAGATGATATAAAGATTAAGAAACAGCAAAAATTACATAGAGACATAGGAGACTATGAAAGTGGAAGGATCCTGACATTTAGTAGGAAATATGACCATTTGTACAAATTAGGAACAAGTTACTCTACGGCCGTGAGTCAGCCCTCTACCTCTGAAAGTGATCTTGGAAGTGTGAGAGAGACGGATTCTATAAGTTCAACGGACAGTGATATATCCAATATTGAAGTCATTAGTAAACCGGCAACATTTTTAGACGAGTATCGCCTGTTACGAGGTGGCAGCCAAGTTCCTTACAATCAGAAAGGAGAAGTACAGAATTACAGGGGCCGGTCAACAGGCCTAAGAGGAAGACGGGTCGGAGCAAGAAGAGGAGAGAGATACTTAGAAACCGCAACAAGAACAGATAAAAATCTGGGGCAATTGTGAAAATCTATAAGAAGCTCCACTGCACAAATATAATGGATATTGAAATGGTGAATAAAACTATTATCAATTTATCAGACTATAGACTAACAGATAAGGACAAAATGACTTTGTCTTTAGGTCTTTCCTTTTGTCCTATCGAACGTTTTAACTACGCAGAAACTCATATTGATCTGTTTAAAATTGAAACTAAAAAGTGGTTTAAACTGAAAAGTCAAAATAAGAATAGCTTGGATTGTTCTAATATTCATGATGGTGAACAGGTTTTGTCCATCAGTGATGTTGACACTCTGATAACCCTTCATGAGTTAGAGAGAGATCTACCCTTGCAAGCAGGGGTGAATTAATTATATCAAACTTTAGATAATTTGGGTATCACTTATGATCTTACAGTAACGTCAGGTTATAAACCTAAATCTAATTTTTTTCCGAATAGGAACCATGACAATATTGATACCTTTTATGATATGGTTGTCCAAGGTCTGACACGATTTTGACATTGAACATGGTTTAAACCTAGAAACAGTTATAACCTCTCATATGAGCAGAGAACTACTATTAAGTCACTAGCAGAAGATAATAATATCATTATTTGCCCGTCTGATAAGGGAGGCAATATAGTACTTATGGAGAAACAGAGATATATTGATGAGGTTATGCAACAACTTGATGATACACATTTTTCTATGTCTGTAACCAAGGATATATACATGAATAGTATCACAGGAATATGGCAACTTTTGATTGAGTGGAAAGATAGGGGTCTTCTAATATGGGAAGAATTTTGGTTTTTGAAAAAGGATTTTCCGAAGTTACCTGTACTTTATATTCTTCCCAAGATTCACAAAAATAGGGATAATCCTCCGGGAAGACCGATAGTTTCCTCCTGTGGTAGTGCATTGGAAAATGTTTCAAAATATGTTGACTTCTTCTTGAGAGATGTTGTTATGAATGTACCATCTTATGTCATTGACACCAAATACTTTTTGGGTAAGCTGGAAGGTATTGTTTGGGAAGATGATTTTTTGTTGATAACATTAGATGTTAATTCCCTCTATACCATTATTGATCATGAGAAAGGTATACATGCATGTAGACATTTTTTGCATGCCAGATCACTATTATATTTGGCACACACTGACATGATTGTTGAGATGATAAGATATTGCCTCATCAATAATATTTTCCTCTTTAATGGAGTGCTTTATAAACAAACTCTCAGGACTGCCATGGAAACTTGCTTTGCTTCTAGTTTTGCCTGTTTGTTTCTAGGTTGGTGGGAAGAAGAGATCTTCAGAAATGAGGAGAGATATCCGGAAATACAAGCCACTTTTGTGACTCGGATATATTGATGATCTATTTATAATTTGGAAGGGAACGGAGGAAGAGGCTATACGGTTTATCGCCAAACTTAAACTTAATGATAATGACCTTAATATTAGGTTAACATATAGTATAAGCCACTCCTCTATTCAGTTTTTGGATATTAAAGTTAATATCCAAGATAAGATGATCAATACAGAACTTTGTTGCAAAACTACAGCAGGTAATAGTTTACTGCATGCTACTAGTGGGCATCCTGAGAACCTTAAATGGAGCATCCCGTATGGCGAAGTTTTGAGGGCCAAAAGAATCAGCAACACTGATGAGGCATTTGAGAGTGAACAGAGAGAGATGATTAAAAGATTTAAAGAGAGGGGTTACCCGGATTGGGTGATTAAGAAAGCTACAGAAAAAATTAAAAGAGTAGAAAGAACACAGACTCTTTGTGATAACACTGTTAAGACAGAGAATGAGAGTAATGATGACATCAGATTGATTCTAATTTATAATGATGATAAAGCACAGATTAAGAAAATCATCTAAAAAAATTGGAATATTCTAAAATGTGATCCCACTATTGGCAATACTATTGCCAAAAGACCTCAGATTACTTATAGAAGGGGACACAATCTTCATGATATTTTGAGATCTAATGATGTCACTTCTATCCCTCAAATAAAGGAACACAATCTGCAGGGATTTTTCCCGTGTGGGCATTGTAAAGCTTGCCACAATAGTGTGATACGGAAAGAGTACCCTACGTGTAAACCAAGGTTAAAGAGACAGATTAAGCAATTTTTGACCTGTAGTACTCCATTTACCATTTATGTATTGGAATGTCCATGTCATCGATGGTATATTGGTAGTACCAAACATATTGTTAAGAAGCGCGTTCTTGAACATATGCGTGCTATAACACTGAAAGATCCTCATTACCCAGTAGCTAAACATTTTCAGGATAAACACAACTCTGACAATTCTTTGTTGACATACTTTAGTATTGAACATGTGCCATCGCACCATAGGGGTGGCAACAGAAAATTGATTTTACGCAAAAAAGAATCCAGATATATTCTGGATCTGGAAACTAAGATACCGAAAGGTTTAAATACCGGTGAGGAACTCAGTACGCATTTATTTGAGAACTAATGCTGAGAGATATTGGAGTGTTGAGTTGTTTGTGGATGTAGTTTGTAAATAGAGATTTCATTTAATGGATAGAATTTTTGATTCTTTAGTTTACAATAATTTTAATACATTTAATTTAATTTGATTATGTCTTTTCAGAAAAAATGAGGCTTGATGGATCATAGTTGGACTTCTACTAACCTGTCTTTCTTCACACGTGGTTAATTGGGTGTTGGATATAGAGATAAGAATTTTTCTTTGCACATATTGTGTTATATTTATAATGTTTTTGTATTTAGTTTTTCATCACTATTATGGTTAACTTTAGTATGGTATAATTGTATGGACCTTTATTGATATTTTTACATATATAATTCCTGCATTGATTTATGTTTGATGACAGGGGTGAGGGAGAGATTGATTAATATTTTGGACATGGGGGTATTGGCTTATGAAAGAATGAAAAATTAATTTATTAAATATATACAGAAGTCATACCGACCATATTTCATTTTCATTTTCTCTCCCTTCCTCGGAGTATGTTATTTATAGTGTTATACACTGAATATAAATATATACTATTAACTATAAAGTTATGGTTTGCTGTCATTGGATTAGCCTAAATTTTAGCAGTGTAGGAATATTATTGTACACAATGAATTTATTTTGTTTGGTTAGTTATTTATGAGTTATTTTAGTTTATTTATTTATTTGTAGATTTATTTTGGTATATGTAGGAGGCTGGACTGGCTTGTAGTGAGTACCTAGGGGTACTTGCACCTTGCACCAGGCCTAGTTATCCCTTATTAGTGTATAGGGTGTCTAGCAGCTTAGGCTGATAGATAATGGTAGCTTAGCAGAGCAGCTTAGGCTGAACTAGGAGACGTGTGAAGCTACTACAGTACCACTTAGTGTCATATGCACAATATCATAAGAAAACACAATACACAGTTATACTAAAAATAAAGGTACTTTATTTTTATGACAATATGCCAAAGTATCTCAGAGTGTACCCTCAGTGAGAGGATAGGAAATATACACAAGATATATATACACAATACCAAAATATGCAGTAATAGTCTTAGAAAACAGTGCAAACAATGTATAGATACAATAGGATGCAATGGGGACACATAGGGATAGGGGCAACACAAACCATATACTCCAAAAGTGGAATGCGAACCACGAATGGACCCCAAATCTATGTGACCTTGTAGAGGGTCGCTGGGACTATTAGAAAATAGTGAGGGTTAGAAAAATAGCCCACCCCAAGACCCTGAAAAGTGAGTGCAAAGTGCACCAAAGTTCCCCAAAGGACAAAGAAGTCGTGATAGGGGAATAAGGCAGGAAAGACACAAACCAACAATGCAACAATGCTGGATTTCCAATCTGGGGTACCTGTGGAACAAGGGGACCAAGTCCAAAAGTCACAAGCAAGTCGGAGATGGGCAGATGCCCAGGAAATGCCAGCTGCGGGTGCAAAGAAGCTTCTACTGGACAGAAGAAGCTGCGGTTTCTGCAGGAACGCAAAGGGCTAGAGACTTCCCCTTTGGAGGACAGATCCCACTCGCCTTGTAGAGTTGCGCAGAAGTGTTTTCCCGCCGAAAGAACGCCAACAAGCCTTGCTAGCTGCAAATCGTGCGGTTAGCGTTTTTGGACGCTGCTGTGGCCCAGGAGGGACCAGGAGGTTGCAAATTGGACCAGGAGGTAGAGGGGACGTCGAGCAAGACAAGGAGCCCTCTTAGCAGCAGGTAGCACCCGGAGAAGTGCCAGAAACAGGCACTACAAGGATGCGTGAAATGGTGCTCACCCAAAGTTACACAAAGGAGTCCCACGTCGCCGGAGACCAACTTAGGAAGTCGTGCAATGCAGGTTAGAGTGCCGTGGACCCAGGCTTGGCTGTGCAACAAGGATTTCCGCCGGAAGTGCACAGGGGCCGGAGTAGCTGCAAAAGTCGCGGTTCCCAGCAATGCAGTCTAGCGAGGTGAGGCAAGGACTTACCTCCACCAAACTTGGACTGAAGAGTCACTGGACTGTGGGAGTCACTTGGACAGAGTTGCTGGATTCGAGGGACCTCGCTCGTCGTGCTGAGAGGAGACCCAAGGGATCGGTAATGCAGCTTTTTGGTGCCTGCGGTTGCAGGGGGACGATTCCGTCGACCCACGGAAGATTTCTTCGGAGCTTCTAGTGCAGAGAGGAGGCAGACTACCCCCACAGCATGCACCACCAGGAAAACAGTCGAGAAGGCGGCAGGATCAGCGTTACAGAGTTGCAGTAGTCGTCTTTGCTACTATGTTGCAGGTTTGCAGGCTTCCAGCGCGGTCAGCAGTCGATTCCTTGGCAGAAGATGAAGAGAGAGATGCAGAGGAACTCGGATGAGCTCTTGCATTCGTTATCTAAAGTTTCCCCAGAGACAGAGACCCTAAATAGCCAGAAAAGAGGGTTTGGCTACTTAGGAGAGAGGATAGGCTAGCAACACCTGAAGGAGCCTATCAGAAGGAGTCTCTGACGTCACCTGGTGGCACTGGCCACTCAGAGCAGTCCAGTGTGCCAGCAGCACCTCTGTTTCCAAGATGGCAGAGGTCTGGAGCACACTGGAGGAGCTCTGGACACCTCCCAGGGGAGGTGCAGGTCAGGGGAGTGGTCACTCCCCTTTCCTTTGTCCAGTTTTGCGCCAGAGCAGGGCTAAGGGGTCCCCTGAACCGGTGTAGACTGGCTTATGCAGAATTGGGCACATCTGTGCCCAAGAAAGCATTTCCAGAGGCTGGGGGAGGCTACTCCTCCCCTGCCTTCACACCATTTTCCGAAGGGAGAGGGTGTAACACCCTCTCTCAGAGGAAGTCCTTTGTTCTGCCATCCTGGGACAAGCCTGGCTTGACCCCAGGGGGGCAGAAACCTGTCTGAGGGGTTGGCAGCAGCAGCAGCTGCAGTGAAGCCCCAGGAAAGGCAGTTTGGCAGTACCAGGGTCTGTGCTACAGACCACTGGGATCATGGGATTGTGCCAACTATGCCAGGATGGCATAGAGGGGGCAATTCCATGATCATAGACATGTTACATGGCCATATTCGGAGTTACCATTGTGAAGCTACATATAGGTAGTGACCTATATGTAGTGCACGCATGTAATGGTGTCCCCGTACTCACAAAGTCAG
Organism: Pleurodeles waltl; assembly: GCF_031143425.1. NCBI lineage: Eukaryota > Metazoa > Chordata > Amphibia > Caudata > Salamandridae > Pleurodeles > Pleurodeles waltl. The sequence continues at coordinate 448,414,111 of NC_090446.1, forward strand.
GGGAATTGGCCCTGAACAATGTGGGGGCACCTTGGCTAGTGCCAGGGTGCCCTCACACTAAGTAACTTTGCACCTAACCTTTACCAGGTAAAGGTTAGACATATAGGTGACTTATAAGTTACTTAAGTGCAGTGTAAAATGGCTGTGAAATAACGTGGACGTTATTTCACTCAGGCTGCAGTGGCAGGCCTGTGTAAGAATTGTCAGAGCTCCCTATGGGTGGCAAAAGAAATGCTGCAGCCCATAGGGATCTCCTGGGACCCCAATACCCTGGGTACCTCAGTACCATATACTAGGGAATTATAAGGGTGTTCCAGTAAGCCAATGTAACTTGGTAAAATTGGTCACTAGCCTGTTAGTGACAATTTGAAAGAAATGAGAGAGCATAACCACTGAGGTTCTGGTTAGCAGAGCCTCAGTGAGACAGTTAGGCACCACACAGGGAACACATACATATAGGCCACAAACTTATGAGCACTGGGGTCCTGACTAGCAGGGTCCCAGTGACACATAACAAACATACTGAAAACATAGGGTTTTCACTATGAGCACTGGGCCCTGGCTAGCAGGATCCCGGTGAGACAGTGAAAACACCCTGACATACACTCACAAACAGGCCAAAAGTGGGGGTAACAAGGCTAGAAAGAGGCTACTTTCTCACACAACCCCCCCCCCAAACGAAGGACAATAAGGCTAACCTTGGCCAGTTGAGACTTTATTGTCTAAGTGGTGATAAGTAGAGAGTAGCTCTGCAATAGACTGGTTACTCCCTTTATCATCCACTATATGGTTACTTCCCTGTGGGGATGTAAACCACCCTGTTTGAAGTTTTTTAGCTAAGCAACAATGTGAAGATGTATTTTCAGAGTTTCTATCAGTACGTTTTAGTTTAGAGCAGTGGGAATTGTCCACTGAACCTATTTGTAGTGATGGAAATGCCAGACAGGGATGCTGTCTCAGAAAAGCCATAGCTGGGCAAAAACTTTGTCCATATGGCTGGAAGAGAGAACAGGGATGCTGTTTCTCTTGGGTTGGAGCAGGGCAGGGATGCTGTCCTATGAGCTCCACACTAGGGCAGGGATGCTGTCCTAAGTGTTGTGAGGCAGTGCAGAGTTTCTGCACTAAAGTTTCTCTGGGAGGGTTGGAGGGATGCTCCATGTTAACTAAAATGGTGCTCTTTTTCTCACCAATGTTAGTTATCCCACAGAGAGGTACTTCTACCTCAGGGAGTACAGTTTTGCCAACTGATGATTCCCTTGGAACAGGTGCCATCCCAGGAGAGGTTTCTCCCACCACAGGAATGGTATCCTGAATGGTAGGGTGGTTAGGGGATACTGTGATACCCTTTTTACCTGTTGGTGGAGAGGGATCCTGAGTTTTCAGGTCTTCTCTCCTTTGCTTTTTCATTTCAGTAGAAATGAGAGGGAACAATTCCTCAGGGATGCCCAGCATGGCTGCATGGGCATAAAACTCTACATCAGCCCAACCTGAGGCCTCTAGGTCATTACCTAAGAGACAGTCTACAGGTAAGCTAGGTGATACCACCACCTGCTTAGGGCCAGTAACTCCACCCCAACTAAACTGAATTATAGCTAAGGGGAGAAACTTAGTGGAGTTATGGACATCAATAATCTTATACTGTTGTCCAATGATGTGTTGATCAGGATGCACTAGGTTTTCAGTCACCAAAGTGATACTGGCACCTGTGTCCCTGTAGGCCAAGGCCTCAACACCATTTATTGAAACTGTCTGCCTGTACTTATCCATTGTAAGGGGACAAGCAGCCAGTGTGGCAAGGCCAATGCCACTAGGTGTGACAGAAACTGTCTTGGGAGTGACTACCCCAGTTTCTACTATGGACCCAAAAGTGAACCCAACTACACCCTTAACTTGACTGTTGCCAGCAGTCCCACCACTAGTACCACTACTGCTAGGGGCACTAGAGCTTGATGTATTAGTGGTGGTAGGCTCAGGGGGTTTACCTGGACAGGACTTATCCCCTGGCCTATGGCCTCTGTTTTTACACACAAAGCACCAAGGCTTTTTAAACTGTGTAGGTTGAGAAGAAGAGGAAGAATTTGTTTTATCTCCACCCCCTGAAGAGTGTTTAAGATTTGAAGTGGGATCTTTGGTTTTACCCTTATCCCCATGCTTATCTTGAGACTTTTCACCATCTTTCTTCTTAGTGTTCTCTTTGTCACCCCCTGTATGAACTTTTCTGTTCACCCTTGTTCTGACCCATTTGTCTGCCTTCTTTCCCAATTCTTGGGGAGAGGTCAGATCAGAGTCCACCAAGTACTGGTGCAACAAATCAGACACACAATTATTAAGAATATGCTCTCTCAGGATCAAGTTATACAGGCTGTCATAATCAGTAACTTTACTGCCATGTAACCACCCCTCCAAGGCCTTCACTGAATGGTCAATGAAATCAACCCAGTCTTGTGAAGACTCCTTTTTGGTCTCTCTGAACTTTATCCTGTATTGTTCAGTGGTTAAGCCATAACCATCCAGGAGTGCATTCTTAAGTACTGTAAAATTATTGGCATCACTTTCTTTAACAGTAAGGAGCCTATCCCTACCTTTTCCACTAAATGATAGCCATAGGATAGCAGCCCACTGCCTTTGAGGGACATCCTGTACAACACAGGCCCTCTCAAGTGCAGCAAACCACTTGTTAATGTCAACCCCCTCCTTATAAGGGGGAACTATCTTGTGCAGATTCCTGGAATCATGCTCTTTTGCAGGATGACTATGGGGAATACTGCTGCTGCCACCATGGGTTTCTAAACCCAACTTCTGTCTTTCCTTCTCTAGTTCTAAAGACTGTCTATCCAAATCCAGCTGTTGCTTTTTAAGCTTCAGTCTGGTTTGTTCCACCCTCAACTTATTGAGTTCCCTTTCTAACAATCTGTCATCAGGGTTGGTGGGAGGGACATTTCTAGATACAGAGGTTATGATGGGAATGAACAGAAGGAGACCTGTCCCTTACAGAGGGCACCCTAACAGCTTGGCTGACAGTGTAATGTGAGAGCACATCATCTGTATGATGTGACTCCACCTCAGTAACAACTATGCTAGACTGTCTTGTAATGGGAAGGCTAAGAAGTTTCTTTCCTGAACCTTTTCCTGGGGGAGTCCCTGGATTAGATTGGGAACCATTAGCTACTTTTTCAACAGATGGGGCACTTTTAGCCTTATCTTGTTCTCTAAGCATGTTTAGTAACAATTCCAAGGAAGGATTCTTCCCTACACTCAAACCTCTCTCTATGCAGAGACTCCTTGCTCCTTTCCAGCTAAGGTGATCATATGCAATCTTAGACAGGTCAACATTTTGGCCTGTGCCAGACATTTTTAGAGAGAGTTAAAGTGATAGAAAAAGAGAAAAAAGTTTGTCAGAGCTTTTAGAAAGACAGAGAAAAAAACTTTAAAAACTTTTTAGAACTTTTTAGAAAGTTAGAAGTACTTTTCAGCACTTAGAAAAGAGTGAAAAGAGGAAATGCAAAACTTTTTAGCTATGTGTATATACACTGAACTTGTTTTGTATATTTTTCTCTTATGAAAAGTACAATGACAAGAGTGGTAAGTAGTCTCAAAGCACTTATCCCACCGCTGCACAACCAATGTAGGAGGCTGGACTGGCTTGTAGTGAGTACCTAGGGGTACTTGCACCTTGCACCAGGCCCAGTTATCCCTTATTAGTGTATAGGGTGTCTAGCAGCTTAGGCTGATAGATAATGGTAGCTTAGCAGAGCAGCTTAGGCTGAACTAGGAGACGTGTGAAGCTACTACAGTACCACTTAGTGTCATATGCACAATATCATAAGAAAACACAATACACAGTTATACTAAAAATAAAGGTACTTTATTTTTTATGACAATATGCCAAAGTATCTCAGAGTGTACCCTCAGTGAGAGGATAGGAAATATACACAAGATATATATACACAATACCAAAATATGCAGTAATAGTCTTAGAAAACAGTGCAAACAATGTATAGTTACAATAGGATGCAATGGGGACACATAGGGATAGGGGCAACACAAACCATATACTCCAAAAGTGGAATGCGAACCACGAATGGACCCCAAACCTATGTGACCTTGTAGAGCGACGTTACTCAAAGCACGGCCCGCGGGCCGCCAGCGGCCCCACGGACCTGCCTTGGCGGCCCGCGAGCCGTACTTTGAGTAACGTGGCTATATAACAACCCAAATGAAATGGTTTGATTTCAGATTTTTAACTTATTTAGAGCATTTTTAAATGTATATTGACCATTTTAGTGAATATTTGAAGTTTTAATAGTGTTGCACTTTGTAATAATTCTTACATTTTATTGTATCTTGTCTCGTCCGTTATTGATTTTCCTCATTGTGATCTTATTTTTCGTTTGTTTTTAATGTGGACCTCCTAGGAGTTCCAAATCATGAAATTAATAAATTAAGCATAACATTAGTTAAGGAACATAGGTGCTGACTGACATTTGTGTCAAGCTGTTGGCGCTGTGTGCAGATGGCGCTGTGTGTGTTACTGGGGTAGGGGTGAGAGCAGATGGCACTGTGTGTGTGCGCTGTGTGTGTGTTACTGGGGTAGGGGTGTGTGCAGATGGCGCTGTGTGTGTTACTGGGGTAGGGGTGAGAGCAGATGGCGCTGTGTGCAGATGGCACTGTGTGTGTTACTGGGGTAGGGGTGAGTGCTGATGGCGCTGTGTGTGTGCGCTGTGTGTGTGTTACTGGGGTAGGGGTGAGAGCAGATGGCGCTGTGTGCAGATGCCGCTGTGTGTGTTACTGGGATAGGGGTGAGTGCTGATGGCGCTGTGTGCAGATGGCGCTGTGTGTGTTACTGGGATAGGGGTGAGAGCAGATGGCGCTGTGTGTGTTACTGGGGTAGGGGTGAGTGCTGATGGCGCTGTGTGCAGATGGCGCTGTGTGTGTTACAATGTTTTGAAAAAGGGGGCGGGTGGTTGTACCCCCTCTAAGCCCCGCCCCCTCTAAGCCCCGCCCTCGCCCCGCTGTCACTTCAGTGCGGCCCTCGGCCGCAAACCATACTGCAATTTTGGCCCCCGAGAAAAAGTTTGTGAGTACCCATGTTGTAGAGGGTCGCTGGGACTATTAGAAAATAATGAGGGTTAGAAAAATAGCCCACCCCAAGACCCTGAAAAGTGAGTGCAAAGTGTACCAAAGTTACCCAAAGGACAAAGAAGTCGTGATAGGGGAATAAGGCAGGAAAGACACAAACCAACAATGCAACAACGCTGGATTTCCAATCTGGGGTACCTGTGGAACAAGGGGACCAAGTCCAAAAGTCACAAGCAAGTCGGAGATGGGCAGATGCCCAGGAAATGCCAGCTGCGGGTGCAAAGAAGCTTCTACTGGACAGAAGAAGCTGCGGTTTCTGCAGGAACGCAAAGGGCTAGAGACTTCCCCTTTGGAGGATGGATCCCTCTCGCCCTGTAGAGTCGTGCAGAAGTGTTTTCCCGCCGAAAGAACACCAACAAGCCTTGCTAGCAGCAAATTGTGCGGTTAGCGTTTTTGGACGCTGCTGTGGCCCAGGAGGGACCAGGAGGTCGCAAATTGGACCAGGAGGTAGAGGGGACGTCGAGCAAGACAAGGAGCCCTCTTAGCAGCAGGTAGCACCCGGAGAAGTGCCAGAAACAGGCACTACGAGGATGCGTGAAACGGTGCTCACCCGAAGTTACACAAAGGAGTCCCACGTCGCCGGAGACCAACTTAGGAAGTCGTGCAATGCAGGTTAGAGTGCCGTGGACCCAGGCTTGGCTGTGCACAAAGGATTTCCGCCGGAAGTGCACAGGGGCCGGAGTAGCTGCAAAAGTCGCGGTTCCCAGCAATGCAGTCTAGCGAGGTGAGGCAAGGACTTACCTCCACCAAACTTGGACTGAAGAGTCACTGGACTGTGGGAGTCACTTGGACAGAGTTGCTGGATTCGAGGGACCTCGCTCGTCGTGCTGAGAGGAGACCCAAGGGACCGGTAATGCAGCTTTTTGGTGCCTGCGGTTGCAGGGGGACGATTCCGTCGACCCACGGGAGATTTCTTCGGAGCTTCTAGTGCAGAGAGGAGGCAGACTACCCCCACAGCATGCACCACCAGGAAAACAGTCGAGAAGGCGGCAGGATCAGCGTTACAGAGTTGCAGTAGTCGTCTTTGCTACTATGTTGCAGGTTTGCAGGCTTCCAGCGCGGTCAGCAGTCGATTCCTTGGCAGAAGGGGAAGAGAGAGATGCAGAGGAACTCGGATGAGCTCTTGCATTCGTTATCTAAAGTTTCCCCAGAGACAGAGACCCTAAATAGCCAGAAAAGAGGGTTTGGCTACTTAGGAGAGAGGATAGGCTAGCAACACCTGAAGGAGCCTATCAGAAGGAGTCTCTGACGTCACCTGGTGGCACTGGCCACTCAGAGCAGTCCAGTGTGCCAGCAGCACCTCTGTTTCCAAGATGGCAGAGGTCTGGAGCACACTGGAGGAGCTCTGGACACCTCCCAGGGGAGGTGCAGGTCAGGGGAGTGGTCACTCCCCTTTCCTTTATCCAGTTTCGCGCCAGAGCAGGGCTAAGGGGTCCCCTGAACCGGTGTAGACTGTCTTATGCAGAATTGGGCACATCTGTGCCCAAGAAAGCATTTCCAGAGGCTGGGGGAGGCTACTCCTCCCCTGCCTTCACACCATTTTCCGAAGGGAGAGGGTGTAACACCCTCTCTCAGAGGAAGTCCTTTGTTCTGCCATCCTGGGACAAGCCTGGCTTGACCCCAGGGGGGCAGAAACCTGTCTGAGGGGTTGGCAGCAGCAGCAGCTGCAGTGAAACCCCAGGAAAGGCAGTTTGGCAGTACCAGGGTCTGTGCTACAGACCACTGGGATCATGGGATTGTGCCAACTATGCCAGGATGGCATAGAGGGGGCAATTCCATGATCATAGACATGTTACATGGCCATATTCGGAGTTACCATTGTGAAGCTACATATAGGTAGTGACCTATATGTAGTGCACGCATGTAATGGTGTCCCCGCACTCACAAAGTCAGGGGAATTGGCCCTGAACAATGTGGGGGCACCTTGGCTAGTGCCAGGGTGCCCTCACACTAAGTAACTTTGCACCTAACCTTTACCAGGTAAAGGTTAGACATATAGGTGACTTATAAGTTACTTAAGTGCAGTGTAAAATGGCTGTGAAATAACGTGGACGTTATTTCACTCAGGCTGCAGTGGCAGGCCTGTGTAAGAATTGTCAGAGCTCCCTATGGGTGGCAGAAGAAATGCTGCAGCCCATAGGGATCTCCTGGGACCCCAATACCCTGGGTACCTCAGTACCATATACTAGGGAATTAGAAGGGTGTTCCAGTAAGCCAATGTAACTTGGTAAAATTGGTCACTAGCCTGTTAGTGACAATTTGAAAGAAATGAGAGAGCATAACCACTGAGGTTCTGGTTAGCAGAGCCTCAGTGAGACAGTTAGGCACCACACAGGGAACACATACATATAGGCCACAAACTTATGAGCACTGGGGTCCTGACTAGCAGGGTCCCAGTGACACATAACAAACATACTGAAAACATAGGGTTTTCACTATGAGCACTGGGCCCTGGCTAGCAGGATCCCAGTGAGACAGTGAAAACACCCTGACATACACTCACAAACAGGCCAAAAGTGGGGGTAACAAGGCTAGAAAGAGGCTACTTTCTCACACAACCCCCCCCCCCAAACGAAGGACAATAAGGCTAACCTTGGCCAGTTGAGACTTTATTGTCTAAGTGGTGATAAGTAGAGAGTAGCTCTGCAATAGACTGGTTACTCCCTTTATCATCCACTATATGGTTACTTCCCTGTGGGGATGTAAACCACCCTGTTTGAAGTTTTTTAGCTAAGCAACAATGTGAAGATGTATTTTCAGAGTTTCTATCAGTACGTTTTAGTTTAGAGCAGTGGGAATTGTCCACTGAACCTATTTGTAGTGATGGAAATGCCAGACAGGGATGCTGTCTCAGAAAAGCCATAGCTGGGCAAAAACTTTGTCCATATGGCTGGAAGAGAGAACAGGGATGCTGTTTCTCTTGGGTTGGAGCAGGGCAGGGATGCTGTCCTATGAGCTCCACACTTGGGCAGGGATGCTGTCCTAAGTGTTGTGAGGTAGTGCAGAGTTTCTGCACTAAAGTTTCTCTGGGAGGGTTGGAGGGATGCTCCATGTTAACTAAAATGGTGCTCTTTTTCTCACCAATGTTAGTTATCCCACAGAGAGGTACTTCTACCTCAGGGAGTACAGTTTTGCCAACTGATGATTCCCTTGGAACAGGTGCCATCCCAGGAGAGGTTTCTCCCACCACAGGAATGGTATCCTGAATGGTAGGGTGGTTAGGGGATACTGTGATACCCTTTTTACCTGTTGGTGGAGAGGGATCCTGAGTTTTCAGGCCTTCTCTCCTTTGCTTTTTCATTTCAGTAGAAATGAGAGGGAACAATTCCTCAGGGATGCCCAGCATGGCTGCATGGGCATAACACTCTACATCAGCCCAACCTGAGGCCTCTAGGTCATTACCTAAGAGACAGTCTACAGGTAAGCTAGGTGATACCACCACCTGCTTAGGGCCAGTAACTCCACCCCAACTAAACTGAATTATAGCTAAGGGGAGAAACTTAGTGGAGTTATGGACATCAATAATCTTATACTGTTGTCCAATGATGTGTTGATCAGGATGCACTAGGTTTTCAGTCACCAAAGTGATACTGGCACCTGTGTCCCTGTAGGCCAAGGCCTCAACACCATTTATTGAAACTGTCTGCCTGTACTTATCCATTGTAAGGAGACAAGCAGCCAGTGTGGCAAGGCCAATGCCACTAGGTGTGACAGAAACTGTCTTGGGAGTGACTACCCCATTTTTTACTATGGACCCAAAAGTGAACCTAACTACACCCTTAACTTGACTGTTGCCAGCAGTCCCACCACTAGTACCACTACTGCTAGGGGCACTAGAGCTTGATGTATTAGTGGTGGTAGGCTCAGGGGGTTTACCTGGACAGGACTTATCCCCTGGCCTATGGCCTCTGTTTTTACACACAAAGCACCAAGGCTTTTTAAACTGTGTAGGTTGAGAAGAAGAGGAAGAATTTGTTTTATCTCCACCCCCTGAAGAGTGTTTAAGATTTGAAGTGGGATCTTTGGTTTTACCCTTATCCCCATGCTTATCTTGAGACTTTTCACCATCTTTCTTCTTAGTGTTCTCTTTGTCACCCCCTGTATGAACTTTTCTGTTCACCCTTGTTCTGACCCATTTGTCTGCCTTCTTTCCCAATTCTTGGGGAGAGGTCAGATCAGAGTCCACCAAGTACTGGTGCAACAAATCAGACACACAATTATTAAGAATATGCTCTCTCAGGATCAAGTTATACAGGCTGTCATAATCAGTAACTTTACTGCCATGTAACCACCCCTCCAAGGCCTTCACTGAATGGTCAATGAAATCAACCCAGTCTTGTGAAGACTCCTTTTTGGTCTCTCTGAACTTTATCCTGTATTGTTCAGTGGTTAAGCCATAACCATCCAGGAGTGCATTCTTAAGTACTGTAAAATTATTGGCATCACTTTCTTTCACAGTAAGGAGCCTATCCCTACCTTTTCCACTAAATGATAGCGATAGGATAGCAGCCCACTGCCTTTGAGGGACATCCTGTACAACACAGGCCCTCTCAAGTGCAGCAAACCACTTGTTAATGTCATACCCCTCCTTATCAGGGGGAACTATCTTGTGCAGATTCCTGGAATCATGCTCTTTTGCAGGATGACTATGGGGAATACTGCTGCTGCCACCATGGGTTTCTAAACCCAACTTCTGTCTTTCCTTCTCTAGTTCTAAAGACTGTCTATCCAAATCCAGCTGTTGCTTTTTAAGCTTCAGTCTGGTTTGTTCCACCCTCAACTTATTGAGTTCCCTTTCTAACAATCTGTCATCAGGGTTGGTGGGAGGGACATTTCTAGATACAGAGGTATGATGGGAATGAACAGAAGGAGACCTGTCCCTTACAGAGGGCACCCTAACAGCTTGGCTGACAGTGTAATGTGAGAGCACATCATCTGTATGATGTGACTCCACCTCAGTAACAACTATGCTAGACTGTCTTGTAATGGGAAGGCTAAGAAGTTTCTTTCCTGAACCTTTTCCTGGGGGAGTCCCTGGATTAGATTGGGAACCATTAGCTACTTTTTCAACAGATGGGGCACTTTTAGCCTTATCTTGTTCTCTAAGCATGTTTAGTAACAATTCCAAGGAAGGATTCTTCCCTACACTCAAACCTCTCTCTATGCAGAGACTCCTTGCTCCTTTCCAGCTAAGGTGATCATATGCAATCTTAGACAGGTCAACATTTTGGCCTGTGCCAGACATTTTTAGAGAGAGTTAAAGTGATAGAAAAAGAGAAAAAAGTTTGTCAGAGCTTTTAGAAAGACAGAGAAAAAAACTTTAAAAACTTTTTAGAACTTTTTAGAAAGTTAGAAGTACTTTTCAGCACTTAGAAAAGAGTGAAAAGAGGAAATGCAAAACTTTTTAGCTATGTGTATATACACTGAACTTGTTTTGTATATTTTTCTCTTATGAAAAGTACAATGACAAGAGTGGTAAGTAGTCTCAAAGCACTTATCCCACCGCTGCACAACCAATGTAGGAGGCTGGACTGGCTTGTAGTGAGTACCTAGGGGTACTTGCACCTTGCACCAGGCCCAGTTATCCCTTATTAGTGTATAGGGTGTCTAGCAGCTTAGGCTGATAGATAATGGTAGCTTAGCAGAGCAGCTTAGGCTGAACTAGGAGACGTGTGAAGCTACTACAGTACCACTTAGTGTCATATGCACAATATTATAAGAAAACACAATACACAGTTATACTAAAAATAAAGGTACTTTATTTTTTATGACACTATGCCAAAGTATCTCAGAGTGTACCCTCAGTGAGAGGATAGGAAATATACACAAGATATATATACACAATACCAAAATATGCAGTAATAGTCTTAGAAAACAGTGCAAACAATGTATAGTTACAATAGGATGCAATGGGGACACATAGGGATGGGGCAACACAAACCATATACTCCAAAAGTGGAATGCAAACCACGAATGGACCCCAAACCTATGTGACCTTGTAGAGGGTCGCTGGGACTATTAGAAAATAGTGAGGGTTAGAAAAATAGCCCACCCCAAGACCCTGAAAAGTGAGTGCAAAGTGCACCAAAGTTCCCCAAAGGACAAAGAAGTCGTGATAGGGGAATAAGGCAGGAAAGACACAAACCAACAATGCAACAACGCTGGATTTCCAATCTGGGGTACCTGTGGAACAAGGGGACCAAGTCCAAAAGTCACAAGCAAGTCGGAGATGGGCAGATGCCCAGGAAAGGCCAGCTGCGGGTGCAAAGAAGCTTCTACTGGACAGAAGAAGCTGCGGTTTCTGCAGGAACGCAAAGGGCTAGAGACTTCCCCTTTGGAGGACGGATCCCTCTCGCCTTGTAGAGTCGTGCAGAAGTGTTTTCCCGCCGAAAGAACGCCAACAAGCTTTGCTAGCTGCGAATTGTGCGGTTAGCGTTTTTGGACGCTGCTGTGGCCCAGGAGGGACCAGGAGGTCGCAAATTGGACCAGGAGGTAGAGGGGACGTCGAGCAAGACAAGGAGCCCTCTTAGCAGCAGGTAGCACCCGGAGAAGTGCCAGAAACAGGCACTACAAGGATGCGTGAAACGGTGCTCACCCAAAGTTACACAAAGGAGTCCCACGTCGCCGGAGACCAACTTAGGAAGTCGTGCAATGCAGGTTAGAGTGCCGTGGACCCAGGCTTGGCCGTGCACAAAGGATTTCCGCCGGAAGTGCACAGGGGCCGGAGTAGCTGCAAAAGTCGCGGTTCCCAGCAATGCAGTCTAGCGAGGTGAGGCAAGGACTTACCTCCACCAAACTTAGACTGAAGAGTCACTGGACTGTGGGAGTCACTTGGACAGAGTTGCTGGATTCGAGGGACCTCGCTCGTTGTGCTGAGAGGAGACCCAAGGGACCGGTAATGCAGCTTTTTGGTGCCTGCGGTTGCAGGGGGACGATTCCGTCGACCCACGGGAGATTTCTTCGGAGCTTCTAGTGCAGAGAGGAGGCAGACTACCCCACAGCATGCACCACCAGGAAAACAGTCGAGAAGGCGGCAGGATCAGCGTTACAGAGTTGCAGTAGTCGTCTTTGCTACTATGTTGCAGGTTTGCAGGCTTCCAGCGCGGTCAGCAGTCGATTCCTTGGCAGAAGGGGAAGAGAGAGATGCAGAGGAACTCGGATGAGCTCTTGCATTCGTTATCTAAAGTTTCCCCAGAGACAGAGACCCTAAATAGCCAGAAAAGAGGGTTTGGCTACTTAGGAGAGAGGATAGGCTAGCAACACCTGAAGGAGTCTATCAGAAGGAGTCTCTGATGTCACCTGGTGGCACTGGCCACTCAGAGCAGTCCAGTGTGCCAGCAGCACCTCTGTTTCCAAGATGGCAGAGGTCTGGAGCACACTGGAGGAGCTCTGGACACCTCCCAGGGGAGGTGCAGGTCAGGGGAGTGGTCATTCCCCTTTCCTTTATCCAGTTTCGCGCCAGAGCAGGGCTAAGGGGTCCCCTGAACCGGTGTAGACTGGCTTATGCAGAATTGGGCACATCTGTGCCCAAGAAAGCATTTCCAGAGGCTGGGGGAGGCTACTCCTCCCCTGCCTTCACACCATTTTCCGAAGGGAGAGGGTGTAACACCCTCTCTCAGAGGAAGTCCTTTGTTCTGCCATCCTGGGACAAGCCTGGCTTGACCCCAGGGGGGCAGAAACCTGTCTGAGGGGTTGGCAGCAGCTGCATTGAAACCCCAGGAAAGGCAGTTTGGCAGTACCAGGGTCTGTGCTACAGACCACTGGGATCATGGGATTGTGCCAACTATGCCAGGATGGCATAGAGGGGGCAATTCCATGATCATAGACATGTTACATGGCCATATTCGGAGTTACCATTGTGAAGCTACATATAGGTAGTGACCTATATGTAGTGCACACGTGTAATGGTGTCCCCGCACTCACAAAGTCAGGGGAATTGGCCCTGAACAATGTGGGGGCACCTTGGCTAGTGCCAGGGTGCCCTCACACTAAGTAACTTTGCACCTAACCTTTACCAGGTAAAGGTTAGACATATAGGTGACTTATAAGTTACTTAAGTGCAGTGTAAAATGGCTGTGAAATAACGTGGACGTTATTTCACTCAGGCTGCAGTGGCAGGCCTGTGTAAGAATTGTCCGAGCTCCCTATGGGTGGCAAAAGAAATGCTGCAGCCCATAGGGATCTCCTGGGACCCCAATACCCTGGGTACCTCAGTACCATATACTAGGGAATTATAAGGGTGTTCCAGTAAGCCAATGTAACTTGGTAAAATTGGTCACTAGCCTGTTAGTGACAATTTGAAAGAAATGAGAGAGCATAACCACTGAGGTTCTGGTTAGCAGAGCCTCAGTGAGACAGTTAGGCACCACACAGGGAACACATACATATAGGCAACAAACTTATGAGCACTGGGGTCCTGACTAGCAGGGTCCCAGTGACACATAACAAACATACTGAAAACATAGGGTTTTCACTATGAGCACTGGGCCCTGGCTAGCAGGATCCCAGTGAGACAGTGAAAACACCCTGACATACACTCACAAACAGGCCAAAAGTGGGGGTAGCAAGGCTAGAAAGAGGCTACTTTCTCACAGTATAGCAGTCCTATTTCTATGTTTTTGATTACACGTTATTTAAACAGTGTGGATTGGATCTTTAATGCACGTGATCAAGGCTGCTAGACAGCCGAAACGCGTTGTGGTAATAAATATTTTGATTCTTTGGATTCCTGAGAGTGCGTTACCTAATTGCATTTTTGGATTTGATTTATTTCTATAACCGGCTTGCTCTGCCGGTATCACGCATCACCCCTCGCGGGCTGCCTGGAGCTCGTTTTCGAGCATTTGTTTGTTGAGATATATATATATATATATACATATATATATATATATATAAATAAATACCACACACAAAAACAACTTTACATGTTTTGGAACATAAATTTTAGTAATGCTTTTAGTGACCCATACGTCAGCAGAAGGTGACTAATTTTAATGCAAGACTGGAAGCTCCTATTATGCTTCTCTAATCTTGCATTTTAATATTACAGCAGTCAAGAAAACAAAAAACTACTGCTCCCAACAGGCCAGAAACCAGATAGCCAATGGGAGAAAACACAACAGTTTTTTAACCAATGAGGAGGCAGTATCTCTTACATAATGTCACTTGACTGCAAACAACTCCTCTCTTCTTGCGGCTCGCAGTTAAGATAAGTTTCCATATTTATATCCTTATTTACTATTTATTACTGGTTTTTGCTAAAAGTTATTGTTTTCGTTTTACTTTTGTGTTCACATTCATCGCTAATAGCGTTTAATGCTTTATCGCACACTCAGCATACCTGTGACGGTGTTATATGCAGTTAGCAGCTCATGCTCCCCTTTCAGTGGCACAGCTTCCTTTTCTGTGTGTCGCACGTTGCCTGAGGCGTCCATCTCCAGAGCAGTTTGTTGCCTCTGAAACCGTCTTTCTTCACCGCCTGTGGTCCGCTGAGCGACTCCATCGTTCACTGCTTCCTATCTAATGAGACTTCAGCAGTTAAACACTCCCCGAGGGAGCGGCCTTTCTCTGCCTCTTTCATGTCAATACGGCCTTCCCTCAGCTATCTACACCTTCTGGGAGGGCCAGCCTTTTAGTTATCATTCCCACTTTTATTTAACCTGTGAATTCCTGGTTCCTACTGCTCTAAATTTCTGTAAAATCCATGATGGAGGTTGATAGCTCTCCAGTTTCACAGGACAATGAAAATGAAGGGTGTCTTTTAAAAAATAATTTAAACACATTTATACACTCCTCTGCAGAACAAGCACTGTCAGCTTCTATGAGCAAAATGTAAAAAAATATTTAAAATTCTCTCATGAATATAATGTCAAAGACATTTATTGCCCATTCTGCGGGCAAAAGCAGAAAGCGGATGTTACCATCTGTAGGAAGTTGGCTCTGTATGCACTATTTCAAAGTAAGGAATAGTATGCACAGAGTCCAAAGGTTCCCCTTAGAGGTAAGATAGTGGCAAAAAGAGATAATACTAATGCTCTATTTTGTGGTAGTGTGGTCGAGCAGTAGGCTTATCAAAGGAGTAGTGTTAAGCATTTGTTGTACATACACAAGCAATAAATGAGGGACACACACTCAAAGACAATTCCAGGCCAATAGGTTTTTGTATAGAAAAATATCTTTTCTTAGTTTATTTTAAGAACCACAGGTTCAAAATGTACATGTAATACTTCAAATGAAAGGTATTTCAGGTAGGTACTTTAGGAACTTTGAATTAGCAAAATAGCATATACAGTTTTCACATAAATCACATATAGCTATTTTAAAACTAGACTTAGGCGGTCATTCTGACCGCGGCGGTCGGCGCCCGCCAAGCGGTTCCCGCCGAAAGACCACGGCGGCCATTCCGGCTTTCCCGCTGGGCCGGCGGGCGACCGCCAGAAGACCGCCGGCCGGCCCAGCGGGACAGCCCCTTCAACAATGAAGCCGGCTCGGAATGGAGCCGGCGGAGTTGAAGGGGTGCGACGGGTGCAGTGGCACCCGTCGCGATTTTCACTGTCTGCACAGCAGACAGTGAAAATCTTTGTGGGGCCCTGATAGGGGGCCCCTGCACTGCCCATGCCAGTGGCATGGGCAGTGCAGGGGCCCCACGGCACCCGTTCCCGCCATCCTGGTTCTGGCGGTGGACACCGCCAGAAACAGGCTGGCGGGAAGGCGGTCGGAATCCCCATGGCGGTGCTGCAAGCAGCGCCGCCATGGCGGATTCCCTGGGCCAGCGGGAAACCGGCGGGAAACCGCCGGCTCCCCTTTTCTGACCGCGGCGTCAGAATCGCCCAGGAATCACTGCCAGCCTGTTGGCGGTGCTTCCGCCGCCCTCCGCCATGGCGGTCATGGACCACCAAGGTCAGAATGACCCCCTTAGTTCTTGCAGGTAAGTAAACCACCTAAGGGGTTCAAGTTTGGGTCCAAGGTAGCCCACCGTTGGGGGTTCAGAGCAACCCCAAAGTTACCACACCAGCAGCTCAGGGCCAGTCAGGTGCAGAGGTCAAAGTGGTGCCCAAAACGCATAGGCTTCAATGGAGAAGGGGGTGCCCCAGTTCCAGTCTGCCAGCAGGTAAGTACCCGCGTCTTCGGAGAGCAGACCAGGGGGGTTTGTAGGGCACCGGGGGGGGGACACAGTCCACACAGAAAGTACACCCTCAGCAGCACCGGGGCGGCCGGGTACAGTGTGCAAACATGCGTCGGGTTTGTAATTGAAATCAATGGGAGACCAAGGGGTCTCTTCAGCGATGCAGGCAAAGGGGGGGGGTTCCTCGGGGTAGCCACCACCTGGGCAAGGGAGAGGGCCTCCTGGGGGTCACTCCTGCACTGGAGTCCGGATCCTTCAGGTCCTGGGGGCTGCGGGTGCAGTGTCCCTACCAGGCGTCGGGTTCTTGGAAGTCGGGATTCCCTCTGCAGGTGTCGCTGTGGGGGCTCAGGGGGTGGCAACTCTGACTACTCATGGTCTTGCAGTCGCCGGGGAGTCCTCCCTGAAGTGATTGTTCTCCACAAGTCGAGCCGGGGGCGTCGGGTGCAGAGTGTCAAGTCTCACGGTTTTGGCGGGAAACGCAAGTTGTTTCAAAGTTGCTTCTTTGTTGTTTCAAAGTTGCAGTCTTTGGTGAACAGAGCCGCTGTCCTCGGGAGTTCTTGGTCCTTCTAGATGCAGGGCAGTCCTCTGAGGCTTCAGAGGTCACTGGTCCCTGGGGAAAGCGTCGCTGGAGCAGTGTCTTTAGAAGTGGGGAGACAGGCCGGTAGAGCTGGGGCCAAAGCAGTTGGTGTCTCCGTCTTCTCTGCAGGGTTTTTCAGCTTAGCAGTCCTCTTCTTCTTAGGTTGCAGGAATCTGAGTTCCTAGGTTCTGGGGAGCACTTAAATACTAAATTTAAGGGCGTGTTTAGGTCTGGGGGGTTAGTAGCCAATGGCTACTAGCCCTGAGGGTGGGTACACCCTCTTTGTGCCTCCTCCCGAGGGGAGTGGGTCACATTCCTATCCCTATTGGGGGAATCCTCCATCTGCAAGATGGAGGATTTCTAAAAGTCAGAGTCACCTCAGCTCAGGACACCTTAGGGGCTGTCCTGACTGGCCAGTGACTCCTCCTTGTTTTTCTCATTATCTCCTCCGGCCTTTCCGCCAAAAGTGGGGCCGTGGCCGGAGGGGGCGGGCAACTCCACTAGCTGGAGTGCCCTGGGGTGCTGTAACAAAGGGGGAGAGCCTTTGAGGCTCACCGCCAGGTGTTACAGTTCCTGCAGGGGGAGGTGATAAGCATCTCCACCCAGTACAGGCTTTGTTACTAGACACAGAGTGACAAAGGCACTCTCCCCATGTGGCCAGCAACACGTCTGGTGTGTGGCAGGCTGCTAGAACTAGTCAGCCTACACGTATAGTCGGTTAAGATTTCAGGGGGCACCTCTAAGGTGCCCTCTGGGGTGTATGTTACAATAAAATGTTATTGTGCTGAGAAGTTTGATACCAAACTTCACAGTTTTCAGTGTAGCCATTATGGTGCTGTGGAGTTCGTGCATGACCGACTCCTAGACCATATACTCTTATGGCTATCCTGCACTTACAATGTCTAAGGTTTTGCTTAGACACTGTAGGGGCATAGTGCTCCTGCACTTATGCCCTCACCTATGGTATAGTGCACCCTGCCTTAGGGCTGTAAGGCCTGCTAGAGGGGTGACTTATCTATACTGCATAGGCAGTGTGAGGTTGGCATGGCACCCTGAGGGGAGTGCCATGTCGACTTACTCGTTTTGTCCTTCCAGCACACACAAGCTGGCAAGCAATGTGTCTGTGCTGAGTGAGAGGTCCCCAGGGTGACATAAGATATGCTGCAGCCCTAAGAGACTTTCCCTGGCATCAGGGCCCTTGGTACCAGGGGTACCAGTTACAAGGGACCTACCTGGATGCCAGGGTGTGCCAATTGTGGAAACAAAAGTACAGGTTAGGGAAAGAACACTGGTGCTGGGGCCTGGTTAGCAGGCCTCAGCACACTTTCAAATCAAAACTTAGCATCAGCAAAGGTAAAAAGTCAGGGGGTAACCATGCCAAGGAGGCATTTCCTTACACAACCCCCCCCCCAAACAAAAGAGGATGAGACTAACCTTTCCCAACAGAGTCTTCATTTTCTAAGTGGAAGAACCTGGAAAGGCCATCTGCATTGGCATGGGCAGTCCCAGGTCTGTGTTCCACTATAAAGTCCATTCCTTGTAGGGAGATGGACCACCTCAACAGTTTTGGATTTTCACCTTTCATTTGCATCAGCCATCTGAGAGGTCTGGGGTCAGTTTGAACTACAAAGTGAGTACCACAGAGGTATGGTCTCAGCTTCTTCAGGGACCAAACCACAGCAAAGGCCTCCCTCTCAATGGCACTCCAACGCTGCTCCCTGGGGAGTAACCTCCTGCTAATGAAAGCAACAGGCTGGTCAAGGCCATCATCATTTGTTTGGGACAAAACTGCCCCTATCCCATGTTCAGAGGCATCTGTCTGCACAATGAACTGCTTGGAGTAATCTGGAGCTTTTAGAACTGGTGCTGTGCACATTGCTTGTTTCAGGGTGTCAAAGGCCTGTTGGTATTCTACAGTCCAGTTTACTTTCTTGGGCATTTTCTTGGAGTTCAGTTCTGTGAGGGCTGTCACTATGGATCCATATCCCTTCACAAACCTCCTGTAATACCCAGTCAAGCCAAGGAATGCCCTGACTTGAGTCTGAGTTTTTGGAGCTGCCCAGTCCAGAATAGTCTGGATCTTAGGCTGAAGTGGCTGAACTTGGCCTCCACCTACAAGGTGTCCCAACTAAACCACAGTTCCCTGACCTATCTGGCATTTGGATGCCTTGATAGAGAGGCCAGCTGATTGCAGAGCCTTCAAAACCTTCTTCAGGTGGACCAGGTGATCCTGCCAGCTGGAGCTAAAGACAGCAATATCGTCAAGATAAGCTGCACTAAAGGACTCCAAGCCAGCAAGGACTTGATTCACCAACCTTTGGAAGGTGGCAGGGGCATTCTTTAAATCAAAGGGCATAACAGTAAACTGATAATGCCCATCAGGTGTGGAGAATGCTGGCTTTTCTTTTGCTCCTGGTGCCATTTTGATTTGCCAATACCCTGCTGTTAAGTCAAAGGTACTTAGGAATTTGGCAGCACCCAATTTGTCAATCAGTTCATCAGCCCTTGGAATGGGATGGGCATCTGTCTTGGTGACAGAATTAAGTCCTCTGTAATCCACACAAAACCTCATCTCTCTCTTTCCATCTTTGGTATGAGGTTTGGGGACTAAGACCACTGGGATAGCCCAGGGGCTGTCAGAGTGCTCAATGACTCCCGATTCCAGCATCTTGTGGACTTCCACTTTGATGCTTTCCTTAACTTGGTCAGACTGTCTGAATATTTTGTTTTTGACAGGCATGCTGTCTCCTGTGTCCACATCATGGGTACACAGGTGTGTCTGACCACGGGTTAGGGAAAAGAGCTCAGCAAACTGTTGCAGGACCTTCCTGCAGTCAGATTGCTGTTGGCCAGAGAGGGTGTCTGAGTAGATCACTCCATCAACTGAGCCATCTTTAGGGTTTGTGGAGAGGAGATCAGGGAGAGGTTCACTCTCAGCTTCCTGGTCCTCATCTGTTACCATCAACAGATTCACATCAGCTCTGTCATGGAAGAGCTTAAGGCGGTTCACATGGATCACCCTCTTGGGGCTCCTGCTAGTGCCTAGGTCCACCAGGTAGGTGACCTGACTCTTCTTTTCTAGCTCTGGGTAAGGTCCACTCCATCTGTCCTGAAGTGCCCTGGGAGCCACAGGCTCCAAAACCCAGACTTTCTGCCCTGGTTGAAATTCAACCATTGCAGCCTTTTGGTCATACCAAAACTTCTGGAGCTGTTGGCTGGCCTCAAGGTTTTTGCTTGCCTTTTCCATGTACTCTGCCATCCTTGAACGTAGGCCAAGTACATAGTCCACTATATCTTGCTTAGGCTCATGAAGAGGTCTCTCCCAGCCTTCTTTCACAAGAGCTAGTGGTCCCCTTACAGGGTGGCCAAACAGAAGTTCAAAGGGTGAAAACCCTACTCTCTCCTGAGGCACCTCTCTGTAAGCGAAAAGCAGACATGGCAAGAGGACATCCCATCTCCTTTTGAGTTTTTCAGGGAGCCCCATGATCATGCCTTTTAATGTCTTGTTGAATCTCTCAACAAGGCCATTAGTTTGTGGATGGTATGGTGTAGTGAATTTGTAAGTCACTCCACACTCATTCCACATGTGTTTCAGGTATGCTGACATGAAGTTGGTACCTCTGTCAGACACCACCTCCTTAGGAAAACCCACTCTGGTAAAGATACCAATGAGGGCCTTGGCTACTGCAGGGGCAGTAGTCGACCTAAGGGGAATTGCTTCAGGGTATCTAGTAGCATGATCCACTACTACTAGTATGTACATGTTCCCTGAGGCTGTGGGAGGTTCAAGTGGACCCACTATGTCCACACCCACTCTTTCAAAGGGGACCCCCACCACTGGAAGTGGAATGAGGGGGTCCTTTGGGTGTCCACCTGTCTTACCACTGGCTTGACAGGTGGCACAGGAGACACAAAACTCCTTGACCTTCTGGGACATGTTGGGCCAATAGAAGTGGTTGACTAGTCTCTCTCACGTCTTGGTTTGTCCCAAATGCCCAGCAAGAGGAATATCATGGGCTAAGGTCAGTATGAACTCCCTAGGCCTTCTACACTTGTCCCATTAATTAAGAGCTGCTGCCTGTATTTTTGCATATTAGGAGCCAGGCAGCCAGTGTGGCTAAATCCACCCCACCCTCAGAGACTAAAGTAGCTTCAGTGTGACACCTGATTTGCTCTGGGCACACTGTTGATCCCACTTGGAGACTAGCCATTCCAGTGTTACCTGGAGTGGAGTTAGAAGTGGTACTTTTCTTGGGACAGGCCTTGTCTCCAGTTTGGTGTCCAGGCTGATTACAGCTACGACACCAGGCCTTTTTGGGATCAAAGGTTTTACCCTTGTACCCAAAATTGGATTGTGAAGAGGCTCTGGGCCCACCCTCCTGTGCAGGTTTTTGGGGGCCTGTAGAAGACTCTTTACTATTTTTACCTTTGGATGTCTCAACACTCTTCCCCTGGGGAGGCTTTGTGACCCCTTTCTTTTGGTCACCCCCTGTGGAAGTCTTGGTCACCCTAGTCTTGACCCAATGGTCCGCCTTCTTTCCCAATTCTTGGGGAGAAATTGGTCCTAGGTCTACCAGATGCTGATGCAGATTATCATTTGAACAATTACTTAATAGATGTTCTTTCACAAATAAATTGTAGAGCCCATCATAATCATTTTAACCACTGCCTTGAATCCAACAATCCAGTGTTTTCACTGAGTAGTCCACAAAATCAACCCAGGTCTGGCTTGAGGATTTTTGAGCCCCCCTGAACCTAATTCTATACTCCTCAGTGGAGAATCCAAAGCCCTCAATCAGGGTATCCTTCATGAGGTCATAGGATTCTGCGTCTTTTCCAGAGAGTGTGAGGAGTCTATCCCTACACTTTCCAGTGAACATTTCCCAAAGAAGAGCACCCCAGTGAGATCTGTTTACTTTTCTGGTTGCACACGCCCTCTCAAAAGCTCTGAACCATTTGGTGATGTCATCACCATCTTCATATTTAGTTACAATCCCTTTAGGGATTTTCAACATGTCAGGAGAATCTCTGACCCTATTTATGTTGCTGCCACCATGGATGGGACCAAAACCCATCTCTTGTCTTTCCCTTTCTATGGCTAGGAGCTGTCTCTCTAAAGCCAATCTTTTGGCCATCCTGGCTAACAGGAGGTCATCTTCACTGAGGCTATCCTCAGTGATTACAGAGGTGCTGGACCCTCCTGTGAAGGAAGCAGCATCTCTGACTATCACAGTTGGAGTCAGGGTTTGAGGGAACCTGTTCTCCCTAACTAGGACTGAAGGGGGGGAATTCTCCTCCAAGTCACTAGCTTCATCCTCTGGGAGGTCATCCTCAGAGGGGTTGGATTTGTCAAACTCTGCCAGCAGCTCCTGGAGCTGTGCTTTGGAAGGGCTTATGCCAACTTTTATTTTCTTTATTTTGCAGAGAGACATTAGCTCCCTCATTCTAAGATGGAGATAAGGTGTGAGGTCGAGTTCCATCACACTCTCTTCTGCATTAGACATTATGGGGGTCATTACAACATTGGCGGTAAAAGGCGCTTACTGCCGTGCAGAAGACCGCCAATACACCGCCGCGGCGGCGGTAGTCCACCACAGCTATTATGACACACATCACGGAATCCGCCGAAATTCAGACACCCACACAACTCTGCCACACCAAAGGTCAGTGGTAAACTGGCGGAAACAAAACCTCCACTTCCACGCCAACAGAAACACGCCCATGCTATTACGACCCACGAATCCACGCGGCGGTCTTTCAAACGCGGTATTCCATTGGCGGTACACACTGCAGCGCTCAAAATACACACACATCTCCAAAACACCGCCACATTGGACAATTCAAAATACACACACCTGAGACACATACAAACACCACTCCCACACACCCAACACAATATAAAACACACACCCACATCACCCACAAACCCCTACGAACAAAGATCCGAGACGAAGGCCAGAGAGATAGCACAGATTAGACAATCCCACCACACAGAGGCACACAACACCATCACCCACACCACATCCACGCACAAAACACCACACACCACTACACATCACCACACACATCAACACTCACACTGCCCCACACATCACCCCATGTCACGCCAAAGACATCCCCGCTTCTCCGAGGGGGAGCTTAAGGTCATGGTGGAGGAAATCATCCGGGTAGAGCCACAGCTATTTGTCTCACAGGTACAGCACACCTCCATAGCCAGGAAGATGGAGCTATGGCGCAGAATCGTGGACAGGGTGAACGCCGTGGGACAGCACCCAAGAAATAGGGAGGACATCAGGAAGAGGTGGAACGACCTATGGGGGAAGGTGCGTTCAACGGTCTCCAGGCACAACATCGCTGTTCAGCGGACTGGCGGCGGACACCCACCTCCTCCCCCACAACTAACAACATGGGAGGAGCAAGTCTTGACCATCATGCATCCAGAGGGCCTTGGAGGAAGTCGGTGGAGGATGGGACACTGGTAAGTAAAATCTTAAATAACATATCCCCCACCCTACCTGCATGCTATCACACACACCCACCCTCACCCCCCATCACTCCAAATCCTCACTAATGTACTAATAACACAAACCACCCATCCCAACACCAAGCCCTGCATGACACAACTAAGCATGGACACCCAGCACTAAAGCATGCCCACTGCACATACCCAGGACACCCCCAACCATCATCACACAAGCCCCCACACAGAAATGCCTGCACTGGGGTACACAGACACCCACCCATTGCACACCATCACACACACAAATGCATTAATCATGCTATTATGCCCCTGCAGGAACCCGAAGGACCGTCACCACACCGGAGGGTCCAGACAACACCACTCCACCCCCAGAAGAGGCCCACAGTGACGATAGCAGCTCTGCCCTACTGGATCCTGATGACCAGCCCGGACCATCGTGGGCCTCGGTACAGTCGGTTCCCCTTGCACAGGCACAGCCCAACACCACCCTCTGGTAACACCAGCACAGCACCCACCCAGCGGGCCCAAACCTCCGTTCCCAGGACAGGTCAATCAGCGGTGTGTCCACCACTACAGGGAACCCAGGCTAACCCACCACCCCAACAACAACAGGGACCTGGGGGCAGTGGTAGTGGAGGCACAGGAACACAGGGGAACTGGGAGGGCTACTGTGCAACAGGGGGCGGACAGGCCAAGGGAACCCACTCTCCACGAGGCCCTATCCTCCATCATGGGAGCATACCACCACTCCCAGGAGACGGTCCTGGACAAGTTGCAGGAGACCCTGCGCCTGCAGGAGGATCAGTATTTGAGGTTCAGGGAGAAGCTCAGGACCATCAGCTCCGCCATGGGCACCATCGTAGGGGTGCTGAAGGACATACAGCAGACCTTGAGGGACACCGTGGCACTCCAAGGGGCCCCTGACACTAGCCAGGACGATGAAATGCCCACCACCTCCGCCGGCGCTAGTGGACAGGACGCCCCGCCACAGGACCACCACACCAGCACCCCACCCCCTGCAGACAGACAACCACCATGCAAGCGGTCCCTGAGATCCAGGAACAGGACAGAGCAAGATGGCAAGACCCCCGCCAGGAAATGAGACCACCCTGATTGTCCTCCCACTGTCCCACTTTGTTACCCTGTCCATACTTGAACTGCCCCAGCTCCACTTCCTATGCCCAGATGGGCAGTGCACCTGTGAGACTAATAGACAGGACTCTGCCATGGATATTCCTCCGCCATCACCCATCCTCATTTTACAACCCCCTCCCATTTCTGAGCACTTCAATAAACACCCTTGAAACACAAAACAATCTGGAGTCAGTCTGTGATTTAGTAAATATGTATTATCAATGACAGTGTCATAATGCGTTTCCTATTGTAAAGCCAACATACCTATGTCACACATCACAAGTCCTTGAAGGATGCAAGCAGATGACACGTTGGTAACCACACCTGTGAAACCGTAATGGAAAGGTACAACTCAGTTACCAAATACTGGTTGAAATCGACAGACAGGATAGAGGTAGACGTGTGAAAGTTAATGTAATGGTAAAAATGTAAATGTTCTCACCTGTGTCTCACTGGAAATATTGCTGTATGACTGACTCCCTGTTGTCGTTGTCTTCTTCCTCAGCTTCCTCCTCATCACTGTCCACAGGCTCCACAGCTGCTACAACACCGTCATCTGGACCATCCTCCTGCAGAAAAGGCACCTGGCGTCGCAAAGCCAAATTATGAAGCATCGAGCAGACGATGATGATCTCGCACACCTTCTTCGGTGAGTAGAATAGGGAACCACCTGTCATATGGAGGCACCTGAACCTGGCCTTCAGGAGGCCGAAGGTGCGTTCGATCACCCTCCTAGTCCGCCCATGGGCCTCATTGTAGCGTTCCTCTGCCCTGGTCCTGGGATTCCTCACTGGGGTCAGTAGCCATGACAGGTTGGGGTAACCAGAGTCCCCCAGTAGCCATACACGGTGCCTCTGGAGTTCAGCCATCATATCAGGGATGCTGCTATTCCGCAGGATGTAGGTGTCATGCACTGAGCCAAGGAACATAGCATTTACCTGGGAGATGTACTGGTCTGCCAAACAGACCATCTGAACATTCATAGAATGATAACTCTTCCTGTTCCTGTACACCTGTTCACTCCTGTGGGGGGGGGGACCAGAGCTACATGGGTCCCATCAATGGCACCTATGACGTTGGGGATATGTCCAAGGGCATAGAAGTCACCTTTCACTGTAGGCAAATCTTCCACCTCAGGGAAAATGATGTATCTCTGTAAGGAAATGCCTCCTTGGCATGGTTACCCCTTGACGTTTTGCCTTTGCTGATGCTATGTTTTGAATTGAAAGTGTGCTGAGGCCTGCTAACCAGGTCCCAGCACCAGTGTTCTTTCCCTAACCTGTACTTTTGATTCCACAATTGGCACACCCTGGCATCCAGGTAAGTCCCTTGTAACTGGTACCCCTGGTACCAAGGGCCCTGATGCCAGGGAAGGTCTCCAAGGGCTGCAGCATATCTTATGCCACCCTGGGGACCCCTCACTCAGCACAGCCACACTGCTTACCAGCTTGTGTGTGCTGGTGAGAACAAAACGAGTAAGTCGACATGGCACTCCCCTCAGGGTGCCATGCCAACCTCACACTGCCTATGCAGTATAGATAAGTCACCCCTCTAGTAGGCCTTACAGCCCTAAGGCAGGGTGCACTATACCATAGGTGAGGGCACCAGTGCATGAGCACTGTGCCCCTACAGTGTCTAAGCCAAACCTTAGACATTGTAAGTGCAGGGTAGCCATAAGAGTATATGGTCTGGGAGTCTGTCAAACACGGACTCCACAGCACCATAATGGCTACACTGAAAACTGGGAAGTTTGGTATCAAGCTTCTCAGCACAATAAATGCACACTGATGCCAGTGTACATTTTATTGTAAAATACACCCCAGAGGGCACCTTAGAGGTGCCCCCTGAAACCTTAACCGACTATCTGTGTAGGCTGACTGGTTCCAGCAGCCTGCCACAACCGAGACATGTTGCTGGCCCCATGGGGAGAGTGCCTTTGTCACTCTGAGGCCAGTAACAAAGCCTGCACTGGGTGGAGATGCTATCACCTCCCCCAGGCAGGAGCTGTAACACCTGGCGGTGAGCCTCAAAGGCTTACCCCCTTTGTTCCAGCACAGCAGGGCACTCCAGCTAGTGGAGTTGCCCGCCCCCTACGGCCACGGCCCCACTTTTGGCGGCAAGGCCGGAGGAGATAATGAGAATAACAAGGAGGAGTCACTGGCCAGTCAAGACAGCCCCTAAGGTGTCCTGAGCTGAAGTGACTCTAACTTTTAGAAATCCTCCATCTTGCAGATGGAGGATTCCCCAATAGGATTAGGGATGTGACCCCCTCCCCTTGGGAGGAGGCACAAAGAGGGTGTGCCCACCCTCAGGGCTAGTAGTACTTGGCTACTAACCCCCCAGA
Source organism: Pleurodeles waltl (assembly GCF_031143425.1). Taxonomy (NCBI): domain Eukaryota; kingdom Metazoa; phylum Chordata; class Amphibia; order Caudata; family Salamandridae; genus Pleurodeles; species Pleurodeles waltl. The sequence goes on from NC_090446.1 coordinate 448,440,911, forward strand.
CCTAAACACGCCCTTAAATTTAGTATTTAAGGGCTCCCCTGAACCTAAGAATTTAGATCCTGAAACTACAAGAAGAAGAAGACTGCCGAGCTGAAAAACCCCTGCAGAGGAAGAACAGAAGACACCAACTGCTTTGGCCCCAGTCCTACCGGCCTGTCTCCTGCCTTCCAAAGAAACCTGCTCCAGCGACGCTTTCCAAGGGACCAGCGACCTCTGAATCCTCTGAGGACTGCCCTGCTTCAAGAAAGACAAGAAACTCCCGAGGACAGCGGCACTGCTCCAAAAGAACTGCAACTTTGTTTCAAGGAGCAGATTTAAAGACCCCTGCAACTCCACGCAAGAAGCGTGAGACTTGCAACACTGCACCCGGCGACCCCGACTCGACTGGTGGAGATCCAACACCTCAGGGAGGACCCTCCGGCGACTCCGAGACCGTGAGTAACCAAAGTTGTCCCCCCTGAGCCCCCACAGCGACGCCTGCAGAGGGAATCCCGAGGCTCCCCCTGACAGCGACTGCCTGAACCTAAAGTCCCGACGGCTGGAAAAGACCCTGCACCCGCAGCCCCCAGCACCTGAAGGAACAGAACTTCTGTGCAGGAGTGACCCCCAGGAGGCCCTCTCCCTTGCCCAGGTGGTGGCTACCCCGAGGAGCCCCCCCTTGCCTGCCTGCACCGCTGAAGAGATCCCTTGGTCTCTCATTGAAAACCATTGAAAACCCGACGCGTGTTTGCACACTGCACCTGGCTGCCCCCGCGCTGCTGAGGGTGTACTTTCTGTGCTGACTTGTGTCCCCCCTGGTGCCCTACAAAACCCCCCTGGTCTGCCCTCCGAAGACGCGGGTACTTACCTGCTGGCAGACCGGAACCGGGGCACCCCCTTCTCTCCATTAAAGCCTATGCGTTTTTGGGCACCTCTTTGACCTCTGCACCTGACCAGCCCTGAGCTTCTGGTGTGGTAACTCTGGAGTTGCTCTGAACCCCCAACGGTGGGCTACCTTGGACCCAAACCTGAGACTTGTAAGTGATTTACTTACCTGACAAAACTAACAAAAACTTACCTCCCCTAGGAACTGTGAAAATTGCAGTGTCCACTTTTAAAACAGCTTATTGTGTTTTATGTAAAAAGTATACATGCTAAGGTAATGATTTAAAGTTCCTGAAGTACGTACCTGCAATACCTTTCAAATGAGATATTACATGTAGAATTTGAACCTGTGGTTCTTAAAATAAACTAAGAAAATATATTTTTCTATAACAAAACCTATTGGCTGGATTTGTCTCTGAGTGTGTGTTCCTCATTTATTGCCTGTGTGTATGTACAACAAATGCTTAACACTACTCCTTTGATAAGCCTACTGCTCGACCACACTACCACAAAATAGAGCATTAGTATTATCTCTTTTTGCCACTATCTTACCTCTAAGGGGAACCCTTGGACTCTGTGCATACTATTCCTTACTTTGAAATAGTGCATACAGAGCCAACTTCCTACAATCTCCTTACGTGTTTCAGCAGGGCAGCCAACACTCTAGACAGCACGTTGGAAAACATAGGCTGGGACATCCCTGATGCCATGGCCACTGTTGTCTGAAAAGACCCACTAGCAAGGAAATGGAGCACTGACAGCACCTGCACATCAGGGGGGATTCCAGTCGGATGGCGGATTGGTGACATCAGGTCTGGCTCCAACTGGGTACATAGTTCCTGGATTGTGGCACAGTCAAACCGGTAGGTGACGATGACATGTCGCTCTTCCATTGTCAACAGCGGACGGTACACCGGAGGATTCCGCCATCTTCTCACATGTCCCAGCTGACGGTGCTTACGAAGGACAACAGCGACAAATCAGTCATTTTCCATCCAGGTATGTACCCACACTTACATACAAGACTACACCACTCATAAAACCCTTCCTGTATGTGTGTTGAGTGTAGGCCTAGCTATGTGTGACGCAGAGGTAAATATAGCCATGTGGACCCCTGAAATGGCTGCTGCCTGACCTCTAAACTGGGACAATGGGATTGTGGGGTAACTGCTCTGGCGTTGCACACCATCGCGGTAGGCGGTCGTAGACCGCAGCGCAATGCTGCATTGGTTAACATTGGACCCTATGGGTCCAGGGAGCCAATGAACAGGTGCGCCGGCGGTGATGATGCGCACCGCCGCGCACGTCACCGCCGCGGACGTCACCGCCATTTTATATCTGTTTCATCACTAGATACCTGACCTTCGACAGGAGAGGACCTACACTGCAAGTGCTGCTGTGACCTCGGTCTGGAAGCGACGATGGCTGCTGCGTCTGGGGAAAGGGCCCCTGCCTTCACTGCTCAGGAGTTGGAGAAACTGGTAGACGGGGTCCTCCCCCAGTACACGCTACTCTACGGTCCTCCAGACCAACAGGTTAGTACACAGGGAGCACGTTGTATGGGCTAGGCCTGGGTGGAGAGGGCTGGTTGGAAGAGGGAAGGGGGCAGAGTTCATAGAACATTAATGCATGTGAATGAATGGGCCACATGGCCAGAGTAGGGAGGGGGCCACTCACATCGACGGTGCAGTTGGTAATGACTGTTCCTCTTTCCTTGTGCATGTCATGTAGGTCAGCGCCCACCAGAAGAGGGACATCTGGCGTGCCATCGCCAAGGAGGTCCGAACCCTGGGGGCCCACCAGAGACGGGGCACCCACTGCCAGAAAAGATGGGAGGACATTCGCCGCTGCAGCAAGAAGACGGCCGAGGCTCAGCTGGGGATGGCCTCCCAATGTGGGAGGGGTGCCTGTCGCACCATGACCCCCCTGATGTTCCAGATCCTGGCGGTGGCCTACCCGGAGTTGAATGGGCGCTTGAGGGCATCACAGCAGACACAAGGGGGTGAGTACAACCTCAGTCTGTGGACTTTGCGCGCAGTAGAGGGGTCTGGGTGGGGGAGGAGGCCTGTGGATGTACCTATGCCAGCCAGAAACACGAAGACTAGGCCCCTCCGTAATGCAGCCCATGTGCCACTCTACCCCTCCTCAGTATAGTGCCAAGTATAGGTATAGTTGCCCCTGTGGCATCCATGTGTGCAGATGTCCACCATTGCCATGTAGGCAATATCCCAGAAATTGCATATGCAGAGGGCAGGAGCATGGCGTAATGCAGGGGGCTGCTGTGTCTGTCTTGTCCACCAACGGTAGCGGTATGCCATGCACTCAAACTGTCTTTCTTCTGTCCCCCCTCCCCTTTTTCTGCTCTCCCTGTTCTCTCAGTGGCACCGGAGCACGAGGGAGCTGCATCCCACATGGCCATGGAGGGCCACACCACGGACTCTGAATGCACCTGTGGGACGGAGGGCGAGGGGAGCTTCACGTCGGCCACCGGATCACCAACCAGCGACACAGACTCGTCCGCCGATGGGGGCTCCCTTGTGGTGGCGGCACCATCTGTGCGCCCCACTTCTACAGGTACAGCTGCCACCTCCCCTACCAGCACCGCCCTCCCAGCAACCCCCCAGCGTTCGCCCCGTGCCCGCTCTCCCAGGAGGGTGGGCATCACCTTCTCCCCAGGCACCTCAGGCCCTGCCCCAGTCACCCATGCTGCCCTCAGTGAGGAGGCCATTGACCTCCTCAGGTCACTCACTGTTGGGCAGTCTACCATTGTGAATGCTATCCAGGGTGTAGAACGAGAGTTGCAACACAGTAATGCATTCCTGGAGGGCATTCATTCTGGTCAGGCTGTCCTTCAGCGAACCCTGCAATCTCTGGCCTCAGCACTGATGGCAGCCCTTGTCCCTGTGTCTAGCCTCCCCCCTCCAACCTCCTCCACCCAGACCCAATCCCCTGTACCCCAGCCCATCCCAAGCACACCTACAGACCAGCATGCACACAAGTCAGTACACACAAGTAGCTCAAGCAAACATAGGCACCACACACACCACAGGCACTCACGCAAGCCTCACCCACGTACAGACACAGCAACATCCACTGCCTCCACCGTGTCCCCCTCCTCCTCTTCTCCCTCCTCCCTCCCAGTCCCGTCTACACACACACCTGCATGCACCACATCTACAGGCACCATGAATCGCACAAGGACACCCACCACCCCAAGCCGCTCACCTGCACTCACCACCTCCACTGCCATTTACACGTCCCCTGTGTCCTCTCCCAGTGTGTCTGTGACGGCCCCTCCCAAAGTACACAAACGCCAGCAATCACTCACCCAACATCCATCCACCTCACGACAGCCTCCAGTACCTGCACCTGCACCCAAAACACCTAAAGTTACACCTCCTACAACCACCTCCTCTTCCTCCACTCCCAGACCCCCTCCAACTACCCATCCCAGTGTTCGTCAGAAACTGTCCCTCTGTAAAGTTGACCTTTTTGCCCCCACCCCCCCCTCCAATTCATCAGTCCCGTTGTAGCGCCTCAGCCAAAAAGCCTCCAATACCAGTGGTGCCTGTTCAAGGTTTGTGGAGTGCACCGGCCACCAGGGCAGGCAGTGTGACCCGGAGCCAAGGCACTGGCAGCCCACCGCCTGTCAAGGCTCTGAAATTGGAGAGTGGACGACGGGACCGTATGAAGACTCCTGGTGGGAAAACAACTGACATGGGTTCCAAAGGGATTGGAGAGTCAGCTGTGACTCCATCAAAGGTGGGGAAGGGCCAGAGGAAGTCTGCCCAGCCTTTTGTGAGTGTCACGGCGGAGAAGGGCGGCATCATTCCTGGCGGTCGAGACACAACCGCCAGCACCGTCGTCACTGGTCAGGAGACCACCGCCACCGCCGGAGTCATAGCCCAGGAGGGCCCAAGTATCATCACTGGTCACAAGACCACCGCCGGAGTCACAGCCCAGGAGGGCCCAAGTATCGTCACTGGTCAGGAGACCACCGCCGGAGTCACAGCCCAGGAGGGCCCAAGTATCGTCACTGGTCAGGAGACCACCGCCGGAGTCACAGCTCAGGAGGGCCCAAGTATCGTCACTGGTCAGGAGACCACCGCCACCGCCGGAGTCATAGCCCAGGAGGGCCCAAGTATCGTCACTGGTCAGGAGACCACCGCCACCGCCGGAGTCACAGCCCAGGAGAGCCCAGGTATCGTCACTGGTCACAAGACCACCGCCGGAGTCACAGCCCAGGAGGGCCCAAGTATCGTCACTGGTCAGGAGACCACCACCGGAGTCACATCCCAGGAGGGCCCAAGTATCGTCACTGGTCAGGAGACCACCGCCGGAGTCACAGCCCAGGAGGGCCCAAGTATCGTCACTGGTTAGTGGACCACCGCCGGAGTCAGTGCCCAGTAGGGCCCCAGCTGCCACAGCCCAGGTGGGCTATGAGGGAACGTCATGCCACACACCAATGCCCAGTGTAGGGAACGTCATGCCACACACCAATGCCCAGTGTAGGGAACATCATGCCACACACCAATGTCCGTACCAGAACCGCCATGGCAAAGCACCGCTGAACAGGTCAAAAACTGCAAAGTCAAGCACCGCTGAACAGGGCAAAGACCGCCATGGCAAAGCACCGCTGAACAGGTCAGAAACTGCAAAGTCAAGCACCGCTGAACAGGGCAAAGACCGCCATGGTGAAGACCGCTGAACAGGGCATGCACCGCCATGGCAAAGCGCCGCTGAACAGGGCAAAGACTGCCATGGTGAAGACCGCTGAACAGGGCAAGTACCGCCATGGCAAAGCACCGCTGAACAGGGCAAAGACCGCCATGGTGAAGACCGCTGAACAGGGCAAGCACCGCCATGCAAAGCACCGCTGAACAGGTCAGAAACTGCAAAGTCAAGCACCGCTGAACAGGGCAAAGACCGCCATGGTGAAGACCGCTGAACAGGGCATGCACCGCCATGGCAAAGCACCGCTGAACAGGGCGAAGACCGCCATGGTGAAGACCGCTGAACAGGGCAAGTACTGCCATGGCAAAGCACAGCTGAACAGGGCAAAGACCGCCATGGTGAAGACCGCTGAACAGGGCAAGCACCGCCATGGCAAAGCACCGCTGAACAGGGCAAAGACCGCCATGGTGAAGACCGCTGAACAGGGCAAGTACCGCCATGGCAAAGCACCGCTGAACAGGGCAAAGACCGCCATGGTGAAGACCGCTGAACAGGGCAAGCACCTCCATGGCAAAGCACCGCTGAACAGGGCATGCACCGGGTAAGAATGAATAGACCGCCACATCAAGTATCGTTATCCCATGTGCAGCTGGAACAGTGACAGGACGGGAACCTTCACGGGGAGACTAATCCAGTCTGGGCACGAGTCCCCCTCCAGAACCAGTGGAGACATGCATCCACTACCTCAGTCCTGCACAGGATGAAGCACTCTGGGCACCAGTCCCCCTCCAGAACCAGTGGAGTATGTTATCGACTTGAGAGACTGTGGCTTTGCACTCCCCAGGATGGCACAGTGGGCAAGCCACCCACTGTAGAGACTTGAGAGACTGTGGCTTTGCACTCCGCAGGATGGCACAGTGGGCAAGCCACCCACTGTAGAGACTTGAGAGACTGTGGCTTTGCACTCCCCAGGATGGCACAGTGGGCAAGCCACCCACTGTAGAGACTTGAGAGACTGTGGCTTTGCACTCCCCAGGATGGTACAGTGGGCATGGAGCCCCGTCGTGGATCTGGCTTTGCACTCCTCCAGCTGAGGTGCCCCCCATTCCCTTCCCCCTGAGGTGCCTGTAGTATTTCTATCTGATGCCCCGGCAGTGTTCTCTCCGATTGTGGTCAGGTATATTTGGTGGGCCTCGCCCATGCATTTTTGGACTGTTGGTGCACGGACATTGTTATGTACATATCTGCACTACTTCTCGTAATGTATATATTTGGGCCTGAATTTCGTATATATCTATATTTTTGCAAAACATGTATATTGCAACATTACAATGTTTAAACGGATTTCGCTTTGTCTTTTCATTCTTTCGGGGGGATAGTGGGTTGTTACTGTGATTTTTGTGGATGCATTGGTGTGTACGTTGTAATATGCGATGGTGGGGGAGTTTCGTGGGTGTCCCCCTAACTTTTGCCTCCCCCTCCTGTATGTCGTAGGTGCAGTACTTACCATTGTCTTCGGCGCCTACGTAGATGGTGGTCATGGAGGAGCAGAAAGACAAGCGCAGGGAGTATTTGGAGTTCGGGCTCCATGGAGTCCTCGTTCCTAGTGGGATGTGTTCAGGTGAGCGTTTTCCCATTGCAAAAGCTGCTTCAGCCATGTTTTTATCCACGGTGAATCCGCCCCGGAAAAGGTGGCGGATTGGCGGGTTGTGATACTATGGGCGGTACATTGTCTCCCGCCTGTCTGTTGGCGGTGACCGCCGCGCTGCTTGTCTGTACCGCCGTGGCGGGCGGTGTGTTAAAGTGGCTGTCTTTGTTGGCGGTTTCCGCCAGGGTCATAATTCCCTTTTTTGCTCCCCCGCCCTGTTTGCGGTATTACCGCAGCTTTAACACCGTCCGCCAGGGTTGTAATGACCACCTTAGTGCAATTTTCAACAGTTCCTGGGGGGAGTAAGAGTTTGTTAGTTTTTGCAGGTAAGTAAACGGGGTTCAAGTTTGGGTCCAAGGTTGCCCACCGTTGGGGGTTCAGAGCAACCCCAAAGTTACCACACCAGCAGCTCAGGGACGGTCAGGTGCAGAGGTCAAAGTGGTGCCCAAAACGCATAGGCTTCAATGGAGAAGGGGGTGCCCCGGTTCCAGTCTGCCAGCAGGTAAGTACCCGCGTCTTCGGAGGGCAGACCAGGGGGGTTTTGTAGGGCACCGGGGGGGGACACAGTCCACACAGAAAGTACACCCTCAGCAGCACGGGGGCGGCCGGGTGCAGTGTGCAAACACGCGTCAGGTTTGTAATTGAAATCAATAGGAGACCAAGGGGTCTCTTCAGCGATGCAGGCTGGCAAGAGGGGGGCTCCTCGGGGTAGCCACCACCTGGGCAAGGGAGAGGGCCTCCTGGGGGTCACTCCTGCACTGGAGTCCGGATCCTTCAGGTCCTGGGGGCTGCGCGTGCAGTGTCCCTACCAGGCGATGGGGTTCTTGGAAGCAGGCAGTCGCGGTCAGGAGGAGCCGCGGGATTCCCTCTGCAGGCGTCGCTGTGGGACTCAGAGGGGGCAACTCTGGCTACTCACGTTCTCGCAGTCACCGGGGAGTCCTCCCTGAAGTGATTGTTCTCCACAAGTCGAGCCGGGGGTGTCGGGTGCAGAGTGTCAAGTCTCACGCTTCCGGTGGGAAACGCAAGTTGTTTCAAAGTTGCTTCTTTGTTTCAAAGTTGCAGTCTTTGGTGAACAGAGCTGCTATCCTCGGGAGTTCTTGGTCCTTCTAGATGCAGGGCAGTCCTCTGAGGCTTCAGAGGTCGCTGGTCCCTGGAGAAAGCGTCGCTGGAGCAGTGTCTTTAGAAGTGGGGAGACAGGCCGGTAGAGCTGGGGCCAAAGCAGTTGGTGTCTCCGTCTTCTCTGCAGGGTTTTTCAGCTTAGCAGTCCTCTTCTTCTTAGGTTGCAGGAATCTGAGTTCCTAGGTTCTGGGGAGCCCTTAAATACTAAATTTAAGGGCGTGTTTAGGTCTGGGGGGTTAGTAGCCAATGGGTACTAGCCCTGAGGGTGGGTACACCCTCTTTGTGCCTCCTCCCGAGGGGAGGGGGTCACATTCCTATCCCTATTGGGGGAATCCTCCATCTGCAAGATGGAGGATTTCTAAAAGTCAGAGTCACCTCAGCTCAGGACACCTTAGGGGCTGTCCTGACTGGCCAGTGACTCCTCCTTGTTTTTCTCATTATCTCCTCCGGCCTTGCCGCCAAAAGAGGGGCCGTGGCTGGAGGGGCGGGCAACTCCACTAGCTGGAGTGCCCTGGGGTGCTGTAACAAAGGGGGAGAGCCTTTGAGGCTCACCGCCAGGTGTTACAGTTCCCGCAGGGGGAGGGGATAAGCATCTCCACCCAGTACAGGCTTTGTTACTAGCCACAGAGTGACAAAGGCACTCTCCCCATGTGGCCAGCAACACGTCTGGTGTGTGGCAGGCTGCTAGAACTAGTCAGCCTACACGGATAGTCGGTTAAGGTTTCAGGGGGCACCTCTAAGGTGCCCTCTGGGGTGTATGTTACAATAAAATGTACACCGGCATCAGTGTGCATTTATTGTGCTGAGAAGTTTGATACCAAACTTCACAGTTTTCAGTGTAGCAATTATGGTGTTTGTGAGTTCGTGCATGACCGACTCCCAGACCATATACTCTTATGGCTACCCTGCACTTACAATGTCTAAGGTTTTGCTTAGACACTGTAGGGGCATAGTGCTCATGCACTTATGCCCTCACCTATGGTATAGTGCACCCTGCCTTAGGGCTGTAAGGCCTGCTAGAGGGGTGACTTATCTATACTGCATAGGCAGTGTGAGGTTGGCATGGCACCCTGAGGGGAGTGCCATGTCTACTTACTCGTTTTGTCCTCCCCAGCACACACAAGCTGGCAAGCAGTGTGTCTGTGCTGAGTGAGGGGTCCCCAGGGTGGCATAAGATATGCTGCAGCCCTTAGAGACCTTCCCTGGCATCAGGGCCCTTGGTACCAGGGGTACCAGTTACAAGGGACTTACCTGGATGCCAGGGTGTGCCAATTGTGGAAACAAAAGTACAGGTTAGGGAAAGAACACTGGTGCTGGGGCATGGTTAGCAGGCCTCAGCACACTTTCAAATCAAAACTTAGCATCAGCAAAGGCAAAAAGTCAGGGGGTAACCATGCCAAGGAGGCATTTCCTTACACCATCCTTCACTAAATTAACTAAGATGGTGCAATCAACTCCCCCTAGCCAAAATGCATTTGTGAACAGTGAGGCTACCTCACATAAGGATCAGGATGTTGCTCGTTCCAGGACTCCTAACAAGGAGGGCTTCTTAAGACACCTTATAAGTGCAAATTAAAATTTAAACATACCCAAGATGTGCCCGCTATAAAAGTAATATCGCATATCATGGACACTGATGATGATTTTGGTGGTAAAGACACAGATGATGATCAGGACATCCCTGATCCTATTGATCCTTTTTCTTCTACTCCTACAAAAAAAAAAAATAATCAAGTCCCAAGACTCTGCTGTTGAGAAATGTATTTTTGATGCAGATGGTGTTCCCATGTTTGATCCTGCCCTTCTACACCATCCTAAGTCTACAGAATGGTCTCCTATTGATCATGTTGCTGATTATATTGCCTCCAGATTACGTTTACCACTGGATAAGCAGACCAGGGCAAAATTAAAATCTGAAAGCCCTTGGCCTATAATGTTATCTAATACTTCTACTACACCTACAATTGATCCAACTCTACTAGCTTTTTTCTCAAAAATCTGAAAGGATCCTAGAAAGGGTGTGGATAAAGCCTGGTCCACATGCCAGGACAAACTTCTAGATATAATTGGCCTACTCTCTCGCATATTTGATATGGCAGAGGCAGGCCCATCAGAAAATGAGACCACAGACCCAGAAGAATTATCTCTGTGGATTCAAAGAACATTTTGCCTTCTAGGCAATGCAAATTCAGCACTCACCCATGAAAGAAGAAAAGGCCTCCTTCTCAAACTGGATCATAAACTGGCAAGCCTTGCCCATTTATATCTGGGTATAAAGGCAGGACATTTGCTCTTTGGGCACTCTTTTATTCAAAAGCTTGGCAAATATGTGACAACTTTCACTTCGATTGACAATGCTCAACAATCCATAAAGAAAATATTCTCCCAACGTGTTTTTGCACGGGCCGGTAGAGGAAGGTACTGCATTACCGGCTGTAATTACTAAAACCAAGGATACAGAGGTTCCTACAATAACAACAATGCCTATTATCCATACAAAGACTACAAACCAGTTTCACCCACAAAGAGTCAGAGGCTTCAGAGGCCGGGGTCAGAAGAATTCCAGGGTCAACTCCCAACCAGGTAAGTCTGCCACTTGGTCTTCTTCCTGTGGCTGGTCGTCTCTTACTTTTTCTAACAAAATGGCAAAGCCTAAAGTCAGATCTTTGGATCTTAAATACAGTTTAGGGTTATGCTATAGAATTTTACACAAAACCTTTTCAAAGAGCATTCCCACATCCTCCAAGTTTTCTCTGTATATGACCAAATTGATATCCCAAGAAGTTCAATCGTTACTTTAAAAACACGATATCCAATGCTGCTCGCTAGATCCCTCGGGGTACATCAAAGCCATCTTTTTAGCTCAAAAGTAGAACAAAAAGATGAGACCTGTCATCAATCTTCGATTATTCAACCAATTTGTGGTGTATCAACACTTAAAGATAGAGACAATTCTTCATCTCAAGGACTCACTTCAACAATACAACTGGATGGTCAGACTAGACCTTCAGAATGCATATCTTACCATAGCCATCATGACAACTACAGAAAATTCCATCTGTTTTAATGGTTAGGTCACACATATCGCTTTTCCTCCCTTCTGCTCGGTCTGTCTTCAGCACCATGGTGCTTTACAAAGATCATGAAACCAGTTGTTGCTGTACTCAGGTCCGGGGGAATATGTCTCATCATTTACCTAGATGACATTCTCCTTATGTGTCAAAACATTCACTCCCTACAGGAGCAGCTTCAGCTCACCTGTTCCCTTCTTTCAGATTTGGGATTCCTTATCAACAAAGAAAATCCAATTCTGGCTCTGTCCAATCAAATAAAGTTTTTGAGTTTTCTTCTCTACTCTTCAAGCACAACTCTGCACCTTCCTTTATCACAAGTCAAAGCCATCAAGTCAGAGATTCTTCAAACTCTTCAAAGTTCTCGCATTTGAGTGAGATATCACACAAAAATAGTAGGTCTTCTATCTTCTTCCATCCAGGCAATCTTTCCACCCCCTCTCCACTGTCAGGCACTTTAAAGACTCAACATTCAGCATCTATGCAAAGGTCTAGCATATTCAGATGTAATTTCTTTGGACCTAGAATCTCGGTTAGAACTCAATTGGTGGATAGACCATTTATATGCCTGGAACATCAGGACTATTTTCGCATCAGCCCCAGATCTTGTATTAGAATCAGATGCAAGACAAGTGGGATGGGGCGCCTGGTTCAATCTCGACTGGAGGTGCATGGTCTTCAGAGGAATCCATATTGCATATCAACTGTTTAGAGATACTTGCGGGCTCCTTTGCAATAAAAGGTCTAGCAAAGGACCAAGTTCAATGTTCCAATCTTCTTCGCATGGACAATATTTAGGCGGCCCAATACATCAACCACCTAGAAGGCACCAGATCCAAGCCTTTTGTAGAATCGGCAAAAAGGTTCTGGGAATATGGTCTCCTCAACAAAATATCGATCCAAGCAGAATACTTGCCAGGAAATCTCAATTCAAACAGCAGACTAGCATTCCCGCCATCTCCAAGATTCAAGAGACTGGAGACTTCATCCTTGAGTCTTCACAAATTGGGTCCATTCACACTTGGATTTATTTGCTTCCAGACTCAACATCCATCTTCTTCGTTTCTTCAGCTGGCGTCCATATCCCCTAGCTCTTGCGACAGATACTTTCTCACAAGACTGGACCCAGTCCATCAACTACGCCTTTCCTCCATTTCTTATAATCAACATGGTCCTAGCTCAAACCAGACGTCAGTCAGCAACTTTAGTCTTAGTAGTCCTGTTTTAGAAATCTCAGGTCTGGTTTCCTCCCCTTCTGGAACTAACAATCGATTACCCAGTTCTCATTCTGTCTTTTCCAAAACTTCTTCTAGATCCTTTGGGCTGTCCTCACAATCTGGCTCTAAACAATACTCTCACAGTTTCTGCCTGGAAAATAGTAGGTTCTCCCAGTCTTGCTCTTTCATTTCGCCAGCAGCTGAAGGATACCTTAACAAGTCTTGGGCACCTGGTACCACCAAGGGTTACAAGTCACCCTGGTCTCTTTGGGCAATCTGGTGATTGGGAAAATCTGTTGATCCCTTTTCTGCGGACGTAACATTTATTGTTAATTTTTTAGAGGCTGAAGCTAGTTCAGGTAAGACCTATCACACCTTCAACCTGAATATATCGGCCATATCCACGAATCATCCTTTCATCAATGGTAAACAAGTGAGAGAGCATCCGCTCATCTATCGGCTGCTAAAGGGAGTAAATTTTTGCAATCCTCCTATTCCAAAATACAGTAAACTATAGGATGTGAATGTTATTTTGAAGCTGTTTATATCGTGGCCGGACAATGCTGCCATGTGAGGTGTCTAAGTTCATGGAATTGTCCCCCATTCCAAATCTGGTATTGGGGGGGCAATCCCATGCACCCTGGGGGCTCCACCATGGACCCCCAGTACTGCCAAACCAGCTCTCTGAGGTTTCCACTGCAGCCCCAGCTGCTGCCACCTCACAGACAGGTTTCTGCCCTCCTGGGGACTGAGCAACTCAATCCCAGGAAGGCAGAACAATCCATTTCCTTTGGGAGGAGTGTAATACACCCTCTCCCTTTGGAAATAAGTGTCACAGGCTTAGGAGGGGTAGCCTCCCAGAGCCTCGGAAAATGCTTTGAAGGGCACAGATGGTGCCCTCCTTGCATAAGGCTTAGGAGGGGTAGCCTACCAGAGCCTCTGGAAATGCTTTGAAGGGCACAAACTGTGCCCTCCTTGCATAATCCAATCTACACCGGTTCAGGGACACCCAGTCCCTGTTCTGGCGCTAAACTGGACAAAGGAAAGGGGAGTGACCACTCCCATGTTCATCACCACCCCAGGAGTGGTGCCCAGAGCTCCTCCAGAGTGTCTCTGGCATTGGCCATCTTGGATTGCAATGTGTGGGGACCCTCTGGAGACCTCTGAGTGACCAGTGCCAGCAGGTGATGTCAAAGACCCCTCCTGATAGGTAGGTAGCCAAGCCCCCTCTTAGGGCTATTTAGGGTCTTTCCTCTGGGTGCTTCCTCAGATTCAGCTTGCAAGACTCCTCCAGGAATCCTGTGCATCCTCTGCTTCAGCTTCTGACCATCGGATCAACCGCAGATTGCTCCAGGAACCGCTGTAACTGCAACAAAGTATCCAGGACGACTCATGTGACCTGCACCTTCAGCTCCAGCCAGCATATGCAACAGTTTTCAAGGTGTGCACGCTCTGAGGACTACCTGACTTCATCCTGCACCAGAAGAACCAAAGGAATCTCCGTGGAGTGAGGGAGTCACTTCCCTGCTTCTGCAGGCACCCTTCTGCGATGACGACTGGTACTCTAGGACTCCTCTCCTGATGAAGAGCGTGCTCCCTGGAACACAGGGGGTAGACCGACGTGACCCAGACTGTCCTCAGGTCCAGCTGTCCAAATTTGGTGGAGGTAATACCTTGCTTCCCCGTGTTGCTATAGTACCCCTGTGCACTGCGTCTTCTCCAGCCCCTTGGGCTTCTGTGCACTTCTTCCAAGAATCCTTCATGCACAGTGTAGCCCAGGTCCCCACCACTCCATCCTGTGATGCACAACTCGCTGAGTTGTTCTTCAGCGGCGTGGGACCTTCTTTTGTAGTGCTGCGACGACCGCACTTTGCGTCTTCTTTGTCCCTGTGTTTTTGGACTCCTGTAGTTGCTGCCTGGTCTTCTATGGGCTCTCTGAAGTGCTGAGAGGCCCCTCTGTCTCCTCAGTCCGAGTTGAGACCCCCAAGTCCCTACCAGAGCCTCTGGAAATGCTTTGAAGGGCACAAACTGTGCCCTCCTTGCATAATCCAATCTACACCGGTTCAGGGACACCCAGTCCCTGTTCTGGCGTGAAACTGGACAAAGGAAAGGGGAGTGACCACTCCCCTGTTCATCACCACCCCAGGATTGGTGCCCAGAGCTCCTCCAGAGTGTCCCTGACATTAGTCATCTTGGATTCCAAGGTGTGGGGACCCTCTGGAGACCTCTGAGTGACCAGTGCCAGCAGGTGATGTCAAAGACCCCTCCTGATAGGTAGGTAGCCAAGCCCCCTCTTAGGGCTATTTAGGGTCTTTCCTCTGGGTGCTTCCTCAGATTCAGCTTGCAAGACTCCTCCAGGAATCCTCTGCATCCTCTGCTTCAGCTTCTGACCATCGGATCAACCGCAGATTGCTCCAGGAACCGCTGTAACTGCAACAAAGTATCCAGGACGACTCATGTGACCTGCACCTTCAGCTCCAGCCAGCATATGCAACAGTTTTCAAGGTGTGCACGCTCTGAGGACTACCTGACTTCATCCTGCACCAGAAGAACCAAAGGAATCTCCGTGGAGTAAGGGAGTCACTTCCCTGCTTCTGCAGGCACCCTTCTGCGATGACGACTGGTACTCTAGGACTCCTCTCCTGACGACGAGCGTGCTCCCTGGAACACAGGGGGTAGACCAACGTGACCCAGACTGTCCTCAGGTCCAGCTGTCCAAATTTGGTGGAGGTAATACCTTGCTTCCCCGTGTTGCTATAGTACCCCTGTGCACTGCGTCTTCTCCAGCCCCTTGGGCTTCTGTGCACTTCTTCCAAGAATCCTTCATGCACAGTGTAGCCCAGGTCCCCACCACTCCATCCTGTGATGCACAACTCGCTGAGTTGTTCTTCAGCGGCGTGGGACCTTCTTTTGTAGTGCTGCGATGACTGCACTTTGCGTCTTCTTTGTCCCTGTGTTTTTGGACTCCTGTAGGTGCTGCCTGGTCTTCTATGGGCTCTCTGAAGTGCTGAGAGGCCCCTCTGTCTCCTCAGTCCGAGTTGAGACCCCCAAGTCCCTCCTGGGTCCAGGCAGCTCAATTTTGAAGAAACCGCATACTTGCGTGAACCAAGGCTTGTGGCAGAATCCAGTGACCCAAACAGCCTGCATCCAACAACTCGACGTAGGACATCACCTGCACCAAGCAGGAACCCGCAGCCATCTTCTTTGGTGCTCTTCTGTACTCTTCTTCTTACTGGAGAAGCCACTTTTGCACCATCTTCTAGGTTGGCAGAGGCTCCTGTCCTTCCTGGACTCTTCTTCGACTACTGGACTTGGTCTCCTCTCTCCACAGGTTTTCAGATCCAGGAATCCATCGGTTGTTGCTTGCAGTCTTGGTTGGTTCTTGCAGAATCCTTTATCACGACATGTAGTGTGTCCTGAGGAAACTTGCTGTACTTTACTCCTGCTTTATTGGGCTCAGGGGTGGGGTATTTTACTTACCTTTGGTGTTCTCTTACACTCCAAGCGCCCCTCTACACACAACACTTGCCTAGGGGGGAATTTGACATTCGCATTCCACTATTTTAGTATATGGTTTGTATTGCCTCTAGGCCCATTGCAATCTATTGTATTGTCTACTGTATACACTATTCTATGACTGTTTACTTTCCTGATTTTGGTTACTAGTGTATATATTGTGTATAATACTTACCTCCAGAAGGAGTATTGCCTCTAAGATATTGTTGGCCTTGTGTCACTAAAATAAAGTACCTTTACTTTGGGTAACACTGAGTATTGTATTTTATTGTGTATAAGTACTGTATAACTATAGTGGTATTGCAGGAGCTTTGCATGTTTCCTAGTTCAGCCTAAGCTGCTCTGCTACAGCTACCTCTAGACAGCCTAAGCTGCTAGAACACTGCCTACATTTCACTAATAAGGGATAACTGGACCTGGTATTAGATGTAATTACCTTAGGTACCGACTATAAGCCAGGCCAGCCTCCTACATTGGTGGTGCAGCGGTGGGATAAGTACTTGCAATTGCTTTACCACTTTGTTACTAGTGCTTTTCACAAGAAAAGTGTACTCCAATACTTAGAGCTATATACAATTGTAAACTAGCAGTCTTTTTTCACTTTCTAAAAAGTTCTTTCAAACTTTCTAAAAGTTTTCAAAAGTTTGAAAAGTTTTTTTTTTATCTAAAAAGTTAGGGCCAATAGTTTGCTAACTTTTTACTCTTCTCCCTAACCTTTTTCCTTCACTATGTCTGTTGTAGAGGCTACCCCCAGGGTTGTAAAGACGACTTATGAAAGATTGAATTTCAAAAGTCTGAGGGGTCTCTGCTTAGAAAGATGTTTAGGGATTGGGAAGAACCCTAACAAGGAATTCCTCTTGAATCTCCTCTTGCAAGATGACCAGGAACATCCTACTGGTCAGGAAGTAGAGGGGGGGGGTTCCACCCAGGTGGATTTAGGAGAGCATTCTGAAGATCTAGGGGAGGGCCCTTCCAGAGATCTTTCCATAAACAAACCTCCTAGTGTAGCTGGTAGTGGGAAGGGGTCACACACAGGTAGGGCACCCTTCACACCTAGAGGCCAGGTCACCAAAGTAACTCAAGTTAGGGAAAGGTCTTCCTAAGCTCATTCCCATGTCAATTCTGTATCAGAAGTGTCCCACACATCCAACCCTGAGAATCAGTCCCTAGATAGGGAACTCAGAAAGCTGAGGTTGGAGGAGGCCAGACTTAGGCTACAGCAGCAACAGTTGGCCTTAGAAAGGAAATCCCTGGCTGTGGAAAGGGAAAGACAGGGGTTGGGGTTAGTTCCCCATGGTGGCAGCAGCAGCAGTAGTGTCAGAAACACCAGTGTTAGAGGAAACACTTTTGATTCCAGAAACCTGCGCAATGTTCTTCCCCCTTACAAGGATGGGGATGACATTTACAAGTGGTTTGCTGCACTTGAGAGGGCCTGTAAAGTTCAGAGGGTCCCTCAGGCACAGTGGGCTGCTATCCTATGGTTGTCTTTCACTGGCAAGGGGAGAGACAGACTCCTTATTGTCAGAGAAGATGATTTGGACAACTACCATGTTCTGAAAGGTGCACTCTTGGATGGATTAGGCTTAACCACTGAACAATATAGAATCAAGTTCAGAGAAACCAGAAAAGAGTCTTCACATGATTGGATAGACTTTGTGGACTGTTCAGTGAAGGCCTTAAAAGGTTGATTGAATGGCAGCAAGGTGGCTAACTATGAAAGCTTATACAATCTGATTTTGAGAGAGCATATTCTTAACAATTATGTGTCTGATTTGTTGCACCAATACTTTGTGGACTCAGATCTGACCTCTCCCCAAGAATTGGGAAAGAAGGAAGACATATGGGTCAGAACAAAGGGTGAGCAGAAAAGCTCATACAGGGGGTGCCAAGGACAGCAAGAAGAATGCTGGTAAGTCTCATGACAAGGGTGGGGACAGACATAGAAAATCATCAGAGACTTCCTCAGGCCCACAGAAATCCTCTGGGGGTGGTAGGTGCAAATCCTCTTCTAATCATCAGAAAAGGCCTTGGTGTTATTTGTGTAAGAACAAAGGCCATTGTGCAAGTGACCCCATTTGTCCCAAGAGAAACACCAAGCCTCCCACCACCACAACCCCCACTGCTCCCACTAGTGCCCCTAGTAATAGCAGTGGTGGTGGGAAAATCTCTACTAATAGCCAAACAAAGGGTGTAGCTGGGCTCACGTTTGGTCATGTAGTGGGGGTTGGTCTAGTTAGGGAGACCACTGACGCTGTTTTAGTCTCCGATGGTGGCATTGACCTTGCCACCTTAGTTGCTTGTACCCTTAATATGGATAAGTACAAGCAACTACCACTAATAAATGGTGTTCAGGTTGAGGCCTATAGGGACACAGGTGCCAGTGTCACTATGGAGATGGAAAAACTGGTTGCCCCTGAGCAATACCTACTTGATCATCAGTACCAAGTTACTGACGCCTAGAAAGAACATTGCTAGCCACCCCATGGCTGTTGTGAATCTCAACTGGGGGGTACTGATCCTAAAAAGGTTGTGGTATCCACTGACTTACCTGTAGAGTATCTATTGGGCAATGATTTGGAAACTTCAGCTTCGGCTGAAGTGGAGTTGGAGGCCCATGCAGCCATGCTGGGCATTCCAGGGCATATCCTTGCTCTTACAAGGCTCTGGCCAAGAAGCAAAGAGGACAGGGAAACTTGGATCATGGAACAATGGACCAAGTGCTCCCAAGAACTAGGGGTAGAAAGGGCAAACACTTGTCCACTATCCCTCCCTCTCCAGAAGATTCACCTTTTGATGAGGAGGAGTCAACTCCCTGTGCAGAACCTACACCAGAGGAGCTTCAAGCTGACACAGCTGAGATCTTGGGTGCAGGGGGGCCTGCCAGGGAGGAACGGAGTGTGGCACAGCAGATCTTCCCCACACTAGAGGGCCTAAGACAACAAGCTGTCAAACAGCAAAATGGGGATATCAGTGACTCACACAGAGTTTACTGGGAGAACAATCTCCTTTATACTGAGGCAAGGGACCCTAAACCTGGTGCTACCAGGAGACTGGTCAATCCCTTGCAGTACAGGGAATTCCTCCTAACTCTGGCACATTATATTCTCTTGGCTGGACATCTGGGACAAAGTAAAACCTGGGACACACTTGTCCCTCACTTTCACTGGCCTCATATGTCAGAGAACACCAAAGAGTTTTGTCGCTCTTGTCCGACCTGCCAAGCCAGTAGCAAGACTGGTGGCACCCCAAAAGCCCCCTTAATTCCACTGCCAGTGGTTGGGGTGCCCTTTGAGAGGGTAGGGGTTGACATTGTTGCCCCCCCTTGACCCTCCAACTGCTTCTGGTAATAGGTTCATCTTGGTGGTGGTGGGCCATGCCACAAACTATCCAGAAGCCATCCCCCTAAGGATCACTACAGCACCTGCAGTGGCAAAGGCCCTCCTGGGAATATTTTCCAGGATGGGCTTTCCTAAAGACGTAGTATCAAACAGGGTTGGTAACGTCATGTCTGCATACTTGAAAGCTATGTGGAAGGAGTGTGGTGTAACCTACAAATTCATCACACCCTATCATCCACAAACAAATGGAACGGTTGAGAGATTCAACAAAACTCTCAAAGGCATGGTCATGGGACTCTGAAAAACTCAGAAGGAGATGGGATGTCCTCTTGCCATGCCTCCTTTTTGCCTACAGGAGGTACCCCAGAAAGGAGTGGGCTACAGCCCCTTTGAACTCCTCTTTGGTCACCCTGTTAGGAGTCTCCTTGCTCTTGTGAAAGAGGGATGGGAGCAACCATTGAAGCCCCCTAAACAAGACATTGTGGTCTATATACTTGGCCTAAGATCAAGAATGGCTGAGTACATGAAAAAGGCCACTAAGAACCTTCAGGCCAGCCAAGAGCTTCAAAAGCAATGGCATGACCAGAAGGCTGTCCTAACTGAGTACCACCCAGGACAGAAGGTGTGGGTTTTGGAGCCTGTGGCACCAAGAGCACTCCAGGACAAATTGAGTGGGCCCCATCTTATTGTGGAGAAAAAAGATGAGGTCACCTATTTGGTAGACCTTGGCACTGCCAGAAGTCCCCTTAGGATACTTCATGTCAACCGCCTTAAACCTTACTATGATAGGGCGGATTTAACCCTACTTATGGCCACAGATGAGGGGTAGGAGGAAGAGGGTGACCTTCTCCCTGACCTCTTCTCCAACACTGAAGCTGATGGCTTAGTGGAAGGAGTAGTGCTTGCAGACTGCCTCACAGCAGAGCAGAGGGAGGCCTGCAAGAACTTACTAGGCCAATTGTCTGACCTGTTTTCACTCATACCTGGTACCACTACTTGATGTGAGCATACCATTGATACTGGAGATAGTTTACCTGTCAAAAGTAAGATTTATAGGCAGCCTGGCCATGTCAGAGACTGTATTAAGTCTGAGGTGCAGAAAATGTTGGACCTAGGTGTTATTGAGCACTCAGATAGCCCCTAGGCCAGCCCAGTGATGCTTGTCCCCAAACCTCATATCAAAGATGAAAAGAGAGAAATGTGGTTTTGTGTGGACTATAGAGGGCAAAATACTGTAACTTAAACAGATACTCACCCTATACCCAGGGCAGATGAGCTCATAGATACATTGGCCTCTGCTAAGTATCTAAGCACCTTTGATTTGACCGCAGGGTATTGGTAGATAAGAGGATCTCAGCCAAAACAGCATTTTCAACCATTGGGTGGCATTATCAGTTTACAGTTATGCCCTTTGGTTTGAAAAATGCACCTGCCACTTTCCAGAGGCTGGTGAACACAGTCCTCCAAGGTCTGGAAGCTTTTAGTGCAGCATACTTAGATGACAATGCTGTATTTAGCTCAACCTGGGTTGAGCACCTGGTCCACCTGTGGAAAGTTTTGGAGGCCCTGCAAAAGGTAGGCCTCCATATCAAGGCTTCTAAATGCCAGATAGGGAAGGGGAGAGTGGTTTTATCTGGGCCACCTGGGATGTGGGGAACAGATTGAACCACTACAGGGGAAGATCCAGACTACATTACACTGGGCTCCCCCTAATACTCAGACCCAGGTCAGAGCCTTTCTTGGTCTCACTGGGTATTACAGGAGGTTCATTAAGAACTATGGCTCCATTGTTGCCCCTCTTAATTACCTCACTTCTAAAAAGATGCCTAAAAAGGTATTGTGGACAGCCAACTGTCAAAGAGCTTTTGAGGAGCTTAAGCAGGCTATGTGTACTGCACCTGTCCTAAAAAGCCCAAATTACTCTAAACAAATTAATTGTCCAGACAGATGCATCTGAACTGGGGGTTGGGGCAGTGCTATCACAACTGAACTCAGAGGGCCAGGATCAACCTTTTGCGTTTATCAGTAGGAGGTTGAGCCCTAAAGAAAAGCGTTGGTCAGCCATAGAGAGGGAGGCCTTTGCCGTGGCCTGGCCCTGAAGAAGTTGATACCATACTTATTTGGGATTCACTTCATTGTTCAGACAGACCACAAACCTCTCTTATGGTTAAAACAGATGAAAGGTGAAAACCCTAAATTGTTGAGGTGGTCCATTTCCCTACAGGGGATTGACTTGACAGTGGAACATAGACCTGGTAGTAACCACTCTAATGAAGGTGGACTCACTAGATATTTCCACTTAGACAATGAAGACTCATTTGGGCAAAGTTAGCCTTATTGTCTCTTGTTTGGGGGAGGGGAGGTTGTGTAGGAAACTACCATCCTTCTTGGCATTTTACCCCCAATTTCTGCCTGTTAGTCAGTATGTTTTGCCTGTCTCACTGGGATCCTGCTAGCCAGGTCCCCAGTGTCATAGGTTATGGCCTATGTGTGTTGTCAGTATGCTTAACTGTGTCACTGAAGTTCTGCTAACCAGAACGCCAGTGCTTATGCTTCTTCTACTTACCAAATTAGTCACTATAGTTTAGTGTCTCCATATTCTAATTATAATTGGCACACTTAACCCCCCGCCTTATAAGTCCCTAGTATATGGTACCTTGGCACCCAGGGCATTGGGGTTCCAGGAGATCCTTATGGGCTGCAGCATTTCTTTTGCCACCCACAAGGAGCTCAGACAAACCTTTCTTCAGGACTGCAACTGCAGCCTGAATGAAATAGTGCCCACACTATTTCACAGCCATTTTCACTGCACTTAAGTAACTTATAAGTCACCATGGGGGTCATTACGACCCTGGCGGAACAAGTCCGCCAGGGCCGTGGGACGCGGTGGCACCGCCGACAGGCCGGCGGTGCCCCGCGGGGCATTCTGACCGCGGCGGCTCAGCCGCGGTCAGAGAAGGGAAACCGGCGGTCTCCCGCCGGTTTCCCGCTGCCCCAAAGGAATCCTCCAAGCCGGCGCAGCATGCTGCGCCGGCATGGGGATTCCGACTCCCCCTCCCGCCATCCAGTTCCTGGCGGTTCTCCCGCCGGGAACCGGATGGCGGGAGGGGGAGTCGCGGGGCCCCTGGGGGCCCCTGCCGTGCCCATGCCTATGGCATGGGCACGGCAGGGGCCCCCGTAAGAGGGCCCCTAAAAGTATTTCAGTGTCTGCAAAGCAGACACTGAAATACGCGACGGGTGCAACTGCACCCGTCGCACCTTCCCACTCCGCCGGCTCTATTACGAGCCGGCGTCATCGTGGGAAGGGAGTTTTCCCCTGGGCTGGCGGGCGGTCTTGTGAAGACCGCCCGCCAGCCCAGGGGAAAACTCGGAATACCCTCCGCGGTCTTACGACCGCGGAGCGGTATTTCGGAGGGGGGAAGCCTGGCGGGCGGCCTCCGCCGCCCGCCAGGCTCGGAATGAGGGCCCATATGTCTAATCTTCATTTACTGAAGGCTAGGTGCAAAGTTACTATGTGTGAGGGCACCCTTTCACTAGCAAAGGTGTCCCCACGTTGTCCAGGGCCAATTCCTCGGACTATGTGAGTGCAGGGATACCATTACACACGTGCACTACATATATGTCAATACATATAAGTAGCTTCACAATGTTAACTCAGAATATGGCCATATGAGGTGTCTAAGATCATGGAAGTGTCCCCCCATTCCAATTCTGGCATTGAGGGGCCAATCCCATGCACCCTGGGGGCTCCACCATGGACCCCCATTACTGCCAAACCAGCTCTCTGAGGTTTCGACTGCAGCCCCAGCTGCTGCCACCTCAAAGACAGGTTTCTGCCCTCCTGGGGACTGAGCAGCTCAATCCCAGGAAGGCAGAACAATGCATTTCCTTTTGGAGGAGGGTGTTACAACCTCTCCCTTTGGAAATAGGTGTTACAGGCTTGGGGGAGGGGGTAGCCTACCAGAGCCTCTGGAAATGCTTTGAAGGACACAAACTGTGCCCTCCTTGCATAATCCAATCTACACCGGTTCAGGGACACCCAGTCCCTGCTCTGGTGTGAAACTGGAAAAAGTAAACGGGAGTGACTACTCCCCTGTCCATCACCAACCAAGGGGTGGTGCCCAGAGCTCCTCCAGAGTCTCCCTGGCGTTAGCCATCTTGGATTCCAATGTGTGGGGACCCTCTGGAGACATCTGAGTGGCCAGTGCCAGCAGGTGATGTCAGAGACCCCTCCTGATAGGTGCATACCTGGGTAGGTAGCCAATCCTCCTCTCAGGGCTATTTAGGGTCTCTCCTCTGGGTGTTTCCTCAGATTCAGCTTGCAAGACTCCTCCAGGAATCCTTTGCATCCTCCGCTTCAGCTTCTGACCCTCAGATCAACCACAGACTACTCCAGGAACCGCTGTAACTGCAACAAAGTATCCAGGACAACTCCTGTGACCTGCAACTTCAGCTCCAGCCAGCATTTGCAACAGTTTCCAAGGTGTGCACGGTCTGAGGACTGCCTCTCATCATTCTGCATCAGAAGAACCGAAGGAATCTCCAGGGGAGTGACTGAGTCATTTCCCTGCTTCTGCAAGGACACTTCTGCGACGACTGGCACTCTGGGACTCCTCCTCTGACGACGAGCATGCTCCCTGGAACACAGGTGGTGGACCGACGTGACCCAGACTGTCCTAATGTCCAGCTGTCCAAACTTGGTGAAGGTAGGAGCTTGCCTCTTTGTGCTGCAACAGTACCCCTGTGCACTGTGTCTTCTCGAACTCCTTGGGCTTCTGTGCATTCCTTCCAAGAATCCTTCATGCACAGTGTAGCCCAGGTCCCCAGCACTCCACCTGCGACTCACAACTCGCTGAGTTGTTGTCCGGCGGTGGGGAGCTTCCTTTGTAGTGCTGTGATGACTGCACTTTGCATCTTTTTTTGTCCCTGTGTTCTGGGACTCCTGTGGGAGCTGCCTGGTCTTCTGTGGGCTCTCTGAAGTGCTGAGAGCCCCCCTCTGTCTCCTCAGTCCAAGTTGAGACCCCCAAGTCCCTCCTGGGTCCAGGCAGCTCAATTTTGAAGAAACCGCATACTTGCGTGAACCAAGGCTTGTGGCAGAATCCAGTGACCCAAACAGCCTGCATCCAACAACCCGACGTGGGACATCACCTGCACCAAGCAGGAACCTGCAGCCATCTTCTTTGGTGCTCTTCTATACTCTTCTTCTTACTGTAAAAAGCACTTTTGCACTATCTTCTAAGTTGGCAGGGGCTTCTCTCCTTCCTGGACTCTTCTTTGACTTCTGGACTTGGTCTCTCTCCACAGGTCTTCAGGTCCAGGAATCCATTGTTTGTTGCTTGCAGTCTTGCTTGGTCCTTGCAAAATCCTTTATCACGACTTGTAGTGTGTCCTGACAGTCTTGCTGTACTTTACTCCTGCTTTCCTGGGCTCTGGGGTGGGTATTTTACTTACATTTGGTGTTCTCTTACATTCAGAGCGTCCCTCTACACACTACACTTTCCTAGGGGGGAAACCGACATTAGCATTCCACCATTTTAGTACATGGTTTTGTGTTGCCCCTAGGCCCATTGCAATCTACTGTAGTTTCTACTGTTTGCACTATTCTATGACTGTTTACTTCCCTGATTTTGGTTACTAGCGTATATATTGTGTATAATACTTACCTACAGAAGGAGTATTGTCTCTAAGATATTTTTGGCCTTGTGTCACTAAAATAAAGTACCTTTATTTTGGGTAACACTAAGGGCCTGATTCTAACTTTGGAGGACGGTGTTAAACCGTCCCAAAAGTGGCGGATATACCACCTACCGTATTACGAGTTCCATAGGATATAATGGACTCGTAATACGGTAGGTGGTATATCCGCCACTTTTGGGACGGTTTAACACCGTCCTCCAAAGTTAGAATCAGGCCCTAAGTATTGTCTTTTATTGTGTATCAGTACTGTGTAACCATAGTGGTATTGCAGGCGCTTTGCATGTCTCCTAGTTCAGCCTAAGCTGCTCTGCTACAGCTACCTCTAGTCAGCCTAAGCTGCTAGAACACTGTCTACATTTCACTAATAAGGGATAACTGGCCCTGGTATAAGGTGTAAATCGTTTAGGTACCCACTACAAACCAGGCCAGCCTCCTACAAACATATGCAAGGAAATCAGAGAGAGGCAGAGTATAGTTCAATAAAAGTTTATTGAAGCAACTGCATCTTATATAATAAAGCATGTTTTGCAATAATTAGGACGATGAAGCATGACAGGATTAAAATTGTGACAAGGAGAGTAAACCATAAAAATAATGCTACCATATTGTCAATACGTTTTTTTAGAATAGTTCCTACCTAGACTAAGTTAGAGCACAGCATGTTAAGCTCTAATTCTGCCCTTCAGGTTCCCTTGGGAAGACATCATCCCTCATACCTGAGCAAGAGGACTGTAGTCTACATAAGCAGCTGCAGCGAAGCACTCAGCAATCAGCATATAGTGGTGGTCATCTGGCTGGAATCTCCCTCTAACGTACATGGGTCAAAGTAGTGTTTTTATAATAAAACAGCTGATGTTCCAAGAAAAGATCCCCATGTAAGAGTGTGTATGTTTCTGTGAACATTAGAGACAAAGCGTACCACTTTTGCCAGCAACCTATCTTACTGCAGCCTTGAGAAAAGCACAGAGTGAAAGAAATGTCTTGTTTAACCCCTTCGCTGCCAGGCCTTTTCCCCCTCCTGTGCCAGGCCTTTTTTTGCCTATTTGGGGCAGTTCGCGCTTAGGCCCTCATAACTTTTTGTCCACATAAGCTAACCAAGCCAAATTTGCGTCCTTTTTTCCCAACATCCTAGGGATTCTAGAGGTACCCAGACTTTGTGGGTTCCCTTGAAGGAGGCCAAGAAATTGGCCAAAATACAGTGAAAATTTCGTTTTTTTCAAACAAATTGGAAAAAGTGGCTGCAGAAGAAGGCTTGTGGATTTCCCCCTGAAAATGGCATCAACAAAGAGTTTGCAGTGCTAAACTCAGCAGCTTCCTAGCTTTCAGGAACAGGCAGACTTGAATCAGAAAACCCAATTTTTCAACACAATTTTGGCATTTTACTGGGGCATACCCCATTTTTGCAATTTCTTGTGCTTTCAGCCTCCTTCCAGTCAGTGACAGGAATGGGCATGAAACCAATGCTGGATCCCAGAAACCTAACCATTTCTGGAAAGTAGACAAAATTCTGAATTCAGCAAGGGGTCATTTGTGTAGATCCTACAAGGGTTTCCTACAGAAAATAACAGCTGAAAAAGAAAAATATTGAAATTGAGGTGAAAAAAACATCAATTTTTCTCTACGTTTTACTCTGTAACTTTTCCCTGCAATGTCAGATTATGGAAAGCAATATACTGTTACGTCTGCTGGACTCCTCTGGTTGCGGGGATATATAGGGCTTGTAGGTTCATCAAGAACCCGAGGAACCCAGAGCCAATAAATGAGCTGCACCCTGCAGTGCGTTTTCATTCTATACCGGGTATACAGCAATTCATTTGCTGAAATATAAAGAGTAAAAAATTGCTATCAAGAAAACCTTTGCATTTCCAAAAAGGGCACAAGATAAGGTGCTGAGGAGCAGTGGTTATTTGCACATCTCTGAATTCCGGGGTGACCATACTAGCATGTGAATTATAGGGAATTTCTCAAATAGATGTCTTTTTTACACACTCTCCTATATTTGGAAGGAAAAAATGTAGAGAAAGACAAGGGGCAATAGCACTTGTTTTGCTAATCTATGTTCCCCCAAGTTTCCCGATAAAAATGATACCTCACTTGTGTGGGTAGGCCTAGCGCCCGCGACAGGAAACGCCCCAAAACGCAACGTGGACACATCCCATTTTTTTGAAAGAAAACAGAGGTGTTTTTTGCGAAGTGTCTACCTGTAGATTTTGGCCTCTAGCTCAGCCGGCACCTAGGGAAACCTACCAAACCTGTGCATTTCTAAAAACTAGAGACCTAGGGGAATCCAAGGAGGGGTGACTTACGGGGCTCGGAGCAGGTTCTGTTACCCAGAATCCTTTGCAAACCTCAGAATTTGGCTAAAAAAACACATGTTCCTCACATTTCTGTGGCAGAAAGTTCTGGAATCTGGGAGGAGCTACGAATTTCCTGCCACCCAGCGTTCCCCCAAGTCTCCCGATAAAAATTATACCTCACTTGTGTGGGTAGGCCTAGCGCCCGTGACAGGAAACACCCCAAAGCGCAACGTGGACACATCAAAAATTTTGGAATTAAACAGAGGTGTTTTTTGCGAAGTGCCTACCTGTAGATTTTGGCCTCTAGCTCAGCCGGCACCTAGGGAAACGTACCAAACCTGTGCATTTCTGAAAACTAGAGACCTAGGGGAATCCAAGGAGGGGTGACTTGCGGGGCTCGGACCAGGTTCTGTTACCCAGAATCCTTTGCAAACCTCAAAATTTGGCTAAAAAAAACACATGTTCCTCACATTTCTGTGGCAGAAAGTTCTGGAATCTGAGAGGAGCCACAAATTTCCTTCCACTCAGCGTTCCCCCAAGTCTCCCGATAAAAATGATACCTCACTTGCGTGGGTCGGCCTAGCGCCCGCGACAGGAAACACCCCAAAGCGCAACGTGGACACATCCAAAATTTTGGAAGAAAACAGAGGTGTTTTTTGCGAAGTGCCTACCTGTAGATTTTGGCCTCTAGCTCAGCCGGCACCTAGGGAAACCTACCAAACCTGTGCATTTCTGAAAACTAGAGACCTAGGGGAATCCAAGATGGGGTGACTTGCGGGGCTCGGACCAGGTTCTGTTACCCAGAATCCTTTGCAAACCTCAAAATTTGGCTAAAAAAACACATGTTCCTCACATTTCTGTGGCAGAAAGTTCTGGAATCTGAGAGGAGCCACAAATTTCCTTCCACCCAGCGTTCCCCCAAGTCTCCCGATAAAAATGATACCTCACTTGCGTGGGTAGGCCTAGCGCCCGCGACAGGAAACACCCCAAAGCGCAACATGGACACATCAAAAGTTTTGGAAGAAAACAGAGGTGTTTTTTGCGAAGTGCCTACCTGTAGATTTTGGCCTCTAGCTCAGCCGGCACCTAGGGAAACCTACCAAACCTGTGCATTTCTGAAAACTAGAGACCTAGGGGAATCCAAGATGGGGTGACTTGCGGCGCTCGGACCAGGTTCTGTTACCCAGAATCCTTTGCAAACCTCAAAATTTGGCTAAAAAAACACATGTTCCTCACATTTCTGTGGCAGAAAGTTCTGGAATCTGAGAGGAGCCACAAATTTCCTTCCACCCAGCGTTCCCCCAAGTCTCCCGATAAAAATGATACCTCACTTGTGTGGGTAGGCCTAGGGCCCGCGACAGGAAACACCCCAAAGCGCAACGTGGACACATCAAAAATTTTGGAAGAAAACAGAGGTGTTTTTTGCGAAGTGCCTACCTGTAGATTTTGGCCTCTAGCTCAGCCGGCACCTAGGGAAACCTACCAAACCTGTGCATTTCTAAAAACTAGAGACCTAGGGGAATCCAAGATGGGGTGACTTGCGGCGCTCGGACCAGGTTCTGTTACCCAGAATCCTTTGCAAACCTCAAAATTTGGCTAAAAAAACACATGTTCCTCACATTTCTGTGGCAGAAAGTTCTGGAATCTGGGAGGAGCTACGAATTTCCTGCCACCCAGCGTTCCCCCAAGTCTCCCGATAAAAATGATACCTCACTTGCGTGGGTAGGCCTAGCGCCCGCGACAGGAAACACCCCAAAGCGCAACGTGGACACATCCAAAATTTTGGAAGAAAACAGAGGTGTTTTTTGCGAAGTGCCTACCTGTAGATTTTGGCCTCTAGCTCAGCCGGCACCTAGGGAAACCTACCAAACCTGTGCATTTCTGAAAACTAGAGACCTAGGGGAATCCAAGGAGGGGTGACTTACGGGGCTCGGAGCAGGTTCTGTTACCCAGAATCCTTTGCAAACCTCAAAATTTGGCTAAAAAAACACATGTTCCTCACATTTCTGTGGCAGAAAGTTCTGGAATCTGAGAGGAGCCACAAATTTCCTTCCACCCAGCGTTCCCCCAAGTCTCCCGATAAAAATGATACCTCACTTGTGTGGGTAGGCCTAGCGCCCGTGACAGGAAACACCCCAAAGCGTAACGTGGACACATCAAAATTTTTTGAATTAAACAGAGGTGTTTTTTGCGAAGTGCCTACCTGTAGATTTTGGCCTCTAGCTCAGCCGGCACCTAGGGAAACCTACCAAACCTGTGCATTTCTGAAAACTAGAGACCTAGGGGAATCCAAGGAGGGGTGACTTGCGGGGCTCGGACCAGGTTCTGTTACCCAGAATCCTTTGCAAACCTCAAAATTTGGCTAAAAAAACACATGTTCCTCACATTTCTGTGGCAGAAAGTTCTGGAATCTGAGAGGAGCCACAAATTTCCTTCCACCCAGCGTTCCCCCAAGTCTCCCGATAAAAATGATACTTCACTTGCGTGGGTAGGCCTAGCGCCCGCGACAGGAAACACCCCAAAGTGCAACATGGACACATCAAAAGTTTTGGAAGAAAACAGAGGTGTTTTTTGCGAAGTGCCTACCTGTAGATTTTGGCCTCTAGCTCAGCCGGCACCTAGGGAAACCTACCAAACCTGTGCATTTCTGAAAACTAGAGACCTAGGGGAATCCAAGATGGGGTGACTTGCGGGGCTCGGACCAGGTTCTGTTACCCAGAATCCTTTGCAAACCTCAAACTTTGGCTAAAAAAACACATGTTCCTCATATTTCTGTGGCAGAAAGTTCTGGAATCTGAGAGGAGCCACAAATTTCCTTCCACCCAGCGTTCCCCCAAGTCTCCCGATAAAAATGATACCTCACTTGCGTGGGTAGGCCTAGCGCCCGCGACAGGAAACACCCCAAAGTGCAACATGGACACATCAAAAGTTTTGGAAGAAAACAGAGGTGTTTTTTGCGAAGTGCCTACCTGTAGATTTTGGCCTCTAGCTCAGCCGGCACCTAGGGAAACCTACCAAACCTGTGCATTTCTGAAAACTAGAGACCTAGGGGAATCCAAGATGGGGTGACTTGCGGCGCTCGGACCAGGTTCTGTTACCCAGAATCCTTTGCAAACCTCAAAATTTGGCTAAAAAAACACATGTTCCTCACATTTCTGTGGCAGAAAGTTCTGGAATCTGAGAGGAGCCACAAATTTCCTTCCACCCAGCGTTCCCCCAAGTCTCCCGATAAAAATGATACCTCACTTGCGTGGGTAGGCCTAGCGCCCGCGACAGGAAACACCCCAAAGTGCAACATGGACACATCAAAAGTTTTGGAAGAAAACAGAGGTGTTTTTTGCGAAGTGCCTACCTGTAGATTTTGGCCTCTAGCTCAGCCGGCACCTAGGGAAACCTACCAAACCTGTGCATTTCTGAAAACTAGAGACCTAGGGGAATCCAAGATGGGGTGACTTGCGGCGCTCGGACCAGGTTCTGTTACCCAGAATCCTTTGCAAACCTCAAAATTTGGCTAAAAAAACACATGTTCCTCACATTTCTGTGGCAGAAAGTTCTGGAATCTGAGAGGAGCCACAAATTTCCTTCCACCCAGCATTCCCCCAAGTCTCCCGATAAAAATGATACCTCACTTGTGTGGGTAGGCCTAGCGCCCGCGACAGGAAACACCCCAAAGCGCAACGTGGACACATCAAAAATTTTGGAAGAAAACAGAGGTGTTTTTTGCGAAGTGCCTACCTGTAGATTTTGGCCTCTAGCTCAGCCGGCACCTAGGGAAACCTACCAAACCTGTGCATTTCTAAAAACTAGAGACCTAGGGGAATCCAAGATGGGGTGACTTGCGGCACTCGGACCAGGTTCTGTTACCCAGAATCCTTTGCAAACCTCAAAATTTGGCTAAAAAAACACATGTTCCTCACATTTCTGTGGCAGAAAGTTCTGGAATCTGGGAGGAGCTACGAATTTCCTGCCACCCAGCGTTCCCCCAAGTCTCCCGATAAAAATGATACCTCACTTGCGTGGGTAGGCCTAGCGCCCGCGACAGGAAACACCCCAAAGCGCAACGTGGACACATCCAAAATTTTGGAAGAAAACAGAGGTGTTTTTTGCGAAGTGCCTACCTGTAGATTTTGGCCTCTAGCTCAGCCGGCACCTAGGGAAACCTACCAAACCTGTGCCTTTCTGAAAACTAGAGACCTAGGGGAATCCAAGGAGGGGTGACTTACGGGGCTCGGACCAGGTTCTGTTACCCAGAATCCTTTGCAAACCTCAAAATTTGGCTAAAAAAACACATGTTCCTCACATTTCTGTGGCAGAAAGTTCTGGAATCTGAGAGGAGCCATAAATTTCCTTCCACCCAGCGTTCCCCCAAGTCTCCCGATAAAAATGATACCTCACTTGTGTGGGTAGGCCTAGCGCCCGTGACAGGAAACACCCCAAAGCGCAACGTGGACACATCAAAAATTTTGGAAGAAAACAGAGGTGTTTTTTGCGAAGTGCCTACCTGTAGATTTTGGCCTCTAGCTCAGCCGGCACCTAGGGAAACCTACCAAACCTGTGCATTTCTGAAAACTAGAGACCGAGGGGAATCCAAGGAGGGGTGACTTGCGGGGCTCGGACCAGGTTCTGTTTCCCAGAATCCTTTGCAAACCTCAAAATTTGGCTAAAAAAACACATGTTCCTCACATTTCTGTGGCAGAAAGTTCTGGAATCTGAGAGGAGCCACAAATTTCCTTCCACCCAGCATTCCCCTAAGTCTCTCGATAAAAATGGTACCTCACTTCTGTGGGTAGGCCTAGCGCCCACGAAAGGAAATGGCCCAAAACACAACGTGGACAGAACATATTTTTTCACAGAAAACAGAGGTGTTTTTTGCAAAGTGCCTACCTGTGGAGTTTGGCCTCTAGCTCAGCCGGCCCCGGGAGGGGGCAGAAATGCCCTAAAATAAATTTGCCCCCCCCAGCCCCCACCCCCGCCCCCGGGAGCGACCCTTGCCTACGGGCTCGCTCCCCCTGCGTGACATTGGCGCCAAAAAACAAATCCCAGGTGCCTAGTGGTTTCTGCCCCCTTGGGGGCAGATTGACCTAAAATCGGCCAATCTGCCCCCAGGGGGGCAGAAATGGTCTAAATACAATTTGCCCCCCAGGGGAGCGACCCTTGCCTGATGGGTCGCTCCCCATCTCTAAAAAAAGAAACAAAAAAATTGCACTGGCGCCTAGAGGGTTCTGCCCCCCCCCGGGGGCAGTTCGGCAAATAATAGGCCGATGTGCCCCCGGGGGGGGGCAGAAATGGCCTAAAATAAATTTGCCCCCCCAACTCCCCCCCTCCCCGGGAGCGACCCTTGCCTACGGGGTCGCTTCCCCTGCGTGACACTGGCGCCAAAAAACAAATCCCCGGTGCCTAGTGGTTTATGCCCCCTTGCGGGCAGATTGACCTGAAATCGGCCAATCTGCCCCCAGGGGGGCAGAAATGGTCTAAATACAATTTGCCCCCCAGGGGAGCGACCCTTGCCTGATGGGTCGCTCCCCATCTCGAAAAAAACAAACAAACAAAAAAAAAAACACAACAAAAGAATTTGCCCTGGTGCCCTGAGGCTTCTGCCCCCCCCTGTGGGCAGTTCGGCCTAACAATAGGCCTAACTGCCCCCAGGGGGGGCAGAAATGGCCTAAAATAAATTTGCCCTCCAGCCCCCACCCCCGCCCCCGGGAACGACCCTTGCCTACGGGGTCGCTCCCCCTGCGTGACATTGGCGCCAAAAAACAAATCCCAGGCGCCTAGTGGCTTCTGCCCCCTTGGGGGCAGATTGACCTAAAATCGGCCAATCTGCCCCCAGGGGGGCAGAAATGGCCTAAATACAATTTGCCCCCCAGGGGGGCGACCCTTGCCTGATGGGTCGCTCCCCATCTCGAAAAAAACAAACAAACAAAAAAAAAAACACAACAAAAAAATTTGCCCTGGTGCCCTGAGGGTTCTGCCCCCCCCTGGGGGCAGTTCGGCCTAATAATAGGCCGAACTGTCCCCAGGGGGGGCAGAAATGGCCTAAAATAAATTTGCCCCCCAGCCCCCACCCCCGCCCCCGGGAGCGACCCTTGCCTACGGGGTCGCTCCCCCTGCGTGACATTGGCGCCAAAAAACAAATCCCAGGTGTCTAGTGGTTTCTGCCCCCTTGGGGGCAGATTGACCTAAAATCGGCCAATCTGCCCCAAGGGGGGCAGAAATGGCCTAAATACAATTTGCCCCCCAGGGGAGCGACCCTTGCCTGATGTGTCGCTCCCCATCTCGAAAAAAACAAACAAACAAAAAAAAAAACACAACAAGAAAATTTGCCCTGGTGCCCTGAGGGTTCTGCCCCCCCCCCTGGGGGCAGTTCGGCCTAATAATAGGCCGAACTGCCCCCGG
This sequence comes from Pleurodeles waltl, assembly GCF_031143425.1. NCBI lineage: Eukaryota > Metazoa > Chordata > Amphibia > Caudata > Salamandridae > Pleurodeles > Pleurodeles waltl. Next base: position 448,474,748 of record NC_090446.1, read on the forward strand.
GGGGGGCAGAAATGGCCTAAAATAAATTTGCCCCCCCAGCCCCCACCCCCGCCCCCGGGAGCGACCCTTGCCTACGGGGACGCTCCCCCTGCGTGACATTGGCGCCAAAAAACAAATCCCCGGTGCCTAATGGTTTCTGCCCCCTTGGGGGCAGATTGACCTAAAATCGGCCAATCTGCCCCCAGGGGGGCAGAAATGGTCTAAATACAATTTGCCCCCCAGGGGAGCGACCCTTGCCTGATGGGTCGCTCCGCATCTCTAAAAAAAGAAACAAAAAAAACACAAAAAAAAAATTGCCCTGGCGCCTAGAGGGTTCTGCCCCCCCCCTGGGGGCAGTTCGGCCTAATAATAGGCCAAACTGCCCCCAGGGGGGGCAGAAATGGCCTAAAATAAATTGCCCTCCCACCCAGGGAGCGACCCTTGCCTAAGGGGTCACTCCCTTTGCGTGAAATTCACGCAAAGAAAAAACTCCCTGGTGTCTAGTGGTTTCTACCCCCCTTGGGGGCAGATTGGCCTAATCAAAATAGGCCAATCTGCCCCCAAGGGGGGCAGAAATGGCCAAAATATAATTTTCCCCCAAGGGGAGCGACCCTTGCCTAAGGGGTCGCTCCCCACCCAAAAAAAAAAAAATGAAACATAAAAAAAAAAAAAAAAAAAAATGGTCCCTCGTGCCTAGAGGTTTCTGCCCCCCTGGGGGCAGATCGGCCTAATAGTAGGCCGATCTGCCCCCAGGGGGGGCAAAAAAGGCCTTCCCGAAAATATGCCCCCCCTGGGAGCGACCCTTGCCCAAGGGGTCGCTCCCTTTTGTCAATAACAATAAAAAAAAAAAAAAATCCGTGGTGTCTAGTGGTTTCTACCCCCCTTGGGGGCAGATTGGCCTCATCAAAATAGGCCAATCTGCCCCCAAGGGGGGCAGAAATGGCCAAAATATAATTTTCCGCCAAGGGGAGCGACCCTTGCCTAAGGGGTCGCTCCCCACCCAAAAAAAAAGAAATGAAACATTAAATAAAATGGGGGGGCAGAAAAGGCCTTCTCAAAAAAATGCCCCCCCTGGGAGCGACCCTTGCCCAAGGGGTCGCTCCCTTTTGTCAGTTTCAATAAAAAAAAAAAAAATCCCTGGTGTCTAGTGGGGTTTCAAAAGCCAGATTGCAAGCAATCCGGCTTTTGAAACCCTCGGAGGGACTTCAAAGGGAAGGAAATACTTTTCCTTCCCTTTGAAGCCCCTCCGGGCCTCCCAAGTGATTGAAAAAGAAATGCTTTTGCATTTCTTTTTCAATCGCGCTGGAAGCAGAGCTTCCAGCGCGACTAGGGAGGCCCCTGTGACAAATCAGCGCGCGCTCGCGCGCTGACGTCACAGGGAGGGGTGGGGGGTGTCGGGGATGGAAGGGGAAGGTCTTCCCCTTCCATCCCGACTTGGGGGGGGGAAGGGGGGTGCACGGGGGCGCGCTAGCGCGCCCCCAAGTTCCCCTGTGCCATGGACGAGATGATCTCGTCCAAGGCACAGGGGAACTGTAGCCTTGGACGAGATCATCTCGTCCAAGGCACAGAACCGGTTAAGAACGCAGTGCTGACCTGGCGAAGAACTGATAGTTAGAGAAAATAAAACAAGACCGCATATGTGGCTATTGTTAAAATAATAAAAAACAAAGCTGAATAAAATATATCTAGGTTAAAGTGCACAGCGGCACACCTAGTTTGCTAAAATAACATGTATAAAACTATAGCTAAAATGGCTACACAACCGTATATGTCATGAGGCGACATTGACAGTGCCATTAGCTTTTCTTGAGTGAGCGTGAGTTATGGTTGGTATTTAATGAATCTGAAAGGCGAACGGAGGATCTACATCAGCCACAGTGAGAATTGCTGGTCAAGTTTTACTCATTCTGTAATTGCGAAAGCCAAAGTCAGAAGAGTAGTCGTACAGCCATGAACAGGTAGCACCCACAGGAAAAAGGAACACCAGCATATGAAGTGTCAGAGGCAAAAAAAGTTCAGTATGAATTTAGGTTAAATTTGAGAATTTTAGAAAATGTGAGGAGAGTACTGTGCAAATTAAAGCTTTCTCCAAGACCCGCACAATTTGAAGCCCTTGCTTATTGAAAGTTGTTGCCAGACAAAAAGAAATGGCAAAATTTGAGAATAGAATGAAGAATGAAGAAAGCATTAACGGAAGCTAAATGGGATGCAGAACAGAAATTGTGGAGAGCTGAGATATTAGATGGAGTGAGAATATTTCCAGCTATTGCGGAGGAAGGAGATGGGAGTACAAAACCTAAAACAAGAAAGAAACAGACAGCTAAGGTGGAGCAGACAACAGATAAGGGTAAAAAGACAGTTAAAATGATAGTGACTCAGAAGATGAGTTTTTGAATCAGCTTTTAATGAATCGCTCCCCACTGTATCTTTCAGTTGAGGAAGCAGTGCAGAATGTAGCCGCAATTGCGCCAACAGCTCCAGTTTCACGGAGCCCAATTCAGGTAGCTCCAAGTACACCTGCAAATTCAGTGACCCAAGTACCTGTGGCTTATCTACAAAGTCCAGCTGTCAGTGCAGCACAGCACATTACAAGCCCAGTTACGAGTCCGGTAATTAATGCCAAACCCTCATTTGAACCAGAAGGTGCCTACTCCTAATGTGTCTACACCTGTGCCAAATTTTAGTCAGAATCAGACTATGCCTATGTATACACCGGTGTAGACACCACCAAATGATACCATGAGTCAGTACTGTTTTAACAGGTCAAAGTGCTGGGATGACAATTCTGCAGAATCAGACAAATTTGTCTATTTGACTATAGGTCCAGTTGTTCCATTGTAAGCTTCACGTAACCTCAGAACTAAAGCTCAGTCAACAAATCCACTATCTGCATGTGATATGCAGAGATCAATATATTTCAACAATTTGGACATGGTGAGAATAGCTTCTTTTGTCCCAACTTTAACTCCTACATGAATTGCAGACCCTAACCAGATGTTAAATCAAGCAGGACCAATAACAGATGTGAGATATTCACAGGGAACTTCCTTACATGCCCCAACCAGATCAGAATGCCAGGGTACATTGCAGTACCCCACAAAGTGTGAACCAGAGAAGCACTACTGGTTTGAAAGGTTTTTCAGCACAGCAGTTGACTGAGTGGTTAGATAATTTGAGCCAAAAAGGAGCAACAGGTACAACAAGTAGCAGTATCAGAACAGAAGAGACCCCAGAGGACAGAACAGTAAATGTGTCCAGATTAAAATTGGAATTGAATGAGTTAATTATTGGAAGACACGAGATGGAAAGATTGGAAACTTACACTGAAGATGAATTGTGCTTCATGTGCAAAGATGTTATACAACATGCAGGACTGACCTATGAAAAATTAGTATAATTGGCTAAAAAATATGATGCAGATTTAAAAAAGTCAAGGCCCCTAAGAAGTTGTTACAGGCTAGAATACAGTACAAAATACACAGAAAAAATAAGATCACCTGGCATGAGAATGCACATTAAGGAATTAATTACAAACATCCAAACATGGGGCGCATTAGATAAATGGAAAGGCAGACGGACAAAGAAAAGAGATCAAAAGAAAGCAAAGCAGAACTCGACTCTGGCTGAAGCAAATCAAGCTGACGATAATGTAAAAATTATGCCAATGCGGGAAATTACAGGTTGAGATTAAGTACATGTCCCGTGGAGCAGAGGTGACTTACTGTCATTCACAAATGATTACCCAAGACTGAGGGAGAAGCCAGTAGAGTGGTGTAAGGAAAGAGAGATTTGTGAAGCTTTCAAAATGCCTGTGGGAGGATTTGAACACTTTGTTTGACATTGTGGTTCTACTTGATTTGTGGGTTGAATGCAAGCAGAGTGTTGATTGGCCAAATTGTGAACCGCAGAAAGATCCAGTAATAGGTATGCCATCTGACGAGTTGATGAAAGGATATTATAAAGTGACTGAATTTCTGAAAAACAACGTTTCTCCAAAAGATGTTGATTGGCAAAAGATTGACAGGACAACATAGGAAACAAAGGAGTCTATTCATGCCTATCATAAGAGATTGTAGCAAACAGCATAGTGGTTCTGAAACTATTGAGCAGAAAGACATGAGTCATTTTACATTTAGATTTGTGCAAGGATCGAAGCCTGAGATTAGTACAATGATACAACAGCATTTGAGTTGTAGGCAAAATAAACCAATTGATGAAGTACTGCAGTCTGCAAAGTACTGAAGTGACAAAATTGAATTAAAACAGAAAAAGTTGAAGGAGAACTTGATGGTGATGAAATTGAAATCTGCTCAGAGTCCACATATGATAGTGAACACTAGTGGAATGCAAGGTGTGCAATAGCAGGTTAACAACGTGCCTCAGTTTAGAGGTAGATGACGGGGTGTTTGGATTGATCAGAGTGGTAATGTGATAGATGTGCAGTCAATGAAGAAAATGTAGTCATGTCACACATGCAGAAACTTCAGACACTGGAGACGGGAGTGTCCTTATAAGAACGTGAATAATTTGGTGCAGAATGGTGGTGTTCTTCAGACTGTTGGCAGTGATCAAGTTCAAATTCAGAGAATCTGAAGAGCCCAGGTCCAAAATGTGCCTGCTACCACAGGATTACAGCAGGTCCTGCAGCAGATGCAGGTTCCCCAATAGATGCAATCTCCTTGCCATCCAAGATAGAGGAAAATGAAATGGAGTGGTCACCTTGCCTGCCACATCCGAGGGTTGGTGGAGGCTGGGGATGGCTACTCCACTTATCCTCGCTAGTTTACCCACTGGTTTGCTTGCCTAAAGTGGGGGCAAAACCATTGGGCAGCCACCTGCTGCTAGCAGCAGAGGTGGAGGTCGGATTTCAAAGGCAGAAAAGCATTTGAAACTGACCGCTGGTGCAGGGTGCCTGCCTGGGGGATGAGGTGTAACACCTCCACCCAGGAAAGGCTTTGCATTCTGGTTCCTGAGAGCAAAAGGCTCACACCCCAGAAGTTCTGAATCATGTCTGGTGGTGGCAAGCTGGTCGGCACCATTCACCAGTCATGCCAGGACTGTTAGATTTTGCAGGGGGCACCTGTTAGGTGCCCTCTGGGTACTTTTTTATATTAAGTTCAACACTGGTATCAGTGTGGGTTTATTATTCTGAGTTGTTTGATACCAAACAACCCAGAGTTCAGAGAGGCCATCACGTAGCTGGGGAACTCGTAATGACCAGTGTCCAGTACATGCATTTGCTATGGCTTCCCTGTGCACTCACTATGTCTAAGAATTACCAAAGACACAGTAAGGTCGTATTTGCTCATCCACACATATGCCCTCACATGCATAATAGTGCACCCTGCCTTAGGGCTGTAAGGCCTGTCAGAGGGGTGACTGACCTCTATTGCATGCAGTGTTAGTACACAAGGCACTGTTGGTGAGTATAATGTTAATTTTGCAACTTTGGATACACCTTGTCATGGACTTGCAATGGCAGTCAGCATGAGGCTAGTGCGGGGCCTCTCAGAGTGGCACAATTGGTGCTGAAGTTCGTGGGGCCCTCTTCAGTACTCATGACCTAGGTACCAGGGGTACCATTTACTAGGGACTTACAAAGGTAGCTGACGTGCCAAATAAAGTACAGTTTTGGGGAAGGAGATCTGGCCCTGGGAACCTGTTTAGCAGGAGCCCAGTGCACTTACAGTTTGAAACCACATAATTTTCCAGGCAAAAAGTGGGGGGCTACAATATCAAAAGAGGCCCTTTCTCACAGTTTTCTACTGCCACCAGTAGATTCCAAATTGTTCCCTTTTGTCCAAACCTTTCCGATCTGGTACTCTTTGACGACACATGCATGAAAGCCTTTTTCAAGCTGAGAGGTAGCTTGTACCGAGCCCCAGCTCTGCAAATGCCTGATTACATTGCTGTGAAAGAGATGGTTGTACACTTTCTGTTTTGACACAGTTACATGGAAGTGTCAACAGGCCAGTGGCTTTTTTTCCTCCACACTTGATCCTGTGGCTGCTGCATTGCCTGATGATTTAAAAGTCGTCGCCTCCGTGGAAGCCAACAACAGTCAGTACGAAAGCATTGTCAGGGGCCATCCCCTGAATGTTTTGTGCCCCATTTTGCTGAAGTCTTTTTGACCTGAACAAAGACAGTATATCTAACCAATGCCGGTTATGAGCAAGTTATTTTGGGATCTCCAAATGAACAAGTGACTTACCTTCGGTAACGATTTATCTGGTAGAGACATATTCTAGTTGCAAATTATGTACTTTAGAATTTCCCCCAGGCGTCATACTGGATCCGGACATTTTTCTTTGAGCAGCACTATTGCTCACCATCAGGTGGCGCGTCGGTTGACTCCACGTCCGTCGTTGCCATCGTGCTCGCCGTGATGACATAGGGGTCGTACATAGGCGCTGCCTCCGTGCGGTGACGTCAGTTTCATTTCACGACTTTCCCTGCCAAAGTGCTGAGCCATGAAGAACACTGAAAATGGTGCACCAGAGCTAAGGCCCTGAAAAAAAGGAATTCTTGTCCCTAGAAATCAGTTTGCAAGCGGAAAGGATGGGTGGATCGGTTAGGAATCTGCAACTAGAATATGTCTCTACCAAATAAATCGTTACAGAAGGTAAGTAACTTGTTCATCTGATAGAGGCTTCTAGTTGCAGATTCCTTACCTTAGAATAGATACCCAAGTAATACCTTCCTCTGTGGTGAGGTGCGAACTAAGATCATACTTAAAAGTCCTGCAGGACCGAACGACCAAAGGAGCCGTCTCTGCAGACCATGCAGTAATGTTTAGTGAACGTGGGCAGAGATGCCCACGTTGCAGCCTGCCAAATATCCAGGACAAAAACTCCATGTGCTAACACTGTAGTAGCAGCTGTTGCTCTGGTGGAGTGAGCGCGCAAACCATCAGGGGGTTGCTTCTTTGCCAAAGAGTAGCACATTTTGATGCAACGTAGTACCCATCGTGAGGTAGTATGTTTTTGCACCACCTTCCCTTTCTTCGCACCCACATATCCAACAAAGTTGATCTTCCACACAGAAATCTTTGTTATGATTGAGGTAGCTTGCCAACACTGTTTTTGGATCCAGTTGGTGGAGTCTCTCCTCTTCATGAGAAGGATGTGGAGGTGTGTAAAAAGTAGGCGAAGTGATGAATTGGCCTACATGAAAAGGAGTAACTACTTTGGGAAGGAAGGAGGCCCTCGTATGTAGCACCACTTTTTCAGGGTGAACAGACAAAAATTGGGATTTTGAAGAAAGAGCTTGAAGCTCACTCACTGCGAGCAGAGGTGATGGCAACAAGAAAAGACAGTTTCGAGAGTAAGGAGCCGCAAAGGACAATTGTGTAACAGCTCAAAAGGAGAACACATTAAGTAAGTAGAGACAAGACTGAGGTCCCATTGGGGCATGATAAACAGAGGAAACAAATGGGTGAGTCCCTTAAGGAATCTACCAACAATAGGAGACTTAAAAAGGGAAGGTTGTTCTGGCAATCTAGGAAAAGCTGAGGTAGCCGATAAATAACACTTAAGGTTGTCCAAAGCAGAGCCCTGCTGGGCTAAAGAAAAGAAGAACAAAAGAACCTCAGAGGGAGGAGGGAGAGGGGATCAACAGACTTGTTGGTACACCATGCCACAAATTTATGCCAACGACAGGCGTATACCATTTTGTTGGAGGGACGCCTGGCTGGCAAGATAACATCGCACACTTTGGGCCGAAGGTCAAAGGCTGTCAACTGCTGCAACTCAATCTTCAAGCACGAAGGCGAATATTGGACAGGCCCGGGTGGAGGACCATCTCCTGTTGCTGCGACAGAAGATCCTTCTGAAGGGGCAGTCTGAATGGCGGATCTGTGGCTATGCTCAGTAGCTCTGGATACCAGACTCTCCATGCCCAGTTGGGAGCCACAAGGATTACTTGGGCCCGGTCATTCTTGATCATCTACAGAACTCTGGACAGAAGTAGAATAGGCGTAAAGGAGGCCTGAGTTCCACTCAAGACAAAAAGCATTGGCAAGCGATTGCCACCTTGGAAACTCCAACGTGCTAAAGAGGTGACATTGCGTGCTCTCTGCAGAGGAGAACAGATCTAACCAAGGCTCTCCCCACTGCTAACAGAGTTCCTGTGCCACCTCCAGATGGAGACGCCATTCGTGATCGACTATGCATTGACTGCTGAGTTTGTCTGCTCTGGCATTCAGACAGCCCGCCAGATGTTGAACCACCAGGGTAATGCACTGATGTGCCAGCCACGTCTAAAAGCGCAGTGCCTCTTGACAAATGGTCCAGGACCCGACCCCGCCCTGTTTGTTGCAGTACCACATGGCAAAAGTTTTGTCCGTGAACACTTGCACCACTTTCCCTTTCAGAGAGGGAAGGAATGGTTTCAATGCAAGCCTGATCGCCCAGAGCTCCAGAAGACTGATGTTGAGTCCAGACTCCGCCAGAGACCAGAGACCTCTGATCTCCACTTCTCCCATGCGGCTGCCCCATCCCAGGTGTGACGCGTTTGTCACTAAAGTAAGATCTGGTTGGGGAAGGGAGGGGGATCTGCCGTTGACCCAATCCTGATTCGAAAGCCACCACTGCAGATCTTTTACAGTCCTCTGTGATCTGGACCATGTCAGAGAGATTTCCCTGATGCTGCTCCTACTGGAACTTCAAGTCCCACTGCAGAGCCTCCATATGCCATCTGGCATATGTCACTAGCAAGATGCAGGAGGCCATGAGGCCCAGCAGCCTCAGAGTCATTCTCGACGAAACTCAGGATAGAGGCTGAAACATCTGCATCATAGCCTGTATATCCTGGACTCGCTCTTCAGGAGGGTAGGCTCAAAACTGCACTGTGTCCAGAACAGCTCTGATGAAAGGGGGCATCTGAGAGGGAGTCAGGTGTGACTTCGGCATGTTTATAGTGAACCCCAGCGTGTGCAGAAGGTTTGCCGTAGTCTGAAGGTGGGAGACGACTTTCTGGGGAGTACACTTTCAACAGCCAGTCATCGAGGTAGGGAAAGACTGAAACCCTTACCTAACCTACGGAGATGAGCTGCAACTAACACCATCACTTTCGTGAACACCCGAGAGGTGCTGGTAAGGCCGAAGGAGATAATGATAAATTGAAAGTGCTCATGACCTAATATGAATCGCAAGTAGCGTCTGTGGGCAGGCAAGATGGGGACATGGAAATAAGCTTCCAGAAAGTCCAATGCTACCATCTAGTCTCCTAGGTCCAAGGCAGACAGGACCTGAGCCAGAGTGAGCATTTTGAACCTCTCCTTGTTGAGGAAGAGATTGAGGGCCCAAAGGTCTAGGATAGGACGTAAGCCCTTGTCCTTTTTGGGTGCCAGAAAGTAGCATGAAGAACAGCCACAACCTACATCTGGCGCAGGGACCCTCTCTATGGCTCCCTCGGCCAAGAAAGCTGTGGCTTCCTCGCAAAGAAGTGCCAGATGATCCTCAGGTAGGTGGCTGTAGGATGGAGGCATGGCCGGAGGGGTAGTCTTGAAGGGGAGGGAGTAGCCCCTTTGGATGATCTGCAAAACCCACCTGTCCGTTGTGATGGTTTACCAGTGGGACAGGTGATGGCCAATCCTGCCAACTTGTCTGAGATGGGGGGACAGACTAGGAAGCTTTGGAGGATGCAGCAGGGGTAGGAGTAAACTGGGCAGACCTATGGTTCCCTGTTCCACAAGCCCATGGGATTCCGCGTCCCCAGCCACGCAGGGGCTGAGTAGCATGGGTGGCATGGTGGCTGGGAAAGGGACACGACAGGAAGCCCCTTCCGTGGCCATGAAAGGGAAGAATGGTGGACTGTTGAGGACAAGGGGCAGTCAAAAGGCTGAGGGACCGAGCCATAGCCTGGGACACCTTGAACCTCTCAGGCACCAAGTCAGCATTGTCTCTGAAGAGATGGTTGCCATCAAGGGTATGTTCATAAGGGTCATATCCCCCCAAAAAACAGATTTCCTCAACCTCTGTGGTGCTTCAAGGCCACTGTCGATGCAACTGATCAACCCAGAGAGTTGGTAGTGTCCAGCCCACATCGAATAGTGAACTTCGCTGCGTCTCTTCCATCAGCAACAGCTTGGGAGACGATAGCCTGGGCCTCCTCTGGGATCTGCAGCAAGACTTGTGTAACCGTATCCCACAAGGAGTGGGTATAGTGACCCAAAAGACATACAGTGTTCATTGACCACAACACCAGACTGGAGGAAGAAAACATCTCCCCAAGTTGATCCAGCCTCTTTGATTCCCTATCCGGGGGAGCGGATAGGAATGAGTTAGATGATGAGGACGCCTGGACGACAAAGCTCTCATGCATGGGGTTTTTGGGACAGGAATTTAGGGTCATTCGGGGCGGGCTGATGGTGGCAAGCAATTATCCTATTCACAGGAGCCGCTGTGCTGGGATGGGACCAATTATCCAGAAGGACATCAGTGAGGGCTTCATTGAAAGGGAGGAGAGGGTCCGAAGCGGAAGCTCGAGGCTGAAGCACCTCCATCAGGAGATTAGTCTTGAACACTACAGTGGGCAGTTTGAGGCCAAGGACATCAGCCACCCTACTGACCACCATTGAATAGGAGGCTCCCTCCGCCGTAGCCACGGTAGGAGAAAGCATGCCAGCGTCGGGAGAAGTATCCAGACCATTGGCCTTCCCCAATTTCTGTGCCCAGTCCATGTTAGGATTACCTAGCTGGTATTCATAAGGGTCCAGCAACCCCTCCAATCCCTCTTCATATTCGTACTCATAGGAAAAAGGGCCTGAATCTGACCTGGGGTGAGTAGGCCCCATCGGAAGTTGCTTCATCTGATGCCACTCTGGCTAAGGGTCATTGAGAATTAGGATTGGGTCGATGTCGATCGTGGCCCCAACTGAAGTTGGGAGCAACAATGACTTAGCTGGCGCTGGAGAAGGTGAAGGTCACAATGGTACGACCAGCGTCGGCATGGATCCGTTAGTGGATCTGGAGGGGCCCCAGGAGGATGAGGCCAAAGCCATCGGTGAGGTACCTGAGGGGCCCTCAGCCGAACCCCCAGGCCCTGAAGGCGCCATGGGGGGGGGGGGTAGGACTGCTGAAATATGAAACGCACGGTCTCACTGAATTCTTTTAGTTGGGCAGGGGTTGCTCTGGCTCCCGGAAACTCGGAGAGGTGCAGAGCAGACCCAGATGTATGCTCCGCTGACGGAGGCCTAGAGTATTGATGCTCCCCCAATGTCACATCAGCCAAGTGACAGGGTGAAGTCGAAGCATGCCTAGCCTTCTTCGACTTCTTCTTCTTCCCAGAGTGACCCGAAGACTTGGAGGATGACAAGTGCTGGTGACTCCGCGAGCGGTCACTAGATCTTCCTCTGGAGCGAGACCATGAGCTATGATGAATTGAGCGCCGGGCCGCCATGAGCTTTAGGGACCGCTCCCTAAAAGCCTTCAGGTGCATGACCTGGCACTTGAAGCACCACTTCGGGACCCCAAACCCTGGTGTGCATCAGTCACCGACATCATGCGGTGATAGTCCACGTATGTTTTAACCCAGTCTTCGGGGACATCCTCCACACACCAACCGTCACCAAAAAACATGACAAAAGTGTTGAAATTGGTAAAAAAACAACCAGAAAGCTCTTTCCAGATCAGCGCGTAGTGGTGAAAGAAAAGAACTGACGTCAGTGCACTGAGGCGGTGCCTATGTACTACCCCGACGTCATTATGGCAACCACGACGCCAACGACGGATGTGGGGTTGACCGATGCCACCTGACAGTGCGCAAGGGTACTGCTCGAAGAAAAATCTCCGGATCCAGTCTGACGCCTGGGGGGAATTCTAAGGTAAGGACTATGCAACTAGAAGTCTCTATCAGATGTTAACATTAAAATGTGCAATGTTCTGAATTCTGCAACGCTTTTACCAATTACTGATGAAAATGTAAATGATCGTGAGGGTGAGCTGGAGCATGACTGCCTCAATGTGACTGAACTGTGCACTAAACTAAGACTTGATATTCACGACACCCCACTAGATGAAAATTACTATGTCATGTTCGTTGATGGCTCCTGTTTAGGAGACAATGAGGGAACTCTGAGAGCTGTTTATGCAGGTTCCACAGTCTCAGGAATGACAGAAGCTTTATGGCTTCAAGGAGTCTTTTCTGCCCAACTAGTTGAATTGGTTGCTCTTAGTAGAGCATTTGTGCATCTGAATAGCTCAAAGTGACTATTTTCACCGATAGTAGGGTTTTGGTGTTGTTCATGACATTGGACCGTTATAGTCCCAGAGAGGCTTTATGACCTCTTCTGGATCACCTATCCGAAATAGTGACGGGGGTAATTAACAGTTACCTGCGAAAATTGCAGTTGTTAAATGTGTAGCACATCAAAAGTCAAATGATTACATCTCATTGGGCAATGCTTATGCTCACCAAGTGGCACGTTAGAACGCTCTCCATGGCACATCCTTTAACCCCTTCGCTGCCAGGCCTTTTCCCCCTCCTGTGCCAGGCCTTTTTTTGGCTATTTGGGGCAGTTTGCGCTTAGGCCCTCATAACGTTTTGTCCACATAAGCTAGCCAAGCCAAATTTGCGTCCTTTTTTTCCAACATCCTAGGGATTCTAGAGGTACCCAGACTTTGTGGGTTCACCTGAAGGAGGCCAAGAAATTAGCCAAAATACAGTGACAATTTCGTTTTATTTCCAAAAAATTGGAAAAAGTGGCTGCAGAAGAAGGCTTGTGGTTTTTTCCCTGAAAATGGCATCAACAAAGGGTTTGCAGTGCTAAAATCACCAGCTTCCCAGCTTTCAGGAACAGGCAGACTTGAATCAGAAAACCCAATTTTTCAACACAAATTTGGCATTTTACTGGGACATACTCCATTTTTACAATTTTTTGTGCTTTCAGCCTCCTTCCAGTCAGTGACAGAAATGGGTGTGAAACCAATGCTGGATCCCAGAAACCTAAACATTTCTGAAAAGTAGACAAAATTCTGAATTCAGCAAGGGGTCATTTGTGTAGATCCTACAAGAGTTTCTTACAGAAAATAACAACTGAAAAAGAAAAATATTGAAATTGAGGTAAAAAAAACAGCACTTTTTCTCTACGTTTTACTCTGTAACTTTTTCCTGCAATGTCAGATTTTCGAAAGCAATATACCATTACGTCTGCTTGACTCCTCTGGTTGTGGGGATATATAGGGCTTGTAGGTTCATCAAGAACCCAAGGTACCCAGAGCCAATAAATGAGCTGCACCCTGCAGTGCGTTTTCATTCTATACCGGGTATACAGCAATTCATTTGCTGAAATATAAAGAGTCAAAAATAGCTATCAAGAAAACCTTTGTATTTCCAAAATGGGCACAAGATAAGGTGTTGAGGAGCAGTGGTTATTTGCACATCTCTGAATTCCGGGGTGACCATACTAGCATGTGAATTACAGGGCATTTCTCAAATAGATGTCTTTTTTACACACTCTCTTATATTTGGAAGGAAAAAATGTAGAGAAAGACAAGAGGCAATAACACTTGTTTTGCTAATCTATGTTCCCCCAAGTCTCCCGAAAAAAGGTTCCTCACTTGTGTGGGTAGGTCTAGCGCCCGCGATAGGAAATGCCCCAAAACGCAACGTGGACACATCACATTTTTTTAAAGAAAACAGAGGTGTTTTTTGCTAAGTGCCTACCTGTAGATTTTGGCCTCTAGCTCAGGCGGACCCTAGGGAAACCTACCAAACCTATGCATTTTTGAAAACTAGAGACCTAGGGGAATCCAAGATGGAGTGACTTGTGGGGCTCTGACCAGGTTTTGTTACCCAGAATGCTTTGCAAACCTCAAAATTTGGCTAAAAAAACACATTTTGGTGACATTTTGGTGACAGAAAGTTCTAGAATCAGAGAGGAGCCACAAATTTCCTTCCACCCAGCATTCCCCCAAGTCTCCCGATAAAAATTATACCTCACTTGTGTGGGTAGGCCTAGCGCCCGCAACAGGAAATGCCCCAAACCGCAACGTGCACACATCACATTTTTTTAAAGAAAACAGAGGTGTTTTTTGCAAAGTGCCTACCTGTAGATTTTGGCCTCTAGCTCAGCCGGCACCTAGGGAAACCTACCAAACCTATGCATTTTTGAAAACTAGAGACCTAGGGGAATCCAAGATTGGGTGACTTGTGGGGCTCTGACCAGGTTTTGTTACCCAGAATCCTTTGCAAACCTCAAAATGTGGCTAAAAAAACACATTTTCCTCACATTTTGGTGACAGAAAGTTCTGGAATCAGAGAGGAGCCACAAATTTCCTTCCACCCAGCGTTCCCCCAAGTCTCCCGATAAAAATGATACCTCACTTGTGTGGGTAGGACTAGCGCCCACGAAAGGAAATGGCCCAAAACACAACATGGACACATAAACATTTTTCATAGAAAACAGTGCCTACCTGTGGATTTTGGCCTGTAGCTCAGCCGGCACCTGTGGAAACCTAGCAAACCAGCGCATTTTTTAAAACTAGAAACCCAGGGGAATCCAAGATGGGGTGACTTGCGGGGCTCTGACCAGGTTCTGTTTCCCAGAATCCTTTGCAAACATCAAAATGTGGCCCAAAAAACACTTTTTCCTCTCATTTCGGTGAGAGAAAGTTCTGGAATCTGAGAGGAGCCACAAATTTCCTTCCACCCAGCGTTCCCCTAAGTCTCTCGATAAAAGTGGTACCTCACTTCTGTGGGTAGGCCTAGCGCACAGGAAAGGAAATGGCCCAAAACACAACGTGGACACAACACATTTTTTCACAGAAAATAGAGGTGTTTTTTGCAAAGTGCCTACCTGTGGATTTTGGCCTCTAGCTCAGCCGGCCCCATGGGGCAGAAATGGCCTAAAATAAATTTGCTCCCCATGCGTGACATTGGCGCAAAAAACAAATCCCCGGTGCATAGTGGTTTTTGCCCCTTTGGGGGCAGATTGACCTAAAATCGGTCAATCTGCCCCCAAGGGGGGCAGAAATGGTCTAAATACAATTTGCCCCCCCAGGGGAGCGACCCTTGCGTAATGGGTCGCTCCCCATCTCTAAAAAAACAAACAAACAAAAAAAAAACACAAAAAAAAATTGACCTGGCGCCTAGAGGTTTCTGCCCCCCCCCAAACACCCCACCCCCCGGGAGCGACCCTTGCCTACGGGGTCGCTACCCCTGCGTGACATTGGCGCCAAAAATAAAATCCCCGGCGCCTAGTCGTTTCTGCCCCCCTTGGGGGCAGATTGGCGTAGCAAAAAATGGCTGATCTGCCCCCAAAGGGGGCATAAATGGCCTAAATACAATTTTCCCCTCCAGGGGAGCGACCCTTGTCCAAGGGGTCGCTCCCCATCTGTAAAACAAAAAAAAACTAAAAAACTGCCTGGTGTCTAGTGGTTTCTGCCCCCCTTGGGGGCAGATTGGCCTCATCAAAATAGGCCAATCTGAATGGCCTAAATATAATTTGCCCCCTAGGGGAGCGACCCTTGCCTAAGGGGTCGCTCCCCACCTAAAAAAACAAAAAACAAAACAAATAGAAAAAAATAAAAAATGATCCCTGGTGCCCTAGAGGTTTCTGCCCCCACTGGGGGCAGATCGGCCTAATAATAGGCCTTCCCCAAAAAATGCCCCCCCCCCCGGGAGCGACCCCTGCCCAAGGGGTCGCTCCCTTATGTCACTTTCAAAAAAAAAAAAATCCCTGGTGTCTAGTGGGGTTTCAAAAGCCGGATTGCAAGCAATCTGGCTTTTGAAACCCTGGGAGAGACTTCAAAGGGAAGGAAATACATTTCCTTCCCTTTGAAGCCCCTCCGGGCCTCCCACACATGCTGAGCATTTCTCTTTCAATCGCGCTGGAAGCTCTGCTTCCAGCACGATGGGGGAGAACCTGTGACTAATCAGCGCGTGCTCGCGCGCTGACGTCACAGGGGGGTCGGGTGGAAGGGGAAGGGCTTCCCCTCCCATCCCCGCCTTGGGGGGGGTGGGTGGGGTGCACAGGGGGGGCGTGCTTGTGCTCCCCCAAGTTCCTGTGCCTTGGACAAGGTGACCTCGTCCAAGGCACACTGGAACTGTAGCCTTGGACGAGGTCACCTCGTCCAAGGCACAGAAGCGGTTAATGAGGAATGGGGTGTGGAAAGCAGCACCAGTGAGACAAACTAAAGTTTTTTTATGACAGCAATTGATACTTGGGAGCAAGTTAAGAGGTTGCAGGAAGACGTGACAGAAGATGAACACAGAGGTTGGAGTAGAGCAGGTTGTGTTCAAAGAGACAAGGATGGTGTTTGGGTTTCCAGTGAAGGTAAAGGAGTATTGCCAAATAGTTTGTTTCCTTCAATGGCTAGATATTATCATGGACAAGTCCATATTGGTAGAGACGCAATGATCAGAAGTTTCAAGCAAACATGGTACAACCCCAGATTTAGATTGGTTGCTGAAGCAGTGTGTCAAAGATGTGTAGCATGTCAACAGACGAATGTAGGAAAAAACACACTGTGGAGTCCTCTTGAAGATACGGTGGTTGTTCCTCTAGGGTCAGATATGGTGAGAGAAGGGGTCCATATTAACCAAACTGTGAGGACTGGACAAGTGGCTATCGCAGAACACACACAGTTTGGTGAACATCTGAGTACATCAAAAGCAGTCGAAGGTGCAGAAAGATAAAGTCAAAGTCAGTTGTCCCCTGCTAGCTCAGTAAACATTGAAACCCCAGTTGTGCCTGAGAAAAGAACTGTGGTTGGAAACCAGTGGCCCACAAAAAGTCCAGATCCAGTAGTAAGTGGGCTTCCTACTTTTGCTGAAGTAACTGAAAAATCTGATCAAAATTACAGTGAAAGTCATGCAGCAAGGAAGTCAAAAGGAAAACAGGGCCAGGTTGAAGATACTCAGCACCTGAATGGACTTGTTATGCAGCTAATGAATGGGAGAAGGAATTCATTGCCTTTTGTGTTTACAATTCGGATTCAGCTGAGTATTTTGGAACTTGAAATTGCTTTAGAACCAAACTTTGAAATGACATTGCTGCTTGCTGAACAAAGACATTATTTGCTGGAACAGCTAGTCAGTGATTACGAGATGGTTTGTTATTAGAGACATGTAAACTTTTAGTAGTGATTTGAACATTTGCAAGTAGAAAAACTTGATAAACTTTCTAAAAAGATCAAGGGGCATATTTATACTCTGTTTGCGCCGGATTTGCGTTGTTTTTTTTTTTTACACAAATCCGACGCAAAACTAACTCCATATTTATACTTTGGCGTTAGACCCGTCTAGCGCCAAAGATCTTGGAGTTTGCGTCATTTTTTAGCGTGGACACCTTCCTTGCGTTAATGATATGCAAGGTAGGCGTTCCCGTCTAAAAAATGACTCCGAGGCATGTGCGCCGTATTTACACTCCCGGGCAAAAATGACGCCCGGGAGTGGGCGGGTCAAAAAAAATGACATCCAGCCGCTTTAGCGTCATTTTTTAACGCCTGGTCAGGGCAGGCGTTAAGAGACCTGTGGGCTCGGAAGGAGCCCAGAGGTGCCCTCCCATGCCCCCAGGGACACCCCCTGCCACCCTTGCCCACCCCAGGAGGACGCCCAAGGATGGAGGGACCCATCCCAGGGAACTTAAGGTAAGTTCAGGTAAGTATTTTTTTTTTTTTTTGTGGCATAGGGGGGCCTGATTTGTGCCCCCCTACATGCCACTATGCCCAATGACCATGCCCAGGGGACATAAGTCCCCTGGGCAAGGCCATTGGGCAAGGGGGCATGACTCCTGTCTTTGCTAAGACAGGAGTCATTTCAATGGGGGTTGGGAGTAAAAAAAAAAATGGCGCTAATCGGCTTGAGGTGAAAATTTTGCCTCAGCCTGACTTGCCCCATTTTTTGGCTCCCAAGCTCCATTTTCCCCTTCGCCGGCCCTGCCTGGTGTAAGTCATTTTTTTTTACGCACACCAGGGAGCTCCGCTGGCTAACGTCATTCCATAAATAAGGCGCCCGCATGGCGCTTTGGAATGGCGTTAGCCGGCGTTAACTTTTTTGACGCACAACTGCGTTGGCGCAGTTGTGCGCCAAAAAGTATAAATACGGTCCCAAGAACTTTGTAAATAAGTGCAATGACTTTGACAAGGTATTTTGGATTTTTGTTTTTGATTTGCTCACAAAAAGTAAGATAATTGAGAGCTGCTTTTCATTTTTTATTTTTATTTTTGAATTTGATATTTTGGCTGAATCAAGACAAGCCATGAGATCGGACAAGGTAAACAGGGTAAATGTAAGTATGTGTGCGTAGGATTAGCAATAGTATGTGTGATTGTAAATATTTTGTTGATACTTGGATTGAGTCTGCCTGTAAAAGAAAATGCACAATTACAATGCTACTAGAAGATTCACATACAGAACCAGATCCATTACTTGAGGATGAGAGACTGCTTTACATTGACGACGCTAAAGGAGATTTGTCTTCTAATGTATATTACAGGTTATTGTATGGTTACATTGAGACTAAAGAGGTGCATGATTGTTATGTTTGTACACAAATCCCTTCATCAGTACAGGAATAAATCACATATCGCAGCTTGCCACAAATGTATGGAATTTCTTGCAGTCTGTTAATAGCTCGGTTGTATAACCAGGAGTATATACAATACTTCTATCCTAACTATGATCTTATGTTTTCTTTTGTGCTGATAAATCAGCACTTAAGTAGTATTGCTAAAGTAAAAAAAACTTTGACATTGTGAGACGCTTCTTTGAACCGACCCTGACTTTTGTAACCGCATATGAACAAAAAAACAATTTAACATGCATTCTCACACTGGAGTTCATCAGTCAAGTAGATGACAGAAGAAAAGCAATGGAAAACAAGAAAGGACAAGCATTTGCAATGCACTAGGTCTCGCATTTGTGAGCATTTGAGCTATTGGTGTTGTTGATGTTATTGTATTAGAATA
Source organism: Pleurodeles waltl (assembly GCF_031143425.1). Lineage (NCBI taxonomy): Eukaryota > Metazoa > Chordata > Amphibia > Caudata > Salamandridae > Pleurodeles > Pleurodeles waltl. The sequence continues at coordinate 448,493,638 of NC_090446.1, forward strand.
CAAATAGTATTGTGAGCATTTAATATTATATTTTCTGCAACAATGAAGTGTAATCTCAGAAAATGGGATACTTTTTATTGACATTTTAATTCAAGTTTTGTATCTACAGATATATTTTTTTACTCTTTATGTTTTTTTTATTTGAGTAGCAGCAAAAACAATGGTATAAATATAAAGCATGTTCATTTATTTGTTTATATTGAGAAAATGTCTTGAAGAATGTCTGTGATGACTCCATTGTTGTAAACTATTTCACGTTACTGGTAAGTGTGTTATTAGTTCATCTGTCAAGTTTTCTACTTGTGGACTGATAATAAACCAATCAATTAATGTTTCATTTTTAATATCCATTGATTGTAAGTTTTCATTCCCTTGAACTTGTGTTGTTAGTGTTGTTATTTCTTGAGTTGTTTTTTCAATTCCATATATGTGAATTGTTATTTTTTCTGGTGGTGCTTCTGTAGTCTGTGAATAAAACACATGAAAATATTAGTATTACATACATATATAATTACTGTTTTTTTTAAAGTTGTTAATGAATATTTGTAATTTTCTTTTTCAAGTATTTCAAATTAATAGAAGGGTATTACCAAACTTTTTGTGGCATTTTGGTATGGTTAGTTTGTTTAATTTGGTATGATTCTGTGTGTTTTGAACTTACTTGAAGTTTGCTGTGCCTTGTTGTATTTAATATTTTTTCATCATTGAACTCATGGACCTTTACATGTGTAATTTGTATGTATTCTCCAATTTTTATTGGGAATTCTGTTGCCTCCCTCCATAAAGTTATTTTGATGTAGTCGGTTGAGTCCTTAATTGTAATTGATTTTAGTTCTGTATCTTGTCCTCCAATGAAAACTTTTTTTATAGGTTCCTCCTGTAAAAAAAAAAATAGAAACAGTGTTAGCTTATATTCATGAACTATAACAATTTGTGAAGATGGGGTAGTTATTAATTTTGGATAGTAAATTTTACTACAACTTAAGCCTACTAAACTATGTGAATGAAAACACTACAAAGAATGAAAGAAAGAGAGATATAAAGAGTATTACTTTTAGATATTTGAACTTACATTATAGTAAAGAATGCAAAATGTTGTTAAAATATGAATTTATTTATGAAATAAATATTTGTTAAAAGAGGTGCAAATATATACAAATACTGAGACTGTTAAGTAAAATAATGTTAGAAATAAAAAAGTTGTTTTTAGAAAATGTGTTGTTTGTTCTTATTTAAATACTGATAAATAAAGTTGAAGGTAGGTTGTTGTACTATTTTTACCTCTGTGATTGTTCCACAAACTGTCATCATTGTTTTAAGTTTTGCTTCTCTTATTGCTTTTATTGGTGATGCTGGTGGAGCTGGCGGTTGCAATAAAAATGTAGCTTCTTGTACAACAGCTTGCGGAATTTGAAATGGAGGTATTCTTGTTATTCTTGTTTGTTTTGTTATTAAAATTGAATTGTTTCTTACCATAAAATTACGTATTAAAATGCTATTATTTTCTTTTGTTAATGGTAGATAATCTTCATTGTAGCAAGTAGCTTTGATGTACCCATTTGTGTCTGCTAAAGCCATATGACAAAGAACTTTATTTTCTTGTTTTGCTGTTTTATAGTATGTTTTTCCTGGACATTTGACAATAATTGCTTTCAAACCTTTTTGATAAGGTTTGTTTTCATCAGTTGTTTTTCCATTAATGTCTTGAATTGAAATCATCTGAAATGAGAATAAAACTGTTAAATAAGTTGTGCATTATTTATTAAAGTGCTATCCATAGATCTTTGTGGTCAGAATAATATGATTCTAAAGTTCCATAGTTGTTTATATGTTCATTAGTGTATATGTGATCTAATATTGTTTGGTAGGTAGTAGTGTAAGTCTTAATAATTTGATTGCATTCAAATTTTGTGCGCATAAATTCTAGTAGTAAGGAACTTTGTTGGTTTTTTAATGTTAAATCTATGTTAAAATCACCCATGATGATATATGTTAGATTTGGATAGAAGTTAACAATGTTTGTTATTAATTGTAGCAGTGTCTGTATTGGTACCTGTGGTGGTTTGTACAATATGATAATTAAGTACATTTTTCCATTTATATGTAGCGTAAAATATATAATGTCAATTCCTTGCTGTACTTCATATATTGGTAGTATGAAGTGTGTTTTTTTGTAGTATATTGCAATGCCATGTTTTGTTTGTTGATTGTGGTATTTATCAAAGATCATATGATGATACCGTGGTATTGAATATGCTTCATTTGGTGCATTTCTAGTAGTGTTTATTTCTGTTAGAATAATAATATCTGAATTCATGATATTCGTATCGGATATTATTGATTTGAAATGCATTTGAAGAGACTGTATATTTTGTGCTATAATATTCAAGTTGTTTCTATATGTGGCTAATTGTGGTACAGATATATGTACTGGCATTTCTGTTCATAATCAATGCATTTCTTCTTTTACTCTTTAATGTAAAAAAAAAAATTCATCAAAGTTTTGAATATATATATTTGAGATTGATTTTGCTCTGCTTAAAGCTACATAATACAAATGATGTATTTTGCTATTGTTAATGTGTATATAAAGTGGCTCAATAGTTTCTCCTTGTGTCCTATGTATTGTTCGTGCTGATGCTTGCCGCAATGGAAATTGTTTGCATATAATAATTATACATTTTTTGGTGTATTGAAATTGCCTTGTTAATGGATATATTGGTGTCCAATTAGATGATATTTGAGTGTGATATAAGTCTTTGTTTTCTTCCCTTGTTTTTTTGCCAATTGTTTTATTATCAAATGCTATCCAAACTACATATGGTTTATTATTGATAGTTTCCACAAATTCTACAATTCCAGTTGCTCCATTAGTTAATCCATCATTAATAGCAACATTACAAGTTAGATCATAACGTAATTTTAAAGCAATGTGTAAGGTGTGTGCAAGTCCCATAGTTTTTGTTGGATCTGTTGGTAATTTTTTAAATATTGATTGTTTTACTGCTTCATTTAAATCAGAACTAACTGTATCATTTGCTATTATTGTAAATACTGGATATCTTAGTATATGGTCTTGCAAAACTTTATTATTAATGTTATTTACTTCTTTGTTTGTTGACATGATATATGGTATATTTTTTATAGTACTTTTATCTGGCAGTTTTTCTCGTTGTTTGATGTGTAAAATATCTGTTTCTGTATAATTTCCTTCTCTTAATCGGTTTAGCAATTCTGCAAATTGCAAATCATTTAGTTGTCTCATTATTTTTGTAAGTTCAAATAGTTTAAAATGTGTTACCCATAAATTAGTACTTAATGGGCCATAAGAATGTTTTGCATTATCAAAAATATATGTGTCAAGAACTGGTTTTAATTGGTAAAAGTCGCCAATAGCTATAATAGAGATACCCCCAAATGGCTGATTTGATGCTTTAATTTCTTGTTAAATGTATAAAATTGAACATATTTGTCCCAACCATTGATATTTCATCAATTATTAGTACTTTGAGATTTATCAATTGACTTTGAAGAATAGTCCTCTTTTCATGAGTTAAGGGCTTATATGTATACGTTTGTGCCACAGGTATTTTAAATGTGCTATGTAGGGTTTTTCCATTGATATTATGTGCTGCTTTTCCAGTTGGTGCTGTAATCAATATATGAATGTTTTCTGGATTTTCACCGGCTTTAATATTGTAATAACACAATAATGTTTGATAAAGTGCTGTAATAAGATAGCTTTTCCCAACTCCTGCTCCACCAGTACAGAATGTATAGCATGGTGTTTCTTTATTTTTGATCCAATGTAGATGATGATAAACAAAGGTCAGTTGTTCATCGGTTAAATTATGCATGATATTATAGTATTCGTTATTTGATAAGAGAGTATTAGAGAGTGTATCTTCATCAGTAGTGTCTCTAACACCCAAATCTAATGATAAGTCATATAAATTCTGATGTTCAGGATATTGGTGATCAGTAGATATTGCATCAGATGGTATTATGTTGTTAGTGGTATTAGTTGTTGGTGGTAATAGAGGTGTTAATGCTGTTTCATTGGGTATGTTAAAATTTGAGTGAGTTATTAGTTCATTGTATTTGTTATACTTGTCATGATGTTTATTTACAATGTCTTTAACTTGAAGATATCTTTCAAAGTATGTTTTGTTATTCATAATTATTTTTTTCTCTTCTCTCCATGGATAGTATAGCATTAATAGCTCTCTATAATAATTTTCTGAGTCATTGTTCTTGTTAAATCTGCAGTATCGTATAATTTTCTTAGATTTGCGTCTTGTTAATGTATTGGTTATTTCCATATTTATATTATCTTTTGTGTGATTTAAGTTGTTTATTTCAATTTCCTCTTCATCTGAGCTGTAAAAGTTTGTTTCTGTGAGTAAATGTTCAGTGTCATTTTGTGTTTTTGTTTGCTTGCTTGTGCTTTTATGATTATACAATGAAGCATAGTCTGCTAATGTAAAATTTTCTAATGCTTTGGGTCGCTTGCTATATTTTGCTATAATATTGTCATATTGTACATTAGTTGATGTATCTGGTAAAGAATTTATAGTATCTATGTCTCGCATTAAATATGTTCTTTTTTCTGGAGTGTTAGTATTTATAAATATAAATGACCGAGAACTTTTACGCAATGGAATTTCTAGAATAAGGTAAGCAGCTTCTTGAGCACTTATTTCTGTACAGTTTAGAAATTTGTTGCCTATGTGCTTTAATTGTTCTTTTATATTGGTATTAGAATATACTTCTTTGGCTGCTTGTGCTATTATTTTGCTCATTCCTCTTTGTGATTTACTAATATATGAAATTATGTAGACAGCACAAGCATAAGCATCTAATATAAACTGTAAGTCTAAGTTTGCTTTCCAAGATTGTAAAAGAATGGAATTATAATTATTTATATAGCTTTCTGCTGGTGTTCGCTTTAATTTTTTAAATTTCTTTTCTAACATTGATGTTATAGATATAATGTATTGCTCTATATTCAAATGTATTTGTTTTAAAAATAATTCAAAACTTAAAGTTTGGAAATCTGGTGTATTCATAATTTCGTGAATGTTTTTAATTTTTTGTTGCAAATGTTTATCTGTTTGGTCAAGTGATAAAGGTTCAAGGATCATAGTTTCTGGCATTGGATATTTAGGATATTGATATTTGCATGTTCTTTTGTTTTTTTGTCGGCAATTTTTGGTGTGTGCATGTTTTTGTAGTGGTATTAAACGTTGAAGTTGAGAATCTTGTGATTTCCCACATGTGATATATTTATCAATAAATTTAATTACTTCTTTTAGGTTTGTTTCTCCATACTGTGGAGCATTTTCTATCCATAATAAAGCATGGACATGCGGTGAACCTCGTAGTTGAAATTCTACCCTGTAAAAGTAGTCCTTTATTTTACCAATAGGGTTACTTTCATGCAATAAAATGCAATTAAATAACTTTCGAACTTGAAAGTCAAAATGTCTTGCACATGTAATTGGATCTTGTTGTATTAATGTACACTTTGTTTCCCAAGGCATGTTTTCAAACTCTTCTTCTGTGTATTCATTTGATTTTTGAACTCTTAGTAATATATTTATTAAATGGTGCCATTTTGTTTCTGCTGCAGATAAAGTGAGGAAAAATTTTGGTATTCCTAGTTGTCGTATCATAGCAAAAAGATCTTTTTTGCAATGTTCCCAATATGGGGGAGAACTGCGAATAGTTTTTAGTATTTTATAGCCTTCATTGTATTGTAATATATTTCCTAAATTATATTTTATGTCTTTTGCAGTTATACATTTTCCATTGTTAATTTTTTTTTTTAGTGATATGTTAAATTTACCTTGAATTTGTTTTATATGCAATTTTTTGAGTTTAAAGAAAATATTAGTAATTGATTTCGCCACTCTCCTATCACAGCTTCTTAATTCCCATTGACATATTGTACTGTAATGTACAGGTACAAGTCTATTTTTATTATTGTGTCTTCTTCTCCACAAAATATTATTGGAAAAGCTAAAAATTCAGAATCTTTGTCTTCATTTAAACCTCTAGGTGTGTTATGTTCTGCAGGTGCTAAACATAATACATTAATACAATCAGTTTTAATAGTTTCGTTTGTTAACATAGTATCTAGATTTCCACCTGCTACATTATCTGAAGTATCTGATGAATCATCTGTTTCTGATGTTTCACTATAATCAGTTATTTCTTGTGGTATATACTTCCAGTTTGGATTAACAGTGATTCCATATTCTTTGAACATGTTACTATGTATTGCTAACCATAATGCTGCTTGTTTTACGCTATTTGGTCTGACATTTTCAAAATGTGTATACGATTTATAAGCTAATTTTCTCTTTAATTTTATAGGAATTGTCATGTCATCATAAATTTGCCTAGGTAATATTGTAACTGTGGTCATAACATCTGCTGGTACATTAACTATGGCACCTGATAATGATTTCTGAAAGCCACAAGGCAAAGTTCTTATTTGGAGGAAGGGGATTCTTGGGAAACTAATCTTTCTTCTAAATTATGCAAATGTAATTTTATTGGAATATTTGGAAACTTTATCCCATTTACAAATGAACAGGGTGGTATTTTGTTGCTGGTAATGTATGCATAACAAGTGCTGCATATATTGTTTGTTTGATTTGGTGTTATATTACATTGTATGAATGTTGAATTTGTAATAATGTTGTTTATTTTTTTTCAATGATTGTTTATGCCATAATTGATTACAAATAGTACAAATGTATTCTGGACCATAAAAAATTTCCTTATAGAAATTGCTAATTATATTATTTGTTGTTTCCATGTTTTTTTCAATGTCTAACTCACTATTTGTTAAGTGCCCCATGTTGTTTTTGTCCATATGTATTTTTTTAGAGGGATTTAATTTATCTAATGGCAAAATGTTACGTTTCCTTTTAAATGACTGTGCAAATGTGTTTTATTTAAATTATTAAATGGAATTGTATGTAGATTTGTTTGTGATATAGAGGTTGGTGTAGTTGCTATATTTAAGTCTGTAAACTTATTCAAGCCAATATCAGTATACAAAGCATTTCCTGACTTATATGTAAGTGTCTGATGTACAAATAAATTTTGGGTAGTAATATTTTCTTGGCTTTTTTTGTATCTTCTGTGTGCATCTTGAAGTGTTTTTTAAAAATTGTATTTATACTTATGGGTGTTAGTTCAAAAGCAACATAATTCTCATTTGGAACTTTAATACTGTTTGCAAGTTCATAAATATATTGAATTAGACCATCAAAGCTCATTATTTCAACAGTAATACATGTTCCATTTGGATGAGGCATTCCTTTGCTATCTCGGCCATGTGAATCAAAAATAAAATAAGTATGGGCACTTGTAAAAATTGAAATTGTATATGCGTTCATGCACAGTATTATTCCGGAATGCAGATTTATTGTTATATTTATTGCAGTTTTTAAATCAGGATATAAAGGATCAATACAATGCAGTATGTCACCATAATAAGGTATTCCTAGTTAAAGTGAATATATTGTATTATTATGTTGTATATATTTTGGTAAATCATCTGGATGCATACGCATTTCATGATTAATAGAATGCATTTGAGTGTATAAATCATCTCCTAAATCCATAATATAGTGTAAATCATTTTGATCCCAGTTTTGTGCAAGTTTATAGTAGTTATGTAATATTGCAAAAGTACTATTTGGTAGGCATTGTTTTCCCCTTGAACTGATATCAAATTTTTCATGGCCTTGATTGTAACTAGCTTTTAGAATTTTATTCATATTAACTATTTGTAAATATTTTTGTTTCTTAAATATATAAATAGTATTGTTTTGTGTGTATGTGTTAATTATAAAAAATTACTGGTTTTGAAATATATTTTAGATATACTGGATTTTATTGTGTTGGTTGTAGAATGGTTGAAAAGGAGCAGTTCTATGTATTGTAAATAATGATTGTGTTAGTATGCTATATGTTTTTGTTAAATTGTTTTAAGTTAGTTACGCCACTGTTATTATCCTGTAAACTGTTGCAGCTGTTAAAATTGTAAAAAATTATAATAAATTTTTTACTTACTTTGTTGACTTTTTTCCTGTAAAACATAAAAAGAATTATAAATATATATTGATGCTAAAATAAATAGATTTAAAGATATTGTTTTGTATTTTAGTTGAATGTCTTAGGGTGTGGTTTGTATTTTAGTTGTTATGTGTGAACTGGAATGTAACTATGAATTTGTTTGGAGTGCTGTGATTTGTAGTGTGCAGGATTGTAGGAGATTGTATTCAAATGGGATAGATTTAAGTGGGATGAGTTGAATAGTATTGTATTGTAATGTGGTGCAATAATTTTGGATAGATTTAATTTGAATGTAATGTATTGGATTAAAGTAGGTTAAGTTTGTTTGGAGTGGTTTTAAATGATTTGATCGGAAGTGAGATAATTTAAGTGGAGTGGGTTGTATTGGAGTGGGCTGGGGTATGTTTCATTAGAGTAGGGTAGCTTAGACTGCAGTCTTTGGGATTAGATTGAAATGCAATAGAGTGCAGTATTAGGTATTGGTATATGGTAGATTGTAGTGAGATGTATTTGTTTGGAATGGAGTACATTAGTTTATGATGTATTGGGATGGATTAATCTAGATTGTATTGTATGTAATTTCATATTTTGTATTGATATTGTGTGTATTGTTATAGAATGGAAAGTGTTGTAGTGTATTAGAATGAGTGTGTTAAATTTTTGGGTGATGTGGATTGTACTGAATGTTATATATTGGATTGAAGGGTTTAAAGTAAGCTCAGTATGTAATGATTTGTAATGAAATTGCTTGAATTGTTATAATGTGTATTAGAGTGGAGTACATTGTGCTGGATTGGCCTGGAGTGTGTTGTATTGTATTGGAGTGTGTTTAAATTGATTTGAATTGGCTGTTTTTATTCTATTGAAGGAAAGTAAATATAGCTTGTTTGTAGTTTTGCTACTTTAGAAAATCATGAAACGTTACATGTTATAAACATAAAACATTGCTGAACACACACAACTTCCCCTCAGTAATATTTAGGCATGTTTCTAAAATTAGTAACTAAAGTTCGACCAACACAAATAAAAGGCAACATACACAATAACAGAAATAGGCATGTTAATGAAATTACTAATCAAAGCTCTGCAAATAGGAGTTAAAATGCAATGCATTAAAACATGCAGAATAATGTAAATAGCTAAACTGCACAAATAAATTAATATAATTATGACTTGTAGTAGTAACTAATTAGGTAAAAAAAGACAGATATAAATGACTTACCTAAGTTTGTAAGTAACACCCAATTTAGTAGCCTTAATAGTTAGATTTGTAGGACTGTAAAAAAAAAACAGCCTGGTTTGTTTTTGATATATACATTTTTTTAATATTATGAAGAATAATGAGAGTTATGAAAAGCTATGATAAAGTAATAAATGTGAAAGAGTGTGTATGTATCTGTTTTAAAAGAGAGAGAATAAAGAGAATGAGAGAGTATCTGTGTGAGAAAAAGGGTGCTGTGTGTAAAGGAGGGAGGGTAAAACAAAGAAAAAAATACAGAGCAATATGAAGATAAGAGAGATGGATAAGACACAGACAATAGTAAAAAAACAGACTATGTATGTGTTACAGAGAAATAGAAAAAACGTATGTGTTGTAATGTCTCTATGACTTATGTGAGTAATGCCAAATACGTTGTTAAAAGAGAGCACTTTTGAGTGTTATATAAAATGTGTATATGTCCATGACAGCATGTAAATGTGAGAAAGCATGTGTGTATTATAAAAACAAATATACTAGTATTGAAACTTTGCTGAATATAAATGCTAGATAATTAGTAATCAAAATAGTGAAAACTGGCAATGAAAGCAAATGTATTTCCTGCTACATTTAAGCAAATAATAAAATTTACCAATGGAAGCAACAGTGCAAACATGAGATTAAAAGAAACGCGCCCTGTCATAATTAAGCATGTGAATAAATAAAATTAAACCATCGTACGGCCTGCTATATGTAAACACGTTGTAAGAAAAAATGTATAAAATAACTGTGCAACCAAGAGATAAAGCAAAGTGCACGCTGTGGGGGTGTAAACAATTCTCAAGACTTCCCCACTTTTAAATTTGTGAATCGCTGTTAGCTAATGTATATTATTTGAGTGCACGTGTCTAAGCCTGAGCGCTTCAGTGTGGTAAACAGGCTATGTGTATGTGTGCAAGAGGTTGTAGGGTTAAAAAGAATGTCTGTGCGTAAAACAGAGAGAGCATATGTGCCAATTTTTCTTAAGTAAAGCTGTGCATACCTTACATACTGGTCAAATCGCTGGTGCAAACACAAAGCCTAATTTCTAAAGTAAAATCTATGAATGTGCAAACACAAAGAGAATTCCACGCTCACAGTGCTCTATGCAGGAAAGGGTCTGAAATTACTAACGGAAAGTGAGCCAAAAGTCTGAAGTGGTACGAAAGTGTGAAAAAACAAAGCAGTACCCATATAAGATATCACTCCTCTTCGAAGCAAAGAGAATTAACATACTTGTAATGTCAACATCCTGACCCACACATGCAGGTTACATTCCTAATATTGATCTTTATAGCTAGGCTAAATCTTTCCATTTAGAAGGTGTATAAATAGCTTTTCTGCCTTGCAACAAAGTTGCAGCAGATGCCGTAAAAGAATCCGAAAGAAAATTCTCATTCCTGGCCTTTAACTTGATGTTACTAAATAATATTTTAGAAAGAGGCACAGCTAAACGGTAACTGCTTTTCTTTCTAGCTGTGCCGAACTAAAATACAAGTGGACATTAGCACTTGTAAGCTTTTAAATGCCAAAACATCCGAAAATATTAAAAAGCCACAACTAAGCCTGTACTGGCCAGGTTGTAAAATGTGTCAGTGTACAATAAAAACAACACTAACACTGTGATGATTTGTCAATTTTCCGAAAGAAAATCAGCCTTAAATGTCTGCCAAGTAACTACTAATACAAACTATACAAAGGCAACGTAAAAGACAAGCAAGCGCAGCAGTATGAAGGTACCGGGTCCAATCGACGGATAAACTTGAATAAGGTCAATGTAACTGAACGGTAACTGTAATTATATATACCTGCGAAAAATTTAAGTTAAACGCGATTAAACAAGTGAATGTCGGCTAGATTTTATAGCGTTTCTAATTTTAGTAACAAAATAAAAATGTCAAACACTACATGCAACCTAATATGCGCACTGCTCTATTGAAGTACGTTTTTCAATGTATCAAATGAACGAACAAAATCAACAAAATATGCACCGAAAACCACACTGGGATGTTGCAAAAATAATTTGTTCTCAATGTGTCTGTGAGTGCTGTGCTACCACAAAGTATGTGTGGGCAAAGTAATTATGCACGTAAACTTAGCTTAATGTCACAGCAAAGTAATTAAATACGTAAACTGTGCAAACAGTACCTAACAACAATAAACCAATGTGTGCACTGCTAGTATTAATAACATAAGTAAAAGAGCAGCAGAGACACATAAAAGTCGAAAACAAAACCGTGTGTCTGAAAGAGAGAAAACAAGTGTTTTAATAACAAGAATCTGCTTAAATTGCCATGCAGTTGTACAACTACTTAAAATAAGCAATAAAAAATAGACCCACGGTAGTAATTCGTTATTTTAAATAAATACACATATGGAACACTTACCGGATTTGAAAACAGTCAACCAATATGCTTTGCGTGATCTCTAGCTTTGCAAAAAGCAGAACCCCAAAAAAACATGTCTGCTAGGTTTAGACAAGATACAGTGTTTAAATATCTTCTAGGCTAATAAAAGTTAACAAAACCCAAATCAAGTAGCAAATAAAAATGAAGGAAGGTTCAAAATGTGTATTCTTATTGGCTAAAAAGAAAACGTAGTTCAATTGGCTGTAAAGGTTTATAAAAAAGTGTAACCTACTTTAAAAACTTAGGTGTAATGCAAGCACACCTTGTTGCTAATAAAAAGGGTAGGGCCAAAAAGTCTGGAGTGGTGTGAATGTTTAAAAAAATCGCTGTACCCATAAAAGATTTCACTTGTCTTCTGTAGGAAGCAAATTAGCATACATGTAATGTCAACATCCTGACCCACACATGCTGGTTAGGTTCCTGATATCTATCTTTATAGCTATGCTAATTTGCTCCCTTTGGGGGGTAGTCGATCTGTTTTGCAACACGTAAACAATCTACAGATCCATGTCTGCCCACTGTAAAGGCTTTGTTTGTTGCTAAATAGCTTTTAATGCCTTGCAACAAAGTAGCGGCAGATGCCTTTAAGAATCCAAAACAAAATTGACAATGATGGGCTTTACCTTGATGTAAATAAGGAATAAATCGTAAACAACCACATGTAAACAGTAACTGCTCTCATTTTAAGCTGTGCAAAAGTAAAATACAAGTGGACATTACCACTTCTTGGTGTTCAAATGACAATACATACCAAATTATGAAAAAGGCACAACTAAGTCTGTACTGGCCAGGTTAAAAAAATGTGTTAGTGGCTAATAAAAACTACGCAAACACTGTAGAGATTTGTTAATTAACTAAATGAAAAAACAGCATAAAATGGCAGCGAGGTAGATGCTAACAGAAACTGTACTAATCCAACTTAAAAGTTCGAGCAGGCACAGCAGTAAAACAGCATAAAATGGCAGCGAGGTAGATGGTAACAGAAACTGTACTAATCCAACTTAAAAGTTCGAGCAGGCACAGCAGTATAAAGGTAACAGGTCCAATCCACGACTAAAATCGTTATGATTGTCTGTATGAGTAATGTGGGTGACACAGGGTACCTGTGTGAAACTTACAACAGTGTGTATTTAATATACGATGTATGTATGTGCGTAAAAGCTTGTGTAGGTAAAATAGCGTATGTGTGTGTGTGTGTGTAAATGAAAGGGAAAATACAGTGAGAGAGAGAGACAATCTATATGTGAAAATGTCCGTGCAGTGTGTAAATGAAGGAAAGAGAGAAACACAAAAAGAGAGAGAGCGCTATGTGAATAAGAAAGGCAAAATTTAGTTTTTAGAAACCGTTTGTGTGTGAGACAGAGCTAAAAAGTATTTGTGTAAAAGACTGAATGTGTGTATGAGTGTGAAAGTGTGTATATGTGAGAGAGCGAGTGTGTGTTATGAAGCCAACGTAACGGCACGGAAAAGGATTTTAAATGAAGCAGCGACCTAAAACATAAATAACACTGCTGAAACACAACAACTAAGGGCCGCACTGCTAAATGTAAGTACATTTTAAGACTTACTAACAGAAGTCATACTGAAATCCCAAAATGAAAGTTAATGCGCCAAGTTTTAGCTTTAAGTACGCTATATAAATCGTAAAAGTTGTTAAATAAAAAAACTGAAAACATGATATTGGAAGCACAGCGCACACTGCGATGTTAAGGTGACAGTGTAACTTCTGAATTAAGTATGTGAAGGTTTGTGTGTCTGATGTTGGTGAGACCCAGTACGTGTGTGTAAAAGAAAGCGAGTGTGTATGAGCGAAACGATGTGTGTATGTGCGTGGATTCTAATATGTGTGCGACAGTGTGTGTGTATCATTTAAAGCCTGAGAAAGGAAAAAATCTAAAAGAGAGACAGTGTTAGTGTGAAAGAAACAGTGCTGTTTGTAAAGGAGGGAGGCCAAAAGAAAAATACAAAGAAAGAGTGCTATGTGAATAAGAGAGTTAAATGAGACGAACAAGCAGAAATCACAAAATGTGTGATTTACAAAACATGTTAAAGAGTTATGTGGTAGCGAGCAAAAGTGTATATGTTTGTGCGACAAAAATGTATAGTAGAGCATGTGTGTAGCAAGGTAACAGTATCTGCGGATGCTTAATATCTGGGCATAGTAATTATGCATTAAAATTGAAAAAGTCCACAATGTAAACCATCGTACGGTCTGCTATCTGTAAACACGTTGTAATGAAATATTTAAAAAAAAAAGTGCAACCTGAAGAATAAGCAAAGCGCACGCTGTCGGGTTGAAGTGACATACTACAGACTTCCTCAAATTTAATTTTGTGAATCTGTATTAATTAATGTGTATCATTCAACTGCACGTATCTGAGCGCTTCAATGTCAGAAACAAGCTGTGTGTATGTGTGCGAGAGGTTGTATAAGTGCAACCTAGAGATAAACGAAAGCACACACAGAGGGGTTGTAATGACATACTACAGACATCACAAAATTTAAGTTTGTGAATCTATGAAAGCTAATGTATATCATTTGAGTGCAGGTGTTTAATAAAAATGAGCGCTTCAGTGTCGGAAACAGGCTGTGTGTATGTGTGCGAGAGGTTGCAGGGGTTAAAAAGAGTGTCTATGCGTAAAACAGAGAGAGAAGAGAAAGTATAAGGGTTTGGTTAAGTGTGTCAGAAATAGTGCTCTGTGTGATTAAGGTGTGTGAGAAACATAGAAAATGTTGTCTAAATGACAGAGTTTAAGGTAGCCAGAGCGAAAAAAAAAAAAAAAGTGTCTAAGTAAGAAATATATAAATATCGTATATGTGGAGAAGCAGAAAGTGTCCTTCTGTGAGTTAATATATGTGTAAAAGAGCATATGTAGCAATTTTCCAAAAGTAAAGTTGTGCATACCTTACATCCAGGACACATTGCCGGTGCAAACACAAAGCCTAATTTCTAAAGTAAATTCTAGGAATGTGCAAACACAAAGAGAATTCCACGCTCACAGTTCTCTATTCAAGAAAGGGTCTGAAATTACTACCCGAAAGTGAGCCAAAAGTCTGAAGTAGTGTGAATATGTGAAAAAACAAAGCTGTACTCATATAAGATACCACTCCTCTTCGAAGCAAAGAGAATTAGCATACTTGTAATGTCAACATCCTGACCCACACATGCTGGTTACATTCCTGATATCGATCTTTATAGCTATGCTAAATATCTGCATTTGGAAAGTAGGCGAACTCTTCTGCAACACATAAACAAACTACAGACCTCTGTCTGCCCACTAAACAAGCTTTGTTTGTGGCAAAATATATTTTGTGCCTTGCAACAAAGTTGCGAAAGATGCCTTTAAGAAACCAAAACAAAATTGTCAGTGAACTACGCTAACACTATAGATAATGGTCAAATAACAGAATGAAACTTCAGCATGAAATGGCAGCGAGGTAAATAGTAATAGAAACTGTAAAAATTCTACTTAAAAGTCAAAGCAGGCGCAGCAGTATGAAGGTAACAAATCCAACCTACAAATAAAATCGTTATGATTGTCTGTGTGAGTAATGTTGGTGACACAGAATATGTGTGTGTAACTTACAAGAGTGTGTATTTGAAAAACGATGTATGTATGTGAGTAAAAATTGTGTAGGTAAAATAGCGAATGTGTGTGTGTGTGAAATACAGAGGGAAGAGAAAGTGAGAGAGGGAGACAGTCTTTATGTGAAAATGTCCGTGCTGTGTGTGAATTAAGGAAAGAGAGAGAGACAAAGAGACAGAGCGCTATGTGAAAAAAAGGAAAAATGTATCTTTGATAAACTGTTTGTGTGTGAGAGAAAGATAAAAAGTGTTTGTGAAAAAAAATGAGTGTGTGTATGTTTGTGAGAGCATGTATATGTTAGAGAGCATGTGTGTATTATGAAGCGAGCGTACCGGCACGGAAAAGTATTTAAAATGAATCTGCGAGCTAAAACATGATTAACACAGCGGAAACCCAATAACTAAAGTCCGCACTGCTAAATGTAAGTGCATTTTAAGACTTAGTAACAAAAGTTGTACTAAAATCCCAAAATGAAAGTTAATGCGATGTTAAGGTGACAGTGTAACTTCAGAATGAAGTATGTGAAGGTTTGTGTGACTAATGTTGGTGAGACCCAGTACATGTGTGTAAAATAAAGCAAGTGTGTATCAGAGAAAGAATGTATGTAGGTGCGTGAATTCTAATATGTATGCGACAGTGTGTGTGTATCTTTTCAAGAATGACAAAGGAAATAAATAAATAAAAAGACAGTTAAGTGTGAAAGAAACAGTGCTGTTTGTAAATAAGGGATGCCAAAAGAGGGATAAAAAGAGAGAGTGCTATGTAAATAAGAGAGCTAGATGAGAGAGAACAAGCGGAAATTCCAAAATGTTTGATTGACAGAAAGTGTTAAAAAGTTGTGTTGGCGATCGAATGTGTGTATTTCTGTGAGACCATATATGTTTAGTAGAGCGCGTGTGTATTATTAATAGCAAGCTAACAGTATAAACGCATGCTAAATATCTATGTACAGTAATTATGTATTAGAAATGTAAAATCCCAAAATGTAAACCATCGTACAGTCTGCTATATGTAAACACGTAAGAAAATATTTCTAAACTAAACGTGCAACCAGGAGATAAATCAAAGCTCCTGCTGCAGGATTGTAGTAACATACTACAAACTTCCCCAATTTAATGTTTGTAAATCTATCATTGTGCATACACAAAGAGAATTCCACGCTCACAGTGCTCTATTCACGAAAAAGTCTGAAATTACTAACCGAAAGTGAGCCAAAAGTCGGAAGTAGTGCGAATGTGTGAAAAAACAAAGCAGGACCCAGATAAGATACCACTCCTCTTCGAAGCAAAGAAAATTAGCATACTTGTGATGTCAACATCCTGACCCACACATGCTGGTTACATTCCTGATATCGATCTTTATAGCTATGCTAAATCTCTCCATTTGGAAGGTAAGCGAACTCTTCAGCAACACATAAACAAACTACAGACCTCTGTCTGCCCACTAAAGAAGCTTTGTTTGTATTGTGGCTAAATAGCTTTTCTGCCTTGCAACAAAGTTGGTGCAGATACCTTTAAGAATCCGAGAGAAAAATGTCATTACTGGCCTTTAACTTAATGCTACTAAATAATATTTTAGAAACAGGCACAGCTAAACGTTAACCGCTTTTATTTGTAGCTGTGCCGAAGTAAAATACAAGTGGACATTAGCACTTGTAAGCTTTTAAATGCCAAAACATCGCAAAATATTAAGAAGGCACAACTAAGCCTGTACTGGCCAGGTTGTAAAATGTGTCAGTGTATAATTAAAACTACGTTAACACTGTAATAATTTGTCAATTTTAAGAATGAAAAATCTGACTTAAATGGCTTCGAAGTAAGTACTAACACAACCGGTACATATTCAACGTAAAGACAAGCAAGCGCAGCAGTATGAAGGTAATATACTTGAATAAAGTAAATGTAACTGAATGATAACTCTGATTAATATACCGGCAAAATATTAAAGTTAAACGCAATAAATCAAGTGAACATTCGTCTATATTTAATAGCGTTTCAAATTTTAGTAACAAAATAAATTAACCAAAACACCACATGCAAGCTAATATGCGCCCTGCTCTATTGAAGTACGTTTTTCACTGTAGCAAACAAACGAACAAATTCCTCACAATATGCACCCAAAACCACACTGTAATGTTGCAAAATACATTCGTTCTCAATGTGTCTGTGAGTGCTGTGCTACCACAGAGTATGTGTGGGTAAAAGAGAGGACTTCTATGTGTAGTGTATTTGTCTAACAAAGTGTATGTGACCCAAAGCATGAATATGTTATGATGTGAAATAAAAATGCACTTACATTTTGCTTAATGTCGCCGCAAAGTTATTATGCACGTAAACTTTGCTTAAGGTCGCGCTGGAAAGTAATTATGCACGTAAACTTTGCTTAATGTCGCCGCAATGGGATGAAATATGTAAACTGTGCAAACAGTACCTAACAATTAGGCACGTTTAAAAATAACCAAAAGAATCAAACACCCGCACGGCTATCTTTAAACACATTAAATTAAGCACGTTCAAAAATAACCAAAAGAATCAAACACCCGCACTGCTATCTTTCAACACGTTAAATTAAGCATGTTTAAAAATAACCACAAGAATCAAACACCCTGTAGACGGGTCTCTGAGACCGCGTCTCCTCCTTCAGGGCACAGGAACCTTTCGGCCGATTGCGATACGTCATTTCCGCGTTCACATGGTAACATGGGAACGCTCCTGGATGCGTCAGACACGGATTTCCGGCGGCAGGAGGATGAAAAGAGGTCGGACTCATGGGAGAAGAGAGACGCCACGGACCGGAGACCAGAACCCGGGCGAGGAAGACGAGGGAAGACTCTTCGAAGGAGACGAGAAGGCCGACTCCAGTACCTGTGCGATACCGGAACCCAACAGCCGAGGATCCCGCCACGACCCAGGAGGGTTGTGGCTTTCAAAGGTACGGTCCCTCTTGGGGACGAGGGAGAGTACCATTAAAGGGGCACCGGGGAAAGGACCAGGGGAGGTGGGAGAGGGGAAAAAGGGCGCGGCACAGAGCAACTAGAGAAAACAGTTTCTTTTTTCCATTTCCCTCTAACCGGGAGCACGAAATTCTATTATTGGCACAATAGACACTACCTTGTTCGTATATTCACCGTGGGATACCCTCACACTCTCTCTCTTGGAGACCTTCCCCCCCCCCCAGTTCCTTTAAATAACCCCAGAACCAAAACACTGCCTCACCTTTTTATTTTCCTGTTTTCCTTTTTCGGTAAACCGTGCTGAAGCCCAGAATCCATCAACCTTCGACCTAGGAGAGAGAAAGGAAACAAGAACGCACAACAAGTCATGGAGAACTGAACATTATCCCAAGAAATAGAGAATGTATACTGGACTGTATTTCCCATTTGTGTGAAAAGAAAAGTAAAAATAGAACTTTACTTACCTTATTACTCCGTCTCAGCCTTTCTGTACCGCCAAACCCTGCCACAGTGGTGTCAGAAGTGGGATTCCTTATCCCAAAGGCTAGTTGGCGGTATACACAATGAGTGACAACCCCAGCCTAGAAGACATGATCAAACAGCTGGCAGAAGGCCAGCGTCATTTACAACTAGTATGGGAAGCACACCAACGGGAGGCTAAGGAAGATAGAGAGGCCCTACAATCAGCCCTAAAAAGCCAAGCCACTATCTTGGCAAACAACCAGCTTGTACATGAAACTGCGCTACAGAAATAAACAGACACTATAGCGGCCAGTAAAGTACACCCCAATGTCCCAAGTTCCGTTTTACAAAAATTCCAGGAAGGGGAAGACCCGGACTCCTTCTTTACCAACTTTGAACGGGTGGCTTCCTCCGCTCAATGGCCTGAGGAACGATGGGGGCAGTACATTGCGCCATTACTCACGGGAATTCTACAGACAGCCTACCAAGCTGCTAATCCTGGAGGTACCACCCCATACAAGGACATAAAAAGGAGTATCCTGGAAAGGGTTGGACATGATGTAGAATATTATAGGCTAAAATTCCGGAAAGTAAAATGGGGCCAAAACGAAGACCCTTGTACCTTCTACTTCCGGGTTAAAGATTTAGCACTAAAGTGGTTGGGCCCTATAGGAACCACCAGGGAGGATGTCATAAAAACAATTATCCTTGAACAGTATTTGGATTCCTTACCCTCCAGTACAAAAAATTGGATAAGACAACATCCCAAGGTGGATACAGAGCTTGCTATAGATCTAGCTTGTGCTTACCACAGGTCCACAGATGTGAAACTCCTACAGGCCAGACCAGCTCTAAAACCTATACCCCCACCACCAAAACCAACCCCGCGGTACCCACTGGAAGACGCTGGGACACATAAACAGGGGGAGGGTCATCCAATGCATCTACCACAATGTTTTAGTTGTGGAGAATGGGGTCATATAGCAAGGGTATGCCCCAGGAAAACAGAAGCGGCTGAACCCATGGAGATAGGGGTTACTCGACGCAGGGTACTATGTACGGGAGAGGGGAACACGAAATTCAAACAAATCATAAAAATCAACGGGCGCCTCCTCTCTGCCCTCATTGATTCAGGGTGTAGTCATTCCGTAATCCACAAAACTTTAATAGACCCCATAGACGTGACCTCCAGTCAATGGGTCACTATATGTTGTATACATGGCGATAAAGAGCGGTATCCCCTGACAATAGTAGAGCCGGAATGGGGGGAATATCACGACTTCCTCCCCGTAGGGGTTATGGACCAGTTAATTGAAGACTGTATTATTGGGACTGATTATATCCGGTTCCAGTGACTGCTAGACCGAACCCAAACCCAGAAAGAGAATCCGGAGTGGTGGATTGAAGCTCCGTTTTCCAATAGCTTTATTGAATGCCCCCCAAATCGCAGGAAATTCACTGAAGTCAGAAAAGACACGAGAAATTGAAATTTCAGGAAACCCGAGAGGATACAGAACCCAACAGGGTGATAGCAGAAACCAGGAATGCTCCAGTAAGCTTCCGCACCTGTCAGAGAGACGACTCTAACCTCACTCATGCTTGGAGAACTGCTAAAACTGAAGCCACGAATGAGGTGGGTCCTTATTTCCTAGTACAGAAAAACCTTCTTTATAGGGTCACCACGGCTACCACAGAAGAAATCAAACAACAATTAGTAGTTCCGGAATCGTATAGGAACCAAGTACTCTTCCTAGCACATAATCAGCCAGGAGGGGGTCATTTCGGTAGGGAGAAAACTGAGGAATACCTCCTACGAAGGTTTTATTGGCCGGGGGTCTACGCCCACATTAGGAGGTACTGTCTACAATGTCCCAGATGTCAGCTTACAGAACCAGGAATACCTCGGAAAGCACCCTTACAGCCTCTTCCCATCATTGACATTCCCTTTAGCAGGGTGGGTATGGACTTAATCGGTCCCCTACTTCCATCAGCCAGGGGACACACATACATTCTGGTCATAGTAGACTATGCAACGAGATACCCTGAAGCCCTTCCCTTATCAAGTATGACTACCAAAACAGTGGCCCAAGCCATGATAACAGTTTTCACTAGAACAGGTTTCCCAAAAGAGATCCTTACTGATCAAGGCACACCCTTCATGTCAAACCTTATGAAACAGATATGTAGGTTATTAGGAATTACACAAATAAAAACGTCGGTCTATCATCCCCAAACAGATGGTCTAGTGGAACGCTATAACCGTACCATAAAGACCCTGTTGAGGAAAATAGTCGACGACTCTGGAAAGGATTGGGACCAAAAGTTACCCTTAGTTCTGTACGCCATCCGATCACACGAACAGTCTTCTACGGGTCATAGCCCATTCGAACTGGTCTTCGGAAGACAACCACGTTGTCTTCTGGACATGGCAGCGGAAACCTGAGAAGAGGAAGAAGAGGAGGGGAAACCACTACTAGAATATGTCCATAAACTAAAAAAACACTTACAAAATTTGTGGGAAGATGTAAGACGACACCTCGAGAAAGCCCAAGACAATCAAAAGGCCTATTACGACAAGGGAAGTAGGTTACGTACCTTTCTTCCGAATTATCAAGTCCTTATAATGCGACCAACATCTGAACAGAAACTATTAGCACGATGGCAGGGACCTTATAGAGTTATTAGAGCAGTCTCTCCCGTCACGTACCTTATAGAACTAAGGGGGTCATTCTGAGTTTGGCGGGCGGCGGTCGCCGCCCGCCAAACTTACTCCACCGAATGACCGCTCCGCGGTCATAAGACCGCGGGGGCCATTCAGACTTTCCCGCTGGGCCGGCGGGCGCCCGCCAAGGGAGCGCCCGCCGGCCCAGCGGGAAAGGCTCTGCAACACAGAAGCCGGCTCCGAATGGAGCCGGCGGTGTTGCAGGGGTGCGACGGGTGCAGTTGCACCCGTCGCGATTTTCACTGTCTGCTATGCAGACAGTGAAAATCATGCTGGGGCCCTGTGAGGGGGCCCCTGCACTGCCCATGCCAGTGGCATGGGCAGTGCAGGGGCCCCCAGGGGCCCCACAGCACCCGTTCCCGCCATCCTGTTCCTGGCGGTAAAAACCGCCAGAAACAGGGTGGCGGGAAGGGGGTCGGAATCTCCATGTGCCACCATGGAGATTCAGCCCAGACAGGGGAAATCCGGCGGGAAACCGCCGGATCCCCTTTTCTGACCGCGGCTTTACCGCCGTGGTCAGAATGGGCAGGAAAGCACCGCCAGCCTGTTGGCGGTGCTTTCCTTCGTTCACGGCCCTGGCGGGTTTTACCGCAAGGGTCGGAATGACCCCCTAAGTGCCAACCCTAAAAGAACACAAATCTACCATGTAAACCTCCTAAAAAAATGGGAAACCGTAGAAAGGCTAGATACTCAAACAGGGACGGGGTGTTTTATCTCACCAGGCAAAGAGATAGATCTGGAACTTTTCCCCTTAGAGAGACCACAGCCGGAGAATACTCCTTGTATTAAAAACAATCTAACGGAAACTGAGAAGGGACAACTGTCCGCCCTGTTAAAACACCACTCACATTTCTTTTCTGACATACCTGGAAGAACCTCATTGATCTATCACAAAATAAAAACACCGTCAGGGCAGACTATCCGACTGCGACGTATCGTATTCCCGAGGCTAGGAAACATGTCATTGAAGAGGAAATAGAGAAAATGATAGCCCTAGGAGTAATTGAACCCTCTATTAGCCCCTGGAGTTCTCCAGTAGTTCTGGTCCCAAAGCCCGACGGGTCTTTCCGGTTTTGTATCGACTTCCGCAAACTCAATGACATATCGCTATTTGACACATATCCTATCCCTCGAGTGGATGATGTCTTAGAAAAGTTAGGAAAAGCTAAGTATCTGTCCACATTGGATCTCACTAAAGGGTACTGGCAAATCCCACTTGCTCCTGAAGACAAAGAGAAAACAGCCTTCTCCACGCAGTCTGGCTTATATCAGTTCACAGTACTACCCTTTGGTCTACACGGAGCCCCTGCTACCCTCCAACGGTTGATGGACAGGCTGTTAAAACCCTTTCACACCTTCTCAGCAGCCTATTTAGATGACATTGTCATTTATAGTGATACCTGGCTAGATCACCTCCAACATCTCAACCAAGTGTTCACTGCCCTTGCGGAAGCCGGTTTGACGGCTAATCCAAAGAAGTGCGTCTTAAGAAATACAAAAATTTCCTATTTAGGCTATATGATAGGCAATGGAACCCTTCAACCACAAAAAAATAAAATTGAGGCCATAATGCAAATCCAACCCCCAAAGACCAAGAAAGAATTGCGTTCCTTTTTAGGACTGGTCGGCTATTACCGTAGATTCATACCCAGATACTCCACTATCGCTGCCCCTCTTACCGATCTACTGGCAAAACATCGCCCCAACACATTAGCACCATTGTCAGAACACCAAAGAGCTAGCTTTGAACAGTTAAGGACATCCCTTACCACGGACCCAGTATTGCAATGTCCTGATTTCTCTAGACCATTCCATCTTTATACTGACGCTTCTAACATCGGTCTCGGGGCTGTGCTCACTCAACCTGACAGGGAGGGACTTGACCACCCGGTCGTCTTTATCAGTAGGAAACTTCTCCCGCGCGAATGCCACTACCCCACCTTTGAAAAAGTGTGTTTGGCCCTTAAATGGGCCGTCGAGAACCTGCAATATTTCCTTCTCGGCAGGCCTTTTATACTGTACACTGACCACGCTCCTCTTACTTGGCTTGCTTCCCACAAGGACTCCAATTCTAGGGTGTTACGGTGGTTCCTTGAACTCCAACCTTTTACCTTCCAGGTGCTCCATGTCCCAGGTTCTCAGCAAGGCCCCGCGGATTACCTATCCCGGTTCCCCTCCTCCTCTTCGGTCCTCAACCAGGACCGTTCATGGGATGGGGTGTGTAGACGGGTCTCTGAGACCGCGTCTCCTCCTTCAGGGTACGAGAACCTTTCGGCCGATTGCGATACGTCATTTCCGCGTTCCCATGGTAACATGGGAACGCTCCTGGATGCGTCAGACACGGATTTCCGGCGGCAGGAGGATGAAAAGAGGTCGGACTCACGGGAGAAGAGAGACGCCACGGAGCGGAGACAGGAGAACGGAGACCAGAACCCGGGCGAGGAAGACGAGGGAAGACTCTTCGAAGGAGACGAGAAGGCCGACTTCAGTACCTGTGCGATACCGGAACCCAACAGCCGAGGATCCCGCCGCGACCCAGGAGGGTCGTGGCTTTCAAAGGTACGGTCCCTCTTGGGGACGAGGGAGAGTACCATTAAAGGGGCACCGGGGAAAGGACCAGGGGAGGTGGGAGAGGGGAAAAAGGGCGCGGCACAGAGCAACTAGAGAAAACAGTTTCTTTTTTCCATTTCCCTCTAACCGGGAGCACAAAATTCTATTATTGGCACAATAGACACTACCTTGTTCGTATATTCACCGTGGGATACCCTCACACTCTCTCTCTTGGAGACCTTCCCCCCCCCCCAGTTCCTTTAAATAACCCCAGAACCAAAACACTGCCTCACCTTTGTATTTTCCTGTTTTCCTTTTTCGGTAAACCGTGCTGAAGCCCAGAATCCATCAACCTTCGACCTAGGAGAGAGAAAGGAAACAAGAACGCACAACAAGTCATGGAGAACTGAACATTATCCCAAGAAATAGAGAATGTATACTGGACTGTATTTCCTATTTGTGTGAAAAGAAAAGTAAAAATAGAACTTTACTTACCTTATTACTCCGTCTCAGCCTTTCTGTACCGCCAAAGCCTGCCACACACCGCACTGCTATCCTTACACACGTTTAAAAAACAACGCAAGCACTGCTTAAACAGACTAATCGCTACAATGCCAGGACAAAAAGTAAGAAAAAAAAGTTCCACACACATATAACAAACGAACCGGTGTAAGAAGATTGTACTTGGTCGCTGTGCTTTGGGAGGGATAATCCAAAAGAAGGCATGCCAAATGCATGCCAGAAACCAATAGCGACAACAGAATTCTATTACAAAAAGCACACAGCCAATAAAAAGCCAGTAGGTGGGCATTGAGCCCACAGAGCAATTACAACAGTCCGAGAGACAGCGCATGCGTGCTGCCTAGGCTCGACCTAAAAAGGAGTAGTTTTACAGGATTGGCAGAAAGATGCTGCACACATTACAGGCAGTGATACACAAGAACACCTAGCATTACACTGGCAACATGTAGGTAAACTGTGTGTAAATAGAGCAAAATCGAAAACAGACACATTTTGTAGGTACCATTGAATGTAAACATGTATTCTTGTTTAAAAGTGTTTGTCATTTAATAATAAATTAAACGATCCTGCCATACCAAGCATTTATTTAATTTGTGGAAACAATGCCTATTACAAGCGGCCAAGAGGCTGGTATGGTACAAGTTATCTGAAAGTAGTTTTTCTGAAAATGTATCAAAATATACGTCTGTCAATCAACAGGATATACAACCTATATCTAGCGGTAACAGACTCTTGGTAGGTCCACCCCTCTAACAATCTATCTTATCAGGGGCTGCAGGTTGATTACATATACATCCATAAACAAAAATTACGGATGTACGAGGATAGTAAATTTATAAAGTTTAGGTCGAGCTCCAAGGTGTATCCTCTTGATTGGCAGACGTATATTTTGTACCTATATGAGGCAACTGGTCAGACTATCTGGCATGACTACATAGTATATTTATTTAGTCTTAATTTTTTTGTATTAGTATCTATTAGTGTATACTCCCTTCCAGGAGCCTATATATTTTACCTATTCAATTTTTTAAAGTATCATTTGAGAGTATAGTGTTCTGGGATCTCCATCATTTCATCCTATGTTGCTGAAATTGACTGCACCCTGAAGAAGGTGGCCCGCAGCCTTTCATCGAAATGTGCATTGGCGCTGATCAACAGGCTCTGGAAGATGACAGCGAATTAAAATTGTAGAATATTGCATCTTGAACCTATGTCATTTATGAATGTCATACCATTTGAAGATATAAAAAGCATTATTGCTTGATCTTTTGTTTGCAGTTATTGACTATATTGTATTTTGTTGTTTGACAACATCTAACAGTTGACATTTGGGGTTGTTGATAACATGCTATGAAACTAATAGCTGTATTGTCAATAGTTACTGACTGTTGGGCCTGCTATTTGTTCTTGGATTTTAATAGGATAATGTGGGGTATGTATGGTGTATGGATGCAGAATGGTGTGTATATCAGGGTGAATATTGATTTTTGGTTTTAGAGGGTGGTGAAAAAAAAACAGTAAGGTTTTGATCAGTTTTTTCTTTGTGATTTTGTTGATTAGTGTGGCACAGCACAAACAAGTAGAAATATATGTTATATGATATGAAAATATTCAAGTTTAGAGAAGATACTATATATTTTTTTTTAAATATGTTTATTGAGTTTTAAATGTTTACACACTTAGAATTACAGAGTTACAATGTTGCACCGCCCCACCTGTACTTCCGGTTGAGGGCATTCACGACAGGATACTCTTTATTACCATAAACAATACTCGTACATCTACATTAACACACTGTAATCCCACCACCTTACATATAGCAGCGCTGGGTCTATTCTTACTGCGATTTGTCCTATTAGTTACCACGTAACTTGGGTGAGCGTATTTATTGGCGCTAGTGGGTCTATCTCTGATAATACTTGTTGATTGTGATGCGGGGAGAGGGGGGGGGCGTGTCTGTTTTGGGACTTGTGTGTGGCTCGGTGGTGTACTTTATTTGCCTGAGACTGGTACATGTATACATTCCTCTCCGGACCCCTGTTGTTGCTTGTGTTGGTTTCACTGATAGGGGGGTGGGGGTGGGGGGGGGTTCTCCCTTTGCCTTGTCTTGTGTTCCGGGTTTGGTTACTTGTTCTGGCGTTTCAACATTATCTGGTAGTTCTGTGCCCACCCGGCTTCTCTGTCTATGTCATGGCGGTCTTTCATCATTTTTAGCAGCTAGCCGGATGATTAGTGTTTCCCAGGTTTCCTCCCCTGTGTGATTTTGTCCCGCACGTGCAAGTTTACTAAGTACCAGGACCTCCGTCCTGGACCAGCACAGCAGTGAGGAGGGCCAGGCCTTCAGGTCGGGTGCCCTGGGGGCCTTCCAGTTCAAAGCTATCAGTCTTTTGTATAACACAAATGCGAGGTCTGCAAACTTATCGGTGTCGGTGTTTCTTTTCTCTGGCTGTCAGCCCTAGCAAACAGGATTTGGGGTCTGCTGCTAATGTCAGACCTGTTATTTCCGCTACCTCTTCTGTCAAGCCCCTTCATTCCCTCAGTGTGTGGGCGCATTCCCACACCATGTGATAGAAATGCGCTCCTGAGGCGCCTCACCGCGGGCAGTTCGATGTCGACCCAGGAAACATGCGGCTGATCCTGGCTGGGGATAGGTATGTTTGATGTGCATAGTTGAATTGTGTATAGCGAAACCTGAAGTTTCTGGACACCGCCCTTACGTGGTTAAGGGCTTTCAGCCACTCCTCTTGTGTTATCTGGTCGGTGAGAACTGCGTTCCACCTATCCTTTGGCCTCGCCTGGTTGAGCTCGGAGGGCTTGTTCAGAGTTTTGTACATATTCAATACTATTTTTGTTTGACTATCGAAATTCAGCATGTGATGAAGTGTAGGAGAGCACTCAGGTTCCGCTTCCCCCATGTCCCACGTCCTTTGGATCAGGTGGGTGGTTGCGTGGTAAGACAGGAATTGTCCGGGGTTCACTGCCGTAAAAGCCTGGATAGCCCTAAATGTAATCAGTTTCCCGTCTTCAAAGCAATCCCCAACCGTCGTAATACCGGCCTCTGTCCAAGTCTTAAGTGTATGTGAGCCCACCGTTTCCACGCAGCCTGGGAGCAATTCTAATGTTAGGAGTGGTGAGTATGGGAGTGCTTTATGGTCTTTTTGTATGTATTTTTGCCAGCATAGTTGCGTTACCTCTGTAAGCAGATTGCCAGGGGTCCTCCTAAGTGTCCTGCTCATTAACCATGTGGTGAGCGGGGACCCCTCCAGCCTCGCTAGAAGCCACTTGGACTCCGCTTGTGCTGGCCTGTGCAACCAGTTCAATATCCATTGTAATTGTGCAGCTGCATAGTACAGTTCGAAGTTAGGGGCACCCACTCCGCCCGCCGCTAGCGGGCACTGTAGGGTGGCAAGTGCAACCCTTGCCCTGCCACCTCCCCATATTAGTTGCAGTAATACTGTGTTCAGACCTTTAAAAAAAACTCCTGGGGACCCAGATGGGCAGCACCGCAAAGTAGTATAATAACCTAGATAGCAGCAGCATGTTTGCCACCGCCACCCTGCCCAGGGGTGACAGTGGGAGTTTAGTTCAGAAACTTAGTGACCCCCTCATGGAGGTCAGTGCCCTCCCTAAGTTCCCGTCTCTTAGGTCTTCTTTTTTGTGGTATATATGTACCCCCAAGTATTTGAATGTGTCGAAGCACCATTTCAAACGGCCGGTCGTGACATTCTCTTGTCTTGCTGGGGACCATCTGGTTAGCGGAAATATGCATGATTTGTCCCAATTTACCACCAACCCCGAGAGGTCCCCGTACTCAGTCAACAGAGACATTACCCGAGGGATCGTCTCAGGCCCTTTTCACAGATATATTCACGCATCATCTGCGTACAGCGATATGCCATGATACAGACCGCTCCTGTCTACCCCCCAGCTCCTCTGTGCAGCCCGTATGCGGATGGCCAGCGGCTCCATTGCCATGGCGAACAGCAGGGGGGACAGTGGGCAACCCTGTCTTGTGCCCCTTGTGATTGGGAAACTATCTGATATAACCCAGCCTGTTTTCACCCTGGCGTGTGGTTTGGTGTACAGTGTCTGCACCCACTGTATGAAATTCTGCCCTATTCCCATGCATTGCATTGTGGCGAATAGGAAGTCCCACTCCAGAGTGTCAAATGCCTTCTCAATGTCTAGCGATAGTACCACCTCATCATGAGCCTCTGGGGGGGGGTATCCCCCATTACTCCCAGGAGTCTGCGGATATTTAAGAAAGTGTTGCGCTTTGGGATAAAGCCGTTTTGGTCTTCATGTATCACTGTATGCATTAGCGGGCGAGCCTATTAGCAAGAATCTTGCCTAATATTTTGCAGTCTAGGTTCAGGAGTGATAATGGTCTGTAGGATTTAACATCAGTGGGGTCTCGACCTTCTTTAGGGAGGACCACCACCATAGCCTCTCTCATTGTGGGTGGTAGAATTTTGCTGACCCATGCCTCTTCAAACACCTTCATCAAGTGTGTTTTCAGGTGCAGCGAGCATGTGGAATAGTATTCTATGGGGAGTCCGTCTGTGCCTGGGGCTTTATTCCTGGGCATCTGCATCACTGCCCTGTCAATTTCCTCCATTGTGAATGGGGCATCTAGTTGCTTCCTGTCTGCTAGCGATATTTGTGTCATTGGGGAGTCCTCCAGAAAGGACCTCAGTTGCTGGGGAGTGCACGTGGTTCGTTTGGTGTATAACTTAGTATAGTACTCCCTGAAAACCCCATTAATTTCGTCCTGCGTAGTAAGCATTTTACCTGCGTACCCTTTTATAGACCCGATCAGGGAATGTTGCCGATTCTCACGGAGAAGCCACGCTAGCATCCTGCCTGCCCTGTCTCCCTCCGCATGTAGTCGCATTAAGCGATACTTGTGATCATGTTTTCGGAGGCGGTCGTCTGCTTCGTTGTATTTTGTGCGAGCCTCTTTCAGTGTTGAGTAGGGAATCGCTTTGTTTGCCACTGCTTTTTCCAAGTCCCCCATTTCCTTCTCTAGTTTATTTATTTCCGAATGCAGCGTGCGCCTGACTCCCCAGCTAGTTGAGATACAGTACCCTCTTCTACGACCTTGTGTGCCTCCCATTCTAGTGCTCTGGAAGTGGTTGATTCCTTGTTTATTTCCCAGTATTGTTTCACCGCAGCATTTAATCCCTCTCTAAACGCTTGGTCCTGTAGGGACTCCCCCTGCATCCACCAGGTAGGGATCTGCGAACGTCTCCTGCCCCAGTTCAGCGTTATTCG
The DNA here is from genome assembly GCF_031143425.1 of Pleurodeles waltl. Lineage (NCBI taxonomy): Eukaryota > Metazoa > Chordata > Amphibia > Caudata > Salamandridae > Pleurodeles > Pleurodeles waltl. Next base: position 448,523,447 of record NC_090446.1, read on the forward strand.
TAGTGGGGAATGGTCGGATAGTGTTTTGGCCAAATATTTTGCCTTATCTGTCAGGGCGCAGATATCCCGGGTCCCCCATATAGTGTCTATTCTTGTGTGTACCTTATGTGGTATTGAATAAAATGAATATTCTCTCAGTTGGGGGTGTTTCATGCACCATAAATCAAATATTCTAATTTCCGCCCCCCAACCAAGCAGGGGGCTTCTGGCTGTTCTATTTGGGTTTGTTTTTGGGGCATTGATGGACCTATCTAGTTCTGTGTTTGGGATGCTGTGGAAATCGCCTCCCCATACGGCTGGGGGTTCAGGGTTCTCCAATAAAGCTGGGGTGAGCTTGTTTAGGAATTCGGCTGTGGCACTGTTAGGGGCATAAACTCCAACTATTGTTAACTGTCTGCCATCCAGGGCCCCCTCTAGTGCTACATATCTGCCACCTTTGTCAATCGTCTGGTGTGTTATGACAAAGGGGACTCCCCTTGCTATCCAGATCAGCACTCCCCTGGCGTATGCTGAGAAAGTTGTGCCCACCAGTTGTCCGCCCCATCTTCCGCGCAATGCGCAGAGGTCTGCTTCCAAGCATTGTGTCTCCTGCAGAATGGCTATATGTGCGCCCTGTCTTCTAAGGCGATCGTGTACCCTGTTTCTTTTACTTATGGCCCCCCAGCCCTCTTACATTCCATGTGATTATATCATATTGGTGCATGGGTGGGTTTGCTCTTAGTGCCATTTTACATTTTGTATGATTGCCTCCCATCCCACCAACCCAGATGTGTCCACACGGGTCCCCTCCTGTGCGTTCACTTTTGCCCAGCTACGTGTCTGCGCTAACAATATTCCCTGTGTCCTAAATTGACCTTTTGAAAGCAGTTTAACTACTGACCCCGCTGCACACCCTCCACTCACACTCATTTTAAAACTTTTAACTAATAACAAATTACTAATCTCACAAACAAACAACAAACTTGGTGTCCATTCGAACTCCCATGGGGCGGCCATATAAGCAACCAGATGCGGCCAGCACACATGGCCCACACCTTTCCGCAGCCATCGGCTGCCTGTACTGCTGGGCCCCCCTGGGTCCCCACCCCCAGGGCCTCCCCCCAAGGCCCCCCCCCGGCACCCCCCCAGCCGCTGCAGCCAAACAATACCGTCCATGACACAATTGGGGCCATTCAGGGCCCGCAGCAGCATTAACCGATACGTGTAGAGGCGCGGATTCAGCACGGGCACCTCGACCAGGTTGTCCCCCCACACTGCCGGGGGGGGGGAGAGGAGGGGGGGTGAGGGGGAGGGGAGAGAGATGGGGCGGGCGAGGGGGCCATAGAGAAAAGAGCAAGGACGGAGTAGAGAGGGGGGGGAGAAAAGGGAAAAAGAAGAACTGGAGGCTGGCTGTTTACAGTTTGTCCGCCGCTCGGGGAGTGAGCTTCGGTCCCGCTGGCGATTCCCATGAGGCCGGATGTCGAGCTGAGCGAGTCAGAGTCCGGGCCATCTGCCGGGATCTCCCTTAAGGCCGCAAAAGTGTTCTGTGTGTGCAGTGGGGTGGCCTTCAAGACTTTTGCCCGTTCTTCCGCCGCCTGCTCTTCTGTGGGCTGGCCTCTCGGTCTCCTTTTGGAGCGCTTTCACTGTGGGGCAGTCAGCCATTCCTCTCTGTCCTCCGTTCCGGACTGGGGTCGCGCCAGTCCCTTCGCATGCAGCCACGTCCAAGCATCCTCAGGGGATGTAAATATATGGATACGCTCATCCGTTGCGACTCTTAACTTAGCAGGGAATAGTAGTGCATATTTAATATTATGCTCTCGGAGGCGTTGTTTGACCCTCACGAATGAATTGCGCTGCTTTTGTACTTCCTGTGTGAAGTCTGGGTAAGCGTTTATTTCAGAGTCTTCGTGTCTGAATGGACCTTTGCTGCGAAATTGTTGCAAGATTAAGTCGCGGTCTCTGTAGTTTAAAAATCTTGCTATCAGGGGTCTCGGCGGCTGGCCCGGGGCCGGAGGTCTCCCCCGGTATCCTGTGCGCTCTTTCTACCGAAAAGAATTTCGTCGGAGGGACATTCAGCGCTTCCTTAATCAACCATTGCTCCAGGGTTATTTCTGTGCTCTGTTCAGCTAATTTTTCAGGAAAGCCTATGAAGCGCACGTTGTTCCTCCGTGATCTGCCTTCCGCCTCTTCGGCTCGGCGCCAGAGACTTTTTACCTCTGCGTCCAGTCGCTGTATCTGTTTTTGGTTGTCCAAGACCGAAGGGTTGATCTCCTTTATCTCCGCCTCCGCCGACCCTACCCTTTCCGCTAGGTTACGGTGCTCGACTCTTAGCAGATTTAGATCTTGTGACACTGAATCGATCCTGGTCTCCAGGGAAGCCTTAGTGTCCATAATTGCTTGCAGTACTTTCTCAAACTGGGTGGAGTGGGATTGCAGAGTAGATTCCAGAGCCTGCACGGTTGGGGCCAACTGTTGATCGCCCGTTGATTGCCCTTGTGTGTGCCGGTCTTGGTTTTTCGTGGATTTGTTTCTAGCAGCCATAGTTTGTGGCTGGCTCCGGCGTGGCCCTTGATTTCAGCTGGGCGATGCTCCCTCTGTGGTTCCGCCCGCAGAGTCTCCTTCGCTCTTCCAGCGCGGGGTCACAGGTGGCCGCCCCTCCAGATGATTCACTTTCTCCCCACGCTCGCTGCACGCACAAGACGAAGGGGGGGACCCCGTCCTTTCCCCCCGGATATTAGGCAACGCCTGCTCCCCTTCTGTTGGGCACTGCGGTATAGTGTGATGCTCGAGCCTTTTGTTAGGTGCCCTGCTACTCCTCCGATTGAACGCTGCTATTTGCTCCCAGGGGGCTGAGCGTTCCGTGCTCCATTGGGTCCTGGTTTGTCGTCTGTTGATAGCTCGCCGGGGTGACCCCTCTGTTCCACTCAGGGGGGGGGCGGTTCGCCCCCCCCTCTCCCCCGGTCGCTGCGCTCCGCGCCCCGCCCCTGCCCCCAATGTGCTCAGGAAGCAGGGGGTTAGGGGAGACGCAATAGACCAATTCAGTCAATGCTAGGGGGAGGGAGGGGGGGCGACGGTAACCCCCCCCCAGTTCAATGCCAGCCACGCCCCGCGGGGCGCACCTCACCTCCAGCAGGCTATCTTCGCCTGCACCCCCAACTCCACCCAGCCGGGGGGGGGGTCCACAGGCCGTTGGTTCAAACTGCAGCCTCTCCCAAGGTCTCCCCTCCTCAGCCGTCCTCGCCACTGCACCCGCTGGTCCCAGGCAGCCAGTCGGGCGTCCCCCTCTCCACAACCGATCCTTCTACTGTGGGGGAGGGGCGGCCCTCGCGATGGTCAGCGTGCGCTCCTCTCCACTCGTGTGGGGGGGGCAGCACCCCCTCAGTCCCCCCACACTGAACTGTGTTATGGCTGGGGGGGCCCTCCGCCTCAGCGCTAGCGGCTTCCCGGCACTCCAGTCCTCCGCCGGGAGCGCCGTGCGGCCATTTGCCCGTCCCGGCCCGGATCAGCACTCGGTCGCGGTGAGGCGAGGGGGCTGCCCGGGAGCCCCGGGGGGGGGGTGCCGGGTGCCCGAGACGTCGTCCTCTTCAATCGCGCCCCGCTCGGAGACCCGGGGGGGGGGCCCACAGGATGTTTTTTACGGGGCACGGGCCGGAGCTCCTAGACTACGCTCCCGCCCCAGCCGCCATCTTGGCTCCTCCCCAAGTTTAGAGAAGATACTAATTGCATATAAATTAAAGGCTTTTAAGATATGATAAATATCATATTTTGTATTTTGATTTAGTTGTGTGTATTAATGATGGTGTGGCTCCATCATAATATGACACAGATTAAGTCTACACAAATATTTCTAGTTCGCATGATTCGTTTTTGTGTGTTGATTTCCTTCCCTGGTCTGCAGCTCTTGACTTCAGCGTTCAGGGGTCCTCTTAGGTCTTTGTATATTATTGGAGAATGGCCTGAACATCTCTTTAAATGGAAATTTCTCAGCAGATGAGAGGACAAGGGATCAAATTGGCCCAAGGAGGACATCTCATGGCTGTACAATGGCTGTTCAATGTTGAAACTGCAAAATCCCAAGAGAAAACCATCTCTAAGGAAATCCAAAACCTCCCTCCATCTCACAAGAGACAGAAAATAAACCCATCTATGAGCACAATTTAGAGACATTTCTCCAAAGTCTCTTTTGGAGCTTTAAGGTGCTTTCCTTCCTAGAGTTCTGAATGGAGATCTCTCTGGTAAGAACAAAAACCTGAGAGGAGATGGGACCAAACGGAACATCCCAGGAGGTTTAAATGGCAGATGAAGCAGCAACTAGAAACAAGGTTGATGGTTCAGGAGGGAACAACCATGAGAATCTCCACTTGTTCCTTCTTGATCTTGCATACTACCTTGCTCATGAGAGGAAAAGGAAGGAAGGCAAAGACCTTGGAGCCACCTGAAACTCATTGAAGTTAGCCTTCATGCTTACTGACATGAAAGGACCTCCCTGGGAGGAGACAAAAAGTCTATTTTGTATCCCTCCCTTATTATTTAAAGGACCCAGGTGTTCCATGCATCCAACTCCCAGACTGAGTAGAATTTCTTGATACTTCTCCATATTCGGTCCATATAGTCATGTCTTGGAATTGGCAAGTGGGGCTGGAGAGACTGCAGCTATTGCTGGGATTTATTTGTGAAGGGGCTACCACAGCTACGCCCCCAGCCATGAAAGTGCCTGTTTACCACCTTTAAAGAAAGATGCTTGACCAAAGGCTTTCCAAAACCAAAAACACCCTTCCCCTTGAAGGTGTTTTGATTGGAGCCAGAAGCTTTCAATCTGTCACTGACTTCTTCACTAGGTAGATAAGCTGGGGGACAAAAAGCTTTCATCCTCTGAATGTTAGGTGGCTCAAGAGAGCCTTTTGAGAACTGTCTGTCATTGAAGGACGCCTTTAGATATGGCGTCTGGCAGAGATTACAGAATATGAGGCTGTAGAAGCTACTGACAAGAAATCAAATGTTATGTTAGATAATGATCTGACCTGCTGCTCCATGATGGATAACCCATACATTTCATCTTCCTCTTGCTGCAGACCTTCTGCCAGAGCTTGGAAATTGTGAAGCAGTGATTGAACTGTATATGTAGCATAGGCTCTGGTGCTGATGGCAATGTGGATGCCGAATATGCCTTTTTGAAAGCCTCCTCCACCTTCTTGTCAACCTGGTCTGATGGAGAAGTATCTTCGGAGATAACAGTGACACTCGAGGCCAAGCCCGCCATGAGAGTCAACTTTGGCCAATAAAAACTCCTCAGGAAAGTGTTGAAGAGGAAATCTTTTGTCCACAAATCTTGGAAAGTTCGTTTTTGTCCACATCAGTCTATTCTCTGGATAATAATCATCTAATGACTTTGTGAATAGGGAATGAGTCAGGGTCCTTTCTTTTATATTGAGAGAAGAAATAGCCATCTTTAGGTTGGGTGACACTGTGGCAAAGAAAGATAAGTCTTCTGAGATGGGCTATCACTTTTAGTTGCTATCCCTGAATATATCTTCCCCTTTGTTCCTCATCTTCAGATATAACGCAATCATGATCCGCAGTACGGGATAATCTTGGACCTTTGCCTCACGTTGCCTTTAACTGGTTGCAAAGACAGCTTCAACTGCCTTATTTATCATAGATTTCACGTTGGCCGTAGGATCCTCCATATGTGCAATTGCAGTGACAGAATATTCTTGCTCTGAGCTGAACTTAGGGATGTGTTTATTTTTGCAGCCAGCTTCCCCTCTATCCTGCCTTCTTACCACAAACAAAAGACTGGGGGAGAGCGCACTGTCTTAAATTCAAGCTCCAAACGCCGCTGCTTCTTCCTGCATGCCCCCTTTGGTTAGCAATGGGGCCACATAGCTTTGGAGAGATTGCAGACCTCAGCCATGTTGGGAACAAACCAAAGCGGTCCCGCAAATCCCACAAACCAGTAACAATTAACAAAATCCTGAGAAGGGAAAGGTTACTTATAAAGGGGTGAGGGCAGCGGCTGCCTTCTTATTGATGCCCGAAGGAGGTAGCATGCTAATAAAGTATAGTGAATATCAGCAGCATACACTCAACAGTCTCAACATGTGAATGCCACGGAACCCCTCCTCAAACTAGATCTTACTTCCTCATGGCAGCTGGATTGTGGTGCCTCGTGTCCCCAGGATGCTAAGCCTTCTGGTTGTTCTCACAAAGGTTCTTCAGGGTTTTCTGCGGATCCCTGATTCCTCCTGGCAGAGTCCATCCAGCTTTTCACCAGGGTGGTAAGCACCGTTCCGAATTGAGACGCGCACTGGGCTGGCCTCTCAAGCTGTAATGGCGCTCCATGCAGTGGGCCATCAACAGTGCACATTACAAAGAGCCCTCCTGCTGACTAGGAGGAGAGCTCTTTGTGCAAAGTAGATGGCAGGCATTAAAAGCTAAGAAAAGACCTACGCAGCATAAACACTGGAAAGCAAGCTGTTCATCTTTCCTAAAAAATGCCAGCCTCATGTTGCCAGCATTTGGGTGCACGATCAAATGATTATTTACTGTAGATCCGATTACCCTACAAACATGACCTACACAGGATAACTATTTTACTGCTTAAATTCATTATGGCCTTTAAAAAGACAACATGCACATTCATTGACAGCTTAAAACCTGATAAGTTATGTGGGGTCAACAGACCTCTGTTTTACTAATGTATGTAATTGCCTTCCCTGGCATCCTGAAATAGCTGTATTCGTTAAGTCTGGGAAGATATTGACATTCTTGTACTTCACACTTTTCTTTGTACTTTTCTTCAGAAAGACTGCTTAAGTCTTGGAAGAAGCAGATATCCGTGTTTGATATGATCAAGAAACTTGAGCTCAAAACCTACCTTGCTCACATTGTCTGATCTTAGGCAAATTATTTCACTCATCTGTGCCTCATATTCCATAAATGTCGAATTTGAGAGCATCTTGCAATAATTCAGATCCGGATATATACTATAAAAAATCCTCACTTGTATATGGTTTAATAAATAATGTTACTCCACATATAATGCTATTTTCTATATATACAGTGCACATAAACTGATTTGGTTCACCAATAAAAGTGCCATCAGGTGGGCATGGGGAGTGCATGCTAAGCTATTATTTTTAATACGTCAATTTATGTAGTGACACAACCTAACACTAATGTTAACGAAATTAACTTTTTTTTTTAAGTGTAAAATGTCTTTATCATTTTTTTAAGATAAATTGTTGCAATAATGATGTACCAAAATGTGTAATGGCTCAGGTCGTAATATACAATATATATCTGGAAAGTGCACATTCACTCCCCAGGGCATACTGGTGCTGAATAACAGATTTTTTATTTTTACCCAGCCAAATAGATCTCATTTCATCAGCCTCCGAAGGATAAAAGGCTGATTAGACATGTACGGGTTGGAGCCTGTGATCAGGATGTCAAACACAGATCATTGAAGTGGATGTATTTCTCAACCGAACAACCAGACCCAGCTTTGGCCCTCAGGTCCTCTGAGCCCAGACCGACTTCTTCAGCTCTCAAGGCCAAATGAGACCCCTTGCTCAGCTCTAGCTTGGCTCTTCCTATTAATTGAATGGATTGTCTACTTTCGATACTGAATTTTCATCAGTGTCCAGTTGACCCCCATAACATCTCCTCATAACCGCAAAGGAGAAACTGGAGGTTGCACACTATTTTCAATTTCGTGTTAGAAGGAATTCGTATTGAGAATCACTCACCATACATCTGTTGCACCCATGTTCTTGCATTCATCTATGATCACTCGTCGTGCACGTTGGTGATTTTATTTAGCTATGCAAGTGTGCAAGCACCTAATTAATAGTGCTTGTTCAAAGTACTGCCCTCATGGACTTTAGCTAAACAGACTTGCAAATCATTAACAGTCTACTGTACCATCTGAAAGCTTATTTTTAGATAGTCTGGGGGACCGGTTCTGGATTTACTGTGCAATGTAACTATGCTGTAATGGCACGTTTCTGCCAGTTTTTGGCATTGTCTGACCACATTACCTAAACATGTTAATTTCTCAAAAATTGTAGCGAGGAATGCATAACAGTGTGTCTTCAGCGAACGAGTGACCAAAATAGAAACCAAATGAGGGAGAGTGAATAAGCATCAGTGGGAAGTCAGAAAGCAGAAAAGAATGACTTTGAATAGGAGAGAGAGTGAGTTTGAGGGAATGACTGAGTGAAAGAGCATGTCTCACTATGAGAGCACAGACAACTCACAATAACACCAGGGCCAACAGTTTTGCACAGATGCAACGACCAAGGCCGAACGAGCCATTCTACCACTCGGGCATGGAGATGGGCATAGTGGCTAGAGCTGCCCACCTTACAACCTGTAGAGCCAGGTTCAAAAATTGGCCTGAGTGCCTGGGTCAACATTGGTTGATTCTGGACAAATCACAATCCTCCTGTGCCTAAATGTGTAATTTCCACCTAATGGACCCTTCACCACCACTTAATGTACAGTGCCCTGATGCCTCCAAGCTAGGTGTGAGCTATAACCACAAAATCCATACCGTTTCCCCTTGGGCTGCAGCTTAGAAGGCAGCTTTTACAAATGGATGGGCTGATCTGACCCAGTGCCAGAGGTCTCTTCAGACCCATTCTTGTTACTGCCTCTTGTAGCCAGGGGCTGGATTGAACATTTGCTTTGAGCTGATTTGGGCTTCCAGCCCGGCCTTGGAGATACAATCCCAAATATGCAACAAATGTCCTGGAAGTGGCTGGCCACAGGGACTTGTGTGGAGGGTGTGTGAGAAAAGGGCTCATCACACACGTGCATAAGTGGCTGAGTCTAGAATCTGGAAGTATCTTCACATACAGGGAAGAGGCAGGCTGCAGTGCATGGAGGCAGTAACTTGTTCGCTTTAGCTAGAGCCCTCGGATCGTCTGTTGGGCAGTCAGCATGACCCAGGCAGTGACAGTCATATTTATTAATAAAGGACCTGACAAGGCACCAACTACACCAGTGCTGTACTTCAGACCTATGCACGAGAGAGTGAAGACCAATGTGAAAGAGATGTTTACGAGTAAGCAAATGATGAGAATGTGTACCATACATTACAGACTCACCTTCTCTAAGCACAATAAATGCAGGAATTCTGTGGTACAGTACCTGGAAGACATTCTTTATTAAGTAACTGATGGACCGCACAGTAGCATAATTGCATGCCTTTTATTACAGTATCTCGAATTGACATGTTAATTTATTAAGATGCTTCTTTATATTAGAAAATATGCTGTAATAAATATGTTTTCTCGCACTGTTCTCCGAGGACAGTAATGCTTCTAGTTGCACATTCACCCACTCAATGATATCTATCACATGTCAATTGAGCACGTTGAGCAGACCGTTAACAAAATGTGCACACAAACATTGCATTGCTGCCACAGAGAAAAACATTTAAAGGGAACATGAGAGACAGGTATTCTTTTGCTCTCTCCAGCTCACACTAGCAAGACATCTGTGTGAGCTTTCGTAGACGTATACCCAGTCTGAAGAGAAATGGCAGTCATGCTGAGTTTCCACTACTGGGTTGTTGCTCTATTCTGCTGGTGTGCACGTTTCCTCAGAATCCAGACAATTACAAACCAAGTTCAAGGTGAGGGTCCAGTACATATACTCCTCTTGTGTTGAAGGACCTCCTGAGATCAGTACTTTATTGTTAGGAAGGCAGGCCCCTGATTCCCACTTCCCTCTCTCTATTGGTAGTGGTTTTTCCCCATTCATGCTAGGAGACATTTAGGTTAGGCCGCACTAAAGGTCCAAACCTTAGGAGTCTCAGTCCAACTCTTTCAAAGTCAAAAGTGTTCCCGCACCAACGGCGCAATTAGGCAGAATAAGCTTCCCTGTGTCCTTTGGCCCTGTGATCAGTCTTAGTCACTGTTGCCGGGGTTGCTCTACTGGAGTCACTGGGAGCGTTCCACACTGACATCGCAGAGGTCTGCAGTGGCTGCTGGAGGTGAGTAGCATTCTTGGCTTTGTGGGAGCTGCTGATCATTCGCAGTGCTGGTGCTGATGGCACCGTAGTTTCTCTGATCCCTCTCACAGGGAGGCAAAAATTAGGCGTGCAATAGTTTGGATTCCAATGCTTTACTTGGGGCTCAAGCATTCACAGGTGACCACATCGGCCTTCCCTTTTAGCATCAGCTAAACTAGTCTGGCATCCAGGGTCGCTGATTTGGGTCTGCACATGGGTGACGTTCCGAACGTGCAGCTACTTCCATCCATTTCACTATAAGGATCCACTTGCCAGGATACCCCACTGGACCTCACTACTTCAAAGAGCTTTCCTCTTCCTTACAGGGCACACTGGTTTTCGAAGCCTGCAAGCACTGGTGCTCCAGACTCCAGGGCAGGAAGTATTGAATTTCCTTGCGTGATGTCCCCCCACCAAGCTGCGAGACTGGCAGACCTTAACCCCTAGTCCTGGTCACAAGTAAAAGTTCTGGTGAGCTTGTCCTCTTCGACCTGCAGCTCGATTGGCTGCTTGGCAGCTAACAATTTTTGGAGCCTCGAGCTCCCTTTCTTATAGTTCATTGCAGGCACAAAATGTGATTTAGTGTCTGAGACTTTGACGTTTGTGTTGGGGTTTGTTTCCTTTCAAAGTGCCCACTCATCCGTCCTGCCCAACCTCCAGAAAGCAGTCAGTCAAAGCAGGAGCGACTCTAAATCTGACAGCCCCCACAACACAGGCCATGGGAATGACCAGAGGTTCACCTGGATGTCAGCCACAGTGATGTGTGCATCAAAGGGCCCCAGCCCTATTCTTTATGATTCTCTGTTCAGCCCCATCGCTTTTCTAAGGCGTGCCTTGGCTTCTTTCAAGTGATCTTGTGCAGATTCAAAGAAAACCCACTGAAGAGCCTGGCTTCTCCTTCCTTCAGAGCCGGTCCCATTCAACTCTCAGCAATGCAGCAATCCTAAAATCTGTGCGGGGGAATCATCTACCTTCCTATGCTCCCCAGAGAGCACTGCCTCCCCCCTCCCCCCAATAAAAATGGAACCAAGAGTTTTCCATGTATTCTACCACTCACTGGTACAGATACTCTTAGCACATGCGTGCTGCACAGCACTACATACTAACAATGTAAGGCAGGGGTAAGGTATGCGCACAGCAGCGAAACGGTACATGAGTTGGCCTACAGGCATCACTTCAGTGAGACAGTTAAATGACCTGTTCTCTCCTACTGATTACTACATGGTATGCTGGCACCCACTGCACTCATGCTATTTAACTATTGTTAAAGGCAGTAGCCTTTCACCAACATGAGGGGAGTGCTTTAAGTGCCATTCCCGATCCAACAAGACCGCAATCTGTGAGCCAGACCTATGTCATGGGTCACACGTGATCTGTGTTTGCCCAAGACTAGCACCAGGGATCCAGATAATGTTGCAGCTGGGGCACTCAGAGGAGGGGTGCACAATGCAAAGGACTTTTCTGACCCAACAATGGGATTTCTGCATTAACCAACTCAGAAACAAAAGCAATCACTATTTTCTGCAGCACCTATATGTGGGGTCCAATGGGGCTCCAAAATTCACTAGTGTATCTGTGAACATGCATCCCATACACACACAAGATTATTTATCTGATTTATATTCCAGACATTATACAAAATAGGGACCCTAGTTATGTGGACTGTCTGGAACCTTATACAGGAACAGTTGCATATAGTTAAAGGTTGCATTTATGCTGGCTGTCCAAATGAGGAGTTATTTGCATCTTCACAGAAGTACAGGGTGTAAAGTTCTGGCTTGATACCTCTCACTACCCTCTGAGCACTTGCTTAACATGTAAATGTCTAGGACCCACATCTTCCAGCAAACAGAGACATTATTCTGACATGTGACCAGATCCACTAAAGCCAGTGCAGACTTCTAGATACACCAACCTAAAGAATAAGTTAATTATCTTCGGTAATGCCTTATCTGGTAGAGACTCTATCTAGCCAAAGTTTCCTTACCTTAGAATTATCCCCAGGCATCAGACTGGAGCGGGGCATTTATCATTAGCAGTACCCCTGCAATCCAGTAAGTGGCGTCGTTCAGCTCCACGTGGCATTGGACATGCAGTAAGTGACGTGTGTGGTGCCTATACAGGCGCCACCACATTGCACTGACATTCATTTATTTTCTCTACTTTCCATGCCAGGAGCGCAGGGCCATGAAGAACACTGACCACTGGTGTGAAAAACCCGGGCCCTGAAAGGAGAAAGCCCTGACCCTAGAAATCTGGTTGTAGAGCGGGAAGGATGGGTGGGTCAGTAAGGAATCTGTGGCTAGTTAGAGTCTCTACCAGATAAGAAGTTACGGAAGGTGAGTAACTTGTTCATCTGATTTAGACTTCTAGTCTGTAGATTTCTTACCTTAGAACAGATACTCAAGCAATACCACCCCAGAGGTGGGTCTGCAAAACTGATTCATATTAAAAAGACTTGCAAGAGCGAATGAGCAAAATGCCCACCCCAACAGACCTGGCTGTCCAGACAGTAGTGCTTGGGGATCATGTGCAGAGAAGCCCATGTTGCTGACTGGTAGATGGCCAAGACTGGAACACCACATGCTAACGCAGTGGTTGCAGCCTTAGCTCTGATTGAATGTGCATGCAAATCGTCTGGAGGTAGCTTCTTGGCCAAGGTGTAGCAAATCTTAATGGAGAGCATGATCCATCAGGAGATGGTATGTTTCTGTATGGCCTTTCCCTTCTTTGCTGAGACATATTCCAAAAAGAGTTTTTCGGCCACCCGGACTTCTCTTGTGCAGTCAGGTTAGAGTGGCAATGATCTTTTTGGATCCAGACGGTGAAGTCGCACCACTTCCAATGAGGGATGTGGTAGAACATAAAAAGTAGGCAGGGTGATGGATGGCCTTCATGAAAGGGGGTGACACCTTGTGGCAGAAAGTAGGCTCTAGTGCATAGAACCAGCTTGTCTTGGTAGATGTTCAGGTATGGAGACTTGGATGACAAAGCCTAAGTGCACTGACTCTCCGGGCAAATGTTATTGCCAACAGGAAGGGCGTCTTGAAGGTGAAAAGCCTGAGGGGATAATTATGTAATGTCTCAAAGGGAGCGCAAATCAGAAAAATTAGGAGAAGATTAAGGTCCCACTGAGGCATGAAAGGCAAAGATGGAAACGTGTTGCAACCCTTTCAAGAATCTGTTTGCAAAAGGGGATTTGAAGAGGTTTGGCTGATTTGGCAACAGCAGAAAGGCTGAGATGGCAAAAAGATAACCCTTTAGGGTGCACAGAGCAAAGACCTGCTGGACGAGAGAAAGAATAAAGAGAAGGACTTGAGAGAGGGGATCATCCTGCTTCTTTGCACACCGTGCCACAAAGTTGCTCCAATGGTAGACGTATACAGTCTTGGTAGTGGGTCGCATGGCTACCAAGATAACATTGCAGACTTTGGGGCCGAAGGTCAAAAGCTGTCAACTGTCACTTCTTAATCTCCATGCATGGAGGCAGAGCGTTGACAAATTTGGGTGGGGAACCCTCTCCTGCTGCTGAAACAGAAGATCCTCCCTAAGGGGCAGCCTGATTGGAGAACCAATAGCCATTGTCAACAGCTCGGGATACCAAACACTCTGAGCCCAGTCAGGAGCCACAAGGATGACTTAGGCCTGGTCATGCTTGATTTTCTTGAGAACTCTAGGCACAAATGGTATGCACAGGAAGGTGTACAGGAGGCCTGAGCTCCGCTTGAGAGGAAAAGCATCTCCAAGAGAGATCCTCCTTAGAATCTCCAACACTCAAAATTGCTGACATTGCACATTCTCAGTGGATGCCGAGCAGATCTAACCAGGGCTCTCTCCCCTGCTGAAAGAGGCCTTGCACCACCTCCGGATGGAGGCCCCATTCATGATCCGCTAGGCATCTTTGCTGAGTTTGTCCACTCTGTCGTTCAGAGAGCCCACCAGGTGTTGACATCAGGGATATTCCCTGGCATTCCAGCAATGTCCAGAGACACAGGGCCGCTTGACAAAGGATCCATGACCCTACCCGGTCCTGTTTGGACCCTTGGATCCACAGATTGATCTGAACTGGCGCCGGTCGTGCCACCTTGACCTTCTCCTGCACCAGTCCCAATGCCAACACCCCCAGCAACATCATCCCCATTCTCATCCCTGACTCCGACCCGGAGCTGGAGGGGTGTTGTACAAGGCCAACTCTAGAGCAGCCTGGAGCCATGCTCTCCATATCGTAGCCAGAGCCCTATTCCTATGGGCTAGGACTCTGGGATGATCGGGAGGGATTGTTGGACCCTGAAGAATACTAGCCCCTAGATCCAATTGAGGGCTAGTGTGAGGACATGGCAGAAGCCTGTGAATTAGACACCTCCCCAGATACTGACAGGCTTTCTACCCCTACCATGGCTCTGGAGGAGGAAGCATCATTTGTTATGGTGGTGAGAAGGACAGCTGAGGTCCTGGACCTTCAGTTGCCATCAGTGGCAGTCAAGACCAACATCTTGACAGATGGGCTTCAGTCGGGAGTGACCTCCTCTAAACCGCTTGTCCTTTTTTATGAAGCTCTTACAGACAAGTGTTGCAGTTGGGTCTGTGGTACTACTGGACAGGCAAGGGAGCAACCATGTCGATCACCACACTGAGAGACAGCAGTCACACTGTTGAAAGATACAATTCCAGGAACACCTGGGGTTCTGCCCATCCAGCCTTTCAATGCTCTCCGGCCTCCCTGGTTGGAGCAGCAATATTTTTGAACTGGCTATGAAGTTAGACTGTAGTAAACTACAAACAGAGTACTTACCTTTTTTATACTGGGAGCAACAGGAGGAAAGGGCCATGCAGAAACACTCGACCGGCATGTCACCTTTGCTTGCATGCCATTTTTATGGGTAGTGCAAAGCGCTCCGTCCCATGCTGTAATCTCTTTTTGGGCTTTCAACCACACCCATGTCACGTTAGTCACTTTCATTGGTTTGTGGGCTTGCCTTTTAAAATCCGCTTGTGTTCATTTGTGAAAGGCATGCATACGTCATGCCTTTTCCAGTGTTTAGCCCACCTACACAGCACCGGCAAACTACTAAAAACATACGAGGCTTGATGTTTTCAGCATGGTTTACGGACTACTTTATCTGTTTATTTTCCACGCAGCAGGATCTCACTGCGTTTTTCTTTTCTTTTAATTTGTGTGGCAAGAAAAGTCCGGTTAGGAGTTTACAATGCTAATAGTTCTAACTAGAGCAAATGCGAGACCTGTTGCATTGAAAATGCTTGTTAGGTCTTGCATGAGATAGCCCATGTGTTGTTGCTTTCAGGACATTTTGATAACCTCCTGTGGTTTAGAGCCCACCCATTGTTTATCATTGGTTGGCTTCGTTGTAACTCTCATTTCCTTTTTTCTCTTTGGTCAGCATGTGCTGGCTTCACTTCCTCTTCATGTGTTTGTCCCCGGGAAGCGTAGCCCAAGTACTGCCTCCTTTTAGCACCCATTTTCCATCCACTGCTTGTGTGCTTTTTGAGGTACTTTTTAAAATTTTAGTTGCAGCACTACATAAGAGTGGATGTGCTTGCAGGCCAAGTCCACGCCTCCCCTCCCACTTAATATTGTTGTTGCTGCTTGTCCCATTGTCGTTGCCCCGTCGTTGTTACTTAGCCCATTGTTGTTGGCTGGCCCATTGTTGTTATTCTGTCATTCCTTAGCCCATTGTTCTTGCCTGCCCTGTTGTCACCATTGTCCCAGCATTACTTGTCCTGTTGTTGTTTTCCTTATCTGCCCCCATCATGCATTATTGCTTGGACCACAACCGCAGCCCTCCTCCTATTTTGCTTGCCCTGTTGTCATCATTGTCCTGGCGTTACTGCCTTGGTTGTTGGCCCAATCACCCACAATCCTGCATTCTTGCTTGCAGCGTAACCCGTTCCCTCCTACTACGTTGCATGCATGGCTCCACCATGTTTTTGCTTGCCCCCCCCCACACACACACACACTTTGTTACTGGCCCCATCCCCTCCCTCCAGCTCTACTATTTGGTTTGTCAATATTTTTCAGCCATGTTGCACAGTAGCACACTCCTGTGCAGCATGGTAGGAAGCAAAATGTACATCACATGGCTAATTAAACATTACTAAGGCCAGTAGATGTCACTTTTATATTTTCTTACTTTCAGCCGCTCTGCTGTACAATATAGTTGAAAAACGGACAGTGACATAGCCAGTAGATGCCTCATGGGTGAGACCTATTGGCTTTGCCAATGCTTGTTCATAACTATGGGAAGGGTTCACTGTATGGCGGTCTGAGACCGCTAGCTTTCCCAAACTAACTTAGGCTTATCAGATAAGCCATATGCCAAATAGGAGGAGTCCACGTGAGAGCAATCCAATCCCTGAAGGAGGGTGAACCAAAAAAGTTGGGATATTTCAGAAATCCTAACTATATAAAGAGCAACAACTCCTTTCAGTCTGCGAGGAACAGAACTTATAGTATATGTGCTGACAAAGTCTTCCATATTGTGGGAGGATGGGATCATTCCTCTGAGGGACGATTCCAGCCACTCAGTCCTGCTTCTTCTGTGAAAGACTGAGAACGCCTTACCTAATGAGACTTTATACTGAGGACATGCAATAATGTTTCTTCTGTATCATCAAACAATGAACATAATCGAATAAATAACTGCTTGGACTATCCACTACCTTCCAAACTCACTGTAGCAGAAGTGTCACAGACACCTATTTAATCAACTTTAGAAGAATGAAAAGTGAAGCTGAAACCTGTGAAGATTCAAATGCATACCTCACATGTTACATATAGCTATTATCCATCAACAGCAAAGGCATAACCGCCTGACCTATTTCTTTATAATTAGAACCTGTGACCTATATTGTGCATAAGAATCTCTGCAACAAAGTTATTAACACAGAGCTAGTAACACAAAATACAGCAGGCAAATTCATCTTCAAAGATATACTATACCGATTTTGTAAAGTAACCTAAACTATCAAGTAAGTATTATAATCTGAGGCTTGCTAGGTCAAGGTCAGTGTCAAGGCGGTGCAACACGTTCAGCTGCACCTAGAGTTTATCTGTGGGGTGATATGTGGGAGGCTTTTCCTTTCCCAACTTGACCTCTTCCCTCCCCCCCGTCCTGCCCATATGAGCTGGGTACTAAAGACCCAGCCCAGCATCTCAGCCAAACAGTCCATGGGGACAGCGGTAGCACCGCCTACTCGTGGTGGAAAGGATACCACACCTCTATCGAAGAAGGGGAAGGAGGCTGCACCTCCAGGCAAGAAGGGGAAGGAGCCTGCACCTCCATACAAGAAGGGGAAGGAGCCGGCACCTCCATGCAAGAAGGGGAAGGAGCCTGAAACACCAGGCAAGAAGAGGAAGGAGCCTGCACCACCATAAGCTGTCACGGGGCCCCACCACCAGCTGATGAACAGCAGCCATCAGCAACTGCAGAGACTGCCCAGGAGGCTTCTCCATCCACCACCACACTGCAGCAGTCAGCAAATGCAGAGGCTGCCCAGGAGTCACCACCATCCACTCCAACACTGCAGCCATCACCACCTGCAGAGGCTGCCCAGGTGGCACCTCCATCCACCACGACACTGCAGCCATCACCACCTGCAGAGGCTGCCCAGGAGGCACCTTCATCCGCCAACACACTGCAGCCGTCACCACCAGTGGGTGCCATGTAGGCCACCCTCCAGGGGCTGCTGTATAAGTTGCCCCTCCACAACCAGTAGGAAAGTCACCCACATGAGAGACTGTGGCCTTGC
Organism: Pleurodeles waltl; assembly: GCF_031143425.1. Classification (NCBI taxonomy): domain Eukaryota; kingdom Metazoa; phylum Chordata; class Amphibia; order Caudata; family Salamandridae; genus Pleurodeles; species Pleurodeles waltl. The sequence continues at coordinate 448,541,214 of NC_090446.1, forward strand.
ACTCCCCAGGACAGAGTAATTGGCAAGTTGCCCCCTCCAGAACCAGTGGGAAAGTCACCCACTCCAGAGACTGGCCTTGCACTCCCTGGAAAGAACAATGGGCAAGTTGCCCCCTCCAGAACCAATGGGAAAGTCACCCACTCCAGAGACTGTGGCCTTGCACTCCCCAGGACAGAGCAATGGTCAAGTTGCCCCCTCCCTTCAGAACCAGTAGGGAAGTCACCCACTCCAGAAACTGTGGCCTTGCACTCCCCAGAAAAGAGCAATGGGTAAGTTGCCCCATCCAGAACCAGTGGGAAAGTCACCCACTCCAGAGTCTGTAGCCTTGCACTCCCCTGGAAAGAGCAATGGGGAAGCTGCCCCATCCAGAACCAGTGGTATTGTTCCCTCATCCTGCTGAGGTGCCCCCCCTCCCCCTGAGGTGCCTGCCCATTTGCAAACTGATGCCCCTCCAGTGTACAATCCGGATGGAGTCAGGATTCGAGTTGGGCCTTAAACTCTGCCCATGTGGGCCCTTTGAACATTGGACTGGGCAGTGTCCCTTTGTGTACATGTGTACATATCTGTTTCATTGACAAATCGATTCAGTTATTTAGATGTTGATTTGATTACAATCACTTTCGTCCATTCCTGTTGTCCTTGCATTATTCTGACGTGCTTGGGGGACAAATTGTTTTTCATGTGCAGCTGGTTGTGTGTATGGTGTGTGTGTGTCTGGTGTGTGTTGTGCGGGTGTGTGTCACTCTCATTTTCCTCCCTCCCACCCTCCCTTGTGTGCTAGGCGGCTCTACTCACTGTCGTAGTCTTCGTCGGCATTGGGATTCGAGGTGGAGCATAACGTAAAAGATCATCGGGAAAACTTGCAGTTCAGCTTCCAGGGTGGCGTTGTTCTTCCCTATGTCTCCGAAGGTGAGTCCTTTCTCTTCTGTGATGCGTTTCCACCAGGGTTTTGATGACGTTGGTACCGCCCTTGAAAAGATGGCGGATTGCAGGGTCAAACTATGGTGGGCGGTACCTTGTCTTCCGCCTGGCTGTTGGTGGCTACCGCTGTGGTGAGTGTTGTTTCTGCCCTGCTGGTTGGTGTGGTACATTGGCTGTCTATGGGAGTTATCACCGCCATGGTCATAATTTGGAGGTACTTACAGCCAGCGTGTTGGCGGTATTACCACCACTTTATCACTCAACGCCAATGTCATAATGAGGGCCTATATTTTTCCCCAGTGTTTCAATATCCTAATGTTCAAGGGCGGCTCCTCCGCAATGGTGTAGGGGTGTTGTCCCACTGGCAAAGAGCCAGCAGCTAAAAAAATAAAACAATATTTCATTATTATTTTGTTTCTCAGCTGCTGGCTCAGCCAGCATGGGCAGGGATGGGTGGGGCTGGGCCATGGTCGGGGAAGGAGGGGAAGAGGAGGAGTGGAGTGCCGGCCATCTTAGGCTGGCCAAACAGACATGCCCACTTAGGTTTCTCCAACCCAGCTGTGTTGCACAGACGGAATGGAGAAGCTGCACAGATTCCAGTGCAATGTCTGAGCGGCAGACCAAGTTGCTCAGACCAATCCTGATGCTGCTCTCATGCTAGGCATGACATGATAGCACCACCAGGAATGAGTGGGGAGCCTGTGCTGGTGTCCTAGAGACTGCTGGGACACCAGAAGAGGAGAGGAGTGGGACGGCAGGCAGCATTGAAACAATAAGTTTTTGTTTCTTATTTATTTGTGTTTCAACCGTCACCGTCGTCATTCCCCCCACAACCTGACATGGGCAGTGGCTGCTGCTGCTAATGTTGCTATAAAGGTTCTTTTGGGTAATTATACACACTCAAGTCAAGACAAGTCAAAAATAACTTTATTCGGTCCTAGTTGGGCCATTAAAGTACAAAAAGACATCAACATATTCATAAAAAGTTAAAATCTCGATACAAAACAGAAAACATTAAAAACAGACCTTGTGCATAGTAATCAATAAAATAAGCCATCCAAATATTTCATAACAGAGCAGGCTTATAAGTGGTTTCCCACCCTAAAAACACAATTAAAAAGAAAGAAAACAAGTCATTTTGACATAAAAATACGTAACTGTACAGCTCATAAAACTGAGAAAACACAGAGCAATCAACATCCTCATATAAAGAGAAAACGTTAAGACACAATCTATAATTACTTAAAACATTTACCTTAAATATGCTAAATTAAAAACAGGCTAAACATTCAGGCCCCGGAGCCATATAACTTCTGTGAATTTAAGGCGGCCCTAATAAAATTCACGACACCATGGCAAACTTCATTGTGGCAGCAGATTGCAGACCATGTGTGTGCGAGGTAAAGTGCATGCGTTTTTACATGGGCTGCACAAAATAACCTCAAAACATAGAATACAATTTATAAAAGAGCATAAAGTGCATCATAGCTAGAACTGAAATACTATCACAGGGACATCGGATGCAGATAATTTCTCTTGAGCCAGCTACTGGAAAGACAACCAAATAATGAATTAAGTTAAGCCTCAGCCTTGTCATATAAAACCTGTGCTGGGGATTAGATAACCATTTCAGGCAGGTATTTGCCCCTGAAATATTATCAAGCTGCATGAAATTCAGCACTGAAACCATATTAGGGTCCCTTGTGATATGCCCTTCTTCAGTGTAAGACAAATAACGCCTTTTAACACATTCTTTAAGCTGGGGGCGGATCTTGTCAGGAAAACCAAAAAGTGTATTTAGATAGAGATTATGAAAAAAGGTTTTTGACATATGCCAGCCCTGGGATGGTATGCTAGTTATCCAGCTTTAGGCAGTCTGCTAACACTAAACTAGAAAAGTTAGCCTTTGGGGTGCCCCATATTTTTATCCATAGCAACAAAGGAGCCATAGCCACAAAATCCTCAATATAATCTATACCTAATTCTAGATGACATATAAAACTTGCAGTGATTTGTGGTAACGTTAGCAAACAATAGAGAAATTTGTTCTGAACAGTTTGCACTCGGGCAGGTGATACACAGCCCCACACCCCAGCATCATACACCCCAAGCAAGAAACATTTACTTCTGTACACCTGAACTACGTCCTTAATAGGTTTGCAACTAAGCCAGTTAGCAAATCTAAATAAGGTATCACAGGCTGTTCCCATTTTGAGTACTCGTTGGACGATCTGCCTCTCCAAAGACCCACGGGCAGAGAACAGAATACCCAAGTAACAAAAGAAGGGGTCTTTTGTTATTTTCATCCCTCCTATATAGATAGCCTTAGTTGTAGTTGCTTTATGGCTGAGGGTCATAATAAACCATTTCTGGAAACTGACCTTAAATTTTAATTTAGACATAAAGTCAAAAAACCCAATCGACAGTTTTTGGAGGCCATGGGCAGTTAATGCCAAAAGAACAGCATCATCTGCATAAAGAAAAACTGGGACTGCATGTGTACCAACTCGGGGATACCCGGACTATGGGGGTCATTCTAACCCTGGCGGTAAAAACCGCCAGGGCGAATGACCGCGGTAGCACCGCCAACAGGCTGGCGGTGCACCGCTGGGCATTCTGACCGCGGCGGTTCAGCCGCGGCCAGAAACGGAAAGTCGGCGGTGTACCGCCGACTTTCCGCTGCCCTTGAGAATCCTCCATGGCGGCGGAGCGCGCTCCGCCGCCATGGGGATTCTGACACCCCCTACCGCCATCCTGTTCCTGGCGGGTCTCCCGGGTGGCATGGGCACTGCAGGGGCCCCCGTAAGAGGGCCCCAAAACGAATTTCAGTGTCTGCCTAGCAGACACTGAAATTCGCGATGGGTGCTACTGCACCCGTCGCACTCCAGCAACTCCGCCGGCACCATTCGGAGCCGGCTTCATCGTTGCTGGGTCTTTCCCGCTGTGCTGGCGGGCGGCCTTTTGGCGGTCGCCCGCCAGCACAGCGGGAAAGCCAGAATGGCCGCCGCGGTCTTGTGGCCGCCGCGGTTAGAATCACCGCCTATATCTTTCTAAAAAGGGTTCTGAAAAATGAATATAATTGTTTTTTAAAAGGAGCTAAAATACAGCCCGGTCTCACTCCTCTGGATACCCTAATTGACTCTATACAGTCACAAGAAAGAGTGTAGCGCACCTTAGTGGTTGTGCCAGTATGTAGGTGTTGTACTAATTCCACGAGAGGGAGATCAGTGTCTGCCTCATCCATAAAATCCCATAACGTTTCCTGATCCACTAAGTCAAAAGCACAGTAGTGATCCATAAATGCCATATGAAGCGCACCTCTCCTGGCTTTGACATACTTCCCCCAGCTGAGAGTCAAATTTAACACCTGCTCCACTGTCCCCAAACTTGATCTAAAATCATAATGTAACGACAAAAAGAAGGCAAAGGATTCGGCCCAAGTCTCTAGTTTAACTAAAATAACCCACCCAAGGATCTTCAGTGTAGAATCTAATAAGAAGATCAAACAATGACACGTAGGCAGCCTCCAATCATCATAGTTAGTAGTGGGACCCAAAAGTTAATGTTATGTTTATATAAATCGATTGGGACCCTATCTGGACCTGAGGCTTTACAGCTAGCTGCACTCTGAATCGCATTAACGATAGAAGTATAGTTAATGAGATCAGCTAGCCATTCATCACCAACTGTATTAAATGACGAAACTGAGGTTCCCTCTGGATTACTGAAGCTTCCCCAGAATTAAAAATAACAAAGTAATCGTAAAACCAATCCTGGCTACTAATATTACACTCAAAGCCGGAGAAATATTACCAGTAAAAAGAGGTCAATTAACTGTCTCCCAGAAGAGTTTACTGTTGTTTAACTTCACAGCTCTGTCTAGATCATCCCAGGCCTTTATACTCAACTAATTTTTCCTTTTTAATACAGCTTGTTTGTAGATCCTTCTGGTGTTATTTATGGCTTCTTGATTACAGGGGAAATAGAGGCGATGGGCATTTTTAAGAGCCACCATGCACTTGTGATTAAACCAGGATTTTGTTGTACTTTCTCTTGTCTGCATTCTAGAGGTTAATTGACTTGCAACCACCCTACTAATATTATTAAAACTCCAAAGAATATCATCAGATGGCCTATTATAGGGATAGACAAGAAGTAAAATCGTCCCTTCCACTTTTAATTAAATTATTAAGAAAAGCTTCTGGATTTACGCTACTCCACTTCAGGCGAACCCCCTTATTTGTCTTATATGCAACAGGTAAATGAAAGGACTTCGGCAGAGCTGTATGACAGCAACCAAGCAAACAAATATGAATGAGATTATGGCCACTAAATGGTAGGCAGTGCACATTAAAAAGCACCACACTATGTGCCAGAATTGAGGATATTAGAACAAAAATCAATTGTGCTCCTGCTGCCTCTCCCCATAAAAGTAGGGGGGCTGCTATCATTATAATCCTATATGTCTGAGGTGTCAACTGGGCTATGGGACATAATCAGTTTATTGACGGCCTCGCCATATGCAGAGTGGAAGATATGTAAATTTACCTCCCCCTGCGAATCATAAAATCCATAAATGTTTTCTCTACTAACCCGGCATGTTGTAATATTAACATCACCTGCCCATAATAATGGGACAAAGGATTTCTCTTGATCATTATAGAATATTGCCTTCTCCAAATCCTCAACAATTGCAGCTGTTTTTAAGGCAAAGTCGGTATAATAAAAATGAATTAAAATCTGATTACCCGCTTTAGCTTTTCGCAGATGTAGAACTTGAAAGTTAAGGGAAGAAGCTATCTCCTTAACCTTTAGGTTGTCTAATGCATATGATAAGAAAATTGCTAAGTCCCCCCTGACCTCTTCCTGATGACGAAGGAAGTGCTGGAGAGCAATAAGATATATACCCATTTAATATAACATGGTTGGAAGCCCATGTTTCCTGGCAACAAATAATATTAAAATTAAAATTATTAATATAGTTTAGCCAGTCTTCATTAGAAAGTTTATCACAAACCCCTGCCACATTCCAAGATAAGAACTGCAAAACCTGGGTACTACCACTGCCACTTTTATCAGAATTAGAAACTAAAGATGGTTCATCTGGGACAGGACAGGGCACACTAGCTTTAAGGGAGGTCACTTGTAACAGAGCCACAACCCCAGAGTGAATGGGCTTTGAAGGAATCAAGCATCAATCAATAACTGACAGATCTGATAATGCTTCAAAACTATTAGGATGAGCGCGTAAAGCTGGCGGGGGTGCCTATAGATAGGCCTATTGTGCTTATGAGATCTATGCTGGACTTCCTTCCAAGGCACCTCAAGTAGGGGTGGATACAAAAACCCTAATGGTCTAACCATTATTCCACTGAGATTTCCATTTAAACAACTCAGAGGAGACAACAAAAAGTAAACCCATTAAACAACCTTAAAATTTAACACAACACAATCCCCCTCAATTAGCTTTGTCGTAGGGCCAACCCAGCTAACCCGACGCGCCATAATAAGATTATCAATCACTGATTGATGGCAATTAGCTTTCTACTTATACCAATTTGCAGCTTTATTAATCAAACTTATAGTATCCTCTAGGTAATAGGCTGACTAGGGTGGAACATCAACTAGTACCAAGGTATAAGGGGTACTTTCAGGAGGCAAATGCAGCCGAGAAAGAACTCCCTTCCCCCTGGGGATGAGGTAAGAATCATTCAAATTACACTTAACTCCATTCATACCAGTTAAACAATTTAAAGGCGCACTCTTCGAAATGGGGCAGAGCCCTGCCCTGTCGCTTGGATCAGTAATGGGGAATCAGGTATTAGCCGGGTTGACAGTGGAGGCTATGACAGCAGATAGTGGGGGATCTGGGGTCTCTTGGCCCTCCTGTACATTAACAGGGGGATCTATGGGGCCCTGACCATTACTCTCTGTCGACTCTGCCTGAACATGTTTGTTTGGTCATTCATCAGTCGATCCAGTAGTTTCTCAATTTTCCCTAAATGGGCTGATATCGGGGCCAGAGCATCATTAATCAGCTTAACAATATCTAAAATGAGGTTCTCCTGTGAAAATACCATCCCACCATCAACCAAATGTCAAATCCCCAACGGCTTGTCCAAACTGGGGCTCAGAATGTTCTTATGAGCGGCAACCTTCTGCTTCTTAGATCTAGTGATGATCTCTGTTTTTTTCCTTTTTATGGGAATTATCTTATCTTTTCTTTTGAGCATCAATCCTCCTTCAGTAACGTGAGACAGGGTTCTAACAGGGTTATCACTATCTTTTGGGGAATTCCCACCCACAATAGCCAGCAACGTTGAAGATATCAATGGAGAAGTATCCCCCACCAGGTGGTCTTATGTCTGCAACAAACATGGGACTAATGCTGGGGTTGGAGTTAAGGCTCGATCACCAGAAGGTGATAAAGTTAATGAAAGCCTTCTCTCAGCCAGTTCAATCTCCTTGGTGAGAACACCCACAGCTGACACAATGTTTCGCCTGCCCATGGTTGGCAATATTAATGAGGAGCCTCCCTGCACAGACAGCCCCAAAATGCAACAGAAGAGGTCATAATGCCCTATCAGTAGGCCTACAGCATGCTATAATTAAATAACAAGCTCCCTGGCCGCCCACGGATCCAAGACTCAGACCAGCTTCCATTAAATATGAAAGGGCCAAGAGGACTGGCCCAGCCCATCCTTGTCTGGCCGCTGCGGGTGAGTGCCCTGGATTTTATGCGCCTCCTGGCGCTTGAACAAACATCAGAGGCACATCCCAGGCTGCGAAGAATTCTGGGGGGGCGAGTTCACGAGCCCCTAGTCCTGTTCAAATCATCCCAAGCTGCGGGTGAGCGCACTGGATTTTATGCACCTCCTGGCTCTTGAACAGATGTCAGCGACACGTCCCAGGCCACGAGGAATCCTGGGGTGGGGAGTTTACGAGCCACAGGTCCCATTTAAAGCGTCTCACACGGTGGGTGAGCACACTGGATTTTATATGCCTCCTGGCTCTTGAACAAACATCAGCTACACATCCCAGGCTGCGTGCAATGCTCGGGGTGAGTTCATGAGCCCCTGGTCCTGTTCAAATCGTCCCGCGCTGCGAGTGAGCGCACTGGATTTTATGCACATCCTGGCTCTTGAACAGATGTCAGTTGCATGTCCCAGGCCACGAGGAATGCTGGGAGGGTGAGTAACGTAACGAGGGACGTAAACCCCTAAATTGCCCTAAAGCGCAGTCTGGTGATTACAGTGAAGTAAACCAGAGTAGTTTAACAATATAAATTTGTCCTGTCTGACAGTTTCTTTAAGGAATGTATTAGTTAACTAAATAATGCATATGTGTTCAGGATACCTGCCATTGACTGACTGTGACTGACCGCTCCTCATGACTTCACTCCCTCTTGGCCCCACCCCTTTCCGTTCCTCCTTCTAATCGCCGGGTTGCTGGAGTAAATAATTTCAATTTTTACCAGTGCAGGTGACTGACTCTGCCCAACCCGCTGGTCAACCAGAGACACTGACTCAGCATGTGAACTACTCAATATTTGTGCTACTCTCCTTTCAGGGGCCTTTGTCTACATGCCACTCACAGGTCTTAGCATGTGGGACTCTGAGGTGATCCTAGTGTTAAGCACAAACCGACAGAGGCCTTTCTGAGGCACCAATCTGGCTTGACTGATTCCACCTGATTTTACAGGGTCTACTTTTGACCCTGAATGATTAGTTTCATTGAAACACAACCAAGAAGCATGTCTCACTATGCCCATACCAATGTGCCAGAGGTGAGACTACTCCAACATAGTTCATAGTTTTACATCTGTGCCTGGGCATGTGACAGACTCTGAGGTGCGCACAGTAGGTGGACTTTCTGCACCAGACTCATATCTCTGACATATTCCAGTGTGTGCTGTGCATATGTTTTCTATACATTTATACCAGGGTGCTTGTATACTGAACATGAAAACACAAACTATGCTGCGTAGAAAAGTGCGTTTTTTGACATGGCTACCTCCACTTATTGCCTGGAAATTGATGCAATTTTGACTCAACGTGCAGTGGGTTCCTGCTAACCAGGTCCCCAGTGCCAGATTTCTTTTCCTAAAACTGTGCAATTGTTTCCCAATTGACAATACCTTTGCCCCCCTTTAAGTCCCTAATAAACGGTATCCCTGGTACCTAGGGCGCGGTATCAAAGAGGATCCCCAAAGGCTGCAGTCTGTATTGTGCCAATCACAGGGACATCTCACCTAGCATAAGCAGACTGTCATTGCAGGCTGTGTGTCTCAGTGCAGCTAAAAGTGCAAACACAACAAGTCACAAAGCCTGTGCTCCCTGTCCCATAACACTGCGTGCAATATATGTAAGTCACCCCTACAGCAGGCCTTACAGCCCTAAGGTGCCGTGCATTCTATTACATGTGAGGGAATATCTGCAAAAGCAGATATGCCCCTGCTATGTCTTAGACATAGTGAGTGAACAGGGAAGTCATTTTAAGTATATGTGCTGGACACTGGTCAATACAAGGTCCCCAGATACTTGATGGCTTCACTGAAAATAGGGATGTTTCGTATCAAACTTCTGTTATTAATAAACCCTCACTGATGCCAGTGATAAATGTATACCAGAGATGCCTCCTGAAAACTTACCAACCACCTTTGTGCGAACTGACTAGTTTTAGCCAGCCTGCCACCACCAGAAAAGATTCTGGCCCTCTAGGGTGAGAGCCTTTGCTCTCAGGTGGTCAGAAACAAAGCCTGCTGTGGGCAAGGTGTTTACACACCCCACCCAATGGGATGTCCTGCAAATCTGCATTCCAAGGCAGAGTGCTTCAAAGAAGCCCACCTACCTTGGTGTGCAGATCTGGCGTCACTCAATGTAGAGGTGCTGACCTACCTGCCCCAGGACTGGTGGGAAATTGATTATTCAGGGAGGTGTGTCAAACCCTCAGGTCAGTCCCACCCCAAAGCTGAGCGGCCTGAGCTGAATAACACATTTAGAAATCTGCCATCTTGGTTTTGGCAGATTTAGGAACTTTTGTACAGGGTTATGCCCACTTTCCACAGGAATTGTCATATCTGGGATGTGTTGACCCCGAGGGTAAGTAGCCCACTGGCTACTACCCTTCTTTTCCCTAAACACCCCTAAATTCAGTTTTCAGTGAAGCACCTGGCAACAGGAAAGCAGATTCCTGCTGACCTACAAAGGAGGACACTCAAGAGCTACAAAAGCAAAGGCTGAGGAAGAAGCACCTGACTTGGTCCCAGCCTGTCTACTGTTCCTGCTGATTTGTGCCAAAGTTGAATAGTCCTGCGAGATGCTGTGCCTCCAAAAGCCTGGGAAGCATACCTGCCTTCAACGAAGACCGAAGAACTCCTGTGGAGAAGTGGAGCTGCTTCCCTGAGTCTTGCAAGCACCCCCAAGAGACCTAAGAGGACTTCGGATAACAAAAACCAGACACAGGATAGCACCACTGCACCTCTGTTGACTAGCCAGAGCTGAAGTGGGCGAACAGATGCAATGTGGTCCCCCAGCCCTCCAGAGACAAAGCCCACCTTGGACTTGCCCACTGTGGACTCACCAACACCACCTTCAGCCTCTCCCTGCAGGCCTCCTCAACTGCGAGTGCTCCAGGTGGAGAAAACCTGACACCTCAGGACACTTCTTCACCTGTTGCCCCTGGCCCCTGGAGAAGAGGACCAAAGGTGTCCCTCTGTCCCAGAGCATCTCAGGACTTGAACCCAACTGTTGGTTCTCCTCAATTGGACTTCCTGTCCAAGCCTGCAGCCTCATTTCAACTTGACCGATCCCCATTGACTAACATTTGGCACCAGACGCCGTACTACAACTCTGCACCTGGCGTGACCTGTCTGTGTTGTGTTGACCCTTGTCCAATACTTATCTCAAGTCCGGAAGACTGGTTCCATAAGTCGCAGTACTATACCTAAATGCAGTACTTGTTTTTCTCTCCGTAGGATAACATTGCAGATCCCAAAAATTGCTCTACTTTTCAAAACTGTAAAGATTTTTCTTGCAAAACATACTTACCTGATCATATTGATTCTGGTTCCTAAATATATGTAAAGATACTTGTTATTTTTGTAGATTGGTGGGGATCTCCTTCTTGAGTCGTGTGTCTCATTTATTGACTGTGTATGTATTTGCAGATGTCTAACACTCCTTTCTGATAAGCTTAAGGCTGCTCGACCAAATTAGGCCCTAAAAGAGCAATTTGGGATTGCTAGCTCAAGACTTGGTCCACTAGTAAGGGAACCACTGGACTCTTTGCACGATATTGTGGTGTCGCCCTTAGAGCGCACCAATAACGAGACGGACACCGTGCTTGTATGCCAGCACACGAGGAACTGCGTCATTGCAGTTCCGACTTTATTTATACCCGTGCTCTGCGCCCCTCCCGGACACGCAGAGCACGCTACACATTAGAGGAGAGCCGAATGGCTCTCCGAACGCTCTCTACATCCCTCCCATGTTTTACTTCACACGGACAAGAATCACTTTGTAAACTTACAACACCCAAGCGAACATTACCCCACGAACCCCAACAGGGGTGAAGGTGTTAGGGAAGATAAAAGAAAGAAAGAACAATAAAACTGAATAAAATAAACCCAAGGAAAAAAACAATTTTCCCATACAATAACACTGTTCACTTTGACCACCGGATATCTCTTCATACAAACGATATCGGGTGTCATCAATGTTCAGTCACAGAAAAATGTTAATAAAACACGGTTCACACACGGCCTGCTTTACAGACAAAATCTTTCAGCTCGCTGCTGGGGGCAGGATTGGGGCGTAAATTGTACCTTGCATTTCTGGCACATAAACCCCCATGTTCAGGAGCATCACACGGCATGGCTTGCTCAACCAACACTGGCCCAGGGACACTCACAGTCTCTTCAGGTCTAATCGGCAAGCCGCTTATGACGTCCTCCATCTCTCCTTCTTCTTCTGCAGGGACAACAACACCAGCTTTGCGAAAGTGTGAAACATTTCCTGTCACTCTCCGTCTTCCTCTGCCTGCTGTTATCAGTGCTCCTTGTACGCCGATGACCTCCCAGACTTCAGGTCAAATGCTGCCCGATCACCTTCCCGAAAGTCTCGATATTTGGCTCTTTGTTTTCCACTAGCTTTCTGATTAGTAATTTCCCGTCGTCTCTGAGTGGCCTTCACATCCAACACAGGTGGTTTCCACCTTGGACCAGCTGGGATACTGTCACGTGGAGAAACCTTGAACATCAAGGCGGAGGGTGCACACCCAGTGGTGCTATGCGGTGTTTGACGGTATGCACTCAAAAACTGCTGCAGTCACAGCTCACTTTCCTCCCTTTGCTCAACTCCAATCCTGAGAGCCCTATTCAAAGTTTGCATAAATCTTTTAACGTCACCATTCGCCTGAGGCCAATACGGCATGATCTTACGATGACGAATAGCCAACCCATCAAGATATGAACGAAACTTTTGCCCCTGGAATGGAGGCCCATTGTCTGTCCTGATTTCATCGGGTAGCCCGAACAATGCAAGAGTCTTCTGAAGAACTGGCCGCACATTTTCAAACGCCGTAGACGCTATGACCTCAACCACAGGGAATTTGGTATAGGAATCTATTATGACGACAGTCAGCCTTCCATCCGGAAAACTCCCAAAGTCCATGCTCACCTTTGTCCATGGTTTCAAAGTGGCTGGTTCGGTCACCACCGGGCAACTCAGTGGTTCCGCCGATGTGATGATACAGGAGTGACACTTCCCCACCATTTCATCAACTTGGCTGTCCATCCCCGGGAACCACACTTTGGCACGTAATCTGGCTTTTGTTTTGGCAGCACCTTGATGCCCTTGATGAGCCAATTCGATCACCCGTGACCACAGACACTGAGGAAGTACAATTCTTCTTCCCCTCAGGATCAGTCCGGCATTATCTGTGGACAATTCATCACGCACCTTCCATATGCCCTGCATGGCCACCTTCTGGTCTGAGCTGGATGCATTTGTTTTTTCTAGAAAGTGTTTCCATTACTTATAACTCAAAGCCTCCTTCACCTGAATCAGTACTGCATCATCCTTGGTAGCGTTCACATTGTCGGTTATGAGAAGAGCATTGGGACATGCCGACTGCACGACCATGCTGACAAAGACCTCAGTGCTTTCTTCATCTTGTTCTTGGTGAGAATCAAATACCTTAGGAGACGGATGGAGAGACAGATAGTCTGCCGGATTGTTTGCCCCAGGTCGATAAATGACTGTAAATCGATAAGGCTGAAGTAGAACGGTGAATCGTTCAATCCTCGGAGGAGTGAGACGTGGGCTACCCGCAAACAGAGACACTAACGGCTTGTGATCAGTTACTACTTGAAACTCATGTCCATACAAATACAAATGAAAATGCCAGCATGCCCACCGAATAGCTAGAGCTTCGCGCTCAATCTGCGCATATCGTGTTTCAACTGCCGACAAAGCCCGGCTGGCATATGCAATGGGAATCCACTCTTGATGTCTTCGCTCTTGAAGAAGAACAGCCCCAAGCCCAACAGGGCTCGCATCCACCACCACTTCTGTCCGCCTACCGGGGTTAAAATAAGCCATGGTTGACCTATCCAACAACGCTGCCTTAATGTCTTCGAACGCCTTGTGTGCGTCGGGAGTCCACTCCCAGCGGCGTTGTCCTTTAGTGAGTTGTTGAAGAGGCTCTGACATGGTGGCAAGCTGTGGTATAAACCTCCCACAATACGTGGCCATCCCCAAGAAGCTGCGGACTTCCGGTGGGATTTTGGGGAGTTGGGGCTTGACGAAACGCTTCAGTGTCTCTCCCTTCGAATGGCTTTATTAGGCAAGCGCATGTCCACGCAGAGACTTATAGCTCCAGGCTGCTTAGGTTTTGGCGCTATCACCAACGGTGAGACCCAGGGCGTAGGCCCATCTACCTTTTCAATGACTCCTTGGTCTTCAAGCAGTTGTAATTCCTTTTCGACGGCAGGCCGCAAGTGGAATGCAACCCGACGATGCCTCAGAGCCACAGGGATAACGCTCGGATCTCTGTGAAGTTTGACAGGCTTTCCTTTTAACCGCCCCAACCCCTCAAAGAGTTGTGGAAATTCACTGAGGAGGCGTTCTCCCTGAGAGTCATACACTTGACGTGCGAAGAATACCAGCTCTAAATCTTCTGCCGTGTGACACCCTAACAGAGTACCTCGATCTCCTGCTACCACATAGAACTTTGCCTTTGCTGACCGATCCCCACTGGTCACTGACACTTCCACAGTTCCTTTTAGAGGCAGAGGCTGTCGACCACCATAGTTGTATATCCTGGTGGAAGTCGGGGTAAGTGTTGGTATGGGGGTCAACTGCTAATATAGGGTCTCATCCATAACGTTGACTGAGGCTCCTGTGTCAATAAGTACTGATGTCAACGTGCCATTGACTTGTACATCACTCATGGGAGGCGGTCTCTTTTTTTGTTGCCTCCCGCCCGCGAAAGAAATCACAAAAATTTCCTCTTCCTCAAAAACGGGGCTACATGACGCTGTGTGGTCTCTCACCTCCTCAGCACTCTTGGATACACTCCTGGCATTAGCATCCTTTCCCTTTTGATCCCCTTGCTTATTCTTCCTCGACCTGCACACTTTTGCAAAATGATTTGCTTTACCACAACGGTTGCAAGACTGTCCTTTTGCCGGGCATCCCATGTTAGCTCGGTGTTCGTAGCCACAGCTCTCACAAGCACGTTCACCGGGTCTGGCGAGGTTTGGCCTGCGCGGCATTGCCGGGCGTGTCTGAACAACATCTACCTGCTCTTCTTTCACTTGGACTGAACGGGTAGACGACGCTGCAGCTAACGACTGACCTCTCACAGCCGCCATTGCATCTGCCCGCACCGCAGACAGTTCATGGGACCGTGCAAGAATTAGAATTTTGTCAAGGGACATACCCTGCTGTCGAAGAATAAGCTTTCTTAAGGCATTGGACCTGCAACCCTGGATAATCTGAGCCCGGATCTCTTCTTGATGGTTGAGTCCCGTGCACGAACTCGCTAGCTTTCTTAAGTTTGAAACGTTCATAGTTGGAGTTAAGTTGAGGATCAAAGTGTCTATTTAAAGCTGTTACAGCTGCATCAAAGTCAGATTTGTCCCCTGTGTCTGGGAGGGAATCAAACAGCTCTTGTAGTTCATCTCCGCCCATCAGCAACATTAAAGACCTTCATACTGCTCCATCCATTTCTCTAGTGTCACAAAAATAGTTGTCTAGTCGATTTATCCATAGGCGCCATCTTGGCGCAGCAGTGGCCGGATCAATCAGTTGGCTAAACGGGGGTAACGATGTGACTGAAGAATGAACACTTATTTAACTGCGCCGGGAGCTGGGGATTTCCTGGTGGTGGTGGCACATTTGCATTTTCTTGCTGTGGAGCACTCATGTTGGCACTCTCCCAATACACTAGTTTAAAAGATTGAAGTTTTTTTTTTTTTCTTCTTAAATTCTTGGTGCACTCCTTTATTATATATATTTTTTTAATTGTTCCTCTTTTGTTCTTTTTCCTTTCTGCTAATGTGTTTTATTATTATTGTCCTTTTCTTTTTTTTTTCATTCAGCTTGTTTTTTTTTTTTTTTCCTCTGGCCTCTGCTGATCGGCTCTGATCTGGAGCCCCAGGATTCACACAGCTTCCGTGTCGATATGCAGGGACACGCCCCGTCACAAATTCTACCGATGAAGCCTCCAGGCTTTACACACGCGACCGGCGCTCACTGTTGCTGCTGCTAAGCAACAAAACGCCTGCATTTACCAGCGCTCCGCTCCCGCGTGACAGCTCCCCTGGGGCGTGGGCGTGGCTCACCTCTCTCATTCTTCCCGGGCAGGAAGCCTGGCCGCAAGCTCTCCAGGCCGGAAATTAGGCGTTCGGGCTCCACCGAGCCAGGAACATCGATCGCCTTCTTCACTGAGGCGAAACAGCGCCTCCAACGCCGTTTCCTCCGACGCGCACCACACCCTCAACGGTAAATCAGCACCGAGGGGGGGGAGACCCTCTCCTCGTTTCTTATTGGTTTTTTTTTCTTGTCGAACGCGGGGAATAGGAAAATCCCGCTCGTCGCCAATGTAGTGTCGCTCTTAGAGCACACCAATAACGAGACGGACACCGTGCTTGTATGCCAGCACACGAGGAACTGCGTCATCGCAGTTCCGACTTTATTTATACCCGTGCTCTTCGCCCCTCCCAGACACGCAGAGCACGCTACACATCAGAGGAGAGCCCGAATGGCTCTCCGAACGCTCTCTACAGATATATCTCATTTTGTCTTATCACATAAAGAGCCAGCTTCCTGCATGGTGAAAACACTTATGAGTCAGTGTTTTTAAGGACAAAACGTACAAGAATGAAGGATGCATTTTTTCCCAGTGTACTCCTTGCATGAACGTATGAGTCATAAAGTAAACAAAAAATCCTCTGATTTCAAAGCCAAAAGATAAATTATGCATCCCTGGCTAGAATACTTTAATGTTAAGTACAGGGGCCCGGAGAAACAGAGTTAACACATATAAACTTGCAATTACATTATTTTACTGGCTTCATTGAGAAATACATTTGTTGCATTCTTTGAAAGAAAGATAAGTCTATTTTGTTGTCTAAACACAGTACACTGAACCTGAACAAAACTATTTATAATCAAGATGGAAATGGTGCCTCAAATATATAATTAGATTGGTTTGTCAAAACAAAAAGCACACATTGTTTTGCGAATATTTTCTCAAAAAGTCACTTTTGACAAATTTGTATACTTTGGTCATGTGAGGGGAAAGGTTAAAGAGTGGGTGATGGTGCACACGGGATCATCACAAGGCGGATGCAACCTTGGACCCCCTCAAGGCAAGCTCCCATGCTTTAGATGAGAATATACAAGATGAATAGCTCACAGTAAAATGAAGATTTAGAGATCTAACCACGACCTTGTGATTTCAGTCTTCCTAGTGGAGCTGCTTTGCAGAAGCCAGTCAGGCCAATTTTGTGTGAGCAGTTAGGCACATTTTGTGTAAGCAACGCGAGTGCTTATTTCATGAAAAAAAAAAAAAGAGTGCCGGTGCCCAAAGCTCTTCTCCAAAGCCCGACCAGCTCTATTAAATGTCAGTACTCCGAATACCAAACATGAGTAGTCTTAAATCCAACTCATGCCTCTTTAATCCACTACCAGATATCCCGTGCACCTTTATCTCCCTCTTGCAGGTTCTTGTTTCTCCGTTTATGACCGTTTTCCATTTTCCTGCTTTGTTTGTTTTCCCTCTCTTGTTCTCAGTAACGTCTAATACAGAAAAATAATTACAGGCAATGGCGTAACACTAGCTTGCGCAGCCCCTGCAGAGCGTGGGGCACCAAACTTCAGGGGGCCCCGTCAGCAGCACACAGTAATGCACTGTACACTGGGCGGCACTGAGCACAGGCTCCTGACTGGGTTGGCGAGGGCTGAGTGGGTCACCTCCAAGTGAAGGGGGAGCCCTTCCAGTTTCATTACACCACTAAGAACCTGTTCCCAATATGAGTGCCAGTGGTCCCCACTAGCAACAACAAGCTCAAATTAAGCACTGGATGGGGCTTCCTACAAAAAGCAGTCCTGCAGTATGTGGATGGTGTCCTAGCGATGACACTATATAATTTCCTCCTCTAGTTCAGTGCTTTAAATGGGCAGGTGCTGTCTGGTACTGAGTACCTGCACTTCTTTCATTTGAAAGGGACAGTACCTGCACTTCTCAGCACTGCTGCAATACATTAAATTGAAGAGTACTGGCACTTATCAGAAACACATAGATACTTTAAACTTAGAGTGGGTACCTGCACTTCTATATTTCCATTTAAAGCACTGCTCTAGTTCAATACACATTGGTAAAGCCAAACATTTGCTGTTGCTCGAATATGAGAAAGTAGCCTCATTCGAGCATGGTTACCGCCATTTTTGGCCTGTTTGTCAGTGTCTGTCAGTGAGTTTTTACTGTCTCACTGGGCTCCTGCTAGCCAGGACCCTAGTGCTCATAGTTTGTGGCCTATATGTCAGTATGCTTGAGTGTGTCACTGGAGTCTTGCTAATCAGAACTCCAGTTCTTTTGCTCTCTCTGGTTCCAAATTTGTACTTACATATTGGTAACCTCGTATACCACTCCAAATTGGCATACTGGACCACCCTTATAAGTCCCTAGTATATAGTAGGTACGTACCCAGGGCATTGGGGTTCCAGGAGATCCTTATGGGCTGCAGCATTTATCTTGGCACCCTTAAGGAGCTCATCGAAACACTTTTTCACGACTGCCATTGCAGCCTGAGTGAAATAGTGTAAGCACTATTTCACAGACATTTTCACTGCACCAGGTCACTTATAAGTCACCTATATATCCAACCTTCAGACCCTGAAGGCTAGGTGCATAGTACCTGTGTGTGAGGGCACCCCTGCACTAGCAGAGATGCCCCCACGTCGTCCAAGCCCATTCTCCAGGACTTCGTGAGTGCGGGGACGCCATTATAAGTGTGCTCTACATATAGGTCAATACATATATGTAGCTTCACACTGGTAACTCCGAATATAGCCATGTGAGATGTCATGTGAGATGTCTATGAACAGGAAATTGTACCCCCAATCTGATTCTGGTATGGGGGGGGCAATTCCATGCACCCATGTTTCCTGGCAACAAATAATATTAAAATTAAAATTATTAATATAGTTTAGCCAGTCTTCATTAGAAAGTTTATCACAAACCCCTGCCACATTCCAAGATAAGAACTGCAAAACCTGGGTACTACCACTGCCACTTTTATCAGAATTAGAAACTAAAGATGGTTTATCTGGGACAGGACAGGGCACACTAGCTTTAAGGGAGGTCACTTGTAACAGAGCCACAACCCCAGAGTGAATGGGCTTTGAAGGAATCAAGCATCAATCAATAACTGACAGATCTGATAATGCTTCAAAACTATTAGGATGAGCGCGTAAAGCTGGCGGGGGTGCCTATAGATAGGCCTATTGTGCTTATGAGATCTATGCTGGACTTCCTTCCAAGGCACCTCAAGTAGGGGTGGATACAAAAACCCTAATGGTCTAACCATTATTCCACTGAGATTTCCATTTAAACAACTCAGAGGAGACAACAAAAAGTAAACCCATTAAACAACCTTAAAATTTAACACAACACAATCCCCCTCAATTAGCTTTGTCGTAGGGCCAACCCAGCTGACCCGACGCGCCATAATAAGATTATCAATCACTGATTGATGGCAATTAGCTTTCTACTTATACCAATTTGCAGCTTTATTAATCAAACTTATAGTATCCTCTAGGTAATAGGCTGATTAGGGTGGAACATCAACTAGTACCAAGGTATAAGGGCTACTTTCAGGAGGCAAATGCAGCCGAGAAAGAACTCCCTTCCCCCTGGGGATGAGGTAAGAATCATTCAAATTACACTTAACTCCATTCATACCAGTTAAACAATTTAAAGGCGCACTCTTCGAAATGGGGCAGAGCCCTGCCCTGTCGCTTGGATCAGTAATGGGGAATCAGGTATTAGCCGGGTTGACAGTGGAGGCTATGACAGCAGATAGTGGGGGATCTGGGGTCTCTTGGCCCTCCTGTACATTAACAGGGGGATCTATGGGGCCCTGACCATTACTCTCTGTCGGCTCTGCCTGAACATGTTTGTTTGGTGATTCATCAGTCGATCCAGTAGTTTCTCAATTTTCCCTAAATGGGCTGATATCGGGGCCAGAGCATCATTAATCAGCTTAACAATATCTAAAATGAGGTTCTCCTGTGAAAATACCATCCCACCATCAACCAAATGTCAAATCCCCAACGGCTTGTCCAAACTGGGGCTCAGAATGTTCTTATGAGCGGCAACCTTCTGCTTCTTAGATCTAGTGATGATCTCTGTTTTTTTCCTTTTTATGGGAATTATCTTATCTTTTCTTTTGAGCATCAATCCTCCTTCAGTAACGTGAGACAGGGTTCTAACAGGGTTATCACTATCTTTTGGGCAACTCCCACCCACAATAGCCAGCAACGTTGAAGATATCAATGGAGAAGTATCCCCCACCAGGTGGTCTTATGTCTGCAACAAACATGGGACTAATGCTGGGGTTGGAGTTAAGGCTCGATCACCAGAAGGTGATAAAGTTAATGAAAGCCTTCTCTCAGCCAGTTCAATCTCCTTGGTGAGAACACCCACAGCTGACACAATGTTTCGCCTGCCCATGGTTGGCAATATTAATGAGGAGCCTCCCTGCACAGACAGCCCCAAAATGCAACAGAAGAGGTCACAATGCCCTATCAGTAGGCCTACAGCATGCTATAATTAAATAACAAGCTCCCTGGCCGCCCACGGATCCAAGACTCAGACCAGCTTCCACTAAATATGAAAGGGCCAAGAGGACCTGCCCAGCCCATCCTTGTCTGGCCGCTGCGGGTGAGTGCCCTGGATTTTATGCACCTCCTGGCGCTTGAACAAACATCAGAGGCACATCCCAGGCTGCGAAGAATTCTGGGGGGGCGAGTTCACGAGCCCCTAGTCCTGTTCAAATCATCCCAAGCTGCGGGTGAGCGCACTGGATTTTATGCACCTCCTGGCTCTTGAACAGATGTCAGCGACACGTCCCAGGCCACGAGGAATCCTGGGGTGGGGAGTTTACGAGCCACAGGTCCCATTCAAAGCGTCTCACACGGTGGGTGAGCACACTGGATTTTATATGCCTCCTGGCGCTTGAACAAACATCAGCTACACATCCCAGGCTGCGTGCAATGCTCGGGGTGAGTTCATGAGCCCCTGGTCCTGTTCAAAGCGTCCCGCGCTGCGAGTGAGCGCACTGGATTTTATGCACATCCTGGCTCTTGAACAGATGTCAGTGGCATGTCCCAGGCCACGAGGAATGCTGGGAGGGTGAGTAACGTAACGAGGGACGTAAACCCCTAAATTGCCCTAAAGCGCAGTCTGGTGATTACAGTGAAGTAAGCCAGAGTAGTTTAACAATATAAATTTGTCCTGTCTGACAGTTTCTTTAAGGAATGTATTAGTTAACTAAATAATGCATATGTGTTCAAGATTTATTGGGACACCTGCCATTGACTGACTGTGACTGACCGCTCCTCATGACTTCACTCCCTCTTGGCCCCACCCCTTTCCGTTCCTCCTTCTAATCGCCGGGTTGCTGGAGTAAATAATTTCAATTTTTACCAGTGCAGGTGACTGACTCTGCCCAACCCGCTGGTCAACCAGAGACACTGACTCAGCATGTGAACTACTCAATATTTGTGCTACTCTCCTTTCAGGGGCCTTTGTCTACATGCCACTCACAGGTCTTAGCATGTGGGACTCTGAGGTGATCCTAGTGTTAAGCACAAACCGACAGAGGCCTTTCTGAGGCACCAATCTGGCTTGACTGATTCCACCTGATTTTACAGGGTCTACTTTTGACCCTGAATGATTAGTTTCATTGAAACACAACCAAGAAGCATGTCTCACTATGCCCATACCAATGTGCCAGAGGTGAGACTACTCCAACATAGTTCATAGTTTTACATCTGTGCCTGGGCATGTGACAGACTCTGAGGTGCACACAGTAGGTGGACTTTCTGCACCAGACTCATATCTCTGACATATTCCAGTGTGTGCTGTGCATATGTTTTCTATACATTTATACCAGGGTGCTTGTATACTGAACATGAAAACACAAACTATGCTGCGTAGAAAAGTGCGTTTTTTGACATGGCTACCTCCACTTATTGCCTGGAAATTGATGCAATTTTGACTCAACGTGCAGTGGGTTCCTGCTAACCAGGTCCCCAGTGCCAGATTTCTTTTCCTAAAACTGTGCAATTGTTTCCCAATTGACAATACCTTTGCCCCCCTTTAAGTCCCTAATAAACGGTATCCCTGGTACCTAGGGCGCGGTATCAAAGAGGATCCCCAAAGGCTGCAGTCTGTATTGTGCCAATCACAGGGACATCTCACCTAGCATAAGCAGACTGTCATTGCAGGCTGTGTGTCTCAGTGCAGCTAAAAGTGCAAACACAACAAGTCACAAAGCCTGTGCTCCCTGTCCCATAACACTGCGTGCAATATATGTAAGTCACCCCTACAGCAGGCCTTACAGCCCTAAGGTGCTGTGCATTCTATTACATGTGAGGGAATATCTGCAAAAGCAGATATGCCCCTGCTATGTCTTAGACATAGTGAGTGAACAGGGAAGTCATTTTAAGTATATGTGCTGGACACTGGTCAATACAAGGTCCCCAGATACTTGATGGCTTCACTGAAAATAGGGATGTTTCGTATCAAACTTCTGTTATTAATAACCCTCACTGATGCCAGTGATAAATGTATACCAGAGATGCCTCCTGAAAACTTACCAACCACCTTTGTGCGAACTGACTAGTTTTAGCCAGCCTGCCACCACCAGAAAAGATTCTGGCCCTCTAGGGTGAGAGCCTTTGCTCTCGGGTGGTCAGAAACAAAGCCTGCTGTGGGCAAGGTGTTTACACACCCCACCCAATGGGATGTCCTGCAAATTTGCATTCCAAGGCAGGGTGCTTCAAAGAAGCCCACCTACCTTGGTGTGCAGATCTGGCGTCACTCAATGTAGAGGTGCTGACCTACCTGCCCCAGGACAGGTGGGAAATTGATTATTCAGGGAGGTGTGTCAAACCCTCAGGTCAGTCCCACCCCAAAGCTGAGCGGCCTGAGCTGAACAACACATTTAGAAATCTGCCATCTTGGTTTTGGCAGATTTAGGAACTTTTGTACAGGGTTATGCCCACTTTCCACAGGAATTGTCATATCTGGGATGTGTTGACCCCGAGGGTAAGTAGCCCACTGGCTACTACCCTTCTTTTCCCTAAACACCCCTAAATTCAGTTTTCAGTGAAGCACCTGGCAACAGGAAAGCAGATTCCTGCTGACCTACAAAGGAGGACACTCAAGAGCTACAAAAGCAAAGGCTGAGGAAGAAGCACCTGACTTGGTCCCAGCCTGTCTACTGTTCCTGCTGATTTGTGCCAAAGTTGAATAGTCCTGCGAGATGCTGTGCCTCCAAAAGCCTGGGAAGCATACCTGCCTTCAACGAAGACCGAAGAACTCCTGTGGAGAAGTGGAGCTGCTTCCCTGAGTCTTGCAAGCACCCCCAAGAGACCTAAGAGGACTTCGGATAACAAAAACCAGACACAGGATAGCACCACTGCACCTCTGTTGACTAGCCAGAGCTGAAGTGGGCGAACAGATGCAATGTGGTCCCCCAGCCCTCCAGAGACAAAGCCCACCTTGGACTTGCCCACTGTGGACTCACCAACACCACCTTCAGCCTCTCCCTGCAGGCCTCCTCAACTGCGAGTGCTCCAGGTGGAGAAAACCTGACACCTCAGGACACTTCTTCACCTGTTGCCCCTGGCCCCTGGAGAAGAGGACCAAAGGTGTCCCTCTGTCCCAGAGCATCTCAGGACTTGAACCCAACTGTTGGTTCTCCTCAATTGGACTTCCTGTCCAAACCTGCAGCCTCATTTCAACTTGACCGATCCCCATTGACTAACATTTGGCACCAGACGCCGTACTACAACTCTGCACCTGTCCGTGTTGTGTTGACCCTTGTCCAATACTTATCTTAAGTCCGGAAGACTGGTTCCATAAGTCGCAGTACTATACCTAAATGCAGTACTTGTTTTTCTCTCCGTAGGATAACATTGGAGATCCCAAAAATTGCTCTACTTTTCAAAACTGTAAAGATTTTTCTTGCAAAACATACTTACCTGATCATATTGATTCTGGTTCCTAAATATATGTAAAGATACTTGTTATTTTTGTAGATTGGTGGGGATCTCCTTCTTGAGTCGTGTGTCTCATGTATTGACTGTTTATGTATTTGCAGATGTCTAACACTCCTTTCTGATAAGCTTAAGGCTGCTCGACCAAATTAGGCCCTAAAAGAGCAATTTGGGATTGCTAGCTCAAGACTTGGTCCACTAGTAAGGGAACCACTGGACTCTTTGCACGATATTGTGGTGTCGCCCTTAGAGCGCACCAATAACGAGACGGACACCGTGCTTGTATGCCAGCACACGAGGAACTGCATCATCGCAGTTCCGACTTTATTTATACCCGTGCTCTGCGCCCCTCCCGGACACGCAGAGCACGCTACACATTAGAGGAGAGCCCGAATGGCTCTCCGAACGCTCTCTACATCCCTCCCATGTTTTACTTCACACGGACAAGAATCACTTTGTAAACTTACAACACCCAAGCGAACATTACCCCACGAACCCCAACAGGGGTAAAGGTGTTAGGGAAGATAAAAGAAAGAAAGAACAATAAAACTGAATAAAATAAACCCAAGGAAAAAATCAATTTTCCCATACAATAACACTGTTCACTTTGACCACCGGATATCTCTTCATACCAACGATATCGGGTGTCATCAATGTTCAGTCACAGAAAAATTTTAATAAAACACGGTTCACACACGGCCTGCTTTACAGACAAAATCTTTCCGCTCGCTGCTGGGGGCAGGATTGGGGCGTAAATCGTACCTTGCATTTCTGGCACAGAAACCCCCATGTCCAGGAGCATAACACGGCATGGCTTGCTCAACCAACACTGGCCCCGGGACACTCACAGTCTCTTCAGGTCTAATCGGCGAGCCGCTTATGACGTCCTCCATCTCTCCTTCTTCTTCTGCAGGGACAACAACACCAGCTTTGCGAAAGTGTGAAACATTTCCTGTCACTCTCCGTCTTCCTCTGCCCGCTGTTATCAGTGCTCCTTGTACGCCGATGACCTCCCAGACTTCAGGTCAAATGCTGCCCGATCACCTTCGCGAAAGTCTCGATATTTGGCTCTTTGTTTTCCACTAGCTTTCTGATTAGTAATTTCCCGTCGTCTCTGAGTGGCCTTCACATCCAACACAGGTGGTTTCCACCTTGGACCAGCTGGGATACTGTCACGTGGAGAAACCTTGAACATCAAGGCGGAGGGTGCACACCCAGTGGTGCTATGCGGTGTTTGACGGTATGCACTCAAAAACTGCTGCAGTCACAGCTCACTTTCCTCCCTTTGCTCAACTCCAATCCTGAGAGCCCTATTCAAAGTTTGCATAAATCTTTTAACGTCACCATTCGCCTGAGGCCAATACGGCATGATCTTACAATGACGAATAGCCAACCCATCAAGATATGAACTAAACTTTTGCCCCTGGAATGGAGGCCCATTGTCTGTCCTGATTTCATCGGGTAGCCCGAACAATGCAAGAGTCTTCTGAAGAACTGGCCGCACATTTTCAAACGCCGTAGACGCTATGACCTCAACCACAGGGAATTTGGTATAGGAATCTATTATGACGACAGTCAGCCTTCCATCCGGAAAACTCCCAAAGTCCATGCTCACCTTTGTCCATGGTTTCAAAGTGGCTGGTTCGGTCACCACCGGGCAACTCAGTGGTTCCGCCGATGTGATGATACAGGAGTGACACTTCCCCACCATTTCATCAACTTGGCTGTCCATCCCCGGGAACCACACTTTGGCACGTAATCTGGCTTTTGTTTTGGCAGCACCTTGATGCCCTTGATGAGCCAATTCGATCACCCGTGACCACAGACACTGAGGAAGTACAATTCTTCTTCCCCTCAGGATCAGTCCGGCATTATCTGTGGACAATTCATCACGCACCTTCCATATGCCCTGCATGGCCACCTTCTGGTCTGAGCTGGATGCATTTGTTTTTTCTAGAAAGTGTTTCCATTACTTATAACTCAAAGCCTCCTTCACCTGAATCAGTACTGCATCATCCTTGGTAGCGTTCACATTGTCGGTTATGAGAAGAGCATTGGGACATGCCGACTGCACGACCATGCTGACAAAGACCTCAGTGCTTTCTTCATCTTGTTCTTGGTGAGAATCAAATACCTTAGGAGACGGATGGAGAGACAGATAGTCTGCCGGATTGTTTGCCCCAGGTCGATAAATGACTGTAAATCGATAAGGCTGAAGTAGAACGGTGAATCGTTCAATCCTTGGAGGAGTGAGACGTGGGCTACCCGCAAACAGAGAGACTAACGGCTTGTGATCAGTTACTACTTGAAACTCATGTCCATACAAATACAAATGAAAATGCCAGCATGCCCACCGAATAGCTAGAGCTTCGCGCTCAATCTGCGCATATCGTGTTTCAACTGCCGACAAAGCCCGGCTGGCATATGCAATGGGAATCCACTCTTGATGTCTTCGCTCTTGAAGAAGAACAGCCCCAAGCCCAACAGGGCTCGCATCCACCACCACTTCTGTCCGCCTACCGGGGTTAAAATAAGCCATGGTTGACCTATCCAACAACGCTGCCTTAATGTCTTCGAACGCCTTGTGTGCGTCGGGAGTCCACTCCCAGCGGCGTTGTCCTTTAGTGAGTTGTTGAAGAGGCTCTGACATGGTGGCAAGCTGTGGTATAAACCTCCCACAATACGTGGCCATCCCCAAGAAGCTGCAGACTTCCGGTGGGATTTTGGGGAGTTGGGGCTTGACTAAACGCTTCAGTGTCTCTCCCTTCGAATGGCTTTATTAGGCAAGCGCATGTCCACGCAGAGACTTATAGCTCCAGGCTGCTTAGGTTTTGGCGCTATCACCAACGGTGAGACCCAGGGCGTAGGCCCATCTACCTTTTTAATGACTCCTTGGTCTTCAAGCAGTTGTAATTCCTTTTCGACGGCAGGCCGCAAGTGGAATGGCACCCGACGATGCCTCAGAGCCACAGGGATAACGCTCGGATCTCTGTGAAGTTTGACAGGCTTTCCTTTTAACCGCCCCAACCCCTCAAAGAGTTGCGGAAATTCACTGAGGAGGCGTTCTCCCTGAGAGTCATACACTTGACGTGCGAAGAATACCAGCTCTAAATCTTCTGCCGTGTGACACCCTAACAGAGTACCTCCATCTCCTGCTACCACATAGAACTTTGCCTTTGCTGACCGATCCCCACTGGTCACTGACACTTCCACAGTTCCTTTTAGAGGCAGAGGCTGTCGACCACCATAGTTGTATATCCTGGTGGAAGTCGGGGTAAGTGTTGGTATGGGGGTCAACTGCTAATATAGGGTCTCATCCATAACGTTGACTGAGGCTCCTGTGTCAATAAGTACTGATGTCAACGTGCCATTGACTTGTACATCACTCATGGGAGGCGGTCTCTTTTTTTGTTGCCTCCCGCCCGCGAATGAAATCACAAAAATGTCCTCTTCCTCAAAAACGGGGCTACATGACGCTGTGTGGTCTCTCACCTCCTCAGCACTCTTGGATACACTCCTGGCATTAGCATCCTTTCCCTTTTGATCCCCTTGCTTATTCTTCCTCGACCTGCACACTTTTGCAAAATGATTTGCTTTACCACAACGGTTGCAAGACTGTCCTTTTGCCGGGCATCCCATGTTAGCTCGGTGTTCGTAGCCACAGCTCCCACAAGCACGTTCACCGGGTCTGGCGAGGTTTGGCCTGCGCGGCATTGCCGGGCGTGCCTGAACAACATCTACCTGCTCTTCTTTCACTTGGACTGAACGGGTAGACGACGCTGCAGCTAACGACTGACCTCTCACAGCCGCCATTGCATCTGCCCGCACCGCAGACAGTTCATGGGACCGTGCAAGAATTTGAATTTTGTCAAGGGACATACCCTGCTGTCGAAGAATAAGCTTTCTTAAGGCATTGGACCTGCAACCCTGGATAATCTGAGCCCGGATCTCTTCTTGATGGTTGAGTCCCGTGCACGAACTCGCTAGCTTTCTTAAGTTTGAAACGTTCATAGTTGGAGTTAAGTTGAGGATCAAAGTGTCTATATAAAGCTGTTACAGCTGCATCAAAGTCAGATTTGTCCCCTGTGTCTGGGAGGGAATCAAACAGCTCTTGTAGTTCATCTCCACCCATCAGCAACATTAAAGACCTTCATACTGCTCCATCCATTTCCCTAGTGTCACAAAAATAGTTGTCTAGTCGATTTATCCATAGGCGCCATCTTGGCGCAGCAGTGGCCGGATCAATCAGTTGGCTAAACGGGGGTAACGATGTGACTGAAGAATGAACACTTATTTAACTGCGTCGGGAGCTGGGGATTTCCTGGTGGTGGTGGTGGTGGCACATTTGCATTTTCTTGCTGTGGAGCACTCATGTTGGCACTCTCCCAATACACTAGTTTAAAAGATTGAAGTTTTTTTTTTTTCTTTTTAAATTCTTGGTGCACTCCTTTATTATATATATTTTTTTAATTGTTCCTCTTTTGTTCTTTTTCCTTTCTGCTAATGTGTTTTATTATTATTGTCCTTTTCTTTTTTTTTTCATTCAGCTTGTTTTTTTTTTTTTTCCTCAGGCCTCTGCTGATCGGCTCTGATCTGGAGCCCCAGGATTCACACAGCTTCCGTGTCGATATGCAGGGACACGCCCCTTCACAAATTCTACCGATGAAGCCTCCAGGCTTTACACACGCGACCGGCGCTCACTGTTGCTGCTGCTAAGCAACAAAACGCCTGCATTTACCAGCGCTCCACTCCCGCGTGACAGCTCCCCTGGGGCGTGGGCGTGGCTCACCTCTCTCATTCTTCCCGGGCAGGAAGCCTGGCCGCAAGCTCGCCAGGCCGGAAATTAGGCGTTCGGGCTCTGCCGAGCCAGGAACATCGATCGCCTTCTTCACTGAGGCGAAACAGCGCCTCCGATGCCGTTTCCTCCGACGCCGCACCACACCCTCAACGGTAAATCAGCACCGAGGGGGGGAGACCCTCTCCTCGTTTCTTATTGTTTTTTTTTTCTTGTCGAACGCGGGGAATAGGAAAATCCCGCTCGTCGCCAATGTAGTGTCGCCCTTAGAGCACACCAATAACGAGACGGACACCGTGCTTGTATGCCAGCACACGAGGAACTGCGTCATCGCAGTTCCGACTTTATTTATACCCGTGCTCTTCGCCCCTCCCAGACACGCAGAGCACGCTACACATTAGAGGAGAGCCCGAATGGCTCTCCGAACGCTCTCTACAGATATATCTCATTTTCTCTTATCACATAAAGAGCCAGCTTCCTGCATGGTGAAAACACTTATGAGTCAGTGTTTTTAAGGACAAAACGTACAAGAATGAAGGATGCATTTTTTCCCAGTGTACTCCTTGCATGAACGTATGAGTCATAAAGTAAACAAAAAATTCTCTGATTTCAAAGCCAAAAGATAAATTATGCATCCCTGGCTAGAATACTTTAATGTTAAGTACAGGGGCCCGGAGAAACAGAGTTAACACATATAAACTTGCAATTACATTATTTTACTGGCTTCATTGAGAAATACATTTGTTGCATTCTTTGAAAGAAAGATAAGTCTATTTTGTTGTCTAAACACAGTACACTGAACCTGAACAAAACTATTTATAATCAAGATGGAAATGGTGCCTCAAATATATAATTAGATTGGTTTGTCAAAACAAAAAGCACACATTGTTTTGCGAATATTTTCTCAAAAAGTCACTTTTGACAAATTTGTATACTTTGGTCATGTGAGGGGAAAGGTTAAAGAGTGGGTGATGGTGCACACGGGATCATCACAAGGCGGATGCAACCTTGGACCCCCTCAAGGCAAGCTCCCATGCTTTAGATGAGAATATACAAGATGAATAGCTCACAG
Organism: Pleurodeles waltl; assembly: GCF_031143425.1. Taxonomy (NCBI): domain Eukaryota; kingdom Metazoa; phylum Chordata; class Amphibia; order Caudata; family Salamandridae; genus Pleurodeles; species Pleurodeles waltl. The sequence continues at coordinate 448,570,798 of NC_090446.1, forward strand.
TAAAATGAAGATTTAGAGATCTAACCACGACCTTGTGATTTCAGTCTTCCTAGTGGAGCTGCTTTGCAGAAGCCAGTCAGGCCAATTTTGTGTGAGCAGTTAGGCACATTTTGTGTAAGCAACGCGAGTGCTTATTTCATGAAAAAAAAAAAGAAAAAAAAAAAAAAAAGAGTGCCGGTGCCCAAAGCTCTTCTCCAAAGCCCGACCAGCTCTATTAAATGTCAGTACTCCGAATACCAAACATGAGTAGTCTTAAATCCAACTCATGCCTCTTTAATCCACTACCAGATATCCCGTGCACCTTTATCTCCCTCTTGCAGGTTCTTGTTTCTCCGTTTATGACCGTTTTCCATTTTCTTGCTTTGTTTGTTTTCCCTCTCTTGTTCTCAGTAACGTCTAATACAGAAAAATAATTACAGGCAATGGCGTAACACTAGCTTGCGCAGCCCCTGCAGAGCGTGGGGCACCAAACTTCAGGGGGCCCCGTCAGCAGCACACAGTAATGCACTGTACACTGGGCGGCACTGAGCACAGGCTCCTGACTGGGTTGGCGAGGGCTGAGTGGGTCACCTCCAGGTGAAGGGGGAGCCCTTCCAGTTTCATTACACCACTAAGAACCTGTTCCCAATATGAGTGCCAGTGGTCCCCACTAGCAACAACAAGCTCAAATTAAGCACTGGATGGGGCTTCCTACAAAAAGCAGTCCTGCAGTATGTGGATGGTGTCCTAGCGATGACACTATATAATTTCCTCCTCTAGTTCAGTGCTTTAAATGGGCAGGTGCTGTCTGGTACTGAGTACCTGCACTTCTTTCATTTGAAAGGGACAGTACCTGCACTTCTCAGCACTGCTGCAATACATTAAATTGAAGAGTACTGGCACTTATCAGAAGCACATAGATACTTTAAACTTAGAGAGGGTACCTGCACTTCTATATTTCCATTTAAAGCACTGCTCTAGTTCAATACACATTGGTAAAGCCAAACATTTGCTGTTGCTCGAATATGAGAAAGTAGCCTCATTCGAGCATGGTTACTGCCATTTTTGGCCTGTTTGTCAGTGTCTGTCAGTGAGTTTTTACTGTCTCACTGGGCTCCTGCTAGCCAGGACCCTAGTGCTCATAGTTTGTGGCCTATATGTCAGTATGCTTGACTGTGTCACTGGAGTCTTGCTAATCAGAACTCCAGTGCTTTTGCTCTCTCTGGTTCCAAATTTGTACTTACATACTGGTAACCTCGTATACCACTCCAAATTGGCATACTGGACCACCCTTATAAGTCCCTAGTATATAGTACCTAGGTACCCAGGGCATTGGGGTTCCAGGAGATCCTTATGGGCTGCAGCATTTATCTTGGCACCCTTAAGGAGCTCATCCAAACACTTCTTCACGACTGCCATTGCAGCCTGAGTGAAATAGTGTAAGCACTATTTCACAGACATTTTCACTGCACCAGGTCACTTATAAGTCACCTATATATCCAACCTTCAGACCCTGAAGGCTAGGTGCATAGTACCTGTGTGTGAGGGCACCCCTGCACTAGCAGAGATGCCCCCACGTCGTCCAAGCCCATTTTCCAGGACTTTGTGAGTGCGGGGACGCCATTATAAGTGTGCTCTACATATAGGTCAATACATATATGTAGCTTCACACTGGTAACTCCGAATATAGCCATGTGAGATGTCTATGAACAGGAAATTGTACCCCCAATCTGATTCTGGTATGGGGGGGCAATTCCATGCACCCTGGGGGCTCCACCATGGACCCCCAGTACTGCCATACCAATCTTCTAAGGGTATCACTGCAGCCCCAGTTGCTGCCACCTCACAGAATGAGCTTCTGCCCTCCTGGGGCTTGAGCAGCTCAATCCCAGAGCCTCTGGAAGTGTTGTGAAGGGCACAGATGGTGCCCTCCTTGCATAATCCAGTCTACACCGGTTCAGGGACCCCCAGTCCCTGCTCTGACACAAAACTGGACAAAGAAAAGGCCACTCCCCTGTCCATCACCACCCCAGGGTGGTGCCCAGAGCTCCTCCAGAGTGTCCCTGGGTTCTACCATCTTGTTTTTAGGATGGTGAGGGAACACTGGGAGCATCTGAGTGGCCAGTGCCAGCAGGTAACATCCGAGACCACTTCTGATAGGTGCATACCTGGTTAGGTGACCAATCTGAGGGCTATTTAGGGTCTCTCCTGTAGCTGTTTTCTCAGATTCGTTTTGAAAGACTCTACTAGGACTCCTCTGCATCCTCTGCTTCAGCTTCTGACCACTGGATCAACCACAGACTTCTCCAGGGACGTTTTAACTGCAACAAAGTATCCAAAAAGGCTACTGCAACTCTAACTTCAGCTCCTGCCAGCAACTGCAGGTGTTTCCAGGTTGTGCACGCTCTGAGGATTGCCTTTCTTCATTCTGCACTCAGCAGGCACCTCTCTGCAACAGCAACTGGTATTCTGGGACTCCTCTCCTGTCGACGAGGGTGATCCCTGGAACACAGGTGTTGGACTGAAGTGATCCTGACTGTCCAAAGGTCCAGCTGTCTAAATTTGGTGGAGGTAAGGGCTTGCCTCCCCGAGCCAGACAGTACCCCTGTGCACTGTGTATTCTGCAGCTCCGAGGGCTTCTGTGTGCTTCTTCCCAAAATCCTTCATGCACAGCGTAGCTCAGATCCCTAGCACTCTATTCCTAGATGCTCAGCTCCCTGAGTTGTTCTCCGGTGGCGTGGGATCCCTTTGCGTAGTGCTGCGACGACCGCATTTTGCAACTCCTTTGTCCCCATGTTCTGGGACTCCTGTGGGGTCTGCTTGGTCTTCTGAGGGTTCTCTAAAGTGCTGAGAGCTCCCTCTGTCTCCTCAGTCCTAGTTGAGACTCCTAGGTCCCTCCTGGGCCCAGGTAGTGCCTTGGCCCGCCAACGGCAACATTTGTGCGAGCCAAGGCTTGTTGGCGGAATCCAACTACAAAAAACAGCCTGCATCCAACGACTCAACGTGGGACATCACTTGCACCAAACAAGAACCCGTAGCTGTCTTCTTTCTGGCTTTTTCTTCCAACCGGAGAATCCGCTTTTGCACCTTCATCTGGGTTAGCAGGGGCCCCTGTTCTTCCTGGACTCTTCATCGACTTCTGCACTTGGTCTCCTCTCTCCACAGGTCTTCAGGTCCAGGAATCCATTGTTGGTATCCTGCAGTCTTGCTTGGTTTTGCATAATCCTTCGCCACCACTTCTAGTGTGTCCTGAGGAAACTGGCTCTACTTTACTCAGGTTTTCCTGGGTTCTGGGGTGGGGTATTTTACTTACTTTTAGTGTTTTCTTACACTCCCAGCACCCCTCTACACACTACACTTGCCTAGGGGGGGGGAACAGACATTCGCATTTCACTAATATAGGATATGGATTGTGATGCCCCTAGGCCCATTGCAACCTATTGTGTTTTTCACTGTTTGCACTATTGTATGAACGTGTACTTACCTGATTTTGGTTACTAGTGTATATATTGGGTATAATACTTACCTCCAAAGGGAGTATAGCCTCTAAGATATTTTTGGCCTTGTGCCACTAAAATAAAGTACCTTTATTTTTGGTAACACTCAGTATTGTCTTTCTTATGTAAAAGTACTGTGTTACTATAGTGGTATTGCAAGAGTTTCGCATGTCTCCTAGTTCAGCCTTGGCTGCTCTGCTACAGCTACCTCTAGACATCCTAAGCTGCTAGACACTGCCAACATTTCACTAAGGTGGACCAGTGGACCTGGTATAAGGTGTAAGTACCTCTGGTACCCCCTACAAACCAGGCCAGCTTCTCACAACAAAACATTTTAGTGCTCACAAATGCACCCACAGGGAAAAAAAGGTAGGACAGAGAAGTTGGAGTGTTCATCTTGGGGCGATAAAGATATCATTACTGTATATTTAACATACACTTTTCACATTTGCTGGTGGGCCACTTTCATGGAACCTTAATGTCTTCGAACGCCTTGTGTGCGTCGGGAGTCCACTCCCAGCGGCGTTGTCCTTTAGTGAGTTGTTGAAGAGGCTCTGACATGGTGGCAAGCTGTGGTATAAACCTCCCACAATACGTGGCCATCCCCAAGAAGCTGCGGACTTCCGGTGGGATTTTGGGGAGTTGGGGCTTGACGAAACGCTTCAGTGTCTCTCCCTTCGAATGGCTTTATTAGGCAAGCGCATGTCCACGCAGAGACTTATAGCTCCAGGCTGCTTAGGTTTTGGCGCTATCACCAACGGTGAGACCCAGGGCGTAGGCCCATCTACCTTTTCAATGACTCCTTGGTCTTCAAGCAGTTGTAATTCCTTTTCGACGGTAGGCCGCAAGTGGAATGGCACCCGACGATGCCTCAGAGCCACAGGGATAACGCTCGGATCTCTGTGAAGTTTGACAGGCTTTCCTTTTAACCGCCCCAACCCCTCAAAGAGTTGCGGAAATTCACTGAGGAGGCGTTCCCCCTGAGAGTCATACACTTGACGTGCGAAGAATACCAGCTCTAAATCTTCTGCCGTGTGACACCCTAACAGAGTACCTCGATCTCCTGCTACCACATAGAACTTTGCCTTTGCTGACCGATCCCCACTGGTCACTGACACTTCCACAGTTCCTTTTAGAGGCAGAGGCTGTCGTCCACCATAGTTGTATATCCTGGTGGAAGTCGGGGTAAGTGGTGGTATGGGGGTCAACTGCTGATATAGGGTCTCATCCATAACGTTGACTGAGGCTCCTGTGTCAATAAGTACTGATGTCAACGTGGCATTGACTTGTACATCACTCATGGGAGGCGGTCTCTTTTTTTGTTGCCTCCCGCCCGCGAATGAAATCACAAAAATGTCCTCTTCCTCAAAAACGGGGCTACATGACGCTGTGTGGTCTCTCACCTCCTCAGCACTCTTGGATACACTGCTGGCATTAGCATCCTTTCCCTTTTGATCCCCTTGCTTATTCTTCCTCAACCTGCACACTTTTGCAAAATGATTTGCTTTACCACAACGGTTGCAAGACTGTCCTTTTGCCGGGCATCCCATGTTAGCTCGGTGTTCGTAGCCACAGCTCCCACAAGGACGTTCACTGGGTCTGGCGAGGTTTGGCCTCTGCGGCATTGCCGGGCGTGCCTGAACAACATCTACCTGCTCTTCTTTCACTTGGACTGAACGGGTAGACGACGCTGCAGCTAACGACTGACCTCTCACAGCCGCCATTGCATCTGCCTGCACCGCAGACAGTTCATGGGACCGTGCAAGAATTAGAATTTTGTCAAGGGACATACCCTGCTGTCGAAGAATAAGCTTTCTTAAGGCATTGGACCTGCAACCCTAGATAATCAGAGCCCGGATCTCTTCTTGATGGTTGAGTCCCGTGCACGAACTCGCTAGCTTTCTTAAGTTTGAAACGTTCATAGTTGGAGTTAAGTTGAGGATCAAAGTGTCTATTTAAAGCTGTTACAGCTGGATCAAAGTCAGATTTGTCCCCTGTGTCTGGGAGGGAATCAAACAGCTCTTGTAGTTCATCTCCGCCCATCAGCAACATTAAAGACCTTCATACTGCTCCATCCATTTCCCTAGTGTCACAAAAATAGTTGTCTAGTCGATTTATCCATAGGCGCCATCTTGGCGCAGCAGTGGCCGGATCAATCAGTTGGCTAAACGGGGGTAACGATGTGACTGAAGAATGAACACTTATTTAACTGCGCCGGGAGCTGGGGATTTCCTGGTGGTGGTGGCACATTTGCATTTTCTTGCTGTGGAGCACTCATGTTGGCACTCTCCCAATACACTAGTTTAAAAGATTGAAGTTTTTTTTTTCTTTCTTTTTTAATTCTTGGTGCACTCCTTTATTATATATATTTTGTTAATTGTTCCTCTTTTGTTCTTTTTCCTTTCTGCTAATGTGTTTTATTATTATTGTCCTTTTCTTTTTTTTTTCATTCAGCTTGTTTTTTTTTTTTTCCTCAGGCCTCTGCTGATCGGCTCTGATCTGGAGCCCCAGGATTCACACAGCCTCCGTGTCGATATGCAGGGACACGCCCCTTCACAAATTCTACAGATGAAGCCTCCAGGCTTCACACACGCGACCGGTGCTCACTGTTGCTGCTGCTAAGCAACAAAACGCCTGCATTTACCAGCGCTCCGCTCCCGCGTGACAGCTCCCCTGGGGCGTGGGCGTGGCTCACCTCTCTCATTCTTCCCGGGCAGGAAGCCTGGCCGCAAGCTCTCCAGGCCGGAAATTAGGCGTTCGGGCTCCGCCGAGCCAGGAACATCGATCGCCTTCTTCACTGAGGCGAAACAGAGCCTCCGACGCCGTTTCCTCCGACGCCGCACCACACCCTCAACGGTAAATCAGCACCGAGGGGGGGAGACCCTCTCCTCGTTTCTTATTGTTTTTTTTTTCTTGTCGAACACGGGGAATAGGAAAATCCCGCTCGTCGCCAATGTAGTGTCGCCCTTAGAGCACACCAATAACGAGACGGACACCGTGCTTGTATGCCAGCACACGAGGAACTGCGTCATCGCAGTTCCGACTTTATTTATACCCGTGCTCTTCGCCCCTCCCGGACACGCAGAGCACGCTACACATTAGAGGAGAGCCTGAATGGCTCTCCGAACGCTCTCTACAGATATATCTCATTTTCTCTTATTACATAAAGAGCCAGCTTCCTGCATGGTGAAAACACTTATGAGTCGGTGTTTTTAAGGACAAAACGTACAAGAATGAAGGATGCATTTTTTCCCAGTGTACTCCTTGCATGAACGTATGAGTCATAAAGTAAACAAAAAATCCTCTGATTTCAAAGCCAAAAGATAAATTATGCATCCCTGGCTAGAATACTTTAATGTTAAGTACAGGGGCCCGGAGAAACAGAGTTAACACATATAAACTTGCAATTACATTATTTTACTGGCTTCTTTGAGAAATACATTTGTTGCATTCTTTGAAAGAAAGATAAGTCTATTTTGTTGTCTAAACACAGTACACTGAACCTGAACAAAACTATTTATAATCAAGATGGAAATGGTGCCTCAAATATATAATCAGATTGGTTTGTCAAAACAAAAAGCACACATTGTTTTGCGAATATTTTCTCAAAAAGTCACTTTTGACAAATTTGTATACTTTGGTCATGTGAGGGGAAAGGTTAAAGAGTGGGTGATGGTGCACACGGGATCATCACAAGGCGGATGCAACCTCGGACCCCCTCAAGGCAAGCTCCCATGCTTTAGATGAGAATATACAAGATGAATAGCTCACAGTAAAATGAAGATTTAGAGATCTAACCACGACCTTGTGATTTCAGTCTTCGTAGTGGAGCTGCTTTGCAGAAGCCAGTCAGGCCAATTTTGTGTGAGCAGTTAGGCACATTTTGTGTAAGCAAGGCAAGTGCTTATTTCATGAAAAGGAAAAAAAAAAAAAAAGAGTGCCGGTGCCCAAAGCTCTTCTCCAAAGCCCGACCAGCTCTATTAAATGTCAGTGCTCCGAATACCAAACATGAGTAGTCTTAAATCCAACTCATGCCTCTTTAATCCACTACCAGATATCCCGTGCACCTTTATCTCCCTCTTGCAGGTTCTTGTTTCTCCGTTTATGACCGTTTTCCATTTTCCTGCTTTGTTTGTTTTCCCTCTCTTGTTCTCAGTAACGTCTAATACAGAAAAATAATTACAGGCAATGGCGTAACACTAGCTTGCGCAGCCCCTGCAGAGCGTGGGGCACCAAACTTCAGGGGGCCCCGTCAGCAGCACACAGTAATGCACTGTATACTGGGCGGCACTGAGCACAGGCTCCTGACTGGGTTGGCGAGGGCTGAGTGGGTCACCTCCAAGTGAAGGGGGAGCCCTTCCAGTTTCATTACACCACTAAGAACCTGTTCCCAATATGAGTGCCAGTGGTCCCCACTAGCAACAACAAGCTCAAATTAAGCACTGGATGGGGCTTCCTACAAAAAGCAGTCCTGCAGTAAGTGGATGGTGTCCTAGCGATGACAATATATGATTTCCTCCTCTAGTTCAGTGCTTTAAATGGGCAGGTGCTGTCTGGTACTGAGTACCTGCACTTCTTTCATTTGAAAGGGACAGTACCTGCACTTCTCAGCACTGCTGCAATACATTAAATTGAAGAGTACTGGCACTTATCAGAAGCACATAGATACTTTAAACTTAGAGTGGGTACCTGCACTTCTATATTTCCATTTAAAGCACTGCTCTAGTTCAATACACATTGGTAAAGCCAAACATTTGCTGTTGCTCAAATTTGAGAAAGTAGCCTCATTCGAGCATGGTTACCGCCATTTTTGGCCTGTTTGTCAGTGTCTGTCAGTGAGTTTTTACTGTCTCACTGGGCTCCTGCTAGCCAGGACCCTAGTGCTCATAGTTTGTGGCCTATATGTCTGTATGCTTGACTGTGTCACTGGAGTCTTGCTAATCAGAACTCAAGTGCTTTTGCTCTCTCTGGTTCCAAATTTGTACTTACATACTGGTAACCTCGTATACCACTCCAAATTGGCATACTGGACCACCCTTATAAGTCCCTAGTATATAGTACCTACGTACCCAGGGCATTGGGGTTCCAGGAAATCCTTATGGGCTGCAGCATTTATCTTGGCACCCTTAAGGAGCTCATCCAAACACTTCTTCACGACTGCCATTGCAGCCTGAGTGAAATAGTGTAAGCACTATTTCACAGACATTTTCACTGCACCAGGTCACTTATAAGTCACCTATATATCCAACCTTCAGACCCTGAAGGCTAGGTGCATAGTACCTGTGTGTGAGGGCACCCCTGCACTAGCAGAGATGCCCCCACGTCGTCCAAGCCCATTTTCCAGGACTTCGTGAGTGCGGGGACGCCATTATAAGTGTGCTCTACATATAGGTCAATACATATATGTAGCTTCACACTGGTAACTCCGAATATAGCCATGTGAGATGTCTATGAACAGGAAATTGTACCCCCAATCTGATTCTGGTATGGGGGGGGCAATTCCATGCACCCTGGGGACTCCACCATGGACCCCCAGTACTGCCATACCAATCTTCTAAGGGTATCACTGCAGCCCCAGTTGCTGCCACCTCACAGAATGAGCTTCTGCCCTCCTGGGGCTTGAGCAGCTCAATCCCAGAGCCTCTGGAAGTGTTGTGAAGGGCACAGATGGTGCCCTCCTTGCATAATCCAGTCTACACCGGTTCAGGGACCCCCAGTCCCTGCTCTGACACAAAACTGGACAAAGAAAAGGGGAGTGGCCACTCCCCTGTCCATCACCACCCCAGGGTGGTGCCCAGAGCTCCTCCAGAGTGTCCCTGGGTTCTACCATCTTGTTTTTAGGATGGTGAGGGAACACTGGGAGCATCTGAGTGGCCAGTGCCAGCAGGTAACATCCGAGACCACTTCTGATAGGTGCATACCTGGTTAGGTGACCAATCTGAGGGCTATTTAGGGTCTCTCCTGTAGCTGTTTCCTCAGATTCGTTTTGAAAGACTCTACTAGGACTCCTCTGCATCCTCTGCTTCAGCTTCTGACCATTGGATCAACCACAGACTTCTCCAGGAACGTTTTAACTGCAACAAAGTATCCAAAAAGGCTACTGCAACTCTAACTTCAGCTCCTGCCAGCAACTGCAGATGTTTCCAGGTTGTGCACGCTCTGAGGATTGCCTTTCTTCATTCTGCACTCAGCAGGCACCTCTCTGCAACAGCAACTGGTACTCTGGGACTCCTCTCCTGTCGACGAGGGTGATCCCTGGAACACAGGTGTTGGACTGAAGTGATCCTGACTGTCCAAAGGTCCAGCTGTCTAAATTTGGTGGAGGTAAGGGCTTGCCTCCTCGAGCCAGACAGTACCCCTGTGCACTGTGTATTCTGCAGCTTCGAGGGCTTCTGTGTGCTTCTTCCCAAAATCCTTCATGCACAGCGTAGCTCAGGTCCCTAGCACTCTATTCCTAGACGCTCAGCTCCCTGAGTTGTTCTCCGGTGGCGTGGGATCCCTTTGCGTAGTGCTGCGACGACCGCATTTTGCAACTCCTTTGTCCCCATGTCCTGGGACTCCTGTGGGGTCTGCTTGGTCTTCTGAGGGTTCTCTAAAGTGCTGAGAGCCCCCTCTGTCTCCTCAGTCCGAGTTGAGACTCCTAGGTCCCTCCTGGGCCCAGGTAGTGCCTTGTCCCACCAACGGCAACATTTGTGCGAGCCAAGGCTTGTTGGCGGAATCCAACTACAAAAAACAGCCTGCATCCAACGACTCAACGTGGGACATCTCTTGCACCAAACAAGAACCCGTAGCTGTCTTCTTTCTGGCTTTTTCTTCCAACCGGAGAATCCGCTTTTGCACCTTCATCTGGGTTAGCATGGGCCCCTGTTCTTCCTGGACTCTTCATCGACTTCTGCACTTGGTCTCCTCTCTCCACAGGTCTTCAGGTCCAGGAATCCATTGTTGGTATCCTGCAGTCTTGCTTGGTTTTGCATAATCCTTCGCCACCACTTCTAGTGTGTCCTGAGGAAACTGGCTCTACTTTACTCAGGTTTTCCTGGGTTCTGGGGTGGGGTATTTTACTTACTTTTAGTGTTTTCTTACACTCCCAGCACCCCTCTACACACTACACTTGCCTAGGGGGGGGAACAGACATTCGCATTTCACTAATATAGGATATGGATTGTGCTGCCCCTAGGCCCATTGCAACCTATTGTGTTTTTCACTGTTTGCACTATTGTATGAACGTGTACTTACCTGATTTTGGTTACTAGTGTATATATTGGGTATAATACTTACCTCCAAAGGGAGTATAGCCTCTAAGATATTTTTGGCCTTGTGCCACTAAAATAAAGTACCTTTATTTTTGGTAACACTCAGTATTGTCTTTCTTATGTAAAAGTACTGTGTTACTATAGTGGTATTGCAAGAGTTTTGCATGTCTCCTAGTTCAGCCTTGGCTGCTCTGCTACAGCTACCTCTAGACATCCTAAGCTGCTAGACACTGCCAACATTTCACTAAGGTGGACCAGTGGACCTGGTATAAGGTGTAAGTACCTCTGGTACCCCCTACAAACCAGGCCAGCTTCTCACAACAAAACATTTTAGTGCTCACAAATGCACCCACAGGGAAAAAAAGGTAGGACAGAGAAGTTGGAGTGTTCATCTTGGGGCGATAAAGATATCATTACTGTTTATTTAACATACACTTTTCACATTTGCTGGTGGGCCACTTTCATGGAACCACCAATTACAATAATAAAATAACATATAGAGACTTGCTCTTGTGGTCCACTTTTTATTAAGCACACTCTATTTTTGTGGATGAAGTTGGTATAAGTTAATGTCTGTTATAGACATCAGTGTGCAATCTGTAAATCATTAATATGAATCCAGGCAGATCCACTCAGCTTTTTATACTTCCAAAATCAATAAGAAATTCTCGGTTAGTGGACGCCACCAAACAATTTGCCACATACTCTACCCATGCTGTGCATTATTTCACAATCTAGAGGGTGGGTCCAGAAATGTTTTGTTGTTTTCTCTCTCTTTTTTTGTTGTGGATGTTGTCAACCACATTAAGCCCACCCCTTTTGTGACGTCAGATGGTGCCCCAGACGCACCTGGGTGTGCTAGCCATCTTCAGATTATTTTTACCCCTCACTTGGTTGCTTCATCTCCCATTTCTGGAAAGGTCGGTGGGTCGCATGCGAATCTAGAAACATTTTCAAGCTGCAAAATTACTCCTATTGGTAAGTAATCATTTAGTTTTGCAGCATGAATCCTTTTCTGGATTCACATGCTGTGCATTAGATTACATAGCGGTATCCCGCCCCTTCGGTTGGTTGGGTTGAAATGAGGAAGTGTTGGCAAACTGGTGTTGTAGTACTGTCTATTTCACCTTTGCCTCCTCATTCATCTGAATGTCCACACAATAGTGTTTAGTGGAGGTGTGTGGCAATGCCTAGGTTGCTGCTGTGCAGAATTTGCTGATGGGTACATTCCCTAGGAGCGCAAGTGTAGTGCCTTTTTCCTTGTTGAGTGTGCTCTGGGGCGCACAGGTAATATTTGTCCCCACTCTGGAGTAGCAGGTCTGTAAAGTGACCACTATCCCTCATGCAATAGCTCCTTTGGTCTATGGTGATCCCTTGCTTACCCTGCCTAAGGAGACAAGTAATTGGTTTCCTTTACAAAACTTCTTTCCTGTACGTAGTATACTGATGCTCTCCATACATCCAGGGTCTAAAGGGCTCTTTCAGCCTGTGTCTTTGGCCCTTGGAAGAAAGCTGGTAGCTATACGATTAGGTTGACATGGAATTGGGTCACTACCTGGGGTACGAACTGTGGATTGGTTCTGAGGACCACCTTGTTTTTGTGGATTTCCAGGCATGGTTCTTGTATTGTCAGTGCTTGTCCCTGCTGACTCTGCTTAGGGATGTGATCGCTATTAGAAAGGTTGCTTTCAGAGTTAGTGACTTTAGATCAGAATTGTACAAAGGCTCAAAGGGTTCTGTCATCAATTGCATAGTTCAACTCTCTTAGAGCTTTCCAAGAATCTCTTCACCACTGGGAATGTGAAGAGACTGTTACCTGATGTACCTTTGATATAAGCTATTTTGTTGTTGTTGCTAGGTGTACCTTTAACAATGCCTAGATAGCCTCCTGTCCAACAGATGAGTGAGGTATGTTAATACCATTTCCTGTTCTGTCCTGATTTGCATTCTCCTGTTGTCTGTACACCAATGGATTTATCCATTGCACTTTTTTTGTATAGCATTTTCTTGTGCTTGGTTTTCTAACATTTTGAAGGATTTTCATCGCTCTGGAGGGTTGGTGTAGGTTACTGAATTCTAGGTATTCAGGAGGCATGCCGCTATGCTAAGTGCAGCTGGTTCCGATTATATACTCTTCCGTTTTGCACTACTAGCCGGTCTTGTTATGTTTTGATTGGGATCACTTGGCATTTGGACATTTCCAGTAGGTCAGAGTACCAGGTTTGTCTGGCCCACTGTGGGGCTAAGAGGATGAGCACTGTCCCTGGTTGTCTGGCCTTGTCTAGTACCCTTCGGATCAGGTCAATCAGTGGAAAGGCATATGCAAATTTCCCTGACCAGTTTACTGACAGGACATTTTCTTTGATTGGCGGTGTGAGACCCTGGAAATGAAGTTTTGACATTTTGCGTTTTTTGGGGTTGCAAACAGGTCTATGCTTGATCTGCCCCGGACTTTGGAAATCTTTCCAGCGTTGCGTTTCATCTGCCATTCATGGAAGGTACTGTCCTACCTCCTCAGTCTGTCTGCCTCCGTATTTTGTTTTCCTGGTAGGTGAACTGTCTGCAGTGTGACCTGCCTTTGAATCGGCCACCTCCATTTCTCCTGAGCTAGTTTAGAAAGGGTGAAGGATTTTGTTCCACCCTGTTTGTTGAGGCAGAGCATGGTTGTCATGCTGTCCGTTTGGATCAGTACAGTCTGACCTACTATGTGCACCTGGAAAGATTTCAAGGCAAGAAAGACTGTCTTTATCTTTAGGTAATCTACATGTTTCACTGCATACATGTTGTTCCATAGTCCTCTGACCTTGAGGTTCTCCAGTGTGCGCTCCCCAACCCTTATGGGATGTGTCTGTTGTTATGGTCTCTGTGGGAGCTGGTGTCCTGAATGGTCTCCTAATGTTTACCTTTTTGTCCTGTTTTTGCTATTCTATTTCCTTCTTTACCTTTGCTGTGACAACCACTAGATCCTCCCAGCTCCCTGTGGCGTAGGACCATCTTCTGCAAATCTGTTCTTGAATGGAGCACACATGTAATCTCACATGTGGTATTAGTGGGTTGCATTGAGTTTATGGGTGCTCCCATGAACATCTTCACCTGTTCCAGCTGTGGTGAAAACGTTGTGTGGTTTATTGTGAACCTGAGGCATTACAACATTGCCATAACTGTATGTCCTTGTGGCACATTTCCCTTGATTGTGCTTTTACTAGCCAACTCTCTGTGTATGGATAAACATGGATTCTTTGTCTATTTAGGTGGGCTCCTACCGCGGCCAGAGACTTTGTGAAGTCTCTTGGTGTTGATTTTATTCTAAAGGGTAACATCCTGAACTAGTAAAGCACCTTGTCTAAGATGAATCTGTGATGATTTGTGCTCCTGGTTCTTAGGTACCTGTAGGTAGGCATCCTTTAGCTCTAAGGTGGCCATGAAATCTCCTCTCATTAGGAGTCATATTACTCCTTGCACTGTTGTCATCGAAGTATTGTATTCATATGAACTTGTTTAGAAATCTGAGGTCTGGTATTGGTCTTTTGTGTTAGGTCTTCTTTTGGCACGAGAAAGTAGGGGGAGTAGATTCCATTGTTTTTCTCCTCTGCTAGGACCTTTTCTATGGCCCTTTCTTGGAAGAGCTCTTTGACCACTTTTCTGAAATGTATGACTTCCTGTCCCTTTATGTTTGTTGGCTTCGGGGGCATGTGTGGAGGTTTCTTGATTAGTTCTAGACACTATCCATGATGTATTATGTTCAATACTTAGTTGTCCAATGTAATTGACTTCCACTCCTTCAAGAATCCTCCCATCCAGCCCCCTCCAAGAGTGTTACAGGTGGGGATGGACGCAGCATGAGTCACTTGCCTGTTGATGCTCCCCCCCTCTGGGAGGTTGGCCTCTTCTTGTTCTTCCTTGAAAGGGCTGTTTCACCAGGTGTTGTCACTGTTAGTGGGTTGTTGTGAGATCTGATGTGTGCTGCTTTGGGGCTGCTGCCCTGATGTAAATGCCACCCTGCATGTGGGCCTTCTGTTTACGATTCCTTCTCTCCGGAAGGAACCTCTGAATTGGAGTTCCCCAATGGTCTTTGCCATATCAATATCCTTCTTTATTTTATGAAGGGTATCATCTGCTGCCTGCCCAAACTGGGCATCACCTGTGAAGGGCATGATGATGACTGAGGCTTGTACCTTCACTTTGAAGCCGGATACCTTGAGCCAGGCGTGTCTTCTCAGTGCTGTCCCCATGCACATCTGCCTACTGGCTGTATCTGCTGCCACCAGTTAGGACTTAAGGCAGGTATGGGCAATGTTCTTGCGTTCCTGGATCACTGTGTTGGCCCTTTTGCGGTATTCCTCTGGTAGGTGCTGCATTAGGCCCTCTATTTCATTCCACTGCTGGTGGCCGTATCAGTTCATGAGAGCCGTCTTTCATCCCACCAAGTCAAGCCTTGTGCTTTTCCTTTCTGGAGGAGGCCCTGTGGATATGCGGACACTGTTTCTCTTCCTTGCGGAGGAGACAATGATTGGGTCTGCAGAGATGTTGCCCTTTACGTATTTCGGGTCCTGAGTGGAAGGCTTGAATTTCTTCTCTACTCTAGGTGTTATAGCTCTTGCAGTGGCCGATTCACAGAAGGTCTCCTTTCCTTGGTAAAGAGTACTAGAGAGCATGGCTAGATATTTCTCCTTTTGTGAGGGCTTTAATGTCTCAAGTAGGAAGCATGGGTCCTCTTTCTCCTCCTCTAGTTGCATCCCACAGGTGTCTGCAGCTCTATTGACTGTTGTAAAGGGGTATGTCATTGGGTGGTGAAGGCCTCGAAAGTTAGCTGTCCACCCCTTTTGTGACCTCAGATGATGCCCCAGACGCACCTGGGTGTGCTAGCCATCTTCAGATTATTTTTACCCCTCAGTTGGTTGCTTCATCTCCCATTTCTGGAAAGGTCGGTGGGTCGCATGTGAATCTAGAAACATTTTCAAGCTGCAAAATTACTCCTATTGGTAAGTAATCATTTAGTTTTGCAGCATGAATCCTTTTCTGGATTCACATGCTGTGCATTAGGTTACATAGCGGTATCCCGCCCCTTAGGTTGGTTGGGTTGAAATGAGGAAATGTTGGCAAACTGGTGTTGTAGTACTGTCTGTTTCACCTTTGCCTCCTCATTCATCTGAATGTCCACACAATAGTGTTTAGTGGAGATGTGTGGCAATGCCTAGGTTGCTGCTGTGCAGAATTTGCTGATGGGTACGTTCCCTAGGAGCGCAAGTGTAGTGCCTTTTTCCTTGTTGAGTGTGCTCTGGGGCGCACAGGTAATATTTGCCCCCACTCTGGAGTAGCAGGACTGTAAAGTGTCCACTATCCTTCATGCAATAGTTCCTTTGGTCTATGGTGATCCCTTGCTTACCCTGCCTAAGGAGACAAGTAATTGGTTTCCTTTACGAAACTTCTTTGTTTCCTGTAGGTAGTATACTGATGCTCTCCATACATCCAGGGTCTAAAGGGCTCTTTCAGCCTGTGTCTTTGGCTCTTGGAAGAAAGCTGGTAGTTTTACGATTATGTTGACATGGAATTGGGTCACTACCTTGGGTATGATCTGTGGATTGGTTCTGAGGGCCACCTTGTTTTTGTGGATTTCCAGGCATGGTTCTTGTATTGTCAGCGCTTGTACCCTGCTGACTCTGCTTAGGGATGTGTTTGCTATTAGAAATGTTTTCAGAGTTAGTGACTTTAGATCAGATTTGTACAAAGGCTCAAAGGGTTCTGTCATCAATTGCATAGTTCAACTCTCTTAGAGCTTTGCAAGAGTCTCTTCACCGCTGGGAATGTGAAGAGACTGTTACCTGATGTACCTTTGATATAAGCTATTTTTTTGTTGTTGCTCGGTGTACCTTTAACAATGCCTAGATTGGCTCTGTCCAACAGATGAGTGAGGTATGGTAATACCATTTCCTGTTCTGCCCTGATTTGCATTCTCCTGTTGTCTGTACACCAATGGATTTATCCATTGCACTTTTTTTGTATAGCATTTTCTTGTGCTTGGTTTTCTAACATGTTGAAGGATTTTCATCGCTCTGGATGGTTGGTGTAGGTTACCGGATTCTAGGTATTCAGGAGGCATGCCCCTATGCTAAGTGCAGCTGGTTCCGATGATATACACTTCAGTTTTGCACTATTAGCCGGTCTTGTTATGTTTTGATTGGGATTACTTGGCATTTGGACATTTCCAGAAAGGTCAGAGTACCAGGTTTGTCTGGCCCACTGTGGGGCTATGAGGATGAGCACTGTCCCTGGTTGTCTGGCCTTGTCTAGTACCCTTCGGATCAGGTCAATCAGTGGAAAGGCATATGCAAATTTCCCTGACCAGTTTACTGACAGGGCATTTTCTTTGATTGGCGGTTTGGAACCCTGGAAGTGAAGTGTTGACTTTTGCATTTTTTGGGGTTGCAAACAGGTCTATGCTTGATCTGCCCCGGACTTTGAAAATCTTTTCCAGCGTTGCGTTTCATCTGCCATTCATGGAAGGTACTGTCCTACCTCCTCAGTCTGTCTGCCTCTGTATTTTGTTTTCCTGGTAGGTGAACTGTCTGTAGTGTGACCTGACTTTGAATCACCCACCTCCATTTCTCCTGAGCTAGTTTGGAAAGGGTGAAGGATTTTGTTCCACCCTGTTTGTTGAGGCAGAGCATGGTTGTCATGCTGTCCGTTTGGATCAGTACAGTCTGACCTACTATGTGCACCTGGAAAGATTTCAAGGCAAGAAAGACTGTCTTTATCTTTAGGTAATCTACATGTTTCACTGCATACATGTTGTTCCATAGTCCTCTGACCTTGAGGTTCTCCAGTGTGCGCTCCCCAACCCTTATGGGATGTGTCTGTTGTTATGGTCTCTGTGGGAGCTGGTGTCCTGAATGGTCTCCTAATGTTTACCTTTTTGTCCTGTTTTTGCTATTCTATTTCCTTCTTTACCTTTGCTGTCACAACCACTAGATCCTCCCAGCTCCCTGTGGCTTAGGCCCATCTGCTGCAAATCTGTTCTTGAATGGGGCACACATGTAATCTCACATGTGGTATTAGTGGGATGCATTGAGTTTATGGGTGCTCCCATGAACATCTTCACCTGTTCCAGCTATGGTAAAAACCTTGCGTGGTTCATAGTGAACCTGAGGCATTACAACATTGCTATAACTGTCTGTCCTTGTGGCATATTTCCCTTGATTGTGCTTTTACTAGCCAACTGTCTGTGTATGGATAAACATGGATTCTTTGTCTATTTAGGTGGGCTCCTACCGCGGCCAGAGACTTTGTGAAGTCTCTTGGTGTTGATTTTATTCTAAAGGGTAACATCCTGAACTAGTAAAGCACCTTGTCTAAGATGAATCTGTGATGATTTGTGCTCCTGGTTCGTAGGTACCTGTAGGTAGGCATCCTTTAGCTCTAAGGTGGCCATGAAATCTCCTCTCATTAGGAGTCATATTACTCCTTGCACTGTCGTCATCTTGAAGTGTTGTATTCATATGAACTTGTTTAGAAATCCGAGGTCTGGGATTGGTCTTTAGTGTTAGGTCTTCTTTTGGCACGAGAAAGTAGGGGGAAGAAGAGTCCCTTGTTTGTCTCAAAAGCTGGGACCTTTTCTATGGCCCTTTCTTGGAAGAGCTCTTTGACCACTTTTCTGAAATGTATGACTTCCTGTCCCTTTATGTTTTTTGGCTTCGGGGGTATGTGTGGAGGTTTCTTGATTAGTTCTAGACACTATCCATGATGTATTATGTTCAATACCTAGTTGTCCGATGTAATTGACTTCCACTCCTTCAAGAATCCTCCCATCCAGCCCCCTACCAGAGTGTTACAGGTGGGGATGGACGCAGCATGAGTCACTTGCCTGTTGATGCTCCCCCCCTCTGGGAGGTCGGCCTCTTCTTGTTCTTCCTTGAAAGAGCTGTCTCACCAGGTGTTGTCACTGTTAGTGGGTTGTTGTGAGATCTGATGTTTGCTGCTTTGCGGCTGCTGCCCTGATGTAAATGCCACGCTGCATGTGGGCCTTCTGTTTGCGGTTCCTTCTCTCCTGAAGGAACCTCTGAATTGGAGTTCCCCAATGGTCTTTGCCATATCAATATCCTTCTTTATTTTATGAAGGGTATCATGTGCTGCCTCCCCAAACCGGGCATCACCTATGAAGGACATGATGATGACTGAGGTTTGTACCTTCGCTTTGAAGCCGGATACCTTGAGCCAGGCGAGTCTTCTCAGTGCTGTCCCCATGCACATCTGCCTACTGGCTGTATCTGCTGCCACCAGTTAGGACTTAAGGCAGGTATGGGCAATGTTCTTGCGTTGCTGGATCACTGTGTTGGCCCTTTTGCGGTATTCCTCTGGTAGGTGCTGCATTAGGGCCTCTATTTCATTCCAGTGCTGGTGGCCGTATCAATTCATGAGAGCCGTCTTTCATCCCACCAAGTCAAGCCTTGTGCTTTTCCTTTCTGGAGGAGGCCATGTGGATGTGCGGACACTGTTTCTCTTCCTTGCGGAGGAGACAATGATTGGGTCTGCAGAGATGTTGCCCTTTACGTATTTCGGGTCCTGAGTGGAAGGCTTGTATTTCTTCTCTACTGTAGGTGTTATAGCTCTTGCAGTGGCCGATTCACGGAAGGTCTCCTTTCCTTTGTAAAGAATACTAGAGAACATGGCTAGATATTTCTCCTTTTGTGAGGGCATTAATGTCTCAAGTAGGAAGCATGGGTCCTCTTTCTCCTCCTCTAGTAGCATCCCACAGGTGTCTGCAGCTCTATTGATGAGGCTGTTGTAGAGGGGAATGTCATTGGGTGGTGAAGGCCTCGAAGGTTAGCCGTCTACCCCTTTTTCTGGGGACTCAGCATCGAGATACTGCCACAGTTCCTTGAACTGATTTGGTTTGTTGAACCCTGCTGTGTCCTTGACCTACTTGAGTTCGTAGAACTCCTTCTGCTCTTCTTCATTAGCCTTTGGGTTGCCGGGCCTCCATGCCTGACTAGTTGTCCGCAGCTTCGGTGGCTGTCGATGGCATTGTAGGGATGCGGAATTCCATCAAGGAGTCATCAAACTCCTCCTTTCTTTGTAGTAGAGCGGCCATTTCGGGCCTCAAGTCTTTTCTTTCATTTGACTTTGAGCGCTCTTTGTTCGGCATTGGTCTCTTTTTCAGTGTTGACGGCTCTATCGTCCCAGAGTCCTTGCCCTTCTCTCTCACTCTCTCTTGACCTGATGGTTGCGCTGAGGATTTCAACTGTGCCTTGCCCCCATCAGTATCCTTTGGTTGGCACCAGAGTGGTTCTCTCTGTTTGTGCTGACCTTTGGTCGTCGCCAAGGTAATTTTTGAGGACGTAAAGACCAGGGACTTAACGTCCATGCCTTTTGGAGG
This sequence comes from Pleurodeles waltl, assembly GCF_031143425.1. Lineage (NCBI taxonomy): Eukaryota > Metazoa > Chordata > Amphibia > Caudata > Salamandridae > Pleurodeles > Pleurodeles waltl. The sequence goes on from NC_090446.1 coordinate 448,590,900, forward strand.
TTTTGTTACGTTGAGTTGTATTTTCTCAATGCTTGCTTCTTTTCCCCATCAACTGTGGAGTCTTCAAGGTCCAATTCCTCTCCCCATGCTGGTTCAACTTTCTCAACGTTCTCCTCATCATTGATGGATAAGTCAAGGTCTTTAAGTGACTCCTGTGTCTTCGGAGTGCTCATCATGGTCTAGTGCTCTAACTACTGCCAACATCATACCTCAAGAGTCTTTAGTATGAACTCAGAGCGGGTCTCACAGTCCTCGTGGTCCTTTGGCAGCCAAAAGTTGCAGATTTTGGATGGGGGGAGGGCTCTTTTCAGGAATTTGTGGTGGCAGCAGTGGCAGAACTTTAAAGGTTTTTTTTCCATGACCCTTCTTTGCCTCTCTCCGCTTCATTCTTCAGCTACGTAGTTATTACCGTCAGGGTCCCCGTTCCTGATCGAGAAGGCTCCCCTCCTCCGTTTAAATCTGTTGTGTCTTTCAACGTTTTCTGCAGATGGCTGCCACACACAAGAACATCCGGGGCACCATCTGACGTCACAAAAGGGATGGACTTACTACCAAATAGTCGATGATGCCAGTGAGAAAAAAAAGAGAGAAACAACAAAAACAAGAATGTTTCTGGAACCAACCACTAGATGGCAGAATCCAGAAAATGATGCAAAGTGGTTCTGTAGTTTCAATTGAGGTAACTGAACGGGAAAGCACCAGAGGTTTGTGACGGTAAGTTGATTACCAAATTTTAAAATTTGGTGTGGAGTCTCAGCTGCTGGAAGCTGAGCAGTCTGCTCCATCTGCCATTTTGTGATGTTGCATGAAGTCTGTGCACTGACAGCAAGTCTCTAGTCATTATCCTGAAATAAAAATAACCTGTAACCAAGGGTAGTATTGAAGGAGTTGGGGTAAGATATCATTAATGTGGATCCATAACTGATAACCCCAACACCAACTCTTCATTACTACTAATATCTTCTGCGTATGGGGTAATGCCCTGTCCCCAGTAGCAGCTGGCACATAGCAGCCCTGACTCCAAATTGATGTGGTGCTTTGTACACAGGTTTTTTGTTTTTAGATTGTAACTATAACTTGACATACCTTAACCTTGCTGCTTGTATCAGACTCTTGGGTGGGGCTACCAAATGAGCTAAGTGCATCTGTTAATACCTGCAGCTCCTCCTTAGCCAACCTAATCAGCTGGATCCACTTTTTTTTCTTCCTGTTATACTTCACACAGCACCCTAGTCTCAGAATGCTTCTCTGTTCAAGTGAGGCTTTGTGAGGAAGGAGCTCTGTTTCTGTGCCACATCAAGGATCCAGAGGCAGTTTGGATTTCTAGTGCACAAGATAGAGCGTTGTTTCCCAATCTTATGAATATTTCCAAATCAACAGAGTTTAGAACAACACAATTTTGAACAAAGAATCATTCAGAACCACAAGTGGTGAAGTAGAAATGCTTTACTCTATGCAACAGCTATTGAAGGTACATATAAGTGAGTTCCTTGATGAATTCTTTATATGGTTTTCAAGACAGCCCTTGTAGTTGTTTCCAATTTGACTTATTTTAAAGGGCTAACAATCAATCAATCAATCAATCAGTTTTTGTAAAGCACGGCTAGTCACCTGGGAGGGTCCTCATGCGAAGAGCACGTCTTGAGGTTCTTCCTGAAGATGGTGAGCAACCGGCTTTGTCTGAGGTGCACTGGGAGGTTGTTCCAGCTGTTCGCTGTGATGTAGGCAAAGGATCGTCCTCGGGCAGTGGATTTGCGGATGCGAGGTATGGTGGCCAGGGCCATCTGGGTAGAGTGGAGGCATCTGGCGGGTGTGTGGAAGAAGACGCAGTGGTTCAGGTAGGCTAGTCCTGTGTTGTGTATGGCCTTGTTCGTGGGTGAGTAGCTTGAAGGTGATTCGTTTCTCGACCAGGAGCCAGTGGAAGGACCTCAGGTGTTGGGAGATGTGTTCTCAGCGTGGGAGGTCCAAATGAGTCTGGTGGCAGTGTTCTGGATGAGTTGTATTTTTCTGATGTTTCTAGTCAAGATGCCGGCGTAGATGGGCGTTGCCGTAGTTGATCTTGCTTGTGACTAAGGCATGGGTGACTGTCCTGCGACAGTCTGCTGGGATCCATCTGAAGATCTTCTGAAGTCTGCGTAGTGTGTGTCAACAGGAGGAGGTGACTGAGTTTACCTGGCAGGTCATGGATAGGGAGGAGTCGAGGATGATGCCTAGGTTGCGGGCCTGCTCAGTCGCTGCACGGGGGGCGCTGAGGGATGTGGGCCACCAGGAGTCGTCCAGAGCTGAGGTGGCGTTTCCGAAGATGATAGCTCAGTCTTGTCGGAGTTGAGCTTGAGGCAGCTTTCTCTCATCGAGGTGGTGACGGCTTCCATTCCTGAGTGGAAGTTCCTTTTGGTCGTGTCCGGGTCTTCGGTGAGGGAAATTATGAGTTGTGTGTCATCGGCATATGACACGATGTTCATACTGTGGCTTCTGACGATGGCTAGAGAGGGGCCATGTATATGTTGAACAGTGTAATACTCAGAGAGGATCCTTGGGGGACTCTGCAGTTGACTCCTGTGGTCTGGGATGTGTAGGACAGGTGTCTGACCCTCTGCATAGTCCCGGAAAGGAAGGAGTGGATCCATTCCAGGGCTCTTCCGCGGATTCCTATGTCATGAAGTGTAGTGCGTAAAGTGCTGTGGGAGACCGCGTCTAAGGCTGCTGAGAGGTCGAGGAGAATAAGCGCTGCGGTGTGGCCGCGATCTAGGAGTAATCAGATGTCATCGGTGGCTGCCAGGAGGGCTGTCTTTGTGCTCTGGTTGCTGCAGAAGCTGAACTGGGAGCTGTCCAGGGAGATGTTGGCCTCAATCAAGTTCCGTAGTTGCGTTGATTGCTTTCTCCAGTACTTTGGCCGGGTAGGGTAGCAGTGGGATGGGCCAGAAATTATTTAGTTCTGATGGGTCAGCCGAAGGTTTCTTCAGGAGAGGGCATATTTCAACATGTTTCCAGTCCTCGGGGAAGGTGCCAGTGTTGATGAAGCAGTTCATTGTGTTCTGGAGCTTGGGTGTGGTGGATGAGCTGGCTTTGATGTATATGTGATGTGGGAAGGGGCCTGTGGGGGCTCCAGAGTGGGTGCTGTTCATGATGCTGACTGTTTCCTCCGTGGTGAGCATGGACTAGCTGTGGATGGTCTGGGTGGGTTCTGGGGGTGTGGGTCGGTCACAGGTTCTGGTGCCAGAATTTTCTGGGAGTAGATATCCTGGATCTTGCAGTGGAAAAAGGTGGCAAGATTGTCACAGAGGTCCTGTGATGGGGGATGCTGGTGGTTTCGGAGGGGGGATGTGTGAATTCGTTGATGAAAAAGAGTTCCTTATTAGAGTTGTGTGTGGAGGAGTTGATGCGCTCCCGGAGTGTGTCCTTCCTTGTGTTCTTGATTTTTCGGCGGTGGGTGGCAGTTGGGGCTCTGAAGGAGACGAGGTCTTCGCTGGCTTGGCTGTTTCTCCCTTTTTTCCTCCAAACGTCTGCGGGTACACTTTGATTCTTGGAGTTCGGTGGTGAACCAGCTGGGTTTCTTAGGTGCGCGTTTGGCCGATGTCAGCCGGAGGGGTCTAGAGTGTTGGCGCATTCGGGGATCCATGCGTTGAGATTGTACGGTGCTGTGTTGGGGTCATCAGAGAGAGGAGGGATGGATTTGGCGAGAGATGAGGTGAGTTGCTTGGTGATTTTGTTCCATTTCCTGTGGGGGGTCCTGAGGGTGCAGATGCGGCTGCTTGGTGCGGTGATTGTGAAGTGTATGCATCTGTGGTTGGCCCAGTCTGGGGTGGTATTGTCTTGATGGTGATCCTGTTGCTTGAGATAAAGATGGGGTCCAGTGTGTGTCCTGCAATGTGTGCAGGTGAAGAGATCAGCTGTCTGAGGCCGAGGGTGACATGGTTGTTGAGTAGAGCAGTGGTGGTTGGATCGGCACGGTCCTCGAGGTGGATATTCAGGTCGCTGAGGAGGAGGAAGTCGTCTGGCACCAGGGCCTGGGGGGTAGCGATGTCTACAACGTCGTCTATGAAAGCTGGGCGGGGGCGGGTGGCCTGTACAACAGGGTGCTGTGGATGGAGGAGTTGTGGTTGGAATGGACTAGAAAGTGAAGGTATTCCATGGTGGTACACTGTTCTTCTGGGATGGCCTTGACACGTAGTGAGGACTTGTGTACGATGGTGAGTCCTCTGCCAGGGCAGGAGAGTCGGTCTCTGCTTAGGATGCTGTATCTGTCAGGAATGACAATGGCGATGTCTGGTCCCGAGGTGGGATTGGCCCCAGTATAGGTAAGGAAGGTGATGTCTGGTCGGGCGGTGTCGATCAAATATCAGAGTTCGGTGGTGTGTTTGCCGAGGGAGCGGATATTCAGGAGCAGGCAATTGATTGGGGTGTGGAGGGTGTTGGAATCTCTGTGTGTGGAAAGTACCTTCAGCTTGTTGTGGCTGGTGCTAAAGTTGCAGTTCCTGCAGGTGAAAGGTCCGTGGGTGTCCTTGGGGGAAATGATCCAGTAGTTGCTGAGGAGTCCAGTGTTGATGTGGAGGAGGGTCTCGGCGTTGTAACGGAGGCAGGCCAGAGGGTGGTTTAACAGAGATCCAGGGTTCCTGGCGCTGGGCACGTTCCGGGCGCAGATGGGCTTGCCTTTGGCACGCCTTCGGCACATCCGCTGCGGCCGCCCTTAAGAAGGGGAACGGGTGGGAGGAATGGTCAGCTGGGAGGTGGGAGTGCGGGAAAGGTGCTTTGCAGGGGGAGAAGGGTGGGGCCGCAGGGGGCAGAGTGGCACGGGAGGGGGCAGCGGAAAGGAGGGTAGATGGAAAAGAAAAGGAAAAATAAGTGAAAATAAGCAGAAGAGCAAGAGTGAAAGAGTGACAAAGAAAAAAATACTTACTTGTGACGGCCATTAGACCACCAAGGATGAAGCGTAAGGGTGCGAGCCTGCAGGTGTAGGAGGGCCTTGAACTGAGTCAGGATACTCTCAGTTCATCCCAGGCAAAAGGCAGAGGCAGTAGCAGCCACAGGAGCTGGGAAGGGCAGCAGAAGCTGACCAGGAGATCAGTGCAGTTGCAGTCTGGAGTCACTTGATAATATCATGTGCCACTTGCCAAGATAATGCATATAGGCTAATCCTTAGTGTGAATGTTTCAATGGCATTGACTGTTTTATTATTGTTGTACAATTCCATATGCCATCTAGTTCCCAGATCTTATGACTATGTACTTGATGTCTTGAAGTAGCCCACACGTGTTTTCCCCCCTTGAGTGGCTCAAAAGCCTGGGGCTTTTTCAAGGCTGTATTAAGGAGATCTAAAGATTGGCCAACGTTTTCATTAAAGTTAAATTCTAACTAGATAGAAAGTGCCCCTCTCAGTCAACGCACTGCACTTGTGTTGATTAACTATATATTCAAAACTGGTGAAAGTGTTTTGTGCAGTGTGAGTGGTCAGAAACTGCAAGATAAAGAATGCAATATTTAATGAGGTTCTATTCCTAATTATTGTAGAAATGCAATGGCAAGCTACAGTGATTTGGTGATTCTAAGCGTACCCTAAATTTTTCCATTTTATGTAAGTCCAGCTATGAGCTATATTGAGTTGATTACACCATCCTGGAGTAATATGTATAATAGTGTGTTACCTCATTATTATCAATAATATTCTGTAATTATGTCACATGAAAACAGATTTTACCCCGGTCCTTTAGAATTAGGTACAAGTTGTATTGATTTTGTTTTGTAAACGATGTATGCAACACAAAGTTACTTCATTATCATGATAATTATGGTAAAAGTAGGTCACATGCAAATGGAGTTAAGAATCGCCTTAGTCTTCTTTAATTTGGCACATTAAAGTCAGATGTAAACTTTGTTATTTTTTGCAATTATCTAATTTTAGGAAGAGCTCAAAAGAATCCTAAGAGGAGGGCTTGTTGTGGAGCCCCTGTAATAATCCCTCAGGTTAAAGGAAGCTAGCGGGTAACGTCTGGACAGACAAATCAAATGAGGTGATCATACAGTTAATATCTGTTCCAAAAAGTGTATTGTGTAGATTAAGCATATCAATTACGTCTAGGCTTCCAGAAACCCCAGTTTTAAGTAAAATAAGGCCTAGGCCTTGATCTTAGTCATTATGATGGACACTCATACGTCTCCACATATAACAGTTGAGGTAACTGCACTGTTTCAGGTGGGATGTTTTGGAAATCACAGGAAGCCTGTAGTCACTTCTATTACAAAGATCAATGGCAAAAAGTATTGTCATTTATGATGTCATGAACAGTGCACTGGTGTGGAGTTAGCATTGCGTTGATAAACGTAAGTGGCACATTTGGGATCTTTTAAAATTTTGTGTACAAAAAAAACCTGATGTTCCACAAAAACATTTTTTATAAAAAAATGTTTTATTCGGAACATATATTCTGTGTAGCTAGCAGAGAAAAAAGTCAATTAACTTCAGTGATGATACTTCTGGTGGATACATAATATCTGTGCAGAATCCGTACCTTATGAATACTCCTCCCAATCATCATATTGGTCTGGAAAACAAACAACATCTGCAGCAATGTCTCTTCAACACTGTCAGATAGCGCTACATGCACTAGCTGCGACTCTGCATCCAGACGTGATGCCAATGGAATATATCAGGTGCGAACCCAGACACTGATGTTAGTTCCTGAGATCTCTTCTGTGCCCTATAACAGTTTTGCACACCTTGGGACTTCATTAACTACATACCTGTTTTTTTTAATAATCTGGGACACCACACACTTAAGTCTTTATAACCTCTTTTCCACAAACAGTATCCAGACCTAGATTGCATCTTTTTAGAAAAATATGAAAAGATGTTGTGTAAGAAAGCATTAATTTGTCCCTACAAAATGGCATCAACAAAATGTTTGTTGTGGTAGATCACCATCTTCCCAGATTTCAAGAACAAGCAGAGTTGTGAAAAAATCCAATTTGCTTTAATCAGTTTTGGTATTTTTCCTGTTTGTGGTTTCAATCTACTTACAGATATGGCGAAAACAGATGTAACCTCGACAACCCCAGCAACACCACTACAACCGACCTCCTGGAACTAATGAGCAACATTGGCTCTCAATGAACACCAAAAGGACCGTCACGCAGGCCCTCATCACCAGAAGGCTGGACTACAGGAACACACTATGTAGGAATCACCACACGCCTACTAAAGAAACTACAGATAATACAAAACTCAGTTGCAAGACTCATCTACCCCCTCCCCCCAGATGGAACCACATCACGGCCCATCTCAGGAAGCTACACTGGCTCCTGATCCAGGAGAGATGTAATTTCAAGATGCTGACCCACGCATGCAAAGCCCTGCACAATCAAGGACTGGCATACATCAACAAATGCATGACTTTCCACCAACCGACCAGACACCTACAATTCGCCTCCCTCTTCCTTGCAGATACCCCCCAAATCCACAGAAGCAACAGCAGAAGACATTCCTTCTCACACCTGGCAGCCAAAGCTTGCAACAAGGTTCCCCTGCACCTCAGAACCGCCTCATTGCTCCGGCAATTCAGGAAAGAACACAAGACCTTGCTGTTCAAATGAACAGATGACCACAAAAAAGTAAGCAACCCCAGTGCCTTGAGACCCTCTTTTGCCACACTAAAATCCCTGATTGATTGATGTAAAACACATAGGTGATCCCAGAAAGCAATACATTTATGAAAAGTAGATAAAGTTCTTAATTCAGCTAAAGTCACTTGTGTGGATTGCTTCTTGTTTTCCCAAAGAAACTAATCATTGAAATTAAATAATGAAAATAAGTACAAAAATATAGCAATTGGTGACAATATTTTCACCAGTAATTGTTTTCCCTAATGGCTGATTTACAAAAATAACATAGTGCTACGTCCCTCAAACTCCTTTGGTGCCAGGAATATATTGTGTTTGTTGGTTGTCTAAGAACATGCAATACTCAGAGACAACAAGTGAGCTGCTGCTTATGATTGTTCATTGTGTACTGACCATGCAGCAATTAATAAGGTAAGATATAAAAAAAACTCAAAAGAATGATAAATGGGCATGGAGATTCTGAATTTAGGAATAGTGGTAATTTGTGGTTATGTATAGTATTATGATTCAGAGGGAATTTTACAAAAAGTGTTGTCTGTGTGGTATGGAAGCACAGGTCCGTACTCCAGGGGGGCCAATCCATTTCCAAAATACAAATTCCCTTATGTCTAGTTGGCATTTTACCCATTGGGGGAGGGTAGAGGGAAAGACTGTCCTTGTTTAACCTCTGGGTGCCTTGGACGAGGTGATCTCGTCCCAGCACACAGTTCCCGTGTGCTTGGGACGAGATCACCTCGTCCTGCACCCGGCCCACAGGGGGAGCGCTAGAGCTCCCCGGTGGGCCCCCCACCCGCACCCCTCAGTTGGGGATGGAAGGGGAATCCCTTTCCCTTCCACCCCTGATCCCCCCTCGGCAATCTGATGACGTCAGCGGGCCATCATCAATTGTTGCCGAGGACGCGCTGGAAGCCATTTGCTTCCAGCACGTCAAGGGAAAGGACCACAATCAGGTGAGTCCTTCCCTTTTTGGGGGTTTTGGAGGGAAAACAGACACGGGGGAAGGAAAGGGTTTTTCCTTCCCCCCTGTGCCTGTTTTCAGTGGATTCCTGGTCCACGATCGCGGGCGGGGCCCGCGATCATGGACCAGGAATCCCCACTAGACACCAGGGATTTTTTTTTAATATTTATTTTTGGGAGCGACCCCTTGGGCAAGGGTCGCTCCCATGGGGGGCTATTTTTTATCATATTTCGGCCCCCTCATGGGGGCAGATCGGCCGTTTTTTCGGCCGATCTGCAACCCAGGTGGGGTCGAAAGCCAATAGACACCAGGGATTTTATTTTCACTAGGATTTTTGGGGGGGGCGACCCCTTGGGCAAGGGTCGCTCCCCTTGGGGACATAAATAATTTTTTTGGGCCTCCCCTGGGGGCAGATCAGCCGTTTTTTCGGCCGATCTTCCCCCAGGGGTGGTCGAAAACCACTAGACACCAGGGATTTTATTTTCACTATGATTTTTTGGGGAGCGACCCCTTGGGCAAGGGTCTCTCCCCTTGGGGACATAAATAATCCTTTTTCAGCCCCCCTGGGGGCAGATCGGCCATTTTTTCGGCTGATCTGCCCGCGGGGGTGAGGGGGGGTCGAAAACCACTAGACACCAGGGTTTTTATTTTCTATACGATTTTTTGGGAAGCGACCCCTTGAGCAAGGGTCGCTCCCCTTGGGGGCAATCATTTTTTATATGTTTCAGCCCCCCCGGGGCTAGATCGGCCATGTTTTGGGCCGATTTCGCCCCCGGGGGGGATAGAAACCCACTAGGTGGCAGGGATTGTGTGGTGTGTGTGTTTTGTGTGTTTTAGGGCAATTTTCTTAGGCCCATCTGCCCTTAAGGAGGGCAGAAACCACCAATACGCCAGGGATTTTTTTTTTGTTCCCCTTTTTTTTGTTTTGTGCTGGGGGTGCCCCCATTGGCAAGGGTCGCTCCCTAAAGGAGGTACAGAGCTGGTGGCCATTTCTGCCCCCCTTGGGGCAGATTCGCCTATTTTGTTAGGCCCATCTGCCCCCAAGGAGAGTCAGAATCCACTTAGGCACCAGGGATCTTGTGTGTGTGTGTTTTGTGTGGGTGGGGGGGACGGCCCCTTTTGCAAGCGTCGCTCCCCAAAGGGGGGCACATTACTGATGACCATTTCTGCTTCCCTTGGGGGCAGATCGGGCTATTTTTTTAGGCCTATCTGCCCCCACGAGGGCAGAAGCCACCAAGACATGAGAGGGATTTTTTTTTGTTGCTCCCTTTAGTTTTTTTTTGTGTTGGGGGCGCCCCCGTTCACCCCCTTTGGCAAGGGTCACCTCCCCCCCCAAAACAGGGTACAGAGCTGTTGGCCCTTTCTGCCCCCTAGGGGGCAGATCGGCCTATTTTGTTTAGGCCCATCTGCCCCCAAGGGGGGCAGAAGCCACTTAGGCACCAGGGACAATTTCTAAGTTCTTGGTGGCGGGTGTTTGTCAACTGGCAAAGTATTTGTATTTGTGATTATAACAGTTTATTTCTTCTTTTTGTTCTAGTTCAAAGCTTTTGCTTCCTTTGCTGTGGATCCTTGCGGTTTTGGCAGTAGTTGTCCTGCGGTTTGCATAGTTGCATGTTTTAGGTAAGTGAAAGCAATTTACTTCAAAGGAGTATTGTTGACATGCATGAATTGCATGTTTGTAGGTAGTGTACTAAATGTAGTATTGTGTGTGAAATTGTCCTTAGATTTGGGCACAATGATATTTGTGTTGTCATATGTCTAATTTGCTTTTTTATTTTTGTATTTTTAGTGGGATATCATTGGTGATTGCGGTGTCTGTGCAGAGTAGTTGCTGGTGAGTAGCTTTTTCAGGCAAGTGAGTGGTATAGTTTTTTAGTACATAACTCTTTGTGATAAAGCTACACTTTGTTGATTACTTATTTTAGTGCTGGTGGTTGTTGGCAATCCATTTGTTGTTAGTGAGGAGCATGGCTAGCCGCAGAGTGACCGCTCAGCAGGTTGTTAGCATGCTTTTTGAGTCGGCTTCAGACCATGATTACGAGACTGACTCTGCATCTGAGGCAGAGGAGGAAGTGAGAGATTCTGGCAGTGAGTTTTCTGTCCGAGAGGATTCTTCTGATGAGGAAGCCACTCTTAGTGCAGATGAAGGGCCTGTTTTAGAGGAGGACATTGAGGTGCCAAGAGTGCAGCAGCCTGGGGCTGAAGGGTTTCCCATTAGAAGACCTGACACCTGGATTGCCCCAAACATAGAGCAGCCACTGTTACCTGCATTTACTGGTCTCCCAGGGTGTAGAGTCAATACGGAAAACTTTTTGCCTGTCAATTTCTTTCACTTGTTTATGGACAATGTATTTTTGGAAGAGATTGTGGAGCAGACTAAAGTGTATGTGGAGAAATATTTGAGGGACAACGCTGCCAGACTTAGGCATCTGTCTGGAGCTACTCAGTGGGTTCCCACATATCTTGAAGAGATGAAAATGTTTTTAGGTTTGACTTTTTTTGATGGGGTTGATAAGGAAGCCGTCACTGGCTTCTTATTGGTCTGCTAGTCCCTTGATGGCAACAGCTATATTTCCTGCAACTATGACTCGTAATTGCTATTTGCTTCTTCTTCGTATGCTGCATTTTGTAGACAATGCTTTAGCCTTTCCACGAGATCACCCTGATTGTGACCGTCTTTTTAAGATTAGGCTTGCCCTTGATCATTTTGTAGATTGGTTTGCAGAGGTCTATGTTCCAGGCAAAGAGATAAGTGTGGACGAGTCTTTGGTCCTTTTCAAGGGGCGTTTAGTTTTTAAGCAGTACATTCCTAGTAAGAGGGCACGGTATGGGATGAAATTGTATATGCTGTCAGAAAGCAGTACAGGATACGTGTATAATTTCCGGGTCTACACTGGTAGGGATTCCAGTATTGACCCTTCTGGTTGTCCGGACACTTTTGGAGTTAGCGAAAAAATTGTGTGGGAACTTGGTAGACGACTGTTTAACGAAGGTCACCATTTGTACGTAGATAATTTTTACACTGGAGTGCAGTTGTTCAAGGAGTTGTTTAGATTGGACACTGTTGTTTGTGGCACAATCCATTCTAAACGGAAAGGCTACCCAAGGGAGCTTGTCTGTAAAAAACTTTAGAGGGGACAGTGCAGTGCCTTGCGGAATAATGAGCTGCTAGCTTTGAAATTTTCAGACAGAAGGGATATGTACATGCTATCTACCATCCATGATGAGAGTACTTCCCCTGTGACTGTTTGGGGCCAGGTTGCTGAAGCGCACAAACCTGCGTGCATTTTGGACTACAGTAGGCACATGGGTGGTGTTGATAGAGTAGATCAGAGGTTGGAACCTTACACTGCTCTGCGTAAGTCTTACGTGTGGTATAAAAAGTTGGCCCTACATTTATTTCATCTGGCAACTTTTAATGCCTTTATTGTGTTCAAGGATTGTTCACCTGAGTCAAGGATGACATTTGTTACATTTCAGGAGTCAGTGATAGAGAGCTTTATTGTGGTGGAACAGGCAAGAGTTCCTAGAGTAGCAGTGGTGGAGGAAGTGGCTAGATTGAAAGATCGCCACTTTCAAGATCACATTCCTCCCACTCCCAAGAAAGACTTACCCACTAAGAAATGTAGAGTATGTGCCCGAAGAGGTATCCGGAGGGAGAGCCGGATGTACTGCCCCGATTGCCCTTCAAAGCCTGGGCTGTGTGTGCCCGGCTGTTTCAGAAATTCCCACACCAAGAAATATTTTGAGGAAATACCGTGAGCGTAAACTGCCTATTTTATATTTTTGTATGTTCAGTTTCGCAGTTGGCATTATTGTCATGTATTTAGTTAGAGCTTTTGTGTTTGTAGTTTTGTACTAATTTTATAATTAGTTAGTGGTTTCTTTGTTGTTTATAAACGTAAAAAAGTTATGACGGTGTGCGTGGGGTGGCGCTTGGCTGGCGGTGTGTGTGTGGGGTGGCACTCGGCTGGCAGTGTGCTTGGGGTGGCGCTTGGCTGGCAGTGTGCGTGGGGTGGCGCTTGGCTGGCAGTGTGCGTGGGGTGGCGCTTGGCTGGGAGTGTGCGTGGGGTGGAGCTTGGCTGGCGGTGTGTGTGGGGTGGCGCTTGGCCGGCAGTGTGCTTGGGATGGCGTGGCGCTTGGCTGGCTGTTGCTTGGGGTGGCATATGGCTGGCGGTGTGCGTGGGGTGGTGCTTGGCTGGCAGTGTGCGTGGGGTGGTGCTTGGCTGGCAGTGTGCTTGGGGTGGTGCTTGGCTGGCAGTGTGTGTTGGGTGGTGATTGGCTGGCGGTGTGCGTGAGGTGGTGCTTGGCTGGGGGTGCCAGCCAAATGTCAGTCCACACACTCCCATCAGCTAGTGTGACTGCTATATCAGGTATGTGGGCGTATGTAAGTTATGTGCCCTTGAGTGGAGCTGTTTGTCAATGCGAGTGTTGTAATGTGCTGGGCCCGTGGCTGGCGGCGTGAATGGTCTTGTGCATGTCTTGTATGAAAGGTGTGTGAATGGACTGTAAAACGGTTGGTGCCTTGACGCGGCTTTACAGCTCATGAGCTGTGAGTCATTGGTTCAGTTTTTGGCCTTTCAGTTATTAACAGTGTATATCACTTTTGTGAAATCTCTTGTTAATAAAATTTGATCTACTGAACCATCACTCCCCCTTGTGCCAAATCCAACCAGTATGTGTGGGACAAATGACAAAACCTGCTCTGCTGTAATCAGGCGTCGCAGCACACGTGTGACACACTAGGGGGGTCATTCCAACCCTGGCGGTCGGTGTTAAAGCGGCGGCCAACCCGCCAACAGGCAGGCGGTAAAAAAAATTGAATTCTGACCCTGGCGGAAACCGCCAACAGAGACCGGCACATTAACACTCCGACCGCCACGGCGGGACAAACAAACAGCGCGGCGGTCACCGCCAACAGACAGGCGGAAGACAATGTACCGCCCACCCTATCACAACCCACCAATCCGCCACCTTTTCCGGGGCGGTAGCCCCGCCGATAAAAACTTGGCGGAAACAGACATTACGAACGGAAAACGCTCACCTCTATACACTCCACGAGGAATCTGGACAGCATGGAACCCGAACAACACATCCTACCAGCTATTGTCTTCCTGCTCCTCTACCAGGAGCACGAACACCGGCGCAGAAGACAACGGTGAGTACTGCACCTACGACACATGGGGAGGGGGGAGGCAAAACATTACGGGGACACACATACGCGACACACCCACCCTCACCCTCACCCACAACTACATACACATCAATGCAGAGCAACAACTCAGAGTGACACCCCCAAACCCCCCGGAAGAATGCAAAGACAAAAAAAAATGATCATGAAATTTGAAGTATATTGTACGGCTAAGTAAAAAAATATATCAAACATCTATAACTATATATACATATGTAAATTGTCCAGTTCAAATTGGGTATCAGCCATTGTTCGTGGGCCAATGGGCCTAAACACATGGGCAAAGCCCACACAGGATACCCGGCTCCAATGGAGAGAACACTGCAGGGGCATCAGATAGCAAAACTACAGGCACCTCAGGGGGAAGGGAAGGGGGGGCACCTCAGCCAGATGAGTCCACGACGCCAGATCCACGAGGGGCCTCCCTGGCCACTGTTCAATCCTGGGGAGTGCAAAGCCACAGTCTCACAAGTCTCTACAGTGGGTGGATTGCCCACTGTGCCATCCTGGGGAGTGCAAAGCCACAGTCTCACAAGTCTCTACAGTGGGTGGATTGCCCACTGTGCCATCCTGGGGAGTGCAAAGCCACAGTCTCCCAAGTCTCTACAGTGGGTGGATTGCCCACTGTGCCATCCTGGGGAGTGCAAAGCCACAGTCTCACAAGTGGATTACAGACTCCACTGGTTCTGGAGGAGGCATGGTGCCCAGAGTGCTTCGTGCAGCCCTGCCCGACACAGATGCGGGCCTGCCCCTTCTGCCAATGGGCCAGCGGTGCTTGAGACGGCGGTGCCCAGTGGAGCGATGCTTGAGTTGAAGGGCCCAGCGGAGCGGTGCTTGAGATGAAGGGCCCAGCGGAGCGGTGCTTGAGATGAAGGGCCCAGCGGAGCGGTGCTTGAGATGAAGGGCCCAGCGGAGCGGTGCTTGAGTTGAAGGGCCCAGCGGAGTGGTGCTTGAGTTGAAGGGCCCAGCGGAGCGGTGCTTGAGATGAAGGGCCCAGCGAAGCGGTGCAGAGACGGCGGTGCCCAGCGGAGCGGTGCTTGAGTTGAAGGGCCCAGCGGAGCGGTGCTTGAGATGAAGGGCCCAGCGGAGCGGTGCTTGAGATGAAGGGCCCAGCGGAGCGGTGCTTGAGATGAAGGGCCCAGCGGAGCGGTGCTTGAGATGAAGGGCCCAGCGGAGCGGTGCTTGAGATGAAGGGCCCAGCGGAGCGGTGCTTGAGATGAAGGGCCCAGCGAAGCGGTGCTTGAGATGAAGGGCCCAGCGGAGCGGTGCAGAGACGGCGGTGCCCAGCGGAGCAGTGCTTGAGTTGAAGGGCCCTGTTCAGCGGTTCTTGAGTTGAAGGGCCCTGTTCAGCGGTTCTTGACTTGAAGGGCCCAGTTCAGCGGTGCTTGAGATGGCGGTGCCCTGTTCTGCGGTTCTTGACTTGAAGGGCCCAGTTCAGCGGTGTTTGAGATGGCGGTGCCCTGGTCTGCGGTTCTTGACTTGAAGGGCCCTGTTCAGCGGTTCTTGACTTGAAGGGCCCAGTTCAGCGGTGCTTGAGATGGCGGTGCCCTGTTCTGCGGTTCTTGACTTGAAGGGCCCTGTTCAGCGGTTCTTGACTTGAAGGGCCCAGTTCAGCGGTGCTTGAGATGGCGGTGCCCTGTTCTGCGGTTCTTGACTTGAAGGGCCCTGTTCAGCGGTTCTTGACTTGAAGGGCCCTGTTCAGCGGTTCTTGACTTGAAGGGCCATGTTCAGCGGTTCTTGACTTGAAGGGCCCAGTTCAGCGGTGCTTGAATTGAAGGGCCCAGTTCAGCGGTGCTTGAGATGGCGGTGCCCTGTTCTGCGGTTCTTGACTTGAAGGGCCCTGTTCAGCGGTTCTTGAGATGGCGGTGCCCTGTTCAGCGGTTCTTGAGATGGCGGGGCCCTGTTCAGCGGTTCTTGAGATGGCAGTGCCCTGTTCAGCGGTGCTTGCCTTGGCAGTCCTTGCCATGTTCAGCGTTGCTTGAGTTGGCGCTCCTTCATTGCCCAGCTGGGCTGTGGCTGGCGCTCGTTCATTGCCCAGCTGGGCTGTGGCTGGTGGGGCCCTCCTGGGCAGCTGGGCTGTGGCTGGCGGGGCCCTCCTGGGCAGCTGGGCTGGGGCTGGCGGGGCCCTCCTGTGCAGCTGGGCTGGGGCTGGCGGGGCCCTCCTGTGCAGCTGGGCTGTGGCTGGCGGGGCCCTCCTGGGCAGCTGGGCTGTGGCTGGCGGGACCCTCCTGGGCTGCCGTACCGGGCCTCTGGGTGTCCTCCTGCACACCTGGAATGGGGCTGGTGGGGCCCTCCTGGGCAGCTCGCCTGCTGCCAGACTTGTCGGGCGTGCTGCCCTTGCCACCCTTCCCTGCTCGTCTGTGGCCCTTTCCTCCCTTTGCCGGTGTGCCAGGTGGCACCCCACTCCCTGACGGTGCCAGGGTAGTGCTTTTGGAGCCTGCTGTCTTTGGCCTCTCGCGCCGGGCACTGGCTTTCTTGGCTTTTTTTGCAGGGGGTGGGCTGGCCGTCTCTTTACTCCTAGCCGAAGTAGCTGGGCTTGAAGGTGGTGGACTCCAAAATCCTTGGACTATTGTCTTTGTAGGTCCAGGTTTTGTGGTGCCTGAGGTGCTGATTGGAGCCTTATGAGATGGAGGGGGTGGGTCAGTTGATGGAAAGAGGTCAAGGTTGGAAAGGAAAAGCAATTTAGTAAGACAGGGATGGGTAGTTGTAGTGGGTATGGGAGTGGAGGAAGAGGATGTGGTTGTAGGAGAGTGAAGTCTGGTGTCTTTGGGTGCAGGTGCTTGTGCTGGAGGCTGTCGTGAGGTGGATGGCTGTTGGGTGGGTGGCTGCCTGCGTTTGTGTGGTTTGGAAGAGGGGGTGACAGACACATTGGGAGAGGACACAGGGGACGTGTAAATGGTAGTGGGGGTGGTGACTGCACGTGTGCGGAGTGTTCTGGTGGGTGTACTGGTGATGGACGTAGTGGCTGAAGATGTTGTGCATGCAAGTGTGAGTGGAGACGTCACAGGGAGGGAGGAGGGAGACGAGGAGGAGGGGGACACAAAGGAGGCAGTGGCTGTTGGCATGTCTGCATGTGGATGTTGCTTGTGTGAATGCTTGTGTGATGTGTGGTGCTTATGTCTGGATGAGCTTCCCTTGGGTGTTGAGGTGTGTGCAGGCTGGTCTGATGGTGTGTCTGGGATAGGCAGAGGTACAGGGGAGTGGGACTGGGTTGAGGAAGTTGGAGGAGGGAGGCAGGAGACAGGGACAATGGCAGCCGTCAGTGCTGAGGCCAGAGCGTTGAACGATCGCTGATGGGCAGCCTGACTGAATGCCCTCCAGGTATGCATTACTCCGGTGCACCTCCCTTTCTACACCCTGGATGGCATTCAAAAGGGTAGACTGCCCAACAATGATGGTCCTCAGGAGGTCAATGACCTCCTCACTGAGGGCAGCAGGAGTAACTGGGGCAGGGCCTGAGGTGCCTGGGGCGAAGGAGATGCCCACCTTCCTGGGTGAGCGGGCACGGGGCGAAGGCTGAGGGGCTGCTGGGAGGGCGGAGCTGGCGCGCTGGGTGGCGGCTGTACCTGTTGTTGCGGTGGGCACGGATGTTGCCGCCACCACAAGGGAGCTCCCTTCCGAGGACGTGTCTGTGTCGCTGGTGTCACCACGTGTCCCCGCTGTGGAGCTCCCCTTGCCCTCCGTCTCACTGGTGAAATCAGAGTCAGTTGCATGGCCCTCCATGGCCATGTGAGATGCAGCTCCCTCGTGCTCCGATGCCACTTCTCCTCCGCCTGATGATGCTAATGCACACATGAACAGGAAGACCACAAAAAAAGGGGGGGGGTGGAGAAACAAAGACATGTTGAGTGCATGCATTGGCGACACCGTTGGCGGAGAGGACAGACACAGAAGCCCCCTGCACTACGCCGCGCACTTGGGGTACACTACTCAATCCGTGGGACTTGGCCTACAAGCCTATGGACGACAACTCCACACATAGGTGACACAGGGCCATGATTAGCTGTACTAGGCAACCTACAGAGGTGGGGGGCGGGGGTACAGGGCCATGCCTAACGGAGGGGCCTAGCCTACAGAAAACGCCCTGGCCTAGGGATACCCACTGCCCTCCTCCCCCACCCAGACACCTCCAATGTGCGCAAAATCAGCAGAATGTGCTTGTACTCACCCCCTTGTGTCTGCTGTGATGTCCTCACGCGCCCATCCAAATCGGGGTAGGCCACCGCCAGGATCTGGGACATCAGGGGGGTCAAAGTACGACTGGCACCCCTCCTACGTTGGGAGGCCATCCCCAGCAGAGCCTCCGCGGTCTTCCTGCTCCCGCGGCGGATGTCCTCCCACCTCTTCCGGCAGTGGGTGGCCCGTCTGTTGTGGACCCCCAGGGTCCAGACGTCCTTGGCGATGGCACGCCAAATGTCGATTTTCTGATAGGCGCTGACCTATGTGACATGTGCAGGGGGAGAAAAAAAAACATCACCTTCTGCATGCTCGATGTGAGTGGTCCCCCATCCCCACCCTTGCCATGTGGCACATGCTCTCATCTTTCGTTTGATGCATGCCTCATTCGCTCCCCTCCCCACCATCTTTCATTCACCCCACTCAACCCAGGCATTGGCCACAAAGCATGGTCCCAGTGTACTTACCTGTTGGTCTGGAGGAGCGTAGAGTAGCGCATACTGGGGGAGGACCCCATCCACGAGTTTCTCCAATTCTTCAGAAGTGAAGGCAGGGGCCCTTTCCCCAGACGCACAAGCCATTGTCTCTTCCAGACCGAGGTCACAGCAGCGCTTGCAGTATAGGTCCTCTCCTGTGGATGATCAGGTATCGAGTGATTAAGCAGATAGAAAATGGCGGTCACGCCCGTGGCGGTGAGTACCGCGGCGGTGCGTACCGCGACCGCCGGCGCACATCGTCATTGACTCCTGAAACCCATAGGGTTCAATGTTAACCAATGCGGCTTTGCGCCGCGGTCTTCGACCGCCTACCGCCACGGTGTGCCACGCCAGCGCATTGACCTCACATCCCACTGTCCCACTGTCCCACTTCACAGGTCAGGCAGCCGCCATTTCAAGGCCCCCCATATCTTAATTTCTACTGCGTCACACATACCTAGGCCTTGCATCAACACTCATACAAGCCATTCAATGCATTGAGAATCGTGTACTGTGCAAGATGTGGGAACGTACCTGTGGGTTGATTGACTCTGTGCTCCATGTTGTCCTTCCTAGGCACCGTCCGCTGGGACTTGCGAGGAGATGGAGGAATCTTCCCGTGTACAGACCGCTGGTGGACCTGTCGACAATGGAAGAAAGACATGTCATACTGACATACAGGCTTGACAGAGCCACTATACAGGAACTGTGTGCCCAGCTGGAGCCAGACCTGATGTCACCCATCCGCCAACCCACAGGGATCCCCCCTCTAGTGCAGGTGCTGTCAGTACTCCATTTTTTGGCAAGTGGGTCATTTCAAACAACAGTGGCCATTTCATCAGGGATGTCTCAGCCTATGTTTTCCAAGGTGTTGTCCAGAGTGTTGTCTGCCCTGCTGAAATACATGCGGAGCTACATTGTTTTCCCTGAGGTGGGCGATTTGGCTACAGTGAAGGGTGATTTCTATGCGCTTGGACATATTCCCAACATCATTGGTGCAATTGATGGGACACATGTTGCTTTGGTCCCCCCCAGCACGAGTGAACAGGTGTACAGGAACAGAAAAAGTTATCATTCCATGAATGTCCAGGTGGTCTGTTTGGCTGACCAGTACATCTCCCATGTAAATGCCAAGTTCCCTGGGTCAGTGCATGACGCGTACATCATGCGAAATAGCAGCATCCCTTATGTGATGGAACTACTTCAGAGACACCGTGTGTGGCTAATTGGTGACTCTGGTTACCCCAACCTGTCCTGGCTACTGACCTCAGTGAGGAATCCCAGGACAAGGGCAGAGGAACGCTACAATGAGGCCCATGGGCGGACTAGGAGGGTGATCGAGCGGACCTTTGGCCTCCTGAAGGCCAGGTTTAGGTGCCTCCATATGACAGGTGGATCCCTAATGTACTCACCAAAGAAGGTGTGCCATATCATCGTGGCCTGCTGTATGCTTCACAACCTGGCTTTGCGACGCCAGGTGCCTTTCCTGCAGGAGGATGGTCCAGATGGTGGTGTTGTGGTAGCTGTGGAGCCTGCGGAGAGTGAAGAGGAGGAAGACGAAGAGGACGACACAGACAACAGGGACACAGTAATACAGCAGTATTTTCAATGACATACAGGTAAGAATCAACACCAGCATTTTACTTTTACTTAAAGTCTCCTGCCTCTCTACTGTCTGAGTTTCCCCCCAATGTATGTTGACTGAGTTGTGACTTTCCCTTCCAATTTCAGAGATGTGGGCCCCACTCCGTGACCTCTGCTTTGTTTCCCCATGGACTACAGCTGTGTGACAGTGGTATGTTGTCATCACAATGTAACTGGACATTTAGGCACGGTTCTGTGTAATACATTAGTTCAAAAATACAGGCAGACTCCAGATTATTTTTGTGCAATAAGTGTGTTTATTAAAGTGTTAAATTTTGGGAAATGGTTGCAATTCGGTGATGGGTGATGGTGGAGGAATGTCCATGGCAGAGTCCAGATTTTCAGTCTCACAGGTGCATTGTCCATATGCCTGTGGAAGGTGGAGCAGGGGCAGTTTAAGGTTGGACAGGGTGACAATGTGGGACAGTGGGATGACAATCAGGGGGTATCCTTTCCTGGCGGGGGTCTTGGCATCCTACTCTGTCTTCTTCCTAGATCTCAGGCCCCGCTTGCGGGGTGGTTCTCCTTCTGCAGGGGGTGGGGTTCTGGTGGCCTGTTGTTCTTGTGTCGGGGCCTCCTGTCCACTAGCGCCGGCGGAGGTGGTAGCCTGTTCTTGGCCCATGCTAGTGACAGGGGCCCTTTGTGGTGCCACATGGTCCCGCAATGTGCTGACAATCTGATTGAGAGCCACAACGATGGTGCCCATTGCGGAACTGATGTTTCTGAGTTCTTCCCTGAACCCCATAAACTGTTCCTCCTGCAGTACCTGGATCTCCTGGAACCTGGCCAGGACCGTCGCCATCGTCTCCTGGGAGTGGTGGTATGCTCCCATGATGGAGGATAGGGCCTCGTGGAGAGTGGGTTCCCTGGGCCTGTCCCCCCCCTGTCGCACAGCAGCCCTCCCAGTTCCCCTGTTTCCCTGGGCCTCTGTCCCCTGGACCGTGTGCCCACTACCACTGCCCCCAGGTCCCTGTTGTTGTTGGGGTGGTGGGTTAACCTGGGTGCCCTGTAGTGGTGGACACACCGCTGCTTGACGTGTCCTGGAGACAGAGGCATGGGCCCGCAGGGTGGGTGCTGTGCTGGTGTTCCCAGAGGGGGGTAGGTCTGCTGTGGCCTGTGGCTGTCTGAGGGGAACCGACTGTCCCGAGGTCCCCGATGGGCCGGGCTGGTCATCTGGGTCCAGGGAGACAGAGCTGCTGTCATCACTGTGGGCCTCTTCTGGGGGTGGAATGGACATTTCTGGACCCTCCTGGGCGGTGTCGTGGCGTTCGGGTCCTGCAGGGGTATAAGAGTATGGTTATTGCTTCTGTGTGTGCCATAGCGTGCAATGGGTGGGTGCCCGTGTACCCCAGTGCTGGCATTCCCTTGTGGGGGCTGTTGTGACGGTGGTTTGGGGGGGGATGGGTATGTGCAGTGGGAATGCTTAGGTGATGGGTGTCCATGGTTTGTGGTCGCATGCAGGGCTTGGTGTTGGGATGGGTGGGTTGTAATGGTGAAACATTAGCAAGGGGGTGGGGGTGGGTGGGGGTATGATTTGGCATGCCGGTGGGTGGGGGGGATGAAGTAGTTGAGATTAGACTTACCAGAGTCCATTCCTCCGCCTACTCCTGCGAGGCCCTCAGGATGCAGGATCGCCAAGACCTGTTCCTCCCATGTTGTAAATTCTGGGGGTTGAGGTGGGGGTCCGCCGCCAGTCTTCTGCACCGCGATGTTGTGTCTGGATACCATGGAACGCACCTTCCCCCGTAGGTCGTTTCACCGCTTCCTGATGTCGTCCCGATTTCGTGGATGCTGACCCACAGCGTTGACCCTGTCCACTATTCTTTGCCATAGCTCCATCTTCCTGGCAATGGTGGTGTTCTGCACCTGTGTCCCGAAGAGCTGGGGCTCTACCCAAACTATTTCCTCCACCATGACCCTGAGTTCAGCGTCTGAAAACCTGGGGTGTCTTTGGGGTGCCATGGGGTGGTGTGGATGAGGTGTGGGGTGGCGTTTGTGGTGATGAGTGTGGTGAGTGTGGTGGTGTGTGGTGTTTTGTGCGTGGATGTTGTGTGAGTGATGGTGTTATGTGCCTGTGAATGCTCTGTACTAGCTGGTGGTGTCTCTCTCTGGCTTTAGTCAATAAATGGTGGTCGTAGGGGTTTGTGGGTGATGTGGGTGTGTGTTTTATATTGTGTTGGGTGTGTGGGAGTGGTGTTTGTATGTGTATCAGGTGTGTGTGTTTCAAAATGACCAATGTGGCAGTGTTTTGGAGCTGTGTGTGTTTTTTGACCGCGGCGGTGTGTACCGCCAATGGAATACCGCGGTTGAAAGACCGCCGCGTGGATTCGTGGGTCGGAATGGAATGGGCGTATTTCTGTTGGCGTGATGGTGGAGGTTTGGTCATCGCCAGTTTTTTGCTGCCCGTTGGTGTGGCGGACTTTTGTGGATGTCGGGTTTTTGGCGGTTTGCCTGTTGCGGGTCAGAATGACTGTGGCGGTTTCCCGCGGCCGCGGGGGTGTTATGGCGGTCTTCTGACCGGTGGTAAGCGCCTTTTACCGCCGAGGTCAGAATGACCCCCTAGGTGTCTCAGGTGGGACCCCGATGATGAAGCATGCCAACAATTTGGTTGGTGGGTGAGGGGTCTTTTTTTAACATAACCTTAGTGCGTTTCTTTTCACAATTTTAGTGTTTGGCACATCACGGACTTGCGTGGACACATCAAAATTATATATTGCAAAACTACCTGTGTTTGGGGGGGAGGGGGTACCTATGTTTTTGGTCGTGGGTGTGGCCTTCATCTAGGGAAACCTACCAAACCCAGACATTTTTTTAAACTAGACACCCCAAGGAGTCCAGGGAGGTGTGGCTTGCGTGGATCCCCAACATTTTCTTACCCAGACTCCTCTGCAAACCTCAAAATTTGCTTAAAAAAACATATTTTCCTGACTTTTCTTAATAGGATCACCGCTCCAGCTCAAAATTCCTACTCCCCAGCATTCCTCTCAGTCTCCCAAGTAAAATGACACCTCACTTGTGTGGGTCCCCAAAGCAGAGTCAGCCTAAAGATGTATAAAAGAAGAATATGTCTTTATCAACTCGCTGTGCTATCCCCTCTATCTCTACAAGTTTTTGGCCTTATTCTGTTGCAGGTACCTGGCCCACCCACACAAGTGAGGTATCATTTTTATCGGGAGGCATGGGGGAATGCTGGGTGGAAGGAAATTTGTGGCTCCTCTCAGATTCCAGAACGTTCTTTCACCAAAATGTGAGGAAAAAGTGTTTTTTTTAGCCACATTTTGAGGTTTGCAAAGGATTCTGGGTAACAGAACCTGGTGAGAGCCTCACTAGTCACCCAGTCTTGGATTCCCCTAGGTCTCTAGTTTTCAAAAATGCCGGGGTTTGGTAGGTTTTCCTAGGTGCTGGCTGAGCTAGAGGCCAAAATCCACAGGTAGTCACTTAGCAAAAAACACCTCTGTTTTCTGTAGAAAAATGAGATGTGTCCACGTTGTGTTTTGGAGCATTTCCTGTCGCGGGCACTATGACTACCTACACAAGTGAAGTACCATTTTTATCGGGAGACTTGGGGGAAAGCTGGGTGGAAGGAAATTTGTGGCTCCTCTCAGATTCCAGAACTCTCTGTCACCGAAATGTGAGGAAAAAGTGTTTTTTTAGCCAAATTTTGAGGTTTGCAAAGGATTCTGGGTAACAGAACCTGGTGAGAGCCCCACGTGTCACCCCATCTTGGATTCCCCTAGGTCTCTAGTTTTAAAAAAAGCACAGGTTTGGTAGGTTTCCCTAGGTGCCTGGCTGAGCTAGAGGCCAAAATCCACAGGTAGGCACTTTGCAAAAAACACCTATGTTTTCTGTACAAAAAATGTGATGTGTCCACGTTGTGTTTTGGAGCATTTCCTGTTGCGGGCACTATGCCTACCCACACGGGTGAGGTACCATTTTTATCGGGAGACTTGGGGGAACACAGAATAGCAAAACAACTGTTATTGACCCTTGTCTTTCTCTACACTTTTTCCTTCCAAATATAAGACAGTGTGTAAAAAAGATGTCTATTTGAGAAATGCCCTGCAATTCACATGCTAGTATGGGCACCCCAGAATTCAGAAATGTGCAAATAATCACTGCTCCTCAACACCTTATCTTGTGCACATTTTTGAAATACAAAGGTTTTCTTGATACCTATTTTTGACTCTTTATATTTCAGCAAATGAATTGCTGTATACCCGGTATAGAATGAAAACCCACTGCAAGGTGCAGCTCATTTATTGGCTCTGGGTACCTAGTGTTCTTGATAAGCCTACAAGCCCTATATATCCCTGCAACCAGAAGAGTCCAGCAGACGTAACGGTATATTGCTTTAAAAAATATGACATTGCAGGAAAAAGTTACAGAGTAAAACGTAGAGAAAAATGGCTGTTTTTTTCACCTCAATTTCAATATTGTTTTATTTCAGTTGTTATTTTCTGCAGGAAACCCTTGTAGGATCTACACAAATTACCCATTGCTGAATTCAGAATTTTGTCTATTTTTCAGAAATGTTTAAGTTTCTGGGATCCAGCATTGGTTTCAATCCCATTTCTGTCACTGACTGGAAGGAGGCTGAAAGCACAAAAAAATCGTAAAAATGGGGTATGTCCCAGTAAAATGCCAAAATAGTGTTCAAAAATTGGGTTTTCTGATTCAAGTCTGCCTGTTCCTGAAAGCAGGGAAGCTGGTGAGTTTAGCACCGCAAACCCTTTGTTGATGCCATTTTCAGGGGAAAAAAACACAAGCCTTCTTCTGCAGCCTTTTTTTCCCTTTTTTTATTTTTTAAAAACGGAATTTTCACTGTATTTTGGCTAATTTCTTGGCCTCCTTCAGGAGAACCCACAAAGTCTGGGTACCTCTAGAATCCCTAGCATGTTGGAGAAAAAGGACGCAAATTTGGCGTGGGTAGCTTATGTGGACAAAAAGTTATGAGGGCCTAAGCGAGAACTTTTCCAAAGAGGCAAAAAAAGGCCTGGTACAGGAGGGGGGAAAGGCCTTGCAGCGAAGGGGTTAAGATGAGACTCAGCCCAATGCCTCGGCAGGCCAAAAGGCTCTTCATTGTGTGTATTACTAAAAATTACCTGTTCGTTAGTGAACTTGCTGTCCCCCTTGGGGTGGGACAGGTCGCTGCAGAAAAAAAAACGCTTACGAAGGATCAAGCAGTGCTACATGTACTGCAGCACTATCGATATTACTGACTGAGCCGTGCAAGTGTCTGTGGCCCCTTCTGTAATGGCACAGTGCCCCCGGGCATGCAGAAAGGAGGTGTAAATGCCTGTTGCATCCTCGGAGCAGTTTCAGTGGGCTACTTAAGTACAGTTTCACAACATTATTCACCATGCGCTGTTACAATACATTTATTAATGAACTATTAATAATATGTGTCTCACTCTAAATTATAATTGATGAATACAGCTCAACAATCACTCTGCCACTGCTAATTCTATTTCCATTTGTGATATTACTTTTTTGCATGCCTGCAATAAAAATATTCAGTTTTTGAATGAGGCTTGGTTAAAAAGATATTTCTTTCTCCAGGCTCTTTTATTCATTGACATGTTGTGATCATGGATTAATCACTTCCGGGGAACGGGGGGAGGGGGGTTCGGTATAACATAAGGGAAAGATTTACATAATTTGAGAAATGGATTGAGTTAAGGAGAACATGTATGCTGGAGACCCCCTTGTAAAGGAAAAAAAAACGGGAAATCAGAAGGGCTTGAATAGCACTTCCTAAGCCTGATGATGAGCCTCTGGAAGCAGAGGACACTGACTCAAGTGATTTCTACGATCTGAACTGGAAACATCACACAAAATACAGAAGCAAATTATGAAATATTTTATTCAATTCAAATACAAAAAGTGTATATAAAAATCGAAATGACGAAGCAGTGTGCTGGACACTAATAGATCACGCTGTCTTTTGCTCCTAATGCATTCTCTTTTGGTTGGTGCATACTAGCACTTACATCGAGGCCACATTCGTCCATAGTAGATTCTGTTTGTTGTACTTGGTTTGCTCCAATGAACCACGCTAAGAACACTAACTTAATGTTCAGTCTCTAGTTTCTAATCCTTTCACATTTGCAATTAACATGTTTAATTTCGCTTTTTCTACATAAATATGCTTTATTAATCTGCTAATATTTCATTTTCTGAACAGTCACGGACCCGCCAAGTAAGTGTCACGGATCCCCAGGAGTCCGCAGAATCTCCAGCTTAGGAGCTGCTGGTGCAGAGTAAGGAAAGTGAGAGTGATGCGCGCGGCCTTTACCCATAATCAAATACTCTTATAAAACAGAAACTCCAGATATACTTTATGATTCCTGAAATAAAAATGAGATACAAATCTAAACAATTAAACACAGAAGCCTGGGACTATTCACTCTGAGATCAGTCATTCGTGATTAAACTCAGAGTGATGAATCACACAGAAAATCAAGACTAAACGTGGTCCGTCTTACTGTCATTTTTGCTTCTTACCTGTGTTGCGAAGTTTCTGACTGTTCGCATGCACCATCTGAAATGTGCTTTGGTGTGCCACAATGGCGTATGAAGTACTACGTCAATGCTACAGTTACCATACGATGTAATGTCTTCTATTGTGCGAAGAAAGGTAAAGTTGCTTGTGACAAGGGAAATGAATGTTGTAATGCTTGTCACACTGCCTGGTCAACAGATGAGTGAGCGATACCGCGACTATCTACGGTGACTCTCTAAAGGTAAACTGTGGCACAGAACTAAAAAAATCCATACTAGCTTCGTTCCTGCAGACGTAGCATTAGGTGTTTCCTTATGGGTGCGAGGAGGGTTTTCACCATAATTAGTAATTTCTGGGTAATGCCCTTGGTAATGTAGCGTGTCTCCAGAGCTTCCTGATTCATGCATTATCATTTATGAAAGTCTTTCTCATGTGTGGTCCTGTCCTTATACATAAAGTGAGTGCCAGGAAAGTTTAATATCTGTGAGGTGGGAGGTTTTATATATGAGGTGGGAGGTTGCCAGCATCTCCGTAGTCCATGGTGGGCAGAATTGTCTTAGTTTGGGTTATTGTTTGCTGGGGATGAGATACACCACAAACACAAGCCAGAGCCTAAAACAGCCCCAGACTTAATGCTTACCTCTTTAGAGGCAAGGACACCGCAGTTGCATTTGTATTTCCATATTTCCAATTATAATCCATTTTGTGGCCTCACAGAAAGTCTGAAACCAACACTTACTCGGTAAAAAAAAACCTCCTGAATCAACACGCTGCACAGATATGAACTGTTGTTAAGATCACAATACTTTATTGCAGTGAGCATGGTACACAGATAAAGAAAGAAAAAGAAAATCATTTCAACTCATTGACTACAACATTCATTAAAAAGCAAAATAAGTAGTTTTAAGTTTAAATTAAAATTATTCAATTTAAAATAATTTAAAGTTTCAGCAATTAAAACGGTTATTAAAGTGTCCACATCTTTCTTATTTATGCCTAGGAAACACAGTGTTCAATCCCCGCAGTAAATGTTGTTGAAACATTACTAAGCAAGTCTGGTTGGGTCTGGTAAGCCTGAAACGGTGTTTCTATTTTAACCGACCACATGTATTTGCCTAAAATGAGTTTAAATGAATGCCATCCAGACTGCACCAGTGAAATAATATCCTTTTACCTCGTTTAAACGCCACAACTATTTTCAGAGTATAAAATAACATATTCCAACGAGCAATCAAGCAATATTATGCAAGTGGATAATGCACCAACTGGTAGTTATTGAACGGGGTGGACTGAAGTCAACGGCCTATTTTGCCCAATAGATAGGGGCCAATAACTACAAGGGAGTGACCGCCTTACATAATACTACTATACTGTAAACATGACTCGACATTTTGCTTGCAATTCAGTAACATCTTAAGATGTTGTATCTTTTAGGGTACTATTTTTGGTGAAAACAGACAATTACATTAAGGATCACTGTGTTGCATTGTTTTGGCAACTAAGTTGCTGACCTGTTTTCTAAGTTCTACGGACGCTGGAATGCCACTGTATGAACTATAATGGTTCCAGAGTGTCAAAAAGGGACATGTGGAAAAAAGGTAATGCCTGTTTAAAGACACAATGGAAATTATTGGAGATGATTCGCTGCTTGTATGAACTGTGGTTGATTTTAAGTAATTTCAACTTTAAAAGTAAGGATCCTTTCTAGTTTCAAGTTAAACCACCCTGAACGCCACAAAGTGTTTAGAGTAAGAGTCTTAAAAGTATATATATATTTTAGGATTTTTATCACATACATTTGGAAGAGTGGGCCAACAAGCTAGTAGGTGGGACCGTTTTCTGTACGTTCTCAACGTATTCTTTGTGCTCAAGAAAAAAAAAAAGCTGACAAGTTGAGAGAAATACACACTTGCCTCCAGTAATGCTATTTCTGATAGATCTCTAACTGCACATTCATAACGTTTTGAATTGACTGAGGAACCAGACTGGATCGAGAAGCCTTTCAGCAATTGCTCCTGTGTGCCGACAGATAGTCTGCAGTGACCTCATCTGCCCCCAAGAGTGATGATAGGAACCCGTATATTGGTGCCACTCCTATCCTGACATCAATTTATCATGAAGCATTCCACACCCTACACGTAGAAAGTCAGTAACAAATTGCAAACCCTGACTGCAGAACCAAACATGTGACCTAATTAAAACCTAGAAGGTCACTCCACAGAACAGAAAAGGTCACAGACAGCAAGGAATCTGAGATTACATAGAGCATCCACCAAAAAGATGATTACCGAAGATAAGTAACTTGTTCTTCTGGTGGATGCTTCAACTTTTGTATAAATACCAAAAAGCAGTACCTCTCAAAAGGTGGAGTGGACCCACCCAATAGAAAAACCTACAGAATCAAGCGTGAAAATGTCCCTCTCTGCAAACTTGCAAATTAAGGCAGTAATGCCTTGTAAAGGTGTGGACTGACACCCATGTACCCACCTGGCAATGTCCAGCAGTGGAACACTCTTGGCTAAGGTTAGATTAGCAGTCTTAGCTTTAGTACAGTGAGCTTTAAGACTCTGAGGAGGCCTCCTCTTGGCTAAGACTTAGTACATTTTTATGCAGCAAACAATCCATCTAGATAAGGCCTGTTTGTAGACTGCATTTTACTTCTTCACACCAGAAAAACCTCACAGTTTGTCACCCTCTTAGTCAGACTTCTCCATAAAGAGCAATGTATAAACTCTAAGGATGTGTACAATAAAAATTAGAACCAAGTTAAGGTCCATCTGCGGCCTAACAGTAGCAGCAAACATTAAAAAACAAATTGTAACTGGTGACTTAAATAGAGACCACTGATCAGGCAAATGATGAAAGGCAGAGAGGGCTGTCAAATCACTTAACAGTACTAAAGGCAGGGCCTTCCTGGGCCAAAGACAGAACAAACACAGGTGGATCAGAAAGTTACAACATACTGACCCTACAGTCTTCGCACCAGGCCACAAACTTTGCCCAACATACAGAGTAGACCAATTTTGAATACGGATGGCACACAGCCAATATGACATCCACAATCTCTACAGACATAACTAAACCTCTCAACTATTTCTGCTCAATATCTATACAAGGAGGTATAAGTTCGAGAGATCTGGATGAAAAGCCCTGCTGCTGGGAAAGAAAGTCCAAAATCAGAAGTACACACAGAAAAGGGCAAATGCTCAGCCTCAGGTACTCCAACTACTGCACTTGCAAAGCCCAGGATGGGTCAACCAGGCTCAATTGAGCTCAGTCTCTACGGACCTTCTTCAGAAAGAAAGTGGTAGAGGTAGGAACATACAGAGGAGCCCTGAGGCAAGCAAAGGTGGAATGCATCTGCCAAGAAGCCTTCAAGCAGAAACCTTAGAAAGCAAATTGCTTGACAGTGAATTTTCTTAGTGGTAGCAAAATGAAGTACCCAAGACGTGCTGCACTATTTGAAGACACCTTGAATTACCTACGGGTACTGATATTACTCGTGGTCAGCTAGATGGTGTTTGCTAATCTTGTCCACCTTGGCATTCTGCCAGATGGTTGGTAGTAAGACGAAATCCCCTGAAGGCCCGACTAGCACCACTGTTTCAGCACTTCATAGCACAGCACCAACAACCCCACACTGCTGCAGTACTACATGGCAGTTGTGTTGTTCATCACAACTTGCACAGGGTTAAGATTGAAGAAAGGCATAAAAGCCTTGAGAGACAACTGCATGGCTTGCGGCTCAAGAAGGTTGATGTAGTGCCTCTGCACCACCAGAAGTCACTGATCTCCACCTCCTCCAGGTGGTCTCCCCAGCCAAAAGCTGATGCATTCATTACCACTGTACACTCTGGATGAGGTAGGGAGAATGGTCTGCCATGTCAAGTTGGCATCCTTTATCCACCACTGATAGTCTAGTGTTGCCTCGTCTGACATGCACTTTGTCCATGAGGCACCTCCTGTGCTGAGTCCATTTAAAGTGCAGGTTCCACTGGGCACAAGGCACCAGAAGGACAGAAAAGGCCAGGAGACCAAGAAGCCACATATGTATCCGGGCTGTAACCCAGCACTGAGCCTGAAATATCAGGATCACAGCTGGACTTGCTGCAGGGTTGGGCAGACTTAACATCACGGCGTACGGAACTGCCCCCTACAAAGGGAATGCTCTGCCTCACCTGAAGGTAGGATTTTGGCTCAAACTCCAAGGATGAATGTAGCGAGATGGCCATTTGCAGGTGGTCTATAACTGACTGTGGCATGCCCAATTTCAACAGCCAACTAGGTATGGGAAGATGTGCACTCCCAACCCTCAAAGATGGGCCGCGACCAGTGCCATAGCCTTTGAGAAAACACAGGGGGACGAAGAGAGCTGAATTAGCAGAACAGCAAAGTGTTCTTATGCCACGATGACTGGGAAGAAATCCTGGTGTGACTGCAAGAATAACACAGGAAAGTACATGTCATGCAAATCAAAGGACACTATCCAGTCCCTGGGATATAGAATGTAGAAGTCCTGAGACAAGGATAGCTTTCTGAATTTGTTCACCGAAGGAATGCATTGAGTAACCAAAGATCTAAAATCAGGCTGAGCATGCTATCTTTGGGGACCAGAAAATAGGGGAAATAGCACCAACTGCCTGCGTTCTTTTTGGGCACCCATCTAATTGATATTGACCAGTAATGACCAAACTTCTCAGACAAGAAAGGGGGGCATTTTCTGCTGAAGTCTTGGCAAAAGCAGGTCAGGGTGGGAAGAGAGAGGTTAACAAAACGGGACGGGCACAACCTCGACAAAGAACTGCAGGGCCCACTGGTTCAAGGTAACTGTATGCTAGGTTGGTGAATATGTAAAATATTTATAAAGTAAGGTTTCCAATTAATGTATATGAACTAATATATTACACTGCATGAGCCTAGATTGAGGAGACTCATATCAATATAAGATTTGTGTATACTTAAAGATTTTATATTGTTTGCAGCCATAGAAAGCCCTGAGGAAGTCGTGTGGTAACCCCCAAATGAAACACGTGTTGGCTTGGCTAGAACAGAAACTAAAAAGAAGAATAACCCCTTGGGTGCCCAGGACGAGGTGATCTCGTCCTCGGCGCCAGTTCCCCGGCGCCGAGGACGAGACCACGTCGTCCTGCTATGGGCCCCAGGGGGAGTGCTAGCGCTCCCTCCGATGGCCAGGCACCCCCCTCCCCTGGGCAGGTATGGAAGGGGAATCGCTTTCCCTTTCACCCCCGCCCCCCCCGTGGCCCCTCGGGCGTCTGATGATGTCAGCGCACTTTCGCGCACTGACCTCATCTGAGGCCTTCCCTCCGGTGCTCAGCTTCCAGCGCCCGATCACGTGGAGGGGGCAGAAAAGCCTCAAAGGAGAGGAAATGCCTTTCCTCTCCTTTCAGGCTTCTCTGAGCATTTCTGCTGCGCGATCGGGCAGCAGAAATGCCACTAGACACCAGGGAATTTTTCTTTTTTTTATTTAGTTGACAAGGAGAGCGGCCCCTTGGGCAAGGGCCGCTCTCCAGGGGGGCAATTTGTTTTTTGGCTGTTTCTGCCCGGGGGGGGGGGAGGGGGGGGGAATGGCAGGAACCCCCCCTAGACACCAGGGATTTTTTTTTTTTTTTTTTATTTGTGGGGAGCGACCCCTTAGGCAAGGGTCGCTCCCCTGGGGGCAAAATTCTTTCTAGGCCATTT
This sequence comes from Pleurodeles waltl, assembly GCF_031143425.1. NCBI lineage: Eukaryota > Metazoa > Chordata > Amphibia > Caudata > Salamandridae > Pleurodeles > Pleurodeles waltl. The sequence goes on from NC_090446.1 coordinate 448,623,161, forward strand.
CTGCCCCCCTTGGGGGCAGATCAGCCTATTTTTATTAGGCCAATCTGCCCCCAAGGGGGGCAGAAACCACTAGACACCAGGGATTTTGTTTTTTAATTTTTTGTACACATAAGGGGAGCGGCCCCTTGGGCAAGGGCCACTCCCCAGGGGGGCAAATAATTTTACGTGTTTCTGCCCCCGCCCCCCCCCCCCCCCCCGGACACCAGGTATTTCTTTTCCCCACAAGCCTTCCTCTGCAGCCCTTTTTTCCCATTTTTAAAAAAACAAACACATTTTTTACTGTATTTTGGCTTTTTTCTTGGCCTCCTTCAGGGGAACCTATAAAGTCTGGGTACCTCTAGAATCCCTAGGATGTTGGAAAAAAGGACGCAAATTTGGCGTGGGTAGCTTATGTGGACAAAAAGTTATGAGGGCCTAAGCGCGCCCTGCCCCAAATAGCCAAAAAAAGGCCTGGCACCTGAGGGGGAAAAGGCCTGGCAGCGAAGGGGATAAAGAAGATCCTGTGCCAAATATTGGAATTCATTTGAATTGTTTGTGGACATTTGATTATTTACTTGGATTTCATCTATGTGTTGAGTTCATGGAATATGACGAGTGCATATTTTGATAGGAGTTGAGGATAACATTCTTTGGGCTGTTATTGCTAGGTTTTGGCTTGGGAGGTTTTCTTGTTTTAAGCAACGGTCGGATTGAGAAAAGTTGGAATTTGGTGAGATATAATATATTATTAATATAAAGGTGAGCGCAAGAGCCCGCAAAAACCATCCCTTTGGTATCATTAGCGACTCCCACAGGGGGACTCAGGATCGTTTGGTGAAGGCAGGGAAGAGATTCTCTAACAGGCAGAGCAGTGGGAAAGACATTGAGATCCACTTTGCTTGGTGAGTAAAAAAGCCTGGGCTACCCAGAGGAGGTAACATCTGACTATGAGGTGACTTACCAGCAGCACAGAGTAGGGCTTCGTCCACGCCCCAGGCCAAGTCCCTGTCAGGGCTTCATTAAAAAGAAGTAGGGGCTTTGAAGATGAAGAGTGAGGTTGCAAGATTTTAGTCAAGCGATTTGCCTTAGTTTCTACAGTAGGCACTTGCAGTTCATAAACCCATGCTGCCCTACATACCACAAAGCAAAAGATGCACTTTCGTTCGTGGGTTAAGAATGGGGAGTCCAGTAAAGTTTCTGGTGAGGTATCAAGACCACTTGCGTGCTGGAGTTCTACATAAAGTCCATCATGACTATAGCAAGGGCAAATCGTCAGCCCCTTCCTCATCACCTCTGACATTTGTGGTATCTTGAATTTCCTGTAGTCTGAGTCAGAGCCAAACAAGGCCCCTAGGTGCTGGTAGTGTCGTCAAGGGGGAAACACAGCCAGAGAACCTGAAAAAACACTGGCTGTGCCTTAGTGATCACACAGCAAGACTTTGGCCAATATTTAGTCAACCTCAGCTTGAGATCGGAGACGGGCGTTGGGGGTCGGGCCTGGGTCTGGGTCTGGGGTCTCCAAAGTCAGGGATGGTGTCGGCCTGACTGGGACCAACATGGCTTCTGGAAAGGGAGTAGAGGCCAGATTGGAAATCTGACAGAGGGGCCCAGGTAGAACTGCGGGGTCACAAGGTGCTCCAAGGGCACCTGAAATCCTCCACAAGACTTGCAGCATTGACTCTTTGAAGGCCTTTATCTTCTACAGAGCTGTGGGTGTCCTGGGAAACTTGGAGGCGCACATGCTACAACTGCAGAATGAGATGAAAATCTGATGACTGGTGAGGAGTCGGGGCTATTGAGTGTCAACTGAATGAACCCTCTCTGGAGTGCGAGTGAAAGGAGGAGGGCTCCCATCTGTGTTTCTGTCAAGACTTGTTCTTGAACTAGTCTTAGGACTTACCTGAGGACGGGGAACTGGAGTAGGACTTGGAGTGCGAGGAGGCCTGTAACTTGGAGTGCAATCAGCCCCTTTTGTTATGCTCAGCGACATAAAACATCAATCTCTGATGGGTTTCGAATGCACCTAGGAATATTTGTTACATGGCTTTGAAGTATTGTTAAATCCAAGACACCAAAGACAGATATAGGTCCTGATTTAGATACTGGCGGACGAGTTACTCCTTCACAACGGTGACGGATATCCTGCTTGCCGAAATCTAAATCCCAATATGTTCTATAAGATTTAGATTTCGGCTGATGGAATATCCGTCATCGTTGTGAAGGAGTAACTCGTCTGCCAATATCTAAATTAGGCCCATAATGTGGGTCTGTGCCAGACATTTCGTTCATGCAGGCCTGGCAAGCCTTGAAGCCTCCAGGAGAGGTGAGGTGGGTGGGTAGATGGGATGTGGGAAGACATCTCTAGCAGTATCATGATGTTGGAAATTGTTAAAACACTAAAAAGTTCAGGCGTGGAGTTCTGTATCTGCATCGAAAGACATGAAAAAAAGAAACTGATGTCAGCACAATGGTGGCACATATATATGACTCTACGCCATCACCTCTGGAGGCCAGGCGAAGTAGTTGCTGAGTTCAATGGCACCACCTACTGATGTGTGGGAGCAACTGCTGAAAAGTTTACGAATCCAGGTCTGGCATTTGGTTGTAATCAAAAGGTCAGAATCTGCTCTTAGAAGTATCTATCAGAAGTAGTTTGTCAGTTGATTCCACAGTATGCCATCAACACAATCAAGAGGGTGATCTACCGTTCACTACACTGATATAAGGAAATTGGCTCTTTAATAGGTCTCTCAGACATTGCAATTTTTTTGCAAACATTTATATCAGTTTATGAAATATGTTTTAAAAAAAAATCATGCAGTAAACATTTCGGTTTTATGTGTGGTATTTGTAAGCTATTTGCACTTTTTTTCTTGCCCTGTTCTTGTGTTTTGCTGACAAGGCAGTTTCCCTTGAAGGATTATCATCTGGAGTCTACCATGTGTGTGAATATAAGGAAAATGTTACTTACCCGGTACACATCTGTTCGTCGCATGTAGTGCTGTGGATTCACTTGCTTTGCATTATCCTGTCATCTAGTGTTGGGTCCGGAGTGTTACATGTTGTTTTTCTTCTGAGAAGTTTTTTTTTTTAATCACAGGATCGAGTGACTCCTGCCTCTTGGTAATAATGTGCATGGGCATTGAGTCCTTTGTTAAATTGTTTTCCCGCAGGCGGTGAGAAAGAAGAATGAGAAGGAAGTATAGAGAAAGAGATGTCTATGCAATTGTATTTACATATGTATACAATATATACAAATATAAAGCACGTGCAACTGCCACAGGCGTAAGGGGATGAGGGTTGGCGCAAGTGAATCTAAAGCTCTACATGCCACAAACAGATGTCTACTGGGTAAGTAATATTTTCCGTTCAATAGCATGTGTGGCTGTAGGAACACCTGCTTTGCATAGACTGTAAAGCAGTCCCTCCAAAAAGCTGTGGCTAGCCTGTGGGAGTTGGAGTTATCTGGAAAAGTGTTCTTAGGACAGCTTGTCCTACATTTTCTTGCTGTGGAGCTTATATATCCACCCAATATTTCTTTGTGAATATGTGTGGTATAGCCCGAGTAGCTACTCTACATATGTCAGCTAAAGGAATATTTCGCAAAAATGCCACAGTAGCACCTTTTTTCCTAGTAGAAATGTTCTAGGAGTTTGTGGCAATTGTCTTTTTACTTTCACATAACATGTTTGTATGCAATTAACAATCCATCTAGCTATGCTATTTTTTGAGATTGGATTGCCCTTGTAAGGCAACGCAAAAGCTACAAAAAGTTGTTCTGTTTTCATAAAATCTTTTGTTCTGTTAATATAGTACATGAGTGCTCGCTTTACATCTTACACATGGAGTGTCCTCTCTGCTACTCAATCAGGTTTTTGGGAAGAATACTTGCAAATCAATGGTCCGATTGATATGAAATTGAGATAGCACTTTGGTAGGAATCTTGGATTTGTGTGATGGCCAACCTTATCCTTATGTATTTAAAAGAAAAGTGCCTCTAGAGTTAATGCCTGGAGCTCATTGATGCATCTAAGTGATGTGATTGCAACCAGAAAAGCTACCTTCCATGAAAGGAATTGAGTAGGACCTAAGTGAAGTGGATCAAATGGAGGGCCCATGAGCCTAGTGAATACAATGTTAAGATTCCATGATGGAACAGGTGGAAGCCTAAGTGGAATTCCCTGTTTAAGTCCTTCCATGAACATTTTAATTACAGGGATTCTGAACAATGAGATATGTTCCCTGTTTTGTTAATATGCAGCTATAGCTGCAAGGTGTAATCTGATTGAAGTGTAAGCTAATTTGGCTTGCTGCAAATGTAGCAAGTAGAAAATAATTTCCTGGACAGATTTTATTTTGGATCAATGTGTTTGGACTGGCAGTAGCAAACAAAACGCTTCAATTTTGCAACAAACCTACCCTAGTTGTTGGTCTGCGTGCCTCCTTTAAAATTTCCATACATTCAGGAGGTAATTTGAGATAAACAAATTCTATGACTTCTGAGCCATATTGCTAAGTTGAGTGATTTGAGGTTTGGGCGCCTTATCTGTCCATATTCCTGAGTGAGAAGATCTGGCCTGTTGGGGAGCTTCTCGTGAGGAACTTGTGAGAGGTTCAGAAGGGTTCTGAACCAAGGCAGACATGCCCATGTGGGTGCTACTAGTATCATAGTTAGTGTTGTCTGTTTGAGTTTGCAAACCAGAATTGGAATGAACGGGAAAGGTAGAAAAACGTAAGCAACTATCTCTGACCAGTTCATCCACAGAGCATTGCCCATGGAGAGAGGGTGAGGATACCTGGACATGAAGTTTGGGCATTTCACGTTTTCTGCTGGGGCGAAAAGATCTATTTGAGGAATTCCCCACTTTTGGAAGTATATTTGAAGGACTTGTTAGTGGAGTTCCCATTCATGGACTTGTTGATGCATCCTGCTGAGCAGGTCTGCAAACTCACTGTCCGTCCCTGGAAGATTCTCTGCAAGTAGGTGAATGTGGTGGTGATAAGCCCATTTCCATATTGTTTGTGGCAGCTGTGATAACTGAAATGACCGTGTGCCCCCGTTTTTGTAGATAATACATCACGGTCATATTATCCCTCCGGACAGGGACATCTGTGTGTGGGAGGTGAGTAGGACATCTTTGAGTGCTAGAAATACCGGTTGAAGCTCCAGATATTTGATGTGCATGGCACGATGTGTGTGATCCCGAAGACCCTGCACTGTTAAGTTGTGAAGATGTGCTCCAAAACCTGTCAAGGATGCATCCGTGGTCAGAATGAGTTGAGGCACAGGCTTGAAAAGGCCACCTTTTTAAGAGGTTGGTGGAATGACACCACTACAGAGACTGGTAAGTTTGGTGGTCTATCAACACTAGATCCTGAAGATGACCCTATGACTGATACCACTAACAAGACAGATGTTGCTGTGATGGTTGCATGTGAAGTCTGGCATGTGGGACAATGGCAATGTAGGATGCCATCATCCCTCAAAGACACATGACAGTTTTGACTGTGGGAGTGTGATGTTGTTGAAACTAAGGAAGAAGATGTTGAAAACTTTGTATTCAAGCTAGATTGGAGTACGCTATTTCTAACTGCATTTTGAGAACAGCCCTAAATAAGGTTGAATCTTCAGGGGTTTTAGATGAGATTTCTGAAATTGTATTGTAAACCCTAGCTTGTGAAGAAGGTTTACTGTAATTTGAGTGTGGGATTGACTCTGTTGTAGCATGCTGGCTGTGATAAGCCAGTCGTCCAGATATTGGAAGATATTCATCTTTTGTCAACTGAGGAATGCTGCGACAACTGCTAGACATTTTGTGAATACCTTTGGAGCAGTTGTGACCCCAAAAGGGAGGACTTTGAATTGATAATGTTTTACTGTGACCGCAAATCTTAGATATTTGCGGTGTGCAGGGTGTATGGGAACGTGAAAATAGGCATCTTTTAGGTCTACAGCCATCATTAAATCGTTCTGTTGAAGGAGGGGGGTGACATCCTGATGACTGATCATATGAAAGTATTCTGAAAGAATGTATTGGTTTAGGGGCCTGAGGTCTAAAATGGGTCTGAGTGACCCATCCTTTTTTGGGCTGAGGAAGTATAATGAGTATACTCCTGTTCTGTGATAATGGGATGGAACCTGTTTTATCCCCCGTTTAAGAAGAAGAGACTGTACCCTGTACCTTCTCCTTGAGAGTGCAAGGTGTTCCTGAGCTAACCTGTGAGTGCGAGGAGAGATGTTGGGAGGTATGGAAGTAAGCTCTAGACAAAAACCATGTTGGATAATGGAAAGCACCCATCGGTCCGATGTTATGTCTGTCCATTGTGGGTAGTAGTATTGAAGACGTCCCCCAATTGGTGATATATTTGGTCGTGGTATTTGGAGGTAGTCAATTTTTTGTTGTGGAGGCTAACCTCAGGAGCTAAGGTTTTTGCCTCTGAAATTATTTCCTCTGAATGTTTCCCTAAAGGAGCCTCTGGTGTAAGAGTAACCCCCTCTAAACATTGGGTGATTAAAAAAATCCCCTTTTTGCTTGGTACTGGAGAGCCCCCTGGCCTTTGAAGTGTCTATGTTTTTTTTAAATTTTTCTAATGTGGAGTCAACTTATGGTTCAAAAAAATTTTCTTTGTCAAAAGGTAAATTTAATACAGCTTGCTGCACTTACGGCTTAAAATGAGAACTTCTAAGCCATGAATGCCTTCTTTTCCGCACACTGGTATTTATGCCTCTTGCTGCTGTGTCGGTAGCATCTAATGCGCACAAAATAGAATTATTCGAAATTATTTGACCCTCTTGAACAATTTGTTGTCCATGCTTATGATGCTCCTCTGGGAGGTATTGTAGGAGATCCTCCATTTCAACCCAGTTTACACAATCGTACCTAGAGTGTAAGGCTGCGAATTGGCAATACACCAATTATTTGCAGCTTCCACATCCACGCTCCTGCCTACAGCATCAAGCTTTTAACTCTCCTTATCTGGTGGAGAAGAGTCTGTAGTGGCCTGGCTACTAGCCCTTCTCTGGCAATAATAGCCAATATTGAGTCTGGGGGCACTTGTGTCCTTGTAAAAAGTGGGTCTGGGGGTGCAGCTTTATATTTTCTGTCTACCCTAGGTGTTATGATTCTGGAGCAGACAGGGTCTTGAAAAATATCAGCCGCATGGCGTATCATTCAAGAAAGCATAGGGAGATATTGGGTGCCTCTATGAGTGTTAGTGTATTGAATGGGTTCTTTACGAATTGATACATTATGGTATGCAGCTGCCCTAGCAATAAATTGTTGGCAGCTGGTGGTACCTTCTAGAGGGGAAGCCCTAGCAGGATACAGATCTGGGTCAGTGTTAATGACTCTGGATCATAAGAATCCCCGGGTCTTGATCTTGAAGTGCGTCCCTTGAGTAGTGTTTTACGAATATGGGTGAACCCTGTGGAGTAAAATCTTCAGCAACTGGAGATGCAGAAGAATGAGGAGAAGAGATAGGTGGAGGTGAATTAGGGAGGAGAGGAGTAGGAGGAGCCGGCTTAGTTGAGGGGCCAACCTTCTCTTTATGCATCTTTTTTGGAGGCAGGGAGGTGTCCAATGCCCCTTGAAAGGTTAACTTCCTTTTAAAAGTCACAGTAAGTGAAGCTACAATGTGCCCTGCGCCTTCCTGAATGTATAGTCTGTGCTGTTTAGTGTCTATAGTTTCAAGTATAGGCTGAATAGGTGTGGGCAATGAGGAAGAATGTCCTGAATTCAAAGGTCCCGAAGCTGCAGTGTCTTTATGTTTCGGCACCAATGTTTTTCGTTCATGGCAATTTTTTCAGTCCCAAACATGGTTCTGTAGACTCTCGGCTTGAGGCGGGTGATGTCAGTGCCAAAACCTTGCCCATACCTGGTCAGACCGAAGTGGATGAAGGTGATGCCGAAGCTGCCTTCAACATTTTTGGTGCTGAGCCGGTACATGGGGCAGCCAAACCTTCTTTCTGAGACAGCCCATGGCTTGCTTGCAGCAGGGACTTTTTTCTGAGTTTGGTTTGGCTGTTCTTGTGCATGTTCCTCCCCGAAAATATCCAGGGTGCCTTCTGGAGATCTAGGTGCCATCTCTAACCTGCCAGTTTGTCCGTCCCAAAGAGTTTTCTTCAATCAAAACGATCAACACTCCTTACAAGTAGCCTCTTGATGATGCGGTGAGAGACACAGGTCACACACCCGATGGTGATCAGTGTAAGGGCACTTTGAGTGGCCAGAGGACTGAATCAAAATGGTGTCTGTTTCATCAGGATTACATTATTTTTGGAACCACGAGTATTTAGGCCCAAAAGACGACTGGGCCCACCCCAAAGGACGTGCAGTTGAAAAACCTGCTCAGACGAGTTTGGAAAATTGATGTGTAAAGAGAACCCGTGATCGAAAGTACAATACCGTCGAATATGGAGAAGACGGAGAGAAAGTCTCAGACCGGAGCAAGTTGAAGACGGAGCAAAAGATTACACATTCGAACCCGATGGCAGAGAGAAAATCTAACAAGGTACTCGATGCCCAGGTGCAGTATCCCTGAGAGGGAGGAGTCACTCGATCCTGTGACTCAAAAAAGAACATCTTCGAAGAAAAACAACTTGTAACACTCTGGACCCAACACTAGATGGCAGGGTAATGAAAAGGATGTATATCTACAGCCACACGTGCCATCAAACACATTTTTATCTTTCTCCTCTTTAAGTTCTTACACTTTCACTTGCAGGCGCCATCCAATTTAGGCTTTGACACAGTAAGCTGCATTAAAGTTCAAAAGGATAATAACTGCTTCTGTGGTTTACAATTACCAGATTGCTGCTTTAGAAGTGATATTTTGATAATAGTGTTTACTCTATGTTCAATAATAATTTGATGAAGGATTCATTTGATAAGGCTCGCCAAGGAAATCAAATTCTAAGCGGTTTGCCTTCATCTATTAGCTATTCTTGCCTGTAGTACCAAAAGAGCAGATTTACATACTGGGAGACTGATCTTCAACAATTTGCAGGTCAAGGTCAAAATTATTATTAGTTCAATATTTAAGTAGAAGCACAGTGTGACTTTAGAAAAACAATGTAACAGTTTTAATTCTTTGGTGCAAAAAGTAAAGCCAACGTCATATTTGTAGCAGCTGGATGTCAGTCTAACATCATATGCCATATTTTTATTAACTTTATTTTACATTCTGCTGTTCTCACAGGTCCCCGGACACTGGTCTCACTATACCATTAGAAATGTCCTCTTTTAGTTAGAGTTATTTGTAGTCCGAAATGCCGATTTCACCCAACGTACCCAGGCGCCTTGTGATGCTCTGTAAACTGTAAAATATAGTCACTGTTGTCTGTCAAAATTCAATCAGTCTGTAAAGGAGTAAGGAAAACCTTTGTGGCTGGCCAACCTCTATTTAGTGAGCTTGGTAAACCTATTCCTAGAGAAGAAGGGGCTTATCAAATAAACTCCGAAAAGCTGGGAATCTTCTATACAGTCCCCTTGACTTTAACTCTTTGTGGTGTTTTTGATTCAATAATAGGTTTTGCTTTTCTATCATATCACCTTTAAGTTGATCCCCTACAATATATGTATAGTACTTGGGGTTGAACCTTTTTTATAGTGCTATAACCTCCTGGGGGTTAGTATGAAGTTTCCCTTCCTATGACAAGCCACTTTTATATGCATTTCAGACCTTCCTCCATGCATGAATATTGTTTCTTCCCAACGCAATTGAATAGATAGTTGATATCTGCTCCCAGGGACGATTGCCTCTTTGAATGCTAACTGTATTTTCAAGGTGCTACACCTCATCTTACGTTTGTTGCAGCACCTCATCCTGCTCACTCTGAAGAGACACCAGCCAGCATGTACAATCCAACATTTGATTCTAATGGTAATATATCTGCTTTATACTTGAGTGCCTTCATGCTTGTTCCAGAAAGAGGTCCCTTTCACTTTGTCATTATTAAGGCATGCAGTGCATCTCTGAGCAGTGTTCTGGAAGGGGCAAGGTGTGGACATGGTTACCTTGCTGCTACAAGAGCCCACAGAAGTATCCGTGCACAGGAATAGCCACAATCCCGGAAAGTGAGATCCCCAATGTATCAGCGACGCAGGCTGCACTCATTGCAAACTCTCGGTGCTCATCTGAACTCTGCAAAGGACAGGGAAATAAGTAAAAAAAAAAAACGGCAAGGCAAACTTTTGTCAAAACAAATGCTAAAAGCAAATACTTTCTAACAGCGTCTGTATTCCGAGAATGAATAATGATCTGAAATCCAAGTTTATTTTTAAAACCTGTTCTTTCTTTAAAACATTTAAAACATATTTGCCAAAGTAAGGAAGAGTTTCAGCTTGCTACCAACTTGAAGAGCAATCTGCTAGATTGGGGGTACTGCCAGGAGTCGCTGCCGATCTCTGGAACATACAGGAGCTCCTACAAGTGGCAGCAGGTCTTTTCAGATGGTGTGGGTTTCCCAGAAATGCATCTACCACCACATACAGGACTTTCAAAGCAGTAGCTTCTGCAGGCCTAGAGCTCTGGCACAAGAGTAGACACAACTGAGCCAGTAACTACTCACAATCTCACCACTGAAAGTTGGCAAGACCTCTGGCTTTGGAAAATTGTGATAGGAAACAAAGCAAACAGAAGGGATTAAAAGAAAAAAAGTGTAACCCCCATCTTTTTTAGAAGAGACAATGCCCAGGAATAGTTCACACTGCTTGCGCCTTACATTTGTTGGCCTATAGAATGAACCCTTTGCTGGACGCAACAACAGGCATGAAATAAATACTTCATTTAAATGCTGACGCATCCTGCCGTATTTGTAAAATCAAGGTCTGCTTACGGCTTGAATGCTAAGCACACTCTTGCATAACAGGTATTCAGTCTTCATATTTTTCCAGATAACTCAGTGAAATGGCACACAGAATGTACGGTGTCACTACACTTCTCCACAATTTTAATATTTACTTATTTAAAGGTGATTTATAAAGCACTATACTGTATATGCTGGTGAGCCACTTTAAGGTGCTGAACAGTGTGTGTGGTGGGATGTGCGGGGATGTCTGAAGATGGGATTGAACAAACTTGGATAAAGACAAGGGCCCGCAGCCAAAGCAAGGCAGTGAAGTAAGAGGGATCAAGTTTGTTTCACAGCCCAAGCAGAACATTCCAGAAACAGCCAACAAAGTAAGGGGAGAAAGGTCCTTACAATCGAAGGAAAACTCTAAAACCAAGACGGAGAAAAAGAAGCAGGAGCGAGACTGTGACAATGCTAGTACTGTGCCTTCAACTGTAACCTAAATAATAAGCAAGCAGTGACCTAGTAGATGCTGTGTGATCCCCCCTTCACAGTATGCTACTGAAGCAAAGACGCGGAAGACACAGATTCATGAGACTTTCATAAAACGCCCAGTGCTCTGTTAACGAGCAGTCTTTGCCACTCCCAGAATGTTAAGCGAGCAACTTTCTGCTGACCTTGCAACTTTGCCCCTTTGCTGAATCCAAAGTGAGGAGTAACACAGTACCCGAAAGGAAACGTGTAGCTCTTTATAAAACTCCCTTATGAATAAATAAGTTTCACCTATTTTAATATTCACAAAGCTGTAAGTCTGCTGTAAAAGCCACTGTGACTACATGCTTTCTCAGGCATATATGGATGTTGTGATAATGCAGAACTGTGATTATACAGCTGAAAAAACGATTTGCAAGCTGTGTCACAGCAAGCATGCCACCGTTCCAAACGTTAACAATTAGTTATGTGATGGAGAATGATCCTCCTGCTTTCCTCAAAGTAGAATAAATCACATTCATTGTTCTCCCCACCCCACCCCCAGTCAGTCTCTCACCTCTTGGGAAATGTTGTTGAATGTGTTGACGTAGCCAGCTCCCCCAAGAAGCCCCTCGTACACGATGATGGCCATGACAATGTAGATGCTTGGCAGGAACAAGTAGTAGACTGCAGCCAGCAGAAAAAACATGTTCACAAACTGCAGGAAGTTGAAGAGAAAAAACACAACACTCAGTAACTGCCCGATGCAAGGGGGTGAGCAAGGAACAGAGGGAAAAGCACAGACTGATCTCCGAGGGTCCAACTGTAGGGCACTCCATTTTCACCCAATCACTTTAATGTGGACACCTCCCCTCTCTGGAGGCTTTTTAAAAGCCAGGCAATGGGCTTGCAATCCTAAGGCAACAATCACATTTATAGAACTGCTGACAGCTCCAATTATCAATAGTAAAAAAAGCGAAAATGTCTTCCTTGGCTGGAAAAGTCTGACACCGAAATGACTGTTGAACAGTATTAAAAAAAATTAAAAAAATGTGATACGCTGCTTTCTGTGATTATTTAAGGGGAAGCTATCATCCATGACTCCAAAAAATAAGTGCTTAATTCACAAAAGCAGGGATTAAAAGATTTTGTATATGATTCTGTAGAATAATTCCTGTTGACAGCAGGTTTCCAGCGTTCATGGGATTCACTAACAACTCCAAGAGTACTTCTGGAAATCTATGGAAGTCGAAGAGTTGTAGGATTACTCTGCCTGATGTGGACACTATGCGCATGTAAGGGTAAAGCTGTGTACATTTCCATATCTAACTTTTTTCCTTCACTTGGAAAATATTCTCATCATTGGGGTAACCCATTTCCTGACATTCACCCATTAAATACCTTTTTTCTAACTAAAGTTATTTTGCTGCTGCTGTTCATGGAACACTTGTGACATTTGCTCCAAGCAAGGCTTAGCTGCTTAGGCAAAACTACCAAGGGTAAACTCAGGATTCCTCACAGAAACTTGCATACTTATTACAAGCTACATTTTGTCTTTGTGAAAGGTCAGCCAGAGGTCGCATCTCACATCAAATCTGGGGCATCTCTCTACCACAGTTTACAGATATGCTACAATAGGCTCATCAGTAACTGGTCATTTTGATATCTGCTGCTCCTGTCACAAATCACAGGCAGTACCCAACTAGTGACATTTAATGGCTCTTAGGAATGAGAAACTCTTTGCATGCAAACACTAGCATTACTTAAGAAAGAAGTTTGATGGTGAAGCTAGTTTGGGGGTGGGAAATATTATTCAAAGCTGGTATTGGACAATGTAGGAGCATTCATCATTACCTAGTTCCCAGCACAAATGCCTTTGACGTGATCATTCTCTCTAGCAGGTAGACATTTGGTGTCCTCTCTCTTATACACATGCTCTTCTCCTCTGCAAGTGATCATTCATGGATCTGCATTTATCTGAAAGGTCATGAAATCTATATTCTACTGAGTTTTCAGAACGATTGCATATATTTGCTAGATTGCAGCATACTGTACCTGTAATTTCCAGATTATGCAGAAATCCTCCAAATATATCGGTCTAAAGCAGGGGTCTCCAAACTTTTCTATAGTGAGTGCTACTTCTTATCAGTGAAAATCAATGTGAGCTACTGAAGGGTAAACAACTTGTGCATTGCTACCAGACACCCCACTGCCCAGCTTCATTGACTTTAACCCTAATATCCATACAGCCAGATACTATGATTTGAACAAAATACTTTGACTAGGGGCACAATGACAGGGCTGCCATGTGTGCCGGTGAGAGTATGGTCTTTGGGGATGTATGAACATGTGTGTGTCAGGATGGGATATAGGTGTATGGATGAATGAGAACTTGTTTTGTATGCATGTGCATGAACAAGAAATTCCACAATGTGCCAGGTCAGCTGGTCCGCTGTATTTTAAAATGTAATGCTTGCCATTCATCTTTCTAAATGTCCTTAATGTAGAGCCCAGCACGCCCTGTAAATGCTATTAAGTCCTGTTTTACCTACTGGCTGGTGTACTTTAAAATACACACTTCACCACATATTGCGCAGTTAAACGAGCTCCCCTTATTTCACACTGGCCCACAACAGTGAAAGAAGGCCCCAGAAGTATTTTTGAATTAAGCTCTGAAGGTGGCCCACACCCACTGTTCAATGTCTAAGTCCACCCAAAGTTCGAGCCTAGTTGCACCACTGGTGACAGCTCAAAAGCAGACACTGTGTGTGTGCATCAATCTTAAAGGCACCAAAAGTTAATATTGCTTCTAGCAGTCAATGTTTTAAGCTAAAACCAGTGCAACTGCCTGAACAAAGCCAGATGGCTCAAAAGGCAAAGCTGAAGTCATAGTGACTCCAGATGGCGCACTGGTGGAATTTGTGTTGTAAAAGTAGTCAACGAGGTCTCATGAAAAGCTTGAATCTAGGCCTCATAGGGCAGGAGGGATGGAGACGCAAACGCTTCTTTGAAGCAGGCTGCTAAGAAACTGGAATGAGCTTTGAGGAGGAATGTGAATGCTCTATGCAACTAAATCTGCCTTTTTTCAGAAAAAGAGGACAGTTTTCATTTTTTGGTGCCATTTCTCCTGCGAATACTTCCTGAGTGGAGCTTTAGATTTAAAAGGGATCCTAAACTTTAGATTTAAAAGGGATCCTAAACTTGCTTTTCAGAGAAACAATCAGCACCACAGGTATTCTGAGTTGGACTCAGTCAAACATATTTACACGTGGAATTTAGAACAATGTTTAAAGCTTGAAGGTATCAGTGGGGATATTCCAAAAAGCAAGAAACAATGACATTACTGACGAAAAAACACTCCAGGCTCTGGATCCTTCGACTTAGAAGGTGTGCAAAAACACAGGAACTGACAACTATTCCTTAGTCAGTTACTGAAAAATTGCCTTGATGTTCTCAAAAGAAAGCAGGAAAAGCCACTTATCATTTTTATTTGAGAAAGAAATGGAGGTGGCACATCAACATTTGCATTTTAAACTTAAATTTAACTGTCACAGATGGGTTTTTGTGTCCGACATAGGCACCTAGTGGCCAGCTGTAGAAATGTTTTTCAATGGTCCCAAACCTTCTGATTTGCTAAGTCTGAGGGTTTGTGACTCTTAAAAGGTACTTTTGCATTACAAAACACATTTACCAATGCGGAAAAGGGTTTTGAGTCGATAAATGTGTTTAGATATGGTTTACAAATCTCTATTCGGAAGGGAAGTTTGTGAGCATCAAATTTCATTTATATGCTAATGTATAACTGGCATATGACCATAATTCTATTTGCAAACCATTCACAGTTTGACTGGTATCCGATTTCCAAAGGAGAAGAGTCCTATTTGGAACCACTCCAAGTCAGTGGTACACAGAACCACTGCCAACTCTCAGTTAATTTTTTTATGTAGTCTGTTTAGTTTAAGTCTCATCGCAGTCTGAAGGCGCGTGGAGTGCAGAGATTTTGACTGGGAATTCCCCATTGTACCACGTCCAGATGGAGAGGACACTCAGGGTCTGCCAGTCAAGACCTGCATATTTCATCTTCCCCATTCAGGTACCCGATGAGGCGGTTGGTCACTAGGAACAGGAACCAACTCCAAAGGCACAAGGCCTCCTGGCACAGGAAACAGGACACCAGCTCTCCCTGTTTGTTGCAGTTGTGCTGTCCATGAGGACCTGCACCAGCCTCGTCCAGATCGTCAGCAGGGACAGCTCTTGGGCCCACTGAATTGCCTGAAGTTCCAAAAGACTGAAATTGAGCTAGTGGTCTGTCAGATACCAGAAGCCTCTGGTCTCCACCCCTGCCAGATCACCTTTCCAACCCAGCAGGGACACGTTAGTCACAACCGTGAAGCCTAAGTGATGAAGGAATTGCTCGCCACATACTGGGTTGGCATTTGTTTGCACCACTGCAGATCCCAGCCATCAACTGAGAGATCTGGACAGTCAAGCAGGTTGCACTGAAACCCGAGCTTCCACTGCAGGGTCTGTATGCGCCATCTGGTGCCTGGGACAAGGAAGACGTGCAGGCTTAGGAGTCCAAGAAGCCTCAGAACCATCTTCACTGAGACTCAGGATTGGGCCAAAACATAGGGATCATATCTTGAATTTCACTGATGTGCTGGAGAGGTGTAGGGCCCTCCCACAAGAGCCCTTATGTAAGAAATCCTCTGGGCGGGACGAAGGAGGGCTCACTGATGGTAAACACTAGGAAAGTTAGGAGGGAGCCATGGTCTAAAGATAGTCTACAACTCACTGTGTTAAGCCCACCTTCAGCAAACAGTGTGGAGGTACAGAAATACAAGTATCCCTAGCTTTTAAAGGTGAGCTGCAACCAGCACCATCACTTTTGTTAACACCTGAGGTAAAGCTGAAAGGCAACATGGCAAATTGGAAGCAATTCAACCCACTGAGAAATGCAGGTAGGATATGTAGGATTGGTACATTAAATAAGCATCCTCAAGTCCAAAGACACCATCCAGTCTCCAGGATTCAGCACTGAGGAAAACTCCACCAGAGTGAGCATTTTTAATTTGTTCTTCATTAAGAAGGCATTAAGAGCCAGACATCCAGAAGAGGTCTAAGGCTCCCTCCATTTCTGGAACAAAGAAGTAGCAAGACTAGCATTCCTTGTCTTGCTTAAGAGTCCAACACTGGTTCAATGTCACTCTTCATTAGAAGGAGTTTGACTTCCTGCATTAAAATTGAGGCATGATTTGCAGACGTCTTGTAGGAAAGTACCCTCTATTTGGCATGTTACCCCCAATTTCTGCCTGATGTCAGTGTGTTTGACTGTGTTCACTGGGATCCTGCTAACCAGGACCCCAGTCATTATGCTCTCTCTCCTCTAAATTTTGTCACTGCCTACTGGTAACTCAGTATTGGCATAGTGGTCACCCCTTATACGTCCCTAGTATATGGTACCTAGGTACCCTGGGCATTGGGGTTCCAGAGGATCCCTATGGGCTGAAGCATTTCTTTAGCCATCCATATGGAGCCCAGGCAAAGGCTTCCACAGGACTGCCATTGCAGCCTGTGTGAAATGGTGCATGCACCCTTTCACTGCCATTTACACTGCACCAGGTCACTTATAAGTCACCCTTGTGGCGGGCCTTCCAGCCCTGAAGGCAGGGTGCAGAGTACCTATGTGTGAGGGCACCCCTGCACTAGCAGAAGTGCTCCTGTGACTGCCAGGACCATTTTCCTGGACTTTGTGAGTGCGGGGACGCCATTTTACGCGTGCGCTGGACATAGCTCACTACCTATGTACAGCTTCGCAATGGTAACTTTGAATATGGCCATTTTTGGTATAAAAAATGTTGAAATCATAACCCAAGACTTTTGCAAGCATTGGTTGCATAATTCCATGCTCTCTAGGGGCTCCTTAGAGGACCCCCAGTACTGCCATTACGGCCTTCTGAGGTTTTCCAGGCAGCCCAAGCTGATGCCACCTCACAGACAGGTTTCTGCCCTCCTGTTGCTCCAGCAGCTTGAGCCCCGGAAGGCAGAACAAAGGATTTCCTTTGGGAGAGGGGTGTTAACCCTTTCCCTTTGGAAATACGTGTTTCGGGCATGGGATGGGTAGCCTCCCAGAGCCTCTGGAAATGCTTTGAAGGGCAGAGATGGTGCCCTCCTTGTGTAATCCAGTCTACACTGGTGCAGGGACCCCCAGTCCCTGCTCTGGTGCAGAACTGGACAAAGGAAAGGGGTCTGACTACTTCTCTGTCCATCACCACCCCAGAGGTGGTGCTCAGAGCTCCTTTAGAGGGTCACTGGGTTTTGCCATCTTGGATTCCAAGTTGGCAGGGAACACTGGGAGCATCTGAGTGGCCAGTGCCAGCAGGTGATGTCAGAGCCATCCTCCGATAGGTGCTTACCTGTTTAGCTGCCAATCCCCCCTTTCAGGGCTATTTAGGGTCTCTCTCTTGGGTGGTTTTTCAGATTCGGATTGCAAGACTCCAGCAGGAATCCTCTGCATCCTTTACTTCACCTTCTTACCAAAGAAACTGCATCTGGACCCTCCAGGAACTCTAGAAACCGCAACAAAGAAGCAAAAATGACTTCTGCAACATTGTATCTTCAGCTCCTTCCAGCAACTGCAACTGTTTCCAAGTCGTGCATCCTCCAAGGACTGCCTGTCTTCAGCCTGCACAAGAAGAATGAAGGAATCTCCCTTGAAGTGAAAGAGAAAGTTCCCTGCTTCAGCAGGCACCCCTCCGCAGCGACGACCAGTGGGTTGGGTCCCCTCTCCCGACCAAGTGCGTGGATCCAGCACCATGGGTGGTAGACTGAAGTGGTCCCGACTGGCCTGACGTCCTACTGTCCAGCTTTGGTGGAGGTAAGAGCTAGCCTCCCCATGCAAGACAGTACCCCCGTGCACCGCCAGTGCCAGTAGGTGACGTCAGAGCCCTCCCCTGATAGGTGCTAACCTGTTTAGCTGCCCAATACCCCTTTCAAGGCTATTTATGGTCTCTCTCAGATGGTTCTTCAGATTCAGATTGCAAGACTCCAGCAGGAATCCTCTGCATCCTTTACTTCACCTTCTTACCAAAGAAACTGGACCCCCCAGGAACTCTACAAACTGCAACAAAGAAGCAAAGATGACTTCTGCAACATTGTATCTTCAGCTCCTGCCAGCAACTGCAACTGTTTCCAGGTCGTGCATCCTCCGAGAACTGCCTACCTTCAGCCTGTAGAAGAAGAACAAAGGAATCTCCCTTGAAGTGAAGGAGTCACTTCCTTGCTTCAGCAGCACCCCTCTGCAGCGACAACCGGTGGCTTGGGTCCCCTCTCCTGGCGAAGTGCGTGGATCCTGCATCATGGGTGGTGGACTGAAGTAGTCCTGACGTCCTACTGTCCAACTTTGGTGGTGGTAAGAGCTTGCCTCCCCATGCAAGACAGTACCCCCGTGCACCACATGTTTTGCTGTTGCAAGGCTTGGTGGAATCCTTCCACAAAGTTCTTCGTGCACCGTCCAGCTCTGGCCCCCAGCACTCCTTCCTGCAAAGCACAGCTTCCGAGTGGCTCTCCGGCGGAGTGGGATCCCTTTGTGTAGTGCTGCGTGGGCCTCCATTTGCACCTTCTCTGTCCCTGTGCTTTGGAACTCCTGTGCAGGCTGCCTGGTCTTCTGAGGGCTCTGAGTTGCTGAGAGACCCCTCTGGCTCCCCCTCCTAGGTAGAGGCCATCAGGTTCCTCCTTGTCCTGGGCAGCGACATTTTGCGCTAACCACGAGCTTAGCGTGTGCCAAGGCTTGTTGGCAAAATCCAGTAACGCAAACAAGACCGCATTCATCCATCCGGCGTGGGACATCTTCTGCAACAACCAGGAACTCGCATCTGTCTTCTTGGGTGCAATACTGATGGTTGTTCCTCACCGGTGGTTCTTCTTTTGCACCTTTCATCTGGGTTAGCAGGGGCTCCTGTTCTCCCTGGGCTCTTTAGGGCGTCTTGGACTTGGTCCCCTTCTTCCACAGGTCTTCGGGTCCAGGAATACATCGTTGGTGTCTTGCAGTCTCTTCTTGCAATATCTTCTTTCTCATGGTCAAGGGAAGTTAATGTGATTTACTCCTGCTTTCCTGGGCTCTGGGGTGGGTTCTATTACTTACCTTTGGTGTTTTCTAATACTCCCAGCGCCCCTCTACACACTACCCTTGCCTAGGTGGAAAAACAACTTTTGCATTTCACTTTCTTAGTATATGGTTTGTGTTCTCCCTCGGCCCATTTCTAACTATTGTGATTTTCACAATTTTCACTGCTTTCTAACTGTTTTTACAGCTATTTCTGCATACTTGTGTATATAATGTATGTATTACTTACCTCTTAAGGGAGTATAGTCTCTATAGTATTTTTGGCATTTGTGTCACTAAAATAAAGTACTTTTATTTTTGTAACACTGAGTATTTTCTTTCATGTGTACGAGTACTGTGTGCCTACAGTGGTATTGCATGAGCTTTGCATGTCTCCTAGTTAGGCCTTGGCTGTTCCTCCACATTACCCCAAGAGAGCCTGGCCTCCTACACGTCTGCCCTCATGTAGGCTGCTGGGGTTATAAGAGGACGGGATAAAAGGTTTTTGTGAAAAAACATTGGTTTCACGGGACTGATTTGCAGCTAGGAAGGAAATACTGAATTTAGCCCCCTTCCAACTGGTTGTGGGTTTCAGAGTGCAAATCAAAGTGGATTAGAAGCTGCTGCAGCATGGGAGGAAGAAATTGAAGACTGATGCCCATGCTGGTGTGAAAGACTGTCCCTTAGACCTCTGCAGCAAAAATTAATGTTGATTGTTGTACTAGCTGATAAGGATGGCATTGCTGGTATGCTAAGTGTAATATTTTGAATTGATTTACATTTTGGCAGGCTAGCAATACTCACAGTAATTGTGCTGTGACAAGTTTATCTTTAAATTGCTCTAACACAGAATCATCTGTCTCCCCAAAGAGCTCAGAGGCATCAATGGGCATGTCCATAAGCAATGCCTGAATGCTCACAGAGGATTCAGTGGCTAACATCCAGGAGTTTCATCTAAGCACTAGGCTGGTGCAGATAACGCAGCATATGATATCGATGATGGCAAGGCCAGCTCGAAGTACATATTTTGCTTTATCCTGCCAATCCTAGATTCTTTGGGCATGTGATACCATTATGTCCTTTAGGACAGCCAGCAAGATCTTACCAGCTCGCTGCAATGAGGGAGTTTGTGAGTAAATCATTAAAGGGTCTGAGGAAACTGGTCCCAGTTGGGAATATTTCAGATTGTAAATTAGATATGGGCTCAATACTAGGCAGCTGCAAATCAAACATCTCTGCTGCTGTGGGTACTACCAATGCGACCAAGGTGCTATGTTCCGTTGGTGGACGAGGTGGTGAGTCCAGCTCAGTTTCTATGGAGGTATTAAACCTGCTTGCTTTCTGTAGATCCAAGCAAACTCCTTTATCTGTATAGAGAGGGGATTTACTTTTTAGCCTCCTCATAATGATCCATGACATGGGAAACATTTTGTATGCTACGGACCACGTTAGAGTCTGAGTTTAAAAAGCCCCCAGCCTTTGGGAATACTGACATTAGGAAAGAGGCTGAGGGTAGGATTCATTTACTAATGGATGTGCCTTTCTAATTTCATGGCTTGACATAGGCCCAATGTGGGTCAGAGTTAGAGATCACCATCAGAACTGCTTCTGGCACAGATGGTGGTGATATTGACTGTGGCTCTGGCAAGAAGGAGACTGGCAAAGACCTTGGAACTGGAGTGGAGTTGTAGGCTGGCACAGGTATAGCCCAGAAACTACTCCCAAGGAGACAGTCTGCATTGGTGTGGCTGGGGGGGGGGGGGGGGGGTGTTGTTGGCCGAAGTCTGAAGGCCTTACAGCTCCATAAAGCCCAAAGGTGCTCCACAGGAAGCTGGTAGCATCTTGAAATATCTGGATCAAGGACCTCCTTAAAATTCTCAAGCCTGCTGCAGGATCAACAACAGCCCAGGAAACTCTGGGCGCTCTGGGATCAAATGTAGAATCAGATCAGAGTTGGAAGACGGAGGAGGTAAAGGGTTCTTGGAATGCAATCTTTCCAACTTATCACTTGATTTTGAGTAGCAAGAAGAGGTTGATTCCTGCATAAGGTTATTGGGCTCATGGCACAATTTTGACTTACTGGAACGCTAGAGCGGGACTTTGCATGGAATCGACTACGTGCCCAGGAGCCGATCCACGATTTTGAGCAGGAACAGGACTAGTGTTTGGAGTGTGTCATTTTCTTACATTTAGTGAAACAGAGCTTCACTTCCGTCTTACTGACCACCTTCAGATTCATGGGGATACTTTCCAACACAAGTTCGAAAAGTGACAAGAGCCCAAGTGCCAGATGGTCAGTGACCGACATTTGTTCCCTGCAGTAATGCATAGCTTGAAATCTTTCATTTTCAGGTGAGACAACTTTCCTAGCAGTTTGAAGTTATTTTTTTTCTAAAAGAGCTATTGGAGCATTGACAAAGTTCGGGACAGTGGGAATATGCTTCACAAACTGGTGATGAGGACGGTCATCGGCACCGACATGGGATTGCTACTGAATTTTGTTCTTTATTTTCTGCTGTGCTGATGATCAGACTAGTGGTGCTGTTCGCATGTGTGTGAGTAACGAGGATAGTCTGCCACGACTTGTGAGGTCCATCTTACTTCTATCCCAAAACCGGGACGAGGCACCTTGGATATGTCCTCTTATCATTCCCTTTCTAGTCTCATGGCAGACGATAAATTCCTGAGCAAACTTTTAGCCACAATTTGATCCACATAGATCAGCGTGGTTTTATTCTGGGATGCTCTACGTCTCCTAATATACAACTTTTTTTGCTCTATTCTCTATTATGTGTCCCACCATCATTCCAATTCACCCTGTATTGCCTTTGACCTCGAAAAGCCATTTTACTCCTGTAGGAAGTTGGCTCTGCATATACTATTTCAAAGTAAGAAATAGTGTGCACAGAGTCCAAGGGTTCCCCTTAGAGGTAAGAAAGTGGCAAAAGTAGATAATTCTAATGCTCTATTTTGTGATAGTGTGGTTGAGCAGTAGGCTTATCAGAGGGTAGTGTTAAGCATTTGTTGTACACACACACAGGCAATAAATGAGGAACACACACTCAAAGACTTACTCCAGGCCAATAGGTTTTTATATTGAAAAATATATTTTCTTAGTTTATTTTAAGAACCACAGGTTCAAGATTTATATTAAACCCTTTAAATGTAAGGTACTTCACTTAGATACTTTAGGAACTTTGAATGAAAACAATATCATGTACAGTCTTTGTAAAAATGGCAATAAGCTATTTTAAAAGTGGACAAAGTGCAAAAAATCAACCGTTCCTGGGGGAGGTAAGTAAAGGTTAGATCAGGAGGTAAGTAAAACACTTACAAGTCTCAGTCCTGGGGCATAGGCAGCCCACCGTTGGGGGTTCAAGGCAACCCCAAAGTTACCACACCAGCAGCTCAGGGCCGGTCAGGTGCAGAAGTCAAAGAGGTGCCCAAAACACATAGGCGCCTATGGAGAACAGGGGTGCTCCGGTTCCAGGCTGCCAGCAGGTAAGTACCTGCTTCCTCGGGGGGCAGACCAGGGGGGTTTTGTAGAGCACTGGGGTGGGGACACAAGTAGGCACACAAAACACACCCTCAGCGGCACAGGGGCGGCCGGGTGCAGTGTGCAAAGCAGGCGTCGGGTTTCAGGTAGGAAACAATGGAGGGACCCAGGGGGGTCACTCTAGCGGTGCAGCCAGGCACAAGGGGGGGCTTCTCGGGACAGCCATGTAGGAAAGTAGCCTTTTTGTAGCCTTGTTACCCCCACTTTTGGCCTGTTTGTCAGTATATGTCAGGGTGTTTTCATTGTCTCACTAGGATCCTGCTAGCCAGGGTCCAGTGCTCATAGTGAAAACCCTATGTTGTAAGTGTGTTTGTTATGTGTCACTGGGATCCTGCTAGCCAGGACTCCAGTGCTCATAAGTTTGTGGCCTTTATGTGTTACCTGTGTGATGCCTAACTGTCTCACTGAGGCTCTTCTAACCAGAACCTCAGTGGTTATGCTCTCTCTACTTTCCACATTTGTCACTAACAGGCTAGTGACTAAATTTACCAATTTACATTTGCATACTGGTACACCCATATAATTCCCTAGTATATGGTACTGAGGTACCCAGGGTATTGGGGTTCCAGGAGATCCCTATGGGCTGCAGCATTTCTTTTGCCACCCATAGGGAGATCTGACAATTCTTACACAGGCCTGCCAGTGCAGCCTGAGTGAAATAACGTCCACGTTATTTCACAGCCATTTACCTCTGCACTTAAGTAACTTATAAGTCACCTATATGTCTAACCTTACCTGGTGAAGGTTGGGTGCAAAGTTACTTAGTGTGTGGGCACCCTGGCACTAGCCAAGGTGCCCCCACATCATTCAGGGCAAATTCCCCGGACTTTGTGAGTGCGGGGACACCATTACACGCGTGCACTATACATAGGTCACTACCTATGTATAGCGTCACAGTGGTAACTCCTAACATGGCCATGTAACATGTCTAAGATCATAGAATTGTCCCCCAAATACCATTCTGGTATTGGGGGGACAATTCCATGATCCCCCGGGTCTCTAGCACAGTACCCGGGTACTGCAAACTGCCTTTCTGGGGTCCAGGCAGCCCTGGCCCAGGAAGGCAGACCAAAGGATTTCCTCTTAGAGAGGGTGTTACACCCTCTCCCTTTGGAAATAGGTGTGAAGGGCTGGGGAGGAGTAGCCTCCCCCAGCCTCTGGAAGTGCTTTGATCTTTGATGGGCACAGATGGTGCCCATCTCTACATAAGCCAGTCTACACTGGTTCAGTGATCCCCGAGCCCTGCTCTGGCGCACAACTAGACTAAGGAAAGGGGAGTGACCACTCCCCTGACCTGCACCTCCCAGGGGAGGTGCCCAGAGCTCCTCCAGTGTGTCCCAGACCTCTGCCATCTTGGAGACAGAGGTGTTGGGGGCACACTGGACTGCTCTGAGTGGCCAGTGCCAGCAGGTGACGTCAAAGTCTCCTTCTGATAGACTCTTGCCTCTCTTGGTAGCCAATCCTCCTAACCTGGTAGCCAAACCTCCTTTTCTGGCTATTTAGGGTCTCTGCTTTGGGGAATTTTTCAGATAGCGAATGCAAGAGCTCACCAGAGTTCCTCTGCATCTCCCTCTTCAACTTCTACCAAAGGATCGACCGATGACTGCTCAGGACGCCTGCAAAACCGCAACAAAGTAGCCAGACGACTACCAGCAACATTGTAGCGCCTAATCCTGCCGGCTTTCTCGACTGTTTCCAGGTGGTGCATGCTCTGGGGGTAGCCTGCCTTCACCCTGCACCAGAAGCTCCGAAGAAATCTACAGTGGGTCGACTGAATCCTCCCCCTGCTAACGCAGGCACCAAAAGACTGCAACACTGGTCCTCTGGGTCCCCTCTCATCCTGACGTGCGAGGTCCCTGGAACACAGCAACTCTGTCCAAGTGACTCCCACAGTCCAGTGACTCTTCAGTCCAAGTTTGGAGGAGGTAAGTCCTTGCCTCCCCAGGCTAGACTGCATTGCTGTGTACCACGTGGTTTGCAGCTGCTCCGGCTCCTGTGCACTCTTCCAGGATTTCCTTCGTGCACAGCCAAGCCTGGGTCCCCGGCACTCCTTCCTGCAGTGCACAACCTTCACAACCTTCTGAGTTGCCCTCCGGCGTCGTGGGACTCCCTTTTGTGAGTTCACGTGGACTCCGGTTCACTTTCCTTCCAAGTGCCTGTTCAGGTACTTCTGCGGTGCTGCCCCCTCTCTCTCCTCCTCCAAGTGGCGACATCCTGCTCCCTCCTGGGCCACAGCAGCACCCAAAAACCTCTACTGCGACCCTTGCAGCTAGCATGGCTTGTTTGCGGTCTTTTTGCGTGGGAACACCTCTGCAAGCTTCATCGCGACGTAGGACATCAGTCTTCCAAAGGAGAAGTCCCTAGTCCTCTTCTTTCTTGCAGAACTCCAAGCCTCTTCCAACAGGTGGCAGCTTCTTTGCACCTTCAGCTGGCATTTCCTGGGCTCCTGCCCACTCTCGACACTGTCGCGACTATTGGACTTGGTCCCCTTGTCTTACAGGTACGGAAATCCACTGATGTTGCATTGCTGGTGTTTGTCCTTCCTGCAGAATCCCCCTATCACGACTTCTGTGCTGTCTGGGGGTAGTAGGTTCACTTTACACCTACTTTTTCAGGGTCTTGGGGTGGGATACTTTTCAAACCCTCACTGTTTTCTTACAGTCCCAGCGACCCTATACAAGCTCACATAGGTTTGGGGTCCATTCGTGGTTCGCATTCCACTTTTGGAGTATATGGTTTGTGTTACCCCTATACCTATGTGCTCCTATTGCAATCTATTGTAATTCTACACTGTTTGCATTACTTTTCTTGCTATTACTTACCTAATTTTGGTTTGTGTACATATATCTTGTGTATATAACTTATCCTCATACTGAGGGTACTCACTGAGATACTTTTGGCATATTGTCATAAAAATAAAGTACCTTTATTTTTAGTAACTCTGTGTATTGCGTTTTCTTATGGTACTGTGCATATGATGTAAGTGGTATTGTAGGAGCTTTACATGTCTCCTAGTTCAGCCTAAGCTGCTTTGCCATAGCTACCTTCTATCAGCCTAAGCTACTAGAAACACCTCTTCTACCCTAATAAGGTATAACTGGACCTGGCACAAGGTGTAAGTAACTCAGGTTCCCACTACAAGCCAGGCCAGCCTCCTACAAGCCACCACCTGGGCAAGTCAGAGGGTCGCCTGGGGGTCACTCCTGCGTTGAGGTTCAGTTCCTTCAGGTTCTGGGGGCTGCTGGTGCAGTGCTGGTTCCAGGCATCGGGTCGCTTGTTACAGTCAGTCGCGGTCAGGGGG
The DNA here is from genome assembly GCF_031143425.1 of Pleurodeles waltl. Lineage (NCBI taxonomy): Eukaryota > Metazoa > Chordata > Amphibia > Caudata > Salamandridae > Pleurodeles > Pleurodeles waltl. The sequence goes on from NC_090446.1 coordinate 448,649,364, forward strand.
AGCCTCTGGATTCTCTCTGCAGGCATCGCTGTGGGGGGTCGTCTCTGGTTACTCACGGGCTCGCAGTCGTCGGGGAGTCCTCCCTGAAGTGTTGGTTTTCCGCAGGTCGAGCCGGGGGCGTCGGGTGCAGAGTAGAAAGTCTCACGCTTCCTGCGGAAAACGTGAAGTCTTCAAATTCGTTTCTTTGTTGCAAGAAAGTTGCAGGTTGTTGAACAGGGCCGCTGTTCACTAGAGTTTCTTGGTCCTTGGTTGCAGGACAGTCCTCTGAGGCTTCAGAGGTCGCAGGTCCCTGTTAGATGCGTCGCTGTTGCAGTCTTCTTCGAAGTTGAGAGACAGGCCGGTAGGGCTGGGGCCAAAGAAGTTGTCGTCTCCGTCTTTAATGTAGGGCTTCAGGTCAGCAGTCCTTCTTCTTGTTAAGGTTGCAGGAATCTAGTTTCCTAGGTTCTGGGGTGCCCCTAAATACTGAATTTAGGGGCGTGTTTAGGTCTGGCAGGGCAGTAGCCAATGGCTACTGTCGTTGAGGGTGGCTACACCCTCTTTGTGCCTCCTCCCTGTGGGGAGGGGGCACATCCCTAATCCTATTGGGGGAATCCTCCCAAAATCAAGATGGAGGATTTCTAAAGGCAGGGGTCACCTCAACTCAGGGCACCTTAGGGGCTGTACTGACTGGTGAGTGACTCCTCCTTGTTTTCTCATCTCCCCTGGACTTGCCGCCAAAAGTGGGGGCTGTGTCCATGGGGCAGGCATCTCCACTAGCTGGAGTGCCCTGGGGCATTGTAACACGAAGCTTGAGCCTTTGAGGCTCATTGCTAGGTGTTACAGTTCCTGCAGGGGGGAGGTGTTAAGCATCTCCACCCAGTGCAGGCTTTGTTTCTGGCCTCAGAGAGCACAAAGGCTCTCACCCCAGGGGGTCAGAAACTAATCTCTCAGCAGCAGGCTGGCACAGACCAGTCAGTCCTGCACTGAAGGATTGGGTAAAATACAGGGTGCATCTCTAAGACGCCCTCTGTGTGCGTTTTTTAATAAATCCAACACTGGAATCAGTGTGGCTTTATTATTCTGAGAAGATTGATACCAAACCTCCCAGTATTCAGTGTAGCCATTATGGAGCTGTGGAGTTCGTTTTTGACTAACTCCCAGACCATATACTTAATATGGCCACACTGTACTTACAATGTCTAAGAATAGACTTAGACACTGTAGGGGCATATTGCTCATTCAGCTATGCCCTCATCTCTGGTATAGTGCACCCTGCCTTAGGGGTGTAAGGCCTGCTAGAGGGGTGACTTACCTATGCCACAGGCAGTATTTTGTAGTCATGGTATCCTGAGGTGAATGCCATGTCGACTTTGTCTTTTTCTCCCCACCAACACACAATCTACAATGACAGTGTGCATGTGTTAGGTGAGGGGTCCCTTAGGGTGGCACAACATATGCTGCAGCCCTTCGGGACCTTCCCTGGTCACAGGGCCCATGGTACCACTGGTACCTTTTACAAGGGACTTATCTGTGTGCCAGGGGTGTGCCAATTATGGAAACAATGGTACATTTTAGGTGAAAGAACACTGTTGCTGGGGCCTGGTTAGCAGGGTGCCAGCACACTTCTCAGTCAAGTCAGCATCAGTATCAGGCAAAAAGTGGGGGGTAACTGCAACAGGGAGTCATTTCCTTACAACTCCCTTGACTGGTCGTATATGCACTCAGTTCTGAGTAAATATGACTTTGGGAGGCTCATCATCACCTGCGTTAAAATACTATACTCACACCCAACTGCCAGGGTTAAGATGGGCCACATTGTTTTGGCCTCTTTCACTGTGCACAGGGGTACCCGGAAGGGGTGCTGCCTCTCCCTCTGCTTTTGTGCTCGCTACTGAACCCTTGGCAGAACTGCTTCATGGGACAGGACAGACTGGGGCATCCTAATGTCTGGGCTAATACATACAGTCTCACATTATGCAGACAACTTTTTGATCTATGTCAGAGATGTCTCACCTAACCCGAGTCTAAGGACTCAATCAACTGTGATAATATGTGTGTCTTTCACTTCCACCCAGGCATCCTGCTGAGACCGGTGGATGCGGGGCTCAGTGCCTTGAGATGGGCACCTGACTGCTTTATGTACCTTTGTGTGAAGATTTATCACTAAGATGCGGACAATATTGAGGGTTATTTAGGTGCAGTGGTGCTCTCGCTCAAAATGCACATAGAATACTGGACCACATTACCTCAAGTCATGCAGTGATTGCCAAAATGGTCTTGTTGCCCAGACTTTTATAGTATTTTGTAAACTCACCTGTAGTATTTCCCAAATCATTTTGTAAGAGGCCTGAAACAGTTGCTGGGGAGTCTACTTTGGGGGGCGGGAAGGTGAAGAGTTGCTCTATCTAATTATCGGTTGCCTACTGACAGAGGATCTTTGGGAGTTCCATATTTTAAGAAATATTATCAGAGTACTCAATTACAATGGCCTACTAGATGGTTGGCGAATCTCTCTCTGTCACATCACATCAGGGATAGTGCATGCAGTCCTATTCCCTATTTCCCACCAGGCTGTTATTTGTTCAAATTTGATGTCTGTGGCGGTTGTGGTGCTGGGGGCAGGGTTTCTTCTGACCTGGTCTTATACCTTAAATTTGCTCCAGCTCCACCTTTGGTGAACCTCCCCTAATGTACAGGGTGACTTTCTTCCAAGGTTCTAACCCTGTTGTGTAATAAAACCATTCCTCAGTTAAGGGAGCTATTGAAGGATGGCAATAAGGTGGCCTTCCATGATCAACTGGAACACTACAACATTCATAAAGGGCAATTAATAATATACAGACGTATTACCTCTGCGCTGCATGCACAATAGCAATCCATACCACAAGAACCCACTATGCCTAAACTCCTCTAGGCCACATATACTTTTGACGAGGGCCATAAACTAGTCAGTGGTGCTACAGAGCCCAGCTGCAGCCAACCACCACGGTACCATCTATGCTTAGGGACAAGTGAGAATCGGATAGTGGTACAGCATTTGATGATAGAGTGGGGTAGTGTGATGCAATATCCACACAAAGGTCTGCATAATTCTAAATTGCAGTTAACACAACTGTACGTATTAAACAGAGCATATTTTCCTCTGGTCAAGGTGGACAAGGTCTTTACTAGAGCCTGCTCACATTCACCTAGATGTTGCTGTCATGAGGCTGGATCTCTACACATGCTATGGATTTGCCCCGCTCTAATGCAATACTGGGGATGTATTATGGGAATGCTTTCTGATAGCACAGGGGTATCTAGCATATATTCTCCTGAGGACCGCCTACTGGGAACCTTTAAAAGATCTAAAGTTGATAGGGCGCTGGCAATGTTTGTTGACCTGGCCTGTTAACTTGCTCAACACAATATCATTTTTGTGTGAATGAATACTGCACTTCCTTCCGTCCACAAATTACACAGCGCATTTATACACTGGGCAGCAGCTGAGAGTCATGTACTTCATAGCGAAGAATTTAGGGGACTGCACAAATACCTCATAGCACATTGATGGGAAGAATTAATACAGCAGCTAAAAACACATATTAAAAATGATAATACATCTCCTTCAGCCGTGTGACAGCATGCCTGGGTTGGTTCCAGAGTTCTCTTTTTTAATATATGGGTTCTGGACACCTCAGATGCACAATTTCATGTCGTGCTTGTGGCCTCACCCTGTGCTGGCCAATATCGGATCTCACAATAGAACCCTGCCTTTCCTCCAGCTCACTGAGCCAATTTCTTGGATGCACCCTATTATGGTGTAATATTTGCTAATATCCCCCATTTCTGAACAGCAGGACCCGCCCTCTTCTCCCCTGACCTATACCCCGTAGACTACCTGTTAGGAGATTTGTGCATGTTCTATTATTTGTTAGCAAACTGCTGCCATGAGTTCATAGTTAATACTTTGGGGAGGGTCTGTTAAGGAGCTTGTCTGAGATAGTCTATTTTAAAAGGCATTGTAATGTTTCTGGATCATGAGACCATATGTTGCTACTTTTTAAAAAATGTGCCTGTGTTATCACTTCTATACGTAGAATTGTCAGTGAACAAAAAGTTGGGAATGGTGCGCTGAATCCACATCAGTTGAGGAAGAAAGAAGGAACTGAAGTCCGAGCCGGCTCTATATGCAGCTCTGCTGCTGTCATTTCTGAGATGGTACAATATTGAAGCAGGTGGCACTGCTTACCTAGCAATGTGTGGGAGTCATTCCTGGAGAATTCTCTATATCCCATCTCGTGTCTGGAATGTTGTAAAGGTCAGGAATCCTCAGCTAGAAGTATGTGTCAGATACACAGGAACTGATGTCAACACACCAGTCAGGGCTTATATGTACCTGTGTCATCAAATCCTGGGGAGGCAAGGCCACAGTTAAAGCCGCATGACACCATGTGAAAGAGCTAGAAAGCAGATGCTGATGCAAAAATGTTTCTGGATCCGGTGTAGAGCCCGGAGGATATTCAGAAACTGAGGAATATGTCAAAAGAAGCATCCATCAGAATTCATGCTTTTCCTTCGTCATTTGCTGAAAATACTTATTGAGTATATTAATCCACAAGATGTTGTTTCGAAAGCAGCATCTTAAAAGTCTGCCTGAAGTGAGTTTTAAGAACAAGGTAGTCTTGCACAGCCAGGTCTAACTGTAGATCATGCAAAAGTAACTTGTCTTTGACCTGCTGTCAAACAAGTCTGTTGTATAGTGGTAAATTTAAACTTTGTACGTCTCTGGTTTTGTTTATGCATAGGTTTGACTAGTCCTCACTTACAGAGAACACACAGAGGATGCAGGGACCGGAATGTCCTCTGCATAATGTACGGTCATGTTCCCTACCCTGTGTGCCAGAACTGCATGTACCAGTGATCCTGGTTTTGGTCTCACAACACACACTTGCCCCATGTGCATGTGTTGACCCAGGCCCTAATTCTGATGATGATAGGTTCTGGACTTTGTCTTGAACTGGGAGGGGTGCACCAAGCACATCCTCATAGTGACAGGGGACTACCATTCCTGTTGCGTGTTTCATACATGGAGTGCAGTGGAGACGATATACCAAGTTTGGTGAATTACTGTGGTAGGCCTTTTTACTTGCGAGGCATGAATGCATGCTTACAGGCCTAGTCATCTAAAGTTTTGAGCTCAAAGTGAACCAGGAATCCTGAACACCGACTGCAGGAAAATTCCACTTTTGGCATGATCACCCCCCACATTTTGCCTAGGTGTTGATGCCAGCTTTGATTTGAAGTGTACTGGGACCCTGCTAACCAGGCCCAAGCACCAGTGTTCTTTCCCTAAAACTGTACCTTTGTTTCCACAATTGGCACAGCCCTGGCACACAGTTAAGTCAGTTGTAAGCTGTGGCCAGGGAAGGTACCTAGGGGCTGCAGCATGTATTATGTCACCCTCAGGGACCCCTCACTCAGTGGATGCACACTGCTTTGCAGCTTGTGTGTGCTGGTGGGGAGAACAGCCCACAAACCACTGCCTGTGGCATAGGTAAGGCACCCCTTTAGCAGTCCTTACAGCCCTATGGCAGGGTGCACTGTACCACAGGTGAGGGCAAAGATGCATGAGCACTATGCCCCTACAGTGGCTAAGTCAATTCTTAGACATTGTAAGTGAAGGGTAGCCATACTGAGTATATGGTCTGGGAGTTTGTCATTACGAACTCCACGGCACCATAATGGCTACAATGAATACTGGTAAGTTTGGTGTCAAACCTCTCAGCACAATAAACTAACACTGATGCCAGTGTGGTATTTATTGAAAAATGCACCCAGAGGGCATCTTAGATATGCCCCCTGCATGTTAGCCCAACTGCTAGTGCAAGGCTGACCGGTCTGTGCCAGCCTGCCACTTCCAGACAAGTTTCTGACCACATGGGGTGAGCGCCTTTGTGCACTCTGTGGTCAGAAACAAAACCTGTCCTGGGTGGAGGTGCTTCACATCTCCCCCTGCAGGAACTGTAACACCTGGCAGTGAGGCTCAAAGGCTCAAGCCTGGTGTTACAATGCCCCAGGGCACTCCAGTTAGTGGAGATGCCCGCCCCCCGGACGAGCCCCCACTTTTGGCAGCAAGTCCGGAGGGATAATTAGAAAAACAAGGAGTCACCACTCCCTTAGCCAGGTCCACCCCTAAGGTGTGTACCCCTCCTTGAGAAACCCCCCATCTTGCTTTGGAGGATTAGGACCAATAGGGATGGAGATGTGGCCCCCGCCCCAGAGGGAGTGGGCACAAGGAGAATGTAGCCACCCCCGGGAACAGTGGCCATTTGCTACTGCCCTCTGACCCTAACACAACCCTAAATTTAGTATTTAGGGACAACCCTGAATCCAGTTCTTCAGATTCCTGACGACCTCACAAGAAGAAGAAGGACTGCTGAGCTGAAAACCCAGCAGAAAAGAGCAGGAGATGATAACTGACTTGGCCCCAGCCTTAGTGGCCTTTCTCCTGCTTCAAAGACTGCAATCAAAAAGCGACGCGTTCTACAGGACCAACGACCCCCTGAAAAGCCTCCAGGGGACTGCCTGCCATACAGAGGACCAAGAACTCCTGTGGGCAGCAGCTCTGCCCAACCAGAAGAAAAGACATCCATCTTTAAAGGGACTCTAACCTCACTCCAGAAGTGTGAGTCCCCCCTACTCTGCACCCGATGCCCCTGGCCCGAGCCCAGAGAAACCAACTATCCAGAGAGGACCCCCAGGCGACTCCAACGACGTGTCCACCCTGGGCTGACCTTTCTGCACCCCCACCACGATGCCTGTAGAAGGAATCCCAAGGACCCCTCTGACCACGACTGCCTGGGACAAGATATCAGACGCCTGGAGAAGCACTGCACCCTCAGCCCCCATGAGAAACCGACCACCGGTGCAGCAACGACCAGCAGGTGACCCTCACCCTTGCCTAGTCGGTGACTTGCCTGAGAGGCCCCCGTGCCCTGCCTGCAGCGCCTAAGTGACCCCGGGTCCCTCCATAGAGTTCTACTGAGAACCCGACGCCCTGTTGGCACACTGCACCAGGCCGCCCTCGTGCCGCTGAGGGTGTGGTATTTGGCCCTACTTGTGGCCCCTCCAGTACTCCTTCAAATCCCCCTGGTCTGCCCTCTGACAACACAGGTTGCAAGCAGACTGGAACCGGAGCACCCCTGTCTCCATAGGCGCCTACGTTATTTTGCCTCCTGTTTAACCTCTGCATCTGACCAGCCCTGTGTTGCTGGGTGCTTGGGGTTGCGTTGATCCCCCAACGGCGGGTTACCTATGCCCCGGAGACTGAACCTGTAAGTGTGGTACTTACCTCAGAAAGTGTACTGTACTTACCTCCCCCAGGAACTGTTGAAAATTGCAGTGTCCATTTTTAAAATAGCTTTTTGTCATTTTAATTAAAACTGTGAACAAAATTGATTTGATTCAAAGTCCTAACTATTACTATGCAAAGTACCTTTCATTAAATGTACTTACCTGCTAAAAGAATCCTGTGGTTCTAAAAATAAATTAACAAAAGAATATTTTTCTATGTAAAAACCTATTGGCCTGGAGTTCAGTCATTGAGTGTGTGTTTTCCACTTATTGCTTGTGTGTACAACAAATGCTTAACACTACCCTCTGATCAGCCTAACTGCTAGACCGCACTACCACAATTAGAGCATTAGTATTATCTATTATTGCCTCTGTCAAGCCTCTTGGGGAACCCCTTGACTCTGCACACTATCTCATTTTGATATAGTATATACAGAGACAGCTTCCTACACAGACATCCCGTGTGTTTGACATGTCTGTGTGTGCACGGATGGACAGTGTGCTATGCATGAGTGATACAGGCCTGAGGGTTCAATTTTGGAAGCCCACGGCCTTTACCAAAATACATGAGGAAATAAAGGCTGCTTTCTCAAGGAGGCATGTGTGTATTACTGCCATCTCCTGGATGGGGGCACCAGACACTGTAATGAAGAAAGAGGAAAAAGGTTTTCTTTAGAAGTTCCAAAGTCTTTCCTGATATACTGGGCTGTAAATGACTGACTGTAGCTGCTATTAGAAGATGCAGGGGGCACAGGGTGAGACTAGCAGTATCTGTTGTTAGGGAAAACGGTTCTTTGAAGGGACACATATTCTTGTCTCTGGTGTGCAGCCTGATCACACCCCATTGTACTTTTGTTGTGGGCACTCCGCCTGCAGACTGTGGTGCTAGGCAGAGCATCACTGTAGACAAAGGCAAAGTGTGGAAGCTGACCTGGTTAGGATACATGAAAGGGGAACCGACTTAAGTTGCTTCCAAGGAACAATACTTCAAATACACATCCTCCGTCTGAGCATTTGGTTTAAAGATAGGAGCCCAAAATCCACTGGGGTTCGTTGTTGTGGTCTCTTCGACCAAGGGGAAGTACTCTGCAGACTACTCGGGGCTACTAAGCTGCCAAGGTTGGTGTCACACTGACAGCTAACTTCCCAGAGGTGAGAGAACACCACCTGGAGTCTGGTCTGAAGGAAGAACTACTGGACTGTCCTGGGAGCCAAGACATCCCTCCTGTGAGTGAGAGAAGTAAGCGCCAACCCTAACTGAGCCTGGTGCACGGTCCATCTGACAAGCGGACTGCGTGACCACGGCACTGCCAAAATATATCACGGAGTCAGGATCAGCCATGAAGACCAAGTGATCTGAGATGCCTCGTGAAAAACTGAGTTCTGACTATATAGAGGTTGATCCAGTTAAAGCCCATTCAAGAGGGATCAAATTCATGAACAATGAGCAGAAACTACAACTGACCATGAATTTCAGCAATGATTGAAGGAAAAGATACTGAATCAATTAATTGTGTTCATTTGCTTCAGTTTAAAAAAATCTGTGGAAACCTTATTTGTCGTAAGAGCACCATCATTCACGTATAATCAACCCTTAAAAAAACTCACAAGAAAACATTGACAAGTACAAAACATTCCAACATGGATAAATTTCCTAGTGTCTTTGATCTGATATTTAAACAATGTAGGGTGTTGAAAATGTTTTTAGAAACAGTTTATGTAGTCTCTTTGTGAGGGATAGAGTCCTTAAAAAACAAACGTGATTTTAGAAATTTCATTGAAAGGTTAAGAGAGTTTCATAAATCAGTTTATGCTCCTCATAAAGCTATGACATGCCGATCTGTTTCGGCCTCAGAGGCAGGAGGTCAAAAGCAGATTGCAATATTTGTTTGCTTGTTCATTTAATATTTGTAATGTACTGCATGCAAATGAATGCCCAAAGAAAGGAGAAAAGGGAAATGGGGTGAAGGGAGGAAACTGAAGGGAAGGGAAAGAGGTCGGAAAGAATGAGAAATCAGTGGATATACACACAAATCAGCTGAATAGTCAAGAGGATGCTGCCTTGAGCTTCCCAAAAAGTTAAGCATAAGGAATGAATGTAGGAAAGTACCCTCTTTTTGGCATGTGAACCCCAATTTCTGCTTGATGTCAGTGTGTTTTTAACTGTGACACTGGGGCCTGCTAGTCAGGACTCCAGTGCTTATGGTTGATGGCTTGCTTGTCAGTGTGTTTCACTGTTTTCTAAATTGTCACTGGAGTCCTGCTAATCAGAACTCCAGTGCTCATGCTCGGTTTCTAAATTTGTCACTACATACTAGTGACTCAGTATTTCACTCCAAAATGGCATAATGGATGCCCCTCATAAGTCCCTAGTGTATGGGAGCCTCTGGAAATGCTTTGAAAGGCACAGATGGTGCCCTCCTTGCATAATCCAGTCTACACCAGTTCAGGGACCCCCAGTCCCTGCTCCTGCATGACACTGGACAAAGGAAAGAGGAGTGACCACTCCCCTGTCCATCACCACCCCAGAGGTGGTGCCCAGAGCTCCTCCAGAGTGTCCCTGGGTTCTGCCATCTTGTTTTCAGGATGGTCAGGGAACTCTGGGAGCATCTGAGTGGCCGGTGCCAGCAGGTGACATCAGGGAATCCTCCCGATAGGTGCTTGCCTGGTTAGGTGACCAGTCCCCCTCTCAGGGCTATTTAGGGTCTCTCCTGTGGGTGTTTCGTCAGATTTGGATAGCAAGACTCCAGCAGGAATCCCCTGCATCCTTTACTTCATCTTCAACCAACGGATCAATCACTGACTGCTCCAGGAACTCTACAAAACTGCAACAAAGAAGCAAAATACAACTTCTGAAACCTTGTATCTTCAGCTCCTGCCAGCAACTGCAACAGTTTCCAGGTTGTGCAACCTCCAAGGACTGCCTCTCTTCAGCCTGCACAAGAAGAACCGAAGGAATCTCCTGTGGAGTGACAGAGTCACGTCTCTGCTTCAGCAGGCACCTCTCTGCAGCGACGACCGGTGGCTTGGGTCCCCTCTCCAGACTACAGGTGTGGATCCAGCGACACGGGTGGCGGACTAAAGTAACTCCGACAGTCCCAACGTCCCACTGTCCAAATTTGGTGGAGGTAAGAGCTTGCCTCCCCATGCAATACAGTAACCCTGTACACTGCACGACTTGCAGTTGCCAAGGTTTGTGTTCAATCTTCCAAGAAGTTCTTCGTGCACAGCACAGCTTAGGACCCCAGCACTCCTCCCGACGATGCACAGCTCGAGTGGTTCTTCGGCGGCATGGGAATCCTTTGTGTCATGCTGTGTGGGCCTCCATTTGCACCTTCTTTTTTCCCATGCTGTAGGACTCCTGTGCACGCTGCCTGGTCTTCTGAGGGCTCTCTGAGTTGCTGAGAGCCCCCTCTCTCTCTGCCCCTCCTGGGTGGAGTGGACCTGGTCCTTCCTGGGCCCGGGCAGCGACATGTTCCACTAACCGCGAGCTTTGTGTTTACCAAGGCTTGTTGGCAGAATCAAGGGACGCAAACCAGACTGCATTCATCCATCCGGCGTGGGGCATCTTCTGCACCAACCAGGAAACCACATCTCTCTTCTTTGGTGCAATACTGACTTTGGTTCTTCTTTTGCACCTTCATCCAAGTTAGCAGGGGCTCCTATTCTCCATGGACTCTTCAGTGCTTCTTGTACTTGGTCCCCTTCTTCCACAGGTCTTCAGGTTTAGGAATCCATTGTTTGTGTCTTGCAGTCTCTTCTGGTTCTTGCACTGTCTTCTATCACGACTTCTAGGGTGTTTTAGGAAACTTACTGTGTTTTACTTCTGCTTTCCTGGGCTCTGGGGTGGGGTATTTTACTTACCTTTGGTGATTTCTTACACTCCCAGCACCCCTCTACACACTGCACTTGCCTAGGTGGGAAACCGACTTTCGCATTCCATTATTTTAGTATATGGTTTGTGTTCCCCCTTCCCCCTTGCAACCTATTGTGATTTTCACTATTTGCACTAATTTCTGACTGTTTACTTACCTGTTTTTGGTTACTAGTGTATATGTTGTGTAATTTACTTACCTCCTAAAGGAGTATAGTCTCCAAAGTATTTTTGGCCTTGTGTCACTAAAATAAAGTACCTTTATTTTTGGTAACACTGAGTAATGTCTTTCATGTGTGAGAGTACTGTGTGACTACAGTAGTTTTGCAGGAGCTTTGCATGTCTCCTAGTTCAGCCTTGGCTGCTCTGCCTACAGCTAACTCTAGACAGCCTGGCTTCTAGACACTGACTACATTTCACTGATAAGGGATAACTTTACCTGGGATAAGGTGTAAGTACTTTAGGTACCCACTACAAACCAGGCCAGCCTCCTACAACGGAGAAGAAGAAAATGTTACTTACCTGTGGGAACAATCTTTGTTTGACATTCTATCTACCTGCAGACTACTCAACTGTAGAATGGCATGGTCCAGATAGTAGTTGACTGCCCACCTAGGATCCAAACAATGCAACTGCTCGTCCTCATTAGTGGGATTGGGCAAGTATAAAAGGTTTTGAGGGAGATAGACTGACCCAGATGGAAAGACATCACCACTTCAGACAGGAAAGCAGCGCTAGTTCTCAACACCAACTTGGCGGGATAGAAACAGATAAAGAGCCTGTAACTCACTCACCTGTCTGGCAGAGGAGATAGTCACCAAAAACTCAGTTCTGAGAGTCAACATCCTCAAGGGACTACTATGTAAGGGCTCAAACCGAGTCCCCATTGGAAAAGTCAACACTAAAAAAGGTCACACGAGGCACAACAAAGGTATTTGGGGGATACATACTTGTCAAACCCTTTAAAAAACATATGACAGTGGGGGACTTCAAAAGAGATGGCTGGTCAGGCAGACAGAGGAAAGCAGAAAGGGCAGCTAAATATGTTTTGACAGTGCCTATCGCACAACCTCACTATGAAAGTGAAAGTGCATATTCCAGGAGCCGGGATAGATTGGCCTGCAAGGGGTCCACATTATTGTCCCCACACCATGGAACAAAGTTGCTCCATCTGCTCGAGTAAGTAGATTTGGTGGAGTGGTGACATGCTGACAAAATTATGTCTACCACCTATAGTGGTATATGAAAGGAATTCAGATGTCCACGCTAAATTTACAAGCATATAGCGAACAGAGAATCCATTAGGTTAACCTGGACATCTGATGAGAAGCCTGAGGTCCTGAGCCAGGCATGTCGTCTGATGGCAATTGAAGTACCCACGGAACAGGTTACAGTGTCCGCCGTAAGAAGGCCTGACTTGACGAAGTCAAATCGCATTATGGCCATTTGTAGGAAATTCCTTGAAGTGGTCTTGCTGAGTCTCTCAAACATGAGTAACAACCGTCTCTGCCATTCCTAACAAGGAGTGGCCAACACACCAACGGGCAGTTGACATTCAGCATTTTCAAGGTCATGATGCCGGTGGTGAAGCCCTTCTTTACCCAGGCTTCCAAGCACTTGGCTTCTCTTTCTGCCGGGTATTGGGGAATGTTCCTTGACGCTGTACCGAGGAACATGATGCCTGAATGATGAGCCTCATTGGTGACAGGTGAGCAGAGAGCAAAGAGGGGTCACCTGGAGCAGGGCAGTAGCACCTGGCCAGCAGTCAACTGCCTGCTGGGCAGAAGATGACTTTTCTCAAGCCGCCAGGAAGGGGTCCAGCAAGACCCTATTACAAGGCAATAATGGTCCGAATGAGCAGGAAGAAGAACCTCCATTAGGATATTTGTTTTGACATCAAATGTTGAAAGTTGTAGATCGAGGACTTCTGCTGCTTTTTTGATGACAGAATGAAGAGCGAGAACTTCCCGAGAAGGGGTACCCAGAGGGACTCCTTTTCCACTTTCGGTGATGTGTCAAGGCCACTCAAAGAAGATAATCCAGGAATGTCAAAGGTGTTCTAAGCCACTCCTACCTCAGATAAAGACAAGGTATCAGAATCAGAACCAAATAACTGTGTATCCTTTCCCAAAGTTTGACCTTCCCTCCAGGATCTATATGGCTGATTTTCTGTAGGCCGAAGAGGTGGTTGCACCCCTGGCTCCACCTGCAGCTCTGGTGAAAGTGGAGGCAGAGTAATAGCTTCAGGGCCAGTGCTGGCCCCAGGGCTGACAGAAGGACTGTGTAGTTGGCCACTTGGGTGAAGACCGGAGTCTGCATCGTAGCAACTGGGCCCATGCTGTATGGCGCCATGGGGATAAACAAGAGGCTAGGCTGAGTCCTGTTTTTTTTTTTTTAAACTGTGTTTTATTGGTTTCAATTAATAAATTGAACGAATCATACAGTGCCAAAGTACAGCCAAAAGCATGTTGCCAACCGAGGTACATATGAAAGGAGGTCATCATTTCACATTGTATACAGTCATCACCTATTAAAATAGGAGTTCATACATCCATGATCTAAAGTGGTGTTGTCAGTTAAACCAAGGCTTCGAGCTCTGCATTCTCAGAAGAATACGGTTATGTCACATTCAGTCGTCAAACAAAATAGGTCCTACAAGGTCATCAACCGAGTCCACCCTCATCCCTCTCCCTCGGATGAACTCCCAGAGTCGTGATTGGTTTTCTCTGATAGCTGATCCAATAACTGTGCCCACAATTGCACCTCCTCCGCAGCCTTTTCGTCAGTACGTGTGAGTTTCATATGTTGCTCCTCTGCTGCCCCCCATTCCAGAAGGTTCCTCCTCCAATGTTGTACTGAGGGCACCCTGCTGCCCAACCAGCCAAATGCCACCAGACGTTTCGCTAAAAGGAAGGCCAGCTGCAAGCTTTTGTTGGGTATATCTTGATCTCATAGGCCTTTTCACCATTCCCAGAAGGCAAGCCAGCGTACAAGATACAACTAGTTCCCAATAGTCCTGAATTTGACTGCACTCCCAAGCTAGGTATAAAAACGTGGCCCCAACTTTACCACAGTGTGCACATTGAGCACCCATGGTTTGGTCTAATTTGTGAAGTTGATGCGGTGTAATGTGGGGTAATGTAAGTGAGGTGGAAAAAACTTTAATTTCTGGTTGCAGGACACTGTGCGAACCAGGGAGGGCGCTCTTCCCCAGTCCTCATCTGAGACTGCTCACCAAGCTCCCTCTCCTAGGCCCCCCTCGCAGCATATTGTTTGTGGTGCATGCCTCCCCTGAGACTTCTATAGAAAAGCGTAATAAGATGACGCCCATCCCCTCAACTGATCAGACCATTTAAAACCCCAGAGGCATGGGTCGCCTCCGGGAACCCACCCTAAAGCTCTCTCGCAATACTCTCTAGCTTGGCATAGTGTAAGAAGTGGGCTGGCCCCAGCCCAAACGTGTCTTGAGCCTCTCAAAAGGAAATAAAGGTCTCCCCGGGTAAATATCTCCTGCCATCTGACACCCTCCTATCTTCCACTACTCCATTGACATGTCATCCTCTATGCCCCTAAAGGGAGCCAGGTCCCACAACTTTAGTTCCCTACTGAAGGGAGTGCTACGCAGGATCTTCCGTACCACCATCTCCCAAACCTGTGCCTTGTGCTTGGCTATGTAGGGAACCGGCTGGTCTGACCTACCCCTCTCATTAGCAGCCGGGGTAAGGTATCACTACCCATCAGAGGGCCTATCAGTCCCTTCTCCCAATTATGAGAGTCTGTCAGCCATTTAGCCGCATGTTGCAATTGAGTCACAAAGTAGTATAGTTGTAAATTCAGGACCACCAAACAGCCCCCATTCAAACCCCTCTTGAGTACTGTCAGCGCCACCCACCTACGCTTGCGTCTCCACAGGAGAGCGACCAAAAGGCCGTCCAATCTGTGGAAGATCCGATCACCCAGTGAGAATAGGGAGTTCTGGATCAGATACAAGCAGCACAGGAGAAACACTATTTGTGCTATGGCAGCCCTACCTATTACAGAGAGGGGAAGCCTGCTCCAAATTTTAATGGATTGTTCGAGATCCGTTTGGACCCTATCAATGTTCTTCATCTGGTGTTGGGGCTCCATATGTGTGACCCACACCCTAAGGTACCTAAACCACTCCAGCTCCCAGCGAAGTCCCACAACTGGGAGTTGATCCAACTGCCTACCAATCAGGTTTCAAAGGGGATGCAACAGTGATTTGCAGATGTTAATATTCAGGGCAGAGACCTCTCCAAAGTTACACATCAAGTCCAACAAAAGCGGACTAGACACCCCTGGGAGTGCACATATACCAGTGCATCATCTGTGTATAATGAAACCACGTGTGGTCTCTCCTACCTTTATCTCCCAGGAGATCATCTCCTTATGCAACAGCAAGGCCTAAGGCTCAGTTGCCAGGGTGAAAAGCAAGGGTGAAAGGGGACACCCCTGTCTAGTACCCCTACCTACTGTCCATGCATCAGAAAGCCCGCCTCCCACACTGACTTGTTTGTTGGGTTGAGTATAGGGAAATCTGATCCAAGCACAAAAACTGGAGCCAAAACTCATGCATCGCAACATGGACATTAGGTATCCCCACTCTACCATGTCAAAAGCCTTTTCCAGGTCAGGGGAGACTCAAGCCATCTCCCTGTCGCTGACCAAACCATCATGTAACACACAGGTTAATCTTTGGAGATTAAGAGCGGTACTGCGAGCTGACATATAGTCGCATTGGTCCTTGTGTACCAAGTCCCGAATCACTCCCTGCATTCTGGTTGCCAAAATTTTAAAAAGGATCTTAAGATCTGTGTTGAGCATGGTGAGAGGCCTGTAAGAGGAGGGTTTCAACATTAAGCACATCTTACCTTCTTGCATGGTTGTCGGAAGGATTCCTTTACCTTTTGCCTCAACAAAGTCCTCCAGGAGCTTATCCTTAAGACTAGCAGAGTAGACCTGATAAAATTCTGCTGGGAACCCACCCCCAACCGGGACTTTAGATCTATTGAGAGCCTTCAGGGCCTGGGCTAACTCCTCTATGGAGATGTCCGCCTTTAGCTACCACACCAGGTCAGGGTGCAGACGGAGCAACCCAATTCTTTTCAGATAAGCTTCTATTTCCTCCTCAGAGCTCTGCAGGCTCGCTTGGTATTCAACTTTTTTTTAATTTGTATTTTTTTTTGCATTTAGGAAACAAGAACCATCAAACAGAGTAAAGAGCTGTTCACATAAAAAGTTCAGTAAGCATAGTCTGCTAGGAAGCCTCATATGAATAACAGTGACCAAGTTTCAAGATAATCAACAGAATAGAGTATTCTTCTATATGAGTGCCCATATTACCAGTTACAAGTTAATGTAGGAAACAAAACCTGGGGGGGGGGGAGAAGAGGAAAGAAAGGGAAGCGGGGAAAGGAAGCAGTGCTGCCATCTTATCCCCACAAAAGGGGGGCCTATACCTTACTACCACGGAGAGGACAACAGCTACAGCTGGAAACTCCAGGGAATGCATGAAGAGCTAGTCTTCTCCTTGTGCTCAGGCCACAAGGAAGGTCGTCAAGGGGGCCCATACTTCCTGCGGGTGGGATCCCTCTGGCATCAATTCCCAGTAAATCACCAGCTGCTCCTGACAGTACGCAGCGTCTTTCAGCCATTCGTCACATCGGAGTATCAGTTTCCTTCCCCAACACAGCACCACCCTACCCTTAGCCAACAGCAGCAGCAGTCCCACCAGCAGTCTGGATGCAGAGGGGATCTCCTCAACATATCCCAGGAGTGCAACCTCAGGGGTGCATGGCAACACAAGCTCAGTCATCTCTTCAAGCGCATGCAGTACCTCAGACCAGTAACCTCGCAGCGCCCCACAATCCCATGACAAATGCAGAAAGTCCGCCTCCGAGGCAGAACAGCGTTCACATCTAGCATCCGCCCGAAGGCCCATTTTCTTCAATCTACTAGGCGTGTAATACAGATGAAGTAGGAAGTTAAAGTGTATGGCGTGCAATCTGTAATCAGGGGAGAGCTCCTGCATCTGTACTCAGCAGTATCGCCACTTCTTCTGCGGAATGGGCATGCCAAGATCCGCCTCCCAGTGCACCTCAGCTTTGGACTCAGCAAGAGGCTCCCTAGTCTGCATACAAACATACAGACTTGTAATGAGTGGTCGGGCGGACAGCGCCGTATATACCATTTCCATCTCTCGGCACAGCGGGGGCTTCGCGGGAAGGCAGGAGTACCATGCTCGCAACAAGGCCTGGATCCTGAAAAAGAATAGTCAATAGAGCGCAGCGTCACAGAAGGCTCCTAAAGCACTCTCCAAGGAGACGAACGTCCCCTCCAGAAACCAAGACCTCAAAGTGGTCATATTTAACTTCAGAGGCATTCATATAGTTGGCCATCCTTAGCGGAGGGAGGCCTGCCACATCCCGCACCGGCATCAAAGGCGCAAATATCTCACGCGCCCCAGCCTGCCGCAGCAAGCTCCCCCAGGCCTGCACCAAGCACGCCACAGTGTCCATACCTCGCCGACGGGCCTGGGCGGTCCACCGACCACCCCAGCCAATCTATCAGGCCATACTGAGTCATGTTCAGGAGCCAGATGTGGCAAATAACGTATGGGATGCAACCAAAAGTGCCCAAAGTGGGCCTGCGCGCAGTAGCAATAAAGTTTGAGATCTGGGGTCATGAGGCTGCCCTGCTCGAACGGAAGAGTCAGAGTCCCCCATGAAATTCTGGGTTGCCCTCCCACCTACGTGAGGGCCACGAGCGAGGATCTAAGCCGTTTCAGGAAACCAGATGTGAGAACAAGAGGTAAGTTAACAAAGAGATACAAGAATTTAGGCAGAACCACCATCTTTGCTATCGACATTGTGTCCAGTCAGCGAGAGCGGCAGCGAGCACCAGACCGCCACCTCATCCTCCATCCAAGCAACTGCTGCTCCATAATTGGCTGACCACAGCTCCTCCCACCTTTTGACTCAGCCAAAAACCCAGATAACTCACCGGCCCGTCCGCCCAACAGAGGGGGTAGCCAGAGCGGTACTGCAAGGTAGCATCAGATAAAAGAAGCACCACCGACTTTGACCAGTTAATCGTGATCCCAGAGATCCGGCCAAATTGGACTATTTCATCCAGCAAAATGTTGAGGTGCAACTGTGGATTCCGGACATATAATGCAACATCGTCCACATACATAGCAATGGGAATAAGGCGCTGCCAGAACCCCAACCCCCTATGATTATGGTGCTGTCCCAGTCGCACTTCAAGGGGTTTCATCGCTACAGCAAAAAGCAGCGGCGAGAGAGGGCATCCCTGGTGAGTGTCCCTAGCAATCGGAAAGGAATTGGACAGCATCCTGTTGATTTTCAATCTGGCAGTCGGCTTTGAGTACCGCAGGCGGATTAGTTGGATGAACCTGGGGCTAAGCCCCACTCTAGCCAGTAAGGCAAACATGTACAGCCAAGCCAGAGAGTTAAACGCCTTCGTGGTATATAGAAAGATCGCCGCCGCGCGATCTTCAGGGCCGATCATACAAGAGATCGCGAAAAAGGTACGAAGATTATACAATGTTGAACGTCCTGGCACAAAGCCAGACTGGTCCAGCAGTACCAAGGATGGGAGCAGGGGCTGCAGGCGGACCCCAATGAGTTTCGCCAGAATCTTATTGTCTATATTTATTAGCAAAAGTGCCCAATAAGAATTGCAGCTACTGGGGTACTTCCCGGGCTTTAAAACAGTCACGATGAGAGCCTCCCGCAATGAAGCCGGGAGGGCACTGCTCTCAAGCGCTTCAGCATAAACCTCTAGGAGGTGCAGCGCTAGGATATCTGCATATTCCTTATAGAAGGCAGGCATCAAGCCATCCAGGGCCGGGCCTTATCACTCGGTAAACTCGGTAAACTACGTATAGTCTGAACCACATCCTCCACCAAGAAAGGGGTGTCTAGATATTGTCTGTGTGAGTTCTCAAGTCGGAGCAGGCTGATCTTCTCAAAATAATTAGCAGCGTCTAAAGCACTCATTCCCGGCCGCTCAGCATACAGGTCCGGGTAAAAGCCAGACAAGACACACTCAACCTCCTCCGTACCCCTCTGGAGTGTCCCCGCTGAGTCAGTCAATTACACTATATAGTTACCAGCCCACGGCTTGCGGAGCACAGCAGCTAGTGTCCTTCCAGCCCTCTCGCCCTCACAATATCTCCTCGCTTTCGCCTCCTTATCCATGAAGCACACCTCGAGAAGCGCCGCTTCCTCATACCGAGTCAGCACCTCCCTGAATTCAGCCAAAAGACCATCAGATCAGTCAGAAGCCAGACGCCTCCAGGTCCGCCAACTCCCGCCTAAGCGCCTTTAGTACCCGGTGTTGCTTAGCGAGCCAGATTACACAGATTACAACCTTAAAGGCTTCCCATAAAGTGCCCACCGAGGACAACGAGGCCTGATTAACATAGAAGTAGTCCACAATAGCAGTGCGGATCTTTTGCTGGAAGGCCCGATCTCTCAGAGCCCCACAAGGCAACCGCCATGAAAGCTTGCGGCTGGCCCCCCCGGACACATGCAGCTCCAGCAGAATTGGCGAATGATCCGATAAAGTGCAAGGCATGTGTTCAATTGACTTCGTCCAGAGCTCCACATCCCTGGTGCCCAGCCATCTGTCGATTCTGGACCAGCTACCATGCATGTAATTAACACACATGCCCTGCCTATCCCCGCCATGCCTTGCCCTCCACAGGTCCACCAGAGCACCCTCAGCCATGATATGTGACAGTGCCCTCACAGCCGCCACATGTTGAGGTCTGGCCTGGCTCTCACGGTCCGCCTCCAGGGCCAAGACCACACTGAAATCACCACCCCATAGTAGAGAACCAGGGCCCAGCGAACAAACCAATCGCCAGATTTCCCCAAAGAATTCAGGGTCGTCAACATTGGGGCCGTATATGGCCAGCAGGCGGAACGGCCTATCGTATAAAGTGCCCTCCAGCATAGCATAGCGACCCTGTGGGTCCGCAAGCACCCTGCCTGTGCGCCATGGCAGTTCCTAATCCCAAGTACATCACCATATGACTCTGGCCAATCCAGCCAGCCTTTACCTTGCTCACATTCCCTCAACCAGGTGAGTCTCCTGCAGCATACACATATCAATCAAATGGCGCTGCATATAGGCCGACAGCCATCTCATCTTGCATCCATCATTCAGTCCCCTGACATTTCAAGTGAGGGACCGAACAGCAGTCAGGTTTGTATTCGCCAACCCAACAGTCCGTCCCCAGCCGCCATACATAGCGCAACAGTTGTGAAGGAAAGGGGAAGAGGGGGAGGGAGACACAGCACCAACAACCCCCAAAAACAAACATTGCATGTCCCCACCCACGCTGGCCCCCCCAATCCGGCCACCCCAGTAAACCCACCCACCAAACCTAAACTCATAGCCCACAGCATAGCAACAAACATCTTAATTGGACTCATCCAGCGGGGCATCAGCAAGGCCATCCGTGAACTGTCCGACTGGGGTGGACGGGCAGGAGCATCAGGATATCATCCATAGTCCAAGATCGGCCACGTCAGAGCAAGCCAAAGTCAAACCCGATCCAGCTCCAGCCCGAGGTATAGGGGCCACTGCGGCCCTGACAATGGAACAGAGTCTAATCATTGTCACTGTCAACAGGGGAATAATCACCAGCCCTATCCGCCTCTGCGGCGCTTTTAGTTGCCTGTTTTGGGTCCGTAAAGAAGTGCAGCTTGCCCTTATGTAGTACACGCAACTTGGCAGGGTAAATGAGAGAGAACTTGGCCTCTGTCTGAGTCAAGGTGCGCTTGACCGGGAGGATCGCCCTGCTGGCCGCCTGCACCCCAGGGGTATAGTCC
Organism: Pleurodeles waltl; assembly: GCF_031143425.1. Taxonomy (NCBI): domain Eukaryota; kingdom Metazoa; phylum Chordata; class Amphibia; order Caudata; family Salamandridae; genus Pleurodeles; species Pleurodeles waltl. The sequence continues at coordinate 448,670,436 of NC_090446.1, forward strand.
AGAAAAATGCTGAGCTCGTTGTTATTGTATATTACTGGTCGACGCTCCCGGGCCAGCCGAAGTATTGTGTCCCTGTTTCGGTAGTTCAATAAACGCACAATAATTGGTCGTGCCGGCGTCCCCGGCAGGGGCCGCAGGCCAAGCGACCAGTGAGCCGGCTTCACCACCAGCACCTGTAAGAGCTTGCCTGGGAAAAGTGTTGTTAGCCTAGTTTCCACATAATCTTCCATCCCATGGCTGTCCTCTCTGGCAGACCCAAAATGCGAATGTTATTGCAGTGGGACCGTGCCTAGAGATCCTCGTTCTTACTGCTGATAAGCCTTAGCACGCGTTCCAGCTGCAGTAGCTTCTCTTCATCACCGCGGCGACTATCTTCCAAATCCGATGTACTAGACTCCACATGTTCGAGACAGGTGGCATAACCATCCACCCTCTCCATTAGGCGGGTGATTTGCTCCCTCAGATGGTCTAGCTTCCCATCTATGCTAGCCAAGCTGTACTTAAGATCTACAAACATAGCTTTCATGGAGGACAATTGCGTGTCCTCCTACTGGGACAGGTCGTCAGACGACCTGCCAGCCTGCTGCTTTTCTTTTTGCCCTCAAACGTAAGTTTGGGCTGCCTCTGATCCGCCTTCCCCATCGTAGACAGGACTCATCACTCCTCTCAGGTGCGTGCCATTCAACTCTCTAACAGAGGCAACAACCTGGGCCAGAGAGAGGATAGGCACTCCGCCGATCTCCAAGCGCAGCTGAGGGTGGATAATCACCCGCACCAGCAGCCTCCAGGCAGAGCCAGCACGCCCTTCCAATAGTAAATGGGCCCCGGCCGGCAGCCCCAGGCCACTCCAACAATAGGTGCTGACCTCTGGCCACCTCAGCAGTCTCCACTGCGGAAGCCTCAAGCCGCTGGGCCCAACCAGCACCACTGAAGGGTCCCGGCAGGAAGCGAACAGCAAAGGCGCCATACAGAGCCACCAGGCCGTGCCCCAAAAGCCAGGGGGGCCACCGACCAACTGTGACCCCCTATCGTCAAGGTACTGGTGAGTCTTCAGGGCAGCGAAGCCCACCCCAGAGGAAACTAGTTGCGACTCAGACCCGCCTACACAGGCCACCGGCACTGCAGCACGAGCACTCGCGGGGCCCGCAGGCCAACCAACCCGCTGAGGAGGCCCCGTGAGAAGTCCGCACCACAAAGCTCACGCAGCACAGTGCCGTAAACCAAGGCCGCTCCTGTGCCAAACCAGCCAGGGGGGGCGACAGGCCCAGCACCGCCTCGGCTCTCCACATGCCGACTGCCGCTCCTACCAGCGAGTCGGGGAAGCAACTCCAAGCAGAGCCGGGCAGCCGGTCCTGGCAAGAGAAATGACAAATGTAGGCTCCTGCCCTGCAGAGCCTCACAAGGTAGCGGCCATTTGCAGGACAGCCAAGCCTCGCCTCTCTCACTTGGTATACAACTTTAAAGTGATCCCGCAAGGCGGTCAAGATGTCCCCTCGCCAGGTGTCCAACCGCCATCTTGAGTCTTTGATATGCAGAAGGGGTGGTATATACTTCTTACAACGTAGTATCCAGGCCAGTAGCCTTCCAGGCTAGTCACCCTGTCTGTGCAATAATTATTTGTGGGATTTGAGTAAGGTTTTAACTAAGGTGTCCCCGTTTGACTCAGGCTCTCTGTGCACCTCTAATGTCTCTGCGCACAATCCGAAGAGAGCACCTCTCAGTGCTGGAGATATGCTAGCTTCCCCTTCTGCACCTTAGGTCCCTCTAATAGCTGCCTTCAGACCCCACAGATCGTCTCATTACAGTCGCCCTGATTACTGCTTTATTTAAGGGCCCTCCCATTCGACCACTCTGGTTTCCATAGTTCCCCAGTTAATTGAGAGGTAAGCTTCCAGAGCGGTCGCCAGTTCGTCCCTGCAGGTAGCATCCTCAAGGAGGTCAAAGGGCATATGCCAGGACTTAAGCCCAGCCGGTTTGTCTCCCCAGGCCAATGTCAGTAGTGTGGGAGAGTGATCCGAAAGAAACCAACAAAAGGTTTTACCGCCATGAGCTGTGAAGTGTCCAGTCCTCCCACCAGGAATCGGTCCAGTCTGCTGTGGGTATTATCAGTCTGCGAGTAACAGGTGAACACCTGACCCTCAGGGTGCAATGTGCATCAGCCATCCACCAGGCAGATATTTCACATTGCACCTTTGAGCAAGCCCACCATCCAAGGTTTGGTGCAATGTTTGGGTAGGCGCCAATCCTCCCCCCCTATCTAGGACACAATTAAAGTCCCCCGCCTAAATTATAAGGGCCTCCATATTATCCTTCAAGAGGTCCTGAAGTCTCTCAAAGAAAAGGCGATCATCTACTTTCAGGGCATATTATTTAAGGATCGTGAGCTCCGTACGATCTAGAGAACCTAGCACAAGCACATAACGCCCCTCTACGTATGTGTAATTTTATTTGAGTTTGAAGGGGACCCCGGGAGCCAGCCAAATAGTCACCCCTGCAGAGTAGGATGAATAAGAGGCCATGTATACCTGCCATTTTGTTTAATCAGTTGCTCCCCTCCAATGTGAGATTCTTGGAGACAAGATATTTGGATGTTGTGTCTCTAGAAATGTGTGGACCCTAGAGCACCTGGAATATTCACATGGTCCTCTGACATTCCACGTGACCATGTTTACTTGATCAACCATATGGGTGACAAAGATCTGTACACAGGCTTCCCCACCCCATCCCTTGCCCCATACTCCACACCCAGAGCCAGACGGTCAGGAAAAACATGCAATGGCTGTTTCTCAGCACTGTAATTTAAACCAACTTCCCTTTCCCAACTGAGGAATAATAGAATAGGTTTCCAAACAGAACTCCCCCCATGCCCACATATCCAAAAGTTGTCTTCTGTCAGGACTTACAGCCTAACCTCAAACCCCCACTTTAATATCTACCACTGAGGTGGAAAACCAAACAGTGCTTCCCCCACACAGAAGGGGGCCTCCAATTCTCATAGATTCTTCCCAGCACATATTTACATCTTATATTTCCTTTATAATTTGACCATTGGATGCCCTGACTGCAACCACACACCATAACAAGATGTCACTGATGCAGCCCCCCACCTGCAAATCGAAGAATAAAGGTGAAGTTACTAAGGCAGAATGATACATCTATTCCAGAGTAACCAATATGTCCTCATTTGTCAGTTATGTTCTGCTTGGTTGACTTGTCCTGCATATGTATCCCTCCAAAATCCAGGTGTCGCTCCTGGGGAGGGCATAAGCCATGGTTCCATCCTCCTGTATTTTGACCCTCACCAGGCTACTGACCTCAGGCTGGTGGGAGTCACTAGGCCAGGCCTTAATTCGCCCTCCTCACGGAAATCCCCACCAGCGGTCGCCCAAGAAGTCTGGGGTCTCCAGGGCCCTAATCTCCAGGCCAGCACGCTATCCCATACTTCCAACCAGCGCCACACATCTTCGAGGGTATCGAAGAAATGGCACTTACCCACCAATAGCATCCTCAACCTGGCAGTATATAGTAGCATGTACCCAAGGCCCATTGCGCAGAGCTTATCTTTTACCTCCAAAAACGCTTTGCAGGCTCCCTGTACTTTATTAGTGTAATCAGGGTATACAGAGATGTGATGGTTCTCAGATCTGGCAGTGTCTTTACTTGCTCATCAGACTCTCGCATAAGAAAGACAAACACAGGGAAAGGGACCGGCTGAAGAACAGATGTGGAGCTGCCAGGATTGGGTTTGTCAGGCTCCAAGAGGGCTACCTCTGGCTCCAAATAAGAAAATCCAGTGGGAGTCAGGGGCCATCTGGGAGACTTACCTTTCTCTGCGTGCTTTGTGTTTCTTATATTTCATCCTTCTGGTCTCAGAAGAGAAAGGAGATCTGGAGCAGGGTAACGATCAATGATGACTACTTCAGTCTTCATGAGCTCTGGCCATGAAGAGCTTAGTCTTGTGCTCCTTGATGGTTTTTGGGTTGATACTGAGACAGGAGTCACAGCAACGAACCGTGGTCAGAACGCAACCACCAAAGGCAAATATTGTGACGGTCAGTGATAGATATCTGTCCCTCAAGTCTATACAGGGCTTTAAGCCTGAATACGTGGGCAGTGACATGGTACTGCAAAGGACCTTTTTGTATAAGGAAAAACACAAAAAACTCAGGAGAAAGCTAGCTCTCGATCTGAATTGAAGGAATGAAAAAGGGGAAACCGGCATTGTGCGGGGTCAAGTGCTATATTTCTTTTAAGTCATCTGACATCACTTCTAGTGTTGACTAAAGCCAGCTCCCCGACTGGCCATGTGAAACCTTTGAAGTTTACAAATCCAGTCTGACGCATGGGATTGTTCTAAATTGAGGAATACGGAGGAAGAAGCATCCATCAGAATTAACTTTCAGATTTCTTTGGGACACAAAGTAACTTTAGCACAGCTCTCACAATGAGCAGCAAAAGCTCTAGAGAATGTTGTTTGACATAGTGAAGCTGCCCAAACATTTTGTTTTCTCTTAAATATTCTGTCAACATCATGATACACCATTTGCCGATTGGAGATCTGTGACCGGTGAATAGCTGAAGATCCTCTTTACATGGTTTTGAATTTGATGAACATGTTCTCCTAGTCTGTCTACTTTGTTTTTGATACTTTGTAGTTGGGAGATCAGACAGCATGATGGGCTAGTGCTCATCACATTAGCATAATCAGGTCTCAAAATAATTAAGGCCTTACATTTAATGAAGAACTTTCTGGTGGATATTCTAGCTAACAGTAGATTCGTCACTTTGTGAATATTCCCCAGGCATCAGAGTGGATCCAGAAAAATTTAAAGCAGTTCTACTGTGCACTAATAGGTGGCATCGAGTGGCTCCATGCCAACGTTGCTTCACTCCGTAAGTGACGAGTGGGCCCGCGTGTAAGTGTCACCCATTTGCACTGATGACAGTTGCTTCCTTATGCCGTCCGCACCTTCAGTCACAGAGGCCATCGGCTGATTGGCATGACCAGGGTGCAGAGGTCTAAATTAGAAGTTTATCCAGATGAAAAATAGTCCAGATCATAGAACAGAGAGGTGGGAGGGTCGGTAAGCATTCTGCATTTAGACAGAATATTCACAAGAAAGATCATTACCAAAGATAAGTAACTTGTTCTTTTTATGGATATTTTTAACTTCAGATTTCTCATCTTTTAAAAGACACCGTATCTGTACCTCCCCAAGTGGATGGTTTGTGACCTGGTTCAGACTAAGAATAAATCCTGCAGGACATAGCTGGCAAAATCCCCTCTTGATGACCCTGGCTGTGGAGGCAAGTAGTGCTGTGGGAACGTATGTACCAACCCCCACTTGGAACTGTGGTAGCAGCTGTGACCCTGGTGAAATGAGCCCACAAGCTTTCTGGGGGCCACTTTTTGACCAGTTCACAGCAGATCTTGATGCAAAGAACAATCCATTGGGAGATGTATGTTTCTGCACTATTTTGACCTTCTTCATACCGGACAACCATACAGCTGATTATACACCCGATGTTCTTTGGTGCGATCTTTATAAAAGCTTTTGTGCCCTTTCTGGTTCCAAATGATGGAATCTTCTGTTCTCCCTAGTTGCATGAGTCACGTCAGTCAATGCCAGAAGGGTGACCGCCTGGTTGACATGAAAAGGAGTAACAACTTACTGCAAAAAGGAAGCTTCAACACAAACTAATCTGAAAAGAATGTTGTATAAGGTAGGGAAACAGAAATAGCCTGCAGCTCACTCACACATGTAGCCGATGTTATGGCAATGAGAAACTGTTTTCAAGGTCAAACGTCTTGAGGGACAAATGTGCAGCGACTCAAATGGGGTGCCCATCAAGAAGGTGAGAGCTGAGTTCAAGTCCCAATAAGGCATCACAAAGGGTTTTGGTGGGAAAAAAACATTGCAGATGTTACTAAAATCTCATCAAAATGAGTGATTTGAATAATTAAGGCTGGCCTGACCACCGCAAGAAAGCTGAAAAGCTGATAAGTAGCCATATACCGCACCCAAGTTTGCCTGTAATGGGTCAATTTGTAAGGTGCTGCACCGATCCACAAATTTGTCTCATGATTTTTTAAGGGATGCCTGGCTGCCAAGATGACATCATCGTTCTTAGGGTGCAGGTTGAAAGAAGTCAACTGCCGCCACTTAACCTTCAAGCATGGAGATGCAAAGTGTGCAGGCCTGGGTGCAACACCCTGAGCTGCTGCTATGACAGAAGATTCTTCTGAGAGAATGTTGAGCGGAGGACAGATACTCATGCCCAGGAGTTTCAGGTACCACACTCTCCTGGCCCAATCTGATGCCACTAGGATGACTTGGGCCCAGTTGTTCTTGATCTTCTTCAGAAGAAGCAGGAGGGCATTTAGGAGCCTGAGCTCCACTCTAGACAGAAGATGTTTCTGAGTGAGAGCTGCTTTGGAAACTCCTACGCACAAACATTTTGACATTACAGCTTCTGGTTGTGGTGAATAGATCGAGTCACGGTTCCCCCACTGCTAGTCTGTGCCATTTCCATGTACAACTGCCATTTGTGATCTGCTATGTATCTGAGTTTGTCTGCTCTGGCATTTAAAAATCCCACCAGTCTGTTTACCACCAGAGAAATCCTTTGGTGGTCCAGCCACTTCCAGAGATGCAGGCCTCTCAACAGAGGAACCAGCACCCCATCCTGCCCTGCTTTTTGCATGATGGTGATACTGTCCTTGAGCACTAGCACCAGCCTTCCTTTGATGATGGGCAAACAGACCTTAAATGCTAAGTGAAACAACCTTAACTCCAATACATTGATGCGAAGTAGAGTCTTTGCTGGAGACCAGAGGTCTCTGATCTCCATCCGTCCCAGATGGCCACCCCAACCCAATAGAGATGCATCCGTCTCCACTATGACATCTGGGCGGGGAGGATATTGAGGTCTGCCACTGATCCAAATGTGGTTCTTTAGCCTCCACTGTAGATCCAGGAACAGAGGCTGAAATATCCGGATCGTAGCCCAAATGTCCTGGACTCTTCGCTCTATGTAAAAGGTACAAAACCATACGGTATCTAGAACAGCTCCAATGAATGGGAGTATCTGTGAAGGAGCCAGGTGTGACTTCGGCATGTTGATAGTGAACCCTAAAGATATTAGGAGGATCGCTGTCATCTAGCGGCGGTTGACGACTGCCTCGGGCAAGCCCGCCTTCAACAGCCAGTTGTCAAGGTAAGTAAAGAATGGTCCCCCTGGATCTCTGAATGTGTGCTCGCCCATTAGCATCACTTTCATGAACACCCCAGGGGCACTGGCACGGCCAAAGGAGAGCACTGCAAACTGAAAATGATCCCAGCCCACTGTGAAGCACAAGTAGCACCTGTAGGACGGGTATATGGAAATAGGTGTCCTTCAGGTCCAATGCCAACATCCAGTCTCCTGGTTCAGGAGAGACAGGACCTAGGCTAGCGGTCAGCTACTTAAATTCGTCTTTCCGTAGGAAGGCACTGAGAGGACGAAGATCCACAATAGGAGGAAGGTCTCTGTTGTTCTTCTCCAAGAGAATAGCTGGAGTAACTAACGGTTCCTACTTCTGAGGTCACAACCCTCTTTATGGCCCTTTTGGCCTTCCTGCTGCAAGAAAGAAAGGTGGTCCTCTGAAAGCCATAATAATGAAAGTGGGGGTATGGTGTGGTAGAATGAAATGGGAAGGCGTAGACTGGATGGATAATTTGGCGGACCCTCCACCAACATATCTGAAGTGACAGCCTGCCATCCTTGGAGAAAATATCAGATCCTGCCTCAGACAGGATTTTTATGTGCAACAAAGGACAAACTACAGCAGTTTTGCGGCTGTTGAAGAGGCGGGGGACTGAACTGCACATTGGCCCTCCTGTTCTGGGCGTTGCCGCTGAGATTTGTGGCCTCGACCACAAAAGGGCTGAAAGGCTTGCTGGGCTAGTAGAGGGGTCTTGTGTGAAGGGAACTAAAAGACCTGACTATAGCCACTGAGAGGGTGAAATTGTTGGTGGAACTCTCTGGTGGGAGCAGAAAGGGAGCAATCAATGCACTGTGGCTCAATTCTCCTCAGGCCGTCCCAGGGTGGAGTCTGGTTTTTCACCAAAGTGGCAAGACTTGTCAAATGGCATGTTCATCAGGGCCTCGTAGGCCTCATCCAGGCATGGTGCCAAAGAGCCATACTAGCGCCTAGTCAGTCAGTTGTGTCCAAGCCAGAGAATATTAGAAATTGTGCTGCATTGTGACAGTCTTGAATAGCCTGTCTAAGAGATGCTCGTCAGTTGGTGAAACTTGTGTCACTATGTCCCAAAGGGAATGAGAGTAGCAGCTTAGAAGGTAGCTGGCATTCACTGACCTCAAGGCATGGTGAGTAGAGTGGCGCATCGATTTTCCAAATATCTCTATTCTTTTGGCATGACAATCAGGCAGAGTGGAAATAAAAGCATTACAATTTACTTTGCTGGTAGATGCCTGTACCACCAAGAGATCTGGCACTGGATGTTGTGTTAGAAAGGCTGGGTCACCTGGTGGAGGATGATGACAATGATCAAACTGCCTATTAACAGGAGAAACTGAACATTGTTTCACCCAAGTGCACAGGAGGGCATCTGTGAGGACCTCAGTAAATTGTAATAGAGGCTCTGTAGGGGCCTGACCTGTTCAAAGGACCTCAGTTAACACATTTGTTTTCACCTCCATAGTAGTAGTGAGCTCAAAGTATACAACTTCTGCCACCCTTCAATTAACAACTTTGAAGGAGGGTCCTTCCACTGTAGCAGGACCAAGGGGAGACACAAGGCAAGTATATGGAGAAGTAGCCAAACCAGAGGCATCCAAGAGTTTGTCATATGAGGAATTAGCGAAAGGGATGGTGCTGGGACTGAAGAAGGCACAAGAGTCGGTGCTTTACACAATATAGGTTCATGGGGCACAGTCGGGGCAGAGAACTGTGGGCAGAATTACAAATGGAGGACCCAGCGGATCCTTGGAGCCCAAAGGCGTGCCAGAGGTGGTAAAGTGCCAAAAATGCACAGCATGGCCTTTACTTGCTGTGACATTGCCACTAGGCCCAGGAATTCAGGGTGCTCTGGGACCAGACATGAAGTTGGTTCTGATGGAGATCAGGAACAAGCTAGAAAGCTCAATTATGCCTTTGGGCACCCACTGGCAAATAAAGGTGGCAGGAAGGGGCTGATTCCTGCTTCAACTTCTTATCTTTTTTTTTTGGACTTACCATAAGACTTCGACAGAGATGATGACATGCCTCGAACGCAACTTTAGGAGCATGAGCGGGATCTTCCTTTTGACTTCGACCGGTTGCATTGCAGAGTCTTATCTTTGACAATGTATAGTTCAGCCTCACGTCCCATTTGGTCTTCAGCTTCATCTGGGTGCAGTCGTTGAAGACCCTGCATTCATGCTCCGGCCCAGACACCGTAAGAACTCTGTTGTTTTAGGGTGGACATTTTCTCTTACATACAGGTAAATCTTGATTAAATTTGGTCTTGAAGACCAAGGAGAAGCTCTAAATCGATGTGTGAAGGCAGGGAAAGAAAGAAATTGATGTCAGCGAACATGGGCAGCGCTTGTATATGGTTCTGCTTCCAGAATTGAAGGACATCAGCGCGGAGTGGCACAACACCATCTACCAACTCACTGGAGTACTGCTCTAAATGTTTCCAGGTCCCGTCTGACCGTTGGGAATATTCACAAGGTAAGGAAGGATAAGTTACTTACCTGTAAATCCTAGTTCTCTTCCAGGGGTATCCTCATCAAAGTCATAAACATTGAATATTCCCGCCCTTGTGCGGGGACCCCGGAGCATATATAAAATATACACATATTATACATGTGTAACAAACAGTCATGCAGGCTATCATGTTAAAAACAGGCTAAAATGCTTTATTTCTATTTTTTTTTATTTTTATTTTTTTATTTTTTTTATATTAAATACTACAATAGAGCATAAATATGTACCCAAGCTCCTTAAACTAGGCTTAGGGAAGTAAGCAGTAGCAAACTCTAGAGAGAAAATAGAAAAAACTGCATTGAAAAACAATGAAGCATTCTTAGCCAATAGGCTGCATGCAGGTTAACACAGGAGAACCATAAAAACTTTGGCACCGTGCCTTTAAGACCCTGAGCACCTCCAGTATCCCACCATGCCTCATGGGTGAAGGAAAGGTGACAGTTGGTTCACAGTTAGGTCAGTTCTTTTTACGGTGACAATTTGTATAACTGATTCCAGACACAGTCTGTCCTGCACTTCTAGGAGACTTGCGTCCGGGGAGGAGGGTGGGTTGTTTATGACTTTGATGAGGATACCCCTGGAAGAGAACTAGGATTTACAGGTAAGTAACTTATCCTTCTCTTCCAGGGGATCCTCATCAATAGTCATAAACATTGAATAGATTAGCAAGCCCATCCCTAAACCCAGCGGACTGTCCGATAGAAGTGCAGGAATAGATATGTCTTACGCAAATAGATTTCTTAGAGAGGCCTGCCCCACTTGGGCATCCGCTCTTGCATCTGAGTCTAAACAATAATGTCTTGTAAACGTATGGACAGACTTCCATGTAGCAGCCTTACAAATCTCAGATATCGGAACATTGTTAAGGAGAGCAGCAGTAGCCGCTTTACCCCTTGTGGAATGCGCTCTAGGCCGCGCTAGTAATTGTTTATTAGCTAGCTGGTAAGTATTAACAATACAAGAAACTATCCATCTTGATATTGTTCGCTTAGATGCTGCCTCTCCTGTCCTTAAATGACCATAGTTTACAAACAAGCGGTTAGAGTGTCTAATCGATTTTGTCTTGTCCAGATAAAATGTCAGCACTCTTTTCAAGTCTAATGAGTGCAATGCTTTCTCTGCCGGAGTCTCCGGATTGGGAAAGAACGTCGGTAAAGATATGGTCTGATTAATATGGAATTCTGACACCGCCTTCGGAAGGAAAGATGGGTGAGTTCGAAGAACCACTCTATTGTCATGAAAAACCGTGTACGGTTCTTTTGAAGACAAGGCCTGGATTTCACTGACCCTCCTCGTTGAAGTAATGGCCACTAGAAAAGCCGTCTTCCACGTAAGGTGTTGTAAAGAGGCCTTATGTATAGGCTCGAAAGGAGGGCCCATAAGTTTTGCCAGGACTATGTTCAGTTCCCATGGAGGAGAAGGCCTCCGAATTGGCGGAAAAACTTTCTTCAAACCTTCTAAGAAATCCTTGACTACAGGTTTTGTAAAGAAGGATTCCTGAGAAGGTGACTTGCGATAGGCTGTAATAGCAGACAAATGTACCTTAATAGATGATACCTGCAGACCGGACTTCGCTAGATGAAGCAAATAGGACAGTATGACATCCTCCTGCGCCCGTATGGGATTATGACCTTTCTGACAGCACCATATGTAGAATCTCTTCCACTTAAAAGCGTAAGAACGCCGCGTGGAAGGCCGTTTGGACTCTTTCAAGATGTTCATTCACTCCTGCGAGAGCCCTAGGTGCCCATACTGCAGGAATTCAGGAGCCATGCTGTTAAGCTCAGAGAGGGTAGGTTGGGATGTAGAATCCTGCCCTCCATTCTGCTCAGAAGATCCGGTCTGCACGGCAGCCTCCTATGAGGTTTTTCCGACAGGTTGAGGAGATCCGTGTACCAGAATTGTCGGGGCCATTGTGGCGCTATAAGAATCATTCTGGTCCTGGATCTGTAAAGTTTGCTGATCACTGCCGGAATGAGGGGAATCGACGGAAAAGCGTAAAGAAATATCCCTGACCAGTCGATCAACAGGGCATTCCCTCGAGATCCCGGACGGTAGAACCTGGATGCGAAGTCGGGGCATTTCTTGTTTACTTCGTCTGCGAAAAGATCCAGTTGAGGCCGACCCCATTGCGCGAAGATGTATTCTGCGACTTCGCCGTGTAGGACCCAATCGTGAACGTCCTCCAGGTGTCTGCTTAGAAAGTCTGCTTCCACGTTCTGCTGACCTGGCAGGTGAACTGCTGTAATTGACATTCCTCTGGCCAGGAGCCAATGCCATATCGCTTGGGACTCTCGCAATAGGGGTAGGGACCTCGTTCCCCCTTGTTTGTTCAAGTAATACATCGTGGTTGTATTGTCCGTCTGTATCAAGAGAGTTTTCCCCTGAATTAGCGGTATGAAAGACTTGAGAGCCAGATGGACCGCTCTGAGTTCTAGCAGATTGATGTGGTACTGCTTTTCCTTGTCTGACCACAGACCCTGCGCTTGAAAAGGACCCAAATGAGCCCCCCATCCCTGAAGAGATGCATCCGTTACTAGGGTGTCGGATGGAAGCACCTGGTGAAACTGAGCACCCACTGACAGGTGAGGTCTGTGCATCCACCATCTCAATGACTGAAGTGCTACCGCCGGTAGCCGCACCGTGTCCTCCCAGCGACCTGTTCTTTGGCTCCAGTTGTTCTCCAATGCCTCTTGGAGGGGTCTCATGTGGAGTCTGGCATTTGGGACAATAAAAATGCACGATGCCATGGAGCCCAGCAGTGATGTCACCTGACGTGCCGTAGGTGCGCTGGCTCTCAACAGGTCCTGGCACTTCCTGTCTATTGAGGATAGTCGTTCCTCCGAAGGATACACTTTTTGGAGTTCTGTGTTTATGATAGCTCCTAGGTAGTGAAGATTCTGCGTTGGAATCAAGGTTGACTTCTGGTAATTGACCTGAAGACCTAGAGCTTCGCAAACTCCTAGTACAATGTCCCGATGGCTTCTCGCCTGCTCCGGAGAAGAAGCCTTTAGTAGCCAGTCGTCTAGGTATGGATATATGTATATCCTTTGTCTTCGGAGATGTGCCGCCACCACTGCCATACATTTCGAGAAAACTCTTGGGGCAGATTTCAGGCCAAAGGGTAGAACTCTGAACTGGTAATGCTGTAACGCTACTCGGAAGCGCAGGAATTTTCGATGTTTGGGAGCTATCGGGATGTGAAAGTATGCATCCTGTAGGTCGATGGAGCACATCCAGTCTCCCTGATGCAGTTGAGGGAAAATCTGGTGAAGCGCTAGCATTCTGAACTTCTGCTTCCTTATGTATTTGTTCAGCAGCCGTAGGTCCAGAATTGGCCTGAAAACGCCCTCTCGACCCTTCTTTGCCACTAGAAAGTAACAGGAGTAGACCCCCTGTCCTCTGTGTGCAGGTGGAACCTTTTCTATGGCATTATTTTTTAGGAGGGCGAGAGCCTCCTTGCGTAGCAAGCTGAGATGAGATGGATTGTCCTTGGTTGGTGGCAAGCGTGGTGGAGGCTGTTTGAAAAGAAGAGAATAGCCATGTTCGACAATATTGAGCACCCATTTGTCTCTTGTGATAGAGTGCCACTCGTGAAGATAAGCCGTAATACTTCCCCCCACCGGAGTGGTGTACAGTGTCGAGGGAAGCGAGATTTCATTGCTTGGTGGGTGCTTTCGGAGTGGACTGTTGAGGTCTACTTGACCCTCGCTCCCTTGTGTTTCTCCGTAGAAAAAGAGGGCGTCCCTGTCGTTGCTGTGACCTTTGCGACCAATGAGGGGTTTGAACCCTCTGCTGGAAAGGGCGCCTGTCATACGGCCTGTACCTCCGCCTGAAATCTTTCTTTCTTTCGAGGCCCACCGCCTTCATGGTATCCACCTTGGTCTTCATGCGGGCCATCTCTTCATCTGCATGGGCACCGAATAGAGAGTTCCCGGTAAATGGGAGATTCAGGATGCGTTGTTGTGCTTCCTGTTTCAAGCCAGTGAGCCTCAGCCAGGAAGATCTCCTCGCACAGATACCATGTACGTATCCATGAGCAGACAAATCCGCCCCATCTGCTGCCGCGCTGATAACCTGGTTGGATACCAGGCATCCTTCTTGTAGTATCTCCTGGAAATCTTGTCTGTCTTCTCTGGGCAATTTTTCTGTAAATCTACTGAGGGAGTCCCACAGAGAACGATCATACCTGCCCAGGAGCGCAGACGCACTGGAGACCTTCATTGCTGAAGCCGCTGTCCCGCATATCTTTCTCCCTAGAGAGTCTAGATGCCTGCTCTCTTTATCCGGGGGCACCGTGGATGAAGATGCCACCGAGTGGGTCTTTCGGGCGGCGGCTATGATAACCGAGTCCGGTGGCGGATCCTTTCTAAGGAATAAAGGGTCTTGTTCTGGAGCCTTGTATTTTTTGAGAATTCTAGCCGGGGCAGACTTAAGCGAGGCTGGGGCCAGAAAAGTGTCCATGGTTGGCTGCAACAAGCCAGGCACTAGAGGCAGCAACTTTTTTGACGCTGATCTCTGTTGTAGAGTCTCAAAGATGACCGATGAGGAGGTAGATGGTTCTGGAACCTCTATGTTGAGTTTCTGCGCTCCTCTTAGCAACACCTCGTTGAATGTGGTAATGTCATCCACCGGTGAGACTCTAGCAGGTGGTGAATCTGTTAGGGTGGGTGAGTAACGCCCGACAGATGAACCTGATGAAGACCAAGAGGGTGATCTTCTTCATGACCGCGACCTGGATCTTCGTTGAGATCGAGACCTGCTGCGAGACGCTGTAGCCGAGCGTCTAGGCCTCGCGGTCGGTTGGCGAGGAGCTGAACGAGCCCGTTCTGCCCTGGCTGTCGGTGATGGCGTTCTTGGCAGGGAGGCAGTAGGTGAATACATTCGCGAATATTGCGAATCTGGGGAGGCCGCTGGTCTGTTGAGGCTCTCCAGCCATCTCGGAGATAGGTTGATGGGCGAGACATGCCCAGATGATGCCGCTCTTGACCGAGAAGAGTCGCTCGGTATGGAGACCACTGGAGATGGCGCCTTGTCTGGCGTGGGGCGATGTTCTGCTCCCTGTGGGACAGGTAAAACCTGTGTCGACGTCGATGGCTGTTTCGACGTCGAAGGGCGCCCAGCCGGTTGCTCATGCCTCGACGTTGAGTGCCTTGACGTCAAACGGCGATCCTTGGACCTCGACCTGCTCGCCGTCGTGTGCCTCGGCGTGGAGCGATGGGAGGTTGACGGCGGATGTCTCTCGTGCCGTCGTGGTGATTTCGACGTCGTGTGTCCTGACGTCGGGGGGCACACAGCCTTTGGCGGCGACCGGGCACGCCGGCGATGGCTCGACGTCGATCGGCGGGCTGCCGTCGACGGAGACCTGCCCCTGCTCTGATGTTCCCCCGATGCCGTTCCCTTCGACGTCGGGCGTGTCGCCGTCGACGGCGATCTATGCCGGTGAGACGGTGGTAGCGACGACGTAGACGGTGAACAAACAGGTACTTTCCTACCTGTCGACGTCGACCGGGCCATTCTCTCCTGAGAATGGCCTTCTGGCTGTCTGGGAAGTGAGAAGGACGATGTTCTTTGCCTCTCCTGAAGCCCATGTAGCCAGATCTTCTCTCTGTCTTTCAGAGTCCTCCTAGACATGTTCTTGCAGTACTTACAAGTGTCAGGGCAGTGACTCTGAGGCAGGCACACTATGCACAGAGAGTGGGGATCTGACTGGGCCTTCTTCTTCCCACAAGCAG
This sequence comes from Pleurodeles waltl, assembly GCF_031143425.1. Taxonomy (NCBI): domain Eukaryota; kingdom Metazoa; phylum Chordata; class Amphibia; order Caudata; family Salamandridae; genus Pleurodeles; species Pleurodeles waltl. Next base: position 448,685,925 of record NC_090446.1, read on the forward strand.
GGCATTTGACAAAAAGTGAAGGCATTTTTCTGTCAGAAAAAACCTGCCTAGCTCAGACAAAGGTGTTATTTGTCGAGTGAAAAGTGAAAAAACGCTTTTTAAAAGAATTTTTCTGAGAAAAACTCAGAAAAACTGAGAGCTCAATGCTCCAGGATCCTCTCAGAAGAAGCCGGAAAAAAGAACTGACCTAACTGTGAACCAACTGTCACCTTTCCTTCACCCCTGAGGCATGGTGGGATACTGGAGGTGCACAGGGTCTTAAAGGCACGGTGCCAAAGTTTTTATGGTTCTCCTGTGTTAACCTGCATGCAGCCTATTGGCTAAGAATGCTTCATTGTTTTTCAATGCAGTTTTTTCTATTTTCTCTCTAGAGTTTGCTACTGCTTACTTCCCTAAGCCTAGTTTTAGGAGCTTGGGTACATATTTATGCTCTATTGTAGTATTTGATATAAAAAAATAAAATTAAAAAAAACTTCATAGAAATAAAGCATTTTTGCCTGTTTTTAACATGATAGCCTGCATGACTGTTTGTTACACATGTATAATATGTGTATATTTTATATATGCTCCGGGGTCCCCGCACAAGGGCGAGAATATTCAATGTTTATGACTATTGATGAGGATCCCCTGGAAGAGAATCTATGCTTAAGAATATCCATCAGAAAACACTGGTTTAACCATGTAATTTCTGGTGCAGGTAGTCAACTACACTGGCACTATCAATACTGCCATATTTTGAGTTCTTTTTCATGGCTAAGGCAGTAGCTTCATGAAGAATGTGTCTCAACACCTTGGGTTTCAAAGCCCAGGGGAAATTCTGCTACATTCAGTGGCAGAGGGGGAATTCTTACTTTCCTACCATTTACGGAGTTACCGCAATACAATAACAGACTTGATGACTGAACCAGAGGATGCTCTGTGGGTCAGAAGCATGCCATCGAAAGAACTCCAAATAGGCTGCTTTGGTCACTGGAACTGAAGATTAAGATTCTGCCAGTTTTTGGGGGCATCACTATTCTCTGAATCAGATAATTATTGCCCCTAGTGTAAGTGGAACTAAGATAATGGACTTGTACAGGGCTATGTGGCAAGAGCTTCATAGGTGCTAGTAGGAAAGAATTTCTGAAGTGGCAACTAGGTTAATATTTACGTGCCGCAGTTCAGGAATGTTTGCAGGGACTACAGGTCTGATGTACAATTAGGCATGTCCCAAATAGTGGGTGCAAACTGCTTAGGCCTTTTGGGACCTGTCCAACATTTTTTGACACACCTGGATTAATACGTTGCATCAAATAATTATTATTTGTAGAGGGCTGCCAAACGTGTGCATGAACAAAGAGACAAGTCGCACTTTGCCACTCTCAGAGAATGGATGTGACCACTGGGATGGCGTAAGGAAATGCCTCCTTGGCATGGTTACCCCCTAACATTTTGCCTTTGCTGATGCTAAGTTTTGATTGAAAGTGTGCTGGGACCCTGCTTAACCAGGCCCCAGCACCAGTGTTCTTTCCCTAAACTGTGCCTTTGCTTCCACAATTGGCACAACCCTGGCCCTCAGATAAGTCCCTTGTAAGTGGTACCCCTGGTACCAAGGGCCTTGATGCCAGGGAAGGTCTCTAAGGGCTGCAACATGTCTTATGCCACCCTGGGGACCTCTCACTCAGCACATGCACACTGCCTTACAGCTTGTGTGTACTGGTGGGGAGAAAATGACTAAGTAGACATGGCACTCCCCTCAGAGTGCAATGCCAACCTCACACTACCTATGGCACAGGTAAGTCACCCCTCTAGCAGGCCTTACAGCCCTAAGGCAGGGTGCACTATACCACAGGTGAGGGCATATGTGCATGAGCAGTATGCCCCTACAGTGTCTAAGCAAAACCTTAGACATTGTAAATGCAGGGTAGCCACAAGAATATATGGTCTGGGAGTTTGTCAAACACAAACTCCACAGTTCCATAATGGCTACACTGAAATCTGGGAAGTTTGGTATCAAACTTCTCAGCACAATAAATGCACACTGATGCCAGTGTGCAATTTATTGTAACATGCACCCAGAGGGCATCTTAGAGATGCCCCCTGAATACCAATCCGACTTTTAGTGTAGGCTGACCAGTTCCTGCCAGCCTGCCACAAATCAGACAAGTTGCTGGCCACATGGGGAGAGTGCCTTTGTCACTCTGTGGCCAGGAACAAAGCATGTACTGGGTGGAGGTGCTTCACACCTCGCTCTGCAGGAACTGTAACACCTGGTGGTGAGCCTCAAAGGCTCACCCCTTTTGTTACAGCGCCCCAGGGCATCCCAGCTAGTGGAGATGCCCGCCCCTCCGGCCACTGCCCCCACTTTTGGCGGCAAGGCTGGAGGAGATAATGAGAAAAACAAGGAGGAGTCACCCACCAGTCAGGACAGCCCCTAAGGTGTCCTGAACTAGGTGACCCCTGCCTTTAGAAATCCTCCATCTTAGTTTTGGAGGATTTCCCCAATAGGATTATGGATGTGCCCCCCTCCCCACAAGAAGGAGGCACAAAGAGGGTGTAGCCACCCTCCAGGACAGTAGCCGTTGGCTACTGCCCTCCCAGACCTAAACACACCCCTAAATCTAGTATTTAGGGGCACCCCAGAACCCAGGAAATCAGATTCCTGTAACCCGAAGAAACAAGGAGGACTGCTGACCTACAAGCCTGCAGAGAAGACAACTGCTTTGGCCGCAGCCCTACCGGCCTGTCTCCTGACTTGAAAACCTGCAACCAGCGACGCATCCGACAGGGACCAGAGACCTCTGAAGCCTCAGAGGACTGCCCTGGACAAAAGGACCAAGAAACTCCAGTGAGCAGTGGCTCTGCTCAACAACAGCAACTTCTTTGCAACAAAGCAGCAACTTTTAAAGACTTCACGTTTCCCCCCGGAAGCGTGAGACTTCACACTCTGCCCCTGACGCCCCCGGCTCGAGATTCAGAGAACAAGCACCACAGGGAGGACTCCCTGGCGACTGCGACCCCGTGAGTAGCCCGAGACGACCCCCCTGAGCACTCATAGCGACACCTGCAGAGAGAATCCAGAGGCTCCCCCTGACTGCGACTGCCTGTAACAAGGGACCCGACGCCTGGAACCAGCACTGCACCAGCAGCCCCCAGGACCTGAAGGAACCGAACCTCAGTGCAGGAGTGACCACCAGGCAACCTGAGAAGCCCCCCGTGCCTGCCTGCACCGCTAGAGTGACCCCCGGATCCCTTCATTGTTTCCTATCTGAAACCCGACACTGCTTTGCACACTGCACCCGGCTGCCCCTGTGCCGCTGAGGGTGTGTTTTGTGTCCCTACTTGTGTCCCCCCCAGTGATCTACAAAAAAACCCTGGTCTGCCTCCAGAGGACGCAGGTACTTACCTGCTGGCAGTCTGGAACTGAAGCACCCCTGTTCTCCATAGGCGCCTATGTGTTTTGGGAACCTCTTTGACCTATGCACCTGACCGGCCCTGAGCTGCTGGTGTGGTAACTTTGGGGTTGCCTTGAAACCCCAATGGTGGGCTGCCTATGCCCAGGAACTAAGACTTGTAAGTGTTTTACTTACCTGACAAACTAACCATTACTTACCTCCCCCAGGAACTGCTGATTTTTGCAGTGTCCACTTTTAAAATAGCTTATTGCTATTTTAACAAAGACTGTATATGATATTGCTTTTATTCAAAGTTCCTAACTTACCTGTGTGAAGTACCTTGCATTTTATGTGTTTACTTCAAATCTTGAACCTGTGGTTCTTAAAATAAACTAAGAAAATATATTTTTCTATACAAAAACCTATTGGCCTGGAGTAAGTCTTTGAGTGTGTGTTCCTCATTTATTGCCTGTGTGTGTACAACAAATGCTTAACACTACCCTCTGATAAGCCTACCGCTCGACCACACTACCACAAAATAGAGCATTAGAATTATCTAATTTTGCCATGATCTTACCTCTAAGGGGAACCCTTGGACTCTGTGCACACTATTTCTTACTTTGAAATAGTATTTAGAGCCAACTTCCTACAGATGGTTGCCTGTGAGGGACAGTAGATCTACATCTAAGTTCTAATTTCTAGCAAATCAAAATTTTTTAAAGCGCCCTTCCTTTCTTAATAGGTAAGGTTTAGCTTTAAAAAAAAATATATATATATTGACATAGTGGGAGGAGCATCCATTGGACCTCTGGACCACTGTGTGCTCTCTCTGAGGCCACCTGACATAGGTCTAAAAGAAAAGCTGGCCCACGGAGACCCCAACCTCGTAGTCGTTAACCTAGAAATGAACTGCAGTCATAACAATTGTTATAATCCACCTCGCAAATAAGTAGGGGAAGGTGCTGCCCATTCTTTTTGCTAATCAGAAATGGTGCAAAATCCCTTTTACGAGTTAGACATGATTTCTAGACTCCTAAAATGGCTTTCTTAGATTGTCAAAATATGTTTTGCATTCACAAATCCTTTGATTGCAAAACACCTTTTTATTAAAGTTTCAAAATGTTTTTTTTCACAATGGACATAACCTAGAAATATTAAAATATGACACTCTAGCATTTTTATACACAGTTCTATACAAAAAATGAAGTATTAAATTATCTAATTACATAATTTTCTAGAGCCAAAGGAGAGTGTAATTCATTGTGCTGGCGTTTAAATTATATGCATAAATGAAGCCATACTGTATTACACCTGTAACAAATACTCAGTCCTGCTAGCATAACATTGTTGTGATATTTAATTTTGCAAACTATATTGGCAATTTTCATCAAGATTAATGTTTAAAGGCAACATAGTGCTACTTTAAGTTTTGCTCATGTGCAATAACACACAATTGTGTAATTCTTTCCCCCATATGTTGGCCCCTTTCCACTGAGAGATAGCTGTAGGAGGTTTGGTATCACACTGAATCAAGTCTCGCATCCTTTCATCTGCTGATGCACGGTTAGGCAATACACTCAGTAGCAGATCTTGTGGTGATGCCAGAACTTTGGAACCTCCACGTACCTTAACTTTGGAAATGCTTTTGTTCCTATCACTGTGCCAATGTATATTCCACGGACAACACCAAGCACCTCGAGTGGTAGCTACACAAATAAACAAATATGTGGCGGTCTAGTTTTCTTACAATATGGATTCTAAATTAGGCTGGCGGAAAGGTGTTAAGCTGTGAAAGCTGTGATAAAGGAGCTTGCAGGTTTCCACTCCCTCAGTAACACCAAAAGGCTGGCATGGGGGAGGAGGAGAGAGGATAACAGCTCATTGGAAGCTTACCTGGAGAAAAGCTAAAATCCATATCCTTCTGACTGGTAGACACCGGACTGATGAGCGGGACACAAAGACCCCAGACTGGTATAACATCTGGTACCTGTAAGAGAAAGATAGCTCAAAGAATCATAAGGGTAAGAGAAGATGTGGAAAAAGAGGGTGGGGTGATAGAGGAGGGATAGAGAGAAGAGGGGGATGGATCAGAATATACAAAATATAATAATGAAAAGGAGTGAGAGAAAAGGGAACGGTGGGAGTGGTGGGTGGGGAAGAAAAGATGTGAGATGGATGGACATATTTAGAATGTGAAGGGCAGGGACACAGCAATGGAAATGGAGAGAAGGGGAGAGTCAGGTAAGGGAAGAGGAAAACAACTCTAGTATTGAAAAAATAGTGACCTAAATGCTACACTTAACTACTGAGAACTGGAATATACAAATCCAGAAGTGAACAATTTGGGGGAAAAAGACAATAATGAAAGACTATTCTATTCAGCAATTTAATAGAGCACATGTCTACCCCAAATCCACGCTTCCCAGCACTATCAGACTGGTTGGAGTGGGTGACTGTTTTTGGAATGCCTAGCAATATTCAGGCAGCGGCATTCAGGATGATTTGAAGCTTTTTTGTCACTGCCTTTGCACTCCCTACGTGAATGGCACTGCCATAGTCAAGGTGAGAAAGGATGAAACCTTGAATCACAGTCCTACATGACTCCATCAGGAGCCACCTTAGTACCTCTCTCAAAGTTCTCAGGAGGCCGAAGCAGCTTTGGGACACGGTTAGCTGTTTGTCCAGGACCACCCCTAGGTTCTTTACTTCTGCTTTAGGGGATGGTCGTTCTCCCAAGGAAGGTTGCCAGGTAATCTGATTCAAGAGTTGGATTGTGCCCTAGAACCAGGACCTCTATTTTTTCGCCAATCTGCTTCAAACAGTTGACTTTCATCCACTTAGACACCTTCTCTAGGCATCTATTTAGTCTTAGAGAAGTGGAATCTATGTCTGGCGACAGTGTAACAATCAGCTGCGTATCATCCACATAGGATACCATCTTTAAGCCAAAGGAGCAGATGATATCTGCTAGAGGGTGGACATAAATGTTAAAAAGCAGGGGACTTAGGGATGAGCCCTGTGGGACTCAACACTTCAGCTGACAGCTGGATGAGAGGAACGTCCCTTCGCTAATCTGAAAGCTATGATTTTCCAGGAATGAGGCAAACCACCTACTGAGCCTTCCCTGTGATACCTACATCTTCCAGTTGCTCCAAACAAATGGGATAGGAGACTGTATCGAAGGCGGCACTTAAGTCCAGGGGGTTAGTGTTACTGACCCCCCGGTCCATAATCTTGGTAAGATTCTCTGTGACTCTTAAAAGAGCTGCCTCTGTACTAGAGCCTGCACAGAAACCTATCTAGGAAGGAAGAAAAATATTATTGGTTTCCACATGCTCTGCAACATTCCTACTAATTATTTTCTCTGTAGGATTTTACTGACTTCAGGCAGTAGAGAGACAGGTCTATAGCTTCCTACCGTCTCAGGATCTAAGTTAGACTTCTTTAGTAGTTGACGGCATGTTTCCATTTCTTCAAGACACTACACTTTTCCAGGGAAAGATTAAACAAATCAGTCAGCCTACAGAGCACCACACTAACACCCCTCAATAAAATATCAATTGGAGCCGGGTCCAGTGGAGAGCCCGACTTCACTGAGATTGCCACAACTCTAACTTCCTCTTCCGTCAGTCGTGGGAAAGTAGAAAGCACTGAATTACTATTCTTAATTGTGGTCTGCTGTCCCCAGTAACCGTATCATGAATCTGAAAGGGCATCATAAATGTTCCTCACTTTCCCAAGAAAGTGGTTTGCAAGAGATTCACATCGATCGGCAGAAACGATCTTAAAAATAACCACTGTATTCTCCAAGACACTTGGCATAGTACCACAAAGGCTGGCTAAATGTATTCCAGCTACCTCACCCTGAGAAATCCAAATCCTAATAAAATGGTACAGGTACAGGCAGACACAGCTGGAAGGTGGGTAAATTCTGAAATAAGGCAGAATTGTCTAGACTCAATACGAATATATGGTGTTAACACTACAGCAAGCATTTATTTACCCATGCACACTACACATCCTACCTATGGACGATATTTAGTACATCTAGCAGACAATGCACACCCTAGAAAAAGAGTCTCAACTTCTAACCCAAGAGTAAGTTTCGTTTAGTAAAACCAAAACACAATAAACAAAGCAGACTCTCTCTATATTTGCAGACAAACACATACAACGTAGCCGAAAATCACTAATAAAACTACCATAGACAGAAATTAGTAGGTCTGTTGACAGTACAGATCTATTAAGGGTGATGAAGCATGTGGAGATTAATTTGAATAACTGGGATAGTTCTGATACAGTTGTCCCTTTGGCAGTAGTGTGACGTGATAGATTATGTAATCTGACTGTAAACATATTTCACCAAGAAATTGATCATTCTACCATAGCCATGATCATGTACTTGAAAAACTCAGCATTGGAAAAAAAAGAAGGTCTCAACTATTTTAAAAACCTGCCCAACCTCCTGCCTGGGGACAAACGGACAAAACTCTGCAGAGCTCAATATGAACAAAGACTAAACAAGTAGACGACCACACATGATCAAGACATCTTTTAAAAAGACACTACAGTCAAAGCAAGATAATGAAACGAATCACAATAGACAGCAGAAGCATTTTTTAAAAGGCTGCAAGTTCCTCTTTACTTGCAGCAAAACAGAATGAAGAGACAATGGAACCCCTTGGTATGACCGATTGCAAAGCTTGTCACATTGAACAGAGAAAATGTTCGAATCCAAAAAATTATGATCCAGATACTAAAACAACGCTATGAGTGGATTAATAATGCACCTTCAACAGGAATCAAGAAATCTACTAGAAATTAGACACTCCATATAATTTTATATTTTCTGGAGGAATTGAAGAATATGTATGTAAAAGGTGTGGAGAAGAAGCTGACCAATTGGGAATGTGAAGAAACTACATTCTCGGACCTCGACAACAAAAGGGAATGTATTAACATTAATATTGTCGACAGGCTGCAAAAAATGCAAAACCCAATTAAGACGTTTAAACCCTCTTAGCAACTAGTGTGAAAACAGCAGAATGATAATAGCAAATGAAAAAATATCTTAAATCCAGGAAAAACGTTGGGTTTGAACACAATGAATGCAACTGTTAAACGCAGCACTTTTAAACGAGGAGCAAAACTGAAATTATCCAATGTGAATTAATGTCACAACAAGTTCCCAAAATTGGTCTAAGCTGCTTAGCAAACCTAGTTATGTGTAGGCATGTACTGTAGGTACAGGTATTTTTAGGGTGCAAACATAGCTGGAGATCAAAAGTGCAGTGAGCACGGACTGGAGCCCAGAGCTGTGCTTTACACTGTTTACCTTAGTGGAGGATTTCCTATTGTGAAAAGATGTGCCTATAAAAATAGGAAAAGGATGGTTCCTAAAAGTCACCAGAAAGTTTGTATGAAACAATTAGTGGAAACGTTTTCTGGACTACAGGTGCACCTAGACACACATTATGGTCAAATATATCATACAGAGGTGCCAAACAGAAGTTCTCAATCTGGCACACAAGACGTTTTCTAAAATCACTCAAACTTGTTACACATTATAAAAACGTGTTTGGCCTAATTGGAATGAAAAACTCAGTGAAAATAAACCACATAATGACTGACTGATTTAAGAGATTTACATTGAGCACACTTCCTTACATTCATTACCTTATGGCCTCTTTGCAAGGACAGGCGCTATCAAACAAAGGCAGACTCATTACAATTTTATGTAACATGTATGTGAATGACCAGTCAGTCTCTTTAGAGTAGTCATCATCGGTCCTCCATGATTTAGAGATACAAAACGTAGTCGCTAGATTAATGCACAGGGCCTGATCCTATTTTACATATAAGAACCAAATCTGCTACGAAGCCTGACAATTCAAGAAACCTTCTATACTTTAAGAGGCCTGAAAAAATTAAAACATTCTGTATTCCAGAAAAATAGCCTTAGTGAGTACGATGCAACAAACACTCAGATCATTGGAGATATTATGAAACATAACCACCGACAACTATTTCAGAAAAAATATTTAGTAATTCGGGACGCTGTGCATCCAGTAAATGGCTATGAGGCATTTTCTGCTATAAAACTTGTTTGAGACAAGAATACCCCTACTGAAGCTCTGTATTGTAAACCAATACTCCTCAAGCACGGCACCAAATCCTACACTCTTCCCACACCCAAGAATATACTTAGTGGTACAGTACCAGAACTACCTGATTTAGAAAAGACATGGAAGAAATTCTGACAGATCTTTGGAAACGCAATGTCAAGTCCTTTCAATCTGAAATCAGTGCAAACTCAGCAAAATGAGAAACCAAATTTACTGGGAGTTGAAGAACTAAAAAATAAAATACAAAAACAAATTGACTAACAATTCCATGGAAGCAATAGAAACAGGTGACACAATTCTGATCACAAAATAAGTTCGGTAAAGGTTAACGTTTCACAGTCAAAATCTTAACTAAATGCTAGAGGCAATTTACAGTTAGCTACACCTTACCAGAACGTGTGCGTGCTGTAAACAAACACAACAAATGACCAGGTTCAGGGTCACTGACAACAGACCGAAGATTGGTAAGGCTAGCATAAATATACCATTGTAATGTCTGTCAGCAACGTGACAAACCAGTTTCGAAACCTGATATTCACTTCCTACATCTCTACCCCAAACATGAGAATATATGTAACTGGTCTTGTAAGAATTTCTCTAGGTTGATTCCAGACAGAGCTGGTTCGCTAATATCGTACTCAAATCCCTCTAGAAGTACTGGTGTAATTGATAATAAGACTGACTAGACACCATGAAATAAGGAAGAATATGAATGAGATGCAAAGCGAGTAAGAGTGGGAGAAGATAAGGGAAATTATATGAAAAGAAATATGAGAAAGTGTGAAGGACTGTGAGGGGCAGAAAGAAAAGCAAAATGACCAAGATCTAAAAAATGAAAAAGGGTTAAGAATAGGACAAGAAAAGTAAGAAAGGAAAAGAAAGAGAGAGAGGAGGAAAAGAGAAATGGACAGAAAATGCTATCTGGGAGGGTGACTGAGGAAAACCATTGTGAAGAATGCCACTTAGGGGAAAGAGGACGGCTGATGTGGGCAAAAGCTCAGGCAAGAATTAGAAGCTTCAAACTCAGGTGAAATATTATCCAGCTGTACATTGTTGTGTGTAGAAGAGATGCTCACCAGCGGTACTGCTCAGCGTGGGTCAGTGCTGTGTTCTTGAAATACAGAAGCTCAAACTGAAAAAATGAAATTCAGCAATGTTAAAATTCCCTCATTTTACATATAACAATGTAAGACAGAACTACATATCTCTAAAGGTAGGAGATAACTAATCAGGTGATGATAAGAGAAAGTTTAAGTCTCCATGACTATTCCATCTATATCTCTCTGGTGAACCCTCTCTGGAGGTCAGAGAGCACCAGACTTATCATCATTTAAGCTTTTATGTTCCACAAACTTTCAAGCCCACTCTTAGCATTATGCGTCCAGGAAAGCATTAGCTGGGCCGGCCATTTGGGAATCCCATCTCAGTAGTGTTTGACCATTAAAATGTGCCTTAATGAATGCAACCTCTGCGATAACGGGTCACATATCAGAGTTTTAATTTCTGGAAATGCAAGTAGACACTACCTCCTTAAAAAAGCAGATCAGATAACATATATGCTAATTCACATGAAGACTAAAGATTAAAGACCAGTTATGTCAGGTGCTGAAATGAGCGAAAAATGATTGCTTAAACACCACAAAATACTGACATTAGCCAGTTATATTTCAGCAAGCTAAAGGTAACTTGCACTCTGCCATTCTCTGCTTATGGGCTCACATTTTACATCACTCATGACATATTCAAAGAGATCATCCATCACATCACTGACGACATCTCAAATTAAATCATTGATGACATCATCCAATGAGTTTGCTATACACTGATCACTCTGAAAGGTATGTTGTAAACTTCATCTAGAGCAAAATTTCTATACCATTTGTACTGCTAATAAGAAAAAGGCATTTAACTGCGGTAAAGATCTTTTTGTTGAATACTCTATTTACCTTCAGATTTCTCACCAGTAGAATAATCTCAGGCATTAGACTGGATACAGAAACTTCGAAGCTCCCATGATGCCAGCAGGGCTGTTGGCTTCGTATAGATGCTGAAGTGGCATCAAATGATGTCACTGAAGCCATATGGAGCCCACCCCAGTGAAATAAGTGAGGGTTGAAGGATAGTTATAGCACGAAATCCTGCAAGACGTAGTAGGCAAAACGCCCATCTGTCAACAACTCGAAATACAGGCAGTAATGCTTGAGGAATATGTGCAGAAAAAAACCATAAGGTTTCCTTGCATATCTCTGCAACCGGAACACTTCTTGCAAGGATAGAAGTGGTGGCTTTGACCCTGGTAGAATGAGGCTAGACTCGTCTACAGGTGACAAATCTGCAAGTAGCAGTGTTGATCAGAAGTGTAAGTTTTTGCAAGATGCTTGGCCACCTAAAGAGACTTGGGTATTTGAAGAATGTGGATTTTCTGTTTAGGGCTCTACACAGAGTGAAGATTGAGTGTACTACAGGTTTGGCCACCTAATGGGTTGGTTGTGCCTGTTCTGTGAAGACTTGTGCATATGGTGAAGGCTGTGCATTGTACGGGTTGGTCATTTAATGGGTGTCTGGAAGGAGTGACCTCTCAGTCAAGTGCTGTGCACAGGGAGAAGACTGTATGTAGTAGGGTCGTAGGCACCTAATGTTGCCAGTGTGTTTAAGGTAATTGGCCTCTTTGTGAATGGTTGTGCAGCTGCTGATGCTGGCCTTTCCTCCATGGTCAGCTTGCAGCCCTGACCCCTTCTCCCTGCCCTCCAGTGTCTTGAGTCTGTGCCCTTTCTCCTCCCTCCTGCCCTGCATAGTTTTTTGCACTGCCACTGCCCCTCCCGCTTGCCCTCCATGCTTAGCTTGCTGTCCCTATCCACCTCTCCCTGCCCTCTGTTGTCCGAGTCTATGCCCCTGCCTCCTCCTTGGTCTATTGAACAGCCGCGGTCTGTTGTGCAGTCACTGACCTTGCCCTTATCACCTCCCTCCTGTCACCCATGGTCCACTGTACTGCCCCTCCCTACTGCCCTCTGTGATCCATTGTGCTGCCATTGCCACTACTACCCACCCTGTGTGGTGAGCTTGCTGCTTCTGCCCCATTCTCCCTGCCATTGGCATCTGAGTCCAGCTCTTATCCCCCCTTCTACCCTCCATGGTCTGTTATGTTGCCACTGCCCCTCCTGCCTGCCAGCATGGTCCACTGTGCTGTCACTGTCCCTTCCCGCCTGCCAGGCATGGTCAGTATGATGGCTCTGCCTTCCATTGTCTGAGTCTTTGCCCCTATAGTCCCTTCCTCACCACAGTGTTTTAAAGAACAACTACAACGCCAGCATTCTGTATTTACAGAAAAGTGTGGTCTACCTGAAGTTATCTTGATGGAATACAATTGCAAAACCTAATGCATTTAATTTAGAATTGAACAGAATAAGTGGTTGCTTTTTCTCGTAGAAATTAAGTAAAGTGCTCTAGAAAGCTAAAATGAGGACACATTTTCTGATGTCTCAGTTAGCAACAAAGGGCTTTTAAACTAGCTGCTATTGTTATGTTTTTTATCCAGTTGATCCCTTGATTAATTGTTGCACGAGTTACTTTCACATTTTGCACATCTATTTTTGGGCTACATTTGGACTCTTTTTAGTTAGGCAACCAACTTGGGAGACTATTTTTGTTTTCAAGATTTCTCATTTCTTTATTTACTGCAGTGTCCTTTGTAGAAAGTGCTCTCAATTGTACAGCTTTATTTCCATCAAGTTGGTGTTCAGGTGTGCCATGCTTTCCTTATAATGTGCTATAATGCCATAGTCCCAGACTGCTCCCAATTAAAATGGTAACATAGGTGTGAGCAGGTCAGGAAAGGCCCAAAAACACAACTACATTGAAAGAGGAAATGACGCTCAGATAAGACAGACTACTAGTGTGGTGGTTGTTGTTTTTGGGGTGTGGGTCAGCTGGCACTCAACAAAATCTACCAACTGCAGACATTTCTGTAAACTAGAGAGACCAGGAAGATCATGGTACTGTAGACTGCACGTATTTCTGGGTAAGAAAGGTAATGAGGTCCACACACACAAGACCACCCTGGATTTCCCCGAGTCTCGAATTATAAAAATGCATTGGTTGGTGGGGTCTCTGAATGCCAAGGAGCCAAATGATGCAGCCATTCCCCACGGAAATGGAGAGAGCAGAAATGGGAGTACTTTAGCTATGGTGTTGATGGTGGAGAGGCATTCTGGGTTAAAAAAAATCTAGTGGGATCCATACAAACCACACCACCCAGGACCTTGGAAGGTGTCTAGTTTTTACGTCTGGGCTTTTTGGATTTCAGTGGGTGCCAGACAACTCAGGAATCTAATACAACAGTCCTAGCACACATGATGTACATATTGAATAGCGATGGAGTCTGTCACAGACCCTTCCTTTCATGTACAAAAGTCACAACCACACATGCTGGGTAAAATTTACATTAGGACGTGTGGGAGGCAGGAGTGTATAACATTCAATTTGTGGCTCAAAACAGACATAGAAATTCCGCTAGCGGGGTACATTCCCCATTTCTTTATTATGTTTTATTTTCTTGTCTTGAATATGTGACAGATATTATTTAGGAAGGCAGGACATCACCTTCATACTTTAGGATTCATCGTTGAATCCCGACATCTAGCACTGGGAACTTCCTTTTGTTATGCTGTCTCACATTTGTAAAACATACAACTGCCACTAGTGTGGAGTAATTGCAGGAGGACCTATATGAGCAATTTGAGAGTTGTGGTTGTAGTCTGACCTATGTGAATATAGTTGGGAGTAGTAACCTATGTGTTACTCTACCCTGACCTACTGCCTTCTGCCTAATTATAAGATCCCTTGTTAACAAGTCTAGGCTAAACTCTGACTGTCTCTTCAAGTCAGACACTGTAAACCTTGAAACCTTGACTAAAATTGTGCAGGTGGGCGAACCTTTACTAAACGCCCCTCAGAGATAGTCTGGAGGAGGCTCAGGAGGGCTCATCTTTTTTGTGACTATAGTGCGCTCACTGTACTTGGCAGAAGCCTTCCTTCTGGTGAATCTGACTGCAGACCAACCATGTGACTGCAAAACAAACACTCAAATTCATCTCCTTCTATTGCATAGTAGAAATACAGCACAGAGCAGCCAAAAATATAAGCATACAATTTTTTAAATACCTGCCTCCGAGTGCCATCATCAAAAATTATGTCATGCAGCTTATAAAACTAACCATACAGGTGCAAAAAATGTTGACAGATATTTTATAGGAAGGCATAAAAACCAACACTACAGTTCATTAAAAAGAAGTCTAAATTCATGATTAAAACATATAATTTAAAAACACAACAAATATAAAATCATACTTAAAATAACTGTTCCAATAATTCGTATAACGACTAAGAAATTCAATGTTTATCTCAATTTGACTACCTCTCTTAGGAAGCCAGCAACAGAAAAACAGATATACTCTGTAGATAATTGCAATACACTAGGTGTACCATGGTAAACCAGGTGTACCTCTTAAAAGATTTGGCCCTCAAACAACATAAAATCTGCAGAAAACAAAGTGCATTGTCTCTTCCACTGAAGTAGAGCCACAACTGCAAGGATAAAGACTCTCCACCTTATGCCACTCCCCCAGCACCGCCAGCATGCTTAACCAGAATCTAGGTAACAGACGTTTATGCAACAGACCCTAACCAGGTAAGGCTCCATGTGCAGAGTGGATATCACTAAGGCATAGAAAAGGACTGTAGGACTCACTAATTGCTCTGACTCGCTCAAGTCTTTCCTGTGGGTATTAAGCTGGACTTAGTCCTCTTAACGTCTGCTCTAGTAATACAGTTGGGGTTTTAAAACATGCCTGGTCGCCCAAGAGTACAAAATATGAATTTGACATACGTCAATCATTTGTTCTGATGTACCCCATCCAAATTCAAACAGTTACTAACAATGTCCTTATTGATGGATGTACCCCTCGATGTCCAAACAGATAGCCATCTTAACAAGGGATGAAAGATTAGGACATCAGCGATTTAGCCCACTCCAAGTTCCTTGTCAGCTATATATGCTGGGGTAAGCTGGGGAAGAGACAAAAGATTCTTAAATAAAGAATCCTCCACAATTTGAAAAGTGGATAGGTCTTCCAAACCCCCAGAGGTCACGCCCATAAACGGCAGCAGAAGGGCATTTTGCTTGATAGATTTTAATCATGGTGGGCAATGGCTTGTTACCCAAACTAAGGGTAAAGTCATAGACTGCGAAAATGGACCTGGTCAGTGTATGTTTTTTTTTTTTAATAAATAGACGGAGCAGTGGACCAAGATTCTTTATGACAGAAGTATACCCTGATAACGTAAATCACGTACCCCAGTGTCTTCACTACCTGAAATTGTATAGCGAACAAGTTACTTACATTCATTAACGCCCCATCTGGTGGACACTTCATCTACCCACAGATTCCTTACCTTAGAATAATCCCCGGCGTCAGGCTGGATGCTAGTAGGTGGTATAGTTTGGCTCTGCATTTGCATCATCCGCACGCAATGTGATGTGCGCAGTACCTATATAAGCGATACTCCGGCGCACTGATGTCAGTTACTTTTGCTACTCTATGCCAGGAGTGCAGTTCCTCAACAAGAATGGACCACTGGTGTGGAAATATTAGGGTCCTGAGAAGGATATTCCTTATACTGCAACTGGATCGCATATCTTGTATTGAGGAGTTAGCTTAGTCTTCTGGCTTGAAGACTTGTGCCCCCGACACCCAGTGACTTTTACCATACTTAGCTTGCTTTGTTT
The DNA here is from genome assembly GCF_031143425.1 of Pleurodeles waltl. Lineage (NCBI taxonomy): Eukaryota > Metazoa > Chordata > Amphibia > Caudata > Salamandridae > Pleurodeles > Pleurodeles waltl. The sequence continues at coordinate 448,702,208 of NC_090446.1, forward strand.
TAGCACAATTATTTGATTATATGTTCCCAAGATGGCTGCATTGTTTTTAGTTAGGACAATATTTTAGTTTTGTGCTATCAGTGCCACTTTAGTAAGGTGTCACTATCAGCGACAGAGATAAATAAGATGTAGGTATTCACATTGGGTACTTTCCCACTTTGTGCTTTCGAGGGAATTGTTTGTGTAATTGCCGCCCCTAGCATGTCTTGTTATCTGTTTTTTGGGAACAGACCTACGTCATGTGTCCGAGCAGATTTGTATAAATGCACCTCACATAGACAGGTAGTCAGATGGATTCCGACCAGATACCATTGCTGCTATCGATGCTGCACGTCGCCTTGACATAGATCCAGTCTTCGTTTCCCTACAGAGTCTGAGCTAGAGACCTCATTTCAAGGTAACAAGGGTTGGGGGGGCTCGTCTCATGGACATGGCATTGGCAGATTAGGTTTACCACACCTAGCTTTCCTTTAGGCTAGGTTCAACATGCTGAGTATTAGGACATATTAGGGCTTACTTCACACTTCATGTCATTGCAAGACAGTGGGGGTCTTTGTATTAATGACTCTTGTATTCACAATTCTGTTTCTTGCATTGTTCATTATCCGTATCATTGCAGCCCATGAAACTTATCGTAGATTGCAGTTTTGTTAAATAAAACCTATTGAACACTTTACTGCATCTTCTTCATTGCCTGTTTTTGACTGAGACATGTTGTTCATGTGAGAAAGGGGTAATCTCGGTTTAACCACTACACACCCTGAGATGTCGCATTCTTGAGTCCATGCATAAAGGCTGACACAAATCATCTTTTACTGTTTGGGTTTTTGGTGAGGTGCTGCTTGTGAGCCGGGAGGGTTGGGACGACAGTTGCCACGTGCCTAGAGCAAGAGTCAAACTACGACAATCAGGAAGGATGACAGTGTCAGTAGGAAATCTGGAGCTAGATATTCTCTCCACCAGATAAACATTACCGAAGTTTAAGTAACTTGTTCATCTAATATACACTTTTTACTGCAGATTCCTTACCTTAGAATAAATGCCTAAGGAATGCCTCCCCAGAGGTGGATCTGCACAACCAATTTTAAACAAAAAGTCCTATAGGACTGAACTGGCGAAGGCCCCATCACAACAGACCTGACTGTCCAGACAGTAGTGTTTGGTAAACATGTGTAAGGAGGCCCACGTTGCTGCCTGACAGATATCCAGCACAGGAATTCCACTGGTTAATGCAGTGGTTGGAGGCTTAGCTCTGGTGGAATTAGCACCCAAACCCTCAGGGGGTGGCTTCTTGGCCAATGAGTAGCAGTTCCTGATGAAGAGCACTATCCATCTTAAGATGGTCCATTTCTGAATAGCCCTCCCTTTCTAATCCCTACGTACTCCATGAAGAGTTCAACGTCCACGCAGAAGTCTTTTGTGCGGTACACCCTTTTTGAGTCCAGATAGTAGAGTCTCTCCTCCTTTTTGGAGGGATGAGGCGGTGCTTTTGAGCACTCAATAGTGATTAAAACGGCATCTCCACCTTCCTCTTCAAGCTGGATTATGGGGGACTGAGTCCTTGCCCACAGGAATGCACAAAGAGTGTCCATTTGGGAGTGTAGTACGGTCTAAGACAGCAAAATGGCTAGAGAATATCAAAGATCATGCCTTTAATGTGCACATTTTGAGGAAGATGTTCCCCTGTAAAAACTGTACTAAAGGATAAGATATATTAAGGGTTAGCCAAATGACAATGGACACTTAAGACAGCATTTACTGTATCTTGGCCAAGGAAGCCCAGTGTGCAGAATAAATCCTGGGAGATATATCTCTTGCTTTAAGTAAAAGTCTGTGAACTTTATTTGTAGGAAGGAGGTAAGAGATCAGAGTTCCACGTAGCATGCAGAGCAGCCTGCTGTCGTATATCAAGTCCAGCAGGTTCTGTACCACCTCTCATTCACCAGAAAGATATTTAGTCCCACTCTTTCTGTTGCCTCCACCAGGCCTCAAACAGTTCCCATGCCATATTTCTCTTTACAGCCCAGCCCTGAGAGGTGTATACACCAAAAACCACAAACTAGGCCGAGAAAGTCTTTGACTCCTTGGATTTGTCCTATCTGATTACACTACTGTAAAGAATGGACTTTGGACTCTACTTCCTTGCTTGGGTATGCCTCTCTTACTGTAAACCATTGGTGAGAGTTACGGTCAATGGCACACTCTCTGAGGAATTTAATTAAGGTAGGGGAACCCACCTGTGCCCTATTCCCCTCCACTAGCAAACTGGATTGGGGGGATGCATAATTGAGAGGACTCAGGTGAGATGGAGACTGGGAAAACTTGGTCTCCCTTTATGCTGATGACATGCTATTCTATCTTGCAGACTCGGACAAATCCTTCCCGAGAACTGTAGAGATCCTCTAAGTTTTTGGCACATTCTCCTTTATTAGGATGAACAGGGGGAAATCAGTAATCTATTCCCTCACATCATGGAACCAGGGCATTCCAGCCATCTGATCTGAAATGAGACTGACTTCACCTAACTAGGCATTTAAGTAACCTCTGACCTATAGCTGGTCAATGAAAGAAGCATGGCCCGTGTTCTGGCAAACTTCTGCTGAGATGTGGAGCACTTGCACCGTCTCCCCCCTCAATACTGTGGAGGGTCGCACTCTATAAAAAGATAAAGCTGCTTACATTTCTTCACATTTTAAAAAACCCACCATTTGAGGTCCCTAACCACTTCTTCTGAGTGGTAGATTGACCAGACGACCAATGGACAGGCAAATTGCACTCCCCGACCTGCATTTGTATTATATGGCAGCCCAGCTGTTAGTAGTGAATGAGTGGTCTTTCGAAGACCAAACAGAACCCTCTGTCTAAGCAGACCGATGAGGGATATGGTTCCCCAGGGCTATGTGGGGTGACTATACTGACTGAACAGTGTCTGGCACCTCTTGGAGGCCACAGCTGTGGTGAACCGAATTTGGAAGCAGGCTTTGTGCAAAATGGGATGGGCAGACAAACTGACCCTGGAGAAGCCATTATGGGAACCCAAGGCATTGACAGACCTACAAAGGGTGGCAGGGCCCAGATATTGGGACATGCTGGCCATCACAAAGCTCAGGGACCTGAGAAATGCTGCAGGATGGTTGTCATTTGAGGATGTACAGTGGCACTATGACCTAAATGGGGGCTAGTTCCTATGCTATAGGCAAGTTAGGGCAATCCTCCAATGCCAGGTTGACCAGACACAGGATATAGAAGAGGAAAATCCACTGGAGTACAGGATACCGGCAATGCCCTTGCACCAACACACCATATTATACCTATAATCTACACTCCTTGTGCATTGCCAGTACCTCTTGCAGACGTTGAGAGAGAAATGGAGAGGACCTGGGAAGCATGGAAGACAATGACTAGGGCCTTGCTTGTCGATAAACTGTAGAAATAGCCATCTGGGCTAGGTTCTCCTGATCCAGCTGAAGCTGCTATATAAGGTTACATGTAATAGGGGTGACGGACACTGACCAATGCAGAAGGGGATCCGGCCAATGAGGTACCGTAGTACACACGCTTTGGAATTGCCCAAGACTGAACAGGTTTTGGTCAACTATACAAAACAGGCTAACATAAGTGAAAGGAGACACTCTAGTACTCACCCCCGCTGATACTACTGACAGATATACGTTGGCTTTATGCAACATAGCCCTGGTTGTACCAAGGTGAGACACAATAATGAAGTGGGAGAGGATGGAACCCCCGAATGTACAGGGATAGAACTCCAACATGGACTGGTGAAGACAGGCGGAAGAACCTATCTACCATGCGAAAGGATGCACCTAAAAGTACGCAAAGATATGGGGCCCATGGCAGGAACTTGTAGAAGAGTGACCTGAGGTGATACAACCCCGACACCTGCTTACAATATTTAGAACACTGCCCAGGATTGGATGGGGATGACAAAATACGTCCAATGGGAGGGATGCCTAAGCCTACAGACAAAGAGGGAAATTGATTTCCTGACTATTTGAAATTAGACACTTTGCCTCCATGATTGTGATTATGTATTCCTGTAGCAAAGGCCAGCTGCAGCACCCAGGAAGGGTGTGTTGATTGTTTCTGTTTTGTCAAATCAACTATAAAAACCCTTAATAAAAAGATTTAGAGAAAAGGAACTACATACCATCCATTCACCAATGGTCATGAGACATGTACGTTGTCTAGCAGCTATCAGAACCCTCATCAAAAGCACCAGTGTGAAAATTAACCTGCCAACAGGAACGTCCTGCTGTGTTCAATCGAGTGTAATACACAATAACAGCAAAGTAATACTTGGTTCAGTCTCCTTAACAGGTCCCACTGTAATTGCATCACAGATGGTCTTTCAGAAGTTGCGTAGAGCATGGACTGGTTCAGGAAAAGGCGGGATTGAGCCATCTTCTCTTGAATGGAGCCTGCTAAAGCCAGTTAATCATGCAGACATTGTTTTGCTATAAATGAGGAACCTAAACACACCCATGTAGTTGACATACATGTATTTGCCATATATCAGCCAGCTGTTCGTCTCAAACCCACTTATGCCTTGTTTTCCATGAGAGATCCATGTCGATTTCTTCTATCTTCAAAGATGATTTGTATATTTTAGTGAGTCCACTATTTATGTTTTCACAGGAATTGTGATTTTCTTGCATACACGGGATAATATGTGATTCACTCCACAATTGCATCTGAACATATTTAAATTCAGAAAGGTAACCTTCTGTCATGATCCTTAACTGAGTCCAGCCGGGAAAAGAGTTGTGATGAATCTCAAATACAATTTCAAGACTAATAATTACCGTCCTTGAGTGCTCTGGAGAAAGAGCCTTCAAATCAATAGGGGTAGATGAGGAAATCTCACAACGTTTAGAGATATAAAATGTATGGCGGAGATATTTTTGTACTAAGTGTGCAAATTAAAAAAAATATCTAAAATCAAACATTTTAAGTTATTTTAGTAAGGAGTATATTATCACTATCTCGCTTTTTCGGAAATCAGTGATTCACTGAGGTCATTCATTTTACAGTTGAACCTAGTGCTTATGAGGGACCCATCATCCCTAAGCTCCAATGCCCAGTTATACTGTAAAAACTGCCCATCTAAACGTAATTTCCGATTAGCCTAAGTGAACCTAAAAATGATTTATTGTGATTTCCCAGCCAGAGATTTTTTTGATATGTAATAGAACTTTGGGAGCATACTTATTTTTACCACACCGACTCTATCTACGATTATAAAGAGTGGATACATCACATTTTCCCAATTTGGCCGTAATTTCAGAGGTATGCGTTGTAAATCACAATCTGCTATTTCCCTAACTCACAGGTAATTAACGGAGGTTTTAATGTATGATCAACTTTAATTAAGATACCAACACATCTCTTCAGACTGGCTTTCATTCACTGAATAACAAGGCTAAACTCTTCTATCAGCTGGTGATATGAGTGATATGGGTCGGACATGTAATTTATATTATCTGAAAAGAGTGCAAACTTTTTATATTAATTATTAAAACAGAAGTGGACAATTTGTATTCCATTGCCACCTTAGCGACTGAAAGAATACCTTAATAAACAGATCGAACAAATCTGGAGAAGGGGGCCATCCACCTTACACCCTCTTAGATAAAAAGGCGTGCTTTTACCAGAAAACGATACATATAGTTCTAGAAAAAACATCAATACACTTTCACCAAGCTCAGAATTCTGCAGGACCTTGCAAAGGTAACTAACTCCACTTAAATCATCTGAAGGCCTAGACAGCAATCATAGTAATCCAGGAAGTGGAATCTTTTTAGAAATACTAACTTTGATTGCCCCTGTATGATTATGTGTGAAGTTTAACATATGGGCCCTGACATACAGACTTTTTGATTTTCAATGACCAGAGAGAGTAATAAGTGGTTATTGTAACAGTATCCTAAGTAAAAGTTTTGCGTCAGCATTTAATACAGTAATTGGCCTATAGTTCTCAGAGATCATATGACTCTTCTCAGGTGTACGGATTTCAGATATTGATGCACTTCCTCAGCTACCAGGAACAAAACCACCCTTTGAGATATTGAATCAGCAACTGATCTTTCTAACTATGCAGTAAAACATACATGGAACACCTGGTAGCAACTCAGCTAAAAAGTTGTCAGAACCAGATGATTCCTAATGGACTCTCCTATTTCATAACTAGTTGAAGGCTAACTAAATTGCGTTCAATGTGGGAAGCTATAGAGACTTAGTGGGCCATTACCGAGTTTGGTGGTACCAGGACCGCCATGTTGGCGGCAGCAGCCACACTGCCAATGGGCCCGCGGAAAAGACCGCCAAATTATGACCAAGGTGGCCTCCCTAACTGAGGACAGCCAAACCACCGCCTGTACCGCCAGTGCAGTCACGGATGGCGGTAGCCACGTTCAGGCTGGCGGACACTATGTTTCAGTCGGACATATTACAAGGCTGCACACCGCCAAGGTTTCCACTGCAGTCGCACCACCATGAAAACCCTGGAGGAAACCAGCGCTGTAAAAGGAGACACTCACCTTCTGGAACACATAGTTTCAGTTTATTTATTTATGATACAGAACTCCCATGGAGGACCACATAAAACATAAATACATACAAAAGAGAGACCAAAAAATGACTTAAAAACTTCACAAACAATTTACATACCCCATATCTTACTTAATTCGATAATTTAATTAATGCAATTTTAAAAAGCATTTAAAAAAGTTAAAAGTTCTGCAGCAAAACAGCTCATTTGGGGGGGGACAGAAAAGGCCTGCAGTACTTCTGATGCAGTATGTAAAGAGAGTTGAAGGCAGATTGGGCATAACCACCTATGACGATATAGCAACAAGGCCGGCAAATGAAAACAACACGATTCAGGTCTTGGATGCCATTTTGACAGAAATTACAAATTGCTGAAAATCCATACCATTTTGTCCCTAAATCATGGAGTGGGAGCAGTCCCTGCCGTAATAGGAGCCAGAACCGTCTAATCACATGTGGTAGGTTCCAGATAAGATAGGGTTGCATTTCCTTCAATAGTACAGTATCTGTTACAGATTGGAAACCCTGTCTCTGTGCACAGGCCTTTTTATCCAAGCAAAGGCTTGCAGAACAAGTTGCTTGTCTAATAGTGGTTTTTAGCTGTAACAGAGAGTGTTGATATAATGGCAGGATCTAACTGTAGTAGGTCTATTGCATATGTGAAATTGTGTACGAGTTTACCCTTTCTAGCTTCTGTGTTCCCAACGACGAGCAGAATTTGTCATTCTTAATTTTCTTTTTACCATGAAAGCACAGAATTTTACTTTTACAGCAATTTATTTTTAGATAGTGGGCTCTGAATTCCTGTAAGGCCTGCAGGTGAATATTTAACCCTTTTGGCGTGCAATCCAAAATGATTATATCATCCGCATAGAGTAAACAGGTTATCCCCTCCCCCCACCCCCAAATATGGGGGCGAAGCCCTTGTTCCGGTTTAAGTCGCAGGGTAAATCTGAGATGTAGAAGGAAAACAGCAATTGGGCCAACATACAACCTTGTTTTAAACCATTCTGGGTTGCGATTTTATGAGAGAAGCCTCTATCTCCACCTAACAACACCCTACACCATGTGGAGGAATGGAGGGCAATCACCAGATCTAGTAGGATACTTGGCATACCTAATCTTTAAAGCTTTCTTCATAGCGTGGTCGATCTACTTTACTGTACACACAACATACACATCCGTGATGGCAGGTGACAGCGACACACACACGTTACCACCCACCCACATGCACACCCATACTACACATACCACAGCCAACGCAGGCGTACAGTACACACACACACAGCACTGGCACAGTCCAACACAACAATACACAACACCACAGGTTCCCATAACATCACAACCGCAACAACCTAAATGCTATGGCAAGCCAACACATCACAACACCTGACAACCAATATACACAATCACACAGTCATACAACGAGGCATAATTCATACCCCGCTAACCCAACACACAAAACTACTGACATGCCTATCACCACATACACACACCCACACAAGGGAACACAACATCACCATAACACGTGATCACAAACAATACACAAATCATCAACATACATGCATGTTCCAAACACAAACATATCTTACATGCAACACACAGCAGGACACATGGCAGGGCAACACCCACACATGCAGCCCAGACACAACAACTAGCACAACAAACACACACACACATCACTCACAAACAAACCAAAGCAGGCAAGACCAAAACAGCCATGTGGAAAGAAAGGCAGGACAAGTATGTTATCATCAAACCAACAACTGATTGGCCCAGATATAATAAATATAAATATAAAAATATGATAATAAATAAATAACTAGGTACAAATATAAGGCCATTGGCCAGTCCAAAGTGCACAATGCACAAATTACACTTCTGTATGCCTCTACGTGACTCCTGACTGCTAGATGACCTCCACAGTGTAGGGGCATCAAGGGGGCAAGCAGGCACCTCAGGGATTATAGTGGGGGGGGATGGAGTGAAAGAGGGGGAGTTTGGGTTTGGGAAGGGGGGGTCTCTGGGCTTGGGAGGTGTCCTTTGGGCTTGGGCAGGGGTCGATTTCTTGGCGGGAGGGGCATGGGTACTAGCAGGGAGGGCAGAGGAGGACTTTGAGGTGGAAGGGCTGGACTTGAGGAGAGAGACAGACCGTTTGGGGGTATCACTGGGTGGGAGAGGAGTAGGGAACAGGGAAAACTCCGAGAGGAACCCATTCTTAGATACATGGGGGCGGTCATGACAAAAAGGTTTGGGAGTGGAGGTAGAGGGAGTGGTTGTAGGAAATGCCCTGTTGGATGTTTTGGGTGCATGTGCATGTGAGGAATGCTTGCGGGTGCTGGGTGTCAGTTGAGTGGTAAGTGCAGGGGGGAGGTGGGGTGGTGTCTGCAGGTATGGAAGATGTGCTGCATTTGGGTGTGTTGGTGGTTGTGGTGTCTGTGGATGTGGTGAATGGGGTGGATGTCTGCGGGTCTGGTATTGTGCTGACTGTAGGTGAAACAGGAATTGTAGCTGGATCAGTGAAAGTTGGTGTGGTGGCTGCAGGTGTGTCTGGTGCAGTGTCTGTGAAGGTGGGGCAGTCTGGGCAGGTATTGCGTGTTGGTGTGTCTGCAGTTGGGTGTTTGTGTGCATGCCGGTGGTGGGTCTTATGGTGCTTGTGTTTGTTTGCACTACCTTTGGATGTAGAGGTGGATGCATGCTTGTATGTCTGTGTGCTTTGGTTGGCTTAGGGAAGAGCGGTTTGAGACTGGGAAGAAGTAGGTGGAGGGGGGGACGGTAGACAAAGGGTGACTGGCTGCCATCAGTGAGGAGGCCAGAGCCTGAAAGGATCTCTGTAGGCCAGTCAGTGCACCGTCAATGCCCTCCAGGAACGCATTGCTCTGCTGGACTTGAGCTGCTAGTCCCTGGATGGCATTCACAATGGTCGACTGACCAACAGAGATGGACCTCAGGAGGTCAATAGCCTCCTCACTGAGGGCAGCAAGGCTGGCAGAGGCAGAAGTGCCAGCGGCGAAGGAGATGCCCACCCTCTTGGGTGAACAGGCATAGGCATCTGGTTGGGGAGCTACAAGGAGAGTGGTGGTAGTAAGGGGGGTGGTGGACAAAGATGGTGCTGGCGTGGTCCTAGATGGGTCTGGCACCACCAGGGAGTGTCCGTTGGAGGAGGATTCCAAAGATGATGTGGAAGGTTCGGTCTCCCCTGTGGCACTCCCCTCGCCCTCTGTGCCACTGAGTCCCTTGCTGTCGCTGGTAGCAGCACCCTTGGTCCCGTGGCCTGCAGCATTCCCACTTGCCTGTGCCCCTTTTCCTTCGCCCGCCGATGCTAATGCGCACAAATAGAGAGGGAGGGAGAGAGAGACAGGGTCAACATATACCACACATAAACACAAGTAAACATACACATATGTGAGACTACATATCCTGGCTAGGCTATCTCAGTTGCCAATACACATTTCCTACATCATGACACAACATGTCACTACTACTCACCTCTGTATGCCAACCCTCACACCTACATATATATCCAAGTAGGACAGCACAACTGGAATCCTGCATATGATCACTACCAAAGCCATGTTTGCATGCACATCATGCCCTGGATGAAGTACAGATAACTCCCTGAATTCACATCATACCTCTCCATACCCCATCACCCATTGGAAGTACAGTTGACTGAACAAAACACATCAGGCCTCTACAGTTAGAACAGCTGATCAGTCCATGTCATCTCGTAAATATCCATGACAGTGTAGACTACTCCACTTACACACCACACAGCATCTGCCTGTCACATTACATGGCAGGCCTAACACTCTGTACAGTAATGCCGATATAGATATAATAACTGATTTAGACAGTACAAGTTAGACTGACCAAATCACAGAGGAAGATCTGCAGACACCGAACACATATGTTACGAGTTATCATACATCTAACTGCATCTACAATGGCCCATATTGCACATTATGCACATCCATACTCAATCACTTAGTGCACTGTCACAACCGATGAACTTCAGGAACACACATGACAACATGGTCCACATACAATACCACCACACATGCAGTGTCACCAATAGGATTTCACAACATGAGAACACCACAGATGCCATTCCAGATTTGTGGTAGCTGTAAATAAGTCCAGACAACACACAACTCATACTGTAACTACATGTAAGCATCATGCACACATAGACCAATAGCACTGCCTTTGCACTGACAACACATCCCACTACTACATAGGGCATCCTTAGGAGAGAAAATACAACATTTGAGTCACATCATTATCCCATAAGTCATGCAATACCCAATCCTGTCCTAATCTGTCACATCAGCTAAGCCAAGTGTAGCAGACATTGTCCCACTCCATCAGATGCACTCCTAAGTAACCATTGAGACATGATGTAGGCAGTAACTAAGCTATGTGGTACTGTAATTAGCATAGGCATACATGGCATATACATAACATACTCACAATGACCAGGTCTGCCTAGGCACTTACCACCTCTAGTACTATTACATTAGCTTTAAGGTTTCAACCCCACAAGTCTAGCACTTAGAAATGCATGATGATTGCAATCAGAGTTAATCAAATGTACATGTAAATGTATCCTACTTAGTCACCCTTCACATACCCTTGAATTAGCAGATGACCATTATATGGGTATACAACTATAAGGCCATTAGTCCAGTCCTCTACAGGCCATATCTGTGGGGGAAATGTAACGGCTGCCTCACATTCAGTCAATACCATTACTTGATGTAAATCATCCCTGTGATAAAACGAGAGTCACACAGTTGCATGTACAGGTAAGCTATACAGATGTGAGTGGACTGACACCTTAGAGACAAATGCAGATGGAGTGAGCAGGTCATACTCAATGGTTAGGGTGATACACAAGCTCACATCCATTGTATAGGCAGGATGGAGTCACACGTGCCAATGTCATAAGACCATCTCCACATTCCAGACATGGATAAACTTTGACATGGGAGATGTACATCCACTGACAATAAACCCATCTACAACTTATACTCAGCCCTGGTGGTTTTTACCCATTCCCACTAGTCTACGTACATGTTGCATTGACTACATAGTCACATAAGCTACAGTGGGGCAGCTAATCCCATTCAACCAGAGCCAAGTCCCAGGATACAGTCAATACTCACCTCCTTGTGGCTCCTGTGCTGCCCTCAAATGCCCATCAACCTCAGGGTAGGCTACTGCCAAAATGCGGGCCATGGGGGAGGGGGGTGGGGGGGTGTTAGGGTCAGACGGGCACCTCATCCTCATTGGGAGGACATCCCCAGCTTGGCAACCACGGTCTTCCGAGCCCAGCGTCTCAGGTCCTCCCACTGTTTGCGACAATCAGTGCTCTGCCGGCTGTGGACCCTCAAGGCCCGCAGTTGCTTAGCGATGGTACGCCAGATCCCTTTCTTCTGATGAGACAGACAAAAGGAGAAAGGCATGTGCACTGGCACCATACCAACAGGAGTGGACTGTACACACCTGACTCACCAAGTGCCCACACATACCCATCCTCTCGGCTCACACACCTTCACTTTATGCCTTCTTCATGCGTGTATTCCCTCACCGTAACACTTACCCCATTCATCATCACACGTACCCCTTTCACACAGGACTATGGCACTGGGCTCACCTGCTCCTCTGGTGCCCCATACAGCTGTCCATACAGGGTTAGTACCCCTTCCACAAGATTCTCCAGCTATTCTGGGGTGAAAGCTGTGGCCCTATCACCTGCAGGACATGGCATGATGGCTCCCAGAGACAGTACACAGCAGCTTAGGTTGTTGAAGTCTTGCTAGCAACCGTGTCAGGAGTCAAGTAGGCAAGGCTGCAGAAAATGTCGGTCACGGCCGCCATGTACAGGACCGTCACCATTGGGCCCAGTCCGCCATAGGCAGCAATGTTATCCAATGACAAGTTGCAAGGCGGTTGCGACTGCCTACCACTATGATGACATACACCAGCAGACTTGGGTCACTTCCAACTGTCCAGTGCAGGACAGGCAGCTGCCATTTTGCGCACATGTCATGCTTTGATGTGCTTAAATAAGTGCGCCATACCCATATTCGCTCAAATGAATGAGTAGGTCTATGTTGTGCCATCATGGTAGTGCAAAGACATGTGACATGCATGAGACAGTGACGTGATGTGGCAGTATATCTGATGATGGCCAGGTTTAGCTACTCGGAAGCACATAGGCGGTGGAACTATATTGGTATATCCGATTACTATTCAATTGATCTGTGCAGGACAGCTCAGTGTGCCTCATACGGCACATGTCACATGTGATATGTGTCCCATTCGACTTACAGCTTCAGCAATGTGCTGCAAGGATGGTGTCGAAGGGGAGTCAGACTGTCCATAATAGTATGTGTCAGCATAGCTACTCATGTCCTACAGTGTTAGGGGTGTGTGATTTTTACATGTTCTGCTTACATATGTCAAGTGCATTTGTCAATGTACATTCTCTCCTCTCTACCTATATATCCTGCCATGAGAAGATTGAAACAACCACCAGTGTACCGTCCACTAGTTGACTTTGCAATCCTGGAGCACAGGCACATCATCCAGACCTATCGTCTGAATTGTAAGACCATCATGGATCTGTGTACACAGTTGGAGTCTGATCTCTTACCAGCTATACGCAATCCCTAAAGCATCCCGCCCACAGTACAAGTCCTGTCAGTGCTACACTTTCTTGCCACAGGTTCCTTTCAGAATACAGTGGGCTTGACAGTAGGGATGTCAAAAGCCATGTTTAGTCTAGTGTTGAAGGATGTACTGTGTGCATTGTTGAAACACCTAGGCTGCTACATAAGGTTCCCCCAGAGTGCGCATTTGGCCCATCTGAAGGCAGACTTTTATGATATGGGACACATACCTCATGTGATAGGGGCCATTGATGGCACCATATAACATTGGTCTCTCCCAAGCCAATGAACAGGTGTATAGGAACAGGAAGAACTACCACTCCATGAATGTTCAGGTGAGGTGTCTGGAAGACCAGTACATCTCACAGGTCACAGGCAAGTTTCCTGGATCTGTGCATGACTCCTACGTTTTGAGGAACAGCAATGTCCCAACCATGATGTCACAACTACACACAGAGAGGGCCTGGCTCCTTGGTATGTATGCATATGATGGTGTGTCACTGTTATGGCACCTCTCTTCATATTCTTCCCTGTACCTATATTTTTTACTGGTCCTACATTTTTTTACACAGTTGACTCTGGCTAGCCTAACCTTCCCTGGTTGTTGACACCAGTGAGGTACCCTGCCACGGATGGGGAACTCTGTTTCAATGAGGCGCATGGGAGGACGAGGCGTATAATCGAAAGAACATTTGGTCTCCTGAAGGCCAGATTCAGGTGCCTGGACCTATCTGGAGATGCCCTCCTCTACTTGCCCCAAAAGTTATGCCAGATAATAGTAGCCTGCTGCATGTGCCACAATCTAGCCTTGAGACGTCAGATGCCATTGATAGCTAATGAGGGTGAGGCAGCTGGACCAGTGCTTGGTAATGCTGACATGGCAAGTGAAGAGGAGGCAGATGAGGAAGGTGCAGATGACTTTAGGTCTGAGCTGACCAATCAGTACTTCCAGTGACATACAGGTATGATGAGTGTGTGTTTGCAAGTGTTGTAAATCCACATAAATTGCTGACAATAGTCCTCCTGAGTTGAGTCATCAGTGGGGGTGTAGTGCGGTCCTATCCCTATGAGTGTGTTGGGGAGCTGACTGACTGAATGTAAGGTGCACAGTGCAAGTGTCTCAACTCTTACAAATGTACTCACTGCAGTTTCTTACATTCACATCTCCACTGTACAGACCACTACTGAGTAACGTATGCTACAATCTCCTGTTCTCATGTCATTCCACCCACTGACTGTGGTATTGTAATATCTGCATCTGCTAACTATGACTTAAAGCATTAATAGTCATTAGCCATTGCTAAATGATTAGAGAATTGAGGGTTGTACATGACAGATGGCAGCTAATGTGATATGTGAAGAACATTCTGTGACTGGTGATGTTTAGGTAATCTCTGGGTGCCCCTGCTTAAGAGGCATTCTACAATGGGCCCCACATCTCTGAGCTGCATATGTCCCTTGTGTGGCTCCATGCCTTCTATCCTGATAGTACTATCTATCTTTTTGCAGGTTGGAATTTTGACTATTCTCTTGTGTGGCCCCGGATTTTTTACTCTCTGACATCTGTTGTGCTGTGTCTCCTGGTGAGTATGCCTCCCTCTACTGTCCATTACACTGCCCGTTGGATGTAGGGGGGCATTACCAGATACCATTTTTCAACCATTACATTTTGTGATGGTGCATATATTGTCCAACAGGTGATGAGCGAGGTTATGGTAGATATTATTATCAGCATAGGTGGTACATCAGTTGGTTGCACAGGTCCAGTGTCCATGTGCTAATGGGAAGAGGGAGTTATGTCATTGAACAGTCAACAGATGTCTGGATGGATAACCATGTTCGCGGGGGTTCTTCTGCTACAGAGGGAGGGGTGTCTGAGGGCAGTGGCTCCCCTGGCAGGGCCTCCATTCCACTAACTGCCTCTTATGTTATGTTGCTAGTGGAAGGGGTCTGCTGGTGTGTGGTGGAAGCACGCAGGGTGGTGTTGATATCCCTCAGCACCCCTGCAAAGGAGGACATGATGGCATTGTGTGCCTGCCACTGCTTCTTGACCTCCTGGTGGTACTCCCTCTGCAGCCTTTGGTTTTCCCCCAGTATGGTGATGATCTGGCCCATCCTTTCCTGGGATTGTTGATATGCTCCCAGGACTTGGGAGATGGTTTCCTGGTAAGTTGAGCCCCTTGGGGGCCCCATCCTCTGGCCCACAGCTTCCCTCCCACACCCCCTGCTCCCATGTGCCTGTGGCCCTGGCACAGTGTGCCCACTCCCAGTGTTTGCAGGACCTTTATTGTCTGGGGTGTGAAGGGTTGACTCAGCCCCTGTACTGTGGGGTACACAATTTTTTGAACAGGCCTTGGGACAAAGGTATGGGGATGAAGGGTCGGCTGTGAAGTAGAAGCCACAGGGTTGGGGGGATTGATGTGGGCAGGGTCAGGCAGGAAGTCGTAGACTGACCAGGTGTTTCAGATGGGCCAGGTAGGTCGTCAGTGTCCTGACATCCAGGTGTGTTGTCCTATCTGGGGCTTTCATCCTGAAGGGGGCTGGCAGTCTCTAGTATCCTCTCTATGGTGGCACTGGCAGGGGTACCTGTGGAAGGAGCCGTAGAGAGGGTGTTGAATATTGAACCTGTGTTTGGTTCTCTCTTTAACATATAAATACAGTGACTTAACATGATTCCCTGCAATGACACTGACAGATGCTGCACAGCATACCATTGGTGGTAGTTCATAGTCTGTGACATGTGCACCATACTCCATTTTGGTTGTAGCCATTCAGTTTTAGTACCTTTGGCTCTGTGGATAGGTTCTGGTACTGTCTGATAGTTTACATGACTGTTCTGCACTGTTATCTAGTGACTAATCAGGCTTGGTAGTTGTGAGAAGTAATGGATTTACATTGCAGCATGGTGTCCCAGTGGGAGGAAGGTATGTGTGTATGCAAGGTAAATTGTCCTGCCTGTGCATGGAGTCTGCCATATTGCATTCCATAACATGGTGGGTAAATACCTGGGTTGTGGATCCTGATTAGTGCCCAACTGGATCAGTCACAGTGCTGTAGCTGTGTTTAGCCTTGTTTGGCATTGTGGTGTGCCACTGCATTGCTGTCATTGCCATGTAGTGGTCCCCAGTCATACCATCTAGTTGGTATAGCTAGTACATTAGTAATTTATGCAAGGGATGTGATGTGATGTGCACATTCCAGGTGTTCACGTAGATGGGCTAGTGCATTGGGGGAGTCGTAGTGACAGTATTAGCCAATGCCATCCATGCCTTTGCCAAGGGCAGTGTGGGCATTTGGGCTGGGTTGAGGTGTGGCATGCAGGAGAGGGGCATTAAGTGGATAGGTGGGGGATGTAGTGAGACATGGAGTGAATTTGGGAGTATTTGGGTGTTGAGGAGGCATGCATGACAGGACAATTGTGTGACAAGTAAGTTGTGGGTACTTACCAGAGTCTAGTCCCCCAGGTATTCCAGTCAGGCCCTCGGGATGCAGAATGTCCAAGACCTTCTACTCCCATGATGTGAAGTGTGTGTGTTGTGTGTGTAAGGGTGCAGAGTAGGCTGATTACTGGGGTGTGGGTGGTGCGTGGTGAGTGATGGACGCTTGTGGTGTGTGTGTGGTCATTATGTGTGTTGTGTTGATAATGTAGCTGTGGGGTGTGTGCTGAGAGATGTGTATATGTGCCTATGGTGTAATGGTGCAATATGAGTGTATCTGCCTGCTCACTGTTTTTGTGTAAATCAAATTTGTTGCAAAGGATTGTGGGTTGCATGGGGGTGTGTTATATAGTGCAGTGAGTAAGTGTGTCTGGTGTGTGTGTGTGTATCAGGTGTGGGTTATTCAAACTGTCCAATGTGGTGTTGTGTTATGACAGTAGTGGATTCTGAAGACAGCGGTTCGCACCACCAATCGTTTTTCTCCCTGAAAGAACCACTGTGGTGATTTGTGGCTCGTAATTTGGTGCGTGAAATTGTGTCAGGCTGGTGGTGCAATGACCTCTTTACCGCCCTCCTGTCTACTGGAGGTGTCCGATTTGTGGCTGTTTTTTTGACAGATTTCAAAGCTTGTCTCTTAATACGTCAGTCGGACTACCACCAAGTTGATGGTCTTTTGGCAGCAGCCACCGTGTCGGTCTTTCAAAAAGACCACCAAAGTCGTAATGAGGGCCTTAGTTCTATAAATATCTCATAAAGAGTGGGGAGCGGCAGAGCTATGTTTTTCCTAAAAATACATTGTCTGATTTCTTCACTTCTTACAAGGAACTGTTCCACTGTAACCCGGGGTTGGAGAGCACTCTTTTGTGGTAAGGTGTGTTGGCCCTTGGCACTTTCTTGAGGGGAGATTCAGTGAAAGGGATGGAGGGAGGTGAAAAAACACCCTGGAGACACAATTTGCTTCAAGTTAATGCTACCTCAACTACTGTCAAGGCTCCCACCCGTCTCTGTATTTGATCACATGTAACCTTTTCTATGCTGGAAATACTTTTAGTTTAATGCAGACTGCAAAGGTGTCTGGTACGGTCTTGAGTACCAGTCTGTCTACCTCAATAACAAGACAGGTCCTCTCTCAAGTGTGGCCCATTTTCTCTTCAAAAGTCGATTCACCTTTGAAGCTTGCCTTTTGGGCCAATACCCAAGTGGCTTCCTGCCAGCGAACAGTAAGACCTCTCCTGTGCAGGCTCCTATTATCTTTTCTCCTGGGAATTGTTTGCACAACCCACCAGAGGGCAGAAAGCTGTCTCAAGGGGAGACCCTCATATGTAGCCATAGATGGGGACTTAGGGCAACAAAGTGACAACTTTGTAAAAATTGCACACTACAACAAGTTACATAAGTTTCAGCTTGGGCATCAAGCCTGGCTTAATGTAACTAGTTGTTCGATACCTCACTGTATCAACTTTAGTAATCCCAGTCACAAGTTAATAGGGATGTGGTGGCAACCTGTCTCCCTTCCCTTGTCCAAGGGGCTACTAGCCTTTTCCACTGTAAAAATGACAACTAGAGGTTTATACACTTGGAAGATGTAAAACACAAGTTCCACTTTATAATGTGCACCCTGCCTTAGGGCTCCCTAGGCCTGACTGAGGGATAACTTATGTACAGTAAAAAGGAGTACTTGGCTTTGCCATGACTTTAAATGGCAAAGTCAAGTTAGCAGTTCAAAACTCCCCTTCCAGTCTGTAGTGGCAAACTAGTAGCTGTGTTATACTTTTGTCATACCCAGGGTGACACAGTCAGTGCTCCAGTCCCTGGGGTGACCCCCCCAACTTACAGGCCTGGATATCCGAGTACCATATTCTAGGGACTTACAAGTAAGTTGGCCTATGTCAACTGGATATAAGCCATTCAAACACATACAGTTTAAGTTTAAGGTCAGGGCAAAGGCCCTGAGGTCTGGTTAGCAGGCCTCAGTGCACTCACAGAGTCGAAAAACCAGCACTTCTGTCCAGCACTTTGGGGGTGACCTTGCGATAAGAGGCATTTCCTTTCACCTTGCTTGATGGATCACCCTAAAATATTCCAGGAAGGAGCTGAGTTGGATATAATATTTTGTTGGAAAGTTTCGTGAAGGTTAGTCAAACTGCACCAAAGTTATTAGCAAACCAAAAAAAAAGCTTCTCTTATGAAAACATGGTCCTAATGTAACTACTCAGTAGCGACTGCCTGATTCAGTTTGAGAAAGCATTATCAACTAAGATAGTTGTCAGACTTACTAAGTATGCAGAATCCATGCCGCATCCATTCTTATCATCCTACCCAGCTGTAAACCTCAACTCCAGTGGAGAAAATGGAAAAACATCTTTCAAAACTATGCCACTGTCTGAGGCCCAAACGTAGGTGTTGAAAGAAAAGTGTCCTTACTTTACGACTGCTTAGAGTGGAAAGACAAGGAGACTTAAAACATTTACCTGAGTTGGGACAGGAAGAATTACAATGTTTAAATGTTAGTAAGCATGATCTTGGAACGCTATCACTTCAGAAAGAGCATACAGAGTGAAGGAGTGATAAAAGCAGTATGTAATAAGTATAGGAAGAGGGGGTTAAATGAGGAACAGTAAACATGTAAAGATATGTGTGATGAAGTGGTGCTTCAACTGAGTGATAACAGTGTGGGAAATCCAAAATACTAGGTCAAACTGGAGGGTGTAGACATGGATCTGATGTTTGACTCTTGCTCTCACCTAACAATTATCCAAGGTGAGTTTGTAAGAAATTGTTTAGTGAGAGAGTGGAACTAAAAAAAAAAAAACTGTACTTTGTAAGGGGTATGGAGGACAACATATCACACGTATCCAGATGAAAGGATACTTTCATGCACAATTTAAGTAGGCAGACTTGCTGACAGCAAAATATTAGTGTCAGGTAAAAGGGTAACATTTTAGACTGGTATATTCAAAGAGACCTAGGTGTGTATGTAGACCACAATACCGAAATACAGGTTCAAGTACAGCAAATTGGGGACAAAACAGTGTTTGAGGGGGTTTCCAGGAGTTTTCCGGGAGGAACTGAGGTTTTTGGAAAACATATGTGCAAAATAGCTGGGCTGGCTGAAGACAGGTGCATTCTGCATGTTTTATGTGTAGGAAAATTGCCATTGAGTGTGCAAGTAGCAGTTAAGGAGGAGTTGGACAAATTATATGGAACTGGAGTGATAGAGTGGAAGAAACAAGGTGGAAATCACTTTTTGTTGTGGCTCATAAAATCAATGGGAACATACGTTTGTGTATAGACTTACTAGCTCTCAACACGGTAAAGTGCTGGAAAGAATATTGATGAGAGGATGGTGGAGCTAGCCAATTCCAAGATGTTTTCTATATTGAACTTGGCTTTAGCGTAACATCAGATCTGGTTACACCAAGAGCATAAAGAGCTGCCTTCTTTTATAACACGTCATCAATGTTGAGCCACAGGAGGAGTGTTATATCTAGGATGGTGTGCTTCTATTTGGGAAGTCCCATCAAGCTGATGATGAGACAGTAAAGATGTTTTTGAGAAATGTAATGGAGTATGGTTTGACAGTGAGGGCGTAAAGTGTTATTTTGCTTGTCAAGAGGTTAATTATGCAGTACATCTGGTTAAGCCCAAAGTGGTTGAGCCAAAAAGAGAATTTGTTGACACCATAGTAAAACTTGTAGCACTAAAAAACAAGAAAGAACTATGCTTTTTCCTAGGTGATCACTCATGGAGTAGTGAAAGAAAACAAGTGTTACGAATTAAGATGTTGCTTAAAAAAGGTTGGAAATGTGATAAAGACCTATAAGAACTGATAAGGTGTTTCTGGGTTGTGAGAGAGCAACTGGTGGAAGTTGATGGTTGTTTGTTCTGGGATATAAGGTTGATTCCTCTGGTGGCTCTGAAGGACTGGCTGATTGAACTTGTACATGTGGGATACCTCGGTATCAATAAAACCACAGAAAGGGTGAAGCAAAACATTTGGCAGACAGGTCTTGACCTGCAAGTGGAAAGAGTGGTCAAATTGTCTGGAATGTTGTAGCAGTGAAATGTTGTACCAAAGAAACCTTCAATGTACTGTTGCAACCACCACCATGGACTGTGGAAGGAAGTGAGAATGTACACTGTGGGACCACTGGCAGGGGGAAGCATTTACTTGTGCTCACTGTTATTTTTGTTTTTCTGAGCGAAAGTACTGTGTATTTGGTCACATTAACACCTTTGGCGTTGTGAAATTGTTAGAGGGGGTGTTCTTGAGGGAGTTTTTTCCTGCCTCCACTGTAACCGACAATGGTGGCCAATTCTGCTCAAGGGAGATGCAATTCTTTCTTGAATAGAATGGGACTGAGCATTGTAGATGTACTCTATATTATCCTGAATCTAACAGTGTAGTAGAGAGGTTCAACAAAACTCTTGAGTGCATTCAACAAACTAGGGTGAATGGCTTGCCATGGAAGGAACAGAAGAAGATACTTTCTGCTTACAGACTATCGCTATATCAGATTACAATACTGAATAATTTAGAGTCAGAAAGCCTAACTCTAGAGCAGTGTCTAGAAGGACAAAGTGTTAAACGAGAAAGTGAGAGTTGATACTGATGATTTTAGGTGAGGTAAAGAATTGCATTTGCATCAGAAAACAGTATGATTTGAGAAACAAAACGGGCGTGTAGAGGTGAGAGCAGGAGATTGATTTATTTAAAGTCCACACGGGGCCTGACAAATTGTCAAAATGCACAAAATCTATGAGTTGTGAAGCTATTTCATAAAGTAGCCAAAACTCAAAATGGGCAGATTTGGAACATGGGAAGAGTCCGTAAAGAGAATTGTAACTGTGCTGGGCTTGGTGCTCTTGAAAGCACTGGTGCTTTTGGAAGAGCACAGGTCACAGTGAGCATGCCTGTTCAAGAGGGTTTTAATCTTGATACCAAAGTGCTAAGCCCCGCAGTCATGAATCTCATCTTCCTACGTTATGTGATTGTCACATTTTGATTTTATGCTCCTGATGAGTACATTTTATTTATGATGTTTCCATTATTCTCCTTTTTCATTTCTGCTCCATCTTCCGATTGTCACCCTTTCCCATATGT
Source organism: Pleurodeles waltl (assembly GCF_031143425.1). Taxonomy (NCBI): domain Eukaryota; kingdom Metazoa; phylum Chordata; class Amphibia; order Caudata; family Salamandridae; genus Pleurodeles; species Pleurodeles waltl. Next base: position 448,723,993 of record NC_090446.1, read on the forward strand.
AGTCTTCTTTTTATTTTGTTTTTAAAGAGGAAGATGTGTGGTATCTTTTTCAATATGTAATTCTGTGCTTAGTTTCATCGTAGTTGTTCATGGAATTCTCTGTAAAGTTCATTTCCAGAACACATGTATAATTAAGTTGACAATCTGTGCTTATAACAATTATAATCCATTGGTCTGGCTATGGCACCTTTTCTGTTAAACCTCATCTATCATCTGGAGCATCATTTGTGTGTATTTGTAAATTCACTTCAAATGTAGGTCTCTCCCGGAATCAGAGGTGGACTTTCTTTGCGCTTCCACCCTTTGTTCCTTCACATCCCCTCTTCTGCTGAGCAGTGCCTTCTTTGTGCAAAGGGACCTCCAATGCTCCTCCTCATTAGTCAGCTCTCTCCCTCAAACCAGGTTTCAGGTTGCTTCTCCTTGCAGTCTTGGGTCGAGGTCCTAGGTTACATGTCCAAATCCTGGCAAAGGGAGGTGGAAGCAACCCTGGAGCTCAAGTAGTTCCTTGATCACCATTTGTGGGGAACTCTGGATTCAGGAAAGGAAATCTTGGTGCACTGTCTCATCTTTATACCAATGTTAAAGTTTGTGTATTCCAACTGTCACCACTGAGTCCTGCTCTGGCTTATTTCACTCAGACTGGTCCAACATATGTCTTTCTCAAGAAGTATAAGTAGGAAGGTGGGGTGGAGCTGGTAGTCACCCATCAAGACCAACCTAAAACAAGAGCACAAAGGCAACCCTGTCCCACTCAAAAGCATGTTAAACTGCTGAAGAGTTAGTCCTAGCAGAGGACAATGGGCCAGAAAAGGGCAGGTGGAAATGTCATAGCTTCAAAGAAGCCATATATCTCCTCTCCTCAACCCACCATCTAGGGTTTCTCTTGAATATAGTAAGAACAAAATGAAACTCACCACAGCTGCGTGTCAGACACATTCCACACTTTACGCAAATGTTCTACAAACGACACCAGGTAAAACACCTGTCCTGCTATTATAATAATTTTGATGCCACTAATATCAGTCCTCTACAGCCAGCCAGGTAGTCAACTGACCAGGAGGGTGCACACGATATGCCCCTCTAAAGTACAAAGTCCCCCTTCCAAGTCTCTGTCCTTGTTGTTGAAGTGCCTTTAGACCACACATGATTATGTACTAAGGTGTACAGCTTGCCAGAGTATTTGCTAGGCAGGGGCACAGGCTTTCCAGAGCCATGCAGGGGGCTTTTCTCCCTCCCAAAAGAGGCCTGCACAGATCCAAAAGTCCTGAGACTTACACCACTGTTGTAGAAGCCCACTCATCAGACTAGGAAAATGATCAGCAAAGTCTATCTTCACTGTTGTAACCCAGCCTAGTGCTTCACCATGAAGTAATTCCTGTAAAGAAAAGGCCCACCATAGTAACTTAGGGTTCTTTCATTTCATGTCATCATCGACTTGAGTGTTTTTTTACCCACCTGGACCACAACTTTAGTGCAGAACAAGTAAGGCTTGATTCAGCTGATAACCAACACTGCTCTTTAGGCAGCAATCTGTAGCTGATAAAGGCAACCAAGTGCTTCTAGCTCTTCTTGCTGAGCTGTGTAACAATTGCCCTGAGTCCCTGTTCAGAAGCATTAGTCTCTAAAATGAAAGGCTAACTATAGTCAGGGGCCTTCAGGACTGGAGCTTGCACAGTAATGCCTTCAAGTCATTCATCTAGGACATTTTGATGGTAATAAGTTCAGATTATTTGTCGGTGCAGCTTCTTGGAGGCCTTAGCTGTTAAGGGGCAACTACAGTTGGCCACAAAGTTGCTGTGGAACCCAGAGAGACCTAAGAAACATGTACCTAAGAGAGATGTGGGAACCTCCCAATCCAGTACAGTTTGTACTTTTGCTTCTTAAGGGTGAATTTTTGCTTTCCTCACATGATACTCTTGATGACCCACAGAATGTTGTGTATGCAGAGGCAAGGGTGGGGGGACGTGTCAAAAAGCTACAGCTTGCTGCAGTGATTCTGAGGTGGGGGATAAGATTCCCCGGAGCCATGCAGATTATGTTTCTCCATACCAACAAATTCCTTGTATGCTCTCTTAGAACATTTGCATACAATAAAATGTTTCTCCTGTCCACATTTTTTCTTTATCGAGATTTTAACCTAGCAATTCTAGTAAACATGTTGCATGATCAGTTTAGTTCCTGGACAGATATTTACATGCTATGTGATCATATCATTGAAAGCCGAATAAACAATGATTAATTTGAGTATGTCGTCAATATTTAGCTTGATAATGAGTGAAAACGTTTGTTTCCTGACTTTTATATCTCCATCTATCTGCAACATTCATTAGCCTTCTCATGGCCTGCCTCCTATTTGTTTTTGTTTTATGGATGAGCCTCGATGTTCAATCCATACTGGTATTGGGTGTGACATTAAAGTCACAAAGGTAAAGTAATGGGAGAAATGCACTCTTCTAAAGCTAACTCCAATTTTTGAAGCTACTGTGCCTTGTCAATGGTTTGCCTATAGGATACTCCAAGAATGACTTGCAGATTTTCCAAAATAAGGGCAGCTAGCATCTACCTACCATATATATCTACAGAGAGGAGCGTTAACTTACCAACACAAGTAATAATATTGCAACTCCTCTAGTCGGCCCTAAAAACAGTGAGACCACTACTAAGCTAATCCAACCTGCCCCTAGGGCACAGTTAGATTCGGAAGTCCTAATATGGGTTTATTTCAATATAACATTTGCCTTTATGCCATTAATGTAATCCAAAAATCAGTCTAGCCCTACATGGATTGCTCAAGCTGCTTATTTTCCAGGAAAGGTACCAAATTTTGTCAACATGGATGATGCTTGACAGGCACATTATAATTTCTAGGTGAATGAAGAAGGACATTTTATTATCCTTGCACTACTAGCACCAGATAACACAAAACCTTCTTGAGTCTCAACACCTAGGGAAATCCCTTATCCATAATGGGCATAAAGTACATTCAATGTAAATTCACTGCACCTCTCTCCTATCACACTCCACTCATTTAGTTATTTAATCATATTTTAATCCATCCCCTTTTTCCTTTTTGTTAGCTATAACTGTGGATAATTTAAAAAGGGTAGGTCCTTCTGTGCAGGTAGAACTTGAGTAAATCACACAAACCTCTAAGTAATGCACACCATGTACATTTGATTTAATGTATGTCCATTGTTGGGAGAGTGTAAAATCTGATAATCCCAAGGAGATAGTGTGGTCTGGGTATACTGGAAATTAATAAACGAGTTGTCCGCTCTCTCAAATTAACTGTGTACATCTAGAACATAATTTTCAAGAAAGCATGAAACCTCATCTGTACCGTGGAGCGATGGATAATAAACTTCTCCATCTACTGTCCTAAAGTTCACTATTTCTCCTCAGGAGTTACACACACATCTGATCTGGCCATAAAACTAAAACCATCAGTGTGGATAATTTTAAGTTTAATGGCTTCAGAGAGATTTATTTTCTTTAACCATGAAACTGAGAAAATTAGCAAACTCTTCTTCTGGGCTTCGCTTTTCCCTTCACTTTCCGCACTCCCACGTTTCTCACTGAATTTCAGCTTCCAGGTCAATATTCAAATTGTTCTTTAATAAACATGTCTGAAAAGGTTCATGGTGAAATCCTTTATCTCTTGACCAATTTCAGACACTACTGGGACATAAAAATAAAAAATAAATCAGGTTGTTTCTCAGAGAAGATAGGAAGCTCCCTGTAAAACACATTAACTCTTACATAGAGAGAGTGGATATTAAAGCACTACATTTGAATGTGGTCATGACTTGCCACATTTTGTTTTTTAGATGGGGACTCTTCCATACTTAATGTCCGCTATGAGCAAATCATTTTGTGTATGTAATTTTATGCGGCCCTCTGGCAGGTTAGTTAATTTATAGTCTAGAAGGACCTATCTAATGCTGTGCCTAGAGCAGAATTCCAGAGATGGTGACAGCAGCAACCCACACCCAACTGTTTCTTGTCACTTACCAGTCCCTGGTTGATGAAATATTCGGCAAAGTAAACAAGGGCCAGAGGAATCATGTATTTCAGGACCCACTAGAAGAGAAGGAGAGTGTCAGGGAGTCAAGGGAGACAAACAGGATCCTTAAACTCTTTAGGGGCACCCTATCTAATATCATCTGCCCTAGTATATGCAGAGACTGCCCATTTCAGGCATGTTCCATACAGTGACCCTTCCCAATGTTTGCCCGCTTCTCCCTCTCAGACATGCACTTTGTAGTAACTAAACATGGGGAGCATTCAAGCAGTCTCTCTCACGCATACTGCATGCAATAGTTCACCCTTTATACTACTGACAGTGATCATGCCTATTATGCGCACATCGAGCTCCTCCTAAACATGATCCATGAAAAAACAATGAGTGTGCCCCCCCTCCCCCCCGGCTCCTCCACTGAATAACGACCTTAGTCTTTCACTAGCCCACATTAGTGCATTCCCTGGTATGTCTCAAAAAGATCTCCTCTGTAAAGTCAATTATCCACATGATTCCTGCTTCGCAGGTCCAGGTATGTAACATACTATTGTTTGCGCAATACTGAGCTTATATTGTTTCACCCAGTTAGGATCCATAGGCAACCTACTTTAATGATTGCCCAGCCCATCCCTCCAATCTGTGTTCTTCCAAAACGTAAAAATTATTTAAAGACACTTACCTTTATAACGTTCCATTTCTCTTGAAGTGTAAGATTAGAGGCCTGTTTATCTGTGGAGAGAAGATGTTAGTTAAAGGATAATTAAGTACACAGGCTGGGAAAAACCTCAATCCATGAATACTAGCCCAACAGGGAGAATGCTAAAAAATAAATGTAAATTAAAAATAAGCTATGGCAAACCAAATCCATGTGGCTAAATGTTCACAATAAGAATGCATTTTTTATTAGTGAATACAGTCAATGTGTACTGTCTTGTAGCACGTCTGCAGTGCTTTCTTTACCTTTTTTGAAACCTCAAAGCACTCTGTGAAACTCAGAGGTAGGTGCCTCTGAATGTCCAGTGAGTTGATGCAGTGTAGCCATATGTCTGATATAGCTAAAATAGAAGGCTCATGAATATGTAGAGACCAGGGTGTTGAATTCCTATCGCCAGGCATCCAGGACATAATGTTTGGACAATAGCTTTTCACATTTAACTTGCCCACTGGACACGAAGTCTCAATTCACTGCAGCACAAACCCTTTGGCAGACAGTTTACAGTACCACAATATGGATCTTTGCAAAGGAATGCTCGTCACTAAAGCAAACTGAGTATCCAAAAAACAGAAAGCCCTCTAATGGCAACCGCAGGTAAATATCGTTCCGTTAGTTCAGGTTTCCAACTTTCAAGAATTTAGAAGTAAGGCCTGGAAAATGTACTCCTAGCACACCTACATATAATCCTTTTAGCAGGAGCAAATATGCACATGTATATTTTCTTTTGTGATAATCTACTGAGCAATTGCAAATTCAATTTCCCTACGCCCCTTTTTTCCCCACCATGAAAATGTTTCACTTAAGCCCCTTGCCAGGAGTATATTTCTAACCTTTTCCAATGTGGAAAGAGTTTGGAGAGGAGTCGGTGAATCCTCTAAATATGCAGGCTTGTGAGTACGCACATACTTTAAGCCATAGAAACACTTTCTGGCCACTTCAAGCCCTTGTATGACCCTGATTAAGGGTTGCACAGTACTGGCACAGTGGTAAATCCAAACCCATGAAAGCTAGTACCATGCAGTAACACTCCATCAGTACTATGCAATTACAGGTTTATCCCCATAGGACTGGGAATAACTTTGCAGATTTGGGTTTACAGGGCATAATTACTAACGGTATTCTCTTTTCTGTCTGTATTATTGCTCACATTTACCACCAGCTCTGGGTGGGTCATAAATGTGCGCAGGAGCGCTGCTGCAGGCATGGGGGAGGAGGGATTATGCTGGGGAGGGTGGGGAAAGCTAGGGAAGACTAGTCTGGCAGAGGAAAGCATTGCCTGTTCTTTGTCTTCCAGCCATGTCCAGCAGTCTCGCTCCAACAACAAGAGCCCTACGGGACCCCTTCTCCTTTGTGAATTGCTTACCACCAGCTTGAGGTTGGTGGTAACTGTGATTGTTTTGAGATCGCATTCCCAGAAAAATAATCGTACATGCCCCTGTGAGTAACTATTAGGAAGGGACGCCCTTGGCATGAGTTGGTAACAAGACAGTACATACCATAAAAGGGAGATACACCTGTAAAAGTGATCACATAATCTACATTTTAAAATGCACGTGCCCAAAACTATATGTGGGAAGCACAAAACTTCAGGCACACAGAAGAATCCTGCAACATTTGAGAGCAATTGCCAATAAAGATGTCACATACCCAGTGGCTAGACATATCCACGAGACACATGGAGGGAGAATAGAAGAGTTGCGCTATAGTATAATTGATGGAATAGCTAGAGAGAACAGAGGGGGAGACCGAGAAAAGAATTTACGAAAGTTAGAGTCGAGGTACATACTGTCGCTCGACACTAAGGAACCGAACGGGCTGAACATTAGTGAGGAACTATATATACACCTACACTAAGGCTTCAAATGAACAACACTGTATAATATTTGAGGAGGTAGAATATGCACCAGTAAATATAGAATATTTACAAGGTACACAGAAGCCAACTAAGCAGTAGGAAAAGCATATGACAATATTATTACAGTGCGCAATCTGGCAAACGAATGCGATACGGGCGCAATACTAATAGTATAAACACTGAATGCACCATAATTAGGGTGAGAGATCTATAATACACAAAAAGCGAGACTGATGTAATATTTGTTACAGGTAAAGAGAAAGTCAAGTATAACTTCAATTTTAAGTTTAGCCAATTAGCTAATTGATAAGGTATACAGAAATGGTTCATAGGTGCAGCGTGAATAATACATAATATGTAACGAACATCATATGTGTATACACTTATATACCTATTCACATCGTTATATGCAGTTGGTTTGTTTTGGTTTATACATACAGGAAGCAAGTGAGAAGTGTATAATCTTTTAATTTTTTTGTTTCAGTAGGAAACAGTAGGGTGAAAATGAGTCTGATTGTTAAATTGTCAAATTTCTGTTAAGTAGTTTTGTAGAAATGCTGATAGGTGTTTAACCGAGTGATCATGTGATATATAGAAGGGAAATCAAAATGGTGAATAAGAAGCTGACGAAGGCGGTAACGCCGAAACGCGTTCTTTTATTTTGTGCAAATAAACCCGTATCAATTACGATACCCAGGGAGTGCTGTCTTTTCCTGAACCAAGGAAATTGGGTGTGCATATATATATATATATATAGATAGATAGATAGATAGATAGATAGATAGATAGATAGATAGATAGATAGATAGATAGATAGATAGATAGATAGAGATAGAGTATAAAAAAGGATGTCCATGCAGTGTATATACATATGCACAATATTTGTCAAATACTACTACAACGACCACAGGCTTCGGGGGAGGTGGGAGGGTGCATGTGAATCAACAGCATACGTGCCACAAACAGATGTCTACTGGATAAGTAAAATTTTACGTTCTATGGCATGTGTGGTTGTAGATATACATGCTTTGCACAGACTGAAAAGCAGTACTCTCCCAGTGACTAGCCTGTAGGAGCTGCAGAAGTTTGAAAAAGTGTCATCAGCACTACCTGGCCAATATTTGCTTGTGGAAGAGCTAAAACATCTACACAATAATGCTTAGTGAATGTGTGTGGGAGAGACCAAGTAGCAGCCTTACAAATACCTGCTATTAGAATGTTCCCTAACAAAGTCATAGAAGCACCTTTTTTCCTTGTGGAATGTGCTCTAGGAGCTGAAGGCAATTGTCTTTTAGCTTTAAGGTAACAAGTTTCAATACACTTGACTATCCATTAGCTGTCCCATTTTGTGAGATTGGATTGACTTTGTGAGGTATTGAAAATGGTACAAAAAGTTGTTTGGATTTTCTAAAACATTTAATCCGTCCAATATAATACATATGAGCTCTTTTAACTTCTAGGGACTCATTAAAACCCTGGCGGTCAAAGACCGCCAGGGCTGTTTTGGAGTTTGCACCCCCAACAGGCTGGCGGTGCAAACTCGGGGATTACGACTGCGGCGGAAGCGCCGCGGTCGCACCGCCACATTGGTCCCGGTGGTTTTCCGCCACGTTGGTCCCAGCGGTTTTACGCCACGTTGGTCCTGGCGGTTTTAATCCGCTAGGGCAGCGCTGCTTGCAGCGCTGCCCAGGGGATTACGAGTCCCCTTCCCGCCAGCCTTTTCATGGCGGTAGGAACCACCATGGAAAGGCTGGCGGGAAGGGGAGTCGTGGGGCCCCCTGGCACAGCCCCACACAGCTTTTCACTGTCTGCACAGCAGACAGTGAAAAGTGCGACAGGTGCAACTGCACCCGTCGCAACACCACCGGCTCCATTTGGAGCCGGCTCCCATGTTGCGGCCGACATCCCCGCTGGGCCGGCGGGCGGAAACTCTGTTTCCGCCCGCCGGCCCAGCTGGATGTCATAATGGCCACCGCAGGAGTGCGGCCGCATTGGCAGCCGCACAGCGGTTACAACTTGGCGGCCGGAGGTTGCCGCCCGCCAAAGTTGGAATGAGGGCCCTAGTGTGTGCAGAGCTCTTTCAGCAACTGAGTCTGGCTGTGGGAAGAAGGCAGGTAACTCAACTGATTGGTTAATGTGAAATGGTGAAACTACTTTTGGTAGAAATGTTGGGTTTGTCCTAAGGACTACTCAATCTTTATGTACTTGGAAAAACGGTTCTTCTAAAGTGAAAGCTTGTATTCCACTTACACGTCCTAGGGAAGTGATAGCCACTAAAAATGCAACTTTCCACAAAAGAAATTGCAAAGAGCAGGAGGGCATGTGTTCAAACGGTGGATCCACGAGTCTAGTAAGGACAACATTAAGGTTCCAGTCTGCAGTTGGAGGAACCCTGGAAGGAATAACCCTCTGAAGCCCTTCCACAAATGCTTTGATTACAGGAATTCTGAACAAAGAAATATGTTATTTGTTTTGGAGGTAAGCAGCTATAGCTGCTAAATGAAGTCTAATAGATGATCATGCCAAATTTTCCATTTGTAAATGTGGAAGGTAACAAACAATGTCTGGCACTGATGCTTTGAGTGTATCAATGTGTTTAGGTTGACAGTAGCATACAAAATGTTTTCATTTTGCAGCATAACACTGTCTAGTTGTAGGTTTAAGTGCCTCTCTAAGAATGTCCATACATTCAGAGGGTAGTTTTAAATATCCAAACTCTATGACTTCATGAGCCATATTGCAAGATTGAGTGTTTTTGGGTCTGGATGTCTGATTTGACCTCGCTTTTGAGTCAAACGGTCTCTTCTGTTCTGAAGTTTCAGGTGTGGAACCATAGACAGATACAGATCCAACAGTGTTGTGTACCAAGGCTGACGTGCCCATATGGGGGCTACAAGGATCATGGTGAGTGAAGTTTGTCTCAGTTTGTAAACCAGAAATGGAATGAGTGGGAGAGGCAGAAAAGCATAAGCAAATATCCCTGACCAATTCATAAATAGAACATTGCCCTTGGACCAAGGGTGTGGGCATCTAGACGCTAAGTTTTGGCATTTTTAATTTTCTCCTGTGGCAAAGAGGTCCATTTCTGGTGCTTCCCACAGGTGAAAGTATTGGTGAAGTACTTGTGGGTGAAGTTCCCATTTGTGGACATGTTGATGAATCCCGCTTAGGAGGTCTGCAAGTTGATTGTCCATTCCTGGGAGGTATTCTTCCAGTAACTGAATGTGATTGTGTATTACCCATTTCCAAATTGTCTGAGCAAGAGGGGACAACTGAGATGAGTGTGTCCCCCCTGTTTCTGCAGATAATACATGGTTGTGATGTTGTCTGTATGGCCTAGAACCACTTTGTGGGAGAGTTGTGGCAGAAATGCTTTGAGTGCTAAAAAGACTTCTAGTAACTCAAAATAGTTGATATGATAAGCTTGTTAAATGGATCTTACCTGCCTTGTATTTTAAGGCTGTTGATATGAGCCTTCCAACCTATCTGTGATGTATCTGTAGTAAGAGTGATCTTAGGTACAGGGTCTTAAAAGGGCAGCCCCTTGAAGAGGTTAATGGGATTCCACCATTGCTGAGAACGGTGAGTCTGGTGGTCCAACAAAACTAGATCCTTGAGATGACCCTGTGACTGAGACCACTGACCAGATAAACACTGCTGCATGTGCAGTCTGTCATGAGGAATGACGGCAATGCATGAAGCCATCATTCCTAATAGCTGCATCACTACTCTCACTGTGTAAGTTTCTCCCAGATAAGGTGGTATCTGTGAGGGTTGGAGATGGGATTTGAGAAAGTTGACAGTAAATCTCAGAGTGTGTACAAAATTTACTGTGTACTGAGAATGATTCTGACATTGTTGGATGGTATTTGCCTTCATGAGCCAGTCGTCCAAGTTTGGGAACACATTATGTTGTCCTCTGAGGAATGCGGCAACTACTGCTAGACATTTTGTGAATACTCTGGGAGTGGTTGTTATCCCGAACGGTAAACCTTGAATTTATAGTGTTTTCCCACAATGACAAATCTGAGGGATTTTCGATGTGCTAGATGAATGGGAATTCGAAAAACATGTGGCCTTCAGATCTAAAGCGGTCATGAAGTCACCTTGCTGTTGTAGGGGAATTACATCTTAGAGAGTGACAATATGGAAATGCTCTGAGAGAATGTATACATTGAGTGGTCTGAGATCTAGAATTAGTCTTAGTGACCCATCTTTCTGTGGTATAAGGAAGTAGAGGGAATATACTGCTAACACTTGCTGTGATAAGGGAACAGGCTCTAGAGCCCATTTGAGAAGAAGGGATTGTACCTCTTCTTTCAAGTAAGATGTGCATGTGAAAGTTTGAGAGTGCAAATGGGGAATATATATTTGGTGGAGTGGAGATGGGTTCTGGACTGTAACCATGTTAGATAATTGATAGAACCCACTGATCTGTGGTGATATTGTGCCAATGTTGCTAGAAATGCATTCATCTTCCCTCTACTGGGGAGGTGTGAGCCAGTGGAATGTGTAAGTAGTCACTGGCATGTATTTGGGGCAGACCCTCTAGAGGTATACACCTTTCCTCTGCCTTTATTGGTTGCACCTTTGCATGAACCTTTAAAGGAACCTCTGCAATAGAAATAAGTGACTTGCCTAGTTTGTGAGGTGGAAGGCTCATTAGATGAGGATTTAAAGCCTCCCCTGAATTGCGGGGGACAAAAAGTCCCCCTTAGTGGCATATTGAGTAAGGCCCCCATGGCCTTTACTGTTACGGAATCTTTTTTCAGTTTTTCCTATAGTGGTGTCGACCTCCTGCCCAAACAAATGCTCTTTGTCAAAAGGCACATTAACCCCTTCCATGCCGTGGACGAGCTGGTCTCGTCCAGGCACACAGTTGCCTTGTGCCCTGGACAAGACCTGCTCGTCCTGCACCCGGCTCACGGGGGGGGGGCTAGCGCTCCCACCTGTGGGCCCCCCACCCACATCCCCCCAGTCGGGGATGGAAGGGGAATCGCTTCTCCTTCCACCCCTGACCCCTCCCGGCAATCTGATGACATCAGCACGCTCACAGTGCGCCAACGTCATCAGAAGCTGCTGAGGACACACTGGAAGCCATTTGCTTCCAGCACGAGTGGAAAGAGGATGTCTGCTAGGTGAGTCCTTCTCCTGGGGGGCGGTTGGGGGTAGAAAACAGACACAGGGGGAAAGGAAAGAGTTTTTCATTTCCCCCTGTGCCTGTTTTCAGTGGACTCCTGCTCCAAGATCGCGGGTGGGGCCTGCAATCGTGGAGCAGGAATCCTCACTAGGCACCAGGGAATTTCTTTTACTTTTATTTGGGGGAGCGACCCCTTGGGCAAGGGTTGCTCCCCTGGGGGGCAATTTCAAATCCTGTTTCAGCCCCCCCCTCACCGATCTGCCCCCATGGGGGTCGAAAACCACTAGGGATTATATTTTCCTTATATTTTTGGGCAGCGACCGCTTAGGCAAGGGTCGCTGCCCCAGAGGCAATAATTTTTTATATGTTTCGGTCCCCCCCCGGGGCTAGATAGGCCATGTTTTGGGCTGATCTCGCCCCCGGGGGTTGAAACCCACTAGGCCCCTAGGGATTGATTGTTGTGTGTGTTTTGTGTGTTTGGGGGCACCCCCTGGGCAAGGGTTGACTCCCCAAAGGGAGGAAAATTAGTATTAGCCATTAAAGCCCCCCTTGGGGGCAGATGGGCCTATTATTTTTAGGCCCATCTGCCCCCAAAGGGGGCAGAAACCACCAATACGCCAGGGATTTCTTTCTTTTTTGTTCCCCTTTTTTTGTTTTTGTGCTGGGGGTGTCCCCTTTTGCCCCCTTTGGCAAGGGTCGCCCCCTAAAGGGGGCACAGAGCGGTTGGCCATTTCTGCCCCCCTTAGGGGTAGATTGGCCAATTTTTTTTTAGGCCCATCTGCCCCCAAGGGGGGCATAATCCACTTAGGCACCAGGGATCTTGTGTCTGTGTGTTTTGTGTGGAGGGGACGGCCCTTTTGGCAAGCGTCACTCCCACAAGGGGGGCACATTGCTGATGACCATTTCTGCTTCCCTTGGGGGTAGATCGGGCTATTTTTTTTTAGGCCTATCTGACCCCAAGAGGGCAGAGCCACCAAGACGTGAGGGAATTATTATTTTTTTGTTCCCTTCCTTTTTTTGTGCTGGAGGCGCCCCTTTCTCCCCCTTTGGCAACGGTCGCCCCCCCCAACCCAAACAGGGTACAGAGCTGTTGACCATTTTTGCTCCCCTTGGGGGCAGATGGGCCTATTTATTTTAGGCCCATCTGCCCCCAAGGGGGGCATAATCCACTTAGGCACCAGGGATCTTGTGTCTGTGTGTTTTGTGTGGAGGGGACGGCCCTTTTGGCAAGCGTCACTCCCCCAAGGGGGGCACATTGCTGATGACCATTTCTGCTCCCCTTGGGGGTAGATCGGGCTATTTTTTTTTAGGCCTATCTGACCCCAAGAGGGCAGAGCCACCAAGCCGTGAGGGATTTTTTTTTTTTGTTCCCTTAGTTTCTTTGTGCTGGAGGCGCCCCTTTCTCCCCCTTTGGCCACGGTCACTCCCCCCCCCCCCCCCCCACCCAAACAGGGTACAGAGCTGTTGACCATTTTTGCCCCCCTTGGGGGCAGATGGGCCTATTTATTTTAGGCCCATCCGCCCCCAAGGGGGGCAGAAACCACTTAGGCACCAGGGCCAATTTCTAAGTTCTTGGTGGCGGGGTGTTTGTCAACTGGCAAAGTATTTGTATTTGTGATTATAACAGTTTATTTCTTAATTTTGTTCTAGTTCAAAGCTTTTGCTTCCTTTGCTGTGGATCCTTGCAGTTTTGGCAGTAGTTGTCCTGCGGTTTGCATAGTTGCATGTTTTAGGTAAGTAAAAGCAATTTACTCCAAAAGAGTACTGTTGACATGCATGAATGATATGTTTGTAGGTGGTGTACTAAATGCAGGATTGTGTGTGAAATTGTCCTTAGATTTGAGCACAATGATATTTGTGTTGTCATATGTCTAATTTGATTTTTTCTTTTTAGTGGGATTTCATTGGTGATTGCTGTGTCTGTGCAGAGTAGTTGCTGGTGAGTAGCTTTTTCAGGCAAGTGAGTGGTATAGTTTTTTAGTACATAACTCTTTGTGATAAAGCTACACTTTGTTTATTACTTATTTTAGTGCTGGTTGTTGTTGGCAATCCATTTGCCGTTAGAAAGGATCAAGGCTAGCCGCAGAGTGACCGCTCAGCAGGTTGTTGGTATGCTTTTTGAGTCGTCTTCAGACCATGATTATGAGACTGACTCTACATCTGAGGCAGAGGAGGAAGTGAGAGATTCTGGCAGTGAGTTTTCTGCCTGAGAGGATTCTTCTGACGAGGAAGCCACTCTCAGTGCAGATGAAGGGCCTGTTTTAGAGGAGCACATTGATGTGCCAAGAGTGCAGCAGCCTCGTGCTGAAGGGTTTCCCATTAGAAGACGTGACACCTGCATTGCCCCAAACATGGAGCAGCCACAGTTACCTGCATTTACTGGTCTTCCAGGGTTTAGAGTCAATACGGAAAACTTTTTGCATGTCAATTTCTTTTACTTGTTTATGGACAATGCATTTTTGGAAGAGATTGTGGAACAGACTAATTTGTATGAGTAGCAATATTTGAGGGACAACGCTGCCAGATTTAGGCCTCAGTCTAGAGCTACTCAGTGGGTTCCCACATATCTGGAAGAGAAGAAAAGGTTTGCAGGTTTGGCTTTTTTGAAGGGGTTGATAAGGAAGCCGTCACTGGCTTCTTATTGGTCTACTAGTCCCTTGATGGCATCAGCTATATTTCCTGCAACTATGACACGTAATCGGTATTTGCTTCTTCTTCGTATGCTGCATTTTGTAGACAATGCTTTAGCCTTGCCACAAGATCACCCTGATTGTGACCGTCTTTTTAAGATTATGCATGTCCTTGATAATTTTGTAGATCTGTTTTCAGAGGTCTATATTCCAGGCAACCAGATAAGTGTGGACGAGTCTTTGGTCCTTTTCAGGGGGCGTTTAGTTTTTAAGCAGTACATTCCTAATAAGAGGGCACGGTATGGAATTAAATTGTATATGCTGTCAGAAAGTAGTACAGGATACGCGTATAATTTCCGGGTCTACACTGGTAGGGATTCCAGTATTGACCCTCATGGTTGTCTGCCCAGTTTTGGAGTTAGCGAGAAAATTGTGTGGGAACTTGGTAGACGATTGTTTAACAAATGTCACCAGTTGTACGTAGATAATTTCTACACTGGAGTGCAGTTGTTCAAAGAGTTGTTTAGAGTGGACACTGTTGCTTGTGTCACAATCCGTTCTAACCGGAAAGGCTATCCAAGGGAGGTTGCCTGTAAAAACTTGAGAGGGGACAGTGCAGTGCCTTGCAGAATAATGAGCTGCTAGCTCTGAAATTTTCAGACAGGAGGGAAGTGTACATGCTATCTACCATACATGATGAGAGTACTTCCCCTGTGACTGTTTGGGGCCAGGTTGCCGATGTGCGCAAACCTGCGTGCATTTTGGCCTACAAAAGGCACATGGGTGGTGTTGATAGAATAGATCAGAGGTTGGAACCTTACACTGCTCTTTGTAAGTCTTACGTGTGGTATAAAAAGTTGGCCCTACATTTATTTCATTTGGCAACTTTTAATGTTTTTGTTGTGTTCAAGGATTGTTCACCCTGAGTCAAGGATGAAATTTGTTAAATTTCAGTAGTCAGTGGTAGAGAGCCTTATTGTGGTGGAACAGGCAAGAATTCCTAGAGTAGCAGTGGTGGAGGATGTGGCTAGATTGAAAGATCGCCATTTTCCAGATCACATTCCTCCCACTCCCAAAAAAGACTTCCCCACTAAGAAATGTAGAGTATGTGCCCGAAGAGGTATCCGGAGGGAGAGCTGGATGTACTGCCCCGATTGCCCTAAAAGCCTGGGCTGTGTGTGGCCGGCTGCTTTAGAAGTTACCACACGAAGAAAAAATGTTGGGAAGTACCACGAGCGTAAAATATTTTAATATGTTCAGTTTCACGGTTGGCATTACTGTCATGTATTTAGTTAGTTAGAGCTTTGGTGTTTGTAGTTTTGTACTTATTTTATAATTAGTTAGTGGTTTCTTTGTTGTTTAAAAACAAAAGAAAAATGATGGTGGTGTGTGTGGAATGGCGCTTGGCTGGTGGTATGCGTGGGGTGCCGCTTGGCTGGCGGTGTGCTTGGTGTGGCGCTTGGCTGGCGGTGTGCATGGGGTGACGCTTGGCTGGCGGTATGCATGGGGTGGCGGTTGGCTGGCGGTGTGCGTGGGTTGGCGCCTGTCTGGCGGTGTGCGTGGGGTGGCGCTTGGCTGGCGGTGTGCTTGGGGTGGCACTTGGCTGGCGGTGCCAGCCAAACGTCAGTCGACACACTCCCATCAGCTAGTGTGACTGCTGTATCAGGCATGTGGGCGTATGTAAGTGATGGGCCCTTGAGTGGCGCCATCTGTTGATGCGAGTTTGTAATGTGCTGGGCCCGTGGCTGGCGGCGTGAATGGTCTAGTGCATGTCATGTGTGAAAGGTGTGTGAGTGGACTGTAAAGCGGTTAGTGCCTTGCCGTGGCTTTACAGCTTACGAGCTGTGAGTCATTGGTTCAGTTTTTTTGGCCTTTCAGTTATTAACAGTGCATTTCACTTTTGTGAAATCTTTCGTTAATAAAATTTGATCTACTGAACCCTCACTCACCCTTGTGCGAAATCCAACCAGTATGTGTGGTAAAGATGACAAAACCTGCTCCGCCTTAATCAGGCGTCGCAGCACACTAGTAACACGCTAGGTGTCTCAGGTGGGACCCGGTGATGAAGAATGAAACCAACTTGGTTGGTGGGTGAGGGGTCTTTTTCGCATAATCTAAGTGCGTTTCTTTTCACAATCTTATTGTTTGGCACATCACAGCCGTACATGGACACATCAAAATGATATATTACAAAACTACCTGTGAGTGGGGGGAAGGGGCACCTATGTTTTTGGTTCTAGGTGCGGCCTTCATCTAGGGAAACCTACCAAACCCAGATTTTTTTTTAAACTAGACACCCACATTTTCTTACCCAGACTCCTCTGCAAACCTCAAAATTTGCTTAAAAAAGAATATTTTCCTGACTTTTCTTTGTAGGAGCACCGCTCCAGCACAAAATTCCTACTCCCCAGCATTCCCCTCAGTTTCCCAAGTAAAATGACACCTCACTTGTGTGGGTCCCCAAAGCAGAGTCAGCCTAAAGATGTATAAAAGAAGAATATGTGCTTATCAACTCGCTGTGCTATCCCCTCAATTTCTTCAAGTTTCAGGCCTTTTTCTGTTGCAGGCACCTGGCCCACCCACACAAGTGAGGTATGATTTTTATCGGGAGACTTGGGGGAACGCTGGGTGGAAGGAAATTTGTGGCTCCTCTCAGATTCCAGAACATTCTGTCACCGAAAGGTGAGGAAAAAGTGTTTTTTTAGTCAAATTTAGAGGTTTGTAAAGGATTGTGGGTAACAGAACCTGGTGAGAGCCCCACAAGTCACCCCATCTTGGATTCCCCTATGTCTCTAGTTTAAAAAAAGGCACAGGTTTGGTAGGTTTCCCCAGGAGCCGGCTGAGCTAGAGGCCAAAATCCACAGGTAGGCACTTTGCAAAAAATACCTCTGTTTTCTGTGGGAAAATGTGATGTGTCCATGTTGTGTTTTGGGGCATTTCCTGTCGCAGGCGCTAGGCCTACCCACACAAGTGAGGTACCATTTTTATCGGGAGACTTTGGGAACATAGATTAGCAAAACAAGTGTTATTGCCCCTTGTCTTTCTCTAAATGTTTTCCTTCCAAATATAAGAGTGTGTAAAAAAAGACATCTATTTGAGAAACACCCTGTAATTCACATGCTAGTATGGGCACCCCGGAATTCAGAGATGTGCAAATAACCACTGCTCCTCAACACCTTATATTGTGCCCATTTTGGAAATACAAAGGTATTCTTGATAACTATTTTTCACTCTTTATATTTCAGCAAATGAATTGCTGTATACCCGGTATAGAATGAAAACCCACTGCAAGGTGCAGCTCATTTATTGGCTCTGGGTACCTAGGCTTCTTGATGAACCTACAAGCCCTATATATCCCCGCAACCAGAAGAGTTCAGCAGACCTAACGGTATATTGCTTTGAAAAATCTTATATTGCAGGAAAAACTTACAGAGTAAAACATAGAGAAAAATGGCTGTTTGTTTCACCTCAATTTCAACATTTTTTTATTTCAGTTGTTATTTTCTGTAGGAAACCCTTGTAGGATCTACACAAATTACCCATTGTTGAATTCAGAATTTTGTCTACATTTCAGAAATGTTTAGGTTTCTGGGATCCAGCATTGGTTTCACACCCATTTCTGTCACTGACTGGAAGGAGGCTGAAAGCACAAAAGAATCGTAAAAAAATGGCCCAGTAAAATGCCAAAATTGTGTTGAAAAATTGGATTTTCTGATTCAAGTCTGCCTGTTCCTGAAAGCTGGGAAGCTGGTGATTTTAGCACTGCAAACCCTTTGTTGATGCCATTTTCAATGAAAAAAACACAAGCCTTCTTCTGCAGCCCTTTTTTCCCATTTGTTTTGTATCCCACAAAATCTGGGTACCTCTAGAATACCTAGGATGCAGGGAAAAAAGGACGCAAATTTGGCGTGGGTAGCTTATGTGGAAAAAATGTTATGAGGGCCTAAGCGTGCCCTGCCCCAAATAGCCAAAAAAAGGCCTGGCACCTGAGTGGGGGGGTTGGGGGGTGGAATGGCAGCGAAGGGGTTAAGAACTGCCTGTTGTATTTCAGGCTTGAAACCTGAACCTCTGAGCCAAGCATGCATCCTTATAATAATGCTGTTATTAATGCCATGTGCAGCCGTGTCAGCTGCATCAGTGGCACACCTAATAACATTATTGGAAATAGTTTAGCCCTCAGAAACTATGTTCTTCTGGGAGATACTGAAGAAGGTCTTCTATCTCGTCCCAGTGGGCCCTATAGTACTGTGCTACAAGTGCTTGGGAATTAATGATACGCCAATGACTTGCTGCTTGTGCAGCCACCTGTTTTCCTGCAGCATCCAGTTTTTTACTTTCTTTGTCAGTTGCATCTCCCGTTGATAGACTAACAACAATAGAGTCAGGGGGTAATTGTGATCGAATGTATATAGGGTCTGTAGGAGCCACCTTATATTTCTTGTCAACCCTTGGTGCAATAACTCGGGATCTAACAGGCTCTTTAAAAATGTCTGTAGTATGTCTGAGCATACCTGGTAGCATGGGAAGAAGCGGACTCTCTTTATGGGTGGCAGTCAGTGTGTCAAAAAGAAAATCTTCCTCAATTGGGTCAGAATGTATATTATGATATGTAGCTGTCCTTGCTATGACCTGCTGATATGATGTGTCTTCAGGAGGTGAAGGACGTATAGGGTATAAATCAAGGTAATTTGGAAGTGTGGGCTCTGTATCATGAGTCCCATAGGTGTATGCCCTGTGGAATATCCCCTAAGTCATCTCCCTGAGGAGCTGGTGAACCTTCTGGAGAGAATTGAGGCTCAATAATAGATGGAGGAGATTGTGGAGGTGGTGGAGGAGTAAGAGGAAGCACAGGAGAGTGTGGTGGAGAAGGCCAAGGTTGAACTGGAGCCTTGTCTTTGTCTCTAGAAACCTTTTTAGGTGGAGGAGCAGTGTCTAAGGTTTCTTGGAAAGTAATTTTCCTCTTAATTGGAACTGGAGAAGCAATAATTCATCCTGTTTCCTTTTGAATATGGAGCTGGTGCTGACGAGCATCCATTATTTTGAGGATTGGTTCCATTGGTAATGCTGCTTCCGAAGAAAGGCTGGAGCCTTTGGCAGGTTGAATTTTTGGTTCCGAAGCTTTCAAAGCAGAAGTCTTGTGTCAACTGGAAACCATCGGCTCCGAAGCAGACGTAGACTGTTTCTTGCTCAGAGCTGAAACACTCCAGTTGAAGCTTTGACTCGATCCCAAGGTTGACTGAGAAGGTGTCGAGTTAGAGGTCAATGCCAAAGACATTTTAGTCTTGGCTATTTTCGGTGCTGAGCAGGAAGGTCGGGCATCTGAATGTAATTTTCATATCCAACCATGGCCCGAAGGCATTGTTGGACAGACGGCCTGTTTGTGGATTCTTTTTTTTTTAAAGCCTTTACATGGGAGCTTGGGATTGATGTATTTGCAGGTTGCACAGAGGTAAGAGGCTGACTTTCGATGTCTGATTGAATATCTGACTCTAAATCTTCTGTGGAGAAAGCCTCTTCTTGTTGGAGCTCTTCTTGCGCATGCCTTCCCCAAAGATATCAGGGTGTCATCTGGTGTCTTCGACAACATCTCCAGTTGACAGGGTCTTTGGTCTTTGAGAGTCTTTTTGAAACGAAAAGACCGACAAGCGTTGCAGGTTTCTTCTTTGTGGCCTGGCAGAGGTTACACACCAGGTGATGATCAGTGTGTGAGAATTTCGAATGGCACTGAGGGCAAAATCGAAATGAAGTGCGTTCCAGCAGCCTTGCTGTTGTCAACACCATGCGGAGTAGTAGGCCCAAGGTGGGTGCTGGTGCCCCGATGGGGGGGGCTAAGCAACCCCCCAGCGTGGAAATTCAGGTCAAGTGCGTTAGATAGTGAAAACAGGATTGCAAAACAATATCGTTGCTGAAAGAAAGATGGAAAAAAAGAGTTTTGAATAGACTGAGCTGAGGAATACCGGAGCAAGAGGAATACACGTCCAAACCCGACAGTGGAGAGAAAACAATCTAACAAAGGACTTCATGCTGAGTATCACTGAGAGGAGGAGTCACTCGATCTCTTGTCTCGAAAAGATTCTTCGAACAAAAACAACTTGCAACACTCCGAGTCCAACACTACATGACGAACTTATGCAAAGCATGTATATCTATAGCCACACAAGCCATTGAATATGTTTATATATATATATATATATATATATATATATATGGAAAATGTCACTTACCCAGTGTACATCTGTTCGTGGCATGAGAAGCTGCAGATTCACATGCTGTGCAGATACACATGCTGTGCATTATCCTGCCATCTAGTGTTGGGCTCGGAGTGTTACAAGTTGTTTTTCTTTGAAGAAGTCTTTTCGAGTCACGAGACCGAGGGACTCCTCCCTTTCGGCTCCATTGCGCATGGGCGTCGACTCCATCTTAGATTGTTTTCCCCGCAGAGGGTGAGGTAGGAGTTGTGTATATAGTAAAGTGCCCATGCAATGGAGTTAGTATGTATGTGCATAATGTGTATAAAAATAGTATATATTTACAAATTTACAAATGTACAAGTTTCATCAACTTATAACGGCCACAGGCTCCCGGGGAGGCGGGAGGACGCATGTGAATCTGCAGCGTCTCATGCCATGAACAGATGTACACTGGGTAAGTGACATTTTCCGTTCAATGGCATGTGTAGCTGCAGATACACATGCTGTGCATAGACTAGTAAGCAGTTATCTCCCCAAAAGCGGTGGCTTAGCCTGTAGGAGTTGAAGTTGTCTGAAATAATGTTCATAATACAGCCTGTCCTACTGTGGCTTGTTGTGTTAACACATCTACACAGTAATGTTTTGTGAATGTCTGAGGCGTAGACCATGTGGCTGCCTTACAGATTTCTGTCATAGGTATATTTCCTAGAAAGGCCATTGTGGCGCCTTTCTTCCTAGTGGAGTGCGCCTTTGGCGTAATAGGTAGATCTCTTTTTGCTTTAATATAGCAGGTCTGAATAATTTCACTATCCATCTGGCAATGCCTTGTTTGGATACTGGATTTCCTGCATGAGGTTTTTGGAAGGCTACAAACAATTGTTTTGTCTTGCGAAATTGTTTTGTTCTATCAATGTAATACATTAGTGCTCTTTTGATGTCTAACGTATGTAAGGCTCTTTCGGCTACTGAGTCTGGCTGTGGAAAAAAGACTGGGAGTTCCACTGTTTGGTTTAGGTGGAATGGTGATATAACTTTTGGTAAGAATTTTGGATTTGTACGGAGAACCACTTTATGTTTATGTATTTGTATAAAGGGTTCTTGTATAGTAAATGCTTGTATTTCACTTACTCTTTTAAGAGATGTGATAGATATTAGGAAGGCTACTTTCCAGGTTAAGTATTGCATTTCACAAGAGTGCATGAGTTCATATGGTGGACATATGAGTCGTGTTAATACAATATTGAGGTTCCACGAGGGAACTGGTGGTGTTCTCGGGGGTATGATTCTTTTTAAACCCTCCATAAATGCTTTGATGACTGGGATTCTAAAGAGTGATGTTGAATGTGTAATCTGCAGATAGGCAGATATTGCTGTGAGATGTATTTTAATAGAAGAAAATGCGAGTTTAGATTTTTGTAAGTGTAATAAGTAACTTACAATGCCTTTGGCGGAAGCATGTAGTGGTTTAATTTGATTATTATGGCAGTAATAAACAAATCTTTTCCATTTGTTTGCGTAACAATGTCTTGTGGTAGGATTTCTAGCTTGTTTAATGACCTCCATACACTCTTGTGTAAGGTTTAAATGTCCAAATTCTAAGACTTCAGGAGCCAGATTGCTAGATTGAGCAATGCTGGATTTGGGTGTCTGATCTGTTGTTTGTGTTGAGTCAACAGGTTTGGTCTGTTTGGTAGTTTGATATGAGGTACTACTGACAGGTCTAGTAGTGTTGTATACCATGGCTGCCCAGGTTGGTGCTATTAGTATTAGTTTGAGTTTGTTTTGACTCAATTTGTTTATTAGATAAGGAAGGAGTGGGAGAGGGGGAAAAGCGTAAGCAAATATCCCTGACCAACTCATCCATAACGCATTGCCCTTGGACTGAGGGTGCGGATACCTGGACACAAAGTTTTGGCATTTTGCGTTCTCTTTTGTTGCGAATAGGTCTATTTGTGGTGTTCCCCAGCGTCGAAAGTAAGTTTGTAGTATCTGGGGATGAATTTCCCATTTGTGTGTTTGTTGGTGATCTCGACTGAGATTGACGGCTAACTGGTTTTGAGTCCCTGGGATGTATTGTGCTATTAGGCGAATGTGATTGTGAATTGCCCATGCCAAATCTTTTGTGCTAAGAGACACAGTTGTGATGAGTGTGTCCCTCCCTGTTTGTTGAGGTAATACATTGTTGTCATGTTGTCTGTTTTGACAAGAATGTGTTTGTGGGCTATCAGCGGTTGAAATGCTTTCAATGCTAGAAACACTGCTAACAGTTCTAAATATTGATATGCAGTTGCTTTTGTTGAACGTCCATTGTCCCTGTATACTGTGCTGTTTGAGGTGTGCTCCCCACCCTATCATGGAAAGCATCTGTTGTGATTACATATTGAGGCACTGGGTCTTGGAATGGCCGCCCTTGATTTAAATTTATAGGATTCCACCATTGTAGCGAGAGGTGTTTTTGGCGGTCTATCGACACTAGATCCTGAAGTTGACCGTGTGCTTGTGTCCATTGTGTTGCTAGACACTGTTGTAAGGGCCGCATGTGTAGTCTTGTGTTTGGGACAATGGCTATGCATGAAGACATCATGCCTAGGAGTTTCATTATAAACCTCACTTGATAGTGTTGGTTTGGGTACATGTTTGATATCACATTTTGGAAGGCTTGTACCCTTTGTGGACTTGGAGTGGCAATCCCCTTTTGTGTGTTGATTGTTGCTCCTAAGTATTGTTGTATTTGACACGGTTGTAGATGTGATTTTTGGTAGTTTATAGAGAACCCTAGTTTGTGAAGGGTTTCTATGACGTATTTTGTGTGTAGAATACACTGTTGCTGAGTGCTGGTTTTTATTAACCAATTGTCTAAGTAAGGGAATACGTGCATGTGCTGCCTTCTGATGTGAGCGGCTACTACTGCAAGGCATTTTGTGGATACCCTTGGGGCTGTTGTTATGCCGAATGGTAACACTTTGAATTGGTAATGCACACCTTAGATTACAAACCTCAAGTATTTCCTGTGGGAAGGATGTATCAGTATGTGGAAGTATGCATCTTTCAGGTCTAATTTTGACATGTAGTCCTGTTTGAGCAAGGGAATCACGTCTTGAAGTGTCACCATGTGAAAGTGATCTGATTTGATGTAAAGATTCAGTGTTCTGAGGTCTAATATGGGTCTCAGTGTTTTGTCCTTTTTTGGAATTAGGAAATACAGGGAGTAAACACCTTTTCCTTTTTGCTGGTTGGGTACTAGTTCTATTGCTTCTTTTTGTAACAATGCTTGGACTTCTAGTTGTAACAGATCTAAGTGTTGTTTGGACATGTTGTGGGCTCTCGGAGGCACATCTGGTGGCAAATGTAGGAATTCTATGCAATAGCCATGTTGGACAATGGCTAAGACCCATGCGTCTGTAGTTATGTGTTCCCAGTTGTGGTAATAATTTGTAAGTCTCCCCCCCACTGGTGTTGTTTGGTGGGGGTTTGTGACATTGAAGTCACTGTTTGGTTTGTGGGGTTTTTGGGCTCTGGAATTTCCCTCTTGTTTTAGGGAACTGTCCACCCCTATATTGTCCTCGAAAACCTCCTCTCTGATATTGGCCCTGATATGTGGGTCTGACTTGTGAGGTGGAAGGCTCTGCGGTTTGGGCCCGAAACCCCCCTCTGAAGTGTGGCTTCCTAAAAGTGCCTCTGCTCTGTGAGGAGTAGAGCGCGCCCATGGCTTTGGCAGTGTCTGTGTCTTTCTTCAGTTTTTCTATCGCAGTATCCACCTCCGGCCAAACAATTGTTGTTCATTGAAAGGCATATTCAGCGCAGCTTGCTGGATTTCTGGCTTAAATCCGGAGGTTCGTAACCATGCGTGTCTACGGATGGTTACTGCCGTGTTCACTGTCCTGGCCGCCGTATCTGCTGAGTCCATAGCCGACCTTATTTGGTTGTTGGAGATAGTTTGGCCCTCCTCGACAACCTGTTGGGCACGTTTGTGGAACTCTTTGGGAAGGTGTTGAATGAGATGCTGCATTTCATCCCAATGTGCCCTGTCGTATCTTGCCAGTAGCGCTTGCGAATTGGCAATTCGCCATTGATTGGCTGCTTGTGCTGCCACCCTCTTGCCTGCTGCATCGAATTTCCGACTTTACATGTCGGGCGGTGGTGCGTCTCCAGAAGTTTGTGAGTTTGCCCTTTTCCGGGCTGCTCCTACTCAGGAGTTAACTGTGGTGTGATGTATACAGTGTCCATAGGGGGAGGTTTATATTTCTTCTCCACCCTAGGTGTGATGGCTCTGCCTTTGACTGGGTACTGAAACACCTGTTTGGCGTGTTTTAACATGCCTGGCAGCATTGGCAAACTTTGGTATTCCCTGTGTGTAGATGACAGGGTGTTGAACAAGAAGTCATCTTCTATGGGCTCTGCATGCAATGCTACATTATGAAATGTAGCTGCCCTGGAAACCACCTGCATGTAAGCAGTACTGTCCTCAGATGGTGATGGCCTTGTCGGATAGCAATCAGGACTATTGTCTGAGACCGGTGCATCATACAAATCCCATGCATCCGGGTCATCTTGGCTCATCCCTGTGTGCGTTGGTGACTGCATCATTGGGGGTGTTGCTACTGGGGACAGATGTGGCGAGTGCGCTGGCGATTGTTGTGGCGAAAACTGTGGTGGTATTTTTTCTTTAGCCACTTTCGCTTGTGGCTGCAT
Organism: Pleurodeles waltl; assembly: GCF_031143425.1. Taxonomy (NCBI): domain Eukaryota; kingdom Metazoa; phylum Chordata; class Amphibia; order Caudata; family Salamandridae; genus Pleurodeles; species Pleurodeles waltl. The sequence continues at coordinate 448,749,234 of NC_090446.1, forward strand.
TTCCGCTTCTTGGAATGCAAGCTTCCGTTTCATCTTTATTGGAGGAAGAGTTCTGATTTTCCCTGTGTCTTTTTGTATATGGAGCCTCCTCTGGGTATGGTCTGGCTCTCCCATGCCCAGTTTTTGTTCAAATCTGTGGCCTTGTAATTGTGTGGAAAGGCCTTGTTCCTCCGTATAGGAGCTGTGTTTCGGCTCCGAGGCTGCATGTTTCGGCACCAAAATCTTTCCAGCAGTCTTTTTTGGCTCAGAGGAAACCTTTTTGGGTTTCGGGGTGCCGAACTCTCGGGCCGAGTCTGTTCGGATCCAGTGTCTCGACCGGAGTCGGATGTCTTCGGCTGTTGCGAGGCCTTTTTCGGTGCCGATGTTTGGTCACCGTGTTTTCGGGTTAAGCCATGGACTTTTGGCGGTGGCGTCCCCTTGGCCTTCATTATTTTGGTGTGAGTTTTCCCCAGGGCTGGTTTACTCACGGTTTGTTGCATTTTCGGCTGCTCACTCTCGGACTCGTCCGAGTCCAAATCTCGAATGGAGAACCTTACCTCTTCTTCGACGTCGTTGTGTCCGGCCGGTGTCGACGCCATCTGGAGCCTTCTAGCTCTTCGATCCCGCAGTGTTTTTTTGGATCGAAATGCCCGGCAAGCCTCGCAAGTATCCTCTTTGTGTTCGGGAGACAAACACAGATTACAGACCAAGTCTAGGTCTGTACAAGGATACTTTGCATGGCAGTTGGGGCAGAAGCGGAAGGGGGTCCGGTCCATGAGGTTTGAAGATGGACGCGGTCGGACCGACCAGGCCCGCCGAGGAGTGGAAGCCCCGAAGAGCAGCCGGAATGCTTCTTTCTTCTGTGTCGATGTGCTAGCACTAACCCGGTACCAAGCGCAAACAATACCGTCGCATTTTCCGATATTAAACTAACTTTTCCGAACCGAAATACGGAGCGAAGAGGAACACGTCCGAACCCGATGGTGGAGAGAAACAATCTAAGATGGAGTCGACGCCCATGCGCAATGGAGCCGAAAGGGAGGAGTCCCTCGGTCTCGTGACTCGAAAAGACTTCTTCAAAGAAAAACAACTTGTAACACTCCGAGCCCAACACTAGATGGCAGGATAATGCACAGCATGTATATCTGCACAGCATGTGTATCTGCAGCTACACATGCCATCGAACATATATATATATTTCCCAGCTCGATTCACCAACAGTGCCCGATATTCACAGGCAGTGAGTATCAACAGCTATTGGTGAATTAAGATGGGAAGTTAAGAAAATGCTGCCAGAACTGTCGCTCAAAGGATTCTAATTGGAGCAACCTGTTGGTATAGTGTCGAGTCTGAGGTCCTGCGAGAACTGGACTGACGCCCATGGGTAAGAGGAGGATTGTACTACAATATCACAGCGGCAGTAGTGAGTTGTACACAGTTATAAACAGCTACAAATATATCGGCATGTTCAGTGACAAAGAACAAAGAGATGGAGCAGACGGAATTTCTGGTAGAGGATTAGTAGCATTGAGAACAGATACAGGAGCAAGCAACAGCAAGTCTAAGGATCCTTTAAGTGATACGTTCAGAAATCTGGAGAGACTGTATTAAAGGGAATCTGCAAATGGTGGGAAGCCAACTCCTTTCAGAGCTATTTAGATGTGAATAGAGACCCATATGGGCTGAGAATATATAAGGTGCCCTCGTATGAGAATCCAAACCCACCACTTCTTCAGGAATTGCCCGAGCACAGGACTGCATCCTCTAAGGGGATGCTACGAACACTAGTCAAATTTACATGAAGCAATAGGAAGACACTCTTGAAAGACTTTAGAGGAATATATAGGCAAGGATGGCAACACCAGTAAACAAGAAGAACTAACACAGGGAATACAAATTTGGGTCACTACATGTGATTCAACAATAAAGCTAAGTAAACAAAGCACATTTTTAGGGGATGCAAGGGACTACAAGCTGGGGCACATACTGACATTGGCTAAAATATTTGATAGCCCTATAAGAGAACTGCCAAAAGTCAAGAATTTAACATATTTTGAAACCAAGGATACCTCCGAATTGGAAGTCTTTACTGACACAAACCAGTCAAAAAGAGAGGGATCCAGTGTCTCCAACTTGAATCAACCACATGTCCCTTTTTATCAGGAATATCAAATACTATGACAAACATGGCAACAAACAGAACAGCACAATGGACCATCAGAAACCAAAAGGAGCTGGAAGACAAGACATGGATCAAGGAAACACTGAAAGCAATACCTCACAAAGAGTAACAAGGAGCAAACGGGGAGAAAAGAGGAAAGAGGAAGTAGGTTCTGAAACCCTGGCTATAATCTATCTGACCACCTCAGTAATGACTGAAAGTGAACAATCTGTCCAGAGATTAGGATTAACCTTCTGGCCAAAACAAAGATTTGATGCACCGAAACAAGACTAGACATATTTAAATTCATTCGCAAATTAAAGCTGTATAAACAATATAAGCTGAAGGATGACAGCCGGGTGACAGAAAATAGAGACATTAACAGTATTACAGACATATTGACGGAGGAGGACTTAGATACCCTTCTTGTACTGGAAGTCTTGCAAAATGAACTACCCTTTTTACAGGACAATCATGAAATGACAGCTTAATCACTGGAATGATTGGGAATCATACAAAGCACGAGGAGAAGCAAATTCAAACCAAAATCTAAATATGTACCCCAGATTCCAACGGATGAAGTGGATATTTTCCATGAAATTATTATTGGATCACCGGAGACAGAAAGGAAGGAGAAACAAGCATCACAACATTTTCCAAGGTCAACAGAATGCATTACAGAACCTGAGAAAGGATAACGAAGTCATCAAACCCTCAGATAAAGGGGGTTATTATAGTTCTTCTCTCCAGGGACCCTTATCAAAAGGAAGCATTAAGATGACTTAATGATCAACATTGCTATTTACCCATATAAAGAGAAGAATATCTCAGAAGCATAACAGACTTTCAGGCCATGTTAGAGGAATAGCAATATAAAGGCATGCTGTCCATAGATGAATTCCAGTTTCTCAGATGTCAACACCCACAAAATCCAACCTCTTTTCATTTGCCAATAGGACACAAACATGCCACTTGTCCTCTGGGGTGTCCAATAATTTAAATGAAATCCAGTCTATTTGAAAAACCATTGATATATGTTGAACATTTCCTTTTTCCATCTGTGAAGAATCTGTGCTCTTAGACACAAAGGATTTCCTGCAGTGAATCGAGAATGTGATCTTGGATAATGACTTCCTAATGATAAGAATGGACATTACTAGTCTGTATACTAGTATAGGACATGAAGATCGCATAGGAGTCAGAGTTCTTTTTAGGAAGTGGATCCGTGAAATATTATGATCATAACAGGATGCTGATACAATTTGTGGAGTTTTGTCTCAGTAAAACCATCTTTTTGTTTGCAGGCGATTATTTATAGGAAAATACAACAAACAGCGATGGGTACCTTTTCTGCTCCCAGCTATGTGAATTTATTTGCGGGCTGGTGGGAGAAGCAGGTAGCCTAGTCCAAGGAGAATATCCTCTGGTAGGAACAAGCCATAATGTGGGTCAGATACATAGATGACCTTTTTTTCATTATTTGGAGAGGAAGTAAGGAGTCAGCACAGGAGTACATCTCACTTTTACATTCCAATACTGTAAATCTACAATTTACAAGTGAGAAAATCCCAGAGACAGAAACATTTTTAGGTCTAAGAGTATTTGTAGTTGAAAAGAAAATCTGTACAACATTATACAGAAAACCCACAGCAGGAAATTCCTTTCTGCATGCAAGAAGTAGCCATCCCAAACAAATGAAGTGGAGCATCCGCTTTGGGGAGCTTTTTCAAAACAAAAGGAACTGCACTAGAGAAAGAGAATATGACCTTACTGAAAGGGATGTTATGGAGAGGTTTGAGGCTTGTGGGTACCCCAAAAAGTTTTGAAAATTGCTAATGAGAGGGTACATTTGATCAAAAGACAGGACCTATTTACAGAGAAACCACAGGCTGAAGGAGGATCTGAACTGCAGCTAATTACCAATTTCTCTGAGGATGCACCTGTGAATTATCAGATACTCCATAGGAACTGGCATGTCCTACAGGTTGACATGATTTTGGGCCCAGATCTGCCAAGTCACTGACTAATGTCTTATAGATGGAGTATGTCTTAAAAGACATACTGGCACACTGTTTTCAGAAGGACAAGAAGTAGATTTAGCAATAACATGGGAGGAGGCTTCTTCCCCTGCACTAGATGCACTACCTGTAAATTTAGTTTTAGAATCAACACATATCAAATACCAGGGCAGAGAACACTCAAAAAAATCAAGTGTATGAGGAACTGTAATACAGAGTACATTGCTTGTTGTGCCCATATAATAAAAAATACATAGGGAGTTCAGTGCACCCCTCAAAATAGCTTATTTTAAAACACATTAGGCCCATAACAAACAGAGACCCCTCTTATCCAGTCTCCAGGCATTTCGATTTCACAATAGCAATAGGAATCTATTGAGATACTTCTGCCTTGATCGAGTACCCCTGGGGGAAGAAGGGAAATTGGACTTTGAAATTAAGGAGGCTAGAGTTGAGGTACATAATAGATATTTAGACTAAAATACCTAGAAGCCTGAGCAGTGATGAGGAGCTGGCATCACATCAGGGAGAATAGTATTGCTTCAATGGTACCAATTCTCAATGTCCAACTTCACAGAGATTTTACTTTATTTGATTTGGAATTTGGCAAAATCTTGCGTAGTGAAATGGGTTACCCATACAGGGTGTTATAGGAATACATTTAAACGCAACACAATAGCAAAAATTATGACTGGTAATTTATTGATTGTACAGCCCATCCAGGGCATGACTGAGTACGTGGAACATGTTTGACCAATCAATTATTGATTGAATATGTAGCCCATTCAGGGAGTGATTGTTTGTCATCATACAGTGTTTTGATGATTATTCAATTTAGAATGCAAGACATGTACCACTGAGACCAATAACAGTTTAAGATGGTTGCCAAAAATCAATAATTATGGATATAGAAAATAATTAGCTCCATTTGACATGAGGCCACGGTAAACACAGGATGGATTATTGTGTAACTGAGCACTTTATTTCGGAAATGAATTTGAATTTGATTTGGGAAATGTTGAACATGTATAAATACTATGAATGTTAATAGTGTTGAGATGGTCACTATGAAAATTGTGAGTCAAGAAGGACATACGAGATGTTATAATTAGGTTCTGAATTTACTCATCCAAAACCACAGAAATTCACTAACCATATTTATTTCAACTAACTATAATTTGGGGCCTAAGGTAATTATAACTTGCGCCTACGCCATGCACTGCTAATTACCCCAGATATTACAGCAATTATGATCTCTTTTATAACATCATTGATAATATATCACTTTAACAATTGTTGTAAAATTATTCATTAAAAAAACTGCATGGAGGGGGCCTAAAATATAGGTACCTTAGGGCCCAAGTTGTTGAAATAACTATAACTGGTGAATTTCTCAGATTTTGTACTACTAAACCTTACTATAACGTCTCTGTAACCTTTGTTTTTTTTAAGTGAAGGCCTGCGGTCAGACCCTGCGGCCAACCAATCAACCCTGAAAGAGAGAGATTGAGAGAGAGAGGGAGCAATTTAGGCTTTGATTAATTATATACATACAATGAGATATTTCTGGACAAATTAAAAAGGAAAATGTTTTTGCCAATTAAAAATAGTAAGATCACCTTTCAGTATGCAATTTAAATATATATAGTTGAAAAGAAACTAAAGCAGGAAATGACCAACACTCACCTAGACTAGAACCCCTATACTTTAGTGTGCATGTCTGAGACCTTAACCACTAGGCCAGAGGGGACTCCCTAGTCTGCAGTGTCCAGACTTAGCTATGACATTCAACTCACAAACTTTGGGGAGAAAAAATGAACACACCAAACAATAAACTAACACACTGTCTAGAAATACTCAGATTTGAACCTTCAGCCTACTGAGTGACAGCAGAAGTCCTTGACCGTTAGGCCAGACGTGACTCTGTTTTGCATCCAAACAGAACTAAAACATTCTTACCAAACATCTTGCTAGTCTGACTCTTTGATGTCATTGTATTGAGAGACCATTGCAATAACCATCTCTTTCTCTCTCTCATGCATTTCATTATGGGATGGAAAAGAGAGAGAGTGACAGTACCGTGGGGGAGCCTAAAGGCCCTAGCTGGCTCCCCACATCTTGCGGGAGCCGGCATTGCTCCCTTTTCAGGGTGGGAAAGGGTATTTGGGTGGCAAGGGTGTTTTTAGGGGTTGAGGTATTGCATATCTTTCATAAGGTATTAATTGCAGGAGATATATATATATATATATGGAAAATGTCTCTTACCCAGTGTACATCTGTTCGTGGCATGTTCCGCTGCAGATTCACATGCTATACATTATCCTGCCATCTAGTGTTGGGCTCGGAGTGTTTCAAGTTGTTTTTCTTCAAAGAAGTCTTTTCGAGTCACAGGACCGAGTGACTCCTCCTTTTTGGCTCCAATGCGCATGAGCATCGACTCCATCTTAGATTGTTTTCCCGCAGAGGGTAAGGTAGGAGTGATATAGTGAGAATAGAAAGATGTCCATGCAATGGGATAGAGATGTATGTACAAAGTTTAAGTAAGGAATGTTTATATACAAATTTACAAGTTTAATTATAACTTAAACGGCTACATGCTCCCGGGGAGGAGGGAGGGCGCATGTGAATCTGCAGCAGAACATGCCACAAACAGATGTACACTGGGTAAGTGACATTTTCCCCATTCAATGGCATGTGTAGCTGCAGATGCACATGCTATGCATAGACTACAAAGCAGTAATCCTCCCCAAAGCGGTGGATAGCCTGTAGAAGTTGAAGTTGTTAGTGTTCTTAGTACAGCCTGTCCTACTGTGGCTTGTAATGCTTGGTAAAGGTATGAGGTGTGGACCAAGTGGCTGCCTTACAGATCTCTGTCATTGGTATGTTTCCCAGAAAAGCCATTGTTGCTCCTTTCTTCCTAGTGGAGTGTGCCTTTGGTGTAATGAGTAGTTGTCTTTTAGCTTTTAGGTAACAAGTTTGTATACACTTAACTATCCACCTGGCTATTCCTTGTTTGGATATAGGATTACCATTATGGGTTTTTTGGAATGCAACGCACAACTGCTTGGTTTTACGGAATGCTTTTGTTCTGTCAATGTGATACATTAGAGCTCTTTTGATATCTAATGTATGCAGTGCTCTTTCTGCCACTGAGTCTGGCTGTGGGAAGAAGACTGGGAGTTCCACTGTTTGGTTTAAATGAAACGGTGAGATGACTTTTGGTAGAAATTTTGGATTTGTGCGTAGTACAACTTTATGTTTGTGTACTTGTATAAATGGTTCTTGAATCGTGAAAGCTTGTATCTGACAAGAGTGCATGGGTTCAAATGGTGGGCCCATAAGTCGTGTAAGTACAATATTATGATTCCACAAGGGTAATGGTGGAGTTCTTGGGGGTATGATTTGTTTTAGGCCTTCCATGAAGGCTTTAATGACTGGTATCTTAAATAGGGATTTTTTATGTTTAGTTTGCAAATAAGCCGAAATCGCAGTGAGGTGTATTTTGATGGATGAAAAAGCTAGATTTTCTTTTTGTAGGTGTAGTAAATAACCTACGATGTCTTGTATGGACGCATCCAAAGATGTGATGTGTTTTGCTTGGCAGTAGAAAACAAATCTTTTCCACTTGTTAGCATAACATTGCCTGGTGGTAGGTTTTCTTGCCTGTTTAATGACTTCCATACACTTGTTTGGAAGATTCAGATAGCCAAACTCTAAGATTTCAGGAGCCAGATTGCTAGATTGAGCATTGCTGGATTGGGGTGTCTGATCTGCTGTTTGTGTTGCGTTAACAGATCTGGTCTGTTTGGAAGCTTGCCCACGTTGGTGCTATAAGTATTAGTTTGAGTTTGTTTTGACATAGTTTGTTGACTAGAAATGGAATGAGTGGGAGTGGGGGAAAAGTGTAAGCAAATATCCCTGACCAGTTGATCCATAGAGCATTGCCCTTGGACTGAGGGTGTGGGTACCTGGACGCAAAGTTTTGGCATTTTGGTTTGTGGCGAACAGAACTATGTCTGGTGTCCCCCACTGACAAAAGTGTTTGTGTAGTACCTGGGGATGTATTTCCCACTCGTGAGTTTGCTGGTGATCCCGAATGAGGTTGTCTGCTAATTGATTGTGAATCCCTGGAATGTATTGAGCTATTAGGCGAATGTTGTTATGAATTGCCCAATGCCAACTTTTTTGTGCTAGGAGGCAAAGTTGCGATGAGTGTGTTCCCCCGTTTGTTTAAGTAGTACATCGTTGTCATATTGTCTGTTTTGACAAGAATGTGTTTGTAAGCCAGAAGAGGTTGAAAGGCTCTTAGTGCTAGAAAGACTGCTAGCAGCTCTAAGTGATTTATGTGTAGCTGCTTTTGATTGCTGTCCCACTGTCCCTGTATACTGTGATTGTTGAGGTGTGCTCCCCACCCAATCATTGATGCGTCTGTAGTCAGAATGGCTTGAGGCACAGGGTCTTGAAAAGGCCGCCCTTTGTTTAAATTTGTGGGATTCCACCACTGAAGCGAATAGTGTGTTTGGCGGTCTATCAACACTAGATCTTGGAGATGACCCTGTGCCTGAGACCATTGTTTTGCAAGGCACTGTTGTAAGGGCCGCATGTGTAACCGTGCATTTGGGACATTGCGATGCATGATGCCATCATGCCTAGGAGTTCATCACAAATCAGACTGTATATTGCTGATTTGGTTGTATTTTTGGCACCATGGTGTGGAATGATTGCACCCTTTGTGGGCTTGGACTTGCAATCGCCTTTTGAGTGTTGACTGTAGCTCCCAAGTACTGCTGAATTTGGGATGGTTGCAAGTGTGATTTTTGATAATTTATCGGAAACCCGTCGAGATATGGGAATACATGCATGTCTTGTCTCATTATGTATGCTGCTACTACGGCAAGGCATTTTGTAAATACTCGGGGGCTGTTATCCCGAAGGGTAATACCTTGAATTGGTAATGTTTTCCTTGTATAACAAACCTGAGGTATTTTCTGTGAGCTGGATGGATGGGTATGTGAAAATACACATCTTTTAAATCCAGTGTTGACATGTATTCTCCCTGTTTCAGTAATGGGACTACATCTTGTAGTGTCACCATGTTAAAGTGTTCTGATTGAATGTATAGGTTGAGAGTCCTGAGATCTAATATTGGTCTTAGCGGTTTGTCCTTTTTGGGAATGAGGAAGTACAGGGAATAGACCCCTGTTTCTTTTTGTTGATGAGGCACTTGTTCTATGGCTTATTTGGATAGTAGTGCCTGCACCTCTGTTTGCAACATTGCTAGATGTTGCGACTATAGTTTGTGCGCTTTTGGGGGAATATCTGGAGGAAAATGTGTGAATTGTAGGCAGTAACCATGTTGGATAATTGATAGTACCCATGTGTCTGTTGCGATGTTTGCCCATTGATAGTGAAACATTTTCAGTCTTCCTCCCACAGGGGATGTGTGCTGGGGGAAGGTGATGGCAAAGTCACTGCTTGTTGTTTGTGGCTTGCTTTGTAGACTGGAATTTTCCGCTGGATTTAGGAAGTTGCCCTCTGAAGGACCCTCAAAATCCCCCTCTTTGATACTGGGTTTGGTATGAGGGCTTTGCTTGTGAGGTGGATGGTTCTGAGGGCTGTGGCCTGAAACCCCCCCCCTATACTGTGGCTTCCGAAATGTCCCTCTATATTGGGAGGAGTAAAGCGCTCCCATCGTTTTAACTGTGTCGGTATCCTTCTTCATCTTTTCTGTGGCTGTGTCTACCTGTGTACCAAATAACTGCTGTTGGTTAAAGAGCATGTTGAGGACAGCCGGTTGGATCTCAGGTTTAAAACCTGATTATCAGAGCCATGCATGGCGTCTAATGGTTACTGCTGTATTTATGGTTCTTGCGGCTGTATCAGCTGAGTCTAATGCTGACCGTATCTGGTTATTAGTTATTGCTTGTCCCGCCTCTACTACCTGCTGAGCTCTCTTTTGGTGTTCTTTGGGGAGATGTTGGAGAATGTCCTTCATCTCATCCCAATGAGCCCTGTCGTATCTTGCGAGGAGGGCCTGTGAGTTTGCTATGCGCCTATGATTGGCTGCTTGTGACGCTACCCTCTTTCCTGCCGCATCAAACATTTTACTTTCCTTATCTGGAGGGGGAGCATCTCCAGAGGACTGCGAGTTCGCTCTTTTCCTTGTCGTGCTGACCACTACCGAATCTGGGGGCAGCTGTTGCGTGAAAAAAAACCTGGGTCAGAAGGTGGTGGTTTATACTTCTTTTCAACATTAGGGGTTATGGCCCTTCCTTTAACAGGCTCCTGGTAAATCTGTTGAGCATGTTTGAGCATACCTGGGAGCATGGGTAGGCTTTGGTATGTTGAGGATAACGTATTAAAAAGAAAGTCGTCCTCTCGTGGTTCAGTATGCATGCTCACATTGTGGAAAGCTGCAGCCCTAACCTGTGTGTAGGAGGTGCTATCTTCAGGTGGCGAGGGTTTAGACGGATTGCACTCTGGGCTGTTGTCTGACACAGGGTCATCATAAAGATCCCACGTATCTGTGTCCTGATGTGACTGCATAGTGTGTGTGGGTGACTGTGCAGTAGGTGTAGCAGGTGGAGATACAGGTCTTTGAGGAGAATGAGGAGGAGATTGTTCTTGAGAAAACTGGTGTAGCGGAGATTGTCTCTTGGCACTTTAGCCTTTGGCTGATTAGTGTCCATACGTCCATGGAATGCCAGCTTCCTTTTAAATTTGAGGGAAGGTGCTGTTAGGATCTTTCTAGTATCCTTGTGGATCTGTATCCTGGCTTGTCTTTCATCAAATTCCTCCATTTGTTGAAGTTCTTCCTCAAATCTATGGCTTTCTTTAAGCTGTTTAGAAAGTCCATGTTCCTCAGTATACAATGTTCTTTTCGGCTCCGAAGCCGTTTTTTTCAGTACCGAAATTCCCATGGCGATAGTAGGCCTCGGTTCCGAAAGTGTCTTTCGGGGTCTAGACTCGATGAGTCGGTGTCTAATTTTTTCGGCGACTGTGTCTCGACTTGAGTCCGAAGACTTCGATGCGGGTGTGGCCTTTTTCGGTGCCGAAGGTTTTACTTGGTCACCGCTTGATTTTTTCCAGGTAGAGCCATGGTCTTACGGCAGTGGGGTCCCCGAGGCCTTTTGTTTGGTCTTGGTCTGGGTTTGGGTCGGGGCAGGCGTACTCACATGCTGGCCTACTGTTGGTGGTCGGTCGACTTTGGATTCGTCCGAATCAGATCCTTGAACGAAGATGGCAGTGTGGATCATCTCCTCTTCTGCCGCGTCAAGGTGTTCGGTGCTCTTGGACGCCATTTGTAGCCTTCTCGCCCTTCGGTCCCTCAAGGTCTTCTTGGAACGGAAGAATCTGCAGGCCTCACAAGTATCCTCTCGGTGATCTGGTGACAAACACAGATTACAGACTCGATGTTGAGCTGTGTAGGGATACTTTGCGTGGCATTGAGGGCAGAATCGGAACGGAGTCCGGTCCATGAGGCTTCGACGCTTCTTGTGGTCGGGCCGACCAGGCCCCGGTTGGGCACGGGTGCGCCAAAGGGCAACCGAAGGTGTGTGTCCGCCGGTACCGAGGTTTCAATGCAAGATGGGGCGCGATTGCGAACAATACCGTCGAATTTCGTGATTTGTCTAAGTTTTCCATCTCGAACAACCGGAGTGAAGAGGAACACGTCCCAACCGATGGCGGAAAGAAAACAATCTAAGATGGAGTTGATGCCCATGCACAATGGAGCCGAAAAGGAGGAGTCACTCGGTCCCGTGACTCGAAAAGACTTCTTCAAAGAAAAACAACTTGAAACACTCCGAGCCCAACACTAGATGGCAGTATAATGAATAGCATATGTCTCTGCAGCTACACATGCCATCAAATATATATATATATATATATACACACACACACACACACACTCTTCATATACTCAAGAACAACAGACCCTTGTTTCCAGAAATCTACGCTAAATACCTCGTGTAAGATAGGCAAAAATCCTTATATTTCAATATTTTTACTGAATAGGTACTAAACCTCTGGTAGGTTACACAGAACAGGCATGTCCCTTCTCACTGGCGTTGTGAAAACCTGCATATGACCTGACACAGACAGTTTAGAGCTCAGTCGTGGATGGTCAAGTGGGAGACTGCTGCTTCAGTTATTGATTTAGAAATCCACCAAACTGCTTGCCTGGGTCTTTTTCATAGTGCGATGACTTTCCAGGTATCTCTCACCTTAAGCACAGATGGTTAGCTATGTTCCTAGTTGGGGCCAAACTTTGCACTCTTCGACACTGGCATCAATGATCCATCCTAGGTGACAGAGTTATCCCACATTGCACTGTGTGAACAAGTGATTTCTAAGGTGAATAATCAGCTTGTCATTTTTTAACCAGACTTTGAGGACACCTCCTACGTGATGTTCCCAACATGGTGGACCCTAGATCTCCTGAGCTCAGTTCTTGATTTCTGCAATTGCATGTCCTTAACTGGGATTCTGCTATACTTGTCCTGCAAAAGATGTCCCTTGCATGGTATATAGCCGTACCCCTGCCCTGTGTGGCCAACCTGCGAGTAGCTGTGGTCTTGGTTTTTGGACTTTGGCCTGTCTCACACTTACCCAGTGTGACCATGAAGGTCTGTGCCTACCATAGTCTTACAATGGGTTCTGGACTCATCTGGGATGGGTGCACTAAGCCAACACTTACAGTGACAGCAGGACTACTGTCCTTGTCAAGAGTAGCATGTTAGTGGCAGCATATTGTGTTTTGTAATAATTATAGCCTGACCAGTCCCAAAGTTCTATTCTAATGGTGAACTAAGAATCCCAACAATGACATCCTGTATGCCTGGAAATATGCATGTATGCTGGTGGAGTTGTTACACAGTGCATGAGTGTTTCAGTGAACCAGAATGATACAGGCCTATAGGTTCCATTTTGGAAGACCCTGGCCTGTTCATGTGCACTAGATATTGGTGAGTGGAAGTGTATTGCTAACAATTCTGAGACTCCAAGGAGGGAATGAGGTGCTGAAATGGGACAAGAGGAAACGCACTTCCCCTTAGAAACTCATTACATCCTTCCTGTTACAGAGGGCTGCTCGGTAACCTTCCTGGTGCTGTGATTTGGTGGCAGGCAGGGGTATATGATGGCACTGCAGTATCTGTGTCAGCATGTGAAGCATCCTTTAGATGGGAAGAAGTCCTTCGTCGGTATTCCTGATCACAGTTAGATGAGGCTCTTGATAGTCAAGATGCACTTTGCTCACGCCTCTGTTTTGGGTCCTGAAAACTGAAGACATTCCTGTGATTATCAGCATCATTCAAGACAAAGGCTGAGTATGGAAGAAAGCCTCAGAAGGGCACATGTAAAGGAAATCAACCAAAACTGGTTCTGCAAAAGCAGAGAATTCACATCTCCTGTCTGTTAACTCTTTATAAAGGTGAGCGCAGCTGATTCACTAATTGTTCCAGTTCCAAGTTCTCTTCAACCAGGAGTGGATGCCCCCCCTACAGTGCCACTGCACAAACCATGCTGCTGTCTACCTGACAGGCAGCATCCTTCCCAGACGAAAGGGAACATTACCTGGAGTTCGATCTAGAGAAGGGTTTGCTGACCTGTGGAGGGGAGGGTGGTGGTTAAGGGGCTGTGCCACTAAATCTAAAGACAATGTCACAAGAACCCTAAGATCTCACGTAAAGTGTGAGGGTGGTGGGTAGAGTGTTTTGACTTGGACCCCATTTTGAAGTGCATAGGACTCTCACCCGCAAGTCAGTATAATAAAGTACTTTTATTTTCTAAAGAAAAGCACTAGCCTCAGTAGAACCCTGCTTTCTTTGTCGCACCCAAGAGGGTTTGATAGTCTCTCTGGATGGGATGATGCAGCCATTGTGCTGGACACCTAGCACATATACCCCAACATGGGAAGAATTACCTCCTCTTCCTCTCTTCACTGGCTGGCGTGGTAATGGCTTCAGCCCTCTGATCTGCTACTGTGATATGCACTGATTTCTAATGTCACTAACAATCTGTTCTAGTGATGAAACACTTGTGGCGTGAGATGCCTGCTGCCTCCTCTCTTACCAGACTCTTAGCCCTGTATCTTGGTTGTCAATGCCCAACACCTGCATCTTGCATCCTTCTAGGTCAAGCACCCAATCTTCATTCTTATCCCTACATTGGATTTTGGTGCATACTTGACCTAAAATGCCCTAGTCATGATCTCATCAATTCCATTTTTGTACTTTGCCTTAGGCATGCAGGTCTCTCCATTTGCTAGATGATCTCCTTCTCCTGTTGCTTGTACTGTTATCAATGTTTAAAAATACAAATATTTATTTTAAAAAAAGAAAAAAAAACACACCAATGGCAAACCACTGTTAATAAATCTCTCTCCGGACACTATTTTAGATTGTTAAAAAACAGAAAGGTTCTCTTTTGTTGCACACGTAACAACAAACTACTGAGCATAAATCCCAGTGGGTATTTCTTATGAGAACTAATGGGATCAATACCCAAGTTAATCTTAGGGACAGTCTGGGTTGCTCTCAGTCACTTAATATATACCCACTAACTCACACACGTCCCTTAGGGATTAGGGCTGCAGTACCTTTTCTGCTATAGTAAGTTCTAGAAAGCTGGTTTCACCTGCAGGTGTTGCTCTCAAAAGGAACATTTCCTGCAGGTGTTGCTCTCACAAGGAGCATTTCCCATGAAGGCCCACTGAGTGGAAATTGTCTCTCTGCCCTAACCCAAATGACATGTGTGCACGTCGTGCTAAGTATGAACTCTTGCCACACATAAGTAGTGGAAGCACCAGTGAAGAGGGTTTGTTGTGCACTCCTGGTGGCCCTGTGCCTTCGGTTCTGAAACAGGCAAAGTCACAACCCCCTGCCCAAACAAGTTAGGTGCCCACCACAGGTATCAGCAGAGATGTCATTCTGATGGTGCAGTTGCCTCATAATGCTTGTGAGTTCTTGGCCACTACTCAACTCAGGACGGCGGCCAACTTTTCCTAGCACTCTTCTGCTTCTTGGCACTAGATGCATGGCCACATACTCCCACTGCTTCAAAGAGGGGCAGCTGTTGATATAGCTTCATGTACTGAAGACACTTCTGGGGCCACGGCCCTAACCCTCAACACATTGTATTCTCGATGTCACAGCTCTGTTGGCGATTCATACCACTGGGGCTTCGTCACAGTCCTTTTCCTTGAAAGTAGAGTTTTCCTCATACATGGACTCCTCCAGAGCCCTTCTAGGGCAGGATGGCTTTCCCATGCAACAGTGCCTGAGGAGCCTTTCATGGCAGACTTGTTGAATTTTCCTGATTACCAATCCCAAACCAGGTCAAGGGGA
Organism: Pleurodeles waltl; assembly: GCF_031143425.1. Classification (NCBI taxonomy): domain Eukaryota; kingdom Metazoa; phylum Chordata; class Amphibia; order Caudata; family Salamandridae; genus Pleurodeles; species Pleurodeles waltl. Next base: position 448,764,740 of record NC_090446.1, read on the forward strand.
GTTAAAGGTAGTCACTCCAACCTTGGCACCCTAAAGATTCTTTGTTCTCCAGTGATGAGGGACCCCAGGTTTCTGGTGAGTAATTTGTGGCACACCAACTGGAAGCTACTGTTGCGTCTTTAAACCCAAGATGCAAAAAAGACTTCATTTATCTCAGTAGTACAGTCGTGAGACCAGCTCTGGGCAGTTCTGCAATTTTGTTATTTACAAGCACACTTGTTCATCTGAGGTATTTGTCGAAACATAATGCTGGTTTGGAGCAGGGAGTCTCCAAGCATGAGAAATCCATACAAAGGGCTGAAGATGCAGACTGCAGCAGAGTCGCAACCAAACACTTCCACATAAGAGTTGTGGTTTTGGCTTAAAGGTAACTGCAGGGCAGACTGATAGATCTCGGGTTCTGCCAAGTTTTCAGTTCAAACTAAGGGAACTTCAACTAAAATTGAAACAGAGGGAAGGAAAAAAAAAATCTCCTGTTTTCCCCAAGGAGATGGATCAAGAAAGAAGCATAATCCAGGCCCCGTGTAGTCAAATTCCCAGGAACAATCTGATCAATAATCTTTTAAAGAAGATCCATTTTAGAACACACAGTTTCAACTGAGACACGTACCTCCTTCAAGCAGAAGATCAACCTGAACACTGCCAAGGCCTTCTCCACTAAAAAGATATGGTGTAGTCCACCTCCTCCTCCTATTCTTCCTTAAGGGCTCTTGAAATCCCTTCTAAGGTGCATCCCTGTTAGTGAACCTGAAGGTCAAGGCATAGTTTGTATCCATAATCATGTAATTATGTACACTCAAAGAAAAATATTCTATAGTCTCTTCTTACAATGGTCTCTAACCACTTATGGTACCCCATCCCTATGAAATAGAAGGTGGTGGACACCCTCCTCCTGCCCCAAACCCCAACTTAAACAGCAGTCTGATATGCGGCATAGCCAGAACTGCTGTCCTTGACCCAAAAGAAGAGGGGCAGGGTACCCCTGAAATGGAGATGGCCCCTGACTACGATGGTTTTACTGTCTGCATGAGGAAGATCCAGAAAAAGAAGGAAATGAGTTTGTAGTCTTAAAAAAAACAAGATACAGCTTCCACGCTTTCTAATGAAACACGAACAGTCTTCACCTGAGAGACTGAAGATGTATCACTGCTGCTTTTTGCTATCATTCTAACTTCAAATCTCCGGACCAGAATGGTTTCCTGGCAAGCACAAAAGCACCAGCAAGAGATAACAGTTCAAAACTGAGCCTGTAGCACCATTGTGATCGGTACTTCCATTACTGTAAGCCTTGCATAGTTCATGTGAAAGGTGCTATATACCACCTTATTTACAATAACGTAAACCACAGAGGGCCTTATAGGGGATCCGTTTTATAGTTCCAGCTAGTGTACTTTTCTCCTGGAGTCTGATGTGATATTTGCTAAACCCTTTCATCTTAAGTTCCACTTCATTCTGACCAACCCACAATTTTAGGAGCATTCCTTTTCGTGTAGCCCAGGCTTGTGTTATCAAGGGACTATGTAAGGGTTTGTCTGACTGATACAGGAATGCATGCAACTTTTCTTTCAAAAAGAAGAGAAAAGAGAAACCCACTTGTTACCTTTTTAAGGTATGAGTACATACTGCGTTCTTACTCAGAACCACTCCTGGAATTTGAACCCTTTTCCCTATTTATAGTTCTTTTCCCAGTAAAAGGGTGACAATTCAGGTACAACTACGATTATTTTGATGAGTGAGTTGGCGTCAGCTTTCCTGTTTCCATCCCCGAACATCTTTCAGCCAAACATTTGGCTGAGTCAGCTCCTCCTCTAGCTCATGTACCACCTCCGATCATATAACCATCATCACCTTATATATAGAGCTGCCATGTCATTCCATGTCAGCAGATCAGAAGGCTTCCTATTCAAGGCTTCCATTCACAAACTTGTGTAATTTGGTTTGATTTGATCCACAACTATACCTCCCAGAATAAATTACATTCTCAAATGAAACTGCGACTGGATCACCAACGCTTGCACATGATAGTGATAAAAAAAACTCTACCCATGCAACGTTCTAATAGTGCTTATCTCTGAAACAAATATATATACTCCAAGATATAAACCATGCCTTACCTGCCAAGCCCTAAATACAACGCCCTTAGCAGAGATGTATTTGAAAGTATGTTTATTATGTTTTCCGTATATCAAAAAGTACATACAATGTAATGACATTTCACAGAAAGTTGCACTATGTCTATGAGGAGCGAAGGACATCGATTATACACGGCATTGGTCTTCAGAGTTGACTGTCTGTATCTCAATACTAATGCAATGCACCCCCCCCAGTCTCATGTTGGAACAAAACAGTCATGTCAAATGCACATTTTCTGTTGATATACAGAACAGACCTGAAAACATTAACCATAACTAAACAATGCAAATAGTTGGATCTAGGTAGCTATCGTGTTCCTTGTCCGACGGGTACAAGCCCAAGATGCCGGGCTGAAACTCCCATCTCCTACAATCAGGAAGGCAGCACAAGACACTGGGGATAACAATCCAGGCAATAGCTAAACCATGGCACATTCTGCATTTCCCCTTGCGGGCCCCCAACTATCAGCTAGATAGCCAAGATAACTACAATGGCAGCAGGCTACCTACAGGTCTGCTGTTTCGCTCACTCCCCTGAACCTCACACACTAGAGGAGGGCCCAGCCCAGCCGCTATGATTCTCAAAAACATCCAGCACCTCTGTGCAAGGAGCCACTAAGTCGCATCACCTCAGCCCCCTTGTTTCTTCCTTCAGCAGAACTAACTCTTCTGCCCTAGTCCATTTTGAAATTGTTGTTAACTGCGACTGTTTTGCGACCGCAGTTGCGGTCACAAAACAATCATTTATGTCACTACGACTTGCAAATAGGAAGGGATGCCCTTGAAAAGCCCCTTCCTAATTGCGAGTCTCAATCCCTATTTTGCGAGTCAGTATTTGCATGCTGGCTCGCAAAATAGGGAGAGTACGTTAGGGGAGGCCATTTTGCTGTTGTAAGAGGCAAAATTCGCCTACTGCAACTGCAAAATCGCAGGGTCAAAATCCTTAATAAAGCAATCAATGTATTTACCCAATGGCCCAAGGACTGAACCACACATGGAGGCGATAGGTCTTCCTGCAGGGTTTTGTAGGCTCTTGTGAATTTTTAGGAGAGTGTAAAACACTAGTGTGAGCGGGGCTTTTACATCCAATAATTAGATTGCACCATGTGCAGGAATCCTCTTTTCTTTTTTTTGCCATTGTGGTTATTTTCTAGACAGACTGTTTGATTTGAGACAAGGGATTGCTATGAGAGATGTATGATCTCTAAATCATTTTTTTTCTTTAAAATTCTTTTCCTTTCTCTCTCTTCAGTCATTTCTACTATTATCTTTGCCCACACCCTTGACGTTATTAATCCATGCAGGAAATAACTGTGTTGGCACCTCGGTCCTCTGAAGAGTGCAAAAGGTGCCTGACCACTTCTATGGGTTCGTCCCTGTTAGCTTCCAACCACTTATTCAACTCAGCTCTCCAAGCTTTCCCAGCATACCATATCAACTGAATATTTTGTTTTAAAATGTTTTGAGTCTTTCCACCATGCCATTGGTTTCTTGATTGCACAGTGAGCATTTCTTGAGGATTATACCCTCTCAGTAAAAAAAAAAAAACTGAGATATTTCTTTGGATGCAAACTGCATCCCATTATCAGTTAACATAGTCCTAGTCAATCCTTCCCTGGATGAAAGTCCTTATGCTTAGGTCATCCACAATCTTCATCTTAGACCATCTCGACAACATGTCCAATAACACCTTCACAAAAAGCATATGGATCTCATTACTTATATGTTCTACAATGTCCATGAAACATCTTCTCAAGCTTTTACATGCAATTGTCGTATGATCATAGGCTGCTCCCTGGTCCTATATATCTTGTCACTACTGGAACATTGTATACATTCTCATGCTTCACCTGTCATGCACCTCTTTATACTTTTCTATCTCCAGCTATACTCCGTAACAGTCCTGAATCATCTAAACCCTCCGATTTTCAAACATTCCAAACTACATCATAGTCATTAGACTACCACTGACAATCTAGGAGATTACACACAGGTATGATCACCGCTTATACCAGTTATACAACACTATACACAACAACAGTTTGCAACATGGCAGCACAAAACAAAACAGCACACATTTAAAAGTAGAATCTGTAGAAATCATGGCACTATCATAAAGCCATCACTCTTCAACACCAAGTTGTCTCTCACAGTGCCTTGAGATTTCAATAATGTTGAAGAATTTATCTGATAATAGGGGCATTTAATGAAAATAAAAAAGTAGAAGGCAGTCAGTGCTTTTTTTACATAAACCTTGGCCTCGCATTGTTTTTAGGATTTGGAGTAGTAGTAAAGAAAGTGTGTGGGATTTGGGGCAGTCCATAACAGGCACCAGCATTCATGTGTTTTTCATGATTTGCCATTGTTTGAATGGGGTGGCTATCAAGGCCTATGCATTATATGGATGAGTGCATTCTCCTATTTGTGCTCCCATTGGTCTTGATGATGAAGTGTCACTTACACTTTTAATTAGACTGCTCCTGCAACATGACAATTGAAAACCAGCAGGTGTTCTTTATTGCATTTACGTTGTTGGTACAGCACCATTTTAATTGCTGATTTAAGACCTGTCGGTAAACAAGTGGTAGCTCTTTGGATGCACCCTCAGTCACAAAGACACTTTATTTATTTATTTTTTTAATTGCCCTTGTGCATTCAATTGTTTTTACTTTGTCATCATAACATACTGAAGTTACATTTTAATTAATAAACTAAAGATAAGCATACACATAGGCTTTCTTAAAAAGGCAAAAAATAGCTTTTTGTCTATGTTCCTTTGCCATTACCAATTGCCACTCAATTCTTATTGTACACTCATACACCTGTTGTGCTGAAGCCACTAAATACTAATAATCACCCTGCCTTAAACAATTTACTTTTCACTCATGCTACGCACTATTCTCCTAAAACCACCACTTTTAAATTTACTAAAGCATAATTCTCTACTTCAATCTTTTGTGTAAACACTAATATAATAAAGCTTTGCCAGCCAACTGCCTTGCTCTACTGCTTCATAAATAATAAATGAACAAGTTACTGACTTCGGGTAATGCTCATTCTGGCAGATACTTTAACTACAGATTCGTCACTGCAGAATTCTTCCCAGGTGTCAGACAAAATCTGGAAGGCTTTAGCTAGCAATGCTCCTGTGCCCACGGTGGTGCTATTTAGCTCATTGGTGACGCCATACCGTCCCAGACATGACAGAGCAGAGCTTCATATAAATGCCAACTCTCTGCACTGAAGTACAAGTTACTTACCTTCAGTAATAGTCTTTCTCATAGACACTCTAATTGCAGATTTTTCACCTTGGGAAGACTCCCCAAGCACCACACTGGATTCAGAATTTAATTTTTCACCGCAGTGTTCCAATGCAGTGCTGGGTGGCGCTCTGTGGCTCCATAGAAAAGATACCAAAGCAGTACCTCTCAAGGTAAAGGGCCTGTTGAGTGTGCTCAGATATAAAAACGAATGGGCAAAATGTCCTTCCTGTCAGACCTGGGTGCTAAGATAGCAGTGCATCGTGGACGTGTGCATTGCCTACGCTGTGGTCTGATCGATGTCAGTAACTGCCAATGCAATGGTAGCAGTCTGGTGGAATGGGCTCTCAGGATTGCCGGAGGCAGCTTCTTGGTCTGTACATAGCAAATCTTAATCCCGAGGATTATCCCTCTTGAAAAGATCCTTTTCTTCACCGCCTCCCCTTTCTTCGTCCGAGAGAATCTCACAAAAACCTTATCATCCACACAATGCCTTTCATGCAATAAATATAAAGGCTTAAAGCCCTTTTGGGATCCAGTCGATGAAGCCTCTCCTTCTCCTTTGAGGGACGAGGAAGGGAAACAAGCACTGGTAGAGTGAAGGACTGCCCCATGGGGAAGGGAGTCAGAACTTTAGGCCAGAAGACCAACTCATCTTCAGCCACTTGACTGAGAAGAAGGTGGTGTATACAGTTGAACCAATGATGTCTGAAGCTCACTCACACCATGAGTTGAGGTATTCCTAATGTGGAAGACAGTCTTAAGGGTCAGAGATGCAATAAGCAGCTGTGCATTGAGTTGAAGGGTGTACACATGAGAAATGTCAAGACCAAGTTACGGCATTACAAATGTTTGGGGATTAAAACTTTGTCACACCTTTATTAAACAGCATCACAATAGGTGATTTAAACCAGCACAGTTGATCAGTCAAATGCAAGAAGGGTGAAAAGGGCGACAACCTTTATAACCTTTAAGGCCTTGCTGGGTCAAAAACAAAACAAACAATAAAACATCTAACAATATGCCTTATGAATGGTCTGTCTTGCGAGCTCCACATAAGGCCACAAATTTGTTCTAGCCCCCAGCATGAAGGGATTTCATGGAAGGGCTCCAGACAACAAGGGTGACAACCTCTACTTCAAGTGGCAGATCAAATGCAGTTAACTGCCGCAGGTCAAGGCCATGCATGGAAATTTAAATTACACTTGCTCAGGGAACAGACCCTGCCCTGTTCCTGTAACACAAGCCTAATTCCAAGGCAGATGCTCTTGCCCAGAACGTCTGAGCACCACACTCTCCTGGCCCAATTCAGAACAACTAGGATGTCCAGTTCCAGTTGTTTTTTATTTGTTTAACCCCTTAAGAGCAGGCGTCGGCCACTGGCTGACGCCCGCACTACCTCCCTGGTGTGGGTCACGACCAGTGGGCGACACCGAGGAGGCAGTTCGAAAATCCTCGGGTGCGTGTTTTTTTTATCCCCGGGAGACGTGGAAGAGCTTCCGTGTGTCCCCCCACCCCACACCCGCCAAAACGGCCTTCCATACGTTCAGGAAGGCCTCATATGAAAGGGGAGACTCTGCCCTTTCATACAAGGCCTTCCTGAACGCGTTTCCTGGCCCACGATCGCAGCACAGCTGCGATCGGGGGCCAGGAAACGCCACTAGACGCCAGGGATTTCACTTGGGGGGGTTGGCCCCCTAGGAAAACAGGCCACCCCCCCCCCGGGGGCCATATTTTAAACTGTTAATGTTGGGGCCCCCCCGGAAGGGCGCGATCGCGCATGATCGCGCCACGCCCAGGGGCTATTTAAAAAAAATATAAAATAAGGACATTGACAGGGGGTCGCCAATAGGCAGGGCGACCTCCTGTGGGGCCATATTTTTCATTGTTGATGTTGGGGCCCCCTGGGGGGGGGGGGGGGTGTGATTGCGCCAACACCAGGGGCTAATTAAAAAAAAAACTTTAAAAAACAAAAATTGACAGGGGGTTGCCCATAGGCAGGGCGACCCCCTGTGGGGGCATTTTTTTTTTTTTTAGTAGTTGTAGGGTTTCCCTGGGGGCCATTTTGGCCCCAAGGAAACCCTACAACTACAAAACAAAAATACAGAATATATATATCACTTTTGTCAGTGCATGTGTGGTTTCCCTGGGGGCTGCTATCGGCCCCCAGGAAAACCAGGCCCACATATAAAAGTGATCTATATATATTTGCCACCAGTTGTCTTGCAGTTGCAGCTTGCGTCTTCAAAGCAGTGCACATAGTTCAACTGACGCATTTCAACTGTAGCTTTTAGACAGCAATAAAGAAGTCAAGTAAGTCTTGTGATTATGTTTCTGCTACAAAAGGATCATACTTTTGTCTAGTGGCAGTTTTAGTGCCATAAAGAAGCGCAGAAGGTTTATATGCCTACTGCAAAGAGCAAATCTGTATTTTAAGTAAATAGCCGAGTACGTTAGTAAAGTCAGCCACTACATGCGCTATAATACAAATGAAATGTATGTTCGGGGTGGCTATGGAGAGATGAAGAGCACGTTTGCTGGGTGGTAAGGAGGGAATCCGAGGAGGAGGACATGGGAGTGGGAGCACCAATAATGATTGTTGGACTGGGCGCAGGAGGTGCTAAAGACTGTGACGAATGGTATGTGAAAAGGTGTTTGGGTGTCTTAAAAGAACGTGCTGATTGAGGGAAGAAGCGCAGGTAAGGTGGCCTCTACTGTTGCACGCATCACACACACACACACACACCAGCAATTTTGTGACTGTCTACGTAGGCTAGTGTTTTAGAGCAACAGTTTAGCCAATAGCAGAGATGGCATCTTGATGGATGACTGCTGTTGACGTCACTTTGGTTATAGAGGACAGCTCAGACATAGGATCAGAGACTGAGACAGCAGATACTGAGACAGCATCTGAGGGATAGGACAATGGCGCAGACTCTCGGAGTGATTTTTCAGTTGGAGGAGTCCCATTGGATAACTCCTTCCAGTAAATTGTGAGGGAGCTGATGAGGGCAGTCCTCTTGTCCCTTCGCAAGCACATTCTTCATTGGCATGAGGACATAATGAGAGTCGCAACCCTCAAATATTTCTGAGTCTGGAACCAACTCAAACTCTAAAAGAACAAGTTACTTACCTCCAGTAATGCTCATTTTGGTGGATAATGTAACTACAAATTCTTCACCATAGAATATTCCCCAGGTGCCAGACAATTTCCAGAAGGCTTTTACTAGCAATGCTTCTGCGCCCCAGGGTGGTGCTATGCGGCTCCACAGTGACTCCATACAGCTTCAGAAGTGACAGAGCAGAGACACATATACGTTCCACACCGCACACTGAAAACGTTCCTTTGAAAAGTAAAACTTGCAGTTCTTTCAATGGGAAGTGCAGGTGTTCTGAGATTCGCTCTAATGTGGGAGGAAGATTCGGCAAATTAGAAAGATAGAGTAAGGCACAGCTATGTTGAATTATTTGAAGGACCCATCTGTTGGATGTGATGGATCGCCACCCTGAGAGAAAGTGCTGGATACTGCACCCCACAGGTTGGTTGTGCACTTTGAATGGCAAGCTGAAGTGGCTGGGAGGACTGGGGCCCTTGGTGACGAGCTCATTGCATGTCAGATCGCATTCCAGGCCTCAAAAGGACTGGGGTGACTAAAGCAGTTCTGGGGAGACTGACATTGCCTAAATGCCAGACCCCTAGTGTATTCTCTGAATTTCCTCAACAGGTGAGTAAATTGTTTTACAGGAGCCAGACGACCTAGATAACATGCTGTGGTCCTTCTCTCATTGAAATATTCCAAGGCAGAATCAGCTTGTTCTAAATATGTCCTCCCCCATGCTCCTGTGATCCTATTATAAGACCTTCCTATAGATACAGGGTGGCTGAACCCGCCCCAGCTAGGTCCTTAGGTTGTAAATGGAATTGGCGCATTGTTCCTGGAGTGAACACCTACAAGAATTTTAAATTCACTGTTCAAAAAGCTAACTTCATCTCCTGACTTCTTTTCAAAAAGCTCCTCTGGGAGTGGACAGGTTACTTCTACTAATGTAGTTTATCCAGCAAAGGGGCTTCCATATTGTTTCAGCCCAAGATGTTGCTTCATAGTGGGATTTTCTTTGTAAAATGGTTGGGGGCATAGAATCAACCAAATGTTACCCAACACGGCATCTTACTAAATCCCAGACATTTGGGCTTTCCCACTGCTTGTTAGTTTTAGTCCTGTGCTATTGTGCTGCGTTTATGATGAACAATAAAGCAGAATAATAATTCAACACAACCACTGAGTGACAGGAACCTGTTAATTTAACAACAGTATTTGTCGGGACAGCCATTTGTTTTTGTATGCATATGTTTTGTTATTCTGAAGCATTTATCCTTAGGCTATCAAGATATCAAAATATGTTGTCAGAATTATAATGAAGGTACCTCTTGACACTCGCATCAGAACAAAAAATAACATTTATCGATATAAATGTTTTTCTTTTCTGTGGCCTGAAGTCTCATTCTCCACTTTGCTTCTTGTGGCAAAATATTATTTTCCGACCACGATCATAACGTTTGATCTGAGCACTAGCACCACTGTTTAATGATGAGCCTAGGATTGGTCTCTAGAGTACATCTGTAATTAAGTGATACAGGGTAATTGTGGTTGGCATTAAAGAACTATTACCTAACCAAGCTTCTCTTCCTCCATTCACGTTTTTCAGTTACCCATCTCCATCTGTCTCCCCTGTCACTACTGGGTTGTCCATATTACACTGAGCACCCGGACATTCTTGAAACAGTTCGCTTCCCCCCACTTTCACAGGCCCTGGCCATAAAGACCTCCAATGGAGTAGCCAGAAAAATAAAATGCCACCCACTTTGACCACTATATATATAGTGATAAATGCACAAGTAAAGTTAGCAATCCCAACTCTTCCAATGAATACAATTGGTATTGTACCCCTGGGGAAAATTTGCAGACAATTATGAATATTACAGCAGGATTTGAAAGGAACTTTGCCAAAAACTACACACTTATGTGTATTAGCCTACTTCTCTCATTCGTCCTATCCATCTTCTTTCTTTTAATGCTTCTTCCCTTACATCATCGTTTTTGTGTATTTTATTCCTTCTTTTAATCTTTCTTTCCTTCCGTTTATTCTCCTTTCATTCCATCAGTCCTTTTTTCTAGCTTTCGATCCTTCTTTATATAAATGTATTCTTATGTTGCTTCTGGCATTCTTTTTGCATAGTTTCTTTTTGTATTCCTGCTGTTTGTTAATTTTATCGCTCTTTTCTTGCCTTCAATTGCCCATCCTTTCATCTCACATTTCTCCATATATTTTTATGCTTTCCTTTTCTTCCTTTCACTTTTCTTTTTATTTCTTTCGACTCTTCGCTCTTTCCCTCATTCCTTCCTTTTCTTTGTTTAAACCTTTTTTCCTTATTTCATGTGTTCATTTGTACCCTCGTTCCTTCATGCTTCCTCTTTCCTGTCTTCGTTATTTGCATTTTCCTTGCTTTCTTTTGCGTTGCCTCACTCCATTGCCCTCTCACTTTTTTTCTTAATATTGCGTCCTCTCTGTCACCGTTTTAGGTTGCTTTTAAAAAGATTTGTTTTTGGTCCCACCCTAGAGCTGTGTTATTATAGTTTATGCTAGCAATTTTTTTTAAAGTTTTTAACGTGTGCCTTGGGATGTCCTGCGAGCCAAAGATGAATGTTAAAGGGTACTAAAACAATGTCTGCCTCAGTAGCACGTCTATATAAAAAAAACGAGGGACTGGGAGTATTAGGACAGGTCCAGTGTGCAGTCTCCCTGGGCAATAAGTAACAATCAAGCTGAGCACACTGTTCCTAAGAAGAACGAGCCCGACGAGGAGCAGACCCGATGATGATGAAGCATGACATCAAATGGATGTGTGAGGGTTCCAGCGTCTAAATTTAGAAGTGCCCATGTATCTTCTTTCTGTTCTTCTTAGGAACATGTTCTCAGCTTGATTGTTACTTATTGCCTCAGTAGCACCCATACTTAAGCTGGTATAGGGGGTGGTGCACTATGCCCCTGAAGACCTCTCTTTGTGAGCATTGCTTAATTTGTAAAAGAATAACAGCTGAGGACCAAGCTGTTTTTTTAAGAAGACAGTTGATGGTGATGTTAAATGCAATACCTACTTTCTTTTTATTCCCCTATTCTACACTTCCTGTCTTTTTATCTCAGTCTCACAGATAATTTTTCACCTTTCACCCTGGTCACAGTTTGCCAGTCTTTCAAGTTCTCATTCTTGCTCCATTTTCTTCCTTTCACTCTCTTGATCTGGGTCGAAGTCTGACGATCAAATGGAGGTCCCAGTCCGCACCTGCCCTACCTGTAACCATAGGCTCTAATTAAGCACGGTTTGTAAATATGCACTGCTGGAAAAACGTTTCCTGTCGTTTGAGCTCTTCTGCTATCCACATGTGCTTTACAAAGCTCATAGTAGACCTTCACCTTATTCCCCATCTGTCTCGACTCTCTGACTTGTTTCAGAGGATTTCCTAGTCTGTCACATTTCTGTAATGGACCAATTTAACTGCTGACTCAAGCCTCCGTGATGTTGAGCAATATGCAAACACTGCCTGTACAGGTCATTGAACAGCTGGCTGCATCCTGTAATTTATGAGGATTTTCTTTCAAGCTTCATACTACTCAGGATGATCAAATAGTGCCCCTCCTGAGTGTAATGCAACACTAGTGCAAGTAGTCAAACATATTGGGAAGCAAAATTTGCAAGCACGAGCCACCTGATAATACTTCTCTTGCAAAAACATACTCAAAAACACCAATCAAATCACCACACAGAAGAGAAGTTAATCTCATATGTAATTTCATAGTAGTATTCAAAAAGAAGAAATACAAAACACTGACCATCTGTACACCGAAGCTGGTCCAGTACGTAGATCACTAGTTTCTATCATAGGCAGTAGGCGACTCTACTGCCATCAAGGGAAGAACCCCTATTGATACACATCACTATGTAGTCAACACAATTTCACTCTTGACTTTACCACCCATTCATAAATGGTCAACAACTCCAGAGGGACACATCTAACCTCCAATGCACCCATTCCCGATTTCTCTTTAATGTATTAACATGTCTGCAGTGTCTTAACTGGGTCAGCTCTCTTAACCATCCGCTAACAATATGTACTTTTACACAAGTTAACATCATATCACTCTCTAGAGCTTTGTCCTACTCCTCTCCTTGTCCAGATATTCACCTCTAAGTCCCCCATGCCTATCATCACACTGATAACCAGATTAGAAGCCGCATCATCCTTGGCCACCCACAATCAGCTTGCAGTTGTTTAATCTTATATATCTTCTATTCTCGTTGCCACTGTTCAGACGGCACAGAAAGAGATCCAGGTGAAGTTCAGTCAGAGGTTTATTACCAGCACAGCCAGGGGAGGCAGACTCCTTCGCCAACAAGATATGAAAATGTCTCTCCTCTTCTTCCCCATCAGTCATATGCTTCTCCATACTGCCAAATCTACATGCTGTGGAGCTGCTGCTACTCTGACTAATGCAAACACCCATGATTCAGACAGCTGAGGGTAGAGTAGATGTTGAAGAGATCGAATTATGTAGTCAACCAAGGGATCCTTTGTTTGAGGCAGTGGCGGTTGGTGGGATATTTAAATGGAGGAACTCAAAAGGAAAAACATTAAATATATATATAAATTCACTTACCTTTCACTACTGGCAGCACATCCCAGATATTCAGCAGCACGTCCTTGATGTTGTGTTGCTGACTCCGGACTCAAGTCCGAGTGCGAGGTCCGACAGCTACCTCCTCTGCCCCATCCAATCGCTGCTCTCATGCTGTTGAACAGCACAAGTGAAGCGCCTGGGTTGGCTGTAGTGGGCTGCCTCAGGGCTTTTAAAAGCACTAGAGACCCGTGCTTGCTCTCCAACACAGCTGTTACTTTGAATTGCGCATGCCGGTTTGGCCGTAGCAAGGTAGCCGGCCAAACCTACGTGCACACTTCAAACTGAAGTGGCCACTCCTCACTGCTGCTAACCAGCAGCAGCGACGCACCGGCCCTGCCCTCACACTCTGTCTGCTGGCAGAGATAAAAAAAAAATGGCAATAAAATCATTTTATTGCCATTTTATTTTTCACACTTTCCGTGCAGCACTGTGGGGGCAGCGCTCCTTCGTTCCTACGGGAGAACGGCCACTTGTTTGAGGGATCAAGATGATCTAACCTGTGTTGAGCCAAAATGAAATACTGTTTGTAGAATGCACTCTGTCTGCGAGGTGGAGGAGATGCGGGACTCTCCTATGACGAAATGTTCACCCTTTCCATCGCTGACCATGCACAGACACATGCTAGATGTCACTTGGATGATGACTCTGAATAAATGAATAAAAGCACAGCTTTGCATGTTAAACTGCTTCAAGACACTATGGCCTGGAGGAGCTAGTGCACAGTTAAATGAATAGGGTTAAGTGGTTAGTCTAAATTCTGAAGCAAGGGTGTTCCGCTGCCAAGTTCCATGGGCTGCAAACTGTCAGCTCTTTAGCTGCAACGGGTTTGAGAGATTTTTTCAGGGATTGTTTGATTGAGTACATGTACAAGGAACACTGTACTATATTCTGTTAAAGAGTTCTGAGATTCAAGGTTATATTTTTAAATGATTACAGGCAGGGCTTTAAATGGGAAAAAATAAGTGCAGGTACTCATTAACATATACTAGTAGTGTGGTGGGTGGGGCTAGGGGAGGGGCTAAGAGCAAGACATGAGGATACTTTGACTTATATACCAGTTGCAGCACATGCCAAGGGCCATGAGAAATGTGTTTGAATAAACAAAACAAGTTAACTTGTTAAACAAAATGTAAGTGAAACACAATGCTATTTATCTTACTGCCATACTGTTATTTGCTGTTGTTTTGTACAATACTATATATTCTTGAACGTGCACACACAGAAAGAATCAAGCAAACACCACACCCAAAGCATTCCACGCAGTCCTCCTTAAAGTGTTCCGATTCTCTTCCTCTTTCATTCGCTTTTCTCTCACACAAAGACACACATACAAGCAGGCAAACACGCATACATAAGCAAACCCTCGTTCAAGAGACTCAGGTGGGATCAAAACCATTTTAAACTTTCATCCCATGGCTTTCTTAGTTGTCACTGTCAGCGGGGCTGCCTCAATTCCTGTGTTTACCCAAAAGCACACAAGTGTGTAAATGTGATTGACAGCACAGGGCCTGAATGGACCCTGTTCCGTCAAACACAGCGTGATCGTGAATATCCAGACATTAGGCACATAATCCCCGCTGAATAGCTCAGCGGGGGGCAGTTTAGGGAGACAGAAGCACCTTCCCTGTCAGAGGCCGTTTCAACTCTGAGAGCCTAGTGCTCACCAGCACTAACAGCTAATGAGCCTACCGTTCATGAGTACCGGTACTCTCCTTGGCAGCTGAGAAGTGCCGGTACTCAGAGTGAAAAAAATAAGAAGTGCCGGTACTCAGTACCTGTGAGTACCGGCCCATTTAAAGCACTGATTACAGGTGTTTAAATGGCTTAGTCTCTATGTGTGAGAAGAATTTAAAATAAGACCATTTTAAGTCATAAGCACCTTTAGACAAAAGCACTGTCCTGCGCTACATAGAGACAGGATATTTTACATTTTGGCTAATCCGTGGAAGTCTGAAGTTGTAGTAGAGTAAGGAGAAGATGGCGGTGTATGCTTTTAGTGGACAGCTCTCTTGGGAGTGAAAGAGTAAATACCAAACAGAATTTGGTAAGATCTACTGCAAATTGACTGGATAATAGTGTTGAGCTTTGTTTCGAGTGGATGGTGGCTCCCAGGATTTTGAGCTTAGCAATGGGGTGATTTATTGACCTGGGATGAGTTGATTAATTTGTTGTGCTGGAAGTTGGTTAACAGTGTGGCACAGAAGACATTTTATTTGGGTTTAGACCCATTATGTTTCATTCTGATCTCTGCCATGGATAATTAGGTATAATAAAGAAAAGGTTTTCTAAGGCCTGGTACTGGTTTTCCATTTGGTAATGCTAAGATGGAGTTGGGTGTTGTCACAATAGTAATGGAAGACAAGACTGTCCTCTGTGTTGTTCAAAAGGTGGGGTGGAAGGAGCTGTAAATGCTATTTGCAATCTTTATGGGAATCAACAGTAGACTTGAAGGTAAGTCAGACTGGACATATGTCACAGTAAAAGCTATTCAAATTAACTGGAGATGGCGGTACAAACCCGAGAGCTGAGGGGATTCTACCAGACACTGGGCGTTGGACTTCCTAGGTAACAACCAATCAGTAAATCCATTTTTTGTGATAGCATGTCACAACCTGAGGAAGCATCCTCGCTAAGCCCGTGGCAAAGAGTAACAGATACACTATGAACAAACCCTCACTCAAAATATATAATATTTTCAACCTTCACAAATTAAACATCTGGCACATTAGCCTTATGCATTGGACTGTGAATCCTCTTTCCAACATTACTTTGCTAGGATTTGGTGGAAATACATAACTACTTTGTCTGTCTACAGCATACTTGTATTTTCAAGCTTGTATATCAGTCTGGCAACAAAGAAGTGTAGTGAAATGTCAGGAAAAAATGTGTGTGTCTACCTGGACTTCCTTTTCAGTATGTCTGCGCCTTAAAAACCTGTAGGAGCTGTGGTAGATAAGTCATTAAAGATGGGGTAAAAGGAATTTGCAACAATCAACTGTAGGGAAGATGCAGATCAAGAAGGAAAGAAATAAAAGAAAGGCATATAAAGAAGTCGGAGGTTGGGTGCATGCTAAGAAAGGCTAATGGAGCGGGTTACTATTTTTGCAAATGTTTTTTCCTGGTTGTACCTGTACGGGATGTTGCACCACCCATTAAGGGCCGGCGGTCTGGCTTGGCGGCGCTCCGTCCGTGAACTGCTCCGGGCCTTCTCCACTTGGGTAGGGACGGTGGTTGAATAAGGACACAGAAATAACTGTGGAGAAAAAAAAACAGCATTATTCGGTTACTTGTAAAGGTGAAAACAATAAGAATTCTTTTTCTAAACCCATTCCATATGCTCCAGACTATTTTACGAGTTTCTCTTTTTATATGTGCAATGCTTGCAGCGGTGCATGAAAGCTCAGCAGACTCACCTTATATGGAAAGGAAGAACTGCACTGTGACAACACATACTCGCATACGTGCGTTCTTTCAGATTCTTTATTCAGTACTTCTGACACATATTGTTTTGCTTTTGGCCTGTGCTATGAATCAGTGCAGATGGTGAATTTGTGTCCCTGGTTATACAGCTGAAAAATGTGTAACTTTATGTTCACTTGTAACATGATTGCCACTTGTACGTCAATACGTTCTTGTACAAAGTCCATTTTAAAGGTGAAACAGGTTTAAGGGACAGATCACATTTTGCACCATTTTAACAATGCAAACTAAATGTATAAATGAAGTCTTCGTGGCAAGTTTAAGAAGTATCTTCTCTCATGCAATGGCTTTATGGACATTGTTTCAATGGAAGAATTGAATTGCGACTCGTTTTTTGTTCTCTGATTGCGTTACTTCTTGTCATGTGCAGTCCCTTCAGTTGCCCTCTGCATAAACTCTGACTTCTGCGTTAAATTAAAGCCATCGGGAGTCCAAGTTTGGGAGCCATTTGACTGACATATTCAAGCAATAAGGTATCTGCAAAAAGGTAACATTTATAGTGATTTCAATGCAAGTCCATTTTGCACGACTCCCTGTGACCCTGTGTGATGTGTACTTGAAAAGTCTGCACATTCTGTCATCTGAGGACAGAACCATTCATTTGAATGCATTGCTAGAAGATTGAGGGAAATAACAATGAATTTGTAGAGAGCCTCTTTTAAGGGCATAAGTAGTACATGATGGGGGACAAGTTATTGTTAGTTCACTAAACTATAATTGGTGATTTTCAGTGTTTTTTTAAGTTAGTGTAAGAAAATGCCTCTTTTTACATGATCACCCCAAATGTTTGGACTGATTATGCTGCTTTTTTACTCTGAAGGTGCACTGGGCCCTACTAGCCACAGCTCAGTGCCAGTGCTCTGATCCTGAAAAGGTCTACCTCCAATTGGTTCATCGACAATTGGCATGTTAACTTACTTTTAAGTCCCATCATATTGTAGCAGGGGGTACCCAGGGCCTGTAAATTAAAGTGTCTTTCATGGACCACTGCACTTACTGTTCCACAATGAGTGAGACAAAGTGACATAAGACTCCCAGGCCCCCTACTGCTGGCTGTCAGAGCAGTATTAAGCTGCTAACTCAAATTCACCATTAAATGTAATGGCAAAGACCCAACTTTCTTTTTTAATATTTATAAGTCATCCCTAAGGCAAGCCTACTGAGCCCTAAAGGCAGAGTGCATCATATTAGAACTCTATATGACTTGACAGTAAAAACCCTGATCTGTTGTTTTTATCGTGGTAGGGCTAGTAGATTCATTGGAGATTACAGAGTTTCCCACTCACAAAGCAGTTGTGGTAACTTCTGAATGGGGCTACTAAAACTGATACTTAAAAGGTTGTTGCATTAAAACTGACTTGATGGTCAAGTCGAATGAATTTAATGTAAAATACGCATAAGGTAAATTTAGTACCCAATTGCCCAAAGTTTTCCATTGTCCGATTACTGCTGCTTGCCACATAACAGTCTTCTACAGCAGTGGTTCCCAACCTGTGGGCCGGGGACCCCTGGGGGTCCGCAAAGCCTCATCAGGGGGTTCGCGGCTGCTTAAAAAATGTAATAATATTAGGTCCCAGCTATCAGTATTGACTCAGTTGGGGTCCCCCGGTTCCAATAATGATTCAGTGGGGGTCCCCGGGCTCCAGTATTGATAAAATGGGGGTCCACTGAAGTGAAAAGGTTGGGAACCACTGTTCTACAGTCTTGGGGTGGAGGGAATGCAAACAACTCTCCGGAAGGAACACAAAGTGCCTGCTATTAAAAGAGCTGTGATTTGACCCTGGCAGGAAGGCTAAACAGGCTGTGAGCCCAAAAGGTAGGCTTCAAAGTGGAAGTTGCCTTTAAAGCGCAAATGGTGGCTACACACAAGAAGAGCTGCTCTTTAATTCTTGCAGTCAGGTTTACATCAGGGACAGAGGGGGATTTGCAAAATTGCTTTTTTCGGTGGGTGTGTAGCAGTCAGGTAGCCACCATTCTGCGGTGGGCTAGGGTTCGCCACACACCAGAAGAAAGGTTCTGCCATCTGGGGAGTGGACAGAATAGTGCATTCTGGGCTAGCTGGATGCCACACTTCACAGGTAGTCACCACTAAGTGGAAGGGGACCTGGTTGCACATTGGCTAGTAGTCACCACATTCCCAGACGGCACAACCTGGGTATAAAAGTGGCACTCCTAGCACCGAGACCTCAGATCACATTTGTACTGAAATGTGGGTTGAAGAAGGACTGCCCTACTCTTCAAAAAGAGCCTGCACCAAGACTGAACTGCACCTGCTGCTCCCTGCTCTAGCAAAGAGAGGAGTGTTCCTGTGGTGCCCTGCCCGAGGAAACGTTGTCCCAGAGCCTCAGACAGAAAAAGTGACTGCAAGAGTCAATTGGCTGACTTCCTGTAATAGCTGCAGGGCACAAAAGCCTTGTTGATTTGGTAACCAAGAATGTCTGACTTCCGCTGACCACCAACATTCAGCCTGGGATGCCAAGTTACAACCATTAATGGATGCACCCAGGTCTGCTGGTCCCAGGAGAGTCATTGGAATGCAGTGTAGTTGCCCTAGTTGGGAGTTATCACCAGTTAAAGGGAATCACTGTTTTTGTTTAAATCAGGGACCAGCAAACCAGTGGCAATCGTTTTTTGGCTGGACTTCAAGCAGACTTCGAGGGACATTGAACCCTGTGTCCAAAAGCAGTCTGACCATGAATCGAGCAGCAGCCCCAGGACCACCCCCAGATCAGCTTCTTCAGCATCCTGTATCCCTTGCATAAGGGCCACAACACTGATGTCTGTGGTGTTAACCCACTGAACATGAAACTGGACTGGTGACTGTTTTGACTGCTAAGTACCTGTCCAGCAAAGCCGCTTTCACCCTTGTGACTCGCTCCTTGCGGGAGTTGGTCACCCAAAGTTCGCCAGAGTGGTAGTTTACAACTTTATAGAAATTTTCCAAAATTTCGATAGTGAACCACTAACGCAGTGTTTGCAATGCTTCTTTGCAATTCAAGTGAAGAGCAGTGATTTATTATGTGTCAAATAATTTATATATCCAGAACCTTCTGTTGGATTTTGTTCATTTTAGTGTCTAAAAGTTGATAAAAATAATACCCATTTTTATAAATTGGTTTTGGTTTCTCTTTGTGTTGAGGTTTCTTTCTTATTTAACTGTTTGGCTCTTCTAAATGCTTTGCAATTGTCCCACTGACACAGTCTGTCTGTTCAAGATGACTGCTACCCAGTTTTGAGCTAAGGTTTTGGAAATGAGCCCCCTGACAGGAGCCAAGATGAGTTTGTGAGTTTATTACATGGTGCAGTCGTATGACCACGTCATATAATAAACCACTTTCCTCACAGTCAACACCCAACTATAACGCCACTTTATACATTGATTTTTTTAGTGAATTTCTGAGAATTTTTTAATATAAGTTAAGGTCTTAGCACCTAATCTAACTATAATGTCATGTTGCCCTCTTTATTGCAGTGAAATATATAGATAAAAACAAAATATTACTATTTTAAAATTAATTAGGGAGCTGTTACGTGACTGAGAAGATGACAGGCTGAGTAAACAGATGAAGAAAGGGGGTTGTGTATTTATGCAGAGACATCTCTATGTAACTATTTGTAGCACCATAAAAAATGTATTATGCCTTGAATTGCTAAAAATCCATACATCTGCTCACGTTTTTGACCCACTGGTTTCATACCTGCATTAAGATCTCAAAACCCATTTACTTCTATTTCAACAAAATGGTGTTTAGGAGTGTTTCAGTTTAGTCTTGAACACTATTTTCAGTGCACTAATTGTTCATTAGAACTCTGTGGTGATGCTGTTTTTGACTGCTACGGAGTTAACTGACAGTCTTCTGATGGTGTTGAAAGTAAGTTTCCCTCTGCACATCCAAATCATTTACTGAACATAAGAGGAAGGTATTTGCGAAGTCACAGAAAAGGTGTCCTTATTTTATCTTCCTAGAGCACCATGCATAATTTCTATAAAAAAAGAATTGTAGTGTCCTGTAGTATCCTCTGAAGGCTATGCCTTCAGTTATACAGCTTTGATTCCATTAAGATAGAGCTGTAAATACACATGCTATGTATAGACTGAAAAGCAGTCCACCCAAACGCAGGGGCTTAGCCTGAGGATGTTGCAGAAGATTGGAAAAGTGTACTTAGGACAGCCTGGTGAACATTCATTTGCTGATGGGATAAGCTACCCACACAGTAATGTTTGGTAAATGTGTGAGGAGTAGACCATGCAGCTGCTTTCCAGATGTCCAGATGTCCGCTAAAAGAATGATACCTGGAAAAACCATTGAGGCCCCTTTCTTAAGAGTGGAGTGGCGTCTGATAGGGATAGGCAGGGGTCTTTTGGCATTGGCATAACAGGTCTGTATGCACCTAATCAGCCAACATGCAACACCTGCCTTAAGAAGAGCATGCCCCTTGTGTGGTTTGGAGAAAGACACAAAGCTCTTGTGTCTTAAGGAAGGACTTTGTAATGTCAACGTACTACGAGCGCTCTTTCAACATCCAAAATCTAAAAAGCGTGTTCCTCTAAGGATTAAGGATGTGGGAAGAAGACTGGGAGTTCTATTATTTGGTTGGGATGAAAGCTAGAGACTCCCTTAGGCAGGAATTTGGGGTTGGTTCTTAGGGCTACCCTACCCTACCCTGATGCACCTGGAAGAAAGGTTCTTCAATGTATGATCGTGTATTCACTGACTCACCATTAGGAAATTATAGCTACAAGGAAAGACACCTTCCAGAAAAGGACCTGCAATGAAGAGTGAAGCGGCTTGAAAGGTGGGCCCAATTTTCTAGTGAGTACTATGTGGATGTTCCACACAGGAGTGGGAGGTGTCTGTGGTAGGATGGCCAGTTTGAGGCCTTCCATGAAAGCCTCAATGACCAGGATTCTTAAAAGTGAAGTGTGTTGTTTGTTTCATAGGCATGCAGCCACAACAGCTAAATGAAGTCTAATAGAAGTAAAGGTAAGGTCCAACCTCTGTAGGTGGCGAAGATAACAGACAATGCCCTACACATAGGCTGTGAGAGGGGGAATATGTCTAGGGAGACAGTAATGTAAGAACCGTTTCTACTTGGCTGCATAGCAGGCTCTAGCTGTGGGCCTGAATGCTTCCTTGTGAATTATTATGCTTTCTGCTGAAAGGTTAAGGTAGCCAAATTCTAAGACCTTGAAGCAAAATCGCAAGATTGAGTTGCTGGGGGTTGGGATGACTGAGAGTACCTTAGTTTTGAGAGAGAGGGTCTGGCCTATTGGGGAGCTTCACTGCACTGCTAGGCACAGCTGTAACAGACATGTGTTACCTTGTGTGAAGAATTATGGCAATGCAGGATGCCATCATGCCAAGTAGGAGCCCCAATGGTCCTTACAGTTACCTGGTGATGTGGACAAAAAACGGGCAGCAGCATATGGAACGTTTGCACCCTTGCTGTGCTGGGATAAGCTTTCTCTACTCGTGATTCGAGAATAGTCCATGGAAGGGTTGTACCTGGAGGGGTTAGAGGTGGGATCTGGTCAAATCGATCGTAAAGCCTAGGCTGTGAAGGAGCTGTTTTGTGCTAGACACTGTGTGGCGCTCTTTATCAGCCTATCGTCTAGGTAAAGAAAGACGTGGATGCCACTCCTTCTGCAGTGAATAGCTACCATGGCCAGACACTTGGTGAACATGAAATCGCCTTGCTGTAAAAGAGGGATGACGTCAGTGTCACCATATGAAAATGCTCTGATAGGATGTACTAGTTGAGGGGCAGGAGGTCGAGGATGGGTCTGAGGAAGCTGTCTTTTTGGGGAATTAGAAACTAGGTGCAAAGGTGTTACAGCAGAACTGGCTCTATGGCTGCCTTGGAAAGTTTTGTGTGCATCTCCTTTTGGAGTAGCTGCTGATGTTCTGGGGTAGTCTGTGTGTGTGGGGGTGTTTGCGTGAGTTGTAAGGAACATGCCTCCTGTATAATGTCTAGAACCCACTGGTCAGATGTGATTCCTGCCCAGTGGGGCAGAAACCCTTGCAACCTTCTCATGACAGATGGGGGGGGGGGGGGGGGTTGGGCGGTGTTATGTGGGTGTGTGTGTATGTGTGTGTAGGTTCTTATTGGTGGGCAAGACTGCGGCTATTTTGGAGGGACAGCCCCATGGGCTGTACCTCTTCCCCCACCCCTGCCAATATTCCCCATGTAGCCTCCCCCGTAGTAGCCCTGAGAGGGTGTCTGCTGCTGTTGTTTTGGGAAGGTTGTGGAAGTCTCAACGTTGGGCATTTTGTATGAGCCGTGATACTGGAAGCTGTGAAAGGAACTGCAGGCAGCTGGAGTTTAGAGGGTGCACATGGCTTTAGCCATATCATGTCCTTAATTTTCTCTAGCATCTCATCGACTTGGGGGCCGAGGAGATGCTCACAATTGAAGGGAACATTAATGAGGTGCTGTTGTACCTCTGGCTTAAAATCAGAAATGCACAGCCATGCATGGTGGTAGAGAATGATACTAGTGTTTACGCCCTGAGCAGATGTCGAGGCATCTAAAGCACAACAGATGTTAGTGTTGAAAATGATTTTTCCTTCTGGCACCATCTCCTGCCCCTGTTTTCTAGATTTGTTTGGGAGATGTTGATTGAGGTCCTCCATCTGATCCCTTGGGGCCACATGGTAAAAGGAACCTTCCTATTACTCTCCCGGTCCAGAAGGGGCGCATCTCCTATAACCTGGGAGTTGGCACACTTTCTGGCTGTGTGCATGACTAAGGAATCAGGGGTAGCTGGCCTTTGATGTATGGCGGGTAGGAGGAAAAGGCCTTGTACTTTTTATTCACTTGAGGTGTGACAACACGCACCTTCACAGGCTCCTTAAAGATGTCCCCAGTGGGCTTAAGCATGCCATTGAGCACCAGGAGGGAGTGGGGGGGGGGGGACGGGGGGGGGACAGCTCTGTGGAGATGAGGGTTTCCATTAGGAAGTCTTCTTCCTTGGACTGGAAAGGCATTTCCACCTTGTGGAAGGTGACCTCCCTGCCCAAGATCTCATGGTACCAGGTGATATAATCCAGGGGTGAGGGCTTTGTGGGGTATAAATAAGGGTCAGTGTCAGCTGGGGGGTTCTGTGGCAGTCATCCCAGAGATCGGAGACCAGGATTATATGGTGGGTCATAAGGTGATCTTGGGCTGTCCTGTCTTTCTGAAAGTGAGGAACCCTGTGAGGAATGTCGAGGGTGCACATTTAACAGAGGAGAGGCAGGGACGGGGGAGTTGGAGAAGGGTGGGAAGCAATAGGAGGCAGTAGAGAGGTGCCTCTATTGTGACACAGAGGCTTCTTTGACTTTGGCTCCACAGGAAGGTTGAAAGCCTCTTCGAAATTCAGTTTCCTCTTGTGAGGAACAGAGTCTTTGGATTCCTGAAGAGGCTTGGCCAGGATCAGGCCGGCACCAGGCTGGATATGGATGAGTTTTTGCCTGGCATTGAGGTATTCTTGGAGCCACTGGAGAATCAGCTGGCCGAGATCCTCAGACGCAGCAAAGAAGGCAGCTGTGGACGATGGTCTGGAGGGAGCTGAGGTGGGGTGACGGCTTAAGAGTGCCAAGGGGTGCTTCGGGGAGTGGCTTTCGAATCAGAAGATTTTGCATCCAAGTGCCTCAACTCAGAGTGTTTGGGCTCAGTGTATTTTGGGTCACAGTGTCTCAACTCGGACAGAGTTCAAGCGGACTTCTTCCGGACTGGCGTGGAGACAGTGGTTGATGTCAATGTGTGAGGTTTCGAGGAGGATTTGGTGCCAAATGTGAGGAGGATGTCCGATTTGCCCCTGACTTTTGGTGCCAATCATGGTCATGAGGCAGAGGCAGACTAGAGGCCTCTGATAAAGCATGAGACCTCAAAGCTGGTGGCTCTTTGGAGTAAGCAGTATGTGGGAGACCTTCTGTGGCAAATGCTGAGCCAGCGTGGGCCTTTCTGCTTAAGCATAACCTTCGGAGTCAGTGTTTTCCAGCAAGAACAACTCCTCTATCTTGACGTCAGAAACATCTGGCAGCTGTATATCTTGTTCTGCGAAGAGGGCAGGAGTATCCTCCTGATGATGAACCATGGAAGCCAAAGCGATGCACCACGCCCATCGATTTAGAAGCATCTTATTGTTCTGAAATGCAAGGCATGCCGCACATGAATCCTTTCACTGATTGGGGGATAAGCAGAGGTTGCAAATTTGGACAGGACTGTCCTCATTTTGTGTGGCAAGTTGGACAGCAACAGAACAGTGTCCTTTTCGTCATGTAGACATTGTTGTCGAAGTGATGGTGGTCTGAGGGGCTAAGACTATGATAAAAGTAATTGACTGCGGAACGGAGCTGAAGGAATAAGTGGTGGTGGGGACCGACAAATAGGCAGGATTGTTGAATCAACTGTCGAGAAACAGATCTGAATGCCCTGCACGAACACCACATGGCGTCAAACCGGAGCTCACAATGACACGCCCAATCCCGACGCCGGAGAAAAAACAATCTAACAATGGAGTCAATGCCCAGGAGCATTACCAGAGATAGGGGGAGTCACTATAACTAGTGACTCAAAAAGACATCTTTTAACAAAAACAAACTGCAAATGTCTTAGCCCAACATTAGATGGCAGGAGTACACACAGCATATGTATCTACAACTACACATGCCACGAACATAAGCTCTATACCTGAAAGCTTCAGGGTGATCCATCATGAGGGGGTTGAGAAAAACACTTTTTTCTCCACTCAATTTCCATAGGAATAATTAGACAATACAGAGAAAAACGGCTGAATAGAATTACACCATATTGGGCAGAAAGTTAGATATGTATCCAGAAAGTGTGCGTTTTCTAATTCAGTGTAATGGTGACCAGCCATTTTGGAGAAATAAAGGTACAAAATTCATAGATATGTGTTGCAGCTGACCTCCTGCAGACGTAAAAATGGCAAAAAAATCATTCTGATTGGCCAAGCCTGTGGGAGTCCAGTGGGACAGCACAATGTGATTGGCAGCTGTAACATGAAGAAAAAAATAGCTGCTGCCATTTTTGGAATCAGTTCCCGAGTTCTGAAAAACAAAAAAAGGAACATGAGGGGAACAGAATAGGGATACCCTTACCCCCCTAATCCTTGTGGATGGAGGACACTCAGGGACCTCCTACAACCAAAAAAAAAAACATTTTGCTGGGTTTGTTACAGCCCGGCTGGAACCTGCACTGCCATCCTGTGTGTTCATGCAAGCTGCAGAATCACAAAAAAATAAAGATAAAAAAAGACAATGTCAAGTGTGGGTCTATGGCTGGTTGGCCACTCATGGGTGGGATGGGTGGTTGGGGAGAGGGGGGTACAGTTTGGGCACAGGGGGCTTGACTTTAGGCCAGATCTGCGACCAGTGGCCAACCCCAAAGCATGCATGGCCATGGTAGGGGGATGGCTGATGCCGGGGGTTGGGTGTAGGTCCTGACCGCCAAGCCAGGTCCTGAGGCCAACGTCCTGGTGTGTTCAGTCAGACCCCCCAGGCAAACTCCAGCCACAGAAGGCCTAAGGCCATGCGCAGCAGTGGGGATGGCTGCAAATGTATCATAATACAATATTACTTTACGCTAAAAAAAATACAAATCCACTGGAAAAAAAAAAACTAAGGAGGAAGGTAATAGATTTAAACTCATGTTAAAAACACATTTCAAATTCAATGAAAAAGCACTATTGTTTAAAAACCTCTGTTGTACTGCTTAAGGCCTCACATATTAACTACATCACCGAAGATATTTGAAATCTATGGAGGTGCATGTTTACTTATGTCAGTTACATATAATATTTATATGTATATACACACACACACTGTACATAGACATACGTAAATTTATATACACACTTTACCGAGGTGTGCATATACATTTATCATTTGATAGTGAATCCCGCTTAGCCACCTTTAGTAGCTCTCCCACCTCCCTCCCCCCAAACAATTTGCTCCAAGCTTGTGGAAACAGCAGGATCAACGGTAGACGTTCTCTCTTACCCTTATTGGACAAGGCAAAGAGGCAACTGGCGCGGTAGGGGGTATTTTATTCCCCATCCTTAAGCCCAAAGCATACAATTCCCTTGCACTGACCAAGGCAATTGGTATCTTGGAAACCAACCCACCCGATATGCAGGCATCAACAAAGATTAAAAAGTAATTACGATGCTTTATAGAGGAATTGACACTCTCGATAAATGCCTTTCATTGCAGCAAATATTTCGAGCTGTATCCTGGTGTTTGTAAAAGCTTGAACAGATGTAAAAAAAAAAAAAAACAACTTTGAATACACGTTCACATGCCACCGTTCTCACACACAGGCATGCCATCCTTGACTGACAAACAAAATCACAGACACGATCACACATGCACAAATAGCATGAGACACTCATTAGAAAAGGCGCCTCGATGTCCAGGAGGCAATACCCATGATGACAATTCCTTCTCCCACCTGGGAACTGATGACAATGCCGGGAAAGGTTAAGACACCTCTAATGGGGACTCGGGAGACGAAACAGGCACAAGCAGACCGTGACGACCGAAAGGTGGCACCAAGAAACCCAGGCTGGGCGATAAAGGTGATCATGACTCTTCAGGGGTACTGGGTATACTTAACCTGGAAGACATATACCATCCCCACTCGGTGGAATGGGTCCTGGCTGCGAAGGTGGCTCAGTATGTGGCTAGCCGCATTACGAAACCAATGGACGAGGACATATGGGGGCTTCTGAGGGCCAAATGCCCTAGGCACGCTTTGGTCAGTAAGGTGGTATATAACCCCGAAACTGAGTCCAAAATGTGTGTTTGTAGCAAAATTTATCAAGGACCATCAGAAGGATATAGATCACTCCGGGGGAGTCTGTCAGGATAAGGTCCTGGACGTCCTGGGGCCACTTACTAGGATTCTAGATATGGCAGAGAATGCCTTAGAATACGATCACTTGTTTGACCATACTATGCTATCAGGTTGCGCTCAACAGGCCCTGTGTTTCTTGAGCAACACCAATGGTGCAATATCGATGGAACACAGATGCTCCTTAGTCATCAAGACTGAACCCAGACAAGGTGAACTTGCCACAACAGAAGTAGGTCCAGTGGCAAATATGGGTTTCTTTGGAGAACCCTTTAACAAGGAGCTATCACGCTTTGCTTTGTGAACACCTTTTTATTTCTGGACAGAGCGCAACAATCAATTAAAAAAGGTCTTCAACCAACAAAATTTTGGAGGGTCCGTAAGAGCTCATCTGACCGCAGTCTCGACTCCAAACCCCACAAGCAGACAGGGCGCCCCATCCAATGGCAAGACCGGAAAATATTTGGAGGGTTCGACCCCTCCCGAGGTCATGGCAGAGGACGTGGCAATAAAGAAGCCTTCTAAGGAGCCAGTAATGAACCAGGTGGCACCACCAGTAAACAATACCTCTTCTTCCCTACTCGGGGTGGGAGGCAGGTTACAATAGTTCAGTCAAAATAGGGCATCCATAACAGGGGACACATGGGTGTTCCAAACTGTGAAGGACTTCCATATAGAGTTTTAATGTACCTATCATGAACACTCTCGGCCTCGCCCCCTGATTTTCTCCCAGGAAGGGTCACGAGTAGTAGATCTGAAGGTATCGGAACTCTTAGCAAAGTTGTCCGCCATCCCAGGGGCTTCTTGAGCAATATTTTCCTGGTGGAAAAGAAGGACAAGGGTTACAGGCCAGTATAAAATCTTAAGGATTTCAACCAGGGTGGTCTATTGCCACTTCAAAAGGGAGGAGATCCATCTTCTTAGGGATATCCTCCTGCACAACGACTGGCTGGTAAGGCTCGATCTGAAGTAAGCATACCTATCCATTCTGATCTTTTTGCCTCACTGACGCTTTCTACAATTCAAGTGGGGTGGACAGGTTTTTGAGTTCAATTACCTTCCATTCAGCCTATCCTCATCGGCTTGGTGCTTCACCAAGGTGCTGTGGCCTGTCATGGAATGGCTATGCGCTCGGGCGGTCAGATTAATAGTGTAACTGGACAACATTCTCCTAATGCTTTAGGACATATCCACTCTGCTCATCCTACTCCAGATCACCAAAGCTCTCCTGAAGGATCTGGGATCCATTATAAACACTTAAAAGTCAGATTTTAATCCCACTCAACGAATGCTCTTCTTGGGATTCGAACTTGACATAGTACAACAATCCCTATGACTGCGGTAGAAAAAGATGCGCTAATTCATCAGGAGTTGCGGAAAACGCTAGAGAAGGACAATACCGCTCTCCATCATCTGGCCAGGATCGTAGGTCTCCTACCCTCATCTATTCAGGCAATATTCCTGTCCCTCTGCACTACAGAGCTTGAAGGCACAACAGCTCAGGAGGTGCTTAACATATACCCAGGAGATCTCTCTCTCTCTCAGAAGCGGTGACAGAACTTTGCTGGTGGCACAATCACATGCAGCATAGAACGGCAGGACTATCATTGGATCAGTTCCAGACCTGGTGATATAATCTGACATCAGCCATCCGGGATAGGGCACACTCTGTTGGGATATTACTACAGGAGTACAATGGTCAGAACAATTAGAGGCTCTCCACATAATTTGGATGGAGCTCATAGCAGGGTCCTTCGCGGTGCGGAGTCTAGCAGCCAACAAAGTGTTCTGCTCCATCCCCCTCAAGATGGACATCTCCCCAGTACAGTATCTCAACCGTCTGGGGGGTACACAGTTCAAGGTACTGGCGGATCTGGCCAGAGAATTCTGGAATTACTGCCTACAACAGAATCTGTCGGTGACAGCGGAATATCTTCCAGGGAAGTTCAACCAAACCAAAAGTGGACCCCTTTGCACCAAGGCTCAACCATCAACTTCCAGGCTTCTTTAGCTGGCGCCTAGACCTTGTAGCGGAAGCATTCGATGCCTTCCTTCAAGATTGGAGTCAGATCTGGGGGTATGCGTTTCTCCCCTTCTCCATGATTACCAGACTAACTAAATTGCAACCTTAGTATCCAGTTCTTCTGGCACTTTCCATGGATTCTCCAATCCCACTTCCCCAGACTCCTCATCTGCTGACGGATCCTCATGGCAACTCACACCAACTGGTTCAAGACAAAACACTCTGAATGATGGCTTGGAGGATTACAGGGGATCTTGGCAAGTCCCACTGAGGCGAGAATTATCCTTCCCAGCAGTTTCTTCTTAACACCCTGACTATATCCTATAAAGTCTACGACATCTGGATAAGTATGAATATGCATGTTAACAATTATAATGTAATGTCATTCTGAAACATCATATACAGCAATTTTATTACATAATATTGTTGTTTTCTCATGGATACATGTGGGTTTAACTGATACGAACTATGAATGATGTAGGTTATCTGAGAACTTCTCTTCCGCTTTCTGATTGTGTTTTCTTAGGATCAGATCAGAAAGCTAGATTTCTGAAAGGACACTTGGATCAGACTGATCGCTTGAAGAAAGAGGAAGTGCTGTTCCAGGTTGTCAGATTTATAGTACTGCCTCTATGGTGGTTGCGTTGTGTTCTGTTTTGTTGCAAAGACTCTTGGGATTTGTAGTCTTTGAAGTGGATTACTACTGTTAAGTCTGCTGAATTAAAAAAAAGGAAAGAGTAAAGCATAATCCTCGCCTCTGTGTCCTTAATAGAACTGAAACTTTCCATCACGATAGCTAGGAAATGTTACATTCAGTGTCCCTCCAGCTACCTAGTCATACAATATTACAAACATTTACGTTCAAATAAACAGTCTTTTTCCCATTTCATTACCACCTTTTACAAGTGATGGCAAGTATGAGTTAAGGTTAAAGTAGTGCTGCAGGGTGAGTGATTAGGTGAAAGTAGTATCTTAAACTGTGAATTTCAGGACTTGCTATCGCTGATTTCCACCATCTTAGTTCAAAATCAGCCAGAGTTTTCTCATTGATATCTATGTATCGTTTGACATGTTACTTAATGTGATCTATTAACTGTTCAGTTGGTCTGAGGTGTGATGTATTGAGAGAAGAAACATCTTTGTGATTAATTTATGTTAATGGTGACTATTCATTTAGAAAATTAATGCACAACCTTAATAGTTAACAGCTGCCTACTTACACTAAATGCAAAACGGTGTTTAATATCCAGGCAACAGTGAAAATAATTAAATCAAATGAGAAAACTTTTCTCCTAAAGAAAACTCTTTACATTTTTAGTAAGTCAACCTATATCATTCTACTTAAATACATGCTGGGTTGTGTTCCCTCAAACCATTGCATGTTCCTATTTTTAAAAACAAAGTGCTTATTTTGAAGACTACCACAACATTCTTAGTCAGTCAAAACATTTAGTAACTTCCTTTTCATGAGAATGCTGATATGAGTATGTTTCTCTGGTTCAGTGTTCACAGTATCATTTTTTCAATAACTGGCCGATATAAATAGCACATGTAATACTCTGAACTGTGGTATCATTATTTAGTTGGTCAATACTAGATTCTCATTTAAATCTAGCATTAACTTTAGAAGTATGTGCTTCCATTCTATGGCTGTGTACAATCACCAATTTGTTTGCAACTACCTGCATTCAAACTCAGCTTCGGTTCATCCTTCTCTTGTTTCCTTTTTAATGTTTATTTTTTTATGCATCCCACTGTCAATTTCTTGTTCTCTTTTCTAACTCAGCTGTTTTTCTTCAGATGATGAAGAACTTCCCTATTCTCAGTCTCTCATGTTTCCCTTATACTCTTGGGGCTCCCCTTGTGTACTTGTGGGAAGAACACATGGCCTAGAAAGCCCTCAAAACTACTTTTGCTGCATTAGATAGGGCTTGGTTTAAGATGTATTTTCCCCCTTTATCACTGGTCTAACCGGTTATCAGCAAACTATCCTCTAGATGAGGATGCGGGATGCTCCCGACCACTGAGCATCCTTCAAACCACGGACATCGATCCAGCCACACTTAAGTTAAATTTTTATAATGTATTATTCTTTATGTGCGCTTTCATTGACATTTTATTCTGGCGCTCTGATAAATAATTGGATATGTTATTGAATATTGTTACAGCCACAGTATGCACACCATGTGAGGGAAACCTAGGCCTCGGGCTAAAGCAGCCATTTAAGGTGCACAAGTAAGACAATCTCCTTTTTGAGTTTAAGAAAGAAGGTTTTATTTCAGTTTTTTCAACATGGTTGGCCTCTACAATGTCAACTTCAATTAACTTCTCCCAGTGAAACACAAAGTCGGATTGGGGCCAAAAACTGTCCTGGGCACCCCAAAAAGAGTGGCTCACATTTGGGGATCACAACCTTTTGGGAATCTTTTCTTTGTTAGTGTCAGAGGGATACTTTTGGGAGAACTTCATGTTAAATAAAGCCTTGCAGAGCTTGTAGAGTCAGTAAAATGGGTCAGGACTGAAAACTCTAGTATTACACTGCACCTCAGCCACTGGCATCCTAGCACTCATCCTGAGGTCCATGATTCTCCCTTTCCCCATAGCTCTGCTTCATATCCCTGAGGTCCGCCTTGGCCTTCAGGCCCAGAGATTCCTGCTCATTCATGGGTGGACATAGCACTGTGTGGAAGAAATGGCCCTGGGGCATGGACAAAATGCAGAAGAGCTAGACTTTCACCAATGATGTTTGAGAATGAGAGTGCACACAAATTGTTTTTTAGGAGCGATTGGTCGACTTTTCTGAATGCAGGGCTGCTCATTTACAGGGTTCCATAGTTTTGGCTTCACCTCATGCCTCTTCATTCCACCACTCTATATTTCCTATATTATTATCTCACTCTTGCAGTTCCTTTTCATATATCATTTATCCCTTTGTCACTGCTTACTTATTATCTTCTTCCTTCTCTCCTCTTATTCTACAATTTTCTCACTTACTCTGTTCAAAATCTCATATTGAAAAACAAGTCTTAGCCCCCAAAACTTAGTGCTGGTGCCAACCATTGGCAAAGAAATGCACAAATTCAGCAAAGCATGTTGGAAATGTGATAAAAGGATGTGATGTGTTTGGTGCGGAAGAATAAAGTAAGTTGCGGACATTGGTGTGATAGAGTACAAAAGCAGAGCACTACAGTAACAGGGAATAAAAAGAGGAATGGTGCATACACTTTGAGTTGTTATAAAGTGCTTTCCACCACATTTTCTGGCATCTTATAGCACTGTAACGGTTGTCATTTACTCAATGCTCCATTTGTTGATCTCAGAAAGAATGACTGAGCACAGCCTGTCCAGAATGAAACCTATATGACATACAGAAACATCCGAGCAGATAGCACATTACTCACGCTTACGTCACAAC
The DNA here is from genome assembly GCF_031143425.1 of Pleurodeles waltl. Lineage (NCBI taxonomy): Eukaryota > Metazoa > Chordata > Amphibia > Caudata > Salamandridae > Pleurodeles > Pleurodeles waltl. Next base: position 448,797,647 of record NC_090446.1, read on the forward strand.
CATAAAACTAGAGGCCTTAGCTATTGTCGCTTTCAATTTCACTCGTGAGAAAGGGCTTTATTTTGCATTGTGTTCAAGAAAGGAGTACATGATGAAAGATATAATCTCTGACAAACCCTAAATACTTTCTGCTGGACCCTCGTTTGTCAAAGGTATTCAGAAGGTTGGTTTCCCGGTGCTGTGGGGTATAGCAAATATGCCGCTGATGGCAAATACGGAGTTAAAAAGCCTCTCCATTAAATGGAAAAATTGCAATGATAGGTAAGGCGTTGGCTTGCCTTCCTGTTAATTTCTGGACTTAATAGGGTAGTGTAGAAAAAGATACCTCCCTGGCCCACGTGAATGGGGGAGTTTCCACCTACTGGGAGGACAAAAACAAAGCTTCTCAATACTACTCACCACTCATCATGGGGAGGGGCCGTGGACTCAGCTGCTCAGAAGCAGCATTTCCTGTGGCGATCCCTCCCTTTCATGCCTTAAGAAGGGGTCGCACCACATGCTGTCGCAGCCTAGGATGGGAATAGTAAATCAGTATGTGACCTGATAATCGTTTTAAATTGGGGAGGGGTCATGCTGCCTCTCAAAATCAGAGGAGCAGCGTGAGCCGCCCTGAACAATGGAACTACAGGAGGAACAAAAAAACAGCCCACATTTGGCTTCGGGCATCGGCTGAACGCCCTACTTCTCAATCGGAGCCTGGTGAAACATATTACAATGACATCACTGTCTCAAAAAGGTGCAATTAACTGGGAATTAACTGGTGCATAGCTTTAAAAAACATTTTGCAATGGGTCCGATGTCGCTTCCACACTACAGATACCTCTAGTTTATCAAATCAGATTCTGGCCACACTCATACTCATTCAGTCCTGTCCAGGAGAAGAATATTTAACAGTCCCAGACAGGTTCCGAACGATGCAGGACGGAGAGACAGGAGGCAAGGGCCTGTAAAAACACCTTTGAAGTTGAGAAAGAAGGGGAGTAGTAGGAGAGGGCAGACGTGGGAAAAGGAGAGATAGTAAGTGAGGCTAGCGCCATTGGCATTGCTGCCAAGCCGCCCAGGTCCATGTGTCTAGCTGCTCCGGTCCAGATTTTTCCTGAGCATTCTGGAACTTGTAGTCCTGTTTTTACAATGGGATAAACAAGACTAAGTCTAATAACGAAAGGAAAAACAACTGGTCTGGAGTAGCTATTGAAACACACTGACCTGGGATACTGGGAAGGGAGGCAGGCACTCTCCCTCTGACACCGGTGCCATAAAGTTTATCATTTGTCTTAATTCCAAGATGCTTATTAACATGGGAGTTCCACTTGCTACTCGCGAATACCCAGAGGAGTGGGCGCAAACAGCATGCTGAGGAAAACGAGGTGGGATCCAGAGACGTTTTAAGGCATGGGCAAAGTTGGCTTGGCCCAGGGCTCCAGCCTTTCAGGGGACTCCCTGAGAGAGCCGGCTCAGTTCTGCAGCGTCTTGCCCTGTGGTCCTTTAATAATTCGTAAATAGACTGTTTTAAATACCGTTTTCCTTTAATTTATTTTTATTGTGGGTGATCTGTAAGAGTCAATTACAACCATTTTGCTGAGAAATATACGTTTATGTTTCATGCAACATCCATAAAAAAATCTTTTAGATCAAAACAGGATCTCACATATGAGAAATGGGAGGGTGTCACAGTGATTATCTGAAGTAATATTAGTGTACTGCTGCTGTGTTACAATATCGAAAACACACGTCACTATCCCTGAATATTAAATGTAAACACATTTAGAATTTACACGAGCGTGCCAGTGTACTGTCAGTGACCTGGCCAAAGAACACAAGAAAAAGATGAAACTGGATCATAAACTCAAAGCTGCTCCGCACAGGGGCACCCAAAGTAAGTTTGGGCCAGGTCTGCCAAAATGCTAAGATGTGACTGGATATACACTGAACTTCAAGTATATGCTTTGACAAAACTATAGTCTTCTCAAACTCTGAATGCACACCTTACTTTTCCCACTGCACTGTAATTACTTTTAAATTGTTTATCCTGGTGCAATAAAGGATTTCAGGACAATCCTGTTAGAAAAGGCAAGTAAGTTACAGACCTAGGGACTTCAGGAGCACCACAGCCATTTTGGTGCCATTCAAATAACACTGTAGTATGGCACAAGCATTGGCAAAAACCCACAGGTTTGACTTTAATGAATTACATGCATCCTTCACCACACAGCCATTATTCCTCACTCTGCACTTGCACAGGAACATTGTTCACGATTGACTCTAAAGGTAATCTCACTTTGAGCTCACAAAGGCACACCACTCACCTTGCACTCATAACACATCACCCTCCAGTCAAACACACTCCCCTCACCATGCACACATACAGACATACTGCTTATGCTGCACTGATGCAGGAACTGCCTTCACCCTGCATTAATAATACACACCCTGTATTCATGCTGCTCAACTTAGTCACTTGGCCACTCCACCTCACCCTGTACTCACAATGCACAACTCAGTCACTTGGCCACACCCCTCACCCTGCACTGACACAGGCATTTTGCTCAACCTGCACTCACACTCAACAGCGACCGGTCCAAGGGCTCTACTATGAGTGTATTTAACAAATCCCTTGCTTTGCCATTCTTTCTGCCCCACCAGACCACGTTATGTTATGCACATTTGTAGAGCGCACTATCACCCAAGAGGGCACCCTGTCCCTAAGCCAGTGTGAGTCTGGCAAAACCTAGGCCTAGGGACACTCCTTGAAAACCTGTCTCTTCAGCTTGTTGCAGAGTTCAAGAAGTGAGGAGGAGGCTCTAAGTGCAGCAGCGCCTCATCCTGCTCTTTAGGAGTGATGTAGGAGAAGGCTCAACTGCCAGGTCTTGTTTTCTGTACGTGTGGCATGTGGAAGGACAATAGTTTGTGGTCATTTACTTCATGATCAAGATTTGTATCTGTAATCGTGGCCTCGAATAAAAGCTAGAACTCTCAGATTTCGAACCCAGAACTATTAATCAAGCTCCATTGGCCTATTCAGGAAGCCAAGAGTATTTCCTGATATAGACAATTTAGAACAGAAGTGCTCGCCGAGTTGCAAATACAGCGGACATAACTGGACTCACTTGCTTCACTATGGGATCTGGGCGGCTCTGTTGATAATTCAATGCAGTGGGTGGTGACAGTTAACCAAATTAATGGGCTGCAGAATCATTTTATTTAAAAGAAAATATTATGAAACATTTTAGGGCGTGTTAGATGCTAAAAGTAAGCTTTAATTACATGACTCTGAGACCTATTCAGTTAACCCATTGTATTTTGCACGCACGTAATAAACTGTTATCGGTCCATAGGGCGCATCCTAGACGACCCCCTTGAAGTTACTCTCACTTCTCTATTCACTCTGCACTCCGAACACTTTAAGATACCTTTACATAGTTAACGCTATCGATACGATTCCTGAAAGTGTAATCTTGACCCAAAGCACCACAGTTCACAGCCAGAGCACACATGGACACCCTTCTTACTCCCAGCGAGGTGCCATTGGGCACCCTCACCTTTGAGAAAATACATCCAAAGCACTTTCTTTCACTAAAGCATCAACAGACCTTGATTTATAAAATGTGACAACCCCAAAGTACGCTGATTTACACATGATCACACAATTTGTTAACTGGGGACGGAAAGATAAAAACCCGGCCACTGTATGAACACTGCGCTGACCGCCTCTCACTGCCTCAGAGTAAGTGGCTGGTTGTCAGAGGTAGATGAGCCACACATGCAGTCGTCGACCCTGCGAGGAACTCACCATATTTCCTCAATGAACATAAAGGTGCATGTGCTTGGGCATAGTAAACTGCTGTGTGATGTGCCCCTGCCCCCCTTGTTGCCTCCAAATCTATCGTCTGTGGATTTGTTTCCAACAATAGGTCTCTTCACTCAGAACCGAGTGGCATCAGGAGGTAGACTGTTGACCTGATAGATGGGGCATAAGGTAGTGCTAGCAACAGTGTCTGTTGGTGACCATAAGGGTGTTGAGCCTATCTGCTCACTGACTCCTTGGCCTCTCTGCTGAGCGCCCCGAGCCATGGTGGACTCTAGGGGTGTTGAACTACCTGCTCATTGACTACCCGGCCTTTCTGCTGAGGACAGAGGGAGGACGGCCGTTGTGCGGCCTGTAAGCATAATATTCGAGGAAATAGTGAAGACGAGGAAAGGTGCATCTATTGTGGCCAGGTTAGAGGGCTATTGATTCGGAGACCGGGCTGAGAGGCGGGGAGGGTCCAGGCTGGAGTCTGAACCGTTCAATTTCCCAGAGTTCAAAATAGCGGATATTGTACTCTTAGTCAGAGGGATACTAATAAGACTAAGTCTGCTCCAGAATTGGAGATAAGTTTTTAGAACTCCTGATGCGTATCCTCCAACTGCCCTCGCCTAGCAGCAACTGTCACGTTTAGAATGTCCCTTCTCTCACCTTCTATTCCACCCTTCCAACCCTTATTAGCATGTAAGTCCAAATAGAATATATACGACGTTTTTGTGCTCTCTGGAAGTAAATACTCCCTCAACTTATGCGGATCATTCGAATGTGCTTCCTCCTATAAAACTGGTTGTGAGCATCAGAGCACTCTACAACTCCATGCAGTCAGTGGTGTCCCATTAGGCCAGGCTTACTCCAGTTCAGAAAACCTGCGTATCGACCCCGCCCCACATAGCACCATCATTCTCGGGGGCACTCACAGTCCCCCTGCACCCAGGCTGACCAGAAGAAAGAGGAAAGCAGGACCGGGTGCTAGGGGGACCACCTGACATGGAGGCAAATTCTGGACAGGACTGTAAAAAATTCAGGACAAATGGTCAAAATTCAGGACGGAGTGTTATTCAGGACAATAACTCAGGACAAAAGGTCCAACTTTACAGATATATCCAAGAAGAGGCCATATCCACTACTTTATCAGAGCATTTATTTACTGTTTTCTGCAAAGCACTATTGATTCACTGTGGTCTTTATGTGATTGCCTCTAGGTTTGCTGCTCCATTCAGGTGGTACATTATGTCCTTGCTCAATAGTAAATTAATGCCTTTGAGCACATTGTCAAGGACATCACCCCTATCCAGATTTACCCAAACTTTCCTTGACAGAAAGCAACAGCAAAATATTGATTATGTTTCTGAGCATTTTAAAACCTATGGCAAACAGTTTGGGAAACATTAAGGTAAGTGAAATCTGCTAGGTTGGACAAGCAGAATAAAAACATATGGCTCACCTCAAGCTCCAATGTTAAACCTAAAAAAAACGCAATGAGGCAGAGCAGATAGCGTGGACAGCAGTCTCCAACGTGACGTCAGGATGTGAGGTACCCACAACTTGTCTGTAGTCTCACAGTACTAGAGTGTGCTTCCAGAACTTTACTTTTAAGTAAGAATACCAGACGAAAAGAATTAAAGAGCAGGATGAAATTTAGATCAAATGGGAGATCCAGAGCAACTGATTTAAAGGGTTGTTGCTAAGAAATGGACAAATAAGGATGAGAATTACAAAGTGGGAAAATTCCTAAAAATCAGACAAGAAGGGCCCTCCATTGGTGTTGGAAAGTATTGTGTACTTGGGGATTTATCTCAGCAGAGGGGAGATAAACAGAAAAATCATTGTTAAGTGGTTGAACAAACAGCAGTGGAGGCTGCCACCAATCGAAAGTGGTGCGGCGGAGGGAGAGGGGGTAAAAATTAAAGAAAAAAAACCATACCTGCTGCTCCATTCCCAGCCGCCTCAGTGCTCCTTGTCCTTCTGGCTGTCACTGGGGCACAAAGCAAAGGCTCAGAATCCAGATGCTGCTCTGATGCTATACCAAGCAGGAGAGCAGCGCCGGAATTGGCCTGAGTGGGCTGTCTGATGCTCGTTCAGGCACAAGAACCCTGTGCCATTTCTCCACTTGTATGCGCAACACAGCTTAGTTGGAGAAATGTAAGTGCATGTGTCGGTTTGCCTGTCCTAAGAAGGCTGGCTAAACCAACATGCACATTTTACAGTGCCCACCATTCCTTCTACCTATGGCCCAACCCCACCCTAGATTCTATGGCTGTCTGAGAGACAGTGACAAATAAAATGCTAATAAAAGTGTTTCAATATCATTTTATTTGATACTGCCTGACTATGAGCAGGAGGGCGACACTCCTCCATTATCATGAAGGATTCGCCCCTGACCCTGGCAAACTCTGCTGGTACAAATGACTGCAGGTTATGCTTGTAAAGGGTAAGCCGTGGCCAGACCCCTTGGAAGGTTGTGCTGGGCAATTGCCCTCTCTGTCCATGTTTTTAAAATAGCTCTGCAGCCAAGCCAAGGCCGAACCAGTGATCTCGCTCACCCTTAAGTGCCAAAGTACAAGGAGGTTCAACAAAATATTTGGGATGTAAATTACACGACCAAAATGTAAAAACATGATAAAGGTTTTACAATGTAAGAAGTCTTTCTTTAACATATGGTAGTGTTTCCCCCCTCTATATACAATTAGAGCACAAATTGAACTGGGAATCAGTTACCTTTCGATACCAAGGGATTAATATCCACCATTAACCCACTGAATTTGCAGGAAATCTGGGCAGAGTGACTCAGTCCCTTCAAGCCCAGTTTCCTTTTGGGTCTTCTCTTCCACTTTCAGTAATAGACCACGTGGCACTAGTGTAAATGGTGGTGCTACCCCAGTTATTGCATTATTTTGCAAACCTTCACCTACTCAGCCCTAGTTCTTTTTTAAGGTACCTCAACATGTTCAACATCTGATTTTGGGGGTGGTGCACAGCCGGTAGCTTTTACCACTCTAAAGCTGTCCGTGACTATGGGAGGATTAGCCCGTCTGGACTTAGAATGCCACTATTTAGCTGCACAGCTCCAATGGGTGTTTCACTGGCCGGCTAGCAGCATCCTGCATTAGACGGAGTTTCCTACAGACCATTCTACTCAGTACCACCTAGGGTTATTCCACTCTGCTTTCTCTCATTTAACTAGTACCCATAAACTCACTAACGTAGAGTCTGCATTGCCTGTGCTAGGCCTCACCACTCACACAAGAGGGCTTCACTCAGGTCAAGTTCATCAGTGGCATTCTGCAGGACTCTCAATATAATGAAGGTAAGGGAAGACAGGACACCATATGCTGATATCACTGACTTTTTAGACATTATATGGCTGTTCTAGAGGAGGGCGAGCCATTGAAAGCTTATGCCAGGCTTGAGCAACCCTGGCTCTGGCTCAGCTTGAGATCCTGTTGGAATCTCAAGCCCATAACTAGCTGAGCTTTTATGGGGCTTCTGCCTGTCTCCTTCCCTCTACCCAGGATGTGGTGTTAGGGCCAGGGCTGCAGACTCTGGAACTGGGGAATCAGGTTTGAATCTCTGCATCAGATCAACATCCTGTGATTCTAGACAAACCACTTACTCTCTCCATTCCTATAAACAACTAATGTGACTTTGTGTAATGTAAGCGGTGCTCATGTAAAGTGTCATAATACATGTGGGCCAAGTATCTGCTATATAAAAACTGCAGAAAAATGCACAAATAAATAAAAAGATAACATGCACACAGAAAGACAAATACCCCTTTCCTGGCTGATTAGTACAAGGTTAAATTGTAAAACTGAGATAAATTGTGGGTTCCCTGCTTAAACTGCATGATCTTAAGCAAATATTTTACTTCACCAAAACTATTTTTACTTCAAGAATGCGTAAGAAGGCATTTTCAAATATGTGAGTTCTGAATACCAGTTGTATAAAACCAGATTGTATTAGATTTAATAAACTTAAAAGTGACTTATTAAAGTCAATGCGGAAGCAGAATCAAAGGTGTGGCTAAAAAGAGCCAAGTACTCTGAAACTAGTTTGTTGATCTCTCATCAACAGGTAATGACATGTAACGCACACCTTAACTGAAAAAATAAATAAAAGTTAAACTAATAAGTAGAAAGTACACTATTTTCTGCTACAAACCTCTTTTGGTTAATGCAATTACCACAGATGCATATGTGTGCAATCAGAGGCCCACAGAATTGAATCGTATTTAGTGCAGCAGGGAAAAGTGATGTGCATTTTTAAATCTAGGATGTCCCTGAAAGTTCTGTGAATGTTTCAGTCATTATACACAGTTGTTAGACTTTTCATCCTTGGGTGGTCTCCCTTAATTTTTTGCCTCTGTTTTCCAGGTTGTTGATGTATGCTGGACTCTGATTATGCTGTTTTTGTTACTCTGGGCACTTTACCACTGCCAACCAGTGCTAAAGTGCAAGTGCTCCTTTACAAAATGTGTATGTAATTGGCTTATCCATGATTGGCGTATTTGATTTATTAGTAAGTCCCTAGTACAGTGCACTAGAGGTGCCCAGGGCCTGAAAATCAAATGCTTTTAGTGTGCCTGCAGCACTGGTTGTGCCACCCACATAAGCAGCTCTGTAATCATGTCTCAGACCCCGCCAGTGCAGTGTCTGTGTGTGCAGTTTTAACTGTAAATTCGACTTGGCGAGTGTACCCACTTGCCAGGCCTAAACCGTCCCTTTTCTTACATGTAAGACACCCCTAAGGTAGGCTCTAGGTAGCCCCAAGGGCAGGGTGCAGTGTATGGTTAAGGTAGGACATATAGTAATGTGTTTTATATGTCGTAACAGTGAAATATTACTACATTTGTTTTTCACTGTTGCAAGGCCTGTCCCTCTCATAGGTTAACATGTGGGCTACCTTTAAATATGATTAAAGTGTAGATTCCCTTTGGGGGCGGATGGACATGTGGAGTTTGGGGTCTTTGAGCTCACAATTTAAAAATACATCTTTTAGTAAAGTTGATTTTGAGATTGTGTGTTTAAAAATGCCACTTTTAGAAAGTGAGCATTTTCTTGCATATACCATTTCTATGACTCTGCCTGTTTGTGGATTCCCTGTCCGGGTCAGTTTACCAGTTGGGCTGGTTGCACCTCACACTAGACAGTGACACAAAGGGAGCTGGGGCGTAGTCTGCATTTCCTGACGAGCCATCTGTGCTAGGAGGGAGGAGAGGTCACTCACATCTGAAAGGGCTGTGCCTGTCCTCACACAATGCAGTCTCCAACCTCCTGGTGAGTGTCTGGGGCCTGGACTGGGAAAGGCAGGATTTCACATTCAAGAGACTTTGCTTTGAAGTAGGCCTACTTCAAAGGAGAGATTGGGTATAAGAAGGGCACCCAAACCCACAGACTTTAGAACACTTCTGGAAACCAAGAGGAAGTAGATTTTGGCCTATAGCTCAGCCTGCACCTAGGGAAACATAACAAACCTGTACATTTCTGAAAACTAGACACCTAAGGGAATCCAGGATGGGCTGACTTGTGGGGCTCTCACCAGGTTCTGTTACCCAGAATCCTTTGCAAACCTCAAAATGTGACCAAAAAAAACACCTTTTCCTCACATTTCGGTGACATAAAGTTCTGGAATCTGAGAGGAGCCACAAATTTCCTTCTATCCAGCGCTCTCCCAAGTCTCCTGATAAAAATGGTACCTCAGTTGTAGGAGTAGGCCTAGCTCCCGCAACAGGAAATGTCCCAAAAGACAACGTGGACACCACATTTTCACAAAGAAACCAGAGCTGTTTTTTGCAAAGTGCCTAGCTGTGGATTTTGGCTTTTAGCTCAGCCGGCACCTAGGGACACCTAGCAAACCTCTTCAGTTTTGAAAACTAGACACCTAGGGGAATCCAGGATGGGGTGACTTGTGGGGCTCTGATCAGGTTCTGTTACCCAGAATCCTTTGCAAACCTCAAAATGTGGCCAAAAAAATACTTTTTCCTCACATTTCGGTGATAGAAAGTTCTGGAATCTGAGAGGAGCCACAAATTTCCTTCCACCCAGCATTCCCCCAAGTCTCCCAATAAAAAAATGGTACCTCACTTGTGTGGGTAGGCCTAGTGCCCGCAACAGGAGTAGATCACACAACAGTCAAGGTTGGTCCTTACATGAGGCAACCCTGGGGTGATCCATTCCTGACGCAGGCACTTGGTATAGGGACTCAAGTGGGGTAGTGTTTTTATCAGGACAGGTGAGGAATCACTAGGTGATAGGAATTTTGATGATCACAGCATATTCCTGTAGTTTGTGTGACAGAAATGCAAGAAAAAAAGAGTTTTTAGTCAACATTTCAGCTTTGCAGGGTATTCTGGGTAAGAAAACATTTGGGGAATCCACACAAGTCACACCTCTGTGGACTCCCCCGGATGTCTAGTTTCCAGAAATGTTTGGGTTTAGTATGTTTCCCTATATGGCCGCCGAACCCAGGACCAAAAACACAGGTGCCTGCCTTACAAAACCAGTTTGTTTTGTGATAGATCATTTTGATGTCTCCACAATACAATTTGGGCAGTGGAATTTGGGGCTGAACTAAATTAGGGAGCTCCCAAGAGAGCACCCTCTCTGTGCTTGCCACCGCATTCACCTGCTCTCTAGATTGGGCTAACCCACTATTGCCCCATTGCACAGACTGTGCTTGCGAAGGGACAACAGGACTGCCCTCATCACCTCCCTCACAATTTACTGGAAGAGGAGTTATCCAGTGGGGCTCCTCCGACTAAAAAATCACTCCCAGAGTCTGCGCCATTGTCCTATCCCTCAGATGCTGTCTCAGTATCTGCTGTCTCAGTCTCTGATCCTAGGTCAGAGCTGTCCTCTATAACCCGAGTGACGGCGTCAGCAGCAGTCATCCATCAAGATGTCATCTCTGCTATTGGCTAAACTGTTGCTCTAAAACACTAGCCTACGTAGACAGTCACAAAAGTGCTGGTGTGTGTGTACGTGCAACAATAGAGGCCACCTTACCTGCGCTTCTTCCCTCAATCAGCACGTTCTTTCAAGACACTCAAAAAACACCTTGTCACATACCATTTGTCACAGTCGTTAGCACCTCCTGCGCCCAGTCCAGCAATCATTATTGGTGCTCCCACTCCCATGTCCTCCTCCTCGGATTACCTCATTACCACCCATCAAAAGTGCTCTTCATCTCTCCATAGCCACCCCCCACCCCGCACATACATTTCATTTGTATTATAGCGCAGGTAATGGCTGACTTTACTAATGTACTCAGCTATTTACATAAAATACAGATTTCTCTTCGCAGTAGGCATATTAACCTTCTGTACTACTTTATGGCACTAAAACTGCCACAAGTCAAAAGTCTGATCCTTTTGTAGCAGAAACATAATCACAAGACTTACTTGACTTTTTTATTGCTGCCTAAAAGCTACAGTTGAAATGCGTCAGTTGAAGTATGTGCATTGCTTTGAAGACGCCAGCTCCAACTGCAAGACAACTGGTGGCATATATATAGATCACATTTATATGTGGGTCTGGTTTTCCTGGGGGCTGATCGCAGCCCCCAGGGAAACCACACATGTATTGACAAAAGTGATCTATATATATATATATATATATATATATATATATATATATACACACACACACACATACACATACAATGTAGGGCCTGGGGGGGGTGGAGGGGAGTTTGGTCTGGCCTGTTTTCCGAGGGGTCCGACCCCCCCAAGTGAAATCCCTGATGTCTAAGGGCGTTTCCTGGCCCGTTTTCCCCATCGGAGCAGGAAGCGGCCGTGGGGCGGGTGGGGGGGGAAGACACAGAAGAGCTTCAGTGTCTCCCAGGGGTTTAAAAGAAAAAAAAAGAAAAATCCTTGGGTGCGATGCACCTGAGGATTTTATAACCCCCTCCCTAGCGTCGGCCACTGCTCGTGACCGGCACCAAGGAGGTAGTGTGGGCGTCGGCCAGTGGCCAACACCTGCACCAAAGGGGTTAAAGGACACAGTCCTAGTTCAGCTTAGAACACCCTTGCAGTACCCTCATTAAAGGAATCATCTTGTCCAGGAAGCTTCAACTGACTCCACCAATCAACCTCAAGTAGCCTTTACATTTACTAATTGCACACATTTGCATTTCTTTCGGAACACAGACATCCTGACAAGAAGGCTTTTTTCTTTTTAAGTACCTGCCCCTCCCTCTGGAATGCAGCACAGGAGACAGCCTCCATGCCAGCTGGGGAATCTATTGTGGGAATTATTAATATTTCACCACTAAGCATTATAATAGGAGGGCCGTTTTCCCTTGCCAGCATTTGGAACTACACTATAAATTCAATCAAGGTGCAATTAGAGACATGAGAAGTGCATTCAACTAGTAATTACGACTGGAACCAAGACACTCATCTCATAGATGGTATGCACACAAGCGCCACAGCCCATGTCAGGATAGGGGCACTACTCTGGCCAGAAATGCCCAACACCAAGACGCTTCCAAGGGACGGAGGCTGCACTGTGTAACCTGATATTCGTTTAATTAATCGCTGAAAGGTGAAGTGCTGAGTTAAACATGCAGAGGTTTGATCTGTGTCCTGCATGCCACACACACACAGCCCAACAGTATCAGCTTAACTTACTGAGTGGTAACAGATGACAGAAATAGATTAAAATGACATCTAGATGGTGTAGAAACGTTTCTTTTCGAGGTGCTCTATCCCCCTAAATGAATGCACAGAATAATATACCAGATAATAAACCAAATCCGGTTAAGGGTAGGTGCTTGCTAAGATTATAACCAGGGCGGTAGCTAGAAGTGTATGTTTTGAAGGGCGTGGCCACGGGTAACTATAAAAGAAAGGTAGACTTTTCTTGGGTGAGTTTTTTACAATCTCTTGAAAATGACGAGAAAAATGCTGCCGTTTTAATGATAGTTAAAACCACGAAGTTATTATCCCCGAACATTTCTGAGGGGATCCATTATTTTAAACACCACCAAAACTGAATGCTACTTGAAAATAATTATCCAAAGGCAGAGGAGGTTTGTTTGTATTCTTCCAAGGATACTGTGAAAGTAATAGCATTGAACTGACTAGGCCAATATATTTGGTAGAAAAAAAACCTTTGTACCCTAAACACACTGTCCGTTAATGTAGCTGGCCTAAGAGACACTGCAGAGGTTGTGGAAAAAAAAACCGGATGAACTCCTCGAAGTTTTTAAACAGAAAGTATTTTCACTCCTGGTAAGTGTTTTCAGTTCTGTTCAACCCTACAATGGTCACAAACTTCATCTAAACACATTACAAATACTACAAAGATGACTTCCTTTTCAGGGGGAGAGTGGATTTCTTCTAGAAGTGCTCACATGAGAGTTGCATGAAGGGTGCAGAATCATGAAAAAATACTATTAGTCAGACTAGAAGGGTTAGCAAGGATCTATCTACTTTAGCTGCACCAATCACTTCAAGTAACATAAATCCTTAGCAGACATTTGAGGCAAATGAGTGCAGATGTAAGGGCGTGGTCTAGTCTTGTGTGTAATGGATGTGAGTTGTGTAGTGTACATGGGAAAGCTATCAAGTGGCCAAAATTAAATTTTCACATTGGTCACTTTGTGCAACGAAGCATCAGATTTTTCTTTTGGTGGGGGAGAGGTCTTTGAGTAGCATTACATTTTGAGTTTTCATATAATTCAGGTCTTAAAATCAAGCTCCTAGTCTCTAACATAATTATGTATTTATAACAAGCACGTTCACCTCGAGGAGTTACTTAGTAATATATAATAACTGTGGTTATATAACTCAAGGATCATCATTTGACATTAGAAGAATGAAATGTTGAGTTAACAACAGGGATTCAAACCCATATCCCATTATTAATCAACGGAGCATCCAGACGCAGCTGTTACAAAAGCACAGCTCTGGCCAGACATTGAGTTTATCAAGTGTCATTATCCCATCATATTGCATCAGAGCACAGTTCTTTCTGCCACTTCCCGAAATAAACTCTAAGCTCTTGCTCTCACTGCCCACAATGAGACAAGTGTCAATGGGAGTAATACGGTTTTTCAACTGTGGGGCAACTATATATTAGGCCCTAAGACACCAGTTGTAAATTATAATACCCACAAAAAACCGTGCCCTGTAACCACTTTCTGTCCTAGAAACCAGATAATAGGACTCTCCGTTTTTTTCTAGCTTTATTCTCTTGTCAGCCACCTATGAGCTGATAACAAGCTGAATGTAAGTGTTTGTGAAGTAAAAATAAATGTGGTGAGGAACCCTAACAAGATCAGCAATTCACTAGGGTGGGCAGAAATCTTCACTATCAGTATTGTAATGATTACTTTTCTGTCTTTGGTATTCTGTACATTTTTGCAACCTTGGAAGAACTTAAAATCATGCTTAAATCTTGTAGTAGTTTGGTAAGAAAATTAGACTGGAACCCTACACTCACACAGATTGGATATTACATCTCTGAAGACTGTGCCCAGTCTCTTGGTTTGCTCCTATTATACTGCATTTTGGTAAGTCAAGAGCTTGGGAATAAGTAATCCTTTTTCAGTTATTGTTCTCTCACTTCACCAGATCATCTCATCTTGTACAAATATGTGGCCAGACATACTGTTTTTACATTCACCAACAGTCCACCAACCACAAAAATATTTGTTTACTATATACTAAACCTATTTTAGGAGTCAGTAAATTTTTAAAATCGACTCCTAAAATGGGTTTGCAACTCCATGTCGATTCCGTATTTGGAAGGACGTATTGTAGGCTTCCCTTCAAAATACCAAAATGATATAAGATCTACCAATGTTTTGTGACGGAAATTGGGTTGCAAAAATTAAAAGCTGACTGGCTTCCAAGGTGGGGTACTAACCCATTTGCAAAAGAAAAGGTTCCCAATGGGACCTCTTCCCTTTTGTGAATAAAAAAAATTGTTGAGGAGTAGGCAGTGGCGCAGAGCACCACTGCAAGTTCTCAAACTTTTCCCCAAAACCCTTTTTTTAATTTTTTTTTTTTTTTTTAAACGCAGCCCTGTTTCTTTTGAGGGAAAATGGACTTAATTTAAAATATAATCTTTATTTGAAAAGTAGTTGGAGGCATGGTGGCCTTCCGACTCTTGCAGACAATCATTCCCTATGATTCTGTCCAATTAGACTGAATCACAATTTGCAAACTACCTCATCAACATTATTGTTCCTATTTGAAATTATTATGTAGGTCAGGTCACAAAATTCCACACTGACGGGAAAAACATTGGTTGCAAATTGCAACCAGTTCATGTGACAGGTTTTATAGTACACCTAACTCTTAGTTATTCCAATGCCTTTGCTCCTGTAGATACCTTTTGGTGAGAAGTTCAAGATGGACTCAATACCAGAATTGAGCACCAGGGACACGCTCCGTTTTCATTCAGGTGTGTTTAGGGTTTTATTTTAATTTTAAAGGCTAAAAGGGGATTATTGATAGGTAACGGCTATCAGGTCCACCACTGTCCCTGGATAACGAACTCTCATAACAGTCATTATTTCTCATCCTCTGTTTTTGCTATTTACTCTTTTTACAACTTAACTACACCAGAGCAACCAAGTAAGGGTTCCATGATCACACCATTTGTCAAGAAGCAATTGGGGAATCCTAACTTGATGTCCAGCAAATGAAATGATCACTATCCAACCGGCCTGTCTTAAAGGATGCTTTAAGGATCTCACAGAGCCCATCTGAATCATTTTGATTGCTTGAATAATAGTTCCGATTTTATGGAGTAGGTGAGTTGAGAGCAGTCGGTGAGTTAAGAGCAGTCAGTGACTTGAGCCGTGTCAAACATACCAAAGCTTTCACCCTTAGTGAAGCTTCTCAGACTGCTCTGATGACTGAACATGGAAGATGAGGGTTTAGTGTTTCTAGTTCTGACCTGATCCTTGTTTCTTTCCACACTAATTCTAAAACGTAGGTGCACACCATGAGAGAACACCACCCAACCTCAGTTTGCAAAGTGTATTGCAAATCAAAGGCAGTCCATGGGATCAAAAAACAGTCCAGGCCATCACAAGTATTTGCTCTTGCATTATATTTGGAATAAAAACAATTAATATATTTGGTGTCCTGTATCAGCTAGACACTGGACAGACACCTCAATAATGGCTGATTCCCCAGAAAATGTATTATACCAGTGAAAATGACATTGCCCAGTAACTCCATATGTAGAACAAGCATACTAACAGATGAACATTTATACATTTATTACCAAAGTGCATAGGTCAAATTCCATGGTATTGCCAAAATACAGTGTAACTTACTAGCAAAAACAATGCTTAATGTCTTACAGAGAGCATTTTACAGAGGCTTGACAGATAAGACAATTCTACTGATAGCCACTAGGCCTAGTAATACATGCAGATGCATGTAAAATAACGGGTTATTTATCACCATTGTTTATGAAAGGGAGCACCAAGATCACACATTTGAGGTACTCTCTCTCAAGAATCAAAGCCACACTCAACACTGGCTACAGAGAATATATTACACTCTGCACAAATGTATTTATACTACATACAAAAGTAAATATGGGAGGTGACCTATTGAGTCAAACAGCACTCACTCTCCGGTTGGTGCCCACTATCCTCTGCTAGCTTCAGCCTCACACTCTTATTTACCTGGCAGGTCTGCATCACACACAGTCCCCACTGTGCTATATGGTGCATTGTGCCCTCACATAGTATCAGTGCTGTGGCACCTTATTAGCCACAATGTCTCCCTGGGAAGTTTCAATATGATGCCATGCATCTGATAGTTTGATTGCATGTGATGTCAATGCACTAGGGTGTATTCTAAAAGTCACAATGTAGCAAGCTGCAGTGCAGGTGTGAGTGCAGCAGTCAAAAAATCAAAATATCTTTACTCAGTCTAGATTTAGACCAAAAAAGTACAATAAAAACAACATTACAAAAAAAGTGTGCAAAATAGCAGATAATGTGAGCTATTACAGCCCTTTCCTCGATATAATTGTGCAAAATAGCAAAAAGCCTTTCAAATATATTAACTCAAGACCAATATAATCAAAATTGATCATTAAAAAACACCATTTTAGCAAAATCAGCTTGCAATAAGTGCATTCCAATTCCATCTCCATAAAGTACAGTGTGCATTTAGTTGGACAATGGCCCATACATGTAAAAACAAAACAAAATTAGACAACATTAAAAGCACAATTTTGGCAAAATCCACTCACAGTAAAATACATTCCGCCTACATACAGTGCATTGTGCATGTAGTTGGGCAATAGAAAATACATGTACAAATGAAACAATCTTAAAATTCAAATATCATTACCATAGGCCCTCTGTAATTTTATGGCCGATCTAATAAAGCTCACAACAGCATAATAGGTTTCCGGTAAGGCAGCAGATTGCAAATACCTCAAACTGTCTTTATATGCTAAAAAATGCATTTGTTTAAAAATAGGGCAAAGAAAACAAGTCCGACATAAAGAATATCATTTGCAAAAAAGCATAAAATATAACGTAGATTGGATTGAGGTTTTATTGCATGGACAACAACAACAGATGGTTGTTCTGGTCCCAACCACTGGGAAGGCTACCAAATGATGGATTAAATTAAGCCTTAGCCTTGTTATGTAAAACTTCTGCTGGGGATTGGTTAGCCATAACAAATATGTGGTTTCTGTGATGAATGTTATGCAGCTGGACAACCCTGAATTGTTGTCCAGCTGCATAAAATCCATCACAGAAACCATGCTAAGGGCCCTTATTATACACCCTTCCCCCCTATGAGACAGAAAACGTTTGTTGACACGTTCTTTAGTTTGAATGCAAATCTCTCCAGGGAGGTCAAAAAGGGTATTTAATTCAAGATCATAAAAATTATTTTTTTACATATGCCAACCAGGGGATGGCTTGCCAATTGTCCAATGTTAAGCAGTCTGCTAAAACTAAACCGGGTCAATGAAGCCTTTGGTGTGGCCCAAATTTTAATCCATAGTAACAAGGGGGCCAAACGCACAAGGTCCTCAATATAATCTAGCTGTGCTTTGAGTTAAAGTAAGCAGGAGAGAGAAAATTTGTTCTCTAAACTTGGAGTTGCCCTGAAAAAGGGCAACCTCACACACCTGCACCATAGGTCACAAGAGAGATGTATTTATATTTATAGAGCTGGATCAATTCCCTAAAGGGTTTACAACCAAGCTGGTTAGCAAATCTAAGAAGAGCATCAGATGCTGCCCCCATTTTAAGTGATCTTAGGCCAATCAGCCTCTCCTAAGACCCGAGGAATCAAACAGGATACACAAATAGTTAAAGAAAGGTACTTTCATTAACTGGGTCCCTCCTATCTGAAAATACTTTGTTCTTGTGGTTTTAGGACCACTGGTCAGCATAAATTATTTTTTAAATAGACCCTAAGCTTTAAGTTAGTTGTAAAATTATAAAATCCATTCAACAAATTTTGTAAACCATTAGCAGTTAGTGCTAAAACAGCATCATCTACATAAAGGAGGACTGGGACTGACTGTGGGCCAAGACGTGGGATGTCCAAACTATATGAATCTAAATAAGATGCTAGTGAATAATATACAATAAAATAAAAATGTTGCAAGGATACAACCTTGTCTTACCCCTCTAGACACCCTAGTTGGGCTTGTGCATTCCCCAGAAAGTGTATAATGCACTTTGGTAGTTGTGTCTGTATGCAATCTGTGCACCAGGTCCACCAATGCGGGGTCAATACTGGGCTGATCCATTAGATCCCATAAGATTGCACAGTCCACTAAGTCAAAAGCACAGGAAAGGTCCCTAAATGCCATGTGAAGGCCACATCTCCTGGCTTTCACATACATACCCAAATAAGGTTTACATTTAGTGCCTGCTCTACTGTCCCTAGACTGGTCTGAAGCCATATTGTAACGGAGAAAAGAAAGTGGTGGCTTCTGCCCAGATTTCTACTTTATCGAGGCTTGCCCGGCCAAGAATCTTTACTATGGAGTCTAATAGAGAGATTGGACGATAACAGATAGGCAAACTCCAATCTCATTTTTTTTTTTTTTTTTAAATCGGGACAATAATGGCATCTTTCCATGAGTCCCTCAGGTTGCCTTTAACGGCTGCCCTTAGGACATTAGTCAATAACGGGGCCCATAACTCAATATTATGTTTATACAAATCAATTGGGATCCATCGGGCATGGAGCATTGTCATTGGGAACACTCTGAATTGCATTGATTACAGAGGCTAGGTTAATAAGATTGCCTAACCATTCCTCCCCAGCTGAAGTAGACGGAAAGACTGCAACTTCCCTTTGGGTAGAAAAAACTTCCCCAGATTTAAAAATATGGGAGAAGTGGTCAGTCCAGTCCTGACTACTAATGTAACACTCAATTCTGGAGGAAAAAACGGGAGATGAATAGTCTCCCAAAAGAGTTTACCATCTTTTAGAATGGCCGCTCTCTCCAGATCTTCCCAAGCCTTGATCCTCAACTCACACTTCCTCTTTAATAAGGCCTGTTTATAGGCTGTTTTGGAGCTAGTTATAACCTCGATTGCGTGGTATGTGTGCAGTAGCCTTTTTAGCGCTTTGATCGCCTTAGTACACTCATTATTAAACCAAGATTTCATTGGGTGCTCTTTTATCTGCTTTTTAAAGGTTAATTTGGCTTGCTACCTCACCATTAATGTTACAAAAACTCTTAAGAATATCCTCTGAGGGTCTATCTGATGACAGGCAGCAGAGAAAATCAGACTCCATTTTTGTAATTAAATTAGAAAACAAATGTATCTGGGTTAACGTTATTCCATTTTAGACGGGCCCCTTTATTCCTTTATTTTTTGTGTGAGTGATAGAGGGACAAATAGATCTTGCTGGTCTTACAGAATAATTACCAGTCAGGACAATATGGATAGGGTTATGATCCCAAAATGGCAGCCAATTAACTTTGAAGTAACTCAAGTTGTACTCCAAATTAGAAGATATCAGAACAAAGTCGATCGTACTGCCTCTACCTCGCCCTTTAAAAGTAGGGGGTCTATTGTCATCTTTAACCATTCTATCTGAAATAGTGACCAGGCTATAAGACAAGATTAATCTATTTATAGCTTCGTCATAAGCAGTATGCAAAAAGTGGCCACTAACATTCTCATGTAGGTTAGAAAATCCTCAAATACGCTCCCCACTGAATTGACATTTCACAATATTAAAATAACCTGCCTAAATTATCGAAATGGTCCCAAAATGTTGTGTATCACAGAAGGCCGTAAGCTTTTTCTCTAAATCCTCAACAATCTCTGCGGTTTGGGATGAGAATTGGTTATAATAATAATTCACTAAAATCAGGTTTAAGGTTTTAGCTATTTGCAAATACACAATTTGAAAGTTGTGAGTGGACGCCACCACTGTAACTTTAGGGTTATCTAAGGCACAAGAAAGAAAAATTGCTAAATTCCGCTTTCCACTTCCCGACCAAGAGGGGGTGGTGGGTGAGCAATAAGACATATACCCATTAAATAAAACAGGATTAAGAGCCCATGTTTCCTGACAGCATATAACATCAAAGTTTGCAATATATTTCAGCCAATCCTCGTTATCGAGTTTATCTCTTACCCCAGGCACATTCCAGGATAAAAACTGCAAACCTAACATAATTCCTGAACCGTTCGTATCAAAATGAGTCCCTAAATGCGACTTGCGAGGGCCAGGATGGGGGTTGCTAACTTTGGAGGCAGTCACAACCCTAGGGTCACTGGATATTGACAAAGTCAAACGTCAATCAATATCAAGTAGGTCTGAAAGGGCTTCATAATGGGTAAATGGTCACATGGATCTACAAACCCTAACCGACTGCGTGGCCCATTATACACGACCTTCCGGGACAGATCTGATGGGGGTGGGTAAAAGAAACCCAATGGTCAGGCCATTATCCTACATTGTGTTCTGTCCATATGACTCAACCAAGATAACAGGGAGTGAACCCATTTGGAATTCCTAACATTTAGCACAATACAATCCCCTTCAATAGACTTTAATGTAGGGCCCACCCAACTTACTCTATAGGCCATAATGGTATTGTCACTTATTGTATGGTGACATTTAGCATTATTCTTACACCAGTCCGCTGCTTTATCCATCAGGCTTTGAGTATCCCCGGGTAGATAAATAGCTAGAGGCGGGCCCTGGTTAACACTAGTGTATAAGTAGTACACTCAGGGGGCAAATGCAAACAGAAGCCCCCTCGAGTGCAAGAGTCAATGCAAGTGTGAGTGAATGTTAAAAAGAGGTTACTGGTGCAAATATCAATCCTGATGTGCACTGTAATAGTGCAAGTGCCTATGTGAGTGCAGAAGGGAGTGAGGTTAATGGTGTAAACACTAGTACAGGTGTGAATAAAGATGTGAGTGCTCGTGTGAATGCAAATGCTAGGGCGGATGCAAATGCCCTAGAAGGTATGAATGCATGTGCAACAGAAGTTACTGGTACTAGTGCCAGGGCATATGTGAGTGAGGTGTGAGTATTGGTGAATGCTGCAGTACATGAAGAGTAGGAATGAGGTTGCTGGTGCATGCACCTGTGCAGGTGTGAGTCAAGTTTCTGTTGTGGGTGAGGATGGTGGTGTAAGTGCAGGTGTAGGCGTGAGTGATTTCACTGGTGTAGGTGCTAGCACAGATGACTGCAAAAGCTAGCACAAGTATGAGTGTTGTGGGTGTGAGTGCAAGTGGCAAAGCAGGTATGCTTTCATGTGTGTGTGAGGTTACTGGTGCAATGTATTACTGTAAATCCAAACAAAGTTACTGGTGTAAGTGCCAGCATGAGTGGAGTTGTAAATGAGATTAGTAGTGCAAGTGCCAATGTGATTGCTGTAGTCATTGTAGCTTTGAGTGGGTTTTCTGGTACTAGTGCAGGTGTGAGTTAGGTGAGCAAAGCTACTGGTGCAAGTTTGTATATGCACGGATGCACTCTCCAGTATACATGTGAGTGCAGGTGCTACATTGAATACTGGATTTGCTGCTAGTTTAAGTTCAATATTCTGAGCTGCACCTGTCCATGCCTATAGTATATGTTGCATTTTGGGCTCGGCGCTCCTGCTTCTGAAGATTAAGCCACAAAATGGTGTAAAGAACAGCTCCTTCAAGATGCCTATGTTACACTTTTGGGAGCTTAGAAAACATACAGAACATTGAACCAGAACCGTAAAGCTCAAGTTTATCCAATCTGAGTCACTGGTAAAAGTGGTGATAAAAATTAAGCAAACAACAAAATAAACTTACATTCATAGGTATCACTGATGCACATTTAGAATATTTTTAGTCATGCTCCACAGACCCACAAGGTAGTAGTGCAAACAGAATGCTGAACAGAACCATGATCAGAATTTGAAACATTTGTCAGTTTTTCACCACATACTCGGACCTTCTCTATTTTGTTCCTCAATTTAGTGAAAGACTTAGCACTAGAAAGTCTAGATTGACCTTATGTTCCTTACGTTGTATAATGTAACTTTTGCTACTTAATTAAGGAGTCATTTGGATTTGCTTTTGGCTAAATATCTTGCTTGAATATTTATTGCTAGACTGCTTCGTTGTTAACCACTCATCACCATCCTCTGGAAAGCTTTGCCTTCCACCCTATGACCTCTATTAAGTAAGACAAATCAGGACTCCGAAGGCTCCTATCAGTGTACTGGAGGATGAAGCAAAGTGGGACATTCTAGGGACCCTGGTGCTGCAGTACATGTGCAGGCTGGCTGGGGCTGGCCTGACTCAGTGAAACGGAATGGTGCCAAGAGCCCTAAGGAAAAATGTCCTTCGCAGCCCCTTTATGCAATAACATACCGTTGAAAGTGAGATGTTTAGTTCCCCCATCCTTCTGAGTCCATGTGCCTATGCAGCACTAGTAATAGCTACATTCCCTAGCCTGGTTGGAATGCACTGCAGCTATCATAATTAGCCCCTCTGTATCTGCCTACGAAGACTCTTATGTGGCTCACTCACCATGTGCAGGAGGTGCTGCAGTCTGTGAAGGTGAGATGAGAGCTCCACATCATCCAACAGAAAAATACAACTCTCTAGATCCAGGCAAGTCCAGGGGGAAGTAAGGGGCTGCTTGTGGCAACAACATTTGGTAGCAGTTCATCTACTTCGGGTAGTGTTCTTCTGAATTAGTGAGCAAAGCCCCGCACTCACACTGGCTTCTCCGGCTCAGCCAGTACTTTCGGTTTTTCAAGGGTATACAGGAAGGATATCAGCTGTGCCTGGGCCAACCACTGCCACTTAGCTCAAATATGACCTAGTCATTCAAGACTGACAATTTAAGCGCACATTCAAGTTATTTTATTCTAAATCTGATTTCATGGTCCCAAAATTATTCCACAATTACAGATAAGCAATCAAAAACCAAGCAGCAATTACATTGTTTTCTTAACAGCGCCACGTCTAGATCATTGATATAAATAGTAAATAAAAAAGGGGCCAGGATACAACCTGTCTAATGCCTCAGCTGATGGAAAAGCATTTGAAAAAAGGAAGCCCACTCCCCAAATCTTACTGACACAGACATATCCATAAAAATGTCTGCCAGGAACGAAACCAAGGCTGGTTTAACACCAAGAGACAACAGCATCGACCACAGCTTAGACCAGTTCACTACCTCCCTGGTGCAGGTCACGACCAGTGGCTGACACCAGAAAGAGGGTTAAAAAAAATCCTTTGGTGCGTCTCACCCAAGGATTTTTTTATTTATTAAAAAAAACCAAAAAAAACAGGGAAACACAGAAGAGCTTCTGTGTCTCCCCTGACCACCATCCGCCCCTTTGTGATGTCAGCGCGCTGCGACGCGCGCTGACATCACAATCTGTTTTCACCACCGGAGCAGGAAGCTGTAGTAAGGAAGGGGGGAATAAAAAATAACAAAATATATTAAAAAAATAAATAAAATAAAATGAAATTGACAGGAGGTCACCAGTAGGGGAAACCATACAGCTTTTGAGAAAAAATAGATCTATATATTTATATAGATCTATATAGAGACATGTCGATATATAGAGAGATATATATATCTATACAGATAGATATATCTATATATAGATATGTATATATATCTATAGATATGTATATATAAATATCTACAGATATGTATAAAAGTATATAAAGATCAACCAGATGAAATGCTCATTTTGAGCTCGGGCAGCCCGCAAGGGGTGGTGCGAAAACCAGCAGAGCAAGTGGTGAAAACCAAACAGGTGAATACGCACAATCAGGACATCACGTGATCAAGGCTACAGGGACAGCTGAAACTCGTTGTGTTGTGTGTGTGTGTGTCATCGCCCCCCAGGAAAACCTCACCCACATATAAAAGTGATCTCTTTATACACATATATACACACACACACACACACACACACACACACACACACACACACACACACACACACACACACACACACACACACACACACACACACACACACACACACACACACACACACACACACACACACACACACACACACATATATATTTGCCAACAGTTCTCTTGCAGTTGCAGCTTGTGTCTTCTAAGCAATACACATACTTCAACTGATGCAATTTAACTGTAGCTTTTAGGCAGCAAAAAAAAAAGTCAAGTAACGCTTGTGATAATGTTTCTGCTACAGAAGGATTTGACTTTTGTCTAGTAGCAGTTTTGATGCCATAAAGTAGCTCAGAAGGTTTATATGTCTACTGCAGAGATCAAATCTGTATTTTATGTAAATAGCTGAGTGGATTAGTGAAGCCAGTCATTACCTGCACTATCATACAAATTAAAAGTATGTGCGAGGGGGGCTATGGAGAAATGAAGGTCACTTTTGCTGGGTGGTAGTGAGGAAATCCAAGGAGGAGGTCATGGGAGTGGGTGAACCAATAATGATTGTTGGACTGGGTGCCAGAGGCGCTAAAGACTGTGACGACTGGTATTTGACAAGGTGAAGTAATAGTGTGTCTTTTTTGAGTGTCTTGAGAGAACATGCTGATTGAAGGAAGAAGCAAAGGTAAGGTGACTGACCTTTACTGTTGCACGCCTAACACACACCAGCAATTATGTGACTGTCTACGTAGGCTAGTGTTTTAGAGTGAGAGTTTAGCCAGTAGCAGAGATGACATCTCATTGGATGACTGCTGATCAAGCCCTAACTCAGGATATAGAGGACAGCTCTGTCGCAGGATCAGAGACTGAGACAGCAGATACTGAGACAACATCTGAGGTATTGAACAATGGCGCACACTCTGGGAGTGATTTTTCCGACAACTCCCCTTCCAGTGATTCTGAGGGAGATAAGGAGGACATTCCTGCTGTCCCTTCGCAAGCACAGTCTGTGTAGCGAGACAATAGTGGGTTTGCCCATCCCAGAGAGCAGGGGCATGTGGCAGCAAGCACAGAGAGAGTGCTCTCTTGGGAGCTCCTCAATTTAGTTCAGCCCCAAATTCCACTGCCAAAATCGTATTGTGGCGACATAAAAATTATCTATCACAAAGCAACCTGCTTTTGTAAGGCAGGCACCTACTTTTTTGGTCATTGGCTTGTCAGCCATAAAGGGAAACCTACCAAACCCAGACATTTCTGGAAACTAGACACCTGGGGGAGTCCACTGAGGTGTGACTTGTGTGGATTCCTCAAAGTTTTCTTACCCAGAGAACCCTGCAAAGGTGAAATGTTGAAAAAAAACTTTATTTTTTCCTGCATTTCTGCCACACAAACTACAGGAATATGCTGAGATTCACATAATTCCTACCACCCAGTGTTTCCCCACCTGTCCTGAAAAAAACGCTACCCCACTTGAGTGCCTGCATCAGGAATGGTTCACCCCAGTGTCAACAGTTGCTCTCATGTAAGGACTAACATTGACAGTTGTGTGATCCATTCCTGACACAGGCACCAGGCCTACCCACACAAGTGAGGTACCATTTTTATTGGGAGACTTGGGGGAGTGCTGGGTGGAAGGAAATGTGTGGCTCCTCTCAGATTCCAGAACTTTCTATCACTGAAATGTGAGGAAAAGCGTTTTTTTGCCAAATGTTGAGAGTAGCAAAGGATTCTGGGTAACAGAACTTAGTGAGCGTGCCACAAGTTACCACATCCTGGATTTCCCTAGGTGTCTAGTTTAAAAAAATGCACAGGTTTGGTAGCTTTTCCTGGATGCAGGCTGAGCTAGAGACCAAAATCCACAGCTAGGCATTTAGCAGAAAGCAGGCCAGTTTTCTTTGGGAAAATGTGATGTGTTCACGTTGTGTTTTGGGGCATTTCCTCTTGCGGGCACTAGGCCTACCTACACAAGTGAGGAACCATTTTATTTTTTAATCGGTAGACTTGGGAAGTGCTGGGTGGAAGGAAGTTTGTGGCTCGTCTCATTCCAGAACTTTGCATCACCGAAATCTGAGGGAAAAGTGTTTTTTTGCCAAGTTTTGAGGGTTGCAAAGGATTCTGGGTAACAGATCCTGGTGAGAGCCGCACAAGTCACCTCATTCTGAATTCCCCCGGTGTCTTGTTTTAAAAAATGTACAGGTTTGGTAGGTTTTTCTAGCTGCTGGCTGAGTTAGACGTCAAAATACACAGCTATGCACTTTCCCAAAAAACATGTCAGATTCCAATGTAAAAAGGTGATGTGTCCATGTTGCATTTCCTGTTGCGGGCAGTAGGCCTACCCACACAAGTGAGGTACCATGTTTATCGGGAGACTTGGCTGAATGGTTGGTGGAATGAAGTTTGTGGCTCCTCTCAGATTCCAGAACTTCACAGCACAGAAATCTGAGGGAGGCTTGAGGAAACACAGAATTGCAGAACAAATGTTATAGCCCCTTGTCTTTCTCTACATTTTTGCCTTCTAAATGTAAGACAGTATGTAAAAACAGAAGTCTATTTGAGAAATGCCCTGTAATTCACATGCCAGTATGGGGACCCCGGAATTCAGAGATGTGCAAATAACCACTGCTTCTCAACACCTTATCTTGTGCCCATTTTTGTAAACACAAAGGTTTCCTTGATACCTATTTTTGACTCTATATTTCACCAAATGAATTGTTGTATACCTGGTATACAATAAAAACCCATTGCAAGGTGCAGCTCATTTATTGGCTCTGGTTACCTAGGGTTTTTGATGAATTTACAAGACCTATATATCCCAGCAACCAGAAGAGTCCAGCAGACATAACAATATATTGCTTTCCAAAATCTGCCATAGCTGGAAAACATCATAGAAGAAAACGTGGACAGAAATTACTATTTTCACCTCAATTTCACAATTGTTTTATTTTAGCTGTTATGTTCTGTAGAAAAACCTTGAAGGATCTACACAAATGACCCCGTGCTGAATTCAGAAGTTTGTCTACTTTTCAGAAATGTTTAGCTGTCGGTAACCAGCACTGGTTTCACACCCATTTCGGTCACTAACTGGAAGGAGGCTGGAGCACAAAAAATAGGGTATGTCCCAGTAAAATGCCAAAGTTGCGTTGAAAAATGTGGTTTTCTGACTCATGTTTGCCTGTTCCTGAAAGCTGGGAAGACGGTGATTTCAGCACCACAAACTCTTTGTTGATGCCATTTTCAAGGGAAAAAACACACGCTTTCTTCTGCAGCCGTTTTATCCTATTTTTTCAGAAAAAAGCAATTTTAGCTGTTTCTTTGACTCCTCCAGGAAAACCCACAAACTCTGAGTACCTTTAGAATTCCTAGGATGTTTATAAAATCAGGGCACAGATTTGGCTTGGATAGCTTATGTGGACAAAAAGTTATGAAGGCCTAAGCAGGAACTACCCCAAATAGCCAAAAAAGGGCTCAGGTGGGGGTGTGGTGTGGTGTGGGATGGTGCGGTGTGGTGTGTGTGTGTGTGTGTGTGTGTGTGTGCTGTCTGGCCCAGCAGCTAAGGGGATAAAACCCAAAAAGAGAGCGCCTTTTTGGCTACCTCTTATTTCTGAATTAATAAATACAAATTCAGACTTTGGTTGATGGTACTCAGGCCAGGCCTGAACCCATACTGTGAGTTGAAGATGATTTTCTTCCCCTCAGCCCACACGGACAACCTTTCCCAGGACCACCTGACCCAAGACCTTGGCAGACGTGTTAATCATAAAAATAGGCCAATAAAATCTTGGGTCCACCCGGTCACACTTCTTAAATACTGGCACAATGACAGAATGAGACCATGAGCTTGGGCGGGGGCTACTGATGCAGCAGCATTTACGGTATTTAGTCAACAAAGGGGCCGAGATAACTGCACCACTCTTAAAAAGATCTGCTGGGATGCGGTCAGGGCCAGAAGCATTTTTACTGACTAAGCGTTTGATGGCACACCTAACTTCAGTAGTTGGAAAAGAGAGGCTAGCTGTGCCCTATGCCTTAATACTATATTTGAATAGTGGACCCCATCCTCTCCTCAAAAGGGTGGATTTGATAAAAGTGGTCATGGGACACATAGATCTTGGCTTTCGTGGTAGAGTTGTGGTGGTCGATGGACAAATCAGCCTTCACATACCCAAAGGAAGAAGATGCAGCATGGGGAAAGCCAAGGAAATTTCACAATTCAGACTTCAGACGTAGAATGCATCATCAGCGCTGCAATATTGACAAAGGCCTTACCAGAAATACAATTGATGAAGCCCATCGGCATGTCCAGATGCTTTTTAGGAATTTGAGCCCTGATGATTACCTCCTTAAATAAAGCTCTCTAATGTTGTGATGTTGAAATGCGACGGTGAATGGTAAACATATGAGCGAGGTGGAAAGACTCACTTCTGATTTCCTGAGAAACAACACATTGCCAGATCATAGGAGAAATAAGGATAAGCTTTCATATAGGCAATCAGACTTAACAAGATAAACCCTACCCATAACGATTTTTTGGGGAAAAATAATTGCTATAATATGCTAACTCATAAGGCAGGATATTAAATGGGTAGATATTTTGATTAATGTTTCTGGACAAACACCAACATTTATGTCTGTATTTATATATGCTATTTCTTTTTAAGTTCTTTTGTTCACTACAATTTTTTCTAGATCTTGAGGTGTTGTTTACATTGTAATAATCTTCTTGAATTTCTGAAATCTAAAATATGATATAAAAATTAGTCAACACACTCAGGATTAATGTTCTGCCCTGTATGTTTTTAAATTAAGCAATTGATAGCGTATGGGGGTCTCCTGTGTTTAGTGGTGGTCGATGTTGGCATGGAAGACTCCTGCAAGTCTTAGGGGCGACTGGTTGCCAAAATAATAGACCCTGACTGTGGAGGAACCTAACCTGGGTGGAGTAGGCAGTTTGTGGTACAGGTCGGAAGCCATGAGATCATTTGGGGTCTCTATGTCAAGTAGTGCGGTGATTGGGTTCTGTATTTTGACGTCACATTTGCAGGAGGCATGGGCAGATGAGCATTACGGCTCTACTGCATGTACTACATGAATGGTTTCATGTCCGTCATCGGCCATATCACGCCTTTCCATCATCTCAGAGTGGGTGTTGACGGTGCACACATTCCGTTGGTCCTGGGAACTGGATTTTTTAGGGTCGAAAGACAGACCTTGGAGAAATTAATCAGTTTTCTGCAGGCTCCACTCTTTTTCCTCCCTGCTGGGCAGTCATCTTAATGGGGAAACATATCCCCCATACCATCTACAGGGCCACCCGGTCTGCCTAGGCGCAGACATTTGACCATGGCCTGCGAGGGTATTTGCTAACTGTGTGTTAACTGGCTCTGTCTTGACCGGTTGCTGAAGCGCCGTTTCCATGTGTGCCGTCCGTGCCTTGGACAGCTCCTTGGATTGCCCCAGGGCAAGAATGTCCTTCATTGACAAGTGGGGCACCTGCAGGACTTGGAGCTTAATTACGAGTTTGGTGGTTTTGAGACCGCCACACTCTTGGTGGTCTGACTGGCAGGTTATGATTCTGGTGGTTGGACCACCAGGAGAGCGCCACCTCCGCCGGGATCAGGGATCCCAATGGGTTGGTGGCAGTCTAAGTTGTGGTCAGCCACGGCAGTGCTGAGTTCGGCACTGTTGTGCTGATCCCAACTTCCCTTTCCACCAGCCTTTTTCAGGGCGCGCTCCCCTCCATGAAAAGGCTGGTGGAAAGGCAGTGCTGTGTGTCACACGGGGCCCCTGCACTGCCCATGACCATTTTGAAAGGCAGTATAGGGGCCCCCATGCTAGCATCCTAAGAATGTGCACAGTCTGCTATTGCAGACAGTGTGCATTCCAAAGGTGCTGTGTGCAATGGCACTGGCTCCCCATGCTGAGGCCAATGTCTCCGCACTGTTTCCACCAAGCTCTCAGTCGGGTATAAAAGACTTCTACAGAGTCACTGGGTTTTTGGCTTGGGTGCTGGAGGTGGAAGCATTCATAGTCTGGGTTTGTGAATGGATCCAAATGGGCACAGACTGCATTTCTGAATGTTGTATACATGTGGGGAGGCCAAGCTTTCATGATGCACTCGTCCCAAGCTTTTCACCCTGCAGCCTGAGTAGGTGGAGCGTCCATCACAGAAAAAAGTTAGGATGGATGTCATCTTCCCTGGGGCGCTGAGATGGGGCCGGTGCTGGCAGGCTACAGGAGGAGAGGCTCGGGCAGCATGACCTGCAAGAGCCAGGGTGGGTTACAACTAGGTGGAACAGCTGGTAGTTAACTGGGGCAGTGAGGGAGTGCAGAGTCAGGGAGCCACACACCAGTCCCTTGAAGTAGGCTACTCAGCAGTCACCTGTAGTGGGAGCTGGAGGACCCAATAAAGCCACACACTTCAGTCAGAAGGGGAAGAGGCTAAAACTCAAGCAAAAGGCTAGGGAACATCGCTCTGCTGTGACTCTCTGTAGTGTTGGCCCACAGACAAGCCAGCTTTCAGACGGGCGGGCTGAGCAAAAATCCTCATAGCGTTCAATGCTGCTGAGGAGCAGGCCCATTCGGAGATGGGCTGGCTTATTGGACCCTGAGGCGCCACATGTCTTTCTTGCTGCTGAGGACCCAGGCAAGGCCATTGCTAGGAGGTGCAATCGCCCAGTGAGATGCGGTGTGAGTTGCCACTTGCACACGTCTCGGGAGCGGTGCGGTGGAAGCTGTGGGCATGCCTGAGTAGTCTGCAACGGCACCCTGTGAAAGCTCAATAGAGTGTGTGAGCCTCACTGAGGCTCTGTCACCGGTCTGGAAGTCGGGAGGTGTGGTGCGATCTTGTAGAGCCGCTCCTGACACACAGGGGATGGGGCTGAGGCACGTGGGGGTCCCCGGGGCCTCTTTGCAGTGTGGTGGTTTGGAGTAATGCTAGTTGCGAATAAGGCACACACCAGCGCTGGTATGATTCATGAGCCGGCCATACCAAGAATGCACCTGCCTTTAATTGGGCCTTGTATGGCAAGATGCCAAACTGTACTAATGTCTCAAAGGCCATGGGGCATGCAAACAGGTGCCATATCAATCACATCCTTCGTTAAAAACACAACCCATATGGGTGGGTCCTTGCTGCCTATAACACTAGACCACCCACTGGAGCTTAGAAACGTAGCTCAGGGTGACAGAGTCAGCCGTGCACCAATGTAGCTGCGCCTTGAGAGAGATCCAGCAATCTGCAACAACATCCTACATAATCTGACTTTATCCTGGGGTAGTCACGCTACATAATGGCAGCTCACAATTCTGACTCATCTGTGGTGTGAAAGGAAAGCAAATTCAGATTAAACGGCTGCTCAGAGGCTCATCAGTGGAGGCGGATGCCTGTGAGCTGCCATGACTGAGCTGCAAAGTTCAGCAGTTGAGTTTGTGTCCCGGGATACCAGAGGAAAGAGCTGTGAGGAAGATCGATTTTGGTGGCGGACTGACCGGCGTGCTTCTGCCTCAGCCCTGAATGAGTTTACACATGAGGCAGAGCGGATTACCGATCGGAGGAGGTGCCTACACGAGTTACAGCCTCAGATCACAGCACACATTGGGCTGCCTGTGATGGGTAGCAGCCCCCTTCTTTTCACCTAGTGTTGGGGACCTATTACACCAGATATACCGCCTCGCGACAAGAATGGATAGAATAAGTGAATGTTTGGACAAACAAGTCGCCCGAATAGATGCTGTGGAGCAATGCATTTTCAATATAGAGGACTATAATGCCACTTTTATCATTAAAACTGCAGAACGCAGAAACAGTCAATGTTGGGAGAGCTCATAGGTCTCTAGCCTGGTGCACCCGCCTTTCCCATAATAGTACGCATTTCAAACTTCCACAACAGAACTGTTCTCAAACAGGCATGTGAGCGGGTGGGACATCACAGATTAGGGCTCAGAAACATCCCTTTATCTGAACTTCACATCCAATGTACAGGAGGGCAGAAAGGCCTTCATATCCATGAAAAAGAAACTACAAGGTCTTGGGCTGACATATGCAATGTTATACTCCAGTTAGGCTTCTTTATGCTCTCAACAGGAAACAGCAAATATTCATAGTTACTAAAGCTCCTCTGCAGTGCATTCCGAAGCATAAAAAAGCAAGTACTGTCAATGACATCTGAAGTCTCCAAAACACGCGTAGATTAATGAATCTGAGGACTGGGTAAGTTTGGGCTTTCCTATAGTCTAGAATTGCCAAGTAGATAATGACTGGTGTGGTGCAATTAAAGATAGACTATATAAACGGATGATGTTACTCAGAATGACTGTCCTAGAGAGGCTATTTTGGTTAAGTAAATAAATAAGACATGAATTGGTTATACCAGGATAAATATAGCCGGCTTGCTGTGAATATTGCGGGACTGAGGGTAACCACTGAAGTGCTAGCTAGCCACCCATGCACAGATTGCTTATGGGTTATGGTTTATATGATAGTCGCTTTTATTTTGTTGATTAGTGTGTTTATGATAGTACACCATAGAGTTTCTCAAAGGCTGTTTTCTCTGATGTAGGAAGGGGAATTTAGGGTAATAGACTGCAGCCTGGAGCAAGAATGGCTTGATATGTAAGATTCTATGTAACTACATGGGAAATAGGGCCAACCTGGAAAGATAGTTATAACGCAACTAACACAGACGCTCAATATAAAATGTCACCTGGAGTGTATGAGGGTTGACTAACCCATAAAAAGATAGACCAGTACAGGTTTATCTAGACAGACTTCGTATTGCCATTGTCCTATTGCAAGAAACAGATCTGATGCAAGCAGAACCCAATTTTTCTCTGAGTAAGTGGGAACACCACAGATATTATGCATCTTATCCTTCAGTAGAGGAGTTGCCATATTGATTTATAAGTCTCGACTAAAAACAGAAAAGAATATGCGACACACAGGGCCGCTACGCAGTGGTGCTGGGTCTGCTAAATGACCATCCAGAAATGATGGTCAGTGTCTGTGGTCTCAATACAACGCCACAGGGCACATTTAGTAAGATAATTGAAATAGGTCACTGACACATGGATCTGGTGATAATCTGGGGTAGGGACTTCAATTTGGGGATCAATGCAACAAATGGCAGAACATGGGGCTCTGCTCTACAGCTAGGAACCATAGGAGTGCACTTTAAACAGGAGATAGATCTTATGGACCTAAAAGTTACATGGAGGTCCTAAAATTGGGGTGGGGGGGCGGGGGGGAATTAAATTATTTTTAAAAACGCTTACCTCCTCCGTCGCACGTCGCTCCTCTCTCTACTCAAAGCAGCATCAGGATTTGCTAGGAGCTGGGCTGGAGAGAGCCCTGTGCGCATGTGTATTTGGCCAGCCCGAGACAGCCGGCAAAACACACATGCGCTTTGAGAGGGAGCACACAACACTCCTCCTCAGTGCACGTTACCCCTGTTACCCCGCCCCTTTACCCAAAAAATTATCATAAACACAGTTTATGATCTTTTTTTGGGAAAAGGTTTGCAGCTGCCACTGCTGGCTGGGGGTCAACGCTCCTCCACCCTTATGGAGTAGCTGGCCCTGCAACTAGCTCCTCTCAATCCAAGCTTTTTCCATAACTCCAAATGAAAAGAACATTTCCAATTAAGAACAAATATTATTTGAGCAGGTCATTCAGCATGTAAATTGTTAGATGTCGCAAAAATTTCGATCAGCATCTGAATTCCATTTACTCTGTTGTCTCCTGCATCTTAACTAGGTTTTCAAAAAAATGCCACTGTTGCAAAATTCAGGCATGATCGGGATGAGGGCCAGTGAAGAGACCAATACTGCTTCTGTGACTTTTTTACGTGGGAGCAGTGTACAAGAAAGATACGGTCACACACTTTTGGTAAGCAACTCCGAGGAGGTGCTCAATGTTCTTCAACACTTGGTATCAAAAAGGAAATCTATTTGTTTTTCACAAGCTCCTAAACACAAAAACATATTTTTTTCAGTTTGAATTCCAGTACAATGCTGAAGGTAACTTGGGGTTAAAACTCAGGCCTTTGTCAAAGTCACCTTTAAATGAGCATAGTTAGTTTTTAAGTGGATTGGGTCACACAGTGGCACTGCAGGTGCACACTCAAGCAAAATCAAGTCTCCTCAATTTCCAGCTGGTACTGTGAATAGTCTCCAACCTTCTGTATGGAGTTCTCCATAAAGAGCTTACAAATGCCTTTATTGCAGCTCCACATCAAGGAGGTATGAATCCACAAATGCAGCCAACCAACAGTGCAGCATTGACTTCAAAGTAGTCCTTCCTGGTGGTGACGGGTTATGTGGATTCCAGAAAGCAACAGTCTTGCAAGCCCTGCTAAGTGTCACTCTGCAGTCTTGAGTAACGAAAATATGTTAATTGACCCACATCTTCACACTTCACTGAAATGTTGCTAGTATGTCGTGCAGGCCTTTGTCTGGCCCTGCACGAGTTAAGTTTTCTATGCTGACTCCCTCTCATCATTTAATTGATGTCATGGGCTCAAAGATGGTGGTGTTGTCATGGGAACCAGGCTACCAAGTTTCCTGCTACATCCCTGTCCAGGCCACAAAGTCATTCATAGGCAGACATTCCCTCCAGTTTACATTAATCACCAACTCACACAGTTGTCCATTAAGGAGCCTACAGCAACCCTTTGTAAATATCCACAGCCTTAACTGCTTGAACAAGACTCCATAATGGCCAGTACCAATCTCCTGAGTTGGTTGGTTCCCAGTGAGTCCTGGACTTAGCATGCATTGACAAGGAGACAAGGTTCCTAACAGTACTTTTAAGTTTTTAAGTTGCTGTAGGGTTAATTTTAGTGCTCTACACTCTGGAACATATCTCACTTCATGTATATAGTTGCTTTGTTCTACTTGTGATAAAGTGTAATTCAAAGAGTAATAGATAAGGCATTTAAATATCACACATAATCACACTGAACACACGGAAATGTCACAAACAATAGGAAAACACAGCAATTATGGCCTAGCCACTGGTCATTCCCCATTTCCAATTGGTATCAAAACGTATTATATAGATTAATTTTGGAATTTATATATGGGATGAAGTGTCACCTGCAATACATTATAAGAATATTACACGTCACTGAGGAGTTCCACGACCATACAGAATAACAAGGCAGACGGTAGTGTTCCTTTATAAGATCATGGAAGACGAAGGTGACTTGCACTTTCCATATAAAGTATGGTGGGGGTACTTTATTGCTTATAATACATGGGAACTCCATGTGAAAGAGAAAGGGTGTTTGTAAACAAGAATAAAAGTAGAATCTGTAGTGCAAAACTAAATGCATCAAAAAGCAGTCAGATATTTGTTGAAAAAAGATGTTCGAATTTTTTTAATAATAGGTCATATTTTAAAAAAACGATGTAGCTCAGAATATGTAGAAAAATGCACAGAGATTCTATCTTTCTTGCAATTATCAAAAGCAGGAGCGCAAGTAATTATTAAAAGCAGGAGCGCAACGCCCATTGGGCTAAAAAGGTTTCAGTCCCCACCCCAGCCGTGGGTCAAAGCCCAGTTGCATCTTCACAGGAACTTTTCCCAGTGTAAGCCTGGCCGGCCGTGCAGTGCTCTGCCCTGGCTTAGTTCTGAAAGCAGCAAAGACATTTAATTTTCTTTAAAAAGACAGGTTCAACATCTCCTGCTGCTAGGCTATGTTTTCTCATAAAGGGGGTGGAGGTTACTGGTGATTCACACTGTCCTAAAGTGCAGACCACATGAGGGGGCTCCCACTGGGTACTGCAATGTGTTTGAGCCTTCACTATTGTTTTAAAGGAGAGCTAGCTAATGCCTGACTTTCAGCACTGGGATGAGAGACATCATCTGCACTTAAAAGGTGATCTCTGCCCCCTCCCCAGCTTGACTGCGACCCTTTGAATGCTCTAAGAATAAAAGGAAGAACATGAACAATTGTATTGCGTGCAATTGTACTTATATATAACACTTATAACCCATGAGGAGCTAGAGTAGCACCATATAAATGTAATGAAGGGAAGAAATGTTTCTTTTTTAAATGGGTTTGCAGTAGTTGAATGACCACCAGATTTTCTAGACTTTTCTGTCAATAGCATCACATCTAGCATTCTGTTGGGATGCAGGGGGCTTGTGGTTTTTCTTGTAAAAAGAAAAATACAATTAGTGGCTAAACCAATAAGAACTTGCAAAGTGGTATTTGCAAATAGGGTTATAGGCAGTACTGTGTTTCTGTGGTTGTTGGTGGATGACACTTATTAACAGGTTCACTGGAATTATGAGACAGGGAATGACCAAATTATGTGGCAGGGTTGACTAAATTGTGTGGCAAGGATAGAGATAATATGTGGTGCAATGTGGCACATGTTGTGATAGTATTACTTCATTAGTTTGTCATCTTTAGGCATCTGAGCGAAGTTTTGACTTCACTAGTACACCTCCCAAGTACAGGAATAAGCAACTAAAGATGGCCAGCCAACCTTGGCATAAGCCCTTCCATTGTGCATTAAGACGTTGCTGCATTTTCGGTAACTTTTTATCCATTTGAGTTGGAAACACATTTTGCTGCTAAAAACTGCAATATGTGGCTAATGCAGATCCATAATGATGCAAAAAGAATCTGGGGCTGAAGAATTACATACTCCAGTGGCACTATTTATTAGTGGGGACAGGCTCTTTTAAAGAATGGTTCCAGATCCAGTCCAGATCCTCTGAGTAAAATATCCCTGGCTTTCTGTTCTATCTCAGAAGCAAAGACAATATCTGATGTTGCTTATGAGACTGTCATGAAGTATTGGCTTCAGATTTATGGCTTGACAATAATGTCATGTCACACAGTTACTCTAACAGTCAATACACAGACAGTGGGGCAGAGCAGTCGGTCACTGTGCTCCTCTGCCCCATCTATGCTCTCTGGATAAGTTTGGCTAGAACAGGAATTCCACACTACAGAAGGGATACACATGAAGTGCAATATTCCCTTAGGTCTTGTCGAGGACTACTAGGTGCTAACCAGTCATAGTCCACTTCACAGAAGGCCCATACTTGTTCCTGTCCCCCTGTGTGTTTGGTGGAATTACACATAATAGACTAAAGAGGTGGATCCATTTGGGACTGTGCATGGACAGGACCTGGCACTGCGCCTACTGAAGATTTTCTGCTGTAGCAGCATGGTATGCCCCAGGCAGCTCAGCAATCATAGGGTCTACCTCTTGGTCATCTTTTCCATCCCTGCAGGTGACGGCTGGTGCTTGGAAAACCCTGAGATGAAGGGAGGAGGGAGCCATGCTGTAGATCTGTGACACACATACATTTTAAAAGCTCACTTGAAATGTATATTGGCTACGCAGATGCTGGGCCTTGCTGCTGTTCTTCAAGCTGTTCCATTTTTGAAGTTAGCTGGTGCCTGCTTCAACTTCTCCAACTCAATGCCAATTTCAAACCAGCAAGTTTTGTCCTGTGGGTTAACACACTTACTGGTGTGACAATCGAGGTACCTTGCCTTTTTTAATGTCTGCATGAAGAGAGGATTTTAAAGCTCAAGCTTTGTGCGAAGACAAAACTTGAAATTTAACACATTTATTAATTGCCTTTTGTTTTTTTGCCCAAGTACGCTTCTTGCTTCCCACGGGCTGCAGCGCATTTCGACTACTATTGCAAAATCCACATGCCGTCACTTGGACCTTAGCACTGTTCATCCTGCCCTCTATACCTGTAGTCACTCGCCTCTTTCCTCATGACACTTCCTTCTCTCTTGCTCCGTCATCCTCCCTTTTAATTGTTTATCCATCTGCCACTACCCACACCGTAAATTTCATGTTTGTCTTCTTTTCTATTTACCATTGTCTTCATCCCTTGCCTCTATGTTCCTGCTCTTTCTAAATGTCCTCACTACAAATGAAGTGCAAAAATAATATCAAATTGACCTAAAAGCAATAACTGTTAAGACAGCATTCACAACAAAGTGTAGATGGTGTGGAAGGTGTGGGAGGAAAAGAAGTTTGCAGTAGAGAGAGAATTAGAAGACGAGGCAACTATAGATGAGAAGTTCAACTGCAGTGTATAGCAACATGTATCTAGTATGTTGCAGCACAATGTACCAATCGAAGGGTTAAGACTGCCTGGGACCGAGAAGCACATTTCGTGGCTGTTTTATTGAGGAGAGGAACCTAAAATTAAAGTTGATTACTTGTCTCAAGTTAGAGATAAACATCTAATAGACATAACTGAGTGCCTGTGGTGATAAATTTAGTTGCTGCACATTTGGAAAAAGTGGGACTCTGCCACAAACAGGTCCCATCTTGTGTCTAGGCACCACCCCTAATTTTGATCGAAATGGACTGTATGAACCGTTTGTAATACTGTTTGACACTTATAGGATGTGCAGTTCAATTCACCACTACTACCCTCCTTTTCTCTTTGCTTGCATTACTTCCCATAATGTACAATGCTCTGTTGCTAACCAGTTAGGTCTGTGCAATATAAATATCAGCACATACTTGTTTTTACATTCTGAACAGGTACTCCACTTATTTTGCTTTGCAAATCCCACTACCGTTTGAGCTTTTTGTGACTCATCCTCATTTTGTGACAGCATACATATATGCCCCCCCCCATAAATGTATTAATTTTATTAATCCTAGTACATGCTCCATATCACTGATGAAATTCTTTTGAGTCTACTTCTCTGTGTATTTTGGTGCACATTCATGTGCTCATTGGGAGATCCTCCCCCTAAACATCTTCTTGTCCCTTCGACCCATTTGTTTATTATTTGGGCTTATGTTGCTCTTACTAAGAAAAGCCACCTTCCAATAGTGCTTTCTTTTCTGTGTGTCAGAAATGAAGACTAGACACAGGACTCAGTTGGTACCATCTTGTAGACATCTTATGCTTGCAAGCCTGGTGGACAGGTTTGAAGCTCCAGCAATGCCAAATGTCTCAGAAGAAAGCACTAGCAGAGCCAATAGATCCGGCTAGAAAATACAGGCATGAATAAATGCTGTTTCCAGGTGTTAGCACAATAAAGGCACACCTGCCGGTTTTGCAGATATGTTTTCTCGTACTGGCTCAGATGTTGACTCCGACTCTATAGCTTGAACTACTAGCAACCCCCCTACCCCCTAACCTAAGCGTCTAGTTGCGGCCCTGATCAAAAGGGTACAACAATAAACGTGTTGATATAAATATCTCCTTTCTGTTGATCAATGTTCATCTAGAGTAAAACTGAGCAGAAGGAAACGCCACGTTTCTTTTTAGCTTTTGGAACTGAAGCTTTAATTAAATCTGCATTCCTCATTGGCTGCTATCTCTAGAAGCGGGCTTTCGGAGGTCAGAACTCAAATGTAATAAGCAATACCAGTTGAGCGTTATGTCTTTTCTTTATTACATCACAAGCAGGCGGTAATAAGAAAATTAGCAATTGACTTTTTGCAGGGACTGCAGGCTCCTATATATTATAATTTCTTGTTTATCCCAGCAGAACGAGCCATGAGTAGTGATTTTAACAAGCCAGCGCTGCACTTCTCTCTTTTACCACCAGGGAGCAATGTAGTTTAAATTATGAAGAAAAACTGCACTGTACCTGCAATAAAAATGTTCCCAGACCAAAGTGAAGAGATCTGTATCAGGCTCCCACGCATTTATGATTTAGTTCTCCTTGCCCAGCGACTAGCGAGAAAGGATTTTAACAAGCCCGCACTGCTCTTCTTTACCAATAGATTGTAATTGTATTATATTGTAATAGCATTTATATAGTGCTTACTACCCCTGATGAGGCGTCAAAGTGCTTTTCGGCAAGTAGCACGCTACTCCGGAACTCAAAAGAAATTAGTAGAAACTGTGTCATTCCTATGCTTAAAGATTTTGCTGTACAAATGGCAAAAGACTTTGTCATTATCTAGCTCGGCGTCGATAGCACTGTGCTGATCCTATGCTTAAAAGCTTTGCTAGATAAGCAGACATTTGAGGTGAGCAAATCTAGAGTGTCGCTAGTGTTGCAGGATGCTCCTGACTAGAGCTGCTCTCCACCTAAATTTGGGAACTTCCCAGAGTTCTAAAAGGCTCAAAGAGTATGTGTATAATGTATTATTATGACATAGTAACAAATACATACTTCCTAAAGAACAATAAATAGCTAGAAATACACAATCAGATTA
The DNA here is from genome assembly GCF_031143425.1 of Pleurodeles waltl. Lineage (NCBI taxonomy): Eukaryota > Metazoa > Chordata > Amphibia > Caudata > Salamandridae > Pleurodeles > Pleurodeles waltl. Next base: position 448,837,963 of record NC_090446.1, read on the forward strand.
TAAATCATATTTATCAACACAGGCATATGCAGTCCACTGCTGTTTGGATATAGTGATTAAGGAAAGAGACAACTCTTGGGTAGTCTTCTGGAGGCAAGTTATTAATCCGTGGATCTTATATTTGGGGGTAATGAATTCCATAGTTTGGCTGCTTGAACGGAGAAGGATGTACCACCTATTGTCTTTTTCTTGTATGGTGGTGTTCTGCGGCGGGGTGCCAATCTTGAGCAGAGGTTTCTTTGTTGAATGTATTTGGTTATTTTGTTTCTGATAAAAAGCGTTCCTGTTCCATGTACAGCTTCTTGGGTGATACAAAGCAGCTTGAAGGTGGATCTTCTGGCAACGGGTAACCAGTGTATTGCTCTCAAGGCAAGAGAGATTTGGGCTTGTGGCTTTATATGCGATAGTAGCCTGGCAGCAGAGTTCTGAATACGTTGTAGTTTTTTCATAATAGATAGAGATGATCCATGGTAGAGCCCATTGGCATAATCCAGTTTGGATAGTACAAGAGAGATAACAGTCTGTACCTTGTGTGGTAATCCGAGGTGGGGGAAGATGCATTGCAGAGTCTTCAAGATGATGAAGCTTGATCGTGCTAATTTGTCTACTCGGGCTTTCGTTGTTAACTTTGAGTTAATCGTAATTCCAAGGTTTTTAACTTCTTTGGATACTTGAGGAGGTAGTCCGAGATCGTCAGGCCAGGCGCACAGTGGGTCATAATTTTTCCAGTCACCACAGGTGAGTATTTCCGTTTCTGAAGCATTTAGTTTGAGATGGCTCCAAGTCATCCACTGATCAATGGCTCGGAGGAAACTGAATATTTGTGAGTTTTCAATGTCTTTGGGGCATTCCAATTTAAGTAATATTTGTGTGTCATCTGCATACTTGTAGCATGTGAGATGAAAATCATTGATCAATTCTGGTAATGACATCATGTAGATGTTAATATGCAAGGTGAGGTGATTGATCCTTGGGGGACGCCTGCTTTTGTGAGGTAGGGTTTGGACGAAAAGGGGGGTGGGAAATAGATAATATTAGTTTTATTTTGAAGGTAGGATGTAATCCAATCGAGAGCAGTCTCTTCTATAACAGCTTTGTGGAGTCTTTGAATTAGGGTGTCATGGTCAACAGTATCAAAGGCAGTCAAGAGGTCCAAAAGAAGTAGTGCAACAACTTGTAGGAGGCTGGCCTGGCTTGTAGTGGGTACCAGAGGTACTTACACCTTGTGCCATGTCCAGTTATCCCTTATTAGTGTAGAAAAGGTGTTTCTAGCAACTTAGGCTGATAGAAGGTAGCTATGGCAAAGCAGCTTAGGCTGAACTAGGAGACATGTAAAGCTCCTACTATACCACTGGTGTCATAGGCACAATATCATAAGAAAACACAATACACAGATATACTAAAAATAAAGGTACTTTATTTTTATGACAATATGCTAAAAGTATCTCAGTGAGTACCCTCAGTATGAGGATGAGAAATATACACAAGATATATGTACACAATACCAAAATTATGCAGTAATAGCAAAAGGAAGTAATGCAAGCAGTGTAAAGTTACAATAGATGGCAATAGGAGCACATAGGTATAGGGGCAACACAAAACATATACTCCAAAAGTGGAATGCGAACCACGAATGGACCCCAAACCTATGTGAGCTTGTAGAGGGTCGCTGGGACTGTAAGAAACCAGTGAGGGTTAGAAAAATAGCCCACCCCAAGACCCTGTAAGGTAGGTGTAAAGTGCACCTACAACCCCCAGAGAGCACAGAAGTCGTGATGGGGGATTCTGCAAGGAAAACCAACACCAGCAATGCAACAACAATGGATTTCCGGACCTGAGTACCTGTAAGACAAGGGGACCAAGCCCAAGAGTCGCAACAGTGTCGAGAGTGGGCAGGAGCCCAGGAAATGCCAGCTGAGGGTGCAAGGAAGCTGCCACTGGATGGAAGAAGCTTGGTGTTTTGCAAGAACAAAGAGGATGAGGAGACGGAGGGGGCGCCCAGCAAGTCAGGGAGCCCTCACAGAAGCAGGCAGCACCCGCAGAAGTACCGGATCAGGCACTTAGAAGAGGAGTGAACCGGAGTCCACCCGAAGTCAGAAAAGGGAGTCCCACGACGCCAGAGGACAACTCAGAAGGTTGTGCACTGCAGGTTAGAGTGTCGGGAACCCAGGCTTGGCTGTGCACGAAGGAAATCCTGGAAGAGTGCACAGGAGCCGGAGCAGCTGCAAATCACGCGGTACCCAGCAATGCAGTCTAGCGTGGGGAGGCAAGGACTTACCTCCACCAAACTTGGACTGAAGAGTCACTGGACTGTGGGAGTCACTTGGACAGAGTTGCAGAGTTCCAGGGGCCACGCTCGTCGTGCTGAGAGGGGACCCAGAGGACCGGTGATGCAGTCTTTTGTTGCCTGCGGTTGCAGGGGGAAGATTCCGCTGACCCACGGGAGATTTCTTCAGAGCTCCTGGTGCAGAAAGGAGGCAGGCTACCCCCAGAGCATGCACCACCAGGAAACAGTCGAGAAAGCCGGCAGGATGAGCGATACAAGGTTGCTAGTAGTCGTCTTTCCTACTTTGTTGCGGTTTTGCAGGCATCCTGAGCAGTCAGCGGTCGATCCTTTAGCAGAAGGTGAAGAGGGAGATGCAGAGGAACTCTGGTGAGCTCTTGCATTCGGTATCTGAAGAATCCCCCAAAGCAGAGACCCTAAATAGCCAGAAAAGGAGGTTTGGCTACCTAGGAAGGAGGATTGGCTACTAAGAGAGGTAAGAGCCTATCAGAAGGAGTCTCCGACATCACCTGCTGGCACTGGCCACTCAGAGCAGTCCAGTGTGCCAGCAACACCTCTGTTTCCAAGATGGCAGAAGTCTGGGGCACACTGGAGGAGCTCTGGGCACCTCCCCTGGGAGGTGCAGGTCAGGGGAGTGGTCACTTCCCTTTCCTTTGTCCAGTTTCGCGCCAGAGCAGGGCTGGGGGATCCCTAAACCGGTGTAGACTGGCTTATGCAGAGATGGGTAGCATCTGTGCCCATCAAAGCATTTCCAGAGGCTGGGGGAGGCTACTCCTCCCCAGCCATCACACCTATTTCCAAAGGGAGAGGGTGTCACACCCTCTCTCAGAGGAAATCCTTTGTTCTGCCTTCCTGGGCCAGGGCTGCCTGGACCCCAGGAGGGCAGAAACCTGTCTGAGGGGTTGGCAGCAGTTGCAGTCGAGACCCCGGAAAGGCAGTTTGGCAGTACCCTGGTTCTGTGCTAGAGACCCAGGGGATCATGGAATTGTTTCCCCAATGCCAGAATGCCAGAATGCCAGAATGGCATTGGGGTGACAATTCCATGATCTTAGACATGTTACATGGCCATGTTCGGAGTTATCATTGTGACGCTATACATAGGTAGTGACCTATGTATAGTGCACATGTGTAATGGTGTCTCCGCACTCACAAAGTACGGGGAATTTGCCCTGAACAATGTGGGGGCACCTTGGCTAGTGCCAGGGTGCCCACACACTAAGTAACTTTGCACCCAATCTTCACCAGGTGAAGGTTAGACATACAGGTAACTTATAAGTTACTTAAGTGCAGTGGTAAATGGCTGTGAAATAATGTGGACGTTATTTCACTCAGGCTGCACTGGCAGGCCTGTGTAAGAATTGTCAGATCTCCCTATGGGTGGCAAAAGAAATGCTGCAGCCCATAGGGATCTCCTGGAACCCCAATACCCTGGGTACCTCAGTACCATATACTAGGGTATGATATGGGTGTACCAGTATGCCAATGTGAATTGGTGAAATTGGTCACTAGCCTGTTAATGACAATTTGGAAAGCAGAGAGAGCATTACCACTGAGATTCTGGTTAGCAGAGCCTCAGTGAGACAGTCATCACACAGGGAACACATATAGGGAACATACTTATGAGCACTGGGGCCCTGCCTGGCAGGGTCCCAGTGACACATAGACTAAAACAACATATATACAGTGAAATATGGGGGTAACATGCCAGGCAAGATGGTACTTTCCTACACAACTCCATTGCGGTCGGCTGCGTTTTTAAGATCATCCCAGATTGCTATGAGTGCCGATTCAGTGCCTCTTCCTGGGTGGAATCTAGTTTGGTAGTCTGAAAGTATGGAATTGTTTTCAATGAATTGCGACATCTGGATGAATGCTGCTCTTTCTACCAGTTTGCCCAGGAAAGGTCAATTTGTGATTGGTCTGTAGTTGCTGGGGTCCTGTGGGTCTAGGTTTGTTTTCTTTAATAACTGACATATGTATGCCTTTTTCAGGTCTTCAGGAAAAGTTCCTTTAGTTAAAGAGTTATTGATGATTCTTCTTACAGGTGTGGCAGCAGAAGTAGATAAAAGAATGTTCTTGAATATGTGTGGTGGACAAGGCTCAGAAGGGCAACCGGAAGACCTGCTTGCTTTGACCAAATCCATAAATTCACTGTGTGATATTTGTTTGAAGGAGTGCAGAGGCTGGGTTGGTTTATTCTTGGAGAGGATTTTAGGAAAGTAGTTAGTGCTGATGGTTTTCTTTTGTTTTAAATAGGAGTCCAATGAGTCTGCTTTGGTTGTGTAATGAGTTACCAGTTTGTTTGTGAAGTCTTAAGTAGTGGTCTGACTTCCTTCCATGCATTTAGGTTTTTGAAATTCATTGAGAATTTTATAAAATTCTTTGGTTGCAGATTTAGCATTTAGAATTCTGTCTGAGTAGTACCTTTTTTTTAAAAACTTTGTTTGATTGATGATTTGTCACATTCATTAAAATATGACAGGCATTCAAAAATGAATTTAAGAAATGTTGAAAGAAACCAACACAAACACCTAAGCAGAATTAATCAAATTCATGGGAACATAGTTCCAATTATGAATGAAAATTGCACTCTACCTACAATTTAAAGGTTCCCAGATCAAAGTGAAGCATCTTGTATTAGTCCAAGAGAAATTAAAATTGTCGTAATTCAAAAGCGAGACTGGTTCAGAAGATTTTTTTCAAGTGTCACTGTTTTTGGAATTATGAAAATGAAGAAAATCAAAAGTAAGAACAAGCCTTTCGGTGAATTCTATGAAAAAGGTAGTTATTTCACCACGTTCAGTCATTCTGACCCCACAAATGCATGATCTTAAAACATACATAACGAGTAGCCTATGGTGATTCCAATCTCGTTTGAGTTTGAAGTAGAGAGCTATACTGTTACAGAACAGAAACCACTAAGCTATTTAACTCGGGTTGCGGCCTCTTCAACTTGGATTTCCCCAGTTGAAGCATCAGACAGACTATGCCCCCGGCTTCAAGGACATAACAGTTTCTACAGACTTCACTGCAAGCAGTTTTATCTATGACCCGGGCAAAACACAGCAACATATACCCATAAGACCCTGTGAGATACATCGATCCGGGTTCGAAGAGCACAGCTCAGAAGCATGCTCCGGGATAAGGTACCAACCAAATCTGAGAACTTTCAGGGCTAAACCGAATACAGACTAGCCCCTTGAAAAAAGCTTGGCCCCATCAAGAGTAGGTTGATATCTAGTGATTATCAGACTCAAATCAGATTGTCTGAATGCATCCTCTAAGAAAGGGGCCAGATTTTCCTAAAACTGCCTCACTGAGGACATAGGTGATGAAAAGTGATGCCAATCATTTATAAAGCAGATAAATCATGCGATACCAGTGTAATTACCACAGATACTGTCAGCTCTTTGTTAGTGTAGTGGTCAGTATCACGTTGGCTCGGATTGGGTTGTAGGGCATTTGGCCGGTGCCTGATGACTGAGGCCAACAGTGGGACGTTTTTAGGTCTCGCCTAGGGAGGGGATGCAATGTCTCTTCGAGACATTCTGGGTTCAGTCTGTGGACTTTAATCAAGCCTTTCTGTTCTGAGGTGTCGTTTCTAGTGCCCTTGGTAAATTCTTGCTTTTTTGGACCTACCTTTTGATGTTTGGTTTCCTACCCTGGACATTACCCCTGTTACATGTCCTCTTCAACCATTATTTATGGGTTTTTGTTGCACTATTTGTTTTCTTATAGATTACCTCGTGTTTGATTAGTGTTATTTTTTTCCTTCTGTCTAACATGATTTTGTGATGGCATTTCGTTTCTGAGGCTTGGTGTGTTTGATTTATTTATGGACTGTTGTTTTTCACTTTCCCACTAAAACATGCTTTTGTGATGCAGCACTGCTAAGTTTCCCAGGTCTGTGTGTGATGTGTTGCTCCATTCCAGTTTTCTTCTTGGAATTCTGGAACTTGCACTCTTGTTTTTCCATTATAAAACAGGACTAAAAAACTCAGAATGTTTATAAAAAACCTTAAGTGGTGTAGCACATCACACACGGACCTGGGAAACTTGGCAGGACTGGTGATGGCATTTTGTTTTTGAGGCTTGGCTTGTTCGATTGGCTGCTGGACTGTTAAGGTGCTGCCTCTGTTACTCCTGATGGCAATCAGACCAACATCTGCTGAGTCAGCATAAGACTCATTGCTCACGCTAGCCGCCAGCTACTGTTGCTCAGGTGAACAGATATCGACTTAAATAGCTGGAAGAGGCGGGCTACCTATGTCCAATAGAAAGGCTTTCACCCAAATCTACTTCTTTGCTGAAGACTGCAAAAACATGTCTGAAGTTGAGCCCTGAGGTTCCATAGCACCTTTTCAAGTAGGTCTCTCCTCTTCCCCATGACTGTGCTTATGGTTAGAAAAAACCCAAAGTTAAATGACAACAAACTTTAAAACAACAGGAGTATTACATATGGCCCAAAGTTGAGCAGGCTAGCTCACAAACCAGCTAGGAAAGCTAACCAAAGAGCTTCTAACCTGGCCAGACAAGCACTCCGACAAAACGAAGAGAGGAGCAATGGCAGGAAGATGGTTTATTAAAATAGCATGATGCTTATGGAAGCTGTTGCCCAGGCACTTGGGGTGGCCTGGCCCAGCCCAGCCTTGAATGGCTGCAGGCGGGTGCGGATGGACCCAACATTGGAGTGGGCTTTGCCCTGCCACGTCACATGCAGCAGTTGTGAAGTGGCACTTTACAGCGCTGGCTGGCAGGCAGTTATTGCTTAAAGTCTCGACCCCACACCAACAGCAAAGGATCCTGGACTATGAAGCACTCTTAGGGAGCTCCTACATTGTGAACTGTGTCCAGCGCAGGAGGAGTTACGTAGCTCTTTTTAGTGCTGGTAGACATGCAGTTGTTGCTTAGAGGCCCAACCCTACACCAAAAGCGAACGATCCTGGAATATGAAGTCCTCTTAGGAATCTCCCATGTTGTGAACTGTGTTCCATTCAGCAGGAGTAAAGTGGAGCTTTATAGCGCAGGCAGTTGTTGCTTGGAGGGGCACCTACACAGCAACAGCAAAGGATCCTGGACTATCAAGTCTCCTTTAGGTAGCTCCCACATCGTGAACTACGCATGCAGTATCATGCATACCCTCCCTTCTCTCTCCTTTGCTTCTTGTTTTAAAAGCTGGATACCCATAGACTCCTTAACAGCAAAGGCTACATAGAGAACATACACAATAAAATGTCTCACTAAGTATAAGGGGAAGTGTAGTTTTACTGCTGCAGTGTTTTTAAAGCCTGGAGGCTCCTCATTTCTAATTATTCATTTGTAATCATGGGTGCCAGTTCACCTAAACACCAGGGGTTGTAGTGAGTGACGTCATGTACTGTTTGCCCCTGCCTTCATGTACATAACTTTCCACCCGTCTCCACGACCCACTCCCACACCACTGATTGCCCCACCACCACTCCCCCCAGATCACTGCTCCCTCTTGACAACCCCCCTCCCACAGCACTACTTGTTCTTCTGTGCAAACGTTCCAGATGTCAAGTAGTGCAAATTCACTATCGCTTCATTGGGGCGCTACTCCTGACTCATTCTTCCTGGCTTTCAGGTTCTATCTCCACTGGTCTTGCTAGCAGAGCTTGCGGTGCAAGCAAACTCTGTATATATGTATTGACCAATCAGAGATGGCGACAAATAAATCTTCCAGTTTTTCGCCATTCAACTGACCCAGCAAGGGCACAGCATTTGTGAATGGCTGCGGGGGAAACAAGGGGAAAGTGACAACATGAGGGGAAAGTGACAACATGAGGGGAAAGTGACAACATGAAAGGCAAGTTTGTTACCAGCAAATAACTTCAGCGGTGGCAGTCCCCAAGTTAAGTAATAGGCAATTAGAATTCATCTAATTGAAATAATAGAGAATGGGGCTCTGCACTAGTGATGGTGATGTGCTGAAGATGTGAATTAATCCATTTAAAAGGGACCTGTCAGCTAAAATTGTTTGTTACACGCGATGCACCCCTGCTGGGAAGGCGACACAATGTAATTAAACCGTCTTGAAACTGTCGTCTCTGCGTACATCACTCGTCCTTTTGTAAGAGCACATTGTGTAGATTAGGCCTCACATCTTCCATGTGGGCCACCTGCATTGTACAAAGGCTCACCACATGGCGTTTTTTTTACTGTTATTGTATTTGCTTTATGCCTCTACACCCGCCACAGGCATTGGCCCCTTAAACATTTCCCCATGTTGTAGGAAAACTCCCAGCCAACCCCGAAACCAAAATTATTTTTCCTCACCACAATCCAGTACTGTTCCCCACAATTTTCTACCCATGGCCTACCAATGTACAATGTCACGAGGTTCACACAATCAACATACACCAAGGGGGCATCAATACCAGACCCTGAACTAAATAAAGAACAAAACTAAGCTGTTCACTTAGCCCAAGTTAACATTGTGTGGATTTTATTTTCCGTTGTGCTTTAGCCACATTTTTACATCATGCAGAAAAAAATCAACACTACACGCGGAGTAGCACATGAGTTGCTACGTAAGGTTGCCACCAAGCCAGAATTCCCCCTACATTATAAGCATTTTCGTGTGAATGCTAATTAAACAGTTTGGAAGTCATCAAAAGCTTATGTTTCCCCTTTAAAAATGTAAACTTAACACAGCAAATAAATAACTTCATGTTTATTAGTTTTAAAACTTTTCCTACAGAGTTATTAAAGCAGACAGTGACAAAACTGCCATGTAGAACAATACAGAAGATGTAGCACCCATGATAATGTGCTGCACAGTTAAACACTCCCGAAGGAGAGACCTATTGGCTACGCCAATGCTTGCTTTTCCTCCTGTAGTTCCATTGTTCAGGGCGGCTCACACTGCTCCTCTGATCGTGAGAGGCTGCAACAACCCCTCCCCAACCTAGCACTACCATCAGGTGGCCCAGTCACATACTGAATTACAATCGCCCATCCTAGGCTGCAACAGCATGTGGTGCGCCTCCTTCGACCCCTTCTTAAGGCATGACAAGGGTCGGATCGCCATAGGAGATGCTGCTTCTGAGCAGCAGAATCAATGCTCCCCTCCCCATGATGAGTGATGAGTAGTATTGAGAAGCTCTGCCCCCCCCCCCCCCCCAAGAGGTGGAGACTCTCCCATTCACAGTGGCCAGTGACGTATCTTGTCTAAGAAAGCAAACCAATGCCTTACCTGCTATTGCAGTTTTTCCACTTAATGGAGAGGCTTTGTCGCTCAGTATGCGCCAACAGCAAAATAATTGCTATACCTCACATTCGTAGGAGTGCAACCTTCTGAATACCTTTGACAAACAGGGGTCCAGCAGAAAGTATTTAGGATTTGTCAGAGAGATCAGGTCTTTCATCATGTACTCCTGTCTTGAAAAACACAATCCAAAATAAAGCCCTTTGTCACAAACAAGTGAAATTGAAAGTGACAATAGCTAAGGCCTCTAGTTTTATGGTCATGACATAACAGTGAGTAACGTGCTCCCTGCTGGGATGTTTCTGTAGGTCATATAGGTTTCTTTCTAGACAGGCACTGCTCAAATATTCTTTCTGAGATTAACAAATGAAGCATGAACTTAATGACAACTGTTACAGTGCAATAAAATCCTGTGGAGTGCACTTTATAACAACTCAAATTGTATGCACCTTTCCTCTTTTTATTCCCTGTTTCGGCAATGCTCTGCTTTTGGGCTCAATTACACCAGTGTCTGCAACTTACTTTATTCTTCCACACCAAACACAACACATAATGTTATCATATTTCCAAAATTATGCACTGGATGTGTGCATGTGGTTGCCAATGGTTGGCACCAGCACTAATTTTGGGGGGCTAAGACTTATTTTTCAATATGAGATTTTGAAAAGAGTAAGTGAGAGAATTGTAGAACAAGAGGAGAGAAGGAAGAACAGAATAAGTAAGCAGTGACAAAGAGATAAATTATATATGAAAGGGAACTGCAAGAGTGAGATAATAATATAGGAAATACAGAGTGGTGGAATGAAGAGGCATGAGGTGAAGCCAAAACTATGGAACCCTGTAAATGAGCAGCCCTGCATTCAGAAAAGTCGACCAAGAGCTCTTAAAAAAACCATTTAAATCCCTGTGTGCACTCCCCTTTTCTAAAACATCATTGGTGAAAGTCTAGTTCTTTTGCATTTTGTCCATGCCCTAGGGTCATTTCTTCGACACAGTGCTATGTCCACCCATGAATGAGCAGGAACCTTTGGGCCTAAAGGCCAAGGCGGACCTCAGGGATATGAAGCGGAGCTATGGGGAAAGGGAGAATCATGGACCCGAGGATGAGTGCTAGGATGCCAATCGCTGAGGTGCAATGTAATAATGAGGTTTTCAGTCCTGACCCATTTTACTGACTCTACAAGCTCTAAAAGACCTTATCTAACATTATGTTCTCCCAGAATTATCCCCCTCAAACTAACGAAACAAAGCTTCACAAGAAGTTGCGATCTACAATTGTGGGCCGCTTTTTTATGGGTGCCTGGCAAATTTTTGGTCCCAATCCGACAATAGTATTATGGAGAGTAGCAAGTCCTGCAGTGGTGAGGATGCTCTATAACAAAATTAGGGTGCCCTCCGATGAATCCGTATGTGCTTTTAAAAACCAGCCACTTCAGTGTTGGGCGACAGGAGAGCACCTTTGGTTTCTTTCACCAACTGTAACTACTAGCAAAGATGTAAAAAATTTGGTTGCTATCAAAAACGTTCCAAATTGGATAGGAGTTTGGGCTAATGCAAATGTGTGTACAGCCAAATGAGGCAAGATGCACCTGGTTTATGTGCAAGGGCAAGAGGAGCTTTGCAAAATTCTTCCCTACATTTTTGATGTGTGGTAGATAAAAGGAAATTGGTGTACCAAATGTTAATTACAAAGAGCAGCCAGATCAAGTTTGCAACTACATGCATGGCCACAAGAGCTACACCATGGAAGAGTAATTTTAAAATGTTGCTGCCCAAATTCTCTTCCACAAAAGAAGATATCCCTGAAAGTCACCTGGTGGACAAGGTCAACCGAGTAGAGGAAAGGCAGGGCAGACTGCATTCATCCATTCGCATGTGATCACTTTACCCACGAGCAGTAGATGAAAGGTATAACAAAGACATATTGTTTGCACAGTATCAAAAGTTAAAGTGAACCAGCTGGGTGTCATGGAGGTGAAAGGGGTAGTCTATAGAAGATAATTTCTGCTGCAGTAAAGAAGGATGTTCTTGTATGCCATTTCCTCGCTTGCCACATTTCTCTTTGTCTGCAAGGTGATCATCAGGTATCAGAAAAGCTCTCCTCACACAATAAATTCCAACACTCATCTACAGCTCAATCAAATTTGGTATTCATAATAGCAACTAGAAGAGGAAGTACACTGATCTCTGCCAAAGATGATGTGCTCTCTAAGAAAGAGGTATGGATTCTGAAGTCTTTTGCAATTACAGAACCTGAGTACTAGGTCACAAACGTCTAATCCACTAGCATCTCTAGAATTCTTAGGGCACACTAAAGATTAGTCAGGCAGGTGGGAGCCATCCACTGGAAGACAAAACAAAAACAAATGGCTTTCTTTTCTTTTTACTGAGCTGTGGACCAAGAAATACTTCTGCTCGGTTGCTTCACTAACAATCATTTGCTTTTCTGGACTCAGAAAAGAGTGCGGTAAGCATCTGCAGCCCTGACTGCTCCCAGGCCTACAGCCGTGCAGTTGTTAGGCCACGCAGTGGAATATTTGGCACATAGGGAGGACATATGCTTATATCTCGGGGCCATTCACCAGTATTGCAGTGCAACCTACAACAAAAGCGTGAGGGGGCAGCAGACCCTGGGGCACAGCAGTCTGTGCAGGTGTCCGAGTTGAAAGTGGGCAGGTGTGTAGCCTATTTCCCACCAATTGTGCCTGGCGTGCCAGTACGCCAGCCACTGCAGCTGTTCCGCAATGCAATATGCCTTAAAATCCAGAGCGCCCAAGCTCCCTCCCAACACCGGCAATTGCAGCTTAGCCAAGCCAATTCTGCGATGTCTGCAGCCCCACACCAACTCCATTAAGAGCGTACTCATCGCATGAAACATTGGTGCTGAGATCACAACCGGCAGGTTCATAAAAAGATACAATAATCTGGGGAGCATGACCATCTTCACCAGTGCTAGCCTTCCAGCCAACAATAGAAGAAGGATGATCAAGAATTTTACGTGGAATCTAAGAGCATTGACCGCTCGCATGACATTACCTTCTAGTAAGTCATGTGGGTCATGGTACACGTGAATTCCTAGATTCCGGAATGTATGCGGGTCTATTGGGATTGTTCCTAATCCGAACTGTAGTGGTGGTCGTTCTGGTTGGGGCGCAAAAAAAATAAGCACAGGCTTTGTCTGCATTAATTTGCAGGCCAGAAAGTCGACTAAACTCATCTGGTGTTTCACCTATGCTCATCAAGTCTAGCCTTAAGTCCTTCAGGTTTAAAATCACATCATCGGCGGTTAGTGAAACAACCTTAATTGTGCTATTCAGTGGGATACCTCAGTCTGCTGCTCCGCATCATAACCTCTGAGCAATGGGCTCTACTGCCAGCACAAATAGCAAGGGCGACAGGGGCAACTCTGGTGCATGCCCCTGGATATTGCGTAAGGAGAGGAAATGAAAGACTCCATTTTTGCTCTTGTGTGGGTTCAGTGTAGAGGAGTTTGATCCACCCAAAATAAGGCGCAGGTATGTCGTATTTGGTCAGGACTGTCAGCATGTATTCCAAGTTAAGTGTATCAAATGCCTGCCAAATATCTAATGAAAGGCATCCGGCGTTGGGGTAATTGACTGGGGCTGCAGCCATCACCTGAAACAAGTAACGGATGTTTAAAGATGTGTTCTGTTTGGGGACAAAGCCACTCTTATCTATGTGCAGGAGGCTGGGTAGCAAGGGAAGCATTACTTAATGTTTTATATTCTTTGTTTGATATAGATAATGGCCTGAAGGATGTGAGCGCGACTGGTGGTTTATCTGGTTTTAGTAGGGACGTGATTAATGTCTGTCAGGAAGTAGGGGGGAGAAAACCGGCACATAACAATGCAGCATAAATGCCCTCATTATAACCCTAGCAGTCCATGGACAGTCAGGGCTGCTGTGGCGGTCTCACGCTGCAGGACTGGTGGTGCAGACTGCCATATTACAACCGTGGCAGTTTGACCACTGCCAAAGCACCGCGTCCCCACCCGTCCCGCTGCTTTACCGCAGTCTGCCGGCTGGAGGTTTCCTCATGCAGCCCAGTGAGAGTCAGATAACCGTTGAGGTCATTCCGACTAGGGACATCCCCAGCATTTTCCTGGCGGTCTCATCACCACAAAATGCTGGTGGTAAGGTATCCCGACGACAGGAACTTGCGTTCCTGTTGCTTTGATATCCCCCAAACACCTCCGCACACACGCACCCACACAATCACACACAGACACACCCCCACTCACAACATTCACCCCCATAGACAAGCATACATACCCATACATATTACACACACACTCACCATCCCCCTCCTCCTCCCTTCAACTACATACATACACAACCCCCACCCCCTCACTCATCTTCACACAACCACACCCTCACCCCAATCGTATCTCAAAGCACTCACACACACCATATACACATCCGTACATGCACACACCTGCACGCACTCACTCACACCCCTACACATTCACCTATGCACTCACCCCCACCCCGTCCACATGCATACGCATACACACACGCATCACCATCACCACATTTCCACACAGGGACACATGCACACACAGACACTCCCCCCCTCCCATATCATGACACGCATGCACATACTCACACACACCCATTCACGCCCCCCACCCCACTCCCCTTGCGGTCAACACTTACCTCATCCAATGAGGTATTCCTCGGTGAAGGGACGGGACCCGGCCCTCCCACAGCTGGCACCGCCACATCAGAAGAAGACTACCACACAGAATTACTGGTTGTAATTCTGTGGGGGGTCTTTTTCTGGCATGGCGGTGTCGGCAGTGGAACCGCGATGAATGCCGCTGGATAGCCGACCACCGGCGGTGCAGATCTACAGTGGCAGCCATAATACGGCGTTCTTCTGGGGGCCACGGCTGCGGCGGTCTTGGCAAAAGACTGCTGCAGTCATAATGAGGGCCAAAGTTTTTCTAGTTGTGGGGCCAGTTTGTCCATATGCCTCGTATAAAACTCAAAAGGCAGACCATGAGAGCCAGGGGACTTATTGCGAGCCATTTCTCTGATAGCCCCTCTGACCTCTCCCACTGTGACTGGGGCCCCTAAGGTTTCACAGAGTGCTGCAGGTATCATTGGTAGTTGGAGCCCATCTATGTAGTTTGTCACTGCATCTAGGGATGTGGGGGCAGAGGCCACATATAGCTCAGTGTAAAATTCATGGAACGCTGTATTTATTTCTAACTGTCGGCATACTCTTCCATGTGAAGGGGAGTCTATTTAAAGGATGGGAGTAGGGACCGGAGGGGGACGAACAAGCCTGGCCAATAACGTGCCCGCCCTGTCTGCCTCTGTATGAGTACGTTGTGAGTAAGCCTTATAGTCCATTACCCTAAGTCTTTCTAAGTGCTCTGCATGTGCAATTCTCTCTGTTTGGAGTGCGGACACGTCTATCTCTTTATGGCCTCTGCTTGTTCCAATTGTGTCATTTTATCTTCTATACGGTTTAAGGCTTTATTCACCTCCCTTCGTACTCCAACTAGGGTGTTTATAGAAGCCCCACGTATAACGTTTAAACGCCTCCCACTCTTGTAATACAGTAAAGGTGCATCCTGCGTTTTCAACAAAATAATTGTCAATGGTTTTGGCCAGGTTGTCACGAAAGGGAGCATCTTCGAGGAAAGAATGTTGCATCCTCCAGGTATGGATAGGGGCAGGTATCCTACAACATGTTATTGTCATCAATAATGGGTTATGAGCATATAATGTTTTAGCAAGATACGTAGTGTGCGTTATATTTGGTAAGACATGATCGGAGCAGAGGAACCTATCCAAGTGGGAGTGAAGTTGATGTGGGTAGGAGTACAAAGACTATTCTTGCTTGCCTATATTGTGTTCATACTATGGATCCACAAGTGACCAACTCCCTACCCATTGTCACAGAGCTGTGGTTTGGCGTACCGCAACAGCAGCTGGTAGAGAGGGATGGACAGTCCAGGGTTATATCTAATACTGTGTTACAACACCCTCCCAGTATCCAGGGATATTGCACCCAGTCTACTAACACATTCAATAAATGTGACCAGTAACTTTCCTGATCTATACTGAGTGCATATATATATTTCCAAGTACTACCGGCTCTCCATCTAGTGTTCCATTCACTAACATACATCTGTCCTGTGAATCTATTCAGGTCATTGTGCACCTCAAAAGGAACCCCAGCTCTTAGCTAGATCGCCACACCTCACGCATAAGCCAAGTTAGATGTATAGAAGAGTTGCCCTCTCCATTACTTCAAGAGTTTAAGGGCCTCAGTGGACATGAGATGTGTTTCCTTTAGATAAACTATCTGTGCTTGCTTTCTGTGTAATTGGGCTAACACCCTGAGGCACTTATGCACTGTGCCCAACCCTGGCACATTCCAGGTGAGGATTTTATATGCTTTTGAAATTGTTGTCATGTCTTTTGTGAGTAAATCTATGGGATATTAATAGTTGCAGATATAGAGCATACAGCATGCAAGACCAGTGGGGTGACTGTGAATGTATAAAAAACGTAAACTAACCAATTCGCTGTCCAGCGCTTAGTCAGCATTTGACCAAACTGAACAGCAAACATAAGCAATATATAGAAACTTCAAAATGTTTGCCTTCACACATTTTGGGGACGTAGAAGCTGGTGGTAACCACCTTGTGCTCCCTTTTGGGTACTTAGAAGTGTGAAGCTGCGGAATCCCCAAGACTGATTAAGGATGATGGGAAAACCATCTAGTATTGACTGCGAATGTATAGTACAGGGAGTGCAGAATTATTAGGCAAATGAGTATTTTGACCACATCATCCTCTTTATGCATGTTGTCTTACTCCAAGCTGTATAGGCTCGAAAGCCTACTACCAATTAAGCATATTAGGTGATGTGCATCTCTGTAATGAGAAGGGGTGTGGTCTAATGACATCAACACCCTATATCAGGTGTGCATAATTATTAGGCAACTTCCTTTCCTTTGGCAAAATGGGTCAAAAGAAGGACTTGACAGGCTCAGAAAAGTCAAAAATAGTGAGATATCTTGCAGAGGGATGCAGCACTCTTAAAATTGCAAAGCTTCTGAAGCGTGATCATCGAACAATCAAGCGTTTCATTCAAAATAGTCAACAGGGTCGCAAGAAGCGTGTGGAAAAACCAAGGCGCAAAATAACTGCCCATGAACTGAGAAAAGTCAAGCGTGCAGCTGCCACGATGCCACTTGCCACCAGTTTGGCCATATTTCAGAGCTGCAACATCACTGGAGTGCCCAAAAGCACAGGTGTGCAATACTCAGAGACATGGCCAAGGTAAGAAAGGCTGAAAGACGACCACCACTGAACAAGACACACAAGCTGAAACGTCAAGACTGGGCCAAGAAATATCTCAAGACTGATTTTTCTAAGGTTTTATGGACTGATGAAATGAGAGTGAGTCTTGATGGGCCAGATGGATGGGCCCGTGGCTGGATTGGTAAAGGGCAGAGAGCTCCAGTCCGACTCAGACGCCAGCAAGGTGGAGGTGGAGTACTGGTTTGGGCTGGTATCATCAAAGATGAGCTTGTGGGGCCTTTTCGGGTTGAGGATGGAGTCAAGCTCAACTCCCAGTCCTACTGCCAGTTCCTGGAAGACACCTTCTTCAAGCAGTGGTACAGGAAGAAGTCTGCATCCTTCAAGAAAAACATGATTTTCATGCAGGACAATGCTCCATCACACGCGTCCAAGTACTCCACAGCGTGGCTGGCAAGAAAGGGTATAAAATAAGGAAATCTAATGACATGGCCTCCTTGTTCACCTGATCTGAACCCCATTGAGAACCTGTGGTCCATCATCAAATGTGAGATTTACAAGGAGGGAAAACAGTACACCTCTCTGAACAGTGTCTGGGAGGCTGTGGTTGCTGCTGCACGCAATGTTGATGGTGAACAGATCAAAACACTGACAGAATCCATGGATGGCAGGCTTTTGAGTGTCCTTGCAAAGAAAGGTGGCTATATTGGTCACTGATTTGTTTTTGTTTTGTTTTTGAATGTCAGAAATGTATATTTGTGAATGTTGAGATGTTATATTGGTTTCACTGGTAATAATAAATAATTGAAATGGGTATATATTTTTTTTTGTTAAGTTGCCTAATAATTATGCACAGTAATAGTCACCTGCACACACAGATATCCCCCTAACATAGCTAAAACTAAAAACAAACTAAAAACTACTTCCAAAGATATTCATCTTTGATATTAATGAGTTTGTTGGGTTCATTGAGAACATGGTTGTTGTTCAATAATAAAATTAATCCTCAAAAATACAACTTGCCTAATAATTCTGCACTCCCTGTATATTGGAGAGGGGAGAGTTTAGGGATTCAATCATGCAGTCGTAGAAGACATGACAGTCACAATCAATGGAACCAACAGAGTAGTTAAACAATTCTAGTCATCGACCTAACTATATCCTCACAATTCTCTCCCCATTTCCCACCCTCGGCACCTAGTATAGTCTAGATGCTGTTATAAATCATGAGCTGTCTGAGGAGTGAAGGAGAGAAAGAGAGCTATACTGGCAGCCGACTGACTCAGTTCCACTGTCTCCTGAGGTACTGGAGCTGTCTGGTATTTTATCCGCTTGGAGCTGGGAGGCAGATCTAATCACCTCGAATTGGCCCGCTAAGGCTCTTGCTGGGGACTGGGGAGAAGGAGTTAAACTGTAGGGTGGCCCTGAGACAAGGCCGTTTTGCCTTTCAGCAGAGTCTCAGAAGGGCATGCTTGTCTGGGAGCATACCAGTGTGATCAGGGATGGTTTGTTCTAGCCACTCCTGTGCTGTAGCTCGTGTGTCAAACAAGTGTGTGCATTGATTATAAAGGATTTTAAGTTTGGCTGAGAACAAGAAGGTATATGATAGGCCAGCTGGTCGAAGCTTGCGTTTCACTTCTTGCCAAGAAGCACGTTGACGTTGCACAGTCGCCATATAATCGGGAAATATGGAGATCTTTGTATTTGCCAGGATTATTGGGGCTTTCTCCGGGGCTGCCCTAAGAAGTGTGTCACGGTCTCTGAAATTCATTATTTTGCCCACTATAGGCCGGGGAGGTGGATAGGTTTTGTGCCAGGAACCCTATATGCAACCTCTCATCCACAAAGAAGTCTAACAGTCCATTTTGGGCCACTGCCATCTTCAGCCAGTTTTAGATACAATGCCTTGCATTGCAGCCTTCTGTTTCTTCCTGCATACCAATTAGTCAGATGTTATTCCTACGAGTGTGGCCTTCCGTGTCTTCATCATGCTCTTGGAGCATCTGTGCTTGCTGGGTGAGCTTAGTCATTGCTTGGCATGTTCCGACTTAGCAGGCAGTAAGACACCTTGTTAGTTTTAACCTTATCGGCTAATTTACGGTGTTCGTCTTTAAGATTGGAAATATCTGTGTTGATGACAAGTCCCTGTTCAATTGCAAGACGTGATACTCCGATCACCTGAAGTATGAGACCTAGTTTGTCTGCTTGACGTCTCTGATCCGTGGGCAGAATACAGTTCTTAGGAGTGCGGGCCAGAGAGCTCTCCGATGGAGATTTAACACGAGCAGGCCCGAGGACCGGGGCAGCTGTTCTTAGTTTAAGTTCATCCCATTCTCTCGGTTATCAAGAGCACAGTCTTTATAGCCGGTAATTTTCTCATACACTGCTCTGTTATTATATGTATAGTGTTGTCTGTGCAGCTCACTTGAAGTTATATCAGCAGGACTTCCTTTATGGATTATAGAACTGCTGGTGGCCACTTTTTCTATTTAGAGGTATGGGCTACGATGCACAGGGAGCAGTAGATTGTGCCCGCTCTCCACCCGCGGGCCACAGTAGGTGCTATCCAGGCAGGAGGTATTGCACCGCAGAGCACCAGGCTGGGCAGCTCTGGTCGATGGGACCTGGAATTTACTCCAATGGTGTAGACAAGGGCTACATGCTATCACTTTACGGGTCATACAAATCAGTCAGCAGGAAATAGGGGGCTTGAAGCAGGAGGCCTTACCTCAATTCGCAGGAGGCGCACCTGGCGAAGGAGGCCAGCCAGGCGAGGGGGACTATATCTGATCCAAAGGGGGCAAGGAGCAGACCCCAGGCCCTGCAAGATCCCAAGGGCCGCCTGCTCCCACTCACCTCCACTCCTGTAACTGCTGCCCGGTCCCACCAGATCAGCCTCCACAACACAGCAGGATCCCAAGCGCAGCAGCAAGCAGAGATGACCAGGGCACACTGTCCAGCCCTAAGGAGGTGCCACACACCACTATCTGGCGGTCCCACAGAACTCACTCACGCAGGAGTTGCACTCAGTGAGGGAGGTGGTGCTCACGGGAGGCATGGAGTGGGGGTCCCACAAAGCTTGAGGGGGGCCACCCGCTCCACCTGGCCCCCCCACGCCATCAGCCAACCCTGGATCCCTGCCAAACCAGTCCACCCACCACGCCGGCACACAGGCGGCGAGGCTGCAGCTCTGTCTCAGCCTCAATCCCTCCGCACAGGGTGTCAGGCAATCAGTGTTGCTATGCCGGTCAGACGTCACTCCAGTGCTGGAAGGGACAGGGCGAGGTCCACGCTGCAGAGGGGTATAGTCCGCCAACAGCCCTACAAACACTGCCACCAGTAACAACACACTCAGGTCTTTCCCAGCAACTGGGCAGCCGGCGCCTGCCCCACCGATCTCTACAGGTCCCTGCTTCGAGTAGTTCAGACACAGCGGGACGTTCAGTCCGACCGACCAGGGGAAGCCTCTGCATTGGACGCTAATGCTCCACTCCGCGCGCAGCCCAATCCACCACACGTTAATGTGTCTTTCCCAGTCGCTCCGCACCATTTAGATGGCCACCCGCCGCCTCATCAATTCTATCGGGGCAGCAAGCAATTGTAGAGCCACCATCACCCTTTCAGGGATGACTGTCTCCCACATGTAGTGGAATAATGCTGATTATTGGTGCAGGGCCCGGGAGCCACTTATGCATGAGTCCACTATCTTGCGCGGCTAGCCACCCCCACCCCCCAAACAGATGGCATCTGTCGAAGTAAAGTTTCTGACAGAGAGCTGGCTTTCCCATTGTGATTTCAACAGAGGAAACTGAAAGCTACCTCAACTGAAGGCCCATACACATTTCTATGAAGTATAAAGCTGGTTTGAGAACAGACCCTAACCTTTTACCAAACAAAGTCTGTTACAATTACATCATCATGAAATTTGACTTCCAGTATTTATTTATTTTTAACTTTCTTAAGTGCTCGCCATGATTGAAATGTCTGGAGAACCTCAGTTTTCATTTGGACGGAACCAAAGCATTCTGTTAATCTACCAAACTGTGGTAATTGAAGGGTCTATACTCCACCAAACAAACAGCAAAAGACGTTATACTGTGTTGAAGCCAAAGCTGTCTCCATACCTTTTTAAACGCAAGTCCCCATTGGTATAATTTTCAGGGCAAAAACTGGATGTTAGTTCCCTTCCCATTCCATTATTGCTAGAATGCAAAGTGTACAGGTCACCTCTGATACCCCAGAAATTGTAATGATTTGAATGAAAGAGGTTGGGCAACAGGAATAAGAAAAGGTTATTCACTATAGTAATTACTGCAAACTTAAGTCATCAAAATCCTCAACTTTGTTACAGTAATACAATGTACCACACATATAGACTAAAAATAGAACTGGATTAAGAAGAGGTAGAAGAGCATGGGGAGACTGATTCCATCCACTCCCAAGCTCTATCGCTTTCACAATGTTTAGGTTCGCTAACGTGAAATTCAGTACACTCCAATCCTGTGAGCCCTAAGACATACCATTCTCAGCACAGAAAAGGTTCAAGGACAAAGGCTATAGCTGTTTGTTTTCCAGGATAGATTTCATCTCCTAATTCATATGCTGAGGATAATTCACCACTGCCATGACAAGATGTGTTGCAGGCTTACAAATCCAAGGAAACCCAATGTAGGTACAAAAACATTTACATTTAAAAATAGTTATTGAGTTCAAGCATCTGCCACAGATACATATTCTTAAAATGGTTACCTGCCGGTGGTAAGTACCTGAGGCCTCACAGGGCAATTGCACAACGCCACTACCACCTTTATGCAGGCACTGTCTCCACAATGTTTCACCCATGTTCATTGAGCATACAACCTTATCAGCTAGGCATCACCTAGTTCCACAAACCGTCAACTTAATTTACAAACCATTCTTAACCTGGGCAGCGTAGAAACACTCACTGTAATCCTTTCATCCACAGGGACACTCCTCGCAACAATCCGACATAAAGGCCCTAATGTCCGACTACTTTTTATGTAGGCTCCTACTTCGTTTTAGATAATGGAGGTTGGCATCTTGCCAATTTGAGACAATGGAAGTCGCCATCATTTTCATTTATACAGAATCATTGTCAAGTCTGCCATTTTGGCGCAGATCTCTGACCTTAACTTTCTAAGAACTGTTAAAGCGTCAAATCCTGTATGGAGCAAGCATCTACTTATCACAGTGTAAAGGTCAAATAAAACCGAGTACAGACAAAGACAAAATAGGGTAGTCTGAATCCATGTCCTCTCACCTTATAAGTTCATAAGGAAACATCTGGAAAGCACACCTTGATGCACATAGACAATGTCAAACATTTCAAAACATATGTCAGAAATTACAGTCTCTGATAAGATTTAGCATATCAGGACTGATACTTGACCCCTTGGCAAGAGAGGTCCTTCACCCAGATTATCGCACAAGAGTCTGCTAGAAGCAGTCTCACCCTCTGTCAGCACACTTTGAAGATGTTACATCTCACCTAAAGCAGATAAAGCTGAGTCCCAGAGGAAGCCTGCTACCGCAGCCTGAGTTTGCCCTTCGCGGGGAATACAGTCTTCACATCTCCACTGGCAAAGATAGGTTTTGCTGTCAACCATGTATGCAGTTTTCCTAAGAAACTTTAAACTGCAAGATGCTCTACTTTCCATGCGCTCTTATTTTAGCACATAGAAATAGGTGCTACAAGACATTATAACCATTTAAGAAACATTATTTTTATCCTCTTTATTCACGACGTGCCATCTTGCTGTTTTCATAATATTCTGAGTAGCTGTTTTTGACATACTGAGGAACAGGTTATTCCTGTAGTAATAAATACTTTTACTTAAAATTGTTCCTTCAGATGGGGGGGTGGGAGGATGGAGTGTGTGTGTGTGTGTGTGTAAAAGAAATAACTCTACTACAGCAAGGCACTGAACAGTGTTCTGCAGGGCTACAACAATCTCACATTCATCCATATGTGGGAAAGTAAACCCTATAGAACTAAGCTAAAGTTGTAGTTTATGCATGTTGGCGTCAAACGTGGGACCCGTATTTTATGGTTACATCTTGAATAGTTCTTCACTATTATCACACATGTGAACCATTATTACGTCATTGCGGAGACATCCATAGTAATCATGGATACCTCCTACTTGACATAAGGGAGCACCTATTTCTGAAGGTTTTTCAAGCCAGACTCATAAAAGGTTATTCCCCATTCTGTAGGTTTTTGAGTTCTTTGATTCCAATTTTCAAGTGAATCTGTTCACTGTGGTGCCATCTACTGTGATAGGGGCCAATTATAAGTAAGCAGCCACTCAGCATCTCAAAGCTCGAAGTGTCCTCAATTGGGGGTAGGGACAGTTACTTTTGTAACAGCTGCACATGCAGGTATACCTTTGAGACATTTTAATCATGGGTGGAGTTCGAGCCTACTGATGTTGCCTTAGGGCAGTTTCGTACCTATAAAGTGGTGGACCCACCAACACACTACAAAGCTTACCAAGATTTGGAAATCCCTTTAACTGATCAGGAAAATCAGAATTGGCTTGCTAGTCAATTACCACATGCGCAAATATGTCTGTTTGGGACCCCTGAGTAATGAAGGGGCTACGTGGTCAGTCTTGGCTGGCTACATCCCAGTTCCTCGTCCTGACAACTTTACAGCCCCTGCAGTGACAAGGGTTTAAATTATATAGTTACCTTATACAGGAGACTTGTATAGTTTGTACAATGTACATTGAGCTCCAGACCTGCTCTTGAGTTGGGACCTGCCCCTCCCACACAAATATAAACAATTAGTCTACAGACTAATAACGCCATCATGGGCAGAGTGCCCACAAAGCATGACAAAACAGCTTTCTGGAATGTTTGCAAACCCAACCAGCTGGAAACAGGGTACCTATACACTACATCCCAAGACAAACACAGAATACGGACTATGTGCCTTCCAGTTGGGATGTTGAGACCTGTAAAACAGCAACTTTGTATGCATTTACACTAACAGGCATGGCACGTCTTCACTGGCAGTACTCACTGATGTACATAGGTACAGAATGAGCTCTGGACTTTAGAATGAAGGTAACTGGGAATGTCCATACAGTGTCCTACATTATCCGAAGCAATTTTAAGGGAGAGGCTTTGGTTCTCGCTATATGTTAGAGACTGGAAGCAGTTCCAGTTCAAGTCTGTGAATGGGAACTACCAAAAATAATCGCAGAAGTTTATAACTTGGGTACTCAACCCATTAAACCACATTTAAAACCTAAAAATTACATTGAGGGTCCCGTAAAAGAGAAATCTGTAACAGAAGGGAAAAAGAAACAGAGGAAGACAGAAAAAAGACGGACTGGACCACCCACATTACAGGAATCCGGTAGGAGTGGTTACAACTTAAAAGACTGAAAAAAATAAAAAACCTGAATGGTATAAGTATTCTGATGTTTTTTCAGGACACTGAAGGAAAGGGAACGGAGGAGCCGGTCTGAGTACTGAAGAAAGGAGGAGTGCAGTAGGAAAAGTGAAGCAGGACGCAAGACTGACGTCAGCACAAAGAGGGAAGAGAAAGGACTGGACTCTTAAACCCCAGTAAGGAAGAAGAAAATAGCAAGATTTGGTAGGAAACATGCTGCAACAGCTGCGGGTCCTCCTGCGATGCAGGAAGTGGGAAACAGAGCTTCTAGACAGCGCAGCAGAGTCAGGATAGTGTATCAGAGGCTTTAGAGGTTTCTGGGTGAGAATGTAAATGATGATTTATACAAATTGAGACTCCAGACCAACATTTAAATCCTTCTGAGAGGTTGCATAGTTTAAACATACAAATACAATTTGAGAGGAATATACCATATATTACCAAAGCAGTCTTTTGGTCACAATTATCTGATGATTATGACATCCGCCAAGAGGACAAAGGTTGGCCTCCAGTACTTATTAGGGAAGCAGCCCGCGTGGAGGAAGTTCACGCGGGGTGCTTCCCTAATAAGGAGGAAGTCAAAAGCGTAGCCACCTATCCCACCTGTCCCACAGACCCTGAAGCGATCAGGGAAACTTACACCAGTGAATGGGCTGTGAGACAGGCTCCAGCCTTATACAGAAATCAAGTGGGATAGGACAAACACCCCAGTCAACATCATTCCCCTACGAAGCGAACCTCAACCACAAGTACAATCCCCTTTGAAGTCAGAAGCAGACTGTGGTATAAAAGCAATATTGGATCAGCTGCAGTACCAGGGCATAATAGCGCCTCAGCTTTCACCAATGAACACACCCCTTTTTCCTGTCTCTAAATCAAATGGCTATAAAATAGTTTTAGACTACAGGAATCTAAATTTGCATATGAAAACCTAAGGTACAAAATGTGTAAAGCACCAGTATAATGACCAACCTGGTGCACAAAACATACAAAACAACCCTGGATAGTGCCAATGGATTTTTTAGGCAAACTATAGTACCTGAAAGTGAGTATCTAACTGCTTCCAGTTTTGACGGGGTCCAGTTCTCACATCAACGCTTGGCCATGGGCTATAACAACAGTCCTGGCTCATTTTCAGCTCTTATTATAGAGATCTTACCACCACATCCCAAAGTATTGTCATATTTGATGATATCTATTTTACTAATGATGATCTAGGTCTACATCTAACTAGGGCAGATCGAGTAGTAACCATATTAACATCACATGGTTGTAAAACAAATTTTAAGAAATCGAAGATTACCTAAGTGACAGTGACCTTCTTAGGATACGAGCTATCCACCGTGGCAAGGGTCTAAATCAGGACTTCGTTCAAAAGTGTGATATCTTGCAACCTCCTGACACACTGAAAAAGATGCAATCTCTGTAGGGATCTTGTATGATCCGATTTCTCTGATGTTTTCTTCTGTAGTGAATCCTAGTTTGTGTTAATGGGGTAACAGGAGTTAGCTTAGCCTCTGGCTTGCAGACTCGTGCACCCGTCACCTAGTGACTTTTAACCTACTTAGCTTGCTCTGCCTTAGCCCATTTAATTATTTAATTCTTCTAAGATGGCTGCCTTGTTTATAGTTAGGCCACTTGTTATGAGTTACATTATCAGTGTCACCGCACTAAGGGGTCAAGATCAAGCACCAAAGACAAACAAACAGTAGGTGTTCACACTTGGGGATTTTCCCTCTCTATACTTTTGAGGGATTGTTTATATTAATTGCCGTCCCAAGCATGTCTGTTATCTATTGTTTGGGAACACACCTACGTCAGGGGTCCTTGTAGATCTGTATAAATACATCGCACTTTAGACAGATAATCAGAGGGATTCCGACCAGAGGGCATCGCCACCATCGCTGATATCGATGCTGCACATCATCTTGACCCAGTCTTTGTGTCCCTGCGGAGTCTGAGATAGAGACCTCATTCCAGGGTAACGAGGGTTGGGGGCTCCTCTCAAGGACATGGCATTGGCAGATTATGTTTAGCAAACCCAGCTCTCCTTTAGGTAGGAGATTAGGCCTATCACATTAGGATATCAGGGCATATTACATCTCGTATGTCTTTCTTATGCATTGCAAGATGGTGGGGGTCTTTGTAATAATGACTCTCGTCTTCACAATTCTGTTCCTTGCATTATTCATTATCCTAATCATTGCAGCCCATGCAACTTATCGCAAATTGCAGTTATGTTAAATAAAAGCTATTGAAACTTTACTGCATCTTTATCATTACCTGTGTTTGTATGAGATACGATATTTCTGTGAGAAAGGGGTAATCTCCGTTTAACAACGACACTCCATTTGATGTGTTATTATCTAGTCCATGCGTAAAGGCTGCCACAAATCACCTTTTACTATTGTGTTTCTGATGAGGTGCTGCTAGTGAGCCGGTAAGGTTCGGATAACAGTTGCGATTTGTTGTAGGATAGGCATGGTCGCCTACAAACAAAAGTACTGTCATCCTTTAACCAGCAGTCTTGCCCACAGCAAGAGTCCAAACTACGACACTGCTAAACAATGGATATCTTGCGTGCTCTACAAGAAGACAGGCTTGAGACTAAACATTTACAGACTAAGGATAATAAAAACAACCTTGTTATAAGAGCCATACCCAGCCACTATGATTATACTTATGTGACCTGTAACTCACGACAGATCGTTTCTATTGCATACAAGCCTCACTTGTATTCCTTAGCTGAAGTACGTTTTGCTTCCATTGACAATATGCTTACAGCTTTGCAAACATTTATTTTAAAGGAATGCCCTTTGGAGCTGGGAAACAGTTGTTTCTCCCGTACTGGCACTAGATAAGGCCACTAAGGCAAGCATTCTTAATGCTCGAGCCCTACATCTGAGATGGATACAGTGAGCCTCTTCTTTAAGTGCAATGGATGCAAAGTTTCAGTTTGATCCTATTCTTCGTACCCAGCGGTTTCTCCAATATGAACCACATATTGCTCCAACTCCAACCACATTACCAATTGAGTCTTACCAGAGCATATTCTATAGGTGTGGCTCTGCCCAACTTGTGCTCAAAACAAAATTTAAGTATTTTGCAACTTGTGGGCAGTCCAAGGTATAGTGAAGGATGGTGAATTCAATCCACAATACACCCACACTAAAACCTTAGGTGAAAGCATTGCATAGCATTGCGACTTACATGCCGCGTTACTTGAGCTCCAAACAACACACTTATTGTGTCCAACACATCCTTTTGTGTGCAGGTTACAATGTCAACTTGGTGGTTGAATGGATTCAAAGAGAAAACCTATAAAGAATTAACAGCTGTGTGGGAAGGTAGCTGTCTTACAAGAAAAACTTTAATTGTCCATGTGAAACACATTTTGGGCAATCAGCATGATGGCATTCTCGCCTAGTGGCAAAGACTGCAATTCAGACTGTTAGACTAGCAGTCCTAACCAGATCTCAAACTAAGAGTGACACAGATATCTTAACAGCCAAAAGCACAACGAAGCAAGGTGGGAAACCTCCTCGAGGCTTTCCTCCCAAATACTCCTACATCCTTAATTCAGACAACATTCCTGTATTCACAATATCAGGAATGGAAACAGAGTAATACCTAATAATCTGTCCAGAACAGATGTAATCAAAGAAGCCCATGAGGGACTGGCATCTGCTTATGCAGGGATTAATGCACCCGTAGCAATACAACAGCAACACTTCTGGTGGCCTAGTTTATATAAACAGACTAACGATTATGTTTGCCAATTTAACATTTGTCAGCAGATTAAAACCTCCACTGTCAGACAACCAGTGCCAACTATCCCCTTATATGTTGTTATTGTCAACACCAGAGCAGTACGTGCTCTATTGGCGACAAAAATGCAAAAACCCAGCACTCTCAAAACAAAGTAATTTATGCATTGTGCTGATATGTTGTGGTTTAATCTTTTGCATTGCAGAGTTCAATCCTGAAAACATATTTTTAATATGCTTACAAATATTGTTCCTTTGCAATGTATTGCTGCAGGTTTTCAGAGTGTGTTAGGGTGTGGCCCCTTTCCAGGGCCTTCCAGAGACTTTCCCTGCAACATGCCTGGGCGTGGTTCTGGGCTGGGCCAAGACTCTATAAAAGAGAGCCAGCCCAACTCCCAGTGCTCACTATTCAGAGGTCCCAGTGCAGAGCAGCAGCTTCTTCCTGAGCTCCTGTCCCGACGGCTTATTTGGATCTTCCAGTCTTCTGCCCTAATCCTTCATTGGTGATCATTGTTCCAGGCGGTAAGACGGTGGTTGGACTGTCCCGACACCGTTATTTAAAATTTTCATATTCTTGGTTTCAATTCTTAAATGAGTAACAGATTACTTGCGCGCTACCATTTCTTGAAATGTATATGGTAGTTTACAAATAGGCAAGACGCGCGATTTATTTCATAAAGGTTTGACTTTGTTATTCATTGCGCGCTACCATTTCTTGACATTTACATGGTGGCTTAAGAATCGGCAAGACGCGCAATTCGTTTTATGGTGTTTAAACATTGTTGTCCATTGCGTGCTATTATTTCTTGACATTTACATGATGTTTTATGAATCGGCAAGACGCTCGATTCGATTAATGATGATTTGACTTTGATATTCATTGTGTGCTACCATTTCTTGGTATTTTGCATGGTGGCACTCGAATTGGCAAGACGCGAGATTCTCTCCTCGAGTTTAGTTCATGTTGTTTATTGTATGCTACTATTCTAAGATATTTATTATGTAATATTCGAGTTGACAAGTTGTGTGATTTGTTTCCTGAATCCATATTGTGTTATTCATGGTGCACAATCCTTTTATGGTGTTTACTATATATATATATATATATATATATATATATATATATATATATATATATATATATCTGCAATATGAGCAATTTGTGTTGAAACATTTTAAGAGTACACAGAAGGCCAGAGTTTCTAGATGCAATATTGTATGGTCCTAGTATACATTCTCAAAACAGGATTTATATGACTCGTTTAAAATTTAGTCAGAATGTTTTTTCTGATTCTCATGTAAAGAAAAGTACTCGAATAAGAAAGTTTTCACTTAATTCATCTTGATTCCCCTACAGGTATCCGGCCATCTTGAAACTTAGTGATTTTAAACTTAACTCTTAATATATAATATATAATAATAAATAGATATAATTTTCATATTGTGTGTTCTAACCTTTTTCTTACTACAGGTCTCCTTCCTAATCCCCCCCTTCCCCTCCTGAACTCTCTCAGTCTCTGTGATTTATCTATCAGAGTCTTGGAGCTGTTCAGTGGTAGACGTGTTGGGAATGTGCACAGACCCCGAGGATCTGGTGACTCGGACAGTTATGCTATGTTCGTATCACTTACTTAGTATAGCACAATGAATCATACAAACAGGAATATCTCAATGCTTAGCAGACTCGAGGCAAGCAAATTAACTAAAACAATCACATTTTTAGATGATTTTTAAACTTACCAAGCTCAGTACATGAGCAGATTTGCAGGGGTAATTTGTTCCAGTAGAGGGAGGCAAGGTAAGAAAATAGCCGAATCTTGATGTATGGATTCGCAGAATCTGAAGTAAGGCTTCTGTCTTTGGATCTCAGCAGACTGAGAGGGCAGTTGTAAATGAGCCTACTTTGCAGGTAGGATGGACCTTTCCTATTCAGAGACCTATTGGTTAGACAGCATAGCTTAAAGATCACCCATTTCCTGATTGCCAGAAAATGTAAAGGATTCAAAATGGTAGTGGAAGAAGAATCAGATGGGAGAATGCAAACTAGTCTGTCTGAAGTATTTTATACCACCTGCAGTTTTGATAACAGAGGCTCGTTGGCTGCTACCAGTAAAGCAGTTCCAAAGTCCAAGAGATTCATGATCAGGACGTGTACAAAGGGTTTTCTAAAAGTTTTCGGAAACCCCAGAAATGCTTTTTTCAAAAAGCTCATTGTCGTAAATCAAGTTCCCCTAAACAGTCAAGACATGTTCCTTTATAGACAGAGTAAGATCTAATTTTACACCAAGATATGTTACTACTTGTTTTGGAGACTATGCTGGTCTTAATTCGGACGGCCCCCAGTCCATGGCCCACAAATGTTCAGCTTTACCGAACAACAGATTTTCAGTTATATCTTTGTTTTGTTGCAGGCAGTTAGTGGACATCCAAAGAGCTATTTTCCTCATAAAGTAAGAAAAGCTGGAGTTAACCCCTTCCATATTCTGACCAGAAGAAATGACCAATTGAGTGTCACTGGCTTTAGATATTATCTTGAAGCAGCATGCTTTGACAATCTGTGCCAAAGGGCCAACATAGATGTTAAATAAAGTGGGGCTTAACAAGGAGCCCTGCTGAACCCTTTTGTCAACAAACATGGCACAAGACTTAAAATGATTCAAGGAGATCGTTTGAGTACGTTCTTTCAAAAAGTCAGAAAACCATTGAAGCGCTTTCACATTACCACCAATGTCATACAGCCTGTGAATTAGAATATAATCGGAAACCATATCAAAAGCTGCTGACTAATCTAGCGTAAGCATCGCTGGAGTACCTGCATCAAGGGACCATCTAATAGTGCCTGTGATCGCAAATAATGCGGTCTCCATACTGTGGAATGCTCTAAATCCGGAATCTGAATCATGATCTCAAACATCGGTCCATTTCACTCACTAACTGATGTAAGTATATATTAGTGGCAACTGATTCATGTTCTCGATTCCTATAGGTTTGGCCACAGAGAATGGCAAGCACTTCGGCAGTAGGAAAAAATGTGCAGTATCTGGTGGCTATTGGGCAGCTAATTTATTTCATTCAGATAACAGTTCTGCATTTGTCTCCCAGGCTTACAGATTCAATGTCTGCTCTGGGAGTTTGTCTGCAATTCAGCAACCTGATCTAAGCAGAATCGTATGGTGCTGTCAAACATGCTAACAGCATGATTAGGCAAGCTTTAATCTGCTATGGTGGTATGTTTAGGACTTAGCTAGTACCAGAATATGTATGGAGGTCAGAGAGCATCATGTAACTGGCCTAAACGTGTTTTGGGAGGACCCACTCCATATGAGGTTCTCTTTGGAGATCCTGTGTGTGTGCCTGGCTTAAATAATTCTGGGAAGGTGGCGGATGAAGATAAATTTGACTTGGAGAAATATCTGAATGTTCTGCAGAATATCCAAAAAGCCAGGGACAAGCTGTTTAACGTGAACCACTCAGAAGCCACCACCTGTAAAGAGAAGGTTTTTATTACTGGTGATAAGTGGGCTCCCAAAGTTGGGGACCTATTTTGTGGAAAAATACACAAGCAAGTATTCAAACCATCCTACTGACAACCTGTCACTGTCCTTGGGATAAGAGCCAGCAGAACTATCATTCTGCCTACTTTGCATGACTCAAGTAGAGATAGACAGGTGTCTACTGACCACGTAAAAGACACTAAGGGCCTGATTCTAACCCCGGCGGTCGAAGACCGCCGGGGCGAGGGTTGGCGGGAGCACCGCCGACAGGCCGGCGGTGCCCCGCAGGGCATTCTGACCGCGGCGCTTTGGCCGCGGTCAGAAAGGGTAAACCGGCGGTCTCCCGCCGGTTTACCGCTGCCCTCAGAATCCCCCATGGCGGCGCAGCTTGCTGCGCCGCCATGGGGGATTCTGACCCCGCCTACCGCCATCCTGTTCATGGCGGGAAAGCCGCCATGAACAGGATGGCGGTAGGGGGGGTCGCGGGGCCCCTGGGGGCCCCTGCCGTGCCCATGCCAATGGCATGGGCACGGCAGGGGCCCCCGTAAGAGGGCCCCGCAAGGTATTTACGCGACGGGTGCTACTGCACCCGTCGCACCTTCCCACTCCGCCGGCTCGATTACGAGCCGGCATCCTCGTGGGAAGGGAGTTTTTCCCTGGGCTTGCGGGCGGTCTTTTGGAGACCGCCCGCCAGCCCAGGGAAAAACTCATAATACCCTCTGCGGTCTTCTGACCGCGGAGCGGTATTATGGGGGCGGAATTCTGGCGGGCGGCCTCCGCCGCCCGCCAGAATTAGAATCAGGCCCTAAGTGACCAGCCCTTTACAGCTGACCTCTGCAGATACCAAGAAGGATTCAGAGTAGTGCCTCCCAGACTCTCCCCACTTTGAATACCCTACCTACGAATAAAGAAGTAACATTTCTGGCTCAAGTTCCCAACTGGGGATATTTGAGTGAAATACTCTACACAGGACATCAAGTTCAAACACAAAAGATTCTGTCATTACAACTGTGGCTACTGTCCAATGTAATTCCATGGTTTACTATGAAATTCCACCTGATGCTATGTCACTTGAACTGGTGTCCTTTCAAGAGCCTCAAGACACCAACAACATTGAGGATGACTCCGGATATTTAACAAACATTTTTCAACCGCTTCTACGGTCACTCCCAGCCACAAGTTACTTCGTGCTTATCAATGGTTCTGTGACAAGTATTTTTGCTCTCGGAACATTTATTTTCCTCCTATGGCTGTCAACAATACTCA
The DNA here is from genome assembly GCF_031143425.1 of Pleurodeles waltl. Lineage (NCBI taxonomy): Eukaryota > Metazoa > Chordata > Amphibia > Caudata > Salamandridae > Pleurodeles > Pleurodeles waltl. Next base: position 448,870,726 of record NC_090446.1, read on the forward strand.
TTGTTCTACTGCTACATAATGGACTTTTTGCCCCTGCATGAACAGTTGCGTCACCCGTTGTTCGTGACTTACAACCACACACCTCATCCTTCAGAGTTCGAAGAAGGATCTGTGCTGCGAACATCACAGCTTATTCTGTGCCTGAGGGCACAACATGGGAAAATGCTTTATGCCGGATTATGGGACCCACTGAGGCACTGCAATTGCCATAAGTTATAAATGTTTCAATTAATGATGTTATAATACCAGGTTTTATGTACGATGGTTCAGGCTGTTCTAGAATGATGTATGATTCACAGGCAAATGCTACTTTGAATAATGAAGATCTTTATTTGAATTCAGCTAATTACAATTAAATGTATTCTTATCATCACTATGTACGTTTTTAACATACATAGGAGCAGCTATCCTAGAGAAATTCATAACTATACACAATGGAAACACAGTGAGGCACCACCTCCCAATAGTCATCCTAATTTCTTAAAGAAATTCTCTTACTTTCAGAGTGCTAACAGATCACACCCTTCAGCCTTCTACCTCATTCATAAGCCACATCAGCTTCTATAAAATCAAATCACTACCAACACGCTGATTTACTCCATTAAGTTTAGTCCAAATCTGGCTATTTAAGGATATGAATACTGGAAAGCAGTTTGCATGAGAAAAGTATTTGGGGAACAAGATTTCGGCAGATCCAAGGCAAAGAAGCCTTATTTTGGCCCTGCATAATACTGAAAGAAATGACTGAAAGAAGTGTGACTCCCTGACCTGCTTCTGGCCAGGAGTCCACTTGGCTCCACCAGCCTGCCCCCGTGCTCCTGACCCCCCCCTACTGCTGCCTGGACAGCAGTTCGAGGCCCTCACTCCGACGACCGTGTAAGTAACTCCCCGTTTTTTTCTCTAGTATTCTCTTCTCTTATATACTGTGTACATTCCGCTGTTTTAACCTGGTTGCCTTCCGCCTCTCATTTCTCTGCCCACTTCATCTGTTGCTTTTCTCTGCCCTTTTTCTGTGCCCATCGCTTATTGTGCTTCATCTGTTGCCTTCCTCTGCCCTTTTCTGCTGTTTGTATACTGTCCGTTACTCGTGGTCTTAGTTTTGCCCACTGTTTATTGTGTTGTCACAGCCTGTTCCGCGCTCCCTGACCCCCAGTCCCTCCCATCTCTCGCCTCTCTCCCTGCCCATTCCTTCTCCGATCCTCTGGCACCCTGCCGCTGCCTCCCCTGCAGCCCGCCCCCGCGCACACCCATTGGCCCCCTCCCTCCTCCAAGCTGCTCCACCCTCCCACCCAACCCTCTTAATGGCAGCCGCTGTGCGGAGTCTTGTGTGACTCCCTGATCTGCTCCTGGCCAGGAGTCCACTTGGCTCCACCAGCCTGCCCCGGCTCCTGACCCCCTACTGTCGCCTGCCACTCCGACGACAGTGTAAGTAACTCCCCGATTTTTTCTCTAGTATTCTCTTCTCTTATATACTGTGTGCGTTCCGCTGTTTTAACCCGTTTGCCTTCTGCCGCACATTTTCTGTGCCCATCGCTTATTGTGCCCCATCTGTTGCCTTTCTCTGCCAATCGCTTATTGTGCTTTATCTGTTGCCTTTCTCTGCCCTTTTTATCTGCCCATCGCTTATTGTGCTTCATCTGTTGCTTTTCTCTGCCATTTTTCTCTGCCCATCGCTTATTGTGCTTCTTCTGTTGCCTTTCTCTGCCCTTTGTATACTGTCCGTTACTTGTGGTCTTAGTCTGTTTTTGCCCACTATTTATTGTGTTGTCACAGCCTGTTCTGCACTCCCTGACCCCCCCTTCCTGCCTCCGTGCCCATCTCTCATCTCTCTCCCCCTCCCCCGCCTGTTCCTTCTCCGATCCTCCGGCACCCTGCCGCTGCCTCCTCTGCGGCCCCACCCCCCATGCACACCCATTGGCCCCCTCCCTCCTCCCAGCTGCTCCAACCTCCCACCCCACCCTCTTAATGGCGGCTGCTGCACGGCCACGCCGCTGGCACACCAGAGGCAAGCCCGTCTGCGCCCGTCCACGCCCAGCGCCAGTCCCCCTGGCCCTCACAGCCAAACCCCCCCCAGATAACCCTACTCCCCTCTCACCCTCCACTCCCTCAACCCAGGTTCCCGCCCTGCCTGCACCCTTTCCAGCCCCACACCCACACATGGCCCCTTCACCTGCTACACCTGTCATTTCTCCTGCTCCACATCCCTCACACCACACACCAACCACAGCGACCCCCCCAACAAACACAATACCCCAACACAATATACACCTGCTCTACCCCCACGCCCACCAACCAACCCCACCGCATACCACCTCACAACCAGAACACACCTGCAACAACACCATCATACAACACACCAACAACACCCACCACAACCACCTCAACCTCACTTGCCTGCTCCTCAACACCCGCTTCCTTCACAAACATGCCATAGAACTCTGGGATCTCATCACATCACACTCACCTGACATCATCTGGACCAACCACTCCTCAGAACCCGACATAGCCACTGCCACCCCCATGGGATACAAACTCCAATGCAAAGACCGCCTCAACAAGCTACACTAATCTACAGACAACTAGGACCACGCCCCGCCTTCTGCGACCCATCGCTGACACCATCAGCATGCACGCCCTCACCTCCACAGACTATGGGGGTCATTCTGACCCTGGCGGCCGGTGGCCGCCAGGGCCACCGACCACGGGAGCACCGCCAACAGGCTGGCGGTGCTCCCACGAGCATTCTGACCGCGGCGGTTCAGCCGCGGTCAGAAGCGGCAAGTCGGCGGGCTCCCGCCGACTCACCGCTGCTCGGGGGAATCCTTCATGGCGGCGGAGCGCGCTCCGCCGCCATGAGGATTCTGACAGCCCCTACCGCCATCCTGTTCATGGCGGGAAACCCGCCATGAACAGGATGGCGGTAGGGGGTGCCGCGGGGCCCCCGTAAGAGGGCCCCGCAAAGTATTTCAGTGTCTGCCTTGCAGACACTGAAATACGCGACGGGTGCAACTGCACCCGTCGCACCCCTGTAACTACGCCGGCTCAATTCTGAGCCGGCGTCCTCGTTGCAGGGGCATTTCCTCTGGGCCGGCGGGCGCTCTTTCGGAGAGCGCCCGCCGGCCCAGAGGAAATGTTTAAATGGCCGCCGCGGTCTTTTGACCGCGGTGCGGTCATTTCACGGCGGTACCTTGGCGGACGGCCTCCGCCGTCCGCCAAGGTTAAAATCACCCCCTATATCCTTCTCAGTGATTTCAACTTTCACTTGGAGAGTCTTCAAGACCACAATGCCACCTCCCTCAGACAACCTCAGCAACCTCAGGCTCAAACAACTGGTCACAGCACCCACCCACTCAGCAGGACACACGCTTGACGCAATTTTCACCTCAAGCCAACATATAAACTACACCCACACCCCCGAACTCCACTGGACCGACCTCCACTGTGTCCACTTCTCCTTCACCAAACCCCCCACACACCACCATCAACACCCTATGCCCTACCGCATGTGGGACAAGATCCCCACTGAACTCCCAACTGGCTCATAACCTCCCCCCACACCAACGACCCCAACACAGGAGCCCACAACCTCTCTAAATGGATCACTACCTGCACAGACACACTAGCCCCCCTCAGAAAACACATCGCCACCCACAACATCAAGAACGCCCCTTGGTTCACCCCAGAACTCCAAGACTCCAAGCGCAAATGCCGCCAAGCGGAGAAAATCTGGCGACTAGAACCCTCTACAACCAACTTCTCCACCCTCAAAACCTCCATTCGCACCCACCACCAAGTCATACGCACCACCAAAAGAGCTCACTACAAGACACGCCTTGACAACAACTCCCAAAACAGCAAAGAACTCTTCACCATCATTAAAGAGTTATCCAAACTCAAAGCCAGCAACATAGACCCCCCCCACACACACAGCCCCTATGTGACGCCCTCTCCAACCACTTCCACCACAAAATCCTGGACATCCACAACAGCTTCATACCACACACACCCACCACACACAACCCTCACTCGCCCAACTCAAACCCCAATCATGACCCCCCCACCACACTTACCACCTGGGCCCCAACCACACACGAAGAAACCGAAAAAGCCATGAATTCCATCCACTCCGGATACTCCTCTGACCCCTGCCCTCATCACATCTACAACAAGGCCAGTCTAACCATCGCCCCCATACTCCGCGACATAATCAACTCCTTATTTGACACCGCCACCTACCCAGACCCCTGGAAGCACGCAGAAATCACTGCTCTCCTAAAAAAGCCCAAAGCCGACCCGGAGGTCCTCTCCAACTACCTCCCCATCTCCCTCCTCCCTGTCCCCGCCAAGGTCGCCGAAAAACTAGTCAACGCCCGCCTATCCCACTTTCTCGAGGAAAACAACACACTAGACCCCTCCCAATCCGGGTTCCGCAAGAACCACACCACGGAAACCGCCCTCATCGCATGTACTGACGACATCAGAACCAGAGTCGACAAAGGCAAGACCGTCACACTCATCCTCCTAGACCTCTCGGCGGCCTTTGACACTGTCTATCACCACACACTCCACACATGCCTCCACAACACAGGAATTCGTCACAAAGCCTTAGACTGGCTCACCTCCTTCCTCACCGACCGGACCCAAAGAGTCCGCCTTCCACCCTTCCAGTCCACCGCTACCAAAATCATCTGCGGAGTCCCCCAAGAGTCCTCCCTCAGCCCGACCCTCTTCAACATTTACATGACCCCCCTCGCCAACATCCTCCGACCAAATGGAATCACCATCCTCTCCTACGCAGATGACACCCAACTCATCCTCTCCCTCACCCGCAACCCCACCACCGCCAAAACCAACCTACACGCTGCAGTCCTCGACACCGCTAACTGGATGACAACTAACCACCTCAAGCTTAATTCCAACAAAACCGAAATCATCATCTTCGGCCCCAACAAAACCACATGGGACGACTCCTCGTGGCCCATCACCCTAGGCCCCGCACCCAACCCCGCAAACCACGCATGCAACCTCGGCATCATCCTGGACCCCCTCCCTCTCCATGACACAGCAAATCAATGCAGTAACCTCCTCCCGCTTCCACACACTCCGCACACTGAAAAAATCCTTCAAATGGATTCCCTCAAAGACCAGGAAGACAGTCACCCATGCACTCACCAGCAGCAGGCTAGACTACGGTAACGCCCTATACGCCGGCACCACACTCAAACTCAAAAGCAAACTCCAGAGAATCCAGAACACAGCCGCACGCCTCGTTCTGGACCTCCCCCGCCGCAAACAAATCTCACCATACCTCAAATCCCTTCACTGGCTCCCCATAGACAAGAGAATCACTTTCAAGATCCTCATCCACGCACACAAATCCCTCCACAACACCGGCCCAACCTACCTCAACGAAAGAGTGAACTTCCACACTCCCATCCGCAACCTCCGATCTGCCGACCTCGCACTAGCTACAGTCCCCCGCATCCAACGAACCACCACAGGTGGCAGGGCCTTCTCATACCTCGCCCCCAAAACCTGGAACTCCCTCCCCACCAATCTCCGCAAAACCAAAGACCTCCAGATCTTCAGAAAAAACCTCAAGACATGGTTGTTTGAACAGTAACCCCTCCCCCCCCCCAAAGCGCCTTGAGACCCCCACGGGTGAGTAGCGCGCTCTATAAATTTTTCGTTTTATTGATCTTTCTAAGCAAAACTATTAGACAGACTTCCTGACTCGGACTTGGAACAATGACAGGCTTAAAGAAATCTCCTACACCAAAAAAACAATTTGACCATGTTCAATAATTGGCAATTTCAAAAGAATATGTCTGAATCAGACACAAATGATAGGATACAAAATTCAACTTATAATTTGACTCAATTCCCTATTGGAGGTTTAGCCTTATGTCCCTATAACTCCGACACCTGTATCTAGTGTTTTCTTTCCAACACTCCTGGACCTAGTATTAATCATGTGGACCCACATTATAATACATAAACACCTGTAGTAGTTGCCACATATAGTGTAGGTAAGCTATACCAACGATGGCTAGAACATTTTGGTCTTTCAACTATAAAAGAACACGTTTTCTTAATTAATGAAAACAAGGATTTTTCTGACTCTTCTGGGACCACATCCTAAGATGTCCTAAAATAAATAAAAGAATGCTTGCCACAGGAACATATGCCATTTACAAAAAATTAAACAAATATTCAAAGAAAGAATCTGCATAAGGAAACAGGCAAATAGATCAAGAAAACACACAAGTGTTATAACGTTACTGACAATGGTATGTACACACTTTCCAAGACAGTGTACTCATTGAACCACATTCTGTCCTTAGCCTTAGACTTAATAAAAGGGATACGAGATTGTTACAACAGAGGCAGGCTCAATTAAGAGCAATTATACAATTACATTGGGCACTACAAACATTTAGATCAGGTTTTCTGCCTTGGCAACTTCTGTGTGAAACAGCCATGTTTGTACTGTGTAATTTAACACTTACTCAGAAAACAATTACCAAGAAAGAATCCACATACACGCTATTGAATATAGAAGAAACAGAAGACACACCATTTATGGTTAGTGACTCTCCATCTATTACCTGGTTATTACACTGTATCATTTCCTTGCTCATTGCAATGTTTTATTTCCACGACTACCAAAAAATATAAATCCATTGGTAGGTGTGAAACTATGCACAATTAATAATTGTTTTATTCATGGAAATGTCCTTTTCCCTACATCTGTTTCGACACCACATCATTACATGGCATGTGTAGCGCTTTGATGCCAGAGTTAAGTTGTGTTTTTCTGTCTCCCCCATTGCATTCATTTCCACATAAAATGAATTCCTGAATAACGATTCTCATTTAGGGCCATATGTACTAAAACATTTTCCCATAGACACAGAATGGGTAATTCCTTTTGATACATATGGCCCTTCGTTCTAACAAATGTCACTTGCTCCTCGTTTGAGCTGACTAGCAATACCTGATAACAGTTACGGAAACAATAAAGTGTTGCAGAAGGACTTTGTACCTGCAACCTCAAAATATAATTGGGAACATCACTTGGTCTAGTATAGACATGAAAGCTATGCATTTTGCGGAATTAAACAAGCGGTTGTCTGTTCTATTACAAAAAGATGTCCTGTTGACTTTAGCGGTTGAAACTTGTAATCTGCAGACAGCCAGAACTACTTCAGGAATTCAGAAGCTGGTAAACATGCACTACCAGACAAACTTTGCTGATATCATACACACTGTATTTAATTTGTCTTTGATGACTTATGTTGTGCATCTTTTTATGAACACAGGGTATGGTCTGGTGACTGGATTGAAGGCAGTCTTTGGATTGATTTCATCATGTTTTCACTCTTTGTTCTACAGCCTTTTTTAAGGTGTTCCAATTATAATTCTGAAAATAGGCTGTATCATCTGCCTCCTGTTCTGACAAGGAAATCAACAACATGGAAAACACATATCAAGCTGAACAAAGATGCAGAGACACTCTAGCATGCTATATATGGAACATGCTTTGCTATCTGAACTCAGTGACCACTGGATGCTCACATTTTACAAAATGAATGCAACACAAAGTAAAACCTGTGTTCTGGTGAATAAACTGACTGACTGAAATCATCTTGGACTTACAGCTGGAACAGCCCACAGTGGGGGGTCACAATATGGAGACAATCACTGAACCTCTACACGAGCATCAGAGACAATGCCGAACAATACATCTGTCCCTTCTACAAGATGCTACTTATGACAAAGCAATATCAGCAGTAGCCCTCTTCGACAGAGCACTGGATGAGTGTCTTGACTTACTGTTATCCTTTGAGCACCCCGGAGAGGAGCCGCATTTACCACTTGCTTTAAACTAGCAACCCTTTGCTAATCTATAGAATGTGCAGAGTACTATCAATGAACACCTGTTGTAAGGTTTTCTTAAAGATCACACGTATGCTGCGTTTGCACCCAATGATGTAGCCATGTCCTCTGATGAGGAATGAACTCAACATGTGATTCGACCAACAACATGTACCACAAATCCTAAATTAACTATGAACTGAAGATTTTTTTTTTCATTATTAAATAATGGACTCTTTAATATTTTGCTTTTTACCGCATATTTTTAATCTAGCCTATTTCATATCATCACGCCACATTCAGACGCACAAGCCAGGGATCACGTAAAGCCCCAATGTCTGACTCCATTTTATGTAAGTTCCTACTCCGCCTTAGGTTATGGAAGTCACCATCTTCCAGATTTCAGACAATGGAAATTGTCATCTTTTCATTTTTTTTGCAGAATCATTGTCAATTTGTTTTCATTGTCAAGTCCACCATTTGACGCAGATGTTGTCTGACCTTATCTTTCCAAAACTGTAAAAGCATCAAGTCACTGAACTAATGACAGATATAACACTTAATGCAATTTGATGCAACATCAGTATGAGAAAAGTGCCTACTCACCACTGTGTAAAGGTCAAATGAAGGCACAAAGCAAAAATAGTGTAGTTTGAATTGATGTCCTCTCAACTTACATGTTCATAAGAAAATGTCTGGGACACACACCTGGATGCACATAGTCTATGTCAAACATTCCTAAACGTATGTCAGCAATTCCAATCTCTAATCAGATTTAATATCTAATGACTGCCACTTGACAGGAAAAGTCCTTCACCCACGTTATCACACAAAATTCTGCAAGTGATGGTCTCACCTACTGCCAGTGCACTGTGAAGATGTTACATCTCGTCTAAACCAGACAAAGCCAAGTCCCAGATGAAGGTCAGTAATGTAGTGTGTTTGCCCTTCGTCGGAAACACGATCTTCGCACTTCTGCTGATAAAGACAGCTTTTGCTGTCAACAAGCTACGCAGCACACTGCTTCTCCCTAACAGACTCTAGACTGCAAGTTGCTCTACTTTCCACGCTCCTATGGTGTATCACATAGAAGTAGGTGTTCGGTGATAAATTACATTTAAACCTCGTTAGAAACATTTATTTTAATCATGTTATTGAAAATATGTCTTCTTCTGGTTTTTATAATATTCTGTGTAGTTGTTTTAGATGTCCTGAGAAACAGGTTATTCCTGTAGTAATACATATTTTTACTTACAAGTGTTCATTCTTCTTGGTGCGGTTTATGTATGATATTGTGAATAACAAAATAGGTCTGTTACTGCTACAGCGGTGCCCCTGATCCCTTCACAAGGATTGTCAGTAACCCAAAAGCAATAATTCTAATTCAACAAGGCAATGAATAGTGTTCTAGGGTTCTACAAATATATGTCCTTCACATTTGTTGCCAGTGTATTGAACAGAGTTCACCCGTGTCACCAATAAATGGGAAATCAAACCTTGTAGAACTACACAAAAGGCATAGTTTACCCAACAAATTCACCTATCATCATTGTGGAAACACTCTCCCTAAAAGGCTACCCCTCTGCCACAGAGCATACATCACCCTACAAAATAATTTCACTGAGAAGACACCTCTCAGTCCAGTGCAAACACCCCCACAAGTCCTTACACTAAAACCCAGAGTAGCCTCTTTCTCTGCAAGACATGCTATAACTGCAAAGAGCAAACTGCCTCCAACAAGGTTGCACCTTAAGGTACAATCAGACTCCCTCTGTCATACATTGCCTCACCTGACCAGGAGGAGGATCGGTATGAGTAGCATGACGAGCAGTGTGTTTCGCGGTGACAATCCGGCCCAAGTCAGTCCTAGGTAGGAGAGGGCACCAAAGATGCCAGCCCCGCCAGTCCCTGATGACCACCAGGAGACCACATCACTATGAAGAAAGGGGAGAATGGGATAAAACAGGAGGAATGACCAATGAGGTAGCGCTGTACTAAGGAGAACAAAAACATTTTCTGCAACTCAGTGTTTGGTTGTGAAATATTTGTGAGGCAAGTGCAAGTCACTGCTGAAGAATAACAGATATTTTTATAACTATATATTTAAAATAAAGTATCACTGAATGGCAGACAACAAATACTATAAATATTTCATATCATGGTTTAAAATGTCCTGCTAGCCGTGGTTGGGACACATTTTGCACACTTGGATCTCCGCAACACCACCACATGCACACAACAGTGTTCACATTTTAGATCTTACTTAGGAAAATGCATGTGGCTATCTGTTTGGAGGCATTTTGTTATCTTACGTTGAGCTTAAAGCTCACCCATTGTTCACCATAGTTTGGCCTCGTTGTCACTCATTTACTTGCTTCTTATTCCAAGGCTTCTGTGGGCTTTACTTCCAAGTCTTGAGTTAGTCCTTCCACCCTGGGCACTGACACATTACTGTGTTCACATACTGCTCGGTTTTTGGTGCATTTTTTAATTTATTTTTACATTTCTAGTTAAGCTCTCTACTGTCTCCCTCATATGCTTCTCTCTCCCAGTCTCCACGTTGCTCTGTCTCATGTGCTTCTCTGTCCCCAGTGTCTGTGTTGCTCTGTCTCAGCATGTGCTTTATGTGTCTCCATCCCCACTTCTCCATGTTGCTCTCTCACCGTGTGGCTCCTAGCCCCCCACCACCACTACTGGTCTGATTCTGCAGCAGTTTCAACAACTTTTGATAGTTACAAGCCTTTTGAGGCAGTGCAAAAACATGCAGAGTAGGCTATGTGGTGGCCAGAGACAGAAACAGACAGGTGTTTATTCGAGTAACAGACACACCCTGAGAGCAATTGAGAGTCAGTTACCTGTGAAAGAAGGATGTCAGGCTAAGGAAAGTGACCTCCCCAAGACCGGACGAGACACTGGCAAACACCACACCTAGAGGGGAAAGAACAGAGACAAACAGGGAAAAAAGCTGCACTGCCAGAAAAATGGTGTAAGCAAGGACTAACAGTCTCTTCTCCAAAATGGGAACTAGTCAGCCATACCTCCCAATATGCCCGCTACACAGAACTACAGACCTCTCTTCCCAGTGGGCATCTGCCCACAACTACGAGCGTTTTGGCCAAATAACACCTCTTCACATAACTAACGGCTGCTTCAACCTTACTCATAATCACCTCCCCTTTCTTCCTACTGGTCCCTGCACAGGCTTATGTCCTGTCCTCCAACAGAGGCCTCTAAAGAGGGCCATTGACCTCTGATTCCAAAGGAGTTCAACTGTAAACTGCAAACTTTGCACTTGTATAGCGCACTACTCACCCGTTAGGGTCTCAAGGCGCTGTACTCATACCGCTATGGAACCCCTCCTGGCTTTTCCCTGTGAGGGGCCCACTCCTGGGCACCCCCAGGGTGAAGCCAGGCATCCAAGCGCTGGTGGGGCCGTTGTGGAGATTAAGCAAGCTATTGCCCAGAGTTGCAGAGTCGGACCCATTAATTAGATTAGGCACTGAGGCGAGAATTATCTGGTCCAAGGGAAATTGAGCCCAAGACCTGCCGAAGTGGGACTTGAACCCTGGTCTTGAGCCAGATCTCTGCTTCAGGGTCTGCCGCTCTAACCATTGTGCCACACTTCTCCACTGTGCCACAGTTCTATATAGAGTGGTGACCCTTGTCCTACCAAACGGTGCTTTGGTACACAGAGTGTGAAACACACATCTAGGTACAAGGAAGCCACTTCAGGACAATTGTGTAAACAGCGAAACCGTTATGGATGAAAAAGTATGAAGTAATATAAACCGTTGTTAATCCATTACCTTTTTGCTGTCGAAGAAAAACAGTTACAAGACACATTAATTAGTGTTTACCAAATGATTGCCTATTTAACCTAAGCTGAAAAATGTGGTTTCCTCAAATGCTTCACACTGATGATTAATGTTGTGCATCTAGGATTGGTACTGTTGGTGAGAATATTACAAATCATTTTTAGTGACAACTCTTTGGTCCCTTCTGATTTTCTTGGGTGACTACAGATTCTTTACAGACTTGTTCTCATTCTGCTGAGGAGGTTCAGGTAACAACCCTTTGGCCCCAGGTAGCTTTAGGGTTTACCTGAAATACTCATAACAATTCCAGTAGAGAAGGAGACGATGAGGAAGCTTCCTGCTGCTGTCAGTATGCAGAGTGTGACCCTGAAACTGGAAGGCAAACAGTAAGTAACAACAGTGATGAGACAATTTCTATGGCCAGTCTCTTCTAGGATTTTATTGCCATGACAGAATACAATAAAAGGTGGAGAGTAGGTACATGCAAGAAGCAACAGGAGAAGGCACAAAAGGAGCAGGGAACGGGGAGGAGGAGCTGGGGGTACCAAACTGGGGAAAGGGCAGAAACGGGAGGAAAAGAAAAGTAAAAAGAGCAAGTGGAATTGGTATGGTAAAGGGAATAAGTGGGACATACAGAAAAGATAGGACAGCTGGGAGCATGAGTCGATACGGAGTGCGGGAAACAGACACAATTCAGAAAGAAGAATAAACAAGCAGGTAAAGGCAATCAGGGGCACAAACGAAGACAAGGATTATAGAGAGGAGGGAAATGAAAGGGAGTAACAGCACGGGGGAGAGAAAGAAAAGTGAAACAAGGAGAGAAAAGATTCAAAGTGGAAGAAAAAGAGAATCGAGTAACGTTAAAGTTAGGAAGTTATATGAAGGGAAGAAATGCAAGGAGTGAGAGGAGAGAGATGGACTGGAAATGGTAAAGGGAGGGGAGAAAGAATACAAGAGAAGCAGAGAAGAGACATCAGGGGGAAGAACTAATGGGGACAGAAATAGGCCAAGGAACAAATAATGAGTGAAGGTGGAAAAGGACACCAAATGAGGGAGGATGAAAATGAGAATATAACTCGAAGTGTGGAAAAGATATGAAGGGGCATGTCGTTAGGACATAAGTAAGAGAATGGAAAGGAGAGATATGAATTGCCCAGAGGGAAGGGAATATAAAAAGCGCAAGGGGGAGGTCGGATACATAAGGGGGAGGTAGCAGCACTATATGAAGGACAGTCGATGCCACAAGACGGAAGGGGAGAAGGGACATGAGAGAAAGTGAGAAGGGGGCTGAGGCACAATAAAAAGGGTGGTAGTAAGGATAAAGGTGGAGAAAGCATATGAGTGGAAACAGGAGAGATAGGACACTTAGAAAGGGGAGTTTATGGCTAGACATGAGAGAGAACTGGGGAAAAGATGCAGTGCTGAATGGCACACATCAAAGGGGAAAACGTAAAGGAGGAAGGTTAAAAAAAAAAGAGAGCATACAGAGGCACAAGGGGGAAAGAAGATGTGGAAGTACAGGGATGGGAAAATAAATATTTAATGAGGTTCACAGGAAGGAAAGGTATGAAGTTGCATGAGGGGAGGGAACGTGAGTAGATGGAAGTGAAGCTATGACAGCACAAGGGAACGAAAGATGTGAGGACAAAAGGGTAAATACAATATTAAAGGGCGTGAGGGAAAAGAGATGTGAGACGACTTGGAAGTTATGAACTGGCAGAAGAGAAGATATAAAAGGGCACAAGGGAAAGGAAGGTATTAAAGGGAGAAGGAGTACCAGGAAGGATAACTGGGAATGGGTAGGAGAGATGAAATGTGAAGGGGAGTAGATGGGAGGAAAGAAGAGACAAAAGCGGAAGGGAGGAGAGGCAGGGAAGTTAAATAAATTCAAGCACAAAAAGGCAGACAAACGTATGTGACCTTTCCTTACTGGTACGGCAGGAGATGGATGTAAAACGGTGCAGTGAATTTAATGAGCAGTGTTGGCAGGATATCTGCTAACAAGATGGCCTGTAGTATTCAAGAGATAAAAAAAACAATCTACATCAGTATAATCACTTCCTGCAAATAACAGGCTTCAACTGTTTCTCTTAGGTAGGTCGACACAAATAGTCCTGCTCCCACCTTTGGATGCCAACAATGATTTATTGCACCCAGCTTTCTCCCGTGTCCACAACCCCAATTTTGATAGGAGATTTACATAAGGCACATTTTTATCATGAGCTCAGACATCCAGTTGAGTGAGAGGTTTAAGGAATTAAAAACAAAAAAGGGAGCAAATTGTGCAACACTGAAACACAAGTTAAAGAGGCAAAGAAGAGTGTGAGAATGTGAAACGATGAATGAAAGTGAGGCGGGGGGACAGACAGAAGAGACAAAGAAATGGAGCAGTGGAAAGATTGTTGAGAGCCACGAACATTTAAAAAGACAAATGAGAAAAGGAAGTTTGTTCACTAAACAAAGAACGGGGGGAGACGAACTGAGCAAAGAGTAAAGTAAGAGGTGGGAGAAAATGGGAGAAAGGCACAACTATATGGAGGGAACGGAGAATGATAAACGGAGGAAGAAGACTGCATGCAAAGAAGGGAGGATCCTATTCTTCAAAGATGCTTCTCAGCAGTTTTGTAAGGCAGTATCATTATCTGGTAGCAATTCCATTTTGCAGAGATATGCTGTTGGCTGTCTTGCTTGAAAAATGGGTCTCTCACTTGGGGCCTGAAGTCAACACTTTTCCCTGTTTGAAAGCCTGAGAAGTTGTCATAGGAAAATACTGGCCAGTGGACAAGCAACTCAGCTTCTAGCTGCAGCTTTCACTCCTCAAGTCCCAACCATGATAGTATCCAATCTCAGTAACCAGGTATGCATAATTCTCCCCAAATGCCCCATGACCTAGCAGTACATCCCTACCCCTCCCCATTTTACATGCTTGGTGATGGAAAGAAGTGACTACTTTCGTTGGACCCTTCAAAAATACTAGAGAATAAACGTCCTACCCTCTACATAGTATTGAGCCTTTATTATTCCGTATCACTCTCCAGATAGCAATGATAATTCTAGGAGTTCACCCCATAACTGAAGTCCATCCTGGAAAATAACTTCTTTCAGACACCGCTATTCCTATGGAAGGCAGCATAGGAACTCTGTAAAGGCATAAGTAGGAAATTATCAAGGTACTCTACAAATACTCTCCCTCATAAGGCGCGATAATAAAAAGGGGCGATTGATCAAATGGTGGGGGGGCAGAATAGAGTATCCAAAGAAGAAAAGGGGAACAATGAAGGAGAACAATTGAAAGGGAAACAAAGCCATGAAGGGGAGAAAGAAGTAGTGACAAATAAGACTTGCAGCAATGGGAGAGTGAGCGGAAGTCACAAGTTGTAAGGGAGCATAAACAAGGGGACGCCCCTTTAAGAAAGAATTGGGAGACAAGAGACAGGAAAATTGCCCGGATCAAAGAGAGAGGGACAAAAACATAAAGGTGGAGAAAATGAAAGAAGCAAGAACAAGAAGGGAGAGAGAATGAGCGTACCAGAAATAAATAATGTATCATAACAGAAGATAAGCAAGGGATACTACTAAACAGAGATGATATGAGAGAATTATCACTGAAATCAACCAAGAGAGGATGTATCATAACGGTTATGAAAGGGTATGACAGAAGACATAAAGAGAGGAGAGAAAGGGAAGGGAAGAAATAGATGAAGGAGCATTGATGTTCTCCCAGGACTCACTGCAGTAGACACTCTGTTGCAGTCATAGCGGCTGCTGTTTGAGGTGTTTTCCGCTTCTGGTGACATAGTTGCAGCCTTCACCAACTTGTCCTTACTTCCGAGGTCGTCCTAAAGGACAGGAAATAACAAAGAATCAGTCAGCACGAAGGATGAACTTCAACAAACTGCGGTAAGGGGAATAACTGTTGTAAAACAGAAAGAGGGTAGAATAACAGACTTAGTCCCTATCTGAGTTAGGTGAAGAGTATGAACAGTTAATATGCAGAGAAGCTCAATGCAGCAAATAAAACAAGCATTTGCAATGCAACGGGTCTCGCGTTTCCTCATGTTAGAGCTGATAGCGTTGTAAACTCCTAACCCGACTTTTCACCTATCGGTAAAAGTGCATTTACGTAAGTAACCCAAAAAAGTGCAATTCACTATGTAAAGCGCTCGACTTCTGCCAAGCGAAATCGCGCTAGTAAATTAGAGAAAAAGTAGTCCACGAGCCGGACAGAAAACAGCGAGCCTCGCATGTTTTCTGTACTTGGTCGATGCGCTCGAGGAGGGCTAGCCACCGGAAAAGGCATGACGTATGCATGCCTTCGACTAATGAAAGCAAGCAGATTTTATTAGGCAAGCCCACAAACCAATGAAAAACACAGACGTGACGTCGACAGGGCTCCGAGCCCTTTTCTAAACACTAAAGCGCCTCCCTGCGATACGCATGCGCGAGCGCATGCAACGTAGGCTCGACCCTAAAAAGGGCCCAAGCCGAACAAAATATGTATAAAGAACAGAGTGGGCTGGAGGAGCATCTGTCATTATAAAATTGAGGGTGCAGCTCTTTAATCTTGTGTTTTTAAAGTTCATTTTAGTGCCACACTGAGGTTACCAATGGGACTAGATGTGCTCTTACACACAGAGCAACGAAACCACTGTGGAGCAGACTCACTTTACAGAGAAGCATATAGCTTCTCTCATCTGGCGCAAATTTCACATACTGTTTTTCTCTCTTTAAGGTTGAGCGCAAAGCGCTCTGTCCGTGCTGTAATCTCTCTATGGGCTTGTAACCACACCCATGTCAAGCCCATCAGTTTGGTTGGTTTGAGGGCTTACCTTTTAAAATCGGTTCCATTTCATTAGTGAAAGGCATGCACACATCATACCTTTTCCGGTGTTTAGCCCTCCTCGAGCGCACTGACTACTGAAAACATACGAGGCTCCATGTGTTCCATATGGTTTCTGCACTATTTCTTCTCTTTATTTTGTAGGCAGCGTAATCAGGCTGGGCAGTAGTAGAGCACTTTGCATGACATCGCCCCTGTTACATAGTTAATTGCACTTTTACCAGTTACATGGATAATTGCACTTTTGCCAGTTACATGGATAATTGCACTTTTGCCGATATGTTTCACTGCGGGCGAACTTCTGTTTCCTTTTGTGTGTTCGCTTTGCACACATGGCGCCTGTCAGCTCACTTATGTGACAAGATCCTACAGTTTGCGGATAGCCCTGCTCTCACCTGCAGCATCATAGCAAAACAAAAACAAATCAAGCAATGCAGTTTATTCTGTTTGTTACTCTAAAAGCCACTGGCTGGCATGAGTGTTCGCTTGAGCGTCTTTCATAATTAAATCATAAACTTACAATTGATTTTGTTGTAAATCATCAAAACATATTAAGTTTTATTTCCAGCAACCACTTAAGATTGACCTTAAACTTTATTTGACAAGCCAAAAATCTCACTGGCTTGTTTAAGCCAGAATTTGAGTGTGTTTATAGGTAGAATTTGCATAAATATTCAGGTTTTAAAACTTTTTTTTGTATGCATCCTATCAACACGCTGTGTACTTAGCTGGAGTGTTAATAAGTAAATAACAGTTGTGGAACTTCTGATAACAGCAACCAGGCGTGCCTATGAATGCCTTGCTACCCACGCTCCCTTCCCATTCTGCACGGTCTTGGGTTTACTCGTATGTTGTTTTTGCAGCAGTAAGGTATTAGATTAAATGCCGCCCTGTAATGTACTTGCCTTTGCATGGAAACTTGCTTGTTGTATTGTGCTCTATTACACCTCTTCCATTCTACATTTTGGGAAGATGCGTTTAGTCCTTCTATGTTGCTCTTAAATGTGTTGTCAGGTTACCACTTTTGTGGCCACCACTACCAAGTTGATCAGAATGAAGGTTCACAAATTAAATATCTATCACTCTCTTAGGCTTTTTTTCCTACTGATGGCCGTTTTGCAAACCATTTTATCTCTCTTGTTGGTCTGTTTTTTAGGATTAACAATTTTTATTGTGTTTTCTTTGTGTATTTAGCAATCAGTTCAGGATTAGAAATTACAGCATTTGCAATACGTCTTTCGGGTGATAAGCAGAAGCTCTGTTTACCAGACCAACAGCCTCATCTAGACACAGGTCCCTTATCAAGGTTTAAGCTCTGTTACTGCAGTTTGGAGAATCGGTAATACAAAACGAAATAAATGTGTTAAAATATGCACTACAGCAACTGATATTGCCTCACCTGCTGTAACACATACGCATACATTTTAGTGTCCTTTGGTCGCTGCCACTTCTTGCCAGCCAAAGTGTTCAAAACATGTACTATATTTCTGTGGTGCCTGCAAAACATGGAGTGGTAAATACCTGATCGCCTGAAATTTGATTTACAGATTATCTGTAGATCAGAGTTCATTTTTAGGTAGAGAGCGCAAGACCTTTGACCTGTTGTAAGTATTGTGGGCTTTTAACCACGCCCACCTCACGCACATCACTTTCATTCCTTCATGGGCTTGCCTTTGAAAAGTCACTTGATGTAATGGGTAAATGCTTTACGTTTGTCCCACCTCGGGGCGGTTTTGTTACTGCTTTGGACACGGACCTTGTTACAGGGATAATTGCACGATTTCAACTCTTGACCTTGTACGCAATATCATTTGTACCTAGCTACTTATGCACAGCCGCGCTACACACACTCAATCATCTGTAGCGACTTTAAGGACCACTCATTGAAAACACTGCTTGCTAAACTCTTCACTTCAAGGCCTTGGCACGGATTACCACTTGCCCTTGACACATGTATGCAAAAGCACTGGTCCTCAGTCACTTCCATGCCTACATGAGTATGGAACACCACTTAGTCAAAGTACCACTTAGCCATATCCATTAACAACATTTGGTTTGGTGGCCAGATGCCTTCCAATATAATTCCTTCACAATTACGCACAACACCAGCGGCAGAAACCACCAAATACCCCATTGAATTTGGGCCTGTATGTTACTATGTGTATAGTCCATGTTTATATGTGCCTGTATAAATGTTATCTGGTCAGGCATCCAAACATATCACAGACTGTACCGTAATTTCACAAAGAATGCACATACCCATATTGAGACAGAACTATTGTCTTTGCCAATGGTTAGTAATAGAAATGAAACTGGGTTCGTTTCAGGACTTCCTTACTTTCATTACAGCCCTCCTGTTTTTTAGTTGGAGCGTGCAAGCGATGTGACATGCTGTAATCCATCTGGGGGCTTTTAACCACGCCCACTGCACAAACATCACTATCACTGGTTCATGGACTTGCCTTTCAAAAATCATTTGTTATCATTGGTAAATACTTTACTTTTGTCCCTACTTGGGGCAGTTTTGTTACTGCCTTGGCCAGAGACCCTTTTACATGGATAATTGCACGTTTGCTGATGCATTTCACTGCAAGCAAACTTTTTTTTCCTTTTGTGTCTCTCCTTCACGCTCATGGCGGCTCTGTCACTTTGAATCGGCTTGCTTATGTCAACTGTTTTACTTTGCATTTTCAATATATGTGGCAAGAAAAGTCCAGTTAGAGCTATTAACGTTGTAAATTCCTAACTCAAGCAAACGCGAGACCCATTGCACTGAAAATGCTTGTCTTAAATATGCATTGCACAGGTTTTATGAACTGTGCTCAGATTCCACTGGAGCTTCAACAGTAGTTTTGTAGCATCAGGGCCCTTTACATCTTGAACCCCGTATGCCCAAGAATTTAACTTGTAATTTGTGAGATTATTGTTCCACGAACCTTAAAGGTTTTCGCATGTCGCCATGCTGTTAATCTCATAGCCGGACAGACCATTCAGCCACCTCTTTTAACAATGGTTTGTACATGAGAGGCTTACGGAGCAAACCGATCCACATCTGAGGGTGACAGATGCATCACCTTATGAGATTCTAAAGCACCATTTTTGGAAATCACAGGCTCAAAGAGCAGAAGTCAACAAGTAAACGTGTATATCTGGCGATTTCATTGACAGGGGTGTGACTCAGAGAGGTTAGATGAGCACTGCCTGTTACATTTCAAGCCGGTCTGGCTTGTAACTGAATCTTGCCCACTTCTGCAGGCCTTTCCGAGATTCATATGACGTGAGTGGTCGACCCCAAGCACTATCTGGCTCTTAGAACTAAGCCTTACAAATCACTTCGAGTACAACCCTTCTTGAACATTCAGAGGCAAACCTGACCTGAGCTATCCAGCCTCGGCCTATCTATCCATTCAGTTCGCTCCTATAAAATCCAAATAACTTTGCCCCATGTATAAACCCTGTTGAAGGAGTTCAGATATGAGTGACTATACTACATTCCTATTGAGCTTTTAGAAAATGTGGGGAATTACCTCGTAGGCAGACCCCTAATTATAGTCATGAAACAGCTGAAGAATACCTGTCTGAACTATATGGCAAAACAAATCTATAACCTTCGTTCCTTTGGTATGTCTAGTCTAAAGAAGCACCTTGCACTTCCCTGTGATCACATTATCAAAATATGTATTTACATTTAGAACCCTGTGACGTCTTACACCCAAACCAAAGTGACTCGATGGGAGTGGCGTTCCTATCACATGTGAAGCAGGTTAGAGCTTTTCAGTCTTTCTAGAGGTGTTCAGCTGTAAAGCCCTAGTATTATCTCTCAATAAACTAGTTTACAACGTCTGTCCAGTAGCCTTATCAGCATGAAAAGAGTAGCCTTCAGGATTATAAAGCATGAGACAAAATCCTTCAAAAGCCAACATACCAAAGTGTAGAATTGCAAATGCATCACTGACAAACACAATCACAACAGCAGTTGCACACAATGATCTATTATATGAAGGCTGGGTCTCAGAAGAAATAGAGTAGGGAACAGTAACCGATTGCTCTAAAAACAAGCATTTACAATGCAACGGGTCTCGCGTTTGCTCATGTTGGAGCTGATCGCGTTGTAAACTCCTAACCTGACTTTTCACCTATCGGGCAAAAGTGCATTTATATACATAACCAGAAAAAGTGAAATCAACTATGTAAAGCGCTCGACTTCTGCCAAGCGAGATCGCGCTCGTAAATTAGAGAAAAAGAAGTACAAGAGCCCGATGGAAAACAGCGAGCCTCGCATGTTTTCTGTACTTGGTCGCTGCGCTTGAGGAGGGCTAGCCACAGAAAAGGAATGAGTTATGCCTGCCTTCGACTAATGAAAGCAAGCAGATTTTATTAGGCAAGCCCACAAACCAATAAAAAATACTGACGTGAAGTTGACAGGGCTCCGAGCCCTTTTCTAAATACAAAAGAGTCTCACTGCGATATGCATGTGCGAGCGCATGCAACGCAGGCTCGACCCTAAAAAATTAACCATGCACACAGTTGTTGTAGTCGAAAGGTAACCCATCAGGAATAAATCAGATGCCCTCTGATCCAGATTATCTGATTTATTCCAGCCAACAGCTGCGTTTAGGACTGTTGAGCTGGGAACGTTTGGTCAAAGATAATTAGCCACCTTAGGTAGGCTGACCTATGTACGACTATTTAAGCTGCTCATCCACTGTGTAGATAGACAGCTTTGTCCTGATGAGAACCAGAAACTAATACCCACAGGGTCGAAGCCAAAAATCAAGACGATCCCAGAACTATACGAAAGAGCTTTGCGGATTTTAAAGAACTTGTGCTGTTTATCTGCGGATTTAAAACCAGCTTCGATTTACTATACAGCACTGCCATAAACATTCACCTAATCAGATTCCATGGAGCACGGTGCTACCTACAGAATACTGCTTACTATATTCAATATTTAAATGTGACAATATAAGGAACTGATTTTAAAATCCATTCGAATTGTCTCTGTTTTGTATTATTTACAATTAGTTGAAGATGCAAGTTATAGCTAAACTTAGAGGGATGAACATGCTATTAATACAATTGGTACTTGAAAAATAAAGTCATCAATTGAAGATAGTGAAACCGTTTATTAATGTGCTAAGAGACAATGCAGTTTGTGGTATGCCCTATAGAACATATTCCCTGGGTGCTTCTGGTACTCATAATCCTTCCTCTCCCTTCTTTAGAACTGGATGGAATACGTTGTGTGTAGGACAGAAAAGCTCCTCTACAAAAAATACTGTAATTTTAAATTTTGAGTGGGACCTCAGTTGTTCTGTCCAGTCATTCTGTTCATATCCTGCCGCCTACTGGTGCTTAATGATCCACCTCAGCACAGTTTTCAAATATATATGTTTTAAGACCTGCAAAGTTGAAGCCTGGTGCATGTTACTGAGGGGATCATCCTGAGCTCCCACCCTTCCAACTGACAGGTAACTGGATCTCAAAGCCCAGTAAATGTTGTGGGGAAGCGGGTGGAAGAACATGCCCAAGCAGGTTGAAAGCTACATCTTTGCAAAAAGATGCATCCACGGAATCAGGGTTACAAAGACCAAATCACTGCCATGCAAATGTCTGTGATGGCAGCGTGTCTTGAAAATATAATGTATTTTGCTTTTAGGGGTTCCCTCTTTCCATAGCTGGAGAAATTGCCTGGATCAGGAGATAAAGTCTGGATAGAGTCTCAGAGATAGCCATTACGTAGGCATCGATATAAGTCGACAACATGTTCTTTCCAGTTGGCAGGCATATGTAATACGAGAGGTTTGATTGACTACATCAAGTTTGTAGGCTAAGGCCTCAGAGTGGGCTACTTAAAGGTTGAATAACTCACTGATACAGTTCAGGATCTGGGGACAATGCTTAGTTTCTTCTGAGGTGGGTGAAGGAAACTGTACAGGTCTCGGTGTGCTGCAACTTGGCAATTTTCATAGTTGGAATGATCTATGGTAATTGAGGGAAGACGAGACCGTGGCCCTTTGACATCCTCCCGATATGTCTCACTTCATGCTAACACCGGATTCTCTTTACAAAATCCCCGGGACGAGCCTTTTTTCCCTAGAAAGTCGCACCGGTCACCGTGAACCTCAACTACCTTCAAAGAACAACAGAGCGTGATGTTGCAGAAAATGGTGGCTCTTCATTGTAAATACATGGGAGAGGAGGTGATTGCAGACTTCTTTTGCAGATTCCCATTGCATATTTACCAAGGGTTCTACCTTTGACAAAGTATCAGGTTATTTCACTGACTGGGCTGGGGAGCTCATGGTGAGCACTGCCCACTTTGGAGATGTACATTTTGCTGTGATTTTTTGTTCATTGCACACAGCCTTTCGTGCGACCGATGCATATATTTCTGAAAGACCACTACATGATTGTGACCCAGACAGTAATAATATTAAATGACTACCTAGCTGTGATCTTCCACATGAGGAATCGTTATGACACTTTGGGCATAAAGGGGGTCATTACGACCCTGGCGGAAGGCGGAGAACCGGCGGTAAGACCGCCAACAGGCTAGCGGTCTTACTGCATGGAATTATGACCATGGCGGTTACCGCCATGGTCATCTGCCGGTTCTCCGTTCCGCCCGCCAGGGCGGAGACGACCACCGGGCTGGAGACCTAGGTCTCGAGCCCGGCGGCCGTCACTATACCACCGGCGGTATTTTGACCGGGCTTACCGCCGTGGATTTCCAGCGTTTTGAACCGCCATGAAATACATGGCGGTAAGCACTATCAGTGCCAGGGAATTCCTTCCCTGGCACTGATAGGGGTCTCCCCCACCCCTCATCCCCACCCCGACTCCCGGCCCTACCCCACCCACCACCCCCCCAAAGGTGGCCGGGCCCCCCCCCCACTCCGACCCCCAACATCACATCACCCATACCCACACGACACGCATGCAGGCCCCACCTACACACTCACACACGCCAACATACATGCCTACATACACACACACAGGCAGACACGCACACCCACATTCAAACATACACACACACATCCATACAGACATACACGCACTCATTCCCATACGCACAACACCCCCGCAAGCATACATGCACTCACACTCCCCTTCACATACACACACACACGCACACCCCCATGCACCCACACAACACCCAACACCCCCCCACCCCCTCCCCTCGCGGACGATCGACTTACCTGGTCCAACGATCCTCCGGGAGGGGGCGGGAGCCATGGGGGAAGCTCCGCCGACACCACACCGCACACAGAACACCGCCACGGCGAATCACAAGATGTGATTCGCTGGGCGGTGTTCTGTTGGCTTGGCGGTGGAGCAACCTCCAATTCCCCGCCTCCCGCCAGTATGGCTGTTGGCAGCTCTCCTTCTGTAAAAGGACGGAGAGCTGCCAACGGTCATAATAGGCAGAGCGGCAAACCGCCACCACTGGCGGTCTTCCGCACGGCAGTCCCCCGGCGGTCTTTCAAAAAGACCACCGAGGTCAAAATTACCCCCTTAGTGTGAAAGCAATTGTTATTTTTCTTTCACCTCCGTAAAATGTCTGTTACTGGCTGGAACTTCATTCTTAATCATGGCTCTGCCGGATTTGGAACACTATAAAATATATTACTTAGAAATATTTTTTCTTCATCAATACTGGAATAATTGCTGACTATCAGTTTCACATTGAGAACTTTATCCACATCAAAGACATGTTATCCAAGTCTATGTTTTAAACCCTGATCAAAGAGGATTAAGTTAATAATATAGAAATTGTTCTCTGGCATTTTCTGGAATCTGCAGTTTGATATGATACGCTAATTTTGGAGATTACACTTTATTTAGGTTTTCATGGACACCCAGATTTAGAGCAAATCCTTACTATATCATTGGCTAATACCTGGTGCAAATTTGAGAATCATATATCCCTCTTGACTACTTCTATTTTCATGTTGAAATTTAGATAAATTAGACACTTATCTTATAGTGAGGCCTTAATGTCAAACTCAACCAACAATAATCCCTCGAACAGCATGGTAAACTCCCCTCAGATGTCCCAGCATCAGCAATGGATACTTTACTGAACGAACCGTTAGACACAAAAAATTCGATCTCCTCCATAAACAACACTGGAGAATCTGTGAATACTTTGGAGGTACAAGGTTTTTTGGGGGGAGTTAACCAGTTTCAAGCCTGTATGCAAATTTTGATAATCGCCTCATGGAAGTTGAAGCTGTTATTGACTAAATTCCCGATCATGGTAAAGATATCTGGTATCTTCAACAAAAAGTAACTCACCTGAAAGATCACAGCAGAAGGGATAACATCAGAAATATTGGTCTTCCCGAATCCAGAAAGATGCTACCATGCAATTTTTTAACTAACTTAGGGCCAGATGTAGCAAGGGTTTAGCGAGTCGCAAACGGCGAAAATCGCCGTTTGCGAGTCGCTAAAGCCACTTTGCTATGTAGCAATGCATTTTGCGAGTCGGAACCGACTTGCAAAATGCATTTGCGACTCGCAAATAGGAAAGGGTATTCCCTTCCTATTTGCGACTCGCAATGCTATGCATTTTCATTTGCGACCGCGATTGCGGTCGCAAATGAAAGCGCAGTTACCATCCACTTGAAGTGGATGGTAACCCAGGCGCAAACGGGAAGGGGTCCCCATGGGACCCCTTTGTGTCTGGAAAAAAAATTATTTTTTCAGAGCAGGCAGTGGTCCAAGGGACCACTACCTGCCCTGAAAAATACCGAAACTAAAGGTTTTGGTTTTTTTTTCAAAGTGCAGCTCGTTTTCCTTTAAGGAAAACGGGCTACCCTTTGAAAAAAAAAAGACTGCTTTATTTAAAAGCAGTCACGGACATGGTGGTCTGCTGTCTCCAGCAGGCCACCATCCCCGTGAGTGCCCTGAATCGCTATGGGGTCGCAAATTGCGACCCACCTCATTAATATTAATGAGGTGGGTCTTTGCGACCCCATAGCGACTCGCAGAAGGTGTCTGAGACACCTTTCTGCATTCCAAATTGCGAGTTGCAATTTGCGAGTCGCTGGGACTCGCAAATTGCAACTCGCAATTTGGAATCTTCCTACATCTGGCCCTTAATTCCCACTCTTAATGAATATTACCTTTACTACTCAACTTGAATTCCAACATTCAAGAACCTCAAGCCCTATTACACAACCTCAACACATCTTGGCCTGCTGTTTGTGTCATCAACATGAACACCAAATCATCACTGAACTAGGGAACACAGACCCTATGCACATAACAAATCACAAAATTATAATCATTGCAAACTTTTCAGCATCCACTAATCTTAAGAAGAAACAATTCCTAGCACTCCGTCCTAGACTGAAAAAAAGAGACATTAAATATGGACTTCTAGAATCACTACCATGATTGTAACATTTCAAGGAAAAATTAAAAAAATATTTTGATCCTCATAACTTAGAATCTTTTTAGAATGACTCAGATGACAATGAAATAGAAACAGAACACAAACTTCTTCCTCGCCACCTTCATGCAACCAAACCAATACCTCTACCTCAGACTCAGATGATGATGAGAGATGGGAAATTGTTACTCGTAACTGGTCTCATGATGATAAAGTTAAAGCTTAAAAGGGTCACAACCTACATCAAGATCAGCACTGAAAACATGAACCCAGACAATTCCTGAATTTTGAAGGAGCAAAACCTCTTTTCCTTGTTCAATAAAGCTATTTAAAATGTATCCTTTTTATTATTTTATTATATTGCTTATCTGATGGTGGAGTCTATTTTTTTTTATCACCAGGTTGCTTCTTATATCAATGACTCTTCTATTTGATCTTTTTCTTATTTTTTTTATAATGATTCAGTGAATTAGTTCTGTATATGACATTATCTTCTTCCATATATATATATATATATACATATATATATATATATATTGTTTTATTCTGGTGATGCTGGGGGTATTTAGATTTAATCTTTTGCTTTGGGAACGACGGTCTCACTTTCCCCTCAGTTCGCCCCATTTCTTACACACTTTCCCAGTTTAACAGTGTACAATATTTGTCTTATCACTTTGTGCTAGGCATGCCATTATTTGTTGTTTGTATTCTAATTTCGTGTTAATTCCGTAATTTATAGAATACCTATTTTCTGTTTTTTCTTTATTCTAACATAATATAAAATTAGAGTTTGTTTTACCACCACCAAACTCTACATATATATTTTCTTTCCTATTCTACACAGCCTCAACTTTATTATTTGACTTATTTTGTTTCCAGGTTCTCCTACTTTCCTTTTATCACTTCCTTCTTTATTTACTCATTTCTTTCTATATTTGTACTACTGTTTCTCTGCCTTCTCTGCTTCACAGTAAATATCTTATGCAATCTTCTCATACAAAACCATTACAGATGGTATCCTTAAGTGTACTTGGTCTTACACATCTCATTAATAGGAAAAAAACTTGTTCATATTGGCCAAAGTAAGCCAGATAGTGGATTATTACAAGAACCCCATCTTACTTCATTAGAAATTGATAAATTGAAATGAGATTGGGCTGGTCATGTTAAACAAACAAGCGCCAATCCTAATACAACGTCTACTGATTCTACACCTCTAAAGAAACAGAGTGTTGCCATTCTTTTTAATAAACACCTACCTTACAAGATATTACAAACGTGAGAAAATCTAGAGAGGATTCTTTTTTTGTCAAAATCCATATTCGTCATACTTTCCTGACTGTGGGATCAACATATGGCTCTACTGATTCTAAAACTGTATTTATTTCCCAAATTAGTAGATCATCATCATCTTTTGGATTTACTCGGGTGTTAATAAGAAGAGACTGGACTGTTACCATTGATTCATTCATTGATAGAGCAGGGAAACCTGATATTCATCAAAAAAGTGACAAATATACTTCATGACTTTACCAAAGATTATGCGCTTCAGGAACCATGGAGACTGTTACATCCAGATGATAGGGATTATACTTTCACATCATGTCCGCACTCAATCCGCACAATAATTAATTATTTCTAAGTCGCTTCCTCAGTTTTACAATTGATAAGAAACGTGAACTGTTACGGGGCGAACGAAAACGCTCTCAAGACTCAATAATGACCATACAGACTTGGCTTGGCAATCCAAAAACAGTGTTTACTAACTGTCGCAACAGAGTGAAAAACATTGAGGCTGTATGACCTGCCTCTATGGTTTTTCAAAATGCCTGTTCATAGACAGGTCTTTTTATACACATCAGTACAATACTAAATTACACACAATCAATAAAAGAAAACTTGCTAATTTACAGCCTAAAATGGAAAAACACTCAAAAACATGTGATCCCATAACCCCGAATTCCTAGGCTGAGTCAATACTCGCTCTTTATTATACAGTCGCCAAAGGTTTATGACTGAGCATTTTTTGACCTATAAATGCGTACATGCTCTTTTGTAAATGTAATTTATTTGAAGTGTGTTCTGACATCATTGTGTGTTTGGGATGTCTGAGTGTTCAGAATTTGGTTTCTTCCCTGCAGCCATTGCAAGTCATGCACCTGTGTGCGTTGGGCTAATTCAATTATGTACCCAATGTCTAATCAGTCTGCAATCTGTTTGGAGGCACGGAGAGTGTGCTTGACTCACGTGCTGATGTCGTAAATACTTGTAGGTTGGTTAGACATGAGTCTGCAACTTCTTTAATTTAACTTCTAACCATTTTCGCATCCTTTTTAAGTTATAAAATAAACTGGTCTAAATGCGAAGCTTAACCAATGACTTCCATTACCACTAAAGACTCTACTGGTGATCTCCCCTTTAAATGGCTCAAAATATTTAGGGATACTCCTTAATCCAGACCTAAAGAATAAGATTATGGACAATTTAAATCCTATTATTGATCAGGTTCAAAAAGATTTTAAGCATTGGACACTCTTAAATCTGTGACTTTGGGGTAGAGTATAAATCATTAAAATGAACACCATTCTCAAATGTGACTATATTTTTGGAATGATCTCATTACACACTTCACAATCCTTTTTTAAAACAATGTCTTCTATCATCTCTCGATTTGTATAGGGTGGTGATAGACCCTACTTGAGTGGCCTAAAATTAAATTCTCCCTCAACGAAAAGTGCTCTATGTCCTCCCCACTAACAATACTATTGAATAACACAAGAATTAGTTCACTTTACTTATATGTTTCAAAATATAGGAATTCCTCACTTTACGTTAAAATCGAGCAGTCTTTACTTAAATCTGACACTCAGCTTGTTATTTACAATACTAAACATCCACGTTTTACAAATTCTTCTAACCCTATTATATACTTCCCTCAGTTAGCCTGGAAAAAAATCACACACTCTTACAAAATCTCATGTCCAATTACATTCCCAAGCTCCTTTACGGAATAATGCAGACAATATATTTATGGAGAAAGAACTCAAATGGCATATTTTAGCTCAACATAAAATAAATAATATCCCCGATATGTTTAAATACAACACTCTTTAGAATCTTTTGTGAAGCTACGAGAGGAGTTTAATCTCCCATCACAACCTAATAACTGTACTCAACTAATTTCTGCCCTTTCTTCCAGCATGACAAAATCTCAGGACATGCCTTCTCACTCACCAATTGCACAATATATTCACACTTGGAAAAACTTCGGGTATTTATGCTATTTTAACTCTTTTTCAACAGAAATGTCAAACAATCTGAGACACTAGTCGTTTTCTCATTTGAATACATTTTCAGATTGGGAATGCGTCACCGTACTGGCGAATTATAAAATGTGGGCTGAGAGACGCCAGTCCTAAATTTATTTACTTCAAAATATTACACCACTGGCACTGGTCTCCAGCTAAGTTACTCTCAGCCACACTCAGTACCTATTCCGAGTGCTGGGGATGGCAAGAATCAGACTGCGAAATAGTACATTTATTATGGGAATGTCTAAAAATTTGTCCTTTTTAGTCTCAAGTTGAAGACTACTTGAGGAAATACTCAGCTACTCCGAGTTCTTTCACACCCCAGTTATCACTGTAGCACAATGTGTTAGGTTTATCCCCCGTTTCTACTCATACATTTAAGTAGCTTTCCATAGCTCTTATCTTGGCCAAAATCAATATTTTACATTACTGAAAGACTGATACTATTCCAATGCTTAATTCTTGATTGAAATATGTGTTTGATAAAGCTCAGTTTAAAGAAAATTATC
This sequence comes from Pleurodeles waltl, assembly GCF_031143425.1. Taxonomy (NCBI): domain Eukaryota; kingdom Metazoa; phylum Chordata; class Amphibia; order Caudata; family Salamandridae; genus Pleurodeles; species Pleurodeles waltl. The sequence goes on from NC_090446.1 coordinate 448,900,479, forward strand.
TCTAAAACAGAATAATTTACAATACTTTGATTATAGTTGGGTCCCTTTTCTTGATGTTCGATAATCTTGAATGTGTTTACTTAAGTAAAATTGTTCAATCCAAACTTCTCAAAGATATTTTGTACATATTATAATCCATGTTTACTGCTCTGTTTACCATGACGAAATGTTCTACTTTCTATATATGTAGATATGGTATTTGTATATCATTTTCCTTCTCTTTCATTTTCTACTTATTTCTGATCATTGGTTTGCATTTTTTTTTCCTTTGCAGAATATGTACACTTCAGGTATGTGTAATGGTATCTATATGCGGTTCATTGTTTGTTATTTTCTTCTTTTGAAAAATCAATAAAGAACTGAGATAAAATAATGGCTTGGGTTTATAGTTGTGTTAAGATAAAAGATGATGGCTTAGAGATAAAGTAAGCAAGGTCTTTCTTTCAAAACAAATAGACCTATGTCTATCGAACTTAACAGATTACACATGTTCCATTGATTGAATACGGTCATCAACAGCATGGAGAGGAGACAAATGAGTTTAACGTATAAGACACAGTTATATATGCAGGGGCTTACGCAAATTTAATAGTAACTTTGGAACAGCCAGTCCCCATGTCCTGCATGAGGAAAGATCTGAAGTGTATGAACTCTTTTTGTTATTTTTGGAATGTTTTGTGAAGATTCAGCAAACGGCACTAACATAATTAACAAAACAAAAAGCACTCTTCAAAACTACGCAGTGGCAAATGCTACTGTGTAATAATTATATAATTACATAAAAACTCTTTATAGTTGATTATTTAGTTAGAGTGCATATATCACTAAAAACATTATTTATTTATTTATACAGGTGTTTTAGAGTGTTATTTGTTATCTCCACCCCTTCACCCTCCTTACCTCTCACAGTAAAATCAATCCACAGCATCAAGAATTTAATAAGGATGGCTACTCCTTTTCCCCACTCAATGTGCTATGCCCCAGCTAGACTAAGCTTTCAGATAATAGCTTAGTGATTGCCTCTCAGACCAGCAAATGCAAATAAACTGCAATACCCTCTTACCAATGTGAGTGGCATGCTCAATGCATCTCGCACCATTTTGAACAGGTAGCTGCAAATGACTGAGTTATACCTCGCCTGCCCATCCTCAAATGCTTTCTTGACAAAACACAAAGAATAATAGACCCTGGCAACAATCCAATGGAGATGGAAATCCCCAATACACAGTAAATCAATAACAATAGGCTCTCAAGGAGCTGTTTCTTTGAACATAGCTTTCACAACTGATCTCTATTTGTCTTATGACCTGCATCAGCACTCCTGTACTTGCACTTAAAATCAGGGAGAAAAGTTGCTTATTTTGTGGTCACTGCTTACACCCTCTTCTCATAATAATAGTAATCAATTTGAAAGTCATACTCATTCCCCTTTATTGTCCAAATAAGGATGTTGTTGATGCCCTCTCTTCTTGCCTCTTTTCCAGTTACCACTCTACCAGTTTCCGGCCCCCCAAGAAATGAAAACTGTTAACGTTCTGCCATTGCAGCACAGTGAAAAGTACTTTATGAACTAGTTGTATTACTCATTCATATTAGATTTTTTGAAAAATGTTAAAGTGAGTTTTGCTGATTCCTAAATTTACTAAGTAGGTAACTAGAAAAACATTATTAAACCAAAAAATGCATTCAGACCCCAAAAAATGAACAAGCTAGAGGAACTGCTGGATGATCCGATGCACAAAGGCATAATGGCAGAGTTCAGCACCAATCCCCAGTTCAGAAAGAAATGGGACAGCATCTCTGAAGTGATTATGGACACCTTACCAGAGGTTATTATTCCATAGGATGGGTAAAAAAAAAAGTGATAAAAATCTGCTAATTCAGATGAAGAGTTGGGACAATCTAAACATCACTAGGACCACAGCACCGTTTTAAATATATTTAAACCTCTGTGGGACATTGTGAGAGTCGTAGAGCCCTCCCAACTACAGCGATCTGATGGTGGTCCACAGGGAATGATGACAACTGGCCTATCATGATAAATTAAAATGGGCTGCCAGACATAACACAAATATTAAATAAATACCAAGATGAATATTCTTTGTGCTCAAAAAGCAGGTACCATTTTCATCCAAATGAAAGGTGCATGCCTATTTTCTTAACCTCGAAAGAATTAAAGTTTAAGTTGGCACTGCCAGGGTTAAAACTTCTGAAAGCAGCTTCCATGCAGGTCTGGGTAGTAGGCACTTTAAAACACTCATTAGGTTTCACTTGCACAGCTAATGTGCTGTGCTTACAATCTTAAAACAGGATTAGAGCCCACCCCAGCTTCACTTTAGCTTCCTGTGTTTCTTCATCTGTGGCGCATGGACCAAGTACAGTTTCCTGTGGGTGACCACTCTCCTTCCACTAGTCCCACCCTTGGATGCACTTTTTTTTTTTAATTTACGTTGAGGCGCTCCATAAGAGTTCTTCTGTTTACAGGCCATCTTAGCTTCTCCCCTGCGGGAGCCAGCGCCCCACTCCCATTGATAGCAGACTCTAAGAGCTTCCTCAGAGTGATTGTGGGGGTGGTCCCTCTGAGGAGGCCATTCTCCCCATTGCTGTCGTGTGGGTCTCCATCACAACAAAGCCCTTGTCTTGCTTCAGAGCCTTGTCCTGGCGCTGGGGGAGTTCACCCCAGCTGTTCCTGTTTCTCCCTCTTTGCATTAATACAAAGAGAGAAAATGACTTTCACAGAATGTTTCAGGGTGCTTTAATTGTGTTTTTGAATGCGAGCAACTGGGAGAGGAATGATGTTGGAAAAAAAAGCCTGGATAGCTGTCCCAATAGAAACAGTCTTTTCAAGCAGTCCCACTGGCACATTAGCTCGCCTTTCCAGACAGCCATGCATCCATCACTCACAAATATTGTATTTGTTTCATGGACTGACATACACTTCATCGAGCACATGTGCACAAAATTTCACAGTTGTGTACAAAGTACTACTTTCAATCCCAGAGGTCTTTGCCACACTGTTACAACCTATTGCTACAATGGTCTGCAGCACGCCATAATGCCAATGAACCCTGAGGCTTGCAGCAGCACAGCGAGCGAGACCGGGGTCAGCAGCAGATCAGGGATATCAGTCCCTTCGCCCTGGAGCATATAGCTTTCAAACCAGACCCTGAGGCCTGAAGTAAATTGTAGCACATCATTCTGCCTTCCAGCCCTGAGACCTACAACAGACGGCGTTACAATACAGCCCTATAGAGTTCAATACTACCACTGGGCATCTGAGTTACTGGCAAACAGCACTACCAGTTTCGAGTGGACATTAAGCAATACTTCAGTCAAGGGGCACACTTAAATTGCCAACTTTTTCTTGTGAAGTGTTAATATTGTTGTACATTTAGGTTGGAGAGTTTCTAGTACTGTTTCTGTCACTGCGCCAATTTTTACTCTCAATACTATTCTTGTCACACTTCCCCGCTCTCTCATATGCCCCAGCTGGTGCAGTTTGCTGTGGAGACGGTCCGTCATTTCCATAGTGAGCCACTAGACCGCCGTCATCTTGGGCAAATGAATAGTATTTATAGAGTAGCACATAAGCAGCTGCAGGGCGCAGTTAAGATGCACCACAGTCCAGCTTGTCTGCGCCAGTCCACACACAGACGATGACAGACGCCAGGACCCCTACTCATTTCTTCTTTTAAAATTTGGTTAGGTAATCCATCGATATGGTGAGGAAGCACTCTTCCACTGACTTAAACAAAAACAGAAGGACTGCTGTGAGGCAAATCATCATTGGTTATGCTGCAATCATCGATTTATACCCTCTGAAGGAACAGGCTCCTGTAAGAAATGTCACTTTTTTTGTTACACCACAAACACCAGGAGCTGGTGACCCAATACTATTATCGACATCATCACTATGTCTGCCCCCCAGGTCTCCTAGAGAAACTCTCTCCCAGAACAACAACCTCAACTCCGTCTCTTAAAATAATAATTTAAAGAGGCTAGATGGACTATGTTGCAATACTAGGTCTATGGCAAAGCAAGTCAGAGACATGGGATCTTATATCCTCTTTCTTCACAGAAAAGGGGCTTTGTAATGTAGCTGACTCCTGTCTCTCCCTCACCATATGAGAACACTAATCCCTGGTTAAATCAGATAGAACCCAACACATGGGTGGTGGTGTTCCTATTGTTTTCCACATTTCTCTGAAGGTTGAGCTACTCGATACCATATGCGCTAGCGGGATTGAGATTTGTGTTTTTAAAATTACAATTTCTGCAACTGAAAGATGGAGAGGGGCTTTAATCTATAGCCCCTCCTGATGCTAGGAAAGACTTAAGTCAGGCATTTATCAATTATATAGCACCTTATGTCCTAGCCTCCGATAAATTCCTCCTTTTGGGTGACTTCAATTATCATGGTGAGAACATCAATAACCCCGGAATGTCCCAATTGGCAGCAGATCTGGAGACACTAGGATTTAAACAACTAGTGACAGCCCTACACAAAGGCCTAGGCACATGTTGGATCTTATCTTTAAGGATATTGCTGAAGATACTCCCATTCTTACTACCTGACTGGATCATTAGCTAATTAAGTTCTCTATTTCGTGTAAAAAGGCTCTTACCAATTCTAGGAGAGAGGCTATTATATCCCACTGTTCCTGGAAAACAGTTATTCCTACCTTATTTTCTGAGGCCGTCAAGGCCCCCTCCTTAACATCTTATACCGACATTGACACTACTTTGGTTGATTACATCAACTTTCTAATTATTTCATTGTATCAAATAGCACTTCTTAGAAAATCTATCACGGTCTCCACTAGAAAGCAAGCTTCATGATACACTCATTCCCTACATCAGAAACAAATGACTTGCTAATGCCTCAAACAAAGATGGCGGCTTACAAAGTCTTCTGTAGATAAAACAGAATACTAGTCTTGGCTGGGCAAGTATCATAATATGATTAAAGTGGCTCAGAAAGCATATATAACTGCTGCATTTGTTAATGTGAGCGATTCTACCAGAGTATTACATAAAGTCTTAAATAACTTTATAAAACCTCTTGTCTATGCTTCTACTATAGAGGCTTCTCAAGTTCTCTGTGACAATCTAGTTGACTTTTTGAAGCAAGATTATCTCAATTTATAAAAACTTTTTTTTCAGCTTAGATCGTTCGGAGATGAAATTAGATCTAAACCATCCGCATCCAAATGCCACAGGTAGCTTGAAAGACTTCAAACTGTGCACAGTGGATCAGGTGAAGCTTTTGTCAAATCGGGCAATTCCTAGGACCTGCGTCCTCCTAGGATAATGTCCAGTTTAACCAATCACTTGGCACCAGCAGTGAAAGAAATATTTAAACTTTCTCTTGCCACCGTCAAGGTGCCTAAGGAATAGAATTGCGCAATGATATCTTGAGTTCTCAAAAAACCCTTAGCTAAACCTGATGTCCTCTCTAACTATAAAACAATTTCACTGCTAACCCAACTGGAAAAGCTCTAGAAAGTTCTATTAAGAAGCAGTTAACTTCCTTTCTAGAAGAGTGTAAGATTCTAGACACCTCTCAATTGGGCTTTAGAGAGCTATGCAGTACTGAGACTGCATTATCAACAGGCACCGACAACATCGGGCTCTCTTTAGGTGCGGGAACACCGGTCATGTTAATCTTATAGGATCTTTCTGTGCTCTTTGACACTCTCATCCACAGATTACATGAGGCTGGTCTCCACAGCATAGCACAATACTGGCTCAGAGACTTCTTGAACAATCGCATACAAAATGTCTGTCTTGGCCCTTTCAAGTCAAGAACGATACATACTAACCAGAGGGTCCCTCAAGGATCATGCTTGAGCCCCACTTTGTTCAATATTTATGTTGTACCACCTGCTCAGACTGTGAGATTTGCGAATGACACACAACTCCTCATCTCATTTGGCCCTGATCCTGATAAAGTGAAGGACAAATTTGCGGGCTGCATGAGAGGAATTGCTGTTTGGATGAATAAGAATTGTCTACAACTGAACAGTGAGAAGACCGAGATCATGCTATTTGAAAAAGCAATACATTTATGGTCAGCGGATCGGTGACCTCCAGAACTTGGCCCATCCCCTGTGCCCAAACAGGAGGTGAAAAGTCTTGGAGTAAAATTAGAACAATCGCTGCCCATGAAAGACCAAGTTAATGCCACATGCAGTTCATGTTTTGCTACAATGAGGCTTTTGAAAAAGGGTTTTCCCTTGGCTCGCAGACAAGTCCAGAAAACACCTTGTCCAGGCCCTCATAGTCAGTCGCCTAGACTATAGGAATGCCTTATTGATAGCAGCTAATGACATCCTTCTGTCCAAGTTGCAGGTGGTGCAGAACACAGCCGCTCAGCTGATCTGCAAGCTACTAACTAGGTCATCTTCCTCCCCCAAATAATATTAACAGATTAGGTCCCCAGCTTTTAATAATGACTCAGTGGGGGGTCCCCGGATTCCAGTAATTATAAAGTGGGGGTCCACAGAAGTCAAAAGGTTGGGAACCACTGATTTAGAGGGGAATATCCTCATACTGAATGGGAACTTAGAGGCTTAGAGTCTTGTGAAGTAATTTTGCAGCATTTCTTTGGTGGTAACATTACTTCTTCCTATGAAGGCCCAGCAAATCTACCCGGCACTCTATGTCCCGTGGTATCAACTATACAGGGGGTTTATCAGACATACTATTTTCATTGTCAAGATAAAGTATTTTCAGATGCTGCATGTTGGCTGGTCCATCGCATTTAAACTGTTGTCAATTCCCAAAGAATTCTTGCGATTAATAAACACACAATTATTTTTACCTACATAATGCCTAATTTAAATTCCATTATTAACTAATTGGTGCAGTGTGCTCCCCAAACGTGAGATAAATGAGTCTACACGTGTTGATCGGTGGGCTGAAGTGCACGCATAAGGACACACAGCATGATTTTCTCTTTCTGACAGATAGTTATAATATTGTCCAGTCACTTTGTTAAACTGTTCCAGAACCAGTGTGGCAATTTGGAGATTCTTACCTGCTAGAGAGCTAAAGGATCTAGCTATTTCACTGTGGTACTTTTTAGGTCGAGCGCGCAAGCGCTAGTACATTTTGTAAGTATTGTGGGCTTTTAACCACGCCCATCTCACCCCATCACTTTCTTTCGTTCCTGGGCTTGCCTTTCAAAAATCACTTGATGTCATTGGTAAATGCGTCACGTTTGTCCTGCCTTGAGGCTGCTTTTGTCATACCTTGCAGACTGCCCCTGTTACATGGATTATTGCATAATTGCCGATATACTTCAGCGCGGGCGAACCGTTTTTTCTTTTGTATCTCCCCTTTGAGCTACATGGTGGCCATGGCGCTCACAGCGCGAACAGGCACAACAGCGTGAACTCGATCTCCGGTATTGGAGAGCTGGTCGCATTGTTCACAGTTACCTAATCAGAGTCATTTCTTGTGGCTCGCCCCTTATAACACTTTAAATTGGTAAATGCTTCAGTAAAACAGAAATCCTCAAAGCCAAAGCGGCTTTCCCGGCACAGCTGAAGAGCTGATACTACAATATTCACTTTACTCACGGGAAACTTGCCCCATGATGCTTTGCAGGACATTACTTTCACAAAACATGTTTGCTCATAACTCAGCCTTTGGTGGTCCTAGGACAATGGGACCACCACCAAAAAATTCAGCGTGATGCACTCTTTCTGTCCATGGCATCTATGGGTTCTCACGTGAGGTTAGTCTGGACCACAAAATAATAACCCCTCCCACCATTCAGTGTCTTTTTAAGCGTTCTCATAGCTAGAAAGTTTGATTTATAGCTGGGGATAGCTTGGGTTTTAAGGGCCTTGCTTGTAATATTATTATAGGCCTTCAACCCTTAAAAATGTGTAATGCACTATGCTCTCTAAGGACTTAATATAGGGTTACACTGCATTAATCTTTGCCATTTTCTTTTTGTGTGGTTATACCCTCCTGGGGCTAACTATGTAGTTACATGACCATGTTTTCTATAAATGCTATTTTCATTGTGGTGTCCTCTAGAGCCTGTTCTAAGCATTACAGTCATATCAACATACTAAAATATTTGTGGCACAAAAACTTGCCCCATCATGCTATGCAAGGCAATTGTTTCACAACACACCTTTGTTTATAACTCAGCTGTGGTAGTCCTAGCACAATGGGACCACCTTAAAAACATTAACCACAATGTGTTCTTTCTGTCTACATCATCGCTGGCTCCCCACACTATGTTAGTGGGGGACTACAAAATAATAACCCTTACCACCATTCATTATCTTTTTAAGTTCTCTCATGGCTGAGACTTTTATTTTACAGCTGAGAGAAATTATGTTTTATGGGCCTTGTTTGTAATATCTTAGCAATAGGTCTCCTAGCCTTGAAAATGTCTAATACACTATACCCTCTAGGGGCTACATACATTGTTACAATTCATTACTTTCTCCTGTTCTTTTTTCAGCTCTAAGGGCTGATTGTATGGCTACATGACCATGTTTCTTCCAAATGCTATTTTTATTGTGGTGCCCTCTAGCAGCTGTTCTGAGCATTGCAGTCAACATACTATAATATTTGCGGCACAAAAACTCCCCTTATTATGATTTGCAGGGCATTACTTTTACAAAACAGTTTTGCTCATTACTCAGATTGTAGTGGTCTTAAGACAATGGGACCACCTTCAAAATGCTTGTCTACATCACCTCTGGGTCCCCACAGTAGGTTAGTGGGGACCCAAAAATAATACCTTCTGCCACCAATCAGTGTCTTTTAAGCTCCCTCATGCCTAGAACTTTTGATTTACAGCTGGGAGAAGTTTTGTTTTGAAGGCCTTGTTTGTAATATCTGCAGTAGGCCTGCTAGCCCTAAAATGCCCTCTAGGAGCTACGTATATGGTTACACTGCATTACTTTCTCCTGTTTTTTCATGGGGTTATGCCCTCTAGGGGCTAACAATATGGTTACATGACCATGTTTCTTACAAATTATATTTTTTTGGTGTCCTCTAGGGGATGTTTTGACCATTACAGTCTAATGCCAAAAGTTTATTTCTGATAAAGGTTTATATGATAATTGTATATGTTTTAATAATCCCTCCTTATTACAATTATGACAATGATTTGGGCCAATTTAACATCCTTATTACACTATGGCTGTTTGAGCACCCTTGATATGTTTGGGTGACCCTTCTAGTTAATTTCTTCCTCTGTGGCTCTATTGTGTCTCTTTTTGGGGGAATTGTGCTAATCAACAAGCAACTCTGATGGTGGAGTGCTGAAAGTGGTATTCTATTGGAATTAGGAAGGCAGATTTAAAATTAGGATGCTATTTGGCAACATTTACATTTTTTGCTGGAGATAGAGGAAGAAGGTAAATGGAAGTGCGTTAGTTATATGCAGGGCCACTGAAGTGATATGGTAGGAAAAGAAATTATGAGGCAGGGTTGACCAAAATTCCAGTTATGAATTTACAATACCAATAGCTCCAACTAGCAAACGCAAGACATATTCCATTGCAAATGCTTGTTTTTTTATTTACGTATAGGCACTGCATAACAGTGCATCCGTTTGCAAGCTGTTTCCCCTTTCCACCACAGAGCCCCTTTTATGTTGTTGCTTTTTCTGAATATCAAAGGCTCAGAGGACGTTGAACTGTTGTCAGGCTGTTAGGGGTTGGGTCTGGCAAGGAATGCGTTTGATTTTTTCATATGCTTTGCTGTTCTTTGATAACTATAGTGAATCTCTAAGTAGGACCGGCTTTAGTGCTGTGGCGCCCTGTGCAACAATGATTGTAGGCACCCCCAATGACCACCTCTGCCATGGATCCCCTCACTACCACCCTTTATCAGAGACCCTCAAGTCTCCATGGCCACTCTCTCTCAGATGTATTTAATTGGCTTTATGGCAGCACTCTTACCAGTGTAGGGTGGAGGTGTCAGAGCACAGAGACAATCAATCCTATGTGTGTAAATCAGTGTATAGGAAATGTTACATAAAACAGAAGACTACAAGGTGCAGGAGTCACAGATCATCCATACTGGTGGGCAGTGTAGTGGAGAAGCACAATGCAGGATTTTAACTTATAAAATGCAAGTAACTACAGGATCTCTGTGACAAAAGCAGGGAACTCGCTGACCTATTTACATTATATGCACTTCTGGGATCTGCAAGGTACACATACTTTGCAGCAGGCATATTGACTGCGCTACCTCAAGAGGAGTCAAAACACTAGGCACAACTCCTATCTCGCTCCAGAAAGAACATTCATCACGGAGTGATCTAGACATTCGCATTGTTGATTGAAAATAGCTGGAGGCAAGCAACACCCGGCAGCAAGTGCTTTTAAAATAATAATACACTTGCAAAGACGGCGCCCCATCCGAAGTCAGCACCCAGTGCGCGGGCACCGATCGCACTGCCCTAGAGCCATCCCTGGTGTAATAAAATGACTGGGGCGTAAAGAACGGCAAGTGCAATTCATTCACTTTGTTGTGCTTCACAGAGGACCTTTGTTTGTTGAAATAGCAGAAGGTCTTGTTGTTTGGTACTCGAATATAGCCGATTTAAACGCATTTGTAAAGTTGTATTGCTAATGGAGTACGATGTTCTGCAACAAATAGCGGGGTAGGTAGAAAAACGATGTAACGCTCCTGACAGCTGAATTAATTTCAGCTAATTCTCTGCACATGCAGCAGTACTTTAGGTATATGTCGCCACTGGAAATCAGCACACTATTTGAGTTCTGCAACCTGGTTATTAAAGATGCATAATCATTGTCTGTTTTGTAATCCAAAGCAGTCTCGCACAAACCATTTTCTTGTGGTTTTCTTTTCAAGGCGCATTGTTTTTCTATTCTTGTTTCCATCGGTGGCCACCTCATAGCGCTATTATTTTCTTCACTTTGAGCTGTGTTCCACAGAAGCCTGCGCGGCTGAACTATACGTCTGAAAAACGTTGACAAAACCAATAGATAACGCACAGGCGGAGCCTACTGTCTTTGCTGGCGTTTGTTTAATCTTACCATGATCGGAAACTGGATATACATAGTATACACAGATCTCTACAGTACTGTAGCGCAAAGGCATTTATTTAATACTACATAAGCCTAACGAAACACAAAGCACTGTGCGTGGCAGGCAGGGCGCTAGTTCAATGAGCAAGCTCGAACGCAATGGTTTTCATTCATATTGTGGCATGCATGCAACAGTCTCATTGTCGTGTGTTGAAGAACAGAGTTGTGCTCTTAGCTTGGTATTTGTCACTGCTCCTTAACTTGTAGTGAAGGGTAGAAAAGAGTGAACAATAGGGTACTGAATGTTATAGAACTCTGACGTGTTTAGCTGGAATGTTGAAAAAGTGTATTGGGACTGCTTTGGTACCGTGCACGATTTGAAGAGGCTGCTCATATCATGTGGGAGTAAGAATATGGGGCTGCAATTACGAGGGCATGTGCTATTTTATATATGCACTATAAATAAGTTCCAAGCATACGTAAAATGAACCAATATTGTTAGAAGGGAACTGTGGACAACCGCTGAATACAGTCTGGAGATCAAGCGATGACCGCAACAATACCCCACAAGCCCTCTTGGGCTGTCATCCCACCTAAACTCACCTCCTTCCCGCTCCATTTACAATCTAACTACGATTACTCCGAATACAGTGTCAAGAGATCCCACCCAGCCATAGAATCCTAAAATCAACCCATGTGAAACATATATGTCACACCACATGTCAATCACTGCATTAAGGAAAGATGGGGTGCTCTTCAGGGTGCCTTTCTCAGTCTTTGCCTTACTACCTCTCCTTTTCTCAGGGTACATCAGGAACATTAAAGACAAAACCACGGCACATCCTGGTTTCCATATTAGTGTCTTTTGATTCTCTATGGTAAGTCAAAAATGGGCGTTCAAATAATTGTAGTATCAGCAAGTTTATTGTCGAGAAAGACGTCGCAAAGTTGAGTCAATTCGTAGAATCAAAACATCGACAGCCAAACAATTCGTAGAATCAAACATCGACAGCCGACACGTGTTTCGTCATTACATGACTTTTTCAAGGCTGTAAACATAATGTTATAAACCTGAAGTGTATCAGAAACAAGGTTCCAACAGTCTAATGATTTGAATGTAGTCCATTCAAAAAACCGTACTAATACCTGTGCAGAAGCACCTAGTAGTAATGGTAACACCAAAAAGGAAGGGCTCAGGATGAAATTTGTGAAATTAGAACAGTTGAAGAAACAGGAACTTCACCATTCTGCAGAAATATCTACAGATTAAACGAATGCCCAGGGGTTTACGGGTGGTGCTCTTCCCGTCCTTTGGGGACCTCAACCCACTACTTTTGCAAGAATGGAAACAACTGTTAATTATGTCTTCATACGGCATCATGGATATCTTAATCAGAGGTGCCAGAGAGAAAAGAGATAAACTACTCCTAGATATCAGTGTCTTAGAAAAAGAAATCCAGGACGCTAACATTTCTGAAGCTATTGAAAAAAATTATGACATTTTGAAAGGGGTACTTCGCAAACATCAAGATTACGTAGAAGACAAAAAAATGCGCAAACTAAAACGAGATGCCAATGACTATGCCACAGGAAGGGTTTTTACCTACTCCCGTAAGTTTGACAATATAAATGTAGACAGACAGGGTGATAGGATTTTGGGGAAACAGTCCTCCACACTTCCTAATGCCACAACCAGTGACACCGATCTGTCCAGCTGCTCTAGTCTTACTAGTGAGGACACTGGCAGCTCTCCACAACATAATAGCAACACCACTAATATTAAGTCAACTTTTTTGTTGGAACTAGAAAGATTCCACAAGGGCCAAAAACAAAACAGAATGGGGCAGATTACTCCTCTAAGAGAACCAGAAGGGGTAAGAGAAAAAAACATTAGAACCAGAAAAGGGCAAAACAGGGGTGACCACAAGATCAGTTACACGCAGCATGAAGAGCTAGGCCCTAATGGACATAATTCCATGTCTCAGGGAAATTATGTTTGTGTAGTGAACTTATCCAATAAAGTACTTGACACCAACCAATTCAGTATTATTAATAAAGGATTAGGGTTTGTTCCCACATCCTCACTGGATTTTACTGAAACACACATAAATCTATTCCAATTTATACGCAAATGTAAATTATTCATACATTTTAAAGAAAAACAACATGTGAACTCTCTCAGGTCCAATGACACAGTACCTTGTGAATTAGCCATCAGAGACATTAAAGACATCCAGACCTTATTATCCTTAGAGGATGCCAATAACACCACATCCACACCAACCTATGAGGATATTTTATTCAATCTGGGGATAGGGACATCTGAGGCGTGCAACCGTGGATTAAAACCTGCATCCAAATTCACACCAACTTTACCAACAGACAACACAATTGACCTCTTTTACAAACTAGTCACCAAGGACCTATACCATCTAGAAGAATGACACAAAACTAGACGTAGGACAATCCCCCACAACACCAATGCCAAGGAATTAAATGCATTACACACCCTGGCTGGTGACAAAGACATAGTGATTAAAGAGGCGGACAAAGGGGGCAACATCTTGGTTATGAATCAGGAAGATTATATCAGAGAGATTGATAGACAACTACTTGACAACGTGGCCTACTGCAAACTGACCAACAATCCTATCAGTAGAATTACCAAGGACATAGAAGCGAAACTGTGCATTTGGAAAGACATGGGTTTGTTTTCAGACTTAGAGTTCAAGTACTTATTTAACCCCACACCTAGCTTTCTGTGCATTTACACCCTCCCTAAGATACACAAAACAGCTGACTTCCCCCCGGGTAGACCCAATGTCTCTGGTATTAACTCCCCAACTGAATTTTTTTTGGAGTATATTGACATGTATTTGCAACCTTTTGTGCACAATCTTCCATCGTACATTAGGGACACTAAACATCTCTTGTGCTTGATTTCTGACTATGAATGGACCGAGGGACACATTTTGGCCACCTTAGATGTAACCTCCCTGTTGTACTGCCATTTAATGGAGTTTGTTTGACCAATGACTTTGTGTTTCACCACTGCGCATATTAGTTGCTCAATGTTCACCAGTGGCACATTGTATGTTTTGTTCAGTTGAGCCGCCTATTGGCTTTGACATGGCATTAGCCATTACTTTCTGTCTTCAGTTTAGCCGCCTATGGGCTTTGACATTGCATTAGCCATTACATTCTGTATTCTGCCTATTGGCTTTGACATGCTGTATCCAGTCTAGCCGCCTATTGGCTTTGACATTGCATTCCTATTGGCTTTGACATGATGTATTCAGTTTAGCTGCCTATTGACTTTGACATGCTATTAGATATTCTGCCTATTGGCTTTGACATGATATTATACATTGCATTTTATATTCAGCTCAGCTGCCTATTGGCTTTGACATGATATTATACATTGCATTTTATACTCAGCTCAGCTGCCTATTGGCTTTGACATGATATTATACATTGCATTTTGTATTCAGCTCAGATGCCTATTGGCTTTGACATGACACTAGACATTGCATTTGATATTTAGGTTAGCTGCCCATTGCCTTTAACGTGGAGTTAGACATTGCAGTTGAGAATCCAAGCTGTATTTTTCCAAGCTGTGTTTTTGCACAAGATGAACCAAGATGTTTTTCTCACAGTAGACTAGACCTGATAAGAGAGGGTACATGGGTTGTTTTTCTCCGCTTGAGCTTGGGAACAGGAGTAGTCTCGGAGACCTGGCCAGTCTCCAAAAGGCTTGCTCAGTTTTCCCAGGTCTGAGAGGAGGGGGCACACCTTTGTAACGAATGTCACAGACTGCAGAGATTCAGATTCGGATCTGCCGGACCTCGTGCTGGAGCTTGGCGCCAGCTGCCAGCAATCCCGTGTGGGTAGATGAATCTCTTTCTCGCGGCTGACAGGGGGTCATCAGCTTGCAGACCTTAGAAAGATGAAGCTGTAAATAGTTTCCCACACGGTGAAGTATTTGTTTTGCTTTGCATTCAATATCTTATAAATATAACCTGCTGTGTATATTGCAAACTGATATATTTTGATTGATTAACGCGGACTTGAAAGCTACTAATTCGTCAACATAAAAAGTGTGGTTGGGGAAGAATTAACAACAATAAAAGTCTTCTTTGAACTCAGAAGTGCATTTCTGGTGTTTTATGTAAGTGCTTAGAAACTAGATAAGAGGAAAGCACTACACCTGTACACCTGCATACCTAAAAAGGAAGGCATTATTGCCATTCAACATTTTTTGGACAAAAGAGAGGCCACATTATTACAACACTCAGACATGCTAATAGACCTTATACATCTTGTCATGGACAACAATGTATTTCTACATGAGGGCACCTGGTACAGACAAACACAGGGAGTTGCGGTGGGTGCGAAGTTCTCACCTTCCTCCGCAAACCCATACATGGGCTATTATGACCAACAACATATTTGGCTAAAATGTCCACCAGAACTCATGCAACACATTTTGTACTGGGGTCCCTATATCGATGATGTTCTGTTGTTTTGGTCAGGTGACTCTACTGCTTTAGATCTTTTTGTAAATCACCTTAACACTAACAGATTCAACATCCATTTCACCAGTAGCCACAGCACAACCACTGTAAACTTCTTAGACCTGACCCTCTCTCTACATCAAGGGCGAACAAATTTACACCAAACTATTCAGAAAAACAACGGCATACAACTCCATCCTACACGCCACCAGTGCCCACCCTTTCACAAATCAAAGCTATCCCATTTGGAGAGGCAATAAGGATTAGACGCAAATGCTGTGAAGATCAGGAATTTTTGCAACAGCTGGAAACATTACAGCAACGATTCAGCAGCCATGGTTATTCAAACACACTGTGGAACAACACACACAGAAGAATACAGACAGTCAGAAGATCATCTCTATTGTGTGATACAGCTCCAAAAAAGCCCTCCAAGAGGACAGGCATAGCATTCATTACGCCATACAGCAATGCGAGCTCAGACATTTTCAAAATTCTTTAAAAGGACTGGCACATCCTTTTATCTGACGAAACTCTAAAAAAGGGCCTCAAAAACAGACCAGACATTATATACAGCAGGGGTCGCACCTTAAGAGACCAATTTTGCCACAGTTTCCTACCGTTGATCACAACTGACAGTTGGATCCCTCAACATCCCCAGGGCTTCCACAAATGTGGGCGCTGCAGCGTTTGTGAATACACCATGGATAAAACCAAATGCTTTTGTTACAACACAAACACAACACATCAGATTAAACAATTAATAAATTGTAACACAAGATTTGTTGTATACTGCCTTATTTGCACCTGCAAACAAATCTACATAGGAAGCACGATTAGACCCTTCAAAGAGAGATTACAAGGACACATTAGGGCCATAAAAAACAACAACAAGGACTATCCTTTTGCTGCACATTACAATTTGGAACATTCCCTTAGGGAAGTGTTGGATATCAAAACACATGGCATCGCCACCTTGGGCGGATGCCCTAGGGGCGGTAACAAGACTATTTTGCTCAGACAATTAGAAAGCAGGTGGATCATTAAGCTACGTGCCGTGGAGAGAGGTCTTAATATGGATAAGGATCTACATGTTTTCCTGTAGCTATCAGGATCCATTTACACCAGTATTTTCCCGACCCTTCTCCACTTTCCTTATTGTGTAACATTTTACCTCAAGTTACATGCAGGAGTACATTGTATAACCTGCTGAAATACAGAATAAGCACCACTCTAAGTGTTGGCAGGTGTGCCAAAAAGACACACATACATACACAGTACGATGATTCCACTTGTACAAGATAGCTCTGTGTACGCTTATGGTAGAGTTTTATCGAATACAGTAGATGCCAAAAGAGTAACAGTATGTAATTCAAAGTATGCTTATGTACAATATGTTCCAGATCTGCTACACAACTGTGCACCCTACATTATTTGCCAGTCACACCGAATAAACCTGGCACCAGTTTTAAAAATACAAAGGATCGGTGCTATGGGCCCCACCGCAGTCGTTTTTTCTCTTCTCACCCTCCTCTTCTAAACTGCAGTGAGACACGCACCATTCATTTTATCTTCGCCCCCCCATTCCAATATGGCTGACACGGTACGGCTGGTGACCGTTAGTCCCCTTTCTACTCTTACTTCCTCATTCTCCGTTTAAGCAGCCTCACTTTCCGGTACACGTCTTTACATAGGAGCCACTATTACAGCACCTGGAAGGACCATGTCTCTGGTAAGATCCCTTATAACTTTTCATTTAGAGGTTATCTATCTGGTAAATACGACTGACTGCTTACCTTGCACAGTAGTTGCTGCTGCCTGTTTTTTCACTGCGTTTCGGCATATCGGCATAGATAACATGTGACTTATAGATGTTTGTTTATTTCCCGCATTAATCTCTGCTAAAAAACTTTTACTTCATGTTCTGCCATATAATTTAGTTCTTTAATTTTCTCTTTATTTCATGCCCTTTATGAGCTAATGTACCCAGTAGCAGATATATTTTTAATTTTATATATTTTTTGTTTATTACTTTTTGACCATATTGTTCTCAGTCACTACTCTGACCTGCACGTCGTAAGCCCCCCTTCGAAGGCGCAGGTAGACCTTACTCTAATAACCACAATCCACTGAGCAGTATTCCTCTTTTATTGCCCTAGACTTATCATGGTCGAAGAGAAGCATTTTGACTAATACCTGATCACACTCCTTCGCACTTGGAGTTGCATAATATTGGACACTATACAATAGCAAGGATAATGCTCATCGTGCTTTTGGACACCTCGGGTCTAACTCTGAATGTCTATTACCTACATTTACAAGCAAATACGTTTTAGGTATGAGAAAGTTCTTTCACTTGTAATTAAATCTTGAGTTTATCTTCTGTCAAGGACCTTTACTGTATAACCTGTTCCACACGCTGAACATTTTAGTGCATGTTCACAGTTTTGGATGCACGAGTTTGGCACAACACACGAATTGCACAGTGGTGTATAGATACGGTTAGCGGTGTAGTGCTCATTTGATTATCACCACACTGGCCAATTTGTGCTATAGATGTGTCACAGGTTTTTTGAATGGACTACATTCAAATCATTAGACTGTTGGAACCTTGTTTCTGATACACTCCAGGTTTATAACATTATGTTTACAGCCTTGAAAAAGTTATGTAATGACGAAACACGTATCGGCTGTCGATGTTTGATTCTACGAATTGTTTGGCTGTTGATGTTTTGATTCTACAAATTGTCTCAACTTGGCAACGTCTTTCTCAACAATAAACTTGCTGATACTACAATTATTTGAACGTCCATTTTGGACTTACCATGGAGAATTAAAAGACACTAATATGGAAACCAGGATGTGCCGTGGTTTTGTCTTTACTGTTTGAATAACTGTGGACCGCTCTGGCTCTTAGTCACAACACCTTGTGGCTAGGTGTTTAAACCACTTGTGCACTCTCTGGAACATCTAATGGACTCTTGATACCAATCACCTTTAGAACCCAACACTGAGCGCATACGTGGGAAGTGTGCACCATTTATACACAGCCACAGTTTGTGATCCTATTATGCATCAGTAACATAGTCTTCATTCATAAATCCAATTTGTAAATTCCATTTAGTATACCATTCTTATCTCCCTATCCGGAGACTTTCTTAACTAATTTAGTAAAATAGCAGTTCTGAAAATAATTTTGAATGCTATACAGGTGTTTACAATACTATTTCACATGCCTGTTCCTAATTTTACAATATTTCGGTCAGAATGAGATCCTCTACAAAATGTGTTTATAGTGATACTTCAGCTCTAATGCCCAACGTGTATTATGTTCCTTTTGTATTCCTCTGTCTAAAAATAAATAAATAAAACATTTAAAAGTTTTTTTTTTAAAACATCATGGAAGTTAAAAGCAAGAGGAGAACATGAAGTGATGAAAACACTCTTGGGCAATATGTCACACCGGACACAGCATTTCAACACACATGCCAGGCAACAGAAACTGCAGTCAGAGAGGACATGTGGGGAAAGGGAGGCAAGGCAGCAAATTTTGCCAAGATTGGCCGAAGACTCGCCGTTGTAGAACCATAAAGCCCACAGAACTTTGTGATGAAAGAGGTGACGTTAAAAGTACCATGCAGTGATGTCCGATAATACAAGTTTATGGCAGGCCATTACTATTAACAAGGAGGAGAGTTCCATCTCCTGTCCAATATATCATTCAAGTTTGCACCAGTCCATCCTCTGGCTCCTCCCACAATGCCAATAAAAATGGATTATTAAACACATAAAAAAGAAAATAAATAATATGCTCCTTTTGAAATTTGCCACTGCGTGTGGTGTTGTGACTCGAGTCCCTTTACAGGATATTGTTGCACAGTGTTGGAATACTGGAAAAACAAAATCATGTATGGAAGTAAGCTGGTAGTGCTGCAAGAGGGGCTGCTGCTACAACTGACCAGACGAACGAGTTACTTACCTTCGGTGACGACTTTTCTGGTGGATACATTAGCTACCTGTGGATTCCTCACCTAATGAATACTCCCATGGCGCCAGCATTCGACGGAAATCTTCTTCCTAGCTTCTGCACGTCGACGAGGATGTCACATTAGCCCACGCGACGCCATCTGACGTCATACAGGCAATAAGAGGTCCTCGCTGACGTGCCGACGTCAGTACCAAAAAATTTTACGTGCATGAGAACAATAACCCAATGCAATGAAAGATCAAGGCAACATCCCATAACATTGTAAATCACACAACATTGCAATAAAATGGCTGTAGATTTAATATAATTCTTTTTTTTTTTTTTTTAAATCAAAACAAATATATACTAATTATGTAAATACACACAAGTATCCATATATACAAAATCTATTGCAGTCTTGAAGACCAAGAGGAGCACACTCAAGGATTACTTGGTAAGACCAAAAAGGCAACGGGGAGGCGGGTGGGACCGTGAGGAATCCACAGGTAGCTAATGTATCCACCAGAAAAGTCGTCACCGAAGGTAAGTAACTCGTTCTTCTGATGGATACAACTACCTGTGGATTCCTCACCTAATGAATAGAGTCCCAAAGCAGTACCACGCCCGGTGGTGGGTGCCTAAATGGTCAAACCAAGAAATCCTGCAGCACTGACCGTGCAAAATGGCCGTCCCTTCTGACCTCAGAGTCCAAACAGTAATGTTTCTCAAAAGTGTGAAGGGACGACCAAGTTGCGGCCTTGCAGATGTCGACCACAGGAACACCTCCGGCCAAGGCCGAAGTGGCCGACTTAGCTCTGGTGGAATGAGCTTTAATACCATCAGGAGGATCCTTCTTTGCTGAAGAGTAACAGATTTTAATGCAAAGAACAACCCACCTGGAGAGTGTTCTCTTGTGGACTGCCTTTCCTCTCCTCTTGCCCACGTATCCGATGAACAGCTGATCCTCCAGCCTGAAATCCTTCGTTCTATCAATGAAGAAGCTTAACGCCCTCTTTGGGTCCAAGCGATGTAGTCTCTCTTCCTCCTTTGAAGGATGAGGCGGAGGATAGAACGTGGACAAAGTAATCGTCTGGGCCAAATGGAAGGGTGAAACAACCTTCGGGAGGAAAGCAGCCTTGGTCCTCAACACCACCTTATCCCCATAAAAAGTTGTATAAGGGGGTTTTACCGATAAGGCCTGCAACTCACTCACTCTCCTTGCAGATGTTATAGCCACCAGGAAGACTGTTTTAATAACTAAGTACCTTAAGGGGCAAGAATGCATAGGCTCAAAAGGGGACCCCATAAGGAAAGTCAGGACCAAGGACAAATCCCATTGAGGCATAACAAATGGTTTTGGAGGATATTAATTTAGAAGACCTTTCAAGAATCTAAGAACAATAGGGGATTTAAATAACAATGGTTGGTCTGGAAGACAAATGAAGGCTGACAAGGCAGACAAGTAACCTTTAATAGTAGCCACTGCACAACCTTTCTGCGCTAGTGACAAAGCAAAAGACAAAACATCTGACAGATGAGCATGTAAGGGATCAATCTGTCTCTCTCCACACCACATAACAAATTTGGACCACCTATTAGCATAGATAGATTTAGTGGAGTGTCGCCTGGCTGCTAATATAACATCCACTACATCAGGCGGGAGAGAGAAGGAACTCAGGTTGCCCCGTTCAATCTCCAGGCATGTAGGTGCAGACTCTGGAGGTTGGGGTGTAAAACCTGCCCCTGCGACTGCGAGAGGAGGTCTGCCCTAAAAAGGGAGACGGAGCGGAGGGCACAGCGAGAGTTGGAGAAGGTCGGAGTACCACACCCTCCTTGGCCAATCCGGAGCTATTAAGATGACTTGGGCCCGGTCTTGGCGAATCTTCCTCAACACTCGAGGAATCAAGGGTATGGGGGGAAACGCGTAAAGCAACTGGTCGCACCAGGTTATCTGAAACGTGTCCCCCAACGCTCCCTGCACCGGATACTGGAGGCTGCAGAATAACGGACAGTGCGTGTTCTCCAGAGTGGCAAACAGAACTATCCGAGGAAACCCCCACATCTGGAAGATTAAATGGACTTGATCTGGATGGAGACGCCACTCGTGGTCGGCCGAGAAATGGCGACTGAGACTGTCCGCACGTACATTCAAGACCCCGGCCAGATGATTTGCTACCAAACAAATCTGATGGTCCTTTGCCCGGGACCATAGTCGAAGAGCTTCTCTGCAGAGAAGGTACGACCCTACTCCTCCCTGTTTGTTTATGTACCACATTGCGGTAGTATTGTCCGTCAGGACCTGTACCGACTGACCACGAAGGGAAGGGAGGAAGGCCTTGAGAGCCAGACGTACAGCCCGCAACTCCAACAGATTGATATGAAAAATCTGTTCCTCTGGAGACCAAAGCCCTTTGATCTCCAGATCCCCCAGATGAGCTCCCCACCCTAGAGTGGAAGCATCCGTTATGACCGTGGTCACTAGTGGTGACTGCGCGAACGGCTTTCTTTGTGAAAGATTGTTGCCAGCAATCCACCACTTCAAGTCCACAGCAGCATCTCTGGAGATCTTGACAGCACCTTCCAGATCTCCTTTGTGTTGAGACCACTGCCTTCGGAGGCACCACTGAAGAGCCCTCATGTGCCAGCGAGCATGCGTGACCAACAGTATGCAGGAGGCAAACAGACCGAGCAGACGAAGGACCTTGAGGACTGGAACTACCGCTCCATTTCGAAACATTGGAACCAACTCCTGAATATCTTGAATCCGCTGAGGCGGAGGAAAGGCTCGATTCAATGTTGTATCCAGTACTGCCCTATGAACAGGAGGCGCTGAGAGGGCTCCAGGTGAGATTTGGGCACGTTCACCGAAAAGCCCAGGTGGAACAACAACTGGGTTGTTGACTGCAGATGATGCAACACAAGCTCCGGGGACTTGGCTTTGATCAACCAGTCGTCCAAGTAAGGGAATACTGCTATCCCCTTCCTTCTGAGCTCCGCTGCAACCACCGACATCACCTTTGTGAAGACTCGAGGTGCTGAAGTAAGACCAAACGGGAGGACCGCAAACTGATAGTGCTGCGAACCTACCACAAACCGGAGATACTTCCTGTGCGACTTGAGTATCGGGATATGAAAATAAGCATCCTGCAAGTCGACAGACACCATCCAATCTTCCTTGTTCAACGCCAAAAGCACCTGAGCTAGGGTCAGCATCTTGAACTTTTCCTGTTTGAGGAACCAATTCAAGATCCTCAGGTCCAGGATTGGTCTCAACCGACCATCCTTCTTGGGAATCAGGAAGTACCTTGAGTAACAACCTCGACCCCTTTCCTGCTCTGGGACCAACTCCACCGCGCCCTTTGAAAGGAGGACTTGAACCTCCTGTTCTAACAACAGGAGGTGTTCTTCTGAACAATAAGATGGGCGGGGCGGAATGGGGGGCGGAAACTCCCGAAAGGGAAGGGTGTAGCCTTTTCCCACAATGCTGATAACCCAAGTGTCCGATGTAATAGTCTCCCACTTGTGGAGAAAATGCCGTAACCTTCCCCCTACAGGAGAGGAGTGAGTGGGAAATGGTGGAAGCCTAAGGCTGCTTTCCCTGCTGCACCCCTCCAGAGGACGAGGAAGAGGCAGAGTGCTGCTGAGAGGCTCCCCTAGTGCGGGCCCTACCCCTCCCTCTAAATGATCTATAGGAGAGGGAAGAGGTGGGTTGCTGGAATCTCCCCCGAAAGGAAGAGGAGGAAGAGCCACGCCCAAATCCACAAAACCTCCTGAAAAATCTGGAGGAGGCAGAAGAAGTGGCTTGCAGCCCTAATGATTTGGCTGTGGCCCTGCTTTCTTTAAATCTCTCCAAGGCTTAAATCGCTCCAAAACAGGGTCGACTGCACGTCCGCAGAGAACCCTGAGTTGCGGAGCCAGGCCTGTCTCCTTGTCACCACAGCAGTGCCCATCGCCCTAGCCACCGAGTCGGTCGTGTCCAGCCCAGACTGGATAATCTGGGTTGCGGCAGCCTGGGCATCCGAGACAACATTCAAAAGACCCTGGGGAAGCTCCGTAAATGAAGATGATATATCATCCATAAGAGCATGGATGTATCTCCCCAGAATGCAAGTCGCGTTGGTGGCCTTCAACGCCAAACTGCAAGAGGAAAATATCTTCTTGGATTGTGCGTCCAGCTTTTTGGAGTCCCTGTCTCCTGGTACCGTCGGGAAAGATCCAGGCGCTGACCTAGAGGAACAGGAGGCTTGCACCACCAAGCTCTCCGGCGTAGGGTGTCTAGACAGAAAGCCAGGGTCAGATGGCGCCGCCCGATATCTCCTGGCCACAGCCCTATGAACAGCCGAGGAAGATACTGGCTTCTTCCACACCTCTAACACCGGATCAAGCAAAGCCTCATTGAATGGCAAGAGAGGCTCCGCTGCAGCAGAGGCCGGATGTAGTACCTCAGTCAGCAAATTCTGCTTCGCCTCTGCCACCGGCAAAGGCAGGTCCAGAAAGTTAGCTGCCTTTCTTACCACTGCGTGAAAGGTAGCAGCCTCCTCTGTATACTCCCCTGGAGATGATAGGTCCCACTCAGGGGAAGTATCCAGCCCACTGGCTGTATCCAGACCATGAAGTCCATCACCAGAGTCCTCAACCTCTCCTTCCTCCAAGACTCGTTGGTATTCTTGCTCTTCCAAAAGACGGAGAGCACGCCTTCTCGAGTGCAGTCTCTCCTCGATACGCGGAGTCGACATGGCCTCCGCCGAAGTCGAGGATCGGCGCCGATCTGCGGAACCATCCGACGCCGCGTCCGGCGCCACAGGCAGCTTCGGCGCCGAGGTAGGAGCCGGACGAAGAAAGTCACATCTTGGAGTCTCCGATGGACCCGCCGGAGTCACAGGACGAAATCCTGAAGTCGACGGGATGGAAACCTCCGGGGCCAAAACCTCTGGAGCCACCGGAGCGTCCACCGGCGCCGAGCCCACATTCCCTAAAGGGAGAAAGGGCATAAAGGGTGCCGACCGTAGAGGCGCAGGATCACCCAATGAAAAGGCCAAGGGCCCCGAAGGACCAGCCGGAGCACCTCCTGGAGCCATCTGCTGAAAGATGGTATACATCGCATTCAGAAATGCGGTATTATCGGCTCCAGGGGTGGGAAAAGCCAGATACTGGGGTGCCTGGATCGAAGGCGACCCCGACGCCAGCCTCGACGTCCGCGACGCCGGAGAAAACACATGAGGCTGCGTCACCTCAATCACAGACGCCTGTCCAGGCGAAGTCGGTGACGCCGGAGAGGGCAACGGCGTCGATGGATGCGGAGTGACCGTGGGACTGACCTCCCAAGTCTTCCGACGCCAACCTGAAGGCGACCTCGAACGAGACTCCTTGCTGGAATGGCGCCGTGAATCCCTACGGCGCCTGGGAGTCTTGATGACGCCGATGAGACCTTGGCGAAGAAGACTTCTTATGATGTTTTTTCTCCTTTCTTTTCGACTTCGCCATGAACAGTTTAGCCTCACGTTCTTTCAGGGCCTTCGGATTAATGTGCTGACATGAATCACAAGTTGCGACGTCGTGGTCGGAGCTTAAACACCATAAACAGTCGGAGTGAGGATCAGTAACGGACATCTTGACACTCTCGACAGGGCTTGAAACCCGACTTCCTCTGAGATATTATCACCGCAGAGAGAAATCCACGCAGCAGAAAATACACTGTAACTATGAAAGTAACAGTAGCTCCCTCGAAGATAACCGTTTCGAATGCACGGAAAAAAGGGAACTGACGTCGGCGAGGACCTCTTATTGCCTGTATGACGTCAGACGGCGTTGCGTGGGCTAATGTGACGTCCTCGTCGACGTGCAGAAGCTAGGAAGAAGATTTCCGTCGAATGCTGGCGCCATGGGAGTATTCCTTAGGTGAGGAATCCACAGGTAGTTGTATCCATCAGAAAAGCATTTTTAGATAAACTGCTGCAACAAAGCTCTCCCTCGAGTCAAAAAGTGAACCACCATGTTCAGCAAATGCCATTCACTGACAACAGCAACATTTACAGGATAAAGTATAATAAAATGACTGCTTTCAGGGGTCACCTCTGAAAAGGCATCACCTCACACGTTCTTCACATAGAACTCATACAATTCCCTTTCAAATTGTACCAGGTAAATCAATTCACCTGAGGCCTGCATTCAGTGCTTAATTTGTAAATAAAAACGTGCCAGTGCCCAAGGCCCTCCTCTTTAACACGCGGCTGCTGCTTTTAAATGCGCGAGCTTGGAATATTGAAGCAGCGTAATCCTGAAGCCATCTCCGGCCTCTTCAATCCATTTAAAGCCACTCCCTGCTCCTTCAGCTCACTCAGCAGCTTTATGCTTTCTACCTTTGTGACGATTTTTCGTTTTTGTCTTCCTCCGTCTTTCCCAAATGTGTCTTTTGTTCGCAGCAAATGCTTGAGGCAGAAGACTAAGTGCCGGACCCCAAAAATAAGTGCCGGTGCTCAGCTCCGGAAACAACAAGCACAAATGAAGTACTGCCTGCATACCAAAAGCAAGCCTTGTTCTTGCAGAACGCTCATCAGCAATGCAGATGGAGTCTTCCTCTGCCTAATGTAAGGACGACTGTTTCCTGGTGCCACGATGTAACCACACACAGCCATATGTGGGAAGTGCCCTCAAGAAGCTGCCGGCTTCTTAAGAGAAAACAGCAAACGTGTAAAAAAAACTCCCTGCTGGATGAAGAATTCAAAGGATTGAAGAAAAGCAGGAATCAAACAGTGGAATCCTTTTGCAGCAAAAAGTCAGGGTCAGTAGGTAAGGGAAGCGAGGAAACATCAGAAGGAACACAGGCCAGACGGAAACCCTTACTGACAGGAAAAGGAAAGAAGGTCAAACATCACATGACAAATATTATAAATTATGATTTGCATCATCAATTGCAAAGAAAGACCAAAAAAAGAGACAGCCAAGATGGAAATGAAAAAGAAAAGGGAATGAAAACCGCAACTGGACTAGCTGCATAACATCTTTAATAGACAGCAGCAAACTCTCAAACAGGTAACTACATTTTTTTAAGCTGCCTGACCAAGGAGAAGCAACTAGAAGACCAAGAGCATTTGAGGAGGCAGCCGCAGGTGACTAAGACACTCAGCCTGCAGCTTTCTTGCAGAGTCTGACGGTCCCAGGGAGCCACAGGAACACATGCCGACAAAGCTGTGACACTGCAGTCGCAATAGTATATTGAGTCCCCACCCCTAAGGCCACACGCTTGTTAGGAAATACTAAAAAGTGGCAAACCAATCTAGAGGCACTGACTGAACAGGCAGGCACCCAAAAACATTCACTAGTAGAATAGTCCTTCCAGTGAACGAGGAACTGTAAATTACCTCTGAAAATCTGGGAATCACAGATCTCATTGATCTTGTGTTCTGGTTCTGGGGCCAAAATATCAAGGCTGAAATGGGACTGGTAAATGTTAAGAGGGTAATACACGGAAGGCAACCAAACTTTATCTCCCACGTTAAGTTTTTGGATTGGTCTTCTTAATGTAATCAGTTCTAGCCTACATAGCATTTTTAGGATCATGTAAATTCCAATCACTTATGTTTTAGAATCAAGCCTTTCAAGAAAGACAGCGGCAGCAGGCACAAGAGGAGTGGACATAGGGGAAACATTGTGCACAGTAAAATGGATGAACTTTAGTAGCAGAGTGATCAGAGTAGTTATAATAGAATTCTGCCAAATATAAGAATTCAGCTCAGTTTCTTTGAAACCCATTACAAAAGCACCCCAGTTCCTCTCAATAGTATTACAAAAATACCTCAGATACTGTTCATGACACCTGGTTGACCAGTTCAATCTGTCTATTTAGTTGTGTATCTTAACCTGAGGAGAGAGCTTGATGGATTCCCAGGGTAGAAAATACCAAACACTGAAATTATGGTGTCAGTGATCCCATGAAGGGGGAATAAGTCAGTCAGAAATCTCTGTGCCATCATGCTGGCAGATGCAAGTTTCCGTAACAAGGTAAGATGAGCCATCCTGGAAAAGAGGTGTATATCATCCATGATCAATCGATTTCCTCCTGAAGGGGAAGTCCACAGTAAAGTCAGTGGAAATGATGTGCTATGGATGAGGAGAAACAGGCAAAGGCTGAAGAAACCCATACAGCTCATTATGGACTGCCCTGGATTGTGTGCAGACAGGACTTTACACATAAATCTACACACTAGCAAACTGTAGGCTACCAAAAGGAATGCAAGATTAAAGCTAAAGTTCCTCTAACTCCATGATTATCAGCCACAGCTATGTAATTACACATACCTAAAAACTCAGTTTGAAGGACCTTAGTAGAGATTAACAGGGTGTGTTGGGAAACATATTTAGAATTTTGGTGGTTGGCTAAGGGTACTTGGTTCTGCATTACAATAAGGTATTCCATAGTGATTTCAACATGAGCATTTCTCACACACTGCAAAAAGATATTGATAGATAAACAACCTTATCAGGAAGCAAAAGGACAGGAGTTTTGGAAACCCCAACCACAATATTCTGTCTAGGCAGGGCTTTGTGGAGAATAATCTGTGTGCCAGTGATTTAAGTGAAATAAAAATCATTTTGTGAAAAAGTAGGCCAGGTGAGCTTGTCTGCTGCTTCTACATTGCATGCTCTGCAAAAATTTGAGATTTCATTGGTCTGTCCAGATCTCAAAATAGCTGACTGCTCATATTGAAAGATGCCACCACTCCATAAGGCCTGTTTGGAGGCCAACAGCTCACGCTCAAGAACTGAATACTTTTGCTCGTACAAGGTCATGACATGGGAAGGATAAAACAAGCATTTGCAATGCAATAGGTCTTGCATTGTCCTGAGTTAGAGCGATTGGCATTGTAAATTCATAACTGGACTTTTCTTGCCAAATAAACTGGTCAACCCTGCCTCATAATTCGTCTTTTCCTGCCATATAATTCCAGTGGCCCTGCATTTAACTAAAGCACTTCCATTTACCTTCTTCTTCTATCTTAAAATATATACAATTACATAAACCTTTATCAGAAATAAACTTTTGACATTAGAGTTTAATGCTCAAAACACCACAACAAAATTATCACTTGGGACAGATAGGAGGGTGAAATGAAAGAGGGAGTCAGGAGTAAAGATGGAGAGGACAAGTGGCATAGTAAGGGTGTCATGGACCCCGGTATAAGAAAGGAAAATGGTTGACTGGAATTTCAGTAGGAAAATACAACAGTAATTAGAGGTGAGTGAGGTCCATAGGTCTCTGGGCACCTGCACCTATTGCTTCACTGATAACTAGGCCTAAGGAGAGAAAGCGGATAGGGCAGAAAAAGAGAAGTGAAGGGAATACAACAGACAACAGGAAGGAAGAGAATGGGTCGCAAAGAAATAAAAGAAAGAAGGGAAAAAAGAACAAGAAAATGAAAACAACTAAGAAGAAATAGAGCAAACGTGTGAGACAAAAGAAAAAAGGGAAGGAAGGTAGTGAACGAAAGATAAAGAGGAGAACATAATGAAAGAAGTTTGAAAAGAATGAGAAAAATGAACATTAGAGAAAAAAAGAGAGATGGTGAGAGAAACAAGCATCGAAAGAACCAGGGCATGCATGTGCTGACACATTTCCCACAGACACAGAATGGGAAAACCACTTTGACACTTCGGATCCCGACAAGTAACTTGTGGCTTCCACATTCAGACGGGAAAAAGAAGGATATATAGTAAAATGTGAATTGACAGATAAAGATAAGAAAACCACCAGAGAAAGGAAGGAATGAAGACCTAAAAAAAAAAAAAGTGGAAGGACACATACCGAGTCAAAGGAAAGAAAAAGGCAAAGAAAGAATGAAAGGAAGAGAAAAGAAATAGTTCAAGAATGAATGCCTAGTGAAGAAAAAAGAAAAACAAACACGGAAAGAAATAACCACGTTTTTACGAGTTTGAAAGAGGAGGTAGCAAGAGGAAGAATAAACAGCTGAAAGAGCGAAACTTAACAAGTGGATTTTAAGAGGTGGAAAGAGCAAAGTGTGGGAGAAAGAAAACATTGAGAGTGAAAGGAGTAAAGGAAAGAACTGAGTGCAATAGGTGAAACAGACCCTCTCAAATATAGATGGCAGCTAAGAATAGATTTAACTGGCTCCCCCACATCCTCAAACAGAAGTCAGAGTGTGGAACCGCAGGGAACGCTGCAGAACAGCAGGAGGTGCATTAGCAGAGTTGTCTGTGAACCCAAATACAGAAATATTGGGGCGCTTCAGAGCAGGAATGGGGTATAGAAAGAGCTGTGTCCCATCCAGTGCTGGAATAACAGAAAGGCAGCGGGTGAGGAATGAGAAACACAGCGCTGTGTAATTCCAGATATCGGAATAATGGGGGACTGCAGGTTAGGGTTGAGGTCCACTGACAGATGTATGTGGGCTGCAGTACTGGGATAGTTAACAGGCACACAATATCAGAAGTGAGGTATGTTAATGGAGCAATGTGTGGTACCTAGTATTGGTGCCAATGTTGCAGAGTGTTAGCCCAGAGGTGCCCTGGTGAATCTGCGAGTGGTGCCTAGCATGGGAGAGGCATTGCCTCTGAACCACAGAAGTAAGGAGTCCTGAAGGGCGTGTGTGTGAGCCTTAGTACTGAGAAGAAATGTGCACTGATTGTTAGAATTGATGGATTCTGGCAGAGCTGTGGTAGTTCCCATCAACAGAGGCGTTGGAGGTTAGAATTCAGGTGCACTGGCTGAGCTGTGTTTTGCTCTTTTGGGTCCAGTATTGGCTTGGCAGTGGGACTGAATATTAGAATTGAGGTGCTTTAATGGAACTGTATATCAGTGGTGTACCGGTATAGAGAAGGAAGTGACCTCGCTGGGGTAGAACTGAGGTGCACTGATGGAGCTACACTCGAGGTCCCAGTACTGGAACAGCAGAGTGTACTAACTGGAAGAACTGGGGTGCTCTGGGAGACAGCAAGCATGGGGTTCCTGGCACTGGCGTGGCTGAGGGCTTGGAGTGTGTGAATGGAGGTGCATGGATGGAGCTGCGCCCGAGGTCGCAGTACTGGAGCAGCAGTGTGTACTGACTGCATGAACTGAAGTGCTCTGGCAGCCAACGTGTGTGTGTTTCCTGGCATTGGGCCAAGGAAGGGTGGGAGCCAGGCAGCTGAGAGAGGGTGCAGAGAGCCCACAAAGACCTTATGTGACCAAGATAACAGCCTGATTTATAGCCTTGTTTACAGCTAAGCTCAGAGCAAGAATGCTCTGCAAATGAAACGGGAAGCTTCCCTGGACAGGAGAAGGAAACAAAGTAAACAAAATGTGACTGACCACTAGCAAGCAAGGATTTTTAAATGACACTGAAACTAACAAATTAAATAGCTTAAAGCCCACAGAAGAAGTATACTTAAAAGTATACTTGAGGTCGTACGCTTACGCACGACCCAAAAATGGGATGTTCCAAGTTGTCTTCCTTCTGAAGCAGAGCCAATCCTATAGAAAAACCCAAAGATCAGTAAAAAAAAAAAAAAAAAAAAAAAAAAATGAACATTTGGGACAGATCTGTGTGCCTGGAAATAGGAGCTTGTGTGAAAGTTTTCTTGAGACTGATAGAAAAGCCTCCTGAGCTCTAGGAGTCAAAATAAAACCGTAAGTCAGATTCTCCTTTGTTAAAGCAGCAGATAATTGGCTACCCATCGGCAAAGTTCTGAATAAACATATGCCTGGCTATTAAAACTAGCCAGTTCCCAAAAAGTCTGGGTCGCCTTTACAGACTTAGCAGCAGGTCAGTCCAGGATGGCAGAGAATTTAAGATGGTCCACTGACAATCCACTCTCATAGAATCATTACCCCAATACTCTACCTCTGTCCTCTCAAGTTCACACTTCTCTGTTTTACAGGACAGATGGGCTTTTCTTAGAGGTTAAAGAATAGAATGCACAAGGACTCAATGTTCAGGAATCGACTTAGAGATCAGGATATCATCAAGGTACACTACAAGAAACTGGCTCTCTGAAACACAGCTTCAGAAATCTGATTGTAATCCACCCAAGTGGTTTCAGCAGGAAAGTCATTAAATTGTGTTCAATAGGGCAGTACATCAGAATTTTCCTGAGCTATTTCACAGATAGCGTTCCTTAAGGAAACTTCATGATCAGAAATCTCAAATCTCTTCAGGTCAGGGTTTTCGGGGACAACCAGAAGAGTTGCCCTGGTCAGAGCACACCCGTCAGGAATCCAATTAGATACCCACCTTGATCTGTAAAAGGAAAACTGGCCAGGTATAAAGGCAAAATAAACCACCAAGCTGTCTATAAACTCCTTTAACCTTGAAGGAGCTGTAGAATACTTAGGAGTTGAGAAACTGACAACAGGAAGGTTGCACGATTGCTTGACAAGGGGTAGCATTCTCGGTTCTTCACAGGTGCAGCTCCATTGTTTGCTGTTAAAGCAAAGTCATCAGGTCCGTACCAGGATCCAGGTCGGAAAAAGACATACTTTTGGAGTCACAACTTGTTCTGGCGGGACTCTTCCTAGCATTCCAGTTCTGGATCTTCCACTGCTTTAAGTATGGTTGACTGTTTCCTAAAGCCATAATGTCACCAAAATACATGATTATGTAGTAGGCAAGTGCCCTCGAAAAGCTGCCACTTTCTCAGGAGGAAAAGCTAAAGACCTAAAACACCTCCTTGCTGAATGAAGAATTCAAAGGATTGAAGAAAGGCAGGAGTAAGGAAAAAGCAGGAATAAGGAATACAATAGTGGAATTCTTCTGGAGCGAAGAGTCAAGGTCAACAAGTGGAGTGGAGGGAGCATAGAAACAAATAAAGCAATGCAGCTTTGTAGTGATTCACCATCCAACCAGTCTGAAGCCCTTATGGAGTAAAAGAACAGGAAATGGAAACAAGATCAAACATCACATGAGGGTGTAGTGATATCTGTGTTTTGACCACTGACTCAATGTCGCACTACTTTGCACTTGGCTTAGCTGTCCACGTCACATTAGTGGTCACAAGTTACAGACTCCATTTTGTATTCAGCTTAGCCCTAGCTTCACCACCGCGTTAAAGGTGTAAGTATTTTTCTGTACTAAACATGTTATACAACGTGCTTTCTCGTTCATGTTTTTATTCTGCATGTCTGCATGTTCTTTCTCATTAAGGGCTAGGACATAACACGGAGGAGTCAGTCAGTCTGCAAGATAAGAATGTACTAGGATGATGTTTATGGTATGGCAGGGAACGGTTTAATTTTGGGAGGGACATCTTAGGAACCTGGCCATTTCCAACATGTTTCTTTCAAAGCTGGCCTGAAGTAGCTTTAAATGACAGGGAGCGGGGGGTGGTTTCTAGCACTCTCCCCTCTGGCTTGTCTAAGGTATTTAAGAGACCCAGGATTGACAGTGGGGTATTCAGAGACTTCAGTCATGATTGTGACGTTGAATACCTGACACCCCATGAGGGCAGATTTCTCTTTCTCTTCCGCAGCTGATCTCAGAGTCTATGGCTTGAAGCTACTGAGAGAAAGATGAAGCAGCAGCTGGGCCCTATGATGATGAATTTGTACTAAGTATTTGCTTTGCATTGTGTATGAATATATATATATATATACATATATATATATATATCTGTATCTTTGCATGTATATATTTGCTGTTTATAGATCGAAGATTCTGTGTACATGTTCTCACTTTATTGTTGCGCACATTTTAAAGGAGCACTTTTGGTTGTAAGGACCTTCCTTTACAGGCCTTGCAGAGTGATTTAATAAATGTCTTCTATAGATTAAGAAGTGCATTCCAGAGATTCTTTTTGTGTATTTTGGCTCGGTCAGCAGTGAAGCAAAACAGATAGGGACCATGATAGATTGGGAAAACCAAAAGGAAACAAAGGAAGAGATAGGCATGATGGGAAAAAAGAAAAGAGCAAATATTTTAAATGGACTAGCTGCAGAGAGGTTTTAAAAGGGGACTCTGAGAGTTAGCAGCTGCCTTTTAAAACTGCTCCACAACTAGTCCATTTAAGGTTTTCACTCGCCATTTTGGAGCTCGAGGGACGAGAAGAACCAACAGGAGATGAAGAGCACATGAGGAGGCATCTCTAAGTAAGTATGATTCACAGCCCGCCCTGCGGGCTTTTTTCAGTGTAGGAGCTGCCAGATCACGCAAGGTAAACGGTCACAACAAGTCCATGGTCTTGAGAAGATACACGGAAATAGATGTATTTTGTGGAAATCACAACCAGCTCTTTATTTCCTTTTTAAGAACTTAAAATTGGCACTGTGGCAAGGTGGGTCACAAAGAGGGTGGTTGACAGGTGAAGCCTCTAATAATTAAGGTTGTATGGGACATCCTTGGGACTAAATGTAGGGCCAGTAGAACTGAAGTTAATACTCAAAGCTATTTAT
The DNA here is from genome assembly GCF_031143425.1 of Pleurodeles waltl. Taxonomy (NCBI): domain Eukaryota; kingdom Metazoa; phylum Chordata; class Amphibia; order Caudata; family Salamandridae; genus Pleurodeles; species Pleurodeles waltl. The sequence continues at coordinate 448,934,370 of NC_090446.1, forward strand.
ATGCTATGAAACCATGGCACAGTCTCCTCACACAAGAGACATCCTAAACTGTCAAGAGGCTGTTGAATGAATAGGTGCCTATCAACAGGGCATTTGAGACCCAATGAACCATATGAGCAAGCCTTATTATTGCAAGCTCTTTTCTAATTGCTGTATATACCTTGTTCTTCGGAAAGGTACCAGAGGAACAGACATACGCTCACCAAGTTTAAAAAGCGAAAGACAGGCCATAACTCAGACAGCACATCATGATTGTTTGGGTGTTTTAAGACACGTCAAACAGATCATAATCTTTTAGAGTTATTTTACGTAAATAATTGTGGCGATTTGAAAACTGCTCAGATGATGGCTTTCAAAGACCTGGAGAAGACCATCATTGAAAACACAATCAGACAGACGGACCAAGACCTCATGAAAAGTGGTAGAACAGGAGACTGTCAGGGTAAGCTAAAGGCTTACCTATTGTTTTTCTTTATTATGAGGTATGGTAGACACTTCCATTTACTAGCAAATTGCTAATACTTCTTCTTTTAGCTTTATGTTGTAAGATCTACTACTTTCTGGTTATGGCCGCCTCCGTGCAACTACAGAAGATATGTAACTGGAATGTGAAGTTCAATGTATAAAAACTGTAACTGTAAGAACCTGGTGCCAAATCAGCACGTTTAGGCTATGTAAGCTGGTGGCAATAAATAATAATTTCAAACTAAAGGCAAATACATCTACATACGACCTTCCACACTGTTTGTAGACACATAACATGGAGATCCTACGTTTTGGATCTTACAAGCAGATTCAGACACCCCCAGATATTGGAAGAGGGCACCTCACCCACTTTATTGGGGGGTGCTCATCCTTGGTGTCTTCTCCCTCTGAGGGTAGGTAAGTATCACCTTTAGGGACTCAACCAATGTTGGGAGTTCTTGATTATAAAAAATTCTGGATAGGATTATAAAATATGCTGGACTGGAGCAAGGATCTAGTGACTAAAACATTTGGATATAACCAGAGTGTGTTTCTCTTTATTTATTGGATACCCATGGTATAGTTAAATGCAATAGTGGTGGAAGGTTTCCTGAATTTGATGATTCATACATCCACTAACCAACATGTTTAGACCTTTCTGAGTGCTCAACAGGATCAAAGCCTACTTCAGGGTAATGTGTTATTGCAGATCTCCAGCTATCTACGGCATTACACTATAGGTCTTATTGATGAAGCCTACCACTCCCATACCGGAGTGATAAAGCTGGAATAATCCACTTAGGGTCAATAATGCTTCATTGACATTACAAAGGGCACCTTCCAGTAGTGAAACATCCATCAGGGGTCAGTGATGGACAATTACCTATTTCTTCTCTTTCAGCGTCTTACATAAATAAAGAGCAACTGCCTTCAAAAACTGACACATTACACATAAGAATACTGTGTAATGTATATAATAAAGTCTCTGCAGACAAAACAATAAATCACACTCACTTTACCTATGAAAGTGCCCACTTAGGTTATAAGGCCTATCCAAAATCTAACACTGCAGAGTCCCCTTTGTGTCAGGCTTCTCGCTAACAGATACTAGGCTGTGCACGATGGCAGTCTCATGTGCGCAGCCCACTGAACAAGTGCTCATGTGTAACCATCTGTTTTGCTTTACTTTTGACTGATCCAAAATATACACACTGAAAGGAGTCGAAAAGATTCTCTGGAATGCACTTCTTAATCTGAAGAAGACATTTATTATAGCTTTTTGCAAGGTTCATGAAGGAAGGTTTGAATAGTAAAAAGTGTACTTTCAAAATGTGCAACAATAACGTAAGACCATGTACAAAGAATCTTCAATCTATGAACAGCAAATATATACATGCAGGGATACAAACACTTATATTGATATATGGATATATATTCATACACCATGTAAAGCAAATAATAAAAATGCATCACCGTAGGGCCTGCCAGATGCTTCATCTTTCTCATGCAAGCAAGCTGATGACCCCGTTCGACTTCGAGAAAGATCTCCACTCTCACGGGACAGGTGTCGGGCATTTATCGTCTAAATCCTGACCGTGATCTCGAAATCCACGACTGCCGAGCAGGGCCATCTTTTATACCTTAAAGAACCGGAGAAGGGGCTTTCTAGAAATACCCCTCCGATAAAAACAAAATAGTCAAAAATACTGGCTAGTTTAGGTAAGCTTTGAAAGAAATGCGTTGGGACCTGGCCAGAATCCCAAGGCATCCCTCCCAAAGTCAAACTTTTCCCTGCTTGCACTATAAACATCAGTCTGGTACATTCTTATCGTGCTGACTGCCTAATTCCTCCATATTATGTACTAATTCTTAGGTGATAATATGTCCTAGCTCTTCGGTGAGAAAGAGAACACACAGAAATAGAAAGCATGTTGCATAACTTGTTTGTATGGAAAAGTACTCGCACTTCTAAGGTGGCAGTGAGGCTAAGCTTAACACAAAATGGAGTCTAAGCTGAATACAAAAAGGAGTCTATAACTAGTGACCACTAAAGTGACAGTGGGCAGCTAAGCCAAGTGCAAAGTGGTGCGACACAAGGTCAGTGGTCAACACACAAATATCACTACACCATCCAAAGGCCTGTTACTGTAGCTCTGTTGTAGGTGCCCTATCTTGAAAGGCAGACACTGTGGTAAACATGCACAGTCCTATTTGTCATGTGATTACCAAGGGTAAGACACATGTATTAAGGCTCACCCACATTAAAAAGTCCAAAACTCGGCAACGCAAAAAATCTGACTGAATTAAATGGGTGGGACACGTGTTCCAACGCATTCCAACACCAGCAGAATCTACGGAAGATAGCCTTCGTTCACGGGTGCTCTTACCTAGCCAGCGGTTAGAAGTGGCAATAAGTTCTGACCAGACACACAATTTGCCAGTTGTCCTTTACCACTAAAAACTTCCACTGGGCTTCCTATAGTAAGACCACGCACCTAAGTCAACTCTGGGGCCACTTCTCCCACACTGAACCCAGACTGCTCTAACAACCATTCTGGTTCTGGATTGGATGCATCCAATACGCTAACCACCTACACGGACTGGGCATGTCTATGTCCCCCCTTTCCATGTGCCATACAACAGTGCATCCACCACACCATTCCAGGCAAAAGTTCAGTGTCTCAACACTGATGCCAATACAACAGACAGGCCTGGAACCTGTCCCACGGGTCACTGGATGTCCCCCCTTTGGCAAATACACAACCTTCACTCAGTATTTACTCTTCGGTCTACGCTACCATCACACCCGTTCTCGAATGCTGTGTCCCCTAAGGGGATTCTCACCCAATCACAGAGTGATCCCAGACACCCCTGGCAGTTCCCATCACAGGAACCCTTCACACGTTGACTCCCCTACAGCCCCACTGGGTCAAAAGGAAGCACTGTCCACTGAGTGGGACATGCCGCCCCCAGGCCCCCCCATTAACCCACTTCCCATTCTCCATGCCACAACACAAAGACCAATCAGGGACTACAAGGAACCCCCTGTGAAAGGTTCAACAGGCCATCTTGAGGCCCACACTGCCTCCTTTCATCTCGCTCAGCAGAGGGATAGTCCCTACCTGCTGAGTCCTTGCCTAGTAAGCCAGAAATTCTGAGGGTTCTTGGGGCTGCACCCTAAGTCTGGTAAACCTGATGTTCACCACACTGGAGTCTGCTGGTTACAGAACTTGTCAACTGCTCATGTAACAGCTGAGAGTAACCCTCCATACAGAAGTGGGTAACATGATCACAGACTGAAGCAAAGGGTTCACCTGGCCATCTGTTACAACCACTGCGGGCGCACCTGGCTTACTCGCACCCTCGCCATGAGCATTTGCCTCACCAGTACACTTGAAGTATACCCACTAGAAGTGTGCCAGGTACAGATCTCTTAAACTGCTTGTGTAACAGCTCAGAGCAACCTCCTAGACAGAAGTGGATAACATCATCCCAGTTCAAGAGCAGGGGTCTATTCACTTAAGGTGGGCCCCACCCAGTAAGCCAGTACAGGCGCACCCGCCTTCTACACCATCTCACCACACTGGGGGCTACACCCACCAGTCAAAACAATGCCTGGCAAGCCAAGACTTCGAGAAGGCCTCAGGGCCATTCCCCAAAGCTGGTACTTCAGATGTGCACCAAGTAGGAATCTGCTTAAGTCAGTCTTCTGCACACCCTCTAACTGCAGGGCTTCTGCTCTCATTCCTGTGGTGTGACCGTACAGGATATAACTAATTGGACATCCAGCAGAGCATTGCCACAGCTGCAGATTTAGGTACAGGTAAAAACAGCCCTAGGATGACATCCTTCACAGTTCTCAGACAATCACCTACTCTACCCTGACATCTCAGGGTCCACCACTAAACCATCCTGGGAATCTAAGAAGTCCTACCCCCCCATCTCTGATCGCCATACGATCAGTCCCTACACTGGTCTTGGAAACCGTCCCCCTGCCCACAGGGTCACGCACCACTATGGCCAATCCTTGGATAGCTCCTGCCCACCACCAGGTGGGGAGCATGGGAACCACAACTTACTCGCACTCCTCACTGTAGGAAAATTACTCAGGGACCCAGCACCATCCTGGCGGGAAGCCCCAGGGAAGGGTCAACTGTTTCTAGGTACACTAGCGCTCCACCCTTTCAGTGGTTTCAGGCCTGAGCCAATGGAAAGAAAGATTATGGCACGCACAATAATTTCTTGGAAGCCCTAATCACCTCCTGCACTCCCAGATCCAAGGCCCAAACTCTTCACCTAGATCTATGATGTGGGTACTTGCTCTAGTCCTGAAACTAAAATAGAAGAACCCTCTTCATACGCACCTATTGTCTAGTCTTGGGGCTCAAAAGACACTATGGTCTGGAACACTAATGTGAACATTATACACTAATTTACAATTATATACATGAGGTAGATTGAAAATACCTTGGCTTATGTTAGGAAAGCACATTTGACCCTAAAGGGTCATGGCAGTCAAACAGGCATCTTGACTTTAATGCTCCATCATATTACAAGAACAGCAAACCACATGTTAAAAACACCATCATTCTGTGCACGAATGCAATAATCAATGATAACCATGCGTAGAAGCTGTGATTAATGTCAATAAAGTATATCAACCTTGATCAATATTCATTGTCAACATTATTATATCAATAAAGCATTTTAAAACGACCATAACGTGTGTCTGTGCTTTTTATACACTTTCAGGCACATACAATACAAACTTAAAAACTGTCCGTAGACAGCGACACTTTTGGGCACACAAAATGCAGCCATATAATCACATGCAATGTTTTGGAATCTTTTTATACACATTTAAGCCACATAAAAATGCAGCCATAACAACCACCCTTTGAGGGACACTGCACTCGCAGCTGAAGAAATAGGTACACATTCTAAAGGGTCATGAATTCTATCCCCCAAGAAAGTTAGGATCAGTTTTCATATTTGAAGTAAGGGGAGCTGCTGCACACCTGCAGCACTTTTATTTTGCTGGTGGTGACCCTGCCAACCTGGGGTAACCACAAGGCAAGAAAAATATGTAAATCAGAAACCCTGGCAGAACATTATGGGGCACTCCAGCCAGGAGCAGTGAATATTTGAGCACTGAGTATCCTGCTGTGATGCGAGCCCGCACACCTTTGTTTCTCTTTTTTTTTTTTTTTTAGATTGCAGCCTACCTGGTTTGCTAAAGACATCTTGGGGAGTTTCAGAAAGTTGACCTAGGAATGCATTCCGCTCGTTGATTACCACTAGCTTTGTGGTTTGTAACTCACACTTTCTGGCTTTCCATTAGCTGGCTTTATTTGATTTAGGCTCTCCAGGTTCACTTTGTTCCTGCTATTGCCTAAACCATGTTTTTTTTGTATTCTTCCACAAACTCGCTTTTTGTTAATAGGCTTTTAAATCTTGTTCTTATCAAGTCACATTTGTTGTGCATTCAAAGACTAAGATCAAAATTGAGGCGATGTCTTCCAAGGGCACTTGTTTATTTTCCTTTCTCTGACTTCAAAGTAAGAGGATTTATGTGACAATCTTGCTGGACAGTAGTGCTAGAAAAGAGTTTTTCTAGCACACAACAGAATTTAAATGACTGTGTATTTCCGAATATGTCAGAGTTAGGAACACAAATGAAGCACATTTTTTGTTATTTCTGAAGTGTGTTGGAAATAAATACTTTAATATGATCAAAACAAATCATTACATTAGACAATGTAATTTCCACACATCACGTCTGTTTTTATCAGTAAAACTGTATGTCTATGCAAATGTAATTGTCAATTCAATCGAAATGTGTTGTCTGTAACTGCAGTGTGCATGAATACTCCACTATACTCTGCACCACTCCACACCACTGCACTCTACGCCATTTCACTCTACGCCTCTCTACTCTACGACAGAGCACTATGCCACTCTACTCCCCATCACTGCACTTTTCACCACTGCATGCTACACCACTCCAGTCTCGGCAACACCAATCTGTTCTACACAACTTCACTCTATGCTACACACTTGACACCACTCTGCATTCTACCGCACTGCACTCTATGCCAATGCACTTTACTCTGTAAAACTGATCTCTATGTCCCTGCACTCCACCGCAATCCACTGTGCGCCACTCTATTCTACATCACTGCACTCTACACCACTTTACTTTACCCCATTACACTCAATGCAAATGCACTCCACCCCTCACCACTTCACTGTACTCTACTATACACCACTCTAATCTACTCTGCACAACTGCACTTTATGCTACTGCACTTTATACCACTTTCGGCCGCTACACTCTAAGCCACTCTATGCAGCTGCACTCTACCCTGCACCATTCCACATCACTTTACTCTGCTCTGAAACAACCTACTACACGCCACTGCACTCTTTGCCACTGCACTCTTTGTCACCGCACTCTACTCTGAACCACTGCACTTTACACACCTGCACTCTATTCACCTCACTATGTGCCACTGTACTTACTGTACTCTACTCTGCATCACTGTATTCTATGCCACTCTACTTCACTGCACTCGGACTACGCTACTCTAATCCGCACTACTCCATTCTATGCCACTGCCCTCTATGTTATGTTATGTTGAGTTAAGTTAAGTTGCTTATATAGCGCATGGCTACCCGAAGGCCTCCCAGCGCTAAAAAACAAATCTCTACAACAATGTTTGAGAAACAGGCCCTAGAACAGGCAAGTTTTAAGAGCTTTCCGTAAGTTAAGATCATGACTGGTTAGCCGAAGGCTGCGAGGAAGGGGATTCCAAAATTTAGCTCCGAGATATGCCATTGTGGTACCTCCCCACCTAGATTCTTTTTTTTACTCTAGGCATAATAGCCAACATCGCTGATACAGACCTGAGATCTCTTACAGGTATATAAAAAGATGCAAGGGTCTTTAAAAGAGGAGGACCTCTATTGTGTAATGAGCTATGGATACAGCACAATGTTTTGAACTCTATGCGCTGTTCCACTGGGAGCCAGTGAAGTGAAGAAAGGGCGGATTTCACAGAAGCATGTCTAGGTATCTCTAAGAGAAGCTGGGCCGCAGCGTTTTGAACCACTTGTAACTTCCTTTTAACATACTTGGGGGAACCAGGAAATAATCCATTGACATAGTCTAATCGAGAAATAATGAGAGCCTGGATGATGAGTCTTTTTGCCAAGAACAGAAGAATTGCAAAAACCTTTCTTAAAAGCCTCATTAATCCAAAGCAAGTAGTGGCGATTTTGTTAGCTCCATGTTCCAGAGTAAGTCAGGGATATTGCCAAACTCCTAAGCTTTTAATATAATTCTTAGGAGGAGGCAGCTCCACCAAGGAACTAAGCAGTAAGGAGTTTGTGCCCGAATAGGCACAATGTCCCAGTATCATTACTTCGGTTTTGTCTACATTTAATTGGAGCATGCTCTTAGTCATCCATCTTGACACTGCCTGTAAACAAAGAGACAGTGAGAGTCGATTGGTACCTGAATTAGTAGAAAACAAAACCATTAGCTGGGTGTCATCTGCATAAGAAACTAGTAAAAGTCTGAATGGCTCCACTATCTTAGCCAGGGGGGCCATAAAGATATTAAATAAAGTAGGACTAAGGGAAGAACCCTGTGGCACACCACAGCTATAGTTGACCAAGCTGGAAATGTAAGAACGGTCAGGGACCTGAAATGATCTCCCCCTCAGAAGCGACGAAAGCCAACTTAGTGCTCCTACCTCGATTCCAATCTCCTTCATCCTCTGACATAGTAAATGGTGATCAACTGTATCGAAGGCATCACTAAGGTCGAGGACTACAATTGCTGTCATGCACCCGTGATCCATACGATTCCTGGCCTCTTCCTACGATTCCTGGCCTCTTCCATGATGGCAATCAAGGCGGATTCAGTGCTGTGAAGAGGTCTGAAGCCCAGCTGGGTAGGATGAAGGATGTTATTGTCCTCAAGAAATGTCAAAAGTTGAGCATTGATGTGTTTGTCTAATATTTTAGAGGGGGGTGGCAGCAGCGAGATGGGTCTATAATTGTTTGCACTGTTGCATCCAGGTTAGTTTTTTCAGCAGGGGTTTGATTATTGCATGTTTCCACTGGTCAGGAACTGTGCTCCTGGATAATGAAGAATTTTACAGTTCAGACAGGACAGGGACAATGACTGGCACCCCCAGGTCCAATATCGAAGCAGAAGCAAGGTCCAGAGGGGGTCCTGACTTGAGAGTTGAAAGAAGGGAGGCAACCTGATCCTGTGAGAGAGGGGAAAACTGTGAGGTAGTAGCAGCACAATTGTGGCGATAATCCACCGCAACTTCCGAGTGGAGCCTACTATTCGGAAAATTTGAATAGATATAGAGAATTTTTGCTGAAAAAACATTGCCAGATTGTTACTGTGCTCTTGAGAGGCTTCGACTAATTCACCATCAGAGGGTGACTGTAAAATTTATTTGTTTAACTGAAAAATCTCTTTGGAGGAGTTCAATTCTAGCAGCATAATAGGTACTTTGCTCTGATTTGATTTCAGCGTGATAAAATCTAACAGCCCTCCTATAATCTTCTATGGCACTATGCTCTACTCTGCACCACTGCACTGTATGCCACTTGACTCTACTCTGCACTGTACGCCAATCAAATCTACTTTGCACCACTCTACTCCACACTACTCTTGGCCAATACACTCTACACCACTGTACTCGGCGCGGATTTCCCCCATGTATATTATAAAAGGTCACTGCAGACAAAACAGTACATCACACTGACATTGCCACTAATATTCTAAGACCCATCCTTGGTCAATATCTAACCTTGAACAGTCCCCTCTAAGCTAGGCTACCTGTGCACAATTACTGGGCCGCACACAACAGTAGTCTCACACGCATAGCCTGCGTACATGTGCACACACATGTGAACATGTGGTTACATTAAACCAGCCAGGTGCCCCTTACCCTAACTGCGTTGAAGCCGCCTTATCTTAATTAGCAGACACTGGCGGTAAAAACAAGCAGTCCTTCTGCCATGTAATTACCATTGGTGTGACACATGTAAGAAGACTCACTCACAGTAAAAAGTCCAAAACCGAGTGCAACAAAAAGCAAAAAGTCTGAGGCCCTCATTCCAACCCTGGCGGTCTATGACCGCCAGGGTGGAGGGCAACGGAAGCACCGCCAACAGGCTGGCGGTGCTTCCAGGACTATTCTGACCGCGGCGGTAAAGCCGCGGTCAGAAAAGGGGATCCGGAGATTTACCGCCGGATTTCCCCTGGCCCAGAGAATCCTCCCATGGGGATTCCGACCCCCTTCCCGCCAGCCTGTTTCTGGCGGTTTACACCGCCAGAACCAGGATGGCGGGAACGGGTGTCGTGGGGCCCCTGGGGGCCCCTGCACTGCCCATGCCACTGGCATGGGCAGTGCAGGGGCCCCCTAACAGGGCCCCATTAAGATTTTCACTGTCTGCTTTGAAGACAGTGAAAATCGCGACGGGTGCAACTGCACCCGTCGCACCCCTGCAACTCCGCCGGCTCCATTCGGAGCCGGCTTCATTGTTGCAGGGTCTTTCCCGCTGGGCCGGCGGGCGCCCTTTTGGCGGTCGCCCGCCAGCCCAGCGGGAAAGTCGAAAGGACCCCCGCGGTCTTTTGACCGCAGAGCGGTCTTTCGACGGGGTAACTTTGGCAGGCGGCCTCCGCCGCCCGCCAAAGTTGGAATGACCCCCTGAGTGTACTAAGTGGGCAGAACCTATTTGGCAACAGTAACTCCGCCATGGAGAGTACCAGCTTAAAGTATTCTTGGGTACAAATGCCCAGGCAAGTAGAACTACTTTACCGCTCATATAAAAAGTATACTTAGATGTGTGATCAGGTGATTGCTGTTTATGCCTCTTTGCACAGCACATTGGTACCATGGAATCCAACATACCAAAGTGATGAAGCAATCTCCTCTGCTGTTGTTGTTAAAACTAAGTTGCATTGCTTAAAGCATTTGGGAGGCATGTACATGGCACGATTAACATTAGATATTGTGCTTGAAATCATTTGATGGGAGGAGAACATTATATTGCATTACAGACAAGTAACAGTGAACCACTGGGAGTTTTTTCACCAAGATGTTCTTAGTTACATCAAATAGACAAGGAGAACGAAGCTAGAGTTGCCTGTGATGTCACTCAAAACCAGAGGTGAAAAACAACCCATAAGTCAATTTTTACCCATCTACAATTTCATGTTATGTCTGGCCCCCAAAATCATCTGCCCCTGCTTTCAACTGCTGTGTAGAGGTAGGGGAGTAATGGGGAGCCAAACAAAACACAGCCACTCCTCCCTGTCCCAAATTTTTAAAAAAACATACGTGGTTTTTTACCATCCATCCCCACTACTCTCTGTGCCTTCCCTTTCTTTTCCTCCAAAGGATGTGCTACCTGCTTTTCAGCACTGCTCTGATAGGGTCTTAACAGAGCCCAGCAGAGAAGCCTGGAATTACTTCATGATGTATCAACAGTGGCTAACAGCTTTTGTTAACAAATGTTGTTACTTCATAGCAGTGAGTTATTGGATTTGAATACCGTTATTCATTCTAGTAGACTTTACCTGTGCCATACATAACATATAGAATCGTAAATGGGTAATAGTGAATTACGGGAATGTTTTTCACTTAGTGACATAAAATAGACAATGAGAGCAAAGCACAAGTTGTCTATGATGTCACTCTGAACCCAGAGGTGAAAAATATCCCCGTAACTTGCATATTGATAGCATTGTTGTAGGAAGTTGGCTCTGTATGTATTATTTCAAAGTAAGAAATAGCATGCACAGAGTCCAAGAGTTCCCCTTAGAGGTAAGATAGTGGCAAAAAGAGTTTTATTCTAATTCTCTATTTTGTGGTAGTGTGGTCGAGCAGTAGGCTTATCAGAGGGTAGTGTTAAGCATTTGTTGTATACACACACAGGCAATAAATGAGGAACACACACTCAGAGAAAATTCCAGGCCAATAGGTTTTTGTATAGAAAAATATATTTTCTTAGTTTATTTTAAGAACCACAGGTTCAAGATTTACAAACAATACTTTAAATGAAAGGTACTTCACTTAGGAACTTTAGGAACTTTGAATTAGCCAAATAGCATATACAGTTTTCACACAAATGACATAGCTATTTTAAAACTAGACACTTAGTGCAATTTTCAACAGTTCCTGGGGGAGGTAAGTGTTTGTTAGTTTTGCAGGTAAGTAAACCACAGTTGGGTCCAAGGTAGCCCACCGTTGGGGGTTCAGGGCAACCCCAAAGTTACCACACCAGTAGCTCAGGGCCGGTCAGGTGCAGAGGTCAAAGTGGTGCCCAAAACACATAGGCTTCAATGGAGAAGGGGATGCCCCGGTTCCAGTCTGCCAGCAGGTAAGTACCCGCGTCTTCGGAGGGCAGACCAGGGGGGTTTTGTAGGGCACTGGGGGGGGAAACACAAGTCAGCACAAAAAGTACACCCTCAGCGGCACGGGGCGGCCGGGTGCAGTGTGCAAACAAGCGTCAGGTTCGCAATAGGTTTCAATGGGAGACCAAGGGGTCTCTTCAGCGACGCAGGCAGGCAAGGAGGGGCTCCTCGGGGTAGCCACCACCTGGGCAAGGAGAGGGCCATCTGGAGGTCGCTCCTGCACTGGAGGTCGGATCCTTCAGGTCCTGGGGGCTGCGGGTGCAGTGTCTTTACCAGGTGTTGGGTCTTTGGAGCAGGCAGTCGCGGTCATGGGGAGCCTCGGGATTCCCTCTGCAGGCCTCGCTGTGGGGGCTCAACTCTGGCTACTCACGGTCTCGTAGTCGCCGGGGAGTCCTCCCTGTGGTGTTTGTTCTCCACAAGTCGAGCCGGGGGAGTCGGGTGCAGAGTGCAAAGTCTCACGCTTCCGGCGGGAAACGTGTGTTGTTGCAAAGTTGCTTCTTTGTTGCAAAGTTGCAGTCTTTGTGGAACAGAGCCACTGTTCTTGGGAGTTCTTGGTCCTTCTATATGCAGGGTAGTCCTCTGAGGCTTCAGAGGTCCCTGGACCCTGTGGAACGCGTCGCTGGAGCAGTGTCTTTAGAAGTGGGGAGACAGGTCGGTAGAGCTGGGGCCAAAGCAGTTGGTGTCTCTGTCTTCTCTGCAGGTTTTTCAGCTCAGCAGTCCTTCTTCGTCATAGGTTGCAGGAATCTATCTTGCTGTGTTCTGGGAGCCCCTAAATACTCGATTTAGGGGTGTGTTTAGGTCTGGGGGGTTAGTAGCCAATGGCCACTAGCCCTGAGGGTGGCTACACCCTCTTTGTGTCTCCTCCCAGAGGGGAGGGGTGCACATTCCTATCCCTATTGGGGGAATCCTCCATCTGCAAGATTTCTAAAAGTCAGAGTCACCTCGGTTCAGGACACCTTAGGGGCTGTCCCGACTGGCCAGTGACGACTCCTTGTTTTTCTCATTATCTCCTCCAGCCTTGCCGCCATAAGTGGGGCCGTGGCCGGAGGGGGTGGGCAACTCCACTAGCTGGAGTGCCCTGGGGTGCTGTAACAAAGGGGGTGAGCCTTTGAGGCTCACCGCCAAGTGTTACAGTTCCTGCAGGGGGAGGTGAGAAGCATCTCCACCCAGTACAGGCTTTGTTACTAGCCACAGAGTGACAAAGGCACTCTCCCCATGTGGCCAGCAACATGTCTGGTGTGTGGCAGGCTGCTAAAACTAGTCAGTCCACACTGGTAGTCGGTTAAGGTTTCAGGGGGCACCTCTAAGGTGCCATCTGGGGTGTATGTTACAATAAAATGTACACTGGCATCAGTGTGCCTTTATTGTGCTGAGAAGTTTGATACCAAACTTCACAGTTTTCAGTGTAGCCATTATGGTGCTGTGGAGTTTGTGCATGAAAGACTCCCAGACCATATACTCTTATGGCTACCCTGCACTTACAATGTCTAAGGTTTTGCTTAGACACTGTAGGGGCATAGTGCTCATGCACTTATGCCCTCATCTATGGTATAGTGCACCCTGCCTTAGGGCTGTAAGGCCTGCTAGAGGGGTGACGTATCTATACCTGTAGGCAGTGTGTGGTTGGCATGGCACTCTGAGGGGAGTGCCATGTCGACTTAGTCTTTTTATCCTCACCAGCACACACAAGCTGGCAAGCAGTGTGTCTGTGCTGAGTGAGGGTTCCCCAGGGTGGCATAAGATATGCTGCAGCCCTTAGAGACCTTCCCTGGCATCAGGGCCCTTGGTACCAGGAGTACCAGTTACAAGGGACTTACCTGGATGCCAGGGTGTGCCAATTGTGGAAACAAAGGTACAGGTTAGGGAAAGAACACTGGTGCTGGGGCCTGGTTAGCAGGCCTCAGCACACTTTCAAATCATAACTTGGCATCAGCAAAGGCAAAAAGTCAGGGGGTAACCATGCCAAGGAGGCATTTCCTTACACCAAGTTGTCTATGATGTCACTCTGAACCCAGAGGTGAAAAATATCCCTGTAACTTGTATATTGATAGCATTGTTTATTTATTTATCCCCGTCCTTGTTGTAAATCCTTCCAGCAGCTTCAAAACCGCTGGTATTCCGAGTGGGCACTACCCCCTTCATGTTTGAGGAGGCAGTAACGGCATACATGACCAGTTTGTGATGCATAAAAAAACACTTCTCTGCGCAAGAAATGAAAACTGTTCCCAGAGGTAAAACAGAGTTCACACACTCGTACATATAACACACCAGAAAGATTTCCCAAGCTGAAATTCTTTTTACTTTACTCACAGAAAACATTTGAATCTTAACACTGTACAAACTCTCTAGTAACGAAAGACAAACATCAACAAAACAAAAAACAATAATAAACCATGGTTCCTCCAGTATGATTGATGTCGTTCCCATATTCGTTTCAGAAGATGCATAAACCAAAAATTTGCTAAAATGTCACAAAAATGGTAATAACACAATATGTATCACATAACATAATATATGGGACTCGCAAGTGAATCTGTGCCAGGTGAGCAGCAGGTCACTACACAGGTTGTAGTCTTATCTGTGGACATGTGACATGGCACTTATTGCCTCTTTACCCGGTCACAGGCTTTGAGTACTTCTATAAGGGTCCTTCCAACATGCAGTATTCGAGTTTAATTTTGTAAATTGCTGTTGGATTTCTTTTGTGTTGCGTGACCTTCTTATTCCATTGTTTGGTGATTCTAAATGCTTTACATTAGTTCCTTTCTTTAAGCTTTGCTGTACGAAGCCACAGCTACCCAGGGCTGAGCTAAAAGTTTTACAAACAAGTCGGATTAAGACAGTCTTGAGAGTGTATTACACTGAAAGGTCGCACAGCTACCCAGGGTTGAGCTAAATGTTTTGCAAACGAGTCTGACCTAAGACAGTCTTGCGAGTGTATTACACTGAAAGGTCACACAACCATACCATATAATTCACCCCAATCCTCACAATGTTAGGCAGAACCCATGATCAGGAACACAACTCCTCCAAATCCATGTACATGTAGTTGGCAAAGCACTACCAAATCAAGAGAACTCTCATGAAGCACACCAACGAACAGACGGATAACGTTTGCAAAAAACACTCACATGTACAACATTAATTCATAAGTCTGCGACCTGAGTTGTGAAACATGTATAAAAAGCACTATTCTTTGGTCGACTATACCGTCATGCTCATAGAACACACAGATCTTCCTCGATCAAATTAATTTTACTTTCACACTAACTCACACATTTTTCATTCTTACCACTGTATGTACACAGACCAGTTTGTTCATTTCCAGTTGTTACTTTCGGTCCACTCACTAGCACAACTGACTAATGAATATCAATAAATGCATTAATATAACAAACATGGGTCCCCTGAAACTACTGATCTTTGATGCAGAACAGGAGAAAACCAAGCCAATACACAAATAATCCTCCAACTCCGCTTCCCTAAAATGAAAAACAAATACATAAGGTAACTAACGCAACACGAACACAAAGCAAACCAAATACACTGTACTTTCACAATCACTGTACCCACCTGGTCTGACGGCATCCGTGGTCTTTTTCCCGCCACAAGTTACAAAAATGAATCGGCCTTCTCAGACTCGGCCGGTAAGATATCTTGTGCATATGTCTTTATCAGGAGAGTGTCTACATTAATTCTACTGTGTTGGACTCAATTGGTGGGTGAAAACTCTGAAGTGTAACAGAAAAACTTTCTGGAAGGCCCGAGACGTAATAGTTGGTGCGAAGACATAAAGTAATATATTTTGTTCTGTGTGAATATGAAATACTGTTTAGTTTTAGGGTACATCTTAAAATTGGATGAATACGTTTAACTTAATTTATGCACTTTTCTGATGGATACTTCACACTCATTCCGTAAGCTATGAATATCCTCCAGGTGCCAGACTGGATACAAAAGCTTTCGCCAGCTGAAACCCTCTATGGCCCTGTGCAGCAACTTTGTCTCCCAAAAGCCATTGTCATAGAAGTGCATATGATGCTGACTGTTGCAATGCCATAGTCTCCTGTTTTTCTGGCCATCATTGACAAGGCTCTCGATTTGACTAGGTGTTTCAAAGACACAATTCTTCAGCTTCTAACGATGACTGTCCACTGTCTGCCCTCAGTGTCTAGGTGGTTGGGGGGGGGGGGAGGAAGAGGTGTTTAATCCCCGTCATAGATGTCTTGAAAAGATGTCTGTCTGAGCCACGGGGGGTGGGGGGGGGGAAGGACACCATAGAGACTGCTAAAATGACCGTTTGTCATCAGTCACATGGCTCATGTTGGTTGAATTTCTAAATTGTATTATTATGCAAGGGTATTAGACTTCACTCTCTCTAATATGGAAGTAAAAAACAATGCCCTCACTGAGACCCTTAATACAAAGCAAACCAACTCCATTGCCCTTTACTGAGGCACTGAGGTGATTGTGAGAACTTGGGCAAAGCAAGGATCCTACCCACTGGCAAACACAGGTGGCATAGGCCTCCTTATGGGGATCCCAACTTCCTACTTCAGTACCCCACCCCAGAGAACCTAGTAGTACATGAATCTACCAGTCATCTGAACATCAATGGTTTTCAAACCACTCTGTCTGGCAGGAAGTCCAAGTCGATGTGAACTTTCTATAAATGTCTCATCTCCTACCATCCTTGCCTTCAGGTCAGGGAACACTACTCTCCTAGAGGGATCCACACATTATATGGGACAGAGCGATTGTAGTCTTGCCAACATTCCCAGATGATGCGGCCAACCCTACAATAATTGACCACAAATGGCCAGGACGCTTCAAAATGCTCAATCTGTTCAGGGTTACACATGACTTTCCGGGTAGGGCAGTTGGAACCAGCAGTACTCCTGGATTCGGTCCACTGACCTTTCTCCACCCGTCCTCCATGGACATATCATATCACAGCTCTAGGCTGTTCAGAGTGAATGAAATCTTTGCCCTGAAAAGATGGAATGAGGCCAAGGTCACTTCACTCTCTTGGCCTACCCCCACATGTTCGGCAGATGTCAAAGCAGCTTTGCCCCTTTCAACGCTTTAAATGGGAATATCCATAGTGGCAGCTTCAGTATACACTCCAATAGCAACAGGCCCACCTTTCTTTTCAGGGTAGGGACATTTGCTCCATATTGTGGAATGCTGCTAATCATGTTCCTTCCATTCTCTCACACTAGATATGCCTCCCACACCGCACCACCAACTGTAGGACCAATGTGTCCTTACTCCAAAGAGAAGTTCAAGCTGTCTTCCACAAGTGAGCAATAGGGTGGGTGCTAACATCAGACAATAATTCCTGATGCCGAAAAAAGACAGACCATCGCCCCATACTTGATCTACGCCTTCTGAACATTTTGGGGGTCATTCCGACCCTGGCGGTCCATGACCGCCAGGGCCGGGGACCACGAAAGCACCGCCAACAGGCTGGCGGTGCTTCCAGGGCCATTCTGACCGCGGCGGTAAAGCCGCGGTCAGAAAAGGGGAACCGGCGGTTTCCCGCCGGTTTTCCCCTGGCCCAGGGAATCCTCCATGGCGGCGCTGCTTGCAGCGCC
This sequence comes from Pleurodeles waltl, assembly GCF_031143425.1. NCBI lineage: Eukaryota > Metazoa > Chordata > Amphibia > Caudata > Salamandridae > Pleurodeles > Pleurodeles waltl. The sequence continues at coordinate 448,951,878 of NC_090446.1, forward strand.
GCCATGGGGATTCCGACCCCCTTCCCGCCAGCCTGTTTCTGGCGGTTTTCACCCCCAGAAACAGGATGGCGGGAACGGGTGTCGTGGGGCCCCTAGGGGCCCCTGCACTGCCCATGCCACAGGGCCCCATAAAGATTTTCACTGTCTGCTTTGCAGACAGTAAAAATCGCGACGGGTGCCACTGCACCCGTCGCACCCCTGCAACTCCGCCGGCTCCATTCGGAGCCGGCTTCCTTGTTGCAGGGTCTTTCCCGCTGGGCCGGCGGGCGCCCTTTTGGCGGTCGCCCGCCAGCCCAGCGGGAAAGCCAGAATGGCATCCGCGGTCTTCTGACCGCGGAGCGGCCATCTGGCGGTTCCCGTTTGGCTGGCGGCGCCCGCCGCCAGCCAAACTTAGAATGAGGCCCTTTGTCTAGAAAGACAAAATCAAAAAGCTAACTTTGGCCCATATGTTGTTTGCACCAGATCAATGAGATTGGGTTGTGGCATTGGATTTGCAGGGCACCTGTTTTCACACCCCCATCTTGCAGTCCAACAAACTATTCCTATAGTTTCAAGAAGGTCACAAGTATTCTTGGATCACTGTGGCTCCCTGCTGGCTTTAACAGTGCACCTTCGGAGTTCATTAAGGTGATGGTGGTGGTTGCAGCCGGTCTGTGGCCCTTGGGAAAACCAGTCTTAGCATACCTTAACAACTGGCTGACGGCAGCAACAAAATCATTGGGATTTTCTATCAACATGTCAGTCACACTGGACTCCTGGCAATGGCTTCCTTCATTTGAGCCATCCTTGACACTTTGCTTTTCCCACTGCTTCAACGAGTCAAGGACATTCAAGCTGTGAGCTGTATATTTCACAATTTAACCATGGATATTAGTGAATGCAGCAATGAGTCTTCTGGTCCTTGCGATCTGTTGCATCCTGCTTGTGGATGACACCCAGTAGCACATGTGGAACAAAATAACCAAATACATTCAACAAAGAAACCTCTGCTCAAGATTGGCACCCCGCCTTGGAACACCACCATACAAGAAAAAGACTATAGGTGGTACATCCTTCTCCGTTCAAGCAGCCAAACTATGGAATTCATTACCCCCAACTTTAAGAGCCACAGATAACTTTCTTGTCTTCAGAAAACTACTCAAGAGTTGGTTCTTTCCTTCATAACCACCATATTCAAACAACTGTGGACTGCATATGCCTTTGTTGATAAATATTTTTTCTGAGTATGTGTATATTTCTAGTTATGTACAGTTCTTTAGAAAATATGTATCGCTACTATGTCATAACAATAAACTACACACACACTCTTTAAACCTGTTTAACTAAGTATATTTACCCATGGTTTTAAATATGTATTGTATGTACATATATGTGTGTGTATTCGTGTGTGTGTATATGGAAAATGTCACTTACCCAGTGTACATCTGTTCGTGGCATGAGACGCTGCAGATTCACATGCTGTGCATATCCCGCCATCTAGTGTTGGGCTCGGAGTGTTACAAGTTGTTTTTCTTTGAAGAAGTCTTTTCGAGTCACGAGATCGAGGGACTCCTCCCCTTTCGGCTCCATTGCGCATGGGCGTCGAATCCATCTTAGATTGTTTTCCCCGCAGAGGGTGAGGTAGGAGTTGTGTATATAGTAATAGTGCCCATGCAATGGAGTAAGTATGTATGTACATAATGTGACTAAAAGTGATATATTTACAAATTTACAAATGTACAAGTTCAATTTTTTATCAACTTATAACGGCTACAGGCTCCCGGCGAGGTGGGAGGGCGCATGTGAATCTGCAGCATCTCATGCCACGAACAGATGTACACTGGGTAAGTGACATTTTCCGTTCGATGGCATGTGTAGCTGCAGATACACATGCTGTGCATAGACTAGTAAGCAGTTATCTCCCCAAAAGCGGTGGTTTAGCCTGTAGGAGTTGAAGTTGTTTGAAATAATGTTCTTAATACTGCTTGTCCTACTGTGGCTTGTTGTGTTGTTAACACATCCACGCAGTAATGTTTAGTAAATGTATGAGGGGTAGACCATGTGGCTGCCTTACAGATTTCTGTCATTGGTATATTTCCTAGAAAGGCCATAGTGGCACCTTTCTTTCTAGTGGAGTGTGCCTTTGGTGTAATAGGCAGTTCTCTCTTTGCTTTCATATAACAGGTTTGAATACATTTAACTATCCATCTGGCAATGCCTTGTTTGGATATTGGATTCCCTGCATGAGGTTTTTGAAAAGCTACAAACAATTGTTTTGTTTTGCGAATTTGTTTGGTTCTATCAATGTAATACATTAGTGCTCTTTTTATGTCTAATGTATGTAATGCTCTTTCAGCTACAGAATCTGGTTCTGGAAAGAACACGGGGAGTTCCACTGTTTGATTTAAGTGGAACGGTGATATGACTTTTGGCAAAAATTTGGGATTTGTGCGTAGAACTACTTTATGTTTGTGTATTTGTATGAAGGGTTCCTGTATGGTAAAGGCTTGTATTTCACTTACTCTTCTGAGAGATGTATTAGCTATTAGGAAGGCTACTTTCCAGGTTAAGTATTGTATCTCACAAGAGTGCAAGGGTTCAAATGGTGGACCCATGAGTCGTGTTAATACAATATTGAGGTTCCACAAAGGAACTGGTGGTGTTCTTGTTGGAATAATCCCTTTTAGACCCTCCATAAATGCTGTTATGACTGGGATTCTGAATAGTGAAGTTGAATGTGTAATTTGCAGATAGGCCGAAATTGCTGTGAGATGTATTTTAATGGATGAAAAAGCTAACTTAGACTTTTGTAAGTGTAGTAGGTAGCTTACAATGTTTTTTGCAGATGTGTGTAATGGTTGGATTTGATTATTATGACAGTACTAAACAAATCTTTTCCACCTATTTGCGTAGCAATGTCTTGTAGTAGGTTTTCTAGCCTGTTTGATGACCTCCATGCATTCTTGTGTAAGGTCTAGATGTCCGAATTCTAAGATTTCAGGAGCCAGATTGCTAGATTGAGCGATGCTGGATTCGGGTGTCTGATCTGTTGTTTGTGTTGAGTTAACAGATCTGGTCTGTTTGGCAGTTTGATACGAGGCACTACTGACAGGTCTAGTAGTGTTATGTACCAAGGTTGTCGTGCCCAGGTTGGTGCTATTAGTATTAGTTTCCGTTTGTTTTGACTCAATTTGTTTACCAGATGATACGGAAGGAGTGGGAGAGGGGGAAAAGCGTAAGCAAATATCCCTGACCAACTCATCCATAAAGCATTGCCCTTGGAGTGAGGCTGTGGGTACCTGGATGCGAAGTTTTGGCATTTTGTGTTTTCTTTTGTTGCGAATAAGTCTATTTGCGGTGTTCCCCAGCTTTGGAAGTAAGTTTGTAGTATCTGGGGATGAATTTCCCATTCGTGGATCTGTTGGTAATCCCGACTGAGAATGTCGGCTAACTGGTTTTGAATTCCTGGTATGTATTGCGCTATTAGGCAAATGTGATTGTGAATCGCCCAATGCCAAATCTTTTGTGCTAAGAGACACAACTGTGTCCCTCCCTGTTTGTTTAGGTAATACATTGTTGTCATGTTGTCTGTTTTGACAAGAATGTGTTTGTGGGCTATTAGTGGTTGAAATGCTTTCAACGCTAGAAACACTGCTAGTAGTTCTAACTGATTTATATGAAGTTGTTTCTGTTGAGTGTCCCATTGTCCCTGGATGCTGTGTTGGTTGAGGTGTGCTCCCCACCCTACCATGGAAGCATCTGTTGTGATCACGTATTGAGGCACTGGGTCTTGGAAAGGCCGCCCTTGGTTTAAATTTATAGGATTCCACCATTGAAGCGAGGTGTATGTTTGGCGGTCTATCAACACTAGATCTTGAAGTTGACCCTGTGCTTGTGACCATTGTGTTGCTAGGCACTGTTGTAAGGGCCGCATGTGTAATCTTGCGTTTGGGACAATGGCTATGCATGAGGACATCATACCTAGTAGTTTCATCACTAATTTTACCTGGAACCTTTGGTTTGGGTGCATGCTTTGTATTACGTTTTGGAATGCTTGTACCCTTTGTGGACTTGGAGTGGCAATCCCTTTTTTTGTGTTGATTGTTGCTCCCATGTATTGTTGTATTTGACACGGCTGTAAGTGTGATTTTTGGTAGTTCAGTGAGAACCCTAGTTTGTGAAGGGTTTCTATGACGTATTTTGTGTGTTGAAGACACCGTTCCTGCACCGTTCCTGCGTATTGGTCTTGATTAACCAATCGTCTAGATACGGGAATACATGTATGTGCTGTCTTCTGATATGGGCTGCCGCCACTGCAAGGCATTTTGTAAATACCCTTGGTGCTGATGTTATCCCGAATGGTAACACTTTGAATTGGTAATGTACCCCTTGGATTACAAACCTTAAGTATTTCCTGTGTGAAGGATGTATGGGTATATGGAAGTACGCATCCTTGAGATCTAATGCTGACATGTAGTCTTGTTGTTTGAGCAAGGGGATTACGTCTTGATGTGTCACCATGTGAAAGTGATCTGATTTGATGTAAAGATTTAGTGTTCTGAGATCTAAGATGGGTCTTAAAGTTTTGTCCTTTTTGGGTATTAGAAAATACAGGGAGTAAACACCTGTTCCTTTCTGATGATTGGGTACTAGTTCTATAGCGTCTATTTGCAACAACGCTTGGACTTCTAGCTGTAATAGATCCATGTGTTGTTTGGACATGTTGTGTGTTCTTGGGGGCACATTTGGTGGTAATTGTAGGAATTCTATGCAATAACCATGTTGGATAATGGCTAGGACCCACAAGCCTGTTGTTATTTCTTCCCAGTTTTGGTAAAAATCTGTAAGTCTCCCCCCCACTGGTGTTATGTGTTGGGGATTTGTGACACTGAAGTCACTGTTTATTTTGAGGGGTCTTTGGAACTTTCCTCTAGTTTTAGGGAACTGTCCACCTCTGTATTGTCCCCGAAAGCCTCCTCCTTGATACTGGCTCTGGTATGTGGGTCTGGTTTGTGAGATTGAGGGTTCTGTGCATTGGGCCCCAAACCCCCCTCTAAATTGTGTCTTCCTAAATGTGCCTCTGCTCTGTGGGGAGTAGAGCGCGCCCATGGCCTTGGCCGTATCCGTGTCCTTTTTCAGCTTCTCTATATCTGTGTCCACCTCCGGCCCAAACAACTGCTGTCCATTAAAAGGCATATTAAGCACAGCCTGTTGGATTTCGGGCTTAAATCCGGAGGTGCGTAGCCATGCGTGTCTCCGAATAGTGACCGCTGTATTCACAGTTCTTGCGGCTGTGTCTGCTGCATCCATTGCCGATCGTATCTGGTTATTCGAGATACTTTGGCCCTCTTCCACCACTTGTTGTGCACGCTTTTGGAACTCTTTGGGCAGATGTTTTATAAAGTGCTGCATTTCATCCCAATGAGCTCTGTCATATCTTGATATCAAAGCCTGGGAATTGGCAATGCGCCATTGATTGGCTGCTTGTGCTGCAACTCTTTTTCCCGCTGCATCAAACTTTCGACTTTCTTTGTCAGGTGGTGGTGCATCTCCAGAGGTGTGTGAATTAGCCCCTTTACGTGCTGCGCCTACTACTACTGAGTCAGGTGTCAGTTGTTGCGTGATGTACACATGGTCTGTAGGGGGAGGCTTGTACTTTTTCTCCACCCTAGGTGTGATGGCCCTGCCTTTGACGGGCTCTTGAAATACTTGCTTCGCGTGTTTCAACATTCCTGGTAACATTGGAAGACTCTGGTACTGACTGTGTGTTGACGACAAAGTATTAAATAAAAAGTAATCCTCAATCGGTTCAGCGTGCAGGGTCACATTGTGAAAAGCAGCTGCTCTGGACACCACCTGCGTGTAAGCAGTACTGTCTTCAGGTGGTGATGGCCTCGCTGGGTAGCAGTCTGGACTATTGTCTGATACAGGCGCATCATAGAGATCCCATGCATCTGGGTCATCCTGGCTCATCCCTGTGTGCGTTGGAGACTGCATCATAGGTGGGGTAGCAATTGGTGATGGTTGCGGTGAGTGGTGTGGTGATGGTTGTGGCGAAATCCGTGGTGGAGTTACTTGTTTTGCCACCTTTGTTTTCGGTTGTTTTTCTGTGTTTTGGAAAACAAGTTTCCTTTTCATCCTTATAGGAGGGAGAGTTCTTATTTTCCCTGTTTCCTTTTGAATATGGAGCCTTCTTTGCGTATAATCTGGCTCCCCTGCTTCTAACTCTTGTCCAAATCTATGGCCTTGTAGTTGTTCTGAAAGGCCTTGCTCTTCGGAGTAGGAGCTTGTTTTCGGCTCCGAAGATGGGTGTTTTGCTACCAAAACTTTTTCGACAGTTTTTTTCAGCTCCGAAGCCACTTTTTAAGGTTTCGGTGTGCCGATATCTCGGTGCTGACTTATTTCAGGGCTGGTCTCCTGGTGTCGAGTCTGGTCAGAACCAGGTTCTCGGTGTCGAGTATGCTGCATGCTGGGATCTCGACCGGAGTCGGAAGACTTCGACACGTGCGTGCCCTTTTTCGGTGCCGATAGTTGGTCACCAATTGTACGGGTTAAGCCATGGCCTGTTGGCGGTGGCGTCCCCTGGGCCTTCATGATTTTGGCGTGAGTTTTGGCCGGGGCTGGTTTACTCACGGTTTTCGGCGCCTGCTCTGTTTCGGGCTCGTCCGAGTCAGCGATGGAGAAAGTTTCTTCTTCCTCGACGTCGCGGTGTCCTGACGGCGCCAATGCCATTTGAAGCTTTCGTGCTCTCCGGTCGCGTAGCGTTTTCTTCGACCGAAACACCCGACAGGCCTCGCAGGTATCCTCTTTGTGTTCGGGGGACAAACACAAATTACAGACCAGATGTTGATCTGTGTAAGGATACTTGTTGTGGCATTCAGGGCAGAAGCGGAATGGGGTCCGTTCCATTAGCCTTGAAGGTGCACGCGGTCGGGCCGACCAGGCCCCGCCGGGTAATCAAAGCTCCGAAGGGCTACCGGAGCTCTTCTTGATTCGGTGTCGATCTGCGTTAACTAACCCGATACCGAACGCAAACAATACCGTCGAATTTTCAGAGATTTAACTAACTTTCCGAACCGAAACACAGAGCGAAGAGGAACACGTCCGAACCGGATGGCGGAAAGAAAACAATCTAAGATGGAGTCGACGCCCATGCGCAATGGAGCCGAAAGGGGAGGAGTCCCTCGATCTCGTGACTTGAAAAGACTTCTTCGAAGAAAAACAACTTGTAACACTCCGAGCCCAACACTAGATGGCGGGATATGCACAGCATGTGTATCTGCAGCTACACATGCCATCGAACATATATATATATATATATATATATATATATATATATGTTCTGTTCTGTGCTTGGCATGTTCGTGGGTCACTGCATGGCTCCTGTGTGGGTTGTTATACTAGATATCTATGAATCCCTGCTCTCAACTTATATCCCACTTATCTACCCATCATCATATGTCATGTCTCTATCAATCTATCCTCCATTCCCACTCTGACTCATCCCAAATCCATTCTACTACTTTCATCTCCTAAATAACTCTGCCTAAGCTCTTCCCTCCGTTTCCACATCTAACTCACCAAACCTCACTTTACTACCATGACCTCCCAAACAACCCTACTAAATTCGCCCTCATTTATCTCACCCTGCTACTATGATCTCCCTAACCCCTTCCACAGACTCTTCCCTCCTCATCCCAAGCCTAAATCCTATTACCATATACTCCCAATTAACACTTCTGGATTATTTCCTCCTCCACCCCTCCATTACTCCAGTCAATATAACTAAAACTCTCATATCCGCAGCTCAAATTAACTCATAATAATACTAAAACTGTACTCATATTTCCCGATACTAATCCATCACTAATTCTTGGGTTCCGGAGTAGCGTGCTACTCGCCAAAAAGCACTTCGACGTCTCATCAGGGGTAGTAAGCGCTATAGAAATACTATTACAATTACAATACGGTTGTATTACAAATACGTTTTTTATTAAATCAAACATTAAATTATATTTTAACAAGTTGATTCATTCATCATAGTCTCAAAAGGAAGGGTGATTTCATCATGAAATAGTTTAAATTAAGGGTAACAAACAATGACTATAAATCCATGAAAAAATATTTATACTGCCCAACTTCAATTACAACCTAAATATTTAAAAATCACACCAGTCATACATATGACATACACACAATGTCAATACCATAAAACCAATCATTGTCATAACACATATCTAACTCCATTTTCATAAAGCATATGCAAAGGTCTAGCCACATTTTCTTGATAAAGACTATTTCCACACAATTGGTAATAGCAGTTCCCTAGTTTCTCTGTACTGTTCATATGCAACATGACATGAGGCGCTTCTGATCTGACTGAATGGGGTGGAAAATGATGGGATCCAAAGAAAGGGAAGGCAGCGGCGACCCAAGAAAGAGACAAGATAACATTAGTGGAAAATTTGGATGGACAAATCTCACCATGGAAGAGATAGATAAGACAGAAAAGTTGGGGGCCTGGCTGATTAAAGTAGAAAACCCGACCACCAACATCATGATCCTACAAGACAAGACAGGCATGATAGGTCAAACCTGGGAAGTTATAAAATCCTTTAAGAATATTTATCAAAACTACAAAGACAAGCCATCAAAGATGTTGAAAGATGACACTAGGGAATATAGGTTGCACAATGTAGTGACTATCTAGCATCACAAACTTCACGAACACCCACCAGAGAAGTCAGAAATTTTGGAAGTATTAGAGAAACAAAACACTAGGAAGTCACCATGTAATGATGGCCTACAATGGGAATTCTATAAACTGTATTAAGGTATCCTAATGAGCAAATCACTTGATGCATTATCAGAGCATTATCAGAGGAAATAAAACTAGTGACTCTCCAAACCCTCATGCAAAAAGCCATTCATTGTACGAAAGCCAAACAAAGATTAATTTGAGTATTTGGCATATATCCCTCTCTGAATGAATAGTGCTTCTAATACAATTAACAGGTATGATAAGAGGGTTAATTAATACTTGACAAATAGTGCCACATCATGCCAGGAAGAAAAACCACTATATATATGAGGAGTCAGAGAGGAATATTGAATGACTGGGACAAAGAATGATCATTACCATTGCTGAATGCAGAAAAAGCCTGTGGCACAGTCACAAAGTTACCTGTTCAAAATGCTGGATCCAATCAACTTTGGCCTGAAATTTATAGCGTGGACTCGATTACACAACACTAACCCAATTACCTAAGTATGGAGAAATGCAACAATCATAGAATAATAGGAACTGAACAGGGGCAGTTAGCAGGGTTGCCCCATCACCACTGTTGTTCAACACAAAGATAGAAAGGTGAGGAACAAAGGCAAATAGGTATATAAAAATTGGCCAAAGGGTACAGATATTGCTGTATGCAGATGACATAACTGTGTACAAGACCAGAGTACTAATCCTGGCACAAGTATCTGTAGGCTGCAGTTACTTACAGGCTTATCATGGTTGTCTAGTGCAGCAGCATAGATTATTTAGAAGCAAAAACAATATATTGTCAAACAACTTGCCCGCCTAGATCAACCAGGGGACATTCCCACCACTGACCTTCATCGTAAATTGGTAAACCATTCTAGTGACATGAAATCTTATGACTAGCCATTGTCTGGTTTCCAACGTGTGAAGTGCTCCCTCATGGCTGTAAAAATATTACACAGAGCTTTTTCAAACATTTGATTACTTTTGTATATATTTTTTTTTCGCATGAAGACATATACCACATTTCCTGTATCCATGTCTCTAATTTTGGACAGCCACAGTATACAAAGTTTAACTAACAACATTGATGAGGCAAACCAACCACCGAATTAGTGTGTAATTTTTATGTGTGCAGAAATATAATGGAGAAAACCCACAACTTCTGTCAGCTGCACCAAAATGTTTAGTGTAGTCCTTATCATTCTCCATTCCACTTCCCAGTAGCTCTGTAGACGGGGACATTCCCAAACTATATGCATATCTATATTATCAAACTGGCCTGTTTACATCACTAACAATTAGTATTATGACATAGATTCACTATACTTAATCTCCTATGTTCAAAATTGAATATGTAGTATTTTATAGTAGCTCAGTTTTAACACGGGGCGTCACTCAGTTATTTAGCATGCATTGGAAGTAAGTCTGCCCAAACCTCATTGTTATATTCCAAAATTCCTCAGTATATTATAGCTGCGATGTACGAGACCACCAATCTTTAAAATGTTTTATCTGAGGGTTTTGAAATTTTCTCTATGGATAGAGAGCGCAACCCTGAAACTATCCCTTGGTGGGGTCCCAGGTCATGAGGTATCTCAGTATCATTGATTTGTTTGAGCTGGATCAGCTGGGCACTCAACAGTGCACCGAGACAGTGTGACAGTTGCCGGGGCCTCCAAAACTGTGCAGCTGTCAGCCCAAGATCGATCTTTGCTTCTGCAAATGTTTTCAGAGTGCGATCATTTAAAAGATGTTCAAGAAAGTTCACTTCTTTCCTCACACATCTAGACAAATTGGTTCCAGTCTGTATCCTCCTATTACCCCATACAGATGGCCTTGTATTGATATGGCTTTCTTGTCCCATTACAGTGTGTTCTTGGTGCCAGGCGTGTGACGAAGCCTATTACATCTGGAGGTTGTTTACTCAAAGTATAGAGCGATCTGGTGATTCTTATGTCTCCCATAATTGTAATTTCTATTGTGAACCACTGTAGTTGTTATAAGGTTTCATGTAGGGGGGAAGTGCTTCTACCTCACAGGAAAGGAGAGTCAGTATGATTCAAAGATGGGGAAGTCCACAAGCCCCCAAAATCCGTAGCCATCTAATGTTTATCAATTTTCAGACATGGTTTCTTTCTGCCCCCCACAAATAACAAATAAATAGCTTCACTAATTACTTTAAAATATATTTAGAGATTGTAAGCATTTGCCCCTGGGGGCAGATCTGCCTACTGTTATTTGGCCGATCTGCCCCCAGAGGGGCCAGAAACCTCTAGGCGCCATGGATACATTTTTTTTTTTGTTTTTTGTTTCTTAGAGGTGGGGAGCGACCCCTTAGGCAAGACCATTTCTGCCACCCTTGGGGACACATCAGCCGATTCTTGTTAGGCCAATCTACCCCCAAGGGGGGCAGAAACCACTAGGCAACAGGGATCTTTGTTTTTGCACCAATTTCACGCAGGGGGAGCGACCCCTTAGGCAAGGGTCGCTTCCTGGAAAATTTATTTTGGCCTGTTGTTATTAGGCCGATCTGTCCCCATGGAGTGGCAGACACCTCTAGGCGCCAGGGATAAAACATTTTTTTGTTTTTTTTGTTTTTTAGAGGTGGGGAGGAACCCCTTAGTCAAGGGTCGCTCCCCTGGGGGGCAAATTGTATTTAGACCATTTCTGCCCCCTTGGGGGTAGATCGGGCGATTTTTGTTAGGCCAATCTGCCCCCAAGGGGGGCAGAAACCACTTAGGCACAAGGGATTGGTGTGTGTGTGTATGCGTGTGTTTTCTTTAGGGGGGCAGCCCCTTGGGTAAGGGTCTCTCCCCATGGGGGCACATTACTGTTGACCATATCTGCCCTCCTTGGGGACAGATGGACCTATTTTTGGAAGACCCACTTGCCCCCAAGGGGGGGCAGAAAGCCCACCGGAGGCCAGGGAAGTTGTTTTTTTTCAAAAATAAGAGGGTGGGGGTATGGCCATAACCCCAAACCAAATAAATGGGGCCAAAGTTGATCTGCCCACTGGTAGGCAGATGGGGCAATTACCCCTGATCCCCACACGAGGGGTCAGAAAGTCTACTAGATGACAGGAATTTTTTTTAAAAATATATATATTGGGGTGGTGGCTACCAACCATTATGGGCCTGGTTATGCCCCCACCCCAACAGAAGGGGGTAGTCTTTCAGCTCTCCCCTGCACTTTAAAACATCTTATCCCACAGCAAGCAAGAAGACATTTGATTATTTTGGGTTTTGGCTTTACATTTGGGCCATGAGAGCTTGGCTAACTCAAAATTGTCCTACTTGGAATGGTGAGGGCTGCACTTTATGGACTTTGGGACGCTGCCATGTAGAAAAATCCACAAGACCTAGACACATCTGAAAACTAAGCATCTGGGTGAATCCAGGGTGGTGTGTTTCACATGCACCTGAACCATTTTTGTACCCACAATGCCCTGCAAACCTCCAACTTTGATGGAAATCACACATTTTTTCCACGTTTTTGTGATGGAACCTTCCGGAATCTGCAGGAATCCACAAAATTTCTACCACCCAGCATTGTCTCATCTATACCGATAAAAATTCTGCTGCATTTGTCAGCATAAAGATGTTTTTTTGCAAACTGCCCTTTTGGACCCCCTTTGGTTCCCCCTCAATATCAACATGTTTTTGGCTCTTCCCTTTCACAAGCACTTGGCCCACCTACACAAATGAGGTATCATTTTTACCGGGAGATTGACGGGAACATTGGGTGGTATGAAATGTGTCCCACTGCGGTGATCCCACATAGAAATGTGGGAGAAGTTTGATTTTTTAGCCAAATTTGAGGTTTGCTGAGGATTCTGGGTAAGAAAACATTGGGGGATCCAAGCAAGTCACACCTCACTGGACTCCCTCGTGTGTCTAGTTTTCTGAAATGTCTGGGTTGGGTAGGTTTCCCTAGAAGGCTGCTGAGCCCAGGACCAAAAACACAGGTGCCCCCGCAAAAACAGGTAGTTTTGTATTTGATAATTTTGATGTATGCAGATCGTGTTTTGGGTCATTTCCTTTCGCGGGCAGTAGGCCCACTCACAAAAGTGAAGTACCACTTTTATCGGGAGACTTGGGGGAACGTTGGGTGGAAGGAAATTTGTGGCTTCTCTCTGATTCCAGAACTTTCTGTCACTGAAATGAGAGGAAAAAGTGTTTTTTGGCCACATTTTGAGATTTGCAAAGGATTCTGGGTAACAGAACCTGTTCAAAGCCCCACAAGTCACCCCATTGAGGATTCCCCTAGGTGTCTAGTTTTCAGAACTGTGCAGGTTTGCTAGGTTTCCCTAAGTGCCGGCTGAGCCAGAGGCCAAAATCCACAGCTAGGCACTTTGCAAAAAACAGCTCTGTTTTCTTTGTGAAAATGTGATGTGTCCACGTTGTGTTTTGGGGCAGGTCCTGTCGCAGGCGCTGGGCCTACCCCCACCGGTGAGGTACCATTTTTATCAGCAGGCATGGGGGAACACAGAATAATCAAAACAAGTGTTATTGCCCCTTGTTTTTCTCTACATTTTTTCCTTCCAAATGTAAGACAGTGTGTAAAAAAGACGTCTATTTCAGAAATGCCCTGTAATTCACATGCTAGTATGGGCACCGCGGAATTCAGAGATGTGCAAATAACCACTGCTTCTCAACACCTTATCTTGTTGCCATTTTGGAAATACAAAGGTTTTCTTGATACCTATTTTTCACTTTTTATATTTCAGCAAATGAATTGCTGTATACCCGGTTTAGAATGAAAACCCATTGTTAGGTGCATCTCATTTATTGGCTCTGGGTACTTAGGGTTCTTGATGAACCTACAAGTCCTATATATCACCGCAACCATAAGAGTCCAAATGACGAAACGGTATATTGATTTAAAATATCTGACATTGCAGGAAAATGTAACAGAGTAAAACATGGAGACAAATGGCTGTTTTTTTCACCTCAATTTCAATATTCTTTTATTTCAGCTGTTATTTTCTGTAGAAACGCTCGTAGGATCTACACAAATGACCCCTTGCTGAATTCAGAATTTTGTCTACGTTTTAGAAATGTTTAGCTTTCTGGGATCCAGCATTGGTTTCTCACCCATTTCGGTCACTAACTGGAAGGAGGCTAAAAGCATTAAAAAAAAGTAAAAATGGGGAAAGTCCCAGTAAAATGTCAAATTTGTGTTGAAAAATTGGGTTTTCTAATTCAAGTCTGCCTGTTCCTGAAAGCTGGAAGATGGTGATTTTGCCACCGCAAACCCTTTGTTGATGCCATTTTCAGGGAAAAAACCACGAGCCTTCTTCTGCAGCTCTTTTTTCCCATTGTTTTAAAAAAAATGGGATTTGTGCTGTATTTTGGCTATATCCTTGGTCTCCTTCAGGGGAACCCACAAAGTCTGGGTACCTCTAGAATCCATAGGATGTTGGAAAAAAAGGATGCAATTTGGCGTGTGTAGCTTATGTGAACAAAAAGTTATGAGGGACTAAGCGCAAAATGCCCCAAATAGCCAAAAAAAGGCTTGGCACAGGAGGGGGAAAGGCCTGGCAACGAAGGGGTTAAGTGCAATGAAAAATATTAACATATACTCTCAACAACAGCAACAACCTCTAAATTAGATGATACACAGTTCTTGCTGGGTTAACTTTTAGTAAGGCAGAGGAAGTGGGCAAATTTCTTAGTCTCTTTCAATATTACTTAATGCTATTCACCACCTCAGAAAAATCATATGAACTGTTTCTCAGTATTACACAAATTAAATTGAAACACAATATGTGCACCATATAGACAGGGCAGAGATGGCCATCGAAGTGCAAGATATACCAGTTTGTATTGTCACAGTTAGTGGTGACACTAGTAAACTGGACGAGTCTGCCACTCAAAGGACTACATTACATCATTATTTATGGATCCCAGCCAGTAATGTTTCCGTTTGAGGAAAATAAATACTCCCCAGTCAAAGCTGTATCTTGTAAGAGAACTGCAAAGTTTGAAATAGTACACTTCCCACAGACAGCACAAAAACATAAGCATTCTTAATGTGTAAATTGTACACTCCTCACAACTCTAAATAAATAATCTATAAAGCAACAGTCAAAATGCCTAAGACGCTGGACGTCTTTTATAAACTGCAGCTTGCTCCTTCATGGAAGGAACTGATGAAAAGTTTAGAACATCGTCTCCCGAAGTACTGTAGTAGGGGACAAAATCTATTTCTCCAATTCTTTAATGTCTCATAAAATTCTAGTTTCTTTTTAGGAAAATAAGCAAGCCCAATGCCCACTTGCAGAGTTTAAGAATGTTTAAACTAAAAGCCTCTGTTACTGTCCCTCAGTTTGTTAGATACAGCCACAGCACTGGGGTGTCTGTACCACGTGTGACTGGACTTTCAACAGGGTCGGCGGAAAGATGTGATAGAGTCAGCTGGTGGGACCAGATCAATAACAAGCCATAAACAACTTTGCAAAGTTGAAATAAAAGGTAGCAGTGCTGTGCTTGAGTTGCTAAAGTAAAGCAAGAAATGAAAAAAGAGGATCAAGTCAGTATAAACAGTTGACATCCCATAGTCACAAATTGTCCCACTAGGAAACATTTCCAACTTTACTTGCAACTTTAGTGCAGGGCTAAAAATATGGAGCATCCAGAACTTAGTATAGATCTTTCACACACTTCTTTGAAAAGAGAGTTGAAGAAATTCTAAACAAAGTAAGTCCGCTTCAGCTGCTCCAGCAATGGTTTCCCCTTGTGAAGTGGTATCCTTAGCTTGCCTGAATGATCTTCCAAAGCCACGTGGCGAAGCTCAAATTGGTTGGTCCTACTGCAATTCTCCCAAGTCCCTACATGAAGGTCCTGCTGACTAAAATTATCATGCCATCTGGCTAAATTCTACAGCATAAAAGACAGTCTTCATTATAATTTCTTTGTGTTGACTGCAATTACAACAAGCATCCTTGAGTCATTAAAAGTAGTTTTTATCTTCTCGTAATAAGGTTTTATAAATGCAAAAATGGTTATTGTCTTCATACAATAGCGTATTATAGCAAAATATATGAACTGCAATTTGTAAAGCGCCTTAACAACGGCAGTGACTTCAAACTGTTTAAAACTACATAAAAATAAAATGCTAGGGCCCGCAATATCGCTAATACTAAACAGGAAGTGAAATATGATGTAGGTTACAATAATAACTTGAGAGTGCCAAACGGTCCACCTTATACCAAAAACAAAAGCCTTGCTTGGACTCAAAGTTCAGGTGTTTTTAGAAATGTATTTTGATAGCATCTCCACATCCCTTCCATCACAGTTTGTGTTGTTTGCATGAGTGAAAATTAACAGTTATCTGGGTAGGAAGAGGTGCCGGCAACATTTCAAAGCAGCACAGTGTGATCATCTCTAAACATTAAAAATATCCAAATGCCATAGGCCCTCATTACAACCCTGGCGGTTGGCGGAGAAGCGGCGGTCTTACCGCCAACAGGCTGGCGGTAAAACTTTTGGAATTATGACCATGGCGGTTACCGCCATGGTCATCCGCCACTTCTCCGATCTGACCGCCAGGGCGGAGACGACCACTGGGCTGGAGACCAGGGTCTTCAGCCCGGCGGACGTCACAATACCGCCGGTGGTATCATGACCCGGCTGACCGCCATGGATTTCATGGGGTTAGGAACCACCATAAAATCCATGGCGGTGAGCACTATCAGTGCCAGGGAATTCCTTCCCTGGCACTGATAGTGGTCTCCCCCACCCCGAGTCCTTCCCCTACAACCCACACCACCCCTGCCACCCCCAAAGGTGGCAGGACCCCCCTCCCCACCCCTACCCCCAACATTACATTACACATTCACACCTGACAGGCACGCAGGCACCACCAACACACATACCCGCACACACACCAACATACATGCCAACAGCCACACACACAGTCATACGCACACACCCACATTCAGACATACACGCACACATACATACAGACATACATACAGACACGCACTCATTTCCAAACACACAACACCCCCGCATGCATACACGCACTCACACACCCCCTCTACATACACACATGTACACCCCGATGCACCCACACAACACCCCCCACCCCGCCTCCCCTAACGGACGATCAACTTTCCTGGTCCGTTGATCCTCTGGGAGGGGAGGGGATGGGATCCATGGGGGAAGCTCCGCCACCAGCACCCCGTCAACAGAACACCGCCACGCCGAATCACAGGACGTGATTCGGTGGGCAGGGTTCTGTTGACGGGGCGGTGGAGTTGGAGCTACCTCCACTTCCCCGCCATCCGCCAGTATGGCTGCTGGCGGCTCTCCGTCCGGAAAAGGACAGAGGGCTGCCAGCGGTCATAATGCACTGAGCGGAACACCGCCTGCACTGGCGGTCTTCAGCACGGTGGTCCCTCGGTGGTCTTGTAAAAAGACCGCCGAGGTTGTAATGACCACCATAATGCCGTGCACACAGATTTGCTTGATTTTCTGTAAGACAAAAATTTAAATGGCTAGTATTTTTATTTTTTTATTTACCACTTGAGTCATCCTACAAGAAATGGAGCAAAGACACCGATAACGTAAGTAATGAAACAGGAAGATCAATGGAAAGGGATCTGTGAGAGGTACAATGAAGAACAAGCCCTTGAGGAGAGAAAAGAAGATGTTTGCACTACCTCGCATTGTGTAAACGTCTGAACAGAAATTGGAAAATAAGTCTGGAAAAGTATTTTATTTTTATTTTAACAGAAAGAAAAGTCTTGCAAGCAATCTTGTCTCGCATTTCAACAAGCAGAGCAGCCCGGGAAGATTTATGGCCCCAATAAAGGAGATAAGCCCTGTGTGCGATGTCATGACTGCTGGCAGGGAGGGGCCCTGGAGAGAGAGACTCCAGATGCGATGTGAGACTACGCAAGTTTCACATCACTGCATTGCATTATTGCTTTTAGGATTAGCTACATTCTACCAGTAAGGGCATATTGTGGCTCTCGTGAGTTTTAAGCTAAACGCCCGGGTATTTCTTTTGTAAAATAAGCTTATTTTAAGACCCAGAGGTAAATGAGGACAGCACTGGAATAAAACCAAAACAAATGTCAGCGACATAAGAGGAGATGATAGGAACGGAATGCTGCAATAAGACGCAGGCAGCTACCAGCCTAAAACACCCACAGTGACAGGGGAGCACCAAAGAAATAACAAAAATAGTCTGTCACAGCAACAGATAAAGAAACCAAAGTGGAATCACACAGTAGTTGGTCATTTCTCTGAATCAGAAAAAGGAGGGAGAAAAAGGCAGAACTGACCATTAGTAAGCACATATTTTTAAAGGACACTGCAACCAACAAATGAAATTGCTTTAAGCCATAAGAAGTATACTAAAAGGATACGTGAGGTCGAACACTTATGCTCCACCTAAAAAAGGGCTTGGAGCCTGCCTATTGTTTACCATTTGTTGGCTTGCCTGGCACTTTCATTTATCGCCTCGTAATTCGTCACTGCAGGCCTGGCATGATTTCCGTTCCGGTCTGTGGAGCAGGGACCAAGTACTGATTGATTCAACTTAATCGGTGCCCGTCCACTGCTCCCGATGTGACTGAGGTACTATTTTGTTCTTTTTAACTTCTAGGGCCCTGCAAACAGAATGTGTGTGACTGGGAAAAACGTGCCCAGCAGGACAAACAAGAATGCACATTTTTATCTTCTATAGTTAACTTTCTTTTATTTTCCCAAGTCTTCTTTTCTCACTTTGCACTCATGTTTTGTTTCCCCTTTTAGCTGTGGGCACTGTTCTCAAATGATAACGTTTATTTTGTTCTAAATATGGCAAAGCAAAATTATTTCTTTGTTATCTGTAATTTCTGAAACAAAGTTTTAGCTCATAATTGTGCAGTACACCCCAATCCATTCAAGTCAACACCAATCCACCCCACATCAATCCACCCCAGACCAATCTAATCCACCACAGACCAATCCAATCCATCCCAGTGTTGCGATATGCAAAATCCCAGTGTTGTGAACGGAACAGGAGCCACTATATTGCTTGCCACACTTTAAGCAGGTGATGAAAGGCCTGAATTATATCCTACAAAAAAAGGGAGATGCCATACCATGGGAGACATACATCAGAAGTACAATTTTTCCCCTTCAAAAAAGCACAAGAACTATACCAAGTAAACATAATCCAGTTCCTGCATTAAACCAGAATATCGAAAGGCGGTCAGACACATGGAACACATAACCGAACTCACAGAAAACCCTGTATCCAGACACCCATGGAAGGACGTTCCCAGTGAAGGAGAAGTGAGGTAGGGACTTGGATTGGAGATAACTGATAAGAAATTGAGCAAGTACCTAACGCACTTAAAAAAATCCTCAAGTGATACACAATTGCGTCTGCTACAATTTAACATTGTCCATTGTATCTTTATGCTCCCTGACATGCTAAACAAAATAGAACATAAATATGACACGTGCCTCAGATGTGTGCCGATGGGAGCTATATTTCTGCATGTGATATGGACATACATGGGAATCCACAACTATTGGGAAGAGATTCTACGAGGAGGTCACTGTGTCAGCAAATCACACTATGCCCAAATATGTGTTTACTTGGTTTAACTGCATTCAAAAACAAAACTAGAATGTGAGAGTGACTGGTACAGCTGACATTATAACTTGCAAGAAATACAGCCATAAAACGGATGCACCCAGAGCACCTCACAACTGACAAATGGGTCAACATCTGAGAAAATCATCCTTGGTGCAGTAAGTCCATGCCAAAATGACTCACAGCGGATGATAAGCTGGTGGTGGACTTAAATGACTGGTGTGCATATACACAAGACGTGTTAGATCTGCCCGATACACTATCATGTTGACTGAATTTAAAGATGGAATTAGGGAGTGTAAATTGAGATTACCTGAAAATAGACTCTTTATTTCCCTTGCAACCTGACAAAACCTTTGCAACACACATGGTGATGTTTATGTGAAAAGTATGCAAATTGGTAGGGGGATTTCAATGGTAGAGTCATGATTAGTGTCGAGTTTTGTAGCAAAATACCCGGGATGATGATGTATTTAATGAAAGAATACCCTACCTAAGAAAATGACAACGTCTTTGTCACAATGTTTACAATACTTTTATTGTGTTGTAACATTTCTAACTAAGGCCTTCATTATGATCTGCCGAGATCTGCGCTGACGGTCGACAGAAGACCGCCAGCTCAAAGAGCCCCCCGCTGGCCACATAATGATCTTCCTGTTGGGCCGGCGGGCGGAAACAGTGTTTTCGCCCACCTGCTCAGCTGGAAACATGGCCCGAACATTGTGGCACTGCAGGGGGTGCAGCAGCATCCGTCGCGCATTTCACAGCCTGTAATTCGGGCAGTGAAATGCGCAACTGGGCTGTGCATGGGGGCCCGTGCACTACTCATGCTAACTGCATGGGCAGTGCAGGGGCCCCAAGGGGGGGCAGGAGTCACTCATTCTGCCAGCCTTTACTGGTGTAAACCACCAGGAAGAGGCTGGCGGAATGCAACTCATTATCCGGAGGGCAGCGCTGCCCTGGTGGATCTGAAACGCTGCCACCGCCAGGCTGCCTGGTGGTGGGAGCCTGGCGGTGGCAGCATTTCCACCATGGCGGTTCAGCCACGTTCAGAATATGGCAGTCTGGACCGCCACGCCGTTGGCGGCAATGACCGCCACTGCCGGCGTGGCAGTCCAGACGGCCATGTTCTTAATGAGGGCCTAAGTCTTTATACTCTGAGAAAGCAATTGAAATATACAGAGAAAACAACAAAGTGTACCAGCCATCTACTGATGAGAAACAACCAAACACTAAGAAAACAAAAGACTCTATCAACCCATGGCTCTTCCAGTGTCATTGACGGGTGGCCTTCTGAGATCCATATGGAAGGGCACATTGAAAGAAATGGTATGATCCCATAACAGCATCATGATATAAATTAGGGGTATGCAATGTTTTCTACCCACCCTTTGCAAAGTTCTCTGTAAAGCCTGGCAACTTCACATAGTTGCAAGTTTTACACCTTACATGTGTGTGAAAACTGCCACTTTTGTGACATTTTGTTCCAAACGTTAAACTTGCAGAGAAAATGTTTGCTCACGTTTGCCACTGTACAAAAGGAATAACTCAAAAGAACATGTTTGCAACGGTAAAGACAACAACATTTTCAAAATTTCGTAAAATGTGAAAACTGGAAACGTCATTGCCATATTTTTTTTTAAGTGTTTGGTCACTTCTACGGTAAAACTCATTCAATCACTGTCAGCGACAGTCAGCAGTAGAAAGTAGCAACCAATCTACACCAGAAAATCGTACTCACCAGGGAGGTTCCATTTGGTTCCTGCTTTTGGAGGATGTCATGAGCCGCACTAAGCATGATCACGTAGGCAAAATTATTACAGAGACCCAGGAGCCTGTAGAGGGAGAAAAGGACATGGCGAATGGGATGTAGCGCATTTCTAGCAATAAAAAACAAGAACAAAGTTGAGGTAGAAAAGCAGGAAGGTGAGGTAGTCTGAGCGGAAAAGGAGAAGAGGCACAAAAGTCTATTTAAGAACATACTTGCTATTTGGATGGGGAAATGTGTGCATGTGCAACAGTCAGTGACATTACAGGGTTATAAAAGACAATACATCCTTAATGTGTTTATGTGTTAGCATGTTCACGGTACATTGTAGAATGTAAACATGTGGGTGCATGTGTCTTCATAACTTCATGGGCATTAACATGTAGGAAATTATGTACATTATGATGATCAAACATGCATGCCTGTGCATTACCACATACAAAGATACACACGTGCTTCGGCATGCAAAGAATTGATGCATATAAACACAAGGTGGATTTTTATTTGTTCAGTTTCCTGAAAAACTCTAGATATGATTCGAGGGCAAAGGAGATGAAGTAAAATGTGTGCCATTTGTAAGTCTGGAATACATTATGGTGTATATTAATAATTGTGGGTATCTATTGGTGCAGTAACACTTTGGCATGTTACAGCTACAAACAGGTCAACAAGTATGTTGGAAAATGGGTTATTGGTAAGGGCAGGCAAGTACCTACACTTGCAATAGGCCACTAACCTCCACTTAGGTCCAGTTAGGTCTCAGAAATTAAACCCAGTTCAATCCTTGGTAGCTTGGCAATGAGCGACAAGGCTTAACTTAGGAGATAAAGCATTAAGCATTCAAATACCACAAAACAGCAATTAAATAAAACACAGGACACAGTTTAACGATCCAAAACCAATTTATAACAATAGGAAATATGTTTATCTTTAAACTTACACCAAAACGAATAAAATCGGATAAAGGGAACTGGAGATATGAATTTTTAAAGAATGAATGCTTTTTAGCGCTTAGAAACAAATAGCGCCAATCTGGTCGCACCTCGACCGGGGCAAATTCAAAGTTTAAGGCCAACCATGATAAAGCCCTCCTTGGCTACAGCCCGTGGGAGGACTCGTTCAAGAGTTTACCTTAGGACTTTGTCGTTTTTCTGGCGATTTTCTTCAGCTGGACCAAGTCTCCAGTCCAATCCGACCTCCTGGAACTCTTCCACGGATACGCGGCGCGGGAGCCCTGGGTGGAGATTTTTACCTTCGGCCTTAGTCGTTTTTTTTAGATGAAAATCCTTTGACCGGGGCAAACCTGAATCTTGATCCAACGTCCTTGGAGCACTCTTCGAATACAGTGCCTGGGAGGTCCCGGTCAACTTCCTACGTTTGGACTTAGTCACTTTTTCTGAGATTTTCTTCACCGGGACGAACCTGCAAGTCAGGCCGGGTCGCGGTTGAGGCAAGCTGGCTAGAGCTTCTGTGGAGGGTCGGTCACTTTATGGAGCTTTTTTCTCCAACCTTCTGGATTTTCTTCCAGATGTTCTTTTAAGGTTCTTTTGAGGTCCACAGCTCACCCCAAGGTTCGAGAAGCTCTGAGATGCTCCTTGAGGGGTGCGGACTACAACTCCCAGAATGCACCTGGTGCAAACTCCTTTCTGGCCACTGGACAGTGGTCATTTGGTCGGTTTCTTCAGGAGTTGGTGCAGGGGACTCTGGTTAGCAAGTTTTCACCTGTAGCAAACAGGGAGTCCCTCCTTGAACCAGCTGAAGCAAGGCAAAGTCCTTCTTGTGGTGAAGCCCAAGTGTGCAGCTGGTGCAGTCCTCCAGAGGGCAGTGTCCAGGTGCAGGTCAGGGGTCCAGCAGGGCAACCCTCTCCTTCCCTCTACTAATCTAATCAAGGGGGCACCCAATTTCTGGGTTTGCAGGATATGAGGGAGGTGCTGGGTTGCTCCAAATGTCCTTCCCTGCCTTTGAGGACCAGTTTGGCAGTCTTCCCCCCTTCCTGGTTTCCCATGTGCTGAGGGAAGATCTCCTCCCCCAGGCACATCTCTTTGTGTTGAGCCAGACCACTTCACACCTCATCAAGGCAGCCTGGCTAGGCTGCCAGAGGCTGGTCAGTCAGAGCAAAGCAGCAAAACACTGCAGGGCTGAAGTTGGCAACTTTTCAGATAAAGTTTAAAACTCTTTACCTGAACAAGTTATATTAAATCCAATACTCGTAAGTTGTGGGATGTATTATAAAAATTAATTTGATGCCTAACTTAAGGTATCTGTTACGTAAGGGGACTTTACAAATTAAAATAAAGTCTCCTCATTCTAGCTTATGGAGGCCATTCACTACAATGAGGGAAACACGAATTTGGCAGTTTTACCTCACCAGGGTTTATAAAACTATTTATATAAGGTCCCTGCTTATAGTTACAAGGCACCCAGCCCCAGTGGCACATAGGGCACACCTTAGGGGTGAGTTATATGTCAAAATAAGGTAGTTTAAGACTTTAGAAGTACTTTTAATTTCAAAGTCAAATGTGTATGTAATTAATTTAAAAGCAGCCAGCAAGGCAGGCCTGCCTTTAAAATGGCACTGGTCATCTTAGCAGTCCTATGCTGGGGTCCCTAAACCTGCATGCCCAACATATACTAGGGACTTATAGGTAGGTTAAGACTGCCAATTATAATTAGCTTAATTTGCATATTCACTTTACACAGAGCATTTGCCCTGGGACTGGTAAGCAGTACTCAGGGCACAGCCAACAGTCAGTAACCACCACTATCTGTCCAAAAAGTTTGGGGGTGACCAGGGCAAAAAGGGGGACTTTACTACAAAGTACAATAAGTGTTAATGTGAGGGCAAGTCCCTATTGGTAAATGCAAGTCTATTTTAATATGTAGTTGAACCCTTGTAGAGATTTTCTAAGCGATCACATACATATGCGTGTTCTTGACACTGTGTTACAACATAAAACATGCATCAGTAAATTTGCAGATGTTAGCATGTACACAACATCTCTGTATGCATTAATTTGTGTGGGGCTGCAGGTGTAAGCATTTGTCTGACGGTAAGCAACTGTGCTTATACACGTTGTTAAGAATGGGGTCTTTGGTTGGCAGTCAGGTTACCCCTGTCCAAGCAAGGAACCTCACTCTAGTCAGGGTAAGTCACGCACAATCCAAATTATCCTGTGCCCACTCTCTAGTAGCTTGGCACTGAGCAGTCAGGCTTAACTTAGAAGGCAATGCATAAAGTATTTGTGCAATAAATCATGCAATAACACAGTATAACACCACAAAAATACACCACACAGTGTTTAGAAAAATATTTAATATTTATCTGGATCAATGCAGGTGAAAACGATTAAGATTTGAGAAGTACACTCCGAATTATCACTGTAGGAAATGATAACATAAGTCTTTAGTCTTTAAAAAGCAACAAATATCTCTTGCAAGCACAAAGTACTTGGCTTGCATTCAAATTCTCTGCAAGGGGGCCGCAGAGGGGATGTGTGGAAAACAGGGAGATGTAAGTTGATTTTTCTGGCGCACACAGGAGATGAGTTGTTGAGTTTTCACGCAGGGCAGGCTTTGCATCGATTTCTGACGCATAACTGGGACCCTCTTCGGGTTGCAGGGTTTTTGGATGCCCCGGGGATGATGCGTTGAAATCCTGGATGTGCAGGACAAAGTCAAAGGAGCTGCATCGATCCGGTGGGCGATGCGTGGAAATTTCTGCCGCACGGCTGGCGCATGCGTCAATTCCTCTCAGGAAGTCGGGCTGCGTTGTTTAGGCTCGGCTTTGTGTTGATTCGGTGGGCCGTGCATCGAAGTTCCGGTTGCAACGCTGGCGCTGTGTCGATTTCCAATTCAGGGAGCCGGACTGTGTCGTTCCGGTTCGGCGTGTAGTGATTTTCACACTGCAATGCAGGCTGTGCGTCAAGTTTTCGCCGCACAAGGATTTCTTTTGCAGGATGAAGTCTTTTTGGTCCTGAGACTTCAAGGAACAGAAGGCAAGCTCTACCCAAACCCTTGGAGAGCACTTCTCGGCAGAGCCAGAGGGCTGCAAGGCAGCAGGGCAACGGCAGGACCGCAGTCCCTTGCAGAAAAGCAGTTAGGTGAGTCCTTTGGGCATCCAGGCAGTTCCTCTTGGCAGGTTGCAGATTCTGGTTCAGGGATTCTTCTCCAATGGTAGCTTTAATACTCAAATGTGCCTTTGAAGTGGGGGAGACTTCAAAGAGTGGCTTAGAAGTGCACAAGGTCCCCTTTCAGTTCCATTCTGTCTGCCAGGGTCACAGTAGGGGTTGTGTCAGTCCTTTGTACGAGTGCAGGCTACTGTCCTTTGACATGTAAGTGTCAGGCCCTCCACCCTCCCAGCCCAGGAAGACCCACTCAATATGCAAATGTGTGTAAGTGTGACTGAGCATCCCCGTGTCTGGGGTTGTCTGAGTGAATGTACAAGGAAGCTGTCAACTAAACTTAGCCAGACGTGGATTGTAAGGCACAGAAGTATTTAAGTGCAGAGAAATGCTCACTTTCTAAAAGTGGCATTTCTTAAACAGTAATAATAAATCCAACTTCACCAGTCAGCAGGATTTTGTATTACCATTCTGGCCATACTAAATATGACTTTGTTACTCCTTTCATATCAGAATCTACCACTCAAACAGTATATGAGGGTAGCCCTAATGTGCGCCTATGAAAGGAGCAGGACTCACAGCAGTGTAAAATAAATGTAGGAGTTTTACACTACCAGGACATATAGAACACACATGTTCATGTCTTGCCTTTTACCTACATAGCACCCTGCATTATGGGCTACCTAGGGCCTACCTTAGGGGTGACTTATATGTAGAAAAAAGGGGAGTTTAAATATTGGAAAGTACTTTTAAATGCCAAGTCGAAGTGGCAGTGGTACTGCACACACAGGCCTTGCAATGGCAGGCCTGAGGCATGATTAGGGGCTACTTATGTGGGTGGCACAACCAGTGCTGCAGCCCACTAGTAGCATTTAAGTTACAGGCCCTGGGCACATGTAGTGCACTTGACTAGGGACTTACAAGTAAATTAAAAAAGCCAATTGGGTATGAGCCAATGTCACCATGTTTTAAGGAGAGAGCATATGCACTTTAGCACAGATTAGCATGGTAAAGTGTGTAGAGTCCTAAAGCCAGCAAAAATTAGGTCAGAAAAAGAGAAGGAAGAAGGCAAAACGTTTGGGGGTGACACTGCAGAAATGCCATTTCCACATGCATATAGGTAACAGCTTTCGATGTGCAGGTATGTGTCTATTAGCAAGTGATCAGCAGTAAACATGTATGCCAACAAGTAAGGGCATAGAAGTGTTACAAGCATATTTGCGAGAAGATGAGGAAAGCATATCTAAAGATAAAATGAAGACGCTTACCAAAACCCGGCTGAATTTCTCCAGTGGGAGCCTCTGCTTGGGGAAACGGGAGGAGGCCGGTCCACCTCATCTGCAGCAGAAGCAGAAAGAAGTCAATAAACAACGGCCAGCCACATAACCAACACACCCTGTTTCACCTCTTATTTTTACGGTGTTCCTTGATAACCTCATCTCAGCCTCCCCTGCTATCTGAGGTCCTCATTTTTACGCAGAGCAGCAATAGGCATCCCCTCCCATCAGGGCACTGTTGATCATTTGATTCACATACTATTGTTCGCTGAACGTGGTCACTTCCTTTCTCTGAGGACATGTATAGTAGGTCTGGTCTTGCCAGAACAACTGTGCGAGTACGTTTGGTGAGTCTTGTGTTTCAGTCTTGGTGTGTAGGTCGCCATCTACTTGTTGTTGTTACAATAGGTCAAAAATACAATCTTTGAAAGCAGGTAACAGTGGAGTTAATGGCTTTTTCTGTGATAGTGTCCCAAGAGGTAGGTCAGGTCTTTTGACCCGGTGCCCGTGTCTCTTTCTCCCGGTCTCCCTTCACAGTGTCCGTGTCTCGCTCCCTGGCTCAGAGTTCGGGTCTCAGTGCCCCAGGGTACCTGGATCTCCCTGTCTCTCTCACAGGATCCTTGCATGTCAGCCTGTCCCACTGTCCAAGCTTCTGTGCCTACACCTCGGAAGTGTGACTGAAGAGATGCCTCTTTCACCGGGAACCACCGATTTTCACACTGGCATCTTCCGTTGTGTTTCGGCATGTCTGTGCCAGTAAAGGCAGTGATCGGTGACATACAAATAAGACCTCCTGAATCGCTAAGTCAGGTTTCTAATAAAGGGAAAATAGTGAAAACTCTCACATTTTGGTCTTGTTGGGCTTCATCGTGAGGCGCAGTTTCAGTCTCTATGGCACAGACCATGAGATTCGCACCTGGGTTTACACAGGGTACTCGCTTGGCTCAATAGTGACGGCTGGACATTTTTAAAACAGTCTAACCCACTGGTAATTATCCTGATCACAGTTCACTTTTATCACTGGAATGGAATGCACCGACTGGAATTACTTGTTCTTCAGGTTCATTTAAACATCCACATCTGGCACTTTTCACGCAGTCCCAGTACTTTCTCGCCTATCTCTCCTATTAGCACACTGGTCTTCTGACATTACTCACTTTTACTCCCCCCCCCCACACACACTGACACGTTACACCGCATAATTTAGCTTTTCTAGTCGCATAATTTACTCAACCCTACCACATAAATTCAGTGCCCCTGGAGATAGGTAAGGTTTTAAAGCTGGAGAAGTAAATATAGCAAGGGGGAGAAGAGTGGCATGTACCAACGGCAAGGTATAGAGAGAGCTGAGGAAGAGAGAGTGAAGAAGGTAGATAGATAGTTTAACAAGTGAGACACAGAATGACATGTCGGTTAAAGGCTGCTCTGCGGCACAAATGAAGGTGTAGAAGGAGGACTTTATAAAGAGGTGGAGTACAGAGACGGAGTGAGGAAGGGAAAGAGATACAGCGGAAGACAAGGAGGGTGATGAAGAAATGATACTGAGGTAGGGAGAGTGGCGTAGATAGAGAGATGTATTAATGAGGAGTGAGAGATGAGGGTGAGTTAAAACAGTGAAGGAGATACAGAGATCTGCACGAGAAAACGTAATGAAAGACAGAACACATGGTAGACAAAATGAGGTAAAAAGAAAGTTGTGAGTGATCTAAACAGAACATAGGTAGGCAGATGGAGAGATGAAGGATCGAATGAATGGGGGTAAATTGAGAGGTTAGGCAGTGAGAGAGGTGATGCAACAAGAAAGGGGTGGGATAGAGATATGAAGTTGGGAGCTTAGAGAGAAATAAGAGAGAATAGTGAGGCTGAGATCGTATGAAAGAGCAGAAGAAAGAGTTGCAGTAGACATAGAAAGCTATAGGGAGGTAAAATAAGGAGAGGTGAAAACGAGGAAGGGTGGAAGTTGAAGGAAGAGAAATACGAGATAAAGAGAACTGTGCTGTAGAGGAGAGAGACATGTACAAATGAAGGTGAGGCAGAAAGAGGTGTGCAGGGTAGAATAGAAAGGTGACAGAGAGGTAATCACAGTCAGTGGTTTGTAGATAAGTTATGTAGCAGAAGGGCAGGTATTTAGCAATTGATGAAGCAGCAAGGGACGACACTAACAAGAAAGGGTGGAAAAGACAGATGAAGTAGCAAAAGGCGAGTAGAAAGAGAAGCGAGCTGTAGAGAAGCAAGGCAGACAATGAAGATAAGAGAAAGTTAACAGGAGATAACCCGAGTGGTAAACAGCGTGATTATAGAGGGAAAGATATGACAGCCCATCAGGTAGGTGAGGTAGACCGAGAAGTCAAGAGTGGTGGGATCGGTAGTTCAAAGACAAAGTCCAGGTTAAAGGTAGGGAAGAGAGGTTAACATATAGAAACAGACAGAAGAAGGAGAAACTCAGAGTTTTGAGACTGCTCAGGTCACTTTACCAAGGGCACCCTCGGAAGGTGAGGGACAAGGGTAATTGTCCACCTTGACAATGCTTTAAAACGGCTGTGCAACCTCTGCTTTTTAAGACGCGAATACGCCATTACTATGGAGAGGCAGGAGCAGTGGGTATGGGTGCATATGTGTTTTTGTGCATGCGCACTTGCTTCCAGCCTTCTTTCGTATACTCAGGTTACACAGGCACTACAGCACCTCCATCCCAGCTCCAGCAACCCTTAAGCCCATTTGTCTCAGCTCTTACATTAGTAATGCAGCAATTGTTAAATAACCAAACAGCCCATAAAAGGACAACAATCAGTTCTCTAGCCTATCTTTACGAGCCCTTCTAACCTTGTTCAGTAACCAGGCAAGCCTTCCCAAGGTTCAATATAACATTGAAGCAAATACATAGAGTATAAGTCATGACAAACAAATCCTTACTAAAAATATTTAGTGAGCACTGGGAGGGGGGAATGAATTTGGGAAAGGGGCAAAGAAAACGTTGCTAGTCTACCCATTACTAGAGCTGCAGGCTTCACATTTTCACCAGCACATCTACCTCTACAGGTGCCTAACAGAGCATCCCCAGTGCAGGGCGCTGCTCTGGGGCGGGAGAACACTCAGCCATCTGTCAACATAGCCCTCAAAGTCGACCTAGATGCTGGAGGGGAACCCTCCATGTACTTCGATTGGGCGGGGAAGGGGTGGGGTTAAGTGTCATTACACTCAGGGCTGCAGCCTTGGAGAAACCTACAAGGATTAGGCCAGCCCTTGTTTGTTTGTCTCCCTACCCTCAAATCAGTGTAGCAACGGGCAGAATTCCATATAAAACTGTTAATTTACCTTTTAATAATCATTTTAAGCATGTATTTCAGAATGCAGGTTTATTTCATTCAAAACTCCACTGCCTTCAAACCAAGAAAGCACACCGTTGTCCGACCAAGCCTCTGATCTTTCTAAATTATTTTAAAGCTGATTGATCCACATAAGGTTTTGAAAATTACCCTCTTTGTGAACCTCATAAGGCAGTAGCCAGAAACGCAAATACCCCCTATTTTGAACTAAAATTTGATGGTTCATAGCAAGTGAAGCAATTGAGCAAAACCCTACATAGAAGAGCTCACTTGTCTCATCCATCCAAACATCTATCCATTCATCCTTTCACCCTTCCATCCACCCGCTGATAGTTACTATTTCATCTTTACATTCTGTCACCCATTAATTCTTTCAACCATCATTCAATCTTTCCCTATTCCATCCAATTTGTCATCCATCGGTACCTCCATCTTTCCATCCATCCTGCCATCCATCTACTCTGCCATCCATTCATCCATATACTCATCCATCCATCCACAAACTCTGACCTCCATCCATCCATCTAGCCATCCATCCACTTTGTCATCCATCCGTTCATCCATCCATTCATTACTCTACTCTGCCTGCCATTCATCTATTCTGCCATCCATCCATCTACTACTCTGTCATCTACTCAGCCATCCATTGTGCCATCCATCCATTGTCATCCACCCATCATAAACGTAGCCACTCTGCAATCCACCCATTTGGTCATCCACGCTGCCCTCCATTTCAATCGTCTTTTTAAGTACTCATCCATCCCTTTACTCTGCCAACTTTTCACCTATCTACCCACCTATCCATTCACTCATCCACCCATCCCTTTACTCTGCCATCCTTTCACCAGTCCATCAACCTATTCATTTGCTCATCATTCCAGCCACTCATGCATCTACCCACATCAGTCCACTCCAATTAGCCGATAACACTCCCCACATAGAACACGGGAGGGGGGGGGGGGGGGGGCGGGGTAAAAGCCAGTCAAGTACAATTGTAAATAGAGACACAGGTTTTAAGGAAAAAGTAGCGGTAATTTTAACAATTAATGGAAACGTATAACAATAAAAATACATGGTGGAATTCAATTTACAATCACTTAGATCCCTTGCCACATTAGTGTTGGGTCCTGCTCCTGGTACGCTGTAGGCCCTAACTGGGACGCGAACGCACGAATGACAGGACCCCATACTGTGGTAGACTACCCCTTGGCACCAAGTCGCGGACCTTTTTATTCTCTCGCTCCTTACATTAGGGGCATACCACTAATTCCTGCCACCAGCAGGGGGGACAAGGATCTTCACTGTGAGGGGCTCCTCTCACATTTGAACAGCCCCAAACATAACAATTAAGACACTTAGTAAGAAGGAGCTGGGTGGGAGTCTTTTACCAAAAGCCGTGCAGTGACAACTCTGCAACTGCTTGGCCGTATCGTGAACACATCACTATATCACATTACATACACTTTCATGCCTTTCCTCTCAACATGGCTCAAATCCTTTCATAGTACAGCTATGTCAGCCAAAATGTGCACACTTTGATAGAGTACCTACCCTTAAAAGTGCACGCTCACATTTATAGTAACTTATAATATAAACGCATATCTCAATATGAAGCATATGCACTTCAACTGAGGCATACTCTGGAGTACCAGCCCTTTGATGGAAGCACACACTGACAGCCAGCAGTAGTATTTAAAATGAAACAGCATAAAGAGGAGTATCTGCACTTTAAAGCATGCGCTGGCACAAGACACCTGCACTCCAGATGATGCAGACACTGGCAGCAAGCATGTGCCGCTTAAAGGAAAGACATACACTCGCAGGGTTTTCCTGTATTTCAAAGTAAGCATACGCTGACAGTAGGTGCCTGCACATCAAAGAAAGAGGCACACCGTGAGCACCTGAACTGTTTTCATTTCTCAGGCTCCAGTTTCGGCCGTCAAGTCTAACAGGGTTGTTGTTCCTAGAAGATTTGTTCAGAAGTCTGAAATTAGAAAGGTTGTTTGTGATGCTCCGACTGTGTTTTCTATCTACGAGCAGCCACCAAAAGCATCACCAAAGAAGCACTAATAAAAACTGTCGGCTGCCTACCCAAAAATAAAACCAAAAGCCAAACACAGGGTAGAGCAAGGCCTTCTCAGGTCAAGAAAACCTTGTCACCAGTAGCTAATGCCACACCACTGTACATATGATGGCACAGGAAAGGTGGGCCAGTCCCACTTCACATTGAGCAGTTAAACGTTTTGCAGCACTGGTGTGATATGATGAATTGTGTGCACATGAGATGTGATACCCTGAACCGTGAAGCAGAGGAGTGATACTATGGACTTTATGAGGATGAGGTGTGATAACACGGACCGTGGGCAGGAGGGCTCGATAATATCGACTATGTAGATCAACTGCGAAACCAACGACTGTCTGCAGATGGGTTGTAAGCTGCCTTTTGAAAGATGCTTGATCAGCCCCGCGTCAAAAAACGTGATAAGAGTATTGTTGGTGATGGCAATACCAACTCATGGCATTAACAGTGGAGGCTTGTCATCGGTAGGGCACTGTTACCACAGATGGATAGTTCTTCTGACTCATTGCAACAATGGCAGATACAGAAAGATAGTTCTTCTGTCTGGACACAGCCACTGAGTCCATCATATAACACTCGAGACACTTCAGAACGCCTTGTTTTTATTCCATACATTTCTGCAGCCATTGCTGTTTCAAGCTCTTCTATCGTAAGTCCCAATTTTCCAGAAAAGTTCCTGTTTCCCAGGTGCCTGCTTCATCTCCCATTACATTAGTACCTGAGTACCATATGTCAACAATTCCTCCCACTCTATTCCCGAACTGCCTTTACCAAATACATTCGGTTACGTTCTGCCACCTTTTCTGCTTCCTTCCTCATTCCGTTTGCGTTGTTCCTACAGATCCATATGCCTTCACCAACTCACCCTCCCAGTCAGAGTCAGAGTGCCTTCTCCAATTCACTCCCTGCATAGCTAGCTGCAAGGCGAGCTGGGGGTCGCCAGATTCACTGACTCAGCTCACACAGCGAGTCTGCGCTGCAGGTCTCCTACTCTGGCAACGAAAGAGTGCGCAGTTCACCTCCAAACCATAGAGAAAAGCAAGAGCGTCGCGATACAGAGCTCTATGGCACTTCCGGGTCTTCAGTCCACATCAGCAACAGCAACGTTTGTTGTGTGTGGGCGTTTTAGATGGCTGTGTTGCTCAATATCCTTCTTTTAAGAGCCGTGAAACCATCTATTGAGCATCCTAGCACTAAACGCTCAACTGAGCGCGAAACTCGGCATGCAGCATAAACTGAAATCCAGCAAATAATTTTGTAAACTGATGAGTCTTTTGGTCCTAGTTAAGTATAACGTGAGCCGAGTCATCAAACGAATGGTTTTGTAATAAAACACGTTTCGTTATATTAGCACCTGCTGATTTTTACGGTAGGTAATTCCTTAGATTATGGCACCTCAATGTCATGTATTCTAATTACGTTCTGACCATACATTTACAGAGAAAGCTGAGCCATTTTGATACTCTTAATACTGCACCCCTTATTCCTAACGCGAGTATTGGTCAATTTCGGGATGTGGTATTACCGTGGATTTATTCTTTATTCTCTGTAATTCCTAAAATGGACTTTCTTCTAACTATATGTAAACCTAACTGAATAAAATAATGCCGACATCCTCTCAAGTGAGCTCTGGTACAATATGCAATGTAAGCAGTTCTTCTGGATAATATGTGGGGATTAGTACATTTTAAAGTAGCCTGAGCCAGTGATATTGGTCTCGGCATAATAGAATTTAACGCATTTTACTGCGAGATTAGGGTTCTTCAAGCAATTGTAACACAATTTAAGATAAAGGCTGCATTTTAATACACATTAGGACAGTATACCTAGCAGGGTGCGATATGTGTTTCTAGTTTGATAGAAAAAGACGAATGATGCTTTGCAAAACACACTGGCGTCAGTTGCACTTTTCTATCCCGAATAAGCCTTCAGGGTACTGAGAGAGCGTAGTATGAATATTACATATACTAGAAGTGAAATGCCTATATCAATGCTTAACGATGCTGCATAGAAAACAACAAAAATTAGTAATTTGCTTAACGTGCATTTGAATTATAACCATGATAATGTGCAGCTACCATTGTGTACATGAACTAATGACAATTATGAGTAATGATTGTTTGCATTATGACTAATCAAGCTTACGTTAACATTTACGATACTGCATTGAAAATCCTATAGGCCTTAAGTTAGCGTGAGCGGTGGATTTAGCTGCCTAGCTCTCATATTAAAAGCATTTTCTTGTTTTTCAGTGTGCTGACTCGCAAAGGGCCATGACCCTGCAAATGTTCTTTTTCTTTATTCTATGTATCAACACAGATTCTGTTCTCATCCGCATGCTAGCTGATTTAGTATGAATTCTAATACAATTTTGAAACAAAAGTAGATTAATGTAATGTACAAGGACGTTAGACCATGGACAAAGGAACTCATGACCCGAGAAGACATGCCAAGTGGTGAAGAAACCCCCCGGATGTGCCACCTCCGAAGGCGTCAATTATGAAGACCAATCAAAGTGTTATAAATTATCGTGGGGTGACAATTGGAATTACCTAATGTATAATTTGATAGGTTAAAGATAGTGGGGTATAGTGAATGTCCAATAGAATTTTTGGGGAAGGTATTACGAAAAAGGGATAAAAGCCCATGTCATGAAAGGGACGTTAGAATTAGGTAGGGAATGCTATTGATTGTATCCAGAAACTTTATCACTCTGTTCGGTGACTTTGAGGCTTATTGAACCATCCACACCCATAGACTGCCCTTTACGCTTCTCCTCCTTATGAGGGAAGTGTCCCCTGTCCATTAACTGAGTTTAGACTGATGGCGTTTTGACTGATGTCCTGAAGACGAAGACTGATCCTGTATGCTGATCTAATCCTTGGAGGGTAATTATGACAATGCAATTTGTATTTTGTCTGTTTGCTTTTCTTTTCTAGGTACCAACTGCTCTTTTGATAGAGACCCTAGCTAGATGTTTTCTAAATTGGTGTTCTAAATTGTTTTGCATGAAGCCCAACATTCTGATGCTAATTAGCGGTTAGGATAGGAAATTCACTCTGACTGACACAAATAGACAAATGACTGATGTTATGCTTTGCTGAACTAAACAGATGATTTTTGCTGTAATATAATCTATGTTCACGCTGTGTTATGTTCTTATGTTTGTGATTCTTGCACTAATGAAATCTTATCTCAGTTGCCATATCGTGACTATGCTCTTATGCTTCTTGGTGTAAAGATTAACTCTTCTGCTCGTAGATTGTAATCAATAGGGAATAACATTCATAAAAATTCTATCAAGAGGTGTGGTTATTCATGACTGTAAGGTCATGGGTGTGTCGACAATTTGATTAATGTCTTTATCCAAAGTAAAGTGCATTGTGGTGGTAAATATTGATGACATTATTGATATATTGCTTGACATACTGATCAGTTATCTCGCCTACGGTGTCTCACCACTGGGTCACAAGATTCATTGGCCTACAACGAGTCCCAATGTGTAATAAATTAACATAAAGGGACGCGTTAACAGTTCTGGTAGCAGAGCGACGGTTTGGCCCTTTGGGGGCACTAGGACGGAGAATCACTGTTTAATTTGTTTTTCTGTGATAATGCAAATTGGAGGTATGATGGGTTTCTAAGTTCACCATGACTTTCCCGGGAT
This sequence comes from Pleurodeles waltl, assembly GCF_031143425.1. Lineage (NCBI taxonomy): Eukaryota > Metazoa > Chordata > Amphibia > Caudata > Salamandridae > Pleurodeles > Pleurodeles waltl. The sequence goes on from NC_090446.1 coordinate 448,987,456, forward strand.
GTCGGAACCTGCCTAAGTGAGTTGGGGATGTTCTCGGTACCATAGTGTGTGTGGTTTAGGGTTTTTGCGCTTGCTTAGCTTATGCCTTTTTGCAGGTGATTGTGAAATTTGTGTGTTTTTAGGCCAAGTATGTGTTGTTTAGTGGGAGTATGCGTACTCCGCAGTATGAGAGTAGGGAAGTCGGCGTACTTCATGTGAGTGTGTCGCTTAATGCTCAAAATTATCCACGTGGTTGGTTGTTTATGTACGGACCTGTCGTGGTCTAAGACTCCTGAGTATGTTAACAAGTGTAGAAGACACTTGGGTTTATGTTGTAATCTGTGCGGTTTAATAGGTCAATCGGACGTGGTTGTTAAGTCAACTTTGAGAAGATGCATGTGTGAAACCTTCGATGGAGATTTGGTAAGTTCTAAAGTGCACTAGAATAAGCCATTGACAAGTCGAGAGTAGAATTTGCGGGCCGAATTCTGCTTGCGTATGCGGGAACTGACAAGGAGAAAGTAGCGGCTGAGGCTTTAAGTTAAATCTCTGTAAAGTTCTGAAGCAAATGTGTTACCCTTCCTGTAGTAAACCGGCAGATTTGTGTTGTCATTTAAGGTGCTCGCAATAATTTGCATTAGATTGTGTGGGTTCAGTGAGGAGCGGACAAGCCGCAAGACTTTGTCAGCTGCAGTGTGTGTGAGTGTGACGTCAGTGGTGCCGCGCTGAGATAGGTCAGTTGTCGGGAGGGGTCGCGCACGGATTGGCTGCCGTCCGTGAGAGGCAATAGGTTGAGAAAGGTGGGCGAAGAGTGTCCTGGGAACTAAGTCACTTCTGATTAAATACAAAACAAGAGAAAATCGTAAAATGAATTTTGTTAAAGCATTTAAGAGTGCTCTGAAGGGAGACACTTATATTGTAGCAACTGATGGGGAGCCAAAACCACCCGAGGGTACTCCGGCTTACATGGTTATGGAAGAGAAGGGCGTAGCGCCTTGTTTATGGATGAAACAGTGGTGCAAACTAACAGAGAAGGAGGGATGTTTAGCGTTTCCGGAGCATGGGACATTCAATCCAAAGGTGTTGGAGAATTTAAGGTGGATGTTAAGTATAGAGAAACCACCTCCGAGGCCAGCTCAATATGAGGCTTTAGCGATCTGGGATTTGATGGCTCTTAAACATAGACAAGAAAGGTTCCACGTAAGGCTGAGAAGGGCAGAAAAATCCTATGCTGAGGCTAGATGGGATAACGAGAATAAAATGTGGAGAAGGGGAATTGTTGACGGACTAAAACTGTTCCCAGCAATAACACAGGGAGAAGAAACACAGGGAAAGAAAGCCTCTTGTAAGACAGATAAAGACTCAGGCAAATCTAAAGAAAATAAAAGACCTTGGGAAGAGGAAGATGATTCAGACGATGAGGAGTTTATGGACAGGTTATTACATGACCGTCCACCGCCTTATGCAGTGAGCGATAGTGCTCCAAGCACTAGCACGGATCCTGGGAACCAGACGCAGGAAAAGGGAGTTGCTGATATGGCACAGACTAGTGATACGGCTCCGATACAGAATGGTGTCAGTGTACCCACTGCTCCAGACATACCGATACAGTTGCAACCTCCACCGCAGATACAGAGAATCTATCCAGACGTCCCAGTACTTGAGACTACTACAAATCTGATAGTGCCGCCAGACCCGATATACACAAAATCAAAATTAGTCCAGATTGAGTCAACTCCGAAATTACTGTCCCAACCGCAACCACAGCTGATACCAGGATACAACCCAGTAGCTGGTCCACCATTAGTACCCAATTACTGTCGGTCCACCAGTACCATTGTATGCACAGGGCAAAACTGGCGTATGTGACCAAGGAGTGATGACTCAAGATGTGATAAGAGGAGGGTCCATGGGAACTTCCCAGATAATGGCTCCAGGAGAGCAGGCAGTTGAACAGCCGAGGTCTTTAATGGATCTTAGTCCAGTGGGAGCACCCATAGAAGCAATGCGTCAAGCAGGGCTAGGGGTTTTAACTCCCCAGACAATGAGTACGAACACTTCACGTTTCCTGATGATGCATGCAGGGAACATTTCACTGCAGGGTTTCACAGTCCAACAGTTAAATGAATGGCTAGAAAAGACTAACACTTCACAAAAGGCTGCAGTAATATCAGTTGACCCAGAAAAAGAAAGCAAGACGAGTACTTAAACCTTGTAAGACTAGGGGCAGAAGCTGCTGAGTTAGTAGAAGGTACGATGGGAGTGAACAGATTGGAGTCCTACACGGAAGCAGAATTAAGATTCCTGTGTGCTAAGATTACCAAAGAGGTAGGCAAGGTACATCAGAAGTTAGCAAACTTGGCAGATAAATACAATATCGACATTGGAAACACTAAACATCTGAAAAGAAGTTACAGATTAGACTTCAACTCCAAAGATTTTGAGCACATGAGGTCTGCAGGGATGAAGGCACATTTGAAAGAGTTGTTGCAAAGTGCACAAATCTTGGGTGCACTGGAAAAATGGGAAGGCAGGTGGGCAAAGAAAAGAGACAAGGAAAAGAGAGACAGTCCAGGGTCTAACTGTTGGGAAAAATATATATTCACATGTATGTACCTATAGATATGATACTTTAGTTCCAACTCTCTTTTCCCTTATCTGAATCCCAGTAAGACTTCCCTACCGACCTCTCTGACACCTATGCCAGTTGTACAAACAAACCTCTGCAAGCTACGTTGTTAAGTTTAGCTCGGTCTCACACTTTAAGTTCAGCCAGCAACCCAGCCCCAATTTCTTTAGGGACCACCTGTTATCTGTTCACGTGCTCATGCTCACACTGCATTCTGTATATTTTTACACTATGGATTCCTAGTTTTGTATGTGCAGCATTTCTTTTGTATGTGCGTGCCCATGTTTGGACTGTGACCCCTTTTTGGGTTGTGCAGTGACAGCACTTATTAACATATATAAATGCCTTACTTATATGCTTCAGGGCAGAAGATGCCAGCTTGTAAGACGTTACACTGGGATGTGCGTCTGCCTTCTGCCTTGGCCTGCCAATAAACCTTGGTACCTCATGAAAGCATTTCATCTGTTCCGGAGCCTTGCCTGGTGTTTGTGTTTTCTTTGCGTCACTCTGAGGAGGGTTGAAAAATAGTTTCCTAACAAATGGCGTCAGAAGTGGGACGCGTGAAATGCCACCATGGGTAAGTTAATTAAATGCCTGTTGTTGTGGCCTTTCAACGCTTAGCTAAGAGTTAAACTGGGGACTGATATAAATAAAAATATAGCTGGCTATTTAAAAGGTGACTGAGGAGTAACTAAGTTACCCGTATCATTACATTAAATGATAGTGGCAAATTCGTAATTCCACGCAGGAGAACCTGGCCAGACTGAAGATAATTTTTTTTCTTAAATAGGTGACTGAGGAGTAACAAAGTTATCCGTATCATTGCGTTAAATGATAGTGGCAAATTCGTATGGCGAATTGTAATTCCACGCAGGAGATCCTGAACAGAAAGGAGAGAATTTTGTTTTTGTTTAACGGGAATCCCAGAGAGAATAAATAAATAAATTAATTAAAACCCTCCTGGAGTGTAGCTTGGGAAGCATTTGATCGGCTGGTGCCGGAACACAGGAAATGATTTTGAAATGTGCACAAACAAAGAGTCTGTCATTGATCAATGGCTGTATTTGAATTATGTGTTGATTAAGTGTAAATGCGTCACTATGTTTCATTGCAATGATTTTGAATTATTTGTAAAGTAGTGCAGCACTGCAATAGACAAGAAAAACTGTTTTATGTTGTGCCTCTAAATTGTCAACAGCTCTGGGTTTCTCTATCTCTCTCTCTATCCACCACCGCATAACATTTTTCCCCTGTTTAACAATTTTTTTGCAGGATACAATCATTGTGTTTATTTTTTCAGATTATAAAATTGTGAGGGAAGGGCACAATGGGCAGCGGCAAGTCTAAAGGAAATGTAATGGTGGTAAGCCCTAGAATGCTGAAAAAGACTAAAAAGTTGTTTAAACAGTTGACAGGAGAGAAAGGTTTCAAATTACCTCCAGATAGCCCTGCAGCCCAGGTTCTAGAAGATACAAATTGTCTGGAATATGTGACACCTTTCTGCGCGCTAGTTTGGACTTGGAAAGGGAATAACAGGAAGTGGCCTAGATTTGGTTCTCTTGAGTTAGAGGATATTGAACTATTGACAGAAACTATAGAATTACGGGATGACCCATCATGGGATTCACACTACATAAGCGATTGCTTGCAGCAGTGGCTTTCCATTGCTAAGAAGAAAGCTCTCCTTTCAAAAAGAAAAGGCCAGGAAATAGTCTCCACAGAGTCCAGAGACTGTTCTACAGTGGCAGTGGTGAACAGGGAATGCGAAAAACATAATAAAAAGGAGCTAGAACTAGCAAAGGATTGGCCCACAACATATAGCCAATGTTTATTGGAATTAAGTAACTATGTGCAAACAGAGCAGCATTTTTTGTCACTATGTAACCACTGTGGTTTGACAACAGCTGAAGTAGACAGTTAAAACAATACCAAATGCCACTACTTCAAGAAGGGCTGCTGCTCTGCTGTGTATTTGGACTCACCGCCAGGTGTACATTGATATAAATAAATTGAAGAAATTGTTTATCACCTCCAAGCCTCATGGCCTTTATGTAAAATTGGGGGAAGGAGGGAATAATGAGCAAATAATGAGTAGTACATTAACTGAGGAAGAGATACTGTTATTTACAGAGGAAGAAAGGAAAAGACAGAGATTGGATGTGAATAGTGAGTTCAATTCATGGAACACAGGTAGAAATAACAATGAGAGCAGCCCCCTAAGATTGGACCAAAGCATCCATTCTGCAGGGCCCGTTCCACCTCCTCCAACAACTTCAATTTACCCATCACTTTCAGGCCCCTATGTACATTGTGAAATAAATAACACACACAAGCAGGCTCCGGGTCCAAAACAAGGCGTGCCCTGTGTGCCTTATTTCCATATTTCCCTGGAGGGTGATTTAACTAGGGTATCTGACATGCCAACTAGTGCCAGAGAAGGTGGTGCCACAACACCGGTCCTGAATAGACACCTGTCCTTTGGTGGGGACATACCGCTTGCTTTTGAAACCCCTGTCCCAACTTCCACTTTTGGTCTAAGGGAGGATTTAGGGATGAGTGCACAAGGAAAAAACAATGAGGAGGAACACAGGCAGTTAGCTCACCTAAGGCGGGAGACAGACAGGTTCCAGGAAGAAGTGAACACAGAAAGGGAGAAAATACAACGCTCCATTCATAATCTCCAGGATAAGATAGATAGCAGAGAACAGCTGATACTTACACAGTCTTGCACACGGGCGCTAAAAGGAAAGGGTGAGAACTCCTATACTGATGATGCACTATTAAACGCTAGACTGACTGCACCAAAAATAGTGTGAGGAGGGACAGCGATGTTAAAACCATGGACCCCCTTGGAAGCAGCTCAGATGGCTAAGGATGCCCCAGACCCATTCACAGCCAGTGTGAAATATTATGAATGGCTCCATAAAATATGCATTGCTTATACCCCCCTTCCCAGAGACGTAGAAATGTTACTAAAACTAGGATATGGTAGCAGATGGTCCTTAGTAAAGAGTGCGTTCCAAATTCCACAGGAAAGGGACTGGACAATACTGACTAATAATATGGATGTCACAGAAAATAGATTGATGAATTGGTTAGAGTCTGTCAGGGACACAATAAATGGCTTAGCAGTAAAACATGGTGATTTTTCTCAAGTAACAGCCACGTTGCAGAAATCAGGGGAATCAGTGGCTAATTACATCCTAAGGTTCAATGAAGCATGGGATAATAGTGCAGGTGTACCGCGCACGACAGAGGCATATAAAGTATTGGCAACTCAGACCCTTATGAATGGATTATTAGCATCTGTGGCCCATAGTTGTAAACTACGCCACCCTGACTGGTCTGCTAAAGGATATCAAGAGTTGTGCACACTTCTGGCAACTATGGAAAGGGATGGTATTTTTAAATTAAAGAAGCACTCAGCTAAAACTGACAAAGAGATGATGTTGCAGCAAGTACAGCAAGAGGAGGAGCCAGAGGGAATGTACTATCAGGGGGCGCATAATAGACAGGATGAAGGACAAGGATACCAGAGAAGAGACATGGCTAGGGATCAGTGCTATGTTTGCCTGAGGTATGGGCACTGGGGCCGAAATTGTAAAAATTATAGAGGTAGAAGAGACAGAAATGAGCGGTGTGAGAGAAAAGACAGAAACAACAGGTATGACAGGTTTGACAGGGACAAGGTCCAGCCATCAGCACCACCCATGCCTAGAGACATAAAGCAAACACAGCACTCCCTGAGGAATCCCTTTCAGGAACGACATGGATCAGCATAGGACCACGTGGAGAGAGAGATGACCCAAACAACACAAAACCGGCAAACACAGTGCTTTATGATGAAGGTATCTGACACGCCTGAGGAGAATCCCATGTTCCCAATTAAGGTAGGAGGTAAGGAAATTGATTTCCTAATAGACAGTGGTGCAACTATCTCTGCAGTAAGAAACAAATTGGGTCCCAGTAGTGGTAAAACAGTAACTACTGTAGCTGTAAATGGAATGCTGATGCATGAAGAGTTATCAGAACCCCTTCCAGTTTCTGTTGAGGATTTCACAACGGCCATCAGTTTCTCCTGCCACCAGATGCACCCATCAATTTGCTGGGAAGAGACCTCCTCTGTAAATTGCATGCAACATTATATTTTTCACAAAACGGGATTTACTTACAAGTGCCTGAGGACAGATTAGAATTGGCTAATAGAGCACTTACTGCTTGCAAATTGAGTGAGGACTCTATGTTATGTCCAAACCCAGTTTTGTCTCTCTCTCCAACATGCTACCAATGGACCCCGTTACAGGGAGATTTCTACAATGACATGTTTCAAGAATTGTTTAAATACAAGACTGACATTGAGATTGACTTGATGACCAAGTTAGTACAGTTGGCATTAGTACCTGGGCCAAGACACTGTACTGCAGCATTTTTTACAGGCCCAGTGCCTGAATGGTACACCTACATGGCAGACAAATGTTTGTACTGGACAATGGAGTTGCATGAAGACACATTGTATGTAGGAAAAGAGGGTTGCGCTATCAGCATTAAGTAAGGATCACAGGAAGAGAGGTTATTTCAAGTACCAGCTTCAGAACCACATGTGTCTATAGCTGTAGCGCCAGGATTTTACCCTAAAGATTTGGGCCCCATGGTCCAACGTCTCCGGGTCTTACCAAGAACTAAGGACTTTACATTACCTTTGGGAGTTGTGTCTGTGTTGGGAGGTGGAGAAGGATGGTGTTGGACTTTGTGTATGCTCAGAAATGACAGGACTGCAGTTTTTGACAAGCTTGAAGGGAATATGGCTTTACAGCTGACAAAAAACAAGGTCCTAGAACAAGTGAACTCAGAGGTTTGGGCAAAACACAAAAATGAGGCAGGATTGTTAAAAACATGCCCTCCCCATAAAGTGACGCTTAAGGAAAATGCAGAACTACCTTATGTGCGTCAGTACAGACTGTCACCTCAGGCAGAGGAGGAAATAAAACCTGTGATTGAGTCTCTTTTACAACAGGGTATCATTAAGAAGACCACTAGCCCCTGTAACAGTCCAATAATTTCGTTGCCCAAAGGCAACACTGGGCAGTATAGATTCATACAGGATTTACGCCAGATAAACAACATTGTGGTTCCATTAGCACCTGTTGTGCCTGACACCAATACTATATTATCTTCTATAACTGCAGAAGCAGAGTTCTTCTCAGTTATAGATCTCTCAAGTGCGTTTTTTAGTATTAGAGTCCAGCCAGAGAGTGAGTACCTCTTTGCCTTCACAATAAAAGATACCCAGTACACTTTCACAAGACTGGCCCAAGGCTTCACAGAGAGTCCCACGGTCTATGTACAGGCAGTAAAGAGAGACCTGGACAGCCTACACCTGGAAGGCAACAGTGTCATCTTGCATCTTGCAGTACGCTGATGATCTCCTTGTGGCATCCCCATCACTAGAGGGTTGTGAAAAAGACACTGTAGCTCTGCTGAACCACCTCCAGGAGAGAGGACACAAAGCCTCATTGTCAAAATTTCAGTGCTGCCAAAAAGAGGTGACTTACCTTGGTTATGTAGTATCCAAAGGTACGCTCTGCATATCACCTAACAGAATAAAAATGATTCAAAGCATGCAGCCACCGTCCACCAAGAAAGGAATGATGTCCTTCCTGGGGATAATGAACTACTGCCGCCAGTGGATCCCCGAGTACAGATCCTATGATGCATTCTTGAGGAAATGCACACTACAGGATGCACCCAACAACATTGTATGGACTAATGAACTTGCAGAATGTTTCAAGAAATTGAAAGGGACATTGTGTACTGCGCCAGCATTGGGGCTCCCTGATTACAAACTACCCTTCCATCTCTATGTGTCAGAGCAAGACGGCATTGCAAATGGTGTACTGACACAGCAGCATGGCTCTGGAAAAAGACCTGTGGCGTATTACTCTGTGACTTTGCCTTCGGCAGTGACTGGGCATCCAGCCTGTTTGAGAGCAGTGGCGGCAGCCGCTGTGATGGTAGAGAGGTCGGCTCCCATTGTGATGGACTACCCTTGTATTGTTTATGTGCCACATTCGGTACAGTTGTTGTTGTCATCAGCAGCAACACAGCATTTTTCGGCAGCCAGGCGCACGGGTTATGAGGTCACGTTGTTGTCTAACACTAATATTACCATTAAAAAATGCCCCCCTGTTAATTTGGCAACATTATTACCTGCCATAGGTGATTCTGATGAGACCCCTGACCATGATTGTGTTGAGGTTGTAGAAACATGCACCACACCCAGACCAGATTTACAACAGACACCTTTAGAAAAGGCAGACTATGAGTGGTACACTGATGGTTCCTCCAGTAGACTAACAGACACTGATTACAGAGCAGGGTATGCAATAACAACAGTAGACACCATAATTGAAAGTGCAGCTCGGCCCCCTGGCACATCTGCCCAGCAAGCTGAGCTGTATGCTGTAACAAGGGCATGCATCCTAGCCGACGGGAAAAGTGTTAACATCTATAGTGACTCACATTATGCCTTTGGAGTTGTCCACGATTTTGGCCAGCTGTGGCAGTATCGTGGTTTCATAACAGCAGCAGGGCGCCCCATCCAAAATGGCCTTTTAGTAAAGAACTTGTTAAAAGCAATACTACTACCCAACAGTATAGCAGTCATAAAATGCGAGGCACATACAGGGGCTAACACCAAGATAGCCAGAGGAAACGCCAAGGCTGACACAGCAGCAAGAGAAAGCATGTTACAGCCAATACAAATGGTGCCCCTAATGGCAAAAAGCATTCCAAAAATAATTCAGCTTATTCAGAGACAGCTGTTACTAGCTGATGTAAAGGAAGCACAATGGTTTGCAGCACTAGCTGAGGAAAGAGTGTGGACTGATGCTGGGTGTTTGCAAAATGATGAGGGATTGTGGGTCCACCAGGATGGGAGACCTGGGGCTCCACGTAGTATGTTCCTTCCCCTTGCAAGGCTTGCTCATGGACCCACTCACATGTCACAAGGGGGGATGAATGAGCTAATTAGACAGGAATTGTTTGCACCAGGGATAACAGCCTTCACTGTACAATTCTGCTCCCAATGTCTTGTCTGTGCCCAGCATACTAAAGGCCGGTCCCCTGCTACACATGATCACTTACCAGTACCACAGGGGCCGTTTACCAATGTCCAAATAGACTTTGCCTATATGCCCCCAGTGAATGGATTCAAATATTTGCTGGTGTGTGTGGATCAATTTTCAAAATGGGTGGAGGCGTTTCCCACAAGGAAGAATGATGCAGCAACTGTGGTGCGATGCTTGATGAAAGATATCATACCCCGATTTGGGGTCCCCCAAGGCATTAATAGCGACAGAGGGGGTGAATTTGTGGCTGCAGTAGTGCAAAAGATGTGTGAATGTTTGGGAATAGAATGGAAACTGCATGCCCCTTACCACCCCCAAAGTTCAGGACAGGTGGAGAGGATGAATTCCACTATAAAAAATAGATTAGCAAAAACAACTGATGCAACAGGCCTGAAATGGCCTGATGCTCTGCCTTTAGTGCTGCATGCCATAAGGGCAACTCCATCTAGGACAACCCTTTTGTCCCCCCATGAGGTACTGATGGGGCGGCCTATGTCTGTGGGGTTGAGGTTGCCTCTCCCAGCATCTCAAGCAGCACTGCTGTGGACAGATGAAAACATTTCTGACTATGCTATAAAATTGTCATCAGTCTTGAGGCATCACTATCTCCAGGTGAAGGAAGCCTTGCCCCATCCGTCCTCAGAGCCCACACATCCTTTTAAAGCTGGAGACATAGTCATGGTGAGAAAAATAAAAGATGTTTCTCTTAGTTCTAGGTGGACACCTTGTGCTCCTGGTGACACGGACGGCGGTGAAGGTACAGGGACGTCCTGAGTGGATTCACAGCACTAGGTGCAGATCCGCACCATCAACAACAAAGACCAACGTGCCTGCAACGGATGAGCACATGCAACCCGTGGAGCAGCGCAGCATACCAGAAAAAGGGGAGACAGACCAGACCGTTCCCAAGAGCCACGCTGAGGGTCCGTCATCAAGTGTCAGGTGACACCAACTGAAACAGTTGAGTGAAGCACACAACGTAGTCTCGAAGAAAGGTGATAGTCACACCTGCAGAAAAATAGACTGAAGAGGACACCGCAGGGCAGGTCCATGAAACCGCCCTTGAACAAGACTACTGCAGACTAGTAGGAGAAGACGAGGACAGCACACTGCGTGCCATTGCCTTATTGAACAGACTTCATATCTATAACTTTTGAAGAACAAATTAAATAAATGCATTGCATAGTACAAATAATATTTTTTAGTACCTTAATTTTGTATGTACTAACAGTATTTAGACAAACAGCTGACCATCCCCTCATTGCGGTACATGAGAAAGTAGCCCAAGTCTTAGGTCTTGAAAACTGCTGGATGTGTAGAGAATTATCCAGAAACCCCAATTACCCCATTGGCTTACATGGGACACCTGTGCCTATACAGAATTATGCACAAGGAAAGGGATGCCTTATACCAAATGTAACTTGGGACTGTGGAGAAGGAAGGATTGGGTGGTACCCACGTTGTACCATACTGCCCAATATTCAAGCTGAATACCCAGTGTCACCTATGAGAGAGAACAATGCAGAGTACAGTGCTTTTCCTGTATGTATAAAGCATCAAGTTTCAGAATGTAACCCAGCTTCCCGATACTAAGGATACCTCGCAAGTAGCAAGTGTCCTAACATATTAGAATTTGATGATACCACGGGTAATTGGAATTTAAAGGACAGACAGTTAATAAGTAGGATCTGGACAACTAAGAGACAAGGAAAGAAAGTTACCTACACTCTACATTACTGGAACATCACTATTCTTGGAGAAACACTCTTGATAACACCTGATGGTCTTCTATATGATCCACTAATTGAACAAGAAAATTATTATACTAGGGCACCAAGTGTGATTTCTAAAATATTAGAATATCCTTTATGGTCAGCTCGCTGCTCTTACATGGCGCCGTGGGCAAATGTTACTTTTATAAACTCTGCATGGATTGATTATAAATGGTGTGACCAATTTCAGAACTCTTTCCCTGACGGGGGAGGCCTTCCTCTCAGTAAATATCACACATTGGACACACAGTTACATGGCAGTATGTATTTCATTTGTGGAACTAAGGCTTACAAGGTGCTTCCGCGGCACTGGGAAGGCATGTGTGCTATTTCTTATCTAACACCAAACATTTCAATTGTACTGCATATTGCAGCGCATGAGCCATTCAACTTGGGGAGTTTTGCTCATAGGTATCAAAGAGATATACATACACCTATTCTGGAGGCTAGACAAGGTCTATTTTTTGAGCTAATGCGTATATTAATCCCTGGATATGGCGTATATGATTTGGAATTGGCCCTTGTTAACATGTCTGCTGAGCTAGCCATAGCATTCAATGCAACAAGAGATGCACTTCAAGAGTTGCAGGTGGAAATTAATTCAGTGGCTGCCATGACTATCCAACATAGAATTGCCCTTGACCTCCTGACACTACAACAAGGAGGACTGTGCGTTTTGTTGAATTCCTCTTGCTGTTATTTTTTAAATGAAAGTGGAAACATAGCAAGGGATGTCACCCAAATTTAAAAAGCAGTTAGAATATTTCATGGAGCAGAGAAAATGTCTGATTCTGACGATTGGTCCTGGCTTTGGTCATGGTACCAACAGGATGGCTGAAGAGCTTAGTTCTAGCGCTATTCGGTATCTTTATAACAATAGTGGTACTTTTGTGTTGCCTCCAGTGCTGTTGCTCCATGCTCCAGCAGTTCTGTAGTAAGAACATCTATTCATTTTCTGCAGTTAAAGTCCTACATCCTACAGAGCAGGAGATAGCCCTCAGATATCTTACAATACAACAAGATGTAGAGGAAGCACACAAAGAAATGTTTGATTTAATGGCTATCGACCCATAACACATGAATGCTTTAGATTAAATACTAGCATATCATTTAGTCTATGTTTAAATAATGAATACCTCATAGGTGTATATCTAGATGACAATATATGTGTTTCATCTGAACAAAATGTGTAATGCCATCCAAAGATATGTATTTTTGATACGTTATTACTATGTTTCTGCAATGTATATATATATTTTTGCAATCAAGTATGATATTACTATCAAAAAGGAGATATTGTTGGGAAAAATATATATTCACGTGTATGTACCTATAGATATGATACTTTAGTTCCAACTCTCTTTTCCCTTATCTGAATCCCAGTAAGACTTCCCTACTGACCTCTCTGACACCTATGCCAGTTGTACAAACAAACCTCTCCAAGCCACGTTGTTAAGTTTAGCTCGGTCTCACACTTTAAGTTCAGCCAGCAACCCAGCCCCCATTTCTTTAAGGACCACCTGTTGTCTGTTCACGTGCTCATGCTCACACTGCATTCTGTATATTTTTACACTATGGATTCCTAGTTTTGTATGTGCAGCATTTCTTTTGTATGTGCGTGGCCATGTTTGGACTGTGTCCCCTTTTTGGGTTGTGCAGTGACAGCACTTATTAACATATATAAATGCCTGACTTATATGCTTCAGGGCAGAAGATGCCAGCTTGTAAGACGTTACACTGGGATGTGCGTCTGCCTTCTGCCTTGGCCTGCCAATAAACCTTGGTACCTCATGAAAGCATTTCATCTGTTCCGGAGCCTTGCCTGGTGTTTGTGTTTTCTTTGCGTCACTCTGAGGAGGGTTGAAAAATAGTTTCTTAACACTAACCGAGCTAAGGCCTCCCCGATGTGCAAGACAAAGTGTTCAATTACCTGTTCCAATGATGGAATCGAAGTGCAGACAAATAGTGATGATGAGGGTGATGAAGGACAGTTCTCAGAGGAAGACACAGGGACGGCTAATGAGGATTACCCTTTGATTACCCTGTTCCCGATGCTTACCTTGATTGATCTACCTGTTGAGCTGCAGGGGACGGTAACAGAGAAGGTGTGGGACCTGACCGGAAAGGAAGTAGGGCTAATGAAAGGAGTAGAACCCGTTAAAGTCCAGATAAAGCCAAATGCGGAATTCCCACAAGTACCACAGTATCACATGACTCAAGACGTTCTCATCGAAGTGTCACAAATAATTGCAGATTTTCTCAGACAGGGAGTCCTGAAAGAGGTTTTGAGCAGTCCGTGTAACTCTCCCATAATGGGTTTGACGAAGCCTTGCGGGAAAGTTCGGATTGTGCAGGACTTGAGAAAAATAAACAAAATTGTGGTGAAATGTTGTATTGTGGTGCCCAACCCAGCAGTAATCATGTTACAGGTTCCCTGTGATGCTGAATGGTTTACTGTTGTAGACTTGTCACAAGCCTTCTTTTCAATACCTGTTCATGAGGATAGTCAATTTTTGTTCAGTTTCAAATTCCTGGATAAGGTGTACAGTTGGTGCAGAATTCCTCAAGGGTTTTCTGAATCACCATCCATCTTCAATCAGATATTGAGAAAGGATTTGGAGTCTCTGGTACTGCCTTTTAATTCAACCCTTGTGCAGTACGTTGATGATTTGGTAATTGCATCTAAAACAAGGGACAGTTGTAAATAGGATACCATTGCCTTACTAAATCATTTGGGAAAGAATGGACACAAGGTGTCGCGTAAGAAGCTGCAATACTGTCAGAAAGAGGTGAAATATCTAGGGCACCTAATCGAAAAAGGGTCCAGGAGAATATCAAAAGAAAGAATAACAGCCATTTTGCAAATTAACCCTCAAACAACAAAAAGAGATGTCAGGATGTTTTTGGGAATGGTGGGCTACTGTCGCCAGTGGATACCCAACTTCTCGATCATCTCAAAACCTTTGATAAAACTGACAGGCAAGGAGATCAAGGATGAGCCATATACCATAGCCTTATCCAAAGAAGAGCTTGAGTCATTCATGGAGTTAAGAGAGTGCATGTGCAAAGCACCAGCTTTAGGAATGCCTGATTATACGAAACCTTTTTTGTTGTTCTGTCATGAACGTGATGCATGTTCTTTTTCTGTCTTAACACAGGTCCATGGAGGTGCAAATCGCCCTGTAGCATATTTTTCGGCTACCTTGGACCCCGTCGCAGCAGCCTTACCGGGCTGTTTGCGCGAAGTTGCAGCAGTTGGTCAAAGTCTTATACAATGCGAAGGCATAGTCATGGGATACCCCCTAACAATAATGGTTCTGCATTCAGTTGAAATTCTGTTAACTCGAACTAACACTCAGCACATGACAAATGCACGTTTCACTAAGTATGAGACAATTATACTGGGGTCACCAAATGTTTCGCTTAAACGGTGCACTATATTGAACCCGGCAACTTTACTTCCTGTTGAAAACACTGAAATCAACAATGAAGAAGAATTTGAACATGACTGTCTTGAGGTAACTGAATTATGTACCAAACCACTTGCAGACATACAGGACACACAATTGAAAGAGAATGATTGTATCATGTTTGTTGATGGGTCCTGTTTAAGAGATTCCGTTGGAATACTGAGAGCTGGTTATGCGGTATGTACCATAGCTGGTATTGAAGCCTCCTGGCTCGAGAAAGTGTTCTCCGCTCAAGTGGCAGAATTAATTGCCCTTACCAAAGCATGCCACGCAGCACTAAACTTGAGAGTCACTGTCTATACTGACAGCAGATACGGATTCGGAATTGTACATGATTTGGGCCAACTTTGGTCACAGAGAGTTTTCATGACCTCTTCTGGTTCCCCTGTGAAAAATGGTGAACAAATAAAGGATTTGTTACATGCGATTCAGTTACCTCTTGAAATTGCCGTGGTGAAATGCAGTGCTCATGTTAGATCACAAGACTTTGTATCCATGGGAAACGGTTATGCAGATCAAGTCGCAAGGTTTTGTGCATTGAACTGTATATCGTTCAAGGAGCAATGGGAATTGCTACAGCAAACTGAGAATGACCCATGTTTGAACCTTGCACTACGGGTGGTTGACACATTAGATGAGTTAAAGACATTACAAAGTC
The DNA here is from genome assembly GCF_031143425.1 of Pleurodeles waltl. Classification (NCBI taxonomy): domain Eukaryota; kingdom Metazoa; phylum Chordata; class Amphibia; order Caudata; family Salamandridae; genus Pleurodeles; species Pleurodeles waltl. Next base: position 449,003,091 of record NC_090446.1, read on the forward strand.
GTGCAAGCAAGGAAGAAAAACGCTCCTGGCAAAGAATGTAATGTGTACAGAGAGCTGATGATTTATGGGTCTCAGAGGAAGGAAAACTGGTCTTACCAAATAGCCTTTTATCCCAGTTTGCCAGACTGTACCATGGACAGGCTCACCTTGGGAGGGACGCAATGATCAGGTCATTTAAAATTGATTGGTTCAATCCATAATTCAGACATGCTGCTGAAGTCATTTGTCACAGGTACTGCATCATCTATCAACAGATGAATGCGGGGAAAGGGACAGTGGTAACTTTGAGCCACATTGGGAGAGCTGGCGGTCCAGTCAGCAAAATGCAGATGGACTTCATTGAAATGCCTGTTTGTGGAGGATTGAAGTACGTGCTGGTGATTGTGTGTGTTTTCAGTCACTGGATTGAAGCCTACCCCACACGTAGGAATGACAGCCTCACAGTTGCAAAACTACTACTTAGGGAGCTGATACCAAGGTTCGGGTTTCCGGTCTCTATAGATTCAGATAGGGGCAGACACTTCGACAATGAGGTGATTAAACTCCTGTGTGCCGCACTTGACATCAAACAGAAGCTGCATTGTAGATACCGCCCTGAAGCATCAGGACTAGTGGAGCAAATGAACCGTACTTTAAAATCAAGAATGGCAAAAATGTGCGCAGCTACCGGTATGAAATGGCCAGATGCATTGCCCTTAGTGCTGATGACAATGAGAAACACCCCAGACAAAAAAACAGGACTATCCCCCCATGAAATCCTCATGGGTAGAGCTATGAGGTTGCCAGCAGTACCTACAAATGCTCTAGTGAATATCACAGATGTTATGGTGTTGGACTACTGCAAAGGTTTGGCTGATGTGATTCGCTCTTTCTCTCACCAGGTGGAAGATAACACATTGCCACCGATTGGCGATCCAGGCCCCTCTCTACAAGCCGGTGACTGGGTGGTTGTCAAGAAGCACGTGAGAAAGTCGTGTCTGGAACCACGTTGGAAAGGGCCATATCAAGTAATCTTGACAACCACTACTGCTGTAAAGTGTGCCAGAGTTCCAAACTGGATACATGCCAGTCACACAAAAAAGGTAACGTGTCCTGTTGAAGAGGAACTTGAAGTTTCCGGTACAACAGCTTCAGAAAGAGAAGTCTCAGGGCCAGAAAACAGTCAAGAAGGAACTGAGACTGCCGGAGAGCCCACTGAGAACAGCCTCGTCCCTCAAACAGTCAATGAGTTTGAGAGAGGTGACAGAGTGCCTATCTCAGTAGAGGCAGCAGAAGAACTAAATCAAGGAGAGATTCTCCCAGAAGTAGACAGATACGGGTTAGAACTCGAACCCGGTACAGACCAAGAAGAAGAAGAAGAAGGAGAAATAGTAGAGAGAAATCAGGGTGTGCCAAAGTCTCCTGAGCCAATTGCAGGTCCATCAAGTGAAAACACCATAGTACAAGAGGAGGGTGCTGTCCAGGGTCCTGATAAGACACATCAAAAGAAGACGCATAAGGGTGATAACTGGCCAGAGAAACCACTCTTAAGGATAAGAGACGTACCAAGAGACACAATAATAGAGGAGAACGATACATCCTGAGTGGAAGACCTAAGTGAATGAGAACAGCAGGGTAAGCGAAGACTGAAAAGAAAGAGAGTCGCAAACAGAAGATATACAGGTCCCGAATGGGCGTATGCTACAACATCTGAGTGGCAACAAGAATTTCTAGCGTTCTGTTTTGACCGAGAAGTACCAGGCCAGTGCTACGGTACCTGAACTGATCCAAAGAAAGACTTGGTTAAAATTGAATATCTGAAAACTGAAAGAGAGACTTTATAAATTACTGAATGTGACATTAGAACCGGATTGACTCCAAAAAAAAGAAAAAAACCTGATTGTGACAAGCTGCTAACCTGATTTGACAAGTAGGGTCCTGGAGTGAGTGAAGGCGCTGTAAATACACGCAGAGAGCAAGAGAAAATTCTAAATCATCCTCAAGTTGATTGTTGATCTATTATCTGATTCTATACAGACATGGCTTATAATAGAGGTAGTAACAGGGGAAGTAAGGTGTGTGGTTGGTTGAGCCTTATAATAGGTATTGTGTGTGCTATAATAATTGTGGGTGTGATTGTGGGAATGCCATGGTTGGAGAAAAAGACTAGTAATGCTACTTCAAAACCTGGAACTACAACACTAACACCGTGGGAAAGATTTGAGCAGGATGCGAGACACTTGCATGAGGGAACTAATTCAAAAGGAGAACTTTCTACTAATGTCTTCTATCGCTTGCTGAATGAGTATGAATGAGTATGTAGAGACTATGGATGCGAAAGACTGTTATGTGTGCACTAAGATTCCTTCATCTGTGCAGGAGGGAGTTACTTATCATAGCCTCCCTCTAACTTATGGGATTAGCTGCAGCTTGCTACTAACAAGGTTCTATAACCAAGAGCATGTGCAATACTTTTATTCAAATCTAGATGTTGTGTTTTCTTTTGTGCCTGTGATTGAATTCTTGAACAAATTAGCTAAGGAACATGATATAAAATTAGTTAGAGGATTCTTTGAGCCAACACTTACATTTGGAACTGCTTATGCACATCGCAATAACTTGACCTGCTTACTATCACCTGTAGAGAAAAGCTTTTTAGATCACACTGATGATAGACGCAAAGCATTGAAGGAAAGATCAGAAAAAGGATTAGAAAAGCGCACATATGCAATTAAAACACAAGGCAAACTAGCTATAGATGCATTACATGTAGGTAGGCTTTGTATATATAGACCAAAGTCTGAGCAAGATAATTTGTTTGTGGGAACTAGTGAATGCAGACATGTGTTTCTGTTTCAGAGTAAATGGACATTTATGTTGAATGGACAGAATCCAGCGATCCCTGGGATCTATTATATTTGAGGACTTAATGCTTATTACCGTCTCCCTTAAGGGATGGTATGGGACATGTTATTTGGGAATAGTTTTCCCAAAGATTTACCAGATCGATGACTTAAAACAAATACCTAAAACGTCTGAATTACAACATCCTAGACAAAAACGAGAATCAGTGGCTGCTGTCATTGGTGATATATTTGGAGCTATAATCCCTTCAGTTGAGGTTATCTTGAATTCTATGAAAATCCAAAAGTTGTCTACTATTGTGGATAACATGCTGACAAATTTCTCAGGGGCTATACTCCTGATGGATACTGAACTTGCTGCAGAAAGAGCTATGACTCTTCAAAATCGGCTTGCTTTAGACATTCTTTTAGCAAAGAGTGGAGGGGTCTGTAAGATGCTCAACGAGCGCCATTATTGCTCTTTCATTCCGGACAATAGTAAAAAGATTAGAGGTATGCGTACTAACCTTACTAGAGATAGTACAGATTTGAAGGAACTTGGTGTCTGGGAAAAACTTGGAAAAGGAATTGCCAGAGTAGGGAGCTGGTTTACCAACATTTGGAATGGGGTGCTTGCAAAAATACTCATGGGTCTATTTCTATTCATTGTTCTGGTCTGTCTATTAGGATTGTGGGGAGCATGCAAAATTAATGATAAAATTAAGAAAAATTGGACCAAAAGAACCAGAAGAAACGAAGAAAGTGAAAGAGAGAAAATGTGCAATGAAATTTGGGAAAGTTCACGTAAAGGACAAGATGTTGAAATGCGCATTATGCGCAAGGTGAAAAATTAAAAACAAAAGATCAAAGGGAAAGGTTTGTGTGATGACGAGCGTCATCAGAGGAGGGACTGAGAGAGCTTAGTTTGAATATTACATATACTAGAAGTGAAATGCCTATATCAATGCTTAACGATGCTGCATAGAAAACGACAAAAATTAGTCATTTGCTTAACGTGCATTTGAATTATAACTATGATAATGTGCAGCTACCATTGTGTACAGGAACTAATGACAATTATGAGTAATGATTGTCTGCATTATGACTAATCAAGCTTACATTAACATTTACGATACTGCATTGAAAATCCTATAGGCCTTAAGTTAGCGTGAGCTGTGGATTTAGCTGCCTAGCTCTCATATTAAAATCATTTTCTTGTTTTTCAGTGTGCTGGCTCGCAAAGGGCCATGACCCTGCAAATGTTCTTTTTCTTCATTCTATGTATCAACCCAGATTCTGTTCTCATCCGCATGCTAGCTGCTTTAGTATGAATTCTAATACAATTTTGAAACAAAAGTAGATTAATGTAATGTACAAGGACTTTAGACCATGGATAAAGGAACTCATGACCCGAGAAGAAGTGCCAAGTGGTGAAGAAACCCCCCGGATGTGCCACCTCCGAAGGCGTCAATTATGAAGACCAATCAAAGTGTTATAAATTATCGTGGGGTGACAATTGGAATTATCTAATGTATAATTTGATAGGTTAAAGATAATGGGGTTCAGTGAATGTCCAATAGAATTTTGGGGGAAGGTATTACGAAAAAGGGATAAAAACCCATGTCACGAAAGGGACGTTAGAATTAGGTAGGGAATGCAATTGATTGTATCCAGAAACTTTATCACTCTGTTCGGTGACTTTGAGGCTTATTGAACCATCCACACCCATAGACTGCCCTTTACGCTTCTCCTCCTTATGAGGGAAGTGTCCCCTGTCCATTAACTGAGTTTAGACTGATGGCGTTTTGACTGATGTCCTGAAGACGAAGACTGATCCTGTATGCTGATCTAATCCTTGGAGGGTAATTATGACAATGCAATTTGTATTTTGTCTGTTTGCTTTCCCTTTCTAGGTACCAACTGCTCTTTTGATAGAGACCCTAGCTAAATGTTTTCTAAATTGGTGTTCTAAATTGTTTTGCATGAAGCCCAACATGCTGATGCTAATTAGCGGTTAGGATAGGAAATTCACTATCACAAATAGACAACTGACTGATGTTACGCTTTGCTGAACTAAACATATGATTTTTGCTGTAATCTAATCTATGTTCACGCCGTGTTATGTTCTTATGTTTGTGATTCTTGCATTAATGAAATCTTATCACAGTTGCCATATCGTGACTATGCTCTTATGCTTCTTGGTGTTAAGATTAACTCTTCTGCTCGTAGATTGTAATCAATAGGGAATAAAATTCATAAAAATTCTATCAAGAGGTGTGGTTATTCATGACTGAAAGGTCATGGGTGTGTCGACAATTTGATTAATGTCTTTATCCAAAGTAAAGTGCATTGTGGTGGTAAATATTGATGACATTATTGATATATTGCTTGACATACTGATCAGTTATCTCGTCCTACGGTGTCTCACCACTGGGTCACAAGATTCATTGACCTAAAACGGGTCCCAATGTGTAATAAATTAACATAAAGGGACGCGTTAACAGTTCTTTTGCAAGATATTTCAGCATCCCCCCTTTCCATTCCCCCAGGATTTTTTTTTTTTGTTGCAGCAAATGGTGCAATGTGAGCACATTACTTTAACTATTTTTGTATTGAGCGAGATCAAGGAACATAATTTACATATTTGGCAAAACGCTCCATTACCCTGGTGCTAAGATGTTGTCAAAGAAGAGATGCACACGCTTTTCCAGAAAGACATTAGATTGGTGGTACATTGACATCAGGAGGAAGAGACTTTTAGTGCCTTTGTGGCCAGAAAGGAGAAGGCTCGGCTTCAAAATGTGCTCTCCTAAGTTAAAGAAGGCTCTAAAACTTGGCTGCCACAGAGTGTGAAGTCCTGGAAGGGATCAAAGGAGCAGTATAAAGTTGAAAAAGAGAGGACCTGCTTTAGGACATGCACAATGCTTTGAAGATAGATTGCTTGCAACGGAAAGTAAATGGAAAGAAGAAAGGTGTGAAGAGATGGCACTAAGAGGGAGTTTGTGCCGAATGATTATAAGGAAACAAATGCAGTATGCCAGAAGCCCAGGATAGAGAAAGACGATTGAATGTACAACAATAATGCAACAGTGAGGAGAGAAAATAAATGTTTTTGTTTTGCATATTGATGTAGTAAAAGCAAAGTAATGAGGCATGATTGATAGCATCAGAGAAGAAGAGAAGTTGTGAGAAAATGATTCCAAGATTTTTTGCTGACTCAACTGGGGTGAGGATTGGCCTAGCTCCACTTTCCACTACAGAGAAGGCAGTGTGATAAGAGGTGCTTGACGAAGAGGGCCTATATTTTGTCACTATCAAATTTAAAGAATTCATCTTCATTCAGAAATCAATTGCTTGCATGTAAGACCAAAATTTATTTTGGGCAGAGACCAGATCACTGCTGAAGAAAATTATGATTAGAGTAGTGTGCACAGGACATCAGTGACAAACCATAGGATCATATGAATATGACTAACTGGCTAAGATAAAGATTAAACAGTGTAGGTTTTAGGGGGGAGGAGCCTCTAAATCAGAGGTTTAAAATATGACAAGAATGCTCCCCATCCTACCCCTTTTATTGTACTCACACACTGTCCTCTCTGCTTCTGCTCAAACATTGTCCAGTCTGCCCAATCTGTTCCTACACTCCTCCTATGGCCCTTGCCTCTTCTTCTCACATACTGCCAGCTTTGCTCTCTGTCCCATTTGCATATCTCTATTTTGGTCACATATAGTCCTCTCTTCACACTGTTCTCTCTGCTCCCTGTACTTATGCTCTGCCATCCCAGTCTGCTCGTCACCTATACTGCCCACTATGCCTCTTACCCACTCTGCATGCATATTGCCCTTTCTGCTCCCTGAACCTTCCTCTCACACTGCCCTTAGCTCCTGCAGAGCTTAACCTGCCCCAGATGGGCGATTGGGCCCCCCACAGGCCTCTACACCACCAATAAACAATAACCCTTTCAGACTTTGGGGTGGTGTATAAGTGGCTGCAGTTTATTATCAGCTGGTCATAATTCACATGTTATGTCATAAATCATTACAACAATAGTCAGTACCACGGACACAATCACGTAATGGCATCAGTCATAAATCATTGTGTCCATTCACAAATCGTTGATCCCCAGTTTTAATCTGGTGGGTCAACACCATACATCATCTTTGACAGCACTCTGGCTCAGTTCCAGTCTGTGCTGTGGAAGCGAAGCCCCCCTGGAGGTTGCACTAGGCTTTCCTTTCTACTGATGTGTGACATTTGCAGCCTTCTCTGGCCGTGACTAGGGCGCAAGTGCTGTGTCCTATCTGTGGCTCCCCCCTTTTGGCTCTTCCTTTGCCCCTCAGTGTCCCTGCTGTGAGGCATCCCAGTGACAAAGCTCTGGCACTTCTTCCCATCCGACAGCCTACCGGCTGACCTAGTGTGCTTTTGATGCTGGCTATTGGTGCTGCCTCTGACCTCTAAATGCCCCAAATTCACCAAATGTTACGGCAGGGATGCCCGCTTTCAGGTAGGCGTGGGACGTTTGCAGTCAGCAGATGAGTGTTGCTCCCGCTGGCCTCCACTTTTGGCATAGCAGGAGGATACGCCTTCTCCTCTGTATTGGTCAGTTCAAACCACTCTGACCAATGCAACAAGAGGATTTTCCTGGGCTTAAGCTGTGCACCAGCCCATGTGTTTCCGGTGCCCTTCGGGGCACGTTAGCTGCGATCCTCATATGGTCTGGTTTCACCTTCCCGGCCTGCTTCTCAACCTCCCCCTGATGGGCAATCCGGCCCACCCCCCTCCCGGGCCTCTTGACCACCGCTCCACCACCAATAAACAATAAGGCTTCCAGACCTTGGGGTGGTGAACAAGGGACCTCAGTTTATTAGTAGTTGGTCATAATTCACATGTTCGGTCATAAATCATCACCATGATCATCAAACCTATGCACACAATCATGAAATGGCATCAGTCATAAATCATTTTGTCCATGCACAAATCGGTGATCCCCAGTCTTAAGCTGATGGGTCATCACCATAAATCATCTTTAATAGCACTTTCCGACTCAGTACCAGCCCAAGCCATGGAAGCAAATGCCCCCTGGGGTTTAAACTCGTGTTACAGCGAGGCTTCCCTTGCTAACGATGTGTGACATCTGCAGCCCTCTCTGGCCGACCCACGGCTGCACGTGCCGTGTCTGCTCTGTGGCTTTCCTCCTTTTTTGGCTCTTCCTTTGCCCCTCAGTGTCCCTGTTGTGAGGCATCCTAAGGACACTGCTCTGGCACTTCTTCCCATCCGAGAGCCTACCAGCCACCATAATGTGCTATTGATGTCTGTTACTAATGTGGCTTCCACCCTCTAAATGCCCCAAATCGCCCAAATGTTGCTGCTGCGATTCCCGCTTTCAGGCAGGTGTGGGTGGGTGGGACAACGTTTGCAGTCAGCAGATGAGTATTGCCCCCACTGTCCTCCACTTTTGGCCTAGCAAGAGGACACACCTTCTCCTCTGCATTGGTCAGTTCAAATAACTCTGACCAATGCAACATGGGTTTTCTTGGGCTTGGGCTACAGCTGTGCACCAGCCCATGTGTTCCCAGTGTCCTTCGGGGCATGTTAGCAGTGGTCCTCATATGGTCTGGCATTGCCTTCCCGGCACGCTCCTCCACCTGCCCCTGAAGAGCAACCCAGCCCACCTCCTTCCCGGGCCTCTTGACCATTGCTCCACCACCAATAAACAATAAGGCTTCCAGACCTTGGGGTGGTGTACAGGTGGCATCAGTTTTTTAGTAGTTGGTCATAATTCACATGTTCAGCCATAAATCATCACAACAATAATCAATCCTATGCACACAATCAGCAAATGGCATCAGTCATAAATCATTTTGTCCATTCGCAAATCATTGACCCCCAGTCTTAAGTTGATAAGTCAACACCATAAGTAATCCTTGACAGCACTCTCTGGCTCAGTTCCAGGCCATGCCGTGGAAGCAAATGCCCGCTGGGGCTTAAACTCATGTTGCGGCTAGGCTTCCCTTGCTACCGATGTGTGACATTTGCAGCCCTTTCTGACCGACCCCAGGCTGCAAGTGCCATGTCTGCTCTGCGGCTTCCCCCCTTTTTTGGCTCTTCCTTTGCCCCTCAGTGTCCCTTCTTCCCATCCGGTGGTCTGCCGGATGACCTAGTCTGCTTTTGATGCCAGCTATTTGTGTTGCTTCTGACCTCTAAATGCCCCAAATCAGCCAAGTGTTATGGCTGGGATGCTTGCTTTCAGGTAGGCGTGGGTGGGAAATGTTTGCAGTCAGCAGATGAGTGTTGCCTCCGCTGGCCTCCACTTTTGGCCTAGCAGGAGGATACAGCCTTCTCCTCTGCATTGGTCAGTTCAAACCACTCTGCCCAATGCAACAAGTGGATTTTCCTAGGCTTGGTCTGCTGCTGTTCACCACTCTCTGTGTTCCCGGCACCTTTCAGGGCATGTTAGCCGCAGTCCTCTTATGGTCTGGCTTCGCTTTCCTGGCCTGCTCCTCAATCTGCCCCAGATGGGTGACCCAGGACCCCCTTACCTGCCTCCTGACCACCGCCTCACCACCAAAAAACAATAACGATTCCAGACCTTGGGGGGGTGTACAAGTGGCCGCAGTTTTTTAGTAGTTGGTGATGTTTCACATGTTCAGTCAGAAATCATCACAATAGTAATCAATCCTTTGCACACAATCACAAAATGTCATCAGTCAGAAATCATTTTGTCCATTCGCAAATCGTTGATGCCCAGTCTTAAGCTGGTGCGTCATCACCATAGATCATCTTTGACTGCACTCTCCGGTTCAGTTCCAGTCCGTGCCGTGGAAGCGAAGGCCCCCTTTGGGTTACGCTTGCCTTGCGGCTAGGCTTCCCTTGCAACCAATGTGTGACATTTGCGACCCTCTTTGGCTAAAACCGGGCTGCAAGTCCTGTGTCCACTGTGCAGCTTCCCCTCTTTTTGGCCCTTCCTTTGCACCTCCGTGTGTAGGAGGCTGGCCTGGTTTGTAGTGGGTACTTACACCTTATACCAGGTCCAGTTATCTATTATTAGTGAAGTAGTAGTGTTCTAGCAGCTTAGGCTGATAGATGCAGTTATAGCAGAGCAGCTTAGGCGTAACTAGGAGACATGCAAAGCTCCTGCAATACCACTTATAGTTACACAGTACTTATACACAAGTAAAGACAATACTCAGTGTTACCAAAAATAAAGGTATTTATTTGGGTGACACAGTACCAAAAATATTTTAGAGACAATACTCCTTCTGGAGGTAAGTATTATACGCAATATATACACTAGACACCAAAATTAGACAAGTAAATAGTCATAGAACAATGCAAACAGTAGGAAATGCTATAGAATGCAATGGGAGAAAATAGGTCTAGGGGCAACACAAACCACATACTAAGAAAGTGGAATGCGAATCACGAATTCCCCCCTAGACAAGTGTAGTGTGTGCAGAATCGCTGGGAGAGTAAGAATACAGTAAAGGTAAGTAAATTACCCCACCCCAGAGCCCAGAAAAGCAGGAGTAAAGTACTGCAAGTTTCCTTAGGACACACTACACCTCGTGATTGGGATTTTGCAGCAACCAACCAAGTCTGCAAACAACAACTGCTGGATTCCTGGACCTGAAGACCTGCAAAGGAAGGGGACCAAGTCCAGAAGTGAAAAGAAGTTCCAGGAAGGATAGGAGCCCCTGTCAACCCAGAGGACGGTGCAAACGAAGAGTCCCCCATTGGACAAAGACTGCAGAAATACACCCTAGGAAAATGCCAGCGGGTTCCTGCATGATGCAAAGTATGTCCCACGACGTGAAAATAGTTGCAGATGTGATTTTGTGTTGGAGGTCACCAAAAAGCCTTGGTTACGACAAAAGTGCATTTTGCATCAAAATGGTGCTGGATGGACCCAGGAGGGCCTGGGCGCCTCAACTCTGTGTGAGGAGGAAGAGGGGGCTCTCAGCACTTTAGAGAGCCCTCAAGATGCCAGCTAGAACCGCCAGGAGACGTAGAATCCGGGGGCAAAGGATGTGTAAAACGCGGTTGATGCAGCACAACAAAAGAAGGTCCCACGCCGCCGGAGAACAACTCAAAGAGTTGAGCGTCACAGGATGGAGTGCTGGGGCCCGTGCCAGGCTGTGCACGAAGGAATTTTGCAAATAGTGCACAGAGGCCTCAGGAGGTGAAGACGATGCAGTACACAGGGGTACCGTCGCTCTCAGGGAAGGCAAGGTCTTACCTTCTCCAAATTGCATCAGCAGGACCTCAGGACAGTCTATGTCAATAAAGTCCACCCTCTGTGTCCTTAGGAGCAAGCTCGTCACAGTGAGAGGAGTCCAAGGGTCTTCATCTTGGAAGGTGCCTGCTGGACCAGGGGAGTGACTCCGTCACTCCACTGGAGATTTCTTCGGCCCTTCTGGTGCAGGATGAAGACAGGGAGTCACCAGAGCGTGCACGCAGTGGAAACTGTTGAAGTTGCTGACTTGGAGCTGAGGTTGCAGAGGAAAAGTATCTCTTGTAGATACTTTGTTGCTGTTACAGCGTTTCTTGGAGCAGGTTGCGGTTGATCCGAGGTCAGAGGATGCTGAAGTAGTTGCAGAGGATTCCTGAAGGAAACTTTCAAGCAGAATCTGAAAAGAAGAGACCCTAAATAGCCCTGAGAGGGGGATTGGCTATCTTATCAGGTATGGACCTATCAGGAGGAGTCTTTGACATCACCTGCTGGCACTGGCCACTCAGAGCCCTCCAGAGTGCCCCCACACCTTGCAAAGCAAGATGGCTGAAGTCTGGGACACACTGGAGGAGTTCTGGGCACCACCCCTGGGGTGGGGATGGACAGGTGAGTGGCCACTCCCCTTCCTTTGCCCAGTTTCGTGCCAGAGCTGGAGACAAGGTGTCCCTGAAATGGTGTAGACTGATTTATGCAAGGAGGGCACCATCTGTGCCCTTCAAAGCATTTCCAGAGGCTGGGGGAGGCTACCCCTCCCCAGTCGGTAACACCTATTTCCAAAGGGAGAGGGTGTAACACCCGCTCTCAGAGGAAATGCTTAGTTCTGCCTTCCTGGGGTTGGGCTTCCCAGATCCCAGGAGGGAAGAACCCTGTCTGTGAGGTGGCAACAGCTGTAACTGCAGTGCAAGCCTCAGCGAGCTGGTTTGGAAGTACTGGGGGTCCATTGTAGAGCCCCCAGAATGCATGGAATTGGCTCCCCAATGCCAGATTTGGAATGGGGGGACAATTCCATGATCTTAGACATGTTTCATGGCCATATTCTGAGTTACCATTGTGAAGCTACATATAGGTATTATGTAAAGGCACCCCGCACTCACAAATTCCCGGGAAATGTCCCTGAACTATGTGGGGGCACCTTTGCTAGTGCAAGGGTGCCCTCACACTTAGTGACTTTGCACCTAACCTTTAGCAAGTGAAGGTTAGACATATAGGTGACTTATAAGTTACTTAAGTGCAGTGAAAATGGCTGTGAAATAACGTGTGCGTTATTTCACGCAGGCTGCTATGGCAGGCCTGTGTAAGGGTTTGTCTGAGCTCCCTGATGGTGGCAACATAAATGCTGTTGCCCATAAGGATCTCCTGTAACCCCAATGCCCTGGGTACCTAGATACCATAAACTAGGGACTTATAAGGGGGGTCCAGTGTGCCAAATGAATTTGGTAAATGTAGTCACTAGCCTACAGTGAGAAATTTAAAAGCAGAGAGAGCATAAGCACTGAGGTTCTCATTAGCAGAGCCTCAGTGACACAGTTAAGGACTATACAGACACACACATTAGGCCATAAACTATGAGCACTGGGGTCCTGACCAACAGGATCCCAGTGAGACAGGCAAAAACATACTGACACACAGGTAACAATGTGGGTAACATGCCAAGGAAGATGGTACTTTCCTACACCGTGTCCCTGCTGTAAGCATCACAAGGACACTCCTCTGGCACTTCTTCCCATCCGACAGCCTACCGGCCACCCTACTGTGCTATTGATGCTGGTTATTATATCTGTTTCTGCTATACTGCCAGTGGTTTCACGATCAGCTGACAGCTCTCCCCTTTCTTCAAGAAGCACCTACCTCTACGCACCAGTTCACAAGCCCCAACAATGTTGGGGAGCAATGCGCCCAGAACAACCCAAGAGGATTAATACTTTAATTCTCGCTGTTCCATATAGTGCAAACTCACCAGAAGGTATTGTAGCACCAGTTACCTTACATGTTATAGGTGGGCTGACCACTCTTGCCAGGCCTTTCCTACTGGGCCTTTGTTGCTGCATGTGATTTTACCCAAGGCTTGGTCCACTCTCTCCTGCAGTTCTTAGCAGAAATTGCTCTACTGCCATCTCATGCTACTTTGTCTGCAGATGGCTACTTATTTACAAGCTTTAACGGCTGCTACCAGGTCTGGTGCAGAATAACTAACTGAAGAACCAGATTTGCTAAGTTCCAGAAATTGGTGGTTTACCCATACGTCTCCGTAGACTGAGAACTACCTAGCTGTTAGCCAACCTGTCAGCTATCTTCTGTCTATTTGCTAATCTGCCTGATTATGAGACACTACACTCCCAGTCCGGCCCTTAAGCCCATCTGCCCCCGAGTACAGCTATCGGGAAGTAATCAAAGGAGTTCCTTGCATTTGGTGGTCTGAAAGCAGCATCGTACCGCCAAAGATAGGTGAGTTTGTTTGTATCTTTGCATTTAGAGAAGACCCCTATCAGAAGCCATGAGTTACGTAGGTATTGATTGTGAATGGAGTATAATGTTGTACCCAAGCATTTCCATAGCTTGAAGACTTCTAAGCAGTACCCGTCTCTTCTGTGATCCTTGTCTGTTTGCTAATTAACCTGCTTACTGGACCCTGAACTCCTGTTCAACTTTTTAAGTCCATCTGCCCCTGTGTGCAGCTATGAGGAAATTGCTGGAGGGAGTTCACTGAATTTGGCAATCTCCAAGAAGCGCTGTACTCACCGGAGATGGTGGGTACAGCGCATATTGTGCATGTAACAAAGACCCAATCAGAAGCCATGACTACCACCTGAAGAATCTTGTATATTCTTGCCCTTGCCTGCATCAGGAACAACTCTTTGCCAGGGAGTGACAGAATACAGCAGTAATATGATCTGTGAAGTGCCTATGGAATTATGGAGTAAGAAATAGCAATTAAACCTCCCAATGTTAGCTTTTTGTGGCCGTATTACTCAACTATTCATCACCGTGCAATGGTTATCCTTATCTGAACATCGACTTAATTTAAGTAATATCTGTGCAATACTTAAATATCGCCTTCTTTGACTGGAACGTGATTAATTGACCCCAAACATGACCTGCCACTGTGCGTCGATACTTTTAGTGTCTAATAGGTGAAGATGGTTATATAGGCTATGTGATGGATGTGGCAAAACGATAATTATGTGGTAAGAGATTGGCCAATAAAACGCCTAACTGGAGTGGCCTTGGTTGTTTATAGCACATTCTCACTGTTCCTTCGTTGTTCCCCTTGGGCAAATGTGACCATGTGCAAGAGGCTGCTGTACCCTGACTTCCTCGTATGCCTCCATTTCGCCAGGGTATTATGTTTAATTTAGGTCCGTTAGCATCATCAAACATGAGCCTAGCTTTAGTTTGTACCAGAAGATTTTAGATACTGCTATGCTGAGGAATTGGTTAGTTGTATGTCGCTATAGACATTGTAATCTCTCATGAAGCATTCAACATTCCAGGGGCCTTGAGCAACTCTTGGATATCCTTTAATCGCTTCACCTGTGTACACTCCACTCTTATATTGGTGCACTTGTATAATAATCATATCTTCTGGTGAGCTTAGTATATTTAATCTGTTGTGCAATTTTTACCCTTCCTGTCTTATGTACAAGGCCGCCACCCCCCCCCCACCACCCTGGGGGGTATTATCAGACTCCTCATTCGCCGCATGTACGTGTGCAGCCCTAAAGCCGACACTGTCACTAAATTGCAGACAACGCCTGCCTAATTTACAGTACTGGTACCCCTCCATTTCAGATAACATACGAACCACAAACACAGCTCCGCTACCCTGCATTTCTGATTGTGACATACATCACGCCGCTTATTTCACAAAGGCCACTTTTGTTTGCACAAGAATGGAACCTGCCACGTTGGAGTTGCGTATACCACACCATGACAAACTTAGCTCACTAACACATGCAGCAAAATTCCACTTGCTTCACACAGTCAAATTGCTGTGAATAAGAGTACTTTGTAGATTCAGGCAGTAGGGTCACAGATACGTTTGACACCATTTCGGTCAGATGTAATCAAATTTAGGCCCTCATTACGACCCTGGCGGTTGGTGATAAAGTGGCGGTAATACTGCCAACAGGCTGGCGGTAAGTACCGCCAAATTATGACCATGGCGGTGATATCTCCAAAAGACAGCCAATGTACCACACCAATCGCCAGGGCGGAAGCAACAGTCACCACCGCAGTAGCTGCCTACATCCAGGCGGAAGACAAAGTTCCACCCGCCATATTATGACATAGCAAAGCGCCACCTTTTCCGGGGCTGTACCAACGTCATCGAAAGCCTTGCGGAAACAGAGCACAAAAGTCAAAGGACCTACCACTGGAAACACAGGGAAGAACCACGCCACCATGGAACCAGAACTGCAAGTCTTTCCGATGATCTTCTATGTCATGCTCTACCACACACACAGGGAGGGCGGGAGACAAACGACAGTGACACACACATGCACAACACACACCCCACTCACACACGCCATACACACAATCAGCTGCAAAAGAAAACAATTTGTCCCCGATGGTTGACTGAATAATGCAAGGACAACAGGAATTGACAAAAGTAATTGTAATAAGATCAACATCAAAACTAATAAGTCGATGTGGCAATGCAACAGATATGTACAAATGTACAAAAAGGGGACACTGTCCAGTCCACAGTTCACAGGGGCCACATGGCCACAGGACAAAGCCCAAGGCCGCATTCAATCCTTGCACAAATACGGAGAGAACACTGTAAGAGCATCAGGTGGCAAAAAGGCAGGCACCTCAGAGGGACGAGGGGGCACCTCAGCCGGATGCGGAAACAAGACCACTGGTTCTGGAGGGGGCAACATGCCCATTGCTTTGTCCTGGGGAGTGCAAGGCCACAATCTCTGGAGTCAGAGTCTTTTCCATTGGTTCTTGAGGGGACAACGTGCCCTGTGCTTGGTCCTGGGGAGTGCAAGGCCACAGTCTCTGGAGTGGGTGTCTTTCTCACTGGTTCTGGAGGGGGCAATGTGCCCTGTGCTTGGTCCTGGGGAGTGCAAGGCCACAGTCTCTGGTGTTGGTGTCTTTTCCACTGGTTCCGGAGGGGGCAATGCACCCTGTGCTTGGTCCTGGACAGTGCAAGTCCACAGTCTCTCAGGTGCGTGAATACCCCACTGGTTCTGGTGGGGGGCCCGCACAGCAGCCCTTGGAGGCTAGATCATATGGTGTCTGCTGGCGGTGACGGCTGTGGGGTGGTTGTGGGAGGCTTCTGCTCAGCCCCTGCACCTTCTGATGGCTGCACTGTGGTGGTGTTTGTGGGAGGCTCCGGCTCAGCCCCTGCACCCTCCGATGGCTGCACTGTGGTGGTGGTTGTGGGAGGCTCTTGCTCAGCCCCTGCTCCCTCCGATGGCTGCACTGTGGTGGTGGTTGGGGGAGGCTCCTTCTCAGCCCCTGCACTCTCCGACGACTGCCCAACAGCAGCTGGCGGTGTGGTCTCTGTGACAGCTGCTGGTGCAGGCTCCATCCCCTTCTTGGTGGCTGGTGCAGGCTCCTTACCCTTTTTGGTGGCTGGTGCAGGCTCCTTCTCATTCTTGCTGGCTGGTGCAGGCTCCTTCCCCTTCTTGCTGGCTGGTGCAGGCTCCTTCCCCTTCTTGCTGGCTAATGCAGGCTCCTTCCCCTTCTTGCTGGCTGGTGCAGGCTCCTTCAGTATTTGTGGCCTGAAATCCTTTCCACCCCAAGTACATGCTGCTGAAACTGGGGCCATGGACTGTTTGGTTGAGGTGCTTGGCTGGGTCCTTGATACCCTGGCCATACGTGCAGAAGGGGGGGAGGGGTAGGGAAGAGGTCAATCTGGGAAAGGAAAAGCTTTTTAGGGAAATTGGGACGGGAAGAGTGGAGGATGAGGGAGTGGTTGTTGGAGGTGTTTGTCTGCTGGATTTGGGTGTAGGTGCATGGGTTGTATGCTGTTGTGAGGTGGATGGCTGTTGGGTGTCCAAATGCTTTCGTTTGTGTACCTTAGGAGGGGGGACAGACACGGTGGGAGAGGACACAGGGGACGTGTGCATGGATGTTGTGGAGGTGTCTGCCAGTGAGGTGTGTGTTCTGCTTGGTGTGCTGATGATGAAGGTAGTGGATGATGTTGTAGTGCATGCAGGTGTGAGTACAGACATAACTGTGTGGGAGGTAGAAGAGGAGGAGGAGGGGGAGACAGTGGAAATAGTGGATGTTGTTGTGTCTGCAACTGGATGGTGTTTGTGTGAGTACCTGTGGGATGAAGTGGGGTGCTTGTGTTTGCCTGTGACACTCTTGGGTGTTGTCTTGTGTGCATGCTCATCTAGCTGTGTGCTTGGGTGGGTTGGGGTTGAGGAGAATGGGACTGGGAAGTGGAAGTTGGAGGGAGGACAGTTGAAACAGGGACAATGGCTGCCATCAGAGAGGAGGCCAGAGCCTGAATCGATCTCTGTTGGGCCGCCAATCCACTGTGAATGCCCTCCAGGAATGCATTAGAGTGCTGCATCTGGGCTGCCGTCCCCTGGATGGCATTCACAATGGTTGATTGCCCTACAGAGATGGATCTCCGGAGGTCAATAGCCTACTCACTCCGGGCAGCAGGGCTCACTGGGTCAGAGCCTGAGGTGTCTGGGGCGAAGGAGATGCCCACCCTCCTGGGTGAGCAGGCATGGGCAACTCGCTGAGGGGCGGCTGGGAGGGTGGTGCTGGTACAGGGGGTGGCAGCTGTAGCTGGGGTAGTCACAGAAGTGTCCACCACCACCAGGAAGCTCCCATCACAGGAAATATCTGAATCTGTATTGTCGCCTCCAGTCTCTGCCCTGGTGCTCCCCTCGCCCTCCATCCAACTGGTGCCCTCAGCGTCGGTGGACTCTGCCTCCTGGGTCCTGCAGAATGCAGCACCCTCCGTTGCCGGTGTCTCTGCTCCTCCGCCAGATTATGCTAATGCACATAAGGACAGGATGAGAAAACAAGAAGGGGGGAAGAGAGACAAAGGATACACTGGGTCAATGACTGCACCTACACCACCGTTGGTGTACACAGCACCCTCACACACAGGGAACAGGCCTACGCACTATGCATTGCACTACCAGTGATATTGCTAGCCACCAAGACATGAGGAGGAGCACACACCGCCAATTGCAGCACACCTGGGACCCACACAGCCCTGACCAGTAGTGGATGCTAACAAGCTAGGTAGGCAGTATTTCCCCTTCATACCCTTAGCCACCAGAAGACCTACGCTGCTATGTCTGGTCTGGCCTAGGGGCACCCTCTGACACACAACCACCACCCGTATACAACCCCTCCAGCCCTTTCCCTCAATGATGGCCACTGTACTCACCCCCTTATGGCTGCTGTGATGCTCTCAAGCCCCATCCAGCTCTGGATAGGCCACTGCCAGTATGCGGACCATCAGGGGGGTCAGGGTCCGACGGGCACCCATTCCTCGTTGGGAGGCCATCCCCAGCTGGGCCTCCACCATCTTCCATGCCCAGCATCTCAGGTCCTCCCACCATTTGCGACAGTGGGTGCTCCGTCTGCCATAGACCCCCAGGGTCCGCACCTCCTTGGCGATGGCATGCCATATACCCTTCTTTTGATGGGCGCTGACCTGCAGAGGCAATACAGACAGGAGAACACCATTAGACAGACAGTCCAGCCAGTAACATGAACGGCCCACCATTCCCGTTTCCATCACTATTGGTCCACACATTGCCCAGCACTCAACGTGTACCCAGCCAAGAGGACATCCCTCCCCCTTACACAGTGCCTTCACACACACCTCCATGCATTCATCGTGCCCACAGTGTACTCACCTGATGGTCTGGAGGCCCATACTGCAGTCCGTACATCCACCAGTCTCTCCAATTCCTCTGATGTGAAGGCTGAGGCCCTTTCCCCGGCCACAGGGGCCATGGTAGGTTCCAGACACAGGTCACAGCAGCACATGCAGTATAGGTCCTCTCCTATGGAAGGTCAGGAAACAAGTGAGTAATCAGATAGAAAATGGCGGTCACGTCCGCGGCGGTGCATACTGTCACTGCCACCGTAGATCACCATTGGCCACTGGACCCTATAAGGCCCAATTGGGGCCAATGAGGAATTGCTCGGCGGTTCACGACAGCCTCCCACCACGGCGCACAACGTTGGCGGAATTACCTCACTTCCAAACTTCCACCTATCCCTCCACACAGGACAGGTGGACACCATTTGGGGGGGGGTCAGGCCTATGGAATAATGCTGCATCACAGGATAAATAGGCACATACATGACAAATTACAGTGTCCTAAGACATGTTTACAGATTGCAGACTACATTGTTCAGTTTGTGACAGCCTCCTCACTCTTTTATCCCTTAGATACCTACCACTGCAGATGAATAGGAGATGGAGACATACCCCTGTTAACAGACCCCTGGTGGACTTGGCTACACTGCAGGACAGGCACATTATCCTCACCTATAGACTGGGCAGGGCCACAATCATAGACATGTGTGCCCAATTGGAGCCTGACCTGATATCTGCTATCCGTCAGCCCACTGGGATCCCCCCCTTTTGTGCAAGTGCTATCAGAGCTCCATTTCCTGGCAAAAGGTTCTTTCCAAGTGACAGTGGGCTTGGCAGCAGGAATGTCACAGCTAATGTTCTCAATAGTGCTGACAAGAGTGCTGTCTGCCCTGATAAAACACATGTGCAGCTACATTGCATTCCCCCAGGTTGAGGATTTGGCCACTGTGAAAGCCGGGTTTTATGCAATAGGACATATCCCCTATATAATTGAGGCAATTGACGGAACACATATTGCATTTGTCCTCCTCCCCCCGGCAGAATGAACAGGTGTTCAAGAATCATAACAGTTTCCACTCCTTGAATGTGCAGATGGTGTGCTTGGCGGAGCAGTACATCTCCCACGTCAATGCTAAGTATCCTGGGTCAGTGCATGGTGCCTTTGTCCTAAGGAATAGCAGCATCCCAAATGTGATGAGCCAACTACAGAGGCAGAGGGTGTGGCTAATAGGTGAGCCCTGGTTCCCACCTAGTAGATGTTGGTGTGTGCCTATGGTGTTGGCCATATAGGATAGTGTATGGGTAAATGGTGTCCCTCAATATTTGCAGGTGACTCTGGTTACCCAAACCTATCATGGCTGCTGACCCCTGTGAGGAATGCCAGGACAAGGGCCGAAGAACTTTATAATGAGGCACATGGGTGAACCAAAAGGATAATTGAAAGGACCTTTGGCCTCCTGAAGGCCAGGTTCCGGTGCCTCCATCTGACAGGTGGATCCCTGTGCTACTCACCCAAGAAGGTCTGATAGATAGTGGTGAAATGCTGCATGTTGTACAACCTGGCCCTTAGAAGCCATGCCCCTTTTCTGCAGGAGGAGGAGACTGGAGAGGCTCCTGTTGCTGCAGTGGACCATGTGGACAGTGAGGATGAGGAGGCAGACGATGAGGATGTGGACAACAGAACATCTGTAATCTGTCAGTACTTCCAATGACGCACAGGTGAGACAGTGCAACTTTACATTTCAATGACTTTGGTTGCATTCTGTGTGACATTCACATGCTGGTATTTCACTTCTATGCTCACTTACTGTTACCTCTGGCTATTCATTTTGCAGATGCTGGTGATTTGACAAATACTCCTATGTACAGTTCATGTCGTTTCTTTGCTGAATCTAAATGTATGCTATTTCTATTGTGCAGTTATTTTTGTTATTGAGTTGTACTGTAATCCTAGAATGTGTAACCATAAATGCTTTGATTAAATTGAGATTCTTTAGAAGATTTGGTCAACCAGTGTTGTTTCTGTATGTGTATCACTTGATATTGAGACTAAGGTATGTGGTATTAGCATTGTTAATGTAGGGAAATAAACATTATAACATTTACATAAAGGTGTGGTTATTTATGGCCAATGGGGTCATGGTGTGTGGAAATTATTGACTCCCAAGATAATTGATTCTATTGATTGATATTGTTATTGATTGGTATTGAAATTGAACCTCTAATGTGTCCTCTTATAAATTAAAGAAAAAAAGCCAAATAAGGTCAGATGCGCTAACAGACCCTTCCTGGGGATGTGGCAGGTAGCGTAAAGCCTGTGATGCATTGAAAGGGCACTGAAACAGTTCATTTGCACTGGTTGTACCTGTTTCAATCAATACATATTTGAAATACATGCCATATTCGAAATCGATTTACATCAAATGGTGTTTATTGTAGTGGTAATATATAGAGGGGGAAGTGCAAAGGGAAGGGGTGATGATGGAGGAAAGTCCAGGGTATTGTTCCAGTCTGTTCATAGCACAGGTGCATTGTCCAAGGGGACAAAGGAAGGGGAGCAATGGCACTTCACAGTTGACAGGGTGACTGAGTGGGACACAAGGGGGACAATCAGGAGAGTCTCATTTCCGGGGGGGGGGGGGTAGGGGGGGCTTGGCAAGTGTTTCTGGCTTCTGTCTGGATCGCAGGAAACGTTTGTGGGGTGGTTCACCTTCTGCAGGGAGAGGGGTGCTGGTGGCCTTTGAGTCCTGTGGTGGGGTCTTCTGGCCACTAGCGTCAGCGGAAGTGGAAGGCTGTTCAGATGACTGGCTAGTGGCAGGGGCCCGCTGGAGTGACACTGCCTCCCTCATAATGTTGGCAACGTCTGCCAGCATCCCTGCTATTCAGATCAGGGTGTTGTTGATGACTTGCAAGTCCTCCCTGATCCCATGATACTGTCCCTCCTGCAGCCACCTGTTCTCCTGCATGTTGTCTAGGATCTGGCCCATCGTGTCCTGGGAATGTTGATATGCTCCCAGGATCTCTGAGAGCGCCTCCTGGAGAGTCGGTTGCCTGTTCATGTCCTCCCCCTGGCGCACAGCAGTACTCCCATTGTCCCTGTGGGCCTGTGCCTCCGTCCCCTGAATGGTATGCCACTGCCACTGACCCCAGGTCCCTGATTGTCTTGTGTGCGAGATGTGTCCTGGGGTCTCTGTACAGGTGGGCACACTGCTGATTGACGTGTGCTGGGGACAGAGGTTTGGGTACGTTGGGTGCGTGCTGTGGTGTTTTTTCCTGATGGGGGAGGCTCTGTGGTGGTCTGTGACTGGGCTTAGGTAACCAGCTGTCCAGTGGTCCCTGATGGGCCAGGTAGATCGGGCAGATCCTAAAGACCAGAGTTACTGTCATCACTGTGGGCCTCTTCAGTTGGGGGACTGGATAGTGCTGGCACCTCCTCTTCAGTGAAATTGGCTGGGTTGCCTGTGGGGATGTAAAAGATGTATTATGCTTCATGTGTATGACATATTGTACATCCCCGGCTTCCCCTCTAAGGTTGGTGTTGCCCTGCCAGCTTTTACTTGTGTATGTTGGTGTATGTTGGGATTGTTAGTTTCCCTATGCTGTGCATGCTTTAGTGATGAGTGTCCATGCAGGCCTGTGAGGGGTGTTCATTCATTGGTACAGCATGTAGGGCTTGGCATTGGGATTAGAGAGATGTGATGGTGGAGTGTGTGGGATGTAGAGGAGTGATGGAAGTGAGGGTGATGGAATGTGATGGCATGCAGATAGGGGGGTAATAATTGTTGAAAGTTTACTTACCAG
Source organism: Pleurodeles waltl (assembly GCF_031143425.1). Classification (NCBI taxonomy): domain Eukaryota; kingdom Metazoa; phylum Chordata; class Amphibia; order Caudata; family Salamandridae; genus Pleurodeles; species Pleurodeles waltl. Next base: position 449,025,761 of record NC_090446.1, read on the forward strand.
AGTCCAGTCCTCCTCCGACTCTGGCTAGGCCCTCAGGATGCAGTATTGCCAAGACTTGCTCCTCCCATGCTATGAGTTGTGGGGGAGGAGGTGGGGGTCCACCGCCAGTCCTCTATATAGCGAGCTGGTGTCTTGCAGTATGGAACGTACCTTCCCCATTGTGTCGTTCCACCTCTTCCTGATGTCGTCCTTTGTTTTGGGGTGCTGTCCCACGGCATTGACCCTGTCCACGATTTCCCGCCATAGCTCCATCTTCCTGGCTAGTGATATCTGCTGCACCTGTGCTCCAAATAGCTGTGGCTCTACCCTGACAATTTCCTCAACCATGACCCTTAATTCCTTCTCAGTGAAACAGGGGTGCCTTTGTGGTGCCATGGCTGTTATCTGATGTGTGTTGGTGAGAGTGTGTTTGATAATGTGTTGGGGTGTGTGAAGTGGGGTGCGTGAGGGATATGTGGGTGTATGTGGTGTGTGTTTGTAGTTGTTGCAGTGGTCTTGGTGTCAGTCTCGTGTCAATGATTTGTAATCGTAAAGGGTTGTGGGTAATGTGGGTGTGTGTTTTATAGTGGTGTGGGTGTGGTGTGTGTATGGGTGTTAGGAGTGTGTTGTTTGAATTGTCCAGTGTGGTGTTGGTTTGTCTGTGGGTGTCAATTGTGAGCACAGCAGTATGTATCGCCAATGGTTTACCGCCGTTAAATGTCCGCTGTAATGATTCGTGGGTCATAATTTGGTGGTCGTTGTTCTGTTGGTGTAACAGTGTGGGTTTTGATGTCGCCACTTTATCACTGACCTTTGGGCTGACGGATTTGTGTCTGTGGCTGTATTCTGTCGGACTGGTGTGTGTGTGTCATAATATGGTGAACGGATATCGGCCGTCACTGCAGTATGTTGGCGGCCATCAGCGTGGCGGTAAGCAGGATTTACTGCCATGGTCATAATGAGGACCATAATCTCTCGAGTACCGCAACACAACTTCTTGCCGTCCTGAGGTGGTTAACTTGCTTTACTAGTCCTGTGATATAACCACTGAAGCCGTGTATGCTAAGCAGCCTGTCTACCAGTAATAGAAGTATTTGTTCATATTGCCATTTAAAGATACCGCAGGAATAGAGCAAACCTAAACAGCTACTGGGTCCCGGCGCCAAGTTGGTGGCCCTACATTTTCAAATCTGCAAGCTAAAATGGCCTCTATTCAGCCCAGGGCAATTGTAGGTTCGAAGGAAAAGTGATATAATTAATTTGTCAAATATGGGAGACTCCTGCATCAGTGGAGTCATTCCACTCAATCCTAGCAAACCTGCCCATCTGCAACCAACCTGTAACGCGGAGGGGTACTTAGCATGGACAGCGGGTTGAATGGCCTATCCGCTGGCCAAATATCACACGGCAGCCGGCTGTGGGATTAACTGCTGCGCCAAGACCTCTCGGACTGGGGGCCTCTTTATTTTATACCTTCTGCTCCGGACACCGTGTGGCATCACGGAGCAGGAAACATTGTAGGGGAGAGCACGGGTGGCTCTCTACATCCCCCCATGTTTTAGTGAATTACTACAAACCCTTACCCTCAAACGAGGCAAAATAACAACAGAATCAAACCGTAGTACACAAACATAGAGAGAGAGAGCGAAAGAAAGAAAGAAAAAGAGAGAGAGAGAGAAAGAAAGAAAAAAAGAGAGAGAGAGCTATATAACAATAACAGGAGTCCTTGGCTGTGCACGGGCACCAGTCACTTTTCTTTCTCCTGCTAACACATGAAGTCTCTCAGCCTTTAGCTGGGCTCAGTGTTGGGCCCCAAGTGATACCTTTCACTTCTCCTGCTCTGCTTAAACCCTCGCGCAAGTCCCCGCTCCGTGGAGCAGAACCCCTCTAGAGCTCTACTGGTACCTCCTTCACTCTGTGGTCGGCATTCTTCCGGAGAGTTTGGCTGCAAAGCGTAGCCTCGTTCCAGCTCCTCACCACTCTCATCCACCAGGCCAGATCCTGAATCTCCGTCCTGACGCTCCACCCTCCAGAACCATGACACGTTCCTGGTCACTTGACACCCCCCTTTTCTGGTGGTAAATGGTCCAGTCGATCTTCTCCACTGTGTACAGAACTTCCACCCTGGATGGTGATCCTTTAGAATGACGCTTTCCACCACTTTCCGGTCGGAATGTTTTGCCCTTTTCTTCTCGCTGGCCTGGACATTGGTTTGTGTTTGCTTCTCCTGTGTCTTGAGTACATCCAACTCCGGAGTTTGCCACTGTTCATCAGTGGGTATGCAGTCTTGTGGTGGTGAACAAAACATCAATGTTGCCGGGGCGCACCCCGTCGTGCTCTGAGGTGTCTGCCGGTATGCCCTCAGTAAACACATGCAGGCATATCTCAGCGCTCTCCTGTTGAGGGGTGATTCGAGGGTTTGATATGGCTAACGAGCTAAGATAGTCCTGAAACTCCTGGCCGTGAAATGGAGGCCCATTGTCCGTTCTTATCTCTTCAGGCAGACCCAGGAGAGCGAAAACGTTCTCCAAGACAGGATGGACGTGCTCAAATGCTGTGTATGTCACCAGTTCCACCGCCGTCAGCCGTCCATCAGGAAAACTGCCAAAATCCAGGCTTACCCTGGACCATGGTCGTGTGCTGGGCGGTTCAGTCATCACTGGAGCAGGGACAGGATTCCAAGCGGTGATCGCACAGGGATGACATTTTAGTATCAGGTTGTCCACCATGGCGTCCATCCCGGGGAACCATACCTTCTCACGCAGACGAGCCTTAGACTTCGCTGTCCCCTGATACCCCTGGTGTGCCAATTCTCCAATTCTACTACTCTGCGGTGTAGACTGCGGGGTATCACTAAACACTGACCCCAGAGAAGAAGACCTTCCGGACTCACTGAGAGTTCCAGCCTCACCTTCCAGATCCACTGCATCACCCTGCGTTCCTCTGGGTTAAAACCGTGCGTCCTGTCAAGAAAACGTTTCCATGACCGATTGACTAACGCTTCCTTGGCTCGGCCACTGACTGCATCTTGGCTTGAGGCATCAGCGATCTTTGCCACCGTCAGACCCTTGGGACTTGCTAGGTTCACTACCATGTTTACGAAGCTCTCTGTCCGTCCATCCTCCTCCTCTTCTTCTCCCTGCAGGTGTGGTTGCAACGGATGGCGTGAAAAGTAGTCCGCAGGATTGTTGACCCCTGGCCGGTATACAACATCAAAGCGGTAGGGCTGAAGCAGCACCGCCCATCTTTCAATCCTAGGCGGGGCAAGTTGAGCTGAGCCTGCAAAGAGAGATACTAGTGGTTTGTGGTTGGTAACCATCGTAAATCCGTGCCCACACAGATACAGGTGGAAATGCTGGCAGGCCCATCGTGTGGCAAGCGCCTCCTGCTCAATTTGCACATACCGGGCATCCACTGCTGCTGGCTCTGTTCCTGCAACAACATGGCTCCTAGCTCAGTGGGACTAGCATCCACAACTACTTCCGTTTTCTTGTGCAGATGGAAATATGCCATGATCGCAGACTCTAACAGCCCACTCTTGACTGCCCGGAACACCTTGTCCGCTTCTACGCCCCACTCCAAGGGGGTGTTGGCCGTTGTGAGCTGTAGAAGAGGTTCCACAAGCGTGGCCAAATTGGGAATGATCTCCCGAACTATATTGCCATACTGAGGAAGCTTTTAACTTCAATGGCGTTGCGAGGTACAGCTGCTCTCGGATGGCCTCTACTTTCTTGGGGTCAACCTTCAGACCTTCCCTTGAGAAAATGTAACCAAAAAAGTCAATAGAGATGTGGTAGAAGGCACACTTCTTCCGGTGCAAAGTTAAACCCACTTCCGACAGCCTCTGGAGAGTGGCTCTCAAATGTTTGTGATGTTCCGCTAACGTGTTGGAGAAAATTAAGATGTCGTCACTTAGGTTAATGACGCCGGCCAAACTGGACAGTGTCTTCCGTATGGCGTTTTGGAAAATCTCAGCAGCTGATTAGACCCCAAAGCTAAGGCACCTGTAGCGTCTCGGCCCTACATGGGTCGAGAAGATGGTGATATTCCGTCTTTCGGGTTTTAACTCCAGCTGATGGTACCCCGAGTTTAAGTCCAACTTCGAGAACCACTGGGCCCCCTTGAGATCCGCAATGATATCATCCATGGTGGGTGTGATGTAGTGGTCCCGCTTTATGGCACTGTTGGGGATGCGCATGTCCACACACAGGCGAATGGCGCCAGGCTGCTTAGGCTTTGGGGGCGACTACAAGAGGTGACACACAGGGTGTTGGGCCGGTCACCTTCTCTATTACCCCATGCTCCTCAAGGGTCTGTAGTTCACGCTCCACCTGGGGTAGTAAGTGGAAAGGCACCCGCCAGGGCCTTAGGGCGGTGGATTCGTACTGCCGGATCAACTCGCAGGGGCAATGTATCCACACCACCATAGGCATGTATCTTGGTCCGGCACGGTGCAAGCTCTGGTGTGGGAGATAATTTATTGTATTGTTCAACGTCCATAACGTTTACCGACGCCACAGTGTCTATTAGCGCAGTCACTGGGGTGCCATTTATCGTTATTGTGCACATGGGCGGTGGCCTCTGACTCTGATCCAGCCTGTCAGCAAACGAGACGACAAATATCTCCTCGGTCTCATCATCCTCGTAGGGGGTTACTGCCTGAGTATGCGTCCATTGGCGCCATCCCAACACCATTGTCTGGCATGACTTGCTATATTGCTGCCCTCCTGGCAGACGTGGTCCCGGATCTGGGCCGCCCCACCTCAGCAAACTTTGGCAAAATGGTTGGACTTCCCACATTTGGAGCAGTTATTGCTCTTGGCGGGGCATACACCTGGTGCACTGTGCTCTAAGCCGCATCTACTGCATCCTTTTTCCTCCAGTCTTGGTGGCCGAGTCACCAGCGGCTGATTGTAGCGTCCTTGGACGGCGTTGTCCCGTTCTTCCTTTACCAGGCCCAATTTTGCGTGGCCTGGTGCTATAGCAGATCGCGCTAGAGCAGCCTCCATGTCCTCTGCGCGACTATTGGACAGTCCATGTGACCTTGCAAGGATAAGTATGTCATCCAGCGATATGCCTGGCTGCCTCAGGATCAGTTTGCGCAGGACCTTGGAACAGCAACCCTGTATTATCTGTGCTCTGATCTCCTCATGTTGGTTGATGTCAGTGCAGGTGCTCACCAGTTTGTCCAGACACGTGTAGAACATGTCCACCGACTCTGTGTCGGTTTGCTGGGCTTGCCGCAGCTCGAACCCTTTCATAGTCCTGGTTAAGCTGCAGGTTAAAGTACCTATTGAGGGTGTCCAAGGCCAGGTCGAAGTCGTCATTATTGCCAGTGTTTGGCAACGTTTCAAACAACTCGTAGAGCTAGTCGCCCCCGAAATGCAGCATTGGGGATCGCTGAACCGCACCATCCATCTCTCTCTTGTGGCCTTGAAATAGAGTCTCAATCTGCCGAGCCAGTGGCGTCACAGGGGTGCAGCCATGGCCGGATCCGCCAGATGGCTGAACGAGGGCTGTGCAGTGACTGACGCATGTGTTCCCAGATTACGTGCTGGGGGTGGGTGGTCAGTATCCGGCGGTAAACTCATTGTTGCGCCCAGCGACTGGCTAATAGCTCTTCTACTCCCATTCACAGAAGGATCTTTTCATTGGCGAGATCTTGTTTCAGTGAGTGGGTGTAGCAATATGAATGTCAGTGTTGAGGAAAAAGGTGACAAAACCACCATCAGCTACAGTGCCTCTGTGCCAGACCCTTAGCTCCTGAAATGTGACCCTTCGCACGTGTTATTCTCCACTATGTTGGGTCACTATTTATTTCTATTGTCCCATGTGCAGGCCACAAACAAACTTACTCCTCAATCAGATGACAGGCTGAAAACATGGCACTGCTGCTGCCTACTCCATTCAGGCTTGGGCCTTTAATATTTTGTGCCAGCAAGGCTATCCTGAAACACCGGCTAGAAGAGACTGGTATCTGAGGCAGTGCCTTGGACTTGCTCTGCTCATTTCTGGACAAAAGGGTACAATCAGTCTCTACGGATGACTTTACTTCCAAGTCCTTCTCACTTCCCTGTGGTGTTCCGTGGGGCTCTTCATTGAGCCCTACATTGTTTAATATTTACGTGACACCTCTGCTTACCTTGTTAAGATATTTTGGTTTTAAAACAGTTTCTTATGAATAAGATACCCAAATTGTGTACCCATATTTAACCATGTAGAAGAGGTGGCTCCTTGGTTTAAGAGATGCATGTCTGCTATAGTCGCCTGAATGAGTCATACTGTCTGAAGCTTAACTTGGAAAATACTCCTATTTAGTCGGAATATGTCTTTTTGGAACTCCACCTGGTGGCAACAGTCTGTTGACTCCCCCCCCCCCCCCCTATTCCTGTGCCTACTAAGGTGAAGAATCTGGGTATCTTTTTTAACTCTAATCTTTCCTTTTCCAAATAGTTGAATCACCTGACGTCATCTTGCTTTTTTTATCATAAAACAATAAAAAAAAGTCCTTCCCTTCATGTCCAGGGAGATGCATAAACAGTGGTCACATCTCTGGTGCAGTCTAAGTTGGACTACTGTAATGCTTTATATGCTGGGGCTTAGGTAGATGTCCTAAACACACTTCAAAGACATCAAAATGCGACTGTGTACATTTTAAATAAGCTTAGAAAATTTGACACAGTCTTCAAAGCGAGAGCAGAACTTTACTGGCTCCCTGTAACTAAAAGAGTAGCTTTCAAAACTCTATGCATAGCACATAAACCCCTCTTCCTCTCACGTCCTGTCCCACTAAAAAATAGAATTTCACGCCATACCCCTCTTATAAATCTATGCTCTGCTTCATCTAGGAAAACTCACCTTTCCTAAAATTTGGAAAGCCTGGTGAGGCGGCAGGTTTCTCCTACACAACAAACCATCTCTGGAACCAAAGGCCATGTCATCTTAGAAATCAGCCCAATCTCCTGATTTTCAGGAAACGGTTGAAAACATGGCTTTTCTCTCTGTCGCTGTAAGACCTTTCTGGGTTGTGCATTCTTCCTAACTGTTGGCAGAGTCGAGACACCTCAGGGCATGTGTGCGCTTTATAAATACACAAATCAAAATCAAATAAAATACTGCAGTCCTCTAATAAACAAAAAGACACCGTAAAAATAGTCACATCACTTTCTAATCCAGATAGGCTGTCTCTTCCGACAACCCCAGCACAAGAATTCTGTCATCTTTTGAATACTTATTTAATTGATGAGACAAACAACTATTAAAGACAGTATCGCATTTAGAGACAAGGGGTTGCCAGTCATTTCTTCAGATAGGAGTTTGTTGACTTTCTACATCTCTGAAATGCTTTACAAGGAACATCTTCGCTCTTGATTTCTAAGGTGAAATCAGGTTCAGCAAATGAACCGTGCCCCCTCTCCCCAAGTTCCTACAACTCTTCCTTCCTGACATTTTAGAAACTATTCAATTTGCTTCAGAGAAAGCAAGAACATCCTTTGCTCTTGAAGAATTATCATACCATGTCTATGTTGCCCTCTCTTGCTGAACTTCTGGAAGCCCATGTGGCTCGGATTTTCTGCTTGCATCTGGAAACCTCTATTTTTTTGAATCCCCTCTAGGCTGACTTTTGCCTTCACATTTCACGCAATCTGCCATTCTATCTGTGCTTGATGATATGGGCAGTGATCAAAGTTTGACCTCTGCCCTGGAGTTGTTAGATTTATTGGCAGCCTGTAACACGGTCGACCATAAATTATTGGTGGACCATGTTGAGGCTGCTGGTACAAGTGGCTTTGCCCCTGCTTTACAGGTGGAGTGTTCGGTACCTCAGGGTTTCTCCCTATCCCCCATTTATTTCACATCTATATCAGACCACTAATCCAAGAATTAACCTAAATTAATTGTAAGATGTATAATTATGCAGATGACGTCCAATTATTACTCAAACATGATGGTTCAGCCGCTTCCCAGGAAAACATTCAAGTTGTTGTGCACTTTATTTGGGACTGGATGGGTAGGAGTTATTTGAAACTTAACACAGAAAAAACGGAAATTGTAATCATGAACAATAAAACGAACCTTTATATTATAGCCCTGGAGCTCCATTTCACTTTTCAGAAATCATTGGTCACTCCAACATATTGTAAGAAATGCATGGGGGAGGCCGGAGTTTTTCAGTACAAGACCTACGCTTATACACTGAATTCTCTATCCTTAAGAAAGATTAAAACTTGGGCCAAGATTTAAGATGGCCTTGCTCCATTCTAATGCTACATTAGTGTAATTTTTTTACGCTAATGTGGCAGTGCCATATTTACAAAGTGGCCCAATACATGCATTGCACCACTTTGTAACCCTCTGTGCCACATTATGCCTGTGCCAGGTATAATGTATGCAAAGGGGGCATCCCCCCGTTAGGGGGGACAAAACAATGGCGCAAGGAAATCAAAGAGAATTCCTTGTGCCATTTTTTTCGGCACTTTTAACGCCTGCTCAGAGCAGACAATACCGCATATACCACTGCCAGCAACTAAGCGTGGGACACCGCAAACAGTGAAAATTGGCACACCTGGGGTGCTCCTGTGATCGTGGAGTTCTGGGACGCGGACCCCGCGTCTGAGGCCCTGAGACGGCCCATGCGGCCTGGGGCAAGGCCAGGACAGCACAGGGCATTCTGGAAGAGCAACAAGGCCCAAACAAGTAAGACGCTGCGTGCTCCTTGCTACGTGGCCGCAGGGGGGTTCCATAAAATAGAATCGCCTGTGATCGGCCCGAGGCGGGTGCGAGGTGAGAACGGCGACGGCACATCGGCACGGGAAGGGGCGCTATCCAAAGGGGCATTTAAAATGCTGGAGGCGGCCCGCATGGCTTGGGGCAGGACCGGGGCGGTGCGGAGGCCCCCAGACCACAAAAAGAGGGATCGACCATACGATGCAGTGCGCTCCTTGCTGTGAGACCGTGGAGTGCTTTTATAAACTAGAACCTGCTGTGCCTGGCCCGATGCGAGCCAGCGAGCGGGAGGTGAGATCAGTGCCGGAACATCGGCACAAGAAGAATCGCACAACGGAGGAGCAGCAGGGGCGGAGGGGGTGGCACACGGAAGGCCAGAGAGGATGCTGGCACGACACTGAGCATGGGACCCTGGGGCCTTCCCCCTGAGTTGAGATGTGGTGGCCACCCGCTCAGGAAGCACCCGGGTCACAGATATCACGGGGCAGAGAAAAACGGAGCAACCATCAACGCAGGGATATAAAGGGCTGGGAAGATTGTCACACCATACGCCAGCATGACAGGGGATCTCCCTACAACATCACTGACGTGGAGATATCCCACAAACCGGCCAAGACGTGGACCATGGGCAAAAACAACAAAAAGAAACTAATTGACCAATGCAAAACACAGAAAACCACAGGGGAGCAAGTGGTGGCAACACCACCTGCTGACAGAGAGGACATGACACAGGAGGAAAAACCGGAGCTGAACCAGATACTGGCCGCAATGCAACAAAGCCTGGCTCACATTGATAGTAAGGCTGACTATCATTCCGAATGGATAGGATGACAGAAAGGCTGGACAAACATGTGGAACGATTAGACCCGTCGGAGAGACGCATTTCAGATTTAGAGGATAGCCAGTCAACCATGATCTCCAATCAGACAAATGCGTGTAAAAAGATGGTGGCTTTAGAGATGAAAGTAGGCGATCTAGAAGCCAGATCACGCAGAAATAACCTCTGCTTAGTGGGCAAAGCGGAATGCACAGATATGGACAACATGGAAGGATACATAAAACGTCTACTCACTCAGCTGTTGAGACACGACACGTTTTCCTGTATATTTGTGGTTGAGGGAGCACACCATTCGCTGGCAACCCGGCTGCCCCCGGGGGCCACACCAAGACCCATTATAGCCAAATTGCTGAACTACAGTGACTGAGACGCTGTATTGCGGCGAGCAAGAGAACTCAAAACACTTCAACATGAAGGAATGACAATCTCGCTTTATCCAGACTTTACACAACAAGTGCAAGAAGCTAGAGGATAATTTCTCCCAGGGAAACAACAGCTGCAAGAGCTACAACTGGAATACTGCATGCTATGCCCGGCCAAACTACGCATGATGGTGGATGGCAAGCCATTCCTCTTTACAGACTGTAGGAGGCTGGCCTGGTTTGTAGTGGGTACCTTGGGTACTTACACCTTATACCAGGTCCAGTTATCCCTTATTAGTGAAGTAGCAGTGTTCTATCAGCACAGGCTGATAGAGGTAGCTATAGCAGAGCAGCTTAGGCTGAACTAGGAGACATGCAAAGCTCATGCAATACCACTTATAGTTACATAGTACTTATACACAAGTAAAGACAATACTCATTGTTACCAAAAATAAAAGGTAGTTTATTTGGGTGACACAGTACCAAAAATATCTTAAAGGCAATACTCCTTCTGGAGGTAAGTATTATATACAATATATACACTAGACACCAAAATAAGGTAAGTAATTAGACATAGGATAGTGCAAACAATAGTAAATGTTATAGAATGCAATGGGAGAAAATAGGTCTAGGGGCAACACAAACCATATAGTAAGAGAGTGGAATGCAAATCAGGAAATACCACCTAAACAAGTGTAGTGTGTGCAGAATGGCTGGGCGAATAAGAATACAGTAAAGGTAAGTAAATTACCCTGACAATCATACAACAATGACAAATAACAGTATGTTTTGGAAAGTCTAACCTGCATGTTAAGCTCTGGTAGTTGAAAGGAGAAGCTAGATCAAAATGTACTATTAAGGTTAATACGGAACAGGACATGCAGACACAAGATACTAGGCCAAATAGATAAGACTGTCATGATCTATCCTTCGCTTACTGCCTTTGTCAGCTGGAACTAAAGGGCAACCTTGATTCTTGCAGGCCCTGCTCTGGCCAAGGTAAGGGTGACCCTTTCCGGTAGCAAGGTGCTACTGACAATGGTACATCAAGAAAGGCTGTGCTCCTCCAGAAGGAATCCTAGAGGAAAAGCCCCTAAGGGAAAAAAAACTCGATGATAGAAACTCCCTGGAACAGAAGAAAAAGATGTGAAAAATATCAGACTTCCCAAAGTCAAGAAAAAGTAACTGGAAGAGAGCTGGGACAAACAAGAACAAAAACTGGAATCGAAAAAAAAACAGCCGGAGCGTGATCACCACCACAGGAAGTGTTGCAGTGTAAGGAGAACAAGAATCTAACCCCTTAAATACCCCTGAGCAGGAAGTAACATGCAGGAAAAAGCAAAAACACCATTTTAGATTGGGAAAAGACTATGACAAGGTAGAAGAAGACACCATATTAGAAAGGGAAGAAGATGCATGCAGGGAAAAAGACAAGAAAAAAGGCATGCTGGGAGAAAGATAATATGGCCAATCAAGGAAAAAAGAAGCAAAGAACAAGAAAGAAAAAGGAAGAAGAAGGAAGAAGAAAAGAGCCCTTGAACAGGGCACCAGGTAAGTGAGGGGTCGGGGCGTAGAAACCTAATGACAAGACCCACATCACCCGGCAAATGCTGCGAGGCCCGACGCCCAACCCTGGGCCTTGGACCTCAGCGTGGACAATGAAACAAGCCGAGGCCAGAAAAAGGGGGTCATTTTATATCCCCTATATAATTGAGGCAATTGACGGAACTCATATTGCATTTGTCCTCCTCCCCCCCGGCAGAATGAACAGGTGTTCAAGAATCGTAACAGTTTCCACTCCTTGAATGTGCAGATGGTGTGCTTGGCGGAGCAGTACATCTCCCACGTCAATGCTAAGTATCCTGGGTCTGTGCATGGTGCCTTTGTCCTAAGGAATAGCAGCATCCCAAATGTGATGAGCCAACTACAGAGGAAGAGGGTGTGGCTAATAGGTGAGCCCTGGTTCCCACCTAGTAGATGTTGGTGTGTGCCTATGGTGTTGGCCATATAGGATAGTGTATGGGTAAATGGTGTCCCTCAATATTTGCAGGTGACTCTGGTTACCCAAACCTATCATGGCTGCTGACCCCTGTGAGGAATGCCAGGACAAGGGCCGAAGAACTTTATAATGAGGCACATGGGCGAACCAAAAGGATCATTGAAAGGACCTTTGGCCTCCTGAAGGCCAGGTTCCGGTGCCTCCATCTGACAGGTGGATCCCTGTGCTACTCACCCAAGAAGGTCTGATAGATAGTGGTGAAATGCTGCATGTTGTACAACCTGGCCCTTAGACGCCATGCCCCTTTTCTGCAGGAGGAGGAGACTGGAGAGGCTCCTGTTGCTGCAGTGGACCATGTGGACAGTGAGGATGAGGAGGCAGACGATGAGGATGTGGACAACAGAACATCTGTAATCTGTCAGTACTTCCAATGTCGCACAGGTGAGACAGTGCAACTTTACATTTCAATGACTTTGGTTGCATTCTGTGTGACATTCACATGCTGGTATTTCACTTCTATGCTCACTTACTGTTACCTCTGGCTATTCATTTTGCAGATGCTGGTGATTTGACAAATACTCCTATGTACAGTTCATGTCGTTTCTTTGCTGAATCTAAATGTATGCTATTTCTATTGTGCAGTTATTCTTGTTATTGAGTTGTACTGTAATCCTAGAATGTGTAACCATAAATGCTTTGATTAAATTGAGATTCTTTAGAAGATTTGGTCAACCAGTGTTGTTTCTGTATGTGTATCACTTGATATTGAGACTAAGGTATGTGGTATTAGCATTGTTAATGTAGGGAAATAAACATTATAACATTTACATAAAGGTGTGGTTATTTATGGCCAATGGGGTCATGGTGTGTGGAAATTATTGACTCCCAAGATAATTGATTCTATTGATTGATATTGTTATTGATTGGTATTGAAATTGAACCTCTAATGTGTCCCCTTATAAATTAAAGAAAAAAAGCCAAATAAGGTCAGATGCGCTAACAGACCGTTCCTGGGGATGTGGCAGGTAGCGTAAAGCCTGTGATGCATTGAAAGGGCACTGAAACAGTTCATTTGCACTGGTTGTACCTGTTTCAATCAATACATATTTGAAATACATGCCATATTCGAAATCGATTTACATCAAATGGTGTATATTGTAGTGGTAATATATAGAGGGGGAAGTGCAAAGGGAAGGGGTGATGATGGAGGAAAGTCCAGGGTATTGTTCCAGTCTGTTCATAGCACAGGTGCATTGTCCAAGGGGACAAAGGAAGGGGAGCAATGGCACTTCACAGTTGACAGGGTGACTGAGTGGGACACAAGGGGGACAATCAGGAGAGTCTCATTTCCGGGGGGGGGGGGGGTAGGGGGGGCTTGGCAAGTGTTTCTGGCTTCTGTCGGGATCGCAGGAAACGTTTGTGGGGTGGTTCACCTTCTGCAGGGAGAGGGGTGCTGGTGGCCTTTGAGTCCTGTGGTGGGGTCTTCTGTCCACTAGCGTCAGCGGAAGTGGAAGGCTGTTCAGATGACTGGCTAGTGGCAGGGGCCCGCTGGAGTGACACTGCCTCCCTCATAATGTTGGCAACGTCTGCCAGCATCCCTGCTATTCAGATCAGGGTGTTGTTGATGACTTGCAAGTCCTCCCTGATCCCATGATACTGTCCCTCCTGCAGCCACCTGTTCTCCTGCATGTTGTCTAGGATCTGGCCCATCGTGTCCTGGGAATGTTGATATGCTCCCAGGATCTCAGAGAGCGCCTCCTGGAGAGTCGGTTGCCTGTTCATGTCCTCCCCCTGGCGCACAGCAGTACTCCCATTGTCCCTGTGGGCCTGTGCCTCCATCCCCTGAACGGTGTGCCACTGCCACTGACCCCAGGTCCCTGATTGTCTTGTGTGCGAGATGTGTCCTGGGGTCTCTGTACAGGTGGGCACACTGCTGATTGACGTGTGCTGGGGACAGAGGTTTGGGTACGTTGGGTGCGTGCTGTGGTGTTTTTTCCTGATGGGGGAGGCTCTGTGGTGGTCTGTGACTGGGCTTAGGTAACCAGCTGTCCAGTGGTCCCTGATGGGCCAGGTAGATCGTCCAGATCCTAAAGACCAGAGTTACTGTCATCACTGTGGGCCTCTTCAGTTGGGGGACTGGATAGTGCTGGCACCTCCTCTTCAGTGAAATTGGCTGGGTTGCCTGTGGGGATGTAAAAGATGTATTATGCTTCATGTGTATGACATATTGTACATCCCCGGCTTCCCCTCTAAGGTTGGTGTTGCCCTGCCAGCTTTTACTTGTGTATGTTGGTGTATGTTGGGATTGTTAGTTTCCCTATGCTGTGCATGCTTTAGTGATGAGTGTCCATGCAGGCCTGTGAGGGGTGTTTATTCATTGGTACAGCATGTAGGGCTTGGCATTGGGATTAGAGAGATGTGATGGTGGAGTGTGTGGGATGTAGAGGAGTGATGGAAGTGAGGGTGATGGAATGTGATGGCATGCAGATAGGGGGGTGATAATTGTTGAAAGTTTACTTACCAGAGTCCAGTCCTCCTCCGACTCTGGCTAAGCCCTCAGGATGCAGTATTGCCAAGACTTGCTCCTCCCATGCTATGAGTTGTGGGGGAGGAGGTGGGGGTCCACCGCCAGTCCTCTATATAGCGAGCTGGTGTCTTGCAGTATGGAACGTACCTTCCCCATTGTGTTGTTCCACCTCTTCCTGATGTCGTCCTTTGTTTTGGGGTGCTGTCCCACGGCATTGACCCTGTCCACGATTTCCCGCCATAGCTCCATCTTCCTGGCTAGTGATATCTGCTGCACCTGTGCTCCAAATAGCTGTGGCTCTACCCTGACAATTTCCTCAACCATGACCCTTAATTCCTTCTCAGTGAAACAGGGGTGCCTTTGTGGTGCCATGGCTGTTATCTGATGTGTGTTGGTGAGAGTGTGTTTGATAATGTGTTGGGGTGTGTGAAGTGGGGTGCGTGAGGGATATGTGGGTGTATGTGGTGTGTGTTTGTAGTTGTTGCAGTGGTCTTGGTGTCAGTCTCGTGTCAATGATTTGTAATCGTAAAGGGTTGTGGGTAATGTGGGTGTGTGTTTTATAGTGGTGTGGGTGTGGTGTGTGTATGGGTGTTAGGAGTGTGTTGTTTGATTTGTCCAGTGTGGTGTTGGTTTGTCTGTGGGTGTCAATTGTGAGCACAGCGGTATGTATCGCCAATGGTTTACCGCCCTTAAATGTCCGCTGTAATGATTCGTGGGTCATAATTTGGTGGTCGTTGTTCTGTTGGTGTAACAGTGTGGGTTTTGATGTCGCCACTTTATCACTGACCTTTGGGCTGACGGATTTGTGTCTGTGGCTGTATTCTGTCGGACTGGTGTGTGTGTGTCATAATATGGTGAACGGATATCGGACGTCACTGAAGTATGTTGGCGGCCATCAGCGTGGCGGTAAGCAGGATTTACTGCCATGGTCATAATGAGGACCATAATCTCTCGAGTACCGCAACACAACTTCTTGCCGTCCTGAGGTGGTTAACTTGCTTTACTAGTCCTGTAATATAACCACTGAAGCCGTGTATGCTAAGCAGCCTGTCTACCAGTAATAGAAGTATTTGTTCATATTGCCATTTAAAGATACCGCAGGAATAGAGCAAACCTAAACAGCTACTGGGTCCCGGCGCCAAGTTGGTGGCCCTACATTTTCAAATCTGCAAGCTAAAATGGCCTCTATTCAGCCCAGGGCAATTGTAGGTTCGAAGGAAAAGTGATATAATTAATTTGTCAAATATGGGAGACTCCTGCATCCGTGGAGTCATTCCACTCAATCCTAGCAAACCTGCCCATCTGCAACCAACCTGTAACGCGGAGGGGTACTTAGCATGGACAGCGGGTTGAATGGCCTATCCGCTGGCCAAATATCACACGGCAGCCGGCTGTGGGATTAACTACTGCGCCAAGACCTCTCGGACTGGGGGCCTCTTTATTTTATACCTTCTGCTCCGGACACCGTGTGGCATCACGGAGCAGGAAACATTGTAGGGGAGAGCGCGGGTGGCTCTCTACATCCCCCCATGTTTTAGTGAATTACTACAAACCCTTACCCTCAAACGAGGCAAAATAACAACAGAATCAAACCGTAGTACACAAACATAGAGAGAGAGAGCGAAAGAAAGAAAGAAAGAAAAAGAGAGAGAGAGAGAAAGAAAGAAAAAAAGAGAGAGAGAGCTATATAACAATAACAGGAGTCCTTGGCTGTGCACGGGCACCAGTCACTTTTCTTTCTCCTGCTAACACATGAAGTCTCTCAGCCTTTAGCTGGGCTCAGTGTTGGGCCCCAAGTGATACCTTTCACTTCTCCTGCTCTGCTTAAACCCTCGCGCAAGTCCCCGCTCCGTGGAACAGAACCTCTCTAGAGCTCTACTGGTACCTCCTTCACTCTGTGGTCGGCATTCTTCCGGAGAGTTTGGCTGCAAAGCGTAGCCTCGTTCCAGCTCCTCACCACTCTCATCCACCAGGCCAGATCCTGAATCTCCGTCCTGACGATCCACCCTCCAGAACCATGACACGTTCCTGGTCACTTGACACCCCCCTTTTCTGGTGGTAAATGGTCCAGTCGATCTTCTCCACTGTGTACAGAACTTCCACCCTGGATGGTGATCCTTTAGAATGACGCTTTCCACCACTTTCCGGTCGGAATGTTTTGCCCTTTTCTTCTCGCTGGCCTGGACATTGGTTTGTGTTTGCTTCTCCTGTGTCTTGAGTACATCCAACTCAGGAGTTTGCCACTGTTCATCAGTGGGTATGCAGTCTTGTGGTGGTGAACAAAACATCAATGTTGCCGGGGCGCACCCCGTCATGCTCTGAGGTGTCTGCCGGTATGCCCTCAGTAAACACATGCAGGCATAGCTCAGCGCTCTCCTGTTGAGGGGTGATTCGAGGGTTTGATATGGCTAACGAGCTAAGATAGTCCTGAAACTCCTGGCCGTGAAATGGAGGCCCATTGTCCGTTCTTATCTCTTCAGGCAGACCCAGGAGAGCGAAAACGTTCTCCAAGACAGGATGGACGTGCTCAAATGCTGTGTATGTCACTAGTTCCACCGCCGTCAGCCGTCCATCAGGAAAACTGCCAAAATCCAGGCTTACCCTGGACCATGGTCGTGTGCTGGGCGGTTCAGTCATCACTGGAGCAGGGACAGGATTCCAAGCGGTGATCGCACAGGGATGACATTTTAGTATCAGGTTGTCCACCATGGCGTCCATCCCGGGGAACCATACCTTCTCACGCAGACGAGCCTTAGACTTCGCTGTCCCCTGATACCCCTGGTGTGCCAATTCTCCAATTCTACTACTCTGCGGTGTAGACTGCGGGGTATCACTAAACACTGACCCCAGAGAAGAAGACCTTCCGGACTCACTGAGAGTTCCAGCCTTACCTTCCAGATCCACTGCATCACCCTGCGTTCCTCTGGGTTAAAACCGTGCGTCCTGTCAAGAAAACGTTTCCATGACCGATTGACTAACGCTTCCTTGGCTCGGCCACTGACTGCATCTTGGCTTGAGTCATCAGCGATCTTTGCCACCGTCAGACCCTTGGGACTTGCTAGGTTCACTACCATGTTTACGAAGCTCTCTGTCCGTCCATCCTCCTCCTCTTCTTCTCCCTGCAGGTGTGGTTGCAACGGATGGCGTGAAAAGTAGTCCGCAGGATTGTTGACCCCTGGCCGGTATACAACATCAAAGCGGTAGGGCTGAAGCAGCACCACCCATCTTTCAATCCTAGGCGGGGCAAGTTGAGCTGAGCCTGCAAAGAGAGATACTAGTGGTTTGTGGTTGGTAACCATCGTAAATCCGTGCCCACACAGATACAGGTGGAAATGCTGGCAGGCCCATCGTGTGGCAAGCGCCTCCTGCTCAATTTGCACATACCGGGCGTCCACTGCTGCTGGCTCTGTTCCTGCAACAACATAGCTCCTAGCTCAGTGGGACTAGCATCCACAACTATTTCCGTTTTCTTGTGCAGATGGAAATATGCCATGATCGCAGAGTCTAACAGCCCACTCTTGACTGCCCGGAACACCTTGTCCGCTTCTATGCCCCACTCCCAGGGGGTGTTGGCCGTTGTGAGCTGTAGAAGAGGTTCCACAAGCGTGGCCAAATTGGGAATGATCTCCCGACCTATATTGCCATACTGAGGAAGCTTTTAACTTCAATGGCGTTGCGAGGTACAGCTGCTCTCGGATGGCCTCTACTTTCTTGGGGTCAACCTTCAGACCTTCCCTTGAGAAAATGTAACCAAAAAAGTCAATAGAGATGTGGTAGAAGGCTGTATTCGACCACATACTAAATGGTTCAACAAGAGGTGTAGGGAGGCCAAAAATACTTTGGCCATCGCGCTAAAGACCAAAGACAGATCAGGCATCATCACTGCTAGACGTCATTATGCTTCCATTTGCAACAAAAGTAAATTCGAGTACGAAGAGGGGCTATGGAGCAATTTACTCGAGGCAGCTACCGTCCACGATTCAAAACGGTTCTGGCTCCTAGTTTCCTGTGGTGATCAGAACCGCGCATCTCACCTGGAGTCTTATATTTCTCCTGACATCTGGCTCTCCTACTTTAAGGAATTGTATGGACCATTGTCGGCAAGTCATACTTCTGACATAATTTCGGAGGAGCCAACAACTTTTGACGAGCCTTTGGCTTTCTTGCCCCCTTTTACACTGAACGAAACTGTGTCGGCCATTGCAGCCCAGAAAGCAGCAAAAGCCCCTGGGATGGACGGGATCCCCTCTGATATGTTTAAAGTGGACCAGAACACCTGGGGCCCATATATTAACAGACTTTCTAATGCCATCTTGACTAGCAGAATGTATCCTGACTCATGGAAAGAGGCGATTATAGTGCCCATCCATAAGAAAGGAGAGAGGAACAACCCGGGTAATTATAGACCCATCAGCCTCCTCGACAACCTTCAAAAAATTTTCTGTTACCAGTTGTTGAGCAGGCTGAACAAGTGGCTAGTTGAAAATCAAATCTTAAATCATCTACAAGCGGGCTTCAGAGAAAAAACTAGCACATTAGATCAGATATTTCGTTTTACTTCTATTAAATGGAAAGTTGTCGATGTTGACTTAGGCCATCTATATGTAGCATTTGTAGATCTAAAATCGGCCTTTGATCTAGTACCCCGCCACAAACTGTGGGAAGTTCTGTCTAAAATAGGAGTCCCGTGTTCTATTTTAAATATTATCAGGGATCTTTACACTGGCAACTATGGCAGAATTAGATGGGGCCCACAAGGTGAATTAACAGAAAAATTCCTTACTGCCCGAGGTGTAAGACAAGGTTGTGTTCTTGCCCCTACCTTATTCCTTCTCTTCATAAACGCATGCATCCCTTATCTTATGGAGTGCTCTAACGACTCGCCTAAAATAGGAGGGCAGAAGATCCCCTGCCTTCTTTTTGCCGATGACACCCTGCTGGTTTCTCAAACAGCCACAGGCCTATCAACCCTGCTTTCAAGATTCATTGACTATTGCAATGATTATGGGCTCGAAATCAACCGATTAAAAACCAAGTGCATGGTGTTTGGCGATAGGAAAGGCAGAATGAGACGACCTATCTATTTAGAGGGTGCCGCGCTGGAAAGAGTCAGCGATTTTGATTATTTAGGCCTGAAACTAGAAGACTCGCACAAGTGGCAGCGCCACATCCAGAAGGCAACTTTACGATTGCAACAGCGAGCGAGTGGCATTGCAAGATTTGCAGCTAGATCTCCTAGCTTTGCCATGACGCCCGCAGTAGAAATTTACAAACTACAAGCAAGAGGGGGAGCAATCTATGGAGCTGAACTGTGGGGCCACTGTTGCCTGGATGATTTGATAAAAGTGGAGAACTCTTTCTTAAGGTCATTGCTAAGAGTTCCTTCCAGTACCCCAATGCTACCAATACGCATGGACCTAAATCTCCCTTCTATCAGCCAGATTGTTGCACTCAAGCCCCTGTTGTACTGGATTCGCCTATGGTCATCAGATTCTCTTGTCCATTATAGATGTGCGCTAGCTAACTTGATGGCCAACAACACTAGCTCCAAAATCAAGTGGTGTGCATATGTAGAAAGGACCCTCTCGCTTCTTGGTTTGGGGTCCTATTGGAAGGAACCATTATCTATTCCTAAGAATGCAACCCAGACTCTAAAGGATGCTTTCTGGCTCCATGTTCAACTTTCCCAACTGTCCGCTGTCTCGTCATCATCCATGACGGGAAACTTTTTATATTTTAAATGTCATTATGAATTTGCACAATATATGGATATAGTATCTTCCCCGTTTGCTCGTTCATTATACATTAGATTCAGGGTGGGCTCTCTTCCTTTGCGTTCCCTCACTTATAAATGGCCTAATTTTAGTTGTTCTTCTAAGATGTGTCCGATGGGCTGTGCTAGAGAAGAATCAGTAACTCATATTCTCTTCCAATGCCCCGCATACTCCAAACAAAGAGCCCGTTGGATCATTCCTCTGTGCAGAAGTAAGGGTTTTAAAAACTGCTTGCTAGCTTTGAGAATTTTTAAATCTGATTCATCGGTTTTAGTGGTTTGTTGTTTGTCAAAATATTTAGACTCAATCTGGCGTATCAGATTGAACACGCTTAAAAAAGCAGAGGGAAATTTAACAATGAATGTGGTAAACAACAATTGATGGATTTATCATTGCATGCACATATCACTTTTATTGCTTCAGATGCATCCCCTACCTGCTGTTTTTATCTTTCTTAGATATTTTTTAAATCGAAATGTCCTTTTTATCTGATATGGTTTGCCACGCTTGTATTTTATTCTTTTACCTATAATGCGTTTTTACATAACTATAAGGTGCGATTTTCCATGAGGGAACTGCTTATGTGTAAATATTTCTCTTTTCTTTTTTTTCTCCTTTTCAATCTTTTATGACTTAAATTGTTTATTATGTAGCTTGCCGTTTCTTTTTTGTGTGATGCGCTTTTATGGTATTTATATTTACCGAAATAAAGCTAATGAATGAATGAATGAAATGATGTGGTAGAAGGCACACCTCTTCCGGTGCAAAGTTAAACCCACTTCCGACAGCCTCTGGAGAGTGGCTCTCAAATGTTTGTGATGTTCCGCTAACGTGTTGGAGAAAATTAAGATGTCGTTACTTAGGTTAATGACTCCGGCCAAACTGGACAGTGTCTTCCGTATGGCGTTTTGGAAAATCTCAGCAGCTGATTAGACCCCAAAGCTAAGGCACCTGTAACGTCTCGGCCCTACATGGGTCGAGAAGATGGTGATATTCCGTCTTTCGGGTTTTAACTCCAGCTGATGGTACCCCGAGTTTAAGTCCAACTTCGAGAACCACTGGGCCCCCTTGAGATCCGCAATGATATCATCCATGGTGGGTGTGATGTAGTGGTCCCGCTTTATGGCACTGTTGGGGATGCGCATGTCCACACACAGGCGAATGGCGCCAGGCTGCTTAGGCTTTGGGGGCGACTACAAGAGGTGACACACAGGGTGTTGGGCCGGTCACCTTCTCTATTACCCCATGCTCCTCAAGGGTCTGTAGTTCACGCTCCACCTGGGGTAGTAAGTGGAAAGGCACCCACCAGTGCCTTAGGGCGGTGGATTCGTACTGCCGGATCAACTCGCAGGGGCAATGTATCCACGCCACCATAGGTATGTTTCTTGGTCCGGCACGGTGCAAGCTCTGGTGTGGGAGATAATTTATTGTATTGTTCAACGTCCATAACGTTTACCGACGCCATAGTGTCTATTAGCGCAGTCACCGGGGTGCCATTTATCGTTATTGTGCACATGGGCGGTGGCCTCTGACTCTGATCCAGCCTGTCAGCAAACGAGACGACAAATATCTCCTCGGTCTCATCATCCTCGTAGGGGGTTACTGCCTGAGTATGCGTCCATTGGCGCCATCCCAACACCATTGTCTGGCATGACTTGCTATATTACCGCCCTCCTGGCAGACGTGGTCCCGGATCTGGGCCGCCCCACCTCAGCAAACCTTGGCAAAATGGTTGGACTTCCCACATTTGGAGCAGTTATTGCTCTTGGCGGGGCATACACCTGGTGCACTGTGCTCTAAGCCGCATCTACTGCATCCTTTTTCCTCCAGTCTTGGTGGCCGAGTCACCAGCGGCTGATTGTAGCGTCCTTGGACGGCGTTGTCCCGTTCTTCCTTTACCAGGCCCAATTTTGCGTGGCCTGGTGCTATAGCAGATCGCGCTAGAGCAGCCTCCATGTCCTCTGCGCGACTATTGGACAGTCCATGTGACCTTGCAAGGATAAGTATGTCATCCAGCGGTATGCCTGGCTGCTTCAGGATCAGTTTGCGCAGTACCTTGGAACGGCAACCCTGTATTATCTGTGCTCTGATCTCCTCATGTTGGTTGATGTCAGTGCAGGTGCTCACCAGTTTGTCCAGACATGTGTAGAACATGTCCACCGACTCTGTGTCGGTTTGCTGGGCTTGCCGCAGCTCGAACCCTTTCATAGTCCTGGTTAAGCTGCAGGTTAAAGTACCTATTGAGGGTGTCCAAGGCCAGGTCGAAGTCATCATTATTGCCAGTGTTTGGCAACGTTTCAAACAACTCGTAGAGCTAGTCGTCCCCGAAATGCAGCATTGGGGATCGCTGAACCGCACCATCCATCTCTCTCTTGTAGCCCTGAAATAGAGTCTCAATCTGCCGAGCCAGTGGCGTCACCGGGGTGCAGCCGTGGCCGGATCCGCCAGATGGCTGAACGAGGGCTGTGCAGTGACTGACGCATGTGTTCCCAGATTACGTGCTGGGGGTGGGTGGTCAGTATCCGGCGGTGAACTCATTGTTGCGCCCAGCGACTGGCTAATAGCTCTTCTACTCCCATTCACAGAAGGATCTTTTCATTGGCGAGATCTTGTTTCAGTGAGTGGGTGTAGCAATATGAATGTCAGTGTTGAGGAAAAAGGTGACAAAACCACCATCAGCTACAGTGCCTCTGTGCCAGACCCTTAGCTCCTGAAATGTGACCCTTCGCACGTGTTATTCTCCACTATGTTGGGTCACTATTTATTTCTATTGTCCCATGTGCAGGCCACAAACAAACTTACTCCTCAATCAGATGACAGGCTGAAAACATGGCACTGCTGCTGCCTACTCCATTCAGGCTTGGGCCTTTAATATTTTGTGCCAGCAAGGCTATCCTGAAACACCGGCTAGAAGAGACTGGTATCTGAGGCAGTGCCTTGGACTTGCTCTGCTCATTTCTGGACAAAAGGGTACAATCAGTCTCTACGGATGACTTTACTTCCAAGTCCTTCTCACTTCCCTGTGGTGTTCCGTGGGGCTCTTCATTGAGCCCTACATTGTTTAATATTTACGTGACACCTCTGCTTACCTTGTTAAGATATTTTGGTTTTAAAACAGTTTCTTATGAATAAGATACCCAAATTGTGTACCCATATTTAACCATGTAGAAGAGGTGGCTCCTTGGTTTAAGAGATGCATGTCTGCTATAGTCGCCTGAATGAGTCATACTGTCTGAAGCTTAACTTGGAAAATGCTCCTATTTAGTCGGAATATGTCTTTTTGGAACTCCACCTGATGGCAACAGTCTGTTGACTCCCCCCCCCTATTCCTGTGCCTACTAAGGTGAAGAATCTGGGTATCTTTTTTAACTCTAATCTTTCCTTTTCCAAATAGTTGAATCACCTGACGTCATCTTGCTTTTTTTATCCTAAAACAATAAAAAAAAGTCCTTCCCTTCATGTCCAGGGAGATGCATAAACAGTGGTCACATCTCTGGTGCAGTCTAAGTTGGACTACTGTAATGCTTTATATGCTGGGGCTTAGGTAGATGTCCTAAACACACTTCAAAGACATCAAAATGCGACTGTGTACATTTTAAATAAGCTTAGAAAATTTGACACAGTCTTCAAAGCGAGAGCAGAACTTTACTGGCTCCCTGTAACTAAAAGAGTAGCTTTCAAAACTCTATGCATAGCACATAAACCCCTCTTCCTCTCACGTCCTGTCCCACTAAAAAATAGAATTTCACGCCATACCCCTCTTATAAATCTATGCTCTGCTTCATCTAAGAAAACTCACCTTTCCTAAAATTTGGAAAGCCTGGTGAGGCGGCAGGTTTCTCCTACACAACAAACCATCTCTGGAACCAAAGGCCATGTCATCTTAGAAATCAGCCCAATCTCCTGATTTTCAGGAAACGGTTGAAAACATGGCTTTTCTCTCTGTCGCTGTAAGACGTTTCTGGATTGTGCATTCTTCCTAACTGTTGGCAGTGTCGAAACACCTCAGGGCATGTGTGCGCTTTATAAATACAGAAATCAAAATCAAATAAAATACTGCAGTCCTCTAATAAACAAAAAGACACCGTAAAAATAGTCACATCACTTTCTAATCCAGATAGGCTGTCTCTTCCGACAACCCCAGCACAAGAATTCTGTCATCTTTTGAATACTTATTTAATTGATGAGACAAACAACTATTAAAGACAGTATCGCATTTAGAGACAAGGGGTTGCCAGTCATTTCTTCAGATAGGAGTTTGTTGACTTTCTACATCTTTGAAATGCTTTACAAGGAACATCCTCGCTCTTGATTTCTAAGGTGAAATCAGGTTCAGCAAATGAACCGTGCCCCCTCCCCCCAAGTTCCTACAACTCTTCCTTCCTGACATTTTAGAAACTATTCAATTTGCTTCAGAAAAAGCAAGAACATCCTTTGCTCTTGAAGAATTATCATACCATGTCTATGTTGCCCTCTCTTGCTGAACTTCTGGAAGCCCATGTGGCTCGGATTTTCTGCTTGCATCTGGAAACCTCTATTTTTTTGAATCCCCTCTAGGCTGACTTTTGCCTTCACATTTCACGCAATCTGCCATTCTATCTGTGCTTGATGATATGGGCAGTGATCAAAGTTTGACCTCTACCCTGGAGTTGTTAGATTTATTGGCAGCCTGTAACACGGTCGACCTTAAATTATTGGTGGACCATGTTGAGGCTGCTGGTACAAGTGGCTTTGCCCCTGCTTTACAGGTGGAGTGTTCGGTACCTCAGGGTTTCTCCCTATCCCCCATTTATTTCACATCTATATCAGACCACTAATCCAAGAATTAACCTAAATTAATTGTAAGATGTATAATTATGCAGATGACGCCCAATTATTACTCAAACATGATGGTTCAGCCGCTTCCCAGGAAAACATTCAAGTTGTTGTGCACTTTATTTGGGACTGGATGGGTAGGAGTTATTTGAAACTTAACCCAGAAAAAACGGAAATTGTAATCATGAACAATAAAACGAACCTTTATACTATAGCCCTGGAGCTCCATTTCACTTTTCAGAAATCATTGGTCACTCCAACATATTGTAAGAAATGCATGGGGGAGGCCGGAGTTTTTCAGTACAAGACCTACGCTTATACACTGAATTCTCTATCCTTAAGAAAGATTAAAACTTGGGCCAAGATTTAAGATGGCCTTGCTCCATTCTAATGCTTCATTAGTGTAATTTTTTTACGCTAATGTGGCAGTGCCATATTTACAAAGTGGCCCAATACATGCATTGCACCACTTTGTAACCCTCTGTGCCACATTATGCCTGTGTCAGGTATAATGTATGCAAAGGGGGCATCCCCCCGTTAGGGGGGACAAAACAATGGCGCAAGGAAATCAAAGAGAATTCCTTGTGCCATTTTTTTCTGCACTTTTAACGCCTGCTCAGAGCAGCCAATACCGCATATACCACTGCCAGCAACTAAGCGTGGGACACCGCAAACAGTGAAAATTGGCACACCTGGGGTGCTCCTGTGATCGTGGAGTTCTGGGACGCGGACCCCGCGTCTGAGGCCCTGAGACGGCCCATGCGGCCTGGGGCAAGGCCAGGACAGCACAGGGCATTCTGGAAGAGCAACAAGGCCCAAACTAGTAAGACGCTGCGTGCTCCTTGCTACGTGGCCGCAGGGGGGTTCCATAAAATAGAACCGGCTGTGATCGGCCCGAGGCGGGTGCGAGGTGAGAACGGCGACGGCACATCGGCACGGGAAGGGGCGCTATCCAAAGGGGCATTTAAAATGCTGGAGGCGGCCCGCATGGCTTGGGGCAGGACCGGGCCGGTGCGGAGGCCCCCAGACCACAAAAAGAGGGATCGACCATACGATGCAGTGCACTCCTTGCTGTGAGACCGTGTAGTGCTTTTATAAACTAGAACCTGCTGTGCCTGGCCCGATGCGAGCCAGCGAGCGGGAGGTGAGATCAGTGCCGGAACATCGGCACAAGAAGAATCGCACAACGGAGGAGCAGCAGGGGCGGAGGGGGTGGCACACGGAAGGCCAGAGAGGATGCTGGCACGACACTGAGCATGGGACCCTGGGGCCTTCCCCCTGAGTTGAGATGTGGTGGCCACCCGCTCAGGAAGCACCCGGGTCACAGATATCACGGGGCAGAGAAAAACGGAGCAACCATCAACGCAGGGATATAAAGGGCTGGGAAGATTGTCACACCATACGCCAGCGTGACAGGGGATCTCCCTACAACATCACTGACGTGGAGATATCCCACAAACCGGCCAAGACGTGGACCATGGGCAAAAACAACAAAAAGAAACTAATTGACCAATGCAAAACACAGAAAACCACAGGGGAGCAAGTGGTGGCAACACCACCTGCTGACAGAGAGGACATGACACAGGAGGAAAAACCGGAGCTGAACCAGATACTGGCCGCAATGCAACAAAGCCTGGCTCACATTGATAGTAAGGCTGACTATCATTCCGAATGGATAGGATGACAGAAAGGCTGGACAAACATGTGGAACTATTAGACCCGTCGGAGAGACGCATTTCAGATTTAGAGAATAGCCAGTCAACCATGATCTCCAATCAGACAAATGCGTGTAAAAAGATGGTGGCTTTAGAGACGAAAGTAGGCGATCTAGAAGCCAGATCACGCAGAAATAACCTCTGCTTAGTGGGCAAAGCGGAATGCACAGATATGGACAACATGGAAGGATACATAGAACGTCTACTCACTCAGCTGTTGAGACACGACACGTTTTCCAGTATATTTGTGGTCGAGGGAGCACACCATTCGCTGGCAACCCGGCTGCCCCCGGGGGCCACACCAAGACCCATTATATCCAAATTGCTGAACTACAGTGACTGAAACGCTGTATTGCGGCGAGCAAGAGAACTCAAAACACTTCAACATGAAGGAATGACAATCTCGCTTTATCCAGACTTTACACAACAAGTGCAAGAAGCTAGAGGATAATTTCTCCCAGGGAAACAACAGCTGCAAGAGCTACAGCTGGAATACTGCATGCTATGCCCGGCCAAACTACGCATGATGGTGGATGGCAAGCCATTCCTCTTTACAGACTGTAGGAGGCTGGCCTGGTTTGTAGTGGGTAACTTGGGTACTTACACCTTATACCAGGTCCAGTTATCCCTTATTAGTGAAGTAGCAGTGTTCTATCAGCACAGGCTGATAGAGGTAGCTATAGCAGAGCAGCTTAGGCTGAACTAGGAGACATGCAAAGCTCATGCAATACCACTTATAGTTACATAGTACTTATACACAAGTAAAGACAATACTCATTGTTACCAAAAAAAAAAGGTAGTTTATTTGGGTGACACAGTACCAAAAATATCTTAAAGGCAATACTCCTTCTGGAGGTAAGTATTATATACACTAGACACCAAAATAAGGTAAGTAATTAGACATAGGATAGTGCAAACAATAGTAAATGTTATAGAATGCAATGGGAGAAAATAGGTCTAGGGGCAACACAAACCATATAGTAAGAGAGTGGAATGCAAATCAGGAAATACCCCCTAAACAAGTGTAGTGTGTGCAGAATCGCTGGGAGAATAAGAATACAGTAAAGGTAAGTAAATTACCCTGACAATCATATAACAATGACAAATAACAGTATGTTTTGGAAAGTCTAACTTGCATGTTAAGCTCTGGTAGTTGAAAGGAGAAGCTAGATCAAAATGTACTATTAAGGTTAATACGGAACAGGACATGCAGACACAAGATACTAGGCTAAATAGATAAGACTGTCATGATCTATCCTTCGCTTACTGCCTTTGTCAGCTGGAACTAAAGGGCCACCTTGATTCTTGCAGGCCCTGCTCTGGCCCAGGTAAGGGTGACCCTTTCCGGTAGCAAGGTGCTGCTGACAATGGTACGTCAAGAAAGGCTGTGCTCCTCCAGAAGGAATCCTAGAGGAAAAGCCCCTAAGGGAAAAAAAAATTGATGACAGAAACTCCCTGGAACAGAAGAAAAAGATGTGAAAAATATCAGACTTCCCAAAGTCAAGAAAAAGTAACTGGAAGAGAGCTGGGACAAACAAGAACAAAAACTGGAATCGAAAAAAAAACAGCCGGAGCGTGATCACCACCACAGGAAGTGTTGCAGTGTAAGGAGAACAAGAATCTAACCCCTTAAATACCCCTGAGCAGGAAGTAACATGCAGGAAAAAGCAAAAACACCATTTTAGATTGGGAAAAGACTATGACAAGGTAGAAGAAGACGCCATATTAGAAAGGGAAGAAGATGCATGCAGGGAAAAAGACAAGAAAAAAGGCATGCTGGGAGAAAGATAATATGGCCAATCAAGGAAAAAAGAAGCAAAGAACAAGAAAGAAAAAGGAAGAAGAAGGAAGAAGAAAAGAGCCCTTGAACAGGGCACCAGGTAAGTGAGGGGTCGGGGCGTAGAAACCTAATGACAAGACCCACATCACCCGGCAAATGCTGCGAGGCCCGACGCCCAACCCTGGGCCTTGGACCTCAGCGTGGACAATGAAACAAGCCGCGGCCAGAAAAAGGGGGTCCTCAGCCCGGGCCGCGGGAGCCCACGGCATGACAGTAGGTCCCCAACCCTGGAGACCTGGTTTTGTCCAGATAGAGATGGAAAAAAACAACAGACCAGAAGAGGAGCGTGAACAGAAGAGGCATCTTCCCAAGAACATTCACTAAGAGGATAACCCTGCCAGTGAATGAGAAATCGGAGACGGTTTCGGAATACACGAGAGTCACATATTTCCTGAATCTCATATTCGGGCACATCAACCACCAACAGAGAAGGGGGATTGGTGAATCTATGAAAGGATCAGGCATATAGGGCCTCAGCTGAGACACATGAAACACAGGATGTATCTTTCAAGTTCGAGGTAAACAAAGACAAAATTATACTGGACTAACTTTCTGAAGAATCAGGAATGGTCCATAATAACCAGGTTTGAACTTGTTTTGTGAAAGACGGAGGGGCTGAAATTTAGAAGAAAGCCAGACCTTGTCTCTGACTTGATAAGATGGGGCATCACATCGTCTCTTATCAACCATCTTTTTCATTTGTTGTTTGGTAGTTAGAAGATTGCAATGTATAATACGTTGGATACTACGTAGTCGTCGAGTAAATGATGTGATTGCAGGAAGTGTAGATGATTCCTTGATGATAGCAGCAAAGGATTTGGGATGAAAACCACAAGAGCAAAAAAAAGGAGAGACTTCTGAGGCACTATGGCCCTCATTATGACATTGGCGGTAAGTCCCGCTTACTGCGATGCTGACTGCCGCCAACATACCGGGGCGGCGGCGGATTACTGCTACCCATATTATGACCCACACATAGCAATCCGTCACTATATAGACACGCACACAAGTCCACCAGCCCAAAGGTCAGTGATAAACTGACAGTACCAAAACCCATGCTGTTACGCCAACAGAACTACACCCACAGCATTATGACCCACGAATCAATGCAGCGGACAATCAACCGCGGTAAACCATTGGCGGTACATACCATTGTGCTCAAAACACACACAACCTAACAAAACCACATTGGACAATTCAAAATACACACACACATACACACACCACACCCACACACACTCCCACACCACTATAAGACACACACCCACACTACCCACAACCCTTTACGAATACAAACAATTGACAACTGAGAGAGAGAGAGAGACACCAATAGCATCCACAGAATCAGAGCCACATAACACCATCACCCATACACCATCCATGCACCTTACAGCACACACCCCAACACATCACCCCACACACCCTCACACACACCACACACACACTACACCCATTGGCACAACAAAGACACCCAGGTTCTCAGAGGAGGAGCTAAGGGTCTTGGTGGAGGAAATAATCAGGGTAGAGCCATAGCTATTCGGATCACAGTTGCAGCAGGTGCAGTAGACATCCATTGCTAGGATGATGGAGCTATGGCAGAGCATTGTGGACAGGGTCAACGCCATGGGACAGCACCCCAGAACAAGGGATCACATCAGGAAGAGGTGGAACGACCTACGGGGGAAGGTGCGTTCCGTAGTTGCAAGACACCAGATAGCTGTACAGAGGACTGGTGGTGGACCCCTGCCTCCTCCCCTACAACTAACAACATGGAAAGAGCAAGTCTTGGCAATCATGCATTCTGAGGGCCAGGCAGGAGTAGCAGCAGGACTGGACTCTGGTAGGTCAATTCTCTATAACTAGCAACCCCCTACCTGCATACCATCACATACCCCACCCCAACCCTCACTCCCATCACTCCACCACCTCCCACATACCCCACCATCACAACCCACCCATCCCAAAACCAAGCCCTGCATGCACCACCGCTGCATGGACATCACTCACAGCCCTGCATGGACTCCCATCACTAAAGCATGCACATGTGATGACAGTCACCTAGACCACAAAATCATTACTCACACAAGCCAAAGCTGACAGGGCAATCACAACCATACAGGGTAACACACCCATGCACAAGATGTCACACGCAGAAACAATAACACTGCATTTAAGCATTTACATCCCCACAGGTCCCCCCCCCCAACATCACCGGAGAGGAGGTACCAGCAACATCCTGTCCCCCCCGACAGTGATGACAGCAACTCTGGACGCCTGGATCTCAATGACCAACCTGGCCCATCAGGGATCTCCGGACAGTTGGTTACCCAGGCACAGTCTCATACCACCACAGAGCCTCCCCCCCTCAGGAAACACCAGCACAGTACCCACCCAGCGGGCCCATACCACTTTCCCCAGGACACGTCAATAAGCAGTGTGTCCACCACTACAGGGACCTCAGGCAACCCCACAAACACAGGACGATCAGGGACCTGGGGTCAGTGGGAACACAGTTCAGGGGACAGAGGAACAGGACAACAGGGAAGATGGGAGGACTGCTGTGTGACAGGGGAGGACAGACCCAGCGAACAGACTCTCCAGGAGGCACTCACCAACATTCTGGGAGCATACCACCATCCCCAGGAGACGATGGGCCAGATACTGTACAAGTTGCAGGAGACCCAGCGGCTGCAGGAGGGACAGTACTTGGGGATCAGGGAGGATCTGAGGGACAACCACACCACCCTGGTCACCATTGCAGGGGTGCTGGCAGACATGGCCAACACCATTAGGGAGGCAGTGGCACATCAACGGTCCCCTGACACCTCCGTTGGCGCTAGTGGACAGGAGGCCACACCAGAGGACCAACAGGCCACCAGCACCCATCCCCCTGCAGAAGGAGAATCACCCCAAAAACGGTCCCTGCAATCCAGACAGAAGACAGAGAACATCGCCAAGACCCCCGCCAGGAAATAAGATTCTCCTGAATGTCACCCTTGTGTCCCAGTCTGTCACCCTGTCCACTTTGAGCTGCCATTGCTCCACTTCCTATGCTCCCTCAGACATTGCACCTGTGATACAAATAGATTGGACTCTACCCTGGACTTTCCTCCATCATCAACCCAGCCCATTGAAATACACCCTCCACTTATTAGCAATTAACACCCTTGGACAAAATACAAAAATGGAGTCTGTCAATTGATTGAACTATGTATTCATTTAACAAGCTGTAAACATTGCAATTCAACTGTACAGTAATGTATACATATGTATGACCTGTTGTTGGCTGCAGTCAACACACCAGGAGCCAGAGTGGGGCACAGATATCTGAAAATAGAGATGCCAAAGAGTACAGTAAGTGGCTATAGAAGTGGGAAAATCAGCCTGCCATGTACAATGTCCAACACAAAACTGTCAATGGAAGGAGGAGTTACAGTGTCTTACCTGTGTGTCACTGGAAGTACTGTCATATGATTGCCGTTCTGTTGTCCTCATCCTCATCCTCTGCCTCCTCTTCGTCACTGTCCACAGGGTCCACTGCTCCAGCATCATCCTCCTGCAGAAAAGGCACCTGGCGTCTCAAGGCAAGGTTATGTAACATGCAGCATGCCACGATGATATTGCAGACCTTCTTGGGTGAGTAGCACAGAGAACCACCTGTTTGATGGAGGCAACGAAACCTGGCCTTCAGGAGGCCGAATGTCCTCTCTATTATTATTCTTGTTCACCCATGTGCCTCATTGTAATGTTCCTCTGCCCTTATCCTGGGATTCCTCACAGGGTACAGTAGCCATGAGAGGTTGGGGTAACCAGAGTCACATGCAAATATCAAGGGATACCTGTTAGACAAACACTAACCCTCCGGGCCAACTCCATACTCATACACCAACATATACTGGGTGGGAACCATGGGCTCACCTATTAACCACACCCGGTGCCTCTGGAGTTGGCTCATTACATATGGGATGCTGCTATTCCTCAAGATAAAGGGATCATGCACTGACCCAGGATACTTTGCATTGACATGGGAGATGTACTGGTCTGCCAGGCACACTATCTGCACATTCATTGAGTGAAAGCTGTTTTTATTTCCAAACACCGGGGTGGGTAGGAGGAGGGGGACAAATGCAATATGTGTACCATCAATAGCCTCAATAATGTTGGGGATAGGTCCCATTGCGTAGTATTCAGCTTTCACACTGAAACAGTATGTTGTTGGGTAGGCCCAAATGGTGCCTATGTGTACTGTGACGCAGTTAGGTACCATGGCCTGCCCCCCCCTGAAATAGCATCCACCTGTCCTGTGTGGATGGACATGTGGAAATGAGGTAATGCCACAGATGTTATGCGCCGTTACGGGAAGTGGTCGAGTACCTTCATGCAACTCCTTATTGGTTGTCATTGGGCCCTATGTGTTACAGTGGCCAATGGTGATGTGCACCAGCGGTGATGGTATGCACCGCCGCAAACGTGATCGCCATTTTCTATGTGTTCTCTCACTTGCTACCTGACATTCAAAAGGAGATGACCTACACTGCCAGTGCTGCTGTGACCAGTGTTTGGAACCGACCATGGCTCGTGTGACTGGGGAAAGGGCTCCTGCCTTCACCGCTGCTGAGTTAGAGAGACTGGTGGATGGGGTCCTACCCCAGTACCGAATGCTGTAGGGGCCTCCAGACCAACAGGTGAGTACACTGTGAGCACGATGCAAGGGGCATGGATGCATGGAATGCTTTGTGTGAGGGCCTCATTGGGAGGGTTGGTGGAAGGGTTCTGGGTAGCGTGCTGCATGTATGGTGGGCAATGTCTGTGTGTAAGGGGATGTGAGGGCTGTGGTGGGCCATGAGTGTAACAGGCCGGACAGTATGACTGATAACTTTTTCTATGTTTATTCGTCTGCAGGTCAGCGTCCATCAGAAAAAGGGTATATAGCGTGCCATCGCCAAGGAAGTGTGGTCCCTGGAGGTCTGCGGCAGGCGGAGCACCCACTATCGCAAACGGTAGGAGGACCTGAGACGCTGGCCACAGAAGACGGCGCAGGCCCAGCTGGGGATGGCCTCCCAATGAGGAAGGGGAGCCCGTCGAACCCTGACCCCCCTGATGACCCGCATACTGGCAGTGGCCTATCTGGAGCTAGGTGGGCGCTTGAGGGCATCATAGCAGCCACAAGGGGTTGAGTACAGTTTCCCAATATACTACTTGAGCGTGGTGGGGTGGTCTCCGGTGGGGGATGTGGGCCTGTAGGTGCCCCTAGGCCAGGCCGGACATTGCACGGTAGGTCCCATGTTGGGCAGGGGCAGATGAACACCACCTCCTACCAAGCTAGTAGGCATCCACTACTAGGCAGGGGTCTGTGGGTGTCAGGTATGCTGCTATTGGCGTTAGGTATTACTGTCCTTAGGCTGGTGACTAGCATTGTGACTGGTAGTGCATTGCATGATGCGTAGGCCTGTTCTCTGTGTGAGGGTTCTGTGTATGCCAACGGTGGTGTTGGTGCAGCCACTGACCAAGTGTATCCTTTGTCTCCCCCCCCCCTTTTTGGTTTGTCACCCTGTCCTTATGTGCACTAGCATTATCTGGCGGAGGAGCAGAGGCACCGGCGATGGAGGGAGCTGCATCACACATGGCCCAGGAGGCCAAATCCACCGTCGGTGAAGGCATCAGTGGGATGGAGGGCGAGGGGAGCACCATGGCGGAGACAAGAGGGGAGAGTTCGGACAGTGATATATCCTCCGA
Source organism: Pleurodeles waltl (assembly GCF_031143425.1). Lineage (NCBI taxonomy): Eukaryota > Metazoa > Chordata > Amphibia > Caudata > Salamandridae > Pleurodeles > Pleurodeles waltl. The sequence continues at coordinate 449,060,073 of NC_090446.1, forward strand.
TGGAACCTCCCTGATCATGGCGGACACCTCTGCGCCCACGCCAACTACAGGTACAACCGCCACCCCTGTACCAGCACCACCCTCCCAGCAGCCCCTCAGCAAGTTTCCTGTGCCCGCTCACATAGGACGTTGAGCATCTCATTCACCCCAGGCACCTCAGGCCCTACCCCAGTTAGCCCGGCTGCCCTGAGTGAGGAGGCTATTGCCCTCCTGCGATTCATCTCTGTTGGGCAGTCAACAATAGTAAATGCCATCCAGGGGCTGGCAGCCCATTTGCAACAAACAAATGCATTCCTGGAGGGCATTCACTCTGGCATGGCGGTCCAACAAAGATCAATCCAGGCTCTGGCCTCCTCCCTGATGGCAGCCATTGTCCCTGTCTCTAGCCTCCCCCCTCCAACTTCCTCTTCCCAGTCCCATTCCCCTCAACCCCAACCTATAACAAGCACACATTCAGACCAGCATGCACCCAGGGCAACACACAGGAGTGGCTCAGGCATACACAAGTACCACACATCATCCCACAGACACTCACACAAACACCATCCAGATGCAGACATCAACATCCACTGCCTCCACTGTGTCCCGCACCTCCTCCTCGTCCACCACCCTCCCAGTAGCGTCTCCACTCACACCTGCATGCACTACATCCTCATCCACTACCCCTTCACCATCACGCCTATCACTACACACCCCTTACTAGCAGTCACCACCCCCACATCTATGTACATGTCCCCTGTGTCCTCTCCCAATGTGTCTGTGCCCACTTCTCCCAAAGTACACAAACACAAGCACTCAGACACCCAACATCCATCCACCTCACAACAGCATCCATCCCATGCACCTGCACCCAAACACAGCAGACAGACACCTCAAACAACCACTCTTTCTTCCTCCACTCCCACACCTTCATTCTCTTCCTGCCCCAGTGTCCCTAAGAAGCTCTTCCTCTCGTGACCTCTTCCCTCCCCCTCCCCCATCCTTCACAGTGGGCCAGGGTGGTCAGAACTCAGGCGAGCACCTCAGCCACCCAGTCCACAACCACAGTAGTGTCGGCAGCAACTGCAGATGGCAGAGGCTCCAGGGAACCAGCCATCAGCACTGACAGTGTGCCTGCACCAGCTGCCAAACGTAAGGGCACGGAGACAATACCAACTGGTAAGGGGAAGGGCAAGGCGACACCACCAGCTGCCAAGGGGAAGGGCAAGGAGACACCACCAGCTGCCAAGGGGAAGGGGAAGGAGGCACCACCAGCTGCGAAAGGGAAGGGCAAGGAGACACCACCAGCTGCCAAGGGGAAGGGCAAAGAGACACCACCGGCTGTGAAAGGGAAGGGCAAGGGGCCTGCCCTGCAGGCAGTAAGGACAGGAGGCCTGGTGCTGGGACTGATTCGGAGCCCCCAGCACCAATCATGATGGTTCAGCCATCCGAGGCTGCAGGGAAGGGGCTAGAGCCTCCCCCCACCACTGGCATCCACGACACCAGCACCGCCGCCAGCATCACTGCCCGCACCACTGCCAGCAGCAGCAGCCCCAGTGGGCAGCCGTCCAAGGCTGCAGGGGAAGGGCTGGAGCCTCCAACCACCACTGCCAGCACCGCCATCAGCCCCGCCACTGCCACCACTGAGCAGCCGTCACCGCCAGCGGGCAGTGTGTAGTCCTGCCTCCATGGGTTGAAGTGCGTCCTGGCCCCTGCAAATTCTGTAGGTGTGACACCCTGGTGAGAGACTTTCCCCTTGTACTCCCCAAGTCCTGCATTAAAGGGCCCAAGGCCCCCTCCAGAACCTGTGGAAGAAGCCATCCACTCACCCCCTCCTCGCCAGGATAAGGCACACTGGGCACAAGGCCCCCTCCAGGGCCAGTGGAAGAAGCCATCCACTCACCCCCTCCTTGCCAGGATGAAGCACACTGGGCACAAGGCCCCCTTCCAGAAACAGTGGAAGAAGCCATCCAGTCACCCCCTCCTTGCCAGGATGAAGAACACTGGGCAAAATGCCCTCTCCAGAACCAGTGGAAGAAGCCATCCACTCACCCCCTCCTTTCCAGGATGAAGCACACTGGGCACAAGGCCCCCTCCAGAACCAGTTGAAGAAGCCATCTACTCGCCCCCTCCTTGCTAGGATGAAGCACACTGGGCACAAGGCCCCCTCCAGAACCAGTGGAGAACCCATCTGTAGGAGGCTGGCCTGGCTTATAGTGGGTACCTGATGGTACTTCCACCTTGTGCCAGCTCCAGCTATCCCTTATTAGTAGATTAGTAGTGTTCTAGCAGCTTAGGCTGATAGAGGTAGCTATAGCAGAGCAGCTTAGGCTGAACTAGGAGACATGCAAAGCTCCTACTATAACACATATCATATAGCACTATATCATAAGAATCACAAGTTACTAAAAATAAAGGTACTTTATTTTAGTGACAATGTGCCAACAATATCTCAGAGGATACTCCCTTAGGAGGTAAGTAAAATACATAAAATATACACACAAACTAAAATCAGGTAAGTAAACAGTTAGAAAAGTAGTGCAAACTCTGTAAAATACAATAGGATGCAATAGGCCTAGGAGCAACACAAACCATATACTAAGAAAGTGGAATGCAAACCACTTAGGGGCCCCAGGCCTAGTGTAGTGTGTAGAGGGTCACTGGGAGTGTAAGAAAACACTAAGGGTGTCCAAGATACCCCACCCCAAGACCCTGAAAAGTAGGAGTAAAGTTACCCTACTTCGCCAGAAACACACTAAAGTCGTGATAGGAGATTCTGCAAAGACCATAACTGACTGCAAAGCACTGAAGACAGATTCCTGGACCTGAGGACCAGTAAAGGAAGGGGACTAAGTCCATGAGTCACGAAAGTGTCCAGTGGGGGCAGTAGCCCAGATGAAGGTGCAAAATGGATGCCCTAGGGTGGAAGAAGCTGAAGATTCTGCAACAACGGAAGATGCCAGGAACTTCTCCTTTGCACAGAAGATGTCCGACAGCGTGCTGGAGAATGCAGAGTTGTTTCTATGCAGAAAGACCACAAACAAGACTTGCTAGCTGCAGAGGTCGCAGTTGAAGAAAAAGGGTGCTGGCCGGGCCCAGAAAGGAACAGGAGGTCTCCATTTGGACGAGAAGACAGAGGGGGCGCTCAGCAACAGAGAGCTCATGCAGAAGCAGGCAGCACCCGCAGAAGTACTTGAACATGGGTTCAAGAAAACTAAGCATGGCGGTCGTCTCAACACTACAAAAGAGGGTCCCACGAAGCCGGTGGTCAACTCAGCGAGATGAGCAATGCAGGACGGAGTGCTGGGGACCTGGACTGTGCTGTGCATGAAGGATTCCTTGCAAAAGTGCACAGAAGCCCTAGCAGCTGCAGTTCACACAGTACACAGGATTACTGTCTGGCATGGGGAGGCAAGGAGTTACCTCCACCAAATTTGGAAAGATGGACCACTGGACTGTCAGGGTCACTTGGATCCAGCTCCTGTGTTCCAGGGACCATGCTCGTCAAGATGACAGGGGACCAGGAGGACCCGTGAAGCAGAAGTTTGGTGCCTGCGTTAGCAGGGGGAAGATTCCGTTGACCCACAGCAGATTTCTTCTTGGCTTCCAGTACAGGGTGAAGGCAGCCAGGCCCCAGAGCATGAACCACCAGGAAACAGTCGAGAAGCCGGCAGGATTAGGTGCTACAATGTCGCTGGTAGTCTTCTTGCTAATTTGTTGCAGTTTTGCAGGCATCCTGGAGCAGTCACCGGTCGATCCTTGGCAGAAGTCGAACAGAGAGATGTAGAGGAACTCTGGCGAGCTCTTGCATTCGTCATCTGAAGAGAAGCCCACAGGAGAGACCCTAAATAGCCCTCAGAGGAGTATTGGCCACCTAGTCAGGTAAGCACCTATCAGGAGGGGTCTCTGACGTCACCTGCTGGCACTGGCCACTCAGAGGCCTCTATTGTGCCCTCACACCTCTGCATTCAAGATGGCCAAGGTCTGGGACACACTGGAGGAGCTCTGGGCACCACCCCTGGGGTGGTGATGGACAGGGGAGTGGTCAGTCCTCTTTACTTTGTCCAGTTTTGCACAAGAGCAGGGGCTGGAGGATCCCTAAACCGGTGTAGACTGGTTTATTCAAGGAGGGCATCATCTGTGCCGTTCAGGGCATTTCCAGAGGCAGGAGAGGCTACTCCTCTCAGGCCCTTAACACCTATTTCCAAAGGGAGGGGGTGTAACACCCTCTCTCAGAGGAAATCCTTTGTTCTGCCTTCCTGGGAATGGGCTGCCCTGACCCCAGGAGGGAAGAAGCCTGACTGTGGGTTAGCAGCAGCGGTAGCTGCAGTGAAAACCCCAGAGAGCTGGTTTGGCAGTACCCGGGGTCCATGCTGGAGCCCCAGGGATGCATGGTATTGGCGCCCGAATACCAGATTTGGCATGGGGGGACAATTCCATGTTCTTAGACATGTTACATGGCCATATTCGGAGTTCCCATTGTGAAGCTACATATAGGTATTGACCTATATGTAGTGCACACGTGTAATGGTGTCCCTGCATTCACATAGTCCCTGGAAATTGACCTGAATTATGTGGGGGCACCTTGGCTAGTGCCAGGATACCCTCACACTTAGTAACTTTGCACCTAACCATCACCAAGTGAGGGTTAGACATATAGGTGACTTATAAGTTACTTAAGTGCAGTGTAAAATGGCTGTGAAATAATGTGGATGTTATTTCACTCAGGCTGCAGTGGCAGTCCTATAAAAGAATTGTCTAAGCTCCCTATGGGTGGCAAAAGAAATGCTGCAGCCCATAGGGATCTCCTGTAACCCCAATACCCTGGGTACCTAGGTACCATATACTAGGGAATGTAAGGGTGTTCCAGTGTGCCAATTAGAATTGGTAAAAATGGTCACTATTCTGCAATGACAATTTTAAAGGCAGAGGGAGCATCAACACTGAGGTTCTGATTAGCAGAGCCTCAGTGACACAGTTAGGCACTACACAGGGAATACACATTCAGGCCACAACTATGAGCACTGGGGACCTGGCTAACAGAATCCCAGTGAGACAGGCAAAAACAAACTGACACACAAGTAAAAATGGGGGCAACATGCCAGGCAAGATGGTACATTCCTACACCCCCCCCCCCCCAAACGAGGGACAATAAGGCTAACCTTGCTCAGATGAGTCTTTATTGTTTAAGTGGAAATATCTGGAGACTCCATCTGCATTGGAGTGGGTACTCCCAGGTCTATGTTCCACTGTATAGTCCATTCCCTGTAGGGAGATGGACCACCTCAACAATTTAGGGTGTTCACCTTTCATTTGTTTAAGCCATAATAGAGTTTTGTGGTCTGTCTGAACAATAAAGTGAGTACCAAACAGGTATGGCCTCAACTGTTTCAGTGCCCAGACCACAGCAAAGACCTCCCTCTCTATGGCAGACCAAAGCTTTTCTCTAGGGGTCAACCTCCTGTTGATAAAAGCAACAGGTTGATAGTGGCCCTCAGTGTTAAGCTGTGATAGAACTGCCCCTACCCCTAATTTAGAAGCATCAGTCTGGACCATGAATTTCTTGGAGTAACAAGGGCTTTTTAGGACAGGTGCAGAACACATGGCCTGTTTTAGCTCATCAAAAGCCTTTTTACAGCTAGCTGTCCACAATACCTTTTTAGGCATCTTCTTACTAGTGAGGTCATTAAGAGAAGCTGCAATGGAACCATAGTTCTTAATGGACCTCCTATAGTACCCTGTGAGGCCTAAGAAGGCTCTCACCTGGGTTTGAGTTGTAGGGGAGCCCATTCCATAATGGTTTGGGTCTTCCCCTGCAGTGGTGCAATCTGGTCACCTCCTACCAGGTGGCCCAGATAAACCACTTTCCCCTACCTTATCTGGCACTTTGAAGCCTTGATTGTGAGGCCTGCGTTTTGCAGGGCTGCAAAACTTTCCATGGGTGGACCAGGTGCTCATCCCGGTTGGAGCTAAAGACAGCTGTATCATCTAGATATGCTGCACTAAAAGCTTCCAAACCTTGCAGGGCTGTGTTCACCAACCTCTGAAAAGTGGCAGGTGCATTCTCCAAACCAAAGGGCATAACAGTGAACTGATAGTGCACTCCAATGGTGGAAAATGCAGTTTTAGGGTTAGCATCTTCAGATAATTTAATCTGCCAATACCCTGCAGTCAAATCAAAAGTGCTTACTTACTTGGCAGAAGCCAGTGTATCTATTAGCTCATCTACCCTGGGTATAAGGTGAGCATCAGTTTTGGTTACTTGATTGAGACCTCTGTAGTCAACACAAAACCCCATTTCTCTTTTACGATCTTTACTGTGAAGTTTTGGGGCAAGCACCACTGGGCTAGCCCATGGGCTTGCAGAAGGCTCAATCACTCCAAGATCCAACATTTTCTGTACCTCTTGTTTAATACAGTCTCTGACATGTCAGGCTGTCTATAAATGTTACTTTTGACAGATAAACTGTCTCTAGTGCCAATTGTGTGCTCACACCAGGTAGTTGTACCTAGTATCAGTGAGAAGAGGTCAGAGAATTGGCCTAGGAGATGTATACAGTTGTCCTTCTGCTCAGAAGTAAGGCAATCTGCAAGCACCACTCCCTCCACTAAGCCGTCAGGTTCAGTGGTGGAGAAGAGGTCAGGGGGAGGTCACCCTCTTCTTCCTGCCCCTCATCAGTTGCCATGAGCAGGGTTAAGTCAGCCCTGTCATAGTAAGGTTTCAGGCGATTGATATGGAGCACCCTAAGGAGACTCCTGGCAGTGCCCAGGCTACCATGTAGGTGACCTCACCTTTCTTTTCAACAATGAGATGGTGTCCACTCCATTTGTCCTGGAGTGCTCTTGGGGCCACAAGCTCCAATACCCACACCTCTGTCCTGGTGGTACTGGGTCAGGACAGCCTTCTCGTCATGCCATTGCTTTTGGAGCTCTTGGCTGGCCTGACGGTTTTTACTGGCCTTTTTCACATTCTGGATCTTAGGCCAAGTACATAGTCCACAATGTCTTATTTTGGAGCTTTTAAAGGTTGTTCCCAACCCTCCTTTACAAGAGCAAGGGGACCTCTCACAGGGTGCCCAAAGAGGAGTTCAAAGGGGCTAAAGCCCACTCCTTTTTGGGGTACCTCCCTGTAAGCAAAAAGGAGGCATGGCAACAGGACATCCCATCTCCTTTTGAGTTTTTCAGGGAATCCCATAATCATACCTTTGAGAGTTTTATTAAACCTCTCAACCAGACCATTTGTCTGTGGATGATAAGGAGTAGTGAACTTATAAGTTACACCACACTCCTTCCACATAGCTTTGAGGTATGCAGACATGAAGTTACTACCTCTGTCTGACACCACTTCCTTAGGGAAACCCACTCTGGAAAAGATTCCCAGGAGGGCTTTTGCCACTGCAGGAGCTGTAGTGGTCCTTAAGGGAATTGCTTCAGTGTCTACTACCACAAGGATAAACCTATTGCCTGAAGCAGTTGGAGGGTCAAGGGGGCCAACTATATCAACCCCTACCCTTTCAAAGGGTACCCCAACCACAAGAAGGGGAATTAAGGGGGCCGTAGGTGTACCACCAGTCTTGCCACTGCCTTGGAAGGTCACACAGGAGCGACAATACTCCTTAGTGTCCTCTGACGTGAGGCCAGTGAAACAAAGGAACAAGCCTGTCCCAAGTTTTAGTCTGGCCCAAATACCCAGCCAAAGGAATGTCATGTGCCAAGGTCAGAAGAAACTCCCTATACTGTAAAGGGATAACCAATATCCTGGCAGCTCCAGGTTTAGGGTCCCTTGACTCAGTATAAAGGAGGTTGTCTTCCCAATAGCACTTATGCCTATCAGTGACATCCCCATTCTGCTGTTTGACAGCTTGCTGTCTTAAACCCTCTAGTGTGGGATAGGTCTGCTGTGCCACATTCAGCTCTTCCTTAGCAGCCCCCCCGCACCCAAAAGCTCAGCAGTGTCTGCTGCCAGCTCATCTGGTGTAGATTCTGCACAGGGAGAGGATTCCTCTCCCGCAAAAGGGGAATCTTCTTGAGAGGGAGGGATAGTGGGCAAGGATTTACCCTTTCTACCCCTAGCTTTTGGGAGCACATGGCCCATTGCTCCAGGATCCAAGCTTCCCTGTCCTCTTTGCTTCTGGGCCTGAGCCCTTGTGAGAGCAAAGATATGCGCTGGAATGCCCCGCACTGCTGCATGAGCCTCCAACTCCACTTCAGCCCAAGCTAATGTCTCCAAATCATTGACTAGTAAGCTGTCTACAGGTAATTCAGTGGCTACCACAGCTTTCTTTGGACCAGTAACCCCCTCCCCCCCAGTTGAGATTCACAACAGCAATGGGGTGGCTAAGAGTGTTGTTATGAGTATCAGTCACTTGGTACTGCTGACCAAGTAGGTGTTGATCAGGGTGAACCAGTTTCTCAGTCACCATAGTGACACTGGCTACTGTATCCCTGTAGGCCTCAACACCATTTATTAGGGGAAGTTGCTTGTACTTACCCATACTAAAGGGACAAGCAACCAAGGTGACAAACTCAATACCACCATCAGAGACTAAAGTAGCCTCTGTGGTCTCCCTAACAAGACCAACCCCAACTACATTACCAATGCTGAGCCCAGCTACACCCTTTGATTGGCTATTTGTGATAGACTTCCCACCACTGCTGCTATTACTCGGTGCACTATAGGACGCAGTTCGGGTTGTGGTAGCAGGAGCCTTGGTGTTTTTCTTTGGGCAGGTGGAATCACTTGCCCAATGGCCTTTACTTTTACATCAATAACACCATGGCTTCTTTTGATTGTTGGAAGATGATTTGGACCCACGACCCCCAGAGGATTACTGTGGGCCTGATTCTCTCAGAATGTTTTTTATCTTTGTCCCCACCCTTGTCAGAAGACTTACCATCCTTCTTCTTGCCATCCTTGTCACCCCCTGTATGACCTTTTCTGTTCCTTCTTGTTCTGACCCATTTTTCTGCCTTCTTTACCAATTCTTGGGGAGAGGTCAGATCTGAGTCTACCAAGTACTGATGCAACAAGTCAGACACACAGTTATTCAAAATATTCTCTCTCAGGATTAGATCATACAGGCTTTCATAATCAGTCACCTTACTGCCATGTAACCATCCCCCCAAGGCCTTCACTGAACAGTCTTCAAAGTCTGTCCAGTCTTGAGAGGACTCTTTTCTGGTATCTCTGAACTTTATCCTGTATTGTTCAGTGGTTAAGCCAAATCCATCTAAGACTTCATCCTTCAAAACTTCGTAGTTGTTGGCATCACTTTCACTGACAGTAAGGAGCCTATCCCTACCATTACCAGTGAAAGATAGCCACAAGATAGCAGCCCACTGCCTTTGAGGGACCAACTGTACCATACAGGCCCTCTCAAGTGAAGCAAACCACGTGTAATGTCATCCCCCTCCTTGTAAGGGGGACTATCGTATGCAGGTTCCTAGAATCTTGTTATCTTACAGGATTACTATCAAGAACACTGCTGCTGCCACCATGAGGAACAAACCCCAACCTCTGTCTTTCCCTCTCTACATCTAGAGATTCCTTGTCTAAGGCCAACTGCTGCTGTCTCAGCTTCAGTCTGGCCTCTTCCAACCTCAGCTTTCTGAGTTCCCTCTCTAGGGTGTTATCTTCAGGGTGGGAGGCTTGGGAATTCTGAGACACAGAGTAAATATGGGAATGTGCAGAAGTGGACCTGTCTCTAACTACCTGAACCCTAGTTACCTGGCATTTTGGAGTGAAAGGTGCCCTACTAGTGTGTGACCCCCCCTCCCACTACCAGTGTCACTAGGTGGTTTGTTAGCTGACAGGTCTTTGGATGAACCCTCCCCAGAGTCTTTAGGGCCCTCCCCTGATTCTTGTTGGGTACCCCCTCCTCTACTTCCTGATCCTGGGTGGGCCTGACTGGTTCTGGTCACTTTCTAGGAGAAGGCTAAGGAGAAGATTTTTGCTAAGATTCTTACCAATGCTTCAACCTCTTTCTATGCAGAGACCCCTCAAACTTTTAAAGTTTAAACTACCATAGATTGCCTGAACAACTGTGGGAGTAAGCTCTACTGTAGACATGGTTGTTAGAAGGGAAACACCCGGAAGAACGAGTCTGGAACCACGAAGTTGTGAAAAATGAAAGTGAAACAACGCTTTCGTTTTCCACTACTTCCTGGTTTTGGTACATTAACCACGCATGTCTGAACAACGTACATGTGTGGTTAAGGTACAGAAGAAGGGAGTCGAAGTCGACGCAGTGAAGGAAGAGGTAAGTTGGGCTGGGACTGGGGCTGTTTTTTGGGGGTGTCGTGGGGGGTGGGGGCTCGGGTGATTAGGGTTTGGGGGCAAGGTTTAGGTTTAAGGGGTGGGTTGGGGTGTTTAGGTTTTAGGGGCTGGGGTGGGGACTCAGGGTATTTTTAGTTTTTGGGGTGGGGTGGAGGGCTGGGGGTGATTACGGTTTGGGGGTCAGAGTTTAGGTTTAAGGGGTGGGTTGGGGGTTGGGTTGTTTAGGTTTTAGGGGCAGGGTGGAGACTCAGGGTATTTTTTGTTTTTGGGGTGGGGTGGGGTGGGGGCTGGGGTGATTAGGGTTTAGGGGGCAGAGGGGGACAGGGTTTAGGTTTAAGGGGTGGGGTGGGGGGCTGGGGTGGTTTAGGTTTTATGGGAGGAGGTTGGGGTTCTGGTAATTTTGGGGGTGGGGGTTGGGGTTGTTGTGGGGATGGGGGGTCGTGGTCATTTTTGGGGGTGGGGGGCAAGGGGAGAAGCATGCTGGATCATGCATGTGGATTGCTAATGCCTTTACCAGGAATGTGTTTACAACAGTAAAATTGTTGTAAACGCATTCGTGGTAAAGGCATTAGTGGTTAGAACGAGCTCGTTGTTCCGACCTCGTTGTTGAGCCATGGGTGCATGAAGCACCCGTGGTTCCCACATATAACCTGTTAGAAAGGGTTTAGGACAGAGAGAAACAAAGTTTAGAAACTTTTTAAAGAAAAGAGAAACACTTTTCAAAACTTTGTAGAAAGTTTTTAGAAAGTTTATAGAAAGAAAGTTAAACTGTTTAGGTTAACTGTGTATATTTTTAAATATTTGGTATATGTTTTTCTTATGAAAAGCACCAATGACAAAGTGGTAAAGCAGTTACAAGTACTTATCCCACCGCTGCACCACCAATGTAGGAGGCTGGCCTGGCTTATAGTGGGTAACTGATGGTACTTACACCTTGTGCCAGGTCCAGTTATCCCTTATTAGTAGATTGGTAGTGTTCTAGCAGCTTAGGCTGATAGAGGTAGCTATAGCAGAGCAGCTTAGGCTGAATTAGGAGACATGCAAACCTCCTACTATACCACTTATATCATATAGCACTATATCATAAGAATCACCATGATCAGAGTTACTAAAAATAAAGGTACTTTATGTTAGTCACAATGTGCCAAAAATATCTCAGAGGATATACTCCCTTAGGAGGTAAGTAAAATACACAAAATATACACACAAACCAAAATCATGTAAGTAAACAGTTAGAAAAGTAGTGCAAACACTGTAAAATACAATAGGATGCAATAGACCGAGGGGCAACACCAACCATATACTAAGAAAGTGGAATGTGAACCACTTAGGGACCCCAGGCCTAGAGTAGTGTGTAGGGGGTCGCTGGGAGTGTAAGAAAACACTAAGGGTGTCCAAGATGCCCCACCCCAAGTCCCTGAAAAGTAGAAGTAAAGTTACCCTACTTCCCCAGAAACACACAAAAGTTGTGATAGGAGATTCTGCAAAGACCATAACTGACTACAAAGCAGTGAAGATGGATTCCTGGACCTGATGACCTTTAAAGGAAGGGGACCAAGTTCAAGAGTCACGCAAGCATCCAGGGGGGGCAGGAGCCAACTAAACCCCGGATGAAGGTGCAAAATGGCTGCCTCTGGGTGGAAGAAGCTGTAGATTCTGCAACAACGGAAGATGCCAGGAACTTCTCCTTTGCACAGAAGATGTCCCACGGCGTGCTGGAGGATGCAGAGATGTTTCTATGCAGAAAGATCGCAAACAAGCCTTGCTAGCTGCAAAGGTCATGGTTGACAAAAAAGGGTGCTGCCCGGGCCCAGGAAGGACCAGGAGGTCGCCACTTGGACGAGGAGACAGAGGCGGCACTCATCAACCCAGAGAGTCCACACAGAAGCAGGCAGCACCCGCAGAAGTACTTGAACATGGGTTTAAGAAAACTGAGCATGGCGGTCATCTCAACACTACAAAAGAGGGTCCCATGAAGCCGGTGGTCAACTCAGCAAGTTGAGCAATGCAGGACGGAGTGCTGGGGACCTGGACTGTGCTGTGCACGAAGGATTCCTTGCAAAAGTGCACAGAAGCCTTAGCAGCTGCAGTTCACACAGTACACAGGATTACTGTCTGGCGTGGGGAAGCAAGGACTTACCTCCACCAAATTTGGACAGATGGACCACTGAACTGTTGGGGTCACTTAGATCCAGCTCCTGTGTTCTAGTAACCACACTCGTCAAGATGAGAGGGCACCCAGAGAACCGGTAAAGCAGAAGTTTGGTGCCTGCGTTAGCAGGGGGAAGATTCCATCGACCCACTGGAGATTTCTTCTTGGCTTCCAGTGCAGGGTGAAGGCAGACAGCCCCAAGTGCATGCACCACCAGGAAACAGTCGAGAAACCTGGCAGGATTAGGCACTACATTGTCGTTAGTAGTCTTCTTGCTACTTTGTTGCAGTTCTGCAGGCATCCTGGAGCAGTCAGTGGTCGATCCTTGGCAGAAGTCGAAGAGGGGGATGTAGAGGAACTCTGGTGAGCTCTTGCATTCGTCATCTGAAGAGAAGCCCACAGGAGAGACCCTAAATAGCCCTCTGAGGAGGATTGGCCACCTAATCAGGTAAGCACCTATCAGGAGGGGCCTCTGACGTCACCTGCTGACACTGGCCACTCAGAAGCCTCCATTGTGCCCTCACACCTCTGCATTCAAGATGGCAGAGGTCTGGGACACACTGGAGGAGCTCTGGGCACTGCCCTGGGGTGGTGATGGACAGGGGAGTGGTCACTCCCCTTTCCTTTGTCCAGTTTCACACCAGAGCAGGGGCTGGGGGAATCCCTGAACCAGTGTAGACTGGTTTATGCAAGGAGGGCACCATCTGTGCCCTTCAAAGCATTTCCAGAGGCCAGGAGAGGCTACTCCTCTCAGGCCCTTAACATCTATTTCCAAAGGGAGAGGGTGTAACACCCTCTCTCAGACGAAATCCTTTGTTCTGCCTTCCTGAGACTGGGCTGCTCAGACCCCAGGAGGGCAGAAGCCTGTCTGTGGGTTGGCAGCAGCGGTAGCTGCAGCGAAAACCCCAGAGAGCTGGTTTGGCAGTACCCGGGGTCCATGCTGGAGCCCCGTGGATGCATGGGAATGGCACCCCAATCCCAGATTTGGCATGGGGGGACAATTCCATGATCTTAGACATGTTACATGGCCATATTCGGAGTTACCATTGTGAAGCTACATATAGTTATTGACCTATATGTAGTGCACACGTGTAATGGTGTCCCCGCACTCACAAAGTCCGGGGAAATTGCCCAGAACTTTGTGGGGGCACCTTGGCTAGTGCCAGGGTGCCCTCACACTTAGTAACTTTGCACCTAACCTTCCCCAAGTGAGGGTTAGACATATAGGTGACTTATAAGTTACTTAAGTGCAGTGTAAGATGGCTGTGAAATAACATAGACGTTATTTCACTCAGGCTGCAGTGGCAGTCCTGTGTAAGAATTGTCTGAGCTCCCTATGGGTGGCAAAAGAAATGCTGCAGCCCATAGGCATCTCCTGGAACCCTAATACCCTAGGTGCCTAGGTACCATATACTAGGGAATTTTAAGGGTTTTCCAGTGTGCCAATTAGAATTGGTAACAATGGTCACTAGCCTGCAGTGACAATTATAAATGCAGAGAGAGCATAAGCAGTGAGTTTTTGATTAGCAGAGCCTCAATGACACAGTTAGGCACTACACAGGGAACACACATTCAGGCCACAACTATGATCACTGGGGTCCTGGCTAGCAGGATCCCAGTGAGACAGGCAAAAACAAACTGACACACAAGTAAAAATGGGGGTAACATGCCAAGCAAGATGGTACTTTCCTACACCAACCACTTGAGAGACTGTGGCTTTGCACTCCCCAGGACCAAGCAGTGGGCAGATCACCCACTAGAGATATTGTGGCTTTGCACTCCCCAGAACCAAGCAGTGGGCAAACCATCCACTTGAGAGACTGTGACTTTGCACTCCCCAGGACAGAGTGATGGGCATGCTGCCCCCTCCAGGACCAGTGGTGTTGTACCATCTTCCGGCTGAGGTGCCCCCATTCCCCGTCCCCTGTCCCCCTGAGGTTCCTGTGTATTTTCGACCTGATGCCCCTGCGGTATTCTCTCCGTGTTGTTGCAGGAGTCAAGTGGGGCCTTGGCCTATGTGATGTTTTCCAAAACGTAAACATAAAGTAGGAGTAGTGTTAAAGACAGGACCAGAAGTTAGAAAGGATCCATCAACTGTATGAACCTTTTCTGGAATGTCCTTAGGTATTCGAGGATTTTTTTTCCGTAGCCCATGTCTCCTCAAGATATATTCCACTGGCTCCACAGTCTAACAATGCAAACACCCTCTCTTCCTGACCGTCAGGTAAACTGCAAGGTAATAGGTAAAAGAAAGAGGGACGTTATTTCTTCTTTGGAAGAATAAATAGAAGATATCCCAGAGAATCCCGTACCCTCCCTTCTCACAGAGGATGGGAGTTGGCGTTTCCCAAAGACTTCGAAGGACAAATAGGGCATGTACAAATCAAATGACCAGAAGCACCACAGTAAAGACACAGGGCCAGATGTAGCAAACATTTACGAGTCGCAAATGGCCCGATTCGCTATTTGCGACCTCGCAAAATCCGAAATGGGATGCAAAAATCCCATTTTCAAAGTGCTAATAGTGATGCGAGCCATTACCGACTCGCAAAATGTGCGACCTGATTTTGCGACCCGCAAATAGGAAGTCGCAAATTGTGAGTCGCAAACCATATGCAAAAGCCAGTCGCAAATTGCCTGTTTTGCACATCCAGATTACCACTGATTCAGAGCAGGTGGTAACAAGAACCAAAGTATAAAAGGAGACCCAGAAGGCATCTGGGTGACTCAAAATGGCTGAACTGTATGTGATAGCATGGAGGAGGAGAGTCCACGCCGCCCAGCAGAAGAGGAAGAGGAGGCAGAGACAGGAGAGGATATACCGAACCAGGCAGACACTGTTTCAACAAACTGAGGAGGAGATTTATGACAAATATAGACTGAGCAGTGCAGCAATTTTAGAATTAATTGAACTACTTAATCCTCAGCTTGAACGACAGACAATGCGCGGCAGCGCCATCCCTACACATGTTCAAGTGCTATGCTCACTGCACCTCTTGGCCTCGGGTAACTATCAGGGGGTGATTGCCGTAGCAGGTGGGGTATCCCAGAGTTCACTCTCACGATTCTTCAGATCATTCCTAGACGCCATACTCACACACATGTCCAGATATATATACCTACCCAGGAATGAGGCAGAAATTAACACCACACAAGTTGGACTTCTACAGAATTGCCAACTTCCCACATGTAATAGGGTGTGTGGACGGGACATAATACACAAATCTGCCATCCTGCAAATCTGGAATATGTGTTCCGCAATAGGAAATGTACCCACTCACTAAACATCCAGGTGGTATGTGATGCACATAATATCATTACTGACATTGTAGCTAAATTTCCAGGGAGTACACATGACTCATACATATTCAGGCACAGTGGGATACACCAAAGCCTAGAACGTGGGGAGTTTGGAGACGGATATCTATTAGGTATTGCTGAATACACCCTGAACCCTTACATAAAGGTCACTGTGGAAACCATTCATGCCCTGCAAATATTGCTTATTTTTGTCAAAAAGGTGACAGTGCCTATGCTCTAAGACCATGGATACTTACCCCGTACCCAACACCTGGCAATGAGAATGAGAGGCGATATAACAGTGCCCATCGGCGGAGCAGAACTGTCATCGAGAGGACATTTGGCTTGTTAAAGGCAAGATTTAGGTGCCTCCACAAAAGTGGAGGTGCATTCCAGTATGCCCCAGAAAAAGCATTCAAGATTGTCGCCACATGTGCAATCCTACACAACATTGCCACCAGATGTGGCCTACATCTCACCCCTGAAGACACAGACGCGGAGAATGAGGAGCAAGAGCTATCACACCGACAGCCTGGGGATAGACGCATTGCAAATCAAGGCAGACTGAGATGGAACCACATTGCAACCCAATACTTTGGCAGGTATGTGGCAATTGTCACCACACTCACTGATGTCAGACACACATAGCCCAGTTGTGTAGTGAAACAAACAAAACCTTTTTATTACTAAACTATATGGGAAAAGAAAAGTGCTGCCTGTCACAGTCTGTAATTGTCCAAATGTAATGAAGACACATTATAAGTCATGTGCCTAATGAACAGTGCTGTATGGTGGATCACACCCTCCTCCTTGAGCGGCCAGCGTGGCTCATCCCTGGTGGGTCCCCTGACCCCTGCCGTGCACTACCACTCCATAGCACACGGGACTCACTGGCAGACACGCTACTGATGGTAGACCCCTCCTCACTGTCCTGAGGGGTCTCCCCTGTGCCCCTTGTAGCCTGCCTACTTTCCATCAGGTCCACAGCATGGTTGATGCGGCCAAGTCCTCGTGCCACATTGCCAGCAAAGTGCCCAAGTTCCACCTGTAGGCTGAATGTCTGTCTAGAGATGCCTGTTGTATTGATTGCAAGATGCCCAATGGATGCAGCCAGGCGGTCAAACCGTGCCGCTGTGTGGCGCTCCCTGTGCCTTGCATGTTTTCGGTCTGCCACTAGTTCAGTCACCAGATGGCGGATGGCCTGTGTGAGATCCCCCAAATGTTCATTCATCCTGGTGAACTGACTGTTCACATCCGCCAGCCCATTGGTCATGCTGCTCTGTATCCTGTTGAGAGTTCTTGTTATTGTCCTTAATTGTCTATTTTGCAGGCGCTGACCACGGATGAGGGATGCCTCCAAGCCAGCAAAGCCTGCTTCCCCTACCTTCTCCTGGGGCACCGAATGAACTCTGCGCCGGCGTCTGAGCATTTGTCCTGCTGCTGGCTTTGATTGCCTCTCTGTGGGGCTGGGCCCTGGGGTTGTGTCAGCTGCCCCCATGTCCTGTGCATGTTCCTCAATGGACCCTGGTGGTGTCCTGCTGGGCCCAGCAATTTTTAGCAGCAGCCTCCTGCAGTGTCTCTGGCCCATGCTCTCCTCCCTGCCTGGTGTCGCTGCTGGGGGTGTCTTGTGGGAGACCTGTGGGACATAGGGGATACACTGTCAGTCTCTCACATCTGTTTTATGCCTCATAATAAACATTTGCCTATATTCTGACTACTGTACTACATTTCCCATAATGCACTATTCTAGAGGTTGCTAGACTGGAATGTAGCTAGTCTGGTGGTGCCTGCTGCTGTGTACTGGGAGAGTGTGTCTGCTGCATTTGTGGGTGTCAAAGCATATCTCATGGTACTCACTTTTGGATGTCCCTGGCGCTGAACTGTCCACTTCTCCCATGCCAATGACGGCCTCTGGCTCCAGGGTATGCTCAACCATTACTTCCATGGGTCTGGGTGATGGGATGGTGGATGGGCCTCCTCCGGTGCCCCTCATCTCTCCCAGGCGCTCTGCAACCCTCTCCGTCCTAGAGCACAGGTCATACCACTGTTTCCTAATTTCCTCAAGGGTGCGGTGGCTCACCCCTATGGCATTTATCTTTTCCTGGATCTGGTACCATATCATTTTCTTTTGAGTGTCTGCGACACTCATGGCTGCCTTCCCAAATAGTTTGTTGTGGTGCAGGCAGCATTCTTCAGTCAGCACCTCCAGTTCTTTATCTGAAAACTTAACTTTCCTTCTCCTGCCAGCACTGCCTGTCTCCTCCATTGTAGCAGCAGCCCCTCTCTCCTGGGTGTGGCACAGCAGTTTGGAAAGGGTGTGGTCCTTCCTCCTCCCAGGTGTATTTGATGACTTCCTGGTTCTGATGTCATCACCAAGAGCCAGGAAGTGGGATTCCAAACTGTTGTGCAGCATCTGCAGGCAATTTGCGAGTCAGTCGCAATTTGCGACACCCTTCTCGCAATTTGCGACCTCGCTTTTAGCGAGGTCGCAAATTGCGACCTCGCTAAAAGTGAAGGTCACAAATTGTAGTGCGACACCTATGTGACTGGCAAATTGGTATCGCAATTATTTCTTAAATTTGATTTTGCGAGTCGGAAATAGCGATTCGCATTGAAGCGCTATTTCCGATTTGCTAATTTTAACCTACCTACATCTGGCCCACAGTCCTTTTCATTGTCTGGTTTCACGTTCACTATCAGTTAAGGGACCAAGAGCTGTGTCTATTTGCATAGGTTCCTCCTCTGTAGCTCCTCGAGACTCAGGTCGAGTCTCTTCAGACCGGTGAATGAGGGTATGTGAGGTCCCTGAATGAGGTGGTCCGCAACTCTTTCTCTTCTCCATACTACGTTCATTAAGGCGATATTCTATGGAGAGCGCTAAGTCCATTAAACCCTTTAGGTCTTCCATTCTGGTGGAATGTACTAGTTCGTCCTTTAGTTCATCCCAAGGACCCCTGCGAAAAAGGGTAACAAGTGTGTGTCCTATCCAAGTAGTTTCTGCTGCCAATTGTCTGAAGCGTGTGATATATTGTAAGACGTCCTAGTTACCCTGCTGGATGTCACATAAGGCTTCCTCAGCGGAGGACTCGAGTCCAGGATGTGCAAACATTTCCTTAAAGGCTGTAACAAAGGCCGAATAGTCAGATAATCTGGAATCATTTGTAGCTACCAAAGGAGTCACCCAAGCTAAGGCCGGACCAGACAGGGCACTGATTAAATATCCTACTTTAGTCTTATCTTGCACAAATTGCAAAGGTCAAAATGCAAAATAGACTGTCAGGGCATCAAGGAATTCACGTAATTTGTTGGGATCCCCTGAAAAGCGTGGTGTGGTAGCAGATACGGTGGGAATGTCTGTTGTCCTGGAGACCAAGGCTTGTCGTAAAGCTGCATTTTCAGTTCATAACTGTTGCAGTTCCTGGGCTTGTTGTTGGATGGCCAGGAGTAACGATTGGTTTGTTTCTTCAGTAGCCGTCAGAGTGTCCTCCATAATGCTTGACAAAAAGTTGGTTTTAAAGCGCTGCAATCTGTCATGATCTACCCTTCGCTTACTGCCTTTGTCAGCTGGAACTGAAGGGTGACTTCGATTCTTGCAGATCCTGCTCTGGCCAAGGTAAGGATGACCCTTTCCGGTAGCCATGGTGATGCTGAAAATGGTACATCAAAACAGTCTGTGCCCTCCAGAAGGAGTCCCAGAGGAAAAAAACCCTAAGGGAAAAAACCTCTATGACACGAACTCCCTGGAACAGAAGAAAAAGATTGGTGAAAAAATATCAGACTTCCCAAAGTCAAGAAAAAATAACTGGAAGGAGCTGGAACAAACAGGAACAAAAACTGGAATTGGAAAAAAACAGCCAGAGTGTGAACACCACCAGAGGAAGTGTTGCAGCGCAAGGAGAACAAGAATCTAACCCCTTAAATATCCCCAAGCAGGCAATGACATGCAGGAAAAAGCAAGAACCATTTTAGATTGGGAAAAGACTATAGAACAAGGTAGAAGAGGATGCCATATTAGAAAGGGA
Source organism: Pleurodeles waltl (assembly GCF_031143425.1). Lineage (NCBI taxonomy): Eukaryota > Metazoa > Chordata > Amphibia > Caudata > Salamandridae > Pleurodeles > Pleurodeles waltl. The sequence goes on from NC_090446.1 coordinate 449,079,802, forward strand.
ACCAGATGCATGTAGGGAAAAATACAAGAACAAAGGCATGCTGGAGAAAGAGAATATGGCCCCACTAGGAAAGAAGAAGAAAAGAAAAAGAAAAAAAAGGAAGAAGAAGGAAGAAGAAAAGAGCCTTAGAACAAGGCACCAGGTAAGTGAGGGGTGGGGCGCAGACACCTAATGCCAAGACCCACGTTGCCCTCCAAGGGCTGCGAGGCCCGACGCCCTACCCTGGGCCTCGGACCTCACCGCGGGCAATGACGCAAGCCACGGACGGAAAAAGGGCCGCAGCGAGACCTGCAGCTGGAAAAACGGACTGCAGCGCCAATCGAGGTCTGAAGCAGGTCTTCTGCTCCTAAGGCATGACAAAGACAGGTGGCCGGCTAAATGCAGAAGATAAGAACCAGCTGGACAACATCCAACCTAGCGTTTGGAGCACTTACTGAATCGAGGGGAAGTTACTTGTTCAATGGGCGGGTGGAGGGTGGGACACACAATTAAGGACAGGTGAATTGGGGTAATGCCAGCCGTGGGTGGGGGGGAGGGAACCTAAAAGGAGTTACCAATTGGGATTGTTGCATTAGTAGAGCAATTGCAGACTCACACACAAAACAAGACAGAAACAATAGAATATACACCAGGTAGCGAATGACAGATTATAATTCGGAACCAGACATCGGTAAGGGTTCAGACACTGTGGGAATGATAACATGGAACGTTAGAAAATTAAACTACGGAAGAAAAGTGAGGAAGGTAGTGGCCTACCTACAGAGGCATTCAGTGGACTTAGCTGTATTACAGGAAACACACCTGATGCCAGATAGCGACATGCTGACCCCCAGGAGAAGGAAGGGACAGATTCTAGCAGCAGGGTTTATGTCCCATTCCAGGAGGGTACTGATATGGGCAGCAAAACAGTCTGGATTCTGTCTCCAGGAGCTCGCAATGGACCCCAACGGCAGGTATATGGTGGCACGCTGCAGCAAAGGGGACCTCACTTTTCTCATGATTGGGATTTATGGCCCTAATTTCGATAACCCCCAATTTTATTATGACCTAGCTACTAGGGTGTCCACCAGGGGAGGCCTTCCGCAGATATGGGGAGGTGATTTCAATTGCACCTTAGACCCACTACACAACAGATCGGGGGTACTCACAGAAAACCAGCCTCTGCAACCAAGGCGGTGAACAGAATAGCAGCAGAGTTGGGATTAGTGGATATATGGTGACATAGACACCCCACTGGGGGGGTTCACACACTACTCGACAGTACATCATTTACATACACAAATAGACCTCTGTCTGGTCTCTAGGAGCAACTCCAACCGCACACAGGTGAAAGACCCCTGGCCCAGAACATAGTCAGAGATAGTTGTGGGCTCAAAAAAAAATCCCCCGTTCACGTGGAGGTTTCCTCCATATTCTTTATTAGACTCAGCAGTTTGCAACGACTTAGTTACTGCAATTAAAGATTTTTTCAGGTAAACGTCGGCTCCGTAGACAATATGTGCACAGTATGGGAAACATTCAAAGTGCACATCCGAGGGATTACCATAGTAAAACATACAGAGGTCCTGAAAACAATCCACAGACGTTTGGCCCATCTGGAGAAAGAAATTGTATAGCTAGAGGAGGAACACGTGCTCACGGCAGACAGATATCTTCTAGGTTGTATACACGACAAGATAGTAGAATTTCAAGACACAGCACTCATGGAAGTACAACACAAGGGGAAATATGAGACAGCCGTATCTATGGGAAGGGAGAGAGACCCAGTGCGGTACCAGCGGGCATAACACACCCCAGTAGAGAGAAAGTCACAATTATAGCAATACAGGATGAGCGTATTGCTAATAGGTTTTGAGAGTATTATGGGCTCTCTATACATCTCAAATGGCCCCAAATCCAGACCCCACATCAGATTACCTACTGCACATCGAAATGTCATGGTTGTTGGGTGTGGATAGGGAGACCCTTATGGTGCCTCAGACCACTGCTGAGCTGAGCAGGGCCCTCAAGACTATGGTAGAGGGGAAGGCTCCAGGGCCAGATGGGCAAACAGTCAGCCTTCCAGGATCTATTGCTTCCACACTTGAAGGTAGTGCATGAAGAGATGGCAGGAGCCGGGGTGATGCCACCCTCAATGCGAGAGGTGATGATCATTGCGTTGTTAAAGCCTGGCAGACCTCCAGTACAATGCTCATCCTATAAGCCATTATCATTAATTAATGTTGATAACAAAATCCACACCACAATTGTAGTGGACCGGTTGGCCATGCTTATACCCAGATCAAACAAGAGCATTCAGTGTTTATCCCAGGCCGCACTCTCATGGTGAATCTCCGCAAGGTGTTCGGTGCCATGCGGAACTTGGCCCTGAGATGAGAGCCGTGGTGGTCTTCCTGGATGCAGAGAAGGCCTTCGAATTTGTAGAGTGGCATTTTTTGATGGTGGTCCTCAGGTGCTTGGGGGTGGGAGACGTCTTCTTAAAATTAGTACACACCTTATACGAAAAGCCACTGTCTAGGATCAGAATTAATGGCTTAGTATCCAATCCACCACACATCACCAGGGGTACAAGACATGGGTGTCCGTTGTTGCCCCTGTTGTACGCGATTGTCGCGGAACCACTCACATGTGCATTACGGGAGTACCATGGACATAATGGCCTCAGATTCCAGAGATACAACTTAGTGATCTCCACATGTGCGGATGGCACATTACTATATATCCGAGACCCAAATCGCAACTTAGAACCGATATTGCAAGAGGTTATAAAGTATGGTGCCCTTTCTGGTCTGCGGATCAACTGGGACAAATCCATTGTATTCCCCCGATGCCAGCCATGACTCCCATAGACATGGACTTCCCGCTTAAGTGGGAAACAGGATCAGTTAGATATTTAGGAGCCCGAATCCACACAGACCCCAAGACAGTAATGACGGATAACTATGACGCGCAATTAAAATGCTGAGGAGAGATGTGGAGGGATGGATTAGATTGCCTCTCTCATTGATGGGACGAATAGCCCTCATGAAAATGGTGGAGCTCCCTAGATTTTTATTCCTCTTCCAGAATATCCCTATGCTATTGCTGAGGGCAGTTTTTGCAACCTTGCGAATCCGTATCAGAAGACTTGCCTGGGCAGGAAAGAAACCAAGAGTGCAGTGGCGTGTGTTGACCCTGCCATACGAGTTGGGTGGTCTCATTACACCCGATCTAGAGATGTATTATAAGGTAACCCATGCCATTTTTGCCCACACCTGTACACATGGCTCTCAGAAATTGCCATATCTGAAAATAGAATGTGAGATGGCTGTCCCACACTCCTTGCCCAGTAGGATATTTCATCCCGTCCCACCGGTACGGGGAGTTTGCTTCTTTAAACACTACATTACATGCCTGGCATGGTCTAATGACCAAACAGGGGCTCTCCCTGTTGTACACCCCTCATGTGCCCCTGGAGTGGTGTACGTGGTATGCATTGGGGGGACAGAAAAAAACAGCGGAGGCAATGCACAAATTAAATATTACGACAATGGGAGACTTTTTCCATGAGGACAGTATGCACAACTGGACAATGATAACAGAGCGGGTGCAGGCACTGACCCCACTTATGCAATATCAGTATTATAGAGCCAGACACGCAATGGGTGATATTTTAGTCGAGGAGCTGCAGGAACCACCAGACGTGCAGTCTTTCTCTATGATTATTCTGGATGTGCCACCCAGGCAGTTAGTGTCTAGACTTTATACACATATGCAGAAGACATGCGAGAACGAACTGATAAAGGCTAGAATGGAATGGCAGAGAGAATTTGGGATACAATTAACTGACTAGCAGTGGCGATACTGCTGCTCAATGATACGCAGGATCTCCCTAAATGGCAGGCATCGCTTGATACACTTCAAATACATAAATAGGATATACTTTACACCCCTCAAACTTTAATAAATATGGTGTGCATAGAGAGGCTACTTTCTGTCAATGTGGTGAAGAGCAGGTGGGTTTTTTACATATGGCATGGTCCTGTAGGGGTATACAACAGTTCTGGGGTAAAATATTCACAGAATTTGAAAATATAGGAGGACAGCAACTGGCACGTACACCCCTCCTGGCGCTGCTAAGCTATGATAGAGAGGTGCAGAAAGTTGATCAACAATTGATACCTATGGGGCTGTTTCTGGCAAAGCGAAGGATAGCCATGAGATGGGATCGAGGGCCACTACCGACGGTAAAGGAATTGGACGCCAACATGCTATACTACAGCACACAATCGGATACATATAATGAGCTAACACCTCCAACCAGCAGCCCTAATCAATATTGGGGGGGCTTATAAGAGTTACCTAGTTGGCAAGGAAACGGGGGAGCCCGAGGGAGGTGGAACTCAGGGCACAGATAGAGATAGCCTCAATGGATACGCTGCAAGTTCCTAATGTGCTTTGGGTTCCATAGGATGAAGGAGACATAAACGGTATCAAAGGAGGAGGGCTCGGGAGGATATCAGGTGTGTTCTCATTGTATCGTACTGCTTTTGTCTGAACTCACTGATGTAATAAGAGACGCTACATTTTGGAAAGTACTTGATCACTCGATAGACTCTAAAACTGTAATGTGTGAAGACGTAATTGCATTGTGTTTAAGAGTTACAACATAAAAGCATAAATAAAGATACAAATAAATTAATTTAAAAAAGGAGGCATCCATTGGTTTCAATTGGCCTCTGGGTGCTTTGCAGGATTAGCATCAACATTTTTCACGCTAATCCTGCAAAGCGCCGGACTAGTGTAAAAAATTGTGACACTAGTACCCCTAACTACCGCCATGGTGCCCCGTATTTTAAATATGGCGCACACATGGTGGCAATAGGGGGGCACTAAGGGGTGCAAGAAATGTGGTGCAGCACCACTTTTCAAAAATCTTCCCCTTGGCTCTTTAAGCAAGCCTACTTATTGCATTAATAACTGTTCTTATTATTCAGGATTTTTTATTTTATCTTAGCACCATGAAACCTCCGGTGAGCATGCACTGTATAAATTTTAATTAACATAACATAACATAACATCACAAAACAATTGTAATTTTGTACATATTTGTAATTTTATAAACGTTTGCTTAATGATTGCCAGCTCCAGCACACTGTATATAGTGTCAAACTATTGGTAAAGGGTAGAGGCCTTATCAGTTCACTGGGAAAGTTATGTTAGATTATTTAGGAGTAATCTGTTCATAATGAGAAGTTATGACAAAGCAAGTAGGCCTAACTTACTTATTGTGAAACACATATATTAAAGGTAAATAGCCTATAAGGGTGAATTGTTATTCTGTGTTAAAACATGTAGACAGGCAATGTGTTAGGTTTTGGTGTGTGGACCCACCTGAACAACTTGACGACTTGCACTATGGTAATCCTTATTAGGCTCTATTAGTAGGGACTTGGCCTTGTTTTGAAAACTGTATTGTGTACATATTTGAAATATTATTATGGTATAGCTGATGGTTGACTTGTGGAAAGGCTTATAAACCAACACAGTCGTGTAACATTTTTCAAAGAGGTAGTCAATTTTTCCTATTTATTTTGTGCTTTCAACCTACTTCCAGTTTGTGGTGTGAAACCTATGTGTGATCCAGGAAAGCTATACAAAAAGTCTGTCCCAAGGACTCATTGTAGATGCTACACAAAATTCTTAGGGATTGCAGGGAAAAAGTTGTCCACTACTACCGTCCCTCAGTGATTAATATTGCTTTTACTTTTACAGCATGTTTTGCACTTTGCGATAACACGCACTGTGCTTTAAGCGTGCTTGTGTCCGTAGGCTGACCAAGCTGTAAGGTGGCATGTAAGACTATAATACATCTTTTTGAAACGGTGCCCAAAATTTAATTACATCACAAAGCACTGGAATCAAATTTTAAAGTCACGTCGCATGATTTTAGAATGTATTGCTCCAGTATGCTTTTATGAACTTTTATCTTTGAAAGTGTTCATTCACATGTTTTTGCACTTTGCACTTTGTGATAAACACGCGCTCTGCTTTAAGCGTGCTCGTGTCCGTTATGCAGACCAAGCTGTAAGGTGGTATGTAAGACAATAATACACCTAAAATATAGCTATATCACAATCCACTGGAATAAAATTTTACGTCATGTCATATGATTTTAGAATGTATTGCTCTAATATGCTTTTATGAACTTTTATAGTTAAAGTTTTAATTAAGTGCACAATAAACTATTTACCTACTTACTTGCATCAGCAAACGGTTTGCTTTGCTAAAGTCACCATCTTCCGAACTTTCGGGAACATGCAGAGCTGAATGATAGAACCTACTTTTTTTACCATAGTTTAGGCATTTTTCAAAGAGGTAGCCCATTTTCCCATTTTTTGTGCTCTCAACCTACTTCCAGTTTGTGGTGAAAACCAGTGTGGAACCCATGGGTGATCCCGGAAAGCTACACATTTCTGAAATGTAGATAGAATTCCAAATTCAGCAGGGTCATATGTGTCAATCCCTCAAGGCTTTTCAAAAAGAAAGTAACTGTTAATCAAAAAATTATTGAAAATGAGTAGGACAAAGCAGCCATTTGTGACAACATTTTCATGTATAACTTTTCGTCACAATGAGTGATTTATTAAAGCAATATACCAATACGCTGGCCAGACGTTTCTGGTTGTGAGGCCATATTGGGTTTGTAGGTTCTCCAAGAATCCAAGGTACTAAGAGCCAACAACTGAGCTGCTCCATACAATGGTTTTTCATTGTGTACCAAGTATAGACTAACTAATATGGTGAAATATGTAAAGTGGAAAATGGTTATCAAGAAAACCTATGGCCCTCATTACGAACCTGGCAGTCGGTGATAAAGTGGCGGTAATATCACCAACAGGCTGTCGGTAAGTACCGCCAAATTATGACCATGGCGGAAAGATCTCTGAAACACAGCCAACGTACCACACCGACCGCAAGGGCGGAAACAACAGCCACCACGGTGGTAGCCGCCTACAGCCAGGCGGAATTCAAAGTTCCGCCCACCATATTACAACAACACAATCCGCCACCTTTTCTGGGGCGGTACCAATGACATCAAAAGGCTGTTGGAAACAGACCTCAGAAGTGAAAGGACTCATCTTTGGAGACACAGAGAAGAACCACACCACCATGGAACTAGAACTACATGTTTTTCCAATGATATTCTACGTTCTGCTCCACCACGAACACCAACGCAGGCGAAGATGATGACAGCGAGTACAGCAACCTAGCACACAAGGGAGGGGGAGAGGAAAAAGAGAGTGACACACACCCGCACCATACACACCCCACACACACAACCAGCTGCACAAGAAAACAAGTTAATCCCCATAAATCGGCTGAATAATGCAAGGACAAAAATAATTTACCAAAGTGAATGTAATAAGATCAACACAGTATAAATTATAATTTAGGCAATCTAATAGATATATACAAATGTACAGTACAAATGTACAGAACAAGGGCCTGTGCTTGGTCCTGGGGAGTGATGGGCCACAATCTCTTGAGTGGGTGTCTTCCCCACTGGTTCTGGAGGGGGCAACATGCCTGTGCTTGGTCCTGGGGCGTGCAAGGCCACAGTCTCTCGAGTGGGTGTCTTGCCCACTGGTTCTGGAGGGGGCAACATGCCCTGTGCTTGGTCCTGGGGAGTAATGGGCCACAGTCTCTCGAGTGGGTGTCTTGCCCACTGGTTCTGGAGGAGGCAACATGCCCTGTGCTTGGTCCTGGGGAGTGCAAGGCCACAGTCTCTTGAGTAGGTGTCTTGCCCATTGGTTCTGGAGGGGGCAACATGCCCTGCGCTTGGTCCTGGGGAGTGATGGGCCACAGTCTCTCGAGTGGGTGTCTTGCCCACTGGTTCTGTACTGGACAGGCCGCACAGCAGCCCATGAATGCAGGATTACATTTCGTCCGCCGGCGGTAACGGCTGCACTGTGTTGGTGGGAGGCTCCTGCACATCCCCTGCACACTCAGATGGATGCACTGTAGTGGTGCTGCTGGTGGGGGAGGCTCCTTCACATCCCCTGCACCATCGAATGGATGCACTGTGGTGATGCTGCTGGTGGGGGGAGGCTCTTGACAATCCTCTGCACCCTCGGATAGATGCCCAACCGTGCTTGGTGGTGGGGGCTTCATAACAGTCACTGGCCCAGGCTCCTTGCCCTTCTTGCCTGCTGGTGCAGGCTCCTTGCCCTTCTTGCCTGGTGGTGCAGGCTCCTTGCCCTTCCTGCCTGCTGGTGCAGGCTCCCTGGCCTTTTGAGTGGCAGGTGCAGGCTCCTTGGCCTTCTTGCCTGCTGGTGCAGGATCCTTGGCCTTTCGGGTGGCAGGTGCAGGCTCCTTGCCCTTCTTGCCTGCTGGTGCAGGCTCCTTCCCCTTCAGTAAATTTGGCCTAGATTCCTTTCCACCACGAGTGGTTGCGGATGGAACTGGGCCCATTGTAGGAAAGTACCATCTTGCCTGGCATGTTACTCCCATATTTCACTGTATATATGTTGTTTTAGTTGTATGTGTCACTGGGACCCTGTCAGCCAGGGCCCCAGTGCTCATAAGTGTGCCCTGTATGTGTTACCTGTGTTATGACTAACTGTCTCACTGAGGCTCTGCTATCCAGAACCTCAGTGGTTATGCTCTCTCATTTCTTTCCAAATTGTCACTAACAGGCTAGTGACCAATTTCACCAATTTACATTGGCATACTGGAACACCCTTATAATTCCCTAGTATATGGTACTGAGGTACCCAGGGTATTGGGGTTCCAGGAGATCCCTATGGGCTGCAGCATTTCTTTTGCCACCCATAGGGAGCTCTGACAATTCTTACACAGGCCTGCTACTGCAGCCTGAGTGAAATAACATCCATGTTATTTCACAGCCATTTACCACTGCACTTAAGTAACTTATAAGTCACCTATATGTCTAACCTTTACCTGGTAAAGGTTGGGTGCTAAGTTACTTAGTGTGTGGGCACCCTGGCACTAGCCAAGGTGCTCCCACATTGTTCAGGGCAAATTCCCCGGACTTTGTGAGTGCGGGGACACCATTACACGTGTGCACTATACATATGTCACAACATATGTATAGCGTCACAATGGTAACTCCGAACATGGCCATGTAACATGTCTAAGATCATGGAAATTGTCACCCCAATGCCATTCTGGCATTGGGGAGACAATTCCATGATCCCTCGATTCTGTAGCTCAGACCCGGGTACTGCCAAACTACCTTTTCCGTGGTTTCACTGCAGCTGCTGCTGCTGCCAACCCCTCAGACAGGTTTCTGCCCTCCTGGGGTCCAGCCAGGCTTGGCCCAGGAAGGCAGAACAAAGGACTTCCTCAGAGAGAGGGTGTTACACCCTCTCCCTTTTGAAAAAGGTGTCAGGGCTGGGGAGGAGTAGCCTCCCCCAGCCTCTGGAAATGCTTTGATGGGCGCAGATGGTGCCCATCTCTGCATAAGCCAGTCTACACCGGTTCAGGGATCCCCTACCCCTGCTCTGGCGCGAAACTGGACAAAGGAAAGGGGAGTGACCACTCCCCTGACCTGCACCTCCCCTGGGAGGTGCCCAGAGCTCCTCCAGTGTGCTCCAGACCTCTGCCATCTTGGAAACAGGTGACATCAGAGACTCCTTCTGAAAGGCTCCTCCAGGTGTTGCTAGCCTATCCTCTCTCCTAAGTAGCCAAACCTCCTTTTCTGGCTATTTAGGGTCTCTGCTTTGGGGAATTCTTTAGATAACAAATGCAAGAGCTCATCAGAGTTCCTCTGCATCTCTCTCTTCACCTTCTGCCACGGAATCGACCGCTGACTGCTCTGGAAGCCTGCAAAACTGCAACAAAGTATCAAAGACGACTACTGCGACCTTGTAACGCTGAGCCGGACGCCTTCTCGACTGTTTTCCTGGTGGTGCATGCTGTGGGGGTAGTCTGCCTCCTTTCTGCACTAGAAGATCCGAAGAAATCTCCAGTGGGTCGACGGAATCTTCCCCCTGCAACCGCAGGCACCAAAGAACTGCATCACCGGTCCTCTGGGTCTCCTCTCAGCACGACGAGCGAGGTCCGTTGAACTCAGCAACTCTGTCCAAGTGACTCCCACAGTCCAGTGACTCTTCAGTCCAAGTTTGGTAGAGGTAAGTCCTTGCCTCCACATGCTAGACTGCATTGCTGGGAACCGCGTGTTTTGCAGCTGCTCCGGCTCCTGTGCACTCTTCCAGGATTTCCTTTGTGCACAGCCAAGCCTGGGTCCCCAGCACTCTAACCTGCAGTGCACGACCTCCTGAGTTGTCCTCCGGCGTCGTGGGACCCTCCTTTGTGACTTCGGGTGCGCTCCAGTTCACTCCACTTTGTAGTGCCTGTTCCAGCACTTCTGCAGGTGCTGCTTGCTTCTGAGTGGGCTCTTTGTCTTGCTGGACACCCCCTCTGTCTCCTCACGCAATTGGCGACATCCTGGTCCCTCCTAGGCCACAGCAGCATCCAAAAACCCTAACCGTAACCCTTGAAGCTAGCAAGGCTTGTTTGTGGTCTTTCTGCACAGAAACACCTCTGCACGACTCTTCACGACGTGGGACATCCATCCTCCAAAGGGGAAGTTTCTAGCCTTTGTCGTTCTTGCAGAATCCACAGCTTCTACCATCCAGTGGCAGCTTCTTTGCACCCACAGCTGGCATTTCCTGGGCATCTGCCCACTCCCGACTTGATCGTGACTCTTGGACTTGGTCCCCTTGTTCCACAGGTATCCTCGTCAGGAAATCCATAGTTGTTGCATTGCTGGTGTTGGTCTTCCTTGCAGAATTCCCCTATCACGACTTCTGTGCTCTTTGGGGAACTTAGGTGCACTTTGCACCCACTTTTTAGGGTCTTGGGGTGGGCTATTTTTCTAACCCTTACTGTTTTCTTACAGTCCCAGCAATCCTCTACAAGGTCACATAGGTTTGGGGTCCATTCGTAGTTCGCATTCCACTTCTAGAGTATATGGTTTGTGTTGCCCGTATCCCTATGTGCCCCCATTGCATTCTATTGTGACTATACATTGTTTGCACTGTTTTCTATTGCTATTACTGCATATTTTGGTATTGTGTACATATATCTTGTGTATATTTGCTATCCTCATACTGAGGGTACTCACTGAGATACTTTTGGCATATTGTCATAAAAATAAAGTACCTTTATTTTTAGTATATCTGTGTATGGTGTTTTCTTATGATATTGTGCATATGACACTAGTGGTACTGTACGAGCTTCACTCGTCTCCTAGTTCAGCCTAAGCTGCTCTGCTAAGCTACCTTTTCTATCAGCCTAAGCTGCTAGACACCCCTCTACACTAATAAGGGATACCTGGACCTGGTGCAAGGTGTAAGTACCCCTTGGTACCCACGACAAGCCAGGCCAGCCTCCTACATTGGTTGTGCAGCGGTCGTATAAGTACTTGCAACTACTTACCACTTTGTCATTTTGTACTTTTCATAAGAGAAAAATATACAAAACAAGTTCAGTGTATGTACACCTAACCAAAAAGTTTTGCTTTTCTCCTCTTACTCTTTTTGCAAAGTGCTGAAAAGTACCTCTAAACATTCAAAAAGTTTCTAAAAAGTTTCAAAAGTTTTTTTCTGTTCTTTAAAAAGTTCTGAAACTTTTCTTTTTTTTTTCTGTCCCTTAAACTCTTGTCTATCATGTCTGGTACAGGCCAAACTCTTGATCTGACCAGCATAACTTATGACAACCTTAGCTGGAAAGAAGCAAGGAGTCTCTGTGTAGATAGAGGCTTAGGGGTAGGGAAGAATCCTTCTAGAGGACTGTTGGTTAATATGCTCATTGAACATGATAAGTCCTTAGGTGGCACATCTGGTGAGAAATTAGCTGATGGTTCACACTCAGACTCTGGGGTAGCCCCAGTAAAAGTGTTAGATGGGAACCTTCCCAACCTGCCTCCTAGCAGGCCACCTAGCATGGCTGGTACTAATGTGAGTTCACATCACAGTAGGAGTGTTACTTCTGTAGGCCAGGTTGTTAGAGTGTCATCTGTTAGGAACAGGTCTCCCTCTGTTCATTCACACCATTCTTCTGTGTCAAGGCATGCCCAACCCACCCTCCCTGAAGACAGAATGTTAGAAAGTAAACTCAATAGATTGAGAGTGGAAGAGTCCAGGCTGAAGCTTAAAAAGCAACAGCTGGATCTAGACAGGGAAGCATTTGACTTAGAAAAAGAAAGACAGAGGTTGGGGTTTGGACCCCATGGTGGCAGCAGCAGTATTCCAAATAGTCATCCTGCAAAAGAGCATGATTCTAGGAATCTGCACAAGATAGTTCCCCCTTACAAGGAGGGGGATGACATTAACAAGTGGTTTGCTGCACTTGAGAGGGCCTGTGTTGTACAGGAGGTCCCTCAAAGGCAGTGGGCTGCTATTCTATGGCTATCTTTCAGTGGAAAGGGTAAGGATAGGCTCCTTACTGTTAAGGAAAGTGATGCCAATAATTTTACAGTTCTTAAGAATGCACTCCTAGATGGTTATGGCTTAACCACTGAACAGTACAGGATCAAGTTCAGAGAAACCAAAAAGGAGTCTTCACAAGACTGGGTAGACTTTGTTGACCATTCAGTGAAGGCCTTGGAGGGATGGTTACAAGGCAGTAAAGTTTCTGGCTATGAAAGCCTGTATAACTTAATCCTGAGAGAGCATTTTCTTAATAATTGTGTGTCTGATTTGTTACACCAGTACCTGGTAGATTCTAATCTGACCTCTCCCCAAAAATTGGGAAAGAAGGCAGACAAATGAGTCAGAACAAGGGTGAACAGAAAAGTTCATACAGGGGGTGACAAGGATGGCAAGAAGAAGGATGGTAAGTCTTCTGACAAGGGTGGGGACAAATCTAAAAATGAGCCTTCATTAGGCCCACAAAAACACTCTGGTGGGGGTGGTGGGCCCAAATCCTCTTCAAATCAAAACAAAGAAAATAAACCATGGTGCTATTTATGTAAAATAAAAGGTCATTGGACAACTTATCCCAGTTTCCCAAAGAAAAGCACCAAGCCTCCTACCACTACAACCCCTGCTGCTACACCTAGTGCCCCTAGTAATAGCAGTGGTTGTGGGAGCAAACCTACTAATAGCCAATCCAAGGGAGTAGCTGGGCTCACTTTTGGTAATTTAGTTGGGGTTGGTCGTGTTAGGGAGACCACAGAGGCTGTGCTAGTCTCTGAGGGGGCCATTGATTTGGCCACCTTGGTTGCTTGTCCCCTTAACATGGATAAGTACAAGCAACTTCCCCTAATAAATGGTGTTGAGGTTCAGGCCTACAGGGACACAGGTGCCAGTGTTACAATGGTAATAGAGAAACTGGTCCATCCTGAACAACACCTACTTGGTCACCAGTACCAAGTGACTGATTGTAGGAAAGTACCATCTTGCCTGGCATGTTACCCCCATTTTTCACTGTATATATGTTGTTTTAGTTGTATGTGTCACTGGGACCCTGGTAACCCAGGGCCCCAGTGCTCATAAGTGTGCCTGAATGTGTTACCTGTGTAGTGACTAACTGTCTCACTGAGGCTCTGCTAATCAGAACCTCAGTGGTTATGCTCTCTCATTTCTTTCCAAATTGTCACTAACAGGCTAGTGACCATTTTTACCTATTTACATTGGCTTACTGGAACACCCTTATAATTCCCTAGTATATGGTACTGAGGTACCCAGGGTATTGGGGTTCCAGGAGATCCCTATAGGCTGCAGCATTTCTTTTGCCACCCATAGGGAGCTCTGACAAATCTTACAGAGGCCTGCCACTGCAGCCTGAGTGAAATAACGTCCACGTTATTTCACAGCCATTTTACACTGCACTTAAGTAACTTATAAGTCACCTATATGTCTAACCTTTACCTGGTAAAGGTTAGGTGCAAAGTTACTTAGTGTGAGGGCACCCTGGCACTAGCCAAGGTGCCCCCACATTGTTCAGAGCCAATTCCCTGAATTTTGTGAGAGCGGGGACACCATTACACGCGTGCACTACATATAGGTCACTACCTATATGTAGCTTCACAATGGTAACTCCGAATATGGCCATGTAACATGTCTATGATCATGGAATTGCCCCCTCTATGCCATCCTGGCATAGTTGGCACAATCCCATGATCCCAGTGGTCTGTAGCACAGACCCTGGTACTGCCAAACTGCCCTTCCTGGGGTTTCACTGCAACTGCTGCTGCTGCCAACCCCTCAGACAGGCAACTGCCCTCCTGGGGTCCAGCCAGGCCTGGCCCAGGATGGCAGAACAAAGAACTTCCTCTGAGAGAGGGTGTGACACCCTCTCCCTTTGGAAAATGGTGTGAAGGCAGGGGAGGAGTAGCCTCCCCCAGCCTCTGGAAATGCTTTGTTGGGCACAGATGTGCCCAATTCTGCATAAGCCAGTCTACACCGGTTCAGGGACCCCTTAGCCCCTGCTCTGGCGCGAAACTGGACAAAGGAAAGGGGAGTGACCACTCCCCTGACCTGCACCTCCCCTTGGAGGTGTCCAGAGCTCCTCCAGTGTGCTCCAGACCTCTGCCATCTTGGAAACAGAGGTGCTGCTGGCACACTGGACTGCTCTGAGTGGCCAGTGCCACCAGGTGACGTCAGAGACTCCTTGTGATAGGCTCCTTCAGGTGTTGCTAGCCTATCCTCTCTCCTAGGTAGCCAAACCCTCTTTTCTGGCTATTTAGGGTCTCTGTCTCTGGGGAAACTTCAGATAACGAATGCATGAGCTCAGCCGAGTTCCTCTGCATCTCCCTCTTCACCTTCTGATAAGGAATCGACTGCTGACCGCGCTGGAAGCCTGCAAACCTGCAACATAGTAGCAAAGACGACTACTGCAACTCTGTAACGCTGATCCTGCCGCCTTCTCGACTGTTTTCCTGCTTGTGCATGCTGTGGGGGTAGCCTGCCTCCTCTCTGCACCAGAAGCTCCGAAGAAATCTCCCGTGGGTCGACGGAATCTTCCCCCTGCAACCGCAGGCACCAAAAAGCTGCATTACCGGTCCCTTGGGTCTCCTCTCAGCACGACGAGCGAGGTCCCTCGAATCCAGCAACTCTGTCCAAGTGACCCCCACAGTCCAGTGACTCTTCAGCCCAAGTTTGGTGGAGGTAAGTCCTTGCCTCACCTCGCTGGGCTGCATTGCTGGGAACCGCGACTTTGCAGCTACTCCGGCCCCTGTGCACTTCCGGCGGAAATCCTTTGTGCACAGCCAAGCCTGGGTCCACGGCACTCTAACCTGCATTGCACGACTTTCTAAGTTGGTCTCCGGCGACGTGGGACTCCTTTGTGCAACTTCGGCGAGCACCGTTTCATGCATCCTCGTAGTGCCTGTTTCTGGCACTTCTCCGGGTGCTACCTGCTTCAGTGAGAATTCTTTGTCTTGCTCGACGTCCCCTCTCTCTTCAGGTCCAATTTGCGACCTCCTGGTCCCTCCTGGGCCCCAGCAGCGTCCAAAAACGCCAAACGCACGATTTTCAGCTAGCAAGGCTTGTTGGCGTTCTTTCAGCGGGAAAACACTTCTGCACGACTTTCCATGGCGAGAGGGATCCGTCCACCAAAGGGGAAGTCTCTAGCCCTTTTCGTTCCTGCAGAAACCTCAGCTTCTTCTGTCCAGTCGAAGCTTCTTTGCACCCGCAGCTGGCATTTCCTGGGCATCTGCCCATCTCCGACTTGCTTGTGACTTTTGGACTTGGTCCCCTTGTTCCACAGGTACCCTAGATTGGAAATCCACAGTTGTTGCATTGCTGGTTTGTGTCTTTCCTGCATTATTCCTCTAACACGACTTCTTTGTCCTTAGGGGAACTTTAGTGCACTTTCTACTCACTTTTCAGGGTCTTGGGGAGGGTTATTTTTCTGACTCTCACTATTTTCTAATAGTCCCAGCGACCCTCTACAAGGTCACATAGGTTTGGGGTCCATTCGTCGTTCGCATTCCACTTTTGGAGTATATGGTTTGTGATGCCCCTATCCCTATGTTTCCCCATTGCATCCTATTGTAACTATACATTGTTTGCACTGTTTTCTAAGATTATACTGCATATTTTTGCTATTGTGTATATATATCTTGTGTATATTTCCTATCCTCTCACTGAGGGTACACTCTAAGATACTTTGGCATATTGTCATAAAAATAAAGTACCTTTATTTTTAGTATAACTGTGTATTGTGTTTTCTTATGATATTGTGCATATGACACTAGGTGGTACTGTAGTAGCTTCACACGTCTCCTAGTTCAGCCTAAGCTGCTCTGCTAAGCTACCATTATCTATCAGCCTAAGCTGCTAGACACCCTATACACTAATAAGGGATAACTGGGCCTGGTGCAAGGTGCAAGTACCCCTGGGTACTCACTACAAGCCAGTCCAGCCTCCTACATTGGTTGTGCAGTGGTGGGATAAGTGCTTGAGACTACTTACCACTCTTGTCATTGTACTTTTCATAAGAGAAAAATATACAAAACAAGGTCAGTGTATATACACATAGCCAAAAAGTTTTGCATTTCCTCTTTTCACTCTTTTCTAAGTGCTGAAAAGTACTTCTAAACTTTCAAAAAGTTCTTAAAAGTTTAAAAAGTTTTTTCTGTCTTTCCAAAAAGTTCTGAAAACTTTTTTCTCTTTTTCTATCACTTTAACTCTCTCTAAAAAATGTCTGGCACAGGCCAAAGTGTTGATCTGTCCAAACTTGCATATGACAACCTTAGCTGGAAAAGAGCAAGGAGTCTCTGTATAGAGAGAGGTTTGAGTGTAGGGAAAAATCCTTCCTTGGAACTGTTACTTAACATGCTTAGAGAACAGGATAAGGCCATAGGTGCCCCATCTGTTGAAAAAGTACCTAATAGTTCCCAATCTGATTCAGGGACTCCCCCAGTTAAAGATTCAGGAAAGAAACTTCCTAGCCTGCCCATTACTAGACTATCTAGCATAGATGGTAATGATGATGAGCCACACCAAATAAATAGTGTTGTCTCACATCATAGCAAAAGCATTTATTCTCACCATACTGGTAGTAATGTTTCTGTAAACCAAGCTGTTAGGGTGGCTTCTGTAAGGGACAGGTCTCCTTCTGTTCATTCCCATCATAGCTCTGTTTCTAGAAATGTCCCTCCCACCAACCCTGATGACAGAATGTTAGAGAGGGAACTCAATAAGTTGAGGGTGGAACAAACCAGACTGAAGCTTAAAAAGCAACAGCTGGATTTGGATAGACAGTCTTTTGAATTAGAGAAGGAAAGACAGAAGTTGGGTTTAGATACCCATGGTGGCAGCAGCAGTATTCCCCATAGTCATCCTGCAAAAGAGCATGATTCCAGGAATCTGCACAAGATAGTTCCCCCTTATAAGGAGGGGGATGACATTAACAAGTGGTTTGCTGCACTTGAGAGGGCCTGTGTTGTACAGGATGTCCCTCAAAGGCAGTGGGCTGCTATCCTATGGCTATCATTTAGTGGAAAAGGTAGGGATAGGCTCCTTACTGTGAAAGAAAATGATGCTAATAATTTCCAAGTTCTTAAGAATGCACTCCTGGATGGTTATGGCTTAACCACTGAACAGTACAGGATAAAGTTCAGAGAGACCAAAAAGGAGTCTTCACAAGACTGGGTTGATTTCATTGACCATTCAGTGAAGGCCTTGGAGGGGTGGTTACATGGCAGTAAAGTTACTGATTATGACAGCCTGTATAACTTGATGCTGAGAGAGCATATTCTTAATAATTGTGTGTCTGATTTGTTGCACCAGTACCTGGTGGACTCTGATCTGACCTCTCCCCAAGAATTGGGAAAGAAGGCAGACAAATGGGTCAGAACAAGAGTGAACAGAAAAGTTCATACAGGGGGTGACAAAGATGGCAACAAAAAGAAGGATGGTAAGTCTTCTGACAAAGGTGGGGACAAATCTAAAAATGAGTCTTCATCAGGCCCACAAAAACACTCTGGTGGGGGTGGTGGGTCCAAATCCTCCTTTAATCAGAACAAGGAAAAGAAACCATGGTGCTATTTATGTAAAATAAAAGGCCATTGGACAACAGATCCCAGTTGTCCAAAGAAAGGCACCACTGCTCCTACCACTACAACCCCTACTGCTACACCTAGTGTCCCTACTAATAGCAGTAGTGGTGGGAGCAAACCTACTAATAGCCAATCCAAGGGAGTAGCTGGGCTCACTTTTGGTAACTTAGTTGGGGTTGGTCTGATTAGGGAGACCACAGAGGCTACTTTAGTCTCTGAAGGGGCTATTGATTTAGCCACTTTGGTTGCTTGCCCCCATAACTTGGAGAAGTACAAGCAACTAACCCTAATAAATGGTGTTGAGGTCCAGGCCTACAGGGACACAGGTGCCAGTGTCACAATGGTGATTGAGAAACTGGTGCACCCTGAACAACACATACTTGGACACCAGTACCAAGTAACCGATGCTCACAACATAACACAAAGCCACCCCATGGCTGTTGTAAATCTCAACTGGGGGGGGGGTAACTGGTCCAAAGAAAGTTGTGGTAGCTTCAGATTTACCTGTAGACTGTCTATTAGGGAATGATTTGGAGACATCAGCTTGGTCAGATGTGGAGTTGGAGGCCCATGCAGCAATGCTGGGCATCCCAGGGCATATTTTTGCTTTGACAAGGGCTCAGGCCAAAAAGCAAAAAGGACAGGGAAGCTTGGATCCTGGAACAATGGACCAAGTGCTCCCTAAAGCTAGGGCTAGTAGAAGCAAACCACTTCCTACTATCCCTCCCTCTACAGTGGATTCTACTTCTGAGGAAGAAGAATTCCCTCCCTGTGCAGAACCTACACCAGAGGAGCTGGAAGCAGACACTGCTGAGCTTTTGGGTGAAGGGGGGCCTGCCAGAGAGGAGCTGAGTGTGGCACAGCAAACCTGTCCCACATTAGAGGGTCTCAGACAGTAAGCTGTCAAACAGGCTAATGGGGATGTCAGTGACTCTCACAGAGTTTACTGGGAGGACAACCTCTTGTACACTGAGCATAGGGATCCTAAACCTGGAGCTGCCAGGAGATTTGTGATTCCTCAGGAGTACAGAAAGTTCCTCCTAACACTGGCACATGACATTCCCCTAGCTGGGCACCTGGGTCAAATGAAAACTTGGGACAGATTGGTTCCATTGTTTCATTGGCCTAGGATGTCTGAGGACACAAAGGAATTTTGTAAGTCCTGTGAAACCTGTCAAGCCAGTGGCAAGACAGGTGGCACTCCAAAGGCACCCCTTATCCCACTGCCTGTGGTTGGGGTTCCCTTTGAAAGGGTAGGGGTTGACATAGTTGGCCCCCTTGACCCTCCTACTGCTTCAGGCAATAGGTTTATCTTGGTGGTAGTGGACCATGCCACAAGATACCCGGAAGCAATTCCTTTAAGGACCACTACAGCTCCTGCAGTGGCAAAGGCCCTCCTGGGAATATTTTCCAGGGTGGGCTTCCCAAAGGAAGTAGTATCAGACAGAGGAAGCAATTTCATGTCTGCATACTTAAAGGCCATGTGGAAGGAGTGTGGTGTAACGTACAAGTTCACAACACCCTATCATCCACAAACAAATGGACTGGTGGAGAGATTTAATAAAACTCTCAAAGGCATGATTATAGGACTCCCTGAAAAACTCCGCAGGAGATGGGATATCCTTCTACCATGCCTCCTTTTTGCCTACAGGGAGGTACCCCAGAAAGGAGTGGGCTTCAGCCCCTTTGAACTTCTTTTTGGACACCCTGTTAGGGGTACACTCACACTTGTAAAGGAGGGTTGGGAACAACCTTTAAAAGCTCCTAAGCAGGATATTGTGGATTATGTACTTGGCCTCAGATCAAGGATGGCTGAGTACATGAAAAGGCCAGTAAAAACCTTCAGGCCAGCCAAGAGCTCCAGAAGCAATGGCATGATCAGAAGGCTGTTTTGGTTCAGTACCAACCAGGGCAGAAAGTGTGGGTCTTGGAGCCTGTGGCCCCAAGAGCACTCCAAGATAAATGGAGTGGACCCCACACAATTGTTGAAAAGAAGGGTGAAGTCACCTACCTGGTTGACTTAGGCACTGCCAGGAGTCCCCTTAGGGTGCTCCATGTCAACCGCCTGAAACCCTACTATGACAGGGCTGATCTCACCCTGCTCATGGCAACTGATGAGGGACAGGAAGAAGACAGTGATCCTCTCCCTGATCTCTTCTCTTCCACAGAACAAGATGCTCTAGTGGAAGGTGTTGTACTGGCAGATTGTCTTACTGCTGAGCAGAAAGACCACTGCATAAATCTCCTGGGTCAGTTTTCTGAACTCTTTTCTACTGTGCCAGGCACCACTTCCTGGTGTGAGCACACTATAGATACTGGAGACAGCTTGCCTGTCAAAAGTAAAATCTATAGGCAGCCTGACCATGTCAGAGACTGCATAAAACAAGAAGTGCAGAAAATGTTGGAACTAGGAGTGGTTGAGCACTCTGACAGTCCATGGGCTTCCCCTGTGGTACTGGTACCAAAACCCAATTCTAAAGATGGAAAGAAGGAAATGCGGTTTTGTGTAGACTATAGAGGTCTCAACTTGGTAACCAAAACTGATGCTCACCCTATACCCAGGGCAGATGAGCTTATAGATACACTGGCATCTGCCAAGTATCTAAGCACTTTTGATTTGACTGCAGGGTATTGGCAGATCAAATTATCAGAAGATGCTAAATCTAAGACTGCATTTTCTACCATTGGAGGACATTACCAGTTTACTGTAATGCCTTTTGGTTTGAAAAATGCACCTGCCACTTTTCAGAGGTTGGTGAACACAGTCCTGCAAGGGCTGGAAGCTTTCAGTACAGCATATTTGGACGATATAGCTGTCTTTAGCTCCAGCTGGGATGATCACCTGGTCCACCTATGGAAAGTTTTGGAGGCCCTGCAAAAGGCAGGCCTCACTATCGAGGCTTCAAAGTGCCAGATAGGGCAGGGGAAAGGGGTTTATTTGGGACACCTGGTAGGTGGAGAACAGATTGCACCACTTAAGGGGAAAATCCAAACTATTATAGATTGGGTTCCCCCTACAACTCAGACTCAGGTGAGAGCCCTTTTAGGCCTCACTGGGTACTACAGGAGGTTCATAAAGAACTGTGGCTCCATTGCAGCCCCTCTTAATGACCTCACATCTAAGAAAATGCCTAAAAAGGTATTATGGACAGCAAAAAGTCAGAAAGCTTTTGAGGAGCTGAAGCAGGCCATGTGCTCTGCACCTGTCCTGAAAAGCCCCTGTTACTCCCAAAAATTCATTGTCCAAACTGATGCATCTGAATTAGGGGTAGGGGCAGTCTTATCACAACTTAATTCTGAGGGCCAGGATCAACCTGTTGCTTTTATCAGCAGGAGGTTGACCCCTAGAGAAAAGCGTTGGTCTGCCATAGAGAGGGAGGCCTTTGCTGTGGTCTGGGCACTGAAGAAGTTGAGGCCATACCTGTTTGGCACTCACTTCATTGTTCAGACAGACCACAAACCTCTGCTTTGGCTAAAACAAATGAAAGGTGAAAATCCTAATTTGTTGAGGTGGTCCATATCCCTACAGGGAATGGACTATACAGTGGAACATAGACCTGGGAGTACCCACTCCAATGCAGATGGACTCTCCAGATATTTCCACTTAGACAATGAAGACTCATCAGGTCATGGCTAGTCTTATTGTTCTTCGTTTGGGGGGGGGGGGGGGTTGTGTAGGAAAGTACCATCTTGCCTTGCATGTTACCCCCATATTTCACTGTATATATGTTGTTTTAGTTGTATGTGTCACTGGGACCCTGCCAGCCAGGGCCCCAGTGCTCATAAGTGTGCCCTGTATGTGTTACCTGTGTTATGACTAACTGTCTCACTGAGGCTCTGCTATCCAGAACCTCAGTGGTTATGCTCTCTCATTTCTTTCCAAATTGTCACTAACAGGCTAGTGACCAATTTCACCAATTTACATTGGCATACTGGAACACCCTTATAATTCCCTAGTATATGGTACTGAGGTACCCAGGGTATTGGGGTTCCAGGAGATCCCTATGGGCTGCAGCATTTCTTGTGCCACCCATAGGGAGCTCTGACAATTCTTACACAGGCCTGCTACTGCAGCCTGAGTAAAATAACGTCCACCTTATTTCACAGCCATTTACCACTGCACTTAAGTAACTTATAAGTCACATATATATGTCTAACCTTTACCTGGTAAAGGTTGGGTGCTAAGTTACTTAGTGTGTGGGCACCCTGGCACTAGCCAAGGTGCTCCCACATTGTTCAGGGCAAATTCCCCGGACTTTGTGAGTGCGGGGACACCATTACATGCATGCAGTATACATATTTCACGACATATGTATAGCGTCACAATGGTAACTCCGAACATGGCCTTGTAACATGTCTAAGATCATGGAATTGTCACCCCAATGCCATTCTGGCATTGGGAGACAATTCCATGATCCCCCGAGTCTCTAGCTCAGACCCGGGTACTGCCAAACTACCTTTCCCGGGGTTTCACTGCAGCTGCTGCTGCTGCCAACCCCTCAGACAGGTTTCTACCCTCCTGGGGTCCAGCCAGGCTTGGCCCAGGAAGGCAGAACAAAGGACTTCCTCAGAGAGAGGGTGTTACACCCTCTCCCTTTGGAAAAAGGTGTCAGGGATGGGGAGGAGTAGCCTCCCCCAGCCTCTGGAAATGCTTTGATGGGCACAGATGGTGCCCATCTCTGCATAAGCCAGTCTACACCGGTTCAGGGATCCCCAGACCTGCTCTGGCGCGAAACTGGACAAAGGAAAGGGGAGTGACCACTCCCCTGACCTGCACTTCCCCTGGGAGGTGCCCAGAGCTCCTCCAGTGTGCTCCAGACCTCTGCCATCTTGGAAACAGAGGTGCTGCTGGCACACTGGACTGCTCTGAGTGGCCAGTGCCAGCAGGTGACGTCAGAGACTCCTTCTGATAGGCTCCTCCAGGTGTTGCTAGCCTATCCTCTCTCCTAAGTAGCCAAACCTTTTCTGGCTATTTAGGGTCTCTGCTTTGGGGAATTCTTTAGATAACGAATGCAAGAGCTCATCAGAGTTCCTCTGCATCTCTCTCTTCACCTTCTGTCACAGAATCGACCGCTGACTGCTCTGGAAGCCTGCAAAACTGCAACAAAGTAGCAAAGACGACTACTGCGACCTTGTAACGCTGAGCCGGACGCCTTCTTGACTGTTTTCCTGGTGGTGCATGCTGTGGGGGTAGTCTGCCTCCTCTCTGCACTAGAAGCTCCGAAGAAATCTCCAGTGGATCGACGGAATCTTCCCCCTGCAACCGCAGGCACCAAAGAACTGCATCACGGGTCCTCTGGGTCTCCTCTCAGCACGACAAGCGAGGTCCCTTGAACTCAGCAACTCTGTCCAAGTGACTCCCACAGTCCAGTGACTCTTCAGTCCAAGTTTGGTGGAGGTAAGTCCTTGCCTCCCCACGCTTGACTGCATTGCTGGGAACCGCGTGTTTTGCAGCTACTCCGGCTCCTGTGCACTCTTCCAGGATTTCCTTTATGCACAGCCAAGTCTGGGTCCCCGCACTCTAACCTGCAGTGCACGACCTCCTGAGTTGTCCTCC
The DNA here is from genome assembly GCF_031143425.1 of Pleurodeles waltl. NCBI lineage: Eukaryota > Metazoa > Chordata > Amphibia > Caudata > Salamandridae > Pleurodeles > Pleurodeles waltl. Next base: position 449,103,375 of record NC_090446.1, read on the forward strand.
GGCGTCGTGGGACCCTCCTTTGTGACTTCGGGTGAGCTCCGGTTCACTCCACTTCGTAGTGCCTGTTCTGGCACTTCTGCGGTTGCTGCTTGCTTCTGAGTGGGCTCTTTGTCTTGCTGGACGCAGCCTCTGTCTCCTCACACAATTGGTGACATCCTGGTCCCTCCTGGGCCACAGCAGCATCCAAAAACCCTAACCATGACCCTTGCAGCTAGCAAGGCTTGTTTATGGTCTTTCTGCACGGAAACACCTCTGCACAACTCTTCACAACGTGGGACATCCATCCTCCAAAGGGGAAGTTTCTAGCCCTTGTCGTTCTTGCAGAATCCACTGCTTCTACCATCCAGTGGCAGCTTCTTTGCGCCCACAGCTGGCATTTCCTGGGCATCTGCCCACTCCCGACTTGATCGTGACTCTTGGACTTGGTCCCCTTGTTCCACAGGTACCCTCATCAGGAAATCCATCGTTGTTGCATTGCTGGTGTTGGTTTTCCTTGCAGAATTCCCCTATCACGACTTCTGTGCTCTTTGGGGAACTTAGGTGCACTTTGCACCCACTTTTCAGGGTCTTGGGGTGGGCTATTTTTCTAACCCTCACTGTTTTCGTACAGTCCCAGCGACCCTCTACAAGGTCACATAGGTTTGGGGTCCATTCGTGGTTCGCATTCCACTTCTAGAGTATATGGTTTGTGTTGCCCCATCCCTATGTGCCCCCATTGTATTCTACTGTGACTATACATTGTTTGCACTGTTTTCTATTGCTATTACTGCATATTTTGGTATTGTGTATATATATCTTGTGTATATTTGCTATCCTCATACTGAGGGTACTCACTGAGATACTTTTGGCATATTGTCATAAAAATAAAGTACCTTTATTTTTAGTATATCTGTGTATTGTGTTTTCTTATGATATTGTGCATATGACACTAGTGGTACTGTAGGAGCTTCACTCGTCTCCTAGTTCAGCCTAAGCTGCTCTGCTAAGCTACCTTTTCTATCAGCCTAAGCTGCTAGACACCCCTCTACACTAATAAGGGATACCTGGACCTGGTGCAAGGTGTAAGTACCCTTTGGTACCCACTACAAGCCAGGCCAGCCTCCTACACCCATGGACTGTGTGGCTGAGGTGCTTGGCTGGGTTTGTGGGTTTGGGAGTAGGAATAGGTCAATGGGGGATAGGAACAGTTTTTTAGGGACATGTGGGTGTGAAGAGGGAGAACGAATGGGAGTGGAGGATGAATGAGTGGTTGTTGGAGGTGTCTGTCTGTTGGATTTGGGTGCAGGTGCATGGTCTGGATGCTGTTGTGAGGTGGATGGCTGTTGGTGTCTGAGTGCTTGCGTTTGTGTACTTTAGGAGGGGGGACAGACATAGCGGGAGAGGACACAGAGGGCATGTCCATGGATGTGGTGGAGGTGTCTGCAAGTGAGGTGTTTGCTCTGCTTGGTGTGGTGATGATGCAGCTAGTGGATGATGATGTAGTGCATGCAGGTGTGAGTGTAGACGTAACTAGGTGGGAGGTGGAGGAGGAGGAAGAGGGCTGGACAATGGAAATAGTGGATGTTGTTGTGTCTGCAACTGGATGGTGTTTGTGTGAGTGCCTGTGGGATGAAGTGTGGTGCTTGTGTTTGCCTGTGACACTCTTTGTTGTTGTCTTGTGTGCATGCTCATCCTTATGTGTGCCTGGGATGGGTTGGGGTTGAGGAGAATGGGACTGGGCAGTGGAAGTTGGAGGGGAGTGTGGTAGAAACAGGGACAATGGCTGCCATCAGAGAGGAGGCCAGAGCCTGAATCGATCTCTGTTGGACAGCCAATCCAGTGTGAATGCCCTCCAGGAATGCATTATATTGTTGCATCTGGGCTGCCAGCCCCTGGATGGCATTCACAATAATTGACTGCCCTACAGAGATGGATCTCAGGAGGTCAATAGCCTCCTCACTCAGGGCAGCAGGGCTCACTGGGGCAGGGCCTGAGGTGCCTGGGGCGAAGGAGATGCCCACCCTCCTGGGTGAGCGGGCACGTGCAACTCGCTGAGGGACTGCTGGGAAGGTGGTGCTGGCACGGGTGTGGCAGCTTTACTTGTAGCTGGGGTGGTCACAGAAGTGTCCACCACCACAACCCGGGAGCTTCCCTCGGAGGAATAATCTGTGTCTGAAGTGTCCCCTCCAGTCTCCACCGTGGTGCTTCCCTCAACCTTCATCCCACTGGTGCCCTCAACGTCGGTGGACTCTGCCTCCTGGGTCCTGTGGGATGAAGCTCCCTCCATCACCGGTGCCTCTGTTCCTACCCCAGCTGATGCTAATGCACAAAAGGACAGGATGCCAAAACAAGAAAGGGGGTAGAGAGACATAGGATACTGCACCAACACCACCATTAGCGTACACAATACTCTCACACACAGGGGACAGGCCTCCACACTATGCATTGCACCACCACTGATACTGCTAGATAAGGCATGGTGGAGGTGCACACACCAGCAAATGCAGCACACCTGAGACCCACGCAGCACTGACCAGTAGTGTATGCCTATGAACTAGGTAGCATGTTTATCCCTTCAGAACTCTAGCCACCAGGGGACCTATGCTGCAATGTCAGGCCTGGCCTAGGGGCACCCTCTGGCACACATCCACCACCCGGATACCACCCTACCATGCATGCAGTTGTAATGATGGGCAGTGTACTCACCCCCTTGTGGCTGCTGTGATGCCCTCAAGCGCCCATCCAGCTCTGGATAGCCCACCGCCAGTATGCAGGCCATCAGGGCGGTCAGGGTTCGACGGGCACCCCTTCCTCGTTGGGAGGCCATTCCCAGCTGGGCCTCTGCCGTCTTCCATGCCCATCGTCTCAGGTCCTCCCACCATTTGCAACAGTGGGTGCTCCGCCTGCCATAGACCCCCAGGTTCTCCACCTCCTTGGCGACGGCACGCCATATAACCTTCATTTGACGGGCGCTGATCTGCAGAGGCAATACACACAGGGAAATGCGACTCCAGCCTGTTACAGGTATGGCCCACCATACCCGTTTCCATCACCATTGTCACACACATAGCCCAGCACTCAACCTGTACGCCGCCAAGAGGACAACCACCCACCGCCTTACACGAGGCCTACACACACACCACTCCATGCATCCTTCCCACATGCATCGTGCCCACAGTGTACTCACCTGTTGGTCTGAAGGCCAATACAGCAGTCCATACTGGGGTAGTACCCCATCCACTAGTCTCTCCAACTCCTCCGAAGTGAAGGCTGGGGCCCTTTCCCGGGTCACACAGTAGGTTCCCAACACAGGTCACAGCAGCAAATGCAGTGTAGGTCCTCTCCTATGGAAGGACAGGTAGCAAGTGAGGAATCAGATAGAAAATGGCAGTCACATTCATGGCGGTGCATACCGTCACCGCCGGGGTAGATCACCCGTGGCCACTGTAACCCATAGGGCCCAATGTTAACCAATGAAGAGTTGCATGGCAGTTCAAGACCACCTCCTGCAATTGCACACAACGTCAGAGGAATTACCTCACTTCCATCTGTCCCTCCACACAGGACAGGTGGATGCCATTTCGGGGGGGGGGGGCAGGCCTCTGGAATAATGCTGTGTCACAAGAGATATTGGTACATACTGGACAAATCACACTGACCCATTTCATATTTACAGAATGCAAACTACTGTTGTAGCTCCATTGTTCAGGTTGTAAACAGTTCCTTACTCTTTTGTCCCTTAGATCCCTACTGCTGCGGATGAATAGGAGATGGAGACATACCCCTGTGTACAGACTTCTGGTGGACTTGGCAACACTGGAGGACAGACACATTATCCTCACCTATAGATTTCACAGGGCCACAATCACAGAGCTGTGTGCCCAATTGGAGCCTGACCTGATATCTGCTATCCATCAGCCCACTGGGATCCCCCCTCTTGTGCAAGTGCTATCAGTACTCCATTTCCTAGCAACTGGTTCTTTCCAATGACAGTGGGCTTGGCAGCAGGAATGTCACAGCCAATGTTCTCAAACGTGCTGACAAGAGTGTTGTTTGCCCTGATAAAACACATGTGCAGCTACATTGTTTTCCCCCAGGTTGAGGATTTGGCCACAGTGAAGGCCGAGTTTTATGCAATGGGTCATATTCCCAACATATTTGGGGCGATTGATGGAACACATATTGCATTTGTCACCCCCCCCTGGCAGAATGAGCAGGTGTTCAGGAGTTATAAGAGTTTCCACTCCATGAATGTTCAGATGGTGTGCTTGGTGGACCAGTACATCTCCCACGTCAATGCTAAGTATTCTGGGTCGGTGCATGATGCCTTTGTCCTGAGGAATAGCAGCATCCTAAATGTGATGGCCCAACTACAGAGGCACAGGGTGTGGCTAATAGGTGAGCCCTGGTTCCCACCCAGTATATGCTGGTGTATGGGTATGGTATGGGCCATATAGGATAGTGTGCGGCTAAATGTTTTCCCTCAATATTTGCAGGTGACTCTAGTTACCTAAACTTATCATGGCTGCTGACCCCTGTGAGGAATGCCAGGACAAAGGCAGAAGAACGTTATAATGAGGCACATGGGCAAACCAAAAGGATAATTGAAAGGACCTTTGGCCTCCTGAAGGCTAGGTTCTTGTGCCTCCATCTAACAGGTTTATCCCTGTGCTTCTCACCCAAGAAGGTCTGCCAGATAGTAGTGGCATGCTGCATGTTGCATATCCTGGCTCTCAGATGTCATGTCCCTTCTCTGCAGGAGGAAGGGACTGGAGATGCCCGCGTGCCAGCAGTAGCCCCTGTGGACAGTGAGGATGAGGAGGAAGAGGATGAGAATGAGGGCAACAGAACATCTGTGATCCGTTGATACTTCCAATGACACACAGGTAGGGCAGTGTAACTTTACATTTCAATTACTTTGGTTGTAATCTGTGTGGCAATGGCATGTAGATATTTTCTCACTTCTATGCCCACTTACTGTTCCCTCTGGCAATTCATTTTGCAGATGTTGGTGACCTGACATATCCTCCTGGTGTGATCACTAGAGCCAGCTATAGGTCATTAATTTATGCTCATTCTGTGTACAGTTAATTTGCAATGTTTGTACCTGTTTCAATGAATACATATTTGATATACATGACATACTCCAAATCGATTTTTTTCAAAGGGTGTTTATTGAAGTGCTAACATATAGGGGGAAAGCGCAACGGGATAGGGTGATGATCGAGGAAGTCAAGGCTATTGTTCCAGCCTGTTTGTAGCACAGGTGCAGTGTCAAGGGGACATAGGAAGGGGAGCAATGACAGTTCAGGGTGGACAGGGTGACTGAGTGGGACACAAGGGTGACAATCAGGAGAGTCTCATTTCCTGGCGGGGGTCTTGGCAAGTGTCTCTGTCTTCTGTCTGGATCGCAGGGAACATTTGCGGGGTGGTTCACCTTCTGCAGGGGGAGGGGTGCTGGTGGCCTGTGAGTCCTGTGGTGGGGCCTCCTGACCACTAGCGGCAGCTGAGGTAGAAGGCTGTTCAGGTGTCTGGCTAGTGGCAGGGGCTTGCTGGTGTAAGGCTGCCTCTCTCATAATGTTGCCCATGTCTGCCAGCACCCATGCTATGGAGATCAGGGTGGTGTTAATGGCCTGCAAGTCCTCCCTGATCCCCTGATACTGCCCTCCTGCAGCCGCCTGTTCTCCTGCATGTTGTCCAGGACTTGGCCCACCGTGTCCTGGGAATGTTGGTAGGCTCCCAGGATCTCGGAAAGTGCCTTCTGGAGAGTCCGTTCATGGGCCTGTCCTCCCCCTGGCACACAGCAGTCCTCCCAGTGTCCCTGGTGGCCCGTGCCTCTGTCCGCTGAACCGTGTGCCCACTGCCACTGACCCCAGGTTCCTGATTGTCTTGGGGGTGAGGTGTGGCCTGGAGTCCCTGTAAAGGTGGACACACTGCTGATTAATGTGTCCTGGGGACAGAGGTATGGGTACACTGGGTGCTGTGGTTGTGTTTCCTGATGGGATGTGATTGGGCCTGGGTAACCGACTGCTCTGTGGTCCCTGATGGGCCAGGTAGTCATCCAGATCCTGAAGACCAGAGTTGCTTTAATCACTGTGGGCCTCTTCAGTTGGGGGACTGGATAGTGCTGGCACGTCCTCTCCGCTGACATTGGCTGGGGTACTTGTGGGGATGTAAATGATGTGTTTTGGTTTATGTGTCTGACATATTGTACATCTGTTGCTTCCCCTCTATGGTTGGATTTTCCGTGCCAAATTTCACTTGTGTATGTTAGTGTATGATGGGATTGTTAGTTCTCTATGGTGTGTATGCTTTAGTGATGAGTGTCCATGCAGGGCTGTGAGGGGTATCCATATATTGGTACAGCATGCAGGGCTTGGCATTGGGATGAGTAAGATGTGATGGTGGGGTGTGTGGGATGTAGTGGGGTGATGGGGTGAGGGTGAGGGTATATGATGGCATGCACGTAGGAGGGTGATAATTCTTGAAAGTTGACTTACCAGAGTCCAGTCCTCCTCTGACTCCGGCCAGGCCCTCAGGATGCAGTATTGCCAAGACTTGCTCCTCCCATGCTGTGGGTTGTGGGGGAGGAGGTGGAGGTCCACCGCCAGTCCTCTGTATAGCGAGCTGGTGTCTTGCTGCCAGGGAAAGTACCTTCCCCCGTAGGTCGTTCCATCTCTTCCTGATGTCATCCCTAGTTCTGTGGTGCTGTCCCACGGCGTTGACCCTGTCCATGATTCTCCGCCATAACTCCATCTTCCTGGCTACTGATATTTGCTGCACCCGTGCTCAAAATAGCTGTGGCTCTGCTCAGACGCTTTCCTCCACCATGACCCTTAGTTCCTCCTCTGTGTCTTTGTGGTGCCATGGATGTTTTGAGAAGTGTGTTGGTGAGGGTGTGTTGGGTGATATGTGTGATGTGTTGGGGTGTGTGATGTGGCGTGCATGAGTGGTGTATAGGTGTGAGTAGTGTGTGGCCCTAGTTGTGTCAGTGGTCTTGGTGTCTCTCTGGTGGCAATGGTTTTTAGTCGTAAAGGGTTGTGGGTAATGTGGGTGTGTGTTTTATAGTTGTGTGTGTGTGGTGTGTGTGTATGGGTGTCAGGTGTGTGTTGTTTGAATTGTCCAATGTAGTGTTGTTTTGTTTGTGGGTGTCCATCAGAGCTTGGTGGTATGTACCGCCTATGGTTTACTGCCGTTAAATGTCCGCCATGGTGATTTGTGGGTCCTAATGTGGTGGGCGTTGTTCTGAAGGCGTAGCGGTGTTGGTTTTGATACCTGGCCCACCATACCCGTTTCCATCACCATTGTCACACACATAGCCCAGCACTCAACCTGTACGCCGCCAAGAGGACAACCACCCACCGCCTTACACGAGGCCTTCACACACACCACTCCATGCATCCTTCCCACATGCATCGTGCCCACAGTGTACTCACCTGTTGGTCTGAAGGCCAATACAGCAGTCTGTACTGGGGTAGGACCCCATCCACCAGTCTCTCCAACTCCTCCGAAGTGAAGGCTGGGGCCCTTTCCCGGGTCTGTATTCTGTCGAATTGGTGTGTGTGTGTCATAATATGGTGAACGGATTTCTGCTGCCGCTGCAGTAAGTTGGCGGCTGTCAGAGTGGCGGTTAGTGGGATTTGCCGCCAATGTCATAATGAGGGCCTATGTATTTCTGAAATGGGCACAAAATAAGAAGTTTAGGAGCACTGATTATTTGTACATCTCTGAATTTGTGTCTGCCTATCCAAGCGTTTGATTTAGATGGTATTTTTCAAAATGTCTTCTTTCTTACACACTGGCTTACAATTGGAAGGCATAAATGCGATGGAATCCAGTTGTTAATTACAAATCCTCTTCTATTCCATGTTCCCACGTGTCTTCCAAATAAGCCTGGGGCCTACAATAGGAAACTGGCCAAAACACAACATGGACTCGTCACATTTTTCCACTGAAAACTGACCCTTTTTCCAGTGTGGGTAGCTGTGGAATTTGGGGCTTAGTTCAGCTGGCACCTAGGGAAACCTAGGAAATGTGCACATTTTTTTAAAACTAGGAAATCCAGGGTGGGGTCACTTGCATGGCTCTCACCAGTTTTTTTTTTACCCATAATCCCTTGCAAACCTCAAACCTTGACTTGAAAACACATTTTCCTCACATTTCTGTGAGAGAAAGTTCTGGAATCTGAAGGAAGCCACAACCATCCTTCCACCAAGCATTCCCCAAAGTCTCCTGATAAAAATGGTACCTCACTTGTGAGGGTAGGCCTAGTGGCCACGACAGAAAAGGCCCAAAACATGGCTACATCACACTTTTTTACTGCAACTGACACTTTTTTTTGCAAAGTGGTTAGCTGTGGATTTTGGACCCTAGTTCAGCAGGCACATAGGGAAATCCAGCAAACTTGTACCTTTTTGAAAACTGGATCCAGGGTGACTTGTGTGAATTCCATGAGGTTTTCTTACCCATAACATCCTGCAAACCTTACATTTTGCCTGAAATAATTCTTTCTTCTTGCATTTCTGTGATGGGAACCTCCAGAATTGGGAGGATTCCACAAAATTGCTACCACCAGCATTACACCACTTGTGCCAATAAAAACGCTGCAACTCTTGTGTGGCTGGGCCTTGGTTCGATCAATTTGTGTCACATACACTAGGCCCACGACCCTTGTTTTGCCCCAGATGTAAAATGCCTGATGTCTAGTGGGATTTAAAACCCCCCACCCCAGTTGGCCGATTCGGGGCAACCAACCCAGAGGCGAGGGGGGAGGGGAGCCAGAAAGACAATATTGCCCATTCAGAGGCAGAGGAATGGTTCAATGCCAGGGTAGGCCGCCATCTCCTTTTGTTTGTTTGGCACCATTTTGAAATCCCTGGTGTTTGGTGTGCTTCCTGCCTCCCTTGCTCCCGGATTGGGAGTGAATACCCCTATCTATCCCCCTCTGGGGGGGTGCAGAGAGTCTATTGGACCGTGGGGTGGGGAGAGCACAGGCCAATGCCCAAGTGGCCCTCCCCTTCAAGAAAATCATCCTACATAAATGTAGCTCTCTTGTCTAGTGGACTTTCTGTCCCCCAGGAGAGGCAAATTGGGGGTAATTTCCCTCTTCCACCGCCAAAGGAGTAGAATGACTGCTAAGCCCATTTTTTGGGGTGTGGGGTATCACCATGCCCATGTTGATCAGCCCCACTCCTATACTTTTTCCCTGGTGTCTAGTGAACTTTCTGTCCGGGGGGGGGGGGTGAATGTGGGTAATCACTCCCTGTCTGCCACCCAGGGGGACAGAAATACTGCCTGTGCCCTTTCTGAGGTGCGGTATGGTCATGCCCATAATGGGCAGCCTCCACCCCTAGAATTTACCCTGGTGTCTAGTGGTCGTTCTGCCCCCCCAGGGGTTAATCTGGGGTAATCGCCCCATCTGCCCCCAGGTTTGGCAGAAAGACTGTTCTATATATATTGGGGGTTGGGTGCATGGCCATACCCTTATGAGTAGCCCCCACCCCTATATTTATATAAAAACAGTCCTTGGTGTCTAGGGGGCTTTATGCCCCTGGGGGTGGTGTGAGAGACAGACCAGCCGTCATTGCACCTATCTTCCCTCCTAGGGGGACAGAAAGACTGAAGGTTTGTGGGGCTCACCCTTGCCAAGGGACCGCTCCCCCATCCCCTGACCCTGGTGTCTAGTTTGTGGATACCTGCTTCAGGATTGCTCTCCTGTAGTGATCCCCCAAGCAGGGATCAACTGGACAGAGGTACCATTGGAAGGAGGAGATTCCAATGATACCCCTCCCATGAGAATAACTACTCAGGGCACTAAAATATGCCCCTGAACACTAATTCAGTGAAAGTAAAACAAGCCCATCACTTTAGGAATATAAAGACGTTAGCGTGCCCTGAAACCTGATCGCCATTACAAACCTAAACAAGCATTTACAATGCAACGGGTCTCGCGTTTGCTCATGTTAGAGCTGATCGCGTTGTAAACTCTTAACCCGACTTTTCACCTATCGGGCAAAAGTGCATTTATGTACATAACGCCAAAAAGTGAAATCAAGTATGTAAAGCACTCGACTTCTGCCAAGCGAGATCGCTCTCGTAAATTAGAGAAAAAAAAGTCCACGAGCCCGATGGAAAACAGCGAGCCTCGCATGTTTTCTGTACTTGGTCGCTGCGCTCGAGGAGGGCTAGCCACCGGAAAAGGCATGACATATGCGTGCCTTCAACTAATGAAAGCAAGCAGATTTTATTAAGGAAGCCCACAAAGCAATAGAAAACACTGACGTGAAGTTGACAGGGCTCCAATCCCTTTTCTAAATACAAAAGAGTCTTGCTGCGATATGCATGTGCGAGCGCATGCCACCCAGGCTCGACCCTAAAAAGGCTCAGGCAGCTCTTCCCAAGCAACCCAAGCCTTGGGGGAAAAAATTTAAACCTTCTGGTGCCTTCTGGAAACCTTCTAGTGCAAAGCACCAGAGAGGCCTTTCTAACCCTCCCCAGAGTTGGCCAATAGCTGACAGACACACTGGGCAGGGAGTCTGTTTAACTTTAAGGGGTTAAGGCCTATAGATAGGTATTTTGTTACTTGGAATCTCACAGATTATCATAGAAGGTAAGCATTTTGCTGCTGGTTACCCCCTCTGACAAACTGTGCGTATAGAGGATTTCAATACAGGACAGGAGGCTAGCATTATGCAATGCACCTTTATTGCTGCCCCAACATGCAGCCCTTTAAAGAATATTAATACATCATAAAGACAACATTCCAGTAGAGAATATTTAACATCATATAACTCCATGTCACTAAACATCTTCCACTTTTATTTGCTGAGCCTAAATAGTTAAGTATCATCCCTTACTTATCCTGATGCTTTTGTTATATTCATCTAATCCTTTCTTTTACAGAGCACCTGTTTTCTTTCTCTTATTTACCCTTCCAATTTATGGTCAGGTTTAAAGGGTTATAACTTCTGATCTTCCGCGTTAAGGTGAGGCATTGACAACATGGTGGGCGCCCCACCCCATAACTTTGTAAATGCTCTAACCAAGTTTATCTTTCAAATGAAAGTATTTCTATGCCCTTAGAGCCTGCATGTCTCTCAAACGATGTGCAGACTGAAGGCAGAGCCGGCTCGTGGCGTCCGTGCATTCAGGTCTAACCAGCGCTCCCTTCTGGGGATGCGCGGACTGTGGCAAAGAGATTGGTTCCTGACCTTCTTGTGACTGCATCTAACACACTCGTTACTCAGAAGGACGTGTGGGTTGGATGACACTCAACTGTCTACCGGAGCGCTGAGGTTCAGGATATGGACGGTGTCTCCATTTTGCAATTTTGAAAAAAGAGCTCATATCACTGTAATAGAAGAGGGACAAACCCTTGTTAATGTTTACAACAAAGACGCACAACACGTTCCTATGGCAACAAACTCCTACCAACGGTTCTCCTTATGCAGATGGGAGTTTTAACCAGTAGGGAGTGGTGTTACTTTAAAACTTCCTTTAATTAACAATAATCTAATTAAAAAAAAGAGAAGAAAAGGGATTTAAGAGGTGGTGTTTTTCTTCATCTCAGTAATTCAAAAAATGTCTGAAAATTGTAACCCACTGGAGTTACAAATAACTCAGCTAAATGAGGACATGTTTAAAAAGTTCCTAGATAAGGACCTGAGATCTTCTCTTAAAGAGGCTGTGGAAGCAGCCTTCACAAAAAGGAAAAGGGATTCCTTTTCAGAGGTGGATTAATTTTCAGTGTCAGATGAAGAGACCCCCTCCTCAAGTTAAAAAGGGAGGCGAGGCTTCTAAAAAAAACGAAACACCTTTCAAAAGATTTACGTTCAGTGGGTGGCCTGAGCACCGTAAATGACCATGCTCAATCCTTAGATAGCCTGACTGCTGTAAGAAGCCATGATCAATCATTGAGTAGCCTGAGTGCTACAAAGGATCAAGGTGTCCAGAGCGGCACACATAGCAAGAGCGGCCATGTTGGCGCAATGGATACAGGTGTCCCCTGTGGCACAAAATTAAAGAGTAGACTTCATGGCACAAGAGACCACGGTTTTGATACTGATGATGAGCATTCTGTCTATAACAATATTGAAGATGAGGCGGATGAGTATGTCTTCAATCCACAAGAATTATTAGAGAATGACTTCTTTGATGAGGAGTTAGATCAGCTACCAAATTCATAAGCTATTAGAGCTCTTTTGGTGTGGAAATGTTTAATCCTACATGCATTGTCCACCCAAGGGGCTAAGATTGGTGGCCTATGGACCATGTGACTTCCTTTATTAAGTTTTGGATCCGTAAGTAAGGAGACGCAGAACTTGAGGGCCGAATGTCCAAGACCATTCCTAGACAATAAGTCAGGGATAACACCCAATTTGGATGCAGAACTACTAAGTTTCTTTTTTAGGTCCGGGAAAGATTCTAGGAAAAGCCTTGAGTGCTGCCTTAAGCAATGCCAAGACAGATTATTGGACATGCTTGGTCCACTGGCCAGAATTTTAGATATAGCTGAGGAAGCCTCGGTTAAGGGCATCCTCATAGACTTACAGCTTCTCCGTGACTGGAGTCAGCAGGCCCTATGCCTGTTTGGCAAGGGTAATGCTAGTCTGAATACTGAGAGAAGGAGAACCATTTTGATGAGAATTACCCCTAAATTAAGTGTCCTTGCCAGCAAAAAGATTCCAGGGGACCCAAATGGTCTTCTCTTTGGCGACAATTTTATTAAGATCTTGGGTAAATATGTCTCAACATTCACTGCCTTTAGTGAGGCACAATCAAATACGAGAAGATTTTTTTTTTGGAAGGGTTGACAGGAGAGGCCTGGCTGTCAACCCTGAGATACTAAGGTCCCAATACTACCTACAGGACCAGAAGGGATATGAGAGAAGTTTCAGAGCAACCAACACTTTCTATCTGCAAAGAGGTCGAGCTTCCCACGCAAGAGACAACAGGGGCAGATCCCAAGGATCTGGAAAGCAAAGTAAGTCCTCCTATTGGTTTTCCCCAACCAAAACTAGGAGGAAGATTGCGACTTTTTCTCCAAAAGTGTTCAGCTATAACAAGGGACGCATGGGTGTTAGAGACTATAAAAGGATTCTTGTCAAATTCCCTATCAGAATTGCCTTCCGAGAGAATTAGCACTGACTCAGGAGCAATTGGCACTGGTGATGCAGAGGTCTCACAAATGTTGCTCAAAGGAGCAATATGCATGGTCAGAGACTCAGAAAGGTTTTGTAAGAACTGTTTTCTAGGTAAAAAAAAGACAAGGGTGGGTGGCCTGTAATAAATTTAATGGAGTTAAACAGACTTCTAGTTTACAGTCACTTCAAGATGGAAGGGATCCATTTTCTATGAGACATTTTACAAGAAAGTGAAGTTGGATCTAAAGGATGCCTACTTCACAATCTCTAGGGACTTAGACTCACAAACGTATCTGCTGTTCAGTTGGAAACTCCCTACAGTTGCGTTCTTGAGAAAAAGGGGTACGTTTAGTCATTTATCTGGACAATATGTTACTGATGTCTCCAGAACAGGGAGATTTTTTGATACACATGACATGGACAACAAACCTCTTGCAAACGCTAGGGTTCATTATTACTGTAGAGAAGTCAGTCATGAGCCCTGCACAGAATCTGGATTTTTTGGGATTCCAAGTAGATACCAGAATGACTCAACTGTGTCCGCCACAGAAAGAATTGGCAAAGATCAAGAAGGAGGTATCTCACATTCGAGGAAAGGAAGTGGTAAGTCTGAGGGACCTGGCAAGGTGACTGGTCTCTTGTCTTCATCCATTAAGGCTGTCTCCGTAGGACCATTGCATCACAGAGCTCTTCAGATAATGAAATCCATAGGTCTGAGGAATGGTCTATTTTATGCAGATACGATTCCCATGTCCCAGGAAGCTCGAGAAGACCTTCAATGGTGGTTAAAAACCTGGACAGCTGGAATGGTAAGGCTATATTTGGAAATACCCCAGAAATTATTGTAGAATCAGATGCAAGCAACCTTGGTTGGGGTGCCAAATTAGGAAAACTAGAGAGAGGGGAAAGGTGGTCCAGGGAGGAGTTGTACCTACATATAAATTGTCTGAAGTTGTTAGCGGGCCTCAACGCCTTAATGAGTTTCAAGTCCACTCATGCGAACAGTGTAGTATTGATCTGAATGGACAAGTATCTTATATCAATTGCTAAGGGGGGAGCGAGGTCCAAGCAACTTGTAGCTTTAGCCAAAACAAATCGGTATTTTTGCTGAAATCAGAAAATACTTTTTAAAGCAGAGTTTATCCCAGGTAATCAGAACATCAGAGCAGACTGGAACTCAAGATACTTAAGGGATACCATCAACTGGAAATTGAAGCCAGTCTATTTCCAAAGATTCAGAACCTGTGGGGGCCCTTTCAGATAGATCTGTTTGCCAGCAGACTCATGTATCAGGTAGTGCAATTTTACAGCTGGGGACCAGATCCCAAGGTACTGGCAGTGGCTGCTTTACTGCAGACTTTGAAGGGAGAGAATTGCTATGCTTTTCCTCTTTTTGCACTGATCCTGAGGGTGTTGCTGAAAATCTGGAGAGAACGTTGCAGCATTGTTCTAGTGACTCCTTTTTGGAACTCACAAGTTTGGTTTCCGAGAATAATGGAACTGGCTGTGGAGGTTCCTCACATGATTCCAGAAACCTTAGGTCTTTTGGAAGGACCGGAAGGCGAGGAGCATCCTTTGGTGCTAGAAGGAAACATGAACCTTCCTGTCTGGAAGATTTCAGGAGATCCGGAAGATACTGTGGCCTTTCAGAAGAGGCTAAAGATGCTTTGGAAGAATCATGGGCCAAGAAAAGGTATGCAGGAGTATGGAGTAAGTGGTGTAGTTGGTGAGAGGAGAGGAATTTGGATCCCGTTGAGGCTTCTTAAGTAGAAGTGACAAACTTCTTGGCACAGCTGTTCAGAGCAGGCCTCTCTTATACAACTGTTAATTGTTACAGTTCTGGTATTTTGGCAGGTCATTCCTTGGTGAATGATTCTGCTATCAGTAGTGACCCCTTGATATGCAGAGTGATGAAAGAAATCCGGCTTGGGCATCACCTAAGGCTAGGTATGATTCACTTTGGAATGTTAATCACGTTTTCAAACTTTGTCTCATGGCCTGACAGTTCCTATCTTTCTAAGAGACAGATTTCACTAAAGCTGGCAATTTTACTTGGCTAACATCTTTCAGAAGATTGTTGAAAGTAAAGGCACTTTAGATTTCTAGTAGATTTATATCCCAGATGGGATCTAGTTTGAGATTTGGAAAAGGACTAAAATGATGTCTTAAAAAATATTTTACCCATATTTTAATGACTGCAGGAAATTGCGTATAGTTAGCTGTATAAGAGTTTATGAACAAACAATGTTGGAATTCAGACCTGATGGTGATAATGAACAGTTAATTTCCTATGTTAAACCTTACAGATCAGTTTCAACAGCTACTGTTATGTCTGAAGCAGGAATAGACTTGTCTACATTTGGGGCACACTCCTGTAGGGTGCTATGGCTAGTAAAGTGTTCTTGGCAGGTGGTACACATGCAGACATTATGAAAGCAGCAGATTAGTCAAGTGTTAGCACTTTTGCAACTTTCATCTTAAACCAGTGGAACATGTGAGTTGTGTAGCATTGGGGAGCTTTAAACATGCATAATGGTAGCCTCTAGCCCTGTAATGAAATGACAATCTCCAATTAACATACAGAGAGAATCTTGATTTCATTAAGGACAATGGAGGCGAGCATTATCCTGTGTTTTTCATCACATTTCTGTATTCCAAATGCAAGGTTTAGTATGGTTTAACTCTACACTAACTCTACACCTTTTCATTGAATGTGTATTGATTAATAGTTTATTTTAATGGTATCACTTGTCTTTTCTTCTTTCAGATAATTTGCTTTCGGAATTTTGTCCAGTCAAGCTACGATGGCATTGTCTGTTTCATCACAGCTTAAAGAGAAAGATGCTTAGTGACATGGAGTTATATGATGTTAAATATTCTGGAATGGAATGCTGTCTTTATTATGTATTACTATTCCTTATGGATCAATTCTGTTTATTGGTGTTTAAGATTAGAAAAATAAGAACACAGCTATATGCCCACAGCCTTACAGGCCGGCAGCGGTATACGCGCTTAGTAGAAGTACAACAGAATTTTGACCCCATCCTTGGGGGCGGCAATGTAACCAAGCAACATAAGCACTGTATTTACAAGAACAGTTAACAGAACAGTATGGTGCAAAACTGGTCCCCTTCCCGCCCTGACTATAATCGTGTACCCCGTGTGTCCTTCCCCTGTAGGTGTATTGGCCATTTTGTCTGGCCTCCCTCTCAGCTCAGTGGTTGAGTGAGTAGCTCTAAGTGTATTCGATGTGCTTAATAATCACCTCAACAGGCGTAAGACTTTAAAGTAAGTGGGGCATGTGATTTCATTGAATTCTGTAGACAGGATTTGTATGAAGGGTGCCCATAATGTAGAAACTTCTGCTGTTCAGTGTTCCGCGCTAGGGAAGCTTTCTCCATCCCCAGTAGGAACCATAGTTTATGTAGCCATGAGGTGTAGTTTGGGATTCTATCCATGCCCCATTGTGATAATATCATCTGGTTGACCGCATTGAGGGCGAGTGCCATTTGACGACCTCTAAGTGATCTTAGAGGAAAGGTGAGGGGGATTAGATAGGCCAAGACTGATGTATGTTGGCAATCTTGGGAGCTCTGTGTGGAATGCTTTGTCTATTTCGTCTATGATGCTACTCTAATACTGTTTCAGTTTGGGACAGTGCCATAGTAAATGTATCTGTGTACCGGTATTCCTGCATCCTCTCCAGCATAGCTCAGGCTTAGTAGTGTTCCATGTGTGAATTCTAGCAGGGGTATAGTACCAGTATGATGCTATTTTATAGGCTGTTTCAGTGCCCATCACACTGTGGGCGGTGTGGTGGTCCCTGTATTGTATATCTCCCCATTCCTCTTTTGTTAGATCCTTCCCTAATTCAGCCTCTCACCTTCTTTGTCCCTTTGTTTTGGGTATTTGTGTTGTGGCTCTGAGTTGAATGTAAAGTTCAGAAAGCAGCCGTTTATCATCTTGTTAAAGTGTTAACCATTTCTCAAATGCCATGAGTGATCTCGCTATTAGCGGTCTAACTGTCGGTTGAAACACCCCGTGACTAACCTGCAGGTATGTCATTCTGTCTGCCTCTGTAAGCCCATTATCTTCTTTCAGGCCATCAAAAGGGATGACACCATCAAGGTCAAATAGACTCCTAACTTCCTTGCAACCTCCAGCATGCCATCTTTGAAAGCGCTCTACGCTCAGACCCGAGGCAAAATCTGGGTTAGCGCATATCAGTGTCATGGGAGAGGGGAAGGATGTCTGACAATTCTTGACCGTCACGGAGTCCGAAACCCGAAATGTCATGCCCGTAATAGGGGAGGAATATAATCCCGCAGCTCTATGTCTGCGTTGCAGCCAAGACTCCTTCCAGATGTGCGACCCTGCGACTGCTTGATTCATGAAATGCCAGTGTTTCCCGGTGAGTGGGTGACTACATTTTAGTATGAATCGTAGTTGGATAGCCTGGTAGTATTTTAAAAAGCATGGGACTGCCAGACCCACTTTCACCTTAGGGAGATGCGGGGTTTGCCACGGTATGCATGCGGGTTTCCGGTCGCAGATAAATTTCAGTATTGTCGCTTGCAGTGTGGCTAATGTTTTGGTCGGCGGAGGAAAAGGGATCATTTGAAAGATGTAGAGAATGCGTGGTAAAATCGTCATCTTAATTGCTGCCACTCTACCCAGCCATGACAGCTTATGTTTGCTCCAAGTCCCCAGGCCCACTGTTACATCTTTAGAGAGGGCAACATAATTCCTATTGACTGTTTTTGTAGTTGTATTGGCGTGGGAGGAGGACCATATATAGGGGAGCCTTGAGCGAGGCTCTGCTTCATGGGGGGGGGGGTGACTGAAAGTATCAGGATTAGTGATTTTTTCATATTCACTTTGAAGCCAAGGTGTTCCTAAACTCCTGTAAGGCTTCAGTGAGAGCTATCAATGAGATCATTGGGTCTGACAGTGCCAGAATCATGTCATCTGCATAAAGACTAATAAGATGGTGATTGCCCTCAAATTCAATGCCAGTTATGAGGGGATTTGTATGTATTCTCTGAGCTAGAGGCTCCATGTAGAGGGCAAAAAAGAGTGGGGGTAGTAGGCATCCCTGTCTTGTCCCTCACTGAATCAGAAAAGACTGAGACAGTGTGCCCTTGACCCAGACAGCTGCCTTGGGCTCTTTATAGTCACTTTTTATCGACTTCAGAAGTGTCGGTCCAAGGCCAAAGCGTTCCAGTACTTTGAATAGATATGGCCAGTGCACTCTATCAAATGCTTTCTCAGAGTCTATATAAAGTAGTAGTGCCTCACTCTGTGATCTATGCGTTTTGTCTGTGAGGTGTAGGAGTCATTTTGTGTTATTGCCACATTGCCAATGGGGTATGAAACCCGCCTGATCAGGGTCCACAAGCCCCGGCATATAGGGATTGAGGCGATGCACTAAGATGGCAGTAAACAGCTTGGCGTCTATGTTGAGAAGTGAGATGGGCCGGTAGGAGCCACATCCCTCTGGTTCTTTGCTTGGTTTGGGGATTACAGTGATGGTCGCATCCAGCATAATGGTAGCGAAGGAAGTGGTCTCTGCGAAGGAGTTAAATAGCCTTGTGAGTATCAGGGCTAAATTGCAGCAAAAGGTTTTATAGAAGAGTGGCGTGTAGCCATCTGGGCCCGGCGACTTCCCAGTTTTTAAACGGGAAATAGCCGATATCACTTCCTCAACCTGAATTGGCTGGTCAAGGAGAACTGCATTGTCCAGTGGGAGCGAGGCAAGGGCACAATTATATAAATATGTGGAGGGATCCGTGTTGATAGAGGCGTTGGCTGGGTATAGGGGGTGATTATGAACACAGCGGGAATCCCCGCCGTGTTCATGCTGGCGGTCTGAACACTGACTGCTGCCCCCTTGAGACCCCGCCGGCTGTATAAACAACATTCCGCTGGGCCGGTGGGCAGAGAGAGTGTTTCTGCCAGCCGGCCCAGCGGAATACTGGGCCTGGACATTGCCGACGTCTCCAAATGGAGCCGTTGTCAATGCTGCAGTGCGGCGGGTGCAGTGACCTGCGCGACGGGGCTGTGCACAGGGGCCCCTGGACTGCCCATGCCAAGTGCAAGGGCAGTGCAGGGGCCCCCAGAGGGGCCCCAGAGCACCACTTCTGCCAGCCTTTCCCTGGAGTGGGAAACCACCAGGGAAAGGCTGGAGGAACAAGGGTTCTTTATCCGGAGGGCAGCACTGCTTGCAGCACCACCCTGTTGGTTAGAGAAATCCGCTATTGTCAGGCTGCCTGTCGGCAATGGCCTGGTGGTGGCAGATGGCTGCCTGTGGTGGTCGTTCCTTGTTCATTATATGGCGGTCCAAGCCACCATGCTGGTGGTGGTGATTTCCGCCACTGACGGTATGGCGGTCTGGACCGCCATGTTCATAATGAGGCCCATAATGCTTGATAAAACTCTCTGAAGACCTCTGCAATTTGGGGATCTTTGAATGCTTCCCCCATGGAGGACGTGCGTACCATTTTAATTGTATTGGCCTGGACGCCCACTCTCAGCCCACATAGTATTTATGTTTAAGTCATACAATGGCGTAGACAGCACGATCCCAGTCTAACTGCCTCAGTTGGAGGAGTGCTTTTTCTACCTCCCTCCAAACTCTTGGGGCTCCTGTGCGTTTTTGAATTCGTTCCCATTCAACAATCTTCTGCTCAAGCAGTGTTCGCTGTTCTCTCTGGGTTTTATTCTCCAGTGCCCATAGAGAGATCACCCCCCTGTACCACCGCCTTAAGAGCGTCCAATACAATCATTAATGAGGTGTGCTCATCATCATTTTGGCTAAGGTAGTCTTTAATCATGCATCTCAGAGTCTCCACTATGCTCTGTTTCAGGAGAATAGTGTCCCTAAATCTCCAGCTAGGGGCTCAGAAGTGGTTTATGGCGATTTGGGCTGTTAATGTGATGGGTGCGTGGTCTAAGAGAGAGCGCATGGTTCAATGGCAACCTCTTGGATGTGAGCTTGGAAGGCCGCAGAGTCTAAGAAATAATCTACGCGCCTATATGTCTTTGCTGCTGCTGAATAGAAGGTGTAATCCCAGGTATTTGGATTTGAATCCCTCCATACATCTGTGAAGCCTCAATCCTTGAGACATTGAAGCCCTGCCGGGGAGAGAGTGCCTGTCTCACCTCACCTGTGCCCTGAATGGTCTAAATTGATGTCCATAACTATGTTAACCCCTTCGCTGCCAGGCCTTTCCCCCCTACTGTGCCAAGCCTTTTTTTGGCTATTTGGGGCAGTTTGCGCTTAGGCCCTCATAACTTTTTGTTCACATAAGCTACCCATGCCAAATTTGCGTCCTTTTTTTCCAACATCCTAGGGATTCTATTGTTACCCAGACTTTGTGGGTTCCCCTGAAGGAGACCAAGAAATTAGCCAAAATACAGTGAACATTTAGTTTTTTTCAAAAAAATTGGAAAAAGGGCTGCAGAAGGCAGCTCGTGGTTTTTTCCCTGAAAATGGCATCAACAAAGTGTTTGCGGTGGCAAGATCACCATCTTCCCAGCTTTTAGGAACAGGCAGGCTTGAATTGGAAAACCCAATTTTTCAATACAATTTTGACATTTTACTGGTACATACCCCATTTTTACAATTGCTTGTGCTTTCAGCCTCCTTCCAGTTAGTGACCAAAATGGGTGAGAAATCAATGCTGGATCCCAGAAAGCTAAACATTTCTGAAAAGTAGACAAAATTCTGAATTCATCAAGGGGTCATCTGTGTAGATCCTACAAGTGTTTCCTACGGAAAATAACAGCTGAAAAATAAATATTTAAATGAGGTGAAAAAAACAGCTATTTTTCTCCACGTTTTACTCTGTAAATTTTTCCTGCTATGTCAGAGTTTTGAAAGCAACATACCGTTACGTCAGCTGGACTCCTCTGGTTGCGGAGATATACAGGGCTTGTAGGTTCATCGAGAACTCTAGGTATCCAGAGCCAGTGAATGAGCTGCACCTTGCAATGGGCTTTTATTCTATGCCGGGTATACAGCAATTCATTTGCTGAAATATAAAAAGTGAAAAATAGGTATCAAGAAAACCTTTGTATTTCCAAAATGGCCACAAGATAAGGGGGGTCATTCTGACCCTGGCGGCCGGTGACCGCCAGGGTCACCGACCACGGGAGCACCGCCAACAGGCTGGCGGTGCTCCCAAGGGCATTCTGACCGCGGCGGTTCAGCTGCGGCCAGAAAGGGTAAACCGGCGGTCTCCCGCCGGTTTACCACTGCCCTACAGAATCCTCCA
This sequence comes from Pleurodeles waltl, assembly GCF_031143425.1. Classification (NCBI taxonomy): domain Eukaryota; kingdom Metazoa; phylum Chordata; class Amphibia; order Caudata; family Salamandridae; genus Pleurodeles; species Pleurodeles waltl. Next base: position 449,124,772 of record NC_090446.1, read on the forward strand.
TGGCGGCGGAGCGCGCTCCGCCGCCATGGGGATTCTGACACCCCCTACCGCCATCCTGTTCCTGGCGGGTCTCCCGCCAGGAACAGGATGGCGGTAGGGGGTGCCGCGGGGCCCCTGGGGGCCCCTGCAGTGCCCATGCCAATGGCATGGGCACTGCAGGGGCCCCCGTAAGAGGGCCCCACAAAGTATTTCAGTGTCTGCAATGCAGACACTGAAATACGCGACGGGTGCCACTGCACCCGTCGCACCCCTGCAACTCCGCCGGCTCCATTCGGAGCCGGCATCCTCGTTGCAGGGGCATTTCCGCTGGGCCGGCGGGCGCTCTTTTGGAGAGCGCCCGCCGGCCCAGCGGAAATGTAAGAATGGCCGCCGCGGTCTTTTGACCGCGGTGCGGTCATTTGTCGGCGGGACTTTGGCGGGCGGCCTCCGCCGCCCGCCAAAGTCGGAATCAGGCCCAAGGTGTTGAGAAGCAGTGGTTATTTGCACATCTCTGAATTCCGTGGTGCCCATACTAGCATGTGGATTACAGGGCATCTCTCAAATAAACGTCTTTTTTACACACTGCCTTACATTTGGAAGGAAAAAATGTAGAGAAAGACAGGGGCAGTAACACTTGTTTTGCTATTCTGTGTTACCCCAAGTCTCCCGACAAAAATGGTACCTCACTTGTGTGGGTAGGCCTAGCGCCCACTAAAGGAAATCACTCAAAACACAATGTGGACACATTACATTTTTTCACAGAAAACAGAGGTGTTTTTTGCAAAGTGCCTACCTGTGGATTTTGGCCTCTAGCTCAGCCGGCACCTGGGGAAACCTAGCAAACCAGCGCATTTTTGAAAACTAGACACCTAGGGGAATCCAAGATGGGGTGACTTGTGGGGCTCTGACCAGGTTCTGTTACCCAGAATCCTTTGCAAACCTCAAAATTTGACCAAAAAAACACTTTTTCCTCTCATTTTGGTGACAGAAAGTTCTGGAATCTGAGAGGAGCCACAAATTTCCTTTGATTGTTTTCACTTGTCGTAACTGATTGTCCCAGTGAACTATAAGTCTAAAGGGGTGTCCCCAGCCATATGAGACATTATGAGTACATAGGTGATCAGTGAGTTTAAACTCCCCACGTCGTTGCAGGGTGAGCAGAGAGAGGTCTTGGAATAGAAACAAGGCGTGTCCTCTAAAGTGGATCTGAGGTTGATTTTGTGCTCATCAGAGGATGTCTTCTTTAATCATAAAATTGTGGATACAAGCTAAAATGTCTGGGGGACACGATCCGGTCCCCCTTGGGTGGCCCGCTCTGTGAACGTGATCTAGCAAGATCTCCTGGTTGTCCTCATGTCCCATGAGTGATCAGAATAAGGCTGTGGGGTACTCTCTGATATCTTCACCCTCTGCCCCATTGAGAACCCCACTGATTTGTTTGTTATGAGGACAAGAGCGATTTTCCAGGTTCTCAGTCATGATCTGTAGTTGCTCCTGCTGTTCCCGTAATTTAAGGACCTCTAGTTGGAGTTGTTCGACATCTTCTCTTCTCGCAATCTCATTGTCTTCCAGACCCGAAACCCACTTTCCTATTGAGGTGTTCTTGGGAGAGGTCTTTTCTCAGGTCCTGGAGGTCAGATTTTACGGAGTTAAACAGGGAAGTGAGGAATCTTCTTGTGACTGGTGCAAGCTCATTGTCCCCTGGGCCTCAATTGTCTACCATCGTTGAAGGTTGCAAGGGAGTATCTATATGTTTGTTTTGCGCTGGCACAGATCTGGTCAGCGTCTCGCGGGACGACTGGCCCTTTTTATTCTTCGTGGTCGTCATTGTCTAGAGTTGGGGCGCTTTGTTGCAGTGTGGGCAATCAGTCAAGTAAAAAGGGTGCTGTAGGCCACGGCCCAAGTAGGTGGCCTGCTACTTGGCTTTTCTTCACCTGTTCTTCCAAGCTACTCCGACATGAGGGTCTCGTCAGCTCAGTGGGCCCCTTCTCTGTCTTCCTGTGGGCATAGTCTGGTATCCTGGGTGCCTTAGTTTTCCCCTGCGTTGTTTAATGCCTCTGTGCCATATGCTGCCATCCCACTGGTCCTGCTCCCGAGAGGCTACTCAGGCGAAGCCCTTCAGGCCATGTCCATTCTCACTTTCCCTGGGCTGGAACAGGCTTTTGCGCTGTCCTGGGACTCCTCCCTGCTCTCCATCTGCAGCCACTGCATGGAGAGCGGTCCGCAAGTGCACTTCTTCTCGCACCTGGACCCTAGGCCTCACCCGAGTTAGCCCGTGCTGCGACCTGATCTGTGCTGGCGATCAGAGGTCCACACGGCACCCTCCTCTAGTGTCGGGCCCGATTGCTTCTGTTCCTCTGTTCTAGTTCCTCCCACCAGCCGCTTCTCTCTACTGTGTCCCATTGGGCCACGCAAGGGCCTCTGTCCTCTGCCTGTCCTAGGCCCTCCTGCTGGTATGTGTCTGGCCGCTCACCCTCTGGCCGCTATGGGGGAGGTGACTCCTCCTCACTCTATGGGGCCAGGGCCCAGGGTCTCGCTGCTTCCTGCGAGCCTTCCGCACTTTGCACCTCAGCTGTGAGGCCTGGACTTCCCCCTGACGGCCCTCACCAATCTGTGCTGCCGATCTACTCCCCCCCGGTCGGGGCAGGTGCAACGCTCACCTCCGGTAATGGCCCCTCAGTAAAGCCACTCTTCCGTCTGGAGGTTCACAGACCCCCTACCGTCCACCAGTGTCTCTCTGGAGCCCATTCAGGCCTTCGCAGTGTGCGAGCGATGTGCCCTCTTGCTGGTGCACGTCAAGGTGCTGGCCTCCTCATGGGCACCCCCTCATCTGCTGCTGGTTTTTATTTCCAGAGGGTGACCGTGGGGCACCGGGCCCCGATGCGTCCTTTTTTCGGGGCCCAGGGGGCGGAGCACCCCAGCGACACGTCCGTCAACGCCGCCATCTTGGCTACGCCCTCTACTATTCTTTAAAGGGCTGCATGTTGGGGCAGCAATAGAGGTTTATTGCATAATGCTAGCCTCCATTGTCCTTAATTAAATCAATATTCTCTCTGGATGTTAATTGGAGAATCATCATTGTACTCTCAGGATCCTGTGCGAGGCCTCCTAGGAGCAACAGATTTTGCTTTGCCACCGGTAATTTTGCATACCATGTAATTTCATGAGTGTATGCCTGATGGTTGCTTTGTGGGAAAGCTTTTAGAGGAGGCCTCAGTTGGTTATGAAGATAAGTGTTTGATAACAGCTAAAGGCCAGATTGGTTGTCCAGGAAAATATTTCTGTTGCTGTAGGTCTGATCTGTATATTATGAAAAGTTATGATAAACATAACAATTGGGAAAATCATATTTTAAAATCAACAAGTGTTTAAGTGTGGATTGATATTGGTATTAAATCATACAGATAAGTATTTTGTTACACAAAATGTTAGATTACCTTTTTAAGGAATGATTTTGGTGTTGGTTACTGCCCAGAAAAAACCCTAGGGAGTGAAGATTTACACTGGTATAATAATACATATACATAAATATATATCCGTATAGGTGCATACACTTTGGGTCCAAGTTGATCTGACATTGGTCTGTCTGAGTGTCATTTGCACTCTGCATCCACCTATGATAGCGAACTCTATGGGGTAAGTCTGCATCACTCATTTTCTATTTTGCCTTATGAATGATGGCATTTTCGGATCACTTGTGTACCTCCACCTGAAATGTAGTGTCCTTCTGTATCAGGGCTGTATGGACTTTGCTGTAGGTTTCATTTTAATCCTTATATAGTTCCCCTTTCATTTCTTTGCTTCTCCCTTTTTTTTTATTGTTTCTTAAAAGGATACTATAGCTCTCTGGGCAATGCTAACGGGTTGCTTGCGTACTGCACATTTCACCTGTGGTGCCTCGCATTCCACTTAGCCACTTCCTCCAAATCAGGATATCATTATGGAATGCTGTTGACCATAGTGTATCATTATTTTGCCATTCCAAGATGACAATGTAACAGCCATCTGTGAAGCTCTAAACAATTTTAGACTACAATACCTTTGCAAGGTTCATCTGCTGCTCTTGTTTAATTACATTTGTGTCAGAGGATAAATGGAAGAATGAGTCAGTCATCGATGAATGGATGCATGAGTGCAAAGAAGGGTGACAGAGTGTGTATATGATTACTTATTGCTTCAGTATCAGGACTGGTTGGCCAGTCCCTTAGCTATGAAATTTTTCCTTCTATAGTTGCCCTTTCATTCCTTTGTTTCTCCTCTTTTTATGGTCTGGCTTGATAGCGCAGCTGTCACCAGACAATTATATGTGAACCATCAGGAAAGGGCCTTTGGGTCTGCCCACATGTTGGGAGCATGGAGTACATATTTTGATTAGGCAGAAGATTTTCCCTTCTTCGAAAAGTGCTTGCCCTCCATGCAGCTGTGATCATTTTGTTTCTTTATCCAGCTGCCTGATTAGATTGTAATGCTTTTAAAGTGCCTTAAATAACTAGATAATTTGTGGGGTTTTCTCTGCAAGCATTGCAGATTGGAGGAGGGCAATAATTAAACTACATTGATTTTTTGGTCTGGCTTGGCAGTGCATTCATAAGCTAGACCTATTGGCATTGCCAGTGCTCATTATTTGAATGTTTCTTATCCCCTCGGGTGCCCAGGACGAGCTGGTCGCCACCTCGACCATGGTGCTACGGTGCTGTGAACAAGACCAGCATGTCCTGCTATGTGCCCTCCCCCCTCGAGGGCACCCTCCCTCCCCTTGGCAGGAATGGAAGGAAAATTGCTTCCCCTTTCACCCCCGCCCCCTCAGACCCCTGTGGTGTCTGATGACATCAGCGCGTGATCGCAGGCTGACGTCATCAGCGGCTTCCCCCTCCGTGAGCTAAGCTTCCAGCGCGGACCGGAGGAGAAATAAAAAGCTTTTTTTCTCCGATCACGTGGAGGAGGCGAGAGAGGCATGAAAGGAGAGGAAAGGTCTTTCCTCTACTTTCATGTCTCTCTCTGCATTTCAAATGCCCACTAGACACCAGGAAAGTTTTTTAATGTTGTTGTCATGAGGGGAGCGACCCCTTGGGCAAGGGTCGCTCCCTAGGGGGCAAATAAATGTAAGGCCATTTCTGCCCCTCCCCGGGGGCAGATCAGCCTATTTTAATTATGCCGATCTGCCCCCGGGGGGGCAGAAACCGCTAGATACCAGGGATATATATATTTTTTTGTTTACTTTATTTTTTTATATGGGGGAGCGACCCCTTAGGCAAGGATCGCTCCCCTGGGGGGGTCAAATTGTCTGTGGGCCATTTCTGACCCCCTTGGGGGCAGATCGGCATATTTTTATTAGGCCTATAGACACCAGGGATTTTTTTAGATAGGTCAGTTTCACGTGAGGGGAGTGACCCATTAGACAAGGGTTGCTTCCCTGGGAGGGCAAATTTGTTTTAGGCCATTTCTGACCCCCTTGGGGGCAGATCGGCCTATTGTAATTAAGCTGATCTGCCCCCGGGGGGCAGAAACCTCTAGGCACCAGGTATTTTCTTTGTTTTTTAATATGTACGGAGAGACCCCTTAGGCAAGGGTCGCTCCTCTGGGGGCACAATTATCTTTAGGCCATTTCTGCTCCCCTTTGGGGCAGATCAGCCTATTTTTATGAGGCCAATCTGCATCCAAGGGGTGCAGAAACCACTAGACACAAGGGATTTTTTTTTTTTTTGTGTCAATTTCATGCAAGGGGAGCGACCCCTTTGGCAAGGGTTGTTCCCCTGGGAGGCAAATTTATTTTAGGCCATTTCTGCCCCCTTGGCGGCAGATCGGCCTATTTCTATTAGGCCGATCTGCTCCTGGGGGTGGGGGGGGGCAGAAACCACTTAGGCACCAGGGATTGGTGTGTGTGTATGTGTGTGTTTTGTTTGGGAGGGTAGCCCCTTGGGCAAAGGTCGCTCCTCATGCAGGCACATTATTGTTGGCCATTTCTTCCCCCCTGGGGGGCATATCAGCTTATTTTTGGAAGGCCCAGAAAGCCCATCGGAGACCAGGGAAGATTTGTTTTTCAAAAAAGATGATGGGAATATGGCCATAACCCCACCCCCAATAAATGAGGCCAAAGTTGTTCTGCCCACCGGTGGGCAGTTGGGGCAATTACCCCAGTCCATTCCCCGGGGCGGGCAGAAAGCCTACTAGATGCCAGTAAATTAAAAAAAAAAGAATAGTGGGGTGGTGGCTACCAACCAGTATGGGCATGGTTATACCCTACCCCAACTGAAGGGGGTAACAATCTTTCAGACCTTCCGAACACACACTAAAACATCTTATCCCACGGCAAGCAGGAGGACATTTGATTATTTTGGGTTTTGGTTTTACATTTGGGCCATGAGAGCTTGTCTAACTCTCAAAATCGACCCACTTGGAATGGTGAGGACTGCGCTTTTTGGACTTTGGGATGCTGCCATGTATAAAAATCCACAAGACCTAGACACATCTGAAAACAAAACATCTGGGTGAGTCCAGAGTGGTGTGCTTCACATGCACCCCTCACCATTTTCTTACCCACAATGCTGTGCAAACCTCCTACTTTGCTGGAAATCACACATTTTCCCCACATTTTTGTGATGGAATCTTCCGGAATCTGCAGGAATCCACAAAATTCCTACCACTCAGCATTGTCGCATCTATACCAATAAAAATTCTGCCCCACTTGTCAGCCTAAAAATGTTTTTTTTTCAAACTGCCATTTTGGACCCACTTTGGTTCCCCCTCAATTTCGACATATTTTTGGCTCTTCCTTGTCACAGGCACTTGGCCCACATACGCAAGTGAGGTAGCATTTTTACTGGAAGACTGAGGGGAACGTTAGGTGGCTGGAAATTTGTCCCTGTGCAGTGATCCCACACAGAAATGTGGGAACAATGTGATTTTTTAGCTACATTTGAGGTTTGCTGAGGATTCTGGGTAAGAATACACGGGGGAATCCACGCAAGTCACACCTCCTTGGACTCCCTTGAGTGTCTAGTTTTCAGAAATGTTTGGGTTTGGTAGCTTTCCCTATATGGCTGTTGAGCCGACGACCAAAAACGCAGGTGCCCACCCCGCAAAAACAGGTAGTTTTGCATTTGATAATTTTGATGTGTCTACATAGTGTTTTGGGGCATTTCCTTTTGCGGGCACTAGGCCTACCCTCACAAGTGAGGTACCATTTTTATCAGGAGACTTGGGGAAATGCTGAGTAGAAGGAAATGTGTGGCTCCTTCTAGATTCCAGAACTTTCTGTCACTGAAATGTGAGGAAAAAGTGTTTTTTTGCCAAATTTTGAGTTTGCAAAGGATTCTGGGTAACAGAACCTGGTGAGAGCCCCACAAGTCACCCCATCCTGGATTCTCCTAAGTGTCTAGTTTAAAAAAATGCACAGGTTTGGTAGGTTTCCTTAGGTGCCGACTGAGCTAGAGGCCAAAATCCACAACTAAGCACTTTGCAAAGAACAGCTCTGTTTTCTTTGGGTAAATGTGATGTGTCTATGTTGTGTTTTGGGGCATTTCCTGCTACGGGCACTAGGCCTACCCACACAACTGAGGTACCGTTTTTATCTGGAAACTTGGGGGAACGCTGGGTGGAAGGGAATTTGTGGCTCCTCTCAGATTCCAGAACTTTCTGTCACCGAAATGTGATGAAAAAGTATTTTTTTGGCCAATTTTTGAGGTTTGCAAAGGATTCTGTGTAATAGAAGCTGGTGAGAGCCCAACAAGCCACCCCATTCTGAATTCCTCTGGGTGTCTAGTTTTAAAAATTGTATAGGTTTACTAGGTTTCCCTAGGTGCCGGTTGAGGTAAAGGCCAAAATCCACAGCTAGGCACTTTCCAAAAAACACGTCAGATTTCAATGTAAAAATGTGATGTGTCCATTTTGTGTTTCCTGTTGTGGGCATTAGGCCTACCTATGCAAGTGAGGTACCATTTTTATAGGGAGACTTTGGGGATCACAGAATAGCAGAACAAGTGTTATTGCCCCTTGTCTATCTCTCTACATTTGTTCTTTCCAAATGTAAGACAGTGTGTAAAAAAGACGACTATTTGAGAAATGCCCTGTAATTCACATGCTAGTATGGGGACCCTGGAATTCAGACACGTGCAAATAACCACTGCTTCTCAACACCTTATCTTGTGCACATTTTGGAAATACAAAGCTTTCCTTGATACCTATGTTTCACTCTTTATTTTTCACCAAATGAATTGCTGTATACCAGGTATACAAGGAAAACCAATTGCAAGGTGCAGCTCCTTTATTGGTTCTGGGAAACTAGGGTTCTTGATGAACCTACAAGCCCTATATATCCTTGCAACCGGAAGAGTCCAGCAGACGTAACAGTATATTGCTTTAAAAAAATTGACATCGCAGGAAAAAGTTACAGAGTAAAACGTGGAGACAAATTGCTGTTTTTTTCACCTCAATTTCAATATTTTTTTATCTCAGCTGTTATTTTCTGTAGGAAAAGGTTGTAGGATCTACACAAATGACCCCTTGGTGAATTCAGAATTGTGTCTACTTTTCATAAATGTTTAGCTTTCCAGGACCCAGCATTTCAGTCACTAACCAGAAGGAGATAAAAGCATATAAAATAGTAAAAATGGGGTACGTCCCAGTAAAATGCCAAAATTGTGTTGAAAAATTTGGTTTTCTGATTCAAGTCTGCCTGTTCCTGAAATCTGGGAAGATGGTAATTTTAGCTCTGCAAACCCTTTGTTGATGCCATTTTCAGGAAAAAGAAACACAAGCCTTCTTCTGCAGCCCTTTATCCCATTTTTGTGAACAAAATGACATTTTTGCTGTATTTTGGCTCATTTCTTGGTCTTCTTCAGGGGAACCTACGAACTCTGGGTACCTCTAGAATGTTGGAAAAAAAGGACGCAAATTTGGCGTAGGTAGCTTATGGGGACAAAAAGTTAAGAGGGCCAAAGTGCGAACTGCCCCAAATAGCTAAAAAAGGCCTGGGACCTGAGGGGGAAAAGGCCTGGCAGCGAAGGGGTTAAAAGGACACTTCACCTTCAGCTCTCCATAAACTGGTAACAAGTTGCTTGCTGCACATTTCTCTACAGTGTGGCACATTCCACTAGGCCACGTCCTCTAAACCAGAAGATCATTATTGAATGGTGTTGTGCATAGTGTGTCCTTGTTTTACAATTCCGTGCCTGAACTTTAAAACAATGATAGACTATTTCAAATCCTTTGCAAGACTGAAACCTGCTATATGTTTAGTTTTGTTATTTCAAACATTTGCTCGCTGTGTTTAGAAGGCAGTACGTTTTCTTTTTTCTACTTGTATTCTTTTAAGTTATCTTGCATATGTTCTTGAGTTGGTATATGTTTTATTGTGGTGTGTTGGAGGATGAATGGAAGCACAAGTCAGTGGACTGATGAATGAATGGATGAGTGCAAAGATGGGTGACAGGGTATGTGCATGACTTACTGATTGTCCAAACACATCAATGATAGAAAAGACACTTTTATTTCATAGGTCAGAACTGTTGGTATTGCTAATGCTTGTATTGCAGACATTGACTGGCTGTACCCAGCAGATGGCCCCGCTTTTGTTGCCACAGTCCAGAAAACCCCTGTCAACTATGAGAGTGAAAGTGCTAATACTAGTAGAGACCACCATTATGCCCTGCTGAGTTGGAATGTAGCTGGTTTGAAAGGGAAAATAGACAACCCTGAGTGGCAGGCATTTATTAATAGGTATGACATTACTGCTCTTCAGGAGACTTGGGCCACTTCTCCCATTCCTTTTGAAGGATTTGCCTGTTATTATAGCCATTGTGGGAGGGCCATGGAAGGCCTTGTTGTTTGGGTTCAAGTCACTTTTGGTGTGGAAGTTTCACCCATTTTCTCTGGGAGCGCTGCCTTCCAAGTGCTGCAAGTTAAGACTAACCTTTCTCATTTTATTTTGTGATTAATTTGTTATTATAACTGCTTTGCGAATCCCTCATGTATTCGTTTTGAGCAGTTGTAAAAAAAATTGTAAAATTTGCAGGGGAGTTCTAAGGGGCAGGTTCTTGTTGTGTTATGCAGTGATTTCAATACCAAATTGCCTGGCCCCGTATGGCTGTGAAGAGCTTCGGAGGGGGATACAGGGAGGCTGTCAGCAATGCAAGGGGAACAGAACTGGCAAATAATTTGGCTGAGCATGACTTGTGTGACTTTATTTCACTGCTACGTGAGGCAGTATGCCCCCAGTCAATCTACAGGGGACATGGATGCCCATCTATTATTGATTATATCTTTTCCACTTGAAATGTGTTACAATTATTTGTTACGGGGGATGTTGTTTCAACTGGGTGGGTGATCATAACGGCTTATCTGTCATGAGGTACCTACCGGTAATTAGGACCAAGCCCTTTGCTACCATCACTCCAACATAACATTCCTCTATCTGATTAAGGCTGGTCTGGCATCCTAAAGACCCCCTAATAGTATTATGTCAGCTTTGGAACATCTATCAGGGGTTATTCTCTAAATGCCTGGCTGCTGGCAGCAGTGACATCTTATTAAACCACTTAAAAACCCTAATTCAGGCCATCAAACCATTTTTTCTGAAACATGTGCGGGAGAATAGAGAAACTCCACAGTGGTTAGACAGGGCTTGCTCAGCATCCAATCGGCTCCTAAGGCGTGCACTAGTTGCTTCTCCTAGAATAGCTGTGGAGGTAAGAGCTGCCTTAAAAAAACAGGAAGGAGGCCCTGTATAATCAGGATAAAGAAATGTTGGAATCCACCACTGTGGGCGGTAATAGTAAATCATTCTGGTGTGTAATCAATAGAATCTGAGCTAGGAATACTCCCAAGAGCTCCCTGCTCCAATGCGAATTTCTAGTTCTTGGAAACTCTCGATCATTGTGCCTAATTTTAAAAAGGGTAACCACATGTCTCCCAACTACTATAAGCCCATTTCCCTATTGGATAGTACAGTCCAAATTATCGGGATGGCGATTTATAATGGATTGGCCGAATAGGCACAAGAGTGACAAATGCTTTCGCCATTTTAATTTGGGTTTTGGCCAGGTGGGGTACAGTAGAGCAGTGTCTAAACCTGATCTTAATAGTGGATATCTATATTTGGGTAAAGCTCTGCCCTCTGTACCTGTCCTTCATGAATCTTTCAATAGCCTTTCATTCAGTGAACAGGTCCAAGTTGAGGCTGAAGCTACTAGACATGGTAGTCGATACAGCTGTAGTGAATTTGCACTTGCACAGCGATTGGATATCCAAGGTGAGCCTGAGCCCCAATGGGGAACTGTCTTCAGAAATCGGCCTTAATTATGGAGTGCGCCAAGGCTGCATCCTGGCTCCTTTATTATTTATTTTTTCAATTAATTATGTTTTCCCTTATTTACCTGCATGACCTGTAGACATCACAGGAGTGGCAGAAAGACTGGTACCTGCATTGCTGTATGCTGATGACACGGTTCTGTTAGCATGGGCTCTCAACGCCCTGCGAACATTGGTGACTCGTTTTGTGGAGTTCATGAGCATTCTAAATCTAGCAACAAACTGTGGCGAGTCACAGATTATGGCCTGTGTCCCAAGGTGCGTTTCCTCTCGAAGGCTTATTGTTCAAGGGCAGCCCCTGAGTAGCTACTTAGGTGTAATTTGTCAGCCCCATGTATCTGGCTAATGCCTCAGGTTAAGCAGGTCAGCAGGAGGTATCCTTAATCTTCGAAGGGCAAGAGGGAAAGGGACTTTAGCACCCTTGCCTAAAATCTATAACACACAATGCGTTTTGGCTGCCACGTATGGGGCAGGGGTTTGGGGACATTACAATTGTGCTGCCCTCTAGTTAGCGGAAAACCGGATTTGCCGGAAGCTGCTTCAGCTTCCACCTACAGCCTCTAATTACATGATTCATTCTGAGCTAAAACAACATAATGTAGAAGATAAGGCCTGGCTTCGCTCTTACTCTGGATTAGCATCTGGACCAACCCCCAAGCACAGCTATTCAGAGACATTATTATGGATTGCCCGAGCCTGGAGAGAGGTCTCGCTATTCCTTGGTTAAGCTATATTTTTAGAACATTTCCGTCATTAGGACTATTTGACCTATTCTTGAAACCCGTGGAAGTCAAGAAAGTTAATAAGAATCGGGTAAAGTGCCTATCTGGGAAGCTTACGAGGAGAGAAGGCTAAAATCTGAGCTGGCAAAAAGTACCGTGCCGACGTTTCACAGCTCCTTTGTCATCACAAAGTATGCTCTGTATCTTTCCCTGGAACTAACTGATTGGGAGCGGTCACTTTTGTTTCGTCTCAGAGCTGGCACAGTCCCGTGGCTCCTGAGTCATGAGCAACAACTAGACTTCCTCGGAGCCCCCCCTTTGGCTTGTAGCTGCAATGGGACCTCTACACAGTTAATCTTACATTACATCTTTTTCTGCATGCACTACAAACATATACGCTGCCTTTTTTTCAAACCCATGGTAAAGTCATCGGGTTATCACAGGTATAGGGACGCCTTACAGTTTTTGCAATTATTGATTACACCGGACATCTATTTTAGTGTATGTTCATTTTTAAAGGGCGCTGTACAAATTAGAAGAACTATGGAGGGGTAACTACTATTGCTTGTTTTATTTTATCTGTTGATAACTATTTTGGCTCTGTAGCATCTGACGAAGTTATTGTGTGACATATTATGGAAATTCAGAATTGTATGGTGTTAACAATTCTGTCTTTGATAATTATGACTGTTATGCACCTATTGCGTTTTAATTATTTATTATGTATTGAAATAGTCTTGTATGGCCTTAATTGGCCGAAATAAAGATTTGATTGATTGATTGATTGACTCAACTCTTCAGTCTCTTCAGCAGTAGCCAATGGCACTTGTACAGCAGGCACAGTTTTTCCCTTTAAGTCAATTGTTTACTGGTCCAGCTTTGTTTTCTACAGCAACTCATCCTTCATCACCATCTGAGCTTGCATGAATCAACTGGTTCTGTCTTGACTTTTCTGCACCATTCATCATTCCTTTCTCTAGTAGCCACTTGTCCAACCACACCAGTTTAGCTGACCTGATCCTGTTCACTCACTGTAACCAAACCTTTTGGAACAGGTGCTGTTACATCTAGGGGACCTAGAAGTTTATGAGTGTGGCTTGCATGCAGCCGGTTCAGGAGACCGGCACACTTCACAGCTGTAGTTGTCACTAGGACCACCTGGTGAGGGCTTTTCCAATGCAGTTCCAAGCATGCTTTCCTTACATGCTTTTTCATCATGACCGAGTCACTGTGGCTGTACAGTAACCTCTCATACCTGATGATACAAAGAATGCACCACATCAGCCAGTCCTTTGCAATAATCTATCACTAAGTCATCTGTAATGTTCAGAAGCAGATTTGCAGGCTCTGCTGGCAATCTCATGACCCTTCCCATTATGATCTTATAGGGGGACAATCCAGTCTTTCTGTCAGGTGTGCTGTGCATAATCATCACAAAAAGAGGCAATGCATATGGCCATTTTAGTGTTCTGGATGCACATACTTTCGCCAGTCTGGATTTCAATGCTCCATTAATCTGTTTTACCAGTCCTGGGGAGATCTTGAATATCAGTCTTTGCTTGGCACACAAGTCAGTCACATTGAGACAGTCATGCTCAACCTCATCCTCATGGTCACTTGCATTTTCAACAGGATTGGGCATGAGGGTAGCTGAGTTTAGTACACTTAACAAAGCAAATACAGTCTGCTCATAGAGGGTCAAATGCTCACTTGTGAGATACTGTGTCTTGGTGTAGGTTAACAAATTTCCCACTGAATGGGGAATAAAACTTTTCAGTGGGTGTTCCATAACAATGCCTACTCACTGTTCAATGCTGACACTGAGTGCAGCATTGGCCTTTAAATAAGCAGGCAGCACTGATGCTACAGGATCAAGTGTAGCAGAACACTAAGCCGCAGACTTATTTGCATCTCCATGCAGCTGTGTCAAAATTGAGAGAGCACATCCATCTATTTCTCAGCAAAAATAAAAAAAAAACATTTGTTATAATCAAGCATTCCCAGAGCTTGGGCTCAGCATTGTTTTTTTTCTCAGATCAGGGAAGGCACTTATGCAGTTGTCATCCAGTGGTACTGGATCAGTCACATCTGTGTGTGTTAGCCTCTGTAAAGGCCTGGCCAAAAGGTAAAAGTTCAAAATCCTCTCACAACAGTAGTCAACCATTCCCCAAAACGTTTAGACTTTTTTCTGTGATGCAAGCACATTTATTCTCAATATTGTTGAGATTCTGTCTTGTGACATTTTCCTCGCACCTTTCAGTGTGGTGACCCAAATACAGCACTTTCTTTTGGCAATACTGTAATTTTGCAGCAGACCGTTTTTATTCTAAATGATTCAAGAGAGCTATTGTATCTCTTCTCCATACTTCTTGGTATTTGCCCTATTTTTAGGGGACATAGGTGGTCATTATGACATTGGCAGTGAGAGCAAAAGTGGCAGAAATACCGCCAACAGGCTGGTGGTAATAAATGCCAAATTATGACCATGGTGATGATCCCTCCCATAGACAGCCAATGTACTACACCATCCGCCACGGTGTTAACACCACGCACCATGGCGGTAGCCATCAACAGCCAGGCGGAAGAAAAAGTACAGCCCACCATATCACGACTAAGCACACTGCCACAATTTCCGGGGCGGAACCAACGCCATCAAAAGCCTGGTGGAAACACTGCACAGAAGATGAAAGATTCACCATCAGAGACACAGGGAAGGACAACGCCGCCATGGAACCGGAACTGCAAGTCTTCACAATGCTATTCTATGCCATGCTTCACCTGGAACACCAATGCTGATGAAGACGACGACGGTGAGTATAGCCACCTAGAACACAACGGAGGGAGGGAGGGAGGAAAAGGAGAGTGATACACACATGCACGACACACACCACGCACACACCATATACCCAACCAGCTGCAGACGAAAAACAATGGCACACGACACACAGCATAATAATGCAAGGACAACAAGAAGGCAGTAATGAGAATGTATTGAATGGGAACAGCCACCAAATGAACCAATTGGATAACAAAGAGATATGTACAAATGTCCACAAAGGGCCAATGCCCAGTCCAAAGTACTAAGGGCCAAAATGGCCGCAGGGCACAGTCCAAGGGTCAACTTGTTTCCTTGCATAATCGGCACAGAACTCTGCAGGGGCATCATTTTGCAAGTGGGTAGGCATCTTAGGGGGATGGGGGTGGGGGGCACCTCAGCCGAAGTTGGGAACTTGCCCACTGGTTCTATAGGGGGCTCCATGCCCATTATCTTTGCTGGGGAGTGCAAGGTCACAGTCTCTCAAGTGGGTGACTTGCCCACTGGTTCTGGAGGGGGCTCCGTGCCCATTATCTATGCTGGGGAGTGCAAGGTCACAGTCTCTCAGGTGGGTGACTTGCCCACTGGTTCTGGAGGGGGGTCCATGCCCATTATCCTTGCTGGGGAGTGCAAGGTTGCAGTCGTTCAGGTGGGTGACTTGCCCACTGGTTCTGGAGGGGTCTCCTTGTACAGAAGTCCCTGGAGGGAGGCCTGACCACTGGTGGTGGTACCCTGCCAGCCTCTGCTGGAGGTGAGGGCTGTACTGTGTCAGCAGGTGAAGGTGCCTCCTGGGCAGCCTCTGCTGGAGGTGAGGGCTGCACTGTGTCAGCAGGTGAAGGTGCCTCCTGGGCCGCCTCTGCTGGAGACGAGGGCTGCACTGACTCAGCAGGTGAAGGTGTAGCCTCTACATGAGGAGAGGGCTGCACTGTCTCAGCTGTTGAAGGTGCCTCCTGGGCAGCCTCTGCTGGAGGGGAGGGCTGCACTGTCTCAACTGGTGGTGAGAGCTCCGTGACCACTGGTGGTGGTGATGGTGGTACCCTGCCAGCCTCTGCTGGAGGTGAGGGCTCCTTCCCCTTCATGGCAGGAGTCGAGGGCTTCTTCACCTTCACTGCAGGAGTTGATGGCTTCTTCCCCTTCATGGCAGGAGGTGAGGGCTTCTTCCCCTTAATGACAGGAGGTGAGGTATTCTTCCCCTTCATGACAGGAGGTGGGGGCTTCTTCCCCTTCATGGCAGAAGATGAGGGCTCCTTCACAGTCATGGCAGGAGTTGAGGGCTTCTTCCCCTTCATGGCAGGAGGTGTGGTATCCTTTCCCTTCCTGGCTGGTGGAGTGGGATCCGTTACTGTCTTACCTCCATGACTAGGATGTGCCTCCACTGTCCTTGTGGACTGTTTGGCTGAGGAGCTGAGCTGGGTGGTTGGGACCCTGCTCTTACGGGCAGGAAGTGGGGAGGGGAAGGGAAGAGGTCAGGTTGGGCAAGGAAAAGCTTCTTAAGGACGATGGGGTGGTAAGAGGGAGGAGGGATGGGAGTAGAGGTTGACGGAATGATTGCTAGAGGTGTATGTCTGCTGGACTTGGGTGCAGGTGCAAGGGCAATGTGTGTGTTTGAGGTGAATGGCTGTTGGGTGTCTGAGTGCTTGCGTTTGTATTCTTTAGGAGGGGAGACAAACAGGGTGGGAGGGGACACAGGGGACCCGTGGATGGATGTTGTGAAGGTATTTGCTTGTGAGGTGTGTGTGCTTCTTGGTGGGGTGTTGATGGTGGTGGATGTTGATGCAGTGCATGCAGGTGTGAATGTGGACGTGACTGTGAGGGAGGTGAGGAGGAGGAGGAGGAGGAGGAGGGGGAGACAGTGGAGACAGTGGATGGGGTTGTGTCTGCAACTGTCTGGTGTTTGCGTGAGTGCTTCTGGGCTGAAGTGTGGTGCCTGTGTTTGACTGTGCCACTCTTGTGTGATGTCTTGTGTGCATGCTCGTCTGTATGTGTGCGTGGAATGGGTTGGGGTTCAGGAGACTAGGACTGGGAAGTGGTAGTTGGAGGGGGACGGTAGGAACAGGGACAATGGCTGCTATCAGAGAGGAGGACAGAGACTGAATCGATCTCTGTTGGACCACCAATCCACCGTGAATGCCCTCCAGGAATGCATTGCATTGCTGCATCTGGAATGCCAGCCCCTGGATGGCATTCACAATGGTTGACTGCCCTACAGAGATGGATCTCAGGAGGTCAAAAGCCTCCTCACACAGGGCAGAAGGGCTCACTGGGGCAGGCCCTGAGGTGCCTGGGGCGAAGGAGATGCCCACCCTCCAGGGTGAGTGGGCACAGCCAACTAGCTGAGGGGCTACTGGGAGGGCAGTGATGGTATGGGGGTGGTGGCTGTATCTGCAGCTGGGGTGGTCACAGAGGTGTCTGCCATCACCAGGGAGCTTCATTCGGAGTAGGAATCTGAGTCTGTGTTGTCACCTCCTGTCTCTGCTGTGGTGCTCCCCTTGCCCTCCGTCCCATTGGTTCCCTCAGCGTTGGTGGACTCTGCCTTCTGGGTCCTGTGGGATGCAGCTCCCTCTGTTGTCAGTGCCCCTGCTCCTCCTCCAGATAATACTAATGCACACATAGGGGGTCATTCTGACCTCGGCGGTAAAAGGCGCCTACCGCCGGTCAGAAATCCTCCATAATCCCGCCGCGGTCGCGGAAACCCGCCACGGTCATTCTGACCCGCAGAAGGCAAACCTCCGAAAATCCGACCGCCACAACAGACCGCCAGACCAGCGGTCGGCGGAAAGGTGGAGGTGACCAAACCTCCACCGCCACGCCAACAGAAATACGCCCATCCCATTACGACCCACGAATCCACGCGGCGGTCATTCAAACGCGGTATTCCATTGGCGGGACACACCGGCGCGGTCAGAATACCCACCAACGAACAAAACTCACCCACATTGGACGATTTGAATCCCACACACCTGATACACATACACACACCACTCCCACACACACAATACAATATAAAACACCCACCCACATCACCCACAAACCCCTACGCTTACAAAATCGTAAAGAAGGCAAGAGAGAGACACCAGGATCCAAAACATAACAGCCACAGCCACTCAACACCATCACCCACACACTATCCACACACAAAACAACACACACCACCACACTCAACTCACTTAAATACACATACTCCACCCCACACATCATACACACCACCCCATGGCACCCCAAAGACAACCCCGCTTCACAGACGAAGAACTCAGGGTTATGGTGGAGGAAATCGTTCGTGTAGAGCCCCAGCTGTTCGGCACACAGGTCCAATACACCAGCATTGCCCGGAGGACGGAGCTATGGCAGAGGATTGTCGACAGGGTGAACGCAGTGGGACAGCACCCCAGAAATCGGGAAGACATCAGGAAGCGATGGAACGACCTACGGGGGAAGGTGCGTTCCATGGTATCCAGGCACAACATCGCCGTGCAGAAGACTGGCGGAGGACCCCCACCTCAACCCCCACAATTCACATCATGGGAGGAGGAAGTCTTGAACATCCTGCATCCTGACGGCCTCGCAGGAGTCGGCGGAGGAATGGATACTGGTAAGTTGAAGCTTCAATACTGCTTCCCCCCCACCTGCATGCCAAATCAGACCCCAACCCTCACCCCCATCCTCGAACCCCACCCTCACCCCCACCCCCATCCTCACCCCCACCCTCACCCCCACCACCATCCTCACCCCCACCACCATCCTCACCCCCACCCCCAGCACACCTATTCCCCGCCAATGTCTCACCATCACAACCCACACATCCCAAAACCTAGGCCTGCATGCGTCCACTAAGCATGGACACCCATCACCAAAGCATGCCCAATGCATATACACATCCCCCCCACAAGCCACCCTCACCAAAGCCCCCACACACGAATGCCAGCACTTGGGGACACGGGAACCCACAGATACACCCATATGCCACACATTGAAACTATAACCATACCTCTATACCCCTGCAGGACCCGACCGTCAACACACCGCGGCGGAGGGGCCAGAATTATCCACACCCCCCACCCAAGAGGCCGTCAGCGATGACAGCAGCTCTGTCGATCTGGACACCGATGACCAGCCCGGACCATCGGGGACCTCTGGACAGTCGGTTCCCCTCACACAGGCACAGGCCACTATAGACCCTAACCCCTCTGGGAACACCAGCACAGCTCCCACCCAGCGGGCCCATGCCTCTGTCTCCAGGGCGCGTCAATCTGCGGTGTGTCTACCACTACAGGGCACCCAGGATAACCCACCACCCCAACAACAACAGGGACCTGGGGGCAGTGGTAGTGGGCACACCGGCCAGGGGGCAGAGGCCCACGGAAACAGGCCAACTCGGCGGGCAGCTGTGCGACAGGGGGGGGAGGAGAGGCCCAGGGAACCCACTCTCCACGAGGTCCTCACCACCATCATGGGAGCATACAACCGCTCCCAGGAGACGATGGCGACGGTACTGGCCCGGTTCCAGGAGATCCAGGTGCTGCAGGAGGAACACTATCGGGGGTACAGGGAGGACATCCGAGCCATCAACACCACCCTGGTTACCATGGTAGGGCTGCTGCAGGACCTCGTAAACAGCAGGGCGGACACTGAACAACACCCAAGGGCCCCTGCCACTAGCCGGGACCAAGAACAGCCATCCACCTCCGCCGGCGCTAGTGGACAGGAGGCCCCCGCACAGCAGCAGCCCACCAGACCCCCACCTCCTGCAGGAGAAGAACCACCCCGCAAGAGGGCCCTGAGATCTCGCAAGACAGAGTAGGATGTCAAGACCCCCGCCAGCAATGGATACCACCTGATGTCATCCCACTGTCCCACATTGTCACCCTGTCCATCCTCGAACTGCCCATGCTCCATCTCTCCACAGGCCTCTGGACAATGCACCTGTGTGACTGTTACTCTGGACTCTGCCATGGACATTCCTTCACCATAGCCCCCACCCACTTGAAACCACCCATCCCATTTTGAGCACTTCAATAAACACCTATTTTGCACCAAAATATCAGGAGTCTGGCTGTGATTTCAATAGATTGTAATTGACATGACAGTGCAAATATGTCCTTGTACATGGTGAAGTCAACAAACAGCTGCCACAAAGCTGTAGTCCATGGGGAAACGAAGCACAGGACTCGTAGTGGGGACCCCAGATCTGAAATAGGGAGGGAAAAGCCAAAACTCAGTCATCATACACTGGGGCAAATAGACAGGCAGCAGAGATGCTGCAGAGTAGTTAACTTTTACTAAATTAACTTTGAAATGTTACCTGTGTCCTATTGGAAGTACTGTTCAATGATTCTGTCCCTGTTGTCTGTTTCAGCCCCGTCGTCTTCCTCCTCGTCACTCTCCTCAGGTTCCACCGCTGCCACAACACCACCGTCTCGACCATCCTCCTGCAGGAAAGGCACCTGGCGGCGCAAAGCCAGGTTGTGAAGCATGCAGCAGGCCACGATGATGTGACACACCTTCTTAGGTGAGTACATTAGGGATCCCCCGGTCATATGCAGGCAGCGAAACCTGGCCTTTAGGAGGCCAAAGGTGCGTTCGATCACCCTCCTAGTACGCCCATGGGCCTCATTGTACCGTTCCTCTGCCCTGGTCCGGGGATTCCTTACTGGGGTCAGTAGCCACGACAGGTTGGGGTACCCAGAGTCCCCCACTAGCCATACACGGTGTCTCTGTAGCTGTTCCATCACGTAAGGGATGCTGCTATTCCGCATGATGTAGGCGTCATGCACTGACCCTGGGAATTTGGCATTTACATGCGAGATGTACTGGTCAGCCAAACACACCACCTGGATGTTCATTGAATGGTAACTTTTTCTGTTCCTGTACACCTGCTCCCTGTCTCTTGGGGGAACCAAAGCCACATGGGTCCCATCAATGGCACCAATTACGTTGGGAATATGTCCAAGGGCGTAGAAATCACCCTTCACTGTAGCCAGTTCGCCCACCTCAGGGAAAATGATGTAGTTCCTCACGGATTTCATCAGGGCAGACAACACTCTGGATAACACCTTTGAAAACATGGGCTGAGACATCCCAGAAGCAATTCCCACTGTTGTCTGAAATGACCCACTTGCCAAGAAATGGAGTACTGACATGACCTGCACCAGAGGGGGAATCCCTGTGGGTTGGCGGATGGGGGACATCAGGTCGGGCTCCAGCCGGGCACACAGTTCATGGATAGTGGCACGGTTAAGACGGTAGGTCAGGATAATGTGGCGTTCTTCCATTGTCGACAGGTCCACCAGCGGTCGGTACACGGGAGGATTCATCCGTCTCCTCGCCCAACCCAGCGGACGGTGCCTAGGAAGGACAACATGGAGCACACAGTCAGGCAACCCACAGGTACGTACTCACAGCTAGCACAGTATACGATTCTCTATGCAGTGAATGGCGTGTATGAGTGGCTATGCAAGGCCTAGGCCTGTGTGACGCAGTTGAAATTGAGCCATGTGGGCCCTGGAAATGGCGGCTGCCTGACCTGTGAAGTGTGACAATGGGATGTGAGGTCAATGCGCTGGCGTGGCACACCGCGGCGGGCGGCGGGCCAAGACCGCGGCGCGAAGCCGCATTGGTTAACATTGAAGCCTATGGGTTTCAGGAGCCAATGGCGAAGGGCGCCGGCGGTGGCGGGACGCACCGCCGCGGTACGCACCGCCGCGGACGTGACCGCCATTTTCTATCTACTTATCCACTTGCGACTTGAACTTTCACAGGAGAGGACCTATACTGCAAGTGTTGCTGTGACCTCGGTCTGGAAGGGACAATGGCTGCTGCGACTGGGGAAAGGGCCCCTGCCTTCACTGGCGAGGAGTTGGAGAAACTTGTGGATGGGGTCCTCCCCCAGTATGCGCTACTCTACGGTCCTCCAGACCAACAAGTGAGTGTAATTCTATCTGGATTTGGGGCCACTGGCTGGCTTGGGGGCCTGGCGGGGATGGGGTGCATGTTGGGCCTGGCGGGGGCCTGGCGGGGATGGGGGGCATGTTGGGGCTGGCGGGGGGCCTGGCGGGGATGGGGGGCATGTTGGGCATGGCGGGGGGCCTGGCGGGGGGCCTGGCGGGGATGGGGTGCATGTTGGGCATGGCGGGGGGCCTGGCGGGGGCCTGGCGGGGATGGGGGGCATGTTGGGCATGGCGGGGGGCCTGGCGGGGGGCCTGGCGGGGATGGGGTGCATGTTGGGCATGGCGGGGGGCCTGGCGGGGATGGGGGGCATGTTGGGCATGGCGGGGGGCCTGGCGGGGATGGGGTGCATGTTGGGCATGGCGGGGGGCCTGGCGGGGATGGGGTGCATGTTGGGCATGGCGGGGGGCCTGGCGGGGATGGGGGGCATGTTGGGCATGGCGGGGGGCCTGGCGGGGGGCCTGGCGGGGATGGGGGGCATGTTGGGGCTGGCGGGGGGCCTGGCGGGGATGGGGGGCATGTTGGGCATGGCGGGGGGCCTGGCGGGGGGCCTGGCGGGGATGGGGTGCATGTTGGGCATGGCGGGGGGCCTGGCGGGGGGCCTGGCGGGGATGGGGGGCGTTGGGCCACTGGAAAGGAAAATGCTGAGTAACTTGAACGTGGTATTTCTCCCTCCCTGTACGTGTCACATAGGTCCGCGCCCATGAGAAGATTGGGATTTGGCGTGCCATCGCCAAGGAAGTCCGGGGCCTGGGGGTCCACCATCGACGGGGCACCCACTGCCGCAAGAGGTGGGAGGACATCCGCCGCGGGACAAAGAAGACCGCCGAGTCTCTGCTGGGGATGGCCTCCCAACGTAGGCGGGGTGCCTGCCGTCAACTGAGCCCCCTGATGTTCCGGATCCTGGCGGTGGCCTACCCTGATTTGGATGGGCGCGTGAGGGCAGCACAGCAGACACAAGGGGGTGAGTAGAAGCATCATCTACTCTGTTGTCGTGCAGTGGAGGTGTCTGGGTGGGGGAGGAGGGCTGTGGGTCCCCCTAGGCCAGGGCGATATCTGTAGGCTGGGCACCCCCGTAAGCCCCTGTGTCCCCAGCCACCACCCTCAGTAGTGTGTCAGTACAGCCATCCCTGGGCCGTGTCATCCATGGGTGCAGTTGACAACTCTAGGCGTGTAGGGCATGTTCCACGGAATGCGTAGCGGACCACAAGTGCGCAACGTAGTGCAGGGGGCATCTGTGTCTGTCATGTCCGCTAACTGTACCGGAGATCCATGTACTCAATATCCCTTTATTTCTCTCTCCCCCCCCCTTTTTGTTTGTCTTTCTGTGCTTGTGTGCATCAGCATCATCAGGCGGAGGAGAAGTGGCATCGGGGCAGGAGGGAGCTGCATCTCACATGGCCCAGGAGGGCCATGCCACAGAGTCAGACTGGACCAGTGAGACGGAGGGCGAGGGGAGCTCCACGACGGGGACGACTGGAGCCTGCAGCGACACGGACACGTCCTCGGAAGGGGGCTCCCTTGCGGGGGTGGCACCATCCGTGCCCCCCGCCATTACAGGTACAGCCGCCACCCAGCGCACCATCTCCGCCCTCCCAGCAGCCCCTCCGCGTTCGCCCCGTGCCCGCTCTGCCAGGAAGCCGGGCATCTCCTTCGCCCCAGGCACCTCAGGCCCTGCCCCTGTTACCCCCGCTGCCCTCAGTGAGGAGGTCATTGACCTCCTCCGAACGCTCATTGTTGGGCAGACTACCCTTTTGAATGCCATCCAGGGGGTGGAGAGGGAGGTTCATCGCAGCAATGCGTACCTGGAGGGCATTCATTCGGGTCAGGCTGCCCATCAGCGATCGTTCCAGGCTCTGGCCTCAGCACTGACGGCAGCCATTGTCCCTGTCTCCTGCCTGCCTCTACTAACTCCCTCCTCCCAGTCTCCTGTTCCTCTGCCTGTCCCACCCACACCATCAGACCAGCCTGCACACACCTCAACACCCAAGAGAAGCTCATCCAAACATAAGCACCACAGATCACCCAGACATTCACACACGCAACATTCCGATGCAGACATGCCAACAGTCACTACCACCTCTGTGACCCCCACCTCCTCGTCTCCCTCCTCCCTCCCTGTGACGTCTACACTCACACCTCCATTCACCTCACCATCAGCCAGTGTTTCCATCACCAGCACACCCTCCACTCCAGTCCGCACACGTGCAGTCACCACCCCCACTGCCATTTACACGTCCCCTGTGTCCTCTCCCACTGTGTCTGTCACCCCCTCTTCCACACCACACAAACGCAGCCACCCACCCACCCAACAGCCATCCACCTCACGACAGCCTATCCCTCCTGCACCTGCACCCAAAGACAGCAAACGTGACTCACCTACAACCACATCCTCTCCCTCCACTCCCATTCCCACTGTACCTACCACTCTCCATTGTCCCAAGAAGCTCTTCCTCGCCACTACTAACTTCTTTCCTGACCCTGAGCCCCCCCCTCCTTCTCGTCGGGGTAAGAAGAGCACCTCAGCCACCACCAGCCCTGCAGCCCCCTTGACAAGGGTGCAGGGGTATTGGAGCCCGCCAGCCCGCATGTCTGGATCTTCACCCAGCAGCAAGGGGACAGCCAGCCCACCCCCTGGGAAGAGGAGCAGAAGGCGGAAGGGGCGCCGCAGGAGCCCGCCTTCTACATCCCCCCCGGACACCACCCAGAGACAGTCACCAGCCACAGCTCCAAAGGGAGGCAAGGGCCACAGGCCGACGACTAAGGAGGGCAAGGGCAGCAAGTTGGAGAGGTCAGGCAGCAGGCCTGCTGCCCAGGAGGAGCCCACAACCCCCATAGCCGCTGCCCCGGGAGAGCCCACCACCCCCATAGCCGCTGCCCAGGGAGGACCCAGCCCAGCTGGCCAGGAGGGCCCCACCACCCACAGCCCAGGTGGGCAGTGAAGGAGCACCATCCCCGCTGCCCAGGAGGGCACCACCATGCAATTAGCAGTTGGCCATAGACCGTCCGCCGTCTCAAGAACCGCTGAACTGGGCCCCGCCGTCTCAAGAACCGCTGAACTGGGCCCCGCCGTCTCAAGAACCGCTGAACTGGGCCCCGCCGTCTCAAGAACCGCTGACCTGGGCCCTTCAAGGCAAGAACCGCTGAACTGGGCCCTTCAAGGCAAGAACCGCTGAACTGGGCCCCGCCGTCTCAAGAACCGCTGAACTGGGCCCTTCAAGGCAAGAACCGCTGACCTGGGCCCCGCCGTCTCAAGAACCGCTGACCTGGGCCCTTCAAGGCAAGAACCGCTGAACTGGGCCCTTCAAGGCAAGAACCGCTGAACTGGGCCCCGCCGTCTCAAGAACCGCTGAACTGGGCCCCGCCGTCTCAAGAACCGCTGAACTGGGCCCCGCCATCTCAAGAACCGCTGACCTGGGCCCTTCAAGGCAAGAACCGCTGAACTGGGCCCTTCAAGGCAAGAACCGCTGAACTGGGCCCCGCCGTCTCAAGAACCGCTGAACTGGGCCCTTCAAGGCAAGAACCGCTGACCTGGGCCCCGCCGTCTCAAGAACCGCTGACCTGGGCCCTTCAAGGCAAGAACCGCTGAACTGGGCCCTTCAAGGCAAGAACCGCTGAACTGGGCCCCGCCGTCTCAAGAACCGCTGAACTGGGCCCCGCCGTCTCAAGAACCGCTGAACTGGGCCCCGCCGTCTCAAGAACCGCTGACCTGGGCCCTTCAAGGCAAGAACCGCTGAACTGGGCCCTTCAAGGCAAGAACCGCTGAACTGGGCCCCGCCGTCTCAAGAACCGCTGAACTGGGCCCTTCAAGGCAAGAACCGCTGACCTGGGCCCCGCCGTCTCAAGAACCGCTGACCTGGGCCCTTCAAGGCAAGAACCGCTGAACTGGGCCCTTCAAGGCAAGAACCGCTGAACTGGGCCCCGCCGTCTCAAGAACCGCTGAACTGGGCCCTTCAAGGCAAGAACCGCTGAACTGGGCCCCGCCGTCTCAAGAACCGCTGAACTGGGCCCCGCCGTCTCAAGAACCGCTGACCTGGGCCCTTCAAGGCAAGAACCGCTGAACTGGGCCCTTCAAGGCAAGAACCGCTGAACTGGGCCCCGCCGTCTCAAGAACCGCTGACCTGGGCCCTTCAAGGCAAGAACCGCTGAACTGGGCCCTTCAAGGCAAGAACCGCTGAACTGGGCCCTTCAAGGCAAGAACCGCTGAACTGGGCCCCGCCGTCTCAAGAACCGCTGAACTGGGCCCTTCAAGGCAAGAACCGCTGAACTGGGCCCCGCCGTCTCAAGAACCGCTGAACTGGGCCCTTCAAGGCAAGAACCGCTGAACTGGGCCCCGCCGTCTCAAGAACCGCTGGACTGGGCCCTTCAAGGCAAGAACCGCTGGCCCTTTGGCAGACGTGGCAGGGCAGGATCTATCTTGCGCAGGGCTGCAGGATGTCCTCTGGCCAACTTGCCTCCCCCAGTGGCAGTGGGGTCTGTTATGGACTGTTTGGACTGTGGCTTTGCTCTCCCCAGGATGGCCCAGTGGGCAGGCCACCCACTGTATGGACTGTATGGACTGTGGCTTTGCTCTCCCCAGGATGGCCCAGTGGGCAGGCCACCCACTGTATGGACTGTATGGACTGTGGCTTTGCTCTCCCCAGGATGGCCCAGTGGGCAGGCCACCCACTGTATGGACTGTATGGACTGTGGCTTTGCTCTCCCCAGGATGGCCCAGTGGGCAGGCCACCCACTGTATGGACTGTGGCTTTGCTCTCCCCAGGATGGCCCAGTGGGCAGGCCACCCACTGTATGGACTGTTTGGACTGTGGCTTTGCTCTCCCCAGGATGGCCCAGTGGGCAGGCCACCCACTGTATGGACTGTATGGACTGTGGCTTTGCTCTCCCCAGGATGGCCCAGTGGGCAGGCCACCCACTGTATGGACTGTTTGGACTGTGGCTTTGCTCTCCCCAGGATGGCCCAGTGGGCAGGCCACCCACTGTATGGACTGTATGGACTGTGGCTTTGCTCTCCCCAGGATGGCCCAGTGGGCAGGCCACCCACTGTATGGACTGTATGGACTGTGGCTTTGCTCTCCCCAGGATGGCCCAGTGGTCATGGAGTCCCCTCGTGGATCTGGCGTCGTGTACTCAAGTGACTGAGGTGCCCCCCCTTCCCTTCCCCCTGAGGTGCCTGTCCTATTTTCTTTCTGATGCCCCTGCAGTGTTCTCTCCGTGGAGTTCTTGTCGTGGGACTGGGCCTTGCCCCTTTGCACAGGACCCCTGTGATCCACGGACAGTGGTTGGACTACATTTAGTAGCTGTATATATTTTGTACATAGTTTATTTCAATATATCTGCCCGTTTCTGATCTCTTCTTTTGGTCTTTGCATTATTTCGGAGGGGGGTGGTTTGTGGGTTGTGACAGTGATCTATGGGAATGCATTGATGTGTGTGTTGTAGTGGGTGTGGGTGGGTGGGTGTGTGCCGGTAATCTTTTCCCTCCCCTGTGTCGTAGGTGCAGTACTCACCGATGTCTTCCGCGCCGCCGGGCGTGCTCCTGGTATATGAGGAGGAATAGGAGTGCGGGGATGACCTGCAACTCTGGCTCCATACTGCCGGAATCTCCCGTGGAGTGCGTAGAGGTGAGCGTTTTCCCGTTCGTAGTCTGTTTCCGCCGTGTTCTTATCGGCGGTGCTCCCGCCCCGGAAAAGGTGGCAGATTGGTGGGTCGTAATAGGGTGGGCGGTACTTTGTCTGCCGCCGGGCTGTTGGCGGGAACCGCCGCGCTGTTTGTTTGTACCGCTGTGGCGGTCGGAGTGTTAAGTTGGCGGGCTGTGTTGGCGGTTCCCGCCAGGGTCAGAATGCCATTTTTAATACCGCCGGTCTGTTCGCGGTCCGACCGCCGCCTCTCCGCCGACCGCCAGGGTCAGAATGAGGGCCATAGACAGGATGACAGAGGAAAAGAGGGGAGGAGAGAGAAAGAGAGCACTAGGTCAATTACTGCACCAACACCACAGAAGACATACACAGTATCGTCACACACAGGGATCAGGATTGAACACTATGCATTGCACTGCTAATCAATTGACAAGATGCCACAGCCAGATGAGGGCCAACCACCGCCAACTGCACTCCTCCTGGGACCCACTAAGCCCTGTCTGACATGGGATGCAACCTAGCTAGGTTACCTGGATTTCCCTTTCAACCATTACCCTTGAGCAGGATCACGCTGCAATGTCTGGCCTGGCATTTAGGGGCAGCCACTAACTGACACCCACCACCCGGATCCCTTGCCACCTACCAATTATTGTTGTAACCGCCACTGTAATCACCCCCTTGTGGCTGCTGTGATGCCCTCAAGCGCCCATCCAGCTCTGGGTGGGCCACCGGCAGTATGCGGGCCATCAGGGGGGGTCAGATTCCAACGGGCACCCCTTCCTCATTGGGAGACCATCCCCAGCTGGGCCTTCGCGGTCTTCCAAGGGCAGCGTCTCAGGTCCTCCCACCGTTCCCGACAGTGGATGCTCCACCTGCCATAGACCCCCAGGGTCCCCACGTCCTTGGCGATGGCATGCCATAATCCCTTTTTTTAATGGATGCTGACCTACAGAGACAATACAGATGGGAGCACACCATTACACATCCAATCCAGCCTGTCACACATATGGCCCACCAATCCCTTTTCCATCACCATTGGCACAACCATTGCCCAGCGCCCACCATGGATACCACCACATGGCATTCCCCCCTGATGACATGATGCTTGCACACACATCTCCATGCATCCTTCCCACATGCATTGTGCCCAAGGTGTACTCACCTATTGTTCTGGAGGCCCATACAGCAGTCTGTACTGGGGAAGGACCCATCCACCAATCGCTCCAACTCCTCCGCACTGAAGGCAGGGGCCCTTTCCCCATTCACACGGGCCATGGTATGTTCCAGACACACGTCACAGCAGCACACGCAGTGTTGGTGTTCTCCTGTTGAAGGTCAGGAAACAAGTGAGGATTCAGATATAAAATGGGGGTTACGTCCGTGGCGGTGTACACCATCACCACCAGCGCTGATCCCCATGGGCCACTGTACTCCACAGAGCCCCATATTATCCAATGAGGAATTGCACAGAGGTGCAAGACCCCCTTCCGTCACAACGCCCAACGTCGGCGGAGTTACCTCACTTCCACCTGTCCCTACATAGAGGACAGGCGGTCACCATTTTATGGTGGTGGACAACGATCAGATTAACGTTAACTGTGTCACTGCCTAGATTTGCACATACCTTGTCATTCCCACTGTCCCATCACATAAATGCACCATGTACACTGAGGTGGGGGTTCCATTGTTCAAATTGTGATAGCCTACACAGTCTTGTGTCCCTTAGATACCTACCACTCCGGATAAATGGGAGGCGAAGACAAACCCCCGTGTACAGACCCCTGTGAACTTGGCTACACTGGAGGACAGGCACATTATACTGACTTATAGACTGATCAGGGCAACAATCACAGAGCTGTGTGCCCAATTGGAGCCTGACCTGATATCAGCTATCTGTCATTCCACTGGGTTCCCCCATCTTGTGCAAGTGCTACCAGTGCTCCATTTCCTGGCAACTGGTTCTTTCCCAGTGACAGGGGGTTTGGCAACAGGAATGTCACAGCCAATCTTCTCAATTGTGCTGGCAAGGGTTTTGTCTGCCTTGGTGAAACAAATGTGCAGCTACATTGCTTTCCCCCAGGTGGAAGATTTGGCCACTGTGAAGGCAGGATTCTATGCAATGGGGCATATCCCCAGTATTATTGGGGCGATTGACGGTACACATATTCTGTTTGGCCTCCCCCGCCAGAATGAACAGGTGTTAAGGAATTGTAAGAGTTTCCACTCACTGAATGTGCAAATGGTGTGCCTGGCGGACCAGTATTTCTCCCATGTCACTGCCAAGTATCCTGGGTCAGTGCATAATGCCTTTGTCCTGAGGAATAGCAGCATCCCAAATGTAATGGCCCAACTACAGAGGCACAGGGTGTGGCTAATAGGTCAGCCAGAGTCCCCACCCACTGTATGCCAGTGCATGTCTTCAGGTGTTATCCCCATAGCATTGTGTAAGGCTAAATGTTGTCCCTCAATACTTGCAGGTGACTCTGGCTACCCAAAGCTATCGTGGCTCCTGACCCCTGTGAGGAATGCCAGGACAGGGGCTGAGGACCGTTATAATGAGGCACATGGGCGAACCAGAAGAATATTCTAAAATACTTTAGGCCTGTTGAAGGCCAGGTTCAGGTGTCTCCATCTGACAGGTGGATCCCTGTGCTACTCACCTGGAAAGGTCTGCCAGATAGTAGTGGCTTGCTGCATGTTGCACAACCTGGCCCTCAGATAACATGTGCCTTTTCTGCAGGAAGAGGAGACTGGAGATGCCCCTGTGGCAGCAGTGGACCCTGAAGACAGTGAGGAGGAGGACGCAGAGGATGAGGATGTGGACAACAGAACATCAGTTATACTTCAATATTTCCAATGACACACAGGTGAGACAGTGGAACTGATCATTGCTCTGACTATTGATTTCATCTGTGTGACTGCAGCATGATGGCACTCACTTCCTTTCCATCTCAACTTACTATCACCTAAGGCTTAACATTTTCCAGTTGTTGGTGATAGGACAACAATGTCCTAATGTGATCACTACAGACAGTTACAGGTCATTAATTGTATGCTATCACAGTGTTCGGATCATTTGCACTAGATGTGACTGTTCGCAGAAATGCGGTGCTTTTGGTCTTGGCAAGTGTCTCCGGCTTCTGTCTAGGTCACAGGGAACATTTGTAGGGTGGTTCACCTTCTTTAGGGGGAGGGGTGCTGGTGGCCTGTGGGTCTTGTGGCTGGGACTTCTGTCCACTAGCTGCAGCAGAAGTAGTGGGCTGGTCAATGGACTGCCTAGTGGTAGGGGCCCGCTGCTGTGCTGTATGTTCCCTCATGATGTTGGCCATGTCTGCCAACACCCCTGCTATGGAGATCATGGTGGTGTTGAGGGCCATTCAAGTCCTCCCTGATCCCCTGATGGTGTTCCTCCTGCAGCGACTTGTTCTCTTGCATGTTTTCAAGGATCTGGCCCATTGTGTCCTGGGATTGTTGGTAAGCCCCCAGGACATTAGTGAGTGCCTCCTAGAGAGTCGGTTCCCTGGGCCTGTCCTCCCCCTGTCACACAGCGGTCGTCCCAGTGTCCCTGTAGCCCTGTGCCCCTGTCCCACTGCTACTGAACCCAGGTCCCTGATTATCTTGGGGGCGAGGTTTGGACTGGGGTCCCTGTACTGGTGGGCACACTGCTGATTGACGTGCCCTGGGGACAGAGGTGTGGGGACGCTGGGTGGGTGCTGTGGTGTTGGATACTGATGGGGGAGGCTCTGTGGTGGACTGTGATTGGGCTGGGGTGACTGACTGTCCAGTGGTCCCTGATGGGCCAGGTAGTTCATCCAGATCCAGAAGTCCAGAGTTGCTGTCATCACTGGGGGCATCTTCTGTTGGGGGACTGGATAGTCGTGGCACCTCCTCTCCGCTGAGATTGGTTGGGGCACCTGTGAGGATGTAAGTGATGCATTATGCTTCATGTGTGTGACATACTTTACATCCCTAGCTTCCCCTCTATCGTTGCTATTGCCCTGCCACCTTTGAATGTGTATGGTGATGTATTGTTGGATTGTTATTTCCCCTATGCTGTGCATGCTTTGGTGATGGGTGTCCATGCAGGGCTGGGAGGGCTGTCCATGCATTGGTATGGCATGCAGGGCTTGGCATTGGGGTTAGTCATCTGCGTTGGTGAAGTGTGAGAGATGGAGTGGAGTGATGTGAGTGAGGGTGAGGGGGTGTGATGGCATGCAGGTATGGGGGTGATAAGTAGTAACTGTTGACTTACCAGTGTCCAGTCCTCTGGCTACTCCAGTGAGTCCCTCTGGATGCAGGATTGCCAAGACTTGCTCCTCCCATGCTGTGAACTGTGGGGTAGGAGGTGTGGTCCACCGCCAGTCCTCTGCATAGCAAACTGTTGCCTTGCTGCCACGGAACGTGCTTTTCCCCATAGGTCGTTCGACCTCTTCCTGATGTTGCCCCTTGTTGTTGGATGCGGTCCCATGCCGTTCAACCTGTCCACGATTCTACGCCATAGCTCTATCTTCCTTGTAATGGATATCTGCTGGGCCTGTGCTCCAAAGGGCTGTGGCTCTACCCTGACTATTTCCTCCACCGTGACCCACAACTCATCATCTGTGAAACGGGGGTCCCTTTGTCGGGCCATGGGTGTTGTGTGGTGTGTGTAAGTGTGTTGGTGATGGGTACTGTGGTTGGGTGTATGTAGTGGAGTGCGTGAGGAATGTATGGCTGTGTATGTGTAGCTGTCTCAGTGGTCTTGATGTCTGTCTGGTGGCAGTGATTTGTATTCGTAAGGGGTTGTGGGTAATGTGGGTGGGTGTTTTTTTAGAGGTGTGAGTGGGTGTGTGTGGTCTGTGTATGGGTGTCAAGTGTGTTTTTTTTTAATAGGCCATTGTTGTGTAGTTTAGTATTTGGGTGTCCATTCTGAGCGCGGCTATGTGTACCGCCAATGGTTTACCGCTGTTGAATGTCCGCAGTGGTGATTCGTGGGTCATAATGTGGTGGGCGTTGTTTTGTTGGCATAATGGTATGGGTGTTGGTACCACCAGTTTACCACTGACCTTTGGGCTGGCAGATTTGTGTATGTGTCTGTATTCTGTCGGTTTAGTGTGTGTGTGTGTCACAATATGGTGAACGGATATCCGCGACCCACAGCGGTACATAGGCGGCCGTCACCGTGGTGGTAAACAGGATTTACTCCCAATGTCATAATGAGGGCCATACTCTGTTACGGGATTGATCAACTGCTTGTTTGCAACTCCTACCACCTGGATTCTCTTTCCTGAAAGAGGCAGGATTGGCATTTCAGCTGTTCTGACAGTGGAAAGTGTAGTTCCAGTGTGAACTAAGAATGAACCATCATGGCCCATAACATTTGCATTTACATAGGGACCAGGATGTTTTACTTCTAAGGATGCACCTAGCACACAATCCTCATCATCAGAACTATTGCTGTGAAAATATTCGGTAAATTCCTCATCACTCAGCTCAATGAAGGGAAATTGTGATGCTATTTAATTCACATTTGCCATTTGATTTATATTTTGCTGAGAAACAATCACTTGCTTTTGTGTCAGTGGAGCTTGTGATACCTACATCTGCTGTCTTGGGGACACATTTACATTTTGAACTCAGGGTCTTTGAACTCTTGAACTTGAACATGATTATTACCTTGTGTCTGAGGAACTCCAGCATTCTGCACTTGAACATTCCCATTAATATATGGACATTCCTGTCGCCAATTACCAAAATCTCCGCACGCATGACATGGATTAGTTATCTTCAAAGAAAATCAAAAACACCTCCACTCTGATCTATCTAAACACCACGTATTCTACCTCTAGACTGAACAACAATTGTTACCTAATGTAGTACTCATTGCATCACACTTGTGTTCACCATCATCTGAGGATTCTGATTTACTTTCTGAGCAGCATTCAATTGCAAAGCCATGACTTTTTCTTTTAACTTCTTTTGTTTCAACTCTATTTCATCACTACAATATTTTGCATAGTGGAGAATCTCATCAATTGGTTTATTCTGCCAGGTGCTGCTGAATCATTTCACTTATGTCTGGCTTCAATCCCTGGGCAAATCTGAAAACAAAATGCCCGATATCTTTAGCTTCTATTGTCTCATTACCACTTTGATGTTTGAAAGCTTGCAAAAATCTCTTGTAGAAAGCATGAATCAACTTTTTCACTTCCTGAGCTGCTCTGTCAATATTCTGCCAATCATTATCTCTCAGGAACACTTTATTTTTCAGGAACTCAATCACCTTATGATACTTTTTCATCCCCTTTTTAGATGGTGCACCTGTTACCGTATTTCTCTGAGATTCACTGTCCAGCCAATCAACATGCACTTTACATGCAGTCCACAAATCAGTCGGAACCACAAGGTCAAACAAAGTATTCAAATCTTCCCACAGGCATTTTCAGAGTTTTCACAAATCTCTGTCTGCCTGTATCATTCCACAGGCTTTTCTCTCAATCTTGGGTAATCATTTGAGAATGACAATATATCACTCCTACTCCATGGTACATGCACATAACCTCCACACGGTATTTCTCTCATGGACATCATTTTCACTTTGCCCTCGGCTTGATTTGTTCCTGCCGGAGGTACACTTGACTTTGCTTTCTTCTGATCCCTCTTCTTTGTGCATCTACCTTCCTACTTATCTAAAGCTCCCCATGCCTGTTTGTAAATAATAAATTCCTAAATATGCAATTTTGTTCGAGAGATCTCATGTTGATTATATTTTTTTAACTGAACTCTAATCTGTAACTTTTCTTCCGGGGTTTTGATTTTTCTATGTCCACATCATATTTCTTGGCCACTTCTGCTACTCTGTCATAAGCCTGTCCTGCACATTAGGTAACATCCTTACACATGAACTGCAGTTTGTCTTCTATGTAAGTTTCCAATTGAGCTGTGTCTAATGTTCCTAAAACCATTTCATTTAATTCCAATTTCAATCTGGGTGCATTTACTGATTTGTCTCTATCTGGTGTCTCTTCTGTTCTAGCATTGCAATTTGTTACTCCGGCTGCACCTTGTAGACTCAAACTACTTAACCAATCTGTCAATTGCTGTGCTGTGAAACCTTGCAAACTGATATTATCTCTCTGGAGTAGTTCTTGCGGGGTACTGCAGTGTACATTCAGGATCTGATCTGGTCTAAGCATAGGATGAGGTGGGGTTCCCTGAGGAAATCTTGCATCTGGAGTATATCCTGCCTGATGCAACATCAGGTTTGGTTCTGCAATTCATGTAGGGGTCAAAGGTAGAGCAAGAGTAGCTGTTCTCTTCATCTCTGAATTGTTTGAATACAATGAACTCTGCATACCAATTGGTGATATCCCACTAGAGGTAACTAGTGTTTCAAGAACAGTCAATACATTTATTGAATGGGCATTCATTTGAGGATTACCTGAAGTATACAAAAGAACAATTGGACCTAAGGTCGCATCGAGACCCATAGTATTTGTTGGATTTTGAGGAATTGTCATTCCGGAACTCTGTCCTGTTAAGACAGTGCTGAAACTTTGTCCTGTTTGACTTGGGGTAATATTTGGCATTGACTCAACTGGACTAAACAGTGGTACTGGCTGATGGGGCGGGTACAATTTTGCACAGGCAGATTCACATAAGGTGGCTGCACTGTTTGACTCACATTGGGATCTGCAACGACTTGATTTACAACTGAACTTGATATGACTGAACTGTGTTAACAGCCGGAACTGGAAAGTAAACCATGGGTTCTTGTGTCACAGAATTTGCAGATGTACCTGGAACTATCTGATTAGAGGTCTGTGCAAATGGAGCAGTTGGTGCATTCAGGATTACATTTACTGCTTCGCTTTGCGTTTCAACCTCAACTGAGTGATACAGAAGCGGACAGTTCATCAGGATCTGATTTATAAACTCATCGTCTGAATCACGGTCATACATTACAGTCTTTTGACTCTCGGTTTCCGCTGTCTGTCCTGCTTTTTCTGCGTTTTTTCAAGCCTTGGGTTTTGTACTCTTGTCATCTGAATCTGAAATCGCTGGAAATATTTTGACTTCATCTAATATATCTGCTCTCATATTTTCTGCTCTGAATCCCATCTAGCTCCTGAAAGTGTCCTAAATGCTTTCTTCATTCTATTTGAATATCTAGCTGACATTCTTTTAAAGACAATCACTTCCCAAATACTAAGTGCTTCAAATTGAATGGGTCATGGAGGTGGTTTCATTTCATATGTTTTTTGCCTCAAATTGCCTACAGTTCGCAAATTAAATATTCCATACTGAGGAAAAGCTAAAGCACCTTTTTTCTCAGTGATTGTGCACCGTTGTTCAAGCCATGTACATTCTTGAAGACCTTTAGCAGAAGACACAATAGAACTTGAAGTTCCATTGGTTGGTGTTTCTATACCCTCTCTCACTGGAATAAGTACATCTCCTCTTAACGCACTTTTAAATGCTTTAAAGAACTTCATTTTCATCAAATTAAATTAATCACAACTACTTTCGAACAAATCAGGAAGTAACTTCAATCCTACAATTCATTGCTCTCACTGTTCTAAACCAATAGCAATGCAGCACTGTCCACCAATACCAGCATGGCTTCACACCAACCAACCTATACCTCCGAGGCACAATATGACGTCACACTCACTTCTTTGAGGAATGCAGTCGCTTTGCAATAGTCTCTCACAATCAATTAATCAATCAGGGAATTTGTAAAGTGCACTACTCACCCGTGAGGGTCTCAAGGCGCTGAGGGGGGCTGCTACTGCTCGAACAGGCAAGTCCTGAGAAGTCTCCTGAAGGTGAGGAGGTCCTTGGTCAGATGCAGGTGGGTGGGAAGAGTGTTTCCCACCTTGGCGGCGAGGTGCGAGAATGATCTGCCACCGGTGGTTGTTCTGTGGATGCGTGGGATGGTTGCAAGGGCGAGGTCAGTGGAGCGGAGCTGTCGGGTCGGGGTGTAGAAGCAGAGCCATCTGTTGAGGTATTCTGGTCTGGTGTTGTGCAGTGCCTTGTGAGCGTGGGTGAGGAGTTTGAAGGTGATTCTCACACAATTGCTCACACACATCTAATGCAAAATACTGACAGCAAAAATCAACAACTTGTCTGTACACTATGGATAGTAACTCAAACTCTTCAAAGCTGTACAGGCTTACACTTTCCGACTGTAGCTTTCACAATTGCACAACAAATGAAACTTGACGAGCAATGCTCACTCTTGTTGATACAAAACCTCCCTAGACCCTTAGGATTCCCTTAATATCAACCACTAACTCACACTCACTCAAAGAAAACTATTGGCACTGTCAAAAACGTCTCGTCACAAGCACATCACTGCAGACAATAAATTAAGTGTCTTCTACACTTGTGCGTTATCCCGGGATCTTAGGCTACAACGGACTCAAACACAACAATCGTGGACATTTTTTGACCAAATAGCGACACAATCACTTCGAGTACAGCGACCCCGCAAAACACTTCAGAACATCACACTTCACTGCAATCTTCAAGCCAAAAGCACTGCAAGCACAAAACCTTATTAATACTCACAAATCCGTCACTTGTAGGCACGACACTGGAACTTCATCAGTCTTCGGAATGAACCATGGCACAGATTCTGAGGTGAAAATTTTTGCACTGGGCAATTGCAGAAGGTCATTCCTATCTCCCTAATGCTAGACAAAATGGTTCTCCACCGTTATGGGACAACCCATACCAGAATTGTTGAAGCCTTTTCATCCTTTCCAGAAATCAATGCTCTTTGAGGTTGATGAATCTTTGGACTCAGTAAGTTGTGTGGTAGAATCACTAACTCAATTTCAATACAAACCAAGTTAGTTTAAACACCATGACCAATGTATCAATGGAAGGAAAACTCCAGTCGGAAGTAAAGTTAAGCGATGTAATACAAAAACAAGGTCATAGTCATGTAGACTATTTGCAATACAAAATTATAATGATACATAATCACCAAGTGTTGTCCAAGGCGACGAAATACATTCAGATGAACAAACACTAACAAAACTAAGCATTCAAGAAAAACAATACATATAATTAAAAATAATATATAAGATATAGAAATTAGGATATTGCTCAGGGTTACCAATCATTAATCAATTCAATTTAGAAGAGTAACAATTTAGCTAGGAAAACCCAACAACTAGCCAAATCAGGGAAATACATTTGTGGGGTGAAAAACATGTGGGCAAAAGTCAAAAAGCATTAAAATGGCAACAATAATTTGGAAAAAAATTATCTTGGACTGTAAATTACTAACTAAGGTGAATAAAACATAGGTAAAAAGGGAAAGTGTCAGCATATCAGAAGCTCGATCAACAGTCTTCTGAAGGGGATTAAGTAAAGATTTCTAAGGCCCTCATTACAACCCTGGCGGTCGGTGATAAAGTGGCGGTAATACCGCCAACAGGCTGGTGGTTAAAAAAATGGAATTTTGACCACGGTGGAAACCGCCCAGACAGACAGCCACTTTAACACACTGACCGCCACGGCGGTAACCGTCAACAGCCAGGCGGAAGACAATGTTCCGCCCACAGTAATATGACACACCTATCTGCCACCTCTTCCGGGACGGGGTGGTACCAACGACATCAAAAGCACCGCAGAAACAGAACACAGAAGTCAAAGGACTCACCTCTGGAGACTCAGGGAACAACCTCAACGCTATGGAGCCTGAGTTGCACATTTTTCCGATGCTCGTCTACCTTCAACTGCACTATGAACACCAACGCCGGTGAAGACGACCACATGAGTATTGCGCCTCGCATACACAGGAGGGGGAGAAAAAGAGAGTGACAAACACACCCAAAACTCAACACCCCCACCCCAAACACCATACACACAACCAGATGCAGCAACATCACCCTGTACCCCTCAGGAATAATGCAAGGACAACACCAATAGATCAAAGTGAGTGCAATAAGATAAAATAGTATAAATACGTGCATCCAAATCAACAAGTATATACATATTTACAAATGTAGGGACACTGCCCAGACCTCAATGTCCCTGGGCCACAGGGTCAAATCACATAGGCCGAGGCCCAACCTCACTCCTGCAACAACATGAAGAGAACACTGCAGGAGCATCAGGTCAAAAATGCACAGGCACCTCAGGGGGACGGGAAATGGGGGGGCACCTCAGCCGGAAGATTGTACAACGCCAATGGTCTTGGAGGGGGCCAATGCCCTGTGCGATGTCCTGGGGAGTGCAAGGCCACAGTCTCTCAAGTGGGTGGTTTGCCCATTGCTTGGTCCTGGGGAGTTCAAGGCCAGTCTCTCAAGTGGGTGGTTTGCCCACTGCTTGGTCATAGGGATAGCAAGGCCACAGTCGCTCAAGTGGATGGTTTGCCCACTGCTTGGTCCTGGGGAGTGCAAGGCCACAGTCTCTCAAGTGGGTGGTTAGCCCACTGCTTGGTCCTGGGGAGTGCAAAGCCACAGTCTCTCAAGTGGGTGGTTTTCCCACTGGTTCTGGAGAGGGCCTTGTGCCCAGTGTGCTTCATCCTTGGAAGGATGGGGTGAGTGGATGGCTTTTCCTACTGGTTCTGGAGGGGGGCTTGTGCCAGTGTGCTTCATCCTGGAAAGGAGGGGTAAGTAGATGGCTTCTTCCACTGGCTGGAGGGGGCCTTGTGCCCAGTGTTCTCCATCCTGGGAAGGATGGGGTGAGGGGATTGCTTCTTACACTGGTTCCAGAGGGGGCCTTGTGATCTGTGATGCAGGCAGATCTTGGGGAGAGGAAGGTCACAGTCTCTCACCTGGGTGTCACACCTACAGGATTTGCAGGGTCCAGGACGCACTACATCCCATGGAGGCAGGACTACACACTGCCCGCCCTCGGTGACAGCTGCTCAGTGGTGGCAGTGGTGGCAGTGGCGGGGCTGGTGTCTGGGCTGGCAGTGGTGGGGGAGCCTTCAGCCCTTCCTCTACAGCCTAGGATGGCTGCCCACTGGGGCTGCTGCTCCTGGAAGTGGTGCTGGTGTCGGTGCTGGCAGTAGTCAGGGGAGGCTCCAGCCCTTTCCCTACAGCCTCGGATGGCTGCCCACTGGGGCTGCTGCTGCTGGCAGTGGTGCTGGTGTTGGTGCTGGCAGTGGTGCGGGAGGCTCCAGCCCATCCCATGCAGCCTTGGACGGCTGAACCACCATGGTTGGTAGTGGGTGCTCGAATGAGTCCCAGCACCAGGCCTCTTGGCCTTCCTGCCTGCAGGTGCAGGCCCCTTGCCCTTCCCTTTCGCAGCTGGTGGTGCCTCATTGCCCTTCCCTTTCGCAGCTGTTGGTGCCTCCTTGCCCTTCCTTGATGCACCTGGTGCAGGCACACTTTCCTTGCTATGGCTGGTTCCCGGTGTCCTCTCCCACCTGCAGTAGCTGTCGACTCTACTGTGGCCGTGGACTGGGTGGCTGAGGTGCTCGCTTGGGTTTTGACCACCCTGGCCCGAAGTGAATGACGGGGGGAGGGGTAGAGAAGAGGTCAACAGTGGAGAGGAAAAGCTTCTTAGGGACATTGGGGTGGGAAGAGGGTGAAGGTTTGGGAGTGGAGGAAGAGGGAGTGGTTGTAGGAGGTGTCAGTCTGCTGTGTTTGGGTGCAGGTGCATGGGCTGGATGCTGTTGTGAGGTGGATGGCTGTTGGGTGTCTGAGTGCTTGCGTTTGTGTACTTTGTGAGGAGGGGGCACAGAAACAGTGGGAGAGGACACAGGGGACGTGTGCATGGATGTGGGGGTGGTGACTGCCAGTGAGGAGTGTGTAGTGATAGGCGTGCTGGTGATGGAGGTAGTGGATGAGGATGTAGTGCATGCAGGTATGAGTGGAGACAGTACTGGGAGGAAGGTGGAGGACGAGGATGAGAGGGACACAGTGGAGTCAGTGGATGTTGGTATGTCTGCATCTGGATGGTGTTTGTATGAGCGCCTCTGGGATGATGTGTGGATCTTGTGTTTGCCTGAGCCACTCCTGTGTGTTGTCCTGGGTGCATGCTGGTCTGCCTGTGTGCTTGGAACAGGTTGGGGTTGAGGGGAATGGGACTGGGTAGAGGAAGTTGGAGGGGGAGGCTAGAAACAGGGACAATGGCTGCCATCAGAGAGGAGGCCAGAGCCTGGATTGATCTCTGTTGGGCCGCCATGCCAGAGTGAATGCCCTCCAGGAATGCATGTGTTTGTTGCAAATGGGCTGCCAGCCCCTGGATGGCATTCACAATGGTTGACTGCCCAACAGAGATGGATCGCAGGAGGTCAATACCATCCTCACTCAGGGCAGCACGGCTAACTGGGGCAGGGCCTGAGGTGCCTGGGGCAAAGGAGATGCCCACCCCCCTAGGTGAGCAGGCACAGGAAACACCCTGAGGGGCTGCTGGGAGGGCGGTGCTGGTAAGGGGGGTGGCTGCTGTACTTGTAGTTGGGGTGGCCACAGAGGTGTCCATCGCCACCAGGGAGCTTCCATGGCAGGAGGTATCATGACCGAACTGTCCCCTCCTGTCTCTGCCGTGGTGTTCCCCTCGCCCTCCATCCCACTGGTGCCCTCACCATCGGTGGATTCGGCCTCCTGGGCCATGTGGGAGGCAGCACCCTCCGTCGCCGGTTCCTCTGCTCCTCCGCCAGATTATGCTAATGCACATAAGGACAGGGTGACAAAACAAAAAGGGGGGGGAGAGACAAAGGATACACTTGGTCAATGGCTGCACCAACACCACCATTGGTGTACACAACACACTTACACACAGGAAGCACCCCTACACATTAGGCAATGCACGAACAGTCACAATGCTAGCCACCGGGCCATGGACAGGAATACCTAACGCCAATAGCAGCATACCTGAGACCCCTGCCCAGTAGTGGATGCCTACTAGCTTGGTTGGAGATGGTTCACATCATACCCTGCCCAAAATGGGACCTACCCTGCAATGTCCAGCTTGGCCTAGGGGCACCCACAGGCCCACATCCCCCACCCGGAGACCACCCCACCATGCGCAAGTGGTATATTGGGAAACTGTACTCACCCCCTTGTGGCTGCTGTAATACCCTCAAGCGCCCATCCAGCTCTGGATAGGCCACTGCCAGTATGTGGGCCATCAGGGGGGTCAGGGTTCGACAGGTACTCCTTCCTTGTTGGGAGGCCATCCCCAGCTGGGCCTCAGCCGTCTTCCTTGCCCAGCGTCTCAGGTCCTTCCATCATTTGCGACAGTGGGTGCTCCGCCTGCCTTAAACCCCCAGGGTCTACACTTCCTTGGTGATGGCACGCCATGTACCCTTTTTCTGATGGGCAAATCCCCTTATGCACAGACATTGCCCACCATACATGCAGCACGCTGCCCTGGACCCTTCCACCAACCCCCCCTTACACGAGGACCTTACACACAGCACTCCATGCATTCATGCCTCATGCATCGTGCTCACAATGTACTCACCTGTTGGTCTGGAGGCCCATATAGCATTTGGTATTGGGATAGGACCTCATCCACCAGTCTCTCCGAATCCGCAGCAGTGAAAGCAGGGGCCCTTTCCCCAGTGACACAAGCCATGGTCGGTTCCAGACACAGGTCACAGCAGCACTTGCAGTGTAGGTCCTCTCCTCTTGAAGGTCAGGTAGCAAGTGAGTGAACAGATAGAAAATGGTGGTCACGTTCATAGCGGTACGTACCATCACAGCCGGCGTACATCACCAATTGCCACTGTCCCCATAGGGCCCAATGTTAACCAATGAGAGTTGCACGGCGGTACTCGACCGCCTCCCGCAACGGTGCACAACGTCAGCGGAATTGCCTCATTTCCACATGTCCCTCCATTGAGGACAGGAGGATGCCATGTCGGGGGGGGCTGCCATGGCACCTAACTGCTTCGGGGGGGGCAGGCCGTGGCACCTAACTGTGTCACAGTACATATATGCACCATTTGGGTCTATACAACAATATACTGCTTCAGTCACAACATGCAATGCAGTGTAGTGTTTGGAAATGTGGAATACTGGCCAGCTGCTCACCGTTTTGCCACCTATATTACAACCGCTGTGGATAAATAGGAGATGGAGACATTCCCTCGTGTACAGACCCCTGGGGGACTTGGCAACTATGGAGGACAGGCACATCATCCTCACCTATAGACTTGACAGGGCCACAATTACAGAGCTGTGTGCCCAACAGGAGCTTGACCTGATATCTTCAATACGTCAGCCCACCGGGATCCCCCCTCTTGTGGGACTCCTAT
Source organism: Pleurodeles waltl (assembly GCF_031143425.1). Classification (NCBI taxonomy): domain Eukaryota; kingdom Metazoa; phylum Chordata; class Amphibia; order Caudata; family Salamandridae; genus Pleurodeles; species Pleurodeles waltl. The sequence goes on from NC_090446.1 coordinate 449,167,384, forward strand.
CTGTGCTCCATTTCTTGGTAACTGGCTCCTTCCAAGTGACAGTGGGCTTGGCAGCAGGAATGTAGCAGCCAATGTTCTCAATAGTGCTGACCAGAGTGTCGTCTGGCCTGATAAAACACATGCGCAGGTACATCGCATTCTCCCAGGTGGAGGATTTGGCAACAGTGAAGGCTGACTTCTATGGAATAGGACATATCCCCAACATTATTGGGGCTATTGATGGTACACATGTTGCATTTGCCCTCTCCCCCCGGAGAAATGAACAGGTTTTCAGGAATAAAAAGATAATTCACTCGATGAATGTGCAGATAGTATGCCTGGTGGACCGGTACATCTCTCATGTAAATGAAAAGTATCCTGGGTCTGTGCATGATGCCTTTATCCTGCGGATTAGCAGCACCCCATATGTGATGGCTCAACTCCAGAGGCACCGGGTGTGGTTAATAGGTGAGCCTTGGCTCCCACCCAGTGAATGTTGGTGTATAGGTATGGTGTGTGCCCTGAGGGTTAGTGTGTGGCCGTCAATATTTGCAGGTGACTCTGGTTACCCCAACCTCTCATGGCTACTGACCCCTGTGAGGAATGCCAGGACAAGGGCAGATGAATGTTACAATGAGGCACATGGGCAGACAAGAAGGATTATCGAGAGGACCTTTGGCCTCCTGAAGGCCAGGTTTCGTTGCCTCCATCTAACTGGTGGATCCCTGCACTACTCACCCAAGAAGGTCTGCCAGATCATCGTGGCATGCTGCATGTTGCATAACGTTGCCTTGAGACGCCATGTGCCTTTTCTGCAGGAGGATTAGGCTGGATATGGCTGTGTGGCAGCAGTGAACCCTGTGGATAGTGAAAATGAGGAGGCAGAGGATGAGGATGAGGACAACAGAACTGCAATAATACCACAATACTTCCAGTGACACACAGGTAATACACTGTAACTTCACTTCACATTGACAGTTTTGTGTTTGACATTGTACATGGCAGGCTGATTCTCCGAATTCTATGGCCACTTACTGTACCCTTTGGCATCTTTATGTCCAGATATCTGTTCCCCAGTATGGCTCCTGGTGTGTTGACTTCAGCCTAATACAGGTCATTCCTATGTATACAATACTGTACAGTTGTATTGCAGTGTTTAAAGCCTGTTAAACAAATACATAGTTCAATCATTTGCCAGACTCCTTATTTGTATTTTTTTCAATGGTGTTTATTTAAGTGCCAATAAGTAGAGGGGGATGTGCAATGGGCGGGGGTGATGGTGGAGGAAAGTCCAGGATAGAGTACAGTCTATTTGTATCACAGGTGCATTGTCCAAGGGGGCATAGGAAGGGGAGCAATAGCAGTTCAAGGAGGACAGGGTGATAGAGTGGAACACAAGGGTGACAATCAGGAGAGTCTTATTTCCTGGCGGGGGTCTTGGCAATAGTCTCTGGCTTCTGCCTGGATCGCAGGGACCATTTGCGGGGTGGTTCTCCTTCTGCAAGGGGAGGGGTGCTGGCGGCCTGTTGGTCCTGTGGCAGGGCCTCCTGTCCACTAGCAGCAGCAGAGGTGGAGGGCTGTTCATCGGTGTGGCTAGTGTCGGGGGTCCGGTGGTGTGCCACTGACTTCCTCATGGTGTTGGCCATGTCTGCCAGCACCCCTGCAATGGTGACCAGGGTGGTGTGGATGTCCTTCAGGTCCTCCCTGATCCCCAGGTAGTGTCCCTCCTGTAGCCCTTGGTCTATTGCATCTTGTCCAGTATCTGGCACATCGTCTCCTGGGAATGGTAGTATGCTCCCAGGATCCCAGCAAGTGCCTTCTGAAGAGTCGGTTCCCTGGGCCTGTCCTCCCCCTGTCGCACAGCAGTCCTCCCAGCTTCCCTGTTATCCTATGCCTCTGTCCCCTGAACCGTGTGCCCACTGCCACTGACCCCAGGTCCCTGATTGTCCTGTGTTTGTGGGGTGTCCTGGTGTCCCTGTAGTGGTGGACACACTGCTGATTGACGTGGCCTGGGGACAGAGATATGGGCCTGCTGGGTGAGTGTTGTGCTGGTATTTCCTGAGGGGGGAGGCTCTGTGGTGGTATGGGACTGTGTCTGGGAAACCGATTGTCCGGACTTCCCTGATGGGCCAGGTTGGTCATCCAGATCCAGGCGTCCAGAGCTGCTGTCATCACTGTGGGCCTCTTCTGGGGGGGACAGGATGTTTCTGGCCCCTCTTCTCTGTTGACATTGGCTGAGGAACATGTGGGGATGTAAATGCAGTGTTATTGTTTCTGCGTGTGACATCTTGTGCATGGGTGTGTTGCCCTCTATGGTTGTTGTTGCCCTGGAAGCTTTGCCTTGTTTGAGTAGTTATTTGGTGGGCTAGGTGATTCTCTCTAGTGCATGCTTTAGTGATGGGTGTCCATGCAGGTCTGTGATGGGGGTCCGCACATTGGTGTTACGTGCAGGGCTTGGTATTAGGATGGGTGGGTTGTGATGGTGGGGTGTATGTGAGGTGGTGGAGTGATGGGGGTGAGGGTACGGGTGAGGGTTTGTGATGGCCTGCGGGTGTTAGTAATAAAGATTTGACTTACCAGAGTCTAGTCTTCCTGCTACTCCTGCCAGGCCCTCAGGATGCATGATTGCCAAGACTTGCTCCTCCCATGTTGTTAGTTGTGGGGGAGAAGGTGGGGGACCACCGCCAGTCCTCTGTACTGCTATTTGCTGTCTTGTTACCACGAAACGCACCTTCCCCCGTAGGTTGTTCCACCTCTTCCTGATGTCTAATTAAATGTGGGTGTACTTCATTGGGAGAACAGAAGGCGCTCTGGGTAATCAGGTAATTGGTTATGAAAAATAGGGCCTGATTCTAACTTTGGAGGACGGTGTTAAACCGTCCCAAAAGTGGCAGATATACCACCTACCGTATTACAAGTCCATTATATCCTATGGAACTCGTAATACCGTAGGTGGTATATCCTCCACTTTTGGGACGGTTTAACACCGTCCTCCAAAGTTAGAATCAGGCCCATAGTGTCTTAAAATGGTGCACCCTTGAAAGACCCCACCCCTGGGTCAAAATAAGTGTTAAACACTCGTAAAGGCAGTTAATTACAAGAGGCACACATGGAACAGTCTTCCGTACTTAAACAATAGTTATAGGTTCTAATGAAACAGTGCTCATACACAAGTAATCATTCAATCATGAGTAAATGTATATATTACTGTAAAAGAAAAGAAAAGATTGAATTTCATTCTGTTTGTCAGTGTCCTACAGATGCGTATCAATGTCCAAAACCAAAACGTCCAAAAAATCAAAAATAATTGCTTCCAGCTATTTATATTTAAAGTTCAAAGTTCTGAAGTTTCTTCAATTGAAATAAATCCTTATGCCTCTTCCTGATGTCATCCGTTGTTCTGGGGTGCTGCCCCACGGTGTTGACCCTGTCCACGATTCTCCACCATAGCTCCATCTTCCTAGCAATGGATGTCTAATGCACCTGTGAACCGAATAACTATGGCTCTACCCTGATGATTTTCCCCACCATGACCCTTAGGTCCTCCTCTGGGAACCAGGGGTGTCTTTGTGGTGCCATGGGTGTAGTGTGAGTAGTGTGTGAGGGTGTGTGGAGTGATGTGTTGGGGTGTGTGCTGTAAGGTGCATGGATGGTGTATGGGTGATGGTGTTATGTGACTCTGGTTCTATGGGTGCTCTTTGTCTATCCCTCTCAGTTGGCAATTTGTTTTAGTCATACAGGGTTGAGGGTAGTGTGGGTGTGTTTTTTTTAGTGGTGTGTAGGTGTGGTGTGTGTATGTGTGTCAGGTGAACATCTTCCATCCGTGCTATTCGACAAAAGTTTGAAACAACTATATACAATGACAGTCCATGTTCCACAATGTCTTGCTCTCTACAATACATTTTCTCTATGTCTAAACAATAGGGTCAATTGCAGTCTAAAAGAGGATACATGTTATGAAATTAAATCAACATGTCCTGCATAGTCATGAAATACAAGCTTCAAGAGGCCTCAATTATAATAACACAGGAACATTACAGGAAAACATTTAATTATGTTTTAATAAAACACATATAGGGGGTTATTCTAACTTTGGAGGAGGTGTTAATCCGTCCCAAAAGTGACGGAAAAGTGACGGATTTACCACCAGCCGTATTACGAGTCCATTATATCCTATGGAACTCGGAATACGGCTGGTGGTATATCCGCCACTTTACCGTCACTTTTGGGACGGATTAACACTCCTCCAAAGTTAGAATAACCCCCATAATATGCAAATGTACGAATTTAGCGTTAATGATCCTTAATTAATATGAATAATACATTTAATTTTGAACAAGAAAGCTTTGTTAATGCATTTCATTAGATGCGGCTGAGAAGTACATTTCTCTCATTCTTGCACGTATTTTTAATTCCTCACTCATTAGAATTTCAATTTTGTTTTAATATATTCTGGTAATGTAGAGCAGCGGTCATCAAACTTTTCAATTTCATGCCATCCCCCCTACCCCCCACCCCAAGGGAAAGAAAAGCACTGGGGCGCCCCTCCCAATATTTCCGAATTATTCTAATAAAATGGCAATGTTTAAATATGTCTAGACTCATTTAAACATTGCATTTGAGTTCTGACACTGTTTTAAAAATGCAATCAAATAAGTGATGTCAAACATACTTTTCTGGTCAGGCAGGCCTTAACGTGTAAAATTATCCCCAGTGTGAATATTGGAAGTGAGGGTTGGGGGTCTTGAAGGGTAGTTGGAGTCCCTTCCCTTTAGATACATACTCCCAGATTGGACTTAAATGACAAAACATGCTCTTGATGGCCCATTACAGAACGGTTTGCTGCTGCTCATTTTTTTCAGCTTAAAACAAAGCCCTGTTAGCAGCATAATGTTTCTTTTGACAAGAGCCTGGCACCCCCCTGAAATCACTTGAGGCCCCTCTATGGGGGCCGCACCCCAGTTTGAAGACCCCTGATCTTGAGTCTAAATTATACTGTAACATCAATTGAATCCTTCTAGCATGTAATTTGATACAAATACCACCTAAGTTGAGCTCTACAATGCAAACAAATGCACTTTTAAATTGCGTGTCAGTTTACCTTCTATGGGTTCTATGACACAATATCAAAACCACAAATACTGTGATACAGAAATATGTATTGTCAAAAATATTGATCACAAAAATATTTTTCCTATACATATAACGGCAAGTATAAAAATATCAAAATAAATATATTGTTTAACACTAATATTGAAGAAAACTCTTGTTTTTTAATGTATATGTAGTTAAAAAGAGTGAGGGCCTCATTACGAGTTTGATGGTGGTCTGACCACTGTATTACGAATCATCCACACCTAAGGACCCATGACTGGCACGGTCCAGCTGGCACAGTCAGGTAGCAGAGATCGCCACAGTCACGAGGCAGCAAAAACAGGCCTGCGGATCCTGTGTTGCCACCAGACACATTATGAGGTTGCACACCGCCAATGTGACCACGTCTCAGAAGGTGGAAATGGCAACAATAGAGGGAGCCACTCACCTGCAGACAGCCTCGCACGCCCGGTGCCGCCATGGAACCCATCATGTACGTCCTGCTGCTGTTGTTGCTATACAGGAAACGGCCCTACATGTGTCTCATGGACAAACAATACTAGACCCAAATGTCTGGCCCATCTGCACAATGTAGAAGTGCAAGTCAACAAAGCACATACAACTCCAGCTGCATGGAACATACCTCTACAGGAACTAACTGCAAGGTACACAAAGCTAAATGGACACATGCACACTCAAACGCGAACAAAGCTAGCACAAATTAACATACTCCATGTCTGCACAAACAAAGCTCAAGCTGACACACATCCGATGAGTCCATAAGCCCTATCAGGGGACAAACAGTGCACAATGCCATGCACAATTGCCTTTACACCCACATATCAATACACCCAACATATACTCTTCTCTTGGGGTACACCAGCACTGCCCACAAAGTCAGACACTGCAAACAACAGCAACACACACAGCTGTAGCCACACAACACAAGTCAATCAGGAACAACTGTAAGGTAGAAAAGGAATTGCAGGACAAATGTATCCCCCCAAAATACTACTGTTTGGGTTTAATAAACAAATATTTGAAGTTCAAAGGCCATTGGCCTTTCTAGAAGTAGTCTAAAAATAGCACAGTGATGGGCCTAAACTTGACTCCTAACTGCCATTGAACCTCCACAGGAAGGGGTATCAATGGGGCAGGCAGCAACCTTAGGGATTATCTGGGGGTCGGAGGGCTTGTTTGGGGTCAGATTTGGGAGGGGGGTTGGGCCTGGGAGGGGTGGTCTTCTTTTTGGAAGGACTAGGCTTCTCCTTAGGAGGAGAGGTATGGGTGCTTGCATAGGAGTTAGGGGAGGCCTGGGAGATGGAAGGGAGGGGTTGGGCACCTCTTGGGTTTTGGGGCGGGAGGAGGGAACAGGGCAAAAGTCAAGGTCAAACATAAATAATTTCTTAGGGACAGCCATCAGAAGGGGGTCAGAATTTGGAGGTTGAGGGAGTGGTAGTCTGCTGTGTTGGTGTGGATGTTGTGGGTGCGTACTTCTGGGAGGTATGCTTGTAGGTGGTGGGTGTCTGTTGGGTGGGTGAGTTAGTGTGCTTGTGTGTCTTGAGGGAGTGTGAGGTGGAGGTGCCACGGGATGGAGTGGTGGATGTGTGTGTGGCTGTTGTGGTGGTGACGACTATGGTGGATGTTTGGGGGTCTGCTGGGGTGGTGTCTGCGGGTATGATGGGTGTTGTGGGTATGACAGTGACTGTTGGGGGCATATTTACAAGCCTCTTGCACTACCTCACATCTCACTAGTGTAGGAAGGTAGCCTCTTTCTAGCCTTGTTACCCCCACTTTTGGCCTGTTTGTCAGTATATGTCAGGGTATTTTTACTGTCTCACTGGCATCCTGCTAGCCAGGGCCCAGTGCTCATAGTGAAAACCCTATGTTGTCAGTGTGTTTGATATTTGTCACTGGGATCCTGCTAGCCAGGACCCCAGTGCTCATACGTTTGTGGCCTATATGTGTTCCTTGTTTGGTGCCTAACTGTATCACTGAGGCTCTGCTAACCAGAACCTCAGTGTTTATGCTCTCTCTCTGCTTTTAAAATTGTCAGGGGGATTTGGATTGGGAAGAGGGGGGTAGATACTTTGGTTTATTGCAGTTGGGTGGCCAATCCCTGGATGGCATTCACAGTGGCTGACTGATCCACAGAGATACTTCTCAGGAGGTCAATAGCCTCCTCACTGAGAGCTGGAGGGGTAGCAGTGGCTGGGGCAGAGGTGCCTGTGGCAAAGGAGACGCCCACCCTTTTAGGTGAGCTGGCACTGCTAACTGGTAGGGGAGCAACAGGGCGGGCGGTGATAGAATGGGGAGTGGCGGACAAAGGTGGTACTGGGGGATGCATCGATGGGTCTGCCACCACTAGGCAGTGTTCACTGAAAGAGGAATTTGATGATGATGTTGCGGTCTCCTACATGGCACTCCCCTTGTCCTCCGGGCCACTGGGTCCCTCTGTGTCAGTGGTGTCTTCACCCAATGTTTGGTAGCCAGATGCTTTCCCCACTCTGCTCTGTTCCGTCTCCTTCGATTTCTGGTGCTGACGCTGCAAATACAAATAGAAATAGGTAAATCACATGTCCATAATTACATGTGAACAACAGCTCTGATTGGCAAACATTACCATGATGTCAAGTTGGCCCCATCAACAAATTCCACCTAGGTGGCCCACACATGTGCCATACCATATGCATGCATGCCTTCTGAACTGGCAACAGCTGCCCACAGGCAATTCAGGATCTCACACAACTACAATTGCATTGCTGAAATTGTGCAAACACAGTGACCATTCAAACCATCAGCTTTATGGAGCAGACCACAGTCACCTGTTGGCATACAATAGTAGGCCAATACAAAATGCATTTTCACAGATCCCACACAAGGTCATGCACACATCTCTGTCACATAGATGATGCCCCAACAATGAGGACTAATGATACAAAATCATGCCATGTTGATAACAACAGTACAATATTCTGGAGAAGGTGACATGGAAATGCCCATGTCACACTGGAAATACATCAACAGTGTACACTTCACCAAGTGATATTTGTCCCAACAGAGTCAAGGAGGTAGTATTACTGTTGCTCAGATAGGCCACTCATGTGGCATGGAAATGAATACTGTACACACCATGTACAAGATGCCAGGGAGGGATGTCCCCAAAATACAAAATACAATGAATCAGCAAGTCCCAGGGTTGTAACCACTAATGTCTGGCACCCCGTATAATGGCGTACTCTGAGTTCTTTAGTAGAAGCTGTTAGTCCATCGCATGTTGGTGAGTCACAGAAATTTGCAAGGACTTGTAGGAGGCCCTCAGCATGTTGCCCAATGGGAAGCTACATCACTGGCCCTATTTTGCTGATGCAAACCCAGATGACTGCCTGTGGATGAATGGGTGTACCCAAACACATGTAATTTCAACATAAAAGTCACTTCAAGATGCACACCAACAGTCAGGTTACGGACCTTAACCATTACACGTGTGCAGTGCACTTTTCTACCTCAAGCGCATAGATATCCAAATTGTGGCTCTACACTCTAGAACCCCCTGACATGTCCCTCATCGCTGCTGCAGTTGTACATGCCAAATGGCATGCTATGATGGGTGAGGGTGTATGTCAGCCAATAAACAATGCCAACACACTTCTGTCTGTGGTACACCATGAAATGTACCCCCATTGTAAATGTACTTTTCCACAAACAGTTTGCCATGCACATATATGTGAGGAAATACAGGCATCATCCCATCGACGTTGGTAGACCATGCATGAAACTGCAGCTTACGAATGCTTTCTAAGGAGAGAGAGATACATTCTGACATGTAGGCACAAGGAATGTTGGCAACAGTGATTGCACATAAATCATGTCAATGAACATTCTCCACTTGCCAAGGGAAAGTAGTGACCTTTAACTGCATCCAAGGAAAAATGTAAGCCCTGTCACATGTATTCAGGACACCTTCACATTACGACTGCAGTGAGGCACCAGCACCCATAATATGCTGAAGAAAACTAGCTTCTGGGTGGCAGATGCCAACATACACAATTACCCAGACATATGGCAGAGGACACTGATCAATCACCTACTTATCTGGAACACTGAGGAGTAGTGGTCTGTTGCACAGTAATTACACCCACTACAACAAACAGTCCATGATTGATCAATGTACACTGCCATATGTGGTCCCAGCAGAGAAAGTGGTCTGTAGATTCCACCCAGTTGTGTCCTAGATCCTTGGTCCAAAAAGCAAAGTACATCAGTATACAACACAGGACATGTCAACACAAACAATCTCTCGTCTACTGCGTGATACCTGGCTCATCCCTAATTGTCAGGGGAAGCTGTCAGAACCTAACTCAATCACTTGGCAAAGGGACAGGCAGGAATATTCCCTGTACTCATCCCCTTGTGGTTGCTGTGCTGCCTTCAAACGCCCATCAGGCTCCGGATAGGCCACCACCAGGATGCGGGCCATTAGGGGAGTTATGGTCCGACGGGCACCCCACACAGGTTGGGAGGACAGCCCCAGCTGGGCCTTCGCGATCTTCTGGGTCTAGGGTCTCAGGGCCTCTCAACTTTTTCTGCAGTGGGTGCTCCACCAGCTCTGGACCCCCAGGGTCTGTACCTTCTTGGCAATGGCTCACCATAGCCCCTTCTTTTGATGGGCGATGACCTCATGGATGCAAAATACAAATCAAGAGATTATGATCACAAGTTTAATCACAAATGTTTGAGTCACATACGTCAGAAACAACAAGATAGAACTTTCCTATTTGTCAATATTCCCCAAGTGTGACACATACAAGCTAAGAAGTATAGGGACAAAACTACAGACATACATTTCTCAATCTGCAGACCAATCCACAACCCTGCTCAGGACCTACAATTACTAAGCAAGCTTACTAACATCATGTAGCCCATGCTCTAGCAACCTGGCTGAGATGTGAGCCACTGTGGGACACATCACACCTTTGTGGCTTCTAAAGGGTAAACTCCATAGGCATGAATGGAACAACACATTCACACTCTGTGAGGATGACTCTCTGCATACTGTCCCTACAGGCTACTGCCTGAGTACAAATTCAAACATCACACATGGGTAATAATGAAAGGACTGGAATGGCGGGTACAGAAAATGTCATCCCTGTCCATGTGTCGACATGTGGACTAACAAATGCATACTCATGCCACTTCACGGGGTGGGGGTCTGTGGTATGTAGCTGTACCACAGAACACTCCTTTGGACATATGTGTCCATCGCAAAAAGATGACATCCAACAAACAAAGGCATGCGTTGTCCAGTTTCTGCTATGTGACCAGACTACTGAGTCATATATCATGGCCCCCCAGAAATCAACACAATGGCCCTCATTCCGAGCCTCCGCCGCCCGCCAGGCTTCCCCCCTCCGAAATACCGCTCCGCGGTCGTAAGACCGCGGAGGGTATTCCGAGTTTTCCCCTGGGCTGGCGGGCGGTCTTCACAAGGCCAGGGGAAAACTCCCTTCCCACGATGACGCCGGCTCGTAATAGAGCCGGCGGAGTGGGAAGGTGCGACGGGTGCAGTTGCACCCGTCGCGTATTTCAGTGTCTGCTTTGCAGACACTGAAATACTTTTAGGGGCCCTCTTACGGGGCCCCTGCCGTGCCCATGCCATAGGGGCCCCGCGACTCCCCCTCCCGCCATCCGGTTCCCGGCGGGAGAACCGCCAGGAACTGGATGGCGGGAGGGGGAGTCGGAATCCCCATGCCGGCGCAGCATGCTGCGCCGGCTTGGAGGATTCCTTTGGGGCAGCGGGAAACCGGCAGGAGACCGCCGGTTTCCCTTCTCTGACCGCGGCTGAGCCGCCGCGGTCAGAATGCCCCGCGGGGCACCGCCGGCCTGTCGGCGGTGCCACCGCGTCCCACGGCCCTGGCGGACTTGTTCCGCCAGGGTCGTAATGACCCCCTATGTCTCGACTGTGGGACTATCGTTTATGCAATATTCCTGTACAGGACAAATATGGCCTGTGGGAAGGTGACAACAGAGCTGTGGGAGGAGGAGACCTGTCATGAGTCAAAGACACACATTGACAATGAGGCAAAATGCATTTATGAACTAACTTAACAACTTACATCTGTACCCATTCCTAATATAATCAAAGAAATGAGGTATTCTGGGCAGACGTTTACCCCAGAGCATCATATTTCCCAAATGACAGGATCTGCTGAGGTACAGGGAGTGGGCACAGTGCCACAGTTGCATAGCCACAGTGACTCCACCCCAGCCTAGACTATGACTCCTACTTGGAGATACATTTGCAAGGCCCTGGTCTCTGCAGGCTCAGCAGTAAGAACCTACATGAAACTCCAATCCTATCACTTGCATGCAGGACAGTACATCATGTAGCCGACAGCAATTTGGCCGGTGGTCTATGTGGCAACCTAAAGGTCAGAGTGACTCATGCTATGTCTTTCAAACAACAGTTTAGCAAGGGCAGATGTGCAAAGAAATGTGGCACCATATACTTTGTTCACATGAACTGACTCATACAACATGCATAATACACATACATGTTGTCTCACATATACAACAATCATAAGGAAAATGAGGTCAGTGGATGGCTGTAATGTCACCTCACCTAGTTATGTGCATCCAACACAAGGTTGATCTAGGAACACAAAAACACACACCACAACTTGAATGAACTCAACATATGGCACTGGCTACCAATACCTGCACATTGTACATCCCATGGATACCACCCAGACTGCACATACAGGCACATGAATAGTAATTCTGGAACACATGGACACAATCTAGCTTGTGAGGAGGGAAAGGATGGTGAAGTACAGAGAAAAATGTGCACATGAGGCACTTACCTGCTCCTCTGGTACACTATAGAGCTGTCCATGTAGGGGTGGTACCTGAGTCACCAGCCTCTCCAGCCCCTCTGGAGAGAAGGCAGGGGCCCTACCACCCGCTGGACATGGCATGATTGCTCCCAGAGGCAGTACACAGCAGCTCAGGTAGTGGAGGTCTTGCTGGTGGCAGTGTCAGGGGTCAAGTGAGGGAATCTGCAGAACACGGCGGTCACGTCCGCCACATATGAAGTCGTTACCACAGGTGGACACAGCCATTGGCCTGCAACCACCACTGGTAAAAATGTTAACCTATGGCTGCATCCGCCGGGGTTGCAACTACATACCGCCACAATGACTTCCGCTGGCGGTCTCGGGCGGTTCCTAATGTCCAGCAGATAGGTCAGGCAGCCGCAATTTTAGAGGCCTGAAATGCGGTATAGGGCTTCACAAACTGCCTCACAGCTCCAAAACTGTTGTTTTGTAACTGACAACCATGCTAATCCTATCTTGTCATGTTGGTCTTACTACTTAAACACCATTGTAGAATGTTGCAGGGCACAGATGGCATTTTACAGTGGGGCACAGTCCAACCCCGTCAAAGGTCCTTTTTGTGATCGTGATACACAGTCACATTTCGAGGGTCAATTGCGATGCACATCTTTGAGTTAGGTTCGGAGACATGATGTGTACACATGTGTGGCAAACCATGGGGGTCACATGTGATCCATGTGTCATTAGCAGCCTTGAGGTGTACCGGTTGCCGTCTACAATGTTTTGTCACATGTTATCGTTGACATGGATCACGTATGTAGCTGGGGACACAATGATTAATATCAGAACTAATTTGTTGTCATATTTAGATACCCAAGGAGACAGAGGATGCGTCAACCACCTGTCTACTGTCCGCTGCCAGACGTACAGAGCATGTAAGAACGCCACATCATACTCCTATATCATCTGAATCTGCAAAAAATAGTGGACTTATGTAGTCAATTGGAGCCAGATCTGATGCTAGCTATTAGTTATCCAACCAGCATACCACCCATTATACCATTCATGCCAGTATTGCACTTCCTAGCCACAGGGTCCTTTCAACATACAGTGGCCCTAGCCGCTGGCATGTCCTACAGTATGTTCAGTCTGGTATTGAAGGATGTCCTCTCAGCATTGTTGAAACACATTGACAGCTACATCCAGTTTCCCCAGTGTGAGAATTTAGCCCATGTGAAGGCTGACTTTTATGTTTTTTTACGCTTCTCACATGTGGTGGTGGCTATTTATGGCACACATGTTGGCTTCGTACCATCGCATGCCCATGAACAAGTATACCTCATTGGAAAGAACTTCCATTCTGCCAAAGTCCAAGTTGTATGTTTTGGCGGACCTATACATTTCGCAGGTCTGTGCCAGGTATCAATGATTCCTTCATTATGCGGAACAGCATGACCCCCCAGCTGATGTCATGACTGTACCCAGAGAGGGCCTGGATGGTTTGTGAGTCACATCTGTCCTGTTTGTGTGCGTGCAATGTCTGGTGACACAATTCTGATGAGAGGGGCTAATTGTTGCACATATGTCCCATTCCTAAACAGGAGACTCTGCATATCCAAAACGTCCATGGTTGTTGACGCCAATAAGGAATCCAACTACGCCAGGGGAAGTCCACTTCAGTGAGGCTGATGTTAGAACAAAACAGGTAGGGGAGCAGCCTTTTGGGCTCCTGAAGGCCAGATTTTGCTGTATGGACTGGACTGGTGGAGCCCTCCTCTACTCACCCGAAAAAGTGTGTAACATCACTCTGGCATGCTGCATGCTCCACAACCTCACCTTGAGAAGGAATATCCCATACATCCAGGAGGAGGGGCAGCCTGCAGTGCTACTGGGTGAGACCCGCGAAATGCCGAGTGAGGATGACAGTGGTGAAGAGGAGGGAGCTTAGTTGCCGGAAGATCTCATCAACAGCTACTTTTCTTGAGTGTATGTCATGTGACGTATTGACCATGACTGTACGAAGAACTGTATTTGTTAGAATGTGTGCAGTGGAATGTTTTTGCAAGAAGTGGGAAGTTATTAATCTGCAATGTTCAGCCGAAGGGCACATGAAGGGTTAGTCTATGACATGTCCCCACCTTGATGTTGCTACATCATTTGTCAGTCTCACTGCAATGTAATTTCCTTTCCAGATAATTGCCATATGAATTGGGTATTAGGAATTTTTAAAGACCACACTCCTGGTGTTGTCTTTGTCCAGGTACCGTCACCATGACATCCTCATGTGGGCATTTCAGAGTTGTGACATTGGCAGGTTTCTGATGTTTTTCCAACTTTGGAAGTGGACATGTATTGTTCCAGGTAATGGAGGTCACAGATTTGGGGTGTGTGAAATCTGTGCCAGGCAGCTTGCACAATGTTTGGGTGGAAGGTCTGAATGCACTTGTCTAGTATGCTGTGTGGGCCAACTGCATCATGTGTGTGATCATGTGGCCATGAAATATGTTGTCATCATGTGCAAGCGAGGCATTCGCCCTTCACATAGACTACTCACTCTTCTTGTATAACCTCTATGTAGCTGTAGATGTGTTTCATCGTTGCAGGCCACAGGGCTTGTGCCAGAACACTGATATATGTTTGTGTCATACCAACAGATGCATGGTCATTGGGTCATGATATGCTTGTGATCAGGGACTGTTGTACTGCCCTCTGTCTGTACCTTAGGGTATGTGATGTTGTATTGCTTTGGTGTGGTATGTGATAAGGATCAAGCTGGTGTCACCACCTACTTTTCAGTTTGCCTATTCTACAGGACATTGTCTGACAAGGCGCCTTCCTTCCATGGTCTGGGGGGGCGGTACCTTGGTCTTTGTACCTTGACACAAATTGAGTCACCCATCCTTGGCTATCAGGCATTTATACAGCCTATGTGCTGTGCAGAGGAAATAAATGTTTGGTGTGACCAGACACTTGTACCAATGTGTTTTTGTGTGTTGGTTGTAATCCTTAGAAGGACACGGTACCTGTAACACATCCCTCCTTGCACTAGTATCTTGTGTCTTTATCATTTGCTTCACATGGTCTTACATCTCAACACAGCATTGGAACAGAAGGAAGCAGGCGCAAACTGTTTGATAGGTGGTATTTCTCTAAATTTGTGAATAGAACAAAAAATAGGTATCTGACAGAACAGAATAGAGAAGGGTTCAGTAATGGTGGATGAAATCGTTGTAGTAGATGCCACAGCATTGTATGGCCAAAGACCAGTGTACTCCTCCCATTGAAAATGGAAGGTGGTTCAGGAACAGTCAACAGAGTGAACATGTGGCACACGAAGGAGGTCATTTGGGAAGAGGTAACTTGCTGGCAGCCGTGGATGTCTTTCCCTCCACACCTCCCAGACACTTTGCTGGACGTCCCCGCTTGCGTGGGGGGTGATCTGCTGCTACAGAGGCAGGAGTGTCTGAGTCAGATCTGTCCCCTGGCAGGGTCTCCCTTCCAGTGGCTGGCACTGATGTTGAGGTGCCAAGTGTAGACATGCCAAGGGAAGCGGTGGAGTCTTGCTGATCCCTGCTCAGATTAGTGTTGATGTCCCTCAACACCCCTGTTAAGGAGGCCATGTTGGTATTGTTGGTCTCCCACTGTGAACGCACTTCCTGTATGAATTCCCTCTGCAGCTGCTTCATTTCACTGAGTTCAGTTAGTACCTGGCCCATCACTCCTTGGGACTCCTGATAGACCCATAAGGCGTGGCTGATGTGTCCTGGCCAGGAGCATTCCCAGAGGCCTCACCCTGCTGGCCCACAGCATCCCTCCCACGCACCCTACCCCCACTGGCCTGTGCCCTTGCCATGGTGTGCCCTTTCTCACTGGTTCCTGGACTATCATTATCAGAGATTTGTATTGCGACTCAGGGTCCTGATCTGGAGGGCATGAGATGGTCGTCAGTGTTCTAGGTGTAGCACAACCTGTTGTGAAAGATACCATGCTACTGGTTGTATTGTGACATCTACCTCCAATCATTTACAGTGACATTTCACAGAGACCTTATACATAGTTTTCTAGCATTTAAATATATTGTGACAGATACACATGATGATGGTTATTTTGACAAGCCATTTGTGGAGCATGTCAGCTCTCCTTGACTATCACAGCTACTGAGACATTCAATACATTGTCCCTTGGGGGATGACATGGTATTGTCAACTTGCTACCAATGCAGGCCTCACAGTGGCTAGGTAAGTTAGGTATTTGGCCATTTCGAGGCCTAGTTGAATGTGATACAGTCAGACCAAGGAGGTTGTAGTGTATGTGACAGAATTCATCATGCCGTTAGTGTAGTGTTAATGTGTGCTGTCAATACCAATCTGATTATGCGTCTTTGAGCCTTTGGGATCATTGTTTAGCACATTGAGTAAGCTGGCCGGCCTGTCCTCAATGGTTTCCTTTTTTGTTAGTAGGTCAGGATGGAGCTAGGTAGCCAGACACACCTAAGAGTTGGGCATGATCTGTATGCTGCTCACTCCCAGTGGAGTGAACCTCAAATGTGACTTATCAGGCAAGGGTATTTGATCAAGTTACCACTGGTGTGGTTTCTTGATATTTGGAGAAAAAGTGCCTCCTGGGAGTCAGAGTCATGTCAGTCTTCACTGCACACACTTGAACAGCTTGTGTCTGAAGTGTGAGCTATATAGGCTCCTGGCCTTAGCAGTCCTGTCACTCCCTGTACTAAACACACTATACAAATGGTGTCCACACATTAGAGTAACATGATTTTGAGCGTTGGGAAAATGTGCCCCTTGATCAAATGTACACTGTTCTGGTGTTTGTAGTCAGAGTAAAGGTGCCTCCTATGAGTTGCAGTCAGTTAAGTTTAGGTATTTGACTCACCTGACCAATGTCATCCCCAAGGTGAATACACTTCATTTGTGAGTTTACAGACATTGGTATTTGGACAAGGGTACAATATGCTGGTGTTTAGAGTTAGAGAAACAGTGCCTGCTGGGATTTTCAGTCTTGTCAGTCCCTGTGGTGCCCATACTATATATATGTGAGCTTCCCAGATGAGTAGACTTTGTTTGAGACTTGCCAGACAAGGATATTTGCAACAGTGAACAAATGTTGTTCCCCTTATGTGAACCCCCAGGTGAGTAGACTTCATTTGAGACTTGCCAGACAAGGGTATTTGTAACAGTGAACACTGGGCTGGTGGTTGGATTCACAGACACAGGTCTGTCCTGTCAGTCCCTGTAGTACACACATTATACATGTTGTAACAGTGAACACTGGGCTGGTGGTTGGACTCACAGACACAGGTCTGTCCTGTCAGTCCCTGTAGCACACACTATATACAAATGTTGTTCCCCCAGGTGAGTACACTTCATTTGAGACTTGCCAGACAAGGGTATTTGTAGCAGTGAACACTGGGCTGGTGTTTGGAGTTACAGAAACAGTGCCTTCTGGGAGTTGCAGTCTTACCAGTCACTCTCGTGCACACAATATACATATGTTAACCCCTCAGATGAGTACACTTCATTTGAGAGATTACCAAAAAGGTACTTGGATAAGAGAACACTGTGTTGGTGTTTGGAGTTACAGTAACAGTGCCTTCTGGGATTTGCAGTCCTGTCACCCCCGTACTACACAATCTATACATACAGATAAACCCCAGTTGGGTACACTTCAATTGGGAGTTCACATACATGAGTATTTAGAGGGGAGAACACTGTACTGGTGAGTGGGGTAAAAGTAAATTAGGGAAAAGGTGAGCTTTGAGCATGCATGACATAGCATTTTTGTGACTATTTAGTGTTATGACCTACCAGACTCCACTCCCGAGGTATTCCTGTCCAACCCTCAGGATGCAGGATGGCCAAGACCTTTTCCTCCCAGGGAAGGAAATGTAATGGGGGACTGGAAGAACCACCACCAGTCTTCTTGGCCTACAGCTGGGGCATGGAGGTCAGGGAAGAGACCGGGCCCCCGAGGTCATTCCACCTCTTCCTGATGTCCTCCCTGGTGCGTTGGGTGCTGCCTACAGAATTCACTCTTTTGACGATCCTCTCCCACATTTCCATTTTCCTACTGAGAGGAGTATGCTGGACTTGTGCTCAAAACAATTGTGGTTCTACTCTTATGATTTCATCCACCCATGACTAATAACTCGTCTTCAGATAAACAGGGCTTTTTGGAACATGTGACATGGTGGAACATAAAAAAATAGGTGAGAGTGACTTACTAAAGAGCGGAAGTGCAATACAGTGTGAATGGACAAAAGAGTGTGCAGGGTGTTCAATGTGATGGTGGAAAAGGGGTGCCTGATCTATGTACTCCACAAAAAAAAAGGTTCTCTGGCTTCGGTGTCTTGCAGTGTAAATTCAAAGGATTGTGGTGTGCGAACCAGTGTGTTTTATAGTGTCAGGTATTTTGAGTGTGGCAATATGTGTCAGCTGTGTTGTTTTCGAGTCCATCCAATGTGCCATTGTGTATTACTATGGTGGCCACAAACCACCCTGGTTCGGATTGCCTTTAGCTGCCATGGGTGCCCGCCACAGTGACTTTGGATTTGTAATACCGTCATTGGTTGGTCGCTGTGTAGTCTGGGATAGGGGTTGGACCACCTATTTCCGGGCCACAGCACCTCTGGCGGTCTGCCTTTTTAGGTTGGTGGTCAGCGGTCCTATCTGTTTGACTCGTAATACGGTGGTCTGTAAGACCGCCAACATCGCAGTCTTTTTTAGACCGCCAACATGGCAGTCTGGCGGTCCGACCTCCAAACCCGTAATGAGGCCCAATATCTTAAATAATTTCACATTAAACATGCATATAATGTAAAATAAATATATTTCAGCAATATCTAAAAATATATAAACATATACTTATTTAAAGAAACACACATACATTTCATGTAAAGCTATCATAATAAATCGTAATTTGAATTTATATTATAATTTTCTATTTTTAAAATGTATTAGTATAATACATATATATATATATATATATACATATATATATATATATATACATACACATAAAAAATAAAGATTATAGCAAAGAAAACACAAATAAATTGAAAATATTTCCAATTTAATTACACATTAAAAGTAAACAATACATAAAAATATATTTAACTCAAAATGTAAAAAATTACACACATTTATACGTATAAATAATATAAAATGAAATACTCAAGCACATAATAGTGATATATATTTAAATAATATCAACAAAATTATTAAACTATACCAATAATAAATATACTACTCCCACTCCAATCTATACAACAGTAGGGAAAGCATTGGACTCAGGAGGGCTAAAATTGACTATTTTCACTCCAATCTGTGAAATCGTTGGATACTGGAAATATAACATTCACAATTCCCGCTCCAGTGTATGGAATAGTTGGGAAACCGTTGTACTCAGAAATAAAATGTACTAGTCCCACTCCAGTGAATGCAGCAGTAGGGAAAACTTTGGACTCATGAAGGGTAAAATGTACTATTCCCACTCCAATGTATGCAACAGTAGGGTAAGTGTTGAACGCCAGAGGGGTAAAATTTACGATTCCCACTCTAGTTTGTGCAACAGTAGAGAAAGAGTTGGACTTAGGAGGGGTAAAGTTTACTATTCTGACTCCAGTCTGTGCAAGTAGTAGGAAAAATGTTTGACATAGGAGGAGTAAAATGTACTATTTCCACTCCAGTAAGTGCAACTGTAGGGAAAGCATTGAACTCAGGAGGGGTACAATTATTTACCCATTCCAGTGTGTGCAAAAGTAGGAAAAATATAGGACGCAGGAGAGTTAAATGTATTATTCCCACTCTAGTCTGTACAACAGTAGGGAAAATGTTGGACTCAGGAGGAGTAAAATTTAGTATTCCCACTCCACTGTGTGCAACAATAGGGAAAGCATTGGACTCAGGAGATGTTAAATTTACTGTTCCCACTCAAGTAAGTGAAAGGTGGGGAAAACGCTGGACTCAGGAAAGGTCAAATTTACTCTTCCCACTCCAGTGTGTGCAACAGTGGGGAAAGCATTGGACTAAGGAGATGTTAAATTTACTATTCCCACTCAAGTAAGTGAAAGGTGGGGAAAAGCCTGGACTCAGGAAAGGTAAAATGTACTATTCCCACTCCACTAAGTGCAACAGTAGGGAAAACATTGGACTAAGGAGAGGTTACATTTGATATTCCCACTCCACTAAGTGCAACAGTAGGGAAAGCATTGAACTCAGGAGGGTAAAATGTACTATTTTCACTCCAGTGGGTGCAACAGTAGGGCGAGTGGAGAACTCAGAAGAGGTCAAATTTACTATTCCCACTGGAGAAAGCGTTGGACTCTGGAGAGTTACATTTACTATTTCCACTCCAGTGTGTGCAACAGTATGGAAACTGTTGTACCTAAGAGAAGTTAAATTTACTATTCCCACTCCAGTAAGTACAACAGTAGGGGAAGCATTGGACTCAGAAAGGGTAGAATTTACTATTCACACACCACTGTGGGCAACAGTAGGGAAAGCATAGGATTCAGGAGAGTTATGTTTACTATTCTCACTCCAGTGTGTGCAACAGTAAGGAAACTGTTGGACTCAGGAAAAATTACATTTACTATTCCACCTCCAGTAAGTGTAACAGTAGGGAAACATTGGACTCAGGAGGGGTACAATTTACTATCCCCGAGTACAATTTACTATCCCCACTGCAGTCGATGCAACAGTATGGAAAGCATTAGACTCAGAAGAGGTAAAATTTGCTATTCCGACCCCATTCACTGGTACAGTACAAAGAGAATTCTTCACTTCAAACAACCGAAATCCATGGCGGTAGGCACTATCAGTGCCAGGGAATTCCTTCCCTGGCACAATAGGGGTCTCCTCCACCCCCTTTCCACATACACTACAACACATACCCGCATACATACATACAGACATGCACACAGACCGACCCGCAAACATTTCCCATACACACAACACCCCTGCAAGCATACACGCACTCACACACCTCCTCTACATACTCACACGCACACCCCCATGCACACACACAACACAAAACACCCCCTCCCCTAACGAACGATCAACTTACCTTGCTCGTTGATCCTCCAGGAGGGGACGGGATCCATGGGGGCTGCTCCGTAGCCAGCTGTCCGTCACCAGAACACCGCCACGCCGAATCCTGGGTTGGGATTCGGTGGGCGGTGTTCTAATGACGGGGCGGTGGAGGTGGAACAGCCTCCACTTCCCCGCCGACCGCCAGTATGGATGCTGGCGGCTCTCCGTCCGAAAAAGGACGGAGGGCTGCCAGCAGTCATGATACGCTGCACGGAAAACCGACTGCACTGGCTGTCGTCAGCACAGCGGTACCTCGGCGGTCTTACAAAAAGACCGCTGAGGTTGAAATGAGGCCCTATATTCCCATAAACATGACAGCCAACAATTAAAATGTAATACAAATAAAGAAAGTATAGCAAAAAATAACCTATGAGATTATTAAAAAAGAATTTTTTTTTATTAAAAACTTTTTCTTAAATTTATAATTACTTAAATGCCTTCCCTCATTACTGAACAAACTAAACAGCACGCACCTAAAGCATAAACATTTAGTATATTTGTCAATGAAAAAATAATGAAGTAAAAATAAATTATCAATACATTATTTATTAAATAACTTCCAACCCTGTAACCCTAAAAATGCAACAACACACACCTAACATATAAGCTAAAAATATCATAATTACACAATTTACATAATTATCGATTAAATAATTAATAATAATTTAAATTATTAATTCATTATAATTAATGTACTTTTTATCCTGTATCCCTATAAATCCCACAACCCACACCTACAACATAACTTTAAAAATAAATTAACTAGAGAACCTACATAATTAACTATCAATTAAATATTTAATAATTATTTAAAGTGTATTGTAATAATTATAATTAAATTACTTCCCACCCTATAACCCAACAAAAACCACAATCCACACCTAAAACTTAACTGAAAAAATAAATTACTTATAGAATTTACATAATTAAATTTAAAATTCAATAATTAATATTAATGAAAAAATAATAATTAAGTAATTGTAATTAAATATCTTCCTGTCCTACACCCCTACAAAACCCACAACCCGCATCTAAGACTTAACTGAAAAAAATAATTAATTAGAGCATTTACATAATTATCAATTAAAACATTAATTGAAAATTATTCATTAATTATAATGAAAGTACTTCCCACTCTATACCTCTACGAAACCTACAACCTGCACCTAAAACTTAACTGAAAAACTAAATTAATTAGAGACTTTACATAATTATTAGGAATAAGCTCATTAATAATTGAAAATGTATTATTTATTAATTAATTGTAATTAAAATACTTCCCAACCTGTGCCCCTATAAAACCCACAAACCGCTATGACACAAAAAATGACACTAAAGAAATTAAAAACCACCTAACAAATTGCTAACTATATTAAAAAATATTAACAATTCATAACATATACAATTAAAACATATACTAACATTCATAAAAATAATTTAGAAAACAATATTATTGATAACAATATTTTTGCAAATTATATTAACAAAATAGATATTTTTAACGTTGATATTAAGAACATAGGGCCTCATTACGAGTTCGGCGGTTGGACCGACAGACCGCCAAAATGGCACGGAGGCCTGGAAATAGGTGGTCTGACCTCCAGCGCCATTAGCACCGCAACCAACCACGGACCATATTACAAGCACACAGTCGCCATGGCAGACCCCATGGCGGTCACAACCACGGCGGCCCTCGGTCATCAAAGTAACACACAACTGCACACTGGATGAATTTGAAAACAACATAGCTGACACACATTGCCATGCTGGACAAAGCTGCAAAGGACACTATAAAACACATATCTTCACAGACCACAATCCTTTGTATTTACACTGCAACACACAGAAGCCAGAGAAACTTTTTTCCACACAGTACAGATATTAGGCACCACTTTTTTCACCATTCCATACAACACCCGGCACATACTTTTGTCAAGTCACAGCCTTTTGCACTTTCCCTGTTTAGTAAGTCACTGTCACACATTTTGTTCCTACCATGGCACGTTTAAAAAAATCCCTGTTTTTCAGAAGATGATTTAAGAGTCATGATGGATGAAATCATAAGAGTAGTGCCACAATTGTTTGAAGCACAAGTCCAGCATACTCCTCTCAGTAGGAAAATGGAAATGTGGGAAAGGATCCTTGACAGAGTAAATATTGTGGGCATGGTTGTGTAGCCATTTTAGCTAGAGCTCCATGCACGCTATTTTAACACACTAGGCCTGCTGCTGTGCACTTTAACCTAGATATATTTTATTCAGCTGTATTTTATTATTGTTACAATAGTCACTTTTACGGTCTTGTTTTATTTTCTGTTTATATAACTGTTTTGCCTAGGCCAGCACTCTGTTCTCAAACAATACCTTCTTGCTCACTCTGTGCTTCTTCCAAGGCTACAGCAACATAGGTTGCCGATGAACGTGGTATAAGTTTAGTCCCCAATATTCCTAGAAAAACATGCATCTTTACGCAGGGACATTTTCTTAGAACATCAGCTGTTTTATTATAAAAACGCGTCCTTGTCCCTGACACGTTAAAGGTAGATTCCAGCCAGAGAACCACGACTGTATGCTGATTGCTGATTGCTGAATGCTTCGCTACAGATGCTAACGCAGACTTCAGGCCTTTGCTCAGGTATGGGGAATGATGTCTTCCCAGGGGAACATGAAGGGCAGAATTAGAGCTTAACACGCTGTTCTCTTTTATAGCCTAGATAGGAATTAGTCTCCTTGTCACAATTTTGATCCTGTCATGTTGCGTCCTCCTGGTTATTGCAGCTCACACCTTGGTATCTAAGATGCAGTTGCTTCATTAAAATCATTATTGAAACATATACTGCCTCTGTTTGTCATTGTATATATGAGACTAATGTAACTGAGAGAAATGGATGAGACCTGAGTGACCACAGCTTCCCTGAGAAACCAATTATGTCATGCGCTTGGCTGCCCAGTAATCCCTGCCCTTGGGTAGAGATGAGGCACTGCTAGTTAGCTGGAGCAAAAACCCAGATTGGAGCAACAGGTGTCACCTGCAGTGGGTCAGACTTAGGGGGTCATTCTGACCTCAGCGGTAAAAGGCCCTTACCTCCGGTCAGAAGTCCGCCATTCTACCGCCGCGTCCGCGGTAAACCGCCACGGTCATTCTGACCCACAACTGACAAACCTCCAAAAATCCGACATCCACAGCAGGCCGCCACATCAGCGGCCAGTGGTAAACTGGAGATGACCAAACCTCCACTGCCACGGCAACAGAAACACGCCCATGTCATTCTGACCCACAAATCCACGCGGCGGTCTTTCAACCGCAGTAGTCCATTGGCGGTACACACGCCGCGCTCAAAATACACACCCAGCACCAACACACAGCCACATTGGACATTTTGAAATACACAAACCTGAAACACATACACACACCACTCCCACATACCCAACACAATATAAAACACACACCCACATCACCCACAAACCCCTACGACCAAAGATCAGAGACGAAGGAGAGAGAGACACATCACAGAATAGAGAGCTACATCACACAGAGGCACACTACACCATCACACACACCACATAGAACCACAAAGCACCACACACCAACACACTCATCACCACATACACCACCCCACACCTCATCCACACCACCCCATGGCACCCCAAAGGCACCCACACTTTTCGGACCAAGAACTCCGGGTCATGGTGGAGGAAATTATAAGAGTTGAACCCCAGCTCTTCGGCTCACAGGTGCAGCACACCACTATAGCCAGGAAGGCGGAGCTATGGCAGCGGATCGTGGACAGGGTCAACGCGGTGGGACAGCATCCCAGAAATCGGGACGACATCCGCAAACGCTGGAACGACCTACGGGGAAAGGTGCGCTCGATGGTCTCGCGACACAGCATCGCAGTGCAGAAGACTGGCGGGGGACCCCCACCCACTCCACCCAAATTCACAGCATGGGAGCAAGAGGTACTAAACATCCTGCATCCTTATGGCCTCGCTGGAGTACACGGAGGAATGGACTCTGGTAAGTACAATCTCAACTACTTCACCCCCCCCAGCATGCTAACCCCCACCACCACCCTCACCCCCAACCCCCCATCACACATCCTCCCTGAGAATGTCTCTCCAGCACAACCCACCCAACACCAACCCCTGCATGCCACCACAAACTATGGACACCCATCACCTAAGCATGACCACTGCACATACACCCCCCCCCCCCCCAAAACACCCTCACAACACCTCCCCCAAGGGAATGGCAGCACTGGGGGACAAGGGCACCCATAAATTGCACGCAATAGCACACACAGAAACAATAACCATACTCTCTTACCCCATGCAGGACCCGAACGCCAACACACCGGTCAGGAGGGTCCAGAAATGTTCATCCCACCCCCGGAAGAGGCCCCCAGTGATGACAGCAGCTCTGTCGACCTGGAACCTGATGACCAGCCCGGACCATCGGGGACCTCTGGACAGTCGGTTCCCCACACACAGACAGAGGCCACACCAGACCCAACCCCCTCTGGGAACAACAGCACAGCTCCCACCCAGCGGGCCCATGCCTCTGTCTCTAGGACAGGTCAATCAGCGGTGTGTCTGCCACTACAGGGCACCCAGGCTAACCCACCACCCCAACAACAACAGGGACCTGGGGGCAGTGGTAGTGGGCACACCGTCCAGGGGACAGAGGCCAGGGGAAACCGGGCAACTCGGAGGGCTGCTGTGCGACAGGGGGGGGAGGAGAGGCCCAGGGAACCCACTCTCCAAGAGGCCCTCACCACCATCATGGCAGCCTACCACCACTCCCAAGAGACAATGGCGACGGTACTGGGCAGGTTCCAGGAGATCCAGGCACAGCAGGAGAAACGCTACATGGGGTTCAGCAATCAACTCACCAACATCTCTACCGCTATGGGGAGCATAGTCCAGGCCCTGAACCGTATAGAAGACACGTTGCGGGACCATGTGGCACCACACAGGGCCCCTGTCACTAGCCCGGACCAGGAACAGCCTACCACCTCCGCCGGCGCTAATGGACAGGAGGCCCCACCACAACGACAGGCCACCAGAACCCCACCTCCTGCTGAAGAACAACCATCCCGCAAGAGGAGCCTGAGATCAAAAAAATAGACAGAGTAGGATGTCAAGACCCCCGCCAGCATGAGATACCCCCTGAAGTCATCCCACTGTCCCACATTGCCACCCTGTCCAACCTTGAACTGCCCCTGCTCCATCCTTCCACAGGCATATGGACAATGGACCTGTGAGACTGAGAACTGGACTCTGCCATGGACATTACTCCACCCCCTCCCATCACCGTGTTAATATCATGTACCATTATCTAGCACTACAAATAAATCACTCATTGCACTGAAATCAATCAGGAGTCAGCCTGTATTATTTACAAATGTATAACACATTACAGATCAATTATGTTCGGTTAACTTTGTGTTGAAAACATACCGAGGTCAATAAGCATTAGTCCATGGGCTAACCAACCAGAAGTCACGCAGTGGGTCATACAGCACTGAAAAGGGAAGGGAAAATCAAACATCAGTCTAAAAGAACTGGGGGGAAATAGACAAAGTTGAGATGCAGGAGTCTTCAAGTAAATGTAAAATGGCGTGGGTGATTCTTACCTGTGTGCTACTGAAAATACTGTTGGATAACTCTGTCCCTGTTGTCTGTGTCGTCCTCTGAGTCTTCCTCCTCTTCACTCTCCGCAGGCTCCACAGCTGCTTCAACACCACCATCTGGACCATCCTCCTGCAGGAAAGGCACCTGAAGTCGCAATGCCAGATTGTGAAGCATACAGCAGGCCACGATGATCTGGCACACCTTCTTTGGTGAGTACATCAGGGATCCCCCTGTCATATGCAGGCACCTAAACCTGGCCTTCAGGAGGCCAAAGGTCCTTTCTATGATCCTCCTAGTTCGCCCATGGGCCTCATTGTACCGTTCCTCAGCCCTGGTCCGGGGATTCCTCACTGGGGTCAATAGCCAAGGCAGGTTGGGGTAACCAGAGTCACCTATAGCCACACACGTTGTCCCTGTAGCTGTTCCATCACATAAGGGATGCTGCTATTACGCATCACATACGCGTCATGCACTGAACCAGGGAACTAGGCATTTACATGGGAGATGTACTGGTCAGCCAAAAAGACCACCTGGATGTTCATAGAATGATCATTTTTCCTGTTTCTGTACACCTGCTCATCGTCTTTTGGGGGTACTAAGGCCACATGGGTCCCATCAATGGCACCAATTATGTTGGGAATATGTCCAAGGGCATAAAAATCACCCTTCACAGTGGCCAAATCAACCTCCTCAGGGAATAGAATGTAACTCCACATGTGTTTCGTCAGAGCAGACAACACTCTAGACAAAACTTTTGAAAACATGGGCTGAGACATTCCAGATGACATGGCCACTGTCGTCTGGAATGAGCCACTTGCAAGAAAATGGAGGACTGACATAGCCTGCACCAGAGGGGGAATTCCTGTGGGTTGGCGGATGGGGGACATCAGGGCTGGCTCCAGCTGGGCACACAGTTCATGTATAGTGGCACGGTCAAGTCGGTATCGTAGTATGATGTGGCGTTCTTCCATTGTAGACAGGTCCACCAGCGGTCGGTACACGCGAGGATTCATCCTTCTCCTCGCAAGTCCCAGCGGACGGTGCCTAGGAAGGACAACATGGAGCACAGAGTCAAGCAAATCACAGGTACGTTCACCACAGCTTGCATAGCACACGGTTATCTATGTATTGAAAGGCGTGTATGTGTGGCAATGCAAGGCCTAGGCCTGTGTGACGCAGTACAAATTATGCCATGTGGGCCCTTGAAATGGCGGCTGCCTGACCTGTGAAGTGGGACAATGGGATGTGAGGTCAATGCGCTGGCGTGGCGCACCGTGGCGGTAGGCGGTCGAAGATCGCTATACGAAGCCGCATTGGTTAACATTGAAGCCTATGGGTTTCAGGAGCCAATAAAGATGTGCGCCGGCGGTCGCGGTACGCACCGCCGCGGTACGCACCGCCACGGGCGTGACCGCCATTTTCTAGCTGATTAATCACTCGAGACCTGATCATCCACAGGAGAGGACCTATACTGCAAGTGCTGCTGTGACCTCGGTCTGGAAGTGACAATGGCTGCTGCGACTGGGGAAAGGGCCCCTGCCTTCACGTCTGAAGAGTTGGAGAAGCTCGTGGATGGGGTCCTCCCCCAGTATGCGTTACTCTACGGTCCTCCAGACCAACAGGTAAGTACACCGGGTGCACATGGAATGGGCGATGCCTGTGTGGAGTGGGGTGGATGTAAGTTGGTGGGGTGGGGGGCGAATGAGGAGTGCAACGCACAACAGATGAGAGCATGTGCCATTTGGCAAAGTTGGTGAGGCGGGGCCAATCACATCTAACATGCAGTTCATTGATGAATGTTTCCTTCCCACCCTGTACATGTCAAATAGGTCAGCGCCCATCAGAAAGTCGACATTTGGCGTGCCATCGCCAAGGAAGTCCGGACCCTGGGGGTCCACAACAGACGGGGCACCCACTGCCGCAAGAGGTGGGAGGACATCCGCCGTGGGACCAGGAAGACCGCCGAGTCACTGCTGGGGATGGCCTCCCAACCTAGGAGGGGTGCCAGTCGTACCATGACCCCCCTGATGTCCCGGATCCTGGCGGTGGCCTACCCTGATTTGGATGGGCGCTTGAGGACATCACAGCAGACACAAGGGGGTGAGTATCAGCACATTCTCCTATCTTTCTGCGCAGTGGAGGCGTCTGGGTGGGGGAGGAGGGCTGTGGGGGACATTAGGCCAGGGCGCTTTCTGTAGTGTAGTCCCCTCCCTTAGGCATGGCCCTGTGCTCCCGGCCCCCACCTCTGTAGGGTGACAAGTACAGCTATTGATGGTCCAGCATCACACATGTGCGCGTTTGTCGTCTCTAGACCTGTTGTCCTAGTCAGGAGTACTGAGTAGTGTACCCCGAATGCGCGGCGTAGTGCATGAGGCTCCTCTGTCTGTCCTCTCCGCCAACGGTGTTGACATTGCATGCACTCAACCTGGTCTTCGTTTTTCTCCCCACACCCTTCTTCTTCATCTTCTTGTGCATGTGTGCATTAGCATCATCAGGTGGAGGAGATTTGGCATTGGAGCACGAGGGAGCTGCAAGTCACAAGGCCCCGGTGGGCCCAGGAACAGACACCGAGGGCACCAGTGATCCGGAGGGTGAGGGGAGCACCACAACGGGGACCGGTGGTGAGACCAGCGACACAGACACGTCCTCGGATGGGTGCTCCCTAGCGGTGGCGGCAACATCCGTGCCCCCCGCCTCTACAGGTACAGCCGCCACCCAGCGCACCAGCCCCGCCCTCCCAGCAGCCCCTCAGCCTACGCTCTGTGCCCGCTCGCCCAGGAAGGCGGGCGTCTCCTTCGCCCCAGGCACCTCAGCCCCTGCCCCTGTCACCCCTGCTGCCCTCAGTGCGGAGCTCAGTGACCTCCTGAGGACGCTGATTGTTGGGCAGACTACCCTTTTGAATGCCATCCAGGGGGTGGAAAGGGAGGTGCATCGGAGCAATGCCTACCTGGAGGGCATTCATTCGGGTCAGGCTGCCCATCAACGATCGTTCAATGCTCTGGCCTCAGCACTGACGGCAGCCATTGTCCCTGTTTCCAGCCTCCCTCTTCTGACTGCCTCCACCCTGTCTCTGTCTCCTGTTCCTCAGCCTATCCCATCCACACCATCTGACCAGCCTGCACACACCTCAACACCCAAGGGCAGCTCATCCAGACACAAGCACCACAGATCCCACAAACACTCACCCAAGCAACACCCAGATGCAGACATTCCAACAGTCACTACCACCTCTGTGTCCCCCTCCTCCTCGTCTCCCTCCTCCCTCCCTGTGACGTCTACACTCACACCTGCATGCACACCAACATCAGCCAGTGCTTCCATCACCACCACACCCTCCAGTACAGTCCGCACGCGTGCAGTCACCACCCCCACTGCCATTTACACGTCCCCTGTGTCCTCTCCCACTGTGTCTGTCACCCCCTTTTCCAAGACACACAAACGCAGGCAGCCACCCACCCAACAGCCATCCACCTCACGACAGCCTACAGCACCAGCACCTTCACCCAATGACAGCACACCTGACTCTCCTACAACCACATCCTCTTCCTCCACTCCCATCACCACTTCTCCTACCCTTTACCTTGGTCCTAAAAAACTTCTCCTCGCTAATCTTAACCTCTTTCCCTCCGTTGACCCACCCCCTCCATCTGCAAAGAGTCCCAAGAGCACCTCAGCCACCACCAGCCCAGCTACGAGTGTCACTGTTGTGCATGGGTTCTGGAGTCCACCCTTTGCCAGCAGTGACACTTCAATCAGCAGCAAGGACACATCCAGCCCCCCCCCAGGGAAGAGGACCAGGAAACAAAAGGGCCGCCGTGAGAGGACTGACACGGCTGCCCCCAAGGAGCAAAGTTCGCCCACTTCACCTGCCACAACATCTAGGGGAGGCAAGGGCCCGAGAGCCACATCTAAGGTGCGAAAGGGCAGCAGGGCGGAGAAGTCAGGCAGCAGGAGCGCGGAGCAGGTGGGCCCCACATGCCACGTCCCAGCTGTAAGGGAGGACACCCATGGGCCCAGGACTCCGTCACCGAAGGGTCCAGAAACATCACGGTCGGAGGGGGACTGAGCAGGGAGTCCAGCCCAGGTCTGGCTCCCTTGACTTACTGGATGAGCACCGCTGAACAGGGCCCGCCGTGCAGAAGAGCACCGCTGAACAGGGCCCCGCCGTGAAGATAGGCACCGCTGAACAGGGCCCGCCATGCAGAAGAGCACCGCTGAACAGGGCCCGCCGTGCAGAAGAGCACCGCTGAACAGGGCTGCGCCGTGCAGATAGGCACCGCTGAACAGGGCCCGCCGTGAAGATAGGCACCGCTGAACAGGGCCCGCCGTGCAGAAGAGCACCGCTGAACAGGGCCCGCCATGCAGAAGAGCACCGCCGAACAGGGCCCCGCCGTGAAGATAGGCACCGCTGAACAGGGCCCGCCGTGCAGAACAGCACTGCTGAACAGGGCCCGCCGTGCAGAAGAGCACCGCCGAACAGGGCCCCGCCGTGAAGATAGGCACCGCTGAACAGGGCCCGCCGTGAAGATAGGCACCGCTGAACAGGGCCCGCCGTGCAGAAGAGGACCGCTGAACAGGGCCCCGCCGTGAAGATAGGCACCGCTGAACAGGGCCCGCCGTGCAGAAGAGCACCGCTGAACAGGGCCCGCCGTGCAGTAGAGCACCGCTGAACAGGGCCCCGCCGTGCAGATAGGCACCGCTGAACAGGGCCTGCCGTGCAGAACAGCACCGCTGAACAGGGCCGGCCATGCAGAAGAGCACCGCTGAACAGGGCCCGCCGTGCAGAAGAGCACCGCTGAACAGGGCCGCGCCGTGCAGATAGGCACCGCTGAACAGGGCCTGCCATGAAGATAGGCACCGCTGAACAGGGCCCGCCGTGCAGAAGAGCACCGCTGAACAGGGCCCGCCGTGCAGAAGAGCACCGCCGAACAGGGCCCCGCCGTGAAGATAGGCACCGCTGAACAGGGCCCGCCGTGCAGAACAGCACCGCTGAACAGGGCCCGCCGTGCAGAAGAGCACCGCCGAACAGGGCCCCGCCGTGAAGATAGGCACCGCTGAACAGGGCCCGCCGTGAAGATAGGCACCGCTGAACAGGGCCCGCCGTGCAGAAGAGCACCGCTGAACAGGGCCCCGCCGTGAAGATAGGCAACGCTGAACAGGGCCCGCCGTGCAGAAGAGCACCGCTGAACAGGGCCCGCCGTGCAGTAGAGCACCGCTGAACAGGGCCCTGCCGTGCAGAAGAGCACCGCCGAACAGGGCCCCGCCGTGAAGATAGGCACCGCTGAACAGGGCCCGCCGTGAAGATAGGCACCGCTGAACAGGGCCCGCCGTGCAGAAGAGCACCGCTGAACAGGGCCCCGCCGTGAAGATAGGCACCGCTGAACAGAGCCCGCCGTGAAGATAGGCACCGCTGAACAGGGCCCGCCGTGCAGAAGAGCACCGCTGAACAGGGCCCCGCCGTGAAGATAGGCACTGCTGAACAGGGCCCGCCGTGCAGAAGAGCACCGCTGAACAGGGCCCCGCCGTGAAGATAGGCACCGCTGAACAGGGCCCGCCGTGCAGAAGAGCACCGCTGAACAGGGCCGGCCGTGCAGAAGAGCACTGCTGAACAGGGCCCCGCCATCTCAACCACCGCTCCGCTGGGCCCCGCCATCTCAAGCCCAGCTCCGCTGGGCCCTTCCTGTCAAGCACCGCTCCGCTGGGCCCTTCCTGTCAAGCACCGCTCCGCTGGGCCCCGCCGTCTCAAGCACCGCTCCGCTGGGCCCCGCCGTCTCAAGCACCGCTCCGCTGGGCCCTGCCATCTCAAGCACCGCTCCGCTGGGCCCTTCCTGTCAAGCACCGCTCCGCTGGGCCCCGCCGTCTCAAGCACCGCTCCGCTGGGCCCTTCCTGTCAAGCACCGCTCCGCTGGGCACCGCCGTCTCAAGCACCGCTCCGCTGGGCCCGCCATCTCAAGCACCACTCCGCTGGGCCCTTCCTGTCAAGCACCGCTCCACTGGGCCCGCCGTCTCAAGCACCGCTCCGCTGGGCCCTTCCTGTCAAGCACCGCTCCGCTGGGCCCCGCCATCTCAAGCACCGCTCCGCTGGGCCCTTCCTGTCAAGCACCGCTCCGCTGGGCACCGCCGTCTCAAGCACCGCTCCGCTGGGCCCCGCCGTCTCAAGCACCGCTCCGCTGGGCCCTTCCTGTCAAGCACCGCTCCGCTGGGCACCGCCGTCTCAAGCACCGCTCCGCTGGGCACCGCCGTCTCAAGCACCGCTCCGCTGGACCCCGCCATCTCAAGCACCGCTCCGCTGGGCCCTTCCTGTCAAGCAATGTTAACGGTTCACTGTGCCCACCATGCCTCCTCCTTGACCAGTGGAGACTGTAATCCACCTGATGGACTGTGGCTTTGCACTCCCCAGGATGGCACAGTGGGCAAGCCACCCACTGTAGAGACTTGTGAGACTGTGGCTTTGCACTCCCCAGGATGGCACAGTGGGCAATCCACCCACTGTAGAGACTTGTGAGACTGTGGCTTTGCACTCCCCAGGATGGCACAGTGGGCAGCCCACCCAGTGTAGAGACTTGTGAGACTGTGGCTTTGCACTCCCCAGGATGGCACAGTGGGCAATCCACCCACTGTAGAGACTTGTGAGACTGTGGCTTTGCACTCCCCAGGATGGCACAGTGGGCAGCCCACCCACTGTAGAGACTTGTGAGACTGTGGCTTTGCACTCCCCAGGATGGCACAGAGGGCATGGTGGCCCCTTCGTGGATCTGGCGTCGTGGACTCATGTGGCTGTGGTGCCCCCCCTTCCCTTCCCCCTGAGGTGCCTGTAGTTTTTTCATCAGATGCCCCTGCAGTGTTCTCTCCAAAGGACTCAGGTCTCCTGTGTGGGCTTTGCCCTTGTGTTGTTACACTTTGGCCCACGGACACTTCGATTTACTTTTGATGTACGGAACTAATTGCCTCGGTTATCCATTGCAGTGTATATAGTATTATTTTGGTATGAATATTTTGCATAGTTGACCTATATTTGTCAGAGCCTATTTATTACATACATTTTTCTTCACAATTTAATTATGTCTTTGCATTTTTCAGGGGGGTTTGGGTGGTGTCACTGTGACTTGTTGCTCTGCATTGGTGTGTACATAGTTTGGGGGGGTCGCATATGTGTGTGCCCGTAACCTTTCCTCCTCCCCCCTCCCGTGTGTCGTAGGTGCAGTACTCACCGTTGTCGTCTGCGCCGGCGTTCGTACTCGTGGTAGATGAGCAGGTAGACGAGAGTAGGTAGGATGTTTAATTCGGGTTCCATGCTGTCCTCCGTACTCGTGGAGTGTGTTTCGGTGAGCGTTTTCCCGTTCGTGGTCTGTTTCCGCCGTGTTTTTATCGGCGGTGCTCCCGCCCCGGAAGAGGTGGCGGATTGGTGAGTTATGATAGTGTGGGCGTTACATTGTCTGCCGCCTGCCTGTTGGCGGTGACCGCCGCGCTGTTTGCCTGTACCGCCGTGGCGGTCGGAGTGTTAATGTGGCGGTCTCTGTTGGCGGTTCCCGCCAGGGTCAGAATTCCATTTTTTGGACCGCCGGCCTGTTGGCGGGTTGGCCGCCGCTTTATCACCGACCGCCAGGGTTAGAATGACCCCCTTAGTCTCCCACACCGCGGGCGATTCTGCCGCTCAAAGTCCAGTAGTCTCATTAGAATAATCAGAGCCTACGCGACAGCATCACCCTGCACACGGAGAGGATATTAGGAAGAGGTGTAATGACCTCAGGGGCATGATTAGTCCCTGGTCTCCAGGCATCAGCTGCAGTCCAAGAAGACTGGTAGTGGCCTTCACAGTGCCATAATACATCTCTTTCCCTGGGAGGAGAAGGTCTTGGCCTTCCTGCATCCTGAGGGCTTGACAGGAATACCTAGGGGAGTGGAGTTTGGTAAGTCACAACAGTGAAAATGTCACCAAAATGCAATATCCTGGTTGCTCACAGATCACCTTTTGCCACATTTTGCCAGTGCCCAACAGTCCAAAGATATCTATTTGGCAACTCACATTTGAAGTGTACTCACTTGGGGAGATGCTATTTGTATAGTGTGTGTAGTATAGGGAATCACATGACTACACCTCCCAGCAAGCACAGTTCTATAACTCTAAACATCAGACCAGTAGTCAGTTCTCCAAATACCTCTATTTGGTACCTATCAATTTAAGGGTACACACCTGGGGAGATAGCTTTTGTCAAGTGTGTGTAGTATAGGCACTGACATGACTACAACTCCCAGCAGGCACTATTCCTGTAATCACAAACAGTAGCACTGTGGTCACATGCTACAATACATCTATTAGTGAACTCCTAATTGAAGTGTACTCACCTGGGGGGGAGAACATTGGTCAAGTGTGTGTACTAGAGAGAGTGAACGGACTGCAACTCACAGAAGACACTGTTTCAGCAACTACAAACACCAGAAACAGTGTTCCCTTGTCTGGCAACTCACAATTTAAGTTTACTCAGCTGGGAGGATGCCATTTGTCAAATGTGGAAAGTAGAGGGAGGGACCTGACTACTAAGGCCAGGAGGCCCTGTTTCTGTAACTGCAACAACCAGCCCAATGTTTTCTTGTCCAAAGACCCCTGTGTCTTAACTTTCAATTGAAGTGTACTCACCTGGGAGGATTACATTTGTATAGTGTGTGCAGTACAGGGAGTTACATGACTGCTAAAGCCAGGAGGCACTATTTCACTAACTCAAAACACCAGTCTAGTGTTCAGTTCTCCAAATACCCTTCTTTCGAAACTCACAAATGAAGTGTACTCACCTGTGGTGATGACATTTATCAAGTGTATGAAGTAGAGGGAGTGACATGACTGCTAATGCTAGGAATCTCTGTCTCCCTAATCCAAACTCAAGCCCAGTGTTCTCATGCCCAAATACCCATGTGTCTTAACTCTCCGAAAAAGTTTACTAATCTGGGAGGATAATGTGTATGGTGGTGGGAAGTAGAGCGAGTGACCGGAATGCTAAGCCAAATAGGCCCTGTGCCTCTAACTCCAACCAAAAAAACAATGTTCACTTTCACAAATCTATTTTTGAACTCTCAATTGAAGTTTACTCACCTGGGAGGATACCATTTATCAAGTGTGTGTAGTATAGAGACTGAACTGACCGCAACTCCCTGGAGGCACTGTTTCAGTAACTCCAGTGGTCAGTTGTCCAAATACACTTGCCTGCTAACTCTCAATTGAAGGTTATTCACCTAGGAGTGTCCAAGATACAGATCATGCTCAACTCTGAGATATGTCTGGCCACCTAGCTCCATCTTGACCAACTAACCCAAGATGAAACTATTGAGGACAGGAAGGACAGCTTACCCAGTGTGCGCAACACGGATCACAAAGGCCTCAAGATGCATCACCAGAGTGATATTGGCAGCAGACACATTCAAAATGCACTGACCACATGCCGACTCCAGTCACATAAACAACAAAGTACTGGGTCTGCCTGCATAACAATCAACTAGGCCTCAAAATGGACAAATACATATCTTGCAGAGCCACAATTTTCCTTGCACTGTTGGCAAGATGGCATTCTCAGGCAATCCTCCCAAGTGCTAATGATCTGCACATTTTAGTAGCTGCTTGACTTAGATTGAATTGGCATTTTTCACAAGTGTCAGGTCAATAAAGCCAATATCATGGCTACTTGCCACAATAAGATTAACTGCAAAATAATTTTGTACAAGGTCTATGCTTAATGTGACACTAAATAGTTGGAGGTAGATGCCACAATACAACCAGTAAAATTGTATCTTTCAAATCAACAGGTAGAGCTGCCACTGTTCACACAGAAGCCACAGAAGAGACTGACACTACACCCCCCCCCCTGATAAAGCCCTCAGTGAAGAAGACACTCCTGGACATCTAGACGTGAAGGGAGGTTCTGGCCTATTTGGGGAACCTAGTCAGACACCAACAGTGAGTCTCATTGTGGCCACATCAACACCTCCCAACCCATTTGCCTCAACATCACAGTCAACCATTCAGCCCCCCTAACCTGTGTCCCTAGCACACTGTCTACCATCACGTGCTCCTCAGTTCTGGATCATGAGTTGCAGTTTACTCACCTGGGAGGATACCATACCCTCGGGTAGGTCGCTCCCCTGCTCACGCAGCGCCACCAGTCCCTGACTGCCCTCCTCACCGTTCTCATCCTGTGAGTGTGTGCGAGTGTCCCCCCTCTTTACCCGTGTACCCCGAGTGCTTGTGCTGACTGACTGACCGGAATCCTCCTTTCTTCCCGTGTATCCCGTGCGTGTCCCCCTGAGTGCCGTGTGCCCCCTCCTGCCGTTCTCCCTCATTTTCAGCCCCTCCCTTTAGAGTTTTACCTGGCCTCTCGCCGTTTTTTTGCCGCCGTTCTTTTTGCCGCCTTTTTCGCTGCTTTTTCTTTTTCCCGCCTCCAGATTCCCCCGCCCGCCCGCCTCCCGCCTCCCAGCTGACCCCTCCTCCCCGGCTACCCTTAAATGGCGGCCGCTGCGAGGCAGAGGTAGCGACCACTGACCCTCGGGTAGGTCGCTCCCCTGCTCACGCAGCGCCACCAGTCCCTGACTGCCCTCCTCACCGTTCTCATCCTGTCAGTGTGTGCGAGTGTCCCCCCTCTTTACCCGTGTACCCCGAGTGCTTGTGCTGACTGACTGACCGGAATCCTCCTTTCTTCCCGTGTATCCCGTGCGTGTCCCCCTGAGTGCCGTGTGCCCCCTCCTGCCGTTCTCCCTCATTTTCAGCCCCTCCCTTTAGAGTTTTACCTGGCCTCTCGCCGTTTTTTTGCCGCCGTTCTTTTTGCCGCCTTTTTCGCTGCTTTTTCTTTTTCCCGCCTCCAGATTCCCCCGCCCGCCCGCCTCCCGCCTCCCAGCTGACCCCTCCTCCCCGGCTACCATTAAATGGCGGCCGCTGCGAGGCAGAGGTAGCGACCACTGACCCTCGGGTAGGTCGCTCCCCTGCTCACGCAGCGCCACCAGTCCCTGACTGCCCTCCTCACCGTTCTCATCCTGTCAGTGTGTGCGAGTGTCCCCCCTCTTTACCCGTGTACCCCGAGTGCTTGTGCTGACTGACTGACCGGAATCCTCCTTTCTTCCCGTGTATCCCGTGCTTTTCCCCCTGAGTGCCGTGTGCCCCCTCCTGCCGTTCTCCCTCATTTTCAGCCCCTCCCTTTAGAGTTTTACCTGGCCTCTCGCCGTTTTTTTGCCGCCGTTCTTTTTGCCGCCTTTTTCGCTGCTTTTTCTTTTTCCCGCCTCCAGATTCCCCCGCCCGCCCGCCTCCCGCCTCCCAGCTGACCCCTCCTCCCCGGCTACCCTTAAATGGCGGCCGCTGCGAGGCAGAGGTAGCGACCACTGACCCTCGGGTAGGTCGCTCCCCTGCTCACGCAGCGCCACCAGTCCCTGACTGCCCTCCTCACCGTTCTCATCCTGTGAGTGTGTGCGAGTGTCCCCCCTCTTTACCCGTGTACCCCGAGTGCTTGTGCTGACTGACTGACCGGAATCCTCCTTTCTTCCCGTGTATCCCGTGCGTGTCCCCCTGAGTGCCGTGTGCCCCCTCCTGCCGTTCTCCCTCATTTTCAGCCCCTCCCTTTAGAGTTTTACCTGGCCTCTCGCCGTTTTTTTGCCGCCGTTCTTTTTGCCGCCTTTTTCGCTGCTTTTTCTTTTTCCCGCCTCCAGATTCCCCCGCCTGCCCGCCTCCCGCCTCCCAGCTGACCCCTCCTCCCCGGCTACCCTTAAATGGCGGCCGCTGCGAGGCAGAGGTAGCGACCACTGACCCTCGGGTAGGTCGCTCCCCTGCTCACGCAGCGCCTCCAGTCCCTGACTGCCCTCCTCACCGTTCTCTTCCTGTGAGTGTGTGCGAGTGTCCCCCCTCTTTACCCGTGTACCCCGAGTGCTTGTGCTGACTGACTGACCGGAATCCTCCTTTCTTCCCGTGTATCCCGTGCGTGTCCCCCTGAGTGCCGTGTGCCCCCTCCTGCCGTTCTCCCTCATTTTCAGCCCCTCCCTTTAGAGTTTTACCTGGCCTCTCGCCGTTTTTTTGCCGCCGTTCTTTTTGCCGCCTTTTTCGCTGCTTTTTCTTTTTCCCGCCTCCAGATTCCCCCGCCCGCCCGCCTCCCGCCTCCCAGCTGACCCCTCCTCCCCGGCTACCCTTAAATGGCGGCCGCTGCGAGGCAGAGGTAGCGACCACTGACCCTCGGGTAGGTCGCTCC
Source organism: Pleurodeles waltl (assembly GCF_031143425.1). Lineage (NCBI taxonomy): Eukaryota > Metazoa > Chordata > Amphibia > Caudata > Salamandridae > Pleurodeles > Pleurodeles waltl. The sequence goes on from NC_090446.1 coordinate 449,206,248, forward strand.
CCTGCTCATGCAGCGCCACCAGTCCCTGACTGCCCTCCTCACCGTTCTCATCCTGTGAGTGTGTGCGAGTGTCCCCCCTCTTTACCCGTGTACCCCGAGTGCTTGTGCTGACTGACTGACCGGAATCCTCCTTTCTTCCCGTGTATCCCGTGCGTGTCCCCCTGAGTGCCGTGTGCCCCCTCCTGCCGTTCTCCCTCATTTTCAGCCCCTCCCTTTAGAGTTTTACCTGGCCTCTCGCCGTTTTTTTGCCGCCGTTCTTTTTGCCGCCTTTATCGCTGCTTTTTCTTTTTCCCGCCTCCAGATTCCCCCGCCCGCCCGCCTCCCGCCTCCCAGCTGACCCCTCCTCCCCGGCTACCCTTAAATGGCGGCCGCTGCGAGGCAGAGGTAGCGACCACTGACCCTCGGGTAGGTCGCTCCCCTGCTCACGCAGCGCCACCAGTCCCTGACTGCCCTCCTCACCGTTCTCATCCTGTGAGTGTGTGCGAGTGTCCCCCCTCTTTACCCGTGTACCCCGAGTGCTTGTGCTGACTGACTGACCGGAATCCTCCTTTCTTCCCGTGTATCCCGTGCGTGTCCCCCTGAGTGCCGTGTGCCCCCTTCTGCCGTTCTCCCTCATTTTCAGCCCCTCCCTTTAGAGTTTTACCTGGCCTCTCGCCGTTTTTTTGCCGCCGTTCTTTTTGCCGCCTTTTTCGCTGCTTTTTCTTTTTCCCGCCTCCAGATTCCCCCGCCCGCCCGCCTCCCGCCTCCCAGCTGACCCCTCCTCCCCGGCTACCCTTAAATGGCGGCCGCTGCAAGGCAGAGGTAGCGACCACTGACCCTCGGGTAGGTCGCTCCCCTGCTCACGCAGCGCCACCAGTCCCTGACTGCCCTCCTCACCGTTCTCATCCTGTGAGTGTGTGCGAGTGTCCCCCCTCTTTACCCGTGTACCCCGAGTGCTTGTGCTGACTGACTGACCGGAATCCTCCTTTCTTCCCGTGTATCCCGTGCGTGTCCCCCTGAGTGCCGTGTGCCCCCTCCTGCCGTTCTCCCTCATTTTCAGCCCCTCCCTTTAGAGTTTTACCTGGCCTCTCGCCGTTTTTTTGCCGCCGTTCTTTTTGCCGCCTTTTTCGCTGCTTTTTCTTTTTCCCGCCTCCAGATTCCCCCGCCCGCCCGCCTCCCGCCTCCCAGCTGACCCCTCCTCCCCGGCTACCCTTAAATGGCGGCCGCTGCGAGGCAGAGGTAGCGACCACTGACCCTCGGGTAGGTCGCTCCCCTGCTCACGCAGCGCCACCAGTCCCTGACTGCCCTCCTCACCGTTCTCATCCTGTGAGTGTGTGCGAGTGTCCCCCCTCTTTACCCGTATACCCCGAGTGCTTGTGCTGACTGACTGACCGGAATCCTCCTTTCTTCCCGTGTATCCCGTGCGTGTCCCCCTGAGTGCCGTGTGCCCCCTCCTGCCGTTCTCCCTCATTTTCAGCCCCTCCCTTTAGAGTTTTACCTGGCCTCTCGCCGTTTTTTTGCCGCCGTTCTTTTTGCCGCCTTTTTCGCTGCTTTTTCTTTTTCCCGCCTCCAGATTCCCCCGCCCGCCCGCCTCCCGCCTCCCAGCTGACCCCTCCTCCCCGGCTACCCTTAAATGGCGGCCGCTGCGAGGCAGAGGTAGCGACCACTGACCCTCGGGTAGGTCGCTCCCCTGCTCACGCAGCGCCACCAGTCCCTGACTGCCCTCCTCACCGTTCTCATCCTGTGAGTGTGTGCGAGTGTCCCCCCTCTTTACCCGTGTACCCCGAGTGCTTGTGCTGACTGACTGACCGGAATCCTCCTTTCTTCCCGTGTATCCCGTGCGTGTCCCCCTGAGTGCCGTGTGCCCCCTTCTGCCGTTCTCCCTCATTTTCAGCCCCTCCCTTTAGAGTTTTACCTGGCCTCTCGCCGTTTTTTTGCCGCCGTTCTTTTTGCCGCCTTTTTCGCTGCTTTTTCTTTTTCCCGCCTCCAGATTCCCCCACCCGCCCGCCTCCCGCCTCCCAGCTGACCCCTCCTCCCCGGCTACCCTTAAATGGCGGCCGCTGCAAGGCAGAGGTAGCGACCACTGACCCTCGGGTAGGTCGCTCCCCTGCTCACGCAGCGCCACCAGTCCCTGACTGCCCTCCTCACCGTTCTCATCCTGTGAGTGTGTGCGAGTGTCCCCCCTCTTTACCCGTGTACCCCGAGTGCTTGTGCTGACTGACTGACCGGAATCCTCCTTTCTTCCCGTGTATCCCGTGCGTGTCCCCCTGAGTGCCGTGTGCCCCCTCCTGCCGTTCTCCCTCATTTTCAGCCCCTCCCTTTAGAGTTTTACCTGGCCTCTCGCCGTTTTTTTGCCGCCGTTCTTTTTGCCGCCTTTATCGCTGCTTTTTCTTTTTCCCGCCTCCAGATTCCCCCGCCCGCCCGCCTCCCGCCTCCCAGCTGACCCCTCCTCCCCGGCAACCCTTAAATGGCGGCCGCTGCGAGGCAGAGGTAGCGACCACTGACCCTCGGGTAGGTCGCTCCCCTGCTCACGCAGCGCCACCAGTCCCTGACTGCCCTCCTCACCGTTCTCATCCTGTGAGTGTGTGCGAGTGTCCCCCCTCTTTACCCGTGTACCCCGAGTGCTTGTGCTGACTGACTGACCGGAATCCTCGTTTCTTCCCGTGTATCCCGTGCGTGTCCCCCTGAGTGCCGTGTGCCCCCTTCTGCCGTTCTCCCTCATTTTCAGCCCCTCCCTTTAGAGTTTTACCTGGCCTCTCGCCGTTTTTTTGCCGCCGTTCTTTTTGCCGCCTTTTTCGCTGCTTTTTCTTTTTCCCGCCTCCAGATTCCCCCGCCCGCCCGCCTCCCGCCTCCCAGCTGACCCCTCCTCCCCGGCTACCCTTAAATGGCGGCCGCTGCGAGGCAGAGGTAGCGACCACTGACCCTCGGGTAGGTCGCTCCCCTGCTCACGCAGCGCCACCAGTCCCTGACTGCCCTCCTCACCGTTCTCATCCTGTGAGTGTGTGCGAGTGTCCCCCCTCTTTACCCGTGTACCCCGAGTGCTTGTGCTGACTGACTGACCGGAATCCTCCTTTCTTCCCGTGTATCCCGTGCGTGTCCCCCTGAGTGCCGTGTGCCCCCTCCTGCCGTTCTCCCTCATTTTCAGCCCCTCCCTTTAGAGTTTTACCTGGCCTCTCGCCGTTTTTTTGCCGCCGTTCTTTTTGCCGCCTTTTTCGCTGCTTTTTCTTTTTCCCGCCTCCAGATTCCCCCGCCCGCCCGCCTCCCGCCTCCCAGCTGACCCCTCCTCCCCGGCTACCCTTAAATGGCGGCCGCTGCGAGGCAGAGGTAGCGACCACTGACCCTCGGGTAGGTCGCTCCCCTGCTCACGCAGCGCCACCAGTCCCTGACTGCCCTCCTCACCGTTCTCATCCTGTGAGTGTGTGCGAGTGTCCCCCCTCTTTACCCGTGTACCCCGAGTGCTTGTGCTGACTGACTGACCGGAATCCTCCTTTCTTCCTGTGTATCCCGTGCGTGTCCCCCTGAGTGCCGTGTGCCCCCTCCTGCCGTTCTCCCTCATTTTCAGCCCCTCCCTTTAGAGTTTTACCTGGCCTCTCGCCGTTTTTTTGCCGCCGTTCTTTTTGCCGCCTTTTTCGCTGCTTTTTCTTTTTCCCGCCTCCAGATTCCCCCGCCCGCCCGCCTCCCGCCTCCCAGCTGACCCCTCCTCCCCGGCTACCCTTAAATGGCGGCCGCTGCGAGGCAGAGGTAGCGACCACTGACCCTCGGGTAGGTCGCTCCCCTGCTCACGCAGCGCCACCAGTCCCTGACTGCCCTCCTCACCGTTCTCATCCTGTGAGTGTGTGCGAGTGTCCCCCCTCTTTACCCGTGTACCCCGAGTGCTTGTGCTGACTGACTGACCGGAATCCTCCTTTCTTCCCGTGTATCCCGTGCGTGTCCCCCTGAGTGCCGTGTGCCCCCTTCTGCCGTTCTCCCTCATTTTCAGCCCCTCCCTTTAGAGTTTTACCTGGCCTCTCGCCGTTTTTTTGCCGCCGTTCTTTTTGCCGCCTTTTTCGCTGCTTTTTCTTTTTCCCGCCTCCAGATTCCCCCGCCCGCCCGCCTCCCGCCTCCCAGCTGACCCCTCCTCCCCGGCTACCCTTAAATGGCGGCCGCTGCAAGGCAGAGGTAGCGACCACTGACCCTCGGGTAGGTCGCTCCCCTGCTCACGCAGCGCCACCAGTCCCTGACTGCCCTCCTCACCGTTCTCATCCTGTGAGTGTGTGCGAGTGTCCCCCCTCTTTACCCGTGTACCCCGAGTGCTTGTGCTGACTGACTGACCGGAATCCTCCTTTCTTCCCGTGTATCCCGTGCGTGTCCCCCTGAGTGCCGTGTGCCCCCTCCTGCCGTTCTCCCTCATTTTCAGCCCCTCCCTTTAGAGTTTTACCTGGCCTCTCGGCGTTTTTTTGCCGCCGTTCTTTTTGCCGCCTTTTTCGCTGCTTTTTCTTTTTCCCGCCTCCAGATTCCCCCGCCCGCCCGCCTCCCGCCTCCCAGCTGACCCCTCCTCCCCGGCTACCCTTAAATGGCGGCCGCTGCAAGGCAGAGGTAGCGACCACTGACCCTCGGGTAGGTCGCTCCCCTGCTCACGCAGCGCCACCAGTCCCTGACTGCCCTCCTCACCGTTCTCATCCTGTGAGTGTGTGCGAGTGTCCCCCCTCTTTACCCGTGTACCCCGAGTGCTTGTGCTGACTGACTGACCGGAATCCTCCTTTCTTCCCGTGTATCCCGTGCGTGTCCCCCTGAGTGCCGTGTGCCCCCTCCTGCCGTTCTCCCTCATTTTCAGCCCCTCCCTTTAGAGTTTTACCTGGCCTCTCGCCGTTTTTTTGCCGCCGTTCTTTTTGCCGCCTTTTTCGCTGCTTTTTCTTTTTCCCGCCTCCAGATTCCCCCGCCCGCCCGCCTCCCGCCTCCCAGCTGACCCCTCCTCCCCGGCTACCCTTAAATGGCGGCCGCTGCGAGGCAGAGGTAGCGACCACTGACCCTCGGGTAGGTCGCTCCCCTGCTCACGCAGCGCCACCAGTCCCTGACTGCCCTCCTCACCGTTCTCATCCTGTGAGTGTGTGCGAGTGTCCCCCCTCTTTACCCGTGTACCCCGAGTGCTTGTGCTGACTGACTGACCGGAATCCTCCTTTCTTCCCGTGTATCCCGTGCGTGTCCCCCTGAGTGCCGTGTGCCCCCTCCTGCCGTTCTCCCTCATTTTCAGCCCCTCCCTTTAGAGTTTTACCTGGCCTCTCGCCGTTTTTTTGCCGCCGTTCTTTTTGCCGCCTTTTTCGCTGCTTTTTCTTTTTCCCGCCTCCAGATTCCCCCGCCCGCCCGCCTCCCGCCTCCTAGCTGACCCCTCCTCCCCGGCTACCCTTAAATGGCGGCCGCTGCGAGGCAGAGGTAGCGACCACTGACCCTCGGGTAGGTCGCTCCCCTGCTCACGCAGCGCCACCAGTCCCTGACTGCCCTCCTCACCGTTCTCATCCTGTGAGTGTGTGCGAGTGTCCCCCCTCTTTACCCGTGTACCCCGAGTGCTTGTGCTGACTGACTGACCGGAATCCTCGTTTCTTCCCGTGTATCCCGTGCGTGTCCCCCTGAGTGCCGTGTGCCCCCTCCTGCCGTTCTCCCTCATTTTCAGCCCCTCCCTTTAGAGTTTTACCTGGCCTCTCGCCGTTTTTTTGCCGCCGTTCTTTTTGCCGCCTTTTTCGCTGCTTTTTCTTTTTCCCGCCTCCAGATTCCCCCGCCCGCCCGCCTCCCGCCTCCCAGCTGACCCCTCCTCCCCGGCTACCCTTAAATGGCGGCCGCTGCGAGGCAGAGGTAGCGACCACTGACCCTCGGGTAGGTCGCTCCCCTGCTCACGCAGCGCCACCAGTCCCTGACTGCCCTCCTCACCGTTCTCATCCTGTGAGTGTGTGCGAGTGTCCCCCCTCTTTACCCGTGTACCCCGAGTGCTTGTGCTGACTGACTGACCGGAATCCTCCTTTCTTCCCGTGTATCCCGTGCGTGTCCCCCTGAGTGCCGTGTGCCCCCTCCTGCCGTTCTCCCTCATTTTCAGCCCCTCCCTTTAGAGTTTTACCTGGCCTCTCGCCGTTTTTTTGCCGCCGTTCTTTTTGCCGCCTTTTTCGCTGCTTTTTCTTTTTCCCGCCTCCAGATTCCCCCGCCCGCCCGCCTCCCGCCTCCTAGCTGACCCCTCCTCCCCGGCTACCCTTAAATGGCGGCCGCTGCGAGGCAGAGGTAGCGACCACTGACCCTCGGGTAGGTCGCTCCCCTGCTCACGCAGCGCCACCAGTCCCTGACTGCCCTCCTCACCGTTCTCATCCTGTGAGTGTGTGCGAGTGTCCCCCCTCTTTACCCGTGTACCCCGAGTGCTTGTGCTGACTGACTGACCGGAATCCTCGTTTCTTCCCGTGTATCCCGTGCGTGTCCCCCTGAGTGCCGTGTGCCCCCTCCTGCCGTTCTCCCTCATTTTCAGCCCCTCCCTTTAGAGTTTTACCTGGCCTCTCGCCGTTTTTTTGCCGCCGTTCTTTTTGCCGCCTTTTTCGCTGCTTTTTCTTTTTCCCGCCTCCAGATTCCCCCGCCCGCCCGCCTCCCGCCTCCCAGCTGACCCCTCCTCCCCGGCTACCCTTAAATGGCGGCCGCTGCGAGGCAGAGGTAGCGACCACTGACCCTCGGGTAGGTCGCTCCCCTGCTCACGCAGCGCCACCAGTCCCTGACTGCCCTCCTCACCGTTCTCATCCTGTGAGTGTGTGCGAGTGTCCCCCCTCTTTACCCGTGTACCCCGAGTGCTTGTGCTGACTGACTGACCGGAATCCTCCTTTCTTCCCGTGTATCCCGTGCGTGTCCCCCTGAGTGCCGTGTGCCCCCTCCTGCCGTTCTCCCTCATTTTCAGCCCCTCCCTTTAGAGTTTTACCTGGCCTCTCGCCGTTTTTTTGCCGCCGTTCTTTTTGCCGCCTTTTTCGCTGCTTTTTCTTTTTCCCGCCTCCAGATTCCCCCGCCCGCCCGCCTCCCGCCTCCCAGCTGACCCCTCCTCCCCGGCTACCCTTAAATGGCGGCCGCTGCGAGGCAGAGGTAGCGACCACTGACCCTCGGGTAGGTCGCTCCCCTGCTCACGCAGCGCCACCAGTCCCTGACTGCCCTCCTCACCGTTCTCATCCTGTGAGTGTGTGCGAGTGTCCCCCCTCTTTACCCGTGTACCCCGAGTGCTTGTGCTGACTGACCGGAATCCTCCTTTCTTCCCGTGTATCCCGTGCGTGTCCCCCTGAGTGCCGTGTGCCCCCTCCTGCCGTTCTCCCTCATTTTCAGCCCCTCCCTTTAGAGTTTTACCTGGCCTCTCGCCGTTTTTTTGCCGCCGTTCTTTTTGCCGCCTTTTTCGCTGCTTTTTCTTTTTCCCGCCTCCAGATTCCCCCGCCCGCCCGCCTCCCGCCTCCCAGCTGACCCCTCCTCCCCGGCTACCCTTAAATGGCGGCCGCTGCGAGGCAGAGGTAGCGACCACTGACCCTCGGGTAGGTCGCTCCCCTGCTCACGCAGCGCCACCAGTCCCTGACTGCCCTCCTCACCGTTCTCATCCTGTGAGTGTGTGCGAGTGTCCCCCCTCTTTACCCGTGTACCCCGAGTGCTTGTGCTGACTGACTGACCGGAATCCTCCTTTCTTCCCGTGTATCCCGTGCGTGTCCCCCTGAGTGCCGTGTGCCCCCTCCTGCCGTTCTCCCTCATTTTCAGCCCCTCCCTTTAGAGTTTTACCTGGCCTCTCGCCGTTTTTTTGCCGCCGTTCTTTTTGCCGCCTTTTTCGCTGCTTTTTCTTTTTCCCGCCTCCAGATTCCCCCGCCCGCCCGCCTCCCGCCTCCTAGCTGACCCCTCCTCCCCGGCTACCCTTAAATGGCGGCCGCTGCGAGGCAGAGGTAGCGACCACTGACCCTCGGGTAGGTCGCTCCCCTGCTCACGCAGCGCCACCAGTCCCTGACTGCCCTCCTCACCGTTCTCATCCTGTGAGTGTGTGCGAGTGTCCCCCCTCTTTACCCGTGTACCCCGAGTGCTTGTGCTGACTGACTGACCGGAATCCTCGTTTCTTCCCGTGTATCCCGTGCGTGTCCCCCTGAGTGCCGTGTGCCCCCTCCTGCCGTTCTCCCTCATTTTCAGCCCCTCCCTTTAGAGTTTTACCTGGCCTCTCGCCGTTTTTTTGCCGCCGTTCTTTTTGCCGCCTTTTTCGCTGCTTTTTCTTTTTCCCGCCTCCAGATTCCCCCGCCCGCCCGCCTCCCGCCTCCCAGCTGACCCCTCCTCCCCGGCTACCCTTAAATGGCGGCCGCTGCGAGGCAGAGGTAGCGACCACTGACCCTCGGGTAGGTCGCTCCCCTGCTCACGCAGCGCCACCAGTCCCTGACTGCCCTCCTCACCGTTCTCATCCTGTGAGTGTGTGCGAGTGTCCCCCCTCTTTACCCGTGTACCCCGAGTGCTTGTGCTGACTGACTGACCGGAATCCTCCTTTCTTCCCGTGTATCCCGTGCGTGTCCCCCTGAGTGCCGTGTGCCCCCTCCTGCCGTTCTCCCTCATTTTCAGCCCCTCCCTTTAGAGTTTTACCTGGCCTCTCGCCGTTTTTTTGCCGCCGTTCTTTTTGCCGCCTTTTTCGCTGCTTTTTCTTTTTCCCGCCTCCAGATTCCCCCGCCCGCCCGCCTCCCGCCTCCCAGCTGACCCCTCCTCCCCGGCTACCCTTAAATGGCGGCCGCTGCGAGGCAGAGGTAGCGACCACTGACCCTCGGGTAGGTCGCTCCCCTGCTCACGCAGCGCCACCAGTCCCTGACTGCCCTCCTCACCGTTCTCATCCTGTGAGTGTGTGCGAGTGTCCCCCCTCTTTACCCGTGTACCCCGAGTGCTTGTGCTGACTGACTGACCGGAATCCTCCTTTCTTCCCGTGTATCCCGTGCGTGTCCCCCTGAGTGCTGTGTGCCCCCTCCTGCCGTTCTCCCTCATTTTCAGCCCCTCCCTTTAGAGTTTTACCTGGCCTCTCGCCGTTTTTTTGCCGCCGTTCTTTTTGCCGCCTTTTTCGCTGCTTTTTCTTTTTCCCGCCTCCAGATTCCCCCGCCCGCCCGCCTCCCGCCTCCCAGCTGACCCCTCCTCCCCGGCTACCCTTAAATGGCGGCCGCTGCGAGGCAGAGGTAGCGACCACTGACCCTCGGGTAGGTCGCTCCCCTGCTCACGCAGCGCCACCAGTCCCTGACTGCCCTCCTCACCGTTCTCATCCTGTGAGTGTGTGCGAGTGTCCCCCCTCTTTACCCGTGTACCCCGAGTGCTTGTGCTGACTGACTGACCGGAATCCTCCTTTCTTCCCGTGTATCCCGTGCGTGTCCCCCTGAGTGCCGTGTGCCCCCTCCTGCCGTTCTCCCTCATTTTCAGCCCCTCCCTTTAGAGTTTTACCTGGCCTCTCGCCGTTTTTTTGCCGCCGTTCTTTTTGCCGCCTTTTTCGCTGCTTTTTCTTTTTCCCGCCTCCAGATTCCCCCGCCCGCCCGCCTCCCGCCTCCCAGCTGACCCCTCCTCCCCGGCTACCCTTAAATGGCGGCCGCTGCGAGGCAGAGGTAGCGACCACTGACCCTCGGGTAGGTCGCTCCCCTGCTCACGCAGCGCCACCAGTCCCTGACTGCCCTCCTCACCGTTCTCATCCTGTGAGTGTGTGCGAGTGTCCCCCCTCTTTACCCGTGTACCCCGAGTGCTTGTGCTGACTGACCGGAATCCTCCTTTCTTCCCGTGTATCCCGTGCGTGTCCCCCTGAGTGCCGTGTGCCCCCTCCTGCCGTTCTCCCTCATTTTCAGCCCCTCCCTTTAGAGTTTTACCTGGCCTCTCGCCGTTTTTTTGCCGCCGTTCTTTTTGCCGCCTTTTTCGCTGCTTTTTCTTTTTCCCGCCTCCAGATTCCCCCGCCCGCCCGCCTCCCGCCTCCCAGCTGACCCCTCCTCCCCGGCTACCCTTAAATGGCGGCCGCTGCGAGGCAGAGGTAGCGACCACTGACCCTCGGGTAGGTCGCTCCCCTGCTCACGCAGCGCCACCAGTCCCTGACTGCCCTCCTCACCGTTCTCATCCTGTGAGTGTGTGCGAGTGTCCCCCCTCTTTACCCGTGTACCCCGAGTGCTTGTGCTGACTGACTGACCGGAATCCTCCTTTCTTCCCGTGTATCCCGTGCGTGTCCCCCTGAGTGCCGTGTGCCCCCTCCTGCCGTTCTCCCTCATTTTCAGCCCCTCCCTTTAGAGTTTTACCTGGCCTCTCGCCGTTTTTTTGCCGCCGTTCTTTTTGCCGCCTTTTTCGCTGCTTTTTCTTTTTCCCGCCTCCAGATTCCCCCGCCCGCCCGCCTCCCGCCTCCCAGCTGACCCCTCCTCCCCGGCTACCCTTAAATGGCGGCCGCTGTGAGGCTGTGCAGCGGACGCGCGCAGTGGGCACGCCGCTGGCGCGCCGAAGGCGCGCCTAAGGCAAGCCCGTCTGCGCCCGTCCGCGCCTGGACCGCGCCTAGCGCCACAACCCCTGGCCCCCGCGACCCCCACCTCCCCCGCCTGACCCACAACTCCGCCTTCCTCACTGCTCTCAACCCCGGCCGCACGCCGGCCTGCTGCCGCGCCACCCCGAAGCGGACCCACGGACCCTTCACCTGCCGCAACTGCCATTTCACCTGCCTACGAACTCACACCACACCCAACAGGAACGACTCGCCCAGAAACAACCTCAACTGCATCCTGGTCAACACCAGATCCGTCCACAGGCACGCCATCGAACTGTGGAACCTCATCGACTCTACAAACCCGGACATCGCCTTCCTCACCGAGACCTGGATGAACCCCTCCTCGGCACCCGACATCGCCATAGCCATCCCCGACAGCTACAAAATCATCAGGAAAGACCGCACCAACCGCACCGGAGGAGGCATCGCCATCGCCCACAAGAGCTCCATCCGCATCTCAACCTACACCGACAACTCACTGCCCGACGCCGAGCACCTCCACTTCTCAATCAACAGCGACCCCAAGACCACCCTCAGAGGCACCCTGATATACAGACCACCAGGACCACGCACAAAGTTCAGCGAAGACATCGCAGACTTCATCAGCCCACACGCACTCCCGTCCACCAACTACATCCTCCTAGGGGACCTCAACTTCCACCTGGAGAATCGCACCGACAACAACACCACCGCCTTATTGGACAACCTCGCCAACCTGGGACTGAAACAACTAGTCAACACCCCCACCCACTACGCCGGACACACGCTGGACCCCATCTTCTCCTCCAGCAAACACATCTCTTTCAGCCACACCACTGTACTCTCCTGGACAGACCACAGCTGTGTCCACTTCAGCTTCAAGAAAACCAACGTACACCACCACGCCCAACAACCACCAAGAAGACAGTGGAACCGAATCTCCTCGGAACAACTCATATCGACCCTCTCTCAGAACCCACCCACCAGCACTACAGACCCCAACGAAGCCGCCAACAACCTCACGAGCTGGATCTCAGACTGCGCCAACCTCCTGGCCCCCCTGAAGACCCAAGCAAACAGAAACAGCCACAAGAAAAATTCCTGGTTTACCCCCGACCTCAAGGACTCCAAAAAAGAATGCCGCACCCTCGAGAAGACTTGGCGCCTCAACCAGACCGACGAAAACATGTCTGCTCTCAAAAACGCCACCCGCAAACACCACCAACTCCTCCGCGCAGCACGAAAATCAGCCTTCCAGAACAGACTAGACAGCAACGCCCACAACAGCAAGGAACTATTTGGCATCGTCAAAGAGCTCTCCAACCCCGACGCCGAAAACAACTCCATCCCTCCCTCACAGGACCTCTGCGACTCCCTCTCAGCTTTCTTCCACCACAAGATCACCGACATCTACAACAGCTTCACCACAACCAACTCGAACCCTCCACCGGAACCCGCCACCGACAACACCACCATCCACACCTGGAACTCAACCTCCACTGAGGAAACCACCCGCGTCATGAACTCCATCCACTCAGGATCACCATCCGACCCCTGTCCGCACCACATCTTCAACAAAGCCGACAACATCATCGCACCCCACCTCCGAGACGTCATCAACACATCTTTTTCCACCGCCACCTTCCCGGAGAACTGGAAGCACGCTGAACTGAACGCCCTCCTAAAGAAACCAACAGCAGACCCCACCGAACTCAAAAACTTCCGGCCCATCTCGCTCCTACTGTTCCCCGCCAAAGTGATCGAGAAAATCGTCAACGCCCAACTCATCACCGCCCTGGAAACCAACGACTCACTCGACCCCTCACAGTTCGGCTTCAGAGCTAACCACAGCACCGAGACCGCCCTCATCGCAGCCACGGACGACATCAGATCCCTGACCGACAAAGGAGAAACCGTGGCCCTCATACTCCTGGACCTCTCTGCAGCATTCGACACGGTCTGCCACCGCACCCTGATACGTCGCCTAAGCAACGCCGGCATCAGAGGCAAGGCCCTGGAATGGATCACCTCCTTCCTCTCCGGAAGAACTCAGAGAGTCCGCCTCCCCCCCTTCAGATCCACGGCTACGGAGATCATCTGCGGCGTCCCTCAGGGATCCTCCCTCAGCCCCACCCTCTTCAACATCTACATGACCCCCTTGGCGAACATCGCACGCAAACACGGACTCAACCTCATATCCTACGCAGACGACACCCAGCTCATCCTATCCCTCACCAACGACCCCACCTCAGCAAGAACCAGACTACACGAAGGCATGAAGGAAGTAGCGAACTGGATGACAGACAGCCGGCTTAAACTGAATACAGAGAAAACGGAGGTCCTCATCCTCGGCCCTACACCTACCGCCTGGGACGACTCCTGGTGGCCTCCTGCCCTAGGCAGCACTCCCCAACCCACCGACCACACACGCAACCTCGGTTTCATCCTGGACTCTTCCCTCTCCATGACCAGACAGGTCAACTCGGTGACCTCAGCATGCTTCAACACCCTCCGCATGCTCCGCAAGATCTTCCGCTGGATCCCCACCGACACCAGGAAGACCGTCACCCACGCCCTCGTCACCAGTCGCTTGGACTATGGGAACGCTCTGTACGCCGGCATCACCATCAAGCTACAGAGGAAACTACAACGAATCCAGAACGCTGCTGCACGACTTATCCTGAACATACCCCGCCACAACCACATCTCCGGACACCTGAGGAAACTCCACTGGCTCCCAGTCAACAAGAGGATAACCTTCAGACTCCTCACCCACGCACACAAAGCCCTGCACAACCGCGGACCAGAACTCATCAACCACCGCATCTCCTTCTACACTCCTCCTCGCACCCTACGCTCGACCGGACAAGCCCTGGCAGCCGTACCACGCATTCGCAAAGCCACTGCCGGAGGCAGGTCCTTCTCTTACCTAGCAGCGAAGACCTGGAACTCCCTTCCCAGCCACCTTTGCGCCATACAAGACCACCTTCACTTCAGACGGCAGCTCAAGACCTGGCTCTTCGAGCATTGAACCCCCCCCCCCCCACAGCGCCTTGAGACCCTTACGGGTGAGTAGCGCGCTTTATAAATGCGACTGATTGATTGATTGAGTGCAACGCCGCTGACAATGAGGTTCCAGGACCCAGTGGGAGAGGGCACCCTGTGGCAAGGGCAAAGGACCATGAGGTAGGGCGTATGGGAGGGATTCTGTGGTCCAGTGGGGTGAGGCCACTTGGGCTGCTCCTGGCCAGGACATCACCAGCCATGTCTTGGGGGTCTATCTCGAGTGCCAAGGATTGAGGGGTCAGGTCTTGAACAAACTCCGGGAAATCAAGCAGCTACAGAGGGACATCCATAGGGATATGCATGAACAGTGGAAGGCTCACAATACCAATATGGCCACACTAACTGGAGTGATGAGGGACATTAACGCCACCCAGAGCAGGGCTCTACAATACCACTCTACCCCTTCCTTTGGCGCATCAACACCAGTCCTTTCTTCATCAGTGCCAACAACTGGAAGTGAGCCCCGCCAGAGGAACAAGCACCAGACACCCCTGCCTCTGTAGCAGCAGACCCCCCCACCACCATGCAAGCGGGGAAGTCCAGCGAAGAATAGACTACATACTTCATGCCCACATGATGACACACATGATGCAATTGGCCCAACACAGCACACAAAACAAGCCCAATGTGCACTTCTGACCTTCCACTCAAACACTGTGCAAGCTGCCTTGGCACAGGTCTCATACACCCCAAATCTGTGACCTACATTACCTGGAACAATTCATGTCCACTTTGTATGTCATAACAGAATCAGATACCTGCTAATGTCACAAATCCAAAATGCTCACTTGAGGATGTCATGGTGAAGGTACCAGTACAAAGACAAAACAAGGAGTATAGTTTTGAAAATATACCTATCTCACAAATCACATAGCACACAGCTAGGAATGTAATTACATTGCATGGAAACTGACACAAAGAAAGCAAGATCATTGAGGTGGGGATATGTCAAAAGCTAACTCTTCAAGCAGCCTTGGGCTGAATATTTCAGAGTATCCGTAGTTGTTGCTAAAACACTCAATGCCACCCATTCTCACAACTACAGTTCATTATACAGTCAGTCATTATATCACATGGCATACTTACACTCATGAAAAGCAGCTGCTGAATAGTTCTTCCTGCAAGTCAGCTCCTTCCTCTTCACCACCATCCTCACTTGACATTTCAGGATTCTTACCCGGTGGCACTGCAGGCTCCTCCTCCTCTGGGATGTACGGGATCTTCCTCTGCAGGGCAATGTTGTGAAGCATGCAGCATGCCACAGTTATCTGACACACTTTTCCGGGTGAGTAGAGGAGAGCTCCACCAGTCCTGTCTAGACACCTAAATCTGGCCTTCAGGAGCCCAAAAGCCCGCTCCACTACCCACTGTGTACTTCCATGGGCCTCATTGAAGCAAACTTCCTCTGGTATAGTTGGATTCCATTGTGGCGTCAAAACCCAAGGATGGTTTGGAGATGCAAAGTCTACTGTTAATGAATGGGACATATTTGCAACGAGTCACTCACTTCATGACTGTAGCACCTGACATTACACAAACAGGGCAGATGTGACTGACCAACCAGCCAGGCCCTCTCTGGGTTCAGTTATGACATCAGCTGGGGTATGGTGCTGTTCATTGGTCTGTGGTGGCACCAAGCTAACTTGTGTGCCATCAATGGCCCCCACCACATGTGGGATGCGTGCAAAACCCTAAAAGTCACCCTTCACAAGGGGAAGTGCAATGCTGACATGACTTGTACAATGGGTGGTATGCTGGTTGGATAACTAATAGCTGGCATCAGATCTGGCTCCAACTAACACATAAGTCCATAATTGTTTGCCTATCCAGGCGGTAATATGTTATTATATGCCTTTGCTCCATGATCTGAAGGTCTGACTATGGTCGGTAGACAGGAGGTTGTCACATCCTCCCTCTCACTGGGTACCTATGTATGACAAGACATGATTTCTGAATGGATAAACATGGCAACCAGTACACATCACAGCTGCAAATAACACAAGGGTCACATGTGACCCACATAGTTTTCCACATGTGTCCACAATATGTATATGGACCAACCTCAAAGATGTGTAACACAATTGCCCCTCGAAATGTGACTGGATGTTCAGACCGCGTCGACGGTTGTGGACAGTGCCCCACTGTTAAATGCCTTCTGTTCCCTGCAACATACTACAATGGTGTTTGAGTAGTAGGACCTACATGAAAAGACAGGATAAAGTTGTTTGCGAGGTCAAAACTCCTTTTTTTCAGGTGTGATGCAGTTTCTAAAGACCAATACAGCATTTCAGGCCACACAAATGAAGGCTGCCTGACTCACTCCACTGGACATTAGGAACCACTTGCGACAGCCATAGGTTAACATTGTTGCCAATGGCGGCTGCAGGCCAATTGCTGTGTCCGCCAGTGGTGATGACCGAGTACATGGCGGACGTGATCGCCATGTTCTGCGGATTCACTCACTTGACTGCTGTCACTGCTGTCAGCAACACCTCCATGACCTGAGCTGCTGTGTGTTGCCTCTGGGAGCAATTATGCCATAACCAGCAGGTGATAAGATACCTGCATTCCCACTAGAGTAGCTCGAGAGGCTGGTGACTGAGGTCCTACCCCTGTAGGCACAGCTCTATGGCTCACCGGAGGAGCAGGAAAGTGCCTCATGTGCACGATATTCTCTGTACTTCACCATCCTTTCTCTCCTCATAGGCTAAAATGTGCCCATGTAAGCCAGTTAGACAACTCGTTTGCCTGTTGTTGCAGTCTGTGTGCATCAATGGGATGGACAATGTGCAGGTATTGGTGGCCAGTGCTACTTGTTAAGTTCAGTCACATTGTGTTGTGTGAGGGTTTTGAGTCCTAGATCCTCCTTGTGTTGGATGCACATAACTAGGTAAGGAGACATTACTGCCATCTACTTACATCTCATTCCTCATGATTGTTGTAAATGTCAGACAACATGTATGTGCATGACAGCATGAGCTGCGTATGCATGTTGTATGAGTCAGTGGAAGGTCATGTGACAAATGTGTATAGTGCTACAGATCTTTCAAACCACATCTGCCCTAGCTAAACTGTTGTGTGGAAGGCATTTCATGAGTCACTCTGCCCTTCAGGTTGCCACATACACCACATGGCAAATTGCTGTTGGCTACGTGATGTACTGTCATGCCTGGAAGTGATGGGAATGTGGTGTCATGTAGGTTCTGTCAGCTCAGCCTGCAGATACCAGGGCCTGTCAAAAGTATCTCTCAGTATGGGACTAGTCTAGGCTGTGGTAGAGTCACAGTGGCTATGCAACAGTGGCACTGTGCCCACCCCCTGTACCCCAGCAGATCTTGTCATGTGGCCAATATGACGCTCTGGTGGCAAACCCTGCCCTGAATGTCTCATTCCTTTGACTAGATTAGGAATAGGTTCAGGGGTAAATCATTAATCTAGTCCACATGTGCACTTAGCATCATTGACAATGTGTGTCTTAAATTCATGACATGTCCCTTACTCCCACAGTTCTGTTGTCACCTTCACACAGGTCACATTTGTCCTGTACAGGCATATTGTATAAACAACAGTCCCACAGTGCAAACAGTGGGTTGATCCTGGGAAGCCTTGATTTGTGACTCAGTAGCTTGGTCACATAGCAGAAACAACTGGACAATGCATGCCTTTATTTGTTGGATGCCATCTCTTTAGGATGGACACATATGTCCTAAGGAGTGTTCTGTGGTACAGGTACATAACACAGAACCCCACCCCTTGAAGTGGCATGAGTCTGCATTTGGTAGGCCACATGTCCATGCATGCACAAGAAATACACTTTCTGCATTCACCATGCCAGTACCTTGATCGTTACTCATATGTAATGTTGAAATTTGTACTCTGGTAGTTACCTGTAGGAACTGCATACAGTGAGTCATTCTCGCAGAGTGAGAATGTGTTTGTCCATTCATGGCTAAGGAGTTCACCCTTCAGAACCACATAGGTGTGTAGTGTTTCATTGTGGCTCACATCAGAGTACAGTTTGCTAGAGCATTGGCTACCTGATGTCAGTAACCTTGCTTAGTCATTGTAGGCCATGCGCAGAGTAGTAGATTTGTCTGCAGATGCACATACATATGTCTGTAATCACATCCCGATAATTATTGGCTTGTGTGTTCTACACTTGGGGAGTATTAACATATAGAAAAGTCCTAGCTTGGTGTTACTGACACATATGTGACTCAACCATTTTTAATGAAACTTGTGATTGTAATCTCTTGATTTGTCTTTTGCATTTATGCAGGTCAATGCCCATCAAAAAAAGGAACTATGGAGAGCCATCGCCAAGAAGGTGCAGACCCTGGGCTCCACAGCCAGTGGAGCGTTCACTGTAGGAAAAGGTGGGAGGGCCTGAGACACTTGGCTGGAAGATTGCAGAGGTCCAGCTTGGGACGTCCTCCCAATGTGGGCAGGTGCCCGTTGGACCGTGACCCCCCCAGTGGCCCGTATTCTAGTGATGGCCTACCCAGACCTTGATGGGCAGTTGAGGACAGCACATCAGCCACAAGGGGGTGAGTACAGGGCATGCTCCTGCCCATCACATTGCCAAGTGAATGTGCTAGGTTCTGACAGCTTCCCCTGACGATTAGGGATTGTTTGTGTAGACATGTCATATGTTGTATAGTGATGTGCCTTGCCTATTGGCCCAGGGACTTAAGACACAACTGTGTATGCTACATAAACAACTCGCTCTCCAGTGACGACATATTGCTGCATACATTGATCAATCTAATACTGATTGCTGTTGTAGTTGGTGTAAATTCTATGCAACAGGCCACTTCTCCTCAATGTTACAGGCCAAAGGTAAGGAAGTGATCGATCACTGTCCTCAGCCATGTGTCTGGGTAAATTAGTATTTTGGCATCTGCCATCCAGAGGCTAGTTGTCTTCAATGTATGATGGGTGCTGGTGCCTCATACAGCCTGTAATGTGAAGACGACCATCATACATTTGACAGAGCATACATTGTACGTTGGGTGCAGCTACCGATCAATACTTTCCCTTGGTGAGTGGGGAATGTCCATTGACATGATTTCTGTGTCATCACTGTTGCCAACATTCCTTGTGCCAATATATCAATGTGTCCCTTTCTCATTATCAAAACATTTGTATGCAGCTGCTTTATGTATGTCTACCTGTGTTGATGGAATGATGTCTGTATTCCCTCTCATATATATATCGATGGCAACCTGTGTATCAAATAATACATTTACAATGGGGGTACATTTCATGTTGTGCCACATACAGGAGTGTGTTACCATTGTTTATTGGCTGACACACACCCTCATGCATCACAGCATGTCATTTGGCATGTACAACTGCAGTAACAATGAGGGACATGAGGCCTAGATTTTTGAGCCACAATGTGCATTTCTATGCCATTAATGTGGCATCATGTAGCAAAGTGCATTGCACATGTGACATGGTTAAGGGTTGTGTGCTGACTGTTGGCATGCATCATGGAGTGACTTCAAGTTATGTTGAAATCACATGTGTTTGGGTACAACCATTTATCCACAGACATCTGGGTCTGCATGACCATAACGGAGACAATGATGTAGCTTCCAATTGGGAAACATGCTGAGGGTCTTTAACAAGTACTTGAAAATCTCTGGGCCTTTCCAACATCCAATGGACTAATGGTGTCTAATGATGCACTCAGAGTATGCCATTGTAAGGAGTGCCAGACAATAGTGGTGATTTCCCTGGGACTTGCTGATTTATTGTCTTGTGGGTTTTAGGGACATCTCTGCCTGACATATTGCACATGATGTCTACAGTGTCCATTTCCATGACAAATGTGTGGCCTATCTCAGCAACATTAGTACTACCTCTATGACTCCACTGAGAAAAATGTCACTTGGTGAAGTGTACATTGTGGAACTGCTTCCAGTATGACATTAGTATTTCCATGTCACCTTCTCCAGGCTATTATACAGCAACATGGCAGGATTTTGGAGCACCTTTTCTTACTGTTGGGTAATTGTGTATGTGACAAATAGATGCGTGCATGACATTGTGTGGGATCTCTGGGAATGAAGTTGGCATTGGCCTACTATTGTATGACAATAGGTAACTGAGGTCTGCTCCATGGGGCAAAGCTTTGAGGGTGATGAGGTCTCCTACTAGTTCAATGGTTACTGTGATTGCACGTCAGCCATGTAATTGTAGTTGTCTGAGATCCTGATTTTTCCTGTGGGCACTGTTGACAGTTCAGATGGCATGCATGTATATGGTATGGCTCATGTTTGGGCCACTTCTGTAGAGTTTGTTACTGGGGCCCACCTGACATCATGGTAATAATGTCTAATAATCATAGCTGTTCAAGTGTGATCATGGACATGTGATGACCCTACTTCTCTTTGTATTTGCAGCATCAGCCCAGGGAAGTGAAGGAGATGGGGCACAGCCAAGTGGGGACACATCTGGCCATGGGACCTCGGGTCAACACACCACAGACATAGAGTGATCCAGTGTCCTGGAGGGTGAGGGGGTCCCATAGGACCCAGAACATCATCTTTGTCATCCAAATCTTCCTCCAGTGGACCCATCGGGTGTACCCCTGTACCATTTGCGTGCCCCACTCCAGTTCTATGCCCACCCTCCCTGTTGCTCCCCACCCATTTGGCCATGCCTGCTCACCCAAGTGGGTGGGTGTCTCCTGTGCGGCATGCACCTCCGCTGTAGCCCATGTTACCACTGGTGTCCTCAGAGAGGAGACTATTGACCTCCTGAAGATTATCTTTGTGGGTCAGACAGCCATTGTGAATGCCATTCAGGGATGTGCAACCTAACTGCAGCAGATAAATGCATTCCTGGAAGGCATTCATGGTGCAATACCTGGCCTACAGAGATCTTCTTAGGTTCTGGCCTCCAAACTGATGGCAGCCAGTCACCCCTCACCTTCTGTGTCCTCTCCACCTCTCGCTTCCCAATCCAAGTCCCCCATTCCCCTACCTGCCCCAAGCACACAGACTGATCCCCACGTACCCACCTCAACACACAAGAGTAGCACACACATACACAAGCATCACAAAAGACACTGGCATGCCAGAAAACAACAGATACCCGCACACAACATCAGTCCTCACTTCCCCAGACTCCGCCACCCGTACCCACCGGCCCACACACAACATCAAGCATACCCACAGGAACCACCATACCAGTCAGTGACACACCCACCACACCCAGCATATCTGCAGACACCACCTCGACAGACACAGACATCCACAACCACCATACCAGCAGACACCCCCCAAACAGAAACACAGACATCCATCACATTCAACATACCTGCAGATACCACCCCAACAGACACTCACACATCACCACTCAATCACCCAGCACCTCCACCTCCCAGCCCCATGACACACAAATACCCACACTCACCCACACAACAGACACCACCCAAACACATAAAGCCTCCCACAAGCACATACCCACGACATCCACACTGACACAGCAGACACCACTCCCTCAACCTCCAAATCCCCACCCCTTCCAGCTGACCATCCCAGTGTTCCTCAAAAACATTTCCCCCCCCTGTAGAAGACCACCCCACCTAAAAATCAGCCCACCCCTCCCAACCCTGCCCATCCCACATCTGACACACCCTAACCCCCCCCCAAAGATGATCCCTGAGGTGCCTGCTTGCCCACTTGATGCCCCTTCCTGTGGAGGTTCCCTGGCAATTAGGAGTCAAGTGACAGCACAGTGATGTGCATAAGAAAATGGACTGGCCAATGGCCTTGGCCTTTTCATGTTAAAATTTAATAAACCCAAACAGTTGTTTTTTTGGGTACACATTTGCCCTGAAATTACTTTTCTACCTTTATGTTGTTCCTGAGTGACTCGTGTTGTCTGCCTTCAGTTGTGTGTGTTTCAGCCTGCTTGCTGATCCATTTGCTGTTGTTTCCAGTATCTGAATTTGTGGGCAGCGCTGGTGGCCCCCAAGACAAGGGTATATGTTGACTGTATGGATATGTGAGTGTAAATGCAATTATGGTGTCATGGCATTGTGTACTGTTTGGTATGGTAAGTATTTCATCTTGTGTTGTCCAATGTGAACATGTATGGTGTTAGACTTGCCCCCTTGATATGGATTATGGATTAATCTAATGTGTGGCCTACTCGTTATTATGGATCTGACTAGAAACACAAACTCTCTGCACTGCTGCAACTCAGCTCGTTTCCTGAAGAGAAGACTAAATGAGGTCAGGCAGAACCGAAGTCTCAAAATAGTGAGCAATGTGCTTGGGTGTGGCTGGGCTTTATAGGCATGCCACACCCCAAGATGGCCGCTGCCCCTAAAATCTTGGGAGTTGTAGTCCATTCACAGAATGGCACTGATAAGTACATCGTGCCCACCAATGCCCTGACCCTGCAGCTAAATGAGCTTTACCACAGGGAAAGAGATGCCTGGAGCAAGAGGGGATAAATAGTGGCACACTTGAAATGCTGCTAATGCGCGAATTGGAGGTCTGGGTGGGTCCTGGACCGCGCACAGTCTTATTCCTGACAGGAGGGCTAAGTGCTGCAGGGTGCCCACTAATAGTATTTAATTTATAGACCCTGGGGATATGGTGTACCACTCTACAAGGGACATACAGGTAAACTATATATGCCAATTGGGTATAAACCAATTTGACCATGTTTTAGGGCAAGAGCACAAACATCTTAGCACTGGTCAGCAGTTGTACAGTGCACAGAGTCCCAAGGCGTGAGTTGAACAAAAACAAATTGAGCAAAAAGTGGAGGCAAAAGGTTTTGGGGTGACCCTGCAGAGGAGGCCAGGTCCAGCAGTAGCAATGAGCAAATGTAAAGTGCACACCCCAAAACCTCTTTTATCACTGTAGTTTGTCAGTTGTACTTGGGTAATTAAGTGTCCTCTATGACTGTAGATTGCTTGGATTATTTACCAGTTATCTCCATTATTCTGATTTCAAATTCTTCATCCCATTACTCACTAATACAGTTTTGAGCCACTTCCTTTCTCCGAGCACCCATACCAAGCAATTTTCCTTTATTCTATACCATAGTCTTATCCTTTTAGCTAATAAAATAGAATAGAGATATACTACTTCCTGTTCTAAGTAGCAGTTCCCTAATTTCCACCCAACCAGGAAGGTGGACAGAAATATGAATAATGGGATGAGGTATGTGGAATCGGAGTAATGTGGATTACTGTAAGTAGTCCAAACATTATCACCCTCACATCTCATTCCATTCCACGCTAAAGAGGGAATTCCAAAGCATTATTTCATAGTTAAAAATATTCAAATATGGCAAAATTCACACTGCCAACAGTGCTATGATACATTTCTTCCATTTTGTTTCATCTTTGTCCGAAACTGTAATTTTGAATGTTTGCCTTGTTCAACATTTAATGATCATAAAGGTAGTTTGTTTCACCCAGGTTAGGGCAGCACAGATATTTGTTATGGAGACACCCACCTATTCAGCCCATAACGTGGCCATTCCGCTGTTCGAGCGAGCCCAAACTGAACCTGGAAGTTCAAAACCAGATTTTACCCAGGAGAATGAAAGAACTTCCTCAAACTAGCGGCTAGAGGCTTTCCCATCCTTCTTAGCTTCAACAAAATTAATAAATAATATATCACGTTTCCTATAAGCAACTGCTGTAGACAGATACATTCTGACACCTCTAACCACATCAAGAGATTCATTATGGTGTACCTCAGCTCAGGAAAACAGTACTGGAAGAATTGTCTCCTGTGATATGTGGAAAATAGAATTCACCCTTTAAACAAATTGAGGCTCCAACCTTAAAACCATGATCTGACATACGGAGGGCAACACATCAATGCTGTCAATTTGTTAATCCTTCCAGCTGTTACAATAGACACTAGAGAACCAACCTTTAAGTTAACGTATTTCATACCAATAAAAGATCTCAGCTAGGATTAAATCTGTTTATTGACATTTTACCTAGTACAACTATTCCACCTAAAACCACTGGTCGGTGTATAAAAAAATAAATAAAAAAAAGCAAGTTCAATGCCTTGCTGTACCACATCTATACCTTGCATTAGCGCCTGTTCACCCTCTCCCCCTTCACACTGGCCCTTTCCAACTCATGTTGCAGCTGTTCCTCTCGCCTGGGCTATAGCTAAGCTTGTCAAGTGCAGCATGTGTAGGTAGCACGGGCACGCCAGCTCCCTGAACTCATCCGAGAGGTAAGAGATATAAGGCCCCCATACCTTATCAAACTTGGGTAGGGATCCCATGACCACTGCCGTCAGTTTTTCCATCCCCAATATGTCCCACAACTTGTGCAGCCAGTACGTATGCAAGGGAACTGTCTCCAAACCCCATCGAGCGAAAAGTAACAGTTTGGCAGTGCAGACCGGCAGTGTAATGGCCCTACCCTTCGGAGCCTTGAAGGTGTATGTCTGTGGGTTTGGTAGCCCTAGTAAAACATAGCTAGGGAAAGGAAGCACAACTGTGTCAAATATTCTGTCATAGCATAGGTTGTTCTCCTAGAAGGTAGCCAAATGTGGACACTGCCATAGAATACGTGAGTGTACCCCTCTGTCCACACCTTTGCCAGCAACTGTCTGTGGTGCCCATCCACCAACTGGCCACTCGCACTGGTGCGTAGTACCAATAGTGCGCTATTTTCATGAGGAATTCCTTGGTAATCATATTACAGGTCGTTACACGCACTCAATGTACCACATCCCACCATTCATTATCCGTGAAGGCCCGGCCACATTCAACCTCCCAGTGCTGCCCTGCAGGTGTCCAGGGTAGGTTTGGGGGCGCCATAGATATCCAACATAAGTTGCCAGCGCTCGAAGGGAAGGAGGGGTCTAGCCGCATGAGTTCTGACTGTCAGACACAAAACCCAGTGCCAGATCGCGAAATACTGCCAGTAAGCTTCTTGTGTAAGGCCGTAAGTCCGTCTAAGTTGGGGAAACTCCATGTTCCTCTGCACATCTAACAGGTCTCCAATTCTTTTACAATTGGAGTTTTGCCTGGATTGGTAGGCGGACCCCTTGAACACAGGGGGGAATTCCGGGTTGTAAATAATTGACGTTTGCGGGGATATGGGTGAGGACCGGACCCTACATGTTTGTATTTTATCCCATACCTCCATAGTTGCTTGCAGGACCAGAGATACATATACACCCGGTGGGTGGCATGCTTTCGGCAGCCAGGGAACATTCCAAATATGTAACCCCACGACAGCCTGGTCTGTAAAAGGCCAGTGCTTTTCAGTGCTTGTACAGGACCATTCCACCAGGTATCTCAATTGGGCAGCTTGATAGTACCCCATCAAATATGGAACTCCCAGCCCCCCTCCGGCTGCGGCAGGTAGGCCTGTTACTTTGACATTCTCGCCTTCTTGCCCGCCCAGATGAAGTCCCATATCAACCTCTGCTTTGCATCTAATACCTCCAGTGGTGGTTGTAGTGATAGGACCTGCATGATGAACAGCACCCTGGCAAGAGAGTCATCTTCACTGCTGCAATACTTCTCAGCCACGAAAGGTCGAACCCCCTCCACAAGGCCAGGTCCTCCTGTGCCTCGCCAAGCAGTACCATATAGTTACACTCCGCTATAGCAACTGGTGTGGGGCGTATCTGCAAGCCAAGCATGGCCTGAGGTGTCTCAAGTCCTCCACGCCCCTCTCCGGCACCGTCAAGTTAAGGATAAAGGATTTAGACAGATTATTTTTAAAGCCGCCACCTCTCCAAAAGCCCGCAGTTCATCGACCACTTCTACAACAGAGGTCCTCATTTCTGTCAGATAAAGCAGCACATCATCGGCATACAGTGCTATTTAATGGGTTTTGCCCCCCATTGGAATACCCTTAATGTCCTGGTTTTGCCGAATATTTTCCGCGAAGGGCTCCATATACAGCAAATACAACAACGGTGACAGAGGGCAGCCCTGCCTAGTCCCCATGGCAATTGAGAAGATCTCCAAGAGGCAACGATTTACGCTCACCCTGGTCTGGGAGAAACAGTAGTTACTCCGCACCCATTCACAGAATCTCGGCCCCAGACCACAACTAAGAAGTCCCGGAAATAAAAAAAACTCCAGTGAACCCAGACAAAGGCATTCTCTGCATCGATAGAAAGCATTATCGACAGGATAAAGGCCCGTTGTACCTTATCTAAAAGGTGACAAAGCCTTCTAGTATTATCCGTACATGTTCTCTCTGGAATAAACCCAGTCTGATCTGGGCCTATCAAGCCCTGCATATGGGGGCTCAGCCTGTGCGCTAAGATGCCAGAAAAAGTTTAGCATCTACATTCAATAATGTGATCGGGCCATAGGACGCTCACAGAGTTGGGTCTTTGCCAGGCTTCGGGATAACCATAATAGTGCCCGTACGCATTGACTGGGACATCAGTCCAGCAGAGGCGAAACCGTTCAATAGCCGCGCCAACACCAGAGCCAGGAGCTCACTAAGAATCTTGTAAAATTCTGCCCCAATCCCATCCTGCCCTGGTGCCTAACCAGCGTGGAGTCGGCGGATGGCCTCCAAGACCTCCACGGGGGTAATATCCTTATCTAACATGTTGGCTAGCAGTTTAGGTATTTAGGGCAAGGGTGTCTCATCTACATAGACACCACTCCAATCCCTGAGTGAATGAGTGTGTGCAGTAGGCCCGAGGAGGCCAGAAAGAGGTCAAGTCTCGCATAGGTCTGGTGTGCGGCTGAAAAAAACGTATATGCCCGAAGGATCGGATTTTGTGCTCACCAAATATCTGTTAAACCACCCTCCTCCAACCACTTTCAGAAACCCACAGAGTACGCCCCATCTGTCCACTTCGTTGTACTGATCTATCTACATTGGTGTCAGGGACTAAATTCAAATCCCCCTTATGAGGACTCCGCATCCGTCGTGGCCAACACCCACCCAATGGCCTCCCTCAAAAACTCCTCTTGGTATTCATTAGGGCCATAAAGGCAGGCCACCATGATAGCACGGCAATTGATGTCTATGCGTAGGGAAATGAGTCTTCCGTTCACCTCAGCCTGTATGCCTAATAGTTTCCTTGGAGAAGCTGTAGCTAGCAGTATTGCCACTCCCGCACGTCTCCCCGGTCCGAAAGAGTGGTATTGTCTATCAAACCATTGTGTTCTCAGCTTCTTCCAATCTGATCCCAGCAAATGTAACTCTTGGAGCAAACATATGTCCCCTTTGGTTTCCCACAGCATCGCTACCAACACCTGCCTCCTTACTGGGGAATTGAGACCCCTGACGTTAAGGCTAATTACTTGCATGTTTGGGGAAATAGCGCCTGTGTGCCTACGAGGGTCAATCTTATTACTAATTGTTCTTGACACTAATGCTCCCAAGCATGTTACTAGAAAATAAGGCACGGAGGTGCAAGCAACTTACCAACTAGCCAACCTACTATAACACAGTAAACACAACTCGTTTCCCGCCTGGGAACCATATAGAAGCCCCTGGGGGTACATCTGAGTGTACCAAGTCTTATCTGTCCCAGCCATCTTCCTCCGTCTCTTTCCTTATCCAATTTTTTTGCACCCTTCACGCGTCATCCCTCATCTGTAGGTTGTCCACTCTCAGGACTTTTGACTTTAAGGTGGGGTAGCCACGTGCAGTGTCTTTAGGACCTCCTCTCTGCCCGGCACCAAAGTGGTGCTAGAGTCTTTGTCCTGTCTCCGGCAGACCCTCCTGGTGTCGCAACCTACGGAGCAAGTCCTCTCTTTCTTTCTTGCTCTCTTTCTCCGATGGCTTGTGGGGTTTCTTCTTATGGTGTCGAGCTGCTTGCCCTTGTTTCCCTTGGGTCACCTGTAAGGACTCCTCCAAATCCCAGCAGGAATATCGCTCGGCCCCGAACCCATGTCCGGGAGGGCTTCAGCCTCTGCCAGTGTACATATAATGTGCAGCTTGTTCTGCCAAACGAATTGGAGATGGAAAGAGTGGCCCCATTTGTAGTGGATTTTCCTTGAAGCAGAACAATGACAGGCCGCAGGGGGTGCCAGCACCGCAGTGGCTGCGATGAGAGGTCTTGAAACAGATATAGTTTATGGCCCTCAAAGTCTATGGCGTTCATGTCTCGGATCGCTGCAAGAATTTATTCCTTCTGTTTGTTGTAAGGAAGGCAGGTGAGTATATCTTGTGGCTTGTCTGGGGACTGAGAGGGGCATCCAGTCCGGTATGTGCGATCCAATATTATATCTTTGTCACCGAGAGCCGGCGCCACATGTCTGAACAAACATATTACAAAGCCCTTCAGGGGACCCACTATGGCCTGTGCCAGAACTCCTCCTATGCGGATGTTGGATCACTGGGACCTATTCTCCAAGTCCTCAAGCCCATACTGTAGGTCCTGGTTGCTGTCCTGAAGAGCGATGATCTCCTGCCTATGGTGGTCCAGTTCCTTCTCCTTCCTATCACATGTGCGTTCCACCGTATCCACTCTTTGGCCCAGCTCCGCCACCTCTCCCTGCAGTTCCTTGACAGCTGTGGCAAGCTCCTGCCTGAGAGCAGCAAGGTCCTCTTGGAGTACCCAAATAGCTGGTCCATAAAGGCTTTCATCACTGGGTTGGCATCATATTTTACCACCCCGCCACTGCTGCCTCCCCTGGATCTGTTCCCACTTTGTGAGCGGAGTCCTGTATCTTTGCCGGGGTTTTAGCAAAGAGGTCTCTCAGGCTGCTGTCTTCCTTGCTCTGCTTTTGGGTCACCATCGTCTCTTGCTTAGGCCAGTCTCTTGTCTGACCGTGTTGGGCACCTCTCCTATATTCGACCCAGGCTATGTCTTCAGTGCCAAGCCTCCAACACCCTTCCCGGGTCGACCAATGCTCAACTGCCGACTGTGATCTCTTCTTTACCGACAGCCAGCCGGGGGCACAGCGCTTGTGTGTGTGCTCAGTAATTGTAGCCCAAAGAAGAAGGACCCCCTATCCATTTGTGTGCCAGGTCTCGTAAAGCACCGCCGCTTCCTTTACATGCCGGTCATCCCCGCACTCTGCTCGCACCTTCTTGTACATTGCACTCTCTGTAGGCCCACTTCATCCAGCCGTCTGATCTCTTTACGGCTCGACTCTTCCACCAGCCTGGCCGTCACGATAACGAGGGCCGCACCACCTCCCAGGAGCACCCAGGAAGGCTCCCGGCGTGCCTCCTCTCCTCAGGGAGTGGTCTGTCCCACCGGCTCCGCGTTCTGATGCACGTGTTGCTCCTTAGGCTCCAATCGTTGGGGGGGTGGCACAGGGGAGGCACGCCAGCCGCCGACCCCCATACACCACTCGGAGGCGTGGTCCCCCCAGACACTCACTGCATCATCCCAACCCGCAGGGCGTCGACCTCCACTCCCTCCTCGCCTCGCCGGATTTAGGTGCGGCTCCTCTTGCCCTGAGTCCATCTGTCTCCCGTCTTGCTCAATTTATCCGTGCACCAGGGACGCGGACGCCACTTTCTTTATGGTGGTGCAGGTCCGTCGTGGTCCACCGGGCCCTCTACCTCTCTGCTAAAGGGCCACAAACTGCTGCGTCAGCATCCCGGGTGTGTCCCGCAGCACCCGCTTGAACCGTGGGGTCCGTTTGTCTCTATGGCTGCTCTTGGCCTGCCTCAGATGACAGAGCTCCGCGATGGCACTCCTACACTCCGCCATCTTGGCTCCACCCCCAAAGGACCTCAGCTAGGAAACAGATTTCTAACCCTCCGTCGTACAACAGCAAATCCATTGAAAAACCTGAAAAAACCGGACTCTGAATGTCAGAAATGGGACCCAAGGAGTAGGAAGTGCCTTAATGGCAGCCAATTAAAGCCTCAGCGTAGAATTAGAATGATCCCTGTCAAAACCAACTTGTAAAAATTGCAGAATGGATTCTGGGTGACAAAAATAAGAGCTAAATCCCAGTCCACATACCACTTAGAGAATGAATCCCAGTGATAACTGAATGCCTTTCCAGAGGAGTCTTTCATTGAGCCGTGGAAAGGGAAATGTACGATGACCATTTTGGAGGGTTTTGAAGGACTGGAGCACATGCTTCACTTAAAGTCCTTCAATATTACACTCTTCTTCAAGTCAAACGTCGTCTAGGATACGAACAGAAATGTGCAACCCCTTTCTGCACCTTTGCTCACTTTTAATGCTTGGCTTTTCAGAGAACAATAGGTGATAATAGAAGATGCTGAAAACATGTGCGACTTGTCAGAGAAAATAACATCTAAATGTACTACAGATTAGGCTCATATTTTTCCTATGTAGGCATTTTATATAGTGTTGCATGTCTCCTCAGAGATGGATTAGGTAAATATTTGTAGTTTCACTGGAGTCCAACCGATTGTGGGGAATGGCCCTTACTCGGCATTCCATGCTCACTTACACATCTTACTAAGTACTGCATTGTACTGTATTATATTGAGGCACTTTAGCATTTGTATAGCTCTTACTACCTCTTTGTGCTGTTACTCCCATGGGGAGCAAGCTACACCCTATGGGGTATGTAACCTTCTTATATCTTTAACATTCCAATGTCTTGATCTGATAGAGTCGTTGGTCTAGAATGTTTTGGTTTAGATTGGCTGATAGGAAGCTTATGAAAAGGATGTGCCTATGACGTCCCCCCCTTTCTTGCAATAAATGCCACAAGAAGTTTTCCTGCCTCAACTGCCAGTACTTCAGGATGCGTGTCGTTAGACGAAAGGACCTATTTAAGTTCCCTGAAGATCTTTATAGGATGAGCAGTGAAGCCTCTGTGAACACCACACAAGCTTCTTTTCCAATTTTTAATAGAAAAAAAACACATTTCTTGCAGTCAGTACAATTGGTTCTAAACCTATAAATAAAAATGAGCAAGAAAAAGTGGGCTAAGAGGAAATGCCACAGGAAAAACAAAAAGAAAATGAAGAAAGTAAGATCTGACCTTGATGATCCTTCACAGGTTGACTCCTCAGATCACTCCGCAGAGCCTGCAGTGCCTATCTGTCTGTCGCAATCTCCCATATCAATGGCGCCCGCTTCCCACATCTCACCATCAGACAGAGGAGATCGAGACCTTACTCAAAAAACCCTATTAAATTGGAGACCCTTTATTCTGCCCTGGATCCACCTTTAACTCCATCACGCCTGTCTGGCGTCACAGCAAACAGACTACTCAATGTTCTTCATATGCTGCCCTTGAAATGAAAGACCCACCTCTGGCTCTTGATTTTATTGTATTGTTTGATGATGGAATGTTTTTTATCTAAATCGCTCTCTGGTGCATGTCTGAAATAGGCCTTTTAAAGTTGATAAATAGCAATGATATTTTAACAGCTCAATCACTGAACTATCAAAATGAGAAGTAATTGAGGGTCACTTTGAATTGTAAGGCCATTGTAAAATTGATTTTAGAAAACTGTAACTGCTTCTTCTGTAGGGGCATAGAGGTTATTCCCTTTTCACCAGTTAGGAGTTGGTTAAGTCTTGACACAAATATAGCTAATTATGACAGTGCCCTTTTGGAGCGTTATAGGGCCCAAGTAGAGGATTTACTACATAGTGCTAAATCAACTCTCATTTTATTTTGGGCCAAATGGTAGAACCGTAACTGTCCTAGAATCTGGTAATAACACCTCTAGAGCCTGTGCTGAGGATAATTTTATAAGTGAAACTGACTAGCTGGTGCACTTCATTTCAGTCAATCAAGCAGGCACAAAAGCACCCAGCTGTTTTAGCAAGGGTTTTAGTCTTTTCCTGGAATCTAGCCAGATGTTTCACCAAGTCTCAGAAGCTCATTTCTAATACCCCATCAGCGTGGATAGTATCTGCCTTCAGACTTGGTGTGTGGGATCTTTTGATAATCAAAACTATTATATATTTAGCTATCCCGCTTAAAAGGCCAAGAAAGGTCATGCTAGTGAAGGAATTGCAATTTTTCTTAGTACAGGTTATATTTGGTTATTTAAATCCTTCAGTCATGCTTCAAATCTTTTACAATGTATACTCTTTAGCTGGAAGAATACTGAGGGCTTGAAGCTTAATCAATATCTATTTTCCAACCTCTACATTCCTCATGGCCCAACCTATGACTCCTTATTAGTCTCTGTTTCACTTTATCAAATTGCTGAGAGAATATTGTCAATTTGATAATTGTGGGGGACTACAATGCACAAGTCTCCAATTATGCTATTAGTCTGTTTGCTGATAAGCCCAGAGAAGAATACCCCAAGTCCTATCCTTCCCTCATCATGTAGAATACATAAGAGAGGTAAACTCCTCTTCCTAGCATGCAAGGATAACGACTACCTAATTGCAAATGGAAGACTGGCCAAAGACATCCCTTCCCATTGTACTTATAGGAGTGGAAAGAGAATTTCATTAATTGATTACATTCTTACCTCCTACCATATGTTTAGATTGGTAACCGACATTGAGATACTCAACTCTCCTTGGAGTGACCATAAAATAATCTGCTTTAATATTATGTTAGCTCTGGAGGAATTCTCCATCTTGGAATTTTAAGAGTGATATTGTGCATCTTATTGCTTTGCTACCAATGGTAAAGTGCACTAGAATATCTTTAATAAACAAAAGTTAAAAAACACACAAAAAAATTCCTTACAACTTAGGGCTGATTTAATTCACGGTGGGCAGCCCATGGGTCAGCAATGGGGATTAGAGGAAATTACTTCATCCTCATGTTAAGGAGGCCCCCCACCTAATTTTGAAATGATCGTCAAACAGCCCGTTGTTTATAAAAGCATTGGTAGTGGCCACCATGATGGTGGTTCCTGACAATGAATATTACCCTGTGCTATGGGGCTGCGGCAGCAGGACCCAGCCCTGCAGCTCACAGTAATCCTTTTTTCATTTAAAAAAGAAAATCCGGAAAATGGTTTTCTTTTTCAAAAGAACTAATATAATGCTCACCCATAATGGGAGTCTTCTCCCATGGTTGGAAGAGCGTTATAACAATTTTACTACATATCCGCTCATCCAAATTGGCCAGGCGAATATGTAGCCATTTCTCTGACGGGCCTTACTCCAGAAGGCTGTTGGAGAAGATTGGCCTCTGCGGAGACAGAGTGGGCTCCAGTGTACATAGCCCTAATACATAAATTGGGCCCTTAGTTTAGATAGTTAAAAAATTTCAGGGGCTATTTTGAGAAGGGTATGCAGACCTTGGCAGTAAAGAATCCTTCTCCTTAAGGATCTCTGTGTGCACAGAAGAAATCTTTAGGAGTCACCTATAAGAAATGTAGGCCCTCACTATGACTTTGGCGGTAAGTCCCGCTTAGCTCCATGCTGACTGCTGCCAACATACCGCTGGCGTGGCGGATTACCAATACCCATATTATGACACATACACAGCAATCCGTCACTATACAGCCACACATGCGAGTCTGCCAGGCTGAAGGTCAGTGATAAACTGGCAGTAGCAAAACCCACATGGTTACGCCAATGGAACTACGCCCACAGCATTATGACCCACGAATCAGCGCAGCAGTCATTCAACCGCGGTAAACCACTGTTGGTACATACCACTGCGCTCAAAATACACACACATACAAAACATCACTACATTGGACAATTCAAACTACACACACCTGACACACATACACACACCACACCCTTACACCCACACACCCACACCACTATAAAACACACACCCACACTACCCACAGCCCTTTATGACTGAAAAAATTGACAACTGAGAGACAGAGACACCAAGAGCACCCACAGAACCAGAGCCACATAGCACCATCACCGATACACCATCCACGAACCTTACAGCACACACCCCAACACATCACCCCACACACCCTCACACACACCATTCACACTACACCCATGGCACCACAAAGACACCCCAGGTTCTCAGAGGAGGAGCTAAGAGTCATGGTGGAGGAAATCACCAGGGTAGAGCCACAGCTATTCGGTGCACAGGTGCAGCAGACATCCATTGCTAGGAAGATGGAGCTATGGTGGACAAGGTCAACACCGTGGGACAGCACCCCAGAACAGGGGCTGACATCAGGAAGAGGTGGAATGACCTACTTGGAAAGGTGCGTTCCGTGGTAGCAAGACACCAGATAGAAGTACAGAGGACTGGTGGTGGACCCCCACCTCCTCCCCCACAATTAACAACATGGGAGGAGCAAGTCTTGGCAATCATGCATCCTGAGGGCCTGGCAGGAGTAGCAGGAGGACTGGACTCTGGTAAGTCAACTCTTTACTACTTTCACCCCTCCCCCCACTTGCATGCAATCACATACCCCCACCCCTACCCTCACCCTCATCACTCCACCACCTCACATACACCCCACCATCACAACCCACCCATCCCAATACCAAGCCCTGCATGTAACACCAATGCACAGACCTCCATCACAGACCTGAATGGACACACATCACTAAAGCATGCACATTATAAAGAATCACCTAGCCCACAAAATCACTACTCACACAAGGAAAACTGACAGGCCACTCACAACCATAGAGGGCAACATACCCATGCACAAGATGTCACATACAGAAACAATAACACTGCATTTACATCCCCACAGGTCCCCTACCCAACGTCACCGGAGAGGAGATGCCAGCAATATCCAGTCCCCCCACAGCAGACCAACAGTGATGACAGCAGCTCTGGACACCTGGATCTGAATGACCAAAGTGGCCCATCAGGGTTCTCCGGACAGTTGGTTACCCAGGCACAGTCCCATACCACCACAGAGCCTATCCCTTCAGGAAACACCAGCACAGCACAGTACCCACCCAGCAGGCTTATACTTCTGTTCCCAGGACACGTCATCTAGGACACCTCACAAACCCAGGATGATCATTGACCTGGGGTCAGTGGCAGTGGGCACACGGTTCAGGGGACAGAGGCACAGGACATCCTTGGAGCATACCACCATTCCCAGGAGACAATGGGCCAGATACTGGACAAGTTGCAGGAGACCCAGCGGCTGCAGGAGGGACAGTACCTGGGGATCAGGAAGACCTGAAGAACATCCACACCACCCTGGTCACCATTACAGGGGTGCTGGCAGACATGGCCAACACCATGAGGGAGGCAGTGGCACACCACTGGGCCCCTGACACTAGCCAGACCGATGGACAGCCTTCCACCTCTGCTGCCGCTAGTGGACAGGAGGCCCTGCAACAGGAACAATAGGCCACCAGCACCCCTCCCCCTGCAGAAGGAGAACCACCCCACAAACGGTCCCTGCGATCCAGGCAGAAACCAGAGAACATTGCCAAGACCCCCACCTGGAAATAGGATTCCCCTGATTCTCACCCTTGTGTCCCACTCTGTCCACCTTGAACTGCCATTGCTCCACTTCCTATGCCCCCTTGGACAACGCACCTGTGATACAAATAGACTGGACTCTATCCTGGACTTTCCTCCACAATCACCCCAGCCCATTGCACATACCCCTCTACTTATTGGCACTTAAATAAACACCATTTAAAAAAATAAAAGTATGGAGTCTGTCAAATGATTGAACTATGTATTTGTTTAACAAGCTTCCGACAGACATTGCAGTGCCGGTCTGACGAGGAGATTGCCCAATGATGAAGCTCAGCATCCTAGCGGATGTTTGAGGGCTCTCCTGAAAATACAGGTACGCCCCCACTCTGCATGCTAATTGTATCGGAACAGTGTACTGTCCTCCATTGTTGCCAAGTCCACCAAGTGTCTGTACACTGGGGGATGTCTCCATCTCCTATTCATCTACAGCGTTTGTAATCTAGGGGGCAAAACAGGGAGCAGGTGGTCAGTAGTCCACATTTCCAAACACTACACTGCATTGCATGTTGTGACTGTAACAGTATATTGTTGTACTGGCCCAAATGGTGCATATATGTACTGTGACGCAGTTAGGTGCCATGGCCTGCCCCTCCCCGAAATGGTGTCCGCCTGTCCTGTGTGGGTGGACATGTGGAAATGAGGTAATGCCGCTGACGTTGTGCGCTGTTGCGGGAGGCGGTCGAGTACCGCTGTGCAACTCCTCATTGGTTGTCATTGGGCCCTATGGGTTACAGTGGCCAATGGTAAGCCAGTGGTGACGATATGCACCGCCGCGGACGTGACTGCCATTTTCTAACTGTTCACTCACTTGCTACCTGACCTTCAACAGGAGAGGACCTACACTGCAAATGCTGCTGTGACCTGTGACCTGTGTCTTGAACCGACCATGGCTCGTGTCACTGGGTAAAGGGCCCCTGCCTTCACCGCTGCGGAACTGGAGAGACTGGTGGATGGGGTCCTACTCCAGTACCGAATGCTGTAGGGGCCTCCAGACCAACAGGTGAGTACACTGTGAGCACGATGCATGGGGAATGAATGCATGGAGTGCTGTGTGTGAGGGCCTCATGTAGGGGGGGTTGGTGGAAGCGCCCTGGGCAGCGTGCTGCATGTAAGGTGGGCAATGTCTGTGCATAAGGGGCTATGGTGGGACATGAGTATTACAGGCCAGAAGGTCTGACTGATACCTTTTTTCTATGTGTATTTTTCTGCAGGTCAGCACCCATCAGAAAAAGGGTATATGGCGTGCCATCGCCAAGGAGGTGCGGATCTTGGGGATCTACTGAGAGCAGAGCACCCACTGTCGCAAATGGTAGGAGGACCTTAGACGCTGGGCAAGGAAGACGGTGAAGGCCCAGCTGGGGATGGCCTCCCAATGAGGAAGGGGTACCTGTTGAACCCTGATCCCCCTGATGGCCCGCATACTGGTGGTGACCTATCTGGAGCTGAATGGGCGCTCGAGGGCATCACAGCAGCCACAAGGGGGTGAGTACAGTTTCCCAATATATTACTTGCGCGTGGTGGGGTGGTCTCTGGGTAGGGGATGTGGGCCTGTGGGTGCCCCTAGGCCAGGCCAGACATTGCAGGGTAGGTCCCATGTTGGGCAGGGTCTGATGTACACCACCTCCTACCAAGCTAGTAGGCATCCACTACTGGGAAGGGGTCTGTGGGTCTCAGGTATGCTACTATTGGCGTTAGGTATTTCTGTCCATGGCCTGGTGACTACTTTCGTGACTGCTTGTGCATTGCCTAGTGTGTAGGGCTGTTACATGCGTGTGTGTGTGTGTGTCGTGTACACCAACGGTGGTGTTGGAGCAGCCATTGACCAAGTGTATCCTTTGTCTCTCCCCCTCTTTTTGTTTTCTCACCCTGTCCTCATGTGCATTAGCATAATCTGGCGGAGGCACCGGCGATGGAGGGAGCTGCATCCCACAGGGCACATGAGGCCAAATCCACCGACGGTGAGGGCACCAGTAGGACAGAGGGCGAGGGGAGCACCACGGCGGAGACAGGAGGGGACAGTTCTGACAGTGATTCCTCCTCTGATGGAAGCTCCCTGGTGGTGGCG
Source organism: Pleurodeles waltl (assembly GCF_031143425.1). Lineage (NCBI taxonomy): Eukaryota > Metazoa > Chordata > Amphibia > Caudata > Salamandridae > Pleurodeles > Pleurodeles waltl. The sequence continues at coordinate 449,243,114 of NC_090446.1, forward strand.
GACACCTCTGTGCCCGCCCCAACTACAGGTACAGCCGCCACCCCCGTACAACCACCATACTCCCAGCAGCCCCTCAGCGTATTTCCTGTGCCCGCTCACTCAGGAGAGTGGGCATCTCCTTTGCCGCAGGCACCTCAGGTCCTGCCCCAGTTAGCCCTGCTGCCTTGAGTGAGGAGGCTATTGACCTGCAATCCATCTCTGTTGGGCAGTCAACCATTGTGAATGACCTCCAGGGGCTGGCAGCTCATTTGCAACAAACTATTGCATTCCAGGAGGGCATTCACTCTGGCATGGCGGCCCAACAGAGATCAATTCAGGCTCTGACCTCCTCTCTGATTGCAGCCATTGTCCCTGTTTCTATCCTCCCCCCTCCAACTTCCTCTAACCCAGTCCAATTCCCCTCAACCCCAACCTATCCCAAGCACACAGGCAGACCAGCATGCACACAAGACAACACACAGGAGTGGCTCAGGCACACACAAGCACAACACATCATCCCACAGGCGCTCACACCAACACCATCCAGATGCAGACATACCAACATTCACTGCCTCCACTGTGTCCCCCTCCTCCTCCTCGTCCACCTCCCTTCCAGTAGCGTCTCCACTCACGCCTGCATGCACTACATCCTCATCCACTACCTCCAACACCATCATGCCTATCACTACACCCCCCCCACTGGCAGTCACCACATCCAGGCACACGTCCCCTGTGTCCTCTCCCACTGTGTCTGTGCCCCCTCCTCCCAATGTACACAAACGCAAGCACTCAGACTCCCAACAGTCATCCACCTCACAACAGCATCCAGCCCATGCACCTGCACCCAAACTCAGCAGACAGACACCTCCTACAACCACTCACTCTTCCTCCACTCCCAAACCTTCACCCTCTCCCCCCCCCATGACCCTAAGAAGCTTTTCCTCTCCACCATTGACCGCTTCCCTACCTCCCCCCATCCTTCATGTCGGGCCAGGGTGGTCAGAACCCAGGCGAGCACCTCAGCCACCCAGTTTACGGCCACAGTAGTGTCAATAGCTCCTGCAGGTGGGAGAGGCTCCAGGGAACCAGGCAGCAGCACTGAAAGTGTGCCTGCACCAGGTGCATCAAGGAAGGGCAAGGAGGCACCACCAGCTGCCAAAGGAAGGGCAAGGAGGCACCACCAGCTGCCAAAGGGATGGGCAAGGAGGCACCACCAGCTGCCAAAGGGATGGGCAAGGAGGCACCACCAGCTGCCAAAGGGAAGGGCAAGGAGGCACCACCAGCTGCCAAAGGGAAGGGCAAGGGGCTTGCACCAGCAGGCAGGAAGGACAGGAGGCCTGGTGCTGGGATTGATACTGAGCCCACACCACCAACCATGGCCGTTCAGCCGTCCGAGGCTGCAGGGGATGGGCTGGAGCCTCCCCCACCACTGCCAGCACCGCCACCAGCACTGCCGCCAGCAGCAGCAGCCCCAGTGGGCAGAGGCCTGAGGCTGCAGGGGATGGGCTGGAGCCTCCCCCCACCACTGCCAGCAGCGCCACCAGCCCCGTCGCCAGCAGCAGCCCCAGTGGGCAGCCATCCGAGGCTGCAGGGGATTGTCTGGAGCCTCCCCCCACCACTGCCAGCACCGCCGCCAGCAGCAGCAGCCCCAGTGGGCAGCTGTCCGAGGCTGCAGGGCATGGGCTGGAGCCTCCCCCCACCACTGCCAGCACCGACACCAGCACCACTGCCAGCAGCAGCAGCCCCAGTGGGCAGCTGTCCGAGGCTGCAGGGGATGGGCTGGAGCCTCCCCCCGCCACTGCCAGCCCCAACACCAGCCCTGCCACTGCCACCACTAAGCAGCCGTCACCGCCGGCGGGCAGTGTGTACTTCTGCCTCCATGGGCTGTAGTGCGTCCTGGACCGTGAAAATCCTGTAGTTGTGACACCCAGGTGAAAGACTGTGACCTTGCACTCCCCATGTTCTGCATCACAGGGCACAAGGCCCCTTCCAGAACCAGTGGAATAAGCCATCCACTCATCCCATCCTTGCCAGGATGAAGCACACTGGGCACAAGGCCCCCTCCAGAACCAGTGGAAGAAGCAATCCACTCACTCCATCCTTGCCAGGATGATGCACACTGGGCACAAGGCCCCCTCCAGAACCAGTGGGCAAACCACCCACTAGAGAGGCTGTGGCTTTGCACTCCCCAGGACCAAGCAGTGGGCAAACCACCCACTAGAGAGACTGCGGCTGTGCACTCCCCAGGACCAAGCAGTGAGCAAACCACCCACTAGAGAGACTGTGGCTTTGCACTCCCCAGGATATCGCACAGGGCATGTAGCCCCCTCAAGGACCAGTGGCATACCATCTTCCGGCTGAGGTGCCCCCCTATTCGCCGTCCCCCTGAGGTGCCTGTGTACTTTCAACCTGATGCCCTTGCAGTGTTCTGACCGTGTTGTTGCAGGAGTGAGGTGGGGCCTTGGTCTATGTGGAGTGACCCTGTGGCCCATGGACATTGAGGCCTGGGCAGTGTCCCTCCATTTGTAAATATGTATATACATTTTGAATTTGAAGCACGTATTTATACTATTTTGTCTTATTACACTCACTTTAATCAATTCCTTTTGTCCTTGCATTATTCCTGAGAGGTACTGGGTGGATATGTAATGTTAGTGCATCTGGTTGTGTGTATAGTGTTGGGGGTGGGGTTGTTGCATGTTGTGTGTGTGTGTCACTCTCTCCCCCCTCCCTTGTATGCTAGGCAGCAGTACTCACCATGGACGTCTTTGCCGGCGTTGATGTTCATAATGCAGGAAAAGATATACGAGCATGGGGAAGATATGCAACTCGGGCTCCATGGCGTTGTGGTTGTTCCCTGATTCTCCAGAGGTGAGTCCTTTGACTTCTGTGTTCTGTTTCCGCCGTGCTTTTGATGTCGTTGGTACTGCCCCGGAAAAGGTGGTGGATAGGCCTGTCTTAATACAGTGGGCGGTACATTGTCTTCTCCCTGGCTGTTGGCAGTTACTGCTGTGGTGCTTGTTGCTACCGCCGTGGCGATCAGTGTGTTAAAGTGACTGTCTGTGTGAGCGGTTTCCGCCATGGTCATGATTCCATTTTTCTTACCGTCGGCCTGTTGGCGGTATTACCGCCGCTTTATCACCGACCACCATGGTTGTAATGAGGGCCTTAGTCTCAATAAATAGATTAATGCATTGCAAGGCCAGCAATTTTTCTCAATGGAGAGAAGGAACATGATAAACTTACTAAAAAGAAGGTGCACTAGATGGAAAGCAACTATGAAAAAATGTAGGCTGACAAGTTACTGCCCACAACAAGTCCAGAAGGTTCTAGCATAAAATTAATACATCTCCTGGGAATGGTGGTAGGCCTATAATCAGTCCTATTTTAAGTATAGAATGGCCCTTGTACATTTTGAATCGCCACTCTGACAATATTTCTCCCCATTTGGTCATTCCCTCTGAGAGAGGGGATTTTGATGGCCCCTCCAGGGCTCAGGTCAAGGAGATTATACCTCATGTGAGAGCCTCTGGACCAGGGGCCTGGATCAAATCTTGATCAGTATTATAAAATTGGAAGAAGACCTTTAGTCAGGCTCTTTGGAAGCTCTCTTTAATTATTGTTATTGGTTTAGAACAATCCCATATTCGTGGAGTGGCAGCATTATCTTATCATTACAGAAGGAGGGTTCAACTGTCATTCCCAATAATGATAGGCAAATGACAATCCTTTACTCTATTGGGAAAATGTTTGCTAAGAGCCTTCTAGACCACCTATAAGATTGGACAGATGCTAATATCATACAGTGGGAGCAGGCTGATTTTAAACTAAACAGCTCAACCTTGGAGAAATATGTGGTGTCGAGCACTATGCCGGTTAATGCTGCATAAATTGATTTCTCCACAGCTTTTGACCATATAGATAGACCTACCTTGTGGCAAAAGCTTAGAGATGTAGAAATCCCTGACAATCTGCTCAGTTTTATAATGGAACTTTATTCCTTCACCTGGTGCAGTGTATGACTTGGGGGTGACTGTGGGTTATCACCAAAAACGAATAACGGTCTCAAACAAGGTTGCCTGTTAGCTTTTTTATTATTTGCAATAGCTATGGTTTACTTTTTCTTTTGACTGAAATTGTCACAGTCTGCACATCTCTTACCACCGTTTGCTGAAGAACTTGAAGGAACACCCGGTCTTCTACTGGTTCTAGACTGGCCAAGATAGAGGTGACCCTTTCTAGTAGCCACAGTGCTGCTGACTGGAAAAGACGCCAAGGCAGACCGTACCCTCCAGAAGGAGTCTTAGAGGAAAACTCCAAAAAGTTGGGAAAAAAACTCTATCACAGGAACTCCTGAAAAAGAGGAAAAAGAAACAATGAAAAACAGAAAAATAGAATAAATCTTGCAGGAAAAAACAGGAACGCGGAAAACACGAGAAAAACAGGAGCGAGGATCAACACCAAAGCGGAAGTATTTGCAAAGCAAGGAAGAAAAGAACTGAAGTGCTTATATACCAGAAAACAGGAAGCGACGCAACAGGAAGAAAGTGTGACACCATCTTGGATTGGGAAAGACCATACAGAAAAGAATAGGAAAAAAGACCAAGTAGAAAAGGAAAAGGAAAAAGGCATGCTGGGAAGAAAAATACCAAGGAGGAAGACAACAAAAAAGAAGAAACGAAGATGGAAGAAAAGAGAAGAAGAAAAAGAAGGAAAGAAAAGGAAAAAACTCTAGGAGGTAAGCATAGGTGAATTCAGGGAGGGTGGCAGGGGCTGCGCCGCGACCCATAGCGTTAAATGTGCCTCCTGGGCTGCACCACGGAAACAGGTAGGCAAAACAACGGGCCCCGGTGACACAGATATTGGAGGGATGCCACAAAGTTAGGTCACGCCACTTATCCTCATTGCTATATGCTTATGATATTGTGATCATATACCAAACTTCCAGGGGTTTAGAGAATCTATTAGACTGTCTGCACAGGGTCACCACCATCCACATTTTGAAGATTGAAATCAATAGCAGTAAAATGTTGATTTTTTCAACCTAGGGAAAGCAGAAAGCCAAGAAACTTTAAATGGCGTCTTGAAAGAGAGGAGTTGGAATGTGTTAAGAGATGGCCTTACTTTGGCAAAATGTTCTCTGCCAAACTTTGTGTGAAAGAACACGTTTTGCATCTTGCTCGTAAAACAATGGCACATGCCAATGCACTCATCACTTCTTAGGGCTTTGGGCCCCAGACACTTCGATAATTTATTGTCTGTGTACAATATAAAAATTCCCCCAGTATTACTCTAAGCCATTGAAGTCATCTATATAAAATATTTAATTTTTTTGCATAAAATGGATGGGAAAATATTGCACAAAATCTGTAATCTAAATACTCTTTCCACACCTCGAAATGGGGCTTTCGAGTACTTATGTTAGGGGGCTGGTCACTGTCCTTCGATGGGGCCCAGGTTTTTTCTCTGTAAAGAGCATTTCTTTAGAAGCCTACGCTGTTCAGAAGCAATAGATCAATGTAGAAAAGCTTAACACCAGGGGCAGCTCCTTTGCAATGGCGAAGGTGTGTTCCCCCCACTAAGTCAGAAGCTGAAAAATAAAACAATATTTTGTTATCATTTTATCCTTAAGCTTCTGGCTCAGCCAGCAGCATGTGAAGGGAGGGGTGAGGCTGGTCCACAGGAGGGGAGGGAGTGGAGGGGATGAGGAGAGAGTGCACCTTAGTGTGCATGTGTGTTTGGACAGGTGTCTGAGGCCGGCCAAACACACATGCATACTTAAGTTTATCCAGCCTGGCTGTGTTGAACTGCTGGGCTGGAGAAACTGCACAGACCCCAGGGCAGTGTTTGAGCGGCAGTCCAAGCCACTCAGACCAGTCCTGATGCTGCTATCATGCTAGCTTTAGCATGAAAGCAGTGTCAGGATTGCTGGGGAGCCTGTGCTGAAGTCCCAGTGAATACTTGAACACCAGAAGAGGTGCAGGGCAACAGGAGGCGGTGGCGAATGGAAGAGATAAGTTTTTTTTAAAGTTTTTTTTTATTCCCCATCCACCCCTTCCTATCCCTCCCCCCTGCCCACCACTCCCCTTGAGATTTGCGGCCGCCGCCACTGGCTAGTCTGAGTAGGGCTGAGCTTACCGCACTGTCCTGTTTTGTACTCAAGATTTTTTTAAATATACCATCAGGATTACTTCAAGGGAACAAAATATGTTATGGTGGAAAAAAAAAGACGGAAGTAATAATTTCTACATGTGATGGGGCGCACCGTCAACCATAATTAAAGTGGAATTTGGAGCATGGCAGCCGTAATTTTTTTCGAATGTTCCGTATGAATATCTTGCCATTAAATACCATTTCAGGAGCATGGGGTGGGGTGGCTCTGAAGCACAGACTGTGTAACCTTTGTTGGGACTCTATACAAACTTAGAGCATGTTATTTTTTGTCTGCCCCTTACTGCATTCTAATAGGTGTCACCTGTTGAAAGCACCCTTGACACATTGAGACCGTTCGACCACAGAAGCATTGTCGTTTTTACTTAATCCAGTAAACGAACTTATGGGGGTCATTCTGACCCTGGCGGTCATGGACCGCCAGGGCCAACGACCGCGGAAGCACCGCCAACAGGCTGGCGGTGCTTCTGGGGCCATTCTGACAGCCGCGGTCAGAAAAGGGAAACTGGCGGTTTCCCGCGGCCCCAGGGAATCCTCCACGGCGGCGCTGCAAGCAGCGCCGCCATGGGGATTCCGACCCCCTTCCCGCCATCCTGTTTCTGGCGGTTTTCACCGCCAGAAACAGGATGGCGGGAACGGGTGTCGTGGGGCCCCTGGGGGCCCCTGCAGTGCCCATGCCACTGGCATGGGCACTGCAGGGGCCCCCTAACAGGGCCCCATTAAGATTTTCAGTGTCTGCTTGGCAGACACTGAAAATCGCGACAGGTGCAACTGCACCCGTCGCACACCAGCAACTCCGCCGGCTCCATTCGGAGCCGGCTTCCTCGTTGCTGGGGCTTTCCCGCTGGGCGGGCGGGCGGGCGGCCTTTTGGCAGTCGCCCACCAGCCCAGCGGGAAAGTCAGAATTACCGCCGCGGTCTTTTGACCGCGGTGCGGTCTTCTGGTGGTTCCCGCCAGGCGGGCGGCTTCCGCCGCCCACGGGGGTCAGAATGACCCCCTATGTGTTTTAATTTTTTCAAATGCTTTTGTGTGTGCCTTTGCAAGTGCCAGAATGCTGCCAAAGGCAGAGGAGCAACTGTCAGACAAAGCCTAGTGAGATCAGGGATAAGACCCTAGCCAGACTGGCCCACCTGCACACTTAAGGGTGAGACAATAAGCACTTGTTAGATTGTTACCCTGTCAGCCTTATTTTACCCTTGAAATTAAATGAAATTAAATGGAACATTTGGAAAATGGAGTAATCATCCCAGAAACGGGGCATCTCATTGCTCAATCCCTGAAACTGGGTAAAAGTCATATCTCACTAATCATTAGATGGCACCTGGGATGTGGGAAAAGAAAAAAAGTTTTACAAGTCTTTCTAAAAACGGCATAATTTCCCACTTGTCTAAAAAAAGAGGAAGTTGATTCCAAGACTTTGCAAAGAATCCTCCTCCTCTGGTCTCTATCCTAAAATTTGGAATTTGCAATAATTTGTTGTTGGCTGATCTTAGATTTCTGTGGGGACAATAAGGCACAAAGCGATCAGAGAGCAATTTTGAGGCAATCTGATTGAATGCCCTCTAGACTATAATCAGACATTTAAACAAAATCTGCTTTTCGGGAAGGCAGCGAAGTTCACTTAATTCTTTTGAAGTAGAACATCCCTGGGGCAATTTGAGGAGAAGTCTGACTGCAGCATTCTGGACAGTGCGCATTTTTTTATCAGGTATTTAAGCATACCCAGGAAGAGACTATTGCAATAGTTAAGAGATAATGTGAACGGGGCATAAACTTAAGTCTTTCTTGTCATAAAGGAAAGAAACTCAAAAACCCTTCTTCAGAGGTTTGATCAACGAGAAACACATCACTGAAACTGATCTGACCTGGTGATCGAAAGAAAGATCATTGTCAGACTGTATTCTAGGATTCCTCACTATGGCCCTCATTATGACAATGGCGGTAAAAACGGAATACCGCCGTGCTGCCTGCCGCCAACATACCGCCGCGGAGGCGGACATCCATCCACCACATTATGACATATACATCTAAAACCGACAGAAAACAGCCACAACCACAAATCCGCCAGACCCACTGAAATGATTAACTGTTGGTACTATCACCCATACCGTTACGTTACCAACACTACGTCCTCCAAATAATGACCCACCGTCACCACAGCGGACATTCAACGACTGTAAACCGTAGGCAATGAACGCCGCCATGGCGGATAAGGCCACCCAAAGACAAAACAAGGCAACATTGGCCAGAACTAAAAACCCACACTTGACACAAATACACACACCACACACATCCACCAACATCACTGTAAAACACACAACCAAATCACCCACAATCCTTTGCCAACATGACAAGACCACAATAGCTAGCCACGCAAATCACAGAGTCAACTTCACACACACACACACCACAACCACTCATTCATCCGTCACACACCACAAACCCCACACCCTACACCCTCTGCACAACACACACACCACACAACACCCATGTCCCCACAAAGGCACCCCCATTTCACTGTTGAGGAGTTGGGGATCATGGTTGAGGAAATAGGAGAGAGCCACAGCTGTTTGGACCACAGATCCAGCAGATCTCTATTGCTAGGAAGAAGAAGCTATGGTGGAGGATCGTGGACCGGGTGAACGCCAAGGGACAGCATCCACGAACAAGGGACGACATCAGGAAGAGGTGGAACGACCTACAGAGAAGGTATTTTCCATAACAGCAATACACCAGCTCGCCATCCAGAGGACTGGAGGTGGACCCCCACCTTCTCCCCCACAGCTAACAGCATGAGAGGAGCAAGTCTTGGCAATCCTGCATCCTGAGGGACTCACTGGAGTTGCCGGAGGACTGGACACTGGTGAATCAATTTTGCTACTTAACACCCCCTCATACCTGCATGCCACCACCACCCCTCACCCTTAAACACATCACTCCTCTCCATCGCGCACAGTGCACCACCACAATTAACTAACCCAAATGCCAAGCCCTGCATGGCATACCCACTGTATGCACATCCCTTCAAGCCCTGCATGCACACCCACCACCAATGCATGCATAGCATGGAGGACTAACAATCCCACAATACATCAACATACACAAACAAAGGTGGCAGGGCTACAGCAATGATACAGGGGAAGCTAGTGATACAGAATATGTCACAGACATATAGCATAATACACCACTTACATCCCCACAGGTGCCGCAGCCACTGCCAGAGGCGAGGAGGTGCCACGACTACCCAGTACCCCACCAGAAGATGCCCCCAGTGATGACAGCAACTCTGGACTTCTGGATCTGGATGAACTCCCTGGCCCATCAGGGACCACTGGTCAGTCGGATACCCCAGCCCACACCCAGTCCACCACAGAGCCTCCCCTCTCTTTATCCAACACCACAGCAGCCACTCAACGTCCCTGGACCTCTGTACCCAAGACACGTCAATCAGTAATGTGCCCACCTGTACAGGGACCCCAGTCCACACCTCACAGGGAAGACAATGAGGGTCCTGGGGTCAGTGGCAGTGGAAACATCGTTCATGGGACACAGGCACAGGCTTCCAGGGACACTCAGAGGATAGCTGTGCACCAGGGGGATGACAGGCTCAGGGAACCAACTGTCCAGGAGGCACTCACCAATGTTCTGGAGGCTTACCAACAATCCTAGGACAAGATGGGTCAGGTGATAGACACCATGCAAGAGAACCATTGGCTGCGGGAGGACACCAGCAGGAGATCTGGAAAGAATTGCAGGTCCTCAACACCACCATGGTCTCCATAGCAGGGGTGCTGGGTGATATGGCCAACATCATTAGGGAGTACACATCAGACCAGTGGGCCTCTTCCACTAGCCAGTCAACTGACCATCCCTACACATCTGCTGCAGTTAGTGGACAGGACAGGAAGCCCTGCCACAGGACCCACAGGCCACCAGCACCCCTCCCCCTGCAGAAGGGGAACCACCCCGCAAATGTTCTATGCGACCTAGACAGACACCAGAGACACTTGCCAAGACAAAGACCACCACCAGGAAATGAGACCCTCCTGAATGTCACCCTTGTGTTCCACTGTGTCACCTTGTCCACTTTGAAATGCCATTGCTTCCCTTCCTATGGCCCCTTGGACACTGGACCTGTGCTACAAACAGACTGGACCCACACCCTGTACTATTCCCAAACATCACCCCGCTCTATTGCACTTCCCATTGTAGAACTATTTTTAACAAACACCCTTGGACACAACTTGTGTAACAGTGCTTTATCTACAGGGGTTGTACGACGGAACACCGACTTCCAAAACAATTCGTGCATTAACAACGAGGTCGGAACACCGACCTTGTTGTTACTACTAATGCCTTTACCATGAATGCCTTAACAACGATATTTCGTTGTAAAGGCATTCCTGATAAAAGCATTAGTAATAGGCACCATTGACCCTACATCCCTCACCCCACCCCCGCCCCAAAACCTAAAACCCCCTGATCCCCCACCCCCTCCCCAAAACCTAAAACGCCCCACCCCCCCAACCCCGCCCCAAAACCTAAAACCCCCTGACCCCCCACCCCCTCCCCAAACCCTAAAACGCCCAACCCCGCCCCAAAACCTAAAACCCCCTGACCCCCCACCCCCTCCCCAAAACCAAAAACACCCCACCCCCCCAACCCCACCCCAAAACCTAAAACCCCCCACCCCCTCCCCAAAACCTAAAACGCCCCACCCCCAACCCCACCCCAAAACCTAAAACCCCCTGACCCCCCACCCCTCCACAAAAACCTAAAACGCCCCATCCCACCCCCCCAACCCCACCCCAAAACCTAAAACCCCCTGACCCCCCACCCCGTCTCCAAAACTTAAAACGCCCCACCCCCCAATCCTGCCCCAAAACCTAAAACCCCCTGACTCCCCACCCCCTCCCCAAAACCAAAAATGCCCCACCCCCAACCCCACCCCAAAACCAAAAACCCCCTGACCCCCCACCCCCTCCCCAAAACCAAAAACGCCCCACCCCCAACCCACCCCAAAACCTAAAACCCCCTGACCTCAAACCCCCTAACCAAAACCTAAAACGCCCAACCCCACCCCAAAACCTAAAACCCCCTGACCCCCACCCCCTCCCCAAAACCTAAAATGCCCCACCCCCCAACCCAATCCAAAACCTAAAACCCCCTGAACCCCCACCCCCTCCCCAAAACCAAAAACGCCCCACCCCCCCAACCCCACCCCAAAACCTAAAACCCCCTGACCACCAACCCCGCCCCAAAACCTAAAACCCCCTGACCCCCACCCCCTCCCCAAAACCAAAAAGGCCACACCCCCAACCCCACCCTAAAACCTAAAACCCCCTAACCCCCCACCCCCTCCCCAAAACCAAAAACGCCCCACCCCCCAACCCCACCCCAAAACCTAAAACCCCCTGACCCCCACCCCCTCCCCAAAGCCAAAAACGCCCCACCACCCCAAAACCTAAAACCCCCTGACTTCCCACCCCCTCCCCAAAACCAAAAACGCCCCACCCCCCAACCCCACCCCAAAACCTAAAACCCCCTGACCCACCCACCCCCTCCCCAAAACCAAAAACACCCCACCCCCCAACCCTACCCCAAAACCAAAAATGCCCCACACCCCACACCCCCTCCCCAAAACCAAAAACACCCCACACCCCACACCCCAACCCCTCCCCAAAACCTAAAACCCCCCACTTACCTTAGTCGACCCCTTGTCACCTGCGTCGTCCTCCTTCGCCAACTCCCTTCTTTGTACCTTAACCACGCATGTTCGTTGTTCAGAACATACGTAGTTAAGGCACAAAATAACAGAGTCGTGGTTAAAAAAAGCATTGTTGCGCTTTCGTTAACCACGACTTCGTTAATAAAACTTCGTAATAAAGGATGTTTCCCATCTACAGGTAATGTACAATGTAACAAACTGTAATGAACTGCATGATCTTGTGTAAATGTCCAGTAACATGTTGAGCCATCCTACAAATGTGTCTCAGCAGTCTGTACACATCCCAGCCGTACACTGTTGTAACAACACCAACATCTGCAATAAGGGAAGCTATAGGTGACAGTCAGGTGGGATGCAAAGGGAATGACTGGCATCATGCTGCAGTCACACAGTTCAACACTAAAATGTAGTTTTGCTTAGTTCAACAGTCTTACCTGAGTGTCATTGGAAGTACTGCTGGATCAAATGTGACCTATTGTCGACATCCTTCTCATTTTCCTCCTCCTCACTGTCCTAAGTGTCCACTGCTGCCACAGCTGCATTGTCACACCCCTCCTCCTGCAGACAGGGTGCATGCCATCTGAGGGCCAAACTATGCAACATGCAGCACACAACAGCAATTCTGCAGAGCTTCTCAGGGGACAAGCATAGGGATCCACCTGTCAGATGGAGGCACCTGACCGGAGGTCCTTTCGACAATCCTCCTGGTATGCCCATGGGCATCATTATACCTATTTTCAGCCCCTGTTCTCAGATTCCTAACAGGGGTAATGAGCCAGGACAGGTTTGGGTAGCCGGAATCATCTGCAAGAAGTGAGGGACACACATTAGCCTTGCACATTGGTGGGGGCATTACTCCTGAAGGCATACACTGACATACATTGGGTGGGGACTTAGGCGCTCCTATAAGCCACACTCTGTGCCTCTGTAGTTGTGCCATCAGCTGTGGGACACTGCTATTCTTCAGGACAAAGGCATCATGCACCGACCCTTGAAACTTGGCAGTGACGTGGGAGATGTACTGGTCAGCCAGGCACATCATCTGGACATTGAGTGAGTGGAAACTCTTCCGATTACTGTACACCTTTTCATGGGCCCGGATGGGAGGACTAAGGCAATATAAGTCCCGTTGATGGCCCCAATAACATGAGGTATATGACCCATTGCATAGAATACAGCCTTCACAGTGGGTAGGTCATCTACCTCGGGGAATGCAATGTAGCTCCACATGTGTTGAGCAAAGCAGACAAAACCCTTGAAAGCACAATAGAGAACATTGGCAGTGACATCCCTGCAGCCAAGCCCACTGTCACCTGGAAGGAGCCTGTTGCCAGGAAATGGAGCACTGAGAGTACCTGCACGGGGGATTGCAGTGGTCCTACGGATAGCAGGTAGCAGATCAGGCTCCAATTGTGCACACAGCTCTGTGATTGTGGCCCTGTCCAGACGATAGGTGAGTATGATGTGCCAGTCCTCCAGTGTATCCATGTCCACAAGGGGTCTGTACACTGGTGTTTGCCTCCTCCTATTCCTTCACAGTGGTTGGTACCTAAAGGACCCAACTGTAGAAAAGGAGTGCCAAAAGGAACCATGACCACACTACAGCAGTGTACACAGAGCATGTTTGTATTTTGGACACTAGAACTGTGTATGTGAGTACTTTTGACTACAATGATGCACTTATTAATCTGTACATGTTTACCAGCATTAGAAAATGACATCCGCCTGTCCTGTATTCAGGGACAGTTGAAAGTAACCTCACATAGCTGGCGTTGGTGTCATGGCAGAAAGCTGTCCGCACCGCTGTGCAATTCCTCGTTGGCTAACATGGCCCTTCATGGAGTACGGGAACCAATGATTATCAATGCCGACGGTGACGGTGTTCACCGCCAAGGACGTGACCGCCATTTCCTTTCTACCACTTCACTTGATTCCTGACTTTCCACAGAAGGACATCTCCTCTGTGTGTGCTGCTGGAACCTGCCATGGCTTGTGCTACAGTGGAAAGGGCCCCAACCTTCACATCCGAGGAGTTGTAATGCCCTGTGGACGGGGTCATACCCCAATATGGCCAGTTGTATGGGCTTCCAGACCAACAGGTGAGTAGACCATGGGTACGTTGCATGCAACATGACTGTATGGAGATGTGTGTGTGTGTTTGCTGGCAGTGTGTCAAGTGGGGAAGAGGGGGGAATGTCTGGTGGCAGCATCAATGCAGTTGTACGGATCATGTGTGTGCCTGATGACGGGAAGTGCTTTTTGTGGGCCATATGTGTGACAGACTGGATTGTCAGGTTCATGGTGTCCCGCTTTCTGTGTTTCCTCTGCAGATCAGCGCACATCAGAAGAAGGGATTGTGGTGTGCTATCGCCAAGGATGTGCAGACCCTAGGGGTCTATAGCAGGCGCAGCACCCACTGTAGGAAGCAGTGGGAGGACCTGAGACGCTGGGCCTGGAAGACTGCGGAGGCCCAGCTGGGTATGGCCTCCCAACAGAACCTGACCCTCCTGATGGCCCACATACTGGTGGTGGCATACATAGAGCTGGATGGGCGCTTGAGGGCATCACAGCAGCCAAAAGCAGGTGAGTACAGTCTCAACCATCTCTGTTGCCTGTCATGGGATTTGGGTGCAGGGTGCTAATCAGTGGATGCCCCACAATGCCAGTTCAGATAATGCTGCGTGGTCCAGCTCAGGATAATAGGGTTGAAAGCATGTATTAGATAGCTGGTCCCAGTTGATGTGTGACTGGCAGTGTTTGGCTCCTATCTGCTGTGGTACTTAGCCAATGGTATGCCAGTGTGGTCCATACTGTCCATTCTCAGTCTCAGTGTGTGACAGTGATGTGTCTGCCATCTGTGCTGTTGGTGCTGAGATTGACCCTGTGCTCCCTTTCTCTCTTTCCCTCTCTCTCTCCTTCTGTCATCCTGTCGATGTGAGCATTAGCATCATCTGGCAAAGGAGCAGAGGCACAGGCGAGTGAGGGTGCTGCAGCCCACGAGACCCAGGAGGCAGAGTCCACAGAAGTCAGTGGGATGGAGGGCGAGGGGAGCACCACGGCGGGGACAGGAGGTGACACCACTGACTCTGAATCGTCCTCCGATGGGATCTCCCTGGTTGTGGCGGACCCCTCTGGGACCACCCCAGCTACAGGTTCTACCGCCACCTCCGTACCAGCAACGCCCTACTAGTAGCCCCCACTGAGTTGCCCGTGCCCGCTCACTTGAAGGGTGGGCATCTCCTTCGCCCCGGGCACCTCAAGCCCTGCCCCATGTCAGCCCTGCTGTCCTCAGTGAGGAGGCTATTGACCTCCTGAGATCCACCTCTGTAGGCCAGTCAACCATTGTGAATGCCATCCAGGGTCTTGCATCCGAGATGCAGCAATCCAGTGCCTTCCTGGAAGTCATTCACGGTGGGCTGGCGACCCTACAGATATAATTTCAGGCCTCTTTACTGACTGCAGCCAGTGTCTCTGTTTCATCCGTCCCCACTCCTACTACCACTACCCAGACCCAGTCTCCTTAACCCCAACCCTTCCCACGCACACATTCTGACAAGCATGCACCCAAAGCAACACACAAGACTCGCACAGACAAACACAGGCAGCACACTTCAGTCCACAAGCACTCACACAGCCAACCCCCAGATGCACACAACATCATCCACTAGCTCCACTGGCTCCCCCTCCTCCTCCTCCCTCACAGTCACATCCTCACTCACACCTGCATGCACTGCATCAACATTCCCAGATCCTGCCACCTGCATAGCCTTTCCCACAGTCACCACAACAGCATATTTGTCCTCTCCCACCCTGTCTGCCCCCCTTCCAAAGACACACAAATGCTCACGCTCAGACCCCCAACAGCAATCCACATCACACACGCACACTGTCCATGCACCTGCACCCAAGTCCAGCACACCTTCTGCTCCTACGACAACTCACTCTACCTCCACTCCCATCCCTCATCCGACATCCTGCCCCATTGTTCCTAAGAAGCTTTTCCTTGCCTGCCTTGACCTCTTCTTCCACCCCCTCCCTCTCCCCCAGTCCTGCCCGTAAGATGAAGGTCACACCACCCCAACCCAGTACCTCAAGCAGCCAGTCTGACACAGCTTCACCCCCAAAGTTTCCAGCTGCCACTAAGGGGCACATGAGGGAGAATCCTGCCCGTCACACAAGGACAGTCCTCCCCACAAACAGAGGGCTAAAGTGCTGCCCCCTCTCAAACAGACTGGCAAGACGATGGGGCCACCTCCAAAATCCAGGGCCAAGGAGGCATCAACGAAATTCATGCCCAAGGAGGCCCCACATAAATCAAAGGCCAAGGAGGAGCCCAAGAAATCAAAGTCCAGGGAGGAGCCCAAGAAATCAAAGGACACGTAGGCCTCCCAGACATCCAAGGCCAAGGAGGAGCCCAGGAAATCCAAGTCCAAGGAGCCCCCCAGACATCCAAGGCCAAGGAGGAACCCAATAAATCAAAGGCCAAGGAGGAGCCCCAGACATCCCTGGAGAAGGAGGCCCCACAGGAATCCCTGGACAAGGAAGAACCCCAGAAATCCCTGGACAAGGAGGAGCCCCAGGAATCCCTGGACAAGGAGGCCCCACAGATATCTCTGGACATGGAAGAACCCCAGAAATCCCTGAACAAGGACAGGCCCCAGAAATCCTTGGACAAGGAGGCCCATATCCCTGGACCAGGAGGCCCACAATATTTTGGCCATGGAGCAGCATCCAGAACCAGACACAAGGAGCAGCATCCAGAACCAGAGGCCAAGACGCAGCATCCGGAACCAGAGGCCAAGGTGCACCATCAGTAACCAGTGGGCAGCCAGCCCCCGATCATCCTGTGGGCAGCCATTCCCCTCCTCATCCTGTGGGCAGTCAGCCCCCTCCAGAACCAGTGGGCAGCCAGCCCCCTCCTCATCCTGTAGCAAGCCAGCCCCCTGCTCATCCTGTGGGTAGCCAGCCCCCTCCAGAACCAGTAGGCAGCCAGCCCCCTCTCATCCTGCGGGCAGCCAGCCCCCTCCTCATCCTGTGGGCAGCCAGCCCCTCCAAAACCGGTGGGCAGCAAGCCCCCTCCTCATCCCGTGGGCAGCCAGCCTCCTCCAGAACCAGTGGGCAGCCAGCCCCCTCCTCATCTTGAGGGCAGCCAGCCCCCTCCTCACCCTGTGGGCAGGAAACCCCCTCCAGAACCAGTGGGTTAGGAGCCCCCTCACAATGAGTTGCAATGCCCACCCACTCCACCCCCGCCCCCTGAGGTGCCTGCCCATTTCCAACATGATGCCCCTGAACAGTGGAGTCTCGATGTTGTCAGGAGTCAAGTTGGGGCCTGGACTTTGCCCTGTGGGCATTAGTGACTTTGGACTGGCCTTTGGGCCTGCATTTATTTATTTCTGCAGTTGTGCATGTTTTTGGATTTTCCATATTCATACAAAAGGAATACAGTGGCTGGAACTGTGTATGTGTCCTGCTTTTATTTATTCCAGGATTCTATAGATGTTTATTCCTGTGCATGTGTTACTGGGTGTGTGGTGTGGATATGGTGTGTGTTGTGCATGTGTGTGTCACTCTCCCCCCAGTTCCACCCTTATGTGCTAGGCGGCTGTACTCACCATCGTTGTCTTCATCAGCGTTTGTGATCCAGGATGGCCATTGTGTGGTACAGATTCGGAAATACTTGCAGTTCAGGTTCCATAGCAGACGCTGACTTTTGTGTGTCCATGGAGAGAAGTGTTTCCTTTTAAATGATCTGTTTCCGCCAGGCTTTTGGTGTCGTTGTTACCGCTCCAGAAATGGCTGTATGCTATGTCCTAATATGGTAGGTGGATCCTTGTCTTCCGCCTGCCTGTAGGTGGGTACCGCTGTGTTCGGTGTCCTGCCGCCAACTGTTCACTTGAGAGAGATTTTTTTTTTTTTTTTAAATGTCAGAACTTGGATGATTCTCGTCAAGCGAAAAAACAGTCAAGTATTGTCAGCTTATGACATGGTAGAGATACAAAAATATTTCACAAGCACAGCAATGGGGGGTGCCCATTACATTAAACAAAGTAGGGCTTAAGGATGAACCCGGAGGGACACCAGGCTTCAGTAGTTTTTCCTTTGATCTAAAAGAGCCCATGGTATTACTTGCTTATACAGGGCAATAAGAAAAGATATAGGGGGTGATTCTGACCTCGGCGGTAAAAGGCCCTTACCGACGGTCAGAAGTCCGCCATTCTACCGCCGCGGCCGCGGTAAACCACCACGTTTATTCTGACCACCAACTGACAAACCGCCAAAAACCCGACATCCACGGAAGGCCGCCTCATCAGCGGGCGGCGATAAACTGGAGATAACCAAACCTCCACCGCCACGCCAACACAAACACGCCCATGCCATTCTGACCCACAAATCCACGCGGCGGTCTGTCAACCGCGGTATTCCATTGGCGGTACACACCGCCGCGGTCAAAATACACATGCCCTTACAAAACACAGCCACATTGGACGATTCAAAATACACACACCTGAGACACATACACACACCACTCCCACACATCCAATACAATATAAAACACACACCCACATCACCCACAAACACCTACTACCAAAATTATCTGAGAGAAAGCGCAATACACTGAGAGAGAGCACAGGGAACGCAAAGCACAACACACACAGGAACACAACATCATCACCCACACCACAACTACGCACACATCACCATGCACATCACCACAAACACCACCCCACACCTCATCCACACCACCCCATGGCACCCCAAAGACACCCCAGGTTCTCGGACCAAGAACTCAGAGTCATGGTGGAGGAAATAATCAGGGTAGAGCCCCAGCTCTTCGGCACACAGGTGCAGCACACCACTATAGCAAGGAAGGCTGAGCTATGGCAAAGGATCGTAGACAGGGTCAACGCTGTGGGACAGCATCCCAGAAATCGGGACGACATCCGAAAGCGATGGAACGACCTACGGGGGAAGGTGCGCTCCATGGTGTCGCGACACAACATCGCTGTGCAGAAGACTGGCGGCGGACCCCCACCCACTCCCCCCCAATTTACAGAATGGGAGCAAGAGGTAGTAAACATCCTGCATCCTCACGGCCTCGCTGGAGTACACGGAGGAATGGACTCTGGTAAGTCGAATTTCAACTACTTCACCCCCCCCCAATCACCAGCATGCCAACCCACAACCCCACCCTCACCCCCAATCTCAAACCCCCCAGCACACATCCTCCCTGCCATTTTTCCCACCAGCACAACCCACCCTAAACAACACCAACCCCTGAATGCCAACACAAACCATAGACAGCCATCACCAATGCATGACCACTGCACAGACCCATCCACCCCCCCCCAACCACCCTCACAACACCTCCCACAAGGGAATGCCAGCACTGGGGGACAAGGGCACCCACAAAATGCACGCCATGGCACACACAAAAACAATAACAACACTATTTCACCCCTGCAGGGCCCGAACGCCAACACACCGCCACGGAGGGTCCAGATTTGTCCATCCCACCCCCAGAACAGCCCCCCAGTGAGGACAGCAGCTCTGTCGACCTAGAAACTGATGACCAGCCCGGACCATCGGGGACCTCTGGACAGTCGGTTCCCCACACACAGACACAGGCCACACCAGACCCAACCCCCTCTGGGAACACCAGCACAGCTCCCACCCAGCGGGCCCATGCCTCTGTCTCCAGGATGCGTCAATCAGCGGTGTGTCCGCCACTACGGGGCACCCAGGCTGACCCAACACCCCAACA
This sequence comes from Pleurodeles waltl, assembly GCF_031143425.1. Taxonomy (NCBI): domain Eukaryota; kingdom Metazoa; phylum Chordata; class Amphibia; order Caudata; family Salamandridae; genus Pleurodeles; species Pleurodeles waltl. Next base: position 449,262,754 of record NC_090446.1, read on the forward strand.
ACAACAGGGACCTGGGTGCAGTGGTAGTGGGCACACCGTCCAGGGGACAGAGGCCCGGGGAAACAGGGCAACTGGGATGGCTGCTGTGTGACAGGGGGGGGAGGAGAGGCCCAGGGAACCCACTCTCCAAGAGGCCCTCACCACCATCATGGGAGCATACCATCACTCCCAGGAGACGATGGCGACGGTACTGGCCAGGTTCACCGAGATCCAGGCACAGCAGGAGGAACGCTACATGGGGTTCAGCAATGAACTCAGGGACATCGCTACCGCCATGGGGACCATAGTCCAGGCCCTCAACCGGATAGAAACCACATTGCGGGATCATGTGGCACCCCAAAGGGCCCCTGTCACTAGCCAGGACCAGGAACAGCCTACCACCTCCGCCGGCGCTAGTGGACAGGAGGCCCCACCACAACGACAGGCCACCAGAACCCCACCTCCTGCTGAAGAACAACCACCCCGCAAGAGGAACCTGAGATCTCACAGGAAGACAGAGTAGGATGCCAAGACCCCCGCCAGCCTAAGATCCCCCCGGATGTCATTCCACTGTCCCACATCGTCATCCTGTCCAACCTTGAACTGCCCCTGCTCCATCCTTCCACAGGCATATGGACAATGCACCTGTGCGACCGAGAACTGGACTCTGCCATGGACATTACTCCACCCCCACCCATCACCGTTTCAATATCATGTACCAAGATCTAGCACTAAAAATAAATCACTTATTGCACTGAAATCATTCAGGAGTCAGCCTGTATTATTTACAAATGTATTACACATTAATGTTCAATAATGGTCCTTCAATTCATGATGACAACATACCGACGTCAATGAGCATTAGTCCATGGGCTAACCAAGCAGAAGTCACGCAGTGGGTCATACAGCACTGAAAAGAGAAGGGAAAATCCCAAATCAATTAAAAAGAACTGGGGGGAAATACACAAAGTAGAGATGCAGGAGGCTTTAAGTAAATGTTAAATGGCGTGGGTGATTCTTACCTATGTGCTACTGAAAATACTGTTGGATGACTGTGTCCCTGTTGTCTGTGTCGTCCCCGTCGTCTTCCTCCTCTTCACTCTCCACAGGATCCATAGCTGCTACAACACCACCATCTGCACCATCCTCCTGCAGGAAAGGCACCTGGCGTCGCAAAGCCAGGTTGTGAAGCATGCAGCAGGCCACGATGATCTGGCACACCTTCTTTGGTGAGTACATCAGGGATCCACCTGTCATATGCAGGCACCTAAACCTGGCCTTCAGGAGCCCGAAGGTTCTTTCTATGATCCTCCTAGTTCGCCCATGGGCTTCATTGTACCGTTCCTCAGCCCTGGTCCGGGGATTCCTCACTGGGGTCAATAGCCAAGGCAGGTTGGGGTAACCAGAGTCACCTATTAGCCACACACATTGTCTCTGTAGCTGTTCCATCACATAGGGGATGCTGCTATTACGCATAACATACGCGTCATGCACTGACCCTGGGAACTTGGCATTTACATGGGAGATGTACTGGTCAGCCAAACAGACCACCTGAACATTCATAGAATGGTAACTTTTCCTGTTTCTGTACACCTGCTCATCGTCTTTTGGGGGTACTAAAGCCACATGGGTCCCATCAATGGCACCAATGATGTTGGGGATATGTCCAAGGGCATAGAAATCACCCTTCACAGTGGGCAAATCAGCCTCCTCAGGGAAAACAATGTAGCTCCGCATGTATTTCAGAAGGGCAGACAACACTCTGGACAAAATCCTTGAAAACATAGGCTGAGACATTCCAGATGACATGGCCACTGTTGTCTGGAATGAGCCACTTGCCAAAAAATGGAGGACTGACAGAACCTGCACCAGAGGGGGAATTCCTGTGGGTTGGCGGATGGGGGACATCAGGGCTGGCTCCAGCTGGGCACACAGTTCATGGATAGTGGCACGGTCAAGTCTGTATCGTAGTATAATATGGCGTTCTTCCATTGTCGACAGGTCCACCAGCGGTCGGTACACGCGAGGATTCATCCTTCTCCTCGCAAGTCCCAGCGGACGGTGCCTAGGAAGGACAACATGGAGTATAGAGTCAAGCAACACACAGGTACGTTCACACAGCTTGCACAGTAATTGAATCGAAATGCAGTGAAAGGCATGTATGAGTGGCAATGCAAGGCCTAGGCCTGTGTGACGCAGTAGAAATTATGCCATGTGGGCCCTTGAAATGGCGGCTGCCTGACCTGTGAAGTGGGACAATGGGATGTGAGGTCAATGCGCTGGCGTGGTGCACCGTGGCAGTAGGCGGTCGAAGACCGCTGTACGAAGGCGCATTGGTTAACATTGAAGCCTATGGGTTTCATGAGCCAATGACGATGTGCGCTGGCGGTCGCGGTACGCACCACCGCGGTACGCAACGCCGCGGGCGTGACCCCCATTTTCTATCTGCTTAATCACTCAAGACCTGATCATCCACAGGAGAGGACCTATACTGCAAGTGCTGCTGTGACCTCGGTCTGGAAGTGACAATGGCTGCTGCGACTGGGGAAAGGGCCCCTGCCTTCACGTCTGAGGAGTTGGAGAAACTTGTGGATGGGGTCCTCCCCCAGTATGCGTTACTCTACGGTCCTCCAGACCAACAGGTAAGTACACTGGGTGCACATTGAATGGGCTATGCCTGTGTGGAGTGGGGTGGATGTAAGTTGGTGGGGTGGGGGGCGAATGAGGAGTGCAACGCACGAAAGATGAGAGCATGTGCCATATGGCAAGGTTGGGGAGGGGGGGCGAATCACATCTAACATGCAGAAAATTTATGAATTTTTCCTTCCCACCCTGTACATGTCAAATAGGTCAGCGCCCATCAGAAAGTGGACATTTGGCGTGCCATCGCCAAGGAAGTCCGGGCCCTGGGGGTCCACATCAGACGGGGCACCCACTGCCGCAAGAGGTGGGAGGACATCCGCCGCGGAACCAGGAAGACCGCCGAGTCACTGCTGGGGATGGCCTCCCAACCTAGGAGGGGTGCCAGTCGTACCCTGACCCCCCTGATGTCCCGGATCCTGGCGGTGGCCTACCCTGATTTGGATGGGCGCTTGAGGACATCACAGCAGACACAAGGGGGTGAGTATCAGCACATTCTGCTATCTTTACGCTCAGTGGAGGCGTCTGGGTGGGGGAGGAGGGCTGTGGGTGACATTAGGCCAGGGCGCTTTCTGTAGTGTAGTCCTCTCCTTTAGGCATGGCCCTGTGCTCCCGGCCCACACCTCTGTAGGGTGACAAGTACAGCTATCGATGGTCCAGCATCACACATGTGCGCGTTTGTTGTCTCTAGACCTGTTGTCCTAGTCAGAAGTACTGAGTAGTGTACCCCGAATGCGCGGCTTAGTGCATGAGGCTCCTGTGTCTGTCCTCTCCGCCAACGGTGTTGACATTGCATGCACTCAACCTGGTCTTCGTTTTTCTCCCCCCACCCTTCTTCTTCATCTTCTTGTGCATGTGTGCATTAGCATCATCAGGCGGAGGAGAATTGGCATCGGAGCACGAGGGAGCTGCAAGTCACAAGGCCCCGGTGGGCCCAGGAACAGACACCGAGGGCACCAGTGATCCGGAGGGCGAGGGGAGCACCACAACGGGGACCGGTGGAGACACCAGCGACACCGACACGTCCTCGGATGGGAGCTCCCTAGCAGTGGCGGCAACATCCGGGCCCCCCGCCTCTACAGGTACAGCCGCCACCCAGCGCACCAGCCCCGCCCTCCCAGCAGCCCCTCAGCCTACGCTCCGTGCCTGCTCGCCCAGGAAGGCGGGCGTCTCCTTCGCCCCAGGCACCTCAGCCCCTGCCCCTGTCACCCCTGCTGCCCTCAGTGAGGAGGTCATTGACCTCCTTCAGACCATCATTGTTGGGCAGACTACCCTTTTGAATGCCATCCAGGGGGTAGAAAGGGAGGTGCATCGGAGCAATGCCTACCTGGAGGGCATTCATTCGGGTCAGGCTGCCCATGAACGATCGTTCAATGCTCTGGCCTCAGCACTGACGGCAGCCATTGTCCCTGTTTCCAGCCTCCCTCTTCTGACTGCCTCCACCCTGTCTCTGTCTCCTGTTCCTCAGCCTATCCCATCCACACCATCAGACCAGCCTGCACACACCTCAACACCCAAGGGCAGCTCATCCAGACACCAGCACCACAGAACCCACAAGCATTCACCCAAGCAACACCCAGATGCAGACATTCCAACAGTCACTACCACCTCTGTGTCCCCCTCCTCCTCGTCTCCCTCCTCCCTCCCTGTGACGTCTACACTCACACCTGCATGCACACCACCATCAGCCAGTGCTTCCATCACCAGCACACCCTCCAGTACAGTCCGCACACGTGCAGTCACCACCCCCACTACCATTTACACGTCCCCTGTGTCCTCTCCCACTGTGTCTGTCACCCCCTCTTCCAAGACACACAAACGCAGGCAGACACCAACCCAACAGCCATCCACCTCACGACAGCCTCCAGCACAAGCACCTGCACCCAAAGACAGCACACCTGACTCTCCTACAACCACATCCTCTTCCTCCACTCCCATCACCACTACTCCTACCCTTTACCTTGGTCCTAAAAAAGTTTTCCTCGCTAATCTTAACCTCTTTCCCTCCCCTGACCCACCCCCTCCATCTGCAAAGAGTCCCAAGAGCACCTCAGCCACCACCAGCCCAGCTTCGAGTGTCACTGTGGTGCATGGGTTCTGGAGTCCACCCTTTGCCAGCAGTGACACTTCAATCAGCAGCAAGGGGACAGCCAGCCCCCCCCCAGGCAAGAGAACCAGGAAACTAAAGGGCCGCCGTGAGAGGACTGACACGGCTGCCCCCAAGGAGCAAAGTTCGCCCACTTTACCAGCCACAACATCTAGGGGAGGCAAGGGCCCGAGAGCCCCATCTAAGGAGCGAAAGGGCAGCAGGGCGGAGAAGTCAGCCAGCAGGAGCGCAGAGCAGGAGGGCCCCACAAGCCCCATCCCGGGTGTTAGGGAGGACACCAAAGGGCCCAGGACTCCGTCACCGAAGGGTCCAGCAACAGCACGGTCGGAGGGCGACTGAGCAGGGAGTCCAGGCCAGGTCTGGCTCCCTTGACTTACTGGACGAGCACCGCTGAACAGGGCCCCGCCGTGCAGAAGAGCACCGCTGAACAGGGCCCCGCCGTGCAGAAGAGCACCGCTGAACAGGGCCCCACCGTGCAGAAGAGCACCGCTGAACAGGGCCCCGCCGTGCAGAAGAGCACCGCTGAACAGGGCCCCGCCGTGCAGAAGAGCACCGCTGAACAGGGCCCCACCGTGCAGAAGAGCACCGCTGAACAGGGCCCCGCCGTGCAGAAGAGCACCGCTGAACAGGGCCCCGCCGTGCAGAAGAGCACCGCTGAACAGGGCCCTTCCTGTCAAGCACCGCTCCGCTGGGCACCGCCGTCTCAAGCACCGCTCCGCTGGGCCCTTCCTGTCAAGCACCGCTCCGCTGGGCACCGCCGGGCACCGCCGTCTCAAGCACCGCTCCGCTGGGCCATTCCTGTCAAGCACCGCTCCGCTGGGCACTGCCGTCTCAAGCACCGCTCCGCTGGGCCCCGCTGTCTCAAGCACCGCTCCGCTGGGCCCTTCCTATCAAGCACCGCTCCGCTGGGCCCCGCGTCTCAAGCACCGCTCCGCTGGGCCATTCCTGTCAAGCACCGCTCCGCTGGGCACCGCCGTCTCAAGCACCGCTCCGCTGGGCCCTTCCTGTCAAGCACCGCTCCGCTGGGCCCGCCGTCTCAAGCACCGCTCCGCTGGGCCCTTCCTGTCAAGCACCGCTCCGCTGGGCACCGCCGTCTCAAGCACCGCTCCGCTGGGCCATTCCTGTCAAGCACCGCTCCGCTGGGCACCGCCGTCTCAAGCACCGCTCTGCTGGGCCCTGCCGTCTCAAGCACTGCTCCGCTGGGCCCTTCCTGTCAAGCACCGCTCCGCTGGGCACCGCCGTCTCAAGCACCGCTCCGCTGGGCCATTCCTGTCAAGCACCGCTCCGCTGGGCACTGCCGTCTCAAGCACCGCTCCGCTGGGCCCCGCCGTCTCAAGCACCACTCCGCTGGGCCCTTCCTGTCAAGCACTGCTCCGCTGGGCACCGCCGTCTCAAGCACCGATCCGCTGGGCCCTTCCTGTCAAGCACCGCTCCGCTGGGCCCCGCCGTCTCAAGCACCGCTCCGCTGGGCCATTCCTGTGAAGCACCGCTCTGCTGGGCACCGCCGTCTCAAGCACCGCTCTGCTGGGCCCTTCCTGTCAAGCACCGCTCCGCTGGGCCCCGCCGTCTCAGCACCGCTCCGCTGGGCCCTTCCTGTAAAGCACTGCTACGCTGGGCCCCGCCGTCTCAAGCACCGCTACGCTGGGCCCTTCCTGTCAAGCACCGCTCTGCTGGGCACCGCCGTCTCAAGCACCGCTCCGCTGGGCCCTTCCTGTCAAGCACCGCTCCGCTGGGCCCCGCCGTCTCAAGCACCGCTCCGCTGGGCCCTTCCTGTCAAGCACCGCTCCGCTGGGCACCGCCGTCTCAAGCACCGCTCCGCTGGGCCATTCCTGTCAAGCACCGCTCCGCTGGGCACCGCTGTCTCAAGCACCGCTCCGCTGGGCCCCGCCGTCTCAAGCACTGCTCCGCTGGGCCCATCCTGTCAAGCACCGCTCCGCTGGGCCCCGCCGTCTCAAGCACCGCTCCGCTGGGCCATTCCTGTCAAGCACCGCTCCGCTGGGTACCGCCGTCTCAAGCACCGCTCCGCTGGGCCCCGCCGTCTCAAGCACCGCTCCGCTGGGCCCTTCCTGTCAAGCACCGCTCCGCTGGGCCCCGCCGTCTCAAGCACCGCTCCGCTGGGCCCTTCCTGTCAAGCACCGCTCCGCTGGGCCCGCCGTCTCAAGCACCGCTCCGCTGGGCCCTTCCTGTCAAGCACCGCTCCGCTGGGCACCGCCGTCTCAAGCACCGCTCCGCTGGGCCCCGCCGTCTCAAGCACCGCTCTGCTGGGCCCTTCCTGTCAAGCACCGCTCCGCTGGGCACCGCCGTCTCAAGCACCGCTCCGCTGGGCACCGCCGTCTCAAGCACCGCTCCGCTGGGCCCTTCCTGTCAAGCACCGCTCCGCTGGGCCATTCCTGTCAAGCACCGCTCCGCTGGGCACCGCCGTCTCAAGCACCGCTCCGCTGGGCCATTCCTGTCAAGCACCGCCCCGCTGGGCACCGCCGTCTCAAGCACCGCTCCGCTGGGCCCTTCCTGTCAAGCACCGCTCCACTGGGCCCTTCCTGTCAAGCACCGCTCCGCTGGGCACCGCCGTCTCAAGCACCGCTCCGCTGGGCCCTTCCTGTCAAGCACCGCTCCGCTGGGCCCTTCCTGCATGCACTGTTAACGGTTCACTGTGCCCACCATGCCTCCTCCTTGACCAGTGGAGACTGTAATCCACCTGATGGACTGTGGCTTTGCACTCCCCAGGATGGAACAGTGGGCAACCCACCTACTGTAGAAACTTGAGAGACTGTGGCTTTGCACTCCCCAGGATGGCACAGTGGGCAACCCACCAACTGTAGAGACTTGAGAGTCTGTGGCTTTGCACTCCCCAGGATGGCACAGTGGGCAACCCACCTACTGTAGAGACTTGAGAGACTGTGGCTTTGCACTCCCCAGGATGGAACAATGGGCAACCCACCTACTGTAGAGACTTGAGAGACTGTGGCTTTGCACTCCCCAGGATGGAACAGTGGGCAACCCACCTACTGTAGAGACTTGAGAGACTGTGGCTTTGCACTCCCCAGGATGGCACAGTAGGCATGGTGGCCCCTTCGTGGATCTGGCGTCGTGGACTCATGTGGCTGTGGTGCCCCCCCCTTCCCTTCCCCCTGAGGTGCCTGTAGTTTTGTCATCAGATGCCCCTGCAGTGTTGTCTCCAAAGGACTCAGGTCTCCTGTGTGGGCTTTGCCCTTGTGTTGTTACACTTTGGCCCACGGACACTTCGATTTTCTTTTGATGTGCAGGACTAATTGCTTCGGTTATCCATTGCAATGTATATAGAATTATTTTTATATTGATTTTTTGGCTAGTTGACCAATACTTTTCAGAGCCTATTTTGTACATAAATTTGTATTCACAATTTAATTATGTCTTTGCATTTTTCAGGGGGGTTTGGGTGGTGTCACTGTGACTTGTTGCTCTGCATTGGTGTGTACATATTTGGGGGGGTGGGGGTCGCATATGTGTGTGCCGTAACCTTTCCTCCTCCCCCCTCCCGTGTGTCGTAGGTGCAGTACTCACCGTTGTCGTCTGCGCCGGCGTTCGTACTCGTGGTAGATGAGCAGGTAGACGAGAGCAGGTAGGATGTTTAATTCGGGTTCCATGCTGTCCTCCTTCCTCGTGGAGTGCGTAGAGGTGAGCGTTTTTCCGTTCGTAGTCTGTTTCCGCCGTGTTTTTATCGGCGGGGCTCCCGCCCCGGAAAAGGTGGCGGATTGGTGAGTTATGATACTGTGGGCGGTACATTGTCTGCCGCCTGTCTATTGGTGGTGACTGCCGCGCTGTTTGTCTGTACCGCCGTGGTGGTCGGAGTGTTAAAGTGGCGGTCTCTGTTGGCGGTTCCCGCCAGGGTCAGAATTCAATTTTTTGGACCGCCAGCCTGTTGGCGGGTTGGCCGCCGCTTTATCACCGACCGCCAGGGTTAGAATCACCCCCATAATGTCACCTTTGAGCACTCAAAGCACACCATGAGAAGAGGACAGAGGAAACCCTGTAGATGAGAGGAATTGGGCAAACATATTAGAGAGCGTGCCTCAGGTGTCAAGGAACTCCAGATTTAAGCTGTTGAACTTTTACATATTACATAGAGCAGAACTAAAACCCAGACGGACCAATCGGTTTTTCCATATAGAAAATACAAAATGTCCAGGATGTGGTGAAATGGGGCTGAGTTTTTCCATGTGCTCTGGTCCTGCCTGAACCTGGGTACCTATTGGGAAGACATTGGCATGACAATCATGGATATTATAGACAGAGAGGTCCTCTGTGAACCAGGCTATTGCCTTCTGAGCAACTTTCCACACACAGCAAAAACAAAAGTCACAAGTAGGCTTCAGGACTTAGATGCTCATTATGAACCCGCCGGTTCAGACTTCCATGCCGGCCGCGGCGGAAAAGACTGCCACCGTTATAGCAGTCTGAACCACCATATAATAAACAAAGAGAGGGCCGTCTGTGGTGGCCCTCCGCCACCGCCAGGCTACTGCTGACAGGCAGTCTGATGATGGTGGATTACATTATCTGACAGGGCAGCATTGCAAGCAGCGCAGCCCTCTGGATAATGTACCCTGTTTCCCCCAGCCTTTCCCTGGAGGGTTCCCCTGCCAGGGAAAGGCTGGTGGAAGGGGTGCTATGGAAAGACAAACAGCGTGAATACAGCGGTGTTTACCGTTGTGTTCATAATGACCCCCTTAGCTTTCATACTGGCCAAGAGAGAAATCACTAGGACCTGGGAATCAATGCGAGGTCAGCAATAAGGAGACAGGAATTAGAAAGATGGGCTGACTGTGAGGGGTTGCTGCTCTGAGAGACCAGACATGGGCGGTGATCCCTTGAGGTGGCAAGGGCATGGGAAAGATTGGTACAAGGGCTTAAACATCCAAATACGCACCTCACTGATTCACTTCCAAATACTCCATTAGAGGGTCCATTTATCAAGGGGGAAGACTATGGGGGAAGGATGACCGCGTAGCCCTGCTGTGTTTTGTTTGGATTGAACCCCAAAATATGTACAATCCCATCTATTCCCACCTTATGAGAACACAGTGCACATGGTGGGCAACAGGTGAGATGGGAGGGGGTAGTTGTTTAGCAAGACTCACATTGCTTTGGATATAGTGATTTAGGAATATGTGAAGATGTAACACAGCATACATAACATGGCTTGCAGCTTTTGTTTTACACTGTAAAATCAATAAAATCTGCTTTAAACAAAAAAAAAAGAGCCCATAGTAACCACTTGTTTCCTGTTCTCTAAAAATGATTTGGCATGCCCACTCAGGGCCTTAGATGTTAATGTCTGTCAGGTGTTGTAGTAAGATATCATGCTATATCATACAAGTGTCGCAAACATACCCAAGACATTCAACACTGCATTGGATCCTTTGTCAAGCATAAAATGTTTATTGATTCTGAAATTTCCAAGAGATCAGACTCTGTGGAGTGCTGTGGTCTAAATCCTGATTTGAAATGATGAAGTAGTTTGGACAATTCTAAATAGCCCACAAGGTGGCAGTTAACTAATTTTTCCAACATTTTGACCAGGGCAAGGAGTAAGAAATTAGGTCTAAAGTTAGACAAGATCTTAGTGTCGACACTTGCTTTCTTAAGCAGAGGTTTGACAATCATTTGTCACAAAGGCCAATGTTAATGACTGACTTAGAATATAATTCAAATTTGGGTTGATGGCATCAATAGCTTTTTTTTGTAACAGATAGAAGGCAGGGATCTATGGGGAAGCCTAATTTACAAAGCATAATAGCCCGTTTGGATTTTTCCAGTTTAATGGTTTTGAACTCAAATAGAGGTGTCTCATTAAGAGGTGTCTCATCTAGGGCCAGATGTATGAAAGCATTTTGCATTTGCAAAAGGTGCGAATGCCCGTTTGCGAATGCAAAATGCCATTTCAGCATGTATGAAATACATTCTGAACGCAATTTTAAGGAATTGCTAAAATAGCGATTCCTTAAAATTGCGACCCTGTTTAGAGAGTCGCAAATTGCGACTCTCTAAATTAGAAATCGCAAATAAGGATTCCTTATTTGCGATTCCTTAGCACATGTATGAAGCAATTCCTAAATGCGATTTTGGCATTTAGGAATCGCTAATTACCACCGAGTTGAACTTGGTGGTAACCATGTGCAAAATTTTAAAATGCATTTAAAATGCATTTTTAAATTGTACATGTAAAGCACACATGCCCTTTTGGCATGTGTGCATCTTACATGTCCCCCCAAAAAATGTTGGGGTGCAGCAGAAGGGGCCTTAGGACCCCAGCACCCTGGGGTTTTGCATTTCCAAAATTGCGATTTCTGGTTCAGAAATCGCAATTTTGGAAATGCAAAAAATTTGCAGATATTGGCCAACAGGCCCATAGGTGCGAATGGGGCCGGTATCGCAATTTGCGAATCGGTAGTAGCATTTGCGGTTTTTAAGAAATCGCTATTACCGATTCGCAAATGTGATATATGGCACTTTGCGAGTCGGAAATAGCGATTTCTTAAAAATCGCTATTTCCGAATCGCAAATGGCCTTGATTATACATCTGGCCCCTAGAGACTTCCTAAACATCTTCACTGGCAGCGTACTAAAAGTGAAACCCACTTGACTGGCTCCAGTCTTCTTCTCAAAGGAATCCCAAGCTTGTCACAGAATTCCTGAGAAAAATCAGGATGAGGAGTGCAAGCTTTTGGGTGACTGAAGTATTTAGATATTTGAAAGGTAAAACAAATCATTCTCTGCTGATCAATCTACTGGCAAGGTACAATTTCTTAGCCTCTTTAATAGATTTGTGGTACACTTTTATGGCTGATTTGTAGCTGTCCCCATCTTCCTGGGAATACTTGGCTTCCTATTTCCACTCTAACTGTTTGCAGGTCAGTTGTTCTTTCGCTTGGGAGGAAGAGAACCAGGGGGCAGAGATTTTTCGTTTTTTCCAAAAACAGACGTTTAGAGGTCCTAGATTGTAAAAATTCATCGGTGAGCCAGCTGTTAAATTTGTCTGAGTCCTTAGCTATATCCCCTGTACTTAATGAGGAAAAACACTTAAGATGCCATTGACAGTGGTAGGTGTAGCCTCTGCATTGGGTGCTCTCTAAGTGTGAGTCCTTTGTCCATATCATTACTTGGTCCTCCTTTTCAGGATAAAAGAAAGAAAAAAGTGTACAATTGTCCTGGGTGTCCTGTATGAAGTTCTCTGCTATGGAGAACTCAACAGAGCAGGAATAGAAGCCTGCAGGGAATGTCACAAGACACTCCTACTAGTCCGCCCAGAACCCCACACCTGGTGAAGCTTTTCAGGTGTACTATTGGGAGTATTGTACATATACTAAAAACTCATCAAGTTGCACTTGGTGTAAATTTTCATACAGGTGTAAATCTACAAGTACAGATTTATGACTTTATTGGTGAATTTTAGTTTTTGGGGTGGGGTGGGTGGCTGGGGGTGATTATGGTTTAGGGAAGGTGAGGGGGGTCAGGGTTTAGGTTTAATGGGTGGGTTGGGGTGTTTAGGTTTTAGGGGTGGGGTGGGGACTCAGGGTATTTTTAGTTTTAGGGGTGGGGTGGGGCTGGGGGTGATTGGGGTTTAGAGGGGAGGAGTCAGGGTTTAGGTTGAAGGGGTAGGTTGGGGTGTTTAGGTTTTAGGGGTGAGGGTGAGGACTCGAGGTATTTTTAGTTTTTGGGGTGGGGTGGGGGGCTGGGGATGATCAGGGTTTGGGGGACAGGGTTTAGGTTTAAGGGGTGGGTTGGGGTGTTTAGGTTTTAGGGGTGGGGGTTGGGGTTGTGGTAATTTTGGTGGTGGGGGGCTGGGGCAGTTGTGGGGATGGGGGGGTCGCGGTAATTTTTGGGGGCGGGGGTTTAGAGGGGAAGCATGCTGGAACCGTGTATGCTGATCGCTAATGGCTTTACAAGGAATGCGTTTACAATGGATACATCGTTGTAAACGCATTTGTGGTAAAGGCATTAGTGATTAGAACAAGGTTGTTGTTCCGACCTCGTTGTTGAGCCATGGGTGCTTGAAGCACTCCTGGTTCCGACATATAACCGTTAGATATATGTATTTGATTCTATTATCAGTGATTTTGATGAGTAATTTTCTCCAAAGGTGTGCATAGGTATGCTAAGATACAAGTTCTCCATAGGAGGCAGGAAACTGATGAAAACATTAATGATTATGTAGCAGCACTAAGAACATAATCGCTAGATTTGCACATTTGGACCTTTGCAAGAGGATTTAATAAGAGATCAGGTAGTCATGCATGTAAATGAGTCATCTACACAGGAAAGACTGTGGATAAATGGAGATTCTAATTTACAACAGATTTTAGATATTGTGAGAAAAGCAGAAATGTCCAGCAGAAGTGCTATCGTTACACAAACAGAGACCAAACAAGATGAATGCATAAGTAAGGTACACAATAAAAGTGATGGAAAAAAAGGAGAGAAAAAACAGGAAGTAGATACAAATTGTTTAAAAGACATCTCTAGTGAACATCTTAGGTGTTTTAAATGTGACAGTAAATCACTGCATTAAAACAAAAGCGTTCAGTATGTGGCATGGTAGGACATTTTTTAAAAGTGTGCAGGAAGAAAAATAATCAAAATGTTAAATTTGTAGATGAAAGATCCAACAAGGATGATTTCCAGTCATTTGACAGGAGAGAAGATGACACATTTGTACTAAATATTAAGGATAGTGAAGACAAAGGGGGTCATTCTGACCCTGGCGGTCATGGACCGCCAGGGCCGGGGACCGCGGATGCACCGCCAACAGGCTGGCGGTGCATCCAGGCCAATTCTGACCGCGGCGGTAAAGCCGCGGTCAGAAAAGGGAAACCGGTGGTTTCCCGCCGGTTTTCCCCTGGCCTGAGGAATCCTCCATGGCGGCGCTGCAGGCAGCGCCGCCATGGGGATTCCGACCCCCTTACCGCCAGCCTGGTTCTGGCGGTTTTGACCGCCAGAACCTGGCTGGCGGTAACGGGTGTCGTGGGGCCCCTGGGGGCCCCTGCAGTGCCCATGCCAATGGCATGGGCACTGCAGGGGCCCCCTAACAGGACCCCACCAAGATTTTCAGTGTCTGCATAGCAGACACTGAAAATCGCGACGGGTGCAACTGCACCCGTCGCACCCTTTCCACTCCGCCGGCTCCATTCGGAGCCGGCATCCTCGTGGAAGGGGGTTTCCCGCTGGACGGGCGGGCGGCCTTCTGGCGGTCGCCCGCCTGCCCAGCGGGAAACTCAGAATTACCACGGCGGTCTTTTGACCGCGCAGCGGTAGACCCCCAAAGTTTTTAAATGTGGATAATGACAAGATCAAAAAGAAACCTGTATGTGACGTGACAATTGATGGAGTTCAGATTCAAATGTATGCTCATTCAGGTTCCCCTTACTATATTATAAATGAGCAGATTTAGTATGACAAACGTGTGGAAAAATTTGGTAAAAGGTTTAACAGTCCTGATATTTCTCCAGAAGGTTATTCTGGAGAAAGAATTGAATTATTGTTTTTTTGCAAACTTGTGTTTAAATTTAAAGACAGAACAAGCTTGTGTAAATTGTATATTGCCAGGAAAGGTCCCTGGGGTTTCAAATGGCAAGACCAAGGAGCGCTTGCCATTATTCTGGACCCACATAGTCCTGAACCCTTATGGTAATTGATGAGAGTGAACAAATAAGCAAATTGATTTGTGAGAAGTTTCCTAAAATTTTTAGTGTTGGTATTGGCAAATTGACTGATTTTGCACCTAATATTGTACTTCAAAAAAGATGCTGTTCCTAAAATCTTCAAGTTTGGAAACATACCTAGAACAGTCAGGAACGAAGCAGAAAAGAAATTGAATAAATTGTAAACGGAAGACATAATAGAAAAAATAGGGTCATCTGAATGGGTTTCTCCTGTTGTGGTTGCCAGACTTTTCGGATTGCAATATTCGATTATGCATTGATTTACACTATTTGAACAACAATATACTTGTTGACCAATTTCCTCTACCTCACATTTCATAGATGCTTTTTGCTATTAATGGCACAAAGGTTTTTACTACCATAGATCTGTCTGCTGCCTCTCACCAGATTGTATTACAAGAAAGTTGTAAAAATGACACAGCTTTTTTCACTCTGATTGGCTGTTACCAATATAAAGAATGCCATTCGGACTGGCTTCAGCTGCTGCAGTTTTTCAAAGACTTATGCATTCTTTGCTTGGTGATTCAACAGACGTTCAATGCTTCCAAGATCATTTTTCTATTTATGGAAAAGATAAAGCTGAACATGATCAAACATTTGATTGTATGTTAAGCATTCTAGATAAAAGAGGTTTAACAGTCAAATTTTCAAGATGTAAATTTGCAGTAAAATTTTTACATATTTGGGTCATTGTTTAGAGAAAGCAAGGAATAAAACCCAAACCTGATTTAGTGCGATACGATTAGCTCTTGAACCAACCTGCAAAGATGGTGTGAGATCATTTCTTGGTCTCACAGAATTTAATTCAAAATATATAAGGAATTTTTCATGTAAAACCATCCAAATAAGACAATTACTCAAAAACAAAAACAAATTTTACTGGAGTAAGGAGTGTAGTGGAGAATTTGAAATTGTCAAATCAGCTATTGCTAATGCCACTGCATTGTCAGAATTTGATACAAATTTACCCAGTATCCTTACTACTGATGCCAGCTCAAAATAGTTGTTGCTGATGAATCTATAGTCACTTATGCTTCAAGGTCCATCATGGATAAGGAAGAGAAATATTCAGTCACAGAAAAGGAGATGCTAGCATGTTTGTGGGCTTTAGAGCATTTTAGAGCTTTTGTGTGGGCCAGACTGTGTGAACTGAGAAGCGACCACAAATCGTTACTTAAACTACTCATAACAAATGGTATGGGCAAAGCATCAGCTCGAATAGCTAGGTTGTCCATGAGACTCTGGGATTTTGTTTACAAAATTGCTTATGTTCCTGGTAAAGATAATGTATCAGCTGATTTTCTATCCAGTATGCCACTACAGATTAAAGATGACATCAGTAGTGAATGGGATGAATTCTTATAAAAAAAAGCCAAGGACTATTTTAAAAGAGTAAGTATGAAGCATCGCACTAAATCATTATATAACCGTAGTGGGAATGGCATAATTGAACGTTTCAAAAGAGTGCTCAAGGGTGCCATTCAATCTGAAGGAATTGCGAATGATAATTAGGAATTAAAAGTACACAAAACTGTCTGGATGTATCGTAGTGCAATCACTGAAATGATAGGATGTACCTTTTGAGATTATGGGGGAACAGTCACAAGAATTAAAGGTAATCCCTCATGGTTAGTTGAGAATCCTGAATTCACAATGGACTTGGATGCTGTGAGGCACAAATTGGAAGACACTCATAATTATTATATATCAAAATTTGATCAGAAGAGAGATACTGAAGGTGGAATCGTTCATTTTTGGTGCACTGGATACCGAAGCGCCGCATGATTATTTGAACGCGGTCTTCTGAGGATTCTTTATTCTATATTGAAAGTTGCCTTTACACGCTACGGAGTGGAGCATTTAGCAGATTTTTGGTACGGCAAAATAAGGATATTCAAGATTAAGTCTGATGGTTTTTGTGATACAAGTTCTTTGAATTATTGTGAAAGCCCTGATGAAGTCTTTGAGAGTATTTATCTCATAGGACGAAACACATGTTTGCTGTTGTTGCATTATGGATATTGTTTCCAAGGACGGCTTCTGTTGCCCTGATGGACTTTTTATTTCAAGATTAAACTGAATCTTTGCTCACATATCCGGGTCCGATTTGTATTTGATGATTGTGAACAAAACATCAAGCTCTGACATAAAACATACATGAAGGATTGAGTTTTGATTCATGAGTGCCCTGACATCTGTTTATCACTGAAGGTGGAATCAACATCAACATCGGGATGTTGGTCAAAGAAAAGAAGCCATGAAAAGTTAAGGGGAGACTAGGTATGGTTAGATTGCAGGGTAAGGATTTTAGGGTATTGTTATGATCTATTAAATGAGGTGTGGGTATTTTGGAGTTACAAAGAATAAAGGGATTAAGCCAAACATGAATTCCACTTAGTGTAGGCTGTAACTCCAAGAGAGGAGGAATGGTGAGGATTTAGAGTAAGGAGAGGGTAATTCAAAAGAAAACAAGAAGAAGCAACAGGTTGACCTTTTAAGTCAGGGAGAAATACAATAAGAGAGATTAAGGAAAACATGTATGCAACTTCAAGTCTGCAAGGAGGGAAGGGAGGTAAGAAGGGTATACTTTGACAGAATACAACAGTATGTGCATTTTAAGTTAGAGTCAATTTTTCATGCGTGGTTTAAGAAGTATGGAGAAGGCTGTAGGAGGCTGGCCTGGCTTATAGTGGGTACCTGATGGTATTTACACCTTGTGCCAGGTCCAGTTATCCCTTATTAGTAGATTAGTAGTGTTCTATCAGCTTAGGCTGATAGAGGTAGCTATAGCAGAGCAGCTTAGCCTGAACTAGGAGAAATGCAAAGCCCCTACTATACCACTTATATCATAGCACTATATCATAAGAAACACAATACTCAAAGTTCCTACAAATAAAGGTACTTTATTTTAGTGACAATATGCCAAAAGTATCTCAGAGGATATACTCCCTTAGGAGGTAAGTAAAATACACAAAATATACACACAAACCAAAATCAGCTAAGTAAACAGTTAGAAAAGTAGTGAAAACATTGTAGAATACAATAGGATGCAGTAGGAGACAATAGGCCTAGGGGCAACACAAACCATATACTCCAGAAGTGGAATGCGAACCACGAATGGACCCCAGGCCTAGTGTAGTGTGTAGAGGGTCACTGAGAGTGTAAGAAAACACTAAGGGTGTCCAAGATAACCCACCTCAAGAACCTGAAAAGTAGGAGTAAAGTTACCCTACCACCCCAGAAACACTGTAAAGTCGTGATAGGGGATTCTGCAAGGACAACAACTGACTGCAAAGCACTGAAGATGGATTCCTGGACCTGAGGACCTGTAAAGGAAGGGGACCAAGTCCAAGAGTCACGCAAGTGTCCAGGGGGGGCAGGAGCCCACTAAACCCTCGATGAAGGTGCAAGAGGGCAGCCTCCGGGTGGAAGAAGCTAAAGATTCTGCAACAATGGAAGGTGCCAGGAACTTCTCCTTTGCACAGACAATGTTCCACGGTGTGCTTGAGGATGGAGAGTTGTTTCCACCCAGAAAGACTGCAAACAAGCCTTGCTAGCTGCAAGAGTCGCGGTTGAAGAAAATTGGGGCTGCCTGGGCCCAGGAAGGACCAGGAGGTCGCCCCTTGGAAGAGGAGACAGAGGGCACTCAGCAAGACAGAGAACCTACACAGAAGCAGGCAGCACCCACAGAAGAACTTGAACAGGCATTCAAGAAATCTGAGTACCGCGGTTGTCTCGACACTACAAAGGAGGGTCCCACGAAGCTGGTGGTCAACTAAGCGGACTGGCTTGTAGTGAGTACCAAGGGGTACTTGCACCTTGCACCAGGCCCAGTTATCCCTTATTAGTGTATAGGGTGTCTAGCAGCATAGGCTGATAGATAATGGTAGCTTAGCAGAGCAGCTTAGGCTGAACTAGGAGACGAGTGAAGCTCCTACAGTACCACTTAGTGTCATATGCACAATATCATAAGAAAACACAGTACACAGTTATACTAAAAATAAAGGTACTTTATTTTTATGACAATATGCCAAAGTATCTTAGAGTGTACCCTCAGTGAGAGGATAGGAAATATACACAAGATATATGTACACAATACCAAAAATATGCAGTATAGTCTTAGAAAACAGTGCAAACAATGTATAGTTACAATAGGATGCAATGGGGACACATAGGGATAGGGGCAACACAAACCATATACTCCAAAAGTGGAATGCGAACCACGAATGGACCCCAAACCTATGTGACCTTGTAGAGGGTCGCTGGGACTATTAGAAAATAGTGAGGGTTAGAAAAATAGCCCACCCCAAGACCCTGAAAAGTGAGTGCAAAGTGCACTAAAGTTCCCCAAAGGACATAGAAGTCGTGAAAGGGGAATTCTGCAGGAAGGACACAAACCAGCAATGCAACAACAATGGATTTCCAGTCGAGGGTACCTGTGGAACAAGGGGACCAAGTCCAAAAGTCACAAGCAAGTCGGAGATGGGCAGATGCCCAGGAAATGCCAGCTGTGGGTGCAAAGAAGCTTCTACTGGACAGAAGAAGCTGAGGTTTCTGCAGGAACGACAAGGGCTAGAGACGTCCCCTTTGGAAGACGGATCCCTCACGCCGTGGAGAGTCATGCAGAAGTATTTTCCCGCCGAAAGACCGCCAACAAGCCTTGCTAGCTGCAAATCATGCAGTAAGCATTTTTGGATGTTGCTGTGGCCCAGGAGGGACCACGATGTCGCAAATTGCATCAGGAGAGAGAGGGGACGTCAAGCAAGACAGGGAGCCCTCTCAGCAGCAGGTGGCACCCGGAGAAGTGCCAGAAACAGGCACTATGAGGATGCGTGAAACAGTGCTCACCCAAAGTTACACAAAGGAGTCCCACGTCGCCGGAGACCAACTTAGAAAGTTGTGCAATGCAGGTTAGAGTGCCGTGGACCCAGGCTTGGCTGTGCACAAAGGATTTCTGCCAGAAGTGCACAGGGGCCGGAGTAGCTGCAAAAGTCGCGGTTCCCAGCAATGCAGTCTGGTGTGGGGAGGCAAGGACTTACCTCCACCAAACTTGGACTGAAGAGTCACTGGACTGTGGGGGTCACTTGGACACAGTTGCTGGATTCGAGGGACCTCGCTCGTCGTGCTGAGAGGAGACCCAAGGGACCGGTAATGCATCTTTTTGGTGCCTGCGGTTGCAGGGGGAAGATTCCGTCGACCCACGGGAGATTTCTTTGGAGCTTCTAGTGCAGAGAGGAGGCAGACTACCCCCACAGCATGCACCACCAGGAAAACAGTCGAGAAGGTGGCAGGATCAGCGTTACAGAGTTGCAGTAGTCGTCTTTGCTACTATGTTGCAGTTTTGCAGGCTTCCAGTGCGGTCAGCAGTCGATTCCTTGGCAGAAGGTGAAGAGAGAGATGCAGAGGAACTCGGATGAGCTCTTGCATTCGTTATCTAAAGTTTCCCCAGAGACAGAGACCCTAAATAGCCAGAAAAGAGGGTTTGGCCACCTAGGAGAGAGGATAGGCTAGCAACACCTGAAGGAGCCTATCAGAAGGAGTCTCTGACGTCACCTGGTGGCACTGGCCACTCAGAGCAGTCCAGTGTGCCAGCAGCACCTCTGTTTCCAAGATGGCAGAGGTCTGGAGCACACTGGAGGAGCTCTGGACACCTCCCAGGGGAGGTGCAGGTCAGGGGAGTGGTCACTCCCCTTTCCTTTGTCCAGTTTCGCGCCAGAGCAGGGCTAAGGGGTCCCCTGAACCGGTGTAGACTGGCTTATGCAGAATTGGGCACATCTGTGCCCAAGAAAGCATTTCCAGAGGATGGGGGAGGCTACTCCTCCCCTGCCTTCACACCATTTTCCAAAGGGAGAGGGTGTAACACCCTCTCTCAGAGGAAGTCCTTTGTTCTGCCATCCTGGGCCAGGCCTGGCTGGACCCCAGGAGGGCAGATGCCTGTCTGAGGGGTTGGCAGCAGCAGCAGCTGCAGTGAAACCCCTGAAAAGGCAGTTTGGCAGTACCAGGGTCTGTGCTACAGACCACTGGGATCATGGGATTGTGCCAACTATGCCAGGATGGCATAGAGGGGGCAATTCCATGACCATAGACATGTTACATGGCCTTATTCGGGTTACAATTGTGAAGCTACATATAGGTAGTGACCTATATGTAGTGCACGCGTTTAATGGTGTTCCCGCACTCACAAAGTCCGGGGAATTGGCCCTGAACAATGTGGGGGCACCTTGGCTAGTGCCAGGGTGCCCTCACACTAAGTAACTTTGCACCTAACCTTTACCAGGTAAAGGTTAGACATATAGGTGACTTATAAGTTACTTAAGTGCAGTGTAAAATGGCTGTGAAATAACGTGGACGTTATTTCACTCAGGCTGCAGTGGCAGGCCTGTGTAAGAATTGTCAGAGCTCCCTATGGGTAGCAAAAGACATGCTGCAGCCCATAGGGATCTCCTGGAACCCCAATACCCTGGGTACCTCAGTACCATATACTAGGGAATTATAAGGGTGTTCCAGTAAGCCAATGTAAATTGGTAAAATTGGTCACTAGCCTGTTAGTGACAATTTGAAAGAAATGAGAGAGCATAACCACTGAGGTTCTGATTAGCAGAGCCTCAGTGAGACAGTTAGGCACTACACAGGGAACACATACATATAGGCCACAAACTTATGAGCATTGGGGTCCTGACTAGCAGGGTCCCAGTGACACATAACAAACATACTGAAAACATAGGGTTTTCACTATGAGCACTGGGCCCTGGCTAGCGGGATCCCAGTGAGACAGTGAAAACTCCCTGACATACACTCACAAACAGGCCAAAAGTGGGGGTAACAAGGCTAGAAAGAGGCTACTTTCTCATACAACCCCCCCCCAAACGAAGGACAATAAGGCTAACTTGGCCAGTTGAGACTTTATTGTCTAAGTGGTGATAAGTAGAGAGTAGCTCTGCAATAGACTGGTTACTCCCTTTATCATCCACTATATGGTTACCTCCCTGTGGGGATGTAAACCACCCTGTTTGAAGTTTTTTAGCTAAGCAACACTGTGAAGATGTATTTTCAGAGTTTCTATTAGTAAGTTTTAGTTTAGAGCAGTGGGAATTGACCACTGAACCTATTTGTAGTAATGGAAATGCCAGACAGGGATGCTGTCTCAGAAAAGCCATAGCTGGGCAAGAACTTTGTCCATATGGCTGGAAGAGAGAACAGGGATGCTGTTTCTCTTGAGTTGGAGCAGGGCAGGGATGCTGTCCTATGAGCTCCACACTGGGGCAGGGATGCTGTCCTAAGTGTTGTGAGGCAGTGCAGGGTTTCTGCACTAAAGTTTCTCTGGGAGGGTTAGAGGGATGCTCCATGTTAACTAAAATGGTGCTCTTTTTCTCACCAATGTTAGTTATCCCACAGAGAGGTACTTCTACCTCAGGGAGTCCAGCTTTGCTAGCTGATGATTCCCTTGGAACAGGTGCCACCCCAGGAGAGGTTTCTCCCACCACAGGAATGGTATCCTGAATGGTAGGGTGGTTAGGGGATACTGTGATACCCTTTTTACCTGTTGATGGAGAGGGATCCTGAGTTTTCAGGCCATCTCTCCTTTGCTTTTTCATTTCAGTAGAAATGAGAGGGAACAATTCCTCAGGGATGCCCAGCATGGCTGCATGGGCATAAAACTCTACATCAGCCCAACCTGAGGCCTCTAGGTCATTACCTAAGAGACAGTCTACAGGTAAGCTAGGTGATACCACCACCTGCTTAGGGCCAGTAACTCCACCCCAACTAAACTGAATTATAGCTAAGGGAAGAAACTTAGTGGAGTTATGGACATCAATAATCTTATACTGTTGTCCAATGATGTGTTGATCAGGGTGCACTAGGTTTTCAGTCACCAAAGTGATACTGGCACCTGTGTCCCTGTAGGCCAAGGCCTCAATACCATTTATTGAAACTGTCTGCCTGTACTTATCCATTGTAAGGGGACAAGCAGCCAGTGTGGCAAGGCCAATGCCACTAGGTGTGACAGAAACTGTCTTGGGAGCGACTACCCCAGTTTCTACTATGGACCCATAAGTGAACCCAACTACACCCTTAACTTGACTGTTGCCAGCAGTCCCACCACTAGTACCACTACTGCTAGGGGCACTAGAGCTTGATGTATTAGTGGTGGTAGGCTCAGGGGGTTTACCTGGACATGACTTATCCCCTGGCCTATGGCCTCTATTTTTACACACAAAGCACCAAGGCTTTTTAAATTGTGTAGGTTGAGAAGAAGAGGAAGAATTTGTTTTATCCCCACCCCCTGAAGAGTGTTTAAGATTTGAAGTGGGATCTTTGGTTTTACCCTTATCCCCATGCTTATCTTGAGATTTTTCACCATCTTTCTTCTTATTGTTCTCTTTGTCACCCCCTGTATGAACTTTTCTGTTCACCCTTTTTCTGACCCATTTGTCTGCCTTCTTTCCCAATTCTTGGGGAGAGGTCAGATCAGAGTCCACCAAGTACTGGTGCAACAAATCAGACACACAATTATTAAGAATATGCTCTCTCAGGATCAAGTTATACAGGCTGTCATAATCAGTAACTTTACTGCCATGTAACCACCCCTCCAAGGCCTTCACTGAATGGTCAATGAAATCAACCCAGTCTTGTGAAGACTCCTTTTTGGTCTCTCTGAACTTTATCCTGTATTGTTCAGTGGTTAAGCCATAACCATCCAGGAGTGCATTCTTAAGAACTGTAAAATTGTTGGCATCACTTTCTTTCACAGTAAGGAGCCTATCCCTACCTTTTCCACTAAATGATAGCCATAGGATAGCAGCCCACTGCCTTTGAGGGACATCCTGTACAACACAGGCCCTCTCAAGTGCAGCAAACCACTTGTTAATGTCATTCCCCTCCTTATAAGGGGGAACTATCTTATGCAGATTCCTGGAATCATGCTCTTTTGCCGGATGACTATGGGGAATACTGCTGCTGCCACCATGAGTTTCTAAACCCAACTTCTGTCTTTCCTTCTCTAGTTCTAAAGACTGTCTATCCAAATCCAGCTGTTGCTTTTTAAGCTTCAGTCTGGTTTGTTCCACCCTCAACTTATTGAGTTCCCTCTCTAACAATCTGTCATCAGGGTTGGTGGGAGGGACATTCCTAGACACAGAAGTATGATGGGAATGAACAGAAGGAGACCTGTCCCTTACAGAGGGCACCCTAACAGCTTGGCTGACAGTGTAATGTGAGAGCACATCATCTGTATGATGTGACTCCACCTCAGTACCAACTATGCTAGACTGTCTAGTAATGGGCAGGCTAAGAAGTTTCTTTCCTGAATCTTTTCCTGGGGGAGTCCCTGGATCAGATTGGGAACCATTAGCTACTTTTTCAACAGATGGGGCACTTTTAGCCTTATCATGTTCTCTAAGCATGTTAAGTAACAATTCCAAGGAAGGATTCTTCCCTACACTCAAACCTCTTTCTACACAGAGACTCCTTGCTCCTTTCCAGCTAAGGTGGTCATATGCAAGTTTGGACAGATCAACATTTTGGTCTGTGCCAGACATTTTTAGAAAGAGTTAAAGTGATAGAAAAAGAGAAAAAAGTTTGTCAGAGCTTTTTAGGAAGACAGAAAAAAAAACTTTTTAAACTTTTAAGAACTTTTTGAAAGTTTAGAAGTACTTTTTGTGGTTCTAAAAATTCTGGACCCATGTAATTTACTTTGCCACAGCAGTACGATTTTAGTATCAAAAGACCGATAATGACTAGTACACTAAGCATGAGCATTTTCGCTCAATTCCAGCAGCGTTTTCACCTCGAAATCGCCATTTTCGTCCTGCACTCGTGGCTCCCATTTTATACACGGCAGCCATTTTTAAAAGTTGCCCTCACATAGGCTTATAATACAGTCAGATTTGATTCCAAGGACACGTACACCTTGATTGACTTTTCTCTGACCTGGGCAAGCTGGAACCATTGCCTCAGGCCAAACCTGTTTGGTCAGTCCCTCTCCCAGTGGCCGAATCAGATAGCATCAAGGCACACCATGCCATAAAACCCTTATTATCGCTAACACACCCTGTCTAATCTTGCTCACACCTGCACCTGCTCTTTTCTTCTTCTTACTTTACGAGGGGGAGGTGCCCGTTTTTATTGGGGGTCCACACTTATCTGATGTAAAATACTAGGCCTTGCCGGGTAATTTATTATGGGTTGGATGACATGAAATATGAGGTTTCATCATGACACTGTTTTTTCCTTTGTAGTGAAAACATGTGAATGACCAACCAAAATTTCAAGAATGTTTGCCTGAAGCTTAAAAAACTGTATATAAGGAAACCTGATTTTGCATTGACACACAGGCCCTCATTCTGACCTTGGCGGGCGGCGGAGGCCGCCCGCCAAAGTCCCGCCGTCAGGTTACCGTTCCGCGGTCGAAAGACCGCGGCGGTAATTCTGACTTTCCCGCTGGGCTGGCGGGCGGTCGCCTTCAGACCGCCAGCCAGCCCAGCGGGAAAGAGGCTTCCACGATGAAGCCGGCTCGGAATCGAGCCGGCGGAGTGGAAGCTGTGCGACGGGTGCAGTTGCACCCGTCGCGTATTTCACTGTCTGCGCAGCAGACAGTGAAATACATGTAGGGGCCCTCTTACGGGGGCCCCTGCAATGCCCATGCCAGTGGCATGGGCACTGCAGGGGCCCCCAGGGGCCCCGCGACCCCCCCTACCGCCATCCGGATCCCGGCGGTCCGACCGCCGGGATCTGGATGGCGGTAGGGGGGGTCGGAATCCCCGCGGCGGTGCAGCAAGCTGCGCCGCCGCGGAGGATTCAATGGGGCGGCGGTACACTGGCGGGACCCCGCCAGTGGTGCCGGTCCGACCGCGGCTTTACCGCCGCGGTCGGAATCCCCATTGGAGCACTGTCGGCGGTGCTCCCGCGGTCCTCCGCCCTGGCGGTCAAAGACCGCCAGGGTCAGAATGACCACCACAGTCTCCTGAGAACATACAAACCGTGCTGTTGTACTTCTAGGACGCTTGTTACTTGGTTGCAGCCAATAAATTCGATCTTTGACTTCACCTAGAAGACTCTGAGTTTCTGTGGTCTGAATCAGGAAAGTACCCGAGGTCTTTGGGTGTACCCTGGCACCGCTGGGTTACCGGATCAGTACCGGTTCTAAAAAACCCAGTACCGCAGTTGGCGCCCAACGTGGGGCGATACCAGCGGTACCGGTCCAAGCCTGAGGTCCGTGAGGAGCTTCGTGTGAAAATTCTGAAGGAAAGGCCGCCACTTCATCGACCCCTGCATGTTGACGTGGTCCGAAAGTCTTTGCTGCGAGGTTCCCCGCTTCCCGACGGCTACGAAGGACTGCTGCCCTGGCTATCGCCCTGATTTGGACCCTTGATGTTTGGTAGAGCGAAACGATAAGACGAGTCTTCTGGTGACATCATCGATATTTTCAGTTAAGTATCAGTGGAGCGTCTCCCAGTCCTTAGTTGGACACTTGGTTTGGTCCTTAGTTGGACATTTGGTTTGGTATCCCTTTGGGATCACTTTGATTTGGAACTTGCAAGTACCAAAGCCGAAGGACTCGTGTATTCACGAGACTATCGTAAACGATAATCCTTTGAAGTTTGAAGCTAGACTAGTGAGCGAAGATGCCTGGTCTTAGCAGACTTGGAAATTTGTTTTGTCTTGGTTGTAAAAGGGACTCCCGGTTGGAGGACTCATGTCCGGTTCCTCCGATTGGAACTCCAACCTATGAACTATATGTGAAGCACGGAGTAGGCCCCATCACATATAATGAAGTATGGATCCGTTACACCAGAAAAGATGGTGTTTTAAAATGGCCCCAAAATGGTAGCTTTGACACAGAAATCTTAGATAACCTCGAAATTAGACTTTTTAAGAAGAAAGCCCGGCCGGCAATGTTTGATTCTTTCCGCTTATGGCGTAAGGAAGCCAAGCAAAAGGAAATTAAATTAGCTAAGAAAAATAAGAGAGAAAAAGGTATTTCGATTATGCAAGCTGCTATACAGTTTAAAGATAACGAAGTAGAACAGTTGAATGAGCAGTTGCATAGGCGACATAAAATGACAGTAGATAAATGCTATCCAGTTTTGCCGCCTCTTCAGCAAGATGCAGCAAAAGACTCTGAAAAAGATCCCCTAATGTCGCATTTGCTAAGTTCGCCACCACCCTATGCGCAGAATGCCACGGCACCTCCGCAACCTCTAGTTGCACAACCAGTGGTTGCATTGCCTCCTGCTCCTCCCCAGCACCCACCAGCTATTCTTCAGTTGGTTCCTATTCCTCCGGTGCAGCCTCCTCAAGGGCCACCGGCTTTGACATCTGCTCTGCCTTTACTTCCTACAACTTTGACTACTATAGCGACTACCACTCCTGGTATTGTTTCTGACACTGCTTCTGTCTCTGCCTTGTCTCATTCTGTTTTTCCTCCTGTTCATTTGTCAACCTCTCCCTCTATCCGTCAGAGAATGACAAACACTGTGACTAATCTTTTATCCCCTCTCTTTGGGTCATTAGCTACGACCCCAGTTTCAGAGCGTAAACAATTGCGTAGCCAATTGCGTAGCCAATTGCCTGATGGTATGGAGAAAGAGACACTGAATTATTTGGCGCATAAATGGGTTACTGAACCAGCGAGATATGAACTAGAGTCTGTTATGGATGTCTTCCATCAGTGGGAAGAACCGAAACAGAGATACGTTTTTGAAAAAATGTGTACTTTTCTTTCTGAGGATTTAGAGGAAAATGGTTTGGAGCCCAATCCGCCTAAGTTGTGTCGTGTACGGTTCGATTTTGCGAAAGGTTTGATTGTGGGTTCAGATGTCGAGAAAGCAGTTGCGATGTTATTGTTGTTTAGGACTGAAGGTGTTTCCAGGTTATTGTTTAAATATGATTCTTCTGCTAAAAAGAAAGGGAAACAGTACCCCATGAGAGAAGTTCCCCCACAGTGGAGGGAAGGGGACCCAAATGCTAATCCACCTGTCCTGCCTCATTTCCAGCGTGTATGGGTACACGTTCCATGGAAGCGAGCTGAAGTTTTAGCCCTTAAGCAGACATTGCCTGATCCCCGTAAGAATCCTACAGGGGATTACAAGGAATTGTCACAGACTGCGGGGTTTGCATTATGAATTTAGCTGACATAGACATGTTATTTGGGAATGTTGTTCCACAGCCTTTATGGGGAAAGATTCGCCATACAGACCATGCGCAAGAGTTAGGTGACACATGGGCTAATATTGCTGCTGCAGATGCCTGACAAATTGGTGATGCTAAACCTGAGCCTTTAGTGACAGAGCTTCCTGGTAGGATTATTGATTACATGAAAACTATAATGCCTGCGATGCGTGTAAACTGGGATAAATTGTCTGCATGTAAGGAAAAGAAAGAAGAAACGGTATCAGATTTCTTCACCAGGTTTGAAGAAACGTTTGTGGACCACAGTGGTCAAGATATGAGCACGGAAGGTGGTCAACGTTTGTTCGTCGATAAATTTGTGCATAATCTGCTTCCTGAGTTGTGTAAAAAGTTAAAAGACTCAGAAAGTTCTTGGGCAGTTTCCTCTTCAGCACAGATATTGGCTACTGCACAGTACTACGAAAATAGAGATAAAGATGAGAGAGATAGAGTAGAGAAGAAAACAAAAGAATTGAAAACAAAGGTTCTGTTACAACAAGCGTACCCGCCACGTGGTGGTCAGAATAGTGGTGCACAGAACAACTATCAGAATAACTATCAGCCCCAACCGTTTCAGAGAAACTCGCAAAGAACCGAGTATGCTCAACCACGTATCCCAGTAGGTCCCAATCAGTGTTCATATTGCAAGGAAGAGGGTCATTTCATGTATAGTTGCCCTGCTTTGCTACAGCGCGCAAATGGTACTTCCGGTTTAAGAGGTCGAGGTGTTCCACAAGCACCTAGAGGAAGAGGACGTGGATATGTTCCCCAGAGCGTGCGCCCATTCCTCCCTCAAAACTCAATGAACAGATTTGATCAACAGGTTAATGCATCTGGTAGGACGGCTCAGTACTATACTGATGATTACTATACAGAGGATGAGCATTTGGACAGTAATGATTGCTAGGACAGCCATAGACAAAGAGAGGGAGTTGTTTCAGTTCCAGTAGATCAGAGTGGGCCTTATGTTAAGGTGATTGCATCAGGTGTGTCAGAACCTTTTCTGTTGGATACTGGTGCTACCAAGAGTTCTATTATGCACTCAAAACTCCCTGGCGCATCTTTGTCTGGTGAAACAAATGTATCAGTAGGGTTTTCCAGCACCCCAGTTAGAAATCCGATTTCTAACCCTATATCTCTTTCTGTTGGACCTTGTAAATTTGAAACACCCCTTATTTTGACGACAGGTTGTGGCGAGAACTTGTTAGGATTAGATCTGTTAAAGAGATTGTATGCAACATTGTATTGCTCTCCTTCTGGAGTGCAACTCACATTGGGTAAGAAAGTGGTTTCACCAATGTATTTGTCAAAGGACAGATTTCCACCAGAATTTTCGTCTCTTCCTAATACTCTTTGGGCTACTGGACCTAATGATGTAGGTCTTTTGGAAATTCAGCCATATGTGATAACATTAAAAGCCAATGTTAAAATGCCACGTATTCCCCAATACAAGATCTCTAGTGAAGGGGAAAAAGCGTTGTTGGCAATTATTCGTGATCTGATTGAGAAGGATGTAATTGAAGAGACAAGAGGCAACGTTTGCAATAGTCCTGTTTTGCCTGTCTTGAAGCATACTGACCCTACTCAGCCACCTGTTTATAGGTTTGTAATTGATCTTAGAGAGGTGAACAAAATAGTTGTGCCACAGTTTCCAGTCGTCCCCGATATCACTGCATTGTTGACAATGATTCCAGCTTCAGCCACTTGGTTTTCAGTAATAGACCTGAAAAATGCTTTCTTCAGCATCCCTATTGCAGAAGAGAGCAGGGACATTTTTGGCTTCAATTTGGGAGGACGAAGCTTCAGATTTAAGAGAGCTCCTGAAGGCTATTGTGAAAGTCCATCTATCTATAGTCAGGCTTTGAAAGCACAACTTGACACTCTTATGTTACCTGATGGCGCCACTCTCATTCAATATGTCGATGATTTGCTAGTTGCCGCAGATACTAAGGAGATCTGCAAAGAAGCAACATTGTCA
This sequence comes from Pleurodeles waltl, assembly GCF_031143425.1. NCBI lineage: Eukaryota > Metazoa > Chordata > Amphibia > Caudata > Salamandridae > Pleurodeles > Pleurodeles waltl. The sequence continues at coordinate 449,292,326 of NC_090446.1, forward strand.
TTATTGCGTCATTTGTCTGATTTACACCACAAAGTGTCCCTTTCAAAGTTACAGTATTGTCAAAAAGAAGTGACCTATTTAGGTCATCTCTTTTCGAAGGAGGGAAGGCAACTGACCCCAGAGAGAATCAGGGCTGTTGCAGCAATGAGTGTGCCAAGAACACAAAGAGAAGTGCGTGCTTTCTTGGGTATTACATCATATTGCAGACAATGGATACCTAATTTTTCGTTAGTAGCCAAACCCTTGGAGGCATTAACTTGTAAAGATATACCAAATCCCGTCCCATGGTCTGAAGATTGTCAGAAAAGTTTTGTCGAATTACGTGATGCATTATGTTCAGCTCCTGTGTTGGGTACCCCCAACTACAGCAAGCCTTTTACATTGTATGTCCATGAGAAAGAAGGTTGTGCGTTAGCAGTTTTGACACAACAGTTTGGAGACAGGGAGCGTCCATGCGCCTATTTCTCTTCAACCTTAGACCCAGTAGCTAAGGCACTACCGAGCTGCTTAAGAGCGGCAGCGGCAGCTGCTGTTTCTATCCGACAGTCTGCTGGTTTAGTGATGAATAACACATTAATGGTAATGGTTCCACATGCAGTGGACACGTTGTTAAACAGAACCAAGACACAGCATTTAACTAGTGCTCGATTGTCAGGTTACGAGTTGACATTGTTAGCAAGCCATGTACATATAAAAAGATGCACTACACTTAACCCAGCTACGTTATTGCCAATTGTGACGGAGTTAGATACTTCTGAACAACATGATTGTCTCCATAGAACAGAAGAAGAAACAAAAGGGAGAATAGACCTTCTGGACACTCCCATTGCAAAGAGTGATGGTACTTTGTGGGTGGATGGTTCATGCTTTAAGCTCCTGAATGGTGACACGACTGCGGCGTATGCTGTGACAACTTTGTGTACGATTGTTGAAGCTGCACGTATCCCACATAATTCAGCCCAAGCAGCTGAGTTAATAGCCCTAACAAGAGCATGTACAGTATCAAAAGGAATGAAAGTGACTATCTATACCGATAGCCAATATGCGTTTGGTGTGGCCCATAGTTTTGGGCGTTTGTGGAAGGAACGTGGGTTCCTGACCTCGCATGGAACTAAAATACAGTATGGTCAGTTGGTAAATGAGCTCCTTGATTCACTTACCTTACCGTTGCAAGTTGCGATTGTGAAGTGTAGCGCGCATAAAAAGGTGACTGATGATGTTGGTCGTGGGAATGCATTTGCTGACGAGGTCGCAAAAGAAACGGCAAGGAATGTGATGAGCCGAATGTATGTCGCGGGCCCTGCAAGATGGATTGGTGATGTTGGAATGTGTGAAGACACGATAGAAAGTGTGAAATCGATTCAAGCTGAAGCCACAGAGAGAGAATTGAGTGTGTGGAGAGAAAGTACGGGTAAATTGGATGCGAATGGTTGTTGGGTCGAGTTGTCAGAACATCAAAGATGGTTGCTACCCGATGCGTATGTGCTTGCAGTAGTTACAATGGCTCATGGAATGGCTCACATCAGTGTGAAAGGGATTTGTAAGTTGTTGGCCCCAGTATGGCAAAATGCAGGAATTCCCAAGTGCGCAGAAAATGTGGTTAAATATTGCATGGTATGCCTGAAACACAACCCTGGTAGAGGAACCCCAACTCCAGCTGGTCATTTTGCACCTCCTACGTATCCGTTTGAGGTTTTGCAGCTAGATTTCATCCACATGGAGAGGTGCAACAACTTAAAATACGTACTCGTTGTTGTTTGTGCCTTTTCAAGATGGGTGGAAGCCTATCCCCTAAAAGACAATACTGCGCTATCCACAGCCAAAGCCCTTGTGAAAGAATTCTTCCCTAGATTCGGAATGCCGAGAATGATCTGGAGTGACAATGGAAGTGAATTTGTGGGTCAAGTGATGAAGAAAGTATGCGAAGGGCTAGGCATAAACCAAAAGTTTCACGCTGCAAATCACCCCCAATCAGCTGGATTAGTGGAGTGCTATAATGGCACTCTAAAGCTAAAATTGGCCAAGATACAAGCGAGCTCTGGTCTCAAATGGCCTGACGCTCTACCCTTAGAACTCCTATCAACAAGAATGACTGTGCATTCACGAGTGAAACTTAGTCCTTATAAAATAGTCTTCGGCCGCCTGGCCAATATATGGGGAGTGCCTAGGCCCAAGAAGTTTAGCGAGATAGAGCATCCTGTTTTGCTTGACTATCTGTATGAATTGACGGCTAAATTGCGTGTCTTACATCAACAGGTCCACGACACCCTGCCTCCGGTCTCTGAATCTCCAGGTCATCCCATTGAGCCTGGATCCTGGGTTTTAATAAAGAACTTTCAGCGAACCAAAAACGAGCAGCCCAGGTGGACCGGACCGCACCTCGTTCTTCTCTCCACAAGATCAGCTGTTCGAGTAGAAGGGAAGAAACACTGGATCCATGGGACCCATTGCAAAAGGGTACTCCTACCTCTGCCATATGACCGGTGGGTCCAGGAAGGTGTCGCCGACTCAGAGACTGAAACCGTGCCACGTTTTCTGCCTTTCAGCGATGCACGAATAAAAGGAACACTCACTGAGAAAGAAAGTGATGACATTTTACAATCAGCAGTATCACCGTCAGTTCGATTGGACACTACAGAACCTGAACTCCTTTTTCAGGACCACACGATACCTGGGACTAACCGTTATAATCTACGACCAAGAATAAAGGACAAATAAAACAGTTTACTTTTCTTCCCTTTAGCAAAGTTCTCCAATATGGAAAATTATTTTTGAATGACTTTTTGCTTTTTTGTGTTTTTTGAACCTCCATCCGGGTTCAGCTGTAGGATCGTGGCTGAAAAGACTTAGGGGGGTAGCCTGTGGACACAAGGTCTACAGGTCTGGTTTGTTCTAGGGCGGCCTGGAACATTCAGAACACTCCTAAGTGAAGTAAACCAACCGCCACGAACGGCAACAGTTAGAGGATGGAATCTTTCCAAAATGGAGAACATGTTGAAAGACTGAGTTTCAAGAAGAGAATATGTGAAACGATAACCAGGAAACGGTTTTTGCTGCTGTGCATTTTTATATTATTTAGTATACTTATGTTTTTTATAGGATATATTTTATTCTGTTTTAACGTGATATTGGCACCCACTACCTCGTCTACACCTCCTCCTTCCACTGTTTCCCCACATTCTTTTCAACTCCTCCCTAAACATGAATCTGCTAGGAGACTAGAGTTCATTAATAACTCCTTCATCCAGCTTTTGCACCAACACCAACTAGTGATAAATACAACTAACTGTTGGGTGTGTGGCCTTATGCCTCACACAGCAGATAAAGGTATCCCTTATCTGATCCTGCCTTTCAGCCACAATGGTTCCGTGTGGGCATTCAGAACGATATTCATCTATGCACACTACCCCCTATGTTTTGCGGAAGACAACCCTAAGAAAAATGCTTTAGTTAAAGGTATCATAGACATGATGAAGGACAATATCTTCTACGAGACTATCCCCAGAGATGAGACAATGGCATATATAGGATGGAACATGACCGGATATGAAGCCACAATGAGTGAGAAACAGCAAGCTAAGATATCTTCCCTGATTTAGGTTGTACCCCATCAGGGTCACCTGTGTCTGCAAGGTACTGGCAAGAATCCCAGAGCTCAGCTAGGGGAAAGCGTCTGCACTGAGACATATGTCTTCGCATCTCAGACCTCCCCTCCGCTCTTGGCAGCTAAGGGTACCTATTTCATCTGCCATGATAGAGCCTTTACATGGTTGCCCCCAGACTTTTCGGGCACATGCTTCGTTTCGTTCCTGTTGCCCCCTACCTACACAGCAGCGGCAGATTACCACAAGACAAGGATAGTTAGAGGCGTCTTCAGTGAAGAAGACACTGCAGGACAAGAATTTGGGGACTTCGTAAAGGGTTTTCTGCCGTTCTGGGGACAATTAAGTAACAGCAGGAGCATAAGGCAATTGATAAGAGTGGTTGAATCCACCGTGGCTGAAACTGCTGGTGCCCTTGGTAACTTGACTGCTGAGCTCCAGTCGGATCGTCTTATGACCCTTCAGAACAGGGTCGCATTAGATGTCATACTTGCAGACCGGGATGGAGTATGTACATTGATCCAATCGAGTTGCTGTGTTTTTGTCCCAGATAACGCTCCAACAGTATACCAGGCCATCTCCAAACTGCATAGAATTTCCGAATCTATTCCTTTAGATAAAGGAGATTGGTCATTAATGGGATGGCTCTGGGAACTGATATCAGCATGGGGATGGAAGATTCTGATGGTCATTGGGATGATCTTGGCCATTCTTTTCCTGTTCTGTCTATGCGTGCAGTGTGCTCCTGCGATATGTGGTTTCTGTGTTACATCATGCATAAGGAAACCTGCACCAAGAGACGAGCTAAATACTAGGATGATGTTACAGCAACATCTCAACGACTTTAGAAACATAGACCTGGACTCAGATTAGCATGAGAATAGGTTTATTGCCTATGTAAGGGCAAAAGGAGGGTTTGTGGTTCTAAAAATTCTGGACCCATGTAATTTACTTTGCCACAGCAGTACGATTTTAGTATCAAAAGACCGATAATGACTAGTACACTAAGCATGAGCATTTTCGCTCAATTCCAGCAGCGTTTTCACCTCGAAATCGCCATTTTCGTCCTGCACTCGTGGCTCCCATTTTATACACGGCAGCCATTTTTAAAAGTTGCCCTCACATAGGCTTATAATACAGTCAGATTTGATTCCAAGGACACGTACACCTTGATTGACTTTTCTCTGACCTGGGCAAGCTGGAACCATTGCCTCAGGCCAAACCTGTTTGGTCAGTCCCTCTCCCAGTGGCCGAATCAGATAGCATCAAGGCACACCATGCCATAAAACCCCTATTATCGCTAACACACCCTGTCTAATCTTGCTCACACCTGCACCTGCTCTTTTCTTCTTCTTACTTTACGAGGGGGAGGTGCCCGTTTCTATTGGGGGTCCACACTTATCTGATGTAAAATACTAGGCCTTGCCGGGTAATTTATTATGGGTTGGATGACATGAAATATGAGGTTTCATCATGACACTGTTTTTTCCTTTGTAGTGAAAACATGTGAATGACCAACCAAAATGTCAAGAATGTTTGCCTGAAGCTTAAAAAACTGTATATAAGGAAACCTGATTTTGCATTGACACACAGTCTCCTGAGAACATACAAACCGTGCTGTTGTACTTCTAGGACGCTTGTTACTTGGTTGCAGCCAATAAATTAGATCTTTGACTTCACCTAGAAGACTCTGAGTTTCTGTGGTCTGAATCAGGAAAGTACCCGAGGTCTTTGGGTGTACCCTGGCACCGCTGGGTTACAGGATCAGTACCGGTTCAAAAAAAACCAGTACCGCATTTTCAGCACTTTAGAAAAGAGTGAAAAGAGGAAATGCTAAACTTTTTAGTTATGTGTACACACACTGAACTTGTTTTGTATATTTTTCTCTTATGAAAAGTACAATGACAAGAGTGGTAAGTAGTCTCAAAGCACTTATCCCACCGCTGCACAACCAATGTAGGAGGCTGGACTCGCTTGTAGTGAGTACCAAGGGGTACTTGCACCTTGCACCAGGCCCAGTTATCCCTTATTAGTATATAGGGTGTCTAGCAGCATAGGCTGATAGATAATGGTAGCTTAGCAGAGCAGCTTAGGCTGAACTAGGAGACGAGTGAAGCTCCTACAGTACCACTTAGTGTCATATGCACAATATCATAAGAAAACACAATACACAGTTATACTAAAAATAAAGGTACTTTATTTTTATGACAATATGCCAAAGTATCTTAGAGTGTACCCTCAGTGAGAGGATAGGAAATATACACAAGATATATGTACACAATACCAAAAATATGCAGTATAGTCTTAGAAAACAGTGCAAACAATGTATAGTTACAATAGGATGCAATGGGGACACATAGGGATAGGGGCAACACAAACCATATACTCCAAAAGTGGAATGCGAACCACGAATGGACCCCAAACCTATGTGACCTTGTAGAGGGTCGCTGGGACTATTAGAAAATAGTGAGGGTTAGAAAAATAGCCCACCCCAAGACCCTGAAAAGTGAGTGCAAAGTGCACTAAAGTTCCCCAAAGGACATAGAAGTCATGAAAGGGGAATTCTGCAGGAAAGACACAAACCAGCAATGCAACAACAATGGATTTCCAGTCGAGGGTACCTGTGGAACAAGGGGACCAAGTCCAAAAGTCACAAGCAAGTCGGAGATGGGCAGATGCCCAGGAAATGCCAGCTGTGGGTGCAAAGAAGCTTCTACTGGACAGAAGAAGCTGAGGTTTCTGCAGGAACGACAAGGGCTAGAGACTTCCCCTTTGGAGGACGGATCTCTCACGCCATGGAAAGTCGTGCAGAAGTGTTTTCCCACCGAAAAACCGCCAACATGCCTTGCTAGCTGCAAATCGTGCAGTAAGCGTTTTTGGATGCTGCTGTGGCCCAGGAGGGACCAGGATGTCGCAAATTGCGTCAGGAGGGAGAGGGGACGTCGAGCAAGACAAGAAGCCTTCTCAGCAGCAGGTGGCACCCAGAGAAGTGCCAGAAACAGGCACTATGAGGATGCGTGAAATGGTGCTCACCCAAAGTTACACAAAGGAGTCCCACGTCGCCGGAGACCAACTTAGAAAGTCGTGCAATGCAGGTTAGAGTGCTGTGGACCCAGGCTTGGCTGTGCACAAAGGATTTCCGCCAGAAGTGCACAGGGGCCGGAGTAGCTGCAAAAGTCGCGGTTCCCAGCAATGCAGTCTGGCGTGGGGATGCAAGGACTTACCTCCACCAAACTTGGACTGAAGAGTCACTGGACTGTGGGGGTCACTTGGACACAGTTGCTGGATTCGAGGGACCTCGCTCGTCGTGCTGAGAGGAGACCCAAGGGACCGGTAATGCAACTTTTTGGTGCCTGCGGTTGCAGGGGGAAGATTCCGTCGACCCACGGGAGATTTCTTCAGAGCTTCTAGTGCAGAGAGGAGGCAGACTACCCCCACAGCATGCACCACCAGGAAAACAGTCGAGAAGGCGGCAGGATCAGCGTTACAGAGTTGCAGTAGTCGTCTTTGCTACTATGTTGCAGTTTTGCAGGCTTCCAGCGCGGTCAGCAGTCGATTCCTTGGCAGAAGGTGAAGAGAGAGATGCAGAGGAACTCGGATGAGCTCTTGCATTCGTTATCTAAAGTTTCCCCAGAGAAAGAGACCCTAAATAGCCAGAAAAGAGGGTTTGGCTACCTAGGAGAGAGGATAGGCTAGCAACACCTGAAGGAGCCTATCAGAAGGAGTCTCTGACGTCACCTGGTGGCACTGGCCACTCAGAGCAGTCCAGTGTGCCAGCAGCACCTCTGTTTCCAAGATGGCAGAGGTCTGGAGCACACTGGAGGAGCTCTGGACACCTCCCAGGGGAGGTGCAGGTCAGGGGAGTGGTCACTCCCCTTTCCTTTGTCCAGTTTCGCGCCAGAGCAGGGCTAAGGGGTCCCCTGAACTGGTGTAGACTGGCTTATGCAGAATTGGGCACATCTGTGCCCAAGAAAGCATTTCCAGAGGCTGGGGGAGGCTACTCCTCCCCTGCCTTCACACCATTTTCCAAAGGGAGAGGGTGTAACACCCTCTCTCAGAGGAAGTCCTTTGTTCTGCCATCCTGGGCCAGGCCTGGCTGGACCCCAGGAGGGCAGATGCCTGTCTGAGGGGTTGGCAGCAGCAGCAGCTGCAGTGAAACCCCTGAAAAGGCAGTTTGGCAGTACCAGGGTCTGTGCTACAGACCACTGGGATCATGGGATTGTGCCAACTATGCCAGGATGGTATAGAGGGGGCAATTCCATGATCATAGACATGTTACATGGCCATATTCGGAGTTACCATTGTGAAGCTACATATAGGTAGTGACCTATTTGTAGTGCACGCGTGTAATGGTGTCCCCGCACTCACAAAGTCAGGGGAATTGGCCCTGAACAATGTGGGGGCACCTTGGCTAGTGCCAGGGTGCCCTCACTCTAAGTAACTTTGCACCTAACCTTTACCAGGTAAAGGTTAGACATATAGGTGACTTATAAGTTACTTAAGTGCAGTGTAAAATGGCTGTGAAATAACGTGGATGTTATTTCACTCAGGCTGCAGTGGCAGGCCTGTGTAAGAATTGTCAGAGCTCCCTATGGGTGGCAAAAGACATGCTGCAGCCCATAGGGATCTCCTGGAACCCCAATACCCTGGGTACCTCAGTACCATATACTAGGGAATTATAAGGGTGTTCCAGTAAGCCAATGTAAATTGGTAAAATTGGTCACTAGCCTGTTAGTGACAATTTTAAAGAAATGAGAGAGCATAACCACTGAGGTTCTGATTAGCAGAGCCTCAGTGAGACAGTTAGGCACTACACAGGGAACACATACATATAGGCCACAAACTTATGAGCACTGGGGTCCTGACTAGCAGGGTCCCAGTGACACATAACAAACATACTGAAAACATAGGGTTTTCACTATGAGCACTGGGCCCTGGCTAGCAGGATCCCAGTGAGACAGTGAAAACACCCTGACATACACTCACAAACAGGCCAAAAGTGGGGGTAACAAGGCTAGAAAGAGGCTACTTTCTCACAGTTGAGCAATGCAGGACGGAGTGCTGGGGACCTGGGCTATGCTGTGCACGAAGGATTCCTTGCAAAAGTGCACAGAAGCCCTAGCAGCTGCAGATCATGCAGTACACAGGATTACTGTCTGGCGTGGGGAGGCAAGGACTTACCTCCACCAAATTTGGACAGAAGGACCACTGGACTGTCGGGGTCACTTCGATCCATCTCCTGTGTTCCAGGGACCATGCTTGTTAAGATGAGAGGGGACCCAGAGGACCGGTGATGCAGACGTTTGGTGCCTGCTTTAGCAGAGGGAAGATTCTGTCGACTCACCGGAGATTTCTTCTTGGCTTCCAGTGCAGGGTGAAGACAGACAGCCCTCAGAACATGCACCACCAGGAAACAGTCGAGAAAGCCGGCAGGATTAGGCCAAGGAACAGAATTTAAGTTTCTGGAAGTTGAGCTATTTTGGGAAACAGTATATGCTTTGTCTTTTTGATGAAGAAATTCAAATGCCTTCAAACAAATGGGAGCACTTGTCCTGAAAAAATATTTTGGGCATGGTAAACCAGCTTTTCATTCTTGGAAATATGCCTTTTGACCTCAAACGTCATTGATTCATTAAGTACTTAAAGGCAGGCAGATATTCTCTCTTAAAAGACCATGTATCATCATAAAATGACAAGATTATCCATTGCGTGGCAAGTATAACTCAAAGGTACACAACATCAAGTTATCTACACACACAATAAGCCAAGAGTTACCATCATTGTGCCAGGGCATGGATTATGCTAGGGGTAGGCATTGTCATGCTATAGATCAATACAATATGCAAGCAATACGTAGCGTTATTCTTGTATTATACAATGTAGGCCTGGGTTATCTCAAGAAATACTGCCATTATGTGATGGGTGGAAATCATCACATCAAGGAGAGCAACAACCGTCAAAGAAAAATGGCAATTAAAAAATCAGGATCAGCATTAGCTAGAAATATCATCAAGCCATGGATATTTACCTTATGTGTAGAATTACCATCATTATACCAGCTCTGAATTATGCCAAAAGTTGGTACCATCATGCTATGAGTATCCACAGTTTGCAAACAATTAGCATTTCTAAGTCAAGGCCAACATTATGCTTGGAATGGCCACCATTATGTCATGGATGTCTACATATGCCAAGAATTATCACCAATATGCCACAATTGGCACCAGATGAAGCAGAAAGAAGACTCATGACTTTGGAACAGAGTGAAGAGGAATCCAAAACCCTGAAGGACTCAGATACACTGTGCTCTTGGTGTCTACAGACAATGAAAGAAATTCCAATAGTGAAGTAAGAAGCTCATGGTTTCAGGCTCTGAATATTACACTGGCTTTACATAGCATGTTTAACCACAAAGACTTAATTTACCCTGGATCTTCTGATCAAATCTGTACAAATTATACTCCTAGTAAATTATGTTGGGAAGGATTCAAAGGGAAGTAAGGGACAGAGAAACCAGATGACAGAAGAGAAATAGTAAGGGACGGAAAAAAACAGGAAAGATATTATAGAATTAAAAAAAGTGGAGTACACAACAGCTGAAAGGGTGCGTTTAATGCACATAATTTGTAAGATCACTAGGACTCCTGCAAACCCTAGTTCCCATTGCCACCCTTTGTGAACCATCTCCACCACCACCACCACCACAGTAATCTGGAGGACTGCCTCTTTCCCCATCAATGCTAGCCTCACTGATAACAGACACTGGACAATCACTTTCAGTCCTCTTGCATGCTGCAGAAACAGCTCAAATTTCAGATGCAATCCGTCACTGGTTTTTACAGCAATGTTGAACAGTTTAACAGTTTTACAAGGTCTCTTATATTCACCATATCCCCTGCTTTTGCAATGGATACACAAGTGGCATTTCCCTTATCACAGTAGTCCTTATCGTATTGATCACACTCCATTTCCTTCTTTCTCCATGCACCATCCACTGACACATACACCCAACCTATATTCCATTTCGTCCATACTGGAACAAGCCTATCATTTGGCTTTCTACCACGGAACAGCTCAAACTTCAAAAGCTCGACTTTCCAGTGGTGGCATAAAGAGTCATTCTATAGGTAAGCAGTGGATCCTGCAGCTCCTATTTCCAACTCAAACCACTGACCCAAGCTAACTGGATACACTTGTCTCGATACCTTGGTCCACCCCCCTCAGGAGCAGAAGAAAGGTCCTCAATCCCGTCCCAGGCTACTCGCAACAGATGGAGTTCTCCATTTCGAGCACCCTTGAGGGGGAAAGGGGAATGGGAAAAAGAGAGACTGCCTCAGAGGTCTGCTTCTTCTTCAGCTATGCCTGTCAAACTCTTTTCAAATTATCTTGGAAGCGACATCGGAAAATATTACAAATACAATTACTAGGGACACACTGCTTTCTACAATCCTACAGAATTCAACTAATAATTAGTTATGTTTACTTCTGCTTTTTACCTCAAAACCCTTTACCTGAATTTTCTGAGGAATTTTTCACTCTCTTATATGGTAATTGTTAATATTAGTAAAAGGTTGCTCAGAGGAAGTTCTTTAAACTTGAAGTAATAATCAATTTGATTTTGCTGATATTTGCTGACGCCTTGCAGATATATGTGATCAGTTTGTTTTGCCTTCACTTCCTCTTTTTAGAATTGTTGCTATATATATATATATATATATATATATATATATATATATATATATATGAGTTGAATATAGCCATGTGACTTATAAAGATGCAATAACTGCTGACATTCTTTTTTCATTAACTTTTATCATGTTACAATAGCCTTGTATTCCATACACAAGTGTTGCAGAAACTACCTCTCTCAATTTAGACAACTGTACAGAAGTAATTTAAAATGCATTCTCAAACGTGAAAGAAAATTATTAGTCTCTGACTTCTGAGATCTCTTCGCCTTCAAAGAATAACACCACAGAGTACTTCGGAAATTTTATTGGCTTCGAACAGTTACAAATATTGTCTGTGGCTTACTTGAATGGTTCTTGCAATTGCCGCGTAGCAGGGACTTTGCTGGAAACATTTACCTCACATAATGCGCTCTCCACAAACACTCCAGATTTCAGTCAGAACACAGTTGAAGTGCGCAGCACCTGAGCCGCGCGGGTGTATTAACAACATCTCAAGCTCAGGAGTGTAAACACTATACCTGTTAACTGGTAACTGAATAACCTGGTGGCCATCTTGGATTTCTCGTGCTGTTCTTTCCTTGTAATATCTGTAATGTAATTCAAAGAACAATATGCCAATAAGGACATCACGTTTTCTAATGTGAATACTTCTTGACCTAGAGGTATTTTGCTTTTTTTTTAATACCTTACAGGAATCAGAACGTTGCAACTCTGAGGGTTCTTGACAACACTCTTTTAAAGTTTGGTTATACCACTCAACTTTACCATTGGTTTGAAGATGGTACAAGGTGCATTTCCTGTGTTCAGTCACTTTATTTCTCAAGAAGTCTTCCACCTCTCTTGAACAAAACTGTCAAATTTCTTTCAAGATGCTCTTAGACTCTCTCTTCTGAACAGCTGTTTCAAAAAATGAATAATCATACATGAGCAAATTTACCCAATCCAAGCAAGTTGTGGCCACCATGAAAATGAATCAACTAGTACCAAAACTTACAGTGTACTGCACACCTCAATCAAGGGCCAATAATAGCTAGGGCTATGATAGCCAATGGTCATTCTGATAGGATAGGATTTACCACTGGTGGCGCCCGTGGCTTAAAGTTATTGTCACTATTGACACATAACAAACAAACTAATTTGTTTCAGTCTCCACATCCAATGCTGGAGACCACTTTGCTTGGACATCAAAATGTTCCAATGTCCCTCACGAACCAGCCTAATTAGATCCTTCCTAAGAGTCCTTGGTGTTATCAACTGAATGCCTCTAAATAGTAACTCTCAGTTATAGACAACTCTTCCTCAAAGGTATATACTTGAAGAGCCACAGCCCACTTCCATATTGTCCCTGACACTGAATCCAAAACTTTGTTAATTATTATCTCTGTGTTCTATTCTCACGATAAACATCTCTTTCCAAATACTAGAACTCACTCACCATCCAGTTTACTGCTAATGCCTTTTCTTGACAACCAAATAGTTTAGTTCCAGACCTTCAAGAGCACTAGAAGCAAATGCAAAGGTAGTCTCCGAGTGTCCCTCTGTTTGCAAAAGGACAGTACAGAGTCACTTCAAGTTTCCATCTGTGAGAATTATAATTTACATCACTGTAACATTAGCCTTCAAAGAAGGGTATTCTTTAAATCACTATCACCTTCTCAAATTCCACCTTGCAATCCTCTGACCACTCAAAAATTACTTCTTCCTTCAATAAGCTTTTGATTGCCACATTTGTATTCGCCAAGTTTCTAGCAAAACAGTTTTACTATGTGACAATTACTGGGAAGGTAAACAGTTCTTACTTGCTACTAAGTAGGAGCAGATCTTCTGCAGTCTTCATCAAATCTTCGTTTGACTTTCCCCCCTTTGACAAAGACTGAGAGGCCTAAATAATTGATATTTGTTTTACCGAAACACAATTCTCAATGTTCACTGCTAACCCACTCTTTCTAAGCATTTCCAAAATGATTTTAACTTGATCATGTTCTTTTCTCATGCATCTAAATATTTAAATTTAAGATATCAAGGTGGTCATTACAACATTGGCGGTAAAAGGCGCTTACTGCCGTGCAGAAGACCGCCAATACACCGCCGTGACCGCGGAATCCCGCCACAGCTATTATGACCCACATCTTGGAATCCGCCGAAATTCAGACACCCACACAAGTCCGCCACAACAAAGGTCAGTGTTAAACTGGCGAAAACAAAACCTCCACCTCCACGCCAACAGAAACACGCCCATGCTATTACGACCCACGAATCCACGCGGCGGTCTTTCAGCCGCGGTATTCCATTGGCGGTACACACCGCCGCGCTCAAAATACACACACATCTCCAAAACACCGCCACATTGGACAATTCCAAATACACACACCTGATACACATTCAAACAACACTCCCACACACCCAACACAATATAAAACACACACCCACATCACCCACAAACCCCTATGACCAAAAAATAGAGACGAAGGCCAGAGAGAGAGCACAGAATAGACAACCCCACCACACAGAGGCACACAACACCATCACCCACACAACATCCACACACAAAACACCACACACCACTACACATCACCACACTCATCAACACATACACCACCCCACACATCACCTACACAACCCCATGTCACGCCAAAGACACCCCCGGTTTTCCGAGGAGGAGCTCAGGGTCATGGTGGAGGAAATCCTACGGGTAGAGCCACAGCTATTTGGCTCACAGGTGCAGCACACATCCATAGCCAGGAAGATGGAGCTATGGCGCAGAATCGTGGACAGGGTCAACGCTGTGGGACAGCATCCAAGAAATCGGGAGGACATCAGGAAGAGGTGGAACGACCTACGGGGGAAGGTGCGTTCAGCGGTCTCCAGGCACAACATCGCAGTTCAGCGGACTGGCGGCGGACCCCCACCTCCTCCCCCACAACTAACAACATTGGAGGAGCAAGTCTTGACCATCATGCATCCAGAGGGCCTCGGAGGAGTCGGTGGAGGAATGGACACTGGTAAGTCAAATCTTAACTATCATATCCCGCACCCTACCTGCATGCTATCACACCCCCCCACCCTCACACCCTCCCCTATCACTCCAACTCCTCACTAATGTACTAATAACACAAACCACACATCCCAACACCAAGCCCTGCATGACATAACAAAGCATGGACACCCATCACCAAAGCATGCTCACTGCACATACCCAGAACACCCCCCCAACCATCATCACACAAGCCCCCCCACAGGAATGCTTGCACTGGTGTATACGGTGAGCCACCCATTGCACACCATGAAACAACCACATGCAATAATAATGCACTTATGCCCCTGCAGGATCACGAAGGACCGTCACCACACCGGAGGGTCCAGACAACTCCACTCCACCCACAGAAGAGGCCCACAGTGACAATAGCAGCTCTGCCCTACTGGATCCTGATGACCAGCCCGGACCATCGTGGGCCTCGGGACAGTCGGTTCCCCTTGCACAGGCACAGCCCAACACTGACCTTCCACTCTCTGGTAACACCAGCACAGCACCCACCCAGCGGGCCCATATCTCCCTACCCAGGACACGTCAATCAGCGGTGTGTCCACCACTACAGGGAACCCAGGATAACCCACCACCCCAACAACAACAGGGACCTGGGGGCAGTGGTAGTGGGCACACGGTCCAGGGGACGGAGGAACAGGAACACAGGGGAACTGGGAGGGCTGCTGTGCGACAGGGGGCGGACAGGCCAAGGGAACCCACTCTCCACGAGGCCCTATCCTCCATCATGGGAGCATACCACCACTCCCAGGAGACGATGGCGACGGTCCTGGCCAAGTTTCAGGACACCCAGCACCTGCAGGTGGAACAGTATTTGGGGTTCAGGGAGGAGCTCAGGACCATCAGCTCCGCCCTGGGCACCATCGTAGGGGTGCTGAAGGACATACAGCAGACCTTGAGGGACACCGTGGCACTCCAAGGGGCCCCTGACACTAGCATGGATGATGAACTGCCCACCACCTCCGCCGGCACTAGTGGACAGGACGCCCCGCCACAGGACCACCACACCAGCACCCCACCCCCTGCAGACGGACCACCACCACGCAAGCGGTCCCTGAGATCCAGGAACAGGTCAGAGCAAGATGGCAAGACCCCCGCCAGGAAATGAGACCACCCTGATTGTCCTCCCACTGTCCCATTTTGTTACCCTGTCCATACTTGAACTGCCCCAGCTCCACTTCCTTTGCCCATATGGCCAGGGCTCCTGTGTGACCAATGGACTGGACTCTGCCATGGACATTTCTCCACCGTCCCCCATCACCATAGTACAACCCCCCTCCATGTTTTAGCACTTCAATAAACACCCTTGAACCACAAAAAAATCTGGAGTCAGTCTGTGATTTGGTAAAATGTATTATCAATCACAGTGTCAAAATGCGTTTCTAGTTGTAAAGCCAACATACCTATGTCACACATCACAAGTCCTTGAAGGATGCAAGCAGATAACACACGTTGGTAACCACACCTGTGAAACCGTAATGGAAAGGTACAACTCAGTTACCAAATAATGCTATGAAATTACACACAGGATAGAGGAAGACGTGTGACAGTGAATGTAATGGTAAAAATGAAAATGTTCTCACCTGTGTGTCACTGAAAATATTGCTGTATGACTGACTCCCTGTTGTCGTTGTCTTCTTCCTCAGCTTCCTCCTCATCACTGTCCACAGGCTCCACAGCTGCCACAACACCGTCATCTGGACCATCCTCCTGCAGAAAAAGCACCTGGCGTTGCAAAGCAAGATTGTGAAGCATCGAGCAGGCGATAATGATCTGGCACACCTTTTTCGGTGAGTAGAATATGGAACCACCTGTCATATGGAGGCACCTGAACTTGGCATTCAGGAGGCCGAAGGTGCGTTCGATCACCCTCCTAGTCCGCCCATGGGCCTCATTGTAGCGTTCCTCTGCCCTGGTCCTGGGATTCCTCACTGGGGTCAGTAGCCAGGACAGGTTGGTGTAACCAGAGTCCCCTAATAGCCACACACGGTGCCTCTGGAGTTGACCCATCATATAAGGGACGCTGCTATTCCGCAGGATGTAGGCGTCGTGCACTGAGCCAGGGAACATAGCATTTACCTGGGAGATGTACTGGTCTGCGAAACATACCATCTGTACATTCATGGAATGATAACTCTTCCGGTTCCTGTACACCTGTTCACTCCTGTGGGGGGGGGGACCACAGCTACATGGGTCCCATCAATAGCACCTATGATGTTGGGGATATGTCCAAGGGCATAGAAGTGACCTTTCACTGTAGCCAAATCCTCCACCTCAGGGAAAATGATGTATCTCCTTACGTGTTTCAGCAGGGCAGCACGTTGGAAAACATAGGCTGGGACATCCCTGATGTCATGGCCACTGTTGTCTGAAAAGACCAACTTGCAAGGAAATGGAGCACTGACAGCACCTGAACGTCAGGGGGGATTCCAGTGGGAAGGCGGATTGGTGACATCAGGTCTGGCTCCAACTGGGTACATAGTTCCTGGATAGTGGCACGGTCAAACCTGTAGGTGATGATTAAATGTCGCTCCTCCATTGTCAACAGGTCCACCAGCGGTCGGTACACAGGAGGATACCGCCATCTTCTCAATTGTCCCAGCTGACGGTGCCTAGGAAGGACAACAGCGATCACAGTGTCAACAAATTTCCAGGTATGTACCCACAGATACACAGAACACAACATCAAACCCAAAAGCATTCCTGTATGTGTGTTGAGTGTAGGCCTAGCTATGTGTGACGCAGAAGTAAATGAAGCCATGTTGGCCCCTGAAATGGTGGCTGCCTGACCTCTAAACTGGGACAATGGTATTGTGAGGTAACTGCACTGGCGTTGCACACCGTCGCGGTAGGCGGTGGTAGACCACGGCGCAATGCAGCATTGGTTAACATTGGACCCTATGGGTCCCAGGAGCCAATGAACAAGTGCGCCGGCGTTGATGATACGCACCGCCGCAGACGTCACTGCCGCGGACGTCACCGCCATTTTCTATCTATTCAATCACTCGATACCTGACCTTCGACAGGAGAGGACCTACACTGCAAGTGCTGCTGTGACCTCGGTCTGGAAGCGACGATGGGTGCTGCGTCTGGGGAAAGGGCCCCTGCCTTCACTGCTCAGGAGTTGGAGAAACTAGTAGACGGGGTCCTCCCCCAGTACACGCTACTCTACGGTCCTCCAGACCAACAGCTAAGTACACAGGGAGCATGTATTGTATGGGCTATGCCTGGGTGGAGAGGGCTGGTTGTAAGAGGGAAGGGGGCAGAGTTCAGGGAACATGAATGCATGTGAATGCATGTGCCACATGGCAAGGGTAGGGAGGGGGGACACTTACATCGACGGTGCAGTTGGTAATGACTTCTCTTCTTCCCTTGTGCATGTCATGAAGGTCAGCGCCCACCAGAAGAAGGACATTTGGCGTGCCATCACCAAGGAAGTCCGGACCCTGGGGGCCCACCAGAGACGGGGCACCCACTGCCGGAAAAGATGGGAGGACATTCGCCGCTGTAGCAAGAAGACGGCGGAGGCTCAGCTGGGGATGGCCTCCCAAACGTGGGAGGGGTGCCCGTCGCACCATGACCCCCCTGATGTTCCGGATCCTGTCGGTGGCCTACCAGGAGTTGGATGGGCGCTTGAGGGCATCACAGCAGACACAAGGGGGTGAGTACACTATCATTCTGGGGACTTTGCGCGCAGTTGAGGGGTGTAGGTGTGGGAGGAGGGCTGTGGGTTTCCCTAGGCCATGGCGACTTCCATAGGCTAGGCCCCTCCGTAATGCAGGCCATGTGGCACTCCACCCCACCGCAGTAGAGTGCCAAGTACAGGTATACATGCCCCTGTGGCATCCATATGTGCAGATGTCCACCATAGCCATGTACTCCAGATCCCAGGAATTGCATCTGTAGAGGCCAGGAGCACGGATTAGTGCAGGGGGCTGCTGTGTCTGTATTGTCCGCCAACGGTAGCGGTATGCCATGCACTCAACCTGTCTTTCTTCTGTCGCCCCCCCCCTTTTTGTGCTCTCCCTGTTCTTTTGTGCATCAGCATCATCAGGCGGAGGTACAGTGGCACCGGAGCACGAGGGAGCTGCATCCCACATGGCCATGGAGGGCCACACCACGGACTCAGAATGCACCAGTGGGACGGAGGGCGATGGGAGCTTCACGTCGGCCACCGGATCACCAACCAGCGACACGGACTCGTCCGCCGATGGGAGCTCCCTTGTGGTGGCGGCACCCTCTGCCCCCCCCACTTCTACAGGTACAGCCGCCACCTCCCCTACCAGCACCTCCCTCCCAGCAGCCCCTCAGCGTTCGCCCCGTGCCCGCTCACCCAGGAGGGTGGGCATCACCTTCGCCCCAGGCACCTCAGGCCCTGCCCCAGTCACCCCTGCTGCCCTCAGTGAGGAGGCCATTGACCTCCTCAGGTCACTCACTGTTGGGCAGTCTACCATTGTGAATGCCATCCAGGGTGTAGAAAGCGAGTTGCAACACGGTAATGCATTCCTGGAGGGCATTCATTCTGGTCAGGATGCCCTTCAGCGAACCCTTCAATCTCTGGCGTCAGCACAAATGGCAGCCATAGTCCCTGTGTCTAGCCTCCCCCCTCCAAGTTCCTCCACCCAGACCCAGTCCCCTGTACCCCAGCCTATCCCAAGCACACCATCAGACCAACATGCACACACCTCAACACACAAAAGTAGCTCAGGCAAACATAGGCACCACACATCCCACAGGCACTCACACAAGCATCACACACATACAGGCACAGCAACATCCACTGCCTTCACTGTGTCCCCCTCCTCATCGTCTCCCTCCTCCCTCCCAGTATCGTCTAAACTCTCACCTGCATGCACTACATCTACAGGCATTAGGACTCGCACCAGAACACCCAGCACCACACCCCGCTCACCTGCAGTCACCACCCCCACTCCCATTTACACGTCCCCTGTGTCCTCTCCCAGTGTGTCTGTGACGCTCCCTCCCAAAGTACACAAACATGGGCACCCACACACCCAACATCCATCCACCTCACGACAGCCTCCAGTACCTGCACCTGCACCCAAAACACCTAAAGTGACACCTCCTACAACCACCTCCTCTTCCTCCACTCCCAGACCCCCGCCAGCTACCCATCCCAGTGTTCGTCAGAAACTGTCCCTCTGCAAAGTTGACCTTTTTGCCCCCACCCCTCCAATTCATCAGTCCCGTCGTAGCGCCTCAGCCAAAAAGCCTCCAGTACCAGTGGTGCGTGTTCAAGGTGTGTGGAGTGCACCGGCCACCAGAGCAGGCAGTGTGACACGGAGCCAAGGCACTGCCAGTCCACCCCCTGTAAAGGCTCTGAAGTTGGAAAATGGCCGACGGGACCGGCTGAAGACTCCTGGAGGCAAAATAACTCACAGTGGTCCCAGGGGGATTGCAGAGTCAGCTGTGACTCCTCCAAAGGTGGGGAAGGGCCAGAAGAAGTCTGCACAGCCTGGTGTGAGCATCACGGCGGAGAAGGGCGGCATCCTTCCCGGCGGCCGGGACACCACCGCCAGCACCGTCGTCACTGGTCAGGAGACCTCCGCCATAGGCATTGCCCAGGAGGGCCCAAGTATCGTCACTGGTCAGGAGACCACCGCCATAGGCATTGCATAGGAGGGCCCAAGTATCGTCACTGGTCATGAGACCACCGCCAGAGTCATTGCCCAGGAGGGCCCAAGTATTGTCACTGGTCATGAGACCACCGCCAGAGTCATTGCCCAGGAAGGCCCAAGTATCGTCACTGGTCAGGAGACCACCGCCAGAGTCATTGCCCAGGAGGGCCCAAGTATCGTCACTGGTCATGAGACCACCGCCAGAGTCATTGCCCAGGAGGGCTTCAAGTATCGTCACTGGTCATGAGACCACCGCCAGAGTCATTGCCCAGGAGGGCACAAGTATTGTCACTGGTCATGAGACCACCGCCAGAGTCATTGCCCAGGAGGGCCCCGGCAGCCACAGCCCCGCTGGGCAATGAGGGACCGTCATGCCACACACCAATGCCCAGTCCAGAGCCCGCCATGGCAAAGCACCGCTGAACAGTCCAGAGACCGCTGAACAGGGCAAGCACCGCTGAACAGTCCAGAGACCGCCATGGCGAATCACCGCTGAACAGGGCATGCACAGCTGAACAGGGCAAGCACCGCTGAACAGTCCAGAGACCGCCATGGCAAAGCACCGCTGAACAGTCCAGAGCCCGCCATGGCAAAGCACCACTGAACAGGGCATGCACCGCTAAACAGTCCAGAGACCGCCATGGCAAAGCACTGCTGAACAGTCCAGAGACCGCCATGGCGAATCACCGCTGAACAGGGCATGCACCACTGAACAGGCAAGAACCGCTGAACAGTCCAGAGACCGCCATGGCAAAGCACCGCTGAACAGTCCAGAGACCGCCATGGCGAATCACCGCTGAACAGGGCATGCACCGCTGAACAGTCCAGAGACCGCCATGGCAAAGCACCGCTGAACAGTCCAGAGCCCGCCATGGCAAAGCACCGCTGAACAGGGCCTGCACTGCTAAACAGTCCAGAGACCGCCATGGCAAAGCACCGCTGAACAGTCCAGAGACCGCCATG
Source organism: Pleurodeles waltl (assembly GCF_031143425.1). Taxonomy (NCBI): domain Eukaryota; kingdom Metazoa; phylum Chordata; class Amphibia; order Caudata; family Salamandridae; genus Pleurodeles; species Pleurodeles waltl. The sequence continues at coordinate 449,313,264 of NC_090446.1, forward strand.
GCGAATCACCGCTGAACAGGGCATGCACCGCAGAACAGGGCAAGCACCGCTGAACAGTCCAGAGACCGCCATGGCAAAGCACCGCTGAACAGTCCAGAGACCGCCATGGCGAATCACCGCTGAACAGGGCAAGCACCGCTGAACAGTCCAGAGACCGCCATGGCAAAGCACCGCTGAACAGTCCAGAGACTGCCATGGCAAAGCACCGCTGAACAGTCCAGAGTCCGCCATGGCAAAGCACCGCTGAACAGGGCATGCACCGCAGAAGAAGGAAAGGACAGCCACATCAAGCATCGTTATCCCATGTGCAGTTGGGACTGTGACGGGACAGGAACTGTCACGGGGAGACTAATCAAGTCTGGGCACCATTCCCCCTCCAGAACCAGTGGAGAGATCCATCCACTACCTCTGTCCTTCACAGAATGAAACACTCTGGGCACCAGTCCCCCTCCAGAACCAGTGGAGAGATCCATCCACTACCTCTGTCCTTCACAGGATGAAACACTCTGGGCACCAGTCCCCCTCCAGAACCAGTGGAGAGGTCCATCCACTACCTCTGTCCTTCACAGGATGAAACACTCTGGGCACCAGTCCCCCTCCAAATCCATTGGAGACATGCATCCACTACTTCAGTCCTTAACAGGATGAAACACTCTGGGCACCAGTCCCCGTCCAGAACCAGTGGAGACATGCATCCACTACCTCAGTCCTTCACAGGATGAAGCATTCTGGGCACCAGTCCCCCTCCAGAACCAGTGGAGGCTGTTATGTACTTGTGAGACTGTGGCTTTGCACTCCCCAGGATGGAACAGTGGGCAAACCACCCACTGTAGAGACTTGTGAGACTGTGACTTTGCACTCCCCAGGATGGAACAGTGGTCAAACCACCCACTGTTGAGACTTGTGAGACTGTGGCTTTGCACTCCCCAGGATGGAACAGTGGGCAAACCACCCACTGTAGAGACTTGTGAGACTGTGGCTTTGCACTCCCCAGGATGGAACAGTGGGCAAACCACCCACTGTAGAGACTTGTGAGACTGTGGCTTTGCACTCCCCAGGATGGCACAGGGGGCAAACCACCCACTGTAGAGACTTGTGAGACTGAGGCTTTGCACTCCCCAGGATGTAAAAGTGGGCAAACCACCCACTGTAGAGACTTGTGAGACTGTGGCTTTGCACTCCCCAGGATGGATCAGTGGGCAAACCACCCAGTGTAGAAACTTATGAGACTGTGGCTTTGCACTCCCCAGGATGGAACAGTGGGCAAACCACCCACTGTAGAGACTTGTGAGACTGTGGCTTTGCACTCCCCAGGATGGAACAGTGGGCAAACCACCCACTGTAGAGACTTGTGAGACTGTGGCTTTGCAATCCCCAGGATGGAACAGTGGGCAAACCACCCACTGTAGAGACTTGTGAGACTGTGGCTTTGCACTCCCCAGAATGGCACAGGGGGCAAACCACCCACTGTAGAGACTTGTGAGACTGAGGCTTTGCACTCCCCAGGATGTAACAGTGGGCAAACCACCCACTGTAGAGACTTGTGAGACTGTGGCTTTGCACTCCCCAGGATGGATCAGTGGGCAAACCACCCAGTGTAGAAACTTATGAGACTGTGGCTTTGCACTCCCCAGGATGGAACAGTGGGCAAACCACCCACTCTAGAGACTTGTGAGACTGTGGCTTTGCACTCCCCAGGATACATCAATGGGCATGGAGCCCGTCGTGGATGTGGCGTGGTGCTGTAATCCGGCTGAGGTGCCCCCCCCTTCCCTTCCCCCTGAGGTGCCTGTTGTTTTTCTCTCTGATGCCCCGGCAGTATTCTCTCCGTTTGTGGACAGGTATCTTGTGTGGGCCTCTCCCACGCATTTTTGGTCTAGTGGTGCACGGACATTGAGATGTGCATATCTGCACTACTTCTCGTACTGTATATACCTTTGTATGAGTATATATATATCTGTATATAATTGACACATGTATATTGATACATTACAATGTTTGAACTGATTTTGTTTTGTCTTTGCATTCTTCCGGGGGGGTTGTGGGTTGTTACTGTGATGTTTGTAAATGCATTGGTGTGTGTGTTGTAATATGCGAGGATGGGGGTGTTGCGTGTGTGTCCCCCTGACTTTTGCCTCCCCCCTCCCCTATGTCGTAGGTGCAGTACTCACTGTTGTCTTCGCTGCCGCCGGCGCTGGTCTTCGTAGATGAGTAGGAAGAGAAGGGCAGGTAGGATTTGTAATTCTGGCTCCATGGTGTCCTCCTTCTTCGTGGGATGTGTTAAGGTGAGCGTTTTCCCATTGCAGAAACTGTGTCTGCTGTGTTTTTATCCACGGTGAATCCGCCCCGGAAAAGGTGGCGGATTAGCGGGTTGTGATACTATGGGCGGTACATTGTCTTCCGCCTGTCTGTTGGCGGTGACCGCCGCGCTGCTTGTCTGTACCGCTGTGGCGGTCTGAGTGTTAAAGTGGCTGTCTTTGTTGGCGGTTTCCACCACGGTCATAATTCCCTTTTTTGGTCCGCCGGCCTGTTTGCGGTATTACCGCACCTTTAACACCGTCCGCCAGGGTTGTAATGACCCCCCAAGAGTCTAGAATGTATTTTTATACCAACACACTGTTCGGACGATGGCCTCAAGTACTTTTTAGACATTGGGAGACCAAAAACCCGACAGATTATCCACCACAATTGCCAATGAAGGAATAGACTTACCTTTATAAAGACCTAATATAAGGAATTAACTTAAATGAGTTACAGTTGCATTGTTGCCCTATCTGTTTCAGCTTACTCTATGAGAAATATTCGGAGATGCTGGTACGGGGGTGGCGGCTGTACCTGTAGTTGGGGTGGTCACAGAGGTGTCCGCCGCCACCAGGGAGCTTCCATCGGAGGAGGTATCACTGTCCGAACTGTCCCCTCCTGTCTCCGCCATGTTGCTCCCCTCGCCCTCCGTCCCACTGGTGCCCTCACCGTCGGTGCATTCAGCCTCCTGGGCCCTTGTGGGATGCAGCTCTCTCCGTTGCCGGTGCCTCTGCTCCTCCATCTGATGATGCGAATGCACAGAAGGACAGGGTGACAAAACAAAAAGGGGGGGGAAGAGACAAAGGATACGTTTGGTCAGTGGCAGCACGAACACCACTGTTGGCGTACACCACACACACACACACACACACACACAGGAAAAAGCCCTATGCATTAGGTAATGGACTAACAGTCGCAATGCTAGACACCAGTCAATGGATAGGGACACCAAATGACAATAGCAGCATACCTGAGACCCACAGAGCCCTGCCCAGTAGTGGATGCCCACTAGCTTGGTTGGAGGTTGTTCACATCATACCCTGCCCAACATGGGACCTACCCTGCAATGTCCGACCTAGCCTGGGGGCACCCACAGGCCCACATCCCCCACCCGGATGCCACCCTACCTCGCGCAAGTAGTATATTGTGAAACTGTACTCACCCCCTTGTGGCTGCTGTGATGCCCTCGAGCGCCCATTCAGCTCTGGATAGGCTACTGCCAGTATGCTGGCCATCAGGGGGGTCAAGGTTTGATGGGCACCCCTTCCTTGTTGGAAGGCCACCCCCAGCTGGGCCTCCACCACCTTCCTTGCCAGGCGTCTCAGGTCCTCCCACCGTTTGCGACAGTGGGTGCTCCATCCGCCGTAGACCCTCAAGGTCCGCACATCCTTGGCACACCATAAACCCTTTTTCTGATAGGCGCTGACCTGCAGAAAAATACACATGGACAAAGGTATCAGTCAGACCATCTGGCATGTACACTCATGTCCCACCATAGCCCTCACATCCCCTTACGCACAGACGTTGCCCACCACACATGCAGCACGCTGCCCAGGACCCTTCCACCAACCCCCCTTACACAAGGCCCTCACACACAGCACTCCAGCAATTCATGCCCCATGCATCGTGCTCACAGCGTACTCACCTGTTGGTCTGGAGGCCCATACAGCATTTGGTACTAGGTTAGGACCCCATCTACCAGTCTCTCCAACTCTGCAGCAGTGAAGGCAGGGCCCCTTTCCCCAGTGACTCGAGCCATGGTCGGTTCCAGATACAGGTCACAGCAGCACTTGCAGTGCAGGTCCTCTCCTGTGAGGGTCAGGTAGCAGGTGAGTGAATAGATAGAAAATGGCAGTTACGTCCGTGGCGGTGCGTACCGTCACCACCGGCGTACATCACCATTGGCCACTGTACCCCATAGGGGCCAATAATAACCAATGAAGAGTTGCACGCCTCCCGCCACGGCGCAAAATGTCAGACGAATTACCTCATTTCCACATGTCGCTCCATTCAGGACTGGTGGACGCCATTTCAGTGGGGGGGGCAGGCCATGGCACCTAACTGCGTCACAGTACACATATGCACCATTTGGGCCTTGTTAGACTTTTCATCCTTGACGTGGTCTCCCTTAACTTTTTGCCTCTATTCCCCAGATTGTTGATGTGTGCTGGACTCTGTTTTTGTTACTCTGGGCACTTTACCACTGCTAACCAGTGCTAAAGTGCAAGTGCTCCTTTACAAAATGTGTATGTGATTGGTTTCTCCATGATTGACATATTTGATTTACTAGTAAGTCCCTAGTACAGTGCACTAGAGTTGCGAGGGCCTGTAAATCAAATGCTACTAGTGGGTCTGCAGCACTGGTTGTGCCACCCACATAAATAGCTCTGTAAACATGACTCAGACCTGCCATTGCAGTGTCTGTGTGTGCAGTTTCACCTGTAAATTCGACTTGGCAAGTGTACCCACTTGCCAGGCCTAAACCTTCCCTTTGCTTACATGTCAGACACCCCTAAGGTAGGCCCTAGGTAGCCCCAAGGGCAAGGTGCAGTGTATGGTTAAGGTAGGACATAAGTAATGTGTTTTATGTCTTGACTGTGAAATATTGCTAAATTCGTTTTTCACTGTTGCAAGGCCTGTCCCTCTCATAGGTTAACATGGGGGCTACCTTTAAATCTGATTAAAGTATAGGTTCCCTTTGGGAGCCGATGGACATGTGGAATTTGGGGGTCTCTGAGCTCACAATTTAAAAATACATCTTTTAGTAAAGTTGATTTTAAGATTGTGCGTTTGAAAATGCCACTTTTAGAAAGTGAGCATTTTCTTGCTTAGACCATTTCTGTGACTCTGCCTGTTTGTTCATTCCATGTCTGGGTCAGTTTGACAGTTGGGCTGGTTGCACCTCACACTAGACAGTAACACAAAAGGAGTTGGGGTGTAGCCTGCATATCCTGATGAGCCACCTGTGCTAGGAGGGAGGGGATGAGTGGTCACTCGCACCTGAAAGGGCTGTCCCTGCCCTCACACAATGCAGTCTCCAACCCCCTGGTGAGTGTCTGGGGCCTGGCCTGGGCAAGGCAGGATTTCACATTCCAAAGTGACTACTTTGAAGTAGGCCTACTTCAAAGGAGAAACTGGGTATAAGAAGGGCACCCAAAACCACAGACTTTGGAACACTTTTGGAAACAAGAGGAACCTCTGCCTGGAGAAGTGCTGCCCTGCCTGTGACTGTGCTTTGTGGAGCTATCCTGCAGTTGCTGCTTCTGCCAGAGTAAGAGGGCAAAGACTGGACTTTGTGTGCCTTCCATCTTGTGAAGAAATCTCCAAGGGCTTGATTTAGAGCTTGTCTCCTGTTGTTTGAAGTCTCAGGGACAGCAAAGACTTCTCTCTGCCAGCACCTGAAGTCTCTGGAGCGACACCTGCTCTGACAAGTGGTGCCCTATCCAGGCCCTGGGCCCTTGAAAGGAAAGCTGGTGTAAATCCAAGGAAATCGACTTCGGACGACTTCGGACCGACGCCGCTGCTGAATCCGGTGACGCAGCCTGCACCCAACGCCGTGACCTTCGCTGGAAGGCAACGCTCTTCGCAGGCCCGACGCCGCTGCAGCCCCGCTGAAGTCCGCGACTCTGTGGAAGTCGCCGCACCATGTCGTGACCGACGCCGCTTGAAGTGCGCGGATTCAACGTTTTGCACCGACGGCGCGATCCCCGACTTCACGCATCGACTTGTTTTCACTCTTCACCAAAAGTACTGTACTTGGGGGTCTACGCGATTACATGTCCGGCACTGGTGGTGTCGGCTTGTTGGGAACGACTCCGTCACGACGCCGTGTTAACACCTCATCGAAGCATTTTGTGTTTCTAAGTGCTATCTTTGAGTTTAATCTTTAAAAATTCATAACTTGACTTGTGTATGTTGGATTTTTGTCGTTTTGGTCTTGTTTTGTTTAGATAAATATTTCCTATTGTTCTAAATTGGCGTTGTGTCATTTTGTAGTGTTTTCATTAAGTTACTGTGTGTGTTGGTACAAATACTTTACACCTAGCACTCTGAGGTTAAGCCTACTGCTCTTCCAAGCTACCAAGGGGGTAAGCAGGGGTTAGCTGAGGGTGATTCTCTTTTACCCTGACTAGAGTGAGGGTCCTTTCTTGAACAGGGGGTAACCTGACTGTCAACCAAAGACCCCATTTCTAACAGGCCTATACAACAATATACAGTTAAATCACAACATGCAATGCAGTGTAGTGTTAGGAAATATGGTATACTGACTAGCTGTTCACCGTTTTTCCCCCTAGATTACAACCGCTGCGGATGAATAGGAGATGAAGACATCCACCCGTATTCCAACCCCTGGTGGGCTTGGCAACAATGGAGGACAGGCACATGATCCTCACCTATAGACTTGACAGGGCCACAATCACAAAGCTGTGTGCCCAATTGGAGCCAGACCTGATATCTGCTATCCGTCACCCCACCGGGATCCCCCCTCTTGTGCAAGTCCTATCTGTGCTCCATTTCTTGGCAACTGGCTCCTTCCAAGTGACAGCGGGTTTGGTAGCAGGAATATCACAGCCAATGTTCTCAATAGTGCTGACCAGAGTGTTGTCTGCCCTGGTAAAACACATCTGCAGGTACATTGTTTTCCCCCAGGTGGAGGATTTGACCACAGTGAAAGCTGACTTCTATGCAATGGGACATATCCCCAACATTATTGGGGCTGTTGATGGTACACATATTGCATTTGTCCCCCCCTGTAAAAATAAACATGTGTTCAGGAATAGAAAGAGCTTTCACTCTATGAACGTGCAGATAGTGTGTCTGGCGGACCAGTACATCTCCCATGTCAAAGCATAGTATCCTGGATCTGCTCATGATGCCTTTATCCTGAGGAATAGCAGCATCCCATATGTGATGGCTCAACTCCAGAGGCACAGGGTGTGGCTAATAGGTGAGCCCTGGTTCCCACCCAGTGGAAGTTGTATGGTGTGGGCCCTAAGTGTTAGTGTGCGTCTAACAGTTGTCCCTCAATATTTGCAGGTGACTCTGGTTACCCCAACCTCTCATGGCTACTGACCCCTGTGAGGAATGCCAGGACAAGGGCAGAGGAATGTTACAATGAGGCACATGGGTGGACTAGAAGGATTATCAAGAAGACCTTTGGCCTCCTGAAGGCCAAGTTTTGTTTTCACCATCAAACAGGTGGATTCCTGTACTACTCACCAAAGAAGGTCTGCCAGATCATCATAGCATGGTGCATGGTGCATAACCTTGCCTTGTGATGCCAGGGGCCTTTTCTGCAGGAGGATGAGGCTGGAGATGGGCGTGTGGCAGCAGTGGTCCCTGTGGACAGTAAAGATGAGGGGGCAGAGGATGAGGATGAGGACAACAGAACTGCAATAATACGACAATACTTCCAGTGATACACAGGTAAGACACTGAAACTTCACTTTACATTGACAGTTTTGTGTTTGACATTGTCACTGTCAGGCTGATTTTCCCACTTCTATGGCCACTTACTGTACCCTTTGTCATCTCTATTTGCAGATATTTGTGCCCCACTCTGGCTCTTGTTAAGTCGACTGCAGCCAACTACAGGTCATTCATATGTATTCATTACTGTACAGTTGAATTGCAATGTTTACAGCTTGTTAAACCAATATATAGTTCAATCATTTGACAGACTCCACACTTGTATTTTTTCCAAGGGTGTTTATTTAAGTGCTAATAGGTGGAGGGGGTATTGCAATGGACTGGGGTGATGGTGGAGGAAAGTCCAGGTTAGAGTCCAGTCTATTTGTATCACAGGTGCATTGTCCAAGGTGGCATAGGAAGGGCAGCAATGGCAGTTCAAGGTGGACAGGGTGACAGCGTGGGACACAAGGGTGACATTCAGGAGAGTCTTATTTCCTGGAGGGGTCTTGGCAATAGTCTCTGGCTTCTGCTGGATCGCAGAGACCATTTGCGGGGTGGTTCTCCTTCTGCAGGGGGAGGGGTGCTGGTGGGCTGTTGGTCCTGTGGCAGGACCTCTTGTCCACTAGCGGCAGCAGAGGTGGAGGGCTGTTCATCGGTTTGGCTAGTGTCAGGGGTCCGTTGGTGTGCCACTGCCTCCCTCATGATGTTGATCATGTCTGCCAGCACCCCTGCAATGGTGACCAGGGTGGTGTGGATGTCCGGCAGGTCCTCCCTGATCCCCAGTTACTGTCCCTCCTGCAGCCGCTGGGTCTTCTGCAACTTGTCCAGTATATGGCCCATCGTCTCCTGGGAATGGTGGCATGCTCCCAGGATCCCTGCGAGTGCCTTCTGGAGAGTTGGTTCCCTGGGCCTGTCCTCCCCGTCACACAGCAGTCCTTCTAGCTTCCCTGTTGTCCATTGCCTCTGTCCCCTGAACCGTGCATCCACAGCCAATGACCCCAGGTCCTGGATTGTCCTGTGTTTGTGGGGTGACCTGGGGTCCCCGTAGTGGTGGACACACTGCTGATTGATGTGTCCTGGGGACAGAGGTATGGGCCTGCTGGGTTTGTGCTGTGCTGGTGTTTCCTGAGGGGGGGGGGGGGTCTGTGGTGGTATGGGACTGTGCCTGGGTAACTGACTGTCCGGAGATCCCTGATGGGCCAGGTTGGTCATCCAGAGCTGCTGTCATCACTGTGGGCCTCTTCTGGGGGGGAACTGGATGTTGCTGGCACCTCCTCTCTGGTGACTTTGGACGGGGGACCTGTGGGGATGTAAATGCAGTGTTATTGTTTCTGCGTGTGACATCTTGTGAATGGGTCTGTTGCCCTCTATGGTTGTTAATGCCCTGGCAGCTTAGCCTTGTGTGAGTAGTCAATTGGTGGGCTAGGTGATTGTCTCTAGTTTGCATGCTTCAGTGATGGGTGTCCATGCAGGTCTGTGATGGGGGTCTGTGCATTGGTGTTACATGCAGGGCTTGGTATTGGGATGAGTGGGTTGTGATGGTGGGGTGTATGTGAGGTGGTGTAGTGATGGGGTGAGGGTATGGGGGGGTTAGTAATAAAGATTTGACTTACCAGAGTCTAGTCCTCCTGCTACTCCTGCCAGGCCCTCAGGATGCATGATTGCCAAGACTTGCTCCTCCCATGTTGTTAGTTGTTGGGAAGGAGTTGGGGGTCCACCGCTGGTTCTCTGTACTGCAATTTGTTGTCTTGCTACCCCGGAACGCACCTTCCCCCATAGGTCGTTCCACCTCTTCCTGATGTCATCCCTTATTCTGGGGTGCTGTCCCACGGCATTGACCCTGTCCACGATTCTCCGCCATAGCTCCATCTTCCTAGTGATGGATGTCTGCTGCACCTGTGATCCGAATAGCTGTGGCTCTACCCTGATGATTTCCTCCACCATCAATCAATCAATCAATCATTGAATTTAGAAAGCGCGCTACGTACCCGTGAGGGTTTCAAGGCGTGGGGGAGAGCTGCTGTTACTGGTCGAAGAGCCAGGTCTTGAGGGGTCTTCTGAAGGTGAGTAGGTTTTGAGTCTGTCGCAGGTTGGTGGGGAGGGTGTTCCAGGTTTTGGCAGTGAGGTATGAGAAGGATCTGCCGCCGGAGGTCTTTCTTCGGATGCGGGGGACGACGGCAAGGGTGAGGTTAGTGGAGCGGAGCTGACGGGTGAGGGTGTAGAAGCTGAGTCTGTTGTTTAGGTAGGCTGGTCCGGTGTCGTGGAGCGCTTTGTGAGCGTGGGTAAGAAGCTTGAAAGTGATCCTTTTGTCCATGGGGAGCCAGTGAAGGTTTCTCAGGTGGTGGGAGATGTTGCTGTGGCGGGGTACGTTGAGGATCAGCCGGGCGGAGGCGTTTTGGATACGTTGGAGGCGTAGTAGGTCTTTTGCTGGGATGCCTGTATAGAGTGCGTTGCCGTAGTCCAGCCTGCTGCTGACGAGGGCCTGTGTCACTGTTCTTCTTGTTTCTGTCGGAATCCACTTGTAGATTCTGCGGAGCATGCGGAGTGTGTTGTAGCAGGAGGAGGAAACTGCATTGACCTGTTTAGACAAGGTGAGGGAGGAGTCGAAGATAAAGCCCAGGTTGCGAGCGTGGTCAGACGGTGTCGGTGGGGTTCCTAGTGTGGTGGGCCACCAGGAGTTGTCCCAGGCGGAGGGGGTGGGTCCGAGGATGAGGACCTCCGTCTTGTCCGAGTTCAGTTTCAGACGTTTGTTTCTCATCCAATCGGCAATGGATTTCATTCCCTCGTGGAGGTTGGTTTTGGCGGTGTGGGTGTCTTTGGTGAGTGAGAGGATGAGCTGGGTGTCGTCGGCGTAGGTGAGGATGTTGAGGTTGTGTTGTCGCGCCACTTGAGCGAGGGGGGCCATGTAGATGTTGAACAGCGTCAGGCTGAGGGATGAGCCTTGGGGGACGCCGCAGATGATGTCGGTGGCTTCGGAGTGGAAGGGGAGGAGGCGGACTCTCTGGGTTCTGCCGGCGAGGAATGAGACGATCCAGTCGAGGGCTTTACCTTGAACTCCGGTTTCGTGGAGGCGTGATTTCAGGGTGCGGTGGCCGACTGTGTCGAAGGCGGCAGATAGGTCTAGGAGGATGAGGGCTGATGTTTCGCAGTTGTCCATTTGGCGTCTGATGTCATCTGTGGTGGCGAGAAGGGCGGTTTCGGTGCTGTGGTTTCGTCTGAAGCCGGACTGGGAGGGGTCTAGGATGCTGTTGTCTTCGAGGTGGCTGGTTAGTTGTTTGTTGACGATTTTTTCAATCACATTTGCTGGGAAAGGGAGCAGGGAGATGGGTCGGAAGTTCTTGAGGTCATTGGGGTCTGCTTTGGGCTTCTTGAGAAGGGCGCGGATTTCGGCGTGTTTCCATTTTTCAGGGAATGTCGCTGTTTCGAAGGAGATGTTGATGACCTTCCGTAGTTGGGGGGCGATGGTGGAGTCGGCTTTGTTGTATACGTGGTGAGGGCAGGGGTCTGACGGAGATCCTGATTGATTGGATGGAGTTCATGATCTTGCGTGTCTCTGTGTCGTTCACATTGGTCCAGGAGGTCAGGTGGTTTGCACAGGTGGACTGTTCGGGGGTGGGGTCTGGCGTGGGAATGGCGTCAAAGCTGTCATGGAATGTCGGTGATCTTCCGGTGGAAGAAGGTGGACAGTGCGTTGCAGAGTTCTTGGGATGGAGGGATGTCATTGATGTTGGCGCTGGGGTTGGCGAGTTCTTTTACGATGCTAAAGAGCTCTTTGCTGTCGTGTGTGTTGTTGTCCAGGTGGTCCTTGAAGTGGGATCGTTTGGCTTGTCTGATGAGTTGGTGGTGCTTGTGGGTGGTGTCCTTGTGGGCTGTGAGGCTGTCAGGTGTGCGTTTGAGGAGCCATTCCTTTTTTAGCTTCCGACAGTCGCGTTTGGAATTCAGGAGCTCGTCGGTGAACCAGGCGGCTTTTCTTCTGGCTTGGTTGTCGGTTGTTTTTTTTGAGTGGCGTGAGGGTGTTGGCACAGTCGTTGATCCACAGGGTGAGGTTGTTGGCGGTGGTGTCTGGGTCGGTGGAGTCGGGGGTGGGTTCTGGGCGTGGGCGTTGGTAAGCTGGACTTCTGTAACTTTGCTCCACCATCGGCGGGGTGGTTGTTGGGTGCGGTGGTGCTCGGTAGGTTTCTTGTAGGTGAAGTGGATGCAGTGGTGGTCGGTCCAGTGGAGTACGGTGGTATGGTTGAAGGTGACGTGGGCGCTTGAGGAGAAGATGAGATCAAGCGTGTGGCCGGCGATGTGGGTTGGTGTGTTGACGAGTTGTCTGAGGCCGTGGTTGGTGAGGTTGTTGATCAGGGTAGTGGAGTCGGTGTCGTTGTTGTTCTCCAGGTGGAAATTTAGGTCCCTGAGGAGGATATAATCCATTGAGGTGAGTGCGTGGGTGCTGGTGAGGTCGGCGAGGGATTCGCTGAATGGTGCTCGCGGTCCGCGGGGTCTGTAGATGAGCGTTCCTCTGAGAGTGGTGTAGGGGGCGGTGTGGATGCGGAAGTGTAGGTGTTCGGCGGTCATGAGGGAGTCGTCAGTGTGGGTGCCGACCTTGAGGGAGGATTTGTGGGCGATGGCTATGCCTCCTCCGTTTTTGCGGTCCCTACGGATGATCTTGTAGCCGTCCGGTATGGCTATTGCGATGTCGGGAGCCGAGGAGTCGTTCCACCAGGTTTCGGTAAGGAATGCCATGAAATCTTAGCTCCTCCCCTGAGAACCTGGGGTGTCTTTGTGGTGCCCTGGGTGTAGTGTGAGTGGTGTGTGAGGGTGTGTGGGGTGATGTGCTGGGGTGTTTGCTGTAAGGTGCGTGGATGGTGTATGGGTGATGGTGTACTGTGGTTCTGGTTCTGTGGAGGCTCTTGGTCTATATCTCTCAGTTGGCATTTTGTTTTTGTCGTAAGGAGTTGTGGGTAGTGTGGGTGTGTGTGTTATAGTGGAGTGGGTTTGTGAGTGTTTTGTGTGTATGTGTGTCAGGTGTGTGTAGTTTGAATTGTCCAATGTGGTGTTGTTTTGTATGCGTGTGTGTATTTTGAGTGCGGCGGTATGTACCACCAATGGTTTACCAGGGTTGTATGCCCGCTGCGGTGATTCGTGGGTCATAATGCTGTGGGTGTAGTTCTGTTGGCGTAATGGTGTGGGTTTCGGTACCGCCAGTTTATCACTGACCTTTGGGCTGGCGGACTTGTGTGTGTGTCTGCATAGTAATGGATTGCTATGTGTGTGTCATAATATGGGTAGGGGTATTCAGTCATGCCGGCGGTATGTTGGCGGCAGTCAGCATGGCAGTAAGTGGGACTTATCGCCAATGTCATAATGAGGGCCTAAATGATGTGAAAGTATGTGCAAACATTTATCATCTTAACAAAAAGTAAGAGATGTGTGTGCTGAAAGTCAGCGGGTGAGCGCAGCACAGTTAACATTTTCCAATTCTTCCAGTTGTGTTCCCCAAACAAAGTACAGGCCTACATGAGGGTGAGACAGCTATAATGGTGCTGGAGCAGCAATGTCAAAGTTGTTCCCTCACCAACTTTAATTTTTCAGCTGCATGGGTGAAGATCCACAACTGCAAAATAAACTGTTTCCTAGTAGCTCCAAAGAGCAAGCTGTGCATCCCAGTTACCTAAGATGGCTGACATGCAGCTGTGATGATGCACTGGTTGCAACGTCATGACAAAATCAGATCCCCTTCTTTTTCTGCATCCCTGCTTGCCATCATACAAGATGGCCCTCAAATTCTCTTTCTTGGGAATTCTACTGACTGACAAGCAATCCACACTGGAGAAATAGCATCAACTGGCACTGTAAATGTGAGCACAGAAACTATGATGAGCACCAGAGAGCAACTTCTAAATGCTGTGCACAAATTGTAGAACTTTGCATAGTGACTATGGCCAGTAGTATAAGGGGATACCTTCCATCAAACTTTTGACAGGTACCCCTGCCCCGTGATGACATAGGCAATGACGTAGGCAGTGATGTGGGTGTCCCCACCCACTGCTGACATAGGCACAGACGTAGGTGTAGGTGTGTCACGTGGATTGTGACATCATGGGGTCACGTATTAGTCATGTGCCAGGGTCCTAGCCCCTGTGTCTAGGTCTATGGGCTGTGTAAAATGAGGGCCCTGCTGGTGTGCAACCTGTTCTGAGCCTAAGAGTGCAAGTCTGGACATGTCAGACATTCAGGACCAAGTGGCTGCTTGGGAGCCTCTACACAGAGCAGAGCATTGGGAGTGTAAGGCCAAACCTCCACACTGCTGGCTAATCCAAAAAGAGGGGCTGGGCAAATGCTGTAGAGGTTGTGACATATGGTTAGCGTTACGTGTAACCCAATTAACATATCAGAGCCATCCAGGAGAGCATGTGACCACTATGTGTTGTAGAGGCATACGCCCTTTTCGAACCATTGAATACATATAAGGAGCCTGCTAGAGCAGCATGCCAAACCGAGAAACCATTGCTGAAATAGGTTGTCAAGGCACTATGAAGAGATCCAATCCACTCATCTGAAAAGACTCAGGGGCCCAGAACACTATCAATAGATATTATCGGACGCTAACACCCCTTGTGTTGGATGATGATGCACAGCAGACTGCCCCTAAAGATGAGAGTTCCAACGTTACTAGTTTTCAAGAGGAACTTTGCCAGCGGCTTGAAAAGCTCAGTCTCAAGGATTTGCCGCTACTGATATCCCCTACTAAGGTTGACAGCAGCAGCGAAGCCTTGAAAGGTGAATTAAGTGATGCAATCAACTTCATCGACACTGAAGATGATGAAAAAGGTATAGCACTACCGAATTCGCCAGTCTATGAAGACATGAGTTTTCAGGAGGACCTTGATCCAGAGGCTGTAGTCATACAGCCGGCAAGTGTAAACTCCGAAGCTGCTTATACACCAATGGACCTATGCGACTAGCAAGATTTCAGAGCAGCTGCTGAGTGTAGCGAAAATGCTGAGGTTAATAAAAACTCTATGAACAATTATCGTGTATACGCTGATATCATACTTTTAACTATTACTTTGTCTTTTGCTTTCTGTTTGAACCGTAGAAAACAACTGCAGAAAGAGATGCTCTAGAGGGGTCGATGCCAAAGGTTAACAACGGAAATCTTTACTGCTCATGCTGTTCCAGACAGTCTGAAAGTATTACAAGCCGGAACAAAGAGCAGCGTAAGAAATGTGTTTGCACCTACAATAGCATCGATTTTGAAAAGGAAACTCTGGGTATACCCTATGATGCCATATGGCCTCTTAAAGGATTTGCGGCGACTGTTGTGAACACGTGTTAAACAGGACTATTATAGCCTATGTTACAGGCATAAAATTAACGAGCCACAGCAGGAGGCTCACAACTGTCTATACGAGTCATACACTACAAGAACAATTCGACACATATGTAGCCGGTTAGACCCGCACAAGGTATATAAGTTGTTAAGGGTGGTGTACAGGTGTCAGTTGTGAAGAAATGTATCCACGCTGACATGATTAAGGTCTTGGCAGCCGCGGTCAATGAGATCTGATATGCTGTTGAGCCCTGCTCAAAACTCAAAAGTATGCGGGGCTGTGCACCTATTTTGACAAAAGCTTGATAGAAAGGGTCATAGAAAGACGAATGTATGATATTTATTATAAAAATAGAAAAATGAGGTCTTTAACCCCTTCGAAAGTTGTTTTAAGAAACAAAAACAAAAAATACAGAGGTCGTGGATAGCAGACCCTAACTGTGTTACTTAACTCTACATACTTACTCACTTGTAGGACGAGAATCAGAGTGCCACGGTGGAAGATGTCTATGAGTTACACCCAGGATGCATCTGTATCGGTAGATTGATACATGTGCTAGTTAAAGAAAGAATAGCTGAAATACACCCAGTGACTCTGCGTTATCTGAACATTTCGGAACCTCCGGCTACGTTGCAGTGTGACAGCCCTGTGTGTATCACCAACTGGTGTATCAATGTGTGGCAACCCGCAACGGATAAATACTGGAGCGTGTGCAAAGACCGTGCGCATGAGTTAAGACTTTCACCATTGACTGGGCTACACTGTGCTTTGGAACTCATGACTGAAGATTATTTCACAAATAAATGTTCTGTATTGTCCGACCTAGAACTGCATGAGCTGTTGAATGCGGTCAGGTGTCCTGAGCGTCCAGAGTTATAGGCGGAGGAATGGGAAGTCATGTCTAGAGCTATTGAGTGTATAGCTATTAAAATATCAGAGCTTGTGAAACTGAGACCTAGTAAAAGGAACGGCTCTGAGTAATATGTGTAATATGTGGCGTACTATGTATACATAGTCAAAAGGGCTCACAGGGTCCAGCAGCATTGACAGCTATAAGCTATGTACCGCAAAAAGTCAAGTACACTGTGTTTATGTTGTGCTGACACACTTTTTTTTTATGTTTAATAAAACAACCTTACACAAAACAAACATCTTTAATTTCATGGTTGCGGTGTGTGACAGCATGACGGGGGCTGGTTTAAGGAAGCTTTATTACGATACACAAGGGGTTGGAAGCTTCGGAAGCGCCAAAGCTCTGTTTAGAAGGGCTCGATTTGAAAATGAATCTTTAAACCAATCAGGGGTGAAGACTCGGTTATAGTGGGGGAGGGGCGTATTCACTGCACAAACCAGTCAGGAGACGTTTTAAGAGAAGGGCCACTGTTGTTAGCTCACAGCTAGATTATCAGTGGCAGGCTGAGATAATCAGATTTCAAGATCTAGCAAAGCATAACAATGGCGCAATGTATATTAACAGCCACAGATGTATTTTCCATGTATGTCTATGCAAAAGCCTTAAACGATAAAAGTGGTACCAGCGTCACCGACGCCTCTAAAGTCATCTTCACGAGAGGTTGAGTGCCTCAAAAAATACAAACAGATGCTGGAATTTTTTTTTTTAAACACACCTTTTCAGAAATTATTAAAGCAGCACGCTGTTCAACATTTTGTAATGCACACCGAGGTAAAAGCGGCATTGTAGAGCGCTTTAACAGAACTTTAAAATCAAAGATGAGGCGATATTTCACAGCCAACAATACCAACAGATACGTGTATGTTCTACAGGCTTTTATAGATGTTTATAATGCCAGTTACCATAGGACCACCAAAATGTCTCCCTTGGAGGTAACAGCTGATAATTCGTTAATGGTGTGGAGAAATGTGTACAGGAGTCGTCTCAAGGCGAAGGTCAAGAAACCTGTTTTAAAAGAAGGGGATCATGTCAGGGTTTCAAAGTTGAAGGGTGTCTTCAACAAAGGCTACCAACAGACATTTAGGGGGTCATTCTGACCCTGGCGGTAGACTACCGCCAGGGCCAACGACCGCGGATGCACCGCCAACAGGCTGGCAGTGCATCCATGGGCATTCTGACCGCGGCGGTGTCCAGTCGGTTTCCCGCTGCCCTGGGGAATCCTCCATGGCGGTGCTGCAGGCAGTGCCGCCATGGGGATTCCGACCCACTTACCGCCAGCCTGGCTCTGGCGGTTTTGACTGCCAGAACCTAGCTGGCGGTAACGGGTGTCGCAGGGCCCCCTAACAGGGCCCCACCAAGATTTTCAGTGTCTGCCAAGCAGACACTGAAAATCGCGACGGGTGCAACTGCACCCGTCGCACCCCTTCCACTCCGCCGGCTCCATTCGGAGCCGGCATCCTCATGGAAGGGGGCTTCCCGCTGGGCTGGCGGGCGGCCTTCTGGCGGTCGCCCGCCAGCCCAGCGGGAAACTCAGAATAACCGCGGCGGTCTTTTGACTGCGCAGCGGTATTCTGGCGGTTCCCGCTTGGCGGAAGCTCAGAATGACCCCCTTAGTGATGAGATATTTATAGTGGAAAGTACAGAGTTTAAAGAAGGGGTATATATTTACAAGTTGAAGGACCACGACGGGGAAGAGGTAACTGGTGTCTTTTACAACCAAGAGTTACAAAAAGTGCCCTACGATCTGAACAGGGTTGAAAAGGTTCTGAAAAGGAAAGGCAGCGGAGCTAAGAGACAGGTGCTGGTCAAATGGCGGGGATGGACAGAGAAATTTAACTGTTGCGTTTTAGACAGCTCACTGCACAGGGTGTGAGGTCGTGCTGTAAGCGCCTAGATGGAGACCTCACCTTTTTATATTACACTATAGTCCAATGCCTCGAAGGACATGTTCCCTGACAATCAGATTTCCTGTTATACGGTGAATCTGGCTAAACCAGTGGATCTGACAGGGTCCTGGGAGGTGGCCCTAACGGAGATACAGTACCCTGGAACGTGGAATACATTTACAAAGCATGAGGCTAAATTTATCATAAAGCGCTCTCAGGACTTCTTGAGTTTCCCCATGTTTCCCACACATGTATTACACCACTGTCGCTGCAGTGGTCGACTCCATCAAAAGTGCCCTACGATCTGAACAGGGTTGAAGAGGTTCTGAAAAGGAAAGGCAGCGGAGCTAAGAGACAGGTGCTGGTCAAATGGCGGGGATGGCCCGAGAAATTTAACTGTTGCGTTTTAGACAGCTCACTGCACAGGGTGTGAGGTCGTGCTGTAAGCGCCTAGATGGAGACCTCACCTTTTTTTATTACACTATAGTCCAATGCCTCGAAGGACATGTTCCCTGACAATCAGATTTCCTGTTATACGGTGAATCTGGCTAAACCAGTGGATCTGACAGGGTCCTGGGAGGTGGCCCTAACGGCGATACAGTACCCTGGAACGTGGAATACATTTACAAAGCATGAGGCTAAATTTATCATAAAGCGCTCTCAGGACTTCTTGAGTTTCCCCATGTTTCCCACACAGGTATTACACCACTGTCGCTGCAGTGGTCGACTCCATCAACAGAGCCATAGCCGGCATTGAAGAATATGCAAATATGCATCTGCTGTCGGATAACATTAGAAGAAAAGTGTTTCTTAAAGCCCTGGAGCTCGATACCAGGTTTACCTTTACTAGTAAATTACAAAAGGTTTTAGGGACCATACAACATATGAAAAGACAGGTGGATCCAGACCCTATGTGTCCCGATATTAACAGCGGATTTTATACACTCTACGTGTATAGCAACATCGTAGAACCACACAGGCTAGGGGATAGTTATTAATCGTTGTTGAGATGGGCCCTGGTGAAGGGAAAAAAAAAGAACACAATGGTTAATATACAACATCACAAACCCGAGTATGTGGCAATTTCCCAAAAACATTGTGACACTTTAACCATCATGGTCTTCGACGATCAGTCAGAGCCGGTGGCTTTTAAATAAGGGAAAGTTATTGTTAAGCTTAATTTAAGGCCGCAACGGTGACTATTAGGCAGTTGCAATGGTCATCGGGAAAACATACGGGGATCCCTCTATGTACAGGGACTATTAAAGAGTTCAGGCCGGCTATAGAGGACCGCCGCCCTGCTTTCAAGGCGGCCCCTGTTATGTACTGGGCTGGATTGGGGGGCTTCTTCTGGAGTTTGTTTAGAAGAACCATGCCTTTTTTAAGAAGAGGGTACGAAATTGCAAAACCTCACGTTAAAGTGGCTGCTATGAACATAGCCCGTGACGTCGTGGGCTCTGTAACGTCGGCTGTCACCGAGTGCATGAACAAACAGCCCCAAGAAGGAGCTGGGTTGTTGTCCAAGGCGTGTGCGGGTGTTAAAAGGAAGCAAAGGGCTTTGAGGCATAGGGGACCACCAATGCCCTATAAAAAACAGAGGACTTCCTCAAAAGGCCCACACAAAAGAAGAGTCGTAAGACGGAAGAGATCTTCTAAGAAGAATAAGAAAACACGCTCTAATACAAATATTTTTTAAATCAGCTATCATGGCCTTCGTACACTGTGCCTCGGGTAAATCTGCCAAATCTGAGCTAGATTTGTTTTCCCTTAAATCCACATAGACCAGCATTGAGAACAGTTTTTTCATGGAAGTATTGCCTCTGGCTACTCTGATGCCTCTGGTGCCAATAGAGTTTTGTGAGTTGGGGTCCACGGATATGTATTTGGATTTCAAAAACACTCTGCTACACTTTGTCTGCAAAATAACCAAAGCAAACCGCACCAACATCGACACGGATGCTAAAGTGGCGCAGATCGCCTACCCCATCGCAACCATGTTTAATCAAATGGAGATTAACCTGGGCGATCAACTCATCACTCAAGGTGATAACACGTACGCCGACAGGGCCTATATAGAGAGAATTCTAAATTTGCAGTTGCAAAGCCCTGGACACACAGCTTTCAGCGGGGCTCTTCTACAAAGATGCGCAAGCGCATTTGGAGGACATGGCGTTGGACAACAATGTTTTTTTAAAAAGAGCCAGCTTTGCCACCGGCAGGAGACAGTTTGACCTCCCTAGACACATACATTCAGACGTTTTCTTCCAAGATAAGCTACTCGTCAACGGTATAGATCTTAAGATCAAACTCAACCGCAACAAGGATGCGTTCTGTCTCATCAGCGGCGATGCAGAGCAGTATAAACTAGTTATACTGTCTGGGAGCCTGTTTGTAAAGAGAGTGAAAGTGTGACAGAGTGTCAGACTGGCCCACGCCGTAGCTTTACAACTATCGAATGCCTAATTACGCCATTGAAAGAGTGGCTCTGAAGATATTCAGCATCCCCGCCGGTACTAGATTAACACAGCAGCAAAATCTATTTCTGGGGCAACTCCCGAAACTCCTCATCATAGGGTTTGAGGACAAAACAGCTTTTAGCAGGCTCTATTCCTCTAATCCACCCTCTTTACTCACAAAAATAACAGAGTCGGTGTTGTGGTACAAGCAATGATCCTGAAGCTTATCCAACAACCTCTAAATCTCTAGAAGCATGTGAGCGGTTGTGAAGCACTCTACGAAGATGTTTATGTTGTTACATGTTGTGGGGTACTCTTTGGCATATTTCCAGCATAGAATGTCTGTCTCATCGTCGATAAGTTCACAAATGGACACGTCGTAAGACGGGGCAAATAGATAATTAAAAAGATTGTCTGGATCTGTGACAATGGATGTGTTTGACAAATTGGTATGCTGTGTGATTTTTCCCCACAAGGATTTGAGACAGAGCTTAGCTAACTGGTGTCTGGCGGGGTTAACCTTAATGAACTCAGGTCTCAGAGTAATACCCTTGTGAGCCTGGTAATCACTGATGTACTTTTGCTTCGAGGGCTCATCGACGCACCAGTCGGGATACCCTGTTGCTTCCTGTTTGTCTCCGAGAAACAAGTTGATGTACTCAGAAAAGAGATGGGTTGTGGTGTGTGGAAAGTGCCAAATTTCCAGTATTTTACAGAGGTGGTACCGTTTCTTGAGGGCCGTCTGCACCTCAATGGTACACCATATCCCCTCCAGCAGCCTTTGCTCATCACTAGGACTACATTTGCTTACTTTCAGTGCATGTTCAACATAGGGGGAACATCAGCTTGTCATCGACTCTGTACGGAAGCACCGGGAATTAAAGCTTCCGCAGAGGGTGGACTTGACACTTAACGAGACCAAAGTACTCGTCTAGGGATTTAAAGTTGCTATATGTGATCCTAGGATGCCCCACCGGGTACAACTTCAACTTGTTCACAAACGGATATAGACTGGTGAAGTCGTAGTAGTGTATTTTCTCACCCTCACCTCACCCTCAGCGGCCCAGTATAGTTGTATGGCGTTTGTACGCCTGCTGAATAAGACGTTGCGGGGTTCCAGTGGTGCTGGGAACTGCCAGCTCTTAATGAAAGCGTTGAGTTCTGCATCTTTTGGTAGCTCGTCTAACCACTCATGTTCCCAGAGGGTTCTCAGAACAAAACCGTTGTTTTCAATATACTGCGACTTTGCCAGAGTGCGACGATGCAGATGTTCAAACGTGGTACCCTGCAGTCTATTAAACTTGTGGGGTTTGTAACAACGCGGACCCCCATGGTAAACGCAACAGCTGAACTCAAAGGCGATTGGAACCCCTTTAATTAACGCATAATTGTCTAGGTAGTAGCGGCCCAAGCGGTATTCGGCGCCCTGCAGCGCGTGTTTAATGAATATGTTCTTTTTCTCTGAGATGTACATGAGCCACTGAATAGACGCGGTGGAGTAACGTTTCTGTGTACCGTTTTAGAGGTCAGGTGGTACTAGAGCTATGGTTTCAGGTTTTAAAAACATGTGATGATAAATAGACATGCACATGGAAGCCAGCGTAATGTTCCTAAACAGGTCTAAGTATTCCATGATTTCTTTCCTCTTACGAGATTTGATTTTGACAAGTCTGACCCATTTTGTCCTCTCCACCACAACGTCCCTGAAAAGGCTGCATGCTTTTCGCAATATCATGACATCCGCTTAACAGTAAGCTTTCAGCTCAGTTTGAAAATGAAACCGATTTTCACGGTTTTTATCACACCACTGTAGAAAGCACTCTTTTTCAGATGGCATCAGGTACTCAACGCTGTAACTGTCGGGCGGAGGCATACGACCACTGTAATTCTGATTAGCCCATGTGTTAAAAAAGTAGGGGAAATAACCTTTACAACCTTCAAAACCAAGGGCTTTTGGCAACTTGCTCAACTTCATGGTCAGAAAATTCAAGTTGTCTATGAACCTAATTTCAAAAGGCACAACCTTTAACAGCATCAGTTTGGAACCCTGGGTGATGAGCTCCATGGCCAGCTTTTCACAAATTTCAGTCCCGGAGAATAAAGAACGAGTTGTACGCTTTTGAGTTGTGAGCTAGTATTGTATACTCGTAGTATTTCGGCAGCATGAACGTGTTGAGGAAATCTTTCATGCATGACCGGCCTTCAAACTGCCAGTTTTCTTCGGCTGTTAGATAATGGGTGTAAATGTAGTTAGGCTGATGCACACCTGTCTCCTGTGTACTCTCTATAACGAATACGATATAGTCTTCTGTTTTTTTCTGGGGAAAGCGTTTGAGCATGTAACACTTGTGTGATCTTCCGGCTATAAAATACGCTTTACACCTGGGACATTACATACCTCTATAATCGTGGTCGTCGGCCTTGTAGTGCCCCCAAGCCTGACATTCTGATCTACTGTGCAAGGCTAATGTGTACGTTCAAGCAGTCTTGCGACTGACTGTAGGGAAGTAGCCTCTTTCTAGCATGGTTACCCCCACTTCTGGCCTGTTTGTGAGCGTGTGTCAGTGTGTTTTTACTGTGTCACTTCGATCCTGCTAGTTAGGACCCCAGGGCTCATAGATAAAAACCTATATGTCAGTGTGTTTTGCCTGTCTCACTGGGATCCTGCAAGCCAGGACCACAGTGCTCATAGTTTGTGGCCTAATGTATATGCCTGTGTAGTCCCTAACTGTGTCACTGAGGCTCTGCTAATCAGAACCTCAGTGCTTATGCTCTCTCTGCTTTTAAATGTGTCACTGTAGGCCAGTGACTCCATTTACCAATTTCAATTGACACACTGGACCCCTCCTATAAGTCCCTAGTATATGGTACCTAGGTACCCAGGGCATTGGGGTTCCAGGAGATCCATGTGGGCTGCAGCATTTCTTTTGCCACCCATAAGGAGCTCAGACAAACCCATACACAGGACTGCCATGGCAGCCTGCATGAAATAGTGCACACACTATTTCACAGCCATTGTCACTGCACTTAAGTAACTTATAAGTCACCTATATGTCTAACCTTCACTTGCTGAAGGTTAGGTGCAAAGTTACTAAGTGTGAGGGCACCCTTGCACTAGCAAAGGTGCCCCCACATAGTTCAGGGCCATTTCCCCGGACTTTGTGAGTGCGGGGACACCATTACACGCATGCACTACATGTAGGTCAATACCTATATGTAGCTTCACAATGGTAACTCTGAATATGGCCATGTTACATGTCTAAGATCATGGAATTGTCTCCCCATTCCAAATTTGGTATTGGGGAGCCAACTCCATGCATCCTGGGGGCTCCACCATGAACCCCCAGTACTGCCAAACCAGCTCTCTGAGGCTTGCACTGCAGCTACAGCTGCTGCCACCTCACAGACAGGGTTCTGCCATCCTGGGGTCTGGGCAGCCCAGTCCCAGGAAGGCAGAACAAAGCATTTCCTCTAAGAGCAGGGTGTTACACCCTCTCCCTTTGGAAATAGGTGTTACAAGCTGGGGAGGGGTAGCCTCCCCCAGCCTCTGGAAATGCTTTGAAGGACACAGATGGTGCCCTCCTAGCATAAACCAGTCTACACTGGTTCATGGACCCCTTTTCCCCTGCTCTGACGGGAAACTGGACAAAGGAAAGGGGAGTGATCACTCCCCTGTCCATCACCTCCCCAGGGGTGGTGCCCAGAGCTCCTCCAGTGTGTCCCAGACTTCAGCCATCTCGCTTTGCAGGGTGTGGGGGCACTCTGGAGGGATCTAAGTGACCAGTGCCACCAGGTGACGTCAGAGACGCCTCTTGATAAGTACATACCTGATAAGGTAGTCAATCCCCCTCTCAGGGCTATTTAGGGTCTCTTCTGTGGGTTCTCTGCAGATTCTGATTGCAAGTTTCCTTCAGGAATCCTCTGCAACAACTTCAGACTCTTCTGACCTCGGATCAACCGCAGCCTGCTCCAAGAAATGCTGTAACTGCAGCAAAGTGTCTACAAGAGACACTTTTCTTCAGCAACCTCAGCTCCAAGTCAGCAACTGCAACAGTTTCCATGGTGGGCATGCACGGGGGACTCCCTGTCTTCATCCTGCACCAGATGGAGTGAACAAATTTCCCGTGGAGTGACGGAGTCACTCCCCTGCCCCAAGCAGGCACCTTCCAAGACGACGAATGGTACCCTGGGACTCCTCTCACAACGACGAGCATGCTCCTAAGGACACAGAGGGTGGACATCATCGACATAGACTGTCCTGAGATCCTGCTGACGCAATTTGGAGGAGGTAAGACCTTTACGATACCCCTGTGTACTGTGTCCTCTTTGCCTCCCGAGGCCTCTGTGCACTCTTTGCAAAATTCCTTCATGCACAGCCTCGCCCAGGTCCCCAGCACTCCATCCTGCGACGCTCATCTCACTAAGATGTTCGCTGGCGGCGTGGGACCTTCTTTTGTTGTGCTGCACCAACTGCATTTTGCACCTCTTTGAACCCAGATCCTGCAACTCCTGGAGGTGCTGACTGGCATCCTGAGGGCTCTCTAAGGTGCTGAGAGCCCCCTCTTCCTCCTCACATAGAGTTGAGGCCTCCAGGTTCCTGCTGGGTCCATCCAGTGCCATTTTGATGCAAAATGTACTTTTGTTGTAGCCAAGGCTTGTTGGCGACTTCTGACAGGAAATCTCACCTGCAACGATCTCCATACAGTGGGACATCTTTTGCATCCTTCAGAAACCCGCTGGCGTCTTCCTAGGATGCATTCCTGCAGTCTTCAACTAACCGGAGACTCTTCTTTTGCACCCTCTTCTGGGCTGGCAGGGGCTCCAGTCCTCCCTGGAACTTCTTTTGACTTCTGGACTTGGTCTCCTTCCTTTGCAGGTCTTCAGGTCCAATAATCCAGCAGTTGTTCTTTGCAGAATTGGTTGGCTGCTGAAAAACCCCAAAATGAGGTGTAGTGTGTCCTAAGGAAACTTGCATTCTTTACTCCTGCTTTTCTGGACTCTGGGGTGGGGTAATTTACTTACCTTTACTGTATTCTTACTCTCCCAGCGATTCTGCACACACTGCTAACACGTGACCCCATGATGTCACAACTCACGTGACACACCTACACCTACATCAGCACTGAGAGGGGGCACGCACGTCACTGCCTATGTCATTGCCTGCGTCACCCCGGGGCGGGGTACCTGTCAATAGTTTGATGGAAGGTATCCCCTTATACTACTAAAGCCGTTCAAGAATTTAAATTCTGATGCTTCTGAACTTCAAGATCACCAATCAAACTTCTCTGAGGTTCCATGTAATCAACCATTAGTAGTGCTCAATATGAACCAATCACTGACACGGTTTTGAGCGACAACTTCTCTATATTTAAACTTAGTGAGGAGAAGACACAGTCACATTTAAAACGAAGCTGAGTCATGCAGAAGATGTTTTCCTCGCAGCAGGACATTTTTGGGATTGTCAGTTCTCTTGCCCTCTCATCATCAATGTGATTAAAGCACTCAGAGGCAGGGTGAAGAAGCTGCAACTTTATTGGGCAAGCCCCAGCCACTATGAAGTCTCCAGCCAACTGATTGGAGTCCAGAGGTAGGTCAAACTTTCCAGTGTATGCTAAGGGAAAATCCAAATGGAGTGGACAACAGGGTAAGAGATACCACAGAAGTGTACAACTTCCTTTTTGTGGAATGCCCAAGGCCTTCCCCGGAAGCAGAATAAACGCCATCACCCAAATGACGAAGGCCTAGCTTACAGAACGACTAATTCTTATGGCCAGCTATTTCTGCAGGTCATCTTCCTAGACCGACTTCACTTTTTGGAGTGCACTCTTTGGTTTGCATGTTACAAAAGGTTTAACTGCTTCTTAGTCTCTGTGGATTAATTATATTATTGCTTGTGGAATGTTAGTTCAGTCCTCTTGATTTAAAGATTTTTTTTAAACTGGCCAGCAAAAGAAGATTTTTTAGTAATTGAAGATTTATTAATGTTTAGGATAATAGCTTTGTTTGACAACGTTAATTACTGTTAAAGATACTGGTACACCATTAGAGCGATAATGGGGCAGGAAAAAGATCTCAAGAGTCTGCAAGAGTGGCAGTGTTTAAAGGCATGCCTTTGTAAACCTCTTTCATCAATATTTTTACATGTTTGCCATTTCTGAATTAGAAGCTTAAGACACGAAGAAATGGTGGGGGACTCTATTCATGGTTCTCAGCTGCATTGAGAGCACCACTAGTATTGAATTGTTGGTCCACTTTGAATTTATTATTGAAACACACTGGGATGGATAATGACTGATCACGAGGCACAGGGAGACATGCATACTTTTTGACAAAATTTATGGTGAAGAGTTGGTGAAATAAGAGCCGTCGTCATCAACAAACAAAAATATTTTGTTTTGGGAAATATAGTCAATACAATAAATAAACAAGCAAATATATAAGTTAAAAAATAATAGATCAGTAAAACATCTTAAAAATCACTCTATTAAGTTGTTCAAACCCAAGTTAATTCCTCATTTGTTTAGTAACATTTCATTAAAATCCAGGTAGAATGCACAACTCTTGCCAGAGCAGATACATTCTCAGCTCTTGTCGTTAAAAATATGTAGGCTGATTAGGCTGCAAAGATCTACACACTGGAATGATCCACATTTTCCTTATATGAGCAAGGAGTGTGGGAAATAAACTTTACAAAAAAATAAAGAAAAAACAGTAAAGAAATGATCTTCTGTTTCAGCACATAAAGAAAAACCAAACAGAGGTCCCACTCATATCTAAAAATTATTAAGTGGAGTACCGCCAGACGAAACCGGATAAACACACTATTAGCAGCGGGACCTCTAGCAATGGGAGGCGTAATCTCTTTTTTAATATTTTTAGGCTGTTCCTAAAATCTTTTAATTTCAATTTTGAAAAACACCCCTTTACAAATGCTAACCAAGGGGTTTGGATTTAACTATCTGAAGTTCTCCAGTTCTTTTAAACAGTTCCTGTATTGCTCAATTTCAGAAGTAGTCCTTATACGGATCCAATACACGAGCGGTCTCAACGCAACAAAGGCACTAGCACTGATCAGCTCCAGATCTAAAAACAAAGAAATCAAAGGAGAGCACAGTGGAAGACCAAAACAGGATATAAGAAACTTTGTTCAGCTGCTGTGATGAGAGGGGTATTATTGTATCCCCATAACTCAGCTCTATAACTGCTGATCCAATACATCGACCACAATAGATTTCTAGCAAGGGGGACAGAGCTGTAGTCATTGTGTGCTATAGCACTTTTAATAAAGTAGAAGCCTTATATCTCAAGGACAAAAAAACGTTTGCATACGTGCAAGATCCAGCTCAAGGTCTGAAACAATTTAACACCCAGGTAGTCAAAGTCCTTGGCTGTCTCTAACGCATTCCCATTTAAAATAAAATCCTCTTTTTATATTCTTGTGTGGATTAAAAGACATGACCTTTGTTTTTGAGGTATTTATTTCAACACCGCACTCTGTGCAGAAACTTGGAAATTCCACCATCATGGTTTTTAAGCCCATGGAGTTCTAGGTCATAGGAGAGTGTCATCCTCATACATTATTGCACGTATTTTACATCCTACTAAAGATGGTAAGCCATTAAGACAGTTGCTCAGGCTGCTAATTATGTAATTTATATAAACTGTGAAGTGTTGATACAAACACATAGCCTTGCTTTACCCCCCCTATGTACTACAATGCGCTCTGATGGTAATTTGCCCTCCTCTTCAGGGCTGGCTAGCCAAGGGAGAGAATCTATTTCTGCATACTAGTTTGGAAGACGTGTATGGGAACCTGTTTATGATTGTTCAGCTGACTATCTGTGGAATAGAAGCTTGTCCCCCACTCATTGTGGAAATATTCTTGCAAGAACAAAGCAAGTTTTCTACGTTCCCCTTTTTAGGTTGAGCCTAGGCAGCGTACAAGCGCTGTCTCTCAACAAGTGTTAAACCTAGGCAGTGCGCAAGCGCTGTCTCTCAACAGGTTGTAATCTACATTTGTGGGAGTGCACCACCCCATCTCACGCCCATCACTTTCATTCGTTCCGTGGCCTGCCTTTCAAAATTCACATGATTTTGTAGGTAAATGCTTTATGTCTGTTCCACCTTGAGGCTGCTTTATTACCTCTTTGGAGACTGACCCTGTTACATGGATTATTGCACGATCAACCACACACCTTAGTGTGGTGCACTACTTTTTTCTTTTGCCTCACCACTTAAAGCAGTGTGACCGTATGTTGTTTCTTCCTTGGTTTAGACATGCTGCTGTTTCTTTGTGGTGTCTGTGGACAAAGATTGCAAGCTGGAAGGGGGTTCTTTCTGAGGAGAGCTTTACATGAGTTTCACTTATGCACATGTTTAGTAGTTGAAAAATATACAAACTGGAGCATTTAAAACACAAAAACAAAGAAATCCTCAAAGTGGCTCTCCTGGCACAGCGGGAGAGCTCCTACTACAATGTTCACTGCACTTGGGAAACTCGCTCCATAAAGCTTTATGGGGCATTTCTTTTTCAAAACAGTTTGGCCCATAACTCAGTCTGTGGTGGTCCTACGACAATGGGACCATCACCCAACCATTCAGCATGATGCAGTCTTTCTGGCTGGGTCAAATCTGGGTCCCAGCACTAGGTTGGAGGGCTCCCTAAAATTGTAACCGCTTCTACCATTCAATGTCTTTTTAAGCTTTTTCGTGGCTGGAACTTTTGTTTTATAGCTGGGAGTAGTTTGTGTTTTCATGGCCTTGTTTGGAATAGTGTTGCAGTATGCCTGCTAGGCCTGTAAATGCGTAAGGCACTACGTCCTCTAAGGGATACATATATGGTTACACTGCATTACTTTCTGCCATTCTGTTTTCAAGTTGTTATGACCTCTAGGGTATGACTGTATGGTTACATGACCATGTTTCTTACAAATGCTATTTTTATGGTGGTGTCCTTTAGGGGCTGTTCTGAGCATTACAGTCAAGATATTACAATATTTGCTGCACTTAGAAACGTACCCCATAATGCTTTGCTGTGCATTCCTTTTACAAAACATTTTTGACCATAACTCACTGCAGGATGTGCTCTTTCTGTCTAGGTCATCTCTGGGCCCCCACACTAGGTTGAGGGGACCCCAAAATAATAATATATTTTAAAAAATGCAATATTTTCATTTTTTGCTGCAGATAGAGGAAGAAGTAAATGGAAGTGTTTTGGTTATATGCAGGGCCAGTGGAATTAAGTGGTAGAGAGCACCAAATTATGTGACAGGGTTGACCAATTTATGAGGCAAGATAAGTACAGTTATGCATTTGCAAAGCCAATAGCTCGATCCCAAGCAATCATGAGAGCTATTACATTGCAAATGCTTGTTAAACTATTGCTTCAGCTTCTTAGGGCGAACTGTCAATTGTAGCCTGGCCGATTCCAGTTAATTAAGGTCTCAAACTCCTCAAGTAACCCATCAGCCTTTTCCAATGCACAATCCTCCGCAGCATGCTTAAAAACTGTGTATGGCCCATTAGGTCCCTGTAGGACATCTATGGCCTTTCCTTTGTCCTTAGAATGCACAACAAGCAAGTACTCGATTACTTGAATAAAATGGAAAAATAACTAAGGTAGCCCAGCCTCTTCTGGGTGATGATGGGTGAAGACAGGCTTGTCTTTTGTCCGGGCTTTGCCTGAGCATGGGCCACACATGTCCTGTGCAGCAGGAGGAATTCCTGCATTTACAGTGCAGAGTTCGTGGTAGGCGGGCCCTTCTCCTCTGCCCTCTAACCAGCCAAATGGTTCCTGGGGACTGAAGTCCCCTAACAAGCAGCTGAAGTGCCCCTGCAGGAGGAGGAAGTCCTGCACTTATAGCGCTGAGTTTGTGGTGCATGGGCCCTTCTCCTCTGCCCTCTCACCAGCCAAGATGGTTCCTGGAGATTGAAGTCCCCCAACAAGCAGCTGAAGTGTCCTGCGCAGTGGGAGAACGTCTTACGCTATACAATGCCAAACTTATGGTAGGTGGGACAATTCTCCTACACCCTCTTACCTGCCATGTTGGTTCCTGGGGATTGAAGTCCCCCAACAAGCAGCTGAAGTGTCCTGTGAAGCAGGAGGAAGTCCTGCACTACATAGCGCTGAGTGTGTGGTGGGCAGGAACATTTTCCTTCACCCCTTTGTTAGTCACGATATTTCCCGGGGATTGAAGTCACCCAATAAGCAGCAGAAGTTCCTCCACAGCAAGAGGAAGTCATGCGCTATGTAGTGCCTAATTTGTGGTGAGTGGGGACTGTCTCCTCTGCCCACTCACCAGTGATGTTGGTTCCTGGGTAAATAGGTCCCCAAACAAGCAGCTGAAGTGTCTTTTTATAGTGCAACAAAGTTATTGCTATGGCATTTTAGTGCAGTTCTGAAAGTGAGGAATGGTGGTGCTTGGGATTCAGAATTCTCTTAAACAAGACTACACTGGGGCTTGACACTTGCTACTGATAACTCCTTGTGGGAGAAAGAACCTGCATGGGAGAAGGGCCTATTGGAATGGGCACAGGCAGAGGAGGCGCACATGAGAAGAACCCGTAGAGATGCAAAGGTTGCGGGCGCCTGCTCTCCTGGGGCACAAGGTAGGTAGACATGAACCTAGGAATATTCTTCCTGTATAGCGACCTGCCCTGTTTTGTTTATTAGCCCACAAACACACAGAGATAAAGAACCCCATCAAACAGAAACCAGCTGCCACTCAGAGACAACGAACACTATCAGATGATTAGAGACCGATCGGTAATGAAGATTTTTTTTTTATCAATAGCACAATAGTATAATACTTATTTAATTTTCATAAACGCACCAACTTGGAGTCATCAGATCACACCTCTCAGTCAGTATAGGTTCTCATCAACCAACTGCTGATTCCCTGTTTCATCTCTTGAAGACTCCCAAGGCCAGTCATGGTTCAGTGGATATCCTCTCTCGTCCGCCACTCTTCCCAGTTAGCCAAGTTATATCCTGGGGCTATGATGTCTGCATCTTGGAAAAAGACTCCTCTATTCTAACAAGCCATTGCATGTGAGGAACATTCTTGCTTCTGCACACACGTCTGCTGACCTGTGAGATCCTCCACCCAGGGTCAGGCAGTGGCAAGTATACATCAGTGGACTGATCACCACGAGTTGCAGTCCTACCTGGACCCTCGCTGGGAAGACCCAAAAAAAAAAAGACCACTACCAGGAACACCCTACACCAAAGCTAAGACAATGTGCAAGGGAACCGTTTTTGCTGTATATAATTTAATCCCTCTCACAGAAAATGTAAACTCCGGTGGAATGTCTACAAGAGTGAACCTACTAAAGCCATATATCTACCTTGCATCTTGGAATAAGTTAGAGTCCTTAAACAATCAGGATGAAAGAGAAACTAAAATGAATGCCCGACACAGAGCCCAACCATATGCAAGGCCACTATCTGATAGGAGCAACCTCTTTGGACACCGATTCAACCACTATCACCAGAACTCAAAGTGAGCCTTGTCATTGCACTGCCCACAACAAAGCATTCCATACAGATCCCTTATTTATGAGAATAAGACGTCCTGCATCCTCTGAATCGTTGTGATCTGGTCAATGGTTAATTAGTAAACAAAGAAGTGCCGGTGCTCAAAGCCCTTCTCTTAAACACGAGGCTGCTGTAATTAAATCTGCCAGCACTGAATACTGAGGTAGTAATCCTGAAGCCATCTCGGGCCTCTTCAATCCATTAAGGCCACCCCTGCCCCTTCAGCTCATCCTGCAACTTTCTACTTTCTCCCTTAATGACGCATTTTAGTTTTTCCTTCTTCCGTCTTTCCCATATGTGTCTTTTGCTCGCAGCAAATGCTTGAGGCATAAGAATAAGCGCCGGCCCACACAAATAAGTGCCGGTGCTCAGCACCGGAAACAACAAGCACAAATTAAGCACTGGATCTGGTTCTCTGTTAATTCTTTCACAATGTTTGATTAGAGCCTTCCATTGGGCCAGAGAGGGATGTTGTAATTGTAGAAATAGACGCCCTAGACTGTGCACTTCCCTCAGGCTCAACATGCACCCCTTTGAACACATAATTGTCTCCTACCTAATGAACCCAAAGTACTGCTTTATGAGTTGCATTGTCTATTGCATACCTTGGTTGATAGAAGAGATCCACATCCCAGTCTGTCTCTTTAATCTTAATCCAAAAAAGACAACATAGTATTTACCTTGTGGGTTGATAAACGACAAAAAGCACTAGCCTCAGATGCCAGTTAGATTTACCCATCAAGTTAGTAACTCTACATTCAGAGCAGGTCAAACAGTTCAATTCTCATCTGTAAGAAAGAGGAAGCTTTCTTGAACGTACAGCCTCAAACTTCAACAGGCTACTGTTGTTTACCTTTCAAATTCCAGCACCTCCTTCTTTTATCAGACTAACAACTCCAACGCAAGACAGACTCCTCAAGAAAGTGCCAAAATCCCAGTTCAGGTCAACCTTCCATGCAGGAGATTTTATGAAATCGTTGCAATCTGGTCAAATACTTCTCCTTGAGAACCCTTACACAAGCTTCATCACTCAACTTAGTTATTCCTCTCATGGAGAATATTAATCTAGCACAAACCGCAAGGACAGATCACCCCTAGAAGCACAAAGAAAGCTACTGGAGCAGGAACAAGTCTGATTTGTATACGACTGGTCTATGTCTGTAATGTTAAAGTGAGTGAAAAACGATGGGCCAGAATGCGAGCCTACTAATCACCAGTGACTGAAATCAATTCAAGCACTCCACCCATCACTTTTTTCACTTTAATCACTGTACAATGGCGTCCACTTTCACGATATTAGCAACACTGTGGAACAAGTATTGACAATGCCATTAGTCCAGTTTATACATGTAAGTGCGTTTTGTGTCGTTTATGGGTGCACTCATGCATTCATTTATCAGTCCACTGAATCATTCTTGCTTCCACTGCGTGACACAACCACAATAACACACACACATACTCAACAACACATTCATTTTAAATTAAAAGAATACACAAGAAAACGAAAACATGCTGCCACCAAGACAGGGGGGCTTACGCCTCCTAAGTAATGAAACATAGCAACGGGTGTCGATTTTGCAGTGGTATTGTACAGAATCTACAGTTGTTTTAAAGTTCTAGCATGGCACCCATATTTAGAACCAATATGTTGGCCATCCTGGAATGGTAAAACAATGATACACTATGCACAAACTCATTCCATCACCCAAAGGCTGAAAAGGGCTGACACAAAGGCCCTCTATGTATATATTTAGAACAATAGGTATGTGTTATACTGATTATCAGCACCTGGACAAACTACCAGGTGATAAGCCGTGCTTGACAATTCCACATAACGTAACATAACATATTTAATGATTTTTTTTATTAGACGATCCTGGCACACAGCAAAACCTCATCAAATCTGTATATTTTTCTGCACAGCAAATCTTGTTTCACTCGAGGTAAGACATATTTGAGGCATATTGATAAGTGACTCAGAACCAGTTTTTGTATTTTTTACACTATGGGCCAGATGTATGAAAAGTTTTTGCACTCGCAAACAGTGCAAATCGCAAAAATCAGCCGTTTGCGAGTGCAAAAACGTGGTCTGCGATGCATGAAAGGCATTCGCAGACCAAAAAAAAGAAATCGCAAAAATTACGATTTTTTGCGGTGCGACCGGGTTTTGCGAGTCGCGTTTTGCGATTCGGTAATTCCAGTAGGAAATGGCGAGGAGCTAAATGCGAATCGCAAAATCCGAATCGCAAAGAGATGCATCAAAAAATCGCAATTAGCGTTTTTTCGCAGAATGGCATTTTGCACATGCAAAATACCACTAAGTGAAAGCAGGTGGTAACCAGGTGCAACCTATATAAAGAGGCCCAGAATGCCTCAGACTCTCTACCACAATGGCTGCACTGTACGTCATGGCGAGGAGGATGAGGATCTTGGCAGGTTTGAGGAGAGGGAGGAGGAGACAGGAGCGCATTTTCAGAGTGCGCATTACACTTTTTGACCTGACAGAGGAGGAAATATATGAGAGGTATAGGTTGAACTCAGCCATGATACTTGACCTGATAGCTGAGCTACAACCCATACTGCAGCACAGAACACTAAGGACACATAGTATTCTCACCCATGTGCAGGTATTATGCTCCTTACACCTACTCGCCTCAGGGAGCTATAAAGGGGTTATAGCAGCGGCTGGGGGGGTCTCACAGAGCACCCTCTCCAGATTCTTCAATGCATTTCTCAACGCCATGCTAAGCAAACTGCAGCTGTACATCAGATTCCCCCACACCCCACAGGAAATACAGCAGACAAAAATGGACTTTTATCAGATAGCACAGTTCCCCCACGTCCTAGGTGCCATAGATGGCACACATGTTACAATATGTCCACCTTCTGTCACAGAGTATGTGTACCGAAACCGTAAACACCAACATTCCATGAATATAAAAGTGATATGCAATGCCTCCTACATCATAAATGATCTTGTGGCCAGGTACCCAGGGAGCACACATGATTCGTACATCTTTCGCCACAGCGGCATTCA
This sequence comes from Pleurodeles waltl, assembly GCF_031143425.1. Classification (NCBI taxonomy): domain Eukaryota; kingdom Metazoa; phylum Chordata; class Amphibia; order Caudata; family Salamandridae; genus Pleurodeles; species Pleurodeles waltl. Next base: position 449,348,124 of record NC_090446.1, read on the forward strand.
CACAAGACTGCTTGCTGGGGAGTTTGGTGAAGGATATCTACTAGGTAATGTCACTCTTTACAATTGCGCATAGATAACAAACCCTTGTCAGATGTCTGAGGTACTCATCAAACCTTCTGTCCCTTTCAGGAGACTGTGCCTATGCAGTGCGCACCTACATGATGACGCCCTACCTCAATCCCACCACACCGGTAGAACGGAGATACAATGCAGCACACAGGGCAATCCGCAACGTGGTGGAGTACACATTTGGCCTCCTGAAGAGTCACTTCCGTTGCCTCCACAAGAGTGGAGGGGCACTACAGTACAGTCCAGAAACCACATGTAGAATAGTGGCTACTTGTGCAATCTTGCACAATATAGCAACAACCAGGGGCATACCTATAGAAATCAGTGACACTGAATCAGATGAGGATGACGATCCCATACCACCTCTACAGCCAGCAGACAGGACCAGTGCAGCAGAGGGACGGCAAAGGCGTGCTGACATCACACACAACCATTTCAGACGTGAGTATGTACAATCAAACTCCACTAACAACTGTAGCTGTAGTGATAGAAATATTTATTCCCTTACGTGAGGTTATAAATTGTGATGAAAGAAGTAAAAAGGTGAATGATAAAAACGAAAATCAACAAATGAACTGAGTCCCACACTATTACTTCATAGTGGGGACACCAGAGTCAATGCGGCAAGAGTCACTTCCTCCTCCCTCGCACACCACTGGGGTGCCCAATTGACTCACTGGCACCCTGAATGTCAGCCTCAGTGGCAGTGCTGCGCCTGGCACTGTGCCGTCTGTGGTCAGAAGCAGGTACGTGCACACTACTGAGGCTCGAGGTGTCCTCCGTGTCCCCCAAGGCAACCTCACTGGGAGTGGCCGACCTCTGTCCCATTACTAGTTCTACCACATTGGTGATTTGGACAAGGCCCTGGACCACATCCCTGCTGGTGTGTGCAGCCTCCACCTGGGCTGCCACAGCACGATGGGCGATGAGGGCGGTGGAATTGGCCATACGATTTGAGGACCTGCAGTAGTTTGTAAACATGGTGCGAAAACGGTGCTCATGTCTGCGTCGACTCAGTCTTTCGTGTCTCAGCTCCTCACACAGGTCACGCACTGCAGTGGTCAGCTCCCTAGTGTCCTGGGAGGCCTGCACCTGTCCCTCACGCAGCTGGTTGATATTTTCGTTCAGGGTGTCAAGTCTCCGATGCAGGCCAACCATATTTCTGTTGTGGACTCTAAGGTTCCTGTCCAGACTCTGTATTCTTCTATTTTGCAGGCGCTGTTGCTGCAACATAGCAGCCTCAAGTCCACCAAACAGGGATGTACCCTCAGCTGCCTCCTGCAGTTGCTGTTGGGACACTGGGGCACTTTGACGATGCGCTGAATGACCCCTGTCCTCTGGCACCTGGCTGCGCCTCCCGGATGCAGATGGTGTGCCTGGCCCCTCCTGCTGCACATCGGAGTCACCACTGAGGTCTGGAAGTGGCAATGGCCTGGGCCTGCGGCGCACATTTGAGAGATTGATGGACCCACTGGTGTTGGTGTCAGAGGGCAGCTGTGTGTCCGTCTCCCCTACACACGCTATTGCTGTGGCTGCTGTGCCAGGCCCACCTGCAACAACAATATGCAGCATGTCAGTTCTGTATGTTACATTCTCTGTCCAGAAATGGCAATAAAGGTATAGGTACTGCTCTACATGGTGTAGTGTGTGTTGTGTTACCTTGGGTGTCACTATGCTTGCTTACATTATCATGCCACTGTCTGTACTAGTTTGTGGACCACGACTCCCATAATACATTGTTGTGCTGCTACTAAGATGTGGAGTGGACTACTTCACACACTACTTCACATTACATGCTAATTCCTAAGCGGCTTTTATGCATGCACATATTGGGTTCACACGACAACATTGCACTTACCTTGGCTGGTACTTGGTTGAGCGGAGGTGTCTATATCTGTGACCCCTATCACTGCTTCCGGTAGGAGTGTTGATTCCACCAGGTCCTCCAGTGGTGTGGCAGGTGGCTCGGTTGGTGGTCCTCCTCCTGTGCTCCTGGCCTCTGCAAGTCGCCTTGCCACCCTCTCCTTTGCCCGGGACCGCAGGTCATACCAGCGCTTCTTGATTTCTTCAATGGAGCACTGTGCCACTCCAATTGCACAAATCTTACTTTGGATCTCCAGCCAAAGTCTCCTCTTCTCACTCTCTGGCACCTGGAGGGGTGATTTGCCAAACAGGCGGTCATGACTCCTCACCACCTCTTCTGTTAAGACCTCCAGCTCCTGCTCACTGAACTTCAGTTTGCGCTTCCTCTCCTGCTTCTCAGATCCTGGACCTTGGGGCTCCATTGTGGCTCAGGCGATGCTGCTCCTTCACAGTGCTGCTCACAGTGGCTTGGCTGCTCTCACTCAGGATGCTGGTTTGGGTGTGGCACCTCTAACTGCCTGGGATGACTGATTTCCTGCTGATGAGTCATCAGGCACCTCCAGGTGTGCATTCTCGAACTTTCTCGCAATTTGCGATTTTTTACCGAATCGCAAAGAAATCGCAAATTGCGAGAATGCAAATTGCGATTCGGTAAATGGGCCTCGCAAACCAAAAATAGCGATTTTTAAGAAATCGCTAATTCCGAATCGCAATTTTGTTACATGGCCAATTGCGACTCGGAAATAGCGATTTCGTAAAAATCTCATTTTGCGATTCGCAGAGCCCAGTTTTCATACATCTGGCACTATATGCCATAACTCACTATATAGATTAAGGAGGTCAAGCATGTAGTATCCCGACTAAAAGGCACCCACAAGGTAGTAGAGATGAGGTACTTATCCTAAAGTGGAGAGTTTTCTAAATGGGGTTACCAGAATGGTTCCTATCTGTCGAGTTGGAAATATATTAAAGGAGTTTGTTTCAAAAGAAAATTAAGATCCTTTACCATGTGATTGTGGATGAATTGCACTAGGAAAAACATTAGATGGGAGTTACAACGTGGGTGAATAATCCTGTAAATTAATGATATTACCAATTGTTTTCAGACTTTCCCCTGACGGAGAGCTGTTTAGTGTAAAATACCTTGGAAAGTGATGGGGTGTAGAAATTGTCTGATTATTGGAACTGCACAATAATGGGAGATAATAGAAACAAATACATTGTATTAAAATTGTGGAACAGAAGAAACAGAATTGCACAAAGAAAGAACATAATGTAATAGTAAAACACATTTTTCATAAAACCAACGCTAAGAATTCGCTGGTAATTTGGTCATAAAATGAGTAATCAAATGAATGTGTCAGATAGTAGTATGAGTGCAACAAAATTGTTGAGCAGAAGAATACTTACGTTTGAGAATATTGTTTAGGTCACGTATCACCATTGTGATTCACTTCTGCAATCATCAGAGTTAAATAATTGTTCAAACTGACTGGAATTGTTTTCTGACTGGCGTATATCTGGTTTAGCACCATACCTACAAAATGTCAAGTGACAGATTTGAACAAATCATGGAAAAGAAAGCCGAAAATTGATCTTATAGAGAGGAACAGGCAAATAGAATGTTGTCACTACTAAGAGAATCTTTAACTGAAGGTAATCAGGACCATTGTTTAATAAGGAAAAAAGCCTGAATCACATGACACTGTCATGAGGACAGAAATCAACAGAAAACTTCAGGTTTCTACTTTGGCTAGATATCACAGAGTATGAAGGATCCCATGGAAACTAAGGGCCTCATTACGAGTTTGGCAGTCTGTGGACTGCCATGGTGGTGGTGGTCCAGCTGCCATCAGGTTGGCGGTCGGACAACCCGATAATGAGTCATGCTGGCCTATGGAGCAAAGACCCCCGTGGTCCCACCGGCACCACCAGGCAGCACAGACCTCCACGGTCCCAAGGCTGCACAAAGAGGCCGACGGAGTCTGTGTTTCCACCAGATACATTATAAGGTTGCACACCACCAATGTGACCATGGTGATCCAATCACCGTGTCTAAGCAGACGGAAACAGGGACTATAAAGGGAGATACTCACCTGCAGGCAGCCTTACATTTCCGGTGCCGCCATGGAGCCCATCACACACGTCCTGTCGCTGCTGTTGAGCATCGAAGGTGCACAAAATCAACGCCGCCGTGGACGCAACTGACCCTAAGTACACACACCTACCTGTGTTATTAACTAACAACAGATCATTGTGCCGTCGTCCACATGATATGGGGGGTCACACCCTGGGAACCAAGTACAGATGCAATTGTGTACACCGTATGCGCCCTTTGGGTTAGATCGCTCACACTGTACCGCAACACAACACAAAAGCACATGTGCACTTATCTCAGGCACTGGGATGGTGAAGTGTACACAACATTGACTCACACAATACCAACAACACACCAACATCATATCGTCAAATACAACTCACACACTCACATTGCACACATGCCATGGACTGTCGTCACATTCAACACACATGTGTATGGATGTGGCATGAAACATAAACAACACTGCCAGTAAACAGCCCTGCAATGGACACATACATCAAGCACATTGGAACACAATGGAAGGGCAATGGGATGCACACTAATTAGAAATACAAATATACAGACCTGACTACGCAAACAATAAAAACCTCACTATGCAAACAATACCTGCACAATAGGAATGGGGCCAGCAGTAACACTCAGGGAAGGAGGCTGTACTGGGACACACATCACCTTGCAACTGCCCATAAAACAACTACTGCACAGGAACTGGCCCTTTGGGTATCTCTGGGACAAACAATATTAGACCCAAATGACATGCCTATCTTCACAGCGCAGAAGTGCAAGTCAACAAAGCACATACAACTCTAACTGCATGGGACATACCTCTACATGAAGTAGCTGCAAGGTACACACAGCTAAATGGACACATGCACAGTCAAATGTAAACAAAGATAGCACAATTGAACAAAATCCATGTCTACACAAACAAAACTCAAGCTGACACACATCAGATGAATACATAATCCACATCAGGGTGACAAGTCTAACACCATATATGCTCACATTGGAGAACACAAGATACAATACTTACCATACCAAACAGTACACAAGGCCATGATACAACATATGCATTTACACCCACATAACCACACATTCAACATATACCTTTGTCTCGGGGGATACAAGCACTGCCACAAAGTAAGATACTTCAAACAACAGCAAAAGGATCAGCAAGCAGGCTGAAACACTCACAACTGTAGGCAGACAACACAAGTTACTCAGAAACAACATAAAGGTAGAAAAGGAATTGCAGGGCAAAAGAACAACTGTTTAGGTTTATTGAATTATAAGTGTGAGAAGTCCAAGGCCATTGGCTGGTCCATGTGTGTTGGCACAGGCACATCATGGTGCCGTCACTCGACTCCTAACTGGCAAGGAAGTTCCACAGGAAGGGGCATCAAGTATGAAGGCAGACACCTCAGGGATCTTCTTTGGGGTGGGTCAGATTTGGGGGTGTTTGGCCTTGTGCTTGGGAGGGGTAGTCTGCTGTTTGGGAGGGGTGGGCATCTTCTTGGGGAGGGGAAAGGTATGGGTGCTTGCAGGGGGGGCAAGGGAGGCCTTGGAGGTGGATGGGTGGGGCTGGGAGGTGGGAGGGTGCCTCTCAGGTTTGGAACGGGGTGGAGGGAACAGGGGAAAGGTTAAGGTCAAACAGAAAAACATTCTTAGGGACACAGGAATGGGTAGCAGAAGAGGGTGGGGATTTGGAGGTCGAGGGAGTGGTTGCTGTGTTGGTGCGGATGCTGTGGGTGTGTGCTTCTGGGAGGTATGCTTGGGTTTGGTTGGTGTTTGTTGAGTGGGTGAGTTAGTGAGTGCATTTATGTGTCTTGAGGGCTGGGAGGTGGAGGTGCTGAGGGATAGAGTGATGGATGTGTGTGTGTTTGTTGGGGTGGTGACTGCAGGTATGTTGGATGTGGTGGATGTCTGTCTGTGTCTGGGTGGTGTCTGCGGATATGCTGATTGCAGTGGTTGTCTGGGTGTTTGTTGGTGTGATGTCTGTGAGTATGCAGGATATGGTGAGTATGACACTGACTTTCGTGGTGGTGCCTCTGGGTATGCTAGATGTTGTGGGAGTGGTGGGAGTATCTGGGGAAGTGGTGACTGTTGTTGTGTCTGTGGGTGTCTGGTGTTTGCTTGCATGCTGGTGTGTTTTGTGGTGCTTGTGTCTGCGTGTGCTGCTCTTGTGTGTTGAGGTGGATGTGTGCGGATCGGTCTGTGTGCTTTAGGGTGCATAGGGGCAGGGGGTATTTGGATTGGGAAAAGGGCGGTGGAGGGGGACCGAAGGTGGGGGGTGACTGGCTGCCTTCAGTGAGGAGGCCAGAGGCTGAAAAGATCTCTGTAGGCCAGCCATTGCACCATGAATGCCTTCCAGGAATGTATTTGTTTGTTAGAGTTGTGTTGCCAATCCCAAGATGGCATTCACAATAGCTGACTGACCCACAGAGATACTTCTCATGAGGTCAATAGCCTCCTCACTGAGGGCAGCTTGGGTAACAGGGGCTGAGGCAGAGGTGCCTGTGGCAAAGGAGATGCCCATCCTCTAGGGTGAGCAGGCATAGCCATCTGGGTGGGGAGCATCAGGGAGGGCGGACTTAGAATGGGGGTGGGGGACAAAGATGGTACAGTAGGATGCCCCAGTTAGTCCACCACCACTAGGGAGTGTCCACTGGAGGAAGAATCAGAGAATAAGGAGGATGTTCCGGTCTTTCTTGTGGCACTCCACTTGCCCTTCGGGCGAATGGGTCCCTCTGTGTCGGTGGTGTCTTGACCTGAGGTCCCGTGGCCAGATGCTTTCCCAATCAGCTGTGGCCCATCTCCTTTGCTTGCCAGTGCGGATGCTGCAAATTCAAAGAGAGATAGGGTCATCACGTGTCCATGATCACACTTGAACAACAGCTCAGAATAGCAGATATAGTCATGATATCAAGAAGTTCCCAGCAACAAACTCCATGTTAGTGGCCCATAAATGTGCCATACCATATGCATGCATGCCAGCCATTTGAACTGTCAACAGTTGCCCACAGGATCACAGACAACTACAATAGCATGGCTGAAATTGTGCAATTACAATAACCATTAAACAGGTAGGAGACCCTATCACACTCAAAGCTTTTTCCCATCCCTTGGATGTTGGAGTTGCCCAGAGATTTGCAAGTACTTGTAAAAAGAAATTGGAAGCTACATCATTGTCTCCACTATAGTCATGCAGACGTGTAGGAAAGTAGCCTCTTTCTAGCATGGTTACCCCCACTTTTGGCCTGTCTGTGAGTGTGTGTCAGTGTGTTTTTGCTGTGTCACTGGGATCCTGCTAGCCAGGACCCCAGTGCTCATAGATAAAAACCTATATGTCAGTGTGTTTTGCCTGTCTCACTGGAATCCTGCTAGCCAGGACCCCAGTGCTCATAGTTTTTGGCCTAATGTGTATGCCTGTGTAGTGCCTAACTGTGTCACTGAGGCTCTGCTAATCAGAACATCAGTGCTTATGCTCTCTCTGCTTTTAAATTTGTCACTGTAGGCCAGTGACTACATTTACCAATTTAATTTGGCATACTGGACCCCCAGGGCATTGGGGTTCCAGGTGATCCAAATGGGCCGCAGCATTTCTTTTGCCACCCATAGGGAGCTCAGCCAAACCCTTGCACAGGCCTGTCATTGAAGCCTGCGTGAAATAACACACACGTTATTTCACAACCATTTTCACTGCTCTTAAGTAACTTATAAATCACCTCTATGTCTAACCTTCACTTGCTTAAGGTTAGGTGCAGAGTTACTAAGTGTAAGGGTAGACTTGCACTAGCAAAGGAGCCCCCACACAGTTTAGGACCATTTTCACGGACCTTGTGAGTGCGGGGACACCATTACACACGTGTACTACACATAGGTCAATACCTGTATGTAGCTACACAATGGTAACTCTGAATATGGCCATGTAACATGTCTAAGATCATGGAATTGCCCCCCCATTCCAAATCTGGTATTACGGAGCCAATCTCAAGCATCCTGGGGGCTCCACCATGGACCCCCAGTACTGTCAAACCAGCTCTCTGAGGCCTGCACTGCAGCTACAGCTGCTGCCACCTCACAGACAGGGTTCTGCCCTCTTGGGGCCTGGGCAGCCCAATCCCAGGAAGGCAGAACAAAGCATCTCCTCTGAGAGCAGGGTATCACACCCTCACCCTTTCGAAATAGGTGTTACAAGCTGGAGAGGGGTAGCCTCCCCCAGCCTCTGGAAATACTTTGAAGGGCACAGATGGTGCCCTCCTTGCATAAATCAGTCTACACTGATTCAGGGACTGCTTCTCCCCTGCTCTGGTGGGAAACTGAACAAAGGAAAGGGGAGTGACCACTCCCCTGTCCATCACCACCCCAGGGGTGGTGCACAGAGCTCCTCCAGTGTGTCCCAGACTTCAGCCATCTTGCTTTGCAAGGTATGGGGGCACTCTGGAGGGCTCTGAGTGGCCAGTGCCAGCATGTGACGTCAGAGACCCCTCCTGATAGGTCCATACCTGATAAGGTAGCCATTCCCCTTCTCATGGCTATTTAGGGTCTCTCCTGTGGGTTCTCTTCAGATTCTGCTTGCAAGTTTCCTTCAGGAATCCTCTGCAACAACTTCAGACTCTTCTGACCTCGGATCAACCGCAGCCTACTCCAAGAAACGTTGTAACTGCAACAAAGTGTCTACAAGAAACACTTTTCTTCAGCAACCTCAGCTCCAAGTCAGTAAATGCAACAGTTTTCACAATGTGCATGCTGAGGGAATCCCTGTCTTCAACTTGCACCAGAAGGACCAAAGAAATCTCCTGTGAAGTGACAGAGTCACTCCCCTGCTCCAAGCAGGCACCTTCCAAGGCGATAACTGGTACCCTGGGACTCCTCTCACAGTGACGAGCATGCTTCTAAGGACACAGAGGGTAGACATCATCGACATAGAGGGGGTTATTCTAACTTTGGAGGAGTGTTAATCCGTCCCAAAAGTGACGGTAAAGTGACGGATATACCACCAGCCGTATTACGAGTTCCATAGGATATAATGGACTCGTAATACGGCTGGTGGTAAATCCGTCACTTTTCCATCACTTTTGGGACGGATTAACACCTCCTCCAAAGTTAGAATAACCCCCAGAGTGTCCTGAGATCCTGCTGACGCAATTTGGAGGAGGTAGGACCTTGCCTTCCCCAAGAACGATGGTACCCCTGTGTATTGTGTCTTCTTCGCCTCCTGAGGCCTCTGTGCACTCTTTGCAAAATTCCTTCGTGCACAGCCTGGCCCAGGTCCCCAGCACTCCACCCTGTGATGCTCAACTGGCTGAGTTGTTCTCTGGCGACGTGGGACCTTCTTTTGTTGTGCTGCATCAACTGCATTTTGCACCTCCTTTGAACCTGGATCCTGTGGCTTCTGGGGGTGCTGGCTGGCATCCTGGGAGCTCTCTAAAGTGCTGAGAGCACCCTCTTTCTCCTAACACAGAGTTGAGGCCCCCTGGGTCCATCTAGTGCCATTTTGATGAAAAATTCGCTTTGGTCGAAGCCAAAGTTTGTTGGTGCCTTCCAACACAAAATCTAATCTGAAACGATCTTCACAACATCTTTCGCATCAGGCAGGAACCCACTGGCATCTTCCTAGAGTACATTTCTGCAGTCTTCAATTAACCGGGGGCTCTTCTTTTGCACCCTCTTCTGGGTTGGCAGGGGCTCCCATCCTTCCTGGAACTTCTTTCGACTGCTGGACCTGGTCCCCTTCCTTTGCAGGTCTTCAGGTCCAATAATCCAACAGTTGTTTTTTGCAGACTTGGTTGGCTTCTGCAAAATCCCATAAACGAGGTGTAGTGTGTCATAAGGAAACTTGCAGTAATTTACTCCTGCTTTTGTGGGCTCTGGGGTGGGGTAATTTACTTACCTTTACTGTATTCTTACTCTCCCAGTGATTCTGAACACACTACACTTGTCTAGGGGGGAATTCGGGATTGACATTCCACTTTTTTAGTATATGGTTTTTGTTGCCCCTAGACCTATTTTCTCCCATTGAATTCTATTGGATGCCCTACTGTTTGCATAGTTCTATGACTATTTACTTGTCTAATTTTGGTTTCTAGTGTATATATTGTGTATAATAATACCTCCAGAAGGAGTATTGTCTCTAATATATTTTTGGTACTGTGTCACCCAAATAAATACCTTTATTTTTGGTTACACTGAGGGGCATATTTATACTCCGGTTGCGCGATTGTGCGTCAAAACTTTTGACGCACAATCAGCGCAAACGTTGCCCTGTATTTAAACTTTGACGCCCGAGCCCGCGGACGACAAAATTCCACAGTGTGCGTCATTTTGTGGATGCGGCAACCCACCCTGCGTTAATGATATGCAGGGTATGCGTTCCCGTCCAAAAAATGACTTAAACGGCCGTGCGTCGTATTTATGCTTTCGGACAAAAATTACACACGGCCGGGAGGCGGAGCCAGAAAATTACGCACAGCCCGATTTGCGTAAAAATTTAACGCTTGGGTCAGGGCAGGTGTTAAAATGGGGCAAACACACCTGTATTTAATCAGAACACACAGAACAAACAGCAGAGCAGCAGAGCAGCAGAGCAGCAGAGCAGCAACAGGGAGCCATGGAGGTCATTCTAATCCAGCATGCATGCAGACGCAGAGCCCAGCAGCAAAAACACCAGCTACAACAACACCAGCAGGGACCCCGAAGGCAGCGCAGGAGGCAGGAGAGGATATTCCGCCCAAGAACCACCCTTCAGGGCCTCAGGGAACACAACATCATACAGAGGTACCGGTTGAACTGGCAGGCCATACAGCAGCTGCTGAGAAACATTGAACAGCAGTTGGCCCCCACTTTGGTGACACAACACACCATTCCAACAGAAACAAAGCTGCTTGCCGTACTTCACATGCTGGCAAGTGGCTCTTTTTAAACAACTGGTGCCCTGGTTGGCGGAATATCACAACCATCATTCTCCGCATTTCTGCCCAAAGTACTGGATGCCATCATTCGCCAGACACCCCGCCACATCTGCTTCCCTAACACACTGCAGAAGCAGCAGGAAACTAAACAGGGGTTCTACGCAATCAGTGGCTTCCCATTCGTCCTTGGTGCAATCGACTGCACACATGTACGCCTTGTGCCACCTGCTGCAACAGAACACCTCTACCGCAACAGGAAGCACACACATTCAATCAACGTGCAGGCCATTGTCGATCACCAAGGAATGTTCACCAACATCGTGGCTAAATATCCTGGGAGTGTCCATGACTCATTCATCTTCCATCACTGCACCATCAACCAATACTTCCAGGATGTACGGTATGGCAATGGACTACTTGTTGGTAAGTACTAAAACCTACTAATATACACACTGCACAGCAACCCTCTAGGACACACAACACATACACCACAACAGCAACATCTACACAGGAACACACTGAGGTCCTGACATCACTAGCCATGTTTCTTGAGTCACCATTGAACCTGTCACACATCGGAATTTACTGTACAGCCTAATGTGAAGACATTAATGAGTGTGGTAGCCGAAATGTCACCTTGCAAATTGTAAGTGTCCCAATGACCTTTACATTAATACACTGCCTAAGTCTAAAGGTATGGGAAGTCCAGGGTACTTTCATATGAATGTGCTAACAACACTTATAAATGAAACTCTACCTTGAACTATCTACTCACCCCAAGTGAAGACACAAGGACACCTGTATCACAAGTCACAATGCTAGGGAGGGCACACTGCACTGAAAATCCCAAAACATACTGATGACAAACTGTTAGCAGACAAACACTTGCTCAGCCAAGGAAACAACACAATGCAGATGGTATAGCCTACAAGTATAGGATGTCACATTAGTACACTAAATAGTCACAGACAACACAAGACAACTACTGCCATTGAAGGTCTTTTCAATAGTGCAACTACATCAACATGATACCATTCTTTTTCTCTTTCAGCTGATCAGGGGTATGGCATCCAGCCATGGATAATGATACCATTTGGCAACCCGAGTACTGCTGCAGAGCGGGCATACAACGACGCCCAGAAGAGGACACGCAGCATTGTCGAGCGGACCTTCGGCATCCTCAAGTCAAGGTTCTTGATGCCTCGACATCACTGGTGGTAGCCTACTATATTCCCCCGAGATGGTCTGTAGGATCATCCTCACATGTGCAATATTGCACAACATTTGTGTCAAAAGGAACATTCCCCTCCTCGAACCAGACCCATACAGGCCTAAAGACGAGGAAGAGGAGGATGCTGGCCTGCAACAGGAGGGGGAACAACCATACACAGCTGTTGCAGTGCGTAGGCACCAACACATTGTGAACAATTTCTTTTCATAATTATCACCATCACCACTTAATGAACTATTGTAAATAAACACTGATAACAAACACCACATCATGGTCTGGCTATTCATTTCTGCACACCTTTAGCTCTAAATATCAGAAGAAGAATGTCGTCTCATGGAGCATTAATGATATAACAATCAGGACACAGAAAAATACACTACAAATGTAATGCCTATCATACAACGGTCACATACACACACAATGTAAATGACTGACATCCTGTACAGTTCACCTTTGAAGGTCAATAGCTGAGGACCACACCTATTACACACATACATGTAGGAAACATGGTTCATCGCAGCAGATGGCACACAACTAAAACACCATCACTCAACTAGGGGAAAACAGGCCTCATACATCAGGCAGTTGACATGCTTTTGCTTCAGGAACAGGAATGTATTACCAGACTCTTGGCAGCAGTAATTCCAACTACTTACACTCTTTGCAATGACTATCTGTCACTAGAGTTACACATAAGCAGAACATACACAGCACAAGTGCCACACATATGACAAGCATCCAGCACATCACATCCCATCTATATGTCAGCCCTTTTCTAAAAACCTTACGCACCCATGTGGCTGGTCACACCCCACCTGTCTGAAGAGATCCCTGGAATGCTGATATGTGTACCCTGAGATTCCCTCATCCACATACACACACTCACAAGAGTCATCCAGTGTGCCACACCCTTTCCTATGCCTACCATTGTCATAGTACCATCTCACTGCATGGAACTCAGCTCATATAGTACACTGGTTTGGAGTTTTGAAGGCCTGGTATCACCTGTAGGTTGATTCTTGTGTGAAAGGTACTGTAGGCCATTTTAAAGCAAATCTCATCCGACAGGACTAGTGAGACACTGATGGAGGCCACACCAGTGATCCCCTCCATGCACACCACCCAAATTTACATGCCCCGTCCCTGCTGATGCCTCCTCCAGCATAGATGTAGACATTTGGGCAATCACACCATTAAGCATTGCTACTAATGTTGCTGTGTAACACTTTATCAAGGTTCATGTGTCACCTTCAAGACAACACAGGACATACACAGTGTGACATGTCAACTGTCTACTCCTCCCTCTGACCAGTCCTAGTCAGACCACTGATCATGTAATTTGTGAAAGAGCTGGCTCCTGATTGACCCAGCATCCTGTCAGCCTGACTGGTACCTGTCCGTGGGTCACCCCAAATATACCCGGTGTCCACCTATGGACCACACTTGCTGTCCAAAACCTCTCGTACCTCAGAGGCTAATTTGTCATTTGCCTCATCAATGTATACTCAAATACATTGTATTGCATCATCTGACTGTTATTTGTATCGTATTTGTGACAGTGCCCTTGAATAGCTAAATCATGGCCCTTCCGTTGTCTGGGCCTCATTAATTCCTAAACTACAAAGTGTGATAGTGTACCTGGCCCATAGCGTTTGATGGTGTACGTGGCCTGCAGCAGAACCAGCAACCTCAGATAATGTCCATGAAAAGTCAACACATATGAGGACCCTGACAGTTCACACGCTGAGTAACATTGTTCAAATAATAGAGATGAGTTGTGTGTGCTGAATACCAGCCATTTACTTCTGCACAGAGGCTATGATGTTTCCTGATGCATTTCCATCCACAGAGGCCAACTTGAGTACAAATGTTGCAATGACACATGCCGGATCCAGACACCTGAGACATTCTCTCACTCAGCACACCACGGTTGCCCAGCTGAAAGTCTCATTACACGTCTTCAGTGGCAGGGTGGGACCATCCACGTGTAGGTTACCATGTCCTTAATGACTTTTGTCACATTTAGCTACAAACGATACTCATTAGATACACGATTAGCTGCCAATAACTCATGATGAGACGTGGACGTTACAGTGACAACATACACCTTAACAGTTGATACTGGATCAACATTGGACCACACACATGTACATGTACCATCCAATCAACAAAATGGTTGCAAGCAACCTATCACAGTAGTGTCCCAGTTGTAACCTAGCAGGAAGAATGAAACATGCCACTAAACCAGGTAATGCATAAAGGGCCACATACATCAACAACCTATTTGCTAACATGACATAAGGAACGTTGAGATTTTGCTATTAAATCAATGCTAACTGGTATGTCAGAATTCTCCAAAGAATCAATAGGGCAAACGTCAAATGGGCAAATGGGATTACAGATTAGCAAACAAAGAATCATACTCAATTTGCTTCCATGGGCCTGCTGCCAATGGTTTAGCATTACTAAATTTGGGAAAACCTTGGATAAAGTTGCAAGTCAGGAACAGCAAATCCCAGGGTGCTGGGGGCCTAAGTCCCCCTCTGCTGCACCCCAAATATAAATTGTTTATGCACATGTGAAGCACACACATGCATAAGGCGCATGTGTGCCCTACATGTCAATAGTGAAACACATTTTAGCTACATTAACTCGTAATTAGGACATGGTTACCCCCAAAAAAGGTTTAGGCGTCAATTGCATTACCTAATTGGCCTTTATGCAATTTGGAATAGCTTGATACATGTGCTCACAATTTTGCTAAGGAATACATCCTGGTATCTCTTTCATATTTAGAAATTTGCAATCAGTAATTACCTACATATGTGCACAATTATGAGTAATATCCATTCTGGCCAATCATTACTGTTGCACTGTGAATACCTTCTATACATCCTATAAGGGACATTTGCTATAGCTAACCCCAATGTTTATCACTTAGCACCGTTTGGTCATGCAAAATTCAATTTCTCATTTGGACAAATGAAATACATATTTGTCATAATGCGTCATATTTTCACGCATACAGCTTGTGCGTCATAATTTTTGACGCACAGGAGTGCAAATAATGCAGAGTCAAAAATATTTTTCATAAATAGATATCATAATTGGCTGCGGCTTAATTTTCACCTCTAGAACTGTAAAATATGCCGCAAACAAATATTAATTCCCAATTATGAAAAATATTTTGACTCTGCATTATCTGCACTCCTGTGCGTCAAAAAATATGACGCACAACCTGTATGCGTGAAAATATGACGCAAAATGGAAAAAACGGCGCCCATGTTATGCAGGATGTGATGTAACAGGATATTCTGTTTACAGATTCTGTACAGTAGGTGTACTTTCACTTTCACTTTGCAGTCTCTGATTATTCTAGACTGTGTGGCTGTGTGCAAAGTGTTGTCCTGTGTATTAGTACTTTTGTGTCCAGAGTGCCATCTTACTTGTTGTTTTGTCATCAATATATTGTTGTAGAATACTGTCTGAGTCTGTGTTGTATAAATTTGTCCAGTCCAGTGTTGTATTTATTGTCTGTGGGAGTCTGTTGTGGGTACTGTGATATAGGGGATAGTTGGGCTCTTCTATTTGTTAAGTTTTCTTTGTATTTCCTCACTCTAACTTTCCCCATTTCCCCCTTTTCTTTTTTTCTACTACTTTTTCACCTTTTTCAGTGCTTAAATGTCTGGTAGGCCACGGCTTTCCAGGATGGGTGAGGAGGAATTGGGGGGTTTATATGGCTGGTTTGCCATTTCCTCCCACTTATGCTGGAGGCTGGGGGTAGGGTGATACAGGGGTATCATACGGAGGCCCGAAAAGTAAGGGCGGGGAAGGAGCGCCATCACTTGGTGCGTCTTTATGGGAGCCAACGGAATGACCATCAATTGAAGCACCGCTGGGCTGACCTGATCTCCAGGGAGCAAGATCTGCTGGACCACCTGGGAATCAGGATTGGTGGCCATGTTGGTGAGTTCAGATCATGTAAATGTGCACAATTTAAAGCTGTGTAGTGACATGTGATGATTGGTACCCAATCTGCCAGATAAGTAGCTGACTGTGAGTAATGCTAGGGAAACATACAGGGTAATTGATGCACTATGTGAAGGATGACAAATGCTAGCACTCAGGCAGCTCATGTTTTCCATACATACAGGTTGCTTGTAGCAGAATGTAATGTAGTGCCGCCTTTGTGTCAGACAATCGACACATTAATGAGGCAATCAGGAATCTACAGGTCACAATAGCCAGTGAAGTATGGATGTGGTAACATCATACCTACATATGTTGACGCTATAGCTAGACTGACATTTGAAACCCTACATGATGCTGAAAACGAGTGCTGCCTTCACGTCAATTGAAGTTAGCAATGTGGCCCACACATATGTCACATGTGTGTCTGGTTAGTGTGTAGGGAAAGTGTTCACGGAAGTGCCATACCTGTTCGTGATAAATGTGCTCCTTCACCTTTTATTGATACATGCCAGATCTGAACATGAACCATATTTGTAAAGGACTCAGGTGCCCTCAGCTAACTTATTTGACAGGTATTTATTGTCAGTTGTGCCAAAATCCGAATAGGGATGGCAGTCCAAAGGTATGGACTAGGGTACAAACATCTATGTTTGGTGCCAATCACCATTGTTTGGACACATCAATTTATGAAACTGTAACAACATGAGGTTTTGCCAAAGTACCTGGCCCTCTGTACCATGTACCTAACTGTCACAAATGTGTCATGACCACATAGGCTGTTTGACAGGTCATGCAGTCCTCAAGTAGCCAGCTTTTGAATGTCTCTCTTGGATGCACATGATGAGATGAATACACACCTATATTGTTGCTGCACACTAATGGAGGTGCATGTTTGCCACCACAGGACAGTCCGGGCCACTGCATGTGTGTAGAAGTGTGTGTAACTGTAGCAGGAGACCCATCCTATGTAAATGTTGCACAGGAATTATTCCATGCAGTATGAGCATGTGTGAAAGTGTTTCATTACTCATGTCATATTATCACATTGTGTTTGTATTTGAAATTGTTTGTCAGTGCACGGATTCTGAGTATATTCTTCCTTCCATGCTTTACAGGTGGACCTGCACCGTACACAGTGGGAGAGGTGGCTCATTTTGAGGACCCCGACACCTACAGTGAGTGTTGACATGTGTGGTATGTTTTGTGTTTGCTGGTGATGTGTGATGGACTACTGTGTGTTGAACAGATTGCAAGGTTTGATGCGCTGCCCAATCATTAGTCTTGTTCCATTAGTGGGATTTCAGTTATCACTTCATTTTGAGTTGACCTATGCTTATCCATTTGTCTGATCTTGGGTCTATAGGCCATTCCTGTAGGGCCCGCTATGGGAAATGGGGTGAGTCATGTGGAATACACTAGTTACTTTAAGAGTTGCACTGGGACTCGTCTCGGACTGAGTCTGCATGTCAGACTGACATTCTCCCAGATAGCTTCTGCAAATGGCTTGTCTGAAATATGCTGCTTCCCTAGTAACCGATGTACTGAGTACCCTGTAGGTTGTATCTTCTGGGAGCATGTACTTCCACAAGTTGTACTAGAAGTGTGTGGGACTAGAGTGCAACGGCCTAGGTGTGCATGCTATTCATGATCATGGGTGTTCTTGCTCCTCTGTGTCTGTAGAAAAATATGCCTCACTGGAAGTATGTGATGTTGGCCTAGGTCAGTACATTTTGACATGTGTTGACCTTGGATAGGACAAGGTTTAGCTGACTCCAATTTGTTGATAGCCCTTCACTGGTAGTGTGTGTGTGGAGGCAAAAACATGTAGAGCTTTCTATAAACTCCTGGGTGTGCATCTATTTTGGGATTGTTTGTTGTTCTTCCCACCCCCCCTTAAAGACAGGCATGGGTTTGTGAATAGGGTACCTAGGACTGAAGCAACCAGTATGTTACACATACTTGTGATTATATGATATATGGTTTTGAACCTAGTGTACACACTCAGTTATGGCACATGAGTTGTATACTAGCAAATCCCATTACAAATTGCAGACCTTGAAGTTTGTGATTGTCATCACATACACTGACATATGTAGTCCAGGCAATAGGCGGAGGAGGTGCAGCATGATTGTTAGCTGCAACTGTAAGTACTTTGATGACAAGTTATTGGCAGTTGTTACCCATCATGTAGATTATTGTATATGCTATGTGTGAGATGACCTTTGTATGCAGGCTTCCCATGTACTTCCTCTGAGACTTTCAATGATCTGTATGGTGATATGAGCTGTTACAATTACAGTAAATGTATTGTCAGATTGACCACTTGTGCTATTCCACACTATGCAGTTCCTATGGTAAATAGTTGCCCTTTGTCTTCACAGCTGCAAACATGAGTGCCGCACAGAGTCATGAATTTGAGAGGCGGACCATGAGGTACCGACACATCCTGCAGGTGCAGTCGGGGTTCCGACGGATGGCCCGTAAATACCAGTCGGATTGGGCCTCCGGAGCATGGTGGGCTTCACCACAGGGTGGCCCAACGTTGCCCACTACAGCCACCACCACCACAACCACCGGTTCTCCCCAAGTGGCCCCAGCCACAGCGGGGACAGTTGTCCCTGCCTCTGCAGCACAATCAGGACCCAGCAGTGTGACAGCTGCAGGACAGTCCAGTGGGCTAGGCTCAACACCCACACAGAGCACCTCTGCTGGGACCCAAACAGCAGCAGCACCTCCAATCGACCCTGCGGCATTCCAGGCTTTGGAACGCAAAATTGACAAATTTATGAGGAAGGTGGACAAGCTTAGCCAGGATGTGGCCTACATCAAGAAGCGGGTCAGGTCTCTCAGGCGGACCCTCCGGAGGGCCAACCTCTAGGACTGATATGTTCAATGTACATAATTCCCTCCCCTCCCTCCTCTTTCCTTGTTATCATGATTAGTGGGCTTGGGGGATTAGTGTTAGGTTAGTATACGTTGTTAGCTTAGTTAGTGTTAGGGATGAGGGTGGGGGGTCCTGATTCTTTCTACTTTTCATTATTAAGTGTGTGGGTGGGTGGGTGGGGGTCAATGTTGGGGTTCCTGTGTGTTTAAAAAATAAAGAAAAAAAATAAAATAAAATAAATGTGAATAAATGTACAAAAAAATATATGATTGTTTAGGATAGTATAGTATGTGTGTAGGTTAGTATGTGTTGGCCTGCATGTGTCCTGTCTCAGAATGGTGGGTGGGGGGTTGATGTTTAGATCGATTCGTTATATGTGTAGAGTAAGTTTAGCTTAGGTTAGTTAGGGACAGTTGTGGGTAATGAGTAGTCAGGTTAGATTAATGTAGGTATGACTTTTCCCTTAGTTGCCTCTTGTGTGATTAGTTAAGAAAAATGATATAGATAACCCTTTGCATTATGTGTTAACTGCTACTTGATCATGGCCTTGCCATCAGTGTAGGTGATTGTTGTTCTATGACATTTGTGTCCTATGCTACAAACCAAAACAAACTGAGGTTTAAAATGGCAGCTACCCCTGTGATACCTTGGTAAGTATCCACCATTTGTTAGAACCACCAATCAGAGTTGACATGAATCACAAAGGATTTGTGTCGATGAGTATGTTTTCTACGTCACAAAGTGTGCGTCCAGACTTGGTATTGTGGGGAATTTTTTAGGTCGGACTGCAGTGTGATGTTCAGGGACATCTTTGAAGATGAGGTCTTGTTAACACTCTTGTCTTCTTGTCTTCATAACTGACATTGAGCATTTGTGCAAAAATTCAGCATGATTACCTATTTGGATGTTTACTCAGAAAGGTTGATTGATGCTGTGTTTTGTAGTGTTTGCTTAGATTAGACTGCATAATTCAATGTGTTAGTATTGCATGGCGACAACATTTATCAGCCACTATTAGTTGACTTTGATTTCTCTTGCTGAAACATTATTCTGTACAACACACCATGATTGTGTGTGGTTTCTCCCTTCATCAGTTATTCTCCTCAGGATGGGCAGGCTATGATGCAATCCTGGCCACTGCACAGATGTATCTGACTACATGATGTCAGGACAGTTGTATTGACAAGCTACATGGTTGCCACACAGGAACATTTGTGTTATCTACTGCACAGTTGATGTGTCAAATTACACAGAGACATATTTGTTGTGCAAGTGCAATTTATTGATAGGTGCTGTAGTGCAATATGTACATTGTCCATGTTTGCTGAGTCCGTTCTAGTGCAATCTTACATGGTGATCCTCCAGAAGGGGTGTGGATAATGCTCCTGACATGCTGGGGTGATGTTACAGACAGTGCAGAGGGACAGGATTTGCCGATTAGTAGGAGAGAGACATTCACTGGCAATTCTGACAGAGTTGCAATGGCGATTTTTGATTTTGCTAAAGGACTGAAGGCTAAACCGGTCGAGGCACTTACTAAGGTCTATCAGGCGAAGTTCATTTGAGTCGCCAGTTATAGCAGTGATACCTGAAGCTACACGGACTTGATATTACAAACTGTGGAAAATATGTTTTTAAGAAACTGATTCGTTTTTCCACAGTCCGTATTCTCATATGTCATACATGAAATTTTGGGCCGGGTTATATAGCTAACTGGCGCTTGCCCCTTTACTTGATGCGTCAGGATATGGTGTAATCCGGCTCTAGCTCTAAATAAAGCATCGATCGATGATTGCCTGGCTTTAGATGGCTCAAATACATCAATGATTTACCATGTACATTGGGACATTCTAAATTATTTGAGAATCCGCAGGGCATTGTAAAAAGGGACGTGAGATGGGTGAAGGAGCACTTTCTTCATATAATGGGAATCGAAAAAGAGGCTTTGGAACTTACCAAGAGCACTGTCCGGCCACATATTGTGATAAAAACATGCTTGCCTCTGGAGCCCTATTTAGTTACTGTCACAAAAACTGGTCATTGTTTTCTGTGACAAGATTTAGATTAAATCTGCTACACTGGTGGTACCACAGGGGAGGCATAAGATAAATGAGTCAGGTCCTTGCGTGTGCGATAATTTCTCGCTACAAGATACTATGGGGCATATTTATACTCCGTCTGCGCTGAATGTGCGTCAAAAATTTTGACGCACTGTAGGAGGCTGGCCTGGCTTGTAGTGGGTACCAGAGGTACTTACACCTTGTGGCAGGACCAGTTATCCCTTATTAGTGTAGAAAAGGTGTTTCTAGCAGCTTAGACTGATAGAAGGTAGCTATGGCAAAGCAGCTTAGGCTGAACTAGGAGACATGCAAAGCTCCTACTATACCACTTATATCATATGCACAATAATATAAGAAAACACAATACACAGAGTTACTAAAACTAAAGGTACTTTATTTTTATGACAATATGGCAAAAGTATCTCAGTGAGTACCCTCAATAAGAATGTAAGTACTATACACAAGTTATATGTACACAAACCAAAATGAGGTAAGTAAGAGCAAGAACAATTAATGCAAACAGTGTAGAATTACAATAGTTTGCAGTAGGAGCACATAGGTATAGGGGCAACACAAACCATATACTCCAAAAGTGGAATGCGAACCACGAATGGACCCCAGACCTATGTGAGCTTGTAGAGGGTCGCTGGGACTGTAAGAAAACAGTGAGGGTTAGAAACATACCCCACCCCAAGACCCTGAAAAGTAGAAGTAAAGTACACCTACTACCCCCAGAGCACAGAAGTCATGATGGGGGATTCTGCAGGAAGAACAAACACCAGCAGTGCACTGACAATGGATTTCCGGACCTGAGTACCGGTAAGACAAGGGACCAAGTCCAATAGTCGTGACAGTGTCCGGGGGGGCAGGAGCCCAGGAAACCCCAGATGAAGGTGCAAAGAAGCTGACACTGGTTGGAAGAAGCTTGGAGTTCTGCAAGAAAGAAGAGGACTAGGAACTTCTCCTTTGGAAGACGGATGTCCCACATCGCGATGAAGATTGCAGAGGTGTTCCCACGAAGAAAGACTGCAAACAAGCCTTGATAGCTGCAAGGGTTGCGGTAAAGGTTTTTGGGTGCTGCTGAGGACCAGGAAGGACCAGGATGACACTTTTTGGAGGAGGAGACAGAGGGGGCACTCAGCAACTCAGAAAGCCCTTACAGAAGCAGGCACACCCGTAGAAGTACCCCAACAGGCACTTGGAAGAAGAGTGAACTGGAGTCCACGCGAAGTTACAAAAGGGGGTCCCACGACGTCGGAGGACAACTCAGAAGGTTGTGCACTGCAGGACGGAGTGATGGGGACCCAGGCTTGGCTGTGCATGAAGGAAATCCTGGAAGAGTACACAGGAGCCGGAGCAGCTGCAAATCATGCAGTACACAGCTTTGCAGTCTAGCGTGGGCAGGCAAGGACTTACCTCCACCAAACTTGGACTGAAGAGTCACTGAACTGTGGGAGTCACTTGGACAGAGTTGCTGTGTTCCAGGGACCACGCTCGTCAGGATGAGAGGGGACCCAGAGGACCAGTGATGCAGTCTGTTGGTGCCTGCGTTAGCAGGGGGAAGATTCTGTCGACCCACAGGAGATTTCTTCGGAGCTTCTGGTGCAGGGTGAAGGCAGGCTACCCCCAGAGCATGCACCACCTGGAAACAGTCGAGAAAGCCGGCAGGATTAGGCGCTACAATGTTGCTGGTAGTCGTCTTGCTACTTTGTTGCGGTTTTACAAGCGTCCTGGAGCAGTCTGCAGTCAATCCTTTGGTAGAAGGTGAAGAGGGAGATGCAGAGGAACTCTGGTGAGCTCTTGCATTTGTTATCTGAAGAATTCCCCAAAGCAGAGACCCTAAATAGCCAGAAAAGGAGGTTTGGCTACCAAGTTAGGAGGATTGGCTACCAAGAGAGATAAGAGCCTATCAGAAGGAGCCTCTGACGTCACCTGCTGGCACTGGCCACTCAGAGCAGTCCAGTGTGCCCCCAACACCTCTGTTTCCAAGATGGCAGAGGTCTGGGACACATTGGAGGAGCTCTGGGCACCTCCCCTGGGAGGTACTGGTCAGGGGAGTGGTCACTCCCCTTTCCTTTGTCCAGTTTCACGCCAGAGCAGGGCTGGGGGATCCCTGAACCGGTGTAGACTGGCTTATGCAGAGATGGGCACCATCTGTGCCCATCAAAGCATTTCCAGAGGCTGGGGAGGCTACTCCTCCCCAGCCCTTCACACCTATTTCCAAAGGGAGAGGGTGTAACACCCTCTCTCAGAGGAAATCATTTGTTCTGCCTTCCTGGGCCAGGGCTGCCTGGACCCCAGGAGGGCAGAAACCTGTCTGAGGGGTTGGCAGCAGCTGCAGTGGAGACCCCGGAAAGGCAGTTTGGCAGTACCTGGGTTCTGTGCTAGAGACCCAGTGGATCATGGAATTGTCCCCCCAATACCAGAATGGTATTGGGGTGACAATTCCATGATCTTAGACATGTTACATGGCCATGTTCGGAGTTACCATTGTGACGCTATGCATCTGTAGTGACCTATGTATAGTGAACGCGTGTAATGGTGTCCCCGCACTCACAAAGTCCGGGGAATTAGCCGTGAATGATGTGGGGGCACCTTGGCTAGTGCCAGGGTGCCCACACACTAAGTAACTTTGCACCCAACCTTCACCAGGTGAAGGTTAGACATATAGGTGACTTATTAGTTACTTATGTGCAGTGGTAAATGGCTGTGAAATAACGTGGACGGTATTTCACTCAGGCTGCAGTGGCAGGCCTGTGTAAGAATTGTCAGAGCTCCCTATGGGTGGCAAAATAAATGCTGCAGCCCATAGGGATCTCCTGGAACCCCAATACCCTGTGTGCCTCAGTACCATATACAAGGGAATTATATGGGTGTACCAGTATGCCAATGTGAATTGGTAAATTTAGTCATTAGGCTATTAGTGGCAAATTTGGAAAGCAGAGAGAGCATAACCACTGAGGTTCTGGTTGGCAGAGCCTCAGTGAGACAGTTAGGCATCACACAGGGAACACATACAGGGCACATACTTATGAGCACTGGGGCCCTGCCTGTCAGGGTCCCAGTGAAACATAGACTAAAACAACATATATACAGTGAAATATGGGGGTAAAATGGCAGGCAAGATGGTACTTTCCTACACGCACATTCGGCGCAAATCTTGGCCCATATTTAAACTTTGATGCCCGAGCCCGCGGACATCAAAATCCTGCTGTGCGCGTCATTTTCTGGATGCGGGAAACTGCCTTGCGTTAATGATATGCAAGTTAGGCGTTCCCATCCAAATAATGACACAATCACCTGTGTGTCGTATTTCTGCTACCACGCAAAAATCCCACAGGGCCGGGATGCGGAGTCGGAAAATTACGCACAGCCCGATTTGGTCAATAATTAACGCCTGGGTCAGGGTAGGCGTTAAAATGGGGCAAACACACCTGTATTTAATCAAAACACACAGAATCAGCAGCAGAGCAGCAAACGGAAGACATGGAGGTGCTTCTCATCCAGCTTGCACGGAGACGCAGAGCACAGCAACAACAGCAGCTTCCACAACACCAGCAGGAACCCCAAAGGTAACGCAGAAGGCAGGAGAGGATATTCCGCACCAGGACAACCCTTTATGGCCTTAGGGAACATGACATCATCCAGAGGTACAGGTTCAACTGGTAAGCCATTCAGCAGCTGCTGCGCAACATTGAGCCACAGTTGGCACCCAGGTTGCAGAAACCCCGCACCATCCCACCAGAAACCAATCTGCTAGCTGTACTACACATGTTGGCAAGTGGCTCCTTTCAAACCACTGGCGCCCTGGTTGCTGGGATCTCACAGCCATCATTCTCCGCCTTCCTGCCCAAGGTACTGGATGCCATCATCAGACTCACACCCGCCACATCTGCTTCCCAAACACACAGCAGAAGCAGCAGGAGACAAAACAGGGGTTTTACCTCATTAATGGATTCCCAAACGTCCTTGGTGCCATTGACTGCACACATGTACGCCTTGTGCCACTTGCTGCAACTGAACATCTATACAGCAACAGGAAGCACACACACTCTATCAATGTGCAGGCCATTGTGGATCACCAGGGATTGATCACCAACATAGTGGCAAAGTATCCTGGGAGTGTACATGATTCTTCATCTTCCGTCACTGTACCATCAATCAACACTTACAGGATGGACGATATGGAAATGAACTACTTGTTGGTAAGTACAGAAACCTACTCATATACACACTGCACAGCAACCCTCTAGGACAAACAAAACATACACCACGATAGCGACATGTGAGGAGGAACACACGGAGGTTGTGACACCGCTAAGCATGTTTGATAGGTCTGCAGTGAACCTGTCACACATGTGAAATTAGTGTACAGTGAAATGTTAAGACATCAATGATCACAACGTATGGAGAGGTTCGGCTAATTGTCACCTTGCAAAATGTAAGCGTCTCACTGATGTTTAAATTAATCCATTGCATATTTCTAAAGGTATGGGATGTCCAGGGTACATAGATGCTAACGTGTTACCACCACTGTCAAACTGAATCTGTGTATGGAACTATCATCTCACCCCCAGTGAAGACACATGAACACCTGTATCACAAGTCACAATGCTAGGGAGTACACACTGTACTGCAACTCCCAAAATATACTGCTGACAACCGGCCAGCAGGCAAACACTTGTTCAGCC
Organism: Pleurodeles waltl; assembly: GCF_031143425.1. Classification (NCBI taxonomy): domain Eukaryota; kingdom Metazoa; phylum Chordata; class Amphibia; order Caudata; family Salamandridae; genus Pleurodeles; species Pleurodeles waltl. The sequence goes on from NC_090446.1 coordinate 449,373,906, forward strand.
AAGGAAACAACCCCATACTGATGGTACATCCTAGAAGCCTAGGAATCAACACAATAACACAAAAGAGTCATAGACAACACAAGACAACTACTGTCATGCAAGGTGATATTAATGGGGCAAGCTACATCAACATAATCTCAATCAGTTTCTCTTTCAGCTGATCAGGGGTATGGGATCCATCCATGGATTATGACACCATTTGGCAACCCAAGCACTGCAGCAGAGCGTGCCTACAATGACGCACATAGGAGGACATGCACCATAGTCGGGAGGACCTTTGGAATCCTGAAGTCGAGATTCAGGTGCCTCGACATCACTGGTGGCAGCCTCCTATACTCACCAGAAATGGTCTGCAAGATCATTTTAACATGTGCCATCCTGCACAACATTTGTGTACGAAGGAACATTCCCCTATTAGAACCAGAGCCACAAATCCCTGAAGAAGAGGAAGAGGAGGATGTTGGCCTGCAACATGAGGGGGACCAACCAAACACAGCTGCTGGATTGCGTAGGCGCCAACATATTGTCAACAATTCCTTTTGAAACAACTCACCATCACGACTGTATCAACATATGTAAATAAACACCTATAATAATCACCATATCATGGTCTGGGTAATCATTTTTGCTCACCTTTATCTCTATCTATTAGAATAAGAGTGTAGCCTCATGGAGCATTGTGATATACCGATCAGGACACAGAAATTTCCAAAGCAATTTTGATGCGTATAATTCAACAGTCACATTCACACACACTGTAAATGACATGTATCCTGTACATTTCACCTTTGAAGGGCAATAGCCGAGGACCACACCTATTTCACACATACATCTTGGCAACATGGTTCATCGTAGCATATGGCACACAACTAAGACACCACCAGTCAATAAGGGAAAAAAATGCCTCATACATGAGGCAGTGGATGTGCTATTGCATTGGTAACAGGAATGTATGATCAGACCCTTGACAGCAGTAAGTCGTACAGCATCTATCTTTGCAAGGACTATATGTGACTAGAATTCCATATAAGCAGAACATACAGAGCACAAGTGCCACACCTATGACAAGCATTGCGCACATGACATTCCATGTACATGTCAACCCATGTCCTAATTCCTGACACACCCATGTTCCTGGTCTCACCCCACCTGTCTTAAGAGGTCCCTGGAATGGTACTATGTGTACCCAGATATTCCCTCCTTTACACACACACAGACTAACAATATTAATCCAGTGTGCTTCACCCTTTAGTATGGTATGCCATAGTCATTGTACATCTGTCTGCATGGAAGTCAGGTTACATAATGCACTGGCTTGTAGTCTCTAAGCCCTGTTATCACCTGTAGTTTGCTTCCCATGTGAAAGGTACTGTTGGCCATTTGAACTCAAATCTCACCTACAGGACTTGTGAGAAACTGATGCAGCACACACCTGTGAGCACCTCCATGCAGACAAGCCATTTGAACATGCACTGCCCTTGCAGATGCTTGGAACAGCATAGAAGCTGCCATTTTGTCGATTACACTGTTATGCATTGCTAGAAAAATAAGATGTGTAACACAGCCCTTGGGTTTATGCGTGACCTTCCAAAACACAGGACAAACACAGTTTTCCGTGTCAACTGTCTTGTTCTTCCTTCGACCAGTCTTAGTCAGACCACTCAGTATATACCTTGTGAAATTGCTGGATCCTGATTGGCCCTGCATCCTGCCAGCCTGACTGCCACCTGTTTGTGCGTTACCCTAAAGGTTAATTGTGGCTACATAGGTATCATACTTGCTTTCCCAACCCTCACATTCCTCCGGGGGTATTTTGTCAGGTGGTTCTTCAATGCATACTCAAATAAGTTACTTAGCATAATCTGCTTATTTATCGAACCATAATTGAGAACTTGTCCCCAAATACCAAAATCATGGCTTATCCCTTGTCTGGGTCTCATGTATGCATGAGCGACAAAGTGTGACAGTGTACCATGGCCGTATGCAGGGATTGGGTATGGTGCCTCCAGCAGAACCATCAACGTCAGATAATGTGCATGAAAAGTTGCCCTGTTCACAGTCTCATAACACGTCTGCAGTGACAGGGTGGGACCATCCCCATGTAGGTTCTTATATCCTCATTGGCTTTACTTCCATTGATCTCAGAAGGATACTCAGTAGATACAGGAATAGCCGCCACTGACTCATGACTAGACCTGGATGTAACTGTGACAACATAGACCCCTAAAAATATTCAGGATCAACATTGGAACACACACATGAACCAGACTACTCTGTGCAATTGATCACTGGAAATATGTGGCCACGTGCCGCTTGGTCTGCTGGTCCACCACTGCCACAGGAGAGTTGTGGCTCAGTCATATGACCACAACTGTGGCGTGATATTACAATTGTGGTTCACCTTTGGCTTTCATTGTCAATAACACAGTACTCACTTAGTCTGTACATGTGCCTGACTTATGGTGGGTTCACCAGCAAGTGCCTAGGAAGCAGTATCCAAATTTCCAGGACATTTGATGGGCAAGTTTTGGACCATTGACATGAACAAGCGCCTGCTATCTATCCGGTGCATGCTTTGTCATTTGTGGTGTTTACGTTACCCAAAAACTAGAAAGTGCACACAGCAGATGTTGCTACATGTATGACTAACACATGTCCTATCTCATTTCCACACTGACTTGCATCTGAGGGTTGGACACATTGACTCCACAGTCATACAAGCATATTTGCAATGATGCATCTTGTGATGCTCACACAGTGGGTCAACAACAATATTAGTAGCCAATGCACACACATTGAGCCATAGGCATTGAGGTATTGTACTTATGTGCGTCACCTTGCTATCCTCTCCGAGACGCCAAACATGCCCAATTTGTGCAATACAGATATGTAGGCCACACGTTTGGCCATCTAGTGCGTCAGTCAAGAGTGAAAATCCTGTACATGGAGTAGCGGATCATGGTCCGCAGTAGTATGATGTTTCACATGTGCCCATACACCGTCATGACCAAAGTGGGTGCAATCAGCCTATCTCAGTATTGTCACAAATGTAATATAACATTAAAATGGTAAAATGAACCAAACCCAGTTAATGCCTGAAATTCTGCCGCATATGCTTCAAAAAATGAAACACAAGCATCAAAAAATTAAGCTTATGGCTGAAAAACGACGCATAATACCCTGAAATAACCATTGCCCTTGAGCTGTATCTTCCACACTGTACCTCAGAAAATTGGTTAAGTGTAAAACTATTTCCAAACATATGGATGCGGGCTCAAATCTACTCCAGTGCGTAAAAAAAAAGACGCGCAGACTGTATGCGTCAAAATATTTTGACGCATGACAATAAAAACGCCTGCCATTTTAGGCAGGAAGTGATGTAATAGGATATCCTATTTACCGATTATGTACAGTGGGTGTACTTTCACTTTCACTTTGCAGTCTGGGATATTTCCTGACTGTGTGGCTGTGTTCAGTTTTGTCTGTTTAAATTGTGCTTTTGTCTCCTGTTTGGTCTTTTTATTGTCTTTTTGTGAATAAAAACTTGTTGTAGTATACTGTCTGTGTGTTTTTTGTGCTCATTTGTGTTGTAAAGAATTGTCTTTGTTTTGTTGGGAGTCTGTTGTGGGTAGTGCTAGTTTGGGTATAGTTGGGCTGTGTTAGTTGTTTATTTGAAGTTTTTCCTGTTCTACTTTCCCCCTATTCTCCTTTGTTCCCCTTTATCCCCTATTTCTCTGTTGCTGCAAAGATGTTGGGTAGGCCTTGTCTTGGCAAGATGGAAGAGGAGGAGCTGGGTGGATTTATATGGCTGGTGTGCCATTTCCTACCCCTAATGATTGAGGTAGGTGGGCGGGTGATACAGGGGTATCACACTGAGGCACGGTGGCTCAGGTGGGCAAAGATGTTGCATCATCTGCAACGGATTTCTAGGACACCAAGAAACGACCACCAGCTGAAGCACCACTGGGCTGACATTATCTCCAGGGAGAAAGATCTGCTGGACCACCTGGGGATTGTGATTGGTGGCCCTGTTGGTGAGTACAAATCATGTAAACGTGCACGTTTAAATTCTCTGTAGTGACATCAGCTGATTTTTAGAATATCTGCTGGTAATGTTGTTGAGCGTGTGGAATGCTACTGAAACATAGAGGGTCACATATTTACTTTGTTTAGGACCACAATTGCTAGCTGGTAGGAAGCAAGAACTCTGCAAACTTACTGAATACATTTGCATTATGTAAGTTAGTGCCGCCTTTGTGTCAAACAGCAACACAAATCAAGAGCCAATTATGTATAGATATAGGCCACAGTTGCCTGTGAGGTATAGACATTTCCAAATAATTACCATCATTTGTTGACACAACAGCTAGACTGACTTTTGAAACACTACATGAGGCTGAAAATTAGTGCAGGCTTCACGTTAATTGATGATAGCAATGTGGCCCGAACATATGTCTCATGTGTGTCTGGTGATTGTGTAAGGAAACCGATCATGGAAATTCCAAAAATCTTAGGGATTATTGTGTCCCTCCTTCATTTCGGATACATGTCGCATGGGCGAGGCCCACACTCAATACCCGATCCAAACGAAGAGAACACTGCAGGGGCATCAGATCGAAATAAAACAGGCACCTCAGAGGGAAAGGGGGGGCAACTCAGCCGGATGAGTGCACGTCGCCAGCTCCACGAGGGGGCTCCATGCCCATTGAGGTTTACTGGGGAGTGCAAAGCCACAGTCTCTCAAGTCTCTCCAGGGGGTGCTTTGCCCACTGCTGCATCCTGGGGACTGCAAAGCCACAGTCTCTGAAGTCTCTCCAGTGGTTGGTTTGCCCACTGCTTTATCCTGGGGAGTGCAAAGCCACAGTCTCTCAAGTGGGTAACAGTCTCCACTGGTTCTGGATGGGGCTTTGTGCCCGGAGTGCTTCATCCTGCCAAGGACAGAGGTAGTGGATGCCTTTCTCCACTGGTTCTGGAGGGGGCTTTGTGCCCAGAGTGCTTCATCCTGCCAAGGACTGAGGTAGTGGATCTGACACTCCACTGACGGTGGGGCAACATGGAAGCTGCCCATGCCCCTGGAACTGACCACCAGCCTCGTACGAATGACCACTGGGGATTTCAGCCATGTCTGTGGTGGTGCCACTGGCACAGGATGTGGGGTGGCCGCTGGCGGTGCCGGGGCTGGTGGGGTGCTCCGTGAGCGTGCTGCTGGTGGCGGTGTCCTGAGCGGCGGGGCTGCTAGGGGGCTCAGTGAGCGTGCTGCTGGCGGCGGTGTCCTGAGTGGCGGGGCTGGTGGGGGGCCCAGTGAGCGTGCTGCTGGCGTCGATGTCCTGAGAGGCGGAGCTGGTGGGGGGCTCAGTGAGCGCGCTGGTGGAGGCGGTGTCCTGAGCGGCGGTGCATGTGGCCGTGCCTGTGGCGGTCTTGTCTGTCATGCAGGTTGGAGGCGACTTCCTTTTCTTCCACCGGCCCTTCCCCACCTTGGATGGTGGCACAGCTGTCTTGCCACTCCCAACTGTTGTCCTGGCTGAGCCCTTGGTGGCAGGTGTTTTGGCATTATCCCTCCGGGCTGTGGGCAACTTCTTTTGTTTTTGAGGTATGGGAATGTCCTTGGCCTCGCTCCTTGGGACACTGGCTGCCCTGCTGCTTGCCGCACTCCAGAAGCCAGTTACTGCTGGCACCACTGTTCCCGGGGATGTGGTGGCTGAGGTGCAGGGTTGGGACCTGGAAAGGCGGGCCCTAGGGGACGGAAGGGGTGGGGGAGGTGAAGGGAAGAGGTCAAGGTTTGACAAGAAAAGTTTTTTAGACACACTGGGACGGGTAGATGGAGGGGGTTTGGGAGTGGAGGAAGGGGCAGTGGTTGTAGCAGGTGTTCATTTCCCGACTTTGGGTGAAGGTGCATGGGCTGGAGGCTGTTGTGAGGTGGATGGCTGTTGGGTGGGTGTGTGACTGCGTTTGGGTAGTTTGGGAGGAGGGCTCACAGACACACTGGGAGAGGACACAGGGGATGTGTGAATGGTAGTGGGGGTGGTGAGTGCACGTGAGCGGTGTATGGTGATGGGCGTGCTGGTGATGGAGGTAGTGGCTGAAGATGTAGTGCATGCAGGTGTGAGTGGAGACATGACAGGGAGGGAGGAGGTAGACGTGGAGGAGGGGAAGTTGATATGTATGCATGGGGATGGTGCTTGTGTGAGTGCCTGTGGGATATGTGGTGCTTATGTTTGCCAGAGCTACCCTTGTGTTGAGGTGTGTGCATGCTGGTCTGATGGTGTGCTTGGGATAGGCTGAGGTACTGGGGATTGGGTCTGGGTGGAGGAAGTTGGAGGGGGGAGGTTGGACACAGGGACAATGGCTGCCATCAGTGCTGAGGCCAGAGTCTGAAAAGCTTGCTGTTGGGCTGCCTGACCAGAATGAATGTCCTCATGTAGGAGGCTGGCCTGGCTTGTAATGGGTACCAAGGGGTACTTACACTCTGTACCAGGTCTAGTTATCCCTTATTAGTGTGGAAGAGGTGTTTCTAGCAGCTTAGGCTGATAGAAGGTAGCTATAGCAGAGCAGCTTAGGCTGAACTAGGAGACATGCAAAGCTCCTACTATACCACTGGTGTCATATGCAGAATATCATAAGAAAACACAATACACAGATATACTAAAAATAAAGGTACTTTATTTTTATGACAATATGCCAAAAGTATCTCAGTGAGTACCCTCAGTATGAGGATGACAAATATACACAAGATATATATACACAATACCAAAAATATGCACTAATAGCAAAAGGAAGTAATGCAAGCAATGTAAAGTTACAGTAGATTGCAATAGGAGCACATAGGTATAGGGGCAACACAAACCATATACTCCAAAAGTGGAATGTGAACCACGAATGGACCCCAAACCTATGTGAGCTTGTAGAGGGTCCCTGGGACTGTAAGAAAACAGTGAGGGTTAGAAAAATAGCCCACCCCAAGACCCTGTAAGGTAGGTGTAAAGTGCACCTACAACCCCCAGAGAGCACAGAAGTCGTGATAGGGGGGTTCTGCAAGGAAAACCAACACCAGCAATGCAACAACAGTGGATTTCCAGACCTGAGTACCTGTAAGACAAGGGGACCAAGTCCAAGAGTCGCAACAGTGTCGAGAGTGGGCAGGAGCCCAGGAAATGCTAGTTGAGGGTGCACGGAAGCTGCCACTGGATGGAAGAAGCTTGGTGTTTTGCAAGAACGAAGAGGACTAGGAACTTCCCCTTTGGAGGATGGATGTCCCACGTTGTGAAGAAGCTTGCAGAGGTGTTCCCACACAGAAAGACTGAAAACAAGCCTTGCTAGCTGCAAGGGTTGCGGTTAGGGTTTTTGGATGCTGCTGTGGCCCAGGAGGGATCAGGATGTCGCCACTTCGATGAGGAGACAGAGGGGGCACCCAGCAAGTCAGGGAGCCCTCACAGAAGCAGGCAGCACCCGCAGAAGTACTGGAACAGGCACTTAGAAGAGGAGTGAACCGGAGTCCACCTGAAGTCAGAAAAGGGAGTCCACGACGCAGGAGGACAACGCAGAAGGTTGTGCACTGCAGGTTAGAGTGTCAGGGACCCAGGCTTGGCTGTGCATGAAGGAAATCCTGGAGGAGTGCAAAGGAGCCGGAGCAGCTGCAAATCATCCAGTACCCAGCAAAGCAGTCTAGCGTGGGGAGGCAAGGACTTACCTCCACCAAACTTGGACTGAAGAGTCACTGGACTGTGGGAGTCACTTGGACAGAGTTGCTGAGTTCCAGGGACCACGCTCGTCGTGTTGAGAGGGGACCCAGAGGATCGGTGATGCAGTCTTTTGCTGCCTGCGGTTGCAGGGGGAATATTCCATTGACCCACAGGAGATTTCTTCAGAGCTCCTGGTGCAAGAAGGAGGCAGGCTACCCCCAGAGCATGCACCACCAGGAAACAGGCGAAAAAGCCGGCAGGATGACGCGATACAAGGTTGCAGTAGTCGTCTTTGCTACTTTGTTGCGGTTTTGCAGGCGTCCTGAGCAGTCAGCGGTCGATCCTTTGGCAGAAGGTGAAGAGGGAAATGCAGAGGAACTCTGGTGAGCTCTTGCATTCGGTATCTGAAGAATTCCCCAAAGCAGAGACCCTAAATAGCCAGAAAAGGAGGTTTGGCTACCTAGGAAGGAGGATAGGCTAGTAAGACAGGTAAGAGCCTATCAGAAGGAGTCTCTGACGTCATCTGCTGGCCCTGGCCACTCAGAGCAGTCCAGTGTGCCAGAACACCTCTGAATCCAAGATGGCAGAGGTCTGCGGCACGCTGGAGGAGCTCTGGGAACCTCCCCTGGGAGGTGCAGGTCAGGGGAGTGGTCACTCCCCTTTCCTTTGTCCAGTTTCACGCCAGAGCAGGGCTGGGGAATCCCTGAACCGGTGAAGACTGGCTTATGCAGAGATGGGCACCATCTCTGCCCATCAAAGCATTTCCAGAGGCTGGGGGAGGCTACTCCTCCCCAGCCCTGACACCTTTTTCCAAAGGGAGAGGGTGTAACACCCTCTCTCTGAGGAAGTCATTTGTTCTGCCTTCCTGGGCCAGGCCTGGCTGGACCCCAGGAGGGCAGAACCCTGTCTGAGGGGTTGGCAGCAGCTGCAGTGAAACCCCAGGAAAGGCAGTTTGGCAGTACCCAGGTCTGTGCTAGAGACTCGGGGGATCATGGGATTGTCTCCCCAATGCCAGAATGGCATTGGGGTGACAATTCCATGATCTTAGACATGTTACATGGCCATGTTCGGAGTTACCATTGTGACGCTATACATAGGTAGTGACCTATGTATAGTGCACGCGTGAAATGGGGTCCCCGCACTCACAAAGTCCGGGGAATTTGCCCTGAACAATGTGGCGGCCCCTTGGCTAGTGCCAGGGTGCCCACACTGGTGGACCTGTTGACAATGGAAGAGCTACATGTAATTGTCACCTACAGACTTGATCGTGCCACAATCCAGGAACTGTGTGCCCAGCTGGAGCCATCCCACAGGAATCCCCCCTCTAGTGCAGGCCCTGTCAGTACTCCATTTCCTGGCAAGTGGGTCCTTCCAAACAACAGTGGCCATTGCATCAGGGATGTCCCAGTCAATGTTCTCTAACCTGTTGTCCAGAGTGTTGTCTGCACTGCTGAAACACATGCGCAGCTACATCGTTTTCCCTCAGGTGGAGGATTTGCCTACAGTGAAAGGTGACTTCTATGCCCTGGGACATATTCCCAACATCATAGGTGCCACTGATGGGACACATGTGGCCTTGGTCCCCCCCGCAGGAGTGAACAGGTGTGCAGAAAACCGGAACTGTTACCATTCAATGAATGTGCAGATGGTGTGTTTGGCTGACCAGTACATCTCCCATGTGAACGCCAAGTTTCCTGGCTCAGTGCATGACACTTACATTCTGAGGAACAGCAGCATCCCTTAAGTGATGGGCAACTCCAGAGGCACCGTGTGTGGCTGTTAGGTGAGGACAGGGACCCTATACAGTGTGATTAGTTGTCTGGGGCTGTGGTTGTCCGTAAGGGTTAGAGTGTGTCTAACAGTTGTCCCTTGACATTTGCAGGTGACTCTGGATACCCCAAACTGTCATGGCTACTGACCCCAGTGAGGAATCCCAGGACAAGGGCAGAGGAACCTACAATGAGGCACATGGGCGAACTAGGAGGGTTATAGAGAGGACCTTCGGCCTCCTTAAGGCCAGGTTCAGGTGCCTCCATATGACAGGTGGTTCCCTATACTACTCACCAAAGAAGGTGTGCCAGATCATAGTGGCCTGCTGTATGCTGCACAACTTGGCTTTGTGACGACAGGTGCCTTTTCTGCAGGAGGATGGTTCTGAAGGAGGTGTTGTGGCAGCTGTGGAGCCTGTGGACAGTGAAGAAGAGGAGGCAGAAAAAGAGGACATAGACAACAGAAACACAGTGATCCATCAATACTTCCAGTAAGACACAGGTAAGAAGACATCACTGCCTCCTACATCTGATACACTTGTTTTACCTCTCATCTGTCTGTCACTTTCACCCAGTGTATGGACCCTGATTTGTCACTTTCCCTTTCAATTTCACAGATGTGGGTTCCACTGTGTGACCTCTGCTATGTTTCATCAAGGACTACAGCTGTATGACATAGGTATGTTGACAATACAATGGACATTGCTATTTCCACCAGTTATTGCAAATACACATTTGTGAAAGCACAGACTGACTCCAGATTGTTTTGTGATTTAAGGGTGTATATTTAAGTGCTAAATAGTGGAGGGTGTTGTAAAATGGTCAGGGGTGATGGTGGAGGAATGTCCATGGCAGAGTCCAGTCTATTAGTCTCAGCGGTCCATTTTCCAAAGGGGCATAGGAAGTGGAGCTGGGGCAGTTTAAGGATGGACATGGTGACAAAGTGGGACAGAAGGATGACATTCAGGGTGGTCTAATTTCTTGGCAGGGTCTTGACATTGTTCTCTGTCTTTGTCCTGGAACTCAGGGACCGCTTGCGGGGTGGTTCTCCTATCCAGGGGGTGGGGTGCTGGTGTCGTGGTCCTGTGGCAGTGCCTCCTGTGCACTAGCGCTGGCGGAGGTGGTGGGCAGTTCATCGTCCAGGCTAGTGTCAGGGGCCCCTTGTTGTGCCACAGTGTCCCTCCTGGTGTTCACGAGTTCTTTCAGCACCCCTACAATGGTGGCCAGGGTGGTATTGATGGATTTGAGTTCCTCCCTGAACCCCAAATACTATTCCTCCTGCAGCCGCTGGGTCGCCTGAAACTTAGCCAGTACCGTTGCCATCGTCTCCTGGGAATGATGGTAGGCTCCCATGATGTTGGAGAGGGCCTCGTGGAGAGTGGGTACCCTGGGCCTGTCCTCCCCGTCACACAGCAGCCCTCCCAGTTCCCCTGTTTTCCTGGGCCTCTGTCCCCTGAACCGTGTTCCCACTACCACTGCCCCCAGGTCCCTGCTGTTCTTGGGGTGATGGGTTAGCCTGGGTTCCCTGTAGTGGTGGACACAGTGCTGCTTGACGTGTCCTGGGGACAGAGGTATGGGCCCACTGGGTGGGTGCTGTGCTGGTGTTTCCTCAGGGGGGAGGCTCTGTGGTGGCCTGTGCCAGTGTGAGGGGAACTGACTGTCCCGAGGTCCCAGATGGGCCGGGCTGGTCATCTAGATCCAGTTGGACAGAGCTGCTGTCATCACTGTGGGCCTCTTCTGTGGGGGGAGTGGACATGTCTGGAACCTCCTGTCCCGTGACGTTGGGTAGGGGTCCTACAGGGGTGTAAAGGCATGATTATTGCATCTGTGTGTGCCATGGTGTGCATTCATGTGTAGGACCTTGTGTGATAATTGTTTAGGGATCTGTGTGGGTATGTGTAGTGGCCATGCATTGGTGATGGGTGTCCATGCTTTGTTGTTGCATGCAGGGCCTGATGTTGGGATGTGTGCTTTGTGATAGTGGGACATCTGTGAGGAGTTGGAGTGATGGGGGTGAGGGCGAGGGTGGGTGTATGTGATAGCATGCAGGTAGGGTGAGGGATGAAGTAGTGAAACATTTAACTTTACCAGAGTGCATTCCTCCAACTACTCCTGCGAGGCCCTCAGGATGCAGTATAGCCAAGACCAGCTCCTCCCATGTTGTTAGTTGTGGGGGAGGAGGTGGGGGTCCGCCGCCAGTCCTCTGAACCGCGATGTGGTGTCTTGAGACCACAGAACGCACCTTCCCCCATGGGTCGTTCTACCTGTTCCTGATGTCATCCCGTGTTCTTGGGTGCTGTCCCACTGCGTTGACCCTGTCCACGATTCTGTGCCATAGATCCATCTTCCTAGCTATGGTGGTGTGCTGCACCTGTGATCCGAATAGCTGTGGATCTACCCGGATGATTTCCTCCACCATGACCCTTTTCCTGCTCAGAAAACCTGGGGTGTCTTTGCGGTGCCATGGGGTGGTGTGGGTGATGTGTGAGGTGGTGTGTGTTGTGATGTGGGGGGTGATGTTTAGGGGTGTGTGGTATTTTGTGCGTGGATGTGTATGTGTGATGGTGTTGTGTGACTCTGTATGCTGGTGTTGTCTTTGCTGTGCTGTCTCTCTGGCCTTCGTCAAAGTTTTTGGTAGTAAGGGTTTGTGGGTAATGTGGGTGTGTGTTTTATATTGTATTGGGTGTGTGGGAGTGGTGTGTGTATGTGTATCAGGTGTGTGTATTTGGAAATGTCCAACGTGGTAGTGTTTTGTAAATGTGTTTGTATTTTGAGCATTGCGGTGTGTACCGTCAAAGGAATACCGCGGTTGAAAGACCGCCACGTGGATTTGTGGGTCGTGATAATGTGGGCGTATTCCTGTTGCCGTGACGGTGTCGGTTTTGTTATTGTCAGTTTATCGCTGACCTTTGGTGTGGTGGACTTGTGTGGGTGTCTAGACTTTGGCGGATTCCGAGCTGTGGGTCGTAATAGCTGTGGCGGAATTCCACCGCTGCGGCGGTGTGTTGGCAGTCTTCTGCACGGCGGTAAGCGGCATTTACCGCCAATGTTATAATGAGGGCCTTAATTTACTGTCGTCCAAAGCAGTCTGCCTAACACCGAAACTGTAGAAAGACATGAACTGAGTCATGCACATGCCAAGCAGAGATCAAGAAGGGGCGGTTTAAACATTAACCATGTGCTGCGGAGCTGATATTTGCAAAAATAAGGGGTGGGGCCAGTGTCTGAAATGAAAACATAGGTTACAGTATCCCATAGCAGAAGCACATCATCAAACAGTCACTGGGGCGCCCTACCTTTGCAGAGTATTCTAGCCATAGAGGTGTACGTACAGCTGCCCTGGTGCCCTCCTGGGCTCGCGATGGTGAAACATGAAAGCGGGCAGAATCCAAAGAAAAAAATTGTCCCACAAAACAACAGATAAACAGATCAAGCATAAAGATACCGTACTTCAGTGGTGCGCCATGGGAGGAAACAAAAGACAAAAAAGGAGGGACAAAGAGGAAAGATTGACCATTAGCAAGCAAGGATTTTTAAAGGACACTGACATAGAAAATTGAAAAGCAATGAGCGTACTTGAAGCCAACAAAGTATATGCAATAGGCCGTTAAGCGACAACGCAAGCCCTGTCTAAGCTCGATCTAAAAATGCAACCAGCATAAAGAGGAAAATCCCCAGTAGAAGAGCTGATCTAGGACCCTCCCACTCCATGATCCCCAATTACTAAAGACAAAATTACAGAAACGCCTCATGTATGTATGCATGTATATGGCATTTCTATAACACGTATCTAACTAAAATGCAACAAACTGCTTTACAGGGTCAAAAACAAGCACAAGACAAAAGATAATGAATAATTGGCGAGGAAGCTGAGCTAGGGATGGTTAATGCATTGCGATGTAATGTTCTTTAAAAAGATGACTCTTCAACTGCTTCCTAAACTGCAGCAGCATTGTAGGGAATCCTGACAGATATGGGGATGTTTTTTTCCAGATCCTGGGTGCATGGATGAAATAGCCTGTTGTCTTGAGCTTTTCATTTTTACACGTCTTAGAATGCAGTTTGATGGTGTTCTGGCTGTGTGTGTGCTGAGGACCACCAGGGACAGTGACCTTGTCTTCAAAATAAGCAGAGTGCTAGTCGTGATAGCTTTGTAAGTGATGCATCTTATTTGAAGGTGTGTGGGCCAGCATGGTTAAATAATGGAGTTCTATTAAAATGGGGTGATGTAATCATTTTCCTTCAGGCTGTGGATGAGATGTTCTGCGGCATGTAGGGTGCCAGTGTGGAGTCTAGGAGGCCATGAAAAAGGTTGTCACCACCATCCAGATGCAAGACTACAGGGGCTTGAACAACAGTTGTGAAGATGCTTTCTGGAAGAACCAGTTTGATTATCTATAAAAAGAGAGACAGTAGTAGACTGTCTTTGTTTTTTGACAATGTGTTCCTTGACAGTGAAGTTGGTGTCTAGGTTGAATTAATAAATGACTTTGCATTCAGTTAGAGTTGGAGTTCACACCCATTGAGGTCCATGTCACTCAGGCAGGTTTGTACTGTATCTTGTTTGTTGGTCTTGGCAAAGAACAGGAATTCTTTTTTGGTTGAGTTGTGCTTCAGGTAGGTGCTGGACATCCAGGTCTGGATGACGTGCTTGCAGTGTTTGGGGCACTGGATGTCTGAAGAAGAGAAGACTTTTAAGTAGAGTTGTGTACAATCAGCATATTGGTGAATCTTGATGTTGTTATCTGTGAGTAGAGCACCAAATGGTCCTGTGTAAAGGTGATGATGGATAGGGTGTGTGTCAATACACTGTGGTCTATGTCGGAAGTGTTTTGGTGTTTGGCTTGTATGGCATAGGGGGCTCAGACTGTGTCACTTCAAGCATACAGTGGCCCCTTTGCAAGGGTATGAGGAGGGACATAGTCATTCATGTAGAAACCTACCACCTGGTAGGTACTATCTGTGAATACGTTTGAAACATACAATTTATGTCCACTGATTAAGGCACATAGGGATTTGCCATGAGTGAGAGATGCTACCCAGGAAGGTGCGGTGTGCATTACATGTATTATGTTCTGTTTTCCACCCAGGAGCAATACTATTGGCCATTATAAGACCAGCCATAGTATTCATACTGAGGGACGTATCTTGGAGTGACCAGAAAAGCAATTTTTGAAGGCCAAACAGAGTTTATTCCTTGAGGAGAGCACCCAAGTATGGCAGAGATCGACCAACGATAATGGGCGGTATATAACCAGTCATGGTATGTCTTATGGGCAGGATAACTTCTCCTGATAACTTGACGATGAACTGACCACAACGGAAGCCAACAACAGCCAGGAGGAAGACAAAGTATTGCCCACCATATTTTGACCCTGCAATCCACCAGGATTTACGGGGCTGTACCAATGCCGTAAAAAAAGCCTGGCAGAAACACATCACAGAAGAGCAAAGACTCACCATGGGAGACACAGGAAAGAACAACGCCACCATGGAACCGGAACTGCAAGTCTTCCCAATGCTCATCGACGTCATACTCCACCTGGAACACCAACACCGACGAAGACGAAGACGACGACAGTGAGTACAGCTGCCTAGCACACAAGGGAGGGAGTGACACACACATGCACGACACACACCTGACATACACACACCATACACACAACCAGCTGCAGATGAAAAACAATGGCACACGATACACAGCACAATAATGCAAGGTCAATAAGAATGCAGTATTGAGAATGTATTGATATAAACAGCTACCAAATGAACCAATTGTACAAAAATCAGATATGTACAAATGTACACAAAGGGCCACTGCCCAGTCCGAAGTACTAAGGGCCCACGTGGCCACAGGGCACAGTCCAAGGCCCAATTCGAATCCTGACTTAATCCAGATAGAACTCTGCAGGGGCATCAGTTTGCAAGTGGGCAGGCACCTCAGGGAGATGGGGGCACCTCAGCTGAATACAGAAACTGGAGGGGGCTCAATGCCCATTTCTCTGTCCTGGGGAGTGCAAGGCCACAGTATCTGGAGCGGGTGACTTTCCCACTGGTTCTGGAGGGGGCTCCATGCCCATTTCTCTGTCCTTGGAGAGCAAGGCCACAGTCTCTCAGGTGGGTGACTTTCCAACTGGTTCTGGAGGGTGCTCCATGCCCAGTTCTCTGTCCTGGGGAGTGCAGGGCCACAGTCTCTCAGGTGGATGACTTTCCCACTGGTTCTAGAGGGGGCTCCATGCCCATTTCTCTGTCCTGGGGAGTGCAAGGCCACAGTCTCTGGAGTGGGTTACTTTTCCACTGGTTCTGGAGGGAGCTCCAGGCCTATTTCTCGGTCCTGGGGAGTGCAAGACCACAGTCTCTGGAGTGGGTGACTTTCCCACAGTTTCTAGAGGGAGCTCCATGCCCATTTGTCTTTGCTGGGGAGTGCAAGGACACAGTCTCTCAGATGGGGAACATGCCCACTACTCCTGGAGTGGGTCCCTTGTATAGAAGTCCCTGGAGGGTGGCTTACATGGCTTCCGCTGGTGGTGATGGCTGCACTGTGTCATCTGAAGGTGAGGGTTGCACAGCGTCAGCAGGTGAAGCTGCCGCCTGGGCATACTCTGCTGGAGGTGAAGGCTGCACTGTGTCGGCAGATGGAGGGGCCTCCAGGGCAGCCCCTGCTGGAGGGAAGGGATGCACTTCCTCAGCTGGAGGTGAGGGCCCCATGATGGTGGTGGTGGTGTCACTCTGACAGCCTCCACTGGAGTCGATGGCTTCTTCCCCTTCATGGCAGGAGGCGTTGGATCCTTACCCTTCCTGGCAGGAGTCGAGGGCTTCTTCCCCTTCATGTCAGGAGGTACGGGCTCCTGCCCCTTCATGGCAGGAGGTGTGGGATCCTTTACCTTCCTGGCTGGTGGAGTGGGATCCTTCACTGACTTGCCACCACAACTAGGTGGTGCCACCACTGTCCGCGTGGACTGTTTGGCTGAGGTGCTGGGCTGGGTCATTGGGACCATGCTCTTACGAGCAGGACGGGGGAGGGAAAGGTAGGAGGTCAAGTTGGGCAAGGAAAAGCTTCTTAGGGACCGTGGGGCAGGATGAGGGACGAGGGATGGGAGTTGAGGCTGAAGGAGTGGTTGTTGCAGGTGCATGGGCAGTGTGCTGATGTTAGGTGGATGGCTTTTGGATGTGTGAGTGCTTGCGTTTGTGTCCTTTAGGAAGGGGGACAGACAGGGAGGGAGAGGACACAGGGGGTTGTGCATGGATGTTGTGGAGGTGTCTGTTAGTGAGGTGTGTGTGCTGCTTGGTATGGTGATGCTGGTGGTGGATGTTGTTGCAGTGCATGAAGGTGTGAGTGTGGATGTGACTGTGAGGGAGGTGGAGGAGGAGGAAGGGGAGACAGTGGAGGCAGTGGATGTGGTTGTGTCTGCAACTGTCTGGTGTTTGCATGAGTGCTTGTGGGATCAAGTGTGGTGCCTGTGTTTGGCTGTGCCACTCTTGTGTGTTGTCTTGTGTGCATGCTTGTCTGTATGTGTGCATGGGATGGGTTGGGGTTGGGGAGACTGGGACTGGGAAGTGGTATTTGTTGGGGGAATGGTAGGAACAGGGACAATGGCTGCCATCAGAGACGAGGCCAGAGCCTGAATCGATCTCTGTTGGGCTGCCAATCCACTGTGGATGCCCTCAAGGAATGCATTGCATTGCTGCATCTGGGATGCCAGCCCCTAGTCAGGAGGCCATCCTCAGCTGAGCCTCCACGGTCTTCCATGCCCAGCGTCTCAGGTCCTCCCACCATTTCCGACAGTGGGTGCTCTGCCTGCCATAGACTCCCAGGGTCCGCACGTCCTTGGGGATGGCACGCCATAATCCCTTCTTTTGATGGGCGCTGACCTGCAGAGGTAATACAGACAGTAGGACAACATTACACATACAATCCAGCCTGTCATACATATGGCCCACCAATCCTGTTTCTGTCACCACTGGCACACACATCGGCCGGTGCACACCTTGTTTACCACCACAAGACATGCACCTCCATGCATCCTTCCCACATGCATTATGCCCAAGGTGTACTCACCTGTTGGTCTGGAGTCCATACTGGTATAGGATCCCATCCACCAAAAGCTCCAGCTCCTCCGAAGTGAAGGCAGGAGCCCTTTCCCTGGTCACATGGGCCATGGTAGGTTCCAGACTCAGGTCACAGCAGCACATGCACTGTGGGATTTCTCCTGTTGAAGGTCAGGAAACAAGTGAGGAATCAGATGGAAAATATTGGTCACGTCCACTGAGGTGTACACCGTCACCGCCGGCGCAGATCCACAATGGCCACTGTACTCCATAGAGCCCTATATTATCCAATGAGGAATTACACAGCGGTGCAAGACCGACTTCCGCCACAACGTCCAATGTTGGTGGAGTTACCTCACTCCCAGCTGTCCCTACATACAGGACAGGCGGTCGCCATTTCATGGTGACGGACAACGGTCATATCAACCTTAACTGCATCAGAGCCTAGATTAGCACATACCTCGCCATTCCCACTGTCCCATCACATAAATGCACTATATATACACTTAGGTTGGGGTTCCATTCTTCAAATTGTGACAGCCTACTCAGTCTTGTGTCCCTTAGATACCTACTGCTGCGGGTAAATAGAAGGAGGAGACAAAACCCCATATACAAACCCCTTGTGGAATTGGCAACACTGGAGGACTGCCACATTATACTCACCTATAGACTGGACAGGGCCACAATCACAGAGCTGTGTGCCCAATTGGAGTCTGACCTGATATCTGCTATCCGTCATCCGACTGGGATCCCCCTCTTGTGCAAGTGCTATCAGTGCTCCATTTACTAGCAACTGGTTCTTTCCAAGTGACAGTGGGCTTGGCAGCAGGAATGTCACAGCCAATGTTCTCAATCGTGCTGGCAAGAGTTTTGTCTGCCCTGGTGAAACACATGTGCAGCTACATAGCTTTCCCCCAGGTGGAAGATCCGGACACTGTGAAGGCAGGATTCTATGCAATGGGACTTATACCCAACATTGATGGAATACATACTGCGTTAGTCCCCCCCCCTGCCAGAATGAACAGGTATTCCGGAATAGGAAGAGTTTCCACTCCCTGAATATGCAAATGGTGTGCCTGGCAGACCAGTACATCTCCCACATCATTGCTAAGTATCCTGGGTCGGTGCATGACGCCTTTGTTCTGAGGAATAGCAGCATCCCAAATGTGACAGCCCAACTACAGAGGCACAGGGTGTGGCTAATAGGTGAGCCATGGTCCCCACCCACTGTATGTTAGTGGATGCCTTCAGGTGTCATCCCCAAGTCATTCATTCATTCATTCATTCATTTATGTGTTCTCCCTCAATACTTGCAGGTGACTCTGGCTACCCAAACCTATCATGGCTGCTAACCCCTGTGAGGAATACCAGGACAGGGGCTGAGGAACGTTATAATGAGGCACATGGGCCAACCAGAAGGATCATCAAGAGGACCTTCGGGCTTCTGAAGGCCAGGTTCAGGTGCCTCCATCTGACAGGTGGATCCCTGTGCTACTCACCCAGGGAGGTTTGCCAGATAGTAGTGGCATGCTGCATGTGGCTCTCAGGTGGCATGTAACTTTTCTGCAGAAGGAGTAGTCTAGAGATGCCCTGTGGCAAGAGTGGACACTGAGGACAGTGAGGATGAGGACAACAGAACATCAGTTATACGTCATTATTTCCAATGACACACAGGTGAGACAGTGCAACTGACCATTCATCTGACTATTGATTTTTTCTGTGTGGCTGTAGCACGATAGCTTTAACTTCCATTGCATCTCGACTTACCGTCACCTTTGGCTTGTCATTTTACAGATGTTGGTGAGATCACAACTATGTAGTGATGTGATGAGTACAGACAGCTACAGGTCATTATTTCTATGCTATCACAGTGAGTCTCATTTCCTGGCGGTCGTCTTGGCAAGTGTCTCTGGCTTATGTCTGGTTTGCAGGGAACGTTTTCGTGGTGGTTCACCTTCTGCAAGGGGAGGGGTGCTGGTGGCCTGTGGGTCCTGTGGCAGGGCCTTGTGCCCACTAGCTGCAGTGGACGTGGAGGGCTGGTCAATAGACTGGCTAGTGGTAGGGGCCTGCTGCTGTGCTCTTGCTTCCCTCATGATGTTGGCCATGTCTGCCAGCACCCCTTCTATGGATATGAAGGTGGTGTTGATGGCCTGCAAGTCCTCCTTGATCCCCTGATACTGTTCCTCCTGCAGCCGCCTGTTCTCCTGCACGTTGTCAAGGATCTGGCCCATCGTGTCCTGGGAATGTTGGTAGTCTGCCAGGATCTCGGTGAGTGTCTCCTGGAGAGTCGGTTCCCTGGGCCTGTCCTCCCCTGGGTGCACAGCGGTCCTCCCACTGCCACTGACCCCAGGTCCCTGATTGTCTTAGGGGCGAGGTGTGGCCTGGGGTCTTTGTACAGGTGGGCACACTGATGATTGACATGTCCTGGGGACAGTGCTGTCGGTACGCTGGGTGGGTGCTGTGGTGTTGGATACTGATGGGGGAGGCTCTGTGGTGGGCTGTGAGAGGGCTGGGGTGACCGACTGTCCAGTGGTCCCTGATGGGCCAGGTTGTTGGTCCAGATCCAGAAGTCCAAGGTTACTGTCATCACTGGGGGCATCTTCTGTTGGGTGACTGGATGGTTGTGGCACCTCCTCTCCACTGGTATTGGCTGGGGAACCTGTGGGGATGTAAGTGATGTATTATGCTTCATGTGTGTGACATATTGTACATCCCTGGCTTCCCCTCTATCGATGCTGTTGCCCTGCCACCTTTGTTTGTGTATGGTGATGTACTGTGTGATTGTTAGTTTCCCTATGCTGTGCATGCTTTCGTGATTGGTGTCCATGCAGGACTGGAAGGGCTGTCCATGCATTGTTATAGCATGCAGGGCTAAGCATTGGGGTTAGTCATTTGTGTAGGTGCAGTGTGTGGGATGGAGTGGAGTGATGGGAGTGAGGGTGTGTGATGGCATGCAGGTATGGGGGGGTAATAAGTGGTAAATGTTGACTTACCAGTGTCCAGTCCTCCAGCTACTCCAGCGAGTCCCTGAGGATGCAGTAATGCCAAGACTTGCTCCTCCCATGCTCTGAGTTGTTGGGGTGGAGGTGGGGGTCCACCACCAGTCCCCTGTATGGCGAGCTGGTGTCTTGCTGCCACGAAACGTACCTTCCCCCATAGGTCAGTCCACCTCTTCCTGATGTCGTCCCTTGTTCTTGGATGCTTTCCCACGGTGTTCACCCTGTCCATGATTCTCCGCCATAGCTCCATCTTCCTGGCAATGGATATCTGCTGTACCTGTGCTCCAAACAGCTGTGGCTGTACCCTGACAATTTCCTCCACCATGACCCTTAACTCCTCATCAGTGAAACAGGGGTGTCTTTGTGGGGACATGGGTGTTGTGTGGTGTGTGTTGGTGAGAGTGTGTTGAGTAATGTGGTGGTGTGTGCGATGTGGGGTGCATGAGGGATGTAAGGGTGTATGTGGTGTGTGCGTCTAATTGTCTCTGTGCTGTTCGTGTCAATTTCCTGGCTGGTTGTTGTTTGTAAAGGGTTGTGGATAATGTGTGTGTGTGTTTTATAGTGCTGTGGGTGGGTGTGTGTGGTGTGTGTATGAGTGTCAGGTGTATGTTTTTAGTATTGGCCAATGTAGCATTGTTTTGTATTTGGGTGTCCATTCTGAGCGTGGCGGTTCGTACCGCCAGTGGTTTACCACCATTGAATGTCCACCATGGTGATTCATGGGTCATAATGTGGTGGGCGTTGTTCTGTTGGCGTAATGGTATAGGTGTTGGTACCACCATTTTAGCACTGACCTTTGGACTGGCGGATTGGTGCATGTGGCAGTATTCTGTCAGATTGGTGTGTTTGTGTCAAAATATGGAGAACATATATTTGCCACTGCGGTGGTATGTTGGTGGCCGTCTCCATGGCAGTAAGCAGGATTTACCGCCAATGTCATACTGAGAGCCTAGTGCCACACAGTGGAATACTCTTTGCATAGGGTAGCTGCTCCTTAGTTGCCATATTCAAGTATTTAATTGGTACTAATGAGGTGAACGTTTTCCCTAGGAAATAATAATGAAAGATTCTAGCGCTAAAGCGCAAAGCTAGAGGATCAAATTAAGACAAGAGGACGGATATAGCTCATCCCCCTGGGTTGAGCTATGTGCAGGCCCCACTCTTGCCCATTACACATTAAACCACAACTTCCCCTTTCACAGCACCGTCCTTCCTGTTAAAAGAACCTGACTCATGCTGAAGGCTGTTGGTAATAATGTTTGTTTACAAGACCGAAGTTGGTGGGGGCTTGGAACCCTCCAACATAGGAGGCGCAGGTGACCTGAGACCAGGCACTGCGTAGAATGTGTAGGATATCAGACTGGAGGCGTGGCACACACGCCTTGAAGATGAAGGATATCTGGCTCAGAGTAGGGAAGCATCGGAAAGGTGTGGTACGCTCAGTGGATGGAACAGATACGTGTCGCATTAGTGTAGCGAACGTACTGGGTTTTGATACATTACATTGAGTTTGGGCGGAGTCCTGTAGGTCTCTCTGCAGAACCGCGAAGTGCATTTATACGTGCTCACTGTGTACCTCTAATATTTTCGTACATGACTCAAGTTCCCCTCCGCCCACGGGTCGCGCTCTGTGGTCACTTCTGACAAACTCACCACTTCCCATCCAGAGCCGAGCGGCGAGAAGCAGAAGTAAACCACAGGCCTCGCCGACAACGACCAAGCAAGGGGGACCAGAAGGTCCGGAAAAGCCCAGGGTGGGTTCACCAGTCAATGCCCCTCGTAAGTCCCAGTCTGGTAGGTGCTACCAACGTCTGCCCTCTTAAGCATCGGACTCGGGCAACATGGACCTCCTACAGCGCCATCTCCCCCGCGTCTTCGAGGCACTGCAAAGCGCTTTGGTGAGTCAAATATTGAAGTCAGTAGAACTCATTTGCATATACAAGATAGTGTTAGTACCCAAAGCCTAGCTCGCCGGGTCAGATAGATGATTGCTAGAACGCCAAAGGACCAGTCTAGGGAACCAACTCCACCAAAGGATAAAAAGACAACCTGATATACGTTGTATTGTAATTGTGTGTAAACAGAGGTTTATATCCGAGGCGCAGGATGGGGAATCAGCTTTACAGCACGCGAGGGAGGTCTTTGTTTTTCCCTCGAGGCCCATGCTTGCTGGACATTTTTTTTGTTTGCTCTCGTTACATAGACTGGAAATAAGGGTATTCTGGGAGATGGAGTTTTACAAAACGACCTCTAGCAGAGTGTACCCCTCTCAGTGACGCAGCAAGTAAGGATGCAAGGAAATAAACGGGACCCCTGGCTGCTGTTAGAATTGTAAAGTTCAACAAAAATCTGGGTGTGGTTGGGACCCTCAAGCCCCAGGGCTCCTGGGCCGCTGCACCTGCTGCACCAATGGATTCTACGCCCCTGACAAATCCTAGGGACGTGCTGCTGAAAAACTGTTCTCCAACAAAGTGTATTCAGAGGGCTGGTGCTCTGCTGTAAACAATAGCATGAATTGCTGAAGAGAAGCTTCCAGCTGCAAAACTGCCTTCAATTAAGCGTACTCCTCCACAGTGATCCCCAATGGAACGTCTTCTGGGAAATTATCAACAATATAGCGCCTGTGGGGGACGCCCTTCTGCTTGCAGGAAACTTATCCTCAGACGTAGTGCCTTTCCAAGGATCCACTGCTACAAAGCAGTCTATAATAATGTGCATTCTATAGTATGCACTTTAGAGTAGCAGTCTCTGACAAAGTGCATTTTAAGGATTGGATGGTTGTAAAATGGCCTACGGGAGAGGGTGATCTTTAAGTGTATGGGAGTAAATGCCTTAATTGAATTAGAGCGAGCAAACGGGCAACTGTCATCCCCGACTGGTGTTTCTTTCTCCCTCCTCACTCCAAGAATTAAACAAGCATTCGCAACGCAAGGAGATCTTGCCTATGTGACATCCATTGGCTTTGTTGGAGTGCAGTGGTGTGGCAATTCTGTGGGCTGCTAAGCCTGGTCCACCAGCCCCTTGCCCACAGACAGGACACAACTCAGACAAAATAAATTACACCTTGTCCATGAGGTGAGGATTCTCCGGCTGGGGTGTTGTAGATGCAAGACAGCATCTCACCCACCTGCAAAGTTACTGCACCACACAGGAAGCTTTTTCTGAATGTAGTTGGGTGTCCCTGCATGTGCCCGAAGGTTGGCATTCAGCTCCGGGACACAGCCAGAGTAGGGGGGAAAGTAAACAAATATACACTCAGCATTTATCTGCCACATAATTGATAAAAGCATTGGTTTTTGGCGCTCACAATGGTTTACTACTGCGCAATAGAACCAATTTAATCAACATTAGAACAAAGACTTAAAACACGTTTGGACTGTCATTGTTTTCAGTTTTATATAGCATAAAGTCGACCGAAAGGTAGTGGAAAGCTTTACTTGAGCACCAGTTGTATTACACATTCATATAGGCATGGGGAGATTAAGTGACGTGCCCGGAAAAATCTGTGCACAGTTATATGACAGCACTTTGTCTCTGTCCATGAAACACTACAAGAGAAATAGGTTTACAAGTTGAGCTAGAAGAGCCAGGCAATTCCTTTGTTTAGCTCACGAGTAATCTCATAACCTACACAGAGAGAAATAGGGACAATGGTGTAAGCAAAAATGTCCACGGGTGAAAAAATGTATATAACATGCCATTAAGAAAGAAAAGTAAAATGCACATACATGCCAATCGTAAGCAAACTACAAAATAAATGAGCATTTGCAATGCAATGGGTCTCGCATTTGCTCCAGTGAGAGCTATTAGCGTTGTAAATTCCTAACTGGACTTTTCTTGCCACATAAATTGAAAATAAAAAGTAAAAGATGTGACATAAGCAAGCCGATTCAAAGCATCACTGCCGCCATGAGCATGGGCACGAAGGAGAGCCACAAAACGAAAAAGAAGTTCGCTTGCAGTCAAACCTATCGGCAACATGAAATTATCCATGTAACAGGGTTGATGGCCAAGGCAAAAACTGCCTCAAGGAGAGACAAAAGTAAAGCATTTACCAATGCTAACAAAGGATTTTTGAAAGGCAATCCCATGAACGAGAGATAGTGATAGGCGTGCCATGGGTAAAAGCCTACAGATAGATTACAACACATCAGAGTGCTTGTGCGCTGAACCTAAAAATGCTGAATGCCGAGACAAAATCAAATAAAAAAATGATGCAGCAAATAAATGTTCTCGTAAGCACAGCTCATGCCGATCAGAAACAAAATAAAACAATGGTGAAATAAAAAATAAACATAGTGATCAGAAAAAAATATTACATAGGAAAAAATATGACAAATGCCAACACGAGACAAATAACAGCCGATTGTAAACAAAATAAAACAATACTGAAACAAAACATCATGAAGGAAAATTACAGGAGAAAAATAAAAGGGACCTCAATGACAGTGCGAGCAGAAGAAGGACATTAATTAGTATTGTTTAATGTGTCTCAATTCCTAAATAAAAGAATAGAATAAAAAAAATGAATATAACATAAATGAAACTCAGGTTAAGCGCTTCAATACTTTTGAGATGAATTGACAGAGTGGGGAAAGAAGCACAATGGCAGGGGTTGAAATAGTACCTTAATGAGACAGCGAGCAGCGGATGGCCACTAATTAAGTTTAATTAATATGTACTTGTCCATGCAACAATGAAGGAACGGAACTGACTTAATGTCCTCTGATGCCCAATTTAAAGGCTGCTTTGAAGACTGAAGGTTGGGGGAACCAATGGTAAGTAAGGGTGAGATCCAAGCCCTTTACTGTAAACATTACCTTTTGCAGCACTGTTAGGCGAGACCTAAAAAGCAGCAGTAATACTAGGCATGACTTCCACCACTGTGCATTCACAAAGTCCAGCCCTGGCATCCCTGGGGAAAGTAGACAAATGCTTCAAGCCACTTTTAATGGTTTTCTGACTGAGGCTGAAGTGGGAAGTGGGGTCTGCTGCACAGAATGAAGGCAGCAAATACAATTGTGCCTAGAACAGAATCTTTTAAATATACTCATTTACAAATGGTCTTTCATCTGTCTTACAGAATTTCCTTTTTTAATTCACCTTTTTTATTTTACATTTTTGTCCTACTTTTGTGTGGTGCTTTTCTCATTGTAAAATATTGCAACTACTGCTTTCTGCCTTCTCTGTGTGGTGATGGCCTTCAAGGTGTGGAATTGCACTGACGTTACTGAAAAAAAATACCTGGGATCTAAGGTTGCGGTGCCTACCATGGACAGCTACACATGTACAGTTTCCACATTCGCAGTCTGAAAACCAGGCATGCAGAATTTAATGTTAATGTTGGTACATGTGACGAAAATACAGTATGATCGTCAGGGGAGCTCAGAAGCACAGAGGGAAGAGTGCAACATGCAGGAGAGCAGCGGTGGAACCGAAGACCATGGACACACAAACGAAGCATGGAAGAGAGGGGTACAGTTGGAGGGTGAGGGCGGGGGTTTCACAGAAGCAGAAAAGAACACAAAGTAAAAGTTGTAAAATACATGCATTCTCAGAAGAGTGCTTAATCAAACAGATAAAAGAAAGCAACAGTCTCAGCAGAGTGCTAAATTCAACAAGAACACAGAAATAGCACCTGGGTCACATCAGGAGCAGCGGACATATGTTCCTGCTCCACAGAAAAGATCAGAAGTGACATTTGGCCAGCACTGGCCAATAAAAATTTGTATTTTTACACCACAATTAATTGTCCCTTTCTTTGAACTTCTTAACTACTGGGAGACAATGTTGATCTGGATTCCAAAGTGATCCTCTAGGATTCGGTTAGACGTGTCAGCTTTAGGGTGGTCTTCTCCCAAACATTTTGTCTTCCTCCTCCATTTTTGCTGATCTTGATTTTGCTGGCTTTAGGAAGTTACTACTGCTAACCAGTGCTAAAGGGCATGTGCCCAGTCCTTAAAACATCCTTCCTGTTTGCTCTATGATTCTGAAAGGAGCAGAGACAAGGATTAGCACCACCGGCAGCCACTGTTTTGGAGTTCTTCTACACAGCTTGCTGAGTGTTTGTGGAGGGAGTTCCCAATTGATCTTTAATACAACAAGGCTGCTCTGAGCACATAATGTTCTGGCTTTTGTTTCCCAGAGACTTCATTAATTACTACTTTGGCAAGGACTCATGTATGGGCTGAAACCCTGATAAGAGTGTGTTGCCATTCGATATGTAATCCCTCACGTGGTTTAAAGTTGCTTTGCAGGGGTTAAATCCTAATCTGAGGATTATTTGACTGAGTGTATCTACAATGATATCTTACTTTCTCACTACTTTCGGTGGCTGGAGTATCAAATAGGGAAAGAGCTTTATGGTATTGGCTCTGAGGGAACATGAGTAGGTTGATTGCATAATTCTCATAAACTGCAATGCAATATGAGGGAGATCACCAATTCCTTTGGGGGTTCACAGATTTTCTATATTGAGCACACAGTAGTGAGACGAGTGGTTGCACAGAAATGGACATGAGTCTTTCTTGTACAGTAAATATATGATAATGGATGATATTTATTGGCAATGTGTGTAATTTACAATGACTGTGATTTTGTCTAGACAGCACCTGGTGGGAACTGGTGATAATTCTATGTGGCATGTGTTTGTATGTAGGTGACACAGGCATCCATCTTTCAGTTACTGACAAACGTTAAGGAGACTGTTTTGTCAAGCATTTGAAAATATTGTAATAACATTTACAATTTGGTTGATGATATATTTTAATTTTTAATATAAGGTCATTTATCTTCTTGGGTCCTGAAGAGACCTGGAAGGTTAAAGGCCAAAATGCTTTGACTTGTTTTGTACATTTTAAGAGCCAATATTAGAGGAACCTTGACAGAAAATCCCAGCTGAAAGGTCTGAACTGTTGAATGAACTTTTTTCTAAACCTGACCTTACCTTTGCTACCTCCAGGTGGATTACAAACTCAAAAGATATTGTATGTACCTGCTGAATATAAAACGGTTGATCTGCTAAACAAGAAATGACCAAATATGTGAGAATGCATACATAATAGGGGGTGTAGTTCCGATGTGTTATTGTGTATTTATGTACATGTATTTCGTTTTCTCTAATTTATGTCAATGCCGGAATATATATATGCAATGAAATGTATTGTGTTTTCTATTAAATAGAGATGACCAAGAAATATATGCATGTTTAAACAGGGATGTAGAGTGCTATGGTATCTTAGTTGACAATCTGAAGTAAATAAATTCATAGTTACACAAACAAATTAATTTCAGCTTGCGATGTAGTAATATCTTGATTTATCCTTGCACTTTCTATTTTGCGTCATTATAATATTGCAGGCTGTGGGTGCAATTTTAAAGTGACATCTTGACCTGGAAAAATAAACCATTTGCAAGGCCCAAACCTTACTTTTTAATAGGTATAATTCACGCATGGGGTGGATCCTGAACTGCCCAGAGGGCCAGGTGCAGTGAATTTAAAAAGTTGGACATGTACTTTTTAGTTTTATATGTCCTGGCAGTGAAAAACTCTTAAATTCGTTTTTCACTACTGCAAGGCCAACCTCTTCCATAGAATTACATTGGATTTATGCTATTACATTTCATAAGCTGTAACTTTTAAATGGGAACAGGTACCTATGCTTGATATCTTCGGAACTGTGTTGCAAAATCCCCTTTTATGTTAAAGTTGGATTTTAAATATAAATTTTGAAAAGGTCGCTTATAGAAAGTTGGCAGTTTCCTGCCATTGACATTTAGGGGCATATTTATACTCTGTTTGCGCCGGATTTGCGTAATTTGTTTTTACCCAAATCTGGCTCAAACTTAAGTTCATATTTATATTTTTACGCTGGACATGTCTGGCACCAAAATATTGGAGTTAAAGTAATTTTTTGCCTGCGGAAAACTACCTCACACACGGGAGGAGGAGGGCCTTAAATAATTACGTTAAGCCTGCTTAGCACCATTAATTAACGCCTGGGTCAGGGCAGGCATTTGTGGACCTGTGGGCCTTATTCCATGGTCAGAGACCATGGAAACAGACCACAGGTGCCCTTCCCTGCCCCCAGGGACACCCCCACCCACCCTCACCCACACCTGGAGGACACCTAAGGATGTGGGGACCCATCCCAGGTAAGTCCAGGTAAGTATTTTTATATTTTTTGCAAAGTGCAATGGGGGGCCTCACTTGGGCCCCCCTACATGGCACTGTGTCCAATGGCCATGCCCTGGGGATTTAAGTCCCCTGGGCATGGCCTTTCGGCTGGGGGGGCATGACTTCTGTCTTTAATTAGACATGAGTTATGTCCATGGGGGTTGTGCGTGGAAATAATTACGCTAATCAGGTTAGAGTCATTCTTTTGACTCTAACCTGAGGAGCAGCATTCTTTCACACACAACCTCCAGTTTCCCCTACGCCTTCCCCACCCGGTTAGCGCCAATAATTTTGACGCTAACTGGGCCTTACCACTGGCTAGCGTCATAGCTTAAATATGACACCCGGCAGGGGTCCAGCAATGGCACGCAGGTTTGCGTCAAAAAGTATAAATGAGGGCCTAAGTACCTGCAGCCTGTTTCTGAGTCACATGACTGGTTGTAGCTGACAGCTGGGCTTTGTGTATTCCTCCTAGACTGCTACACCCCATAGAACTTAGGTGTGCCTTGATGGGCCATAACTGGCAGGATGGGAGGGGGGGGGATGGGCACAGCCCCACTTACTCTTGAATAGGCTGTGTCCTGCCTCCACACAAAAGGCTGCATACCCCCGTAGTTAGTCTGGAGTCTGGGCAGGGAAGACAGGAAACCTTTGCACTTCAATGGGAAATCTATAGAAGCCCCTCCTTCTTCAAATGACGCACCTGGTACAAATATTGGACATCATGCAACAACTCTTCATTACACTTCTGGACCTGTGGAAGACTCTGCTAGGAAGAAGGACTGTTTTGCTGCTGAAAGGACTGCCATTCTGCTGGACTGCAGCCCTGAAGGACTGCTGCCTCCTGTGTTGACCTGCTGTCTGCTGCTCTCTTGTCTGGCTTAGAAGGACTGGAACTGCAACCTGTACTCAGGACCACCATAGTGACTCCAATGTTTAGTCTCTTGTAACCAGCACCTGAACTTTGAAACTGTGAGTTCTACCCTGCGAAGTGGTGTCACCCCAGTCCTGGACCTCTGGAAGTGGACCTGAAAGTGCTCTGCCACCCCATCTGTGGATCTAGCAGAACCGACTCATCTCCTTTGTTGTGAAGCGCAACCCTAAGTAGAACCAATACATTGCCTCTGCTGGAGGATTCTTTCAGTCCAAGGACTCCGCTTCGACTTCACAGCCGGAATCAGAACCGCTGTGGTGCGATGCATTTTCAATGCAGGCCCTCGCCTCGCAAATCTCTTGTGGACAGCAGCCTTGATGATGATGCAGGTTTTTGCATTGCAGCGTCGCAGCTCTTCGGAACTGATGCATTATCCTCAATGTCAGTCTTCACAGCAGATGCCCTCTTCAATGGGATCCTCGATAATGCAGCAGGACCTTGCATTGCAGCTCCTCATCACCAACGCATAACCTCTGTGGCGCAACGCGTCCTCGATGTGGGACCTTGCAATGCTCTTCGACCAGGATTTAATGTTCTCTTGTTCAGTGAGTACCTAATTTGATCCCTGTAGCCAGCTTGTGCTCCATTGTGGTGGGCCTGAACTTGTGATTTGTTCAAGTCCGGGACATCCAAATATCCACAGTTACTACTTTATGTATTTTGGCTCTATTTTTACTTAAATTTTTTAAATTACATATCTCCGGTTCTACTAATTGGATGTTTGTCAATTGGTCTTGTTTTATTTATTAAAATTGGGTCTATTTTTCTGATGTGATATGAGATGCTTTTTGTGATGCGTTTTTACTGTATTACTGTTTGAAGTGTTGAACAAATACTTTACTCATTGGCTCTATGATACGCCTGGCTGCACTGTGCCAAGCTACCAGAGAGGTGAACACAGTTTAATTTGAGGTATGCTTGTGACGTCACCCTGACAAGGTTTGTGGCCCCTGCTTGAGTAGGGTTTCACCCTCCTCAACCAGTAACCCAGTTTCTTACAGATCCCTACTCGTCTTGTGCCAATTGCTGCTCTGTGCCTCTTGAACACTGGAGATTCCAAGCCCTTCCAACACACAGATCAGTCAGCATAAACAAGAGTGCAGGAGCAGGAGAACCTCAGTGTAGAATTTCAAAGTCTTATTGATGGGGTAATGGGCCATCAGTCTACTGGGAACGGAGAATGCAACAAACAGAGGATCAGGCGGTGGAGCATGGAGAGTCTGTGGTTGAATAGCAGGGGTTACAGGATCTGAGGAAACAAGAAATGGATTTGGCCAAGTATGGTGCGGTCTACAGGAATCAGGAAACCCTGCCTTCTCTCAGGGGCTAGATAATTGTAGGTAAGGTGGTGTTGGTGACTCTTCCCCAGACAACACGTTTTACCACCTTGTCAGATGCTGAGATGAGACTAGCAAACTTGCTTTTCCCAACTCAGCCTGTGTCAAGAGAGGACACGATCTTAGCCAGCCATTTATTTGCTATTTGCATCTGAGTTGTGTGGCTCACTTAAGTTAATTTGTTCACAACTCATGTGAACTGCGTTGACACACTTACCCTTAAGAGCATTTCCCTTTTTAATACTGTAAATGTGTATTCACAAACATTTGGTATTTTAAAAGTTATGTGATAAAGTACAAAATCACATTACATTTTGGACTTCTTGCTTATCTTTTCACAGGAAACAACATTGGAAGAATATGTAACCACACTCTTCCTAAGTTTGTATATGTCATATCTTTATCAATCCCTAAGAACCATTGTTTTTTACACTGCTATATCTAGGAATACAGGATAGCCCCATAGTCATATGCTGTTTAATGGAGTCAGAGACAAGGCTGGGACCACAGCCTTGCATCCTGCTTCAGTCATGGCTCCACAGCAGCATGCCCAAAGTTGTTCTGAAATTTTCAAATATGAGCTTTCAACGCTAGTGTGCGGATCGGAAAGGCTACCTAAGGTTGTGCCCTACCTGATACCCTCACATTCAGTGACACTCTCTCTTTCATTGAGGCAAGGCTAAAGGGAAAGTTAGGCAGCAATTATGAGTAGTCAATTGGTTTTCAGTTAACAGTTCAGTGAACTGCACTCAGACAGAATCCAAAAAGACCATATACAGGGCCGGCTCTGGAGGCGGTGCAACCGGTGCCACTGCACCAGGTGCTGACTTTGGGAGGGGGTGCAGTGTTTTGCTAGAATATTTTAATTTTAAAAGCCTCCAGCAATATTTAGGCAACAACACAAATGTCAAGATAACTCTGTTGATTAATGTTCTGCCTGGAGAGAGATGGGAGTTTTCTCTAGTGGAAGTTTTAAGGTATCGCAGGGGGTTAATATGCCTCCTGCAAAAAACATGTAGCATGCACAACACAAAGTGCATATAACGCAAATAGGTCAATGGGTTACTGCTTTTGTCAGAGAGGTCCCTTTGTTACTTGCAGTTTATAAGTTAAAATCCTAATATAAAACAGTAAACTATTAACTATCATCAAACAACTGCATGCATTCCGCAGGATATAAATTAGAGCGTTATTATTTTTCTCCAGTCTTTTATTATCTTAATGTGGGAAAAAGTTTTAATTGGGTATAACAATGGTGTTACATTTAATATTCAGAATGTGTGCTTCTCTCCAGACCAAGCACTCCTAAACTACACTGCCTACCAGTATGGATGAGATGTTACTCCTACACCTTGTAGTCCACTGTCTTATCTAACATTTCTGATACACTGATTTACCCTTGTATGATTGGTTGTCTCTGTGTAATGTGTGTGAGATGTAAATTGCTCTGACACCCTACACCGAAATAAGTGGCGCTATAAAACGAATTACATGCATCTGCAAAAGATTGGTTATGGAGGCTTGAGGGGCACTTTTAAAGGGTGGTAGTGAGATAATCCGTGGCGGGGGTGGCCATTGGAGGCGCTATCAAATATTCTCACACAGGGCACCGCCAGCGCCAAGGTCGGCCCTGACCACATACCTGAGCCCTCACTGTTCTCCAAAAGAGGAGGGCGTGGCCATCCAAAAGTGGAGATGAACTGTCAAAATTATCCTGAACAGATTATATTCTAGAGCATGGAATCACTCAAAACCTTTTGAGAGTGCATTCTGGCTATATTATTTTTGTATATTGATTATCATTCAAGAAGGTCGTATTGTATGTAATTTGTTAGGCTATTTGTGTTAGCCATACTAAAGGAATCACCATGAAGACAGTGTAGTTTGATATGCTCCAACTTACTGAAAGCTTTAGTGAATGACGGTGTCAGGATATGTTCAATAACCTTCTAAAACTCTTAACTTTAGCAACTAAAATGTCAGTTTAGAAACTAGAAAACAAAACCATTTTATTAGGAATACTGAGAGGACCGTGCTTTTAAAGCGCCTCTTTTTTATACATACTGAAGCAGAAAGGAGATTATACCTTCTTATACATTTCCAGTCTCTTACTGTTTTTGAATAGAAAAACGTGTGCTTTGGATGGGATATGTAAAAGGAGTGAGTGGTCAGTTGTGAAATTGTTGCCTATTCCCAGTGCAGTGTAATAAATGAAGAGAATGCAAGCAGTAGTTCTGAACATTTTAAATTACTAAATACTAAAAATGACATGTATAATATGCAATAGTATAGGGGCTTTGAGCCTGCCCCTTTCATCAGTTGGTCTGTTACAGTCATTCACATTTTTCTTTCTCCCCCTACAACATTCAGCATGGAACATTGAGCCAGCCCAATTCGGGCACATGCTAGCTTCATTGTGAGTGACGACATTCTGTCCTTTCACAAAGTAGTTCCCTACAATTCCAGGACTTCTGTATTCTATGGCAAAGTGTACTTTTTGAGACCAAAATAATAGTTTTGCTTTGATCCAATTTGTTAAAATATATTGACAAAAGCCCAATAGCTCACAATAACGTTTTGCAAAAACCATGACAAAATAAGCATTGACAAAGTCAAAAGGCTGGCAGACAATTCCAGTCTTACTGGCTTTGCCAATGCTTGTTGTGTTTGGAAACATTCACACGTTTCTTCTAATCCTTGAATACACTTACTTAGGAAAGGAGTGGAAAGGATCTCCTTCAAAATTATCTCCATCAGATGTCTTTTTGTTCAGATGTTTCAGGTAAAACATTAGCAAAAGAGAGTGCACTCTGAGGCAGGCGACGTGAACTCTTTTAAAACTGACCCCAGCAGAGTGTATTTTAGGAAACTCCTATAAAATGACCACTACCAAAGTACATGCTGGGAGTTGCTCAGCTGTGAAACGCATGAAATTAGAATTTACAAGAAATTATTTTAAGACACTTGTAACCTTCCTAATATCATGTCACATAGTCTTACAGATATATAGGATGTTTAATTTCTCTCCCACATTTACTACTGGAAGATGCTGCCGGATATGCCTGACTCGGTTCAGAAACAAATGCAAACTCCTGCTCTTGAGCACAACCTTGTGCATTAACATTGTCATTCGTCTTAAAATCGTTACTCTCTGGCACACCTTCCCTTGTCATCTCTGGGTGATCCCAGCCAATTAAACGTTTTACTTCCTGGCTCCCTCAACAACTCCTCTTTTCTTTCTCTACAAATAGCCACATGATTCATATGCCAAACTCGGTCATCACTCAATTTTGCTGGATTGGTGAAGACCTCCAATACCTCCAATGAACCAGAATATTTACTTTCTTCTTTTTTGACTTTTAAATGGTAACTTTACATGAACCACATCACCTTTCTCCGACCTAGGAACGTTTGCTCCATGTATAATATCTATGTATATTTTATATTTTTCCTGACATTCCTTAATATTTCTCTTTACTTCAGCAAGAGAACATTGACTCAACACAGAGTTAAGTAACCACCCCTGATTATCCTTGGTAAAAGGAATTCACCCTCTTGTTATAGTAAAAGGACTGCATCCAGTTATCATAGGGGTGGTGCACTACATCCATACTATTTTCATAGCACATAATTTCCAATTAAGATGTCTTTGTTTAGCCACCTGTAACGCATCTTTTATCACACAATTACATCTCTCTCCTTCCCCATTTGCACTGAGATGATAGACTGAAGTTATTTTATGTTCAATGCCATTCCATTAAAAAAATTCTACCATCTCAATACTTTTAAATTGTACGCCATTGTCTGTCACCTTCTTTGGTAGACTCTCCCTTTGAAACATCTCATCCATGAACAAAATTACACTTTCAGTATCAGCTTGCTTACAATTTTTATCTCTGGACACTTTGAGAAATAATCTATTGCCACAAACACACACCAATTCTCACATTCTTCAGTGACTGGTCCCATTATAAAGCTAGGGTCAAATTTATGAAAAGTGACGCATCATGTCAGGTGTTAAAAATGACACTAGAAATGGCACAGTGAAATCTCATAGATTCAGCTACGCCATTTTACTGGGCCTCCCAATGCCAGAATGTCCCCCTTGCATACATCATGCCTGGCGCAGGCATAATGTGATGCAAGGGTTTATAAAGATGCATTTGAATCCTGAGGTTCCCTCCCACCGACAGAGCCATGCAACTTGACGCGCTGATGAAAGAGCATTCACGTGCTTGGTTCGGCTGCAGGCTTCACACACACTGATCAAAAAGCAGTTGGATATGCTTTAGGCTTCACGCACCAAAAAGTGGTCTAGCGCAATTTCAAAGTTAAACAGTCACCATGTCGTTGATAACTGATCAGCGCTGTTAACAAGGAAAAGTTACAAGTCTAATTTACTTCATGCAGAACAACGCTATATATATTTCACTAATGTTTTTAACTGCTTCACGTTGTTTGTAAGCTTCACAAAGGTAGTGCGCCACAGTAAATCTATTAGGTTCTTAGAGAAAACGTATCTGTGAACCACGTAAAACAATCCCCCAAGCAAAGTAACTTGCAGATTTCAGTGCTGGCCCAGAAATTAACACCCGCACTTGTCATACTACAGAGCCGGCATTACTGACAATTTACAAATCATGTTACGCGTTGTACCAATAAGCATGCATGAAACAGACTTAGACACACTTTTCTAGAGTGGATAATAGTTGGCCGCTTTATTAGTGTGGAGAAGCGTGTGACTGCCCAACGCTGTGAGATATATGGGCCATGAGGCCGCCTCACTGGTAATAAAACTTTGTACTCATGACAGTAAGATATTCACATTGTTCATTTGATACATCTCATTTTCGTTTTTCAAACATTACAGTGAGTGACTGGAGGGCCTTCAAGTCCTGGCCTCCATTTGTCCTGCCTCCTTTTGCCCTTCGATTTTTTGGCAGTCCCACCTTTGATTTTGGAGGGGCTCACTCCAATAGAGTTTGTTTTACCATGTTTGTGTTGTTTCAGGGGGTAGCTTCCAGTTATTTGCATTAGGCCCATCTCGCTACCTTGCGTATCCTATGCCCTGCCATCCGACGTGGCGGGTCTGGGCTGCGAGTGCCGTGTTCTGCTTACTCCCCTTACTTGGCCACCTTACACCCTACTGTAAGGCATCCCCAGGTGTGTGGTTTTGCTCGCACACCCCCTTACTAGGTGTGTCTTCCAATCAATTCTTTGGTAAAACCTTGTTACCTTCCGCCCTTTTGTCCTTCTGGCATCGCGACTGAATGCCATATACGTTGGGGTGGGAGGGTGGTGTTTTCTCCCCTGCAGCCGATGCCGTGAGTGCGTTGTCCTGGTCTTGATTAGACCGTTGTTCTGGCAACGCTGCTTAAATCCTATTCCTTGTCCTTTGTACCCCCCTTAACCTTGATTCCATTGGGGGGTTTGAACCACAGCAAACCCCCCCAATTGGTGGCCGCAGGTTGACCAAACCCACCTGTTGGCCTTCCCAGGGGTGGGGGTGCGTTGGCACCTATTTGGTGCGTGCCCTCCCCAAACCGGTTTAACCGGTCCCCTCCAGGCCAAGGCGGCCGTTAAGGTGCCGGCCCTCTATGCCCCCTGCCTGGGCGGCCTATGCATTAACACCCGCACTTGTCACACTACAGAGCCGGCATTACTGACAATTTACAAATCATGTTACGCCTTGTACCGATAAGCATGCATGAAACAGACTTAGACACACTTTTCTAGAGTGGATAATAGTTGGCCGCTTTATTAGTGTGGACAAGCGTGTGACTGCCCAACGCTGTGAGATATATGGGCCTGAGGCCACCTCACTGGTAATAAAACTTTGTACTCATGACAGTAAGATATTCACATTGTTCATTTGATACCACTCATTTTCGTTTTTCAAATATTACAGTGAGTGACTGGAGGGCCTTCAAGTCCTGGCCTCCATTTGTCCTGCCTCCTTTTGCCCTTTGATTTTTTGGCAGTCCCACCTTTGATTTTGGAGGGGCTCACTCCAATAGAGTTTGTTTTACCATGTTTGTGTTGTTTCAGGGGGTAGCTTTCAGTTATTTGCATTAGGCCCATTTCGCTACCTTGCGTATCCTATGCCCTGCCATCCGACGTGGGGGGTATGGGCTGCGAGTGCTGTGTTCTGCTTACTCCCCTTACTTGGCCATCTTACACCCTGCTGTAAGGCATCCCCAGGTGTGTGGTTTTGCTCGCACACCCCCTTACTAGGTGTGTCTTCCAATCAATTCTTTGGTAAAACCTTGTTACCTTCCGCCCTTTTGTCCTTCTGGCATCGCGACTGAATGCCTTATACGTTGGGGTGGGAGGGTGGTGTTTTCTTCCCTGCAGCCGATGCCGCAAGTCCGTTGTCCTGGTCTTGATTAGACCGTTGTTCCGGCAACGCTGCTTAAATCCTATTCCTTGTCCTTTGTACCCCCCCTAACCTTGATTCCATTGGGGGGTTCGAACCACAGCAAACCCCCCCAATTGGTGGCCGCAGGTTGACCAAACCCACCTGTTGGCCTTCCCAGGGGTGGGGGTGCGTTGGCATCTATTTGGTGCGTGCCCTCCCCAAACCGGTTTAACCGGTCCCCTCTGGGCCAAGGCGGCCGTTAAGGTGCCGGCCCACTATGCTCCCTGCGCGGGCGGCCTATGCATTAACACCCGCACTTGTCACACTACAGAGCCGGCATTACTGACAATTTATAAATCATGTTACGCATTGTACCGATAAGCATGCATGAAACAGACTTAGACACACTTTTCTAGAGTGGATAATAGTTGGCCGCTTTATTAGTGTGGACAAGGGTGTGACTGCCCAACGCTGTGAGATATATGGGCCTAAGGCCACCTCACTGGTAATAAAACTTTGTACTCATGACAGTAAGATATTCCCATTGTTCATTTGATACATCTCATTTTCGTTTTTCAAATATTACAGTGAGTGACTGGAGGGCCTTCAAGTCCTGGCCTCTAATTTGTCCTGCCTCCTTTTGCCCTTCGATTTTTGGCAGTCCCACCTTTGATTTTGGAGGGGCTCACTCCAATTGAGTTTGTTTTACCATGTTTGTGTTGTTTCAGGGTGTAGCTTCCAGTTATTTGCATTAGGCCCAACTCGCTACCTTGCGTATCCTATGACCTGCCATCCGACGTGGCGGGTCTGGGCTGCGAGTGCTGTGTTCTGCTTACTCCCCTTACTTGGCCACCTTACACCCTGCCGTAAGGCATCCCCAGGTGTGTGGTTTTGCTCGCACACCCCCTTACTAGGTGTGTCTTCCAATCAATTCTTTGGTAAAACCTTGTTACCTTCCGCCAAGCAGCCAGAGAGGCTTACGTCTCCTGGTTGCTCCCTCTTTGCTCTTTTAATTTTTTTTTTTTTTTTTGTATTAGTAGTCAATTGCTGCTGCCATGTTGGACCAGAAGATGTCCATCCCTTGTGCTGACAAATGGACGCCGTCTGGTGCGTAAAGCTCAGGTCGCCTGGGGTGGATCAACTCATGGCGGATGCTTTCCAACCCATTGAATTTACAGTATTTGGCTACGGCAATGTTCAGCTTCCTCCTGGAATTATCTATTGCTCTGTCTGAGGTTGCCCCACGACATGTGATTCTGGGGATTATTTCTGACCATGTGATGGTAGTTTTACCAAGCAGCGTAGTAAAACTCCAAAGCGCATCCCTGATGTTGTTCAGGAGTACCTTTCTACCTATTGTTGTTAAATCGTTCCCGCCCAGGTGCACGATAATGGTGTCCGGTTGTCTTTGGGTATTCTTCGCTATGTTTTGCATTGTCAATTGGAGTTGTGCCCATTTCATCCCCGGGACTCCCCACCATCTGATACCGACTGCTGGTCTCCCTCTTGTGCTGGGTTTCTTGTTTTGTTTCCACCATGTTTCTAGCCTGGATATGAATGAATGGCCTATAATCCATACGAGCTTGGTGGATGCACCTGCCACTGAAATGATAAGATACCATCATAGCAAATGTGGGCGAATGTATCCTTTATACGCTTTGGAACGCCATCTGCCAACCGCTTTGACTGCGTCTGCATCTAAACCCAAACTGGCGGCTGTGGTGGCTGCCCCAATGCGAAAAGAATGAGCACTAAATTCTGATGGGCGCAAGCCTCCCTTCCCTATTGCTTTTCGCATGACTGCCGTTAATTGGAATCTGCTCAAGTGGTCTCCGTTGGTATGTTTGAAGAGGGGACCAGATCCCGCGGGGCGTACCTCTACATAATCTCTTATGCTGCACACTGGGCAATACTTCGCCTGCTCAATGCATTTTAGCACAATGTCGGTGCCCTTGCCCAGCTGGTCCGTCTTGGATCGTCTTAGTGTGAGGCGCACCCTGTCAGCCTCTAGACGACAGTCCTCTATTTGTAGACAACCGCTGCCCCCTGCGTTCCTGGCTGCTGCAACTATCTCACTCACTCTGAATGCCCCAAAGAAAGCTGTGACGAAAGCTGCGCGAAAACGTAACAGCTCGTACCGGTCAACCGTGATCGTTTGCAGTGAATCTATTACCCGGGTCAGTTTTTTAAAATCTATGGGGTGTCTAGTGTCTTTTTTGGGGCCTTCGATGCGTTTCCAACCTTTCATTGCTGTCTTGATGTAGTGAGAGGCAGTAGGGTCCGTGCCCGTTTGTAGCTTTGAATAGTGTGCCACTGCCGCCAAGTGTGCTTGGGCCCAGGACTTTGATTTTCCCTGCTTGAATGCCCACAAAATGAAGTGTTCTGCTGCTGCTCGGGTTGCAGCTGGATCGTTTAGTGACTCTAGACCCCCAATGTCCATGAGCATTCTAGCGTGCTTAGCATATCTACGTTGTGTCTCAGTTGTAAATGTGTTCTGAATTAAAAAGGACAGGTCTGATCCGCCAGGTCCCAAAGCTCTGGAGGGAAAGGTGTCATCTTCTTGCTTGCTTCTGGTGCGAGCCTCTCGAATCTGCCCATCTGGGAACGAGAAAGGGCATCCGCCCGTGAGTTCTTTGTGCCCTGTACATGTCTGGCCCTGATGTCCAGATTGCTTTTAAGCTGGATGAGTACCAGGGCCTTAGCAGCCTCAATGTGTTGGGGCATGAAGCGGACCCTCTGTTAATGGCCATGACCACCCCTAGGTTGTCAGACCACAGGGTTATTTTTAGTTTTTTTAACTGTGCTGTCCAGATCGTCAAGGCCACAACGATGGGGAATAGTTCCAAAAATGTAATGTTTTTGGTGATCCCTGACTCATGCCTTTTAGGCGGCCATATGCCTGTGCACCATTCCCGGCCTAAAATGGCCCCAAAGCCGCATCCCACTGCGGCATCCGTGTAGCGTGAGATCTCGCTGGTAGACAACCAGCCGTCTCTCCAAATGAGTCAGTCATTGAAATCTTTTAGAAAGGAGTACCACATGGCGAGGTCTCTTTTGACCCCCCCGCTTAGTCTTACATGGTGATGTTTTTCCCGTAACCCTGGGGTTAGCCTGCTTAACCGCCTGGCAAAGACTTTGCCTGCTGGGATCACCCTAGTTGCAAAATTAAGTTTTCCCATCATACTCTGCAATTCCCCAAGGGTTGCCTTCTGCTTACTTAACAGGTACTCAATGTCTGCTCTCAGGTCTGCCACTTTTCCGGCTGGTAATCTGGAGGTACCTGCGGCTGAGTCTAGCTCTATGCCTCGGAATGTTAATGAAGTGGTGGGGCCTACTGTTTTTTCATTTATTAGGGGAACCCCCAACTCTTCTGTCAATGATTGGAAAGCGCTTAGTAGGCTGGCGCAGGAACCATCGTCAGCCCCCCCTATGAATAGGAAATCGTCCAGGTAGTGCATCTTCCCCCCACCAGGATGCTTTTTATGTAGTGCCCATTCCATAAATGTGCTGAATTGTTCAAAATAGGCGCAAGCTATGGCGCAACCCATTGGCATGGCCTTGTCCATGAACACCTGCCCGTTGTGCTGGAAACCCAACAAATGATAACTGTCTGGGTGAACCGGCAGCAGACGGAATGCTGACTCAATGTCTGCCTTTGCCAGCAGCGCCTTTTTGCCTGCGGTTTTAATCATGTCTATTGCATCGTCCAGTGTGGCGTACCCTGCCGCGCATGCCTCCTCTGGTATGCTATCGTTTACTGATGTACCCTCAGGGAATGATAAATGGTGTATAAGTCTGAATTGGCCCGGTTCCTTCTTGGGTACCACTCCCAGTGGGGAGATGATTAGGTCTACTGGCAGGGAGGCTGTGAGGGGGCCCTCAATGCGAACCAGCTTCAATTCCTTCTCAATTTGTTGCTGGACTACCTGTGGTTGTTCTAAGGCTGATTTTAAATTCTTGTGGGTTCCTCCAGTTACCCACCCTTTTACTGGAATGATGAATCCTTCCTCGAAACCCTTCACTAGTGTGCTTGCATCTTGTTTGTTCTGGTATTCATTAGCTCATTTTCTCAACATTTTTTGTGTTGATTGGGGACCTGGCCAGTTTCACGTTTAATTGGTAGGTCATGGGGTACCTTGTGGGGGGGGGAATCTATTGTTTTTTCTTCTTGTCTTTTCTCTCTGACTTGTGTTTGTGCTTTCTACATGCTGATGCTTGGTGATCGCCCCAGCACGATGAGCAAGAGTGTCTAAATTTACAATTGTGCCCCCAGGTGTAGTCGTCTGTCTCGAACTTCCAGCATATGGCCTGCGGTCCCTTGTCACCCTGTGCTTTGCCGCTATGTCAGGGCTTGTGCCTGTATGGTGTTTTGTATTTATCCTGCCTCCCTTTGTGATGTGTTGTCCGAAAGGACTGCTCCCCTTTTCCTGACCATGAGCTAACTTCTTTTGCTACCATCATTTTGTGTATGAACTAGAAACATCCTCCTGGTTCCATTCCATTTCTGGGTGCCCTTGCATTTTTAATCTAAAGCTCTTGTCATACTCTAGCCATGCGTCCCCCGGGAAATGGCGGTGTGCTTCATGTATTTTGGACTCGTAAAGCCAGTGGTCGGCGGCGCAGTGGGGACATTTCTCCACTATAACACAGGCCATAATCCTAAACGCATCTAACCAATTTTAAAATTCCTCTCTTACCTTGCTCTCTTCCTCTCCCTTCTATACTCATCTTTTTTATCACAAACAGTAAGGTCTAGGCCTTCTAACTGTATTTCTAAAAGTGTGAAAATGTCTATAAATTATTTTCTCCAATTTCTCTCTTTTACTGTCAAGGGGATGGCTGTTGCTAGGCCGGCGGCTTTGGTTGTCATAGAGGGGGGGCCCAGGGATGGTTGTGTGTAAGACTCGGGTGGATTACCTCTGTCTGTAACTGTCTCAACTACCTTAGAGGGCGCGCTCCAGGCTGTTAACGGGTCACCTGGGGAAGGGCAATCTCTATGCCCTGTTACTATGCTTGTTTGTTTGTTTGCCGATATGTTTCCCTCTGTGACTAGCCCAGCCCCCTCACCCCTCAGCAGCAACGGCGCAAGCGATTTAAAGCATTCTTTAGTTAGCGTGCTTATATGCTCACCCTCTGCTGGCATTCGCGGTCTGCTGGCCTCTGGTGTTGTTGGTGTGTCATCCTTGGTGTTCTGTACCACGACTTTGGCCCCCTTGGCGGGTTTCCTTGTGGGTTTACTTTTGGCCCTCTGTCGTGGGGGCGAAGTGTGCTCTGTTATTGCTGTGTTGTCCGTCAACTTCTGGGGGGCTGGTAGCTCTGCCTCGCGTTCCTGGGCTTCTCCCCCTTTGTCCTCTATCTTTGCCCGCAGCCAGCCTTGCCGCGTTTTAGCGCCTCTGCCCTCATGTGTGCGATCATTCTTTCCAGGTCGTCTTGTTGTTCGACAACCTGATCTTCCTCCATGTTTTCTAAAGCCCCCTGGAGCGTTGCTGGTGGGGGTCCTCGAGCCTGTTGTGGGGGAGGAGGGTTCGGTCACCTGCAGATGTGTGCCACCTGTTAGTCCTTTCCTGGCCGTGAGGTGCTCACTACGGGGTCGCATTGCACTGAATGCGCAGTCCCCCGGAGTAAACCAATAAACGTTTTGTTTAATCTGGCCTCGGTGTGGTTTTGTGGCCGGGGAGAGGATATGGGCCAAATCAAGTTCA
The DNA here is from genome assembly GCF_031143425.1 of Pleurodeles waltl. Taxonomy (NCBI): domain Eukaryota; kingdom Metazoa; phylum Chordata; class Amphibia; order Caudata; family Salamandridae; genus Pleurodeles; species Pleurodeles waltl. The sequence continues at coordinate 449,416,909 of NC_090446.1, forward strand.
ACTGAGGGTCAGATGTTATGTGGTCCTGAGGCCGCCTCACTGATCGTAAAACTTTTTGGGCCAACTAAAGATCAGCTGAGAGACTCCGGTGTCTCCCGGGGTTACTGAGTGCGCAGTAAACTTAATTGCAGCCGCCGCCGATGCAGCTTTCCCCTTTGAGGAAAGCTCCTTGGGAGCTGCGTGTTGGTTACCGCGGAGAGGTCGCTGCGGGGTCGCGTCGCTTGCCAAGCGGTCCCCCGCAGCCTATGACTGACGAGCATGCTGGAGCTCGTTGTCTGTCGGGTGTGACTGTGGGGTCGCGTCGCTTGAAAAAGCGGTCCCCCGCAGTCGAGGTAATTCCGGAACACCGCCTTTCTTTGTGGAGACGAGCGTGGAGCTCGGTGCCTGGCGGAGATTGCTGCGGGGTCGGGTCACCTGATAGGCAGTCCCCCGTAAGTAACTGAGCTTCAGGGCTGGCGCTCGCTGCCAGTCGGCTTTCTTTATTGAAGCGAGCGTGGAGCTCTGTGTCTGGCAGCGATTGCTGCGGGGTCACGTCGCCTGATAGGCAGTCCCCTGCAGTAGCTGGGATTCGGCTCTGGAGTTTGCGCCAGTCGGCAGACGCAGCGGGGTCGCGTTGCTTTGCAAAAAGCGGTCCCCCGCAGCCGATGGGATTCCGTGCTGCATCTTCTCGGAGTGTCCTGGGAGGGCGCTCAAGGTAAGTCTACACGCGCTGAGTGTGCCCGGTGCCTGCCGATGAGCGTGACTCACTGCGGGGTCAATTCTCCTGGCTGCGACCTGGCTTGGGCAGGGGTTGTGAAAACTGCGTCGAAGGGACGGGTCCTACGGTGGTCTTCGGTGACGGGCTTCTTCTGTTTTCTTCCCTGCAGCCGATGCCGCGAGTGCATTGTCCTGGTCTTGATTAGACCGTTGTTCCGGCAACGCTGCTTAAATCCTATTCCTTGTCCTTTGTACCACCCCCCCAACCTTGATTCCATTGGGGGGTTTGAACTACATCAAACCCCCCCAATTGCTGGCCACAGGTTGACCAAACCCACCTTTTGGCTTTCCCAGGGGTGGGGGTGCGTTGGCACCTATTTGGTGCGCGCCCTCCCCAAACCGGTTTAACCGGTCCCCTCTGGGCCAAGGCGGCCGTTAAGGCGCCGGCCCTCTATGCCCCCTGCGGGGGCAGCCTATGCATAACTTGGTGCTACACAACAGCAATACTATTACTCACGCCACCGCTGCACTCAGTTTAAGAAAAATCGATCCCAGGATGCTACTTCTTCTTCTTATAGGTGGTTTAAACTGCCGCTAGAATCTTTCCGTTTTCCTTCCTCATCTCGTTGCTGTTAGACTTGGCATCCTTGGCGTGGTCTCCCCTAACTTTTTGCCTCTGCTTCTCAGGTTGTTGATGTGTTGTGGACTATGTTTTTGTTGTTTTTGATACTCTGGGCACTCCACCACTGCTAAACAGTTTTAAAGTGCAAGCGCTCCTGTGTAAAATGTATGTGTAATTGGTATATAGTCATTGGCATATTTGATTTACCAGTAAGTCCCTAGTGCAGTGCACTAGAGGTGCCCATGGCCTGTAAATCAAATGCTACTAGTGGGCCTGCAGCTCTGGTTGTGCCACCCACACTAGTAGCCCTGGAAACATGGCTCAGACCTGCCACTGCAGTGTCTGTGTGCGCAGTTTTAAACTGCCAATTCGACTTGGCAAGTGTACCCACTTGCCAGCCTAAATCTTCCCTTTTTATACATGCAAGGCACCCTTAAGGTAGGCCCTAGGCAGCCCAATGGGCAGGGCGCAGTGTATGTTAAAGGTGGGACGCCAAACATCTTTTGTGCCACCTCGATGAATGGATCTCGGAATCTAATGCCCTATCTAATTTACAAGCAGGGTTTAGACCGGCCGTGAGCACTATTGACCAAGTCTTGAGATTCCTGGCAATTAAATGGAAGAATTTGTACCTGGGGGGGGGGGAATCTGTATGTGGTTTTCATAGACCTGAGAGCTGCATTTGATCTGATCCCCAGGAACAAGTTATGGTTAACGCTCTCTAATATGGGGGTTCCCTCAGGTCTCTTGAATCTTATCACCCGACTCCATGACAATATCTATGCACAAATTAGATGTGGCAAGGAGGGCGAGCTGACAGATCCCGTAGCCATTAATAGAGGAGTCCGGCAGGGGTGTGTTCTGGCTCCTACTCTTTTTTTGCTTTACATCAATAACTGTATCCGCTACCTGGAGAATTGCATAAACGACTCGCCAAAATTGGCTCGGGATAAAATCCCCTGTTTATTGTACGCGGATGATACAATTCTGTTAGCTAAATCACCCATGGGAATCCAAAATTTGGTTAACCAATTTTGCACTTTTTGTAGGGATTTTGGGCTTGACGTTAATGTCAAAAAAACGAAACTCATGATATACAGCACTCTAAGAAAACGTCCACGTGTCAGAATTTAAATGAACTCAGTCCTGCTGGAGAAAGTGGACGAGTTTGACTACCTGGGAATCAGATTATCGACCACAGGAAAATGGGAGGCTGCTATTGATAAAGGGGCACTTGTCCTAAGTCAAAGAGGTGGGGCCCTAGTACATAGGTCCAGAAAGGCTTCAAGTTCCCCTCTGACCATAATTGCTGAGATCTATAACACCAAAATCCGTGCGGCGGCCCTGTATGGAGCGGAACTTTGGAGATTGCATAGAAGATTGGACACTTTACAAATAAAAGAAAACAACTTCCTTAGACAGGTCTCCCGGTTAGGGGTGGGCACTCCAATGACCCCTCTCAGGCTCGATTTAGGACTAAATAGCATCAAAACCATAGTGGCCCTGAGACCACTTTCCTATTGGATTCGCCTATGGAAAACTGCCGAACTCAAACCATTCAGGATGGCGGTGAGAGAACTTATAGCTACTCCCCAGGGCCCGACCAAAATTCAATGGCTCCAGGAGATGAAATCTGCTTGGGTTAAAATAGGTCTCCCTCATTTCTGGGAACACCCGGAACTGATTCCCAATAACGCGAGACAACCTGTTAAAAGAAGATACTGGGAAAAAGTCAATGAAGATACACTGCGCCAAAAAGGGATGGGCAGGTTAACAATGGAATTCCTTCAACTTAAACATGAACCTTGTCCTGAGACTTTTATGAACCTCCCCATGCCACCTTATGCTCGTGCCCTTTATCTTCAGCTTAGATATGGTTCTTTGCCTATTAATAACCATACGGCCCACTGGTCATCCAGCGACCATTCAACGGACAGATGTATATCTTGCCCTTACTATAAAGAAACAATAGAGCATATCATGTTCTTTTGCCCTTCATACAAGAGCCCTAGAGGAAAGTGGATTATCCCCCTCTGCAAAAACCTAGCACTATTGGACAGAGCTAACGCCACTAGAATATGCAAATATGATACATCCACACTGGTAGCCTCCTGAGTTACTAAATTTTTATCGGAGGCTTGGTGTATCCACCGTAGGCTCACCTTTGCGAAGGGCTCCTAGAGCTGGATGAACCTTTGTTTACAGAGGGAGATTTCATTAAGATACACATTTTTTCGTACCTCCTGTTATTTTTTTAACGTGCTATGCACCCTGCTATTATTGTGAACGTGTTAATTTATATGCGACATCTCTTTTGTATTTCAGTAAGAACTTGTGGCCCTTTGTAGGAGCAAACTGAGATCGTACAAGCTTATAGAGTCATTTTTTATGCCAACCCGGCTAAAATGCTGTATTTTAAGTCTGATTTTATCTTCAGTTATAAGGATTTTACTGAAATATCTTTTATGTTAGTTGATTACTAGATCTTATTAGTACCCTACACGATTGTTACTATGGAATATGATGAGTTATTGTGTTTCTAATGGATTTTAAATATTTATGCAAGATTGTTATTTTCTTATCAATTTTAAATGGCCCAAATTCTTTGGACTGATTGTATTTAAATAAAATAAATATATTGAGCACACAGCAGTGATACGAGTGGTTGCACAGAAATGGACATGAGACTCCAAGTCCTTCTTATACAGTAAATATATGATAATGGATGGTATTTATTGGCAATGTGTGTAATTTACAATGACTGTGATTTTTCTAGACAGCACCTGGTGGGAACGGGTGATAATTCTATGTGGCATGTGTTTGTATGTAGGTGACACTGGCATCCATCTGTCAGTTACTGACAAACGTTAAGGAGGCTGTTTTGTCAAGCATTCGAAAATATTGTAATAACATTTACAATTTGGTTGATGATATATTTAAATTTTTAGTATAAGGTCACTTATCTTCCATGGGTCCTGAAGAGACCTGGAAGGTTAAAGGCCAAAATGCTTTGACCTGTTTTGTACATTTTAAGAGCCAATATTAGAGGAACCTTGACAGAAAATCCAAGCTGAAAGTTCTGAACTGTTGAATGAACTTTTTTTCTAAACCTGACCTTACCTTTGCTACCTCAAGGTGGATTACAAACTCAAAAGATATTGTATGTACCTGCTGAATATATAACGGTTGATCTGCTAGACAAGAAATGACCAAATATGTGAGAATGCATACATAATAGGGGGTGTAATTCCGATGTGTTATTGTGTATTTATGTACATGTATTTCGTTTTCTCTAATTTATGTCAATGCCGGAATATATATATGCAATGAAATGTTTTGTGTTTTCTATTAAATAGAGATGACCAAGAAATATATGCATGTTTAAACAGGGATGTAGAGTGCTTAGGTGTCTTAGTTGACAATCTGAAGTAAATAAATTCATAGTTACACAAACAAATTAATTACAGCTTGCGATGTAGTAATATCTTGATTTATCCTTGCACTTTCTATTTTGCGTCATTATTATATTGCAGCCTGTGTGTGCAGTTTTAAAGTGCCATCTTTACCTGGAAAAATAAACCATTTGCAAGGCCCAAACCTTCCTTTTTAATATGTATAATTCACGCATGGGGTGGATCCTGAACAGCCCAGAGGGCCAGCTGCAGTGAATTAAAAAAGTTGGACATGTACTTTTAAGTTTTACATGTCCTGGCAGTGAAAAACTCTTAAATTCGTTTTTCACTACTGCAAGGCCAACCTCTTCCATAGAATTACATTGGAGTTATGCTATTACATTTCATAAACTGTAACTTTTAAATGGGAACAGGTACCTATGCTTGATATCTTCAGAACTGTGTTGCAAAATCCCCTTTTATGTTAAAGTTGGATTTTAAATTAAATTTTTTAAAAGGTCTCTTATAGAAAGTTGGCAGTTTCCTGCCATTGACATTTAGGGGCATATTTATACTCTGTTTGCGCCGGATTTGCATAATTTGTTTTTACCCAAATCCGGCTCAAACTTAAGTCCATATTTATATTTTGACGCTAGACATGTCTAGCACCAAAATATTGGAGTTAAAGTAATTTAACCTCCACCCACCCGCACCCACACCTGGAGGACACCTAAGGATGTGGGGACCCATCCCAGGTAAGTCCAGGTAAGTATTTTTATTTTTTTTGCAAAGTGCAATGGGGGGCCTCACTTGGGCCCCCCTACATGGCACTGTGCCCAATGGCCATGCCCTGGGGATTTAAGTCCCCTGGGCATGGCCTTTGGCTGGTGGGGCATGACTTCTGTCTTTACTTAGACAGGAGTTATGTCCATGGGGGTTGGCGATGAAATAATTACGCTAATCAGGTTAGAGTCATTCTTTTGACTCTAACCTGACTAGCAGCATACTTTCACACACAACCTCCAGTATCTCCTACGCCTTCCCCACCCGGTTAGCGGCAATAATTTTGACGCTAACTGGGCCTTACCACTGGCTAGCGTCATAGCTTAAATATGACACCCGGCAGGTGTCCAGCAATGGCACGCAGGTTTGCGTCAAAAAATATAAATGAGGGCCTAAGTACCTGCAGCCTGTCTCTGAGTCACATGCCTGGTTGTAGCTGACAGCTGGGCTTTGTGTATTCCTCCTAGACTGCAACACCCCATAGAACTTAGGTGTGCCTCGATGGGCCATAAATGGCAGGATGGGAGGAGGGAGCTGGGCACAGCCCCACTTACTCTTGAATAGGCTGTGTTCTGCCTCCACACAAAGGGCTGCATACCCCCATAGTTAGTCTGGAGTCTGGGCAGGGAAGGCAGGAAGCCTTTGCACTTCAATGGGAAACCAATAGAAGACTCTCCTTCTTCAAATGACGCACCTGGTACAAATATTGGACATCATGCAACAACTCTTCATTACACTTCTGGACCTGAGGAAGACTCTGCTAGGAAGAAGGACTGTTTTGCTGCTGAAAGGACTGCCACTCTGCTGGACTGCGGCCCTGGAGGACTGCTGCCTCCTGTGTTGACCTGCTGTCTGCTGCTCTCTTGTCTGGCTTAGAAGGACTGGAACTGCAACCTGACTCAGGACCACCACAGTGACTCCAATGTTTAGTCTCTTGTAACCAGCACCTGAACTTTGAAACTGTGAGTTCTACCCTGCGAAGTGGTGTCACCCCAGTCCTGGACCTCTGGAAGTGGGCCTGAAAGTGCTCTGCCACCCCATCTGTGGATCTAGCAGAACCGACTCATCTCCTCTATTGTGAAGCGCAACCCTAAGTAGAACCAATACATTGCCTCTGCTTCAGGATTCTTTCAGTCCAAGGACTCCGTTTCGACCTCACAGCCGGAATCAGACCCGCTGTGGTGCGATGCATTTTCAATGCAGGCCCTCGCCTCGCAAATCTCTTGTGGACAGCAGCCTTGATGATGATGCAGGTTTTTGCATTGCAGCGTCGCAGCTCTGCGGAACTGATGCATTATCCTCAATGTCAGTCTTCACAGCAGAAGCCCTCTTCAATGGGATCCTCAATAATGCAGCAGGACCTTGCATTGCAGCTCCTCATCACCAACACATAACCTCTGTGGCGCAACGCGTCCTCGATGTGGGACCTTGCAATGCTCTTCGACCAGGATTTAATGTTCTCTTGTTCAGTGAGTACCTAATTGGATCCCTGTAGCCAGCTTGTGCTCCATTGTGGTGGGCCTGAACTTGTGACTTTGTTCCAGTTCGGTACATCCAAATATCCATAGTTGCCACTTTGTGTATTTTGGCTCTATTTTTACTTAAATCTTTAAAATTACATATCTCCGGTTCTACTAATTGGATGTTTGTCATTTGGTCTTGTTTTATTTATTAAAATTGGGTCTATTTTTCTGATGTGATATGAGATGCTTTTTGTGATGCGTTTTTACTGTATTACTGTTTGAAGTGTTGAACAAATACTTTACTCATTGGCTCTATGATACGCCTGGCTGCACTGTGCCAAGCTACCAGAGAGGTGAATACAGTTTATTTGAGGTACGCTTGTGACGTCACCCTGACAAGGTTTGTGGCCCCTGCTTGAGTAGGGTTTCACCCTCCTCAACCAGTAACCCAGTTTCTTACAGATCCCTACTCGTCTTGTGCCAATTGCTGCTCTGTGCCTCTTGAACACTGGGGATTCCAAGCCCTTCCAACACACAGACCAGTCAGCATAAACAGGGGTGCAGGAGGACCTCAGTGTACAATTTCAGAGTCTTATTGATGGGGTCATGGGTCATCAGTCTACTGGGAACAGAGAATGCAACAAACAGAGGATCAGGCGGTGGAGCATGGAGAGTCTGTGGTTGAATAGCAGGGGTTACAGGATCTAAGGAAACAAGAAATGGATTTGGCCAAGCATGGTGCGGTCTACAGGAATCAGGAAACTATGCCTGCTCTCAGGGACTAGATAATTGTAGGGAAGGTGGTGTTGGTGACTCTTCTCCAGACAACACGTTTTACCACCTTTTCACATGCTAGCAAACTTGCTTTTCCCAACTCAGCCTGTGACAAGAGAGGACACGAGCTTAGCCAGCCATTTATCTGCTATTTGCATCTGAGTTGTGTGGCTCACTTATGTTAATTTGTTCACAACTCATGTGAACTGCGTTGACACACTTACCCTTAAGAGCATTTCCCTTTTTAATATTGTATATGTGTATTCACAAACATTTGGTATTTTAAAAGTTATGTGATAAAGTACAAAATCACATTACATTTTGGACTTCTTGCTTATCTTTTCACAGGAAACAACATTGGAAGAATATGTAACCACACTCTTCCTAAGTTTGTATATGTCATATCTTTATCAATCCCTAAGAACCATTGTTATTTACACTGCTATATCTAGGAATACAGGATAGCCCCATAGTCATACGCTGTTTAATGGAGTCAGAGACAAGGCTGGGACCACAGCCTTGCATCCTGCTTCAGTCATGGCTCCACAGCAGCATGTCCAAAGTTGTTCTGAAATGTTCAAATATGAGCTTTCAACGCTAGTGTGTGGATCGGAAAGGCTACCTAAGGTTGTGCCCTACCTGATACCCTCACATTCAGTGACTCTCTTTCATTGAGGCAAGGCTAAAGGGAGAGTTAGGCAGCAATTACGAGTAGTCAATTGGTTTTCAGTTAACAGTTCAGTGAACTGCACTCAGACAGAATCCAAAAAGACCATATAGAGGGCCGGCTCTGGAGGCGGTGCAACCGGTGCCACCGCACCAGGGGCTGACTTTGGGAGAGGGTGCAGTGTTTTGCAAGTATATTTTAATTTTAAAAGCCTCCAGCAATATTTAGGCAACAACAAAAATGTCATAATAACTCTGGTGATTAATGCTCTGCCTGGAGAGAGATGGGAGTTTTCTGTAGTGGAAGTTTTAAGGTAGCACAGGGTTAATATGCCTCCTGCAAAAAACATGTAGCATGCACAACACAAAGTGCATATAACGCAAATAGGTCAATGGGTTACTGCTTTTGTCAGAGAGGTGCCTTTTTTACTTGCAGTTTATAAGTTAAAATCCTAATATAAAACAGTAAACTATTAACTATCATCAAACAACTGCATGCATTCCGCACGATATAAATTAGAGCGTTATTATTTTTCTCCAGTCTTTTATTATCTTAATGTGGCAAAAAGTTTTAATTGGGTATGTGTGGGAAAACGAGGCTGATTGCAGAGGCCCCCTAACTTTTTGCCCCCATTTTCCACTTTATGCTGGTGTTTTCCTGACTCTGATGGTGCCCTGGGTACTGCTAACCAGTCCCAGGGCCTGTGCTCTGTGTAAAATGGATATGCAAATTAGGCTAATTATAATTGGCTAAGTTAACCTACCTATAAGTCCCTAGTTTATGGTAGGGCATGTAGGTTTAGGGACCACAGCATAGGTGGTGCACACCTAGGTGCACTGTTGAGGTGCCCAGTGTCATTTTAAAAGCAAGCCTGCCTTGCTGGCTGCTTTTAAATTAAAGTTATATGCAAATTCGACTTTGGAATTAAAGGTACTTCCAAAGTCTTAAACTACCTTATTTTTTACATATAAGTCACCCCTAAGGTGTGCCCTATGTGCCCCTAGGGCTGGGTGCCATGTAACTATAAGCAGGGACTTTATAAAAATAGATTTATAAGCCCTGGTGAGGTAAAAACAGCCAAATTCGTTTTTCCCTCATGGAAGTAAATGGCCTTCATAGGCTAGAATGGGCAGACTTTATTTTAAATGTTAAAGTCTCCTTAAATGTTACATACCAAGAATTTGGTATCAAATTGATTGTTGTAATAAATCCCACAACTTCCAGTTGTTGGATTTAATATAACTTGTCTAGGTAAAAAGTTTAGACTTTACCTAAAAAGTTGGCAATTTCAGCTCTGCATTGTTTTTGCTGCTGTGCTCTGATTGGCCAGCCTGCAGCAGCTTCTGCCAGGCTGCCTTGATGAGGTGTGAAGTGGCCTGGCTTCACACAAAGGAATGTGCTTGGGGGAGAGAATCTCCCCTCAGCAGATGGTGAGGCAGGAAGGGGGAGGGCTGCCAAACTGGTCTTCAAAGGCAGAGAAGGACATTTGGAGCACCCAGCAACACCCCCACATCCTGCAACCCCAGACAATTAGGTGCCCCCTTGATTAGATTAGGAGAGGGCAGGAGAGGGGTGTGTTTATGATTTTTAGCCACACCAGTGGGTGGGCTCAGCCAGATGTAACCTCCAAAAATCAGATTCATCCATGTTGGATTTTTAGAGACTGTTGCCTTCTGGGATGGATTTTTGCCACACTTCCCAGGAAGTGGTCATCACAGGGGGACGACCCTGTCCCTGATTGGAGAACCAGGGCCCCCCTGCTTTTCACCCAGGAACAAGGATAAAACTGGCAGACCTGCCCCCACACCTCAGATCCCTACCAGATTTCAACAAGAAAGGAACTAAAGGAGAAGAAGGACTGCCCTGCTGGACCCCTGGCCTGCACCTGGAACCTGCACTCAGAAGGACTGCACCAGCTGCACACTTGGGCTTCACCACAAGAAGGACTTTGCCTGGCTTCAACTGGTTCAAGGAGGGACTCCCTGTTTGCTACAGGTGAAAAATTGCTAACCAGAGTCCCCTGCACCAACTCCTGAAGAAAGCGACCAGCTGACCACTGTCCAGTGGCCAAAAAGAAGTTTGCGCCAGGTGCATTCTGGGAGTTGAAGTCCGCACCCCCCAAGGACCATCACAGAACTTCTGGACCCTTGGGGTGAGCTGTGGACCCCAAAAGAACCTTAAAAGAACATCTGGGTGAAGCCCCAGAAGTTTGGAAAAGATTTGAGAATTTTTGGAAAAAAGCTCCAGAGAGGGACCGACCCGCCGCGGAAATTCTAGCCAGCTTGCCTCAACCGCGACCCGGCCTGACTTCGTGGTTCGTCCCGGTGAAGAAAAACTTCAAAATAAAGACTAAGTCAGAAGGTAACTTTTTAACCGAGGCCTCCCGCGACCTGTAGCCGAGCAGGGCTCCATCGCGGTCGGCCTGAAAGTTTGACTTTGCCCCGGTCGAGGTGCAACCAGATGACCCGATTGGCGCTTTTTGTTTCTAAGCGCTAGAAAAGTAATAATTCTTTAAAAATTCATATCTCCGGTTCTCCTGAACCGATTTTAATCGTTTTTGTGTCATTTTAAAGATAAAAATATAAACTATTTTTATAAATTGGTTTTGTTTTTTTAAACTGTTTCCTGTGTTTTATTTAATTACTGTTTTGTGATATTTGAATGCTTTACACTTTGTCTCCTAAGTTAAGCCTTGACGCTCGTTGCCAAGCTACCAAGGGTTGAGCTGGGATTAATTTACTGAGACCTAACTGTACCTAGGTGGAGGTTAGTGGCTTGTTGCTAGGTGTAGGTACCTACCTGCCCTACCAATAACCCATTTTCCAACATAATTGGAAGCAGCGACGGGATCCTGTACTTGTGTTCAATATCACGTTACAGTTTTAGGTAAAACAAATTAAAAATCCTTTAAATTGTCCTAGTGCAAAAATTGTTTTTAATTTTTAATTTGGATTAATTTCAATTATTGAATTTTTGTAATTTTTCTAAATTCTTGTTTCCAATTTTTGCAAAAAGTTTTTGTTGACACAAAACTAGGGAACCATGGAGCTTGATCTGGCTAGCCTACCCACACTGACAGTAGTCCAGCTTAGGGGGTTGTGTATTGAAAGAGGGTTGCCTGCAACCACTGATCTCAGGAAGCAAATCCTGATCACATCCCTGACAGCATGGGCTGAGGCCCAAGAGGTAGAGTCAGAAGAAGCTCCAGAGGAGGGAGAAAGAAGGGAGGATGCTAGCTCTAACCACTCAGGGGAGGGAAGGCATCTGAGCCTAAGTGAGGATGAGGAAGAACGGTCCTCAGTAAATACAGTCACTAGGGGCAGATCCAAAGCTAGTGGTGGGAAGGGGGTCCTTTCAGGAGGAGAGAACCCATCCATCAGAGAAAGAGAGCTGGAGGCCCAGCTAGCATACATAGCTTTGGAAGCAGAGAAGCTGGCCCTAGAAAAGAAAAAGTGGGCATACAAAGAGAAAAGAGATGGAGGCAGCGATAAAGAAGCTGAGGTGTCCATGGGTGGGGGAGTTTGCCCCAGATTACCCAAGGGGGTAGTTCCTGCTTATGTAGAGGGGGATGACATAGATAAGTGGCTGGGGGCCTTTGAGAGGGCACTCCAAATGAGAAGGGTTAGGTCTCAATACTGGGGTTCCCTTTTGTGGGAGTTGGTCCCCAACTCAGGGAGGGATAGGCTTCTGACCTTAAGGGGGGAGGAGGCAGATTCATACCCTAGTATGAAGAGGTGCTTAGCCAAGAAGTTTGGTCTGACCCCAGAGCAATATAGAATGAAGTTCAGGGACACCCAGAAGGTCAGTACCCAGTCTTGGGTTGACTTTGTGGACATTTCACTAAAGGCACTAGAGGGCTGGATTATTGGTAACAAAGTAGATACTTATGAGGGGTTATACAATCTGATCATGAGAGAGCACATCTTGACCAATTGTACCCAAGAAAGGTTACGCCAGCATCTAGTGGACTCTAAGCAGACCAACCCTAGAGAGCTAGGGGAGGCAGCTGATGAGTGGTTGAGGACCAGGGTGGTTGTCAAGTCCCAGGGGGGAGACTCCAAGAAGGGGGGGACAGGTCCCCAAAAACCTAAGGAGGGAGGTGGTAAGCCCACCACAGAGACTCCCTCTGTACCCCAGAACCCTAAGAAGGAGGAGAGTAAATCCCACTCCCACTCTGACAAGCAGAGACAGTTAGACCCAGGGTTAAAAAATCTCTTGGACAGTAGGGCTTGCTTTGACTGTCAGCAGACAGGTCACTTCAGAGGAGATGCAGCCTGTCCAAAGAAGGTGGTTAGCACTGGGCTGTCCAGTGTAGCCATAGAGGAGGATTCCTCAGATGATGAAGTCCTCCTAGCATTGAGCTGGGAGACAGGACCAGATGGTAAGCTGGTGATCCCTGAGGGTGGAAGTAGGCACTTCCACCCCATTCAGGTGAATGGGATCCCTACCACTGGCCTGAGAGACACCTGTGCCAGTCACACTATAGTGAGTGACCGGTTAGTGACCCCAGACATGTATGTCCCAGGAAAGACAAAGAAAGTCAGGATAGCCACAGGGGAGGTCACCTCCAAACCTGTAGCCATACTGCCCCTAGAGAGGGAGGGTATCCTTGACTGGATTAGGGTGGTAGTCAGTGCTGACCTTCCCCTAGATTGTATCCTGGGCAATGACCTCCCAGAGGTGAGTCTGATCACAGATGGGGTGGTCGCCCAGGGCGCCCCCCCAACCCAAAGTCCTGGGGAGTCAGTCCCTAAAGTTAGGAGACAGGGGTCCCCAAGAAAAGGAAAGAAGAAAAGGAAGGGTAGGCCACTCTTAAAGAGAGTTCCAAGGAGCCAAGGGCCTTCTGCCCCAATAAGGGGGGAGCCCAGAGTTGGCACTGGTGAGGCCTCACCTGACCCCAAGGAAGTCCTGAGTAGTCAGGCAGCTGTCCAGATGCAAGGTGTTGCCCCTGCACTGACAGAAGGGAGAGTGGAAGGAGGGTGTCTGCCACAGGAAGTGGTAGCCCCCCACTCTAGACAGCAAGAGGGGTGCCAGGACCTCACAATTGCCCCTAAAGCAGCTCAGCCACCTGTCAGTGGAGAGCTTAGGGTGTGGTTCTGGGTACTGACAGCTGTCAGTAGCCTCTGCTGGGTGCTAGCCTTCCTGGCAGCACTGTACTTGGCCTGGGAGGCAGACCCCAGGGCCAATAGCAAAGTAGGCCCCCTGACCCTATTGGTCATGGTGGGGTTGCTCAAGTGTTGGGTGACCTCTTTGGGTAAGCTAGGTGTTGCCCTAGCAAAGTTTGGAGTAGGGGAGGTGGGCACCTCACTACCCAAGTTGGCAGAGAGAGAGGAGGAAGACCCCCCTAGAGGGAAGTTTCAGTTTGAATTGGGTCCTTTTACTGTTGGGATGGCTTCACTACCCAGAGGGAGTGACCCTGACAGGAGGATGTAAGGCAGAGTAGGCCCTGCAAAGGGACAGCCAGTTTTCTTCACTGTCTTCCTCGCCTAACAAGCCAGGAAGACTCTCCCAGGGTTGGGCTGAGTCTCCTGGGCGTGTGGGCTGGGGGGGGGGGGTTGTGTGGGAAAACAGGGCTGATTGCAGAGGCCCCCTAACTTTTTGCCCCCATTTTCCACTTTATGCTGGTGTTTTCCTGACTCTGATGGTGCCCTGGGTACTGCTAACCAGTCCCAGGGCCTGTGCTCTGTGTAAAATGGATATGCAAATTAGGCTAATTATAATTGGCTAAGTTAACCTACCTATAAGTCCCTAGTATATGGTAGGGCATGTAGGTTTAGGGACCACAGCATAGGTGGTGCACACCTAGGTGCACTGCTGAGGTGCCCAGTGTCATTTTAAAAGCAAGCCTGCCTTGCTGGCTGCTTTTAAATTAAAGTTATATGCAAATTCGACTTTGGAATTAAAGGTACTTCCAAAGTCTTAAACTACCTTATTTTTACATATGTCACCCCTAAGGTGTGCCCTATGTGCCACTAGGGCTGGGTGCCATGTAACTATAAGCAAGGACTTTATAAAAATAGATTTATAAGCCCTGGTGAGGTAAAAACAGCCAAATTCGTTTTTCCCTCATGGAAGTAAATGGCCTTCATAGGCTAGAATGGGCAGACTTTATTTTAAATTTTAAAGTCTCCTTAAATGTTACATACCAAGAATTTGGTATCAAATTGATTGTTGTAATAAATCCCACAACTTCCAGTTGTTGGATTTAATATAACTTGTCTAGGTAAAAAGTTTAGACTTTACCTAAAAAGTTGGCAATTTCAGCTCTGCATTGTTTTTGCTGCTGTGCTCTGATTGGCCAGCCTGCAGCAGCTTCTGCCAGGCTGCCTTGATGAGGTGTGAAGTGGCCTGGCTTCACACAAAGGAATGTGCTTGGGGGAGAGAATCTCCCCTCAGCAGATGGTGAGGCAGGAAGGGGGAAGGCTGCCAAACTGGTCTTCAAAGGCAGAGAAGGACATTTGGAGCACCCAGCAACACCCCCACATCCTGCAACCCCAGACAATTAGGTGCCCCCTTGATTAGATTAGGAGAGGGCAGGAGAGGGGTGTGTTTATGATTTTTAGCCACACCAGTGGGTGGGCTCAGCCAGATGTAACCTCCAAAAATCAGATTCATCCATGTTGGATTTTTAGAGACTGTTGCCTTCTGGGATGGATTTTTGCCACACTTCCCAGGAAGTGGTCATCACAGGGGGACGACCCTGTCCCTGATTGGAGAACCAGGGCCCCCCTGCTTTTCACCCAGGAACAAGGATAAAACTGGCAGACCTGCCGCCACACCTCAGATCCCTACCAGATTTCAACAAGAAAGGAACTAAAGGAGAAGAAGGACTGCCCTGCTGGACCCCTGGCCTGCACCTGGAACCTGCACTCAGAAGGACTGCACCAGCTGCACACTTGGGCTTCACCACAAGAAGGACTTTGCCTGGCTTCAACTGGTTCAAGGAGGGACTCCCTGTTTGCTACAGGTGAAAAATTGCTAACCAGAGTCCCCTGCACCAACTCCTGAAGAAAGCGACCAGCTGACCACTGTCCAGTGGCCAAAAAGAAGTTTGCGCCAGGTGCATTCTGGGAGTTGAAGTCCGCACCCCCCAAGGACCATCACAGAACTTCTGGACCCTTGGGGTGAGCTGTGGACCCCAAAAGAACCTTAAAAGAACATCTGGCTGAAGCCCCAGAAGTTTGGAAAAGATTTGAGAATTTTTGGAAAAAAGCTCCAGAGAGGGACCGACCCGCCGCGGAAATTCTAGCCGGCTTGCCTCAACCGCGACCCGGCCTGACTTCGTGGTTCGTCCCGGTGAAGAAAAACTTCAAAATAAAGACTAAGTCAGAAGGTAACTTTTTAACCGAGGCCTCCCGCGACCTGTAGCCGAGCAGGGCTCCATCGCGGTCGGCCTGAAAGTTTGACTTTGCCCCGGTCGAGGTGCAACCAGATGACCCGATTGGCGCTTTTTGTTTCTAAGCGCTAGAAAATAATAATACTTTAAAAATTCATATCTCCGGTTCCCCTGAACCAATTTTAATCGTTTTTGTGTCATTTTAAAGATAAAAATATAAGCTATTTTTATAAATTGGTTTTGGATTTTTAAACTGTTTCCTGTGTTTTATTTAATTACTGTTTTGTGATATTTGAATGCTTTACACTTTGTCTCCTAAGTTAAGCCTTGACGCTCGTTGCCAAGCTACCAAGGGTTGAGCTGGGATTAATTTACTGAGACCTAACTGTACCTAGGTGGAGGTTAGTGGCTTGTTGCTAGGTGTAGGTACCTACCTGCCCTACCAATAACCCATTTTCCAACAGTATAACAATGGTGTTACATTTAATATTCAGAATGTGTGCTTCTCTCCAGACCAAGCACTCCTAAACTACACTGCCTACCAGTATGGATGAGATGTTACTCCTACACCTTGTAGTCCACTGTCTTATCTAACATTTCTGATACACTGATTTACCCTTGTATGATTGGTTGTCTCTGTGTAATGTGTGTGAGATGTAAATTGCTCTGACACCCTACACCGAAATAAGTGGCGCTATAAAACAAATTACATGCATCTGCAAAAGATTGGTTATGGAGGCTTGAGGGGCACTGTTAAAGGGTGGTAGTGAGATAATCCGTGGCGGGGGTGGCCATTGGAGGCGCTATCAAATATTCTCACACAGGGCACCGCCAGCGCCAAGGTCGGCCCTGACCACATACCTGAGCCCTCACTGTTCTCCAAAAGAGGAGGGCGTGGCCATCCAAAAGTGGAGATGAACTGTCAAAATTATCCTGAACAGATTATATTCTAGAGCATGGAATCACTCAAAACCTTTTGAGAGTGCATTCTGGCTATATTATTTTTGTATATTGATTATCATTCAAGAAGGTCGTATTGTATGTAATTTGTTAGGCTATTTGTGTTAGCCATACTAAAGGAATCACCATGAAGACAGTGTAGTTTGATATGCTCCAACTTACTGAAAGCTTTAGTGAATGACGGTGTCAGGATATGTTCAATAACCTTCTAAAACTCTTAACTTTAGCAACTAAAATGTCAGTTTAGAAACTAGAAAACAAAACCATTTTATTAGGAATACTGAGAGGACCGTGCTTTTAAAGCGCCTCTTTTTTATACATACTGAAGCAGAAAGGAGATTATACCTTCTTATACATTTCCAGTCTCTTACTGTTTTTGAATAGAAAAACGTGTGCTTTGGATGGGATATGTAAAAGGAGTGAGTGGTCAGTTGTGAAATTGTTGCCTATTCCCAGTGCAGTGTAATAAATGAAGAGAATGCAAGCAGTAGTTCTGAACATTTTAAATTACTAAATACTAAAAATGACATGTATAATATGCATATGTATAGGGGCTTTGAGCCTGCCCCTTTCATCAGTTGGTCTGTTACAGTCATTCACATTTTTCTTTCTCCCCCTACAACATTCAGCATGGAACATTGAGCCAGCCCAATTCGGGCACATGCTAGCTTCATTGTGAGTGACGACATTCTGTCCTTTCACAAAGTAGTTCCCTACAATTCCAGGACTTCTGTATTCTATGGCAAAGTGTACTTTTTGAGACCAAAATAATAGTTTTGCTTTGATCCAATTTGTTAAAATATATTGACAAAAGCCCAATAGCTCACAATAACGTTTTGTAAAAACCATGACAAAATAAGCATTGACAAAGTCAAAAGGCTGGCAGACAATTCCAGTCTTACTGGCTTTGCCAATGCTTGTTGTGTTTGGAAACATTCACACGTTTCTTCTAATCCTTGAATACACTTACTTAGGAAAGGAGTGGAAAGGATCTCCTTCAAAATTATCTCCATCAGATGTCTTTTTGTTCAGATGTTTCAGGTAAAACATTAGCAAAAGAGAGTGCACTCTGAGGCAGGCGACGTGAACTCTTGTAAAACTGACCCCAGCAGAGTGTATTTTAGGAAACTCCTATAAAATGACCACTACCAAAGTACATGCTGGGAGTTGCTCAGCTGTGAAACGCATGAAATTAGAATTTACAAGAAATTATTTTAAGACACTTGTAACCTTCCTAATATCATGTCACATAGTCTTGCAGATATATAGGATGTTTAATTTCTCTCCCACATTTACTACTGGAAGATGCTGCCGGATATGCCTGACTCGGTTCAGAAACAAATGCAAACTCCTGCTCTTGAGCACAACCTTGTGCATTAACATTGTCATTCGTCTTAAAATCGTTACTCTCTGGCACACCTTCCCTTGTCATCTCTGGGTGATCCCAGCCAATTAAACGTTTTACTTCCTGGCTCCCTCAACAACTCCTCTTTTCTTTCTCTACAAATAGCCACATGATTCATATGCCAAACTCGGTCATCACTCAATTTTGCTGGATTGGTGAAGACCTCCAATACCTCCAATGAACCAGAATATTTACTTTCTTCTTTTTTGACTTTTAAATGGTAACTTTACATGAACCACATCACCTTTCTCCGACCTAGGAACGTTTGCTCCATGTATAATATCTATGTATATTTTATATTTTTCCTGACATTCCTTAATATTTCTCTTTACTTCAGCAAGAGAACATTGACTCAACACAGAGTTAAGTAACCACCCCTGATTATCCTTGGTAAAAGGAATTCACCCTCTTGTTATAGTAAAAGGACTGCATCCAGTTATCATAGGGGTGGTGCACTACATCCATACTATTTTCATAGCACATAATTTCCAATTAAGATGTCTTTGTTTAGCCACCTGTAACGCATCTTTTATCACACAATTACATCTCTCTCCTTCCCCATTTGCACTGAGATGATAGACTGAAGTTATTTTATGTTCAATGCCATTCCATTAAAAAAATTCTACCATCTCAATACTTTTAAATTGTACGCCATTGTCTGTCACCTTCTTTGGTAGACTCTCCCTTTGAAACATCTCATCCATGAACAAAATTACACTTTCAGTATCAGCTTGCTTACAATTTTTATCTCTGGACACTTTGAGAAATAATCTATTGCCACAAACACACACCAATTCTCACATTCTTCAGTGACTGGTCCCATTATAAAGCTAGGGTCAAATTTATGAAAAGTGACGCATCATGACAGGTGTTAAAAATGACACTAGAAATGGCACAGTGAAATCTCATAGATTCTGCTGCGCCATTTTACTGGGCCTCCTAATGCCAGAATGTCCCCCTTGCATACATCATGCCTGGCGCAGGCATAATGTGATGCAAGGGTTTATAAAGATGCATTTGAATCCTGAGGTTCCCTCCCACCGACAGAGCCATGCAACTTGACGCGCTGATGAAAGAGCATTCACGTGCTTGGTTCGGCTGCAGGCTTCACACACACTGATCAAAAAGCAGTTGGATATGCTTTAGGCTTCACGCACCAAAAAGTGGTCTAGCGCAATTTCAAAGTTAAACAGTCACCATGTCGTTGATAACTGATCAGCGCTGTTAACAAGGAAAAGTTACAAGTCTAATTTACTTCATGCAGAACAACGCTATATATATTTCACTAATGTTTTTAACTGCTTCACGTTGTTTGTAAGCTTCACAAAGGTAGTGCGCCACAGTAAATCTATTAGGTTCTTAGAGAAAACGTATCTGTGAACCACGTAAAACAATCCCCCAAGCAAAGTAACTTGCAGATTTCAGTGCTGGCCCAGAAATTAACACCCGCACTTGTCATACTACAGAGCCGGCATTACTGACAATTTACAAATCATGTTACGCATTGTACCAATAAGCATGCATGAAACAGACTTAGACACACTTTTCTAGAGTGGATAATAGTTGGCCGCGTTATTAGTGTGGACAAGCGTGTGACTGCCCAACGCTGTGAGATATATGGGCCATGAGGCCGCCTCACTGGTAATAAAACTTTGTACTCATGACAGTAAGATATTCGCATTGTTCATTTGATACATCTCATTTTCGTTTTTCAAATATTACAGTGAGTGACTGGAGGGCCTTCAAGTCCTGGCCTCCATTTGTCCTGCCTCCTTTTGCCCTTCGAATTTTTGGCAGTCCCACCTTTGATTTTGGAGGGGCTCACTCCAATAGAGTTTGTTTTACCATGTTTGTGTTGTTTCAGGGGGTAGCTTCCAGTTATTTGCATTAGGCCCATCTCGCTACCTTGCGTATCCTATGCCCTGCCATCCGACGTGGCGGGTCTGGGCTGCGAGTGCCGTGTTCTGCTTACTCCCCTTACTTGGCCACCTTACACCCTACTGTAAGGCATCCCCAGGTGTGTGGTTTTGCTCGCACACCCCCTTACTAGGTGTGTCTTCCAATCAATTCTTTGGTAAAACCTTGTTACCTTCCACCCTTTTGTCCTTCTGGCATCGCGACTGAATGCCATATACGTTGGGGTGGGAGGGTGGTGTTTTCTTCCCTGCAGCCGATGCCGTGAGTGCGTTGTCCTGGTCTTGATTAGACCGATGTTCTGGCAACGCTGCTTAAATCCTATTCCTTGTCCTTTGTACCCCCCCTAACCTTGATTCCATTGGGGGGTTTGAACCACAGCAAACCCCCCCAATTGGTGGCCGCAGGTTGACCAAACCCACCTGTTGGCCTTCCCAGGGGTGGGGGTGCGTTGGCACCTATTTGGTGCGTGCCCTCCCCAAACCGGTTTAACCGGTCCCCTCCAGGCCAAGGCGGCCGTTAAGGTGCCGGCCCTCTATGCCCCCTGCCTGGGCGGCCTATGCATTAACACCCGCACTTGTCACACTACAGAGCCGGCATTACTGACAATTTACAAATCATGTTACGCCTTGTACCGATAAGCATGCATGAAACAGACTTAGACACATTTTTCTAGAGTGGATAATAGTTGGCCGCTTTATTAGTGTGGACAAGCGTGTGACTGCCCAACGCTGTGAGATATATGGGCCTGAGGCCACCTCACTGGTAATAAAACTTTGTACTCATGACAGTAAGATATTCACATTGTTCATTTGATACCACTCATTTTCGTTTTTCAAATATTACAGTGAGTGACTGGAGGGCCTTCAAGTCCTGGCCTCCATTTGTCCTGCCTCCTTTTGCCCTTTGATTTTTTGGCAGTCCCACCTTTGATTTTGGAGGGGCTCACTCCAATAGAGTTTGTTTTACCATGTTTGTGTTGTTTCAGGGGGTAGCTTTCAGTTATTTGCATTAGGCCCATCTCGCTACCTTGCGTATCCTATGCCCTGCC
Source organism: Pleurodeles waltl (assembly GCF_031143425.1). Lineage (NCBI taxonomy): Eukaryota > Metazoa > Chordata > Amphibia > Caudata > Salamandridae > Pleurodeles > Pleurodeles waltl. The sequence goes on from NC_090446.1 coordinate 449,437,972, forward strand.
ATCCGACGTGGGGGGTCTGGGCTGCGAGTGCTGTGTTCTGCTTACTCCCCTTACTTGGCCATCTTACACCCTGCTGTAAGGCATCCCCAGGTGTGTGGTTTTGCTTGCACACCCCCTTACTAGGTGTGTCTTCCAATCAATTCTTTGGTAAAACCTTGTTACCTTCCGCCCTTTTGTCCTTCTGGCATCGCGACTGAATGCCTTATACGTTGGGGTGGGAGGGTGGTGTTTTCTTCCCTGCAGCCGATGCCGCGAGTCCGTTGTCCTGGTCTTGATTAGACCGTTGTTCCGGCAACGCTGCTTAAATCCTATTCCTTGTCCTTTGTACCCCCCCTAACCTTGATTCCATTGGGGGGTTCGAACCACAGCAAACCCCCCCAATTGGTGGCCGCAGGTTGACCAAACCCACCTGTTGGCCTTCCCAGGGGTGGGGGTGCGTTGGCATCTATTTGGTGCGTGCCCTCCCCAAACCGGTTTAACCGGTCCCCTCCGGGCCAAGGCGGCCGTTAAGGTGCCGGCCCTCTATGCCCCCTGCGCGGGCGGCCTATGCATTAACACCCGCACTTGTCACACTACAGAGCCGGCATTACTGACAATTTATAAATCATGTTACGCATTGTACCGATAAGCATGCATGAAACAGACTTAGACACACGTTTCTAGAGTGGATAATAGTTGGCCGCTTTATTAGTGTGGACAAGGGTGTGACTGCCCAACGCTGTGAGATATATGGGCCTGAGGCCACCTCACTGGTAATAAAACTTTGTACTCATGACAGTAAGATATTCCCATTGTTCATTTGATACATCTCATTTTCGTTTTTCAAATATTACAGTGAGTGACTGGAGGGCCTTCAAGTCCTGGCCTCTAATTTGTCCTGCCTCCTTTTGCCCTTCGATTTTTGGCAGTCCCACCTTTGATTTTGGAGGGGCTCACTCCAATAGAGTTTGTTTTACCATGTTTGTGTTGTTTCAGGGTGTAGCTTCTAGTTATTTGCATTAGGCCCAACTCGCTACCTTGCGTATCCTATGCCCTGCCATCCGACGTGGCGGGTCTGGGCTGCGAGTGCCGTGTTCTGCTTACTCCCCTTACTTGGCCACCTTACACCCTGCCGTAAGGCATCCCCAGGTGTGTGGTTTTGCTCGCACACCCCCTTACTAGGTGTGTCTTCCAATCAGTTCTTTGGTAAAACCTTGTTACCTTACGCCAAGCAGCCAGAGAGGCTTACGTCTCCTGGTTGCTCCCTCTTTGCTCTTTTAATTTTTTTAATTTTTTTTGTATTAGTAGTCAATTGCTGCTGCCATGTTGGACCAGAAGATGTCCTTCCCTTGTGCTGACAAATGGACGCCGTCTGGTGCGTAAAGCTCAGGTCGCCTGGGGTGGATCAACTCATGGCGGATGCTTTCCAACCGATTGAATTTACAGTATTTGGCTACGGCAATGTTCAGCTTCCTCCTGGAATTATCTATTGCTCTGTCTGAGGTTGCCCCATGCCATGTGATTCTGGGGATTATTTCTGACCATGTGATGGTAGTTTTACCAAGCAGCGTAGTAAAACTCCAAAGCGCATCCCTGATGTTGTTCAGGAGTACCTTTCTACCTAGTGTTGTTAAATCGTTCCCGCCCAGGTGCACGATAATGGTGTCCGGTTGTCTTTGGGTATTCTTCGCTATGTTTTGCATTGTCAATTGGAGTTGTGCCCATTTCATCCCCGGGACTCCCCACCATCTGATACCGACTGCTGGTCTCCCTCTTGTGCTGGGTTTCTTGTTTTGTTTCCACCATGTTTCTAGCCTGGATATGAATGAATGGCCTATAATCCATACGAGCTTGGTGGATGCACCTGCCACTGAAATGATAAGATACCATCATAGCAAATGTGGGGGAATGTATCCTTTATACGCTTTGGAACGCCATCTGCCAACCGCTTTGACTGCGTCTGCATCTAAACCCAAATTGGCGGCTGTGGTGGCTGCCCCAATGCGAAAAGAATGAGCACTAAATTCTGATGGGCGCAAGCCTCCCTTCCCTATTGCTTTTCGCATGACTGCCGTTAATTGGAATCTGCTCAAGTGGTCCCCGTTGGTATGTTTGAAGAGGGGACCAGATCCCGCGTGGCGTACCGCTACATAATCTCTTATGCTGCACACTGGGCAATACTTCGCCTGCTCAATGCATTTTAGCACAATGTCGGTGCCCTTGCCCAGCTGGTCCGTCTTGGATCGTCTTAGTGTGAGGCGCACCCTGTCAGCCTCTAGACGACAGTCCTCTATTTGTAGACAACCGCTGCCCCCTGCGTTCCTGGCTGCTGCAACTATCTCACTCACTCTGAATGCCCCAAAGAAAGCTGTGACGAAAGCTGCGCGAAAACGTAACAGCTCGTACCGGTCAACCGTGATCGTTTGCAGTGAATCTATTACCCGGGTCAGTTTTTTAAAATCTATGGGGTGTCTAGTGTCTTTTTTGGGGCCTTCGATGCGTTTCCAACCTTTCATTGCTGTCTTGATGTAGTGAGAGGCAGTAGGGTCCGTGCCCGTTTGTAGCTTTGAATAGTGTGCCACTGCCGCCAAGTGTGCTTGGGCCCAGGACTTTGATTTTCCCTGCTTGAATGCCCACAAAATGAAGTGTTCTGCTGCTGCTCGGGTTGCAGCTGGATCGTTTAGTGACTCTAGACCCCCAATGTCCATGAGCATTCTAGCGTGCTTAGCATATCTACGTTGTGTCTCAGTTGTAAATGCGTTCTGAATTAAAAAGGACAGATCTGATCCGCCAGGTCCCAAAGCTCTGGAGGGAAAGGTGTCATCTTCTTGCTTGCTTCTGGTGCGAGCCTCTCGAATCTGCCCATCTGGGAACGAGAAAGGGCGTCCGCCCGTGAGTTCTTTGTGCCCTGTACATGTCTGGCCCTGATGTCCAGATTGCTTTTAAGCTGGATGAGTACCAGGGGCCTTAGCAGCCTCAATGTGTTGGGGCATGAAGCGGACCCTCTGCTAATGGCCATGACCACCCCTAGGTTGTCAGACCACAGGGTTATTTTTAGTTTTTTTAACTGTGCTGTCCAGATCGTCAAGGCCACAACGATGGGGAATAGTTCCAAAAATGTAATGTTTTTGGTGATCCCTGACTCATGCCTTTTAGGCGGCCATATGCCTGTGCACCATTCCCGGCCTAAAATGGCCCCAAAGCCGCATCCCCCTGCGGCATCCGTGTAGAGTGAGATCTCGCTGGTAGACAACCAGCCGTCTCTCCAAATGAGTCAGTCATTGAAATCTTTTAGAAAGGAGTACCACATGGCGAGGTCTCTTTTGACCCCCCCGCTTAGTCTTACATGGTGATGTTTTTCCCGTAACCCTGGGGTTAGCCTGCTTAACCGCCTGGCAAAGACTTTGCCTGCTGGGATCACCCTAGTTGCAAAATTAAGTTTTCCCATCATACTCTGCAATTCCCCAAGGGTTGCCTTCTGCTTACTTAACAGGTACTCAATGTCTGCTCTCAGGTCTGCCACTTTTCCGGCTGGTAATCTGGAGGTACCTGCGGGTGAGTCTAGCTCTATGCCTCGGAATGTTAATGAAGTGGTGGGGCCTACTGTTTTTTCATTTACTAGGGGAACCCCCAACTCTTCTGTCAATTATTGGAAAGCGTTTAGTAGGCTGGCGCAGGAACCATCGTCAGCCCCCCCTATGAATAGGAAATCGTCCAGGTAGTGCATCTTCCCCCCACCAGGATGCTTTTTATGTAGTGCCCATTCCATAAATGTGCTGAATTGTTTAAAATAGGCGAAAGCTATGGCGCAACCCATTGGCATGGCCTTGTCCATGAACACCTGCTCGTTGTGCTGGAAACCCCACAAATGATAACTGTCAGGGTGAACCGGCAGCAGACGGAATGCTGACTCAATGTCTGCCTTTGCCAGCAGCGCCTTTTTGCCTGCGGTTTTAATCATGTCTATTGCATCGTCCAGTGTGGCGTACCCTACCGCGCATGCCTCCTCTGGTATGCTATCGTTTACTGATGTACCCTCAGGGAATGATAAATGGTGTATAAGTCTGAATTGGCCCGGTTCCTTCTTGGGTACCACTCCCAGTGGGGAGATGATTAGGTGTACTGGCAGGGAGGCTGTGAGGGGGCCCTCAATGCGACCCAGCTTCAATTCCTTCTCAATTTGTTGCTGGACTACCTGTGGTTGTTCTAAGGCTGATTTTAAATTCTTGTGGGTTCCTCCAGTTACCCACCCTTTTACTGGAATGATGAATCCTTCCTCGAAACCCTTCACTAGTGTGCTTGCATCTTGTTTGTTCTGGTATTCATTAGCTAATTTTCTCAACATTTTTTGTGTTGATTGGGGACCTGGCCAGTTTCACGTTTAATTGGTAGGTCATGGGGTACCTTGTGGGGGGGGGAATCTATTGTTTTTTCTTCTTGTCTTTTCTCTCTGACTTGTGTTTGTGCTTTCTACATGCTGATGCTTGGTGATCGCCCCAGCACGATGAGCAAGAGTGTCTAAATTTACAATTGTGCCCCCAGGTGTAGTCGTCCGTCTCGAACTTCCAGCATATGGCCTGCGGTCCCTTGTCACCCTGTGCTTTGCCGCTATGCCAGGGCTTGTGCCTGTATGGTGTTTTGTATTTATCCTGCCTCCCTTTGTGATGTGTTGTCCGAAAGGACTGCTCCCCTTTTCCTGACCATGAGCTAACTTCTTTTGCTACCGTCATTTTGTGTATGTAACTAGAAACATCCTCCTGGTTCCATTCCATTTCTGGGTGCCCTTGCATTTTTAATCTAAAGCTGTTGTCATACTCTAGCCATGCGTCCCCCGGGAAATGACGGTGTGCTTCATGTATTTTGGACTCGTAAAGCCAGAGGTCGGCGGCGCAGTGGGGACATTTCTCCACTATAACACAGGCCATAATCCTAAACGCATCTAACCAATTTTAAAATTCCTCTCTTTCCTTGCTCTCTTCCTCTCCCTTCTATACTCATCTTTTTTATCACAAACAGTAAGGTCTAGGCCTTCTAACTGTATTTCTAAAAGTGTGAAAATGTCTATAAATTATTTTCTCCAATTTCTCTCTTTTACTGTCAAGGGGATGGCTGTTGCTAGGCCGGCGGCTTTGGTTGTCATAGAGGGGGGGGCCAGGGATGGTCGTGTGTAAGACTCGGGTGGATTACCTCTGTCTGTAACTGTCTCAACTACCTTAGAGGGCGCGCTCCAGGCTGTTAACGGGTCCCCTGGGGAAGGGCGATCTCTATGCCCTGTTACTATGCTTGTTTGTTTGTTTGCCGATATGTTTCCCTCTGTGACTAGCCCAGCCCCCTCGCCCCTCAGCAGCAACGGCGCAAGCGATTTAAAGCATTCTTTAGTTAGCGTGCTTATATGCTCACCCTCTGCTGGCATTCGCGGTCTGCTGGCCTCTGGTGTTGTTGGTGTGTCATCCTTGGTGTTCTGTACCACGACTTTGGCCCCCTTGGCGGGTTTCCTTGTGGGTTTACTTTCGGCCCTCTGTCGTGGGGGCGAAGTGTGCTCTGTTATTGCTGTGTTGTCCGTCAACTTCTGGGGGGCTGGTAGCTCTGCCTCGCGTTCCTGGGCTTCACCCCCTTTGTCCTCTATCTTTGCCCGCAGCCAGCCTTGCCGCGTTTTAGCACCTCTGCCCTCATGTGTGCGATCATTCTTTCCAGGTCGTCTTGTTGTTCGACAACCTGATCTTCCTCCATGTTTTCTAAAGCCCCCTGGAGCGTTGCTGGTGGGGGTCCTCGAGCCTGTTGTGGGGGAGGAGGGTTCGGTCACCTGCAGATGTGTGCCACCTGTTAGTCCTTTCCTGGCCGTGAGGTGCTCACTACGGGGTCGCATTGCACTGAATGCGCAGTCCCCCGGAGTAAACCAATAAACGTTTTGTTTAATCTGGCCTCGGTGTGGTTTTGTGGCCGGGGAGAGGATATGAGCCAAATCAAGTTCAACTGAGCGTCAGATGTTATGTGGTCCTGAGGCCGCCTCACTGATCGTAAAACTTTTTGGGCCAACTAAAGATCAGCTGAGAGACTCCGGTGTCTCCCGGGGTTACTGAGTGCGCAGTAAACTTAATTGCAGCCGCCGCCGATGCAGCTTTCCCCTTTGAGGAAAGCTCCTTGGGAGCCGCGTGTTGGTTACCGGGGAGAGGTCGCTGCGGGGTCGCGTCGCTTGCCAAGCGGTCCCCCGCAGCCTATGACTGACGAGCATGCTGGAGCTCGTTGTCTGTCGGGTGTGACTGTGTGGTCGCGTCGCTTGAAAAAGCGGTCCCCCGCAGTCGAGGTAATTCCGGAACACCGCCTTTCTTTGTGGAGACGAGCGTGGAGCTCGGTGCCTGGCGGAGATTGCTGCGGGGTCGCGTCGCCTGATAGGCAGTCCCCCGTAAGTAACTGAGCTTCAGGGCTGGCGCTCGCTGCCAGTCGGCTTTCTTTATTGAAACGAGCGTGGAGCTCTGTGCCTGGCAGCGATTGCTGCGGGGTCGCGTCGCCTGATAGGCAGTCCCCTGCAGTAGCTGGGATTCGGCTCTGGAGTTTGCGCCAGTCGGCAGACACTGCGGGGTCGCGTCGCTTTGCAAAAAGCGGTCCCCCGCAGCCGATGGGATTCCGTGCTGCATCTTCTTGGAGTGTCCTGGGAGGGCGCTCAAGGTAAGTCTACACGCGCTGAGTGTGCCCAGTGCCTGCCGATGAGCGTGACTCACTGCGGGGTCAATTCTCCTGGCTGCGACCTGGCTTGGGCAGGGGTTGTGAAAACTGCGTCGAAGGGACGGGTCCTACGGTGTTCTTCGTTGACGGGCTTCTTCTGTCTTCTTCCCTGCAGTCGATGCCGCGAGTGCATTGTCCTGGTCTGATTAGACCGTTGTTCCGGCAACGCTGCTTAAATCCTATTCCTTGTCCTTTGTACCACCCCCCCAACCTTGATTCCATTGTGGGGTTTGAACTACATCAAACCCCCCCAATTGCTGGCCACAGGTTGACCAAACCCACCTGTTGGCTTTCCCAGTGGTGGGGGTGCGTTGGCACCTATTTGGTGCGCGCCCTCCCCAAACCGGTTTAACCGGTCCCCTCTGGACCAAGGCGGCCGTTAAGGTGCCGGCCCTCTATGCCCCCTGCGGGGGCAGCCTGTGCATAACTTGGTGCTACACAACAGCAATACTATTACTCACGCCACCGCTGCACTCAGTTTAAGAAAAATCGATCCCAGGATGCTACTTCTTCTTCTTATAGGTGGTTTAAACTGCCGCTAGAATCTTTCCATTTTCCTTCCTCATCTCGTTGCTGTTAGACTTGGCATCCTTGGCGTGGTCTCCCCTAACTTTTTGCCTCTGCTTCCCAGGTTGTTGATGTGCTGTGGACTATGTTTTTGTTGTTTTTGATACTCTGGGCACTCCACCACTGCTAAACAGTTTTAAAGTGCAAGCGCTCCTGTGTAAAATGTATGTGTAATTGGTATATAGTCATTGGCATATTTGATTTACCAGTAAGTCCCTAGTGCAGTGCACTAGAGGTGCCCAGGGCCTGTAAATCAAATGCTACTAGTGGGCCTGCAGCTCTGGTTGTGCCACCAGCACTAGTAGCCCTGGAAACATGGCTCAGACCTGCCACTGCAGTGTCTGTGTGCGCAGTTTTAAACTGCCAATTCGACTTGGCAAGTGTACCCACTTGCCAGCCTAAATCTTCCCTTTTTATACATGCAAGGCACCCTTAAGGTAGGCCCTAGGCAGCCCAATGGGCAGGGCGCAGTGTATGTTAAAGGTGGGACATGTACTGCTGTGTGTTAGATGTCCTAACAGTGAAATACTGCTAAATTCACTATTCACTGTTGCAAGGCCTATCTCTCTCATAGGTTAACATGGGGGCTGCCTTTAAATAACTTTAAAGTGCAGACTCTCTTTGAGGGCAGATAGAAATTTGGAGTTTAGGGTCTCTGAACTCACAATTTAAAAATACATCTTTTAGTGAAGTTGGTTTTTAGATGGTTAGTTTGAAAATGCCACTTTTAGAAAGTAGGCATTTTCTTGCTTAAACTATTCTGTGACTCTGCCTGTTTGTGGATTCCCTGTATGGGTCAGTTTGACAGTTGGGCTGCTTGCACCTCTCCTCTAGACAAGTAACACAAAGGGAAGTAGGGTGCAGCCTGAATATCCTGATGATCCATCTGTGCTAGGAGGGAAGGGAGGAGTGGTCACTCACACCTGAATGAGCTTTTCCGATGCACACTCGCCCATGCAGCTTTATTTTTTACGCTAACCAGGTACTTTGGGTAAAATCATCGTTTCCATTGTTTTCTATGGAGTAAGACTCTCATTCTTTTGAAAATTCATATTTTAATTTGTGTATGTTGGATTTTTGTCATTTTGGTCTTTACCTATTTTTCTAAACTGGTGTGGTGTCCATTTTGTAGTGTTTTAACTTTATTACTGTGGGTGTTGGTACAAATACTTTACACATTACTTCGGAGATAATCCTGACTGCTTGTGCCAAGCTACGAAGGGGGTAAGCAGGATTTATCTAAGTGTGTTTCTCCATTACCCTGACTAGAGTGAGGGTCCCGGCTTGGACAGGGAGTAACCTGACTGCCATCCAAAGACCCCATTTCTAACAGTTGCCAATATCTTTAAGTAAGCTTCTCATTCTCATAGAGATTTGATAATTTATTTAGAGTTAAATCTCTCAAAGAAACCAACACGTTTGCTGAGCTGAACAGCATCCTTCAACTGTCACAAACAGTGTTCTACATTCTCATGCTAATAAGTATGACATATTCAACATTCTAGACTTGCCTACATTCACTTAAGAATAAGTATAACAGGCAAGTGATGTGATCTCTTGTAAAACTGAAACCAGTATAGTGAATTCTGGGAACAAAATGCTGTAAAATGACCACTCCCAAAGTACATTCTGAGAGATGCATCTCTTTGAAACTGTCCCAAAAACACAATGGACAATGCATTCTGAAAAACCACCTCCGGAGGAGTGCATTCTTGGAGACACACTGTCGAAGACCTGCCCTCAGCAGTCCCCATTGTGAATCGTCATGGCTTTGGTAACTCTTCTTATGTTTCAAATTCTTTGTCATGTGGTCTGAAAAAGGAGCCAGGCACGCTCACTGTGCAGCTACTTCACCAGGAAGAGACTTTACCCCTTCATTACCTATGTAGTGCCCAGGGATCCTACAGGCTCTATATTGGGATATCACATTGAGGTACACTTGCACCCACTTTACATATTTCACCACCCAGAAACCCTAACATGGTCTGCACCAGTTTTCACTACTATCAGAGCCAGGTACCCTTAGACCAATGGTACTCGCAAACATTTCTCTAGGGGTCAAAATGTATAGTCTGTTCCATGCCCAAGGGATGCACTGTGAGGGTTGGGGCGGTAGAGGAAAGCGAAGCATGCACATGGTATAGACGCCAAATGGAGCGTTCATGTGGCTTCTCTCTGGCCACCCATGTTCTAACCTCATGCATCAGGATGACACTTGGGGGATATTTTGGGTTTCAGATAAACTGGCCCAAGTCTGAAATCTTTCCACTCCACTCCTGTCCTGGATTATCTCCTGCAATGGAGTTCACATGGTGCGCGCTATTTGGGAGTGTGGGTCTCCCTTGATTATGATGAGCTAATGCACTGTAGTTTTAGAACAGCACTTGAAAAATTAAAAACGAGCATATCGCTGGATCCGACTCCTGCTTTCTTTGATAGGGAGAATCTCCCTGATAGAAGGGTAGTCCTACCAAAGTTCTATACCTCTTCGCTAATCTCTGTGTTGCCCTTCCACTCCACCTCTTTCAATAGATGCAGCAGGCACTTCTATGACTGACCGGGCGTGGGAGACAGCCTAGAGTACATTGAGGTATGTTAACTAGGCCACTGGGGATGGGTGGCCTGGTTTTGCCAGATTTTTATGCATACTGTTTAGTTGCTCAAGCGCACTACATAAAATACTGGTCTTCACCCAAAGTGATCCCGATGCGTCTCTGGGCAGAGCGTGCTATTGCCTGATGGCAACCTTACCTGGTGCAAGTCAGCAAGCCCATGCCCGTACCCCACAGGAATGTGCATTTCCTGGCACTGACCTATTAGGCTTAGTGGGAGCTGGCCAAGGGGATACCGCAGGCGTTGCCATATTCACCAATGTTGCCTCTTGGGGATAAACCTTTACTCCCACCCACCTGGGAAAACTCTGTTAAGACCCTGCTGCAATGCATTTGACTGATGATACTGGCCGAGCTCTTCGAGGATGGTACCTTTATCTTACGCTGCAGCTCTAGTGCCCAAAGAGGCGCAACACCTTCGGCACCCTTTTCTTATCTTAGGCTGTGATTAGCAGCAAGAATACGTCTCCCTGAGTTAGCGGAGATGCTCCTCCTTACATCCTATGTAGGCCGTGCAGATATGGAGCACTCTCTTTCATTCTTATATGCAAATTACAAGGCAGGCAGAGTCAACACATTCCCTGAGGGTAGACAGAAATAGGACGATTAGCTTGGACACATGCTCAATGATAAAGCCTGGGAATTTTGTTGCCCTCAAGTGAAGAACACCGCTCTACACTACAGACACAAGTTAATACAATTCAAATACTTGCATCAATACTATTATACCCCGAAAGGTATAGCTAAATTCGGTAGGGGGAGCGAAGGTAAATGTTTGAGATGCAGAGCACTGTTGGCTGATTTACTACATGTGGCATGGGCTTGTGCCGCACTTAAACTGTACTGGCAGCAAGTCCTCCAAAATGTAACAACCATACTGGGAATCTCTCTCGGTTTCTCTTCTCAGGGGGACACTTCAGACATCCCCTCGACTATTGTTGGCTTGCTACTATTTTGTTTTACACTAGCTAATAGTTGTGTCCTCATCATATGGATGCAGAAGCAGATTCCACTGGCAAAACATTGGCTCTGCGATGCAGCATAGTCCCAGGACATGTCTGACCAATATGCAGAGACTGTACACCCCTCAGCCCGTCCCAAGGACAGATGGTCTCTTTTTAGGACTTACTTATACAACACTGAAATGCTCTTCTCTCCCGCTGCACGATCTCAGAATACGCCCTCACTGTGCTCATAAAAGTGAAGTGTTTTTTCTATGGAGAATGCTGCCTGTATGCTTCTGGTATGGTGCTCTGATGATGTGCCTTTAATTGCCGCCTATCATTCTACACCAGCAGTTCCCAGCCTGTGGTCCGAGGACCCCCAGGGGTCTGTGACACATTCCCATATAGTCAGGTACGGCCGAGGCCTTCTGCAAATCTCTCACCACCCAAAACTAACCCCAGCTTAAACTTACATTGCCTTGCACAGAACCAAAACTCCTTGAGTTTATAGGTCGTAACCCCCTGGCAATATTTGTATTTACCAAAAAACACATAAATCTATCCACAAAGTGTATGCAGTAACCCCCATCATATTTACATAGTCCCCATCATGTTTACATAGTATTTTCAACTTTTCGGATGCCGAACCTTAACAGAGTACGCTAATATATGCGATTTTCCTATCACTAACTAAATCAATTTGTTCCTGCATATCTAAATCTGTGGATGAGATCATGGCTGATTGCTAAGACACCCAGGCCCAGTCCGTCCCCAGACTAGGAGGCAAAGGGGTAGTATCTCCATAGCGGATCACCCTATCGCCTCACAAACCCACTTGTGGGTACACCCTGTAAAGGGGGCCTACCTGCCCGCCAGGATACCTACCTCGGGTGCCCCTCCACCCTCAGATGCCTCCCCCCCAAGGGCCAGTGCTGGCTTCAAGACCTTTGCACATACACGGATGGTTGGCCCTAGGGGTCAGATGCCTGCAAGCGCTCGCAACCCTCTGTATACCATCCTTGCTTCCCAGCCAGCAGCCCTTGGAGGGTCCAGTTACTGTGCCCCCTTGCTCAGGTAAGAAAAGGTACCTAATTGTACCCCCAGTTATGATCTCACCCCGCCGCCATCCCAAAACAATACTATAAAATATGACAACATACTTACACGACTAATCTATTGACACTGTCTGGAGGGAATATGGTGATAAGTACAGCATAAGCAACATCAATACTGTGTAAAGAAAATGGATATGACAGGTAATACCGAAAAACAATTAGCATGAGTAACAGAGACTGAATAGCTGCCAATGGGGAGATGGGTGCATGTTTCCCTGTTGGGGAGTGAAGTGTGCAGGCCCAGGTCGTGGCTGGCGAGCGGGAGCAGGAGACCCGCTCGGCGACCATGACTCTCTTATAAGGGCAGAGCCTGATGCATCACTACTACGCACGGCCCGGAACCACTAGGAGTGCTTCCTGGGTCGCGCCAACACTGGTTACCAATGCCAGGAGTCCATATAGGGGGGTCGGGTGCATCGTGCCCCCTCCCCCACCAAGCTCCCGGCCTCGTCACCATACGCGAGGCCCTCCCGGTGGGGAGGGCCCCATGCAGGGGGTCCACAGGCCTAGGACGACAGGAAGGCTCCAGCTGGGGCCTCTGGACAGAAATATATGTGTGTTTTTTAATATTTATTACTTCATTTGTGCAGCAGTTTTAAGAGCACTGCAAACTTCCTTGTACAACCAGCAGCTTTCCGGCAAAAATAAAAGCATCAAGATAACTGGTGATTAATGTACCTGCTGGAGAGAGAGGGGAGTTTGTCTAGTGACAGTTGTGACTCATCTATGGTAGCACAGATGGTTAGTATGAGTGCTGCACAGAACATGTATCATGCAAAGAAAAGTATTTTATGTGCATAGCACAATGGGTTACTGCTTTTGTCACAGATTATTTTCTTACTGTGCAGTTCATAGGTTACAATTGTATTCTAGCACAGTGAGCTAGGACCTGCCATCAAAGAGCTGCATGCAAACTGGATTCATTAAATTAAAAAGTTTGTTTTTTCTTCAGTCTTTCAATATCCTTGTGCTGCTAAAAAAGGTTTGCTTGGATATAAATATATTCTTATTATTAAAGTCAACACTAACCACTGTATTATGCATTGAATTCTGAGTTCGTGCTTGTCCAGACCAAGCACTCTTAGAAAATGCCTACCAGTGTGAATGACATGTGAAGCATACACCTTGTAGTCCCCTATAAACTGCTATGACACCCTACACTGGTATTAGAGGTGCTATGAAACAAATGGATTACATGTGGCAGAGGCTATGGAGATATGATGAGCCCTTATGCTTTTACTTATTTTCCCCACCACATATTTATGTGAAAAGGCTTTCTCAGATCTCATGGACCACAAAATAAAACAGAAATCACTTGGGAAATGTAGAATCCGACCCGAGGATTCAGCTTTCATAAATAAAACCAAACATTGAAAATTTAGTAACTGAGATGCAGCGCCAACCTTCCCATTAAAATGTTTTAGATTTTTAGATATTTTTTCTATATACAATAAGGATATCTTTAGTCATTCAGGTATTTGTTTGGTGTGTACTTGTTTGTGTATTTTTTGTGAATTACTGTTTTAATGCTTGAAATTCAAACCATACAAATTGCTTGGGGGTCCCCGGTTTCCAGTAGTGATTTAGTGGGGGTCCTCAGGAGTCAGAAGGTCAGAAACCATTGTTCTACACTGTATGATGCCTCACAGATATGACTGCTATTGTTATACTGTATAAACCTTAATTTAAAAAATGAAAGACAGCATTAACGTTTGATGCAAAACATGAGATACTCATATAAAGGGCAGGAGGGTGTCATGCGCCCCCTGCCCGTACTTTGGGTATCCTAGTCTTAGATGTTCTTTCCCTATGACTCACCCACTGGTTCCTCACATCATCTGTATCACATTTAATTTCCTTAGGAATACATTGGTGCTGTGGCCAACCTAGTTTTTGGCGACGCCTCACCAGCACCACCACCACCACCACCAAATCAGGATGCTGACTCGTCAACACTGCCCAGAGCTGAAGACCTCACTGACAACAAGTAGGTAACATGGGGTATTATGTATGTGGGGTAAAGGTACTTCTCCACCCTATCTACTTTACCATCCAACACGTCTTGTCTCCCTTATCAGCCTTCAGATGCTGCCACCCTTTAAACTTTTCTTGTTAGACTTGTTATCCACAAGCCCATCATCACTCTCTGGGCACCTCTCCACCCTCCTAAGTCTCAACTAACCTTCACTAAGCCTTTTAACAGCCCTACAATCTCTAACGTATGTAGTAAAGTCTTGCTCGCCTTTGCAGGCTTTAGCTCATCAGCATTACCATCTCTTGCCTCACCTGCCAGACTCCTAACTATCTTTCCAGCCTCTCATCCACCCCAACAGACTGTTATCTACCTTAGTAGTTTTGCTTGCCACTTTTTCAGAGTTTTACTGGCCCCATCGCATCATCTCTTTCTCTCTCTACTAGCCTCATAAAAAACTACCTAATCACCCTCTCTTCCTAAAATACTAGACATGACAAATCGCTAACCTATCTGTCACCTACCCACGTAGAAAATGACCCCATTTATCCAGTAGTCCACCTGCCTCTCATTCAACCTACCTGCCTCTCTTCACCCAGGTGACCAGCCTCTCTCCCACTATAGCAGTCTTTCTCACAGGCCATACTAATTTCCCATTAGCCCAGCTTTTATGTATGTCAAGTTAGGTTTCTGAAGACTCTCTGGGTCACCTTCCGTGATGTGCTTCAATGAGACGGTTAGCATTGCTGGGGTGGAGAGAGATACATTAAAACACAGCAGGAAACTATCAAATGCATCAAAGGTCGTCCAGATACGATATTTACTTACGAAGATATAGTTGCTGATTTCCTTTATAACTATTAGCATAAAAAGTAAACATAAAAGGGGAGAATTGGTATAAATACCGTTATCTGTTCGAAAAATATGCTAAAAAGGTACAAAGAGAGATCATGAGAGCAATGGCAAATCATGTGGAAGAGTGCTGCTCTGTGTAGTGATGCCGCTAAATCCAGCTCTTTCACCAGCAGAACCTCACAGCTCCCTGGGAAGTGCTGGTGTCCTCCCGTGGGCAGCACTTTCAGTTGTAGTAGCGTGCAAGTCTTACAAAATAATGAACTCAGGTTCCCAATGTGGTATATAGGTTAAAGAGCTTTATGTTTCTCTGTGAGACATCTCAGGGTTCCTACACTGGTTGGCGGTGCACCCCAGCAGAGAATGCCTTATACTATTAACAGCGTGGTACCACAACCTTCTCAGCGCATGCACAGTGGCGGAAGGAGGACGCTGAGAGGTAATTTTCTGATACATACATAGGCCCAACTTCCTGGCACAAATGCTTCCTGGTTGAAACAACTGCTTGCATATCATACATCCTTTTGGATTTTTTAAGGCGTTCTGCACATATCATGTTTCTCTATTTTGGGATGGTAACTAGACTTTTGGTTAGTGCGATAAGTAGGTTTCTTTGAGTGGCTTACAGTGTTAGTTGGCAAGACGCTGACTACGCTCTGAACAACGTTCTCCTCCTTCAATGAGAACAATTCTGAAGAGGCTCCTGTTCATTACTTTGATGCTTTGATTTAATTTGACAATAATTATCAGAAATTGCTTATACAACCTGCAAGAAGTCTTGTTACAGGTTATAGCTTTTAAGAGTTTCTACCTTATACATTTTTGTACCATATTAATTCCCTTCTTGGGGACAAAGCATCAGCATTCTTTTTCTTAGTCTTTCACTGTCAAGGGTAGCTTTTGAGTAGCAGTTCCCAGATTCAGTTCTTGTCTCAGTTACCTAACAATCATGTCATTTGGGCAATAATGCTTACCTCTCTTTCTTGGCGCCCTAGAT
Organism: Pleurodeles waltl; assembly: GCF_031143425.1. Classification (NCBI taxonomy): domain Eukaryota; kingdom Metazoa; phylum Chordata; class Amphibia; order Caudata; family Salamandridae; genus Pleurodeles; species Pleurodeles waltl. The sequence continues at coordinate 449,453,733 of NC_090446.1, forward strand.
TCCTATTTTGTGAGAGGTTGATTTTATGCTATATGTCCCTAGAACACTTACACTTTAGGTTATCCATGCTGAGGATCTTAATTAGTAGACTGGGTTTTAGAGTTTATTATGGGGAGAGGTTGATTTTCTGATGCTCTTAATAGGCTCACTGAGGTTGCTATACTGGATTTGGCACTACTCTTGTGGTTTCAGTAAGAAGCAGACTTTAGGCATCATCCTAAAAGTTTGGTGATAATGGGTGGTGCAATGACATAGTTGATAAAATTGATCCCATGTTAACGGATCAACTGAGCAAAAGGTCGTAAATAGACATTGAAAAGAGCTGGACTGAGTGAGAAGTCCTGTGGGAACTTTTCTTAAATCTGACTTAAACTCAGAGCAAAAAAGAGGCAAATGGACGGCCCGCATCTAGACTCAAAGTTGGATTGAACCCACTGCAGTGCCTTCCCTTGCCAATATCAGTAAGCCTGAGTGATAGTCTCTCATGCGAGCTTGTATCGAACATGGCAGACAGCTTTAATAGCACAAGGGCAGTTGGATGACCCTGGTCTTCAAACATTCGAGAACAGATATTAGCACAGTCTGTGTCCCATGTCCTGGACAAAACCCTAACTGAGCCCGACCTAAGATGGAATGTGACTCTAGAAACTGTGAAATTGAATTTGCCTTTAGATGTATTTTTTAGTAGTTTGATAGGAAAAGACAAAGGGAAATTGGAAGGAAATTGCTCATTATCTTGGTCTACATTCGTTTTTTTTTCAGAAAGGCATGGCTGTAGACATCTTCCTGAGCAGTGGAGATTGAGTTATTATACAGTGCGAGCAAGGAGGAGGTCAGGTATGGCAATGCATTCTTCCAGCCGTCAGGTAGCAAAAGGTCTAGTGAAGAGCCAGAGGTGATGAAGTAGGTAATTTCCAAATAATCTGATTGAGATCATTCCTGGAAATTGTAGAGGCAAAGTGAAACAGTCTCTGAAGCTGATGCCAATCTGATGAATTTATCAGATGAAGGACCAATACTTAGACAAAGGTTGTCAAATTTTTCAAGATAATGAACTAGAGAGCGCACTACATACTTTTTGCTTCTTTTCAACCTTCTGAGACATGAAAGAAGGAGCTCTAAAAGTGCAAATGAAGGGAAAAAACACACATGAATTCTTTGATGCCAAGGTCTTAGTGGCGAAATGGTTGCATTTAGATACTTGAACTAACTTTTCATAATTTTTCATTCCTACCTTAAGGTGAAGTTTGGCCTCACAGAATAGTCCACCTTCCAACATATATTTTTTAGTCTTGTCCAAACAATCTTGGTATCTCTTATGGAGGTGTTAGATCAACAAGCATGAGGGTGAATTTGCTTAGAACAATTTGGCTAACAATGTCAAACTATGCCCAATGTGGATGTGATCACAGTGACTACATTGTCAAAGTCCTCCTGAAGAGAATGGTTCTTAAGATACAGTTTTTCTTAGACAAGAGGTTGGTACATTTACCACAAGGTAATGTTTGTTCATGAACAAAATTTTGCAGTTGTGAAGTATTTGGTAGGATGTACTCAAATTACATCTAACCTCGGCAATAACATAAAATCAAGCTGATGACAATTTTGCTCAGTACTTCCCTATACAAATTTACCTATATTTTTTGCCAATAATTAATTAATCAGAGCAGCTGCAGGAGCAGTACCAGCGACCTTTAATCACTCCTTAAAATCACTTAGTACTAAAAAACAGAGTGACTCAGCAGTAAAGAAACAACAAATTTGCAAAGGCATCAGCAATGTTAATGAAAAAAGCCTGGCAGGCAATAGCACAGTATACCATTATCTGGAGCATTGAAGGAGAGTATAATAGAGACACCTAGCAACTCTACCTGGTTAAATGTACTTAAATGTAATGATTTCATGGGAAGTGATGCATCCTGAAAGGTCACTAGCCCTCAGCGTAGTTTTCTAGTTCGAGGCTGATGAAAAACTTGGTAGCCCATTGGACAGGCAGAGGTCATAGTAGGTGCAGATTTCTTCACATTCCAGTTTTCCAGGATAAAAAACATATCAATGTTTTCCTAATTATACCATTGTATGCTTAATTAATGTACATGCATTCAATTATGAGTATTTAAAGCCATTGCAAGTGTTAGCCCTCATCAAGGATTGATCAATACAAGAGGCTGAGAGACTAGTTCTAGTGTGTCTACCTTATTTGGTTAATTTACATTAATTTATAACAGGACGCGTTAGATGGTCGATGGACCTTTTGACTGCGCTTAGAGTAGTTCCCAACATGAGACTCCGTACCAATGCAAATCAATAGCAATGACAATCAATAACATCAATAGTCTTAGAAGTCAGTAATTTCCACTCACCATGACCTTTCGGACATGAATAACCACACCTTTATGTAAAAGGTAAAATGTTTATTTCCCTATATTAACAATGCTAATATCATGTAACTTAGTCTCAGAATCAAATGGTAAGCAAACCGAAACAATGCTGGCAGCCCAAATCTACCAAAGAATCGCAATATAATCAAGACTTGGACAACTACACATTCTAAGGTTACAGTACAAATCAATAGCAAGAATAACTGCGCAAGAGAAATGGCATACGTTTAGATTCAGCAAAGAAAAGACATCAACTGTAATGACAGGTAGCAAGCATCATCAGTGGATATCCTAACTAACCTTCAGATTAGAATAGCATGTTTTGACTTCATGCAAAACAATTTAGTCAACACAAATTTGGAAAACATCTAACTACAGCTCTATCAAAATTAGCAGTTGGTACCTAGAAAGAAAAGCAAATATACATAACCATCAGTAACATCATCTTATACCTTGCCTCAGTGTGGTTCAGCAAGCTGTGACAGTCTTCGTCAACTGGACATTGGTTTGGTCAGCAAGGCATCGGAATTCAGCATTAAAGTTCAGGAAAGCAAAGTCTCTTCATGCAAGTTCAGGAAAGGTAATATCTAAACATTCAAGAAGAAGAGGGAGAATGGCGTATCTCCTCACAGTGCAGTCTTGCTAAGTTAGATTCCCTAAAACTTCTTTTCACATTGTTATTGGTCAAAGAATCATACGTTTGCATTTAATCCTTTGCAAGTAGAAACCCAAATCTAAGAATTTACTAGGCCACTGTTCACATGTTGATGACTGGCTCATCTTCTCTTGTTCTTGTTGTTAGGCTCCTCAGGTAAAAAATTTGTACCAGCTTATACTCCCATCAGTACATCCATTGTCTCCTCCTGGGAAGGTCATCTTTACACACACACTACGTTATACAATGTATCCCTAGCTAGTACAGCATATTCTACCAAGCAGTTCTCATGGGAAAGAAATCTATTTACTAATGTTCAGTCCATGCAATGGAAAATCACAATTTAATTTTCTAAGCAGCCATTTTATAATTCGTCTAAGCAATGCAGCTTGAGATGAGGCCGTGCAACTAGGCCCAAGACCTCACTAAAATAAGGCCTTTGATTAATAAAGCAAATACAAAATACATGACCATTGATATGACATAATACTACATTAATCCAAACATGAGCTCAACATTTTACATTAATAAGCCGTTAATAAGTACACTTCGTGATTATTGGTGGTCACTCAAATAAGCACAATTTCAGATGTGTGTATTATTTCTCTACATTAACTCATTTTCTATGCAAATTCAACAATCAGAATACATAAATATTCATTAGTAAAAATCAGCGTTAACACTAGTAAACACGCTGATAACCAGATATCTTTTCATATTGATTATTTTCAAAGCCAATAACTGTTCCCAAGTTTATAAGAGAAGTTTATTATTATCCATTAACTGCATGTTGAAGCCCAGATCCAAAGAGGCAACCTGGCTGGTGCTGGTTGCAACCATGGAGGGGATGGTCGTAGACGGACTTGCCTTCAGCATGCCTTTAGGGCATTCAACCACAATACTGCTAACCAAAATGGTGGCCAGTTATGTTCAGTGAAGGAAAAAATGTCAGATTGGGCTGACATTTACCTAAGTCAGCTTAACTCCTTTGAAGTGCGAGTGAGATGTCAAGCTGAGCCTTGTAGGAGTCTTGTAGGAGATATCAAAGGACTGCCTGGTGTGTATTATGCTAATTTGGAATGCAAGAATTCTGAGCCCAGATAATGCATTGCTGTCTGTGCAATACATAGTGATTTAAAAAATATGATTCTGTAAGGGATTAGAAGCTATTGCAAGCTGTAGATTTGGAGTGGTTTGGCTTCTAGGGTCAAGGTGAAGGCAAGGTTTTTGACTTTATATTCATTTCGTTGGAGCATATTGAACAGGCTTGTGGGAATGCATAGAAAGTGATTTTTAGTGTCATCTAGCCTGGTAATTACTGCAGCTTGATTGGCAATGACTTTTTGAAGCAACAATTGAAACAGAAGAAGTCCTTTCATGATTCAGAAGGAAGAAAGGCGATTCTTTCACCTTGTTTATTTGGGTGTTCATTATATGCTTGCATCCATAAAGATTTTGTAAGTGCTAGGAAGCTGATGGTTAGTTCTTCCTTCTATCATTACAACAGTATTCCCTCCTTAGCTAGGATAGCTGAGAAAAACCTTGCACATTTAGAGTTCTCTTCCAAGACAGCAGAGGTTTCCTCACTGTGATAGAAAAACACTTTAGGGTAAAGTCCAAAAGTGTCTGTAAAATGTTGGTTGAATTTACTCTATAAATGTGGACATTCGAAATTTACTCACAACGTTTGGAAAAACTACCAGTAAGTGCCCGTTAGCAGGCTGGCTTAAAACAACAAAAGGTCAAACAAAATCTCTTGAAATAAAACAACCTCAGCCACTGACAGTCCCTTGGTCCACAGTCAGGGCCATTATTTTTTCCTTCAGACAGTGAGCATCCATATGCAAATCAGCCTTTAACCTGCTTCTTTAGGAATAGTTTAGTTCAAACTGCTAAGCCACACCCCATTGAATCACAACACAAGCAACCAAGACTGGTTTTAGCCATGTTGGGTCTCATTAATCAACCTATGAATTAGCCACGTAAGAGACCACATCTGTGTAAACTGGGCGCCATCTTCTGTGCTCCAAATAGAACATGTATGGCTTGAGAGGCACAGTCAGTGAATCTCCGGATTTTTCCATTCTCTTTAGCTTCCTGTCAGCCATCACACCACGCCTGACTGCCCTGGTATATTTTTTGCGAACCATTCCAATCTCTCCCTACCACAACAGTCCCTTGCTTACCTGCTAGCTTCTCAACCGAAAGAGATTCTTTCCTACACTGCCAGTCTCTTGTAAGTCTATATCCGATTACATCTCATGTGTCTTGTTTCTGTTACAGGGAAGAAGTGGAAGTGCCTTCAAAGAGCTCGCCTGACATCACTGACTCTGATCTGGAAAAGGATAGCTTCTCCTGCATTGAGGTACCCTAAAGGAGTGTGCCCTAAGGGAGGAGGTTGGCGGTGTGGGATAGTGTAGAAATCTATGGAAACAGGAATGTGAATCCTGAGGATAAGAAAATACGGCCGCTCTAGCAGGGAGAGGAGCAACAATAAAGGCTTCTCATTTGGCGAGCCCGTGGACTTGTTTGTGGTCTTCCAGAGGGTCAGCAATCCGATCCTTCACATTCTTCGCCATTCCTGTTCATCTCCAGAGTTTACACTATTGCCAGTTTATGGCGACTTGGTGCCATTAATGATTTAAAATTACAGTGCCACCCCTTTAGCACAATGCATACACATAATTTTCCACAGACCCAGCTCCCTGTCATCTCCCTAATTAAATGTATCCTGAGCCTGAAATATTTCTGCTATTGTCTACCAACCATGAACTGATATAGTTCACTGATAAAATGAGAGATTTAATGTAGTCTCTTGGGATTGTCTATTCCCTTCAGAAGGGTTTCACAATTTCACCTATTTTTTCCATGAAACAAAGGCTGCAGTCCATCTTGCTTATCACAGAGAAATGTCAACTGACAATTTATCTCCATCTACTGAGGTACAAGTGCTTTACCATTCCAGAAGATCTCCCGGAATGGTAAGCAAACGACACTCTATATGTGCCCACAATCTCCTACTTCGAATGAATATTCCCCTCTCACCTCTCCACAGGATGCAAATGTATGCCTCCTGCAGTACATATAGTTAGACATGCACATTGAAGCCTTTCCCAGGAGCGAGGTCTTTGCTCTTTCTACGAAAGGTGGTAATCTGGTCTTGGTATTCTGACTTGTATGTGTTTGTGTAGAGTCTTGGATGAGGAGGTGGATCTCAAATACTTTGAAATGTCCTCTTTCCATTCCAGGTGTGACAAGAAAATGAATTTTTCTTCAGATCAACATTTCTGTGTCCTTACATTTAAGAGAATTTCAATGACATCATTGCTTTGTCATTAGATCACAATCCAGCCTGAAATTTACAAAGTTCTCGCCTTTAACGTAGGTGAGGCATACAAGGCGAAATATCTTTATTTCTCCTCAGTTTTCCTCTTTCTATGCGTGTTGCATTTTGCAGGACACATAGAAAGATTAAAAATCCTCCAAGGATTGTTTTCATGCAGGAAGGTGCCCCTTCCTACACAAAAACAATCCTGTCTGCAACGCAGGTACCCTTGCAGCACAGCGCAAGGGTGCCTGCATTGGCACTAGGCAGCCAAAAGGACAGGGATGCGCTGTATTTTGTTAAACATGGTCCATTCCTGCCTTTTCTCTTACACGCAGGGCAGCAAGGTGACTTGCTGCGCTGCATGTAATATTGATAAATGTGCCCCTTAGTTTGTTCTGTTGCTCAGTCTCTGCTCTTCACAGAATTTCTCTTGTTCTAGGTATCTACGAACACCTTGGATCTCAGTGCGCAGTGGAGCCGGGTCACCTTGCGGAGGGTATCATCCTTAAAAACGCGAACTTCAGCAGGGCCACAACATGGAAGCATCAGTGATGCCTGTCAGGAAGAAGCACCTCCCTGCCTGCTCACCGAAAGGCAAAGCTCGGGAGGATCAGAGCCTGGAGGAATTAATGAGTTTTCGCTCGAAGATTCACTCCTACATCATTCCTCTGACAGTCAAAGCTCAGATAGAGCACCGCAGAAGAGAATCCATAGGACATGCAGCGAAGATTTAACAGTGGATGTAGGTACCCAAAGGCGGAGTGCAGAAGGGCAGCAGCCTGCAGGCTTTGGAGATCATTATTTGGAGGAAGATTCACCCCCCGGGGCCTCTAATGATGTCTCAATGCCAACATTTTGTGACTCAAGTAAGGAGCCTGCATTTGTCTTTTCACCTTCCACTAACAATCACATTAGCACTAACTCTTTGTGACCAAAGGGGAGCCCCGTCACAGCTTTGGGCTTCAGCTAACCGTCATTTATATCAGGGACCAGTTATTTATGCGAGATGCTCAGTCCAAGAGAGCAGAAAATCTAATGCACAGACTCAGAAATATCCACAGATTGTCTCTCACTCTGAGTTACGAAAAAGCTCTGCAAAAGCCCACACTGTTACACCCTTCCATTTTCACCACAAGGACAAAAGTGGTCCATTGGTTGTTTCTTGGTAAAACACAGAGGCAGCAGATATTCAATATTTGTTAATCAGTGTGACCAAACTGTAATGATTTTTCCGTGTCCCTCTGGGGCAGGGCTCTCCCATCGTTGCTAACCCCTGTGGGCCAAGAAATATCTTTCCTTTCGGTTTCCCAGCACCCCAACACCAATCTTGTCATGCATGTGATGGGTTCTGAGTTCAGTAAGAGTTGTTTTGACCCGTGTCAAAGAAGACACATTATTATGGGGATTTCAAGAACCTTACATCCCAGTATTTTAAGCATTAACATTTCCAGAACAGGTCCTGTTTTTTTTTCCAAAGTACAAAAATATTGTGGTCTTAAATATTGAGTATACATAGTTACAGCGGAAATTGCAAAAATATAATATGCAAAATATCATGGCCCTGTATATTAATATTATGTAGGTAATAATATGTATTTAATAGTTTTAAGTTAAGTTATTATTTTTTAAAGTTATTATAATTTTAAATACTTTTACTTATTCATCTATGTATGTAAATTGGAAGATAATAGTAACAAATATATAAATTTACATTTAAATAAATAATTATATTTACAAACTAAACCGCATATAAATTAATTCCATTAGTTGAAAAAAATAAAACATTAGTACTAATAAAACATTTTAAAAACGCAGCAGAAACATTCATAATAAAAAAATCAATAGAAATCCAAAATTATACAATCCACTGAAATCATTACCATGACATTTTAAAACACATTTATTAAAATTGTTATTAGTCAAAAAAGTTACATAATAAAATGCAAAGTTAACAAAATAACAACAATTATAATAAAAACATAATTCAAAAGTAGTAATATAAAAAATCTACAAAAGGAATGAAAATTGATACAACTTTAATAAAAAGTGAAAAATATTTATAAAGTCTACATCCAAAATAATATACATATAAAAAGTGAAATAAATATTAAACAATTACATTTAATTACAATAAAAATGAAACCAAAAATATAAATAAAACAAAATTAACATTCAAACTTCCCAAAAAAATGTCAAATAAGTTAACGTTTGGAGGAATAACATTTACTACTCCCACTCCAACCTAAAGTGTTGCACTTTGGAAGGATGACATTTACTATTCCCATGTCAACCTAAGAAACAGTTGGGAAAGCATTGGACCGGTGAGGGGGGTAGATTGACTATTTCCACTCTCCCCTTAGCAACAGAAGGGAAAGTGTGAGACTTTGGGGAGGTCAGATTTACTATCCCCACTTCAATCTAAGCAACTGTAGAGAAGGTGTTGGGCTTTGTGGGGGGTGGGTGTTCTTTAGGGGTGGCATATTTACTATCCCACTTCAACCTCAGCGAGAGAAGGGAAGGGACTGGACTTTAGAGTGGTCAGAATTACTATTCCCACTTCATCCTAACAGACAGTAGGGAAAGGATTGGATTTTTGGGGGGTGCAGATTTACTATTCCCACTTCAGCATAAGCAAAATATGTGATAGTGTTGGATTTTGGAGGGTTCATTTGTACTATTCCCAATTAGACCTAAGCAACACTAGGAAAAATGTTAAACTTGGGAGAGGTCAGATGTACTATTCCCATTCCAACCTAAGCAACATTAAGAACATTGTTGGACTTTGGGTGGGGCAAGGAGGGTCAGATTCCTATTCCGAATCCAACCTGAGCAACCCTGGTGAAAGTCATGGACTTTGAAGGGGTCAGATTTACTATTCTCTGTCCAACCTATACAACAGTATGCAATGCGCTTTTGGAGGAGTGAGGTGTACTATGTGCTCTCCAGCATAGACAACAGTAAGGAAGGCGTTGGACTTTGGAAGGATCAGATTTACTAATCCCAGTCCAACCAGCACAAGAATAGGGAAGTGATGGACTTTGGAGGCGCCTGATTTACTATTTCCACTCCAATCCAAGCAACATTATGGAACGCATTGGGCTCTGCAGGGGATACCCTGAACTTTGGAGTGGTGAGATTTACCTTTTAAACTCCAGCCTATGCAATAATAAGGAAAGCACTGTACTTTGAGTGGCTAGATTTATTATTTCAACTACACCCTGAGGAATAGTAGGCAAAGTGGTGAACTTTAGTGGGGTCAAATTTACTACAGCCACTCTAACCTAAGCAACATTGTGGAAAGCGTTGGACTTTGCAAGGGTCATGTTTACTATTCCCACACCAACCAAAGGAACAGTAGGAAAAGCACTGGACTTTGGATGGGCCAGATTTAATATATAAAGTAAATTATAAAAATATATAATAATTATTTAAAAAAAAACATTTTAAATGACAATGTAAAATATAATATAAAAATCAATTAAAGTATTAAGCATGGAAAAAATACACACATTTCTATAAATAACCAAATATTCATAAAATGTACATAAACAAATACATTGCAAAAACATACTTAGATGAAATGTCCTATGCAAACATTATTTACCAGATATAAACACTAAAACAATTTATAGTAAAAACACTTCCCACTAACTCCTCTACAATCTGAACAAATAAAAAAACTGAAATAATAGCAATAAAAATAAATAAATCACAACAAATGAAAACATTACAAAAATGTCAATCTTTTAAAAAACAAAAAGACAACATATTAAAATAAAGTAAATCAGTAACTGAAGCAATTAAATACGTTACTTAATAATATAATCATCCAATTAAAATACACAATAATTTACAATGTACAAAAACTATAATATAATAATTTACCAGTTAAATAATTTACATAGCTAATAAACTAATTAAACAACTTAAATAAGAAAATAAGCAACAATTTACAAAACAAATACTAATTAAAGACTGTAATAATTAAACAATACATATAATTAATAATTTAATAACCCAATTAGATTAAAAAAAAATGTCAAAACAACATTCTAAAACACATTAGTAAAATTGTTATTAGTAAAAAATGTTACAAAATAAAATGCAAAATTAACAAAACTTCCCAGGCTACCCCTAGCAAACCAACAAACTGTCATAACTAAAAAAATTGAAATGAACTAAAAACAATTTTTGAAAATATTACCAAAACAACAAAACTATTGCTAAAGATTGCAGACAACTAACAGTAACATATTAATAATTTAAAATAAACAAAATCATAAAATAATTAGACAATAATAAAACATACTCTTCTTGAAAAACAACTTAACTTAAAACACAATTGCCTTATCTGCAATATTATGTCCCATAATCTTCTTGTCATAACAATATGTTTTTCACAATATTTGTGTCACATAATATTTTTGCCACAATACTAACATTGTGCACCCTAAAAACAGCATATACAGTGATTCACTTCACAGTAGGCACAGTAGCTGAAATACATTCTTTTTCTGCCCTGCACACACGCGTATTTTTGCAAATCAATCTTAGAGCATTGCTCACAAGACACACTCACACTCTGCTGATACTGCAGGACTAATTCACTGAAATTTCAAACTCTTTACTGTACTGTCTCACTAAATATGTGTGGGAGAAGAGAGGATGGGGTGCAAGCTAATGGCGTAGACAAATAACTGCACAATTTAATTAGTCTAGTCTGCCAGCTCAACAAGACACACCCAGCCCTTACCTATTAGTAGTCATTCAAAGCAACACTGGGACCTCCTATGAGCGCCTTAATATCATGTCGGACCTCTGCCACTAACTCTGTGTGTTCTCAAGAGTCTGTGATGGGTGGATCCTAATTATTTCTGTGTGACTGTCAGCCCAAATGTTGATCTTGGGCTACTGGCATGGCATTTGACGAATCAAGGACATTTGAAAACATGTTTCTTTGTTGTTACTGCACATGATTTGAATGTTTTTCTGTTGTCATTTGCAGTCACGGAACTTACGTCTGAGTTGAGTTCACTGTCACAGGGGGATGAAAATGAAGTGCAAGATGGAGAGGGGAAGGAGGAGGAAGAGGAAGCCCTGAATCTGACCGGAAACCTCCTCAAAGAGATGGAAGAATATCTGCGAGGTCCGATGGTACCTGCCTGGGGAGTGAAGGATAGACGCCTCTCTGGGCATAAGGGTGCAAACTCAATGGGGGAAGAAGCTGATCCACTGCAACGATACAAAAGAGAGGAGCAGCCCACATGTGAGGAAGATCAGGTGCAGGAGATAAAACCAACTCATTGGAGAGTTACCACCACGGTGATGGAGGAATGGAAAGAGGAGAGGTTGAATTATGAGGAAAATGATGGGAGCGAATCGCATGGCACACCTCCTGTTACACAGAAAGAGGAGGAAAGAGAGGAAAATAAAGAGCAGAGTCCTATGGCCGATGTAAATGAGGATGAAGTATACCAGTGGAGTTCTGCTGCTGCACTGTACATGAAGGACAAGGAGGAGGACAGAAGAGTGAGCTCAAACAGCGAAGAAGAGGAGAATATGGACGAACATCTTCAAGGACATGCCACTGTCTCCTTGAAGGAGGGGGACAGTGAAGAGGAGTCTGTGGGTGAGGAAACGAGGGAGAAAGCACTTGATGAGAGAGCCTCTGACACAGAACGGGAAGAGGTCAGGGTGGTAGAGAGAAAGGCAATATCTAGTGATAGTGAGGGACTGGAGATTGAAGGAGAAGAATCTCAAGATAGGTACACCTTAAGGCTTCTGCATAGGGGCATTAAAGAAGAACAAACTGGGATGCCCATGGATGGAGAGAATGAGGACTTAGAAAAAACTCAGTGGAAAGACACTGCCAGGTGGCTGGGGCAGGTCACAGGGAGGAGGTTTGTGGAGAATGAAGAAAATAAATCTCATGTGAGTTCAACTCTCACACATCAGGATGATTTAACATCAGAGATAGCCATGGAAGAGGAGGATGAGGGGAGGAAGAAAATTCAACAGAAAATCACTGTCACACTGCAGGAGCAGGTCAGGAAGGAGAGACTTGTGGAGAAGGTGGAGGAAAAGTGTAATGTGACTTCAACTCTCACACTGCAGGATGAGGTGAGACCAGAGAGGTTCATGTTTGAGGAGAAGGGTATGGACGAATGTGACAACTGGCTCATTGCCACTCTGCATAGGGATGCCAGTATTGTAGCCAGAGAGGTGGGGTTCCTCGGGGAAAGGAACAAGGAAGAAGATGTTCCACAGACATCCACATTTGCAATGAGGGAGCAAAACATGGAGGGAAAGGTTATGGATGGACTTGAATTGAAGACATACGAAGAAGAACGTAGTCAGAGAGGCTTTGTCACACTGGAAAAGTGTAGTGAGGAGAGGGACAGAGAGGAGATTAGTGTAAATGAAGACGTTAGTATGATAGGCGTGATAGCAGACCCTTCAAAAGTATCTGTCACAAAACAGAAGCAGGTAACAATGACCGAGCAAAAGGAGAAGCCAGTGGAAAACTATTTTCCTGGGCAGGAAAATGAAGAAAACTTTGACAGTAGAATCATTGTCCAGGATCTGGTAGAGGAAAACAATAGGGAACAAGACAAGATGTCAACAGATGATGAAGACTGCATGAAGAGAGTATCTTACAAGGAACTGGAAGAGCCAATGGGGAGTCAAGAATGGAATAGACCCATGATCGACCTGCTCCAAACAAGAGAGACAGAGGACCCTCTGATTGGCTCAGATTTGCTGACACACAAAGAAAATCTACATTGCTGGGAAACTCAGATCATGTGGCAGAAGGAAGAACTGAAAGTAGCTCAGGTGAAATGGAAGGATTTTCAGAAAGGGGAAGAAGAGAGAATGTCTTTGCAGGAGACAAATTACACAAAGAAAGAGGAAGAGGAAGATAGCTTTCTGAATCAATCCAATGATTTAGACCCATATGGGCAAATGGAAGAAGAAATCATGTTGAATTGGCATCCAGAACTGGGTAGGGGGATTCATGGTTCCCATATAAAGATGCATGCTCTCCAGCAGGTGAAGGATGAGAAGAAGGAACCTCTCCGAGAAGACTACTTTTTGTGTGAGAAGACTGAACAGAGTGAAGCTGCGGAATTGGAACTTATTCAGAAGGAAAGAGGAGACTCAAAATATGCAAAGGAAGAGGGACCCTCTCAAAGAGAAACCAACCAACAAGAGGAGGAAGAACAATGTCAAAGGGCACTGAGTGACAAACAAGATGAAGAAGAAATAACTAAGAGTGGTCCAGATTACCAACAGGCCAAAAAGGGGGAGAAAGAGGTGGAAATCTGTCAAACGGAACAAGGTGACCAGCAGTGGGAAACAAGAATGTTTCAGAAAATGCCAGACAACCAAAAGGCAGATAAAGTGGAGGACACTTCTCAGAAGAAACAGTGTGATATACAGAATGATGGAGATGATGATGCATCTCAAAGAGAACCAGATAACCTGCAGGAAATGGACATTGTGCTGAAAAAGAAGGAAGATGTGGGGGCATGGGTGGGTAACTCTTGGGTAAAGACAGCTGTCTTTGAGAATGTGCAGGGTGGTTTGGATAATGAATTGGAACTTTCTCACAAGAAAAGAGCAGATCCACAACATGCAGGGAAGGTGGAACTCTACAGAGGAGAAGTAAATGACCATCAAGAGGTAGACAATACAACACACTGTGGACAGGGTTACCAAAAGGAGGATGAATGGGAGCAATTAGGGGAGAAACACAAGAAAACATCTAAAAAAGAATTAGGTAGCCGACAGATAAAAGATGAAGAAGAGGTGTTTTTTCAGAAGGATCTGGGTGAGCTACAAGTTAAGAAAGGAGAAGAAGAAGAGGAGGAGAAAATACATCAGAAGCAATCAGGTGATCTACAGGTGGAGGTAGAAGAGAAAGATAAAGAGGAGGAGAAAATGTCTCAGAAGGAACATAATGACAGACATTCAAAGGAAGGTGTGGAGGATGCCTTTCCGATGGAACAAACTGACATACCGGAGGAACAGGGAACTCCTGAGTGGGTACAAGGTGACAAACAGAAGGAAGAAAAGTACATTTTCCAGTTCCTGATGGAACATAGTGACTTAGACCTGAAGAAAGGGGAGGAAAAAGAAAAAACATCTATGATGGAAAACGGAGACTTACAGGAAGAGGGAGAAAATAAAGAAATGGGAAGAACTCAAGTGGAGCTGGGGGATAATCAAGAGACACAAGAAATTGAAGAGGCAAAAGCCACTTACAGCGAACACAGTGACCAACAGATGGACAAAGAAACATTTCAATGGGATCAAGTTGACCTACACAGGGAGCAGGAGGGTGTAAAAGATGAAGCACCTAAGATGGGTGAAGGTGACCTACAAGAAGGAAGTGGAGAAGAGGAGGGAACATCTCAGAAGGAAAATGTTGACCAACTCTACAAGGAAGACAGCATGTCTCATAAGAAATCTGTGACAGAAGAACAGAGAATGGAAGAAGAGGCATCTGTAGGAAAACAAGTATTAGAGGAAGAGAGAGGGGAGGGAGCTACTTATCTGGGAAAACCGGATTCAGAAGAAGAAGGAAGAGAAGAAGGAGTGATATCTTTGGGAGAACCAGTATCTGTAGAAGGAGGCCTGGAGGGAGATACATCTCTAGGAACAACAGTATCAGAAAAAGAATCAAGTGGAGAGGGGGAGATATTTGTAAGAGAAACAGTAACAGAAAAAAGGATATTTGAGGGACCGACATTTTTGAGAGCACCACAATCAGATAAAAAAGATTTAGAGGTGGGAGATACATTGTTGACAGGACTTGCATCTGAAAACTTAGGAGAAGAGGAGGAAGACACATGTCGGGCAGCGCCAAGATCAGAAAGAGAGGGAGTTGAGAGAGAGCTATATCTTGGAGAATTTGTATCAAACAAAGGAAAGCTGGAGGAAGAGAGCTCTCATGAAAAAGACATTCCAGATAAAGATGGAAAAGAAAGGTTTGTTGGGCAACCAGAAATAGGATGGGGCACAGAAGGAGAGATTTCTCTTGTAGAACCAGTACCAGAAAATGAGGTTGTGGAGAAATGGGCATCTCTGGGAGAACAAGTTTTAGAGAAATGGGTAGAGGTGAAAGAGATATCTCTTGGAGAATCAGTAGCCAAAGAAGCTAGAATAGAGGAAGCAATGTCTCCAATAGAATCAGCTTCAGAAGGAGGAAGGAAGAGAGAGAGAGAGCCATCTCTGGGAGAACCAATATCAAAAGAAGTAAGAGATGATCAAGATGTGACTCCTGAAGATTCATTATTAGAAACAGATGAAAGAGAAGGGAGAGAGACACCAATGAAAGAAGTAGTATCAGAAGAAGAAGGGGAAATTGTGAGAAAGTCATCATTCATATTAGAAAAAGTAGAGGGAATGGAAGAGCTTTATCTGAGAGAACATGTATCAAAAGAAGTACAGGAGAATCCAGAGGCCTCTCTGGAAGAATTGATATTAGGAAAAGAAGGAATAGACAAGGAACAGACATTTCAGAGAGAAGCAGTATCAGAAGAAAAAGAGGGAATGAAGGGAGAGTCACATGGAGGAGAATCAGAATCAGAACAAGAAGAAGGGAGAGTAGAAGAAGAGACTTCTCTCAGGGAATCAGTACCAACAGCAAGAAAAAGGAGAGAAGAGAATCTACAAGAATCAGCATATGAAAAACAAAGAAGAGAGGCAGGAGGGACACTCCTGGGACAACCAATGTTGGGAGAAGAGAAATTGGTGACAAGGATATTTTTGGGAGAGCTAGAATCAGAACATGAGGGAGGGGCTTTTATGGGAGAGCCAGAACCAGATATTGATAGAGGTGAGGAAGGAGATACATCTCGGGAAGAATCAATAGCAGAAAGAGAGAAAGTCAAGGGAGAGCCATGTTTTGTAGACTCTATATCAGACAAAGAGAGAGTGGAGGCAGAGTCTTTACATGGGGGAAGTGTATCAGAGGAAGACAGAAGAGAGGAGAGGGAGACATTTTGGGGGGAACCACCATCAGATGGGAAAATGAGGGAAGAGACATCTCAGAGGGAAACATTATTAGAAGTTGAAAGAGAAGAAGGAGAGTTATATCTGGGAGAACTGGTATCAGAAGAAGTAAAGTTAGAGAAAGAGATATCTCTGCGAGAGGCAGTATCTCACGATGTGAGAGTGGAGACAGAGATGGCTCTGATGATGCAAGAGTTAGAAGAAGAGAAAGCAGATGTAGCACTATATCGGGTAGAACTAGTGCTAGAAGATAGGAAAGTTATGGAAGAGACGTATACCAGAGAACCACTGTCAGAAGAAGGGCAAGAGGAGAAAGAGAGTTCTCAGGGAGAACTTGCATCAGATGAAGGGAGAGTGGAGGAAGAGACCTCTCACAGGGCATCAATAACGTCAGAAGGAAGAAAGGAGGGAGAGAGATGTCTGGGAGAAGTGGCCAAAGAAGAAATAACCGTAATACGAGATTCAGTTCAACAAGAGCCAGTATGTGAAGACTGGCAAGGGGAGGCAGAGACATCTCTGAAAAAGGAAGTGCCAGAAGAAGAAAGAGTAGATACAGAGGTATGCCAGATGAAACCAGTAACAGAAGGTGGGAGAGGTGAAGCAGAGTCTTATGTTAGAGAGCCAATATCAGATGACAGTAAAGAGGAGGAAGAGGGACATCAGGAAGAACTAGTCTCAAACATAGAAAAAATGGAGAGATCTCTAGATGAGACAATATGCAAAAAGTGGAACGTGCAGGAAGAGACCTCTCTGAGAGAGACAGTACTAGACAACAGGAGGGTGGGAGTAGACACATCAGAGAAGACAACATTATTAAAAGAGCAAGTGGAGAGAGAGACATCTCTAGGAGGCCCAGGATCAGAAGAATGGACAGTGGAGAGAGGGACATATATGAGAGAGTCAGAATCAAAAGATGATGGAAGAGAGAAGGGAAATGTGTCTCTGGGAAAACCAGTTTTAAAACATGGAAGAGCAGAGGGAGAAGCATCTCTGCAGGGGCCATCATATGAAGGTCAGATAGTGGAGGAAGACACAACTCTGTGGGAGCCAATTTTGGAAGATGAGAGGATGGAAGATGAGATTTCTCTAGTTGAACTGGTGTCAGATAAAGGAAGAGTGGAGGAAGAAGAATCTCTGGGGGAACCAGTACCAGTAGAAGGGAGAATGAAGTTCGAGACATGTATTGAACAACCAGTATCAGAAGGGAGAATGGAGGCTGCAATATCTATGGAAGAGTCGGCATCAGAAAAAGAGAAAGTGGAGAGAGAAACATCTCTGGGAAACACAGTGTCAGAAGAAAGGGGAGGTGTGGAAAAACTAATTATAAGAGTGCCAGAGTCAGAAGAAGGGAGACTCAAGGAAGAAAGACATCTGAAACAATCCTGGCATCCACCACAAGAAGAGGAGCAGCACTGTCAATCACTAACTGAACCAAACGTTCCACCCCAAGAACTGGGACAGGAAGAGAAAACAATTTCAGATGACCAACCTAATTTCAAACACATTTCGGTAATTGAAGAGATGCATAGAAGTTCAAATAAAAGTGAATATTTATTTCAGAAGGATGTATGGATACCTCCACAGGAGCCTTCACCAGGCTCAATACTGGAAAGCGACAGGTCTTTGAATCATGCAACCTATCCTCTACATTTGGAGACAGGCACTGTTACATTGGCAGAAGCAGTCTGTCTACCGCTGTTACAGAAGGGGGAGGTAGCTCTGAACAGCTATGAGGAGAGGGAGGAGGATGTAATTCTTTTACAAGAAAGTGAGTGTGCACCAGACCTGGTCAATGAGAAAGATCACATGGACAAAGCCAAAGGACAAGAAAGCAAAGATAATAGTATTCTTCTGGGGATGCAATCAGACTACTCTCTGGAGAAAAGGACTTTTGGGCAAACAGGTGGCCCTATGCAACACCAAAGAAAAGAGCTGATGGTATCGCCAGCCCCTCATCCCAGACATTTGGATATTACAGAAAAGACTCAAGTGCAAAAACTGATTACTGATCCTGAAAGGGACAATGCTGTGAAGAAAATGGCATTCACAAGGAGTTGTTTTCTTCCTCCAATTGTAGGGACAGGAAAAGTCGATGAGTCAACTCAGGATTTTAAAGAGGGAGATACATTCAAGAGGGAACCCAGTCAGGTATCAGAAGGAAAAATGGAAGACACAACAAGCCCGTCACTTAAGAAGGAGGCACCTGAAGGACAGACTGTCAGTACAGTGGTTGAAAAAGATAAGAAGAAGGAAGCTGAAATAGATGGTCTGTTTGGTCTGGTAAGAACTCTTTGCGTGCATGTTGAAACCTGGTACTATTGACCCCCAAGTACAGCCCCACAACCAATGGTGTTACTAAATCAAAGTCTATTTATTGTAAGCCTACCCAGCTATAGGTGGATTGCAGATCTATCCTTTGCTTTATTGTGATTTGCCCAGTTCATCTTTGCCTATGTGTGCCTAGGTAGCACTAGCTAAAAATCATCCAGTCGATGGTACAATACCCATAAGAAAATTATTTGGTGTTAAGCTATCTGTTGCTTATAAAGCGTACTGTGAACCCAGAAAGATATCGTGGAGCCAGGGAGACCTCTATAACATAAGTATGAGGAAGATTATTACTTAAGCCCTTATTTAGAGTATGACTGGCACCCCGCCATCCTTCAGGGTGATTACCTTCTCCATTCTGGTCAGACCACCACCCACCATATTTAGAGATCTCTCGTGGCCATGCGGGGATCTCTGTGCCTTCAGAAGGCACTGAACGTTTGTTGTGTGGGAGCTATGTTTCAGGTGGCCTCTGGGAAAACCTTTTTGTTATTCAGAAACAAACTCCCAAAGCAGAAATCTAAGAACTTAAGACCCTTACACCCTACTAGTTTTCTTTCAAGGTATGGGAGGCATTTTTTCTGTTTTTTTCTGTGTGAGCACCATGGCTGTACCAAACTGAAAAAAGTACATTAGCCCATTCACTTTAAATTGGGTGGATGGCATGATGCACCTACACTGATGGCCCCAACTCTGCTGAGACGTTGTTGTAGGGTTTCTACCAACAGAGTGAGCAGGGTTACCACTGATGGAAACATGATGGTCCACCTGACTCTAAATAGAGAGTGCAGACAGTGGGCAGATGGGGTACTGCACCACGTTTGAAGCAGGGATCCCTTTCCACCAATCTCTAAATCAGGCACTCAGTGGTCCATCTAGTAAAGCAAATAAGCTCTTTAGAATTTTGTTGACAGAACATTGATTCCTGTGCTCATAACTGGAACGAGGAGGGTGGAGGGAGTTCCAAAGCTTGGGACACAGAAACAAACAAGCATGACTACCAACCCACCCTTCTCAATTGGGCACTCTTTTGAAAGATGCCCAAATAATATCCTACATAAAGAAGCTGTGCCATGATTGTTTTACCTTTTGTCAGGCCTGGAGTTAATGGAAGGCACTCGCCAATTGCTCAAATATGTCACACAAAGAGTCCTCTAACTTCTAAGATTCTTAACTTCCATCAAATCGATCTGGGTTCTAATGTGGATTCCCCATTTGACTAATAACTGGGAGATTCTGGTGAAAATTACTTTATCTCCTTGGGTTATAGGTATGTGTCAACTCATCGTGTCATCTGCAGGATGTAAAAAGTAGTGGTGATGTTCCAGTCTCAAAAAATGTAATGCCTACCACATTCTGGTTTCTGTAACTGTTTCAAGCAGACCTCCCACTCACACACTTGTTCTATTTAAAATATTGTATTTAAGCTGCTTCTATTCCAAATTCAATGAGTGTTTTGTTTGGCCTACATCATATAATTGACATAAAAAATAAGTATATAAATACAACGAGCAAGAATATTGAATTATTATGAATCACTTCTCAGCATGGAGCTTGCTGCCATGAGATGGATTCTACTCTCTGCCCTATGTGTGTCTATCATGCTAATGGAGAGAAGTACCCTTCACCTCTATAAACCAGAACCCCCGCCCCTGCCACCTCTAATCCCAGATCGTTTTACTCTTTGGCCACATGCTTCTCAAAGAAGAGCACAATCACTGGTTAGCATTAGGTCAAAGAACAATATATCTTCCCACCCATCTAGAAATCAGTGGCAGACTGAGGGCTGTCATTAGATGCTATCTTTTTAATATATACATCCAGCCCCCTGGTTCCAATCTGAGTATGGGACTCATTTACCTCATAACTGATCCTGACTTCCGGTTCCAATACATGTAAACCAAATGCTGATGATTGATAAACTCGCCCTACATCCGGCCTCTGACAGGATTCCACAAGGAAATACTGATTGAATTATTATGTTAAAGAGGTCTGGATGTTAGACGTTTTAACCACAATTCAATGCACCAAAAATAATTCCTAGGAATTCATATGTTTTGATATGAGGTCCCAAAGCACACTGATGTTCAATAATATATCCAAAGGTAGAATAGTGGTTTTCTTTAAATTGCCTTTTTATTCTTCATATTCATGCATCATCCCAAGAACAGTTCTATATTATATGAGCAGCCACGATAAGACTAAAAAGTAAGTCCCGGCTGTATAAAACTCTACTTAATCTGATGAGATTAAGAACTGTAGAACAGAAGAACTGTTCTTGGGACCATACATGGATATCTCCTGTGTACCTGTGGCTCATCTACATTATTGCTATTTCAGTGCAACTACACTTGGTTATCAAGCCTTACTTGTGCTTTGGATTAAATAAAAGACTACAGCCTTTAAAAAGTCCTGGTGATGAAACACGTGTCAGCTGTTGTCCTTTGGATATATCGTTATATGTACAAGAATCTTACAGAGAATCTGAAGAATAAAAAGGCAATTTGAAAAAAACTATTATCCTACCTTTGGATTTATTATTGAGAATCAGTGTGCTTTGGTACCTCTTGTATCAGTTTACTGACAGAGAATTTATGGATGCTACAAGAGTCCCTTTTTGCATACTTTACCTTATTACTTTGGCCATCTCTGGGTGTGCGGACGTTGAAGCATTGGTCTGAGTTCTTATGTGGTGTCAGCTTAATATTATTAGTGTCATTTGTACAGAGCATAGCTACCTAAAAACGTTTCCCAGTGCAGTCCTCGACACTAAACCTACCAGTATTACCAAAGCCAAGGTGGACTATTGAAGAAGAGGTGGAAACATCCATGTTTTGTGCAATTTGTGAAAGGTGGTACATGATTTGCAAGCTCTCAATGATTGTGACAAGATGTTCCACAATTTAGGTCCCAGATTTGCAAATGACCATTTTGATGGGTTTTCTTGATTCTGCGAACCACAGCCAGCTCCTGATGGCCTAAACGGAGCGAGCATTTAGATGTATACCAGGACACCAAAGGTCTCAGGTATATGGGCCCTTTATTGGAAAGAAACATATTTGTATAAGGCTTTGAATTGAACCCAACATTCAATTGGCAGCCAGTGAAGAGTGTGTAACATACTGGCTGATGAAGTGAATCTGGGTGGATGAAGGAGGAGCCGTGCTTCTGCATTATGAATGGTCTTAAACAATTTAAGCAGATATTTTGCAGCACCCAAGTATAAGAGATATCAGTAGTTCGGAATGGAGATTACCACAGCCTGGACCATCGTTCTTTGAGCAGGGGTCGGAAGGCACATCAGGATTTTCCTTAACCACCTAAGGATGCCAAAACAAGTATCAGCTACTTTGTTGATTTGGTGACTCATAGACAACTTGTCATCGAGCCATATCCCCAAATTCTTAACCACATAAACCAGTGAGGGAGTAGCCACAGATGATAGCTGGCCACAGATGAGTGCCCCAAAGGTGAGGTTGGTTGCCACCTCTGTCTTGTCCCCATTCAGTTTTAATGAGTTCATATTCACCCAAGATGAAACTTGGGCAAGGCAGGTGTTCTGCCTTGAGGTTATCTTGACATGATAAGGACACCACAATTCGGGTATCATCTTGCTCCACCTCCACCGCCACGCCAACAGAACACCGCCCAGCGAATCACGTCCTGTGATTCACTGCGGCGGTGTTCTGTTGGCGGTGTGGTGTCGGCGGAGCTGCCCCCATGGCTCCCGTCCCCTCCCGGAGGATCGACGGAACAGGTAAGTCGATTGTCCATTAGGGGGGGTGTTGTGTGTTGTGTGGGTGCATGGGGGTGTGCGTCTGTGTATGTAGAAGGGGTGTGTGAGTGCATGTATGCTTGCGGGGTGTTGCGTGTTTTGGGAATGAGTGCGTGTATGTCTGTGGGTATGTCCATATGGATGTGTGCGTGTATGTTTGTATGTGGGTGTGCGTGTCTGACTGTGTGTGTGGATGTAGCCATGTATGTCGGTGTCTGTGCGTGTGTGTGTGTTGGTGGTGCCTGCGTGTGTGTCGTGTGTGAGTTTCTGTGATGTTGGGGGTCGGGTGGGGAGGGGGGCCCTGCCACCTATGGGGGTGGCAGGGGTGGTGGGGGGTATAGGGAGGGAGTCGGGGTGGGGGTGGGGGTGGGGGAGACCCCTATCAGTGCTAGGGAAGGAATTCCCTGGCACTGATAGTGCTTACCGTCATGGATTTCATGGCGGTTCCAACCGCAGGAAATCCACGGCGGTAAGCCGGGTCAAAATACCGCCAGCGGTATAGTGACGGCCGCCAGGCTGGAGACCCAGGTCTCCAGCCCGGCGGTCGTCTCCTCCCTGGCGGGCGGAACGGAGAACCAGCAGATGACCATGGCGGTAACTGCCATGGTCATAATACAAAAAAAAAGACCGCCAGCCTGTTGACGGTCTTACCGCCGCTTCTCCGTCTTTCGCCAAGGTCATAATGACCCCCATAGTTTGGCCATAGAAGAGGTGCTATGTAGGAAAGTGACCCCTTTGGCATGGTTATCCCCCCTACTTTTGTCCTGATATTGATGTTGACTTGAATGAGAGTGTGCTGGGATCCTGCTAACCAGGCCCCAGCACCAGTGTTCTTTCTCTTAAAATGTACTATTGTTCCTACAATTGGCACACCCCTGGCACACAGCTAAGTCCCTTGTAAAAGGTACCTTGGTACCAAGGGCCCTGGGGCTAGGGAAGGTCCCCAAGGACAGTGGCATGTATTATGCAACCATAGGGGACCCTTCACCAAGCACATGCACACTGCCATTGGAGCTTGTGTATGTTGGTGGTGAGAAAAAGACAAAGTCAGCATGGCAGCCATACGTACAAATCACTGCCTGTGGGATAGATAAGTCACTCCTCTAGCAGGCCTTACAGACCTAACGCAGGGTGCATTATACCACAGGTGAGGGCATAGCTGCATAAGCAATATGCCCCTACGGTGTCTAAGTCCAATCTTAGACTTTGTAAGTGCAGTGTGGCCATATAAAGTGAATGGGCTGGGAGTTTGTCACCACGAACTCCACAGCTCCATGATGGCTCCACTGAAGTCTGGAATAATTGGTATCAAACTTCTCAGCACAATAAACCCACACTGATGCCAGTGTTGGATTTATTGAAAAATGCACCCAGAGGGCATCTTAGAGTTGCCCCCTGTATTTTTTTCAAACTTCCAGTGCAAGACTGACCAGTTTGTGCCAGCCCGCCACATCCTGATGAGTTTCTGACCACACTGTGTGAGAGCCTTTGTGCTCTCTGTGGCCAGAAACAAAGCCTGCATTGGGTGGAGGTGCTTCACACCTCCCCCTGCAGGAAATGTAACACCTGGTGATGAGCTTCAAAGGCTCAGGCTTCTTGTTACAGTGCCCCAGGACACTCCAGCTAGTGGAGATGCCTGCCCCTGAACAAAGCCCCACATTTGGTGGCAAGTCTGTGGGAAAATTAGGAAAAACATGGAGGGAGAAGTGACCACTTTAGCTAGGCCCAAATCCTATGGTGTCCAGCGCTGCAGTGTCCCTCCTCCCTGCAGAAACCTCCATCTTGGTTTGAGGGACAGGACCCAATAGTGTTCGGAGTCAGGCCCCCTCCCCACATGGAGTGGGCACAGGAAGGGTGTAGCCACTCTCAGGGACAGGAGCCTTTGGCTACTGCCCTCTGACCCCTGTGATGCCCCTAAATCTAGTATTTAGGGGCACCCCTGAACCTAGCTCACCAGATTCCTGGCCACCTCAAGAAGTTCAACAAGAAGAAAGAAGAAGACTGCTAACCTGACCCCCAGCAGAGAAGACTGAAGACACCAAGGGCCAGATGTAGGAACCGTTTTGCATGGCGCAAACTGTGAAATTTGCAGTTTGCGCCATGCAAAACAGGCATCGCAATGCACATACCCATTTTGCGAGTCGGTACAGACTCGCAAAACGGGAATGCAACTCGCAAATAGGAAGGGGTGTTCCCTTCCTATTTGCGATTCGCACCGCAATGCAGAATTGCTTTGTGACCACGAACGCAGTCGCAAAGCAATTCGCAGTTAGCACCCATGTGAAGTGGGTGCTAACTCATTCGCAAAAGGGAAGGGGTCCTCATGGGACCCCTTCCCTTTGTGAATGACGCCAAAAATATTTTTTCAGAGCAGGCAGTGGTCCAATGAACCACTGCCTACTCTGAAAAAATGAAACCAAATGGTTTCATTTTTTCATTTGTATTGCAACTCATTTTCCTTTAAGGAAAACGGGCTGCAATACAAAAAAAAAATACTGCTTTATTAAAAAAGCAGTCACAGACATGGTGGTCTGCTGTCTCCAGCAGGCCACCCTCCCTGTGAGCGCAGGGAATCGCAAGGGGGTCGCAAATTGTAACCCACCTATTTAATATTAATGAGGTGGGTCTTTGCGACCCCCATGCGATTCGCAGATGGTGTCATTGACACCATTCTGCATATGGTTTTGCGACTCGCAAATTGCGAGTCGCAAAACCATATCTACCTACATCTGGCCCCAACTAATTTGGCCGCAGCAATACCAGCCTGTCTTCAGCTTCTGAAACCCCTGCTACAAAAAAGTGAGGCATCCAGAAGGACCAGTGACCTCTTAAAAGCCTCAAGAGGACTGCCTGCACACCAGAGGACCAAGATCTCTCGTGGACAGCAGCCCTGTCCAGAAAGAAACTCTAACAAAGGACTTCAGAACAGTCTCGGATCCGCGAGTCCTGCCCACTCTGCACCTGACGCCCATGTCCAGATGGCCCAATGGACTAGAGCTGGTCCCCAGGCAATTCTGACCAAGTGTTCACCCTGGGTTGACTCCTCCTGTCCACCACAACGACACCTGCAGACTAAATCTAGAGGACCACCCTGCCTGTGAAGGATCTGTATGAAGATACCCAATGCCAAAAGGTACCCTGCACCCGCAGACTCCCTTCGGGAACCCAACATCCAGTGCAACAACGTGCAATAGGCAACCCTCCTCACTTTCCAGCCTGTGGTTTCTCCGATCTGACCCCCTGGACCTAGCCTGCAGCATCTTTGTGAACCCCGATGTCATTGGAAGCCGTACTCTGTGTTTGCACCCTGCACCCAGGATCCCCTGTACTGCTGAGGGTGTGTGTTTGGTACTGATCTGTGGCCCTCCCGGTGTTCTCCTAAATGCCCCAGGTCTGCCCTCTGAAGACGAGGGTACTTACCTTCAAGTAGGCCTATTCCCCAGTGCCCCCAGTCTCCATAGGAACCAATTTAAAATCCTGCAACAGCTGTGAACTCTGTACCTGACTGGCCCCTTGTTGCTGGTGGCAAGTGTTTGAGGTTGACTTGAACCCCAACCTGTGGACATCCTAACCTCCGGAGACTGGAACTGTAAGTCTTGCACTTACCTCAAAACTGTACTAACTTTTCTCCCCCCTAGAACTGTAATTGAAAATTGCATTGTCAACTTTTAAAACAGATTATTGCTATTTATTTGAAAAAGGTATAACTTGCCAAATTGAAACAAAGTGATGTTGATACATAAGCTTGCTTCTTACCTGCAAATGTACTTACCTGCAAACTGAGTGTTGCAGTTCTAGAAATAAAGTAACAAAATATGTTTTTGCTATTTAAAAAACATTGGCCTGGAGTTAGTCAGTGAGTGTGTAGTTCCTTTATTGCCTGTGTGTGTACAACAAATGTTTTGCACTACCCTCTGATAAGCCTAACTGCTCACCCACATTACCACAAAAGAGAACATTGGTATTATCTACTTTAGCCTCTGTTAAGCCTCTCGGGAACCCCTGGACTCTGTGCACACTATATCTCATTTTGATATAGCATATACAGAGCCAGCTTCCTACAGTCCAGGTTTTTTTAATTAAAGGTGTAATCAGAGCAAGCTTCCATGCTAGAGAAACAATGTCTTCTGCCAAGGCTGAATGGCGTCACATGTAAAGAATAGAAGGTATTCAAGGCACAGAGTGTGTACAAAGGAGGACTGGATACCTGCAACTTTCTTTAGAAAATAATCTGCAATTTTATCACATTGAACTTGTGTGAGAGGGGTAGTGGGGGTAGTATTGTGTCTTGAGTAAGCAATCCGTATTTGCTGATGCAGGTAAAAATGTAGCACAGTTCTGGGTCTTTCATGGCTGGACAGACGTTTCATCACTTCTTCCACAGTCATCTTTTTAGGCTCTTCGGTACTCTGGAAAATGAAATTGGGGACATTGATTTGTCTCTAACTGTTTCCTTGTAATGACTGTTGGGAATCATTGCAACTAAGTGTAACAAAAAACAATATGCAAATCGAAACTCTTGGGTTAACAAAATGCAAAAGAAGAGGTGTGGAGAACAGACTGCACCTGATCACAGGAGACTCATGCCATAACGAGCTCCAGAGTGAGATATCACAATTACTGGTTTTAGTGCTGTAAGGATTGCCCTCTCCTAAAAGTCAGATTTATTTTTCTGTCCTACAGGAGGAAGTTCAAACCCTCGACGTCAGTGCCCAAAAGAGCAGAATTCACCTGCGCAGAAAAGTATCTGTCCGGCGCCGGCAGGATCCTGCCCTGTGGCCCCACTCTGACCATGACACTTCTACTAAAACAAAAGAACCTGCACTACCCTCCACGAAGCCTCCTTCCAAATTGTTGGAGAATCAACCTATGCCATTGCCTGTCCATGAAACCCACGTAAAACCGGCACAGTGGACTGGTCCAGGGGAAGGCCTCCCTCCACCACCACCAACGGTGCTGCCAAAGCCACGGTTGATACCAGGCATGATGCCAATAATGATGCCTGGCATGGTGCGACCTCCGCATCCACAGCTGATACTTGGATCTTCAGCCACAGAAAAATCAGTCACTGAGGACTCAATGGCGGCAGAAGTGATAGCTCCCAAGAAAAAGTTTCCTGGACACGCTGGGTAATATGTGATTAGGTGGGAGGAGGGAGATGTGTGAATGGTGGCAGTGCATCAGTAGTACAATCTTCCCTCATACACATCAGGTACAACATATGCATCAACAGTGCAAGCTTCCCTCGTAAACCGTAATGTATAGCAAAGTTAACAGCAACCAATCCTCACATAAAGAACAAGCACAGTATTAATGAGTAGGGGTGTAATCAGGTTTTTCCAAAATGCATGCCTAGACGCCACCAAAACCATCCCTCTCTAACCTCTATTGTGTACACCTCTCTTTTGCCTTTTGACATACCACCAATGCTTTAAACCAACCAATCCTACTGTTGCCAGACCACCAAACCTACTGATGAAGAGCAAAAGACCCATTGAGTCTTTCCATGTTTCAGTTTGCCACAATATCATATAATCCTTTTACACTCTGATTATGAGTATAGGTAGTATTTATCCACGGGGTACATTATTTATTGAGTGTGATAAGTGCTACCTGTTACAATTTGTTGCGGAATAACACGTGGATTTCGGTCTTTAACTCACCAAAATCCGCATGATATGGTAAATACAGTATAGTTTTCCCCATTACATTTTGACACTTTTTACCTCCTGGAGTTTAACAAAGAATGAGTTATTTAATGAGTCTGATAATTATCAGATGCGTTAAATACCTAACAACTCATAATACCAACCTATGCGTAAACAGTTTACGATCAGGTCAGATCAAACCACCCAACTCGTAATCAGGCCCTTAGTCAACAGCTCTGCCTCTGCTTATATGTTATACTTTTGTATACTTATAAATGAAAAGATATTGATGATAGAAAAGGACCAGCATAATTCTGGATATGCAGTAGTCTTGTGCCTTAGTGGGATTAATATCACACTGACAATGAATTGTGACACTGGCATTTAATTGATGCATGTTGAGACATGATTGAGTACCTGTAAGTGTACTATCTGTCTCAACAGTAAGGCCCATATTTATACTTTTTTACCGCTGCATTTGCGTAATTGTTTGACGCAATAGCGGCACAAACTTGCAAAATACAATTGTATTTTGTAAGTTTATGCCGTTTTTGCGTCAAAAAGTGGCGTAAATGCAGCGCTAAAAAAGTACAAATATGAGCCTAAGTTTTTCTCTGTACTAATGTATTACCTGCCTCATATAAATGTTTTTCTGTCCCAACTAACTAAAAAATCCAAATAACAAGAGTGTTTCTGTCCAGGAGTCATTGTGCTCACTTTCTCCTGCCACTCGGTCCCTGTATTCATACATTTCCAAGCTCAAGCATAGGTCCTCATTATAAGTCTGATGGTCACGAGACCACCAAACTCATGGATGGTGGTCGGACCACCGCCAATGCGGCAATCCTACCGCCACATTACAACCCTGGCAGACGGGCTGCCAGGGAACCTCCAGCTCCACCAGGATCATAGATCCTCGCGGTTGCAGAGGTCATAATCCACCAGGTCAGCTCTGCAAGCAGAGCTGCCCCGGGGATTACAACCCCCTTCTCGCCACCGGTTTCATGGCTGTAGCACCGCCATGAAAATGCTGTTGGAGAACGGGTGCAGGGGGCCCCAGGGGGCCCCTGCACTGCCCATCCACTTGGTATGGGTAGTGCAGGGACCCCCCCTGGCCAGCATCATCGCAGAGTTCACTGTCTGCTTTGCAGACAGTGAACTTTGCGAGGGTGCTGGTGCACCCTGCGCTCTACAGCATTGCTGCCGGCTTGATTATGAGCCAGAGACAATGCTGTAGGCTGTTTCCTGCTACGCCAGTGGGCGCAAACTACAGGTTTCCACCTTGCCGACCTAGCGGGAAACCCTTGATGGAGCCGACAGGGAGGTAGCCACTATGGTGGCAACCTCTTCATTGGAAGTTTGGCAGATGGTCTAAACCATCCACTGAACCCATGATCAGCCCCTTAATCTCCTAGACCTGGATGTCTGACTCCGTCAAACATTTCATGCGTCTACACATTTATTCATAATCAAAAAATTTAAATACACTTATTAAGCTGTAATACAAGTGTATAAACCACAACATCCCCTTTATAACTCTTAGGCCCTGATTACGAGTCGGTTTGTTAATTCCAACCAATGCATAAATCCCTGCCCGCGCATAGTTTGGAATAACAAGGTGAGTGTTATTTAACACATCCGATGATTATCGGATATAATTAGTACCTCAACCTTCATATAACCTGCCAAAGCTTAACAGGGTAAAACCATAGGTTAATTACTGAAGCATGTGGATTTTAGTGCATCAAATGCCAGTATCCACACATTCTTCCCCAGAAACTTGTAATAGATGCTGTTTAGGGCACCCAGTAAATAACTAGCCCCTTGGTATCGTTATTTATTAGGCGCGATAAAAAGCACTTATACCTATTTAAAGCACCTGGGTCCTGATTATGAGTTTAAAGCACATAAATATGCATGACACGATAAATATCATATGTTCTCCCCTGTTAAATCTCATCAGGTTTGACCTGCGGAAATTTAACTAAGGTTGAATTATTTAGTGCAGATGAAAAGTATTGGATGTGTTAACTAACTCGTATTTCTGTCCCATGCGTAAACCAGGCTTAAGGCACAGGCTGGAATATTACGAGCAACTCATAATCAGGCCCCTAGTAAATAACGATATTGTGGGGTTTGTTGTTTATCAGGTGCAATAAATAGCACCTATTATGAGATTCTGGGGAATAGCATGCAGAATTTGGAGTTTAACGCACCAAAATCTGCATGATACTGTTACCACTGTCTAGCATTCCCTTGTTAAATTTAATAATGGTTGAGGTATTCAACGCATCCAATAGAGATTGGATGTGTTAAATAATACTCAACTCGTAATTCCGACCCGTGCGTACACAAGGGTTTACGCACAGGTCAGAATTAACTGGGCCACTCAAAATCAGTCCCTAACCCCCTGATTTATAGCTAGCGCAGTTTTGCACCAAAAAGTTTAGCACAAAGGGTAGGCTAGCGTAAAAAAAGAAAATTATGTTAGCCGAGTGGGGCTGGTGGTATGGAAGAAGGGGGTTTTACACCCAAAAATTAAGTTAGGCAGGTTAGAGTAAAAATAAATGACTCTAACCAGCCTAGCGTCATTTTCTGACGCAAAAGCATCCATACCACATGACTCCTGTCTTAGAAAAGACAGGAGTCATGCCCACCACCACAATGGCCAGCACAGAGGACTAGGGTCCCCTGGGCATGGCCATTCCACCCAGTGCCATGTAGGGGTGCTCACTTCAGGGCCCCCAATGGCACTTAAAAAAAAAAACTTACCTGTACTTTCCTTTACTTACCTGGGATGGGGTCCCCCATCCTCCACTGTGCCTCCGGTGTGGGTGGGAGTGTCCCTGGGGCTTGGGGAGGGCACCTGTAGGCTTATTCTGTGGTGTTCCACCATGGAAATAGGCCCACAGGTGCCCTAAGGCCTGTCCTGACCCAGGCGTAAAATAATGGTGCAAAGCAAGCTTTGCACCACTATTTGACCCCTCCTCCCCCTCTGCGTGATTTTAGCACAGGGAGCTAAATATGGCGCTAAAGACATAGAGTAATTTTTTGCACGGGAACGCCTACTTTGTATCTCATTGATGCAAAGTAGGTTTCCACGTCCAAAAAATGACTTTAACACCAACATTTTGGCGCTAGACGGGTCTAGTGCCAAAGTATAAATATGGAGTTAGTTTTGCACCGAATTTCCTTCAAAAAAATGATGCAAATTCGGCGCCAAACAAGTATAAATATGCCCCTTGGCGCAATGGTGCAAGCCGGTGGTAAACATTTTGGTGCAAAACTGCGTTAGTGCAGTTTTGCACCAAAAAGTATAAATCAGGGCCTAAGGGTTTTCCTGTCCCACTGTGCGAGTAATTCCTGCTCGAGAGTTAGTGAACCCCCTGCCCCAGTCTACACGTCTTCTGAACCTCAGGCAATGTCTTCCTGTGCCTGTTTGCCTTAAAGTTCACGTTTGTTTCTGAAGAGTGATGTACTCGTGTGACAGGTGTCTGCCGACATAGGCTTGAACCGGTGTTGCATTCACAGGTTTAATTATATTATATTTCTTGCTATAGGTATAGTAAACTTTGGTCCTTGGTAGGGATGAAAGTGAAATTAGCTGTTTCGACTGTAATGTTCCCGTCATGGGTATTTGGTTTTCTGGCAAACCGGAGTTTAATTGGTGGGATGCAATTCTGTCTCTTCTGCACCTGTGACTCCCTGTCCTAGTGTCAACATCTTTCTGTTCTCGAGTATGGCTGTCTTTCCATCTTAGCGTTCGTGTCTCCCAGGCCTCAGCCTGTTGTCTTCCGTGTCTCCGTACTGTTGGATCTATGTCCTCCTCACTCAGTGTTGGTGTGTCCCTGTTCCCGTGTTGGTGCTTTCATGTGCCCATATGTTCCTGTAGCAGAAGTGGTTTCTTTGCCCTGTTTCCCGCGTTTCCCAGATTCGTTATGTTTTTCAGAGCTCAAATGCCTGTGTTTCTCTACCCAGACATTTGTTTCCTTTTCCAAGTGCCTGTTTCCTTGTATCCCTGCTCGTCTTTTCGCATCCCACAGTCATTGTTTCCCTGCCCATGTATCCATGTTTACCGAGTACAATATTTCCGTTTCCAAATCAGTGTTTAGTTGTGCACTCAGCGCACGTTTCCATGGCCCAACATCCATCATTGCTTGTCTGAGCATCCACGTCCCTGCCGAGGTGTTTGTGTTATCCTGTCCCAGTATTTGCGCCTTTACTTAGCAGTTTATATGTTTCGCTGTACCACTGCTTTTTTCTCCGTGTCACAGTGCCAATGCCCTCATATCTTAGTGTCTTTGTGTCATTTACAGTTATGACATCCCAGTGCTCATGTAACATTGTCAGCGTCTCCCTATTTCGGTGTCTGTCTATCTGTCCCAGTGTGAGTATACCTGTCTCAGTAACTGTGTCCCATTAATCATGCCTCCCTGCTTGTTGTGGGTGTTTTCCTGATCTGCTTCCCACGTCCCAAGATTTTTGTTTCCTTGATCTAGTGTCCAGGTTTCTCTCTCTTGCTACTTTTATCTCCCTGCACCAGTGGCTACGTTTTTGTAAAATGTCCGTTTATCCGTGCCACAAAATGGGTGCACCATGTGCCAGTGTCCTTGTTTCCAAGGCCCTGCATTTGTCTGTCTCTTTGTTAGTGTTTCGATATGCGTCTACGTGTCTGTATCTTCCTGTGTCTTTGTCTTCTTGTCCCTGTGTTAGAGTCTTTCAGTCGGGGTTCCTGTGTCTCAGTGCCTGTATTACCTGATCCAGTCTCTATTTAAGTGACCTTTTTCCCCTCTCCTGGTGACTGTGTCTCCAACTCTAAATGTCAGTACCCTATTCCACGGCTTGTTTTCCTTCCCAACCGTCCATTTTTCCCTCACCCAAATTAATTATTTCCTTGTCCCAGTGTTCGCACCCTTATGTTCAAGATTTTATGTCTCTTTTTTACTCTGTTATTGTCTCCTCGTCCCAGTATGTTTCCTTATTCCTGTGCCTATGTCTTCCTGACCCAATGCCAGAGTTTCCATGTACGAATGTCTGTGACTCCCTGTCTCATTTTTAGATTGAAGCCTCCGAGACAGCGCATGAGCTGTCCGTTGCGAGACATATTGTGAGCTTACCAAGAACATATAATGGCTTTGAGCTCGCCCGTTGCTTACCATTGGTAGGTTTTCCTGCCACTCTCATTTCAATAATTCTTAACTGTGCCCAATCTTATCTTTGTACCACTTATGGCATAGCCTCTTTAACATCTTTTTTGATTAGCTTCTATGCTTCCCTTACTTGCTTTTCAATGTCTACTTTTTTTTTCTTTTGGGTTAAGCACACCAAACGAGTGCATGTGTTTTCCACCTGACTCACTTGTGTACTTCTCTCCTCCTGCACTCCCTGTTGCTTTCCGTGATCCATGTGCTTGCCACACACCCTTCATGTTACACTTGCTCTTTTGTACTTCCCTCCCCTCGCCCGCTCCATGATTTTTTTTCAGCTGTTGCTTCTCCTCCACATCCCTACACTCTGCTTTTCCTTCCTGGCCTCCATGTTGCATCCCCTCTCCTGTGCCTTTTTCGCTTGCCCATTGCTTATAATCCCCACTCTGCTGTCTGTGTTGGCCACTCTCCTTCTGTCACACCCATTTTTTTTACCTTTCATCCTCTGTTGCTTCCCCCTACCCATGACTTCCATGTTGCTTGTCCCATACCGGACTTCTGTGGTACATTCTCTCACCCCAGCCCTCAGTATAGCTCCCACCCACAACCGTGCTTCCAAAAAATAATAATATGGCACTATATATTTTTGTTTTTTAATTACAGATCCAAATAGCTAAAAAATATGGCGTGCATCATTTTTAGCAGACATGCACATGGATGATGGCAACAAAAAAATGTGTCACAGCACCTATTTTTTACTTTTTTTTTAGCCATGCTGCAACATTGCCAAAGGCAATGAGTCCCACTGGTGAGACATATTGGGTTTGTCAATGCTTGATATTTTAGTTTTTCTTATGACGGCGTTTGTGCTAATTTGTGGGCCATTGTTGATGTTATTGAAAGTGTAGTGCTGGAGGCGTTTCCAGGACAATATTATGTTGTGATGCCAAAGGGCAACGTGCCATTGCAGGTTTCAGTGACTGCAGTTTTTGTGCCAGTGAGCAGGGGTGTAAGGTGAGCTAGGTGTCAGAAAGCGCAGTGCTCATGCGGCAGTTTTGCATGGATATGACATAGTGAGTGGGTTTGTGAAAATGTGTGGCTCAAATGCCAGTTCAAATGTTTGTATACATGCGCTAATATTTAGGGAGCTATTTTGCCAGTGGTAATGCCCGTTATAATCCTGCTGTCAGAGGGTGTGGCGGGGAGATGGGGGACTGTCGATCACTCCTGAGGCATGACATACTTTTGGGCATGTGTCTCACTTTCACTGAAAGAAAAACAATCGAGTTTTACTCTTTGGTGCAGCTGTCACCAAGCACTAGTTGATTCTGTTCCCTGATTTAGATGTACATTGGAGGAACTGTGCTTGAAGAGAACTATGGATGGGTGAGGAAGGCCTAGCCATAATCCAGCAAGGGGCCACTGAGGTACAGAGTACATATATGATCACTATTGGAACTGACCCCAAGTGGAACAGCTCCTCTTTCTTTATCCCCTCGGCTATGTGCAGTCGGAGAGGTGCGTGCTGCGGTTACTCCACACAGTATAGAGCCCGGGTGGCTCACTACATCCCCCCCCCCACTTTTGATGGTGGCTGCCACATGCTGAATAAACATAGTCCTTGAGCTGTTGACTGGGAGCTGGACAAGACCTCTTGTTATATCGCTGACTGTGGCCTGCACCCAAGGGTTTGTGGATCAAGATGATCTCAGGCCTGGGACTCAAAATCTGGCTGGATGTGTGGGAGACAGGGGCTTGGAATATCCCAGCTCTCTTACATCAACCTCAGGCGCCTCCTCCTCTCTTCCTCCAGACTCCTTGGTTCTAGCATCAGATCCTCCAATTCCTCCATCATTGATGGAGCCTGTGGGACTATCACTTTTATAACGATGGTTTGTATGACTGTGCCTCTTTCCCTCCGGATAGACACCAGGGTTCCTTTGACCTCAGTCATTGTCCACAGTTCTTTCTTGTACACTGTCAAAAACGCCCAGCCTAGGTATTAGTCCCTAGTCAGGTCTTGGTCTCTTATGCCTGTGTCGCTAGCCTTTTGAGCTTTACTGTATTGTTGATTGGTGGGTTGCCTATGTCTTTGAGTGCCAATGTGGTGAAAACAGCAGGGTTCCCAACCAGGTCCTCCTATGATGTTGTCCCAGGCCAGCCTCCCAAACCTCATAGTGATGGGTGCACACTGTGTTGTGCAATGTGGAGTGTTCGGATAGTAGAATACGGTACAGGCTTCATTCTAGGTCTTGTCCCCGTTCTACTGCAGTCCAGAGGGCTTTCCCTAAAGTATGCACAAAACGCTC
The DNA here is from genome assembly GCF_031143425.1 of Pleurodeles waltl. Lineage (NCBI taxonomy): Eukaryota > Metazoa > Chordata > Amphibia > Caudata > Salamandridae > Pleurodeles > Pleurodeles waltl. The sequence continues at coordinate 449,489,321 of NC_090446.1, forward strand.
TACTTCGCCATTAACCCGGGCCAACAGTGTGGTGTGCTTTCAATGGTGACTCTTCAGACTCTCTAAGTGCTCCTTGAATTACGCCACTTTGAATGGAAATCTGTGGTCAGTCTATATAACTTCAGCTGTCGCAAAGGTCTTCTCCAACAGTGGTGGCATCTTCTTGAAGGCCAATAAAGTAATTGCTTCCATGACCAGGTAACACAAGTATCCATCGAACATTACATTGTTAAGCTTCCCATCAGGAAAACACCCAAACTGAGACTGATCTTGGTCAACGGTGTGTTGTTGGCTTCTTCTGTGACAATGGAGACTGGCGTTTTGCTCCTCTCATGAGCTGGTATAACGGGCACCATTGTATCGTCTCTACCACAAAAGCATCGAGCCCCGGAAACCACACTTTAAAAAAAATACCAAATTTCCTTTTCTCCACTCCTTGTAGGCTGTTATGGGCTCGTTCAACTGTCATCGCGTGTAGGTTTTGTAGGATTATCATTCAAGCTTCCAATGCACTCTGGTTGTCCTGGACTTTCCAGAGCTGCCACAACCTGGTTTGATCCACTGGCAGCAACTGGTGCAGGTCCCAAAGGAACGTCTTCCACGGATGCTTCTGCAACTCTCCTATCACCTTCTGTAGTCAGTTGTCCTCTTGTGTTTCCTCCCTGATGTCTGCCATGTCCATCACTTTCGGGCAAGCATCCTGAGCTGTCACATTTAGGTAGTCTTCTGTTTTTTTTTCTGGCTCCTTCCTTCGCCAACTGAGGTTTGACGGGTGGTGAGACAGGAAGTCTGCTGGGTTCCTCTGCCCCACTTTGATATACAGCAGTGAAGGGAGAAGCTGCACCATTCATATCTCAATCATACCTCAATCCTTGGGGCAGTTGGGGGCAGTGCCCTCGATAATTATGACAAGTGACTTATGGCGTGTGACCACTTTGATAGCTCACCCGTAGAGGTATAAATGGAAGTGATGGCACCCTCCCCTGATTACCAGAGATTGATTTAATAATTTACACCACCGGGTGTGGGAAATACCCCTGGCCAATCACGTTGACTACAAAGAGTCTTTTTAACCCATCAAAATACAGTAGAGTGGAAAAGATCCCAAATACTTTCTGTTGATGAGAACGGACTCTGTAGGTGTTTGATAATGTTGAACATCAACATCACCATTTGATGGTCCCCTTGACATGAGTAAGTGGCTGTGCTAGGGGAAAATAAACCTCACAGCTCAGAAGATGTGAATAAGGATTGTTAGAAATGGGGTTTTTGGTTGGCAGTCAGGTTACCCTCTGTCCAAGCAAGAACCCTCACTCTAGTCAGGGTAAGTCCCACACAATCCAGAATTATCCTGTGCCCACCCTCTGGTAGCTTGGCACAAGCAGTCAGGCTTAACATAGAAGGCAATGTGTAAAGTATTTGTGCAATAAATCATACAATAACACAATATAGCACCACAAAAATACACCACACAGTGTTTAGAAAAATATATAATATTTATCTGGATAATTGCAGGTCAAAATGAATAAAGATGCAATGTGAAATTGTGGAGATATCACTGAAAAGTGATATAAAGTGTCTTAAGTCTTTAAAAAGCAAACAAAGTCTCTTTCAAGCACAAAGTACCTGGTTTAAAGTGGAAAATCTCTGCAAAGGGCCGCAGAGGAAGAGATACGTGGAAAAATGGTGTGTGCGTCGATTTCTCCCCTGCACACACGGACTTGCGTCGTTAGTTTTCACACGGGGAAGTCGGGCGTCGTTTTCCGGCGCATGGACAGTCTCTTTCTGTGGTTTGCGGGTTTACCGGCTGCGCGTCGTTCTGGTGGGCTGTGCGTGGAATCTTCTCCCTCACGGCAGGCGTTGCGTCGATTTCCTTTCTGAAGTCGGGTGGCGTTGTCCAGGCGAGGCCATGCACCGAAGTTCCGGTCACACTGCAGGCGTTGCGTCGAGCAGCGTCTCTCCGGATCGGCGTGCGGTGAATTTTTCACCACAGAGCAAGCTGTGCGTCGAATTTTTCACAAGGCGTCCAAATTAAAAAGAGAAGCCTTTTTGGTCCTGAGACTTCAGGGAACAGGAGGCAAGCTCTATCCAAGCCCTTGGAGAGCACTTCAGCAGCCAGGCAAGAGTTCAGCAAGGCAGCAGGGCAACAGCAAGGCAGCAGTCCTTTGTAGAAAGCAGACAAGTGAGTCCTTTAGGCAGCCAGGCAGTTCTTCTTGGCAGGATGCAGGTTCTGGTTTCTTCTCCAGCAAGTGTCTGATGAGGTAGGGCAGAGGCCCTGTTTTATACCCAAATGTGCCTTTGAAGTGGGGGAGACTTCAAAGAGTGGCTAAGAAGTGCACCAGGTCCCGTTTCAGTTCAATCCCGTCTGCCAGGGTCCCAGTAGGGGGTGTGGCAGTCCTTTGTGTGAGAGCAGGCCCTCCACCCTCCCAGCCCAGGAAGATCCATTCAAAATGCAGATGTATGCAAGTGAGGCTGAGTACCCTGTGTTTGGGGTGTGTCTGAGTGAATGCACAAGGAGCTGTCAACTAATCTCAGCCAGACTTGGATTGTAAGGCACAGAAAGATTTAAGTGCAAAGAAATGCTCACTTTCTAAAAGTGGCATTTCTAGAATAATAATATTAAATCCAACTTCACCAGTCAGCAGGATTTGGTATTACCATTCTGGCCATACTAAATATGACCTTCCTACTCCTTTCAGATTAGCAGCTACCACTTCAATACTGTATGAGGGCAGCCCCAATGTTAGCCTATGAAGGGAGCAGGCCTCACAGTAGTGCAAAAACGAATTTAGGAGTTTTACACTACCAGGACATGTAAACTACACAGGTACATGTCCTGCCTTTCACCCACACAGCACCCTGCTCTAGGGGTTACCTAGGGCACCCATTAGAGGTAACTTATATGTGGAGAAAAGGGAGGTTAAGGCTTCGCAAGTACTTTTAAATGCCAAGTCGAGGTGACAGTGAAACTGCACACACAGGCCTTGCAATGGCAGGCCTGAGACAAGGTAAAGGGGCTACTGAAGTGGGTGGCACAACTAGTGCTGCAGGCCCACTAGTAGCATTTAATCTACAGGCCCTAGGCACATATAGTGCACATTACTAGGGACTTATAAGTACATTAAATAGTCCAATCAGGTATGATCCAAGGTTACCATGTTTAAAGGGAGAGAGCATATGCACTTTAGCACTGGTTAGCAGTGATAAAGTGCGCAGAGTCTAAAAGCCAGCAAAAACAGTGTCCAAAAAGTGGAGGGAGACAGGCAAAAAGTTAGGGGTGATCACCCTAAGGCTGTCAGGTCTAACGTGTCCCACCCAGCTGAAAGTGGGGAGAGCTACCTGACCTCCTGGGAGCTCTCATCGCTAAGGCGGAAGTATCTGGAGAGACCATCAGCATTGGCGTGGTCAACCCCTGGGCGATGCTCCACCGTAAAGTCCATCACCTGTAGGGAAATGGACCACCTCAAGAGTTTAGGATTTTCACCCCTCATCTGCATGAGCCATCTGAGGGGCCTGTGGTCCGTCTGAACCCGGAAGTGAGTCCCAAACAGGTATGGCCTCAGCTTCTTCAGTGCCCAGACCACAGCAAAAGCTTCTCTCTCAATAGCACTCCACCTCTGTTCCCGTGGTAATAGCATTCTGCTAATAAAGACTACTGGTTGGTCTAGGCCCTCCTCATTTAGCTGTGCTAGGACCGCCCCTGTGCCATGCTCTGAAGCGTCCGTCTGCACAATAAATTCCTTGGAGTAGTCAGGGGCCTTGAGCACGGGGGCCGTGCACATGGCTTCCTTCAGAGAGTCAAAGGCTTTCTGACAAGCCTCTGTCCAATTCACAAACCTAGGTTGTTTCTTGGAAGTGAGTTCTGTCAAGGGTGACACAATGGTACCATAGACCTTGACAAATCTGCGGTAGTATCCAGTGAGGCTTAAAAAGGCTCTCACCTCAGTCTGTGTTCTAGGTGGTTGCCAGGCCTTGATAGTTTCAATCTTGGCCTGGAGTGGCTGCACCTTGCCACCACCCATTAGGTGTCCCAAGTACACCACGGAACCCTGCCCAATCTGACACTTACTAGCCATGATGGTCAGGCCTGCCTGTTGCAGGGCCTGAAGCACCTCCTTGAGGTGGAGCAGGTGTTCCTCCCAGCTGGAACTGTAGACAGCTATGTCGTCCAGGTAGGCTGCACAAAAGGCATCCTTACCAGCTAGGACCCCGTTAACCAACCGTTGGAAGGTAGCAAGGGCATTTTTCAACCCAAATGGCATCACCCGGAACTGGTAATGGCCATCAGGTGTGGAAAATGCTGATCTCTCTTTAGCCCCCTCAGTCAGGGCGATCTGCCAGTACCCTGAAGTAAGATCAAACGTACTCAGGAACTTGGCAGCACCTAGTCTGTCAACGAGCTCATCAGCTCGGGGGATGGGGTGAGCATCAGTCCGTGTGACTGAGTTGAGACCCCGGTAGTCCACACAGAACCTGAGTTCTGGCTTCGCACCTGGGGCAGTAGCCTTAGGGACCAACACCACAGGGCTGGCCCAGGGACTACTGGATTTCTCAATAACCCTTAAAGATAACATCTTGGAGACCTCCTCCTTGATGCTGGCCTTCACCTTATCCGATAACCTGTACATTTTGTTCTTCACAGGGAGACTGTCACCTGTGTCAATGTCATGAACACAGAGGTGGGTCCAGGAGTAAGGGAGAACAGGGGGGAGAACTGCTTCAACAGCTCATAGCAGTCTCCTCTCTGGTTTAGAGTCGGGGAATCAGAGAGAATGGCACCTTCCACTGACCCATCACCTTCTTGGGCAGAGAGGAGGTCGGGGAGAGGTTCACTCTCCTCTTCCATTCCTTCATCTGTGACCAGAAGCATGTTGACTTCAGACCTCTCAAAATGAGGCTTCAGTCGGTTGACATGGAGCACCCTTAGGGGGTTCCTAGGGGATTGGAGGTCCACTAGGTAAGTGGCCTCCCTTTCTGCTCCTTTACTTCAAATGGGCCAGACCAGCGGTCCTGGAGAGCTCTAGGCTCTACTGGCTCCATTACCCACACTTTGTCTCCAGGTTGAAACTCTACCAGGGTGGCCTTCTGGTCATACCAGCGTTTCATTACCTCTTGACTGGCCTCAAGGTTACTTTTGGCCTCTTTCCAGAAGCCGTTCATCTGGTTGCGGAAGTCCAACATGAGCTGACCACATCTTGAGGGGGTGCCTTTGGAGCTTTCTCCAACCCCTCCGTGACAAGCCTGTCAAAGGTCTTGTTTTGCCCCAAATGCCCTGCCAGCGGAATGTCGTGAGCCAGACCCAATAGGAAGGTTCGGTAACACTGGGGGACCACCAGCGCACGCGCTGCCCCAATGGCCGGAACCTTAGGCTCACTGTAGAGGAGATCATTGTCCCAATATATGTGGTGATCGCCAGAGGCTTCACCTGCTGCCTGGGCTGAGGCTTGCTTCCTCATACCCTCTAGAGTGGGACATTCTTTCTGCGCTTTGCAGACTTCCTCCCTGGTGGGTCCACCCTAAACTTGCCAGCCAACAAGCTCAGGTAGATCACCTAGTGTGGCAATGTCTTCCCCAGTTGGCTCGGGGGCCTCCTCCTCAGGAACCCCGTCAACCACTGCGGGAACATCTGGGACAGGTTTCCCGCGCCCGTTGCCCCTCCTCTTGGCAGTTGTCTGGGCCATTGTTCCAGGCTCCAGACGCCCTTGACTTCCCTCTCGGTCAGCCACGGACCGTGTGGTCATGCAGACCCACTCAGGCAATCCTAACATTTCCAAGTGTGACCTTAGCTCTACCTCCTTCCAGGTAGTGTGCTCAAGGTCATTGCCTAACAGACAATCTACAGGCATGGCAGGACTCACAGCTACTTTCAGAGTACCAGAGACCCCCCCCCCACTCAAAGGGAACCAGAGCTACCGGTAGGTGGCTCTCACGATTGTCAGCGACTATGATCTGGTGAAATGTATTGGGGATGACCTGCTCTGCTGACGCCAGCTGACCCTTGACAGTAGTCATGCTGGCTCCTGTGTCACGCAGTGCCTCCACCCTTTGCCCATTGATGGTGACCCACTGTCTATACTTGGACGTATTGGCAGGCATGTGGGCTTTTGGCACCATCTCTGCATCCCCCAGGGACACTAGGGTTACCTCTGTCTGTACCCCAAAACTGTCTGGGACCATCTCCTCCCCGAGCGCTACGCTAGCCAACCCAGGTGTCTGCCCTCCTTGGGGGGGCTGTGCCCTCTTGGGACACTTGGAGTCGCCCTCAGCGTTCCCATACTTATTGCACTCTGAACAGTGGTGTACAAACCTCCCTGTCTTATAGTCAGTGAAACCTTTCTTTTGAGAATCAGACAGGGACTGGTTACCATAACTCCCTTGGGAACTATTTTGGAGGTCTTTTGAGAACTGTTTTTAAGTTTTTCTCCCCCCTCTTTCTTCTGATGGGAACCCTGACCACCTTTGTGGGTGTCCCCCCCAGATACCCTCTTGGACACTCTGGTACTAGTCCAGAGGTCCGCCTCCTCAGCAAGCTTCCCGGGATCAGTCAGCTTACTGTCTACTAGGTGCTGGTGCAACTCTGTAAAACAAATACCAAGCATATGCTCTCTCAGAATCAAATTATATAATCCTGTGTAATCATCTACTTTGCAGCCCGCACCCATCCATGCAGTGCCTTGCTGGAAAAGTCAAAGAAATCTACAGATGTTTGTGTGGATAGTTTGGTGCTGTCCCTGAACCTCTGACGGTATCTCTCAGGGGTCAGCCCAAACTTGGCAAGTAAAATGGCTTTCTGAAGTGGGTATGTGTTTCTATCCTTAGGATCTAGTGTGAGAAGTGTGTCCCTCCCCAGTACTGGTACATAACTCCACATAGCTGTACCCCATTGCCCTTCAGGAACCTCATAAGCCTCTAGTGCAACTTCATAAGCAGCTAACCATTTATCTATGTCATCTCCCACCACAAAACTGGGCACCACATTTTTGGGTAGACGAACCTTCTTTTCTCCAGCAGGTCCTGTCTGTATGCTGCCACCATTACTGCTGGATTCAGACTGCTTTGCCTTGAGATCCAGCTCCTTGAGACTCAGTTCATGAGCCAACAAAAGTTTCTTTTCAGCCAAGGCTCTCTCAGCTGCAGCTTCAGCTCTTTCAGCTTCAATCTGTTTGGCTTCTCTTTCAGCTTCAGCTTGCTTGGCTTCTCTCTTGCCCTTCTTTCCTCCTGTTGAGCCTCAATTTTCAGTTTTGCCATTTGCAATTGGAACTCCCTTTCTTCTCTCCTTTCCTCTGCGGTCAGGCTTTGCACAGAGACACTGCTCCCTGGTCTGGAAGGGGGCACAATTGCAGTGGTAACATCATCCACTGATGGCAACAAATCCTCTGAGGGCCCATTTTCTGGCTCCTCTTTCTCATCCTCCTCCTCTAAATGGGCTTCTGCCCAGGCCCTCAGCGCCACTTGAAAGTCCTCCTTTTTGGAGGCCCCTTGGGTGGGTACTCTCATCACCCTGCAGAACCCTCTTAGCTGTTTGACAGTGTATGTATCCAACAGGGCTAGGTCAAAGTCTCCTACTTGAGACCCAGCCAGAGACATGTTGAGTGAGGATTTAGTTTTTGAAAATTGTCAGGAAAAACAAATTTGCAAAAAAGAGATAAAAATCAAGTTGACTTTCAGCTGTGGGTAGGTAGTGACATACTTAGCCACTGTATGCCACTGCACAAATACAAGTCCTATCCTCACCGCTGATCACCAATGTTAGAAATGGGTTTTTTGGTTGGCAGTCAGGTTACCCTCTGTCCAAGCAAGAACCCTCACTCTAGTACAGGTAAGTCACACACAATCCAAAATTATCCTGTGCCCACCCTCTGGTAGCTTGGCACGAGCAGTCAGGCTTAACTTAGAAGTCAATGTGTAAAGTATTTGTGCAATAAATCATACAATAACACAATATAGCACCACAAAAATACACCACACAGTGTTTAGAAAAATATATAATATTTATCTGGATAATTGCAGGTCAAAACGAATAAAGATGCAATGTGAAATTGTAGAGATATCACTGAAAAGTGATATAAAGTGTCTTAAGTCTTTAAAAAGCAAACAAAGGCCCTCATTACAACCCTGGCGGTCGTCAGATAAGCGGCGGTCTTACCGCCAACAGACTGGCGGTAAACATTTTGGAATTGGTCATCCGCCACTTCTCCGATCCGACCGCCAGGGTGGAGACGACCGCTGGGCTGGAGACCTGGGTCTCCAGCCCGGCGGTCATCACAATACCGCCGGCGGTATCATGACCCGGCTGACCGCCATGGATTTCATGGGGTTTGGAACTGCCATGAAATCCATGGCGGTGAGCACTATGAGTGGCAGGGAATTCCTTCCCTGGCACTGATAGGGGTCTCCCCCACCCCACCCCCCCACCCCCACCCGAGTCCTGCCCCTCCACCCCCCACCACCCCTGCCACCCCCAAATGTGGCAGGACCCCCTTCCCCACCCCTACCCCCAACATTACATTACACATTCACACCCGACACGCACGCAGGCACTACCAACACACATACCCGCACACATACCAACATACATGCCAACAGCCACACACACACAGAGTCATACGCACACACCCACATTCAGACATACACGCACACATCCATACAGACATACATACAGACAGACACGCATTCATTTCCATACACACAACACCCCCGCATGCATACACGCACTCACACACCCCCTCTACATACACACACGCACACCCCCATGCACGCACACAACACACAACACCCCCCCACCCCCCTGGTCCATTGATCCTCCGGGAGGGGACGGGATCCATGGGGGCTGCTCCGCCGCCACCACACCGTCAACAGAACAGTGCTGGCGGTGGAGGTGTTTTTTCTGATTGAACTCCTCATAAGGTAGGCCAATATTTGTAAGGCACATAGATTTTGTTCTATCAGGACGTAGAAAGACAAAGGTACAGTACCAAAAGAGTGCACTCCTGGCCTGTCATGAAGTGCCCTTGGTACCTTAATGTTTAGATTTTGAATAAGTGGATTTTCACCACTACTTGGCAGAAGTAAATGTATTCGGCTGAGCTCTCTAAGATGTTCTATTCGCAATGCACCGGGCTGCAGCCTTTGCAGTCAACTTCCTGCTGCTTTTAGTTATTTACCCAGATTTGAGGTTTCTCATTTTAAGGTTTTAAAAGAGGATATTACATTCTGCCTCTCTGTGTCCTGATGAGGACATACTTTATGTGGCTGAAACGTGATGACCTTCAGTATAAGGAGCTCAATTGGAAAACAAGCATTTGCAATGCAACGGGTCTCGCGTTTGCTCGTGTTAGGGCTAATAGCATTGTAAACTCCTAACCGGACTTTTCTTGCGACATAAACCACGTACGTAACAGGAAAAAGTGTAATTAATTGTGTAACAGGATCGATATTATGCAAATCGCTCGACTTCTGCCAAGCGAGATCGCGTTGCGAAAATAGAGAAAAAGTAGTCCACAAACCGAATGGAAAACAGCGAGCCTCGCATGTTTTCTGTGGATCATAAATGTATGAATATTTGAACTCCTCAGAAATGCTGTCTGGTGGCGGAATTATTTAGCCAAACACCATTGGAAGGAATCCGTGGATAATAGGCACACGTGATCTGGTTACTCACTAGGAAATTAACTTTATTTAAACCGTCCAGGGTCTTTGGCTCGCATTTTAGCATCTCTCGAGGTCGGTGTCACGTGCATTCCCTTCATTTACACAGCTGTATTAGCTGGGATTCATTGGCCGGATTCCAGCTTAAAGTGTCGACTACACAGGCACAAAACAATTACAACTCACAATCAGTATCGGCTGAAAATTGGCATTTCGGAAAGGGCTGCTTCTGTTGCACACAGATTTCTGAAGCTTGTCCATGCGCACTGTTAAGTGACTGATTCAGCTACAATGCCATCTCCATAAAAGCCCAGGCAGACCCTAGAAAGCGATCGCTCTGAGAACACAGGAAGATGTTTCTTAGGCGCATAGTTCGTTCTAATTATAAACCTACCCTTGCCCCATTTTTCAGGGTTAGGTGTATGGGAAAAAAACTATTAGCTGGGATTCACTGGGCGGATTCCAGAGAAAAGTGTCGACTACACAGGCACAAAACAATTACAACTCACAATCAGTATCGGCTGAAAATTGGCATTTCGGAAAGGGCTGCTTCTGTTGCACGCAGGTTTCTGAAGCTTGTCCGCGGGCACTGTTAAGTGACTGATTCAGCTACAATGCCGTCTCCATAAAAGCCCAGGCGGCAGACCCTAGAGAGCGATCGCTCTGAGAACACAGGATGTCAAAACAAATAAAACAATGCGTCAGGATTCCAGTGGGGGTGGGGGGAACTAGGAGAAAGCATGAAAGAACAGAGCCACGGAAGCCAGGAGCGAGAAAGGAAAGCACGTTTTTCAACAGTGGGTGGGTTTGAGGTAGTGTGACCAGATCTTTAGAACCAACACGCATTTGGAATGCAATAGTCTCGTGTTTGCTCGAGTTAGAGCTCAGAGCGTTGTAAATTACTGACTGGACTTTTATTGCCACACAGACGGAAAAAACCAAGAGGAAGAGAGCGAGAGTGAGCTGACCCTGGAAAAGCCCCCCTCTGATGTTGGTTTATGTTTACAGAGGGAGGTGGGGGGGAGGAGGGACTGAACAAGCACCCACACTGTTGAGGTGAAACAGGCAAATGCCAAAAAAAAGTCCCTTACAAAAGAGATAAACACGACATAGCATAATTACACAGTACTTTGTGCTGCTCCCAAAGTGAAAAAAGGCAAGACAAAGAGGCAAACTGACCACTAGCAAGCAAGGATTTTTGAAGGACACTGCAACTAACAAATCAGAACGTTGGAACTCAATCTATTGTATACTTTAGTATACAGCAGGATGAACGCTAACGCTCGACCTAAAAAGGAATTGCCTAAAAAACATATGTGCAAAAAACTGGGACATGAAGTTGGATGAATAAATGTACATTCATTGTCTGAATCTGTATATATTTGGGTTGTCCTGTGCAAAATACTATATAAATGTTTTGTTTTTTGATTTGGTGAATCTGCAAGCATTATTTGGGCTCTATTTGGGCGCTGGGTGTAATATATATGAAAAAAGACTTTTACCTAGACAGACTTAATCTGTCCGATGAGAAATAACCGTTTCATTGTTGATCAATGCTGTTATCTTATGATCTATACCTTTAGAAAAACCCTTTTCTCTTCGCTAATTTCACAAAAAGAGACATGAGTGGTTGGTGTTTTCGGACTACCTTACTTAGGTCTTACATCATCTGCATAGGTCCTCCCATTCACTCAGTTCTGCTTTGTCCTGTGCTGGGAAATGTTTTGGGATACGTTTGAATTTCCATTCATATGTCCTCCACTGCCCCAGGCCCATTGTAGTGGATAGCAAGATGCATTTTTGTTGTTTTGGTATCTGCTTCCGAAGTTCACTGTTTTTTGCTTTCTGCATGTAGGGACATCCTCAAAAGCTTGCACAGTGCTTTCCAGTGCAGTAGGTACATGTTGCTGGTTCAGTATGTCTGCTTTGCGTGTAGTGTCTAGACATATGTTCACCTATACATCCTGCATACTGATGGCAAAATGCAGAGGTTCACAGAACACAGCAACCTTAATAACATACAGGGTTTGGGGGAAGAAGAGAGACTTAAAAGGGCCACTGTTAGTGCTCTTCCTGACACAAACCAAATGAACATGCCCTTATGAAAACAACCCTAATTCAGGGTTGTGCCACCATGTCTTATGAGGGCTTCCTCCATTGTGGGTGGACACTCTGTCCTGGCGTTCCACCAACGGAATTCAATAGGCATTTCCTAAAAGAGATAGGATGGCCTCACCCACCCCCTGGGTGTCATCCATGATCAACGGCCATCCCGCTCTCAGCAAAGCCTACTGTAATGGTGGGCAGGCCCTCGTTGTACAACTGAGGGAGAATTTAGGGAGTTCTAGGGAAAACAGAGAAAGGATAACTACGTCCAATTAAAAGTCTCTATTACCTGCCAAGTAATAATTGCACTTTATAAGAGGGTGGTGAAGGGATGATAAAAAATATTAATAGGACATATGAGGCTGAATTATGCTGCTCATATCCTGTTGAGGTCGACATGTTTCAGCCCTTCTAATAGCCCACACAGGGGTTTGGGGCTTTCTTGAGGACCAAACACCCTAACTCGCCCTATTTGTATCCCTAATTAGTGAAAATTCTCACACATTCTACTGGTGCACATGTGTACAATACCAGATGCCTAATGTCTGGTCACTTCAAGCAGGAACATTTTCTTTTTGTTTTATATCCTGTGAGATAAAACACATAAAAACATTTATAACGTTACCGAAAAACAAACATAAATCAAAATAACATAAATCACAATGAAAAGGTAACACACACCTATGGACGCCCAGATGATATACATAGATTATTGATAAATGTAGGGTGGGTCATACTAGCCTATCCCCATGTGGAGTTATTGTGCTGCTTAAGTGAATATACAGCACACTTTACAAGTTTCATGCTGGTGTTGACCCCAAAAATGAATCATGCATGGAGTACACTGGTTTCAAGGTGAATGCAAACATAGGCCCTCATTATGACATTAGCGGTAAGTCAGACACACACACAAGTCCGCCAGCCCAGAGGTCAGTGATAAAATGGCAGTACCAAAACCCACACCGTTACACCAACAGAAATATGCCCACAGCATCATGACCCACGAATCACTGCAGTGGACATTCAACCGCGGTAAACCATTGGCGGTACATGCCGCCATGCTCCAAATAAACACACACTAACAAAACAACACCACATTGGACAATTCAAACTACAAGCACCTGACACACATACACACACCACACCCACAAACCCACATCAATATAAAACACACACACAATACCCACAACCCTTTACGACAAAAATAATTGACAACTGAGAGAGAGACAAGCCAGGAGCACCCACTGAATCAGAGCCACAAAACACCACCACCCATACACCATCCAGGAACCTCACAGCACACACCCCAACACATCACCCCACACACCCTCACACACACCACTCACACTACACCCATCGTACCACAAAGACACCCTAGGTTCTCAGAGGAGGAGCTAAGGGGCATGGTGGAGGAAACCATCTGGGTAGAGCCACAGCTATTTAGATCACAGGTGCAGCAGACGTCCATTGCTAGGAAGATGGAGCTATGGCGGAGAGTCGTGAACAGGGGCAACGCAGTGGGACAGCACCCCAGAACAAGGGATGACATCAGGAAGAGGTGGAACGACCTACGGGGGAAGGTGCGTTCCGTGGTAGCAACACACCAGATAGCTGTACAGAGGACTGGCGGTGGACCCCCACCTACTCCCCCACAACTAACAACATGGGAGGAGCAAGTCTTGGCGATCATGCATCCTGAGGGCCTGGCAGGAGAAGCAAGAGGACTGGACTCTGATAAGTCAAATCTTTACTACTTTATCCCCCCTACCTGCATGCCATCACAAACCCCCATCCCTACCCTCACCCCCATCAGTCCACCACCTCAGATACACCCCACCATCACAAGCCACCCATCCCAATACCAAGCCCTGCATGCTACACCAATGCATGGACCCCCATCACAGACCTGCATGAAAGCCCATCACCACAGCATGCACACTAGTGACAATCACTTATCCAACAAAATCACAACTCACACAAGCCACAGGTGCGTTGGTAATAACAACCAAAGAGCGGAACATACCCATGCACAAGATGTCACAGCCTGAAACAATAACACTGCATTTACATCCCCACAGGACCCCCACACAACGTCACCAGAGAGGAGATGCTAGCAACATCCAGTCCCCCTCCCGAAGCGGCCCACAGTGATGACAGCCGCTATGCACGCTTGGATCAGGATGACCAACCTGGCCCATCAGGGACCTCTGGACTGTCGGTGACCCAGCCACATTCTCAAACCACCACAGAGCCTCCCCCATCAGGAAACACCACCACAGCACCCACCCAGTGGGCCCATCCCTCTGTCCCCAGGACACGTCAATCAGCAGTGTGTCCACCACTATAGGGCACCTCAGACAACCCCACAAACACAGGATGATCAGGGACCTGGGGTCAATGGCAGTGGGCACACGGTTCGAGGGACAGAGGTACAGGACAACAGGGAAGCTGGGAGGACTGCTGTGTGACAGGGGGAGGACATGCTCAGGGAACCAAGTCTCCACGAGGCACTCACCAACATCCTGGGGGCATACCACCATTCCCAGGAGACTATGGGCCAGATACTGGCCAAGCTGCAGGAGACCCAGTGACAGCAGGAAGGACAGTACCTGGGGATCAGGGAGGACCTGAGAGACATCCACACCACCCTGGTCACCATTGCAGGGGTGCTGGCAGACATGGCCAACACCATGAGGGAGGCAATGGCACACCAACGGGCCCCTGACACTAGCCACACACACACCGATAAACAGCCCTCCACCTCCACCAACGCTTGTGGACAGGAGGCCCCGCCACTGGAACAATAGGCCACCAGCACCCCACCCCCTGCAGAAGGAGAACAACCACACAAAAGGTTCCTGCGATCCAGGCATAAGTGAGAGAACATTGCCAGGACCCCCGCCAGGAAAGAAGACTCCCCTGAATGTCCCCCTTGTGTCCCACTCTGTCACCCTGTCCACCTTCAACTGCCATTGCTCCACTTCCTATGGCCCTTGGACAATGCACCTGTGATACAAATAGACTGGAACTTTAATCTGGACATTCCTCCACCATCAACCCAGCCCATTGAATACCCACTACACTTATTATCACAGAAATAAACCCCCTTGGAACTAATACAAGTATGGAGTCTGTCAATTGATTGAAAAATGTATTAGTCTAACAAGCTGTTAACATTGCAATTCAAATGTACAGTTACAAATACATAGGTAGGACCTGTAGTGGGCAGCAGTAAACACACCAGGAGCCAGAGTGGGGCACAGATATCTGAAAATAGAGATGCCAAAGAGTACAGTAATGTGCCATAGAAATCGGAAATTCAGGCTGCCATGTACAATGTCCAACACAAAACTGCAATGGAAGGTGAAGTTACAGTGTCTTACCTTTGTGTCAATGGAAGTACTGTTGAATTATAGTAATTCTGATGTCCACATCCTCTTCCTCTGCCTCCTCTTCGTCACTGTCCACAGACTCCACCGCTGCCACAGAACCATCTCCAGCCTCATCCTCCTGCAAAAAAGGCACCTGGCGTCTCAAGGCCAGGTTGTGCAACATGCAACAGTGTTCTGGCACACCTTCTTGGGTGAGTAGTACAGGGATCCACCTGTCAGACGGAGGCACCAGAATCTGGCCTTCAGGAGGCCAAAGGTGCGCTCAATGATCCTCCTTGTTCGCCCATGTGCCTCATTGTAATGTTCCTCTGCCCTTGTCCTGGCATTCCTCACTGGGGTCAGTAGCCATGAAAGGTTAGGGTAACCAGAGTCACCTGCAAATACCGAGGGATACATATTAGTCAGACACTCACCCTTATGGCCAAACCCACACCCATATACCTACATCAACTGGGTGGGGACCATGGGCTCACCTATTAGCCACACCCTGTGCCTCTGGAGTGAAGACATCACATATGGGATGCTGCTATTCCTCAAGATAAAGGCATCAAGCACAGAGCCAAAAAACTTTGCATTGACATGGGAGATGTACTGGCCTGCCAAACACACCATCTGCACAGTCAGAGAGTGAAAGCTCTTTCTATTTCTGAACACCTGTTTATTTTTCCTGGAGGGGACAAAGGCAATATGTATACATTCAATAGCAACAATGATGTTGGGGATATGTCCCATTGCATGGAAGTCAGCCTTCACTGTGGCCAAATCCTCCACCTGGGGGAATACAATGCGCATGTGTTTCATCAGGGCAGACAACACTCTGGTCAGCACGTTTGAGAACATAGGCTGTGACATCCCTGATGCCATGGCCACTGTCACTTGGAAAGAATCAGTTGCCAAGAAATGCAGCACTGACAGGACCTGCACTAGAGGGGGATTCCTGTGGGGTGACGGCTAGCTAAAATCAGATCTGGCTCCAATTGGACACACAGCTCTTGGATTGTGGCCCTATCAAGTCTGATTAATATTCTATTTTTGTTTTACAGAAACAGTATGTGAACTTGTAAGTCCGTTGATGTGCCTATGTTTGCTGTGACGCAGTTAGGTGCCATGGCCTGTGCCCCCCTGAAATGGCGGCCACCTGACCTGTGAGGAGGGACAAGTGGAAATGAGGTAATTCCGCTGGCGTTGTGGGCAGCGGTCGACGACCGCCGTGCGACACCGCGTTGGTTATCATTGGGGCCTACGGGTTCCAGGAGCCAATGGTGATGTATCCCAGCAGTTACGGTACGAACTGCTGAGGACGTGACCGCCATTTTCTATTTGTTCACTCACTTGCTACCTGACCTTCAACAGGAGAGGACCTACACTGCAAGTGCTGCTGTGACCTGTGTGTGGAAGTGACCATGGCTTGAGTGTCTGGGGAAAAGGCCCATGCCTTCACTTCGGATGAGTTGGAGAGACTGGTGGATGGGGTCCTATCTCAGTACCGTTTACTTCATGGTCCTCCGGACCAACAGGTGAGTACACTGTGAGCATGATGCGCGGGACATGAATGTATGGGGTGCTGTGTGTGTAAGCCTTGTGTGGGGGGGGCTGAGGGGCCCTGGGCAGAGTGCTGCATGTATGGTGGTCAATGTATGTGTGTAAGGGGATGGGAGGGATATGTTGGGTCATGAGAATGACAGCCCGGAAGGTATGAATAATACCTTTTCTGCAGTATCTTTTTCTGCAGGTCAGCTCCCATCAGAAAAGGGGTATTTGGCGTGCCATTGCCAAGGAGGTGTGGACCCTGGGGGTCTTTGACAGGTGGAGCACCCACTGCCGCAAACGGTGGGAGGACCTGCTCCACTGGGCAAGGAAGATGGCAGAGGTCCAGCTGGGGCTGGCCTCCCAAAGAGGAAGGGGTGCCCGTCGTAACCTGACCCCTGTGATGTTCTGCATCCTGACGGTGGGATATCCAGAGTTGGATGGGCGCTTGAAGGCATCACAGCAGCCACAAGGGGGTGAGTACAGATTCAGAATCATGACTTTGGGCGCTTTAAGGTGTTACCAGGGTGGGGGATGTAGGCTGTGGGTGCTCCTAGGCCAGGGTGAACATGGCAGGGTAGGTTCCATGATGGGCAAGCTCAGATGCACTCCAACCCCAATTATGTTAGTGGGCATCTACTACTGGACAGGGTCCTGTGGGTTTCAGGTGTGCAGCTAATGGCATTAGGCATTGTACCCCATGGCCTGGTGACTAGCATTGTAACTGGGAGTGCATGGCCTAGTGCATAGGGCTGTTCCCTGTGAGTTGTGTACGCCAACAGTAGTGTTGTTGCTGGCATTGACCAAGTGTATCCTCTGTCTCTTCCCCCCCTTTTTATTTTGTCACCCTGTCCTTATGTGCATCAGCATTATCTGGCGGAGGGACAGAGGCACCGGCCACGGAGGGAGCTGCATCCCACATGGGTCTGGAGGCCGAATCCACTGATGGTGAGGGCACCAGTGGGACGGAGGGCGAGGGGAGCACCACGACGGAAACAGGAGGGGACAGTACTGACAGCGACTCCTCCTCCGATGGAAGCTACCTGGTGGTGGCGGACACCTCTGTGCCCACCCCAACTACAGGTACAGCTGCCACCCCCATACCAGCACCGACCTGCCAGCAGCCCCTCAGCGTGTTTCTCGTGCCCGCTCACCCAGGAGGGTGGGCATCTCCTTCGCCCCAGGCACCTCAGGCCCTGCCCCAGTCAGCCATGCTGCCCTCAGTGAGGAGGCTATTGACCTGCTGAGATCCCTCTCTGTTGGGCAGTCAACTATACTGAAAGCTATCCAGGGTCTAGCAGGGCATTTGCAACAAACAAATGCATACCTGGAGGGCATTTACTCTGGCGGCCCAACAGAGAGCATTCCAGGCTCTGGCCAACTCACTGATGGCAGCCATTGTCCCTGTATCCAGCCTCCCTCCTCCAACTTCTTCTACCCAGTCCCAATCCCCTCAACCCCAGCCTCTCCCAAGCACACCTTCAGACCTGCATTCACCCAAATCAACACACAGAAGTGGCTCAGGCAAACACAAGCACCACACTTCATCCCACAGGCACTCACACAAGCACCATCCAGATGCAGACACACTAACATCCACTGCCTCCACTGTGTCCCCCTCCTCCTCATCGTCCACCTCCCTCCCCTCCCAGTCGCATCTCCACTCACACCTGCATGCACTACCTCCCCATCCACTACCTCCATCACCAGCACACCTATCATTACACGCCCCTCACTGGCAGTCACCACCCCCACATCCATGTACATGTCCCCTGTGTCCTCTCCCACTGTGTCTGTGCCCCCTCCTCCCAAAGTACACAAACACAAGCACTCAGACACCCAACAGCCATCCACCTAACAACAGCATCAAGCCCATACACCTGCACCCAAACACAGCAGACAGACACCTCCTACAACCACTCCCTCTTCCTCTACTCCCAAACCTTCACCCTCTTCCTGCCCCAGTGTCCCTAAGAAGCTTTTCCTCGCCACCCTTGACCTATTCCCTGCCCCTCCCCTCCCCTGGTCCTTCACTTCGGGCCAGGGTGGCCAGAACCCAGCCCAGCACCTCAGCCACCCAGTCCACAGCCACTGTAGTTTCTACCGCTACTGCAGGTGTGAGAGGCTCCAAGGAGGCACCCGTCAGCACAGCCAGTGTGCCTGCACCACCTGCCAAGGGCAAGAAAGGGCCGCCACCTATCAAGGGCAAGAAGGGGACACCAGCCAGCAAGGGGAAGGAGGCACCACCAGCCAGCAAGGGCAGGAAGGGAACACCAGCTGGCAGAAGCAAGGAGGCACCACAATCTGCCAAGGGCTGGAAGGGGCAAACCACACCAGCCATGGCACCTCAGCCGTCCGAGGCTGCAGTGGAAGGGCTGGAGCCTCCCCCCACCACTGAAAGCACCGCCACCTGCACCGGGGCCAGCACCACCACTTGCACTGAGGCCAGCACCGCCACAGCACCACTGCCAGCAGTAGCAGCCCTGTTGGGCAGCCATCCAAGGCTGCAGGGGAAGGGCTGGAGCATCCCCCCACCACTGACAGCACAGCTACCTGCACCGCCACCGGCACCTCTCCCAGCAGCAGCAGCCCCAGTGGGCAGCTGTCCGAGGCTGCAGGGGAAGGGCTGGACCCTGCCCCCACCACTGACAGCACTGCCGCCTGCACCGCGGCCAGCACCGCCACCTGCACCGCAACTGCCATCCAATGAGCAGCCGTCACCGCCGGCAAGCAGTGCGTAGTTGTGACTACATGGGCTGCAGGGCATCCTGGCCACTGCAACACCTGTAGGTGTGACACCCAGGTGAAAGACTGTGATCTTGCACCATCCAAGGTGAAGCACAATGGGCACAAAGCCCCCTCCAGACCCAGTGGAAGAAGGCACTTACTCACACCCTCCTTGCCAGGATGAAGCACACTGGCCACAAGCCCCCTCCATAACCAGTGTAAGAAGGCATCAACTCACCCCCTCCTTGCCAGGATGTAGCACACTGGGCACAAAGCCCCATCCAGAACCAGTGGAAGAAGGCAGCCACTCATACCCTCCTTGCCAGGATGAAGCACACTGGGCACAAAGTCCCCTCCAGAACCAGTGGAAGAAGGCATCCACTCACCCCCTCCTTGACAGGATTAAGCACACTAGGCACAAAGCCCCCTCCAGAACCAGTGGAAGAAGGCATCCACTAGAGACTGTGGCTTTGCACTCCCCAGGACCAAGTAGTGGGCAAAGCAACCACTTGAGAGACTGTGGCTTTGCACTCCTCAGGACCACGCAGTGGGCAAAGCAACCACTTGAGAGACTAGAGAGTGTGGCTTTGCACTCCCCAGGGCCAAGCAGTGGGCATGTAGCCCCCTCCAGGAGCAGTGGCATTGTACCATCTTCCAGCTGAGGTGCCCCCCCCCCTTCTAGTCCCCCTGAGGTGCCTGTCTGTTTTTGACCTGATGCCCCTGCAGTGTTCTCTCCATATTGATGCCTGAGTCATGTGTGCCCTTGGCCTATGTGTTATGGCCCGAGGGCCACGGACATTTTGGAGTGGGCATTTTCCCTCCATTTGTAAATATTGTACATAAGAACGTATTTATCTAATATTGTACTATTACACTCAATTTAATCAATTCCTTTTGTCCTTGTGTTATTCCTGAGGGTTATGGGGTGTATATGTACTGTTGTTGCATCTGTTTGTGTGTATGGGGTTGGGGGTGGTACGTGTTGTGTGTGTGTATCACTCTCTTTTTCCTCCCCCCTCCCTTGTGTGCTAGGTGCGGTACTCACCGTGGTCGTCTTCACCGACGTTCGTGTTCCTGGTGTATGAGGAGGTAGACCAGCATTGGATAAATGTGCAGCTGGGGCTCCATGGCGTCGTGGTTCTTCCCTGAGTGTCGAGAGGTGAGTTGTTTCCCTTCTGTGTACTGTTTCCGCTGTGCTTTTGATGGCGTTGGTACCGCCCCAGAAAACCTGGCGGTTGGCCTCTCATATTACTGTGGGCGGTACATTGTCTTCTGCCTGGGTGTTGGCGGTTACCGCTGTGGTGTTTGTTGCTGCCGCCGTGGCGATCAGAGTGTTAAAGTGGCTGTCTGTGTTGGCGGTTTCAGCCATGGTCATAATTCCATTTTTTTTACCGCCGGCCTGTTGGCGGTATTAACGCTGCTTTATCACCAACCGCCAGGGTTGTAATGAGGGCCATAATCTTCACAAACACTTGTCCTTAGCCTGACTATAGGATACTATTACTTTATGGAGGAGCGGAGAAGGGAAGCCTTGTAGTCACACACTAGATATAAGCAAGAAAAAGGGTAATAAGGTTGTGTGAACCAGAGGACACATGATAACTCTGTCAGGCCCTTTAGTCATGCACCATCAATTTACTTTGTCAAAGGTCAACCCCCACCAGACCACATATCACCTGCTTCATTCTCCTCTGGACGATGTTCACCTGACCAGCATTCAGGGTATTTGAAGACGCCATATGTATAGATGTACGGTGCCCGGTGGTGGGTGATCGAAAATGTAGCCAAAGCTGTGTTTCCTCACCTGATGTTATCACTGTGCATGAGTGGAATAACCTGAATCACCTAGGCCCATATTTATACTTTTTTAGCGCTGCATTTGCGTAATTGTTTGATGCAAAAACAGCACAAACTTACAAAATACAATTGTATTTTGTAAGTTTGCGCCGATTTTGCGTCAAAAAATGTCACAAATGCGGCACTCAAAAGCTATAAATATGGGCCCTAGTGTCTAAGGCCGAGTGTCGGGAAATGTAGTTCAGGCTATGTCGTTGCCAGATTATTAACCTGATGCCTTTTTAAATAAGTGTCCCACTCATCTGCCTATTGAAGGAAGGGTTTTTAGCAGATGACCTATGTAGCCTTGTTGCCAGTACGTAGAAATTAAAAAATAATGAATAATGAAAAATAAATGGCTTATGACCTAAGTGCCCTAGTCTCATGATTTTTGCTCAAGCGCTCTGGTCATTCATTTTGTTAGCTATAGGTTTGTATGTGGTGACGCATGTCAGCCTGTTGTCCTATTCCCAAGGACATTTCTGTAGGAGTGCCTCCCTGTTATTGTTGCAGGCACATTTCTTGGCCCTTGAGATGACTCTGGGTGGGTATCTCCATGCCTTCAATTTGCCTGCTAGTTAGTAAATTGTAGGTTGTAAGCTCCAAGCAATTACGCCTAACGCGTAGAAGCTGTCAGAATAGCAAATTCTCAGTCATGGGCTTGGAGTGGTGGCTATCAAACCAGCAGAGACTTTTTTTGTCTGTGGACTTTTCATAGACCACTGTAGTCACCAAATCATTAACAATTTTGATATTCAGATCTAAAAAGGTGATGGTATCCCTGTCTATAGTATGGATGAAGCATAGGTGTGGATCCCTTGTATTGATCGATGTAGAGAACTCTGTGGCCAATGTCATGTCACCTCTCCAGACAATGAGGACATTGCCAATGTACCGGCGCCACAATCTCATGTGTGCCAGGTAATGGTTGGTGTTGCTATAGATATGGTCACACTCAAATTGATGGATGTAAAGACAGGCCAAGCTCGGAGCAAAGGTATTCCCCATCGAAGTTCCTTTCAAAACAAATCAGTCAAGGCTAGCCTAGCATAGTCCAGCACAAACCAACAAAGTAATTGTGTCAATGTCAGTGTTGCTAAGGATGTTCTCAATAACATGAAGGGCTTGTTCCTGCGGTATGAAGGTGTACAATCCCTCAATATCTAAAGTCATCAGCAAATCAAGTTGGGAGTGAAAAGACAGAGGGGGTCATTACAACCCTGGCGGACGGTGTTAAAGCAGCGGTAAGACCGCCAACAGGCTGGCGGTCTTTTTTTCAGTATTATGACCATGGCGGTTACCGCTATGGCCATCCGCTGCTTTCCCGTTCTGCCCGCTGGGCTGGAGACCTGGGTCTCCAGCCCGGCGGCCGTGACAATACCGCCACCGGTATTGTGACCCGGCTTACCGCCGTGGATTTCCAGCGGTAGGAACCGCCATGAAATCCATGGCGGTAAGCACTATCAGTGCCAGGGAATTCCTTCCCTGGCATTGATAGGGGTCTCCCCCACCCCCCACGCCCAACCTGACTCCCTCCCCTACACCCCCCACCACCACTGCCACCCCCGAAAGGTGGCAAGGCCCCCCTCCCCACCCCGACCCCCAGCATACCATTACTGACACACACCCGACACGCACGCAGGCACCACAAACACACATACACGCACACACACCGACATACATGCCAACATCCACACACACTCTCAGACACGTACACCCACATTCACACATTCACGCACACATCCATACAGACATACATACAGACATACATGCACACATTTCCGAAACACGCATCACCCCCGCAAGCATACACGCACTCACACACCCCCCCTACATACACAGATGCACACCCCCATGCACCCACACAACACCCCCCACCCCCCTCCCCTAACGGACGATCGACTTACCTGTTCCGTCGATCCTCTGGGAGGGGACGGGAGCCATGGGGGCAGCTCCGCCAACGCCACACCGCCAACAGAACACCGCTGCGCAGAATCACATGACGTGATTAGCATGGCGGTATTCTGTTGGCGTGGCGGTGGAGCAACCTCCACTTCCCCGCCGCCCGCAAGTATGGCTGTTGGCGGCTCTCCGTCGGAAAAACGACCGAGGGCAGCCAGTGGTCATAATACGCCGCACGGCAAACCGCCACTACTGGTGGTCTTCCGCACGGCGGTCCCTCTGCGGTCTTCTTAAAAGACCGCCGAGGTTGTAATGACCACCAAAGTGTCAAGAAGATAGAGAACATCTTTAGTGTCTTTCAAGAACAAAGGCATCTTCTTTACCAAAGGTCTCAAGAATCAATCGCAAAACTGTGACAAGGGTTCAAGAATGGAATTGATTCCAGAGACAATGGGTTGTTCTGGTGGGAGAAATGTGTTCTTGTGTAATTAGGTCAGGATATAGCACAGGGCCACCCTAGATTCCCTTGGAGTTAAAATGCTCCTTCTTCTGTAGTTATCTATCCCATATTGAGTGCTTCCTCAATCATCGTTTTAATGGTTTGGAGAGATGGAAGGTGGATCAATCTCAAAGGTCTCATCGCTGCTTATATCTGATATCAAAAGTCTACACTCATTATCATACATCTGAAAGAGAGGACAACAGTTGCACCTCCCTTATCAGCAGGTTTTATTACAATATCCTATCTCTTTCCTAGCTCTATGAGGGCTCTTCTTTCTTGTGTTCGCAAACTATCAAAGTGTCCTCTGGTTCACATAACAACCTTATTACCCTTTTTTCAAGACGTCAACCAGTAAGGGAGATACCTCAGAATACCCCAGCCTGTAATACATTGTTTGGTATCCTAGAGTGGCACCTAAAGGGGCTCCTTCCGAAGGACCAGCAGACTTACAGATAATAAAGCCGGACCACATCGCCGTACTCCCCAAACCTCCCACTGGGTTGTTTGGCATTACTTCTGGGAGGAAGAGCCCTCAGGGGCCTGTCTGAATTGGTAGAACACGATCTTACTAAGGTAGGAAATCTATGTAGGAATGGGAAACTAATACCCTACAAGAGTCTGACTGAGGAATATGGTTTACCACAGGGACAGTTCGAATTGTATAGAGCACTAGTCGCCCCAATTAGACAACACTAGGGACAGGGCACGACAGAACCAAAAAATCACCTAGGCTTCCAGGTGCTATGCACCATAAATGGCAAATTAAAGGAAGTCATACTCTGATATGGAGCACTACGCACAGACATGTTAATCCCATTGTGCCTCAAATGGGAAAACGATATAGGCTCCCCGATAGAAGACACTTAATGGGCTACAGAAGACACTCAATGGGTTAGTACTATCTTGCATGTGTACACGGTATCTAGAAATTCCCAATTTAAATTGATACATTTCTATATATTATATAGAACCTACCTCACCCCTGTGAAATGTTTGGAGCATCACAGCCTACAGCACAGGGTCAACCCACTTCAGCTATTGGCTTAACTGACTGTGACAGCATTCTACTCTTGCACAATGGGCACACTGACACAATACTAGAGACTCCTGTGCAATGTGTGCTTTCACACAACAAATATGTATACAGGTTGGCTTGTAGACAATGCTTGATTTCATCCAATGTGTGCTATCACACAAAAACCATTCACAAGCAAAATAAGCATTGGCTAAGCCAAACGGTCAGCAACCAACACCTGACCTATTGGCTTTGCTAATGCTTGTTTTTTTTTCTTGGCTGGCTGTTTACTCTGTCCTCTTGTGCCCTTCCCCAAACTCGAGAGGCTGTGTCAAGGGCATGCTGGGCTTCTCTTGCATCTACCCATTATAGCTGGAGTGCTTTCCCCCAGCTTACTGATGTGCCCTTTTGGTCTGTCCACTGAATCTTTCCTCATAAACACAGTACTTGTCACCGATTCAGTTGTCGTGCAGTTCCTATTATGGTAATAAGACTTCGTGTCTAGGGCGGCCGCGTCACTGAGTGTGGAAAACGGAGTCAACCCCACACAACTTGGAAACTGTCGGCCTAACGCCTGGCTAGCCCGCAATGCCTCACCCACCCCAATCAGGGGTGAGGTGGTTTGTGGCAACCTAAACCTGACATCCTGACTCCTCAGGGAAGTGGTGGAAACAAATCATACCTCTTTCCCTCAGTTACTCACACATTCAAAGGCAGGACATGAGATGCAAACTGGATTTCAATGAACTTATTGAAGCAACCGTATCCTAGTACAAAAAGCATGGGCTGCGATAATAAGGCAGAGAAACATAGCAGGGTAATCATCATTACAACCAAAGTAAAGAAGATAAGCAACTCCACTATTTTGTTTGATTCTAGAAAGGATTGGGATTCTAGAGGTTCCTACCCATGTCTAGATCTGAGTGCATAGTGGTGGTAACCCTTCTTCTAAGGGAGTAACCCAACCCCATACCTGAATAGGATAGCAGGAGTCTGCCTGTTGTTTGGATGGCAATCCTTTTAGGAAGCTGAACAGTCAGCACCAGGATCAGCAAAGCTGTCTGTAGTGTGGTACGCATCCCAGGACAGTCATGACTGGAATGCCCTATACCCTCCTTAGGCATATAAGTTGTTTATATAATAACCCATAGAGAGTTCGAAGAACAGGCCTGATGTAATGATGTGTCTTGTGGATAGGAACTGGCCCTTGGCCAGGCAATAAAGTTGGTATATCATGTACTGTTGTACATGGCAACCTTGGACAAGGCACAAAGTTCACTTCTTCTTAGAAAGAGGCAGCAGATTAGAATACAACTAGCTGGGGGCGAGGCCTGACTCAATATCGAGTAGGACGCCAGCTTCTGTCTCTCCGGCTCCCTCTTGTGCTCCAGCTACTATCCCTAGCACCAGAGTTGGTCCAATGAACCCAAACAACAGGGAAAGGTAAGCCCACTGACCCCCCTTGGCAATGCAGACACTTGGTGGAGCATACCGAGCCAGCTCCGGTCATACACAAAGAGATATAATATAAAAACTTTTTTACAATTTGGTATTTAGACTGGTCTACTAACCCTCATAACCCTAAGTCACACTCCAGGCGGTTGAGCGGAATTGTGCCCCAGCTTGGCGTTAGCTGAAGGCATTTCACAGACATGCCCGCAATAATTCTACCAAGGAAACCCCCTGTGACTGCTTTTCGGGGCAAGACATTGCAAGCGGAAATGGACAAGCCCACTGAGCCACAAGATATATCTACAGAGTCTCCCAACCCAGCCCCCCAATGCAAGAACACATAAACCATTTCCTGCCACAGAACCAGGAAGGAGAGGATATCATGGCATTCACTAAGGCCCTTCTCCATGCACTTTGGGAAGATGCTGACACACCACATCTTATAGTTGATAGGGCCCACTGGATGGCTTCTGTCCGAACCGCTCAAGTGTATCCACTGACATCCTGATGCGAGTACATTACTTCTCGGAGAAGGAGACCATCCTACATGTGGCCAGGACAAAGGCAGATCTGACATTCCGGGGACACTCAATCCAATTGTCCCAGTATCTGTCAACCACAACCCTACAAAGGGATGGATTTCAAGCCAGTCATGGACAAACAATGCAAAATGAACATCTGATATCAGTGGGGCCACCATTTTGCCCTACTTTTCACTTGGCAGGGCAAACATCGAACCTTCCGCTGTCTGACAGAAGCAAAACAGCTGCTGGATATAACCTCCACCGACCATGATGTCTCAGTTTCGCTGACCCAGTAAGCTGGCAAAACCATCTTAAAACCCTCCGAGACCATGATGGACCCCGCTACTCAAACAAAAAACGAAGTGGGACATAATTCAGCATCTCCAAAACATGGACAGAGACACATCCTCGACACCCTTGCTAACGGAGCCTGTTTAACAAGTGGAATCATATTGGCGCTCCAGCTCACCTCTCACACAAGGTCCTAAACAGCCACATAACTAAAAATAGATCAAATAGGTGGTAGTGGAGCTATGGGAAGCCCCTTTAGGGAAGGAGGAGAATTGAGGGGGCGTGGACTGCTACCCGTATTGACCCACCTTTCTACTGGACAAAACACCCCCAATTCCAAGAGCTGGTGATCTCATAAACAGACTAGGGGCAGCAAAACACCGGAGTACCTTTTATCTGAAATGTGAGTTCTCATAATTACGCATAAAGAGACTATTTTTACTAAACTTCAGAAATTCATATATCGAAAAGTACTTACCCAATTCCATTGATCTTGGTCTTAAAAATTATATTAATTGGTCTTGAGTTATTCCTTTGAGTCTGCGAGTTGCAAGATTGATGCTGTGAGTACAACTAATGCTTTGCACTTCTCCAAGATTGGCCCAACTGCTTTACCAAGCTACCTTAAAAATTAGAGCTTTGGTGATCTAGTTTTTACCCCTGTAACCTAACGTGTGGTTGACTGCACCCCCATGCACAGTGTGCCTAGCTTTGCACACTACATAGAGGGCCAGCCTCTTACACTATTCTTTAACTTTTTTCCCTTTCATGTCTTGGCAGGTCTTGGCGTACAGATAACAATGTGAAGCTAGCAAGGAGATTGAAAAGAGGACCTGGCCATTGACCAGAATGTGTGGGTGGGACCCTATACTCTTAATGAACAGTCACAGAATGCTACGATTGGGCTTGGTACATCCATGCTGGCCACAATGTGTGGGAGGGACCCTATACTCCTAATGAACAGTCACAGAACACTACAATTGGGCTTGGTACACCGTGCTTCTCCCAATGGATAAGGGTCTCAAGTTATTCTCCTTGAACATACAGGTGCTTAACTCCCCAAATAAACAAAAACAGGTCTGGAAATATTTCCAGCTCCACGACCCTGACATTATATACATGAAGGAGACATACCTCCGAGGGGTAGATTGACACAGAATGGCATACCCTCGCTAACTCATCCGCCACTGGGCCTCAACAACCTCAAAAACCTCGGGGTAGGGATCCTACTCAATTCACAAGATGGCTTCAATTTCACTAGGGTGGTAAGAGACAGGGACGGTAGATACTTGACCTTACATATGGCAGGTAGACAATAACGCCTTACACTACTCAACATATACACCCCTAACACCTCACAAGACTCCTACAGCTGACACATCCTATATAAACAACTACAAGAGCAGAGGGGGGCATTGTTGGAGATTTTACCATGGTGTGGTACCCCAAGAAGGACCAAAATTCCACCTCATTTCAAGATACCGGGGCCATGTCCACATAGCTGAAAACAGAAATACCAGAACTGTGTCTTAACGAGGCTTGGCGCTATACCCACCCCGACTCAAGAGATTATTTATTCTTCTCCCATGTCCATTCCTTATACTTGCAGATAGACAACTATTTCTGATGCACTCTCTTTTGTGAAAACTTACCACTGCTGAGAAAGTAACCATCTCAATCTCGGGCCACGCACATATAGAAATGACATGGTTGCCCTCACCTCTCCAAGCGAAAACTGCCCCTCTGTGGCATCTGCCCCCGTAACTTCTCTGTGATCCAGTGGATATGGGGGAGATTTCTAAGGGCATAGTCAATTACTCTATACACAATACCAACCAGCAGACCTCTCTACACACTCTATGGGATGGATTCAAATCTAACATGCTGGAGGTAATATCCTCAATAGCTAAGCCAGAAGTAGAGAGGCCTGACTGGTGGAAAACAAACTGACTGTAGAGATAAAGGCTCTGGAGAATCAAGACAAAACAGCAACTATTTGCCACCTTAAAAGACAGTTAGACATCTTACGAGGGCAACTGGGCGTGCTGGACAAATAAAGCTAAGTGATCCCTCCTGGCACGTAGACAGCTGTTTTATGAGGGAGCAACAAGGTGGCCACGCTACTTGCTCACAGGTTAGTCCAGTTGAAAGCCCACATAGCTAAAATTAGAACATCAGAGGGGTGAGCGATCAAAGAGTGTGACAAGCAGAAATAATTCACTGACTTTTATCAAGCTCTTTACATGGCCAAAATGGTTTCACCCACAAAGATAACGGATCACTTGGCAAATTTCACCTTGCATCTCATACAACCCCACCACGCAGAGCTTTAAAAAGGCACCTATCACACTAGAAGAACTTAGCCATGTGCTCTGAACACTCCCACTGGACAAATCCCCGGGACCAGATGACATACTAGTCAGTTTCTATAGGTTGTTTCTACCAGAACTAGGCACCCTCCTGATCAACCTATACAACAATTTTCACATGACAAATGCCTCTCTCTCTCTATGGCTGCAGCAGAGATCTCACTCATCCCCAAACTGGTCAAGGACCCGGCACTGTGCTCCTCGTATCGTCCTATTACCTTGTTGAACACCAACGCAAAGCTTTTTATGAAGATTTTGGTCCCTGGGTTCCAGCACTATCTCCCATTCCTTACAGAGCCTGACCAAGTCGGTTTCATATGCAACAGAAAGGGAGCTGATTATGTCCATAGAGTGGCACACCTAGTGGAAAAAGCCCAACACTACCAAATATCGTCGTGCCTTCTCTTGCTTGATGGGGAGAAGGCTTTTGAATACATTAAATGGGACCTCTTCAAAGCAGTCGTAATTAAAATAGGGCTTGGTCCAATCATGATTTCCAGAATTCTGGAAACCTACATCGCCCCAGTGGTGACCATCCAAGCGAATGGACAGAACACTGACCCCATCACCATTCACAAAACCACAAGATAGGGCTGCCCACTCTCGCCTCTTTTATTTGCCCTCATGGTGGAATCATTAGCTATCTCCATCCAGCGAGCCAAGGAGATATCCGGTATCCCTTTTGGGGGAGAAATTTAGAAGATTAACTTATTTGCCGATGACCTTCTACTCACTCTCTCTCAACCCGCCGCCTCCCTCCCGGCTGTGGTCTCCATCCTCAGGGAATTGGAGAATATCTTGGGTTTCAAAGTAAATCTGTCCAAGTCCAGTATTCTCAACCTGTCAGTCCCAATAAAGGTTACTCCCCAGCTGCAAACACTGGCCCCATTTCAGATGTGCTTTGACAAGAATAAATAAATATCTGGTACTCTATCTCACACCCACACTCACTACATGGGTGAGCGTGAACTGGCCTTACCTTTGTTGCGCTATCCTTGAGGACGTTCAAAGGTGGAGACACTTACCCATTTCCTGGCTGGGGAGGGTCAATGTGGTTAAAATTAATATTTTGTCTTGGGCTCTTTACTTATTTCAGACCCTACCTACCCCAAAACCTCAAGATGATATAGCACAATTGCAACGAGATATTCGCACATACACCTGGAATGGAAAAAGCCCCAGCCTATCCAATGCCCTCCTGATGCAACCCGGCGATAGGAAGGACTAGCCTTTCCTAATCTCATGGAGTTTTACTGGGCGGCCCACCTGAGATATATCTCAGCTCGGATGGCACAAGAGAGTGAGTCCCATTGGCCACATATTGACAGGGCAGTATTCTGTAGACCTCTGTGTGACCTGGCCTGGGTACCCAGCCATGCAACACCTCATAGTGCTTAAATGGCCACTCCCACTGAGACTGTTCTTGACATTTGGGACAAATTAGTTCTCAAAAAGAGACTGACCACATTCCCCTACCCCAATTGCCTGCAACCCCAAGTTTGCACCTGCTCTGCCCCAAGCCGCCTTTAGTAACTGGATAGATAAGGAATGTTGAACCCTCCGAGACCTGTTCATAGGGACTGAAATGAAAACTTTTGATCAGCGCAGGACAGAATTCCACGAAGTAGACAAAGCCAGGATGCAATATCTCCAGCTAAGGCACTGGGCATTACATCCCTCCATCTACCCTGACATCGGCAGATCATATATGTTCTTTGAGAAGCTAGTGTGTTCATATGACGGCTCACATGGGCTCATATCTAATACCTACACTATGATTCAACACTCCACCCCTTTCACTACTCACCCATACCAGTCAAAATGGGCCACAGACAACCCAGATGAGCTAACGCTCAAACAGTGGGACCCTTTATGGCACGACATATCAAGAACATACTGGTCCTTTGCTTTGAGGGACATGGCATATAAACTAATGTTTCTATGGTACCTTGCAATGTCGCCCCTCTCTACCATCTCTGACATATGCTGGAGATGTCAGACCACCCGTGGAGATGTCTGTCACATTTGGTAATCCTGCGCTCTGATCACTACTTTCTGGAAATAAGTTCTTAGCCAATTATAAAGCCACACTGCGTTATCCCTGTCCCTCTACATACCACACAGTGATCCTTGGGATACCGCCCATATCTCTAAAGGCAATGACACAGGCCGAATGGCTGCTTATTAGTTGTATGCTTCACGCAGCCAGACAAATGATAGCATTGGCATGGAAACAAACAGACGCACCTAGTATATCGCAATGGTTTACCCGGCTGTGGCACATGCTATCTATGGGACAGCTTCCACACAACTTGACTGGGACTGACAAGAAATTTCAAGTAATATGGCACCCCCTTATTCTTTATCTCACACGTACTGAATTCACATGCTTTAATTCTCCATGACTCAGAGCTTTACAACTCTTGAAAGACCCGTAATGGCCACTCAAAATTAACCTGCCTTGCCTGCTGGATACTTAAGATGCATAGTGTCACGCTGCCACTGGATTGGTGGAAATGGTAATCACATGTCAAGAAACATCCGGAGCAGCATCAGGACTATAACATCTGATACTTTGTTGCCAATAATTATTTGTTCTTCTTTCTACCCTCTTGACCCATTTCCTCCTCCTCTCCCAACCAATGCTCTTCACTGTTCCTGGCATATTCTAAAGAACTCGATCTGGAGTTCTCCTCCACCCTCGTTACTTTACCTTGACATCGAATGCAGGAGATAGAGCCTATTGTATTATTTTGTTTTCAAGTTGGAGACATATTGCCATGAAAGCCATCTGTTCTCACTAATGTTCTGTATACTTCTTTTCTTACTGCAAACTTTAATAAAGAGATTTAAACAAAAAACTAAAAGTAGATAAAAGCAGGCTTTTCTAAAAATATGAAAACAAATACAGTGTATATGAATGTAAAAGGCACAGGCCGTCGACCTAATACTAAAATAAGGGTGTCCAATCTAGGTGCTAAAGAGGTCCTATAACACCGTTACACAAGTACATTTTTTACACCCTTCCATTTATATTTTTAAGTTTTTAAATATTCTATTATAATTTAAGATTATTTCCTATGGGTTTTTTGAGTCCCTACCTCCATTATTTTTTCTGCAAGCGTGTTCAGTCAAGTATAGTGCTGGACTTAATAAAAAAAGTGTAAGTTACTACAAAAGTGCAGTTTGTGAATGCCGAAAAGTAGTAACTTCCCCAAACATGTAAACATACTCAAAAGTGTAAGTTACCTTTGTGAATCAAGACCAAAGTGCTATAACACAGTCTACTGCTCAGTCTGGTAGATAGAAAGTCAAATATTTAAGCAATCCAACCTTATGATTAAAATTCAGATAGTGTAACACTTTTTCATTTGTGGATTACATAAAATATTTTGTAATTTGTGTATTTGTTTGCTGTATACTTGTTTGTGTTTTTTGTTAATTGTTTTGAGCTTCCAATAATAGAAATTACTAAGGTCTGGGTTCTCAACTTCGAGTAGCAATTCAGTGGGGCTCTACCCAAGTCAAAAAGTTAAGACCCACTGTTCTAGATGGCTACTGCCATTCTACCTCTGTGTGGGCATTTAGAACAGCTTTTTGTGTGAGCTAATAAAAATGTTCTCACAGTGGCCTCAGTGATTTTCACTAAGAACATTCTCTAGTTCCATTGTGCTCTTCACTACTTTATACTTAACCAGCTGATTTCATATATCACTTGATGTCCACTTTCATAGCAGCTTTCAATTACAATAACTCCATTCAGGACCCTAGTACACTTCACTACTACAGTATTTACCTACAGCTTCTATTCTGCAAAATGACCATTTCCAAAATGACCATTTCTAGATCAGCTCATTTTGTAACATAAAACATTGGCTGTCACAATATGCACTTTTTTCATTAAAAAAACTCTTGCCATTCCCATAGTGTTCTTCAGTGACATTTAACTATGGGCTTGGTTTTATCTCCACTTGTTGTCCCATTGTACATCAGATTAATGTGTGGCTTGATAAATTTATTTTCACAATAAACAATTGAATTTATACTACAAAAATCCTGGCCATTATTGTCCCACTATGCAGCAGGATTAACATTCCCCAGAGCTAACTCCAGTACATTTTCTACATGCCACATTATCAGTTTTGTTTTTCAAAAAGAAAATGTCTCTATGGGATTTCCTTTTTTAAAACAAAAAAGAAAAGTGCAGGGTCCCATCATATTAACAGGGCCCTGTGCCAAAGTGCAAAAATCATTGACAGGAACCACCGTGACAGCAGCTCCTGGCATTGCTTTAGAAATTACTGCCTGCTTGGTGGTCACTTTTAAATCTGTTGGGTGGCATCGCAGTCAGAATGACGGAGTAATTTACTCTGTTGCCCTGATGGACATACAGGCCCCCTGTCAGGCCCAAAATGTACCCAGGGACTGGAATTTTAATGCATGAAGTGGACTACAGCACATTTTGTGCCATCCACTACAGTGGCAGTACAAACATAACTTTAGGCCTACCACTGTAGCCTGACTGTAACAGAGTAAAACCGCATGAAGACCTGTTACAATAAACACTTCCAACAGGTCAAAACTTCCCTTTCAAATAATCATAAGTCAGCCCTATGTAGTAGGCCTTGTAGCCCAGAAGGTAGGATGCATGGTATTTAAAAGTAGGACATTTACAACTTTAATGTTTGTATGGCCCTACAGTAACTAGCATCCAAAAGCCATTTTCACTGTAGGAAGGCTGGCTGGCCCATGGAGAAGCACTGGGATGTGATATTAAATACTAATACTGTATCTTGGTAAAGGAACCGGCTGAAAAAAAACGAAAACAACATTGTTAACAGTTATTGAAAACCCAATTCAATTGTGAAGTCAGATTCTTAATAAATATTAAGGAAAATTAACTTTTAGAAATTTACATTTTCCCTGCCTGAAGTTCTCGCAGGTAAATTTGCATTGAATCCCTTGCTCCTCCCACCCAGTAATTAGCCATGAGGAGGGGTGCAATGCCTCTCAGGAGGAAACAATAGGCTGACCTGAACAGACAGAGACAACTCTGAATTTCACAGTATATGCAGGATGGGGACTGTGGGCATCCTTTTTGACACCACAGTGTCAAAACCTGCTCGAGCTTCAAATCTTGCATTGATCTGTGTGCTAGGTTTACATTTAACCCTTGGAGCATACTTGAAAGGAGAGAGAACAGGATGCCAGGACAATTCTTGTAGATCCACTGTCTGGGTGCTGAAGGACTCTGATTTTGTCCTACCAAATGTCTGTCTCTGGGTTTAATGTGGATAGAGTGACTGTTTCAAACTGGATTTCAGTGTTAGATGTGGGAAGAAACTAGGATTACCATAGTACACTCACCGCACACCATTAGCCCTCAAAGCCCACACTTATTGTGGTCAAAGACATTTGCCATCTTAAAAATGCCCAAAGTGGGTAGGGGTGGCCCTGGGAATCTTTACCCCATTTGCTAGTGCGCCACACAGAAGCTTGTGCCAGGCATAAATGTGGCACCTCCAGGCACCTAATTCAGAACACTTTCTGGATCTGCGAAAGATTAAATAGGACTGGACCTGCTTTCTGTGACCTAAGAGGAGCTCTAAAGGACTCTTAAGGCTGACCTCCTGCTCAAGCTATAGGAATACAAGAAGCTACAATATTCTTTTCCCCGAACTACCCAGCTGACCTGTGGTAACCTCACCTAGACAAGGCCATGCTGTTGTCCTTTACCTGGCACCCTGTGAATCTCTAAGTCCCTTCCCTAGCGTCTCTGGGGGGGGTGTTAGAAGTGTACTCCTGTGGTGGTTTGGAACTTAAGCAACTAAGGGCCCAAATTCTATTTTGATCGGAAGAATACTGTCACAACAACAACAGAGTATCCTTACAGCCAACATAATGGTCCACCTGTCAGATTTAGAAGCTGGTGTATCTTTGGTGTAACCAGGTGGATACTACTCTGTCTTGCCATGGTTCCAATCCTCTGACAGCGTGATGGGGTAAGGGTAATCGAAGAACGACCTCTGTATCTATCTACCTAATTATATATGGGAGGACATACAGGTCAGTTTTATCTGCCTGTCACCCCCAGGCTGGTAATACTGTGTCTGCCAAAATTTAAATCTGGGCCTAAGTCAGAAGGTATAATCTTTGGAGCAGGACGAATATGGTTGGTGCATATGACCCATGCTCCTTCACAATCAGCCTCAAATTGTGCCTAGCTCCAGTGTACCGCAACCAATTGAAAATTATTGGTGCTTTGCCTTTTTGGTACTACTTCTACTTAAAACTTCATATCTGTGGTGCCCCTTACTGGGTTTTTGTCATTTTGGTGTCATTTTGTTTATTCAATCTTTTTGTATTTTCTAATTCAGTTAGACATTTTGTTTTACATTTGGACTTTATCACTGTTTTGGTACTTACTTTTACACATTAAACCAAATCAAGCCTGTCTGTTCTGAGCTATAGCTACCAGAGGATTGAGTTCAGGTTAATTTAGCGACTTCAAGAGTTCACCCTGATAGGGGTTGTGATTATTACTTGAGGTGGGTAGTCACCAACCCCAAATAATAATCCAACTGTTTACATCGACCAAGGAACGGGGTATTTTCTTTTTAGGTATTAGGGCTTGAGGCACCCTTTCTGTATCTCTGCCCTCTCTTTACCTAACCCCAAAATTGCTTCCCTTTCCTACGCAGTTCTCAGTCTGTGTTGGTTTCACACTAAAACACAGAGGGCCTCATTACAACATTACAAGCTGTAACCGCCGTGCGGCCGCCAATGCGGCCACACTCCCGCGGTGCCCATTTGGACATCCCCGCTGGGGCGGCAGGCGGAAACCAAGTTTCCGCCCGCCGGCCCAGCGGGGATGTGGGCTGCAACATGGGAGGCGGCTCCAAATGGCACAGCAGACAGTGAAAAGCCGCATGGGGCCCTGTCAGGGGGCCCCTGCACTGCCCATGCCAGTGGCATGGGCAGTGCAGGGTCCCCCAGGGGCCCCACGACTTCCCGTACCGCCAGCCTTTTCCTCGCGGTTCAGACCGCCAGCAAAAGGCTGGCGGTTGGGGACTCGTAATCCCCTGGGCAGCGCTGGCAGATTACTACCGCCGCGGTCAAAATACGCCAGGAGGCACCGCCAGCCTGTTGGCGGTGCTCCCGTCGTTTTGGCCCTGGCATTGTAATACCGCCAGGGTCATAATGACCACCATAATCTTCCCAAGCAGTTCCCAATATCCTCTATTTGTCTCGGCAGGCACTGCTGGTCTCTTGCTCTTTCAGTCTCACACTGTGTGCCCCGGGCAGATGGGGCGCAAAACACCCTCTGAGCCCAGGGAATTTGGGAGAGGAAGAAGTAGCAAAAAGATGTAGGCAGCTTCACAGCTGCCAGAAAATGTCACTAGGCATGGTGCACGGGGAGACACTTTCCTCTGCGTCGCAGAAGACCACCACCCACCATAACTCATGGTGCAAGTTGGAAGCAGGCAGAGCAGGTGGGAAAGTTCAAGTGAAAAATATTGCTTGGGGGCAAGCGGTTGGTTGGAGCAAGGACATGGAGAAAGATAAGTGGGAGAAATAGGTTCAGAGGATTTAGAGAAAGAGGCCTGAGCAGGCCGTCAATAAAGAAGGGTCAGGAAACTAAATCAAGTAAATGGATGTGACAAAAAGGAGAACACATGACTATCTTACGCCATAATGTTTGGGGTTGTTGTCAGTGTTTGGAGGAACCTAGTGGAGGATGACTGGGAGGGAGTTGTTTAAGGGTGGGAAAGGGTTAGGAACATGTTGTTAGAATCCAGTTTAGGGCATTTAAGCATGTGCGGCTCAGCTGAAGGAAGTAAAGTTGCCCAGCTTGCTCCCACTAAAATTAGTCTATTGCACACATGGCATAATGAAGTAGGGTAATGATTTCCTACTGGTAAAAAAACACAGTTCTTCAATATTAAAGTGACTGTGATTCTGAATATTGTGAAAAAGGCTGAGATATTTATCATAGCCAGTTAATACCATTACCCTGGGGTTCGGATAGTTATTAGATATGGCACATACTTCCTATGCCACGTTTTTTCATTTGGAAATGAGTTGAAACTTGTGGAATCACTACTTTTCATATCAATTTCCACGTTTTTTTTCAGGGCTTTTCTCCAGATACATATCAGCAGGTTTTATCTGCTGACATCCCTCAGGCATTATAAACATAGTGGTTTCTTATGAATAATTTGATGTGTAATCAGTACTTTTTGAACGCACCTAAATGTGTATCTACTTGAATAATCATTCATCAAAAACAACTGAAGCTAAAATAAATTTACAGTTGGGTGGTTGCTGCACATTGTAATAATGTACCATATTTGGTCATCAAAAGCTGAAACATTATGATAAAGTGTCCTTAAAAATTATATGGCTTAGTGCAAATGAGTTATAAGAAGGGAGAAAATTTAAAATTTAAAAACGTATTTGTTAGATTTGGCTGGAACAACAAAGGCAAAATCGGTACCCTATAAACATATATAGAAACGCAACATTACCTGCTGTATCGTGGAAAAAGCACAGGTGTTCACTTTAGAGATAAAAACTATACTTTACCTTGCACTTTGTGGACCTCACGTTAATATGCCTTAAAAAAGGAAATTAAACCTAGGAAAGAATAGAACTGGCTTGGGTACATGAGTCTTGTATAGGTGCTGACTAATAAACAGGAGCTTAACATAAGGTGTAAGCAAATATTATGTATTACTATAGACATCATTGATTTTGAAAGCCAAAGTCCAACTCCCTTGATTCTACAAAGGCAAAAATACCATAAAAGACCCATCAATGAACATACAAGTACTGCAAAATGTTGTATAAACGTAGGCAACCAGCGAGAAATCATGGCTTACCAGAAGAAGCAAGCACGCATCATGTAATTCACATAAGTTGCTATGAGGCTAACTGATCCCAAGACACTGGAGACAAATCATGCAAAAAATCAAATTGATATATGGAATGGTGGCAATTACAATAGCTGCCAAATAGCTGGAGGAAACAACTTACCAGTTTTGGAGCTTGTAATCCAAGGTAAGTAAATGATCAGGCTCACAAAAGATAAATAGCCGAAATGCTGATCTTGTGAGCCACAGTAAAAGGTGAGGAGGAAAAGCCCTCAAGTGCTAGAAGTGCAGACTTACTAGCAGTCACACCGAGCATCGCCAAAGAAAATATTGGCAACCGTGTGCGCTTGCACGTTGAGAATGAGTAGGCCCGTGGAGGCTGCTCATATATGCATGCTAAGCAGCTTTCCTCAGAACTGGATACCTAATCAAACATAAGTAAATACAAACCAAATTCCAAAATAAATATAGTGCTGGCTATTAGTAACCCAAAAATATTCAGACATGTTTCGAAAACATTATTTACTGAAACAAAAATGGAAAAGATACTGCCATCTGAAAGAAAGACTCAGAAGGCATGGATGGCATTGTTACAAAGATGTCTGCTCGGTGGGTGGCTTTACACAGAATAGGTTTTGTAACTAAACCTACAGGGTGGAAATGAACTTCCAATATGATAATTGAGTTACCTTTTGGTGACCATATACTCAATCTTAAATAAAGAACATAGGGGGTCATTCTGACCCCGGCCGGCGGCGGAAGCCGCCGGCCTGGCTGGGACCGCCAGAATACCGCTGCGCGGTCAAAAGACCGCTGCGGGTATTCTGGGTTTCCCGCTGGGCTGGCGGGCGACCGCCAGAAGGCCGCCCGCCAGCCCAGCGGGAAACACCCTTCCATGAGGATGCCGGCTCCGAATGGAGCCGGCGGAGTGGAAGGGGTGCGACGGGTGCAGTTGAACCCGTCGCAATTTTCAGTGTCTGCATGGCAGACACTGAAAATCATGGTGGGGCCCTGTTACGGGGGCCCCTGCAGTGCCCATGCCATTGGTATTCCGCTGCCCAGGGGCCCACGACACCCCTTACCGCCAACCTGTTCCTGGCGGCCACGACCGCCAGGAACAGGATGGCGGTAATGGGGGTCGGAATCCCCAGGGCAGCGGAATACCGGCGGTACACCGCCGGTTTTCCGTTTCTGACCGCGGCTGTACGGCCGCGGTCAGAATGCCCATGGGAGCACCGCCAGCCTGTTGGCGGTGCTCCCGCGGTCGTTGACCCTGGCGGTTTTTACCGCCAGGGTCAGAATGACCCCCATAGTCTACAAAAATTAAGATGGAAAAATGGAAAAGGTGTAGGAGAAAGGCTGAATTGGCATAGGGTTTCTAAAATGATGCCATGGGAAAACCGAGAATGTTCGGAAACTGATACATTTATATCACAAAAGGAGCAATAAAGAGGTTGACAAACCTAATCACATCTCATAAGATCATTGCTATTTCAGGAAAATGTGTAAATGTGCCTGAATTGTCCACGCTAGTGGTATATGGGAAATAATGAAATGCTGTCCCCAAAACCAAAGGCCACACAAAGATGTTTAATGAGAACTTCCGTAAAAGAAATTATCGGCTAAGCCTACGTACAGAAATAAAAAATAACAAAACAACAGAACAGTATGCATAGTACGTTAGTGGAATTACATATTTGATACAAAAGATAGTAAACCTCCCCTCTCTTCATACTTATTGCACCATTATGTCGTTAAGCCAATAACATCCATCTTGCATTTATGGAGATTCAAGTTTGCAATAATATCTCCTCCAAGATAGCTATGCTGTACTTGTTCAGTCGCTTGCCAACTAGTATCATCAATGACATGCTTTTGCTATTTAAAGTGATCCACCAATGGAGCTCTCAACCTACCACATCTGTTGAAGCTGCAATTCTGTAGGATACAACCTTTCACTTTTTGTTGTGCATGTCCTGTAAAAATATGGTTGTATAGACACCACATTGCATAGATATTGTTAACAAAATTACCATTAGGACAGTATTTCAACCTGTATTACGTTTTCAAATCCAAAACCTTGAGTCGCAATACAAAATGTGCATGCTTTGTAGCTACCACACTTAAATTACCCAGTGTAAGGGGTAAGTCCCACTGGGAGAGGTTCGTGGGAGGACCCTCCATGAACAACGTTGTTCTCACAACTTTGTCCCAGATATTCCTAACCTTATCGAAAGGAAATAGTGGTTTGTGATGCATAGCCAGAATGTCTCTGATCAAATGCTAATGTCCATTCACAAACATTATAATTCAATTACTACTATAGCAGTAAGTATTCACACACACAATTCGTTCTTCACTCTATTTTCTCTCTCTAGATGCTAACAAATGACCATAGGGAATATACCAGTCCTGTTTTCTTGTTTTTTTATGGAGGTGTAAGAGATTATCCCATTAATACAGTCTCAACATTAGAATTTCATATTCAAATCCTCCTTCAGTTTGCAGTTCCTCCTTAGCTGTAGAAACTGTCCAAAGCAAGCATTATCCCTTAAATTGCATGGAAGGTGGCTGCAATACCATAGCAAAGTATTTCTCTCTGTAGGTTGCAGAAAGAGTGTTGTATGTAGCATGCTCTCATTACTTCACACAGTAACGTCAAGGAAGGTAATTTGCTTGTCATTATATGTTAAATGTAATTATATATCCAGTTAGCTGGTGTTCATCCATGAATGCAAGTGTTGAAGTGCAGGAAGGGCACCTTCCACATTAAGAAAATATTGTCAATGTACCTACACCAGTTTTGAATTATGTTCATCAAAAAGAGGGTTGAGATACAAAACAGATACTATCGCTTATAGTGGTGTATATATTGGTTGGCCAGATCAGGAGCTAATCCAACCCTGTAGCTCAGTCTTTCACTTGATAATAGACTTCATTGTTAAATGTAATAAATTCCAAGTGAGGACAATTTCCAATAATGGCGCAATGAAATCAGTAGGAACAAACAATGGAGTGTCCCTTGCATCAAGAACTTTGCTTTTCTTATCACTTGCATAGCCTCATACCAGGGGATAGTATTATAGAGGCACTGAATGTCTAACATTACCAATAGCTCAAAGTGAGTATCTTCTAAACTGCTAAATAGGTCAGTGCTGTTCCTAATGTATGCCCTGGTAGATGAAAGGAATGGCTGTACAAATATAACTATCTACCTTGCATATGAATCCAATATAGATCCACAACTCAGGACAATTGACCCCCCGGTGTTCTCCATGCACTTATAAATTTTGGCCAACACCTATTCAGGGAACCTGTAACTATTTGGAAAATGACATAAGTTTAGCAGCTTAATAAATTATAGCTATATAAAAAGAAAATGTTACATTAAAAACGTTAAAAAGCTCTGTAAAGGTACATTTATATTTGGAAAATGACATAATTTTCGCAGGTTAATAAATTATAGCTATATAAAAAGAAAATGTTACATTAAAAACGTTAAAAAGTTCTGTAAAGGTACATTAATTTAAAAGGGAAGGATTACAATTGGTACCCTTGCCTTGATTTATGGAAGCAGTGCACATACAGTAAACAGAATCTACTATGAACAGCTGGTGCCCTCAAATGAAGCACTTCTTTGTGCCAATAAAAAGATAACATGCACTAGGAGCAAAGAAGACAAAGTGGTGTGCTACAGTCCAGCATAATGCTTTGCGTATATACCTTTTTTGTTGGTGAATTAAATAAAATAATTTATCATTTTTGTGTTTGTTAGAGGTATATTTGTGTTTTTTTGTGTATTGTTTTCAACTTCAAATCATAGAAATTGCTTAGGTGGGTGTCCCCAGCTTCCAGTAGTGGTTCAATGGGAGTCCACAGAAGTCCACTGACACAGACCATGGAAATCATAGTTTGCAGCTTCACAGTGAAGTATAAGTTGCACAACTAGTAGTCGCCCAACGCTACATGTGACATCTTCAGTTACGTCTGGCTTTTTAGTCAACTGCACTTTGTCTGCATTGGTCATTTATTTGTAAATTTTCAAAAACCTGTTTTGTACTGTGCAGTGTTATCAAATATATTAATTCTTACAAACAATATCATGATACTCTCTGCTGTCTAAGGTTTAGATTCTATTTTTCCCATGTAAAAACATAGATATACTTGCATCTTAAAAACTGCATGTACGCCATGGGTTTAGACCTGACTGTTCTGCTAAATTAAAATGGATATCTAAAATTATTTGATCTAAATTATGAGGAAGGAGACACTGTTTCTTTTGATTCATAAAATACCAAGATTTCAGGAAATACAGGGTTGCCCATTTACTTTCCTAAGGTTCTCTAAACTAGAGCTGTTTTTTGTCTTAGGTTGAAGTGAAGCAATACCTCCCAAAAGGGAGGAGTCAGTGCTATAGGAAAGAAGCAAGCTATTCATGTCAGGCGGACAGAATGCAGTATAGTAG
Source organism: Pleurodeles waltl (assembly GCF_031143425.1). Lineage (NCBI taxonomy): Eukaryota > Metazoa > Chordata > Amphibia > Caudata > Salamandridae > Pleurodeles > Pleurodeles waltl. Next base: position 449,531,950 of record NC_090446.1, read on the forward strand.
TTATGGAAACTTCACTACCTCGGTTAAAGGGTAAAGCAAAGAGAATTGGGTGGCACCTGAATTACAAATGGCATGGCATTATCCAGTTTTTTCTGTTGGTAAGGCGTATCTTTGTCTACCTAGATTTACCAGAGGCAAGGCTTTCCTGTATAAGAAAAGAGGAAAAGAATAAGCAGAGGCAATACAAGCTTTCCAGCCACGTATATATACAACAACAACAGTTTTATTTGTAGGTTCTAGACTTTAATAAGTACACAATGAATAAGGAAATATCTTAGTGCTGGTTGTACCCCTTTTGAACAAGGTGCATTTGAGTAAAGAAACCTAACATGCAGAAAAGCCCTGTAGAGTAGGTTGCCAAAGACTGGATTTTCAGAGGTCTTAGTTGGGTTATGTAAGGAATATGCTTTATTCAGTAATTGCCCTGGCATGGAGAATGCATATGACAAATTCTAGCTCTGTGGTGTCTTTAAACTTTCCTCTTTGGCATAAACGTAAGCAGTAACTGGCCTGAAAGAGACCAAAAGCAGCACGCTCCATCCGAGAACAAAGACAAAGCTCATGACCATGCATGACCTCCAATATGTCAGGTAAGAGGGACATGAGCAGGCTGGATTAGCCCTGTGGCTTCTTGGGAATCAGTGTTGGTGCATCTTTGTAGATGGAACCAACAACCCAGATACTTACAAAATTATTGCCCTTGTTCCCATAAAATGGATATGGTGAGGTTCAAGGAATACAAGAACTTGGGGCTCCTTTGCAGAGTGCTTTATCATCATCTCACTGTAGCATCTCTTAATCTGGTCCCATTGGAGGGAAGGGGGGCTGGGAGCAAGGTCAACGACAGTCAAACGTCTCAGATTGGGTTAGGCTTTGGCTTGTGCAGGGCTAGAACACCTGTTAGGCTTGGTAAGAATCAATGCTAGTTCAGATTTGGACTGATTTTGGGTTGGAAAGGGTGACATTTTAGTCAGGGTTAGGTTGCACCAGTGTCAGAGTTGCTAAAAGCAAAGGTTATGTCAGTGCACATGATGGGATAGAGTGAGATTTGGGTCATGTGTATACAAACTTCTGAATTAAGGGTGAAGACCGGTTAGTCTGCATTATTGTAGGGTAGGGAAAGTTCTTAGATTAGGTCAATGTTACGTTAAAGTCAGTCTGATTAATCCCCGTCCTAATGATCTTGATTTTTCTCTACCAGGTTCGGCTTTGCACACCCACAGATGATGCAGGAACTGCAGTTTCGCCTGAGGAAGCCAAAGCCCCAATGAAATTCTCTGTCTGCTTGGACACGCTCTGGAAGTTTTCTCAGAATATCTTAATTTACTATTAAGCAGAAATAGATGCCATTTCTGTGCACGCTTGAGTTTGCCTTCCAGTGTTAGGCCACAAACTGAATGTTGCTGGGATTCATACAAGCTGCTGTAACCCAGTGCCTAAAGTGTGCATGCCCATAGCTCTGTTCCCTCGCTGATCTCTCTATACACAATATTGTCGTCTTGATTTTTAAAAAGATGAGGAAACCTTCAGCAATGGCCAGAGATCAGTGCCAACTGAATTGTCACCATCCTTAACAATATAAGACCTTTGCTGAAGCAGGAGAACCACTGAATGAATGAGCAGAAATTGTCACTCCACCAGTAGGGGCCCCTCGTCCAAAAAGGTAAGACCTTTGCTTAGGTTGAAAGCATCAAACACCCAAGAATTCAATCTACCACAAATACTTAATTATTCAGTGGATAGAGGGCTGTGATCAGCCAGAAGGTTACATCACACATTTACCAGAAAGCTTCTGTCATTCCCTCCAGGAAAGTGTTAACTGCTGCTTCTGTCTGTCATGAACATTAATGGATATTAACTGCCCTCACCTCACCGTTGGCAGATACTTGTGCTGTAAGAGGGGAAGGGTTCATGTGAATTCATTTTCTTGGGCTACAAAGACTGTGCTCCAAAGGTGATGAGGAGGATTAGTACATACCCTGGCGCCACCTTTCCACATGTAGTCTGATAGTCACCTCCTGCCCCAAACAGTGCTTTATTCTTCTGCCTGATAATTAATAAACTATTTTTGCACTAATTAAATCCTGGAGTATATTTTTCTTGAATGGACATGCTCATGAGTACCTTTGTGGAGGGTCTAGAGACTCTCCAGGTGCCAAAAAATAACACTGCTTTGTGGAGAGATGTACATACTGCTGTGTGAAAGAGAACAAAATAATATTTTAAGGCCCTGCCTGTGCATTTGTTTAGGATTCCCTTCCCAATACTGTAGATATCTAGTGACAGGGGAAAATCATAACCCCATCTCTGTAGAATAAGTTTCTCACCTGTCAACTGAAACACCTTTGTCTTTATATTCTGTGTTGCTCAGGCTATCACAAGGCACGAAGCTGACTGTTCCACTGGCTGGCCCGAATCCAGTATAGAACCATGACTGGTTTTAACGTGTCAGACTTACACTATCATACTAGCACTGACTGGATGTGGTAGGGCTAAGGGTGAGGCTGAATAGGATTCTGAATGTAAGAACATTTTAAATTCCAAAAAAACTTCCACTTTGATGAGCACCAGCTTTTTGTGAGATCTCATCAAAACCCTCTGTTTCAAGAAGGTTGTACTTCCTTGGAATTTAAGGAATTTCTATTTATCAGTGTAGAGAACATATTTGTCAAAGATGCAAAGCTTTCAGATGGCTTTCTTTGAGAGCTATGCAACATCTTGATATTGTGACATGAGTATCAGATGAAGAGGAGCTTAACTTCACAGTGGGGAAAAAAGGTGACTTGTGATAGCCTGGAAGACCTGTACACGGACCAGCAGACTGACGATGTGCGAAAGTTATTTCAGCAGACTGAACCACTCACAAGCTGCAATAATCTTATGGTCCATCTGACCAAAGTTATTACATTAAGATCACAAAATCCCTAGAGGTTAAAGAGCCACCAAGCTGCCTTTCAAGATGCTAACAGTTGTGAGGCTAGACTCTCACCACCCTCATTATTACCTGTAGTTGTACTCATCTGGGCCCAGAGGAAAACAACGTTGTTTTGTTCTTTACCCTAAGCTTTAGGCTGTCTGCTGTTGCTGGAGCTGCTTGTCCTAAATTTTGAACCGTTTGAGCTTATTTTCTAGCCCACAGAGAAATCAGCATTTGGAAGCCAGATTGTACGCAAGTCATGAAAATCAGTTCCAAGTTGGGACTGCGCACACCTTCGGATCCTGTACCTTTACCTGATCCTAAGAACACAGAACAAGAGCAATTCTTAGATCAGTAAGAACCTAGGCAACCAACATAAAAACATCACAACCGTTCACCTGTTTTTTTTAAATAAACTTTTATGAAAAGTTGTATTCAGAACACTCACTGAATGTATAAACTAGATAACCAATGTAAGTAAACAACAACACTTTGAAATGTAACTATTAGGAATTTTTAATTTATCAAAAGTATGAACAGCCTTAAGAAGACTATGAAAATGATTTTATATACAAATGACCACAGTAGACCCACACATAAAAGACATATGGAAAACGATGCTCGGTGTCCCAGTGCAAAGAAAATACATTCAAGTATAAAACAACACCAATAAAACAACTATGTTTCAAATATGTTTCTCTAAAAGCACACATAGGAACAAACTAGATAGTATACGTTCATTGCAGATCTCTATAAATGTAGGTTGTATGTCCTCCTGTTAAGACAAAAAATCACTAGAGGTTGAAGAGCCACAAAGGTGCCTTTCAAGATGCTAACAGTTGTGAGGCTACACATTCACCACCCTCATTGTTACTGGTAGCTGTACTCATCTGGGCCCAGAGGAAAACAAAGTTTCTTTTTCTGTACCCTTGAGGTTTATGCTGTGTCCCTTTGGCTGGAGCTAGTTGTCCTAAATCTGGAACCGTTTGAGTTAATTTTCTAACCCACCGAGAAATCAGCATTTGGAAGCAGGATTGTACACCATCCATAAAAATCAGTTCCAAGTTGGGACTGCTCACACCTTTGGATCCTGTACCTTTACCTGATCCTAAGTACACAGAACAAGAGCAGCCCTTAGACCAGTAAGTCCCTGAGCAATCAACATAAAAATAACATAACAGTTCATGTATTGTTTTTAGTATAACATTTTATGAAAAGTTGTATTCAGGACACTCATTGAATGTCCAGCCAAATAATCAATGCAAGTAAACAACGTAAGACAACTCTTCAACCTGTAACTATTAGGATTTTTTAATTTATCAAAAGTATAAACAGCCTATCAAAATGATTTAACATACAAACGGCCACTGTAGACGCACAAATAAAAGACATACGGAGAAAGATGCTCAGTGTGAAGAAAATACATACAACTAAGAAAATCACACTTATAAAACAACTATGTTTCAAATATGTTTCTCTAAAAGCACACATAAGAGCAAACTAAAACTATATAATAGAAATTCATCGCAGATCTCTATAAATGTATGTTGTCTGGCCTCCTGTTTTGGAGGGTACACTGTTTCAAATATGTATCTCTAAGAGCACACGGAAAAACAAACTACAATAAACATTCATTACAGATCTCTATAAATGTAGGTTGTCTGGCCTCCTGTTTTGGATGGTTATGGTATATCAGAGTTATCTCACACTGAAGTATCCTGCTCTCCAAAGGACAACTGTCCTCCAATGTGTCCAATGATATTCCTTCCAATTGTAATGCATGGTGGACCTTTATGTTGCAAAATCTTTGCGTTTCTGGCTACTGGGTCTGGAAACATCAGATACCCTCACTTCCACCCAGGTGTCCGAGTGTTGTAATTTCAACCAGGTCCCAAGGAGTTGTTCCGGATAACCCCCTGAGCTCTTTGAAGGAATCGGTGACCCACAATGGGATTGCCAAAGAATTTATGTTCCTCCATCCCACATATGTTTTCACTTTGTCCCAGGCTTCCAGGGAGCTTGTGGTGGGGCAGGTAAGGTCTAGGCAGAACTCTGCAGACTAAAGAAAAAACTCTGCGAACTCCGCCTAACTCTGCGCAAGCAGGCAGAGTTGTGCTTGCCACCTGTTCACACTGATTGGTGAAAGTTGTGCTCCACGTTGCAAGCGCGAACGGCACCATCCGGTCCCCCTGCACAGGGTGATTTCGTTTTTTCGTATTCTGTGAATGGTGCTGGACTTGCTTCAATTCCAACTTCATCTTAACCATTTTATCTTTATATAACTAATCCTCCCCTGTTTTACATTTATTTCCTTAGTGTGTGTATTTGTGTATTTTAATTTTTTGCCTCTTTTTTTAACACATTTTCTGTGTGTTTTTTGTTCCTTTATTAGTTTTCCCTTAACTTCTCCTAGGTAATTTCTCCCTCTCTATTCTTTCTTTTCCCTCTGTCTTTTTTTATATCACCCCCAGCACCTTGGCAGAACGTGGGGGCCAAGGCGGCACTAATGCAAGGGGCACCGCCAAGGACTGCAGCCTTGCACCATCTTTAGTGTGGAGGGTGTGGCTGCACTTATTGTTTGTGCAGTGCCACCGCCCTACATGCTGGCACCAGGTGGAAGGCCCAGCAGTGGATACAGCCTGCAAGAGCATTGGCAGCTGTGGGGAAGGATGCACCATTGCATCCGCTGATGCACTGGGTTCTGCACACCAACCAACAGCTGGTGCACTGGTGGGCTGATATCATTGATCAGGAGAGGGACCTTCCTGTCCTGCTGGGTGTCCTCGTTTCGGGGCTTGGTGAGTACTAGTAATCAATTATTGCTAAGTTTGTTGTGTCCTGTCCTATAATGCTATTTTATTTCACATAGTTCACGTGGCATTATGAATATTGTGTGATGCCGTTTGAGCGAGCTAGTTGCTTGGTGCTACCTAGTCCTGCTTGTTGCTGTAGACTCTTGCTTGGGCTCATTATGTTGATTATGCTGGTTATGTTGAATCCTCTGTCCTCCTGTCACTAAGATAGTGGTACTGTGGTAGTAGTAGAAGTAAATAATATATATCCGTGAGTTAGCGTTCCCTGTGTCTTTCTTTTTATGGAGCTGCTACAGTTACAAGCATTCTTTCAGCACCTATGCATTGAAAAAGCGAAATTTACTGAATTGGCCCATGAAAGGGAGTTTGAAAGGGAGTTTGCAAATGTGATTTGGGAAGCAAAGGTCATTCGTTGACATGCATTACTATTTCCAAATGTAGTTTAAAAAATATAATTAGGGCTTAGGTAAGGCGTCGGAAACTAGGAATAGGTCAACTCAATCATATAGTATTAGGCAATCTGATTCAGAAATGTAGTAAAGTACAATGTCAATATGTTACTGCATTTTCCATTGCCTGTCAAAATATTTTCTAGGAGATTAACTGTACCACTAATCTATTTTTTGTTATCTGCTTTATTTTTTACATAAGCACCCAAGGCCAAGGAGAGGGGATTGGAGGGTCGGGCTGAGGATGGTGCCACCACAAGTGCAGCAGAAGGTTGAAGTTCCACCGCCACCACCACTGCCACAGCTGTGGCAGATGGCTCTGCTGGCCCCAGTAAGTCCGCCCCATGCTGTTTGTTTACTATCCCAGCAGTTTTGATGACAGTGCAGCATGGCACTCTGCATTTGCCAAAATTGCAAACCAAACCGTATGCTCTTCATTGACCAATTAATTCTACCCCTTCATTGTACTTGAAATGACTCACAGTCATCATCCTATCTCTGCCCCTCAATTACGGTTGGCTTGATTACTGGCTGTAGTTTTCTGACAGTCTCAACCAGCAACATGTCCAAAGTGATATATTAGGTGGGAGAGGAGATATTGTAAACTCAACTGTAGTCATGTGTTGTGGTTGTATTTTGTTAAAAAAGGGGGAGGTGTATGTGGCATCTAAAGTGTGTAATGTTTTTTCTTTTCTACCTGCACAGACCACCAGTGCCACTATGTAATTTAAAAAAAGTGTTAGCACAGAATGTTGTTTACAATTCATCTTTTTATTTTGTTTTCATTCTTGATATAGCTACTTCAGCTTGACCACCTCCACCATCAACCTGACACGAGTTTGCAACCCAACTCCTCCAACAAAGGCTGGAGGCCACCAGGCAACATTAGCAGAGAATAGTGGACAAGGAGGTCCTGGCACATGCCCCTGTTTTAGACCTGGGCCCAGTTCCACCAGCCAACAGGCTGTGCCTCCAGCGTCCAGGCCATACTAGTTTCAGGCTGGCTACACCAGCGCCGTGTGCAGCCTGAGCTGGCGCAATTGAGCCATCAGCTGACATGCTTTAAGGGCTACCTTGAACATCTTGAGACCCTCATTGAAAATTCCCTCTTTTAGCCCTTTTTAAAAAACAATTTGGGAGGGAAGGAGTTGTTGTGGATGGAGGGGGTGGGAGTTTAGGAAGGGCGGTTTTGGACTTTGGGCTTGGACATTTATTTTGGACATTGGTTGGGGATGGGTAAAGATGTGGGAGAGGGGTGGGCCTGTTGTGGGTAAAGACAATAGGTTTATAATTTATATTTGTATATGTTAGTAAAGGGAACATTTTTACAATCCACGTCATGTCTGAAGTGTTTTTTGTGTTTACGTTTAACTTTGTACTGATATCTTTTCGCACAGCCTGTCTTTTTAATCTATATTTCTCTAAGTGTATGCCAGTTAGGAGGCTATGCTTCCATCCCCTATATTTCCCACAAAAACATAGATAAAAAAGCAAGCACTTATCTCAACTGCAGAATAAGTTAGTTACATACTGAGTAAAGTAGTTCACTTCACCCCATAGTTCTCTTACCTAAAAACATGAAATGCTGCCCCCTCTATCAATCTTCCAAGTTCCAACAGCTTACTGAAGGGTTAATCAAAATGATCACAGGCAACTAAATTGAAAGAAAAATCAAGAGTTAGTAGGTTATACATATATATCTAAATTGTAGCTTTAGAAAGACTGAGGTCAGACCACTACCACCATGACACATCAGAGTACCCCATATCACAAACTAGCAATAGTAAAATATTCTGAGCAATGGAGAGCATGGAATTTGAAAAACAAAGTTATGAAATCCTCAAGCCATGAAAAATGTACTTAAAGTCTGTACTCTGTAGTAGACAAGGTTAAGAGGTTTATTGATGCATAACAAATACCTGAATGATGACGTATTGACTTTGAGGAATGACGTTCGTTCTTATTTATGCATGGTTAGGAGCTGCTCAGGTAATATAATTTCCCACCATGAGTTGGTGTCACATTTAACCACATCCACCCCACCAAGTGTGGGATCTATTTGGTGTAAAGTTACTTAAATCACACCTCAATAAATCACACAGCCTGGGGGAAGAGGGTTAGGGGTGTGATTAAAGGATTGGAAAGGGGATGTGAGGAAAGGTGTGACAAACACAAGCACAACAACAGTATTCATCAGGGTGATGAGAAGCCCATCATCAGTCTTTTCTCGAAAGAAACAAATGAAGGAATGAGTATGACACAGTTCAATTAAATGCACTGTAAACAGAGCTTCTGCCCCAGAGACCCAAGTTATTAGATGTCCAAATGGTCTGTCATCTAGCTTTGAAATGGCGGAGTGAATTGAACCACCAGGTCTAGAAAATGTGATTGTTAAAAGAAAAATGATCCTGTATTGCCAAATTGGGTGGTGCATCTGCATTCTCCTCTGAATTTCCATCACTCTTTTGTGCCTGTCGCAAGCCCTGTCCGGTAGGTAAGCAGAAGTGTTGAGCTCATCTTTAGCCTTTCGCTCATGCAGGAGAGCAGAAGGGCTGCAATTATAAAATAGAAATTGTATTGGAGAGTAAGGGGAAGGACAGAAGGAAGGTAAGCTTTATGAGGGGTGTACCCAGAAGACTCAGAGGTAGAGCAAAAAACAAGAGGACTCAGAGTTTCACTTTTGCCACCAGTGAAAGGCACACATTCATCAGCATTTCCCAGATCAACACTCCTCTCTCCATCCCACATAGGTGAGTACTAGGCCTCAGACTCATGGTTTCCATTTCAAGTTGATAATTCCCTTCTGCTAGCTATTGTTGATGAGATAGTCCTGCACTGAGTTCTTCAATCCTCCTCCTGACTCGTACTACCTCCGTCTCAGACCCGACACAATCAAGACAGACATGTAGTGCACTGCGGTTTAAGAAGAAATAGAGAAACTGAATTGCCATAGATTTGTGTTTGTTAACTAAAGTGACTGGTCTGTTCTCTGAAGGTCCCGAAAAAGGAGTAATCTGTACAGGTACATTTTCACTTAGTAAGTTTGTAAAGGCCAATTATATTCAGGAAAATTGATCACCCATCAGGCACCAAACCTTGCAATTAACCAAAGTCAATTTACTATTAATTGAACACCTCTCTCACTGTCTGCCACCACATAAATTATCAATCATCAGTTACCTCTTCCAATACAAGCATGGGTAGGTTAGGTAAAGAATTGTATCTCTTGCGCAGTCAACACATTGGAATTTGGAATTGGCACTCTTGTAAAGAAATGATTTTCTGCGACAGCCCTGCTAAGTGATGCAGAAAAAGAATAGGAATGCAAGGGAGGCAGGCATTTTTTCCAGTGTCATGAAGGTATTGTTGTGGAGGTTTCTTCTTCAGTACATGCTGGTCCAACTCCAATCTGGCCACATGTGTGACTAAATAATGGTGTGGCAGCATAAAATTATATTTGAAAATAAATAATGTTCCATTAGCTCCTTTTGTATTCTTTTGCAAAGAAAGAAGTTCAATTATATTTTTGAAAGTTCTAAGGTGGCACTGGCATAATCAGTCTGGGACGTACAGTTTGTCCTCAAACTCAGGGTGCTCACTCAGAAGTTGGTCAGCTAACATACTTGATTCTAATCAATCATCCCCCATCTCCTGCTGTGGTATTTTGGGAACGGTGTAATCAGGTGGTATGAACTGTTGGTTCATTTTGATCATGGTTCTTTTCTCCACGGTTTGACACAAGAGACTGGTCCTTCTCACTGCAACAACTGCACCAGCTGCACTGAACACGAGCTCAGCAGACACACTGGCGATAGGACAAGCCAGATATTTTATTGCCAGCTGCTGAGCTCTGGCCATCGGTGCATCTTCCCGTACCAATACACCAATGGGTTTCGATCCACATACACCTCTTTTGGGTCATCCAGATGCTCCAGGAACATCCTCTGAATGGTCATTGGTGCTGCTGCTTGCTCAGCCTCTTTTGCCTTTACCGCTACACTGGACCTAAGACCTGCCACTTGAAAACAAGCCAATGCAGAGGTTGGGTCAGATTCTTCTGTTGCTGTTGTACCAGTTTTTTTGTTGCTGGTGTTGGCTGCTGTGAGACAAGACTGCCCTCTCCGGAAGTTGAAGGTGGACCCCAGAACTGTGGAATGGGACTCTAACTTCCAGCTGTTCTTCTTCCAGGTCTCCATCTTGCTCAACAATCCAGTTTTGGTACTTTGAAACATCCACTTCAGAAAAAGGAATGAAAGGGGGAAGAATTGTTTTGTAGTGTGGATCAAGTAGGGTGGCACAGATGTACTCTTTGAATGAGATAATGTAATTCTGCAGCCTTGCATTACAAGTCAAGTAATAGCTTAAGTTCTCAACCAAGGCATGTGCTTCTCGGTTTTCGTTCACACCTCAAAGGATGGACCTTTCAGACACCTTCTATAGCTGGTCCTGTAGCAGATGCAACAACGAGATACTGTCCTCCTTGATAACTTCCCACATAAAACCTCAAAAGGGAGCAGCATCTCTGTCAGTCATTTTACTAGGCCCCATTTGTCTGCATCCATGGTCATAGCTTTCCCTGTTGCATCCCTCCTCTTTCAATGACATAGCCATTGATCTGTCTGCACTGCTCAAACATATGTTGTAACCTATAATAGGTTGCGTTCCAATGTGTTGTCACCTTCTGTTCCAGGGTTTTAACTGATACTCTATTAGCACACTGAATAATCTGCAACGGCTTCCCAGCTTTAAAAGAATGTCTGAAATTAAAACAGATTTGTCTGCAGGTCATCATTACGTTGCTGAGCATCCCTTCTTTTCTGAGAAACTATTGAACAACCAGGTTGATGCAGTGTACCAAACACAGTGCCCTGAAATAGCCACTGTCTGCCATGGCCTTGACTATGTTACTGCCATTGTCCGTGGCAACAATTCCTATTTGGGGACCTCTGGGTTGCAGCCATTCAGTCACCTTGCCATTAAATTCCTCCAAGCTCTATGTGATTTCTCCATGGTGAACATGGCTACTGTTGCCTGCTGCTCTTAAAAACAAATTCAGGGCCAAGACCTGTAGATAGCTTTCCATTTACCCCCACAGAAGAGATCCAGTGTGCAGTGATACACATGTAATCAGTAGCCTGACAACTGGTCCACATGTCTGTCGTCAGGTGAATAGTATGGGCAATACTTTGATGCAAAGATTGTCCAACCAATTGCAGCACATAGTGATGCAGCACAGGAAAAAAACTCTGACAAAATAGGTTCAACTTGGAACCCTCCATTTCAGACAGATGACATTCACAAATTCTAAGAATCCCACACCATCCACAAAAGAAAAAGGGATGAGATCCATGGCTAACATTTTTGCCAGGATCCCATTATACTAATGAACCACTGGGTGGCTGCGGTCGTAGCGCCCCTCCTGCCTAAACATACCTTTAATAGTAGCCTGGATTTTCTTCATTTCCGGGGTCACTGACGCGGGCGGCTTTAGAGAAGTAGTTAGTGGCAGACTCACTGGGTGTTGTGGGACAGTTACTGTATGCACTGGTGCCTCCATCTGACTCTGAGTCTTCCTGTGCCACTGTGAGGTCATGGAGGCAGGTGGTTCCGGTGCACTGCTGGGGACAGGGCTGCTTTGAGTGAGGATGTCACCATCTTCTTCATCACCTCCCACTGTGATTAGACCAGTTGTGGCTGAGGTTTCCTGGCTCTCATCACCTTCACCAACAAGTCCAGCAATTTTTGAAGGTGCTTCTCCCAGTGGATTGCATGATGTTTTTTCGTATGGATCTTTGGCCTCCAGTTCTATAACGTGTACCAGGTCTACCCCAACAAAAATCTGTGTGGCAAATTGGGCATATTGCAATGTTCCCCCCGTTTGCTAAGCATAAAAAAGTCCCAAACTGGGGAGGAGTATTTTCTTAGTCGGCCACTACCAATGCCTGAAGAAGAACTGAAGGTGTGTGGGTGTGTCATCGATTACCTCGCTGCAGTCCCTACTTCTTCTGAAGTAGGGGTTGGTGCAGGTCTCAGATGGGTCTGTTGCTGCAGCCTGTGCCACATCCCTTGGGGCAGGAATGTCGGACTCCTCTGTGACAGCTTCCAAAATGACTGGCTTGTCATCTTCCTCATCATGCCCTTCCATGATTCTAAGGCTTGATTCTGAAAGAGGAGGGTCTTGCTTAACAGGAAGCTCAACTTCCAGTTCTGCTCCAAATTTGGGGAGAGCTACTATTGCTGAATGCGGCTGCAATCCACTTTGCTCTGTTTCCTGAAACAATTGTTCTACTTTGCTAAAAGATAAATCCAATTCAACATTGATGCTCGTTGGCAGCGCCATGGTTGCAGTGGCTGCCTCAATGAGAGTCATGGTCTTGGGTTGGGGTGATGCTGTTGATGCAGGAGTGCTGCTCCCAGGTTGCTCCCCAGAGGCTGGTGTGGCAGGCACACATCTCCTGAAAAAAGGTTGTGGTTGTCACGCCACTGGTAGAAAGCTGCTTCTTCTCATTGACCACTTTCTTGTGAGCAACTTTCTGTGGGGCCATCTTTAAGCTCTCAGGTGGCAGTATCACTAAGCTGCACAAGTGGAAGAGATTGGAGGACTGAAATAACTGTACAGGCCTTCCCTTTGTCTTTGGTGGTACTGTGGGTGATGCCTTTTCTTCTCTTGTGCACCTAAAAGCAACTAAGCAAGAAAAACATGTAGTTAGTGAAATGTGGCATTGTTGCAGGTTGAAATAGTACAGACAAATGCAATATTAGCCTGATTAGTTACTTACATATTGAATACCAATGTAATCAAACATTGTAAAATCAAATCACACCACCACACCATAAAATGTAATTTTAAATCAGGGAATACAACATGTAGGTATGGCTCTTTGCTTTATCTCCATCTGTTTTAAAGAAGTTACCTGTGGTATTCAGAGAGAGGTGCATGGGTCAATGGAATAATGGTTAAAAAAACTATGGCAGCAAAGTGCTCAAGGGAAAGGGAATAATCACTATAAAAACTAATTATGCTGCTGATGTGTCTGCAGTGCACTGCAACAAGGGTGTCCAGAAAGAAATGAATTATACACCTAAAGAAACTGAATATTGTAGTACAGCTGTGCGTTTATAGTGGATGTTTGGATGAATGGATGGATCAAGGCAAAATGCAAATTAAATAAATTGAAAGAATAAAAAATAAAACATTTAAAAAATCTAAAAACATGCTTGTTGATGGCTGCTGTTTAAGACATACTGATGGAACTCTGAGAGATGGTTAAACAGTTTGCACAATCTCAGGAATGCTAGAAGCTTCATGGCTTCAAGGTGTCTTTTCTGCCCAAGTAGCCGAATTGGTTGCATTTACTAGAGCATGCTGTGCTTCAGAACAGCGTAAAGTGACTATTTTACTGACAGACAGTATGGTTTTGGTGTCGTTCAATACTTTGGACAGTTGTGGTTCCAGAGTGGGTTCATGACCTCTTCTGGATCACCTATCCAAAACAGTGACAGAGTTTGCCAACTGCGGAAAACATACAGTGTCCTGTGGAAATTGCAATTGTTAAAAGTTCAGCATATCAAAAGTCAAATGATTACATCTCATTAGGCAATTTCTTATGCTGACTATGTGGAACAGTATTGTGCTCACCATAGAACATCCTTTAATGAGAAATGGAGCCATGGAAGCAGCACAATTGAGACAAACCAAAATCTCTTCATGACAGCAATTGATACTTGGACGGAAGTTAAAATGTTGCAGGAAGAGGTGACAGAAGAAGAGCGAGGAGGTTGGAGTACAGCAGGTTGTGTTCAAAGAGATGAAGATGGTGTTTGGGTTTCTTGTGAAGGAGACGTAGTTCTACCCAATAGCTTGTTGCCTCCGATGGCTAGATATTATCACCGACAAGCACATTTAGGCAGAGATGCAATGATCAGAATATTCAGACAAACATGGTACAACCGGATTCAGATTGCTTGCTGAAGCAGAGTGTCACAGATGTGTAACATGTCAACATATTAATGTAGGGAAACACACTGTGGTTCACCAGAGTCACATAGGTAGATCAGGAGGTCCTTTCAACTGAATGCAACTTGATTTTATTGAAATGCCTGTGTGCAATGGATTGGAGTATGTTTTGGTGGTGGTGTGTGTTTTCTTGCATTGGGTTCAAGCTTACCCAACTTGCAGAAATTACAGCCTTACAATTGCAAAGCTACATTTGAGGGAATGGATTCCTCGATTCGGATTTCCGACTTCTGAGGAATCAGACCAAGGAACTCATTTCAATAATGAGGTCATAGAATTGTTATGTGCGGCTTTACAAATTGAACAAAGATTGCACTGCAGGTACAGACCAGAAGTCTCAGGATTAGTGGTACAGATGAATGGAACTTTGAAGTCTCAACTGGCATAAGTGTGCACATCTACAATGTTGAAATGGCCGGATGCCTTGCCTCTTGTCCTGATGAGCATGTGCAGCACACTCAACAGGAAGACAAGACTGTCCCATCATGATATCATTAAGGAGTGTGTGCTACGAGGTTGCCAGCTATGCATGCAAATGCACTTGTGAATATTACAGATTACTTGGTGCTAGATTATTGCAAGGGACTAGCTGATGTGGTTCGCTCTTTGTCTCATCAGGTTGAAGAAAGATCTGCTCAACCACCACAAAAACAGTGCCAGAACTTGAACCCTGCAAACTGGGATCTGCTGAAGAAGCATGTCAGAAAGTCATGCTTAGAGCCACACTGGAAAGGGCCATGCCACGAATTTCTAGTTACCACAACTGCTGTGAAGTGTGCTGGTCTTCCGAACTGGATTAATGCGAGCCATATAAGCAAAGTTCCAAGTCCTCTTGATGATACAGTGCCTGTTCCTCAAGGGTCGGATACAGTGAGAGTGGAGGTCCAGGTTAGCTAAGCTGTGAGGACTGGACAAGTGACTATTGCAGAACATGCACAGTCTGGTGAACATCTGAACACATCAAAAGCAATTGAAGGTGCAGGAAGGGGCAAGTCAAAGTCCGTCGACTCCTGGTAGCTCAGTGAACATTGAAATCCCAGTTGTGCCTGAGAAACAAAATTAAGGTTTGAGATCAGTGGCTGCAAAAAGTCCAGAACCAGTAGTAAATGTGCCTCCTACCATTGCTGAAGGAACTGAAGAATCTAATCAAAGTGACAGTGAAGGTCGTGCAACAAGGAGGTCAAAGAGAAAAAGAGTGCCCAGTCTAAAATGCTCAGCTCCTGAATGGACTTATTATGCAGCTAATGAATGAGAAAAGGAATTAATTGCCTCTAGTATTGACAATTCAGATTGAGTGGATTTCTTTGGAACTAGAAATTGCTTTAGAACTGAACTTTGAAATATCATTGCTGATTGATGAACAGAGACATTATTTGCTGAAGTGCTAATCAGTGATGATCAGACGGTTTATTATTTGTGACATTTGAACTTTTAGCAGTGATTTAAACATTTGCAAGTAGAAAATGTTGAAGAACTTTCTAGCAGATCAAGAACTTTGTAAATAAGTACAATGATTTTGAGAAGAGATTTTGGATTTTTATTTTCGCTTTGCTCATTCAAAGACAAGAAAAGACGCTGTAAAATAAATGAGAGCCGCTTTTGCATTTTTATTTTTACTTTTGAATTCAAATTTTTGGTCTGAGTCTAGACAAGCCATGAGATCTGATGAAGTTAAGCAGAGTAAATGTAAGTATATGTGTTTAAGATTAGCAACAGTATATTTGATTGTGAGTACCTTATTGAAAGTTGGATTGAGTCTGCCAGTAAAAGAAAAGGTTGAGAGCACAATTACACCAGTGCTAGGGGATTCAAATACAGAACAATATTCCCTGTATAAGGATAAGAGAATGCTTTGCATTAACAGTTCTAAGAGAGATTTGTCATCCAATGTATATTACAAGCTATTGTATGAATACATTGAGACTATGGAGGTGAGTGATTGTTATGTTTGTACACAGATCCCTTCATCAGTTCAGGAAGGAATCACATATCGCAGCTTGCCACTAACGTATGGAATTTCTTGCAGTATGTTGCTAACACAGTTGTATGACCAGGAGTTCATCCAATACTTCTATTCTAATTATGATCTTGTGTTTTCTTTCATACCTATAAATCAGTACTTGAGTAGTGTTGCTAAAGTGAAAAACATTGATATTGTGGGATGTTTCTTTGAACTGACTCTGACTTTTAGAACTGCATACGCACACAAAAACAAATTAACCTGCATTCTACACCAGTAGAAAAGGAGCTCATTGGTCAAGTAGATGACAGAAGAAAAGCATTGAAAACAAAAATAGAAAAAGGAATAGTTCTGCAAGACTGGCAAAGAGATTCTGTACATATTACAGGTAGAGATATACAAGGACACTTAGCTTTAGGCTGGCAACACATAGGAAAGCTGTGTGTATACAAAGACCTAAATCAAAGACATACACACATTTCGTAGGTAGTAGAGAATGCAAATTAATTTTTGCTTAAGAGTGTTAGGACTTTCATGTTAAATGGAAAAGACCCTGCCATACCAGGTGATTATTTCTTTTGTGGAAAGTATGCCTATTACAAGCTGCCGAAAAGAGCTAGTGCAGCAGAGATTACAGGAGACATATTTGGTACTATCATTCCATCAGTTGGTGTAATCTTGAATGATATCAAGAATAGGAAGTTGTCAATAGTAGTAGATAAAGGCGGTCATTACAACATTGGTGGTAAAAGCCGCATGCCGCCGTGCAGAAGACCGTCAACACACCGCCGCGGCCGCGGGATTTCGCCACCGCTATTATGACCCACATTTCGGAATCCACCAAAATTCAGACACCCACACAAGTCCGCCACACCAAAGGTCAGTGACAAACTGGCGAAAACAAAACCGACACCGTCACGCCAACAGAAATACGCCCACACTATCACGACACACGAATCCACGCGGCGATCTTTCAACCGCGGTATTCCATTGGCAGCACACACCGCTGCGCTCAAAATACACACACTCTTACAAAACACAGCCACATTGGACAATTAAAAATATACACACACCTGATACACATACACACAACACTCCCACCCACCCATTAAAATATACAACACACACCCACATCACCCACAAACCCTCACAACCAAGAATTCCGAAAGAAGGCCAGAGAGAGATAGCACCAGCAATAACAACAGCATCCACAGGCACACAACACCATCACCCACAGAACTTCCACGCACCTCACACAACACACCACTACATATCAGCACACTTAACACCACACACTCCACCCCACACATCACCTACACCACCCCATGGCACGGCAAAGACACCCCAGGTTCTCGGAGGAGGAGATCAGGGTCATGGTGGAGGAAATCGTCCGGGTAGAGCCACAGCTATTCGGAGCAGAGGCGCAGCACACCTCAATAGCAAGGAATAGTGGACAGGGTCAACGCAGTGGGACTGCACCCAAAAAATCGGGAGGACATCAGGAAGAGGTGGAACCACCTACGGGGGAAGGTGCATTCTGTGGTCTCAAGACACCACCAGGCGGTGAAGCGGATTGGCGGCTGACCCCCACCTCCTCACCCACAACTAACACCATGGGAGGAGCAGGTCTTGGCGATTCTGCATCCTGAGGGCCTCGCAGGAGTATGTGGAGGAATGGACTCTGGTAAGACAAATCTTAATTATTATATCCCCCACCCTACCTGCATGCCATCACATACCCCCACCCTCACCCCCAGCACCCCAACTCCTCACATATGTCCCAACATCACAAACCACCCATCCCAACACCAAGCCCTGCATGCAACAACAAAGCATGGACACCCATCACTAAAGCATGCCCACTGCACATACCCATACAACCCCCTAAACCATCCTCACACAAGGTCCCACACAGGAATGCAAGCACTGGGGTACACGGTCACCCACCCATTGCACACCATGACTTACCCAGTTGTAATAACCATCCTTTTATACCCCTGCAGGACCCCTACCCAACGTCACCTGACAGGAGGGTCCACACATGTCCACACCACCAACTGAAGAGGCCCACAGTGATGACAGCAGCTCTGTCCAACTGGATCTAGATGACCAGCCCGGACCATCGGGGACCTCGGGACAGTCGTTTCCCCTCACCCAGTCACAGGCCACCACAGACCTTCCCCCCTCAGGGAACACTAGCACAGCACCCACCCAGCGGGCCCATACCTCCGTCCACAGGACACGTCAATCAGCAGTGTGTCCACCACTACAGGGAACCCAGGATAACCCACCACCCCAACAACAACAAGGACCTGGGGGCAGTGGTAGTGGGCACACGGTTCAGGGGATGGAGGCCCAGGAACACAGGGGAACTGGGAGGGCTGCTGTGCGACAGGGGGCGGACAGGCCCAGGGAACCCAGTCTCCACGAGGCCCTCTCCTCCATCAAGGAAGCCTACCACCACTCCCAGGAGACGATGGCAACAGTACTGGCCAAGTTTCAGGAGACCCAGCGCCTGCAGGAGGAACAGTATATGGGCTTCAGGGAGGAACTCAGAACCATCAACTCCACCCTGGGCACCATCGTAGGGGTACTGAAGGAAGTACTCAACACCAGGAGGGACACTGTGGCACTACAAGGGGCCCCTGACACTAGCCTGGACGATGAACTGCCCTCCACCTCCGCCGGCGCTAGTGGACAGGAGGTACCGTCACAGGACCACCACACCAGCACCCCACCCCCTGCAGAGGGAGAACCAATCCCGCAAACGGTCCCCGAGATCCAGGACAAAGACAGAGCACAATGCCAAGACCCCCGCCAAGGAATGAGACCACCCTGATTGTCATCCTACTGTCCCACTTTGTCACCCTGTCCATACTTTAACTGTCCCAGCTCCACTTCCTATGCCCATTTGGGCAATGCACCTGTGAGACTAATAGACTGGACTCTGCCATGGACATTCCTCCGCCATCACCCCTCACCATTTCACTCCCCCCTCCAATATTGAGCACTTAAATAAACACAAATAAAGCACAAAACAATCTGGAGTCTGTCTGTGATTTCGAAATAGTGTATTAGCAATTACAGTGACAAAATGCTCTTTCAATTGTAATGTCAACATACCTATGTCACACAGCTCTAGTCCATGAGGAATCTAAGCAGATGTCACATAGTGGGACCCACATCTGTGAAATCGAAAGGGAAAGTGACAACTCAGTGACCATACACTGGGTGAAAACGACACACAGTAGAGAGGTAGTAGTGTGAAAGTACATGCAGTAGACAGGTCTGTACTCTTACCTGTGCCTCACTGGAAATATTGCTGGATCACTGAGTCCCTGTTGTTCTTGTCTTCTTCCTCTGCTTCCTCGTCTTCACTGTCCACAGGCTCCACAGCTGCAACAACACCACCATCTGGAGCATCCTCCTGCAGAAAAGGCACCTGTCATCGCAAAGCCAAGTTATGAAGCATACAGCAGGCCACGATGATCTGGCACACCTTCTTTGGTGAGTAGAATAGGGATCCACCTGTAACATGGAGGCACCTGAACCTGGCCTTTCTGAGGTTGAAGGTCCGCTCGATCACCCTCCTAGTTCGCCCATGGGCCTCATTGTAGCGTTCCTCTGCCCTTGTCCTGGGATTCCTCACTGGGGTCAGTAGCCATGACAGGTTGGGGTAACCAGAGTCACCTGCAAATGGTGAGTGACAACTGTTAGACACGCACTAACCTGGAGGGATATCCCCAGACCCAGACAACCATTCCCACTGACTTGCCTCCAGGTGCTCACCTAATAGCCACACACGGTGCCTCTGGAGTTGACCCATCACATAAGGGATGCTGCTATTCCTCAGGATGTAGGCGTCATGCACTGAGCCCGGGAACTGGGCATTCACATGGGAGATGTACTGGTCTGCCAAACATACCATCTGTACATTTATAGAATGATAACTCTTCTGGTTTCTGTACACCTGTTCACTCCTGTGGGGGGGGGGGATCAAAGCCACATGGGTCCCATCAATGGCACCTATGATGTTGGGGATGTGTCCCAGGACATAGAAATCACCTTTCACTGTAGGCAAATCCTCCACCTGAGGGAAAACGATGTAGCTCCGCATGTGTTTCAGAAGGGCAGACAACACTCTGGACAATACGTTGGAAAACATAGGCTGGGACATCCCTGATGCTATGGCCACTGTTGTTTGAAATTACCCACTTGCAAGGAAATGGAGCACTGACAGCACCTGCACTTGAGGGGGGATTCCTGTGGGATGGCGGATTGCTGACATCAGGTCTGGCTCAAACTGGGTACACAGTTCCTGGATTGTGGCACGGTCAAGCCTGTATGTGATAATCAAATGTCGCTCCTCCATTGTCGACAGGTCCACCAACGGTCGGTACACCGGAGGATGCCACCATCCCCTCACATGTCCCAGCGGACGGTGCCTATGAAGGACAACAGCGAGCACAGAGTCAAACAACTCAGAGGTACGTACCCACAGTTTACCCAGAACACCAATCATACACAAAAGGTGGCCTGTATGTGTGTTGAGTCTAGGCCTAGATATGTGTGACACAGTTGGAAATGAAACCATGTGGGGCTGTGAAATGGCGGCTGCCTGACCTCTAAAGTGGGACAATGGGATGTGAGGTAACTGCGCTGGCGTTGTACACCGTCGCGGTAGGCGGTCGAAGAACGCGGCGCAATGCTGCATTGGTTAACATTGGACCCTATGGGTCCCAGGAGCCAATGACGATGTACGCCGGCGGTGACGGTACGCCATTTTCTAGCTGTTCAATCACTCGATACCTGATCTTCGACAGGAGAGGACCTACACTGCAAGTGCTGCTGTGACCTCGGTCTGGAAGAGACAATGGCTCAAGTGTCTGGGGAAAGGGCCCCTGCCTTTACATCGGAGGAGTTGGAGAAGCTCGTGGATGGGGCGCTCCCCCAGTACACACTACTCTACGGTCCTCCAGACAAACAGGTAAGTACAGAGGGAGCATGTTGTATGGGCTATGCCTGTGGGGAGAGGGCTGGATGTAAGAAGGAAGGTGGGAGAGTGCTGCGTGCATGACAGACGGTGAATGCATGTGCCACATGGCAAGGGTAGGGATGGGGGCGAATCACTTTGACTGTGCAGTTGGTAATAACTTCTCTTTTTCCCCTGTACATTTCATGGAGGTCAGTTCCCACCAGAAAAAAGATATTTGGCGTGCCATCGCCAAGGACGTCCGGACCCTGGGGGTCTACCACAGACGGAGCACCCACTGCCGGAAAAGATGGGAGGACATTCGCTGGAGCAAGAAGACGGCGGAGGCTCAGCTGGGGATGGCCCCCCAACGTGGGAGGGGTGCCCGTAGCACCATGACCCCCCTGATGTTCAGGATCCTGGCAGTGGCCTACCCGGAGTTGGATGGGCGTTTGAGGGCATCACAGCATCCACAAGGGGGTGAGTACACTCTCATTCTGCTGACTTTGCGCACAGTGGAGGGGTCTGGGTGGGGGTGGTGGGCTGTGGGTTTCCCTAGGCCAGGGCGAGTTCCGTAGGCAAGGCCCCTCCGTAAGGCAGGCCATGTGGCACCCCACCCCACCTCTGTAGAGTGCCAAGTACACCTAGTCATGCCCCTGTGTCATCTATGTTTGCAGATGTTGTCCATAGCATTGTAGGCCATTTCCCAGGAATAGAACAGTGGAGCCCAAGAGCGCGGCGTAGTGCAGGGGGCTTCTGTGTCTGTCGTGTCCGCCAACTGTAGCGGTAATGCATGCACTCAACATGTCTTTCTTCTGTCTTCCCCCCCCTTTTTGTGGTCTCCCTGTTCTTGTGTGCATTAGCATCATCAGGCGGAGAAGCAGTGGCACCGGAGCACGAGGGAGCTGCATCCCACATGGCCCTGGAGGGCGACAGTACAGAGTCTGAATTCACCAGTGGGACGGAGGGCGAGGGGAGCTCCACAGCGGGGACAGGAGCTGACACCAGCGACACGGACTCGTCCTCTGATGGGAGCTCCCTTGTGGTGGTGGCAACATCTGTGCCCCCCTCATCTACAGGTACAGCCACCACCCCACCTACCAGCACCGCTCTCCCAGGAGCCCCTCAGCCTTTGCCCCGTGCCCACTCACCCAGGAGGGGGGCATCACCTTCGCCCCAGGCACCTCAGGCCCTGCAACAGTCACCCCTGCAACCCTCAGTGAGGAGGCCATTGACCTCCTCAGGTCCCTCACTGTTGGGCAGTCTACCATTTTGAATGCCATCCAGGGTGTATAGAGGCAGTTGCAACAAACCAATGCGTTCCAGGAGGGCATTCATTCTGGTCAGGCGGCCCTTCAGCGAGGTTTTCAGACTCTGGCCTCAGCACTGATGGCAGCCATTGTCCCTGTCTATAGCCTCCCCCCTCCAACTTCCTCCACCCCGACCAAATCCCCTGTACTTCAGCCTATCCCAAGCACACCTACAGACCAACATGCACACACCTCAACACCCAAGGGAAGCTCAGGCAAACATAAGCACCACACAGCCCACAGGCACTCACGCAAGCATCACACACATGCAGACACGCCAACATCCACTGCCTCCACTGTGTCCCCCTCCTCCTCGTCTCCCTCCTCCCTCCCAGTCTCGTCTACACTCACACCTGCATGCACTATCTCTACAGCCACTATGTCCCTCTCCAGCACACCCACCACCACACCCCGCTCACATGCAGTCACCACCCCCACTACCATTCAGACGTCCCCTGTGTCCTCTCCCAGTGTGTCTGTGATGCCCCCTCCCAAGATACACAAACGCAGGCACCCACCCACCCAACAGTCATCCACCTCACGACAGCCTCCAGCGCATGCACCTTCACCCAACGTCACCAAACGTACACCTCTTCCTCCACTCCCAAACCCCCTCCAGCTACCCGTCCCAGTGTGTCCAAAAAACTTTTCCTGTCCAACCTTGACCTCTTTCCCACACCTCCCCCACCCTGTCTGTCTCCTAGGTCCCGAACTAGCACCTCAGCCACAACATCTCCGGGACCAGTGGTGCCTGTAGTCACCGGAATCTGGAGTGCACCGGCCACCAGGGCAGCCAGTGTGGCACGGAGCCACAGCACAGACAGTCTCCCACCTGTGAAGCATCAGAAGTTGGCCAGTGCCCGGCAGGAGAGGGGGAAGACTCCAGCCACCAAAGCTGCTCCCAGGGGTACAGGTGGGAGTGTGGAGTCAGCTGTGACACCTTCCAAGGTGGGGAAGGGCCACAAGAAACCCGGCAAGTCTGGGAAGAGCAGCACGGCGGAGAAGACCGCCATCATCCCCGCTGCCCAGGAGACCACCGCCAGCACCAGCCCAGCTGCCCAGGAGGCCACCGCCAGCAGCAGCCCAGCTGCCCAGGAGGCCACCGCCAGCACCAGCCCCGCTGGGCCATGAAGAACTGCCAGCAAAAGCCCCATTGGGCCATGAAGGACCGCCAGCAAAAGCCCCGCTGGGCCATGAAGGACTGCCAGCAAAAGCCCTGCTGGGCCATGAAGGACCGCCAGCAAAAGCCCTGCTGAGCCATGAAGGACCGCCAGAAGCTGAGACCCTGCAATGGAGACCACCATCTCAAGCACTGCTGAACAGGGCACCGCCGCCTCAAGCACCGCTGAACAGGGCACCGCCATCTCAAGCACCGCTGAACAGGGCACCGCCATCTCAAGCACCGCTGAACAGGGCACCGCCGCCTCAAACACCGCTGAACAGGGCACCACTGCCTCAAACACCGCTGAACAGGGCACCACCGTCTCAAGCACCGCTAGCCCATGAGCGGCAGGGGCACTGACGCAACTGAGTCCGTCACGGGGTGAATGAAGCACTCTGGGCACCATGCCCCTTCTGGAACCAGTGGAGACTGTCATCCACTACCTCTGTCCTTGGCAGGATGAAGCACTCTGGGCACCATGCCCCCTCCAGAACCAGTGGAGAGATCCATCCACTACCTCTGTCCTTAGCAGGATGAAGCACTCTAGTCACCATGCCCCCTCCAGAACCAGTGGAGAGATCCTTCCACTGCCTCTGTCCTTAGCAGGATGAAGCACTCTGGGCGCCATGCCCCCTCAAGAACCAGTGGAGACTGTCATCCACTACCTCTGTCCTTAGCAGGATGAAGCACTCTGGGCCCCACGCCCCCTCCAGAACCAGTGGAGAGATCCATCCACTACCTCTGTCCTTAGCAGGATGAAGCACTCTTTGCACCATGCCCCCTCCAGAACCAGTGGAGAGATCCATCCACTACCTCTGGCCTTAGCAGGATGAAGCACTCTGGGTGCCATGCCCCCTCAAGAACCAGTGGAGTCTGTCATCCACTACCTCTGTCCTTAGCAGGATGAAGCACTCTGGGCACCATGCCCCCTCCAGACCCAGTGGAGACTGTCATCCACTACCTCTGTCTTTGGCAGTATGAAGCACTCTGGTCACCATGCCCCCTCCAGAACCAGTGGAGAGATCCATCCACTACCTCTGTCCTTAGCAGGATGAAGCACTCTGGGCACCATGCCCCCTCCAGAGCGAGTGGAGACTGTCATCCACTACCTCTGTCCTTGGCAGGATGAAGCACTGTGGGCACCATGCCCCCTCCAGAACCAGAGGAGAGATCCATCCACTACCTCTGTCCTTAGCAGGATGAAGCACTCTGGGCACCATGCCCCCTCCAGAACCAGTGGAGAGACCAATCCACTACCTCTGTACTTAGCAGGATGAACCACTCTGGGCACCATGCCCCCTCCAGAACCAGTGGAGACTGTCATCCACTTGTGAGACTGTGGCTTTGCACTCCCCAGGATTGGACAGTGGGCAACCCACCCACTGTAGAGACTTGAGAGACTGTGGCTTTGCACTCCCCAGCATTGAACAGTGGGCAACCCACCCACTGTAGAGACTTGAGAGACTGTGGCTTTGCACTCCCCAGGATTGAACAGTGGGCAACCCACCCACTGTATAGACTTGAGAGACTGTGGCTTTGCACTCCCCAGGATTGAACAGTGGGCAACCCACCCACTGTAGAGACTTGAGAGACTGTGGCTTTGCACTCCCCAGGATTGAACAGTGGGCAACCCACCCACTGTAGAGACTTGAGAGACTGTGGCTTTGCACTCCCCTGGGTGGAACAGTGGGCATGTGGACCCCTCGTGGATTTGGCGTCGTGCACTCAAGCGGCTGAGGTGCCCCCCCTTTCCCTCTCCCTGAGGTCCCTGTTTAGTTGCTCTCTGATGCCCCTGCAGTGGTCTCTCCGTTATGGTCGGGGATCTCTTGTGGGCCTCGCCCATACCGTGTGGTCCCAGTCTTCCACGGACTTTCTTAGTGCACTATCTGGACTACTATGCTTGGTATATATTTTGTACATGGTGTAAATGTATATTTCTGCCTACTTGCTTTTAATATATTACAATGGTTACACTCATTTTCTATTGTCTTTGCATTCTTCTGGGGGGCTTGGGGGGTGTAACTGTGATGTATTGATATGCATTAGTGTGTGTGATGTAGTGGGTGAGGGTGGGGGTGTTACGTGTGTGTGTCCCTGTTTTTTAGCCTCCCCCCTCCCCTGTGTCGTAGGTGCAGTACTCACTGTGGTCTTCGCCGCCGGCGTTCGTGCTCCTGGTAGAGGAGCAGGAAGACTATTGCAGGTAAAATTTGGAGTTCCGGGTCCATGGCGTCCTCGTTCCTCGAGGGGTGTGTAGAGGTGAGCGTTTTTCCTTCGGGATTCCTGTTTCTGCCGTGTTTTTATCCGCGGTGAATCTGCCCCGGAAAAGGTGGCGGATTGGCCTGTCATAATAGTTTGGGCGGTACATTGTCTCCTGCCTGTCTGTTGGCGGTGACCGCCAAGCTGTTTGTTTGTACCACCGTTGCGGCCGGAGTGTTAAAGTGGCTGTCTTTGTTGGCGGTTTCTGCCACAGTCGTAATTGCAAATATTTTACCGCCGACCGCCAGGGTTGTAATGACCACCAAAATGTCTAATGACTATGCTGGAGCTATGCTTTTAATGGATAAGGAGATGGATGCTGTGGGATCAATGGTTTTGCAAACTCATCTTACATTAGACATTTATTGACAAAATAGGGCAGAGTCTGTAAAGTTTTGCATGCTCAACATTTTTGCACTTACATACCAGACAATAGTAAGGAGATAAGGGAGTTTATCTCTGACATCACAAACCTGAAAAATGACCTAAAAGGATTAGAAGCTACTAGTGCCTGGGAAGCAATAGGTCATGGATTGTCAACCATTGGAAAGTGGTTTGGAAAACTGGGAAAGATAGTAGTAGGAATGATTTTGAGAGCTGTGTTGATTGTGGCTTTGTGTACCTTAGTTGCACATGTATCATACAAATTATACAAACTGTGGAAAGAGAAAAAAGCTAAGAGTAAACTGAGAAGGGAAGAGATTGAACTTGAGAAGATGAGGAGTATATATTATTCAAATCTCAAGAAAATTGAGAACTACAGCGGACTAAAATGCCAACAGACATCAAGACTTTAAGATGTCTCTTTGAAATGAGAGTGTGCCCTTTTGTGATGGCATAGATTGAGGTCAGAGGAGGGACTGTTAGAGTGTAATTTTTCTTTTTAATAAACATCTTTATTGATTTTATTGTTATGACAACTTAATAATAGGTCACGTCGAAACCTTCGGCATGTAATCATTATATTATACCAGACAGGGCTTTGATAAAACATTCTCTTTAAACATTGTTTCCCCAAGGAATTTCACGTTGAGCAATCAATACCATACTTGAGGATTGTTCATTGGAGCGTAAATTTGAATAATGCTTTCATAGTCCCAGAGGTCAGCAGAAGATGACAAATTATGTTTCATGTTTAACAGCCTAATGTAGAAAGCTACACTGACACTTCTTTTAAAAGTATTCATGTTTCCATTTGTATTGGTCAAAATTGTGCCCACTGGAGTTAACAATGTGCTAGTGAAAAATAAATTATGCCAAAGTATATTTTATACACTAGACTAACTGCTAGCATTCAAACTGATTAGCATTCTTTTTGTCTAATGTGTGATTTATGGATTTTAGTATACATGAGCATAAAAATAAATGTATTTCTCTGTTAAATCACGTGATGCATTAACAAGTTTTTGCAATTCATAATTAAATGTTTTATTCCTTCTGATTACATATTATTAATGTTGAATTTATAGGTTTGCACAGTATGTGCGTTTATTAGCAAGTATAGTAATGCTTTTATATTTCTTGTGTTCGCATAACTAGGCCAGCAGAGCTCGTATTTGAATTACGGAAAGTGATGAATCATTGTTCTTTCTAAGTTGAATTTTATTTTTCCACTAGGTTCAATTTCTATGTGTAGCAATAGGTTCTTTGTCTAGTTATACAGAATCTTTTAGTTTAGTGACCGTGGTCCGGAACATGTAGGCCTATGGACTTAACGTGAAGTAAAATTGTTTTGATTAACAAGCTGACTCATGGGACTGCGACAAGTCCATTGTATATCCTGGGAAAAAATTGGATTGTTGCAAGTGAAAGTAAATTGTAACAGACTGTTTTGATTCACACAAAAAACAGAGATAGCTTTAGACCAAACTTGAGAAAATACTAGACTGTTGCAACCTGAAGACGTGACATTAACTTGATTGTACATTGCCCCTTTTTGCGTGATGTTGGGCCAGTTAACTGACGTTTCAAGACATATTATGCGTTTTTATGTAGGGAGGGATTTAGTAAGTTATAGACACGCAATCTTCTTTAGGCTTTCGAGTCCCCTTGACTGTGCAGCTCTCTCTCTCTCTCTCTGCACTTCCCTGATGATGTGTCTGACTGGGCTTTTCCAAAAATCTATTAGCTTTGCTAATGAAGAATCCTTGAATGCTGAACCTAGGAGAGGTAGATCATCCTGCTGATTGCCATTTCCCTTGACATGTTTGTCCTTTTCTAGAATAGAAGCTAGCATGCTTGCTGACACTCACCTATTGGATTTATCTAGTTAATATTCTGTATCCCCAGATAGATTATTTTCCAAATTATTTTTGCCCGCATGTGTTAGCCTTCTTCCCACACATTCATGTCCTAATTTAGTTAGTTGTAGAGACAACCCATGTCCACCCCATAATTGTGTACTCTGCTTAATTGAGCTTGACAAAAATTAACACAGCCGGATATGAGATATATTTCCATCTTCCAAATTATATCCTTAATGATGTATATCATTATTCTTGAATGCTTCTTTGTGTTGATGTTAATTCAATTAAAATTGTTTAGCTGTTTTGGGCAGCCAATGGTTTTGATTTTTTTTCAATGGATTCGATTTTGCAAATGTTCATGACATTAGCTTTGTAGTTGTAAAATAAAGCTGTGACACTTTCATCGATTACAGTTTTCCTTCCGTGGCCCCATTGGTCATGGTGTCTAAATTGTTGGGATGATCCTGAAATAATTGTGTATGGTTATCCACACTTCTTACTGGGTCAAAATGTTTGTTGACCTCAGTGAAGCATTTGATTCCTCTGAAGGATGAAACATGTTTGTAAAAGGTTTCTTAACAAAGCAAAGTGTTCTAAACCCAAAAGGAGGACGGATGCACTGTCATCTTCCTTGAAATAATTGCCTCTCCATGTTTTTGGAACCCTGGCTGTGGACCTGATTCAAGATGAGGGGCGCTGTAATCTTTATTAGTGAGGTCAGGACCCTGCTAGGCTTTTGAGTGTGTGCTGACCACTATCATTGAGACCACTTCATTGGCTGACAGGTCACCCAAAACACTTCTTCATTGTGGCATTCTGAGAGGTATAGTCTTTGCCCAATATTCTCTTAAAATCATCATCACAATTAGCACCAAGAAGATACATTTGTGGGAATGAGCAGAAAGTCTGCGCTCCAATCTTAGACACTGCACGGACTTAATGTGGACAACAGCCACCGAAAAAGGACTTTTGATGTACCCTCAGTTGGACACAGTTTACACAAAATTATCAATAGTAATTTCCCAAAGCACCGAGAGGTGATGAGGCCTGCAGTGCATGCTATTCAAATATGGTTCAAACAAGCATTGACAAAGCCAACAGCTATCATCTTTGCTTTCCCAATGCTTTTTACAGATAGTAAACATCATAGGCAAAAAGAGAAAAAAAAAAGGTTATTGTCGCTGCTAAACAGCACTACTAAAGGTAAAAAAGAAAAAGAAATCAAGCACTGCCATAGCAAATAGATCTTAGTTTAATGTGCAAACAAGTGTTAAAAATACTTACCCAACCACATGCTGTCATGTACATGATCTTATGCAGTCCTGGCTTGTCCAACAAAAGCCATGAACAAGCTGGGACTTGTAATCCCGTTCCTGTAATGAAAAAAAATACCCACAAACCACAAATTCCATAATTCATATTGCCGCTGACCATAAAAAGCAGGACTGGCTGCAAATCACCCTTATAACATGGGGTCAGTTAACAGCTATACGATATGTAATCGAGAAGTTGAATGCTTTAATTTGGGGAGACTAAAACAAAACCAAGTCTGATGAGGAGGGGCAGGGGAAGCAATGGCAGTGCTGCGAGAGCAAGCAAAGCAGACAGAGTTGAAACAAATAATAAACAAGCACACTGTAAATCCTCTATGCAGTCAATTATATTGAAACCTCCTACAATGGAAAATATTCTTTCTTAAAATGACATATATGCAAAATATGTCAAATTGATATTTACTGATAAAGTAGCGGCCTTCTTAATATTTTAAATGAATCCAATATAATTCATTCTAAATTGAACGCAGAAAACACTAGCGCGGGTGTATGTTTTTTTTTATTTCAGATTGATGTGCAATTTCTAGCAAACCCATCTGATGTATAACAAGATGATTGCTGTGGTTAGTTTGCCTCCAGATTATTACTAAATATGAATGTTGGGAAATGTTTTAGCCCATTAAGTTGTTACAGTGAAGGCCTTCTCTAGGACCAGGGCAAATAACCTTGTCTGTGGGAGAGATTGGAGTTTCTGTTTCAATCAAAGGGCAAAGGCACTGGCAAAAACTGATATGCAAGAGACTGAATAATAAATAATACCACACACTGCATGCTCTACGAGCAGATATGTAACATCTTAGGTGAGGGATTCATGCAGCACTATACCTCTTTTATCTCCTCAGTGTGCATATTCTTAGGGGAATATTTACAAAGAACTGGCGTGGCACTGTGCCAAAATTGGCAGCGCCGTGCTGCATCAGTTCTAAAATGCAGGGAGACCAAAAAAACATTCCTGTTCTTCCCCCCTGCGCTGGTGCTAAATTAGCTGCCTAGCGCCAATGCAGTCACATTTGTGCCATGGTGCAAGGATGGCTGTGTTGCGGGGGAGATTGTTTTTGTGCAGGGAGGGTCCCCTTCCTCCACAAAACAATCTTCAATGACGATTTGTTCAGTCTATGTGTGCTACTGAATGCAGAAACGAGGAGAAATTAAAGCATTAATCCTTGTTGCCCTATGCTAATGTCACCCCTGGGGTGGCATTAGATTTGGCGCTGCCACAGATTTACAATTTGTTGTAAATTTGAGTGTTGCTGTGGAACACCCACGGCAAAACCCATTGCATGCCCCTTCACTGCAAAGTGCTGTGTGTGAAGGGACCATATTTACAAGGTGGCAATCAGCCACAAAAAGTGGCTTAATGCCACCTTGCAAATATGGTGCAGTGCACAGTGCCACCGGAGGGTCACAAAAAGTGAGGCTTCAGTGGCGCTAGGGGCTTGTAAATATTCCTGTTAGTTCTTGCTAAGGAGGTTTAATCTTCCAAAGCCATGGCCCACTCTGTTAGTGAAGGAGCCTATTGTCAGCTTACATTAGCACAGTTATGCAGGACAGGTGTGGCACAGAGACTGCACACTTGCTCAAGTGGCATGTTAAACTTTCAGTCACTTCGCTATTATGGTACAGTTAGTGCTCTCTGTATTTTCCTGAATGTTCCTTGAGTGGAAATATGTGCTTGAAAAGCAGTCATCTATCGCCTATATTTGATAATGTTGACAATGGTCCTACCTTTCAGTGGTTATGGGCTACGTGGGTGGCTGGGGTGACATAGCTTTTTGTCCACCAGTAATACAGGGCTACAGGCACTGCTGCTTTCACTCTAGTGAGCAATTTACTCCTAAATCACCCTGCTCATAGTGAAGGTGATCTACCCCTTGTAGCCTTGCATTCGCCTCAGAGCAAAAATTCAACAGCTGCTGTCAACTCCCCATTCATCTTTCAGCCACCTATCAAGATAATATCAGGAACATATTTTGACTCCTGAATTGTTCCTACAAATGTATATTTGTTGACTGCCTCCCTAGTGCAACATAAATACTTGCCCTTTCACTCCCTGATCCATGCAAATCACTTTGCACATTTCAGGATTCTTTAATTCAGCCCTAAGGCCTTGTTGTCTTAAGCACACTAGAACACTAGGATTAGTGGAAGTTGTCTTTCTAGTCTCGCTACAAACCCCTCTATGTCCCAGTGTGGAAGGAAAGTGCCTTTGCAATTTCTTACCTGTGAGTGTGTGGGAAGGGGGAATTCTCTTCTTTAAGAAGCACAGGAGTAATAAGATAGTGATTTTAGAACCCCAAGCTCTAACCCCGACTCCAGAAGGATGATCTATATCTTTTTTTGTGAATCAGTCTTAGACAACGAGAATGCGGGAAGGAAGCCCAGGTAATCTCTGATGTCACTCAGAACACAGAGTAGAAAAACAATCCTGTTTTCATAGTTCCCAG
Organism: Pleurodeles waltl; assembly: GCF_031143425.1. Taxonomy (NCBI): domain Eukaryota; kingdom Metazoa; phylum Chordata; class Amphibia; order Caudata; family Salamandridae; genus Pleurodeles; species Pleurodeles waltl. The sequence goes on from NC_090446.1 coordinate 449,563,830, forward strand.
CTACAATTTTATGTTATGTATGCCTCTTCAAATTGTTACCTCCTGTTCTGATCTGCAGCAAAGAGAGAAGGGTAGTATATGGAAGCCACGCAGAGTATAGTGGAATAGCGCAATTTAGCCTCCATTCTTTACACATCAATCATAGCACAAACACGGATTCATATTTCAGAATATATTTACTGTGTGCTTTATTATCATGAACATGTAGGTCTGTTTGACACATTAATTTTCATTGAAAGATTGAAGTTTCATAAACGTGCAGACTAATGTCCATTTAGAAACGCTTTCATGTAATCATTCACATTTTATATTTTCACTTTAAGCTGTATTAATTAAAGTAACGTATTACTTTTCTTCACGTTCGAACAAGTTGAAAGTATATATGGAGAAATATATATATATATATATATATATATATATATATATATATATATATTCACAATAAAAGTAACTATAAAGCCGCACACTCTGGAAATCATAAGTGGAGAATATTTATTTCAAACATAACGCGTTTCGGCTGACAAGCAGCCTTGATCACATGTATAATTTTAACCCATGTACACAGCCTTAAATACCAGAAAAAACATAAACATAGAAACAGGACTGAGTTAATTACCTTTCTTTACAAATAAATTAGATTTCAAATTTTAAACTTAAATTGAAATTGAAATTAAATTAAATTGGGGAGCTGAAATGAGTAAGAAATACACATATGTATATTCATGTAGAGATATCTATCTCATTAATAATAACTTAATCAACTATACAGATGTTAAATACTTATATTACAATCAATATCACAATGAATACTGAAAATATCAATGTATATGAATATATATAGATATAAATATAATTATAATTCACATGTATAAAATCAGTACAAAAATTTATTGTTAAAATTATTAGATTAGATTTTGCTTAAATATGATTAAAACATCCAGGTGTCTTGTCCTCCTGTAAAAGATGATAAAATTCACATACCATGTATATCTTTGTTATTTCAAATCAGAATCCCCCAATTATCAAATAATATCAATAGTATATTTTGTACATATTTTCCATATTGAATCCTAATAAACTTCTAAAAGGAAAAGAAAAGGAACAACCCAACACAATTTCTATGATATTAATATGCATCATCACGTGATAAAACAAACAGTAAATAATTCAGGAATCAGGAATCCAGCCGGACCCCACCATTCTGAAAAGACATAATCAAAATAACATAATTAAAATCAAAATCGAAGATAATCAGAGGAACACTGCTCCTCACTATAAGAAACTGCTATAAAAAATATAATGCATCATCAACAATTTCATGTTTCAGAACAAATTCATCTTATTAATCATTAAATAGATGGGTGTTTAACTCTTCCCCCATATTCAAACCTTTCGGTGTCTTGGTCTCCAAATCAACAATATGTCGAGATTCTTTTTTACGTAAAATCAGCTCCCTGTTCCCACCTCTATGATGAGATGGCACATGTTCAATACCGAAATAAGATAATAAGGTAATGTCAGAGTTATGAATATCTTGGAAGTGTCTAGCTACAGGGTAATGAGGGTCCTTTGTTGTAATAGCACGCATGTGTTCAAGAATGCGTTTTTTCACTGCATGTTTAGTGCTTCCCACATACCAAAGATGACATGGACATTCCAATACATAAATAGTGAAAGGAGTACTACATGTCAAAAATTGTTTAATTTGTCTATTTGTTCCTGGTTTACTAGTCGGGTACTCTTTCCTGACCACACTGTTACGGCATGCTTTGCAGTGACCACATGAGAAGAATCACTGTAAATTATGTTCTCTTAGTTGGGAGATAGAGGTAACATCATTCGATCTCAGCCTATCATGAAGATTACGGCCTCTTCTATAAGTAATCGAAGGCCACTTCTGGATCTCTCTGCCAATAGTAGGGTCACATTTCAAAATATTCCAGTGTTTAGAAATGATCTTTCTAATTTCTGTGGTATCTTCATTATAGGTTAAGATCAATCTGATGTCCTCATCTTTTTCATTTTCCACCTTCACAGTATTATCAAAAAGAGTCTGGATTCTTTCTACATTCTTGATTTTATCAGTGGCCTTTTTGATTACCCAATTCGGGTAACCTCTTTGTTTAAACCTCATGATCATTTCTTTCTGTTCACGTTCAAAAGCCTCATCAGTATTGCTGATTCTTTTAGCCCTTAGTAATTCACCATAAGGGATACTCCATTTAAGTTTATCAGGATGTCCACTAGTTGCGTGCAATAAACTATTTCCTGCAGTAATTTTATGGAAAAGTTCAGTGTGGATCATCTTATCTTTAATCATAACTTTGGTATCCAAAAACTCAATTGATGACCGACTGATGTTGTATGTCAGTCTAATATTGTAATCATTGTTATTGAGTTTATCAATAAACCGCATAGCCTCATTCTCCGATCCGTTCCAAATTATAAAAAGGTCATCAATATACCTGAGCCACAAAATGGCCTGGGTAATTTCAGGGTACTGTTCTTCATTTTTAAAGATCTCTTCTTCCCATAAGCCCAGAAATAAACAGGCAAAACTGGGAGCAAAGCAGGTTCCCATAGCAGTCCCAAGGACTTGTCTGTATAGCTTGCCATTGAAAAGAAAAATTTTATTAGTCAGGCAATATTTTATCATCTCAATGATCATGTCAGTATGGGCCAAATATCTTAAAGACCTTGTATGCAAAAAATGTTTACATGCATGTATGCCTTTCTCATGATCAATGATGGTATACAGAGAATTTACGTCTAATGACATGAGCAAGAAATCATCTTCCCAAATGATACCTTCTAATTTACCTAGAAAATCCTTGGTATCACGGACATATGAAGGTAAACTCATCACAAACTCTCTCAGAAAAAAATCCACATATTTAGATACATTTTCTAAAACATTCCCACAAGAGGAGACAATTGGTCTCCCTGGAGGATTGTTTCTATCTTTGTGAATTTTAGGGAGGATAGACAGTATGGGTAACTTGGGAAAATCTTTTTTCAGGAAGCAGTATTCTTCCCATAAAAGTAATCCTTTAACCTTCCACTCTGACAACTGATACCAGATTCCAGTAATGCTATTCATATACACTTCTTTAGATATTATCTTATAAAATTGCGTATTACTCAATTGTCGCATAACTTCATCAATATATTTTTGTCTCTTCCAAAGTTGTCTTTCTAGTCTCGCTACAAACCCCTCTATGTCCCAGTGTGGAAGGAAAGTGCCTTTGCAATTTCTTACCTGTGTGTGTGTGGGAAGGGGGAATTCTCTTCTTTAAGAAGCACAGGAGTAATAAGATAGTGATTTTAGAACCCCAAGCTCTAACCCCGACTCCAGAAGGATGATCTATATCTTTTTTTGTGAATCAGTCTTAGACAACGAGAATGCGGGAAGGAAGCTCAGGTAATCTCTGATGTCACTCAGAACACAGAGTAGAAAAACAATCCTCTTTTCATAGTTCCCAGCTACAATTTTATGTTATGTATGCCTCTTCAAATTGTTACCTCCTGTTCTGATCTGCAGCAAAAGAGAAGGGTAGTATATGGAAGCCATGCAGAGTATAGTGGAATAGCGCAATTTAGCCTCCATTCTTTACACATCAATCATAGCACAAACACGGATTCATATTTCACAATATATTTACTGTGTGCTTTATTATCATGAACATGTAGGTCTGTTTGACACATTAATGTAGTCATTGAAAGATTGAAGTTTCATAAACGTGCAGACTAATGTCCATTTAGAAACGCTTTCATGTAATCATTCACATTTTATATTTTCACTTTAAGCTGTATTAATTAAAGTAACGTATTACTTTTCTTCACGTTCGAACAAGTTGAAAGTATATATGGAGATATATATATATATATATATATTTATATATATATATATATATATATATATTCACAATAAAAGTAACTATAAAGCCGCACACTCAGGAAATCATAAGTGGAGAGTATTTATTTCAAACATAACGCGTTTCGGCTGACAAGCAGCCTTGATCACATGTATCATTTTAACCCATGTACACAGCCTTAAATACCCGAAAAAACATAAATATAGAAACAGGACTGAGTTAATTACCTTTCTTTACAAATAAATTAGATTTCAAATTTTAAACTTAAATTTAAATTGAAATTAAATTAAATTGGGGAGCTGAAATGAGTAAGAAATACACATATGTATATTCATGTAGAGATATCTCTCTCATTAATAAAAACTTAATCAACTATACAGATGTTAAATACTTATATTACAATCAATATCACAATGAATACTGAAAATATCAATGTATATGAATATATATAGATATAAATATAATTATAATTCACATGTATAAAATAAGTACAAAAATTTATTGTTAAAATTATTAGATTAGATTTTGCTTAAATATGATTAAAAGATCCAGGTGTCTTGCCCTCCTGTAAAAGATGATAAAATTCACATACCATATATATCTTTGTTATTTCAAATCAGAATCCCCCAATTATCAAATAATATCAATAGTATATTTTTTATATATTTTCCATATTGAATCCTAATAAACTTCTAAAAGGAAAAGAAAAGGAACAACCCAACACAATTTCTATGATATTAATATGCATCACCACGTGATAAAACAAACAGTAAATAATTCAGGAATCAGGAATCCAGCCGGACCCCACCATTCTGAAAAGACATAATCAAAATAACATAATTCAAATCAAAATCGAAGATAATCAGAGGAACACTGCTCCTCACACTAAGAAACTGCTATAAAAAATATAATGCATCATCAACAATTTCATGTTTCAGAACAAATTCATCTTATTAATCATTAAATAGATGGGTGTTTAACTCTTCCCCCATATTCAAACCTTTCGGTGTCTTGGTCTCCAAATCAACAATATGTCGAGATTCTTTTTTACGTAAAATCAGCTCCCTGTTCCCACCTCTATGATGAAATGGCACATGTTCAATACCGAAATAAGATAATAAGGTAATGTCAGAGTTATGAATATCTTGGAAGTGTCTAGCTACAGGGTAATGAGGGTCCTTTGTTGTAATAGCACGCATGTGTTCAAGAATGCGTTTTTTCACTGCATGTTTAGTGCTTCCCACATACCAAAGATGACATGGACATTCCAATACATAAATAGTGAAAGGAGTACTACACGTCAAAAATTGTTTAATTTGTCTATTTGTTCCTGGTTTACTAGTCGGGTACTCTTTCCTGACCACACTGTTACGGCATGCTTTGCAGTGACCACATGGGAAGAATCCCTGTAAATTATGTTCTCTTAGTTGGGAGATAGAGGTAACATCATTCGATCTCAGCCTATCATGAAGATTACGGCCTCTTCTATAAGTAATCGAAGGCCACTTCTGGATCTCTCTGCCAATAGTAGGGTAACATTTCAAAATATTCCAGTGTTTAGAAATGATCTTTCTAATTTCTGTGGTATCTTCATTATAGGTTAAGATCAATCTGATGTCCTCATCTTTTTCATTTTCCACCTTCACAGTATTATCAAAAAGAGTCTGGATTCTTTCTACATTCTTGATTTTATCAGTGGCCTTTTTGATTACCCAATTCGGGTAACCTCTTTGTTTAAACCTCATGATCATTTCTTTCTGTTCACGTTCAAAAGCCTCATCAGTATTGCTGATTCTTTTAGCCCTTAGTAATTCACCATAAGGGATACTCCATTTAAGTTTATCAGGATGTCCACTAGTTGCGTGCAATAAACTATTTCCTGCAGTAATTTTATGGAAAAGTTCAGTGTGGATCATCTTATCTTTAATCATAACTTTGGTATCCAAAAACTCAATTGATGACCGACTGATGTTGTATGTCAGTCTAATATTGTAATCATTGTTATTGAGTTTATCAATAAACCGCATAGCCTCATTCTCCGATCCGTTCCAAATTATAAAAAGGTCATCAATATACCTGAGCCACAAAATGGCCTGGGTAATTTCAGGGCACTGTTCTTCATTTTTAAAGATCTCTTCTTCCCATAAGCCCAGAAATAAACAGGCAAAACTGGGAGCAAAGCAGGTTCCCATAGCAGTCCCAAGGACTTGTCTGTATAGCTTGCCATTGAAAAGAAAAATTTTATTAGTCAGGCAATATTTTATCATCTCAATGATCATGTCAGTATGGGCCAAATATCTTAAAGACCTTGTATGCAAAAAATGTTTACATGCATGTATGCCTTTCTCATGATCAATGATGGTATACAGAGAATTTACGTCTAATGACATGAGCAAGAAATCATCTTCCCAAATGATACCTTCTAATTTACCTAGAAAATCCTTGGTATCACAGACATATGAAGGTAAACTCATCACAAACTCTCTCAGAAAAAAATCCACATATTTAGATACATTTTCTAAAACATTCCCACAAGAGGAGACAATTGGTCTCCCTGGAGGATTGTTTCTATCTTTGTGAATTTTAGGGAGGATATACAGTATGGGTAACTTGGGAAAATCTTTTTTCAGGAAGCAGTATTCTTCCCATAAAAGTAATCCTTTAACCTTCCACTCTGACAACTGATGCCAGATTCCAGTAATACTATTCATATACACTTCTTTAGATATTATCTTATAAAATTGCGTATTACTCAATTGTCGCATAACTTCATCAATATATTTTTGTCTCTTCCAAAGTTGTCTTTCTAGTCTCGCTACAAATCCCTCTATGTCCCAGTGTGGAAGGAAAGTGCCTTTGCAATTTCTTACCTGTGTGTGTGTGGGAAGGGGGAATTCTCTTCTTTAAGAAGCACAGGAGTAATAAGATAGTGATTTTAGAACCCCAAGCTCTAACCCCGACTCCAGAAGGATGATCTACATCTTTTTTTGTGAATCAGTCTTAGACAACGAGAATGCGGGAAGGAAGCTCAGGTAATCTCTGATGTCACTCAGAACACAGAGTAGAAAAACAATCCTCTTTTCATAGTTCCCAGCCACAATTTTATATTATGTATGCCTCTTCAAATTGTTACCTCCTGTTCTGATCTGCAGCAAAAGAGAAGGGTAGTATATGGAAGCCACGCAGAGTATAGTGGAATAGCGCAATTTAGCCTCCATTCTTTACACATCAATCATAGCACAAACACAGATTCATATTTCACAATATATTTACTGTGTGCTTTATTATCATGAACATGTAGGTCTGTTTGACACATTAATGTAGTAATTGAAAGATTTAAGTTTCATAAACGTGCAGACTAATGTCCATTTAGAAACGCTTTCATGTAATCATTCACATTTTATATTTTCACTTTAAGCTGTATTAATTAAAGTAACGTATTACTTTTCTTCACGTTCTAACAAGTTGAAAGTATATATGGAGATATATATATATATATATATATATATATATACACAATAAAAGTAACTATAAAGCCGCACACTCAGGAAATCATAAGTGGAGAGTATTTATTTCAAACATCACGCGTTTCGGCTGACAAGCAGCCTTGATCACATGTATAATTTTAACCCATGTACACAGCCTTAAATACCAGAAAAAACATAAACATAGAAACAGGACTGAGTTAATTACCTTTCTTTACAAATAAATTAGATTTCAAATTTTAAACTTAAATTTAAATTGAAATTAAATTAAATTGGGGAGCTGAAATGAGTAAGAAATACACATATGTATATTCATGTAGAGATATCTATCTCATTAATAATAACTTAATCAACTATACAGATGTTAAATACTTATATTACAATCAATATCACAATGAATACTGAAAATATCAATGTATATGAATATATATAGATATAAATATAATTATAATTCACATGTATAAAATCAGTACAAAAATTTATTGTTAAAATTATTAGATTAGATTTTGCTTAAATATGATTAAAACATCCAGGTGTCTTGCCCTCCTGTAAAAGATGATAAAATTCACATACCATATATATCTTTGTTATTTCAAATCAGAATCCCCCAATTATCAAATATTATCAATAGTATATTTTTTATATATTTTCCATATTGAATCCTAATAAACTTCTAAAAGGAAAAGAAAAGGAACAACCCAACACAATTTCTATGTTATTAATATGCATCACCACGTGATAAAACAAACAGTAAATAATTCAGGAATCAGGAATCCAGCCGGACCCCACCATTCTGAAAAGACATAATCAAAATAACATAATTAAAATCAAAATCAAAGATAATCAGAGGAACACTGCTCCTCACACTAAGAAACTGCTATAAAAAATATAATGCATCATCAACAATTTCATGTTTCAGAACAAATTCATCTTATTAATCATTAAATAGATGGGTGTTTAACTCTTCCCCCATATTCAAACCTTTCGGTGTCTTGGTCTCCATATCAACAATATGTCGAGATTCTTTTTTACGTAAAATCAGCTCCCTGTTCCCACCTCTATGATGAGATGGCACATGTTCAATAACGAAATAAGATAATAAGGTAATCTCAGAGTTATGAATATCTTGGAAGTGTCTAGCTACAGGGTAATGAGGGTCCTTTGTTGTAATAGCACGCATGTGTTCAAGAATGCGTTTTTTCACTGAATGTTAGTGCTTCCCACATACCAAAGATGACATGGACATTCCAATACATAAATAGTGAAAGGAGTACTACACGTCAAAAATTGTTTAATTTGTCTATTTGTTCCTGGTTTACTAGTCGGGTACTCTTTCCTGACCACACTGTTACGGCATGCTTAGCAGTGACCACATGGGAAGAATCCCGGTAAATTATGTTCTCTTAGTTGGGAAATATAGAGGTAACATCATTCGATCTCAGCCTATCATGAAGATTACGGCCTCTTCTATAAGTAATCGAAGGCCACTTCTGGATCTCTCTGCCAATAGTAGGGTCACATTTCAAAATATTCCAGTGTTTAGAAATGATCTTTCTAATTTCTGTGGTATCTTCATTATAGGTTAAGATCAATCTGATGTCCTCATCTTTTTCATTTTCCACCTTCACAGTATTATCAAAAAGAGTCTGGATTCTTTCTACATTCTTGATTTTATCAGTGGCCTTTTTGATTACCCAATCCGGGTAACCTCTTTGTTTAAACCTCATGATCATTTCTTTCTGTTCACGTTCAAAAGCCTCATCAGTATTGCTGATTCTTTTAGCCCTTAGTAATTCACCATAAGGGATACTCCATTTAAGTTTATCAGGATGTCCACTAGTTGCGTGCAATAAACTATTTCCTGCAGTAATTTTATGGAAAAGTTCAGTGTGGATCATCTTATCTTTAATCATAACTTTGGTATCCAAAAACTCAATTGATGACCGACTGATGTTGTATGTCAGTCTAATATTGTAATCATTGTTATTGAGTTTATCAATAAACCGCATAGCCTCATTCTCCGATCCTTTCCAAATTATAAAAAGGTCATCAATATACCTGAGCCACAAAATGGCCTGGGTAATTTCAGGGTACTGTTCTTCATTTTTAAAGATCTCTTCTTCCCATAAGCCCAGAAATAAACAGGCAAAACTGGGAGCAAAGCAGGTTCCCATAGCAGTCCCAAGGACTTGTCTGTATAGCTTGCCATTGAAAAGAAAAATGTTATTAGTCAGGCAATATTTTATCATCTCAATGATCATGTCAGTATGGGCCAAATATCTTAAAGACCTTGTATGCTAAAAATGTTTACATGCATGTATGCCTTTCTCATGATCAATGATGGTATACAGAGAATTTACGTCTAATGACATGAGCAAGAAATCATCTTCCCAAATGATACCTTCTAATTTACCTAGAAAATCCTTGGTATCACAGACATATGAAGGTAAACTCATCACAAACTCTCTCAGAAAAAAATCCACATATTTAGATACATTTTCTAAAACATTCCCACAAGAGGAGACAATTGGTCTCCCTGGAGGATTGTTTCTATCTTTGTGAATTTTAGGGAGGATATACAGTATGGGTAACTTGGGAAAATCTTTTTTCAGGAAGCAGTATTCTTCCCATAAAAGTAATCCTTTATCCTTCCACTCTGACAACTGATGCCAGATTCCAGTAATACTATTCATATACACTTCTTTAGATATTATCTTATAGAATTGCGTATTACTCAATTGTCGCATAACTTCATCAATATATTTTTGTCTCTTCCAAAGTTGTCTTTCTAGTCTCGCTACAAACCCCTCTATGTCCCAGTGTGGAAGGAAAGTGCCTTTGCAATTTCTTACCTGTGTGTGATGGGAAGGGGGAATTCTCTTCTTTAAGAAGCACAGGAGTATTAAGATAGTGATTTTAGAACCCCAAGCTCTAACCCTGACTCCAGAAGGAAGATCTATATCTTTTTTTGTGAATCAGTCTTAGACAACGAGAATGCGGGAAGGAAGCTCAGGTAATCTCTGATGTCACTCAGAACACAGAGTAGAAAAACAATCCTGTTTTCATAGTTCCCAGCTACAATTTTATGTTATGTATGCCTCTTCAAATTGTTACCTCCTGTTCTGATCTGCAGCAAAAGAGAAGGGTAGTACATGGAAGCCACACAGAGTATAGTGGAATAGCGCAATTTAGCCTCCATTCTTTACACATCAATCATAGCACAAACACGGATTCATATTTCACAATATATTTACTGTGTGCTTTATTATCATGAACATGTAGGTCTGTTTGACACATTAATGTAGTCATTGAAAGATTGAAGTTTCATAAACGTGCAGACTAATGTCCATTTAGAAACGCTTTCATGTAATCATTCACATTTTATATTTTCACTTTAAGCTGTATTAATTAAAGTAACGTATTACTTTTCTTCACGTTCGAACAAGTTGAAAGTATATATGGAGATATATATATATATATATATATATATATATTCACAATAAAAGTAACTATAAAGCCGCACACTCAGGAAATCATAAGTGGAGAGTATTTATTTCAAACATAACGCGTTTCGGCTGACAAGCAGCCTTGATCACATGTATAATTTTAACCCATGTACACACCCTTAAATACCAGAAAAAACAGAAACATAGAAACAGGACTGAGTTAATTACCTTTCTTTACAAATAAATTAGATTTCAAATTTTAAACTTAAATTTAAATTGAAATTAAATTAAATTGGGGAGCTGAAATGAGTAAGAAATACACATATGTATATTCATGTAGAGATATCTATCTCATTAATAATAACTTAATCAACTATACAGATGTTAAATACTTATATTACAATCAATATCACAATGAATACTGAAAATATCAATGTATATGAATATATATAGATATAAATATAATTATAATTCACATGTATAAAATCAGTACAAAAATGTATTGTTAAAATTATTAGATTAGATTTTGCTTAAATATGATTCAAACATCCAGGTGTCTTGCCCTCCTGTAAAAGATGATAAAATTCACATACCATATATATCTTTGTTATTTCAAATCAGAATCCCCCAATTATCAAATATTATCAATAGTACATTTTTTATATATTTTCCATATTGAATCCTAATAAAGTTCTAAAAGGAAAAGAAAAGGAACAACCCAACACAATTTCTATGATATTAATATGCATCACCACGTGATAAAACAAACAGTAAATAATTCAGGAATCAGGAATCCAGCCGGACCCCACCATTCTGAAAAGACATAATTAAAATAACATAATTAAAATCGAAGATAATCAGAGGAACACTGCTCCTCACACTAAGAAACTGCTATAAAAAATATAATGCATCATCAACAATTTCATGTTTCAGAACAAATTCATCTTATTAATCATTAAATAGATGGGTGTTTAACTCTTCCCCCATATTCAAACCTTTCGGTGTCTTGGTCTCCAAATCAACAATATGTCGAGATTCTTTTTTACGTAAAATTAGCTCCCTGTTCCCACCTCTATGATGAGATGGCACATGTTCAATACCGAAATAAGATAATAAGGTCATGTCAGAGCTATGAATATCTTGGAAGTGTCTAGCTACAGGGTAATGAGGGTCCTTTGTTGTAATAGCATGCATGTGTTCAAGAATGCGTTTTTTCACTGCATGTTTAGTGCTTCCCACATACCAAAGATGACATGGACATTCCAATACATAAATAGTGAAAGGAGTACTACACGTCAAAAATTGTTTAATTTGTCTATTTGTTCCTGGTTTACTAGTCGGGTACTCTTTCCTGACCACACTGTTACGGCACGCTTTGCAGTGACCACATGGGAAGAATCCCTGTAAATTATGTTCTCTTAGTTGGGAGATAGAGGTAACATCATTCGATCTCAGCCTATCATGAAGATTACGGCCTCTTCTATAAGTAATCGAAGGCCACTTCTGGATCTCTCTGCCAATAGTAGGGTCACATTTCAAAATATTCCAGTGTTTAGAAATGATCTTTCTAATTTCTGTGGTATCTTCATTATAGGTTAAGATCAATCTGATGTCCTCATCTTTTTCATTTTCCACCTTCACAGTATTATCAAAAAGAGTCTGGATTCTTTCTACATTCTTGATTTTATCAGTGGCCTTTTTGATTACCCAATCCGGGTAACCTCTTTGTTTAAACCTCATGATCATTTCTTTCTGTTCACGTTCAAAAGCCTCATCAGTATTGCTGATTCTTTTAGCCCTTAGTAATTCACCATAAGGGATGCTCCATTTAAGTTTATCAGGATGTCCACTAGTTGCGTGCAATAAACTATTTCCTGCAGTAATTTTATGGAAAAGTTCAGTGTGGATCATCTTATCTTTAATCATAACTTTGGTATCCAAAAACTCAATTGATGACCGACTGATGTTGTATGTCAGTCTAATATTGTAATCATTGTTATTGAGTTTATCAATAAACCGCATAGCCTCATTCTCCGATCCTTTCCAAATTATAAAAAGGTCATCAATATACCTGAGCCACAAAATGGCCTGGGTAATTTCAGGGTACTGTTCTTCATTTTTAAAGATCTCTTCTTCCCATAAGCCCAGAAATAAACAGGCAAAACTGGGAGCAAAGCAGGTTCCCATAGCAGTCCCAAGGACTTGTCTGTATAGCTTGCCATTGAAAAGAAAAATGTTATTAGTCAGGCAATATTTTATCATCTCAATGATCATGTCAGTATGGGCCAAATATCTTAAAGACCTTGTATGCAAAAAATGTTTACATGCATGTATGCCTTTCTCATGATCAATGATGGTATACAGAGAATTTACGTCTAATGATATGAGCAAGAAATCATCTTCCCAAATGATACCTTCTAATTTACCTAGAAAATCCTTGGTATCACGGACATATGAAGGTAAACTCATCACAAACTCTCTCAGAAAAAAATCCACATATTTAGATACATTTTCTAAAACATTCCCACAAGAGGAGACAATTGGTCTTCCTGGAGGATTGTTTCTATCTTTGTGAATTTTAGGGAGGATATAGTGTATGGGTAACTTGGGAAAATCTTTTTTCAGGAAGCAGTATTCTTCCCATAAAAGTAATCCTTTATCCTTCCACTCTGACAACTGATGCCAGATTCCAGTAATACTATTCATATACACTTCTTTAGATATTATCTTATAGAATTGCGAATTACTCAATTGTCGCATAACTTCATCAATATATTTTTGTCTCTTCCAAAGTTGTCTTTCTAGTCTCGCTACAAACCCCTCTATGTCCCAGTGTGGAAGGAAAGTGCCTTTGCAATTTCTTACCTGTGTGTGTGTGGGAAGGGGGAATTCTCTTCTTTAAGAAGCACAGGAGTAATAAGATAGTGATTTTAGAACCCCAAGCTCTAACCCCGACTCCAGAAGGATGATCTATATCTTTTTTTGTGAATCAGTCTTAGACAACGAGAATGCGGGAAGGAAGCTCAGGTAATCTCTGATGTCACTCAGAACACAGAGTAGAAAAACAATCCTGTTTTCATAGTTCCCAGCTACAATTTTATGTTATGTATGCCTCTTCAAATTGTTACCTCCTGTTCTGATCTGCAGCAAAAGAGAAGGGTAGTATATGGAAGCCACGCAGAGTATAGTGGAATAGCGCAATTTAGCCTCCATTCTTTACACATCAATCATAGCACAAACACGGATTCATATTTCACAATATATTTACTGTGTGCTTTATTATCATGAACATGTAGGTCTGTTTGACACATTAATGTAGTCATTGAAAGATTGAAGTTTCATAAACGTGCAGACTAATGTCCATTTAGAAACGCTTTCATGTAATCATTCACATTTTATATTTTCACTTTAAGCTGTATTAATTAAAGTAACGTATAACTTTTCTTCACATTCAAACAAGTTGAAAGTATATATGGAGATATATATATATATATATATATATATATATATATATATATATATATATATATATATATATTCACAATAAAAGTAACTATAAAGCCGCACACTCAGGAAATCATAAGTGGAGAGTATTTATTTCAAACATAACGCGTTTCGGCTGACAAGCAGCCTTGATCACATGTATAATTTTAACCCATGTACACAGCCTTAAATACCAGAAAAAACATAAACATAGAAACAGGACTGAGTTAATTACCTTTCTTTACAAATAAATTAGATTTCAAATTTTAAACTTAAATTGAAATTGAAATTAACTTAAATTGGGGAGCTGAAATGAGTAAGAAATGCACATATGTATATTCATGTAGAGATATCTATCTCATTAATAATAACTTAATCAACTATACAGATGTTAAATACTTATATTACAATCAATATCACAATGAATACTGAAAATATCAATGTATATGAATATATATAGATATAAATATAATTATAATTCACATGTATACAATCAGTACAAAAATTTCTTGTTAAAATTATTAGATTAGATTTTGCTTAAATATGATTAAAACTTCCAGGTGTCTTGCCCTCCTGTAAAAGATGATAAAATTCACATACCATATATATCTTTGTTATTTCAAATCAGAATCCCCCAATTATCAAATAATATCAATAGTATATTTTTTATATATTTTCCATGTTGAATCCTAATAAACTTCTAAAAGGAAAAGAAAAGGAACAACCCAACACAATTTCTATGATATTAATATGCATCACCACGTGATAAAACAAACAGTAAATAATTCAGGAATCAGGAATCCAGCCGGACCCCACCATTCTGAAAAGACATAATCAAAATCACATAATTAAAATCAAAATCAAAGATAATCAGAGGAACACTGCTCCTCACACTAAGAAACTGCTATAAAAAATATAATGCATCATCAACAATTTCATGTTTCAGAACAAATTCATCTTATTAATCATTAAATAGATGGGTGTTTAACTCTTCACCCATATTCAAACCTTTCGGTGTCTTGGTCTCCAAATCAACAATATGTCGAGATTATTTTTTACGTAAAATCAGCTCCCTGTTCCCACCTCTATGATGAGATGGCACATGTTCAATACCGAAATAAGATAATAAGGTAATGTCAGAGTTATGAATATCTTGGAAGTGTCTAGCTACAGGGTAATGAGGGTCCTTTGTTGTAATAGCACGCATGTGTTCAAGAATGCGTTTTTTCACTGCATGTTTAGTGCTTCCCACATACCAAAAATGACATGGACATTCCAATACATAAATAGTGAAAGGAGTACTACACGTCAAAAATTGTTTAATTTGTCTATTTGTTCCTGGTTTACAAGTCGGGTACTCTTTCCTGACCACACTGTTATGGCATGCTTTGCAGTGCCCACATGGGAAGAATCCCTGTAAATTATGTTCTCTTAGTTGGGCGATAGAGGTAACATCATTCGATCTCAGCCTATCATGAAGATTACGGCCTCTTCTATAAGTAATCGAAGGCCACTTCTGGATCTCTCTGGCAATAATAGGGTCACATTTCAAAATAATCCAGTGTTTAGAAATGATCTTTCTAATTTCTGTGGTATCTTCATTATAGGTTAAGATCAATCTGATGTCCTCATCTTTTTCATTTTCCACCTTCACAGTATTATCAAAAAGAGTCTGGATTCTTTCTACATTCTTGATTTTATCAGTGGCCTTTTTGATTACCCAATCCGGGTAACCTCTTTGTTTAAACCTCATGATCATTTCTTTCTGTTCACGTTCAAAAGCCTCATCAGTATTGCTGATTCTTTTAGCCCTTAGTAATTCACCATAAGGGATACTCCATTTAAGTTTATCAGGATGTCCACTAGTTGCGTGCAATAAACTATTTCCTGCAGTAATTTTATGGAAAAGTTCAGTGTGGATCATCTTATCTTTAATCATAACTTTGGTATCCAAAAACTCAATTGATGACCGACTGATGTTGTATGTCAGTCTAATATTGTAATCATTGTTATTGAGTTTATCAATAAACCGCATAGCCTCATTCTCCGATCCTTTCCAAATTATAAAAAGGTCATCAATATACCTGAGCCACAAAATGGCCTGGGTAATTTCAGGGTACTGTTCTTCATTTTTAAAGATCTCTTCTTCCATAAGCCCAGAAATAAACAGGCAAAACTGGGAGCAAAGCAGGTTCCCATAGCAGTCCCAAGCACTTGTCTGTATAGCTTGCCATTGAAAAGAAAAATGTTATTTGTCAGGCAATATTTTATCATCTCAATGATCATGTCAGTATGGGCCAAATATCTTAAAGACCTTGTATGCAAAAAATGTTTACATGAATGTATGCCTTTCTCATGATCAATGATGGTATACAGAGAATTTACGTCTAATGACATGAGCAAGAAATCATCTTCCCAAATGATACCTTCTAATTTACCTAGAAAATCCTTGGTATCACGGACATATGAAGGTAAACTCATCACAAACTCTCTCAGAAAAAAATCCACATATTTAGATACATTTTCTAAAACATTCCCACAAGAGGAGACAATTGGTTTTCCTGGAGGATTGCTTCTATCTTTGTGAATTTTAGGGAGGATATACAGTATGGGTAACTTGGGAAAATCTTTTTTCAGGAAGCAGTATTCTTCCCATAAAAGTAATCCTTTATCCTTCCACTCTGACAACTGATGCCAGATTCCTGTAATACTATTCATATACACTTCTTTAGATATTATCTTATAGAATTGCGAATTACTCAATTGTCGCATAACTTCATCAATATATTTTTGTCTCTTCCAAAGTTGTCTTTCTAGTCTCGCTACAAACCCCTCTATGTCCCAGTGTGGAAGGAAAGTGCCTTTGCAATTTCTTACCTGTGTGTGTGTGGGAAGGGGGAATTCTCTTCTTTAAGAAGCACAGGAGTAATAAGATAGTGATTTTAGAACCCCAAGCTCTAACCCCGACTCCAGAAGGATGATCTATATCTTTTTTTGTGAATCAGTCTTAGACAACGAGAATGCGTGAAGGAAGCTCAGGTAATCTCTGATGTCACTCAGAACACAGAGTAGAAAAACAATCCTGTTTTCATAGTTCCCAGCTACAATTTTATGTTATGTATGCCTCTTCAAATTGTTACCTCCTGTTCTGATCTGCAGCAAAAGAGAAGGGTAGTATATGGAAGCCACGCAGAGTATAGTGGAATAGCGCAATTTAGCCTCCATTCTTTACACATCAATCATAGCACAAACACGGATTCATATTTCACAATATATTTACTGTGTGCTTTATTATCATGAACATGTAGGTCTGTTTGACACATTAATGTAGTCATTGAAAGATTGAAGTTTCATAAACGTGCAGACTAATGTCCATTTAGAAACGCTTTCATGTAATCATTCACATTTTATATTTTCACTTTAAGCTGTATTAATTAAAGTAACGTATAATTTTCTTCACGTTCGAACAAGTTGAAAGTATATATGGAGATATATATATTCACAATAAAAGTAACTATAAAGCCGCACACTCAGGAAATCATAAGTGGAGAGTATTTATTTCAAACATAACGCGTATCGGCTGACAAGCAGCCTTGATCACATGTATAATTTTAACCCATGTACACAGCCTTAAATACCAGAAAAAACATAAACATAGAAACAGGACTGAGTTAATTACCTTTCTTTACAAATAAATTAGATTTCAAATTTTAAACTTAAATTGAAATTGAAATTAAATTAAATTGGGGAGCTGAAATGAGTAAGAAATACACAAATGTATATTCATGTAGAGATATCTATCTCATTAATAATAACTTAATCAACTATACAGATGTTAAATACTTATATTACAATCAATATCACAATGAATACTGAAAATATCAATGTAAATGAATATATATAGATATAAATATAATTATAATTCACATGTATACAATCAGTACAAAAATTTCTTGTTAAAATTATTAGATTAGATTTTGCTTAAATATGATTAAAACATCCAGGTGTCTTGCCCTCCTGTAAAAGATGATAAAATTCACATACCATATATATCTTTGTTATTTCAAATCAGAATCCCCCAATTATCAAATAATATCCATAGTATATTTTTTATATATTTTCCATGTTGAATCCTAATAAACTTCTAAAAGGAAAAGAAAAGGAACAACCCAACACAATTTCTATGATATTAATATGCATCACCACGTGATAAAACAAACAGTAAATAATTCAGGAATCAGGAATCCAGCCGGACCCCACCATTCTGAAAAGACATAATCAAAATAACATAATTAAAATCAAAATCAAAGATAATCAGAGGAACACTGCTCCTCACACTAAGAAACTGCTATAAAAAATATAATGCATCATCAACAATTTCATGTTTCAGAACAAATTCATCTTATTAATCATTAAATAGATGGGTGTTTAACTCTTCACACATATTCAAACCTTTCGGTGTCTTGGTCTCCAAATCAACAATATGTCGAGATTCTTTTTTACGTAAAATCAGCTCCCTGTTCCCACCTCTATGATGAGATGGCACATGTTCAATACCGAAATAAGATAATAAGGTAATGTCAGAGTTATGAATATCTTGGAAGTGTCTAGCTACAGGGTAATGAGGGTCCTTTGTTGTAATAGCACGCATGTGTTCAAGAATGCGTTTTTTCACTGCATGTTTAGTGCTTCCCACATACCAAAAATGACATGAACATTCCAATACATAAATAGTGAAAGGAGTACTACACGTCAAAAATTGTTTAATTTGTCTATTTGTTCCTGGTTTACAAGTCGGGTACTCTTTCCTGACCACACTGTTACGGCATGCTTTGCAGTGCCCACATGGGAAGAATCGCTGTAAATTATGTTCTCTTAGTTGGGAGATAGAGGTAACATCATTCGATCTCAGCCTATCATGAAGATTACGGCCTCTTCTATAAGTAATCGAAGGCCACTTCTGGATCTCTCTGCCAATAATAGGGTCACATTTCAAAATATTCCAGTGTTTAGAAATGATCTTTCTAATTTCTGTGGTATCTTCATTATAGGTTAAGATCAATCTGATGTCCTCATCTTTTTCATTTTCCACCTTCACAGTATTATCAAAAAGAGTCTGGATTCTTTCTACATTCTTGATTTTATCAGTGGCCTTTTTGATTACCCAATCCGGGTAACCTCTTTGTTTAAACCTCATGATCATTTCTTTCTGTTCACGTTCAAAAGCCTCATCAGTATTGCTGATTCTTTTAGCCCTTAGTAATACACCATAAGGGATACTCCATTTAAGTTTATCAGGATGTCCACTAGTTGCGTGCAATAAACTATTTCCTGCAGTAATTTTACGGAAAAGTTCAGAGTGGATCATCTTATCTTTAATTATAACTTTGGTATCCAAAAACTCAATTAATACCCGACTGATGTTGTATGTCAGTCTAATATTGTAATCATTGTTATTGAGTTTATCAATAAACCGCATAGCCTCATTCTCCGATCCTTTCCAAATTATAAAAAGGTCACCAATATACCTGAGCCACAAAATGGCCTGGGTAATTTCAGGGTACTGTTCTTCATTTTTAAAGATCTTTTCTTCCCATAAGCCTAGAAATAAACAGGCAAAACTGGGAGCAAAGCAGGTTCCCATAGCAGTCCCAAGGACTTGTCTGTATAGCTTGCCATTGAAAAGAAAAATGTTATTAGTCAGGCAATATTTTATCATCTCAATGATCATGTCAGTATGGGCCAAATATCTTAAAGACCTTGTATGCAAAAAATGTTTACATGCATGTATGCCTTTCTCATGATCAATGATGGTATACAGAGAATTTACGTCTAATGACATGAGCAAGAAATCATCTTCCCAAATGATACCTTCTAATTTACCTAGAAAATCCTTGGTATCACGGACATATGAAGGTAAACTCATCACAAACTCTCTCAGAAAAAAATCCACATATTTAGATACATTTTCTAAAACATTCCCACAAGAGGAGACAATTGGTCTCCCTGGAGGATTGTTTCTATCTTTGTGAATTTTAGGGAGGATATACAGTATGGGTAACTTGGGAAAATCTTTTTTCAGGAAGCAGTATTCTTCCCATAAAAGTAATCCTTTATCCTTCCACTCTGACAACTGATGCCAGATTCCAGTAATACTATTCATATACACTTCTTTAGATATTATCTTATAGAATTGCGTATTACTCAATTGTCGCATAACTTCATCAATATATTTTTGTCTCTTCCAAAGTTGTCTTTCTAGTCTCGCTACAAACCCCTCTATGTCCCAGTGTGGAAGGAAAGTGCCTTTGCAATTTCTTACCTGTGTGTGTGTGGGAAGGGGGAATTCTCTTCTTTAAGAAGCACAAGAGTAATAAGATAGTGATTTTAGAACCCCAAGCTCTAACCCCGACTCCAGAAGGATGATCTATATCTTTTTTTGTGAATCAGTCTTAGACAACGAGAATGCGGGAAGGAAGCTCAGGTAATCTCTGATGTCACTCAGAACACAGAGTAGAAAAACAATCCTGTTTTCATAGTTCCCAGCTACAATTTTATGTTATGTATGCCTCTTCAAATTGTTACCTCCTGTTCTGATCTGCAGCAAAAGAGAAGGGTAGTATATGGAAGCCACGCAGAGTATAGTGGAATAGCACAATTTAGCCTCCATTCTTTACACATCAATCATAGCACAAACACGGATTCATATTTCACAATATATTTACTGTGTGCTTTATTATCATGAACATGTAGGTCTGTTTGACACATTAATGTAGTCATTGAAAGATTGAAGTTTCATAAACGTGCAGACTAATGTCCATTTAGAAACGCTTTCATGTAATCATTCACATTTTATATTTTCACTTTAAGCTGTATTAATTAAAGTAACGTATAATTTTCTTCACGTTCGAACAAGTTGAAAGTATATATGGAGATATATATATATATATATATATATATATATATATATATATTCACAATAAAAGTAACTATAAAGCCGCACACTCAGGAAATCATAAGTGGAGAGTATTTACTTCAAACATAACGCGTTTCGGCTGACAAGCAGCCTTGATCACATGTATAATTTTAACCCATGTACACAGCCTTAAATACCCGAAAAAACATAAATATAGAAACAGGACTGTGTTAATTACCTTTCTTTACAAATAAATTAGATTTCAAATTTTAAACTTAAATTTAAATTGAAATTAAATTAAATTGGGGAGCTGAAATGAGTAAGAAATACACATATGTATATTCATGTAGAGATATCTATCTCATTAATAATAACTTAATCAACTATACAGATGTTAAATACTTATATTACAATCAATATCACAATGAATACTGAAAATATCAATGTATATGAATATATATAGATATAAATATAATTATAATTCACATGTATAAAATAAGTACAAAAATTTATTGTTAAAACTATTAGATTAGATTTTGCTTAAATATGATTAAAAGATCCAGGTGTCTTGCCCTCCTGTAAAAGATGATAAAATTCACATACCATATATATCTTTGTTATTTCAAATCAGAATCCCCCAATTATCAAATAATATCAATAGTATATTTTTTATATATTTTCCATATTGAATCCTAATAAACTTCTAAAAGGAAAAGAAAAGGAACAACCCAACACAATTTCTATGATATTAATATGCATCACCACGTGATAAAACAAACAGTAAATAATTCAGGAATCAGGAATCCAGCCGGACCCCACCATTCTGAAAAGACATAATCAAAATAACATAATTAAAATCAAAATCGAAGATAATCAGAGGAACACTGCTCCTCACACTAAGAAACTGCTATAAAAAATATAATGCATCATCAACAATTTCATGTTTCAGAACAAATTCATCTTATTAATCATTAAATAGATGGGTGTTTAACTCTTCCCCCATATTCAAACCTTTCGGTGTCTTGGTCTCCAAATCAACAATATGTCGAGATTCTTTTTTACGTAAAATCAGCTCCCTGTTCCCACCTCTATGATGAGATGGCACATGTTCAATACCAAAATAAGATAATAAGGTAATGTCAGAGTTATGAATATCTTGGAAGTGTCTAGCTACAGGGTAATGAGGGTCCTTTGTTGTAATAGCACGCATGTGTTCAAGAATGCGTTTTTTCACTGCATGTTTAGTGCTTCCCACATACCAAAGATGACATGGACATTCCAATACATAAATAGTGAAAGGAGTACTACACGTCAAAAATTGTTTAATTTGTCTATTTGTTCCTGGTTTACTAGTCGGGTACTCTTTCCTGACCACACTGTTACGGCATGCTTTGCAGTGACCACATGGGAAGAATCCCTGTAAATTATGTTCTCTTAGTTGGGAGATAGAGGTAACATCATTCGATCTCAGCCTATCATGAAGATTACGGCCTCTTCTATAAGTAATCGAAGGCCACTTCTGGATCTCTCTGAAAAATAGTAGGGTAACATTTCAAAATATTCCAGTGTTTAGAAATGATCTTTCTAAATTCTGTGGTATCTTCATTATAGGTTAAGATCAATCTGATGTCCTCATCTTTTTCATTTTCCACCTTCACAGTATTATCAAAAAGAGTCTGGATTCTTTCTACATTCTTGATTTTATCAGTGGCCTTTTTGATTACCCAATTCGGGTAACCTCTTTGTTTAAACCTCATGATCATTTCTTTCTGTTCACGTTCAAAAGCCTCATCAGTATTGCTGATTCTTTTAGCCCTTAGTAATTCACCATAAGGGATACTCCATTTAAGTTTATCAGGATGTCCACTAGTTGCGTGCAATAAACTATTTCCTGCAGTAATTTTATGGAAAAGTTCAGTGTGGATCATCTTATCTTTAATCATAACTTTGGTATCCAAAAACTCAATTGATGACCGACTGATGTTGTATGTCAGTCTAATATTGTAATCATTGTTATTGAGTTTATCAATAAACCGCATAGCCTCATTCTCCGATCTGTTCCAAATTATAAAAAGGTCATCAATATACCTGAGCCACAAAATGGCCTGGGTAATTTCAGGGCACTGTTCTTCATTTTTAAAGATCTCTTCTTCCCATAAGCCCAGAAATAAACAGGCAAAACTGGGAGCAAAGCAGGTTCCCATAGCAGTCCCAAGGACTTGTCTGTATAGCTTGCCATTGAAAAGAAAAATGTTATTAGTCAGGCAATATTTTATCATCTCAATGATCATGTCAGTATGGGCCAAATATCTTAAAGACCTTGTATGCAAAAAATGTTTACATGCATGTATGCCTTTCTCATGATCAATGATGGTATACAGAGAATTTACGTCTAATGACATGAGCAAGAAATCATCTTCCCAAATGATACCTTCTAATTTACCTAGAAAATCCTTGGAATCACAGACATATGAAGGTAAACTCATCACAAACTCTCTCAGAAAAAAATCCACATATTTAGATACATTTTCTAAAACATTCCCACAAGAGGAGACAATTGGTCTCCCTGGAGGATTGTTTCTATCTTTGTGAATTTTAGGGAGGATATACAGTATGGGTAACTTGGGAAAATCTTTTTTCAGGAAGCAGTATTCTTCCCATAAAAGTAATCCTTTAACCTTCCACTCTGACAACTGATGCCAGATTCCAGTAATACTATTCATATACACTTCTTTAGATATTATCTTATAAAATTGCGTATTACTCAATTGTCGCATAACTTCATCAATATATTTTTGTCTCTTCCAAAGTTGTCTTTCTAGTCTCGCTACAAACCCCTCTATGTCCCAGTGTGGAAGGAAAGTGCCTTTGCAATTTCTTACCTGTGTGTGTGTGGGAAGGGGGAATTCTCTTCTTTAAGAAGCACAGGAGTAATAAGATAGTGATTTTAGAACCCCAAGCTCTAACCCCGACTCCAGAAGGATGATCTATATCTTTTTTTGTGAATCAGTCTTAGACAACGAGAATGCGGGAAGGAAGCTCAGGTAATCTCTGATGTCACTCAGAACACAGAGTAGAAAAACAATCCTCTTTTCATAGTTCCCAGCTACAATTTTATATTATGTATGCCTCTTCAAATTGTTACCTCCTGTTCTGATCTGCAGCAAAAGAGAAGGGTAGTATATGGAAGCCACGCAGAGTATAGTGGAATAGCGCAATTTAGCCTCCATTCTTTACACATCAATCATAGCACAAACACAGATTCATATTTCACAATATATTTACTGTGTGCTTTATTATCATGAACATGTAGGTCTGTTTGACACATTAATGTAGTCATTGAAAGATTGAAGTTTCATAAACGTGCAGACTAATGTCCATTTAGAAACGCTTTCATGTAATCATTCACATTTTATATTTTCACTTTAAGCTGTATTAATTAAAGTAACGTATTACTTTTCTTCACGTTCGAACAAGTTGAAAGTATATATGGAGATATATATATATATATATATATATATATATTCACAATAAAAGTAACTATAAAGCCGCACACTCAGGAAATCATAAGTCGAGAGTATTTATTTCAAACATAACGCGTTTCGGCTGACAAGCAGCCTTGATCACATGTATAATTTTAACCCATGTACACAGCCTTAAATACCCGAAAAAACATAAACATAGAAACAGGACTGAGTTAATTACCTTTCTTTACAAATAAATTAGATTTCAAATTTTAAACTTAAATTTAAATTGAAATTAAATTAAATTGGGGAGCTGAAATGAGTAAGAAATACACATATGTATGTTCATGTAGAGATATCTATCTCATTAATAATAACTTAATCAACTATACAGATGTTAAATACTTATATTACAATCAATATCACAATGAATACTGAAAATATCAATGTATATGAATATATATAGATATAAATATAATTATAATTCACATGTATAAAATCAGTACAAAAATGTATTGTTAAAATTATTAGATTAGATTTTGCTTAAATATGATTAAAACATCCAGGTGTCTTGCCCTCCTGTAAAAGATGATAAAATTCACATACCATATATATCTTTGTTATTTCAAATCAGAATCCCCCAATTATCAAATAATATCAATAGTATATTTTTTATATATTTTCCATATTGAATCCTAATAAACTTCTAAAAGGAAAAGAAAAGGAACAACCCAACACAATTTCTATGATATTAATATGCATCACCACGTGATAAAACAAACAGTAAATAATTCAGGAATCAGGAATCCAGCCGGACCCCACCATTCTGAAAAGACATAATCAAAATAACATAATTAAAATCAAAATCGAAGATAATCAGAGGAACAGTGCTCCTCACACTAAGAAACTGCTATAAAAAATATAATGCATCATCAACAATTTCATTTTCAGAACAAATTCATCTTATTAATCATTAAATAGATGGGTGTTTAACTCTTCCCCCATATTCAAACCTTTCGGTGTCTTGGTCTCCAAATCAACAATATGTTGAGATTCTTTTTTACGTAAAATTAGCTCCCTGTTCCCACCGCTATGATGAGATGGCACATGTTCAATACCGAAATAAGATAATAAGGTCATGTCAGAGCTATGAATATCTTGGAAGTGTCTAGCTACAGGGTAATGAGGGTCCTTTGTTGTAATAGCACGCATGTGTTCAAGAATGCGTTTTTTCACTGCATGTTTAGTGCTTCCCACATACCAAAGATGTCATGGACATTCCAATACATAAATAGTGAAAGGAGTACTACACGTCAAAAATTGTTTAATTTGTCTATTTGTTCCTGGTTTACTAGTCGGGTACTCTTTCCTGACCACACTGTTACGGCACGCTTTGCAGTGACCACATGGGAAGAATCCCTGTAAATTATGTTCTCTTAGTTGGGAGATAGAGGTAACATCATTCGATCTCAGCCTATCATGAAGATTACGGCCTCTTCTATAAGTAATCGAAGGCCACTTCTGGATCTCTCTGCCAATAGTAGGGTCACATTTCAAAATATTCCAGTGTTTAGAAATGATCTTTCTAATTTCTGTGGCATCTTCATTATAGGTTAAGATCAATCTGATGTCCTCATCTTTTTCATTTTCCACCTTCACAGTATTATCAAAAAGAGTCTGGATTCTTTCTACATTCTTGATTTTATCAGTGGCCTTTTTGATTACCCAATCCGGGTAACCTCTTTGTTTAAACCTCATGATCATTTCTTTCTGTTCACGTTCAAAAGCCTCATCAGTATTGCTGATTCTTTTAGCCCTTAGTATTTCACCATAAGGGATACTCCATTTAAGTTTATCAGGATGTCCACTAGTTGCGTGCAATAAACTATTTCCTGCAGTAATTTTATGGAAAAGTTCAGTGTGGATCATCTTATCTTTAATCATAACTTTGGTATCCAAAAACTCAATTGATGACCGACTGATGTTGTATGTCAGTCTAATATTGTAATCATTGTTATTGAGTTTATCAATAAACCGCATAGCCTCATTCTCCGATCCTTTCCAAATTATAAAAAGGTCATCAATATACCTGAGCCACAAAATGGCCTGGGTAATTTCAGGGTACTGTTCTTCATTTTTAAAGATCTCTTCTTCCCATAAGCCCAGAAATAAACAGGCAAAACTGGGAGCAAAGCAGGTTCCCATAGCAGTCCCAAGGACCTGTCTGTATAGCTTGCCATTGAAAAGAAAAATGTTATTAGTCAGGCAATATTTTATCATCTCAATGATCATGTCAGTATGGGCCAAATATCTTAAAGACCTTGTATGCAAAAAATGTTTACATGCATGTATGCCTTTCTCATGATCAATGATGGTATACAGAGAATTTACGTCTAATGACATGAGCAAGAAATCATCTTCCCAAATGATACCTTCTAATTTACCTAGAAAATCCTTGGTATCACGGACATATGAAGGTAAACTCATCACAAACTCTCTCAGAAAAAAATCCACATATTTAGATACATTTTCTAAAACATTCCCACAAGAGGAGACAATTCGTCTCCCTGGAGGATTGTTTCTATCTTTGTGAATTTTAGGGAGGATATACAGTATTGGTAACTTGGGAAAATCTTTTTTCAGGAAGCAGTATTCTTCCCATAAAAGTAATCCTTTATCCTTCCACTCTGACAACTGATGCCAGATTCCAGTAATACTATTCATATACACTTCTTTAGATATTATCTTATAGAATTGCGAATTACTCAATTGTCGCATAACTTCATCAATATATTTTTGTCTCTTCCAAAGTTGTCTTTCTAGTCTCGCTACAAACCCCTCTATGTCCCAGTGTGGAAGGAAAGTGCCTTTGCAATTTCTTACCTGTGTGTGTGTGGGAAGGGGGAATTCTCTTCTTCAAGAAGCACAGGAGTAATAAGATAGTGATTTTAGAACCCCAAGCTCTAACCCCGACTCCAGAAGGATGATCTATATCTTTTTTTGTGAATCAGTCTTAGACAACGAGAATGCGGGAAGGAAGCTCAGGTAATCTCTGATGTCACTCAGAACACAGAGTAGAAAAACAATCCTGTTTTCATAGTTCCCAGCTACAATTTTATGTTATGTATGCCTCTTCAAATTGTTAACTCCTGTTCTGATCTGCAGCAAAAGAGAAGGGTAGTATATGGAAGCCACGCAGAGTATAGTGGAATAGCGCAATTTAGCCTCCATTCTTTACACATCAATCATAGCACAAACACGGATTCATATTTCACAATATATTTACTGTGTGCTTTATTATCATGAACATGTAGGTCTGTTTGACACATTAATGTAGTCATTGAAAGATTGAAGTTTCATAAACGTGCAGACTAATGTCCATTTAGAAACGCTTTCATGTAATCATTCACATTTTATATTTTCACTTTAAGCTGTATTAATTAAAGTAACGTATTACTTTTCTTCACGTTCGAACAAGTTGAAAGTATATATATATATATATATATATTCACACTAAAAGTAACTATACTGTAAAGCCGCACACTCAGGAAATCATAAGTGGAGAATATTTATTTCAAACATAACGCGTTTCGGCTGACAAGCAGCCTTGATCACATGTATAATTTTAACCCATGTACACAGCCTTAAAAAACAGAAAAAACATAAACATAGAAACAGGACTGAGTTAATTACCTTTCTTTACAAATAAATTAGATTTCAAATTTTAAACTTAAATTGAAATTGAAATTAAATTAAATTGGGGAGCTGAAATGAGTAAGAAATACACATATGTATATTCATGTAGAGATATCTATCTCATTAATAATAACTTAATCAACTATACAGATGTTAAATACTTATATTACAATCAATATCACAATGAATACTGAAAATATCAATGTATATGAATATATATAGATATAAATATAATTATAATTCACATGTATACAATCAGTACAAAAATTTATTGTTAAAATTATTAGATTAGATTTTGCTTAAATATGATTAAAACATCCAGGTGTCTTGCCCTCCTGTAAAAGATGATAAAATTCACATACCATATATATCTTTGTTATTTCAAATCAGAATCCCCCAATTATCAAATAATATCAATAGTATATTTTTTATATATTTTCCATATTGAATCCTAATAAACTTCTAAAAGGAAAAGAAAAGGAACAACCCAACACAATTTCTATGATATTAATATGCATCACCACGTGATAAAACAAACAGTAAATAATTCAGGAATCAGGAATCCAGCCGGACCCCACCATTCTGAAAAGACATAATCAAAATAACATAATTAAAATCAAAATCAAAGATAATCAGAGGAACACTGCTCCTCACAATAAGAAACTGCTATAAAAAATATAATGCATCATCAACAATTTCATGTTTCAGAACAAATTCATCTTATTAATCATTAAATAGATGGGTGTTTAACTCTTCACCCATATTCAAACCTTTCTGTGTCTTGGTCTCCAAATCAACAATATGTCGAGATTCTTTTTTACGTAAAATCAGCTCCCTGTTCCCACCTCTATGATGAGATGGCACATGTTCAATACCGAAATAAGATAATAAGGTAATGTCAGAGTTATGAATATCTTGGAAGTGTCTAGCTACAGGGTAATGAGGGTCCTTTGTTGTAATAGCACGCATGTGTTCAAGAATGCGTTTTTTCACTGCATGTTTAGTGCTTCCCACATACCAAAAATGACATGGACATTCCAATACATAAATAGTGAAAGGAGTACTACACGTCAAAAATTGTTTAATTTGTCTATTTGTTCCTGGTTTACTAGTCGGGTACTCTTTCCTGACCACACTGTTACGGCATGCTTTGCAGTGCCCACATGGGAAGAATCCCTGTAAATTATGTTCTCTTAGTTGGGAGATAGAGGTAACATCATTCGATCTCAGCCTATCATGAAGATTACGGCCTCTTCTATAAGTAATCGAAGGCCACTTCTGGATCTCTCTGCCAATAGGAGGGTCACATTTCAAAATATTCCAGTGTTTAGAAATGATCTTTCTAATTTCTGTGGTATCTTCATTATAGGTTAAGGTCAATCTGATGTCCTCATCTTTTTCATTTTCCACCTTCACAGTATTATCAAAAAGAGTCTGGATTCTTTCTACATTCTTGATTTTATCAGTGGCCTTTTTGATTACCCAATCCGGGTAACCTCTTTGTTTAAACCTCATGATCATTTCTTTCTGTTCACGTTCAAAAGCCTCATCAGTATTGCTGATTCTTTTAGCCCTTAGTAATACACCATAAGGGATACTCCATTTAAGTTTATCAGGATGTCCACTAGTTACGTGCAATAAACTATTTCCTGCAGTAATTTTATGGAAAAGTTCAGTGTGGATCATCTTATCTTGAATTATAACTTTGGTATCCAAAAACTCAATTGATGACCGACTGATGTTGTATGTCAGTCTAATATTGTAATCATTGTTATTGAGTTTATCAATAAACCGCATAGCCTCATTCTCCGATCCTTTCCAAATTATAAAAAGGTCACCAATATACCTGAGCCACAAAATGGCCTGGGTAATTTCAGGGTACTGTTCTTCATTTTTAAAAATCTCTTCTTCCCATAAGCCCAGAAATAAACAGGCAAAACTGGGAGCAAAGCAGGTTCCCATAGCAGTCCCAAGGACTTGTCTGTATAGCTTGCCATTGAAAAGAAAAATGTTATTAGTCAGGCAATATTTTATCATCTCAATGATCATGTCAGTATCGGCCAAATATCTTAAAGACCTTGTATGCAAAAAATGTTTACATGCATGTATGCCTTTCTCATTATCAATGATGGTATACAGAGAATTTACGTCTAATGACATGAGCAAGAAATCATCTTCCCAAATGATACCTTCTAATTTACCTAGAAAATCCTTGGTATCACGGACATATGAAGGTAAACTCATCACAAACTCTCTCAGAAAAAAATCCACATATTTAGATACATTTTCTAAAACATTCCCACAAGAGGAGACAATTGGTCTCCCTGGAGGATTGTTTCTATCTTTGTGAATTTTAGGGAGGATATACAGTATGGGTAACTTGGGAAAATCTTTTTTCAGGAAGCAGTATTCTTCCCATAAAAGTAATCCTTTATCCTTCCACTCTGACAACTGATGCCAGATTCCAGTAATACTATTCATATACACTTCTTTAGATATTATCTTATAGAATTGCGTATTACTCAATTGTCGCATAACTTCATCAATATATTTTTGTCTCTTCCAAAGTTGTCTTTCTAGTCTCGCTACAAACCCCTCTATGTCCCAGTGTGGAAGGAAAGTGCCTTTGCAATTTCTTACCTGTGTGTGTGTGGGAAGGGGGAATTCTCTTCTTTAAGAAGCACAGGAGTAATAAGATAGTGATTTTAGAACCCCAAGCTCTAACCCTGACTCCAGAAGGAAGATCTATATCTTTTTTTGTGAATCAGTCTTAGACAACGAGAATGCGGGAAGGAAGCTCAGGTAATCTCTGATGTCACTCAGAACACAGAGTAGAAAAACAATCCTGTTTTCATAGTTCCCAGCTACAATTTTATGTTATGTATGCCTCTTCAAATTGTTACCTCCTGTTCTGATCTGCAGCAAAAGAGAAGGGTAGTATATGGAAGCCACGCAGAGTATAGTGGAATAGCGCAATTTAGCCTCCATTCTTTACACATCAATCATAGCACAAACACGGATTCATATTTCACAATATATTTACTGTGTGCTTTATTATCATGAACATGTAGGTCTGTTTGACACATTAATGTAGTCATTGAAAGATTGAAGTTTCATGAACGTGCAGACTAATGTCCATTTAGAAACGCTTTCATGTAATCATTCACATTTTATATTTTGACTTTAAGCTGTATTAATTAAAGTAACGTATTACTTTTCTTCACGTTCGAACAAGTTGAAAGTATATATGGAGATATATATATATATATATATATATATATATATATATATATATATATATATATATATATATTCACAATAAAAGTAACTATAAAGCCGCACACTCAGGAAATCATAAGTGGAGAGTATTTATTTCAAACATAACGCGTTTCGGCTGACAAGCAGCCTTGATCACATGTATAATTTTAACCTATGTACACACCCTTAAATACCAGAAAAAACATAAACATAGAAACAGGACTGAGTTAATTACCTTTCTTTACAAATAAATTAGATTTCAAATTTTAAACTTAAATTTAAATTTAAATTAAATTAAATTGGGGAGCTGAAATGAGTAAGAAATACACATATGTATATTCATGTAGATATATCTATCTCATTAATAATAACTTAATCAACTATACAGATGTTAAATACTTATATTACAATCAATATCACAATGAATACTGAAAATATCAATGTATATGAATATATATAGATATAAATATAATTATAATTCACATGTATAAAATCAGTACAAAAATGTATTGTTAAAATTATTAGATTAGATTTTGCTTAAATATGATTAAAACATCCAGGTGTCTTGCCCTCCTGTAAAAGATGATAAAATTCACATACCATATATATCTTTGTTATTTCAAATCAGAATCCCCCAATTATCAAATATTATCAATAGTACATTTTTTATATATTTTCCATATTGAATCCTAATAAAGTTCTAAAAGGAAAAGAAAAGGAACAACCCAACACAATTTCTATGATATTAATATGCATCACCACGTGATAAAACAAACAGTAAATAATTCAGGAATCAGGAATCCAGCCGGACCCCACCATTCTGAAAAGACATAATCAAAATAACATAATTAAAATCAAAATCGAAGATAATCAGAGGAACACTGCTCCTCACACTGAGAAACTGCTATAAAAAATATAATGCATCATCAACAATTTCATGTTTCAGAACAAATTCATCTTATTAATCATTAAATAGATGGGTGTTTAACTCTTCCCCCATATTCAAACCTTTCGGTGTCTTGGTCTCCAAATCAACAATATGTCGAGATTCTTTTTTACGTAAAATTAGCTCCCTGTTCCCACCTCTATGATGAGATTGCACATGTTCAATACCGAAATAAGATAATAAGGTCATGTCAGAGCTATGAATATCTTGGAAGTGTCTAGCTACAGGGTAATGAGGGTCCTTTGTTGTAATAGCACGCATGTGTTCAAGAATGCGTTTTTTCACTGCATGTTTAGTGCTTCCCACATACCAAAGATGACATGGACATTCCAATACATAAATAGTGAAAGGAGTACTACACGTCAAAAATTGTTTAATTTGTCTATTTGTTCCTGGTTTACTAGTCGGGTACTCTTTCCTGACCACACTGTTACGGCACGCTTTGCAGTGACCACATGGGAAGAATCCCTGTAAATTATGTTCTCTTAGTTGGGAGATAGAGGTAACATCATTCGATCTCAGCCTATCATGAAGATTACGGCCTCTTCTATAAGTAATCAAAGGCCACTTCTGGATCTCTCTGCCAATAGTAGGGTCTCATTTCAAAATATTCCAGTGTTTAGAAATGATCTTTCTAATTTCTGTGGTATCTTCATTATAGGTTAAGATCAATCTGATGTCCTCATCTTTTTCATTTTCCACCTTCACAGTATTATCAAAAAGAGTCTGGATTCTTTCTACATTCTTGATTTTATCAGTGGCCTTTTTGATTACCCAATCCGGGTAACCTCTTTGTTTAAACCTCATGATCATTTCTTTCTGTTCACGTTCAAAAGCCTCATCAGTATTGCTGATTCTTTTAGCCCTTAGTAATTCACCATAAGGGATACTCCATTTAAGTTTATCAGGATGTCCACTAGTTGCGTGCAATAAACTATTTCCTGCAGTAATTTTATGGAAAAGTTCAGTGTGGATCATCTTATCTTTAATCATAACTTTGGTATCCAAAAACTCAATTGATGACCGACTGATGTTGTATGTCAGTCTAATATTGTAATCATTGTTATTGAATTTATCAATAAACCGCATAGCCTCATTCTCCGATCCTTTCCAAATTATAAAAAGGTCATCAATATACCTGAGCCACAAAATGGCCTGGGTAATTTCAGGGTACTGTTCTTCATTTTTAAAGATCTCTTCTTCCCATAAGCCCAGAAATAAACAGGCAAAACTGGGAGCAAAGCAGGTTCCCATAGCAGTCCCAAGGACTTGTCTGTATAGCTTGCCATTGAAAAGAAAAATGTTATTAGTCAGGCAA
The DNA here is from genome assembly GCF_031143425.1 of Pleurodeles waltl. Classification (NCBI taxonomy): domain Eukaryota; kingdom Metazoa; phylum Chordata; class Amphibia; order Caudata; family Salamandridae; genus Pleurodeles; species Pleurodeles waltl. The sequence continues at coordinate 449,597,717 of NC_090446.1, forward strand.
TATTTTATCATCTCAATGATCATGTCAGTATGGGCCAAATATCTTAAAGACCTTGTATGCAAAAAATGTTTACATGCATGTATGCCTTTCTCATGATCAATGATGGTATACAGAGAATTTACGTCTAATGACATGAGCAAGAAATCATCTTCCCAAATGATACCTTCTAATTTACGTAGAAAATCCTTGGTATCACGGACATATGAAGGTAAACTCATCACAAACTCTCTCAGAAAAAAATCCACATATTTAGATACATTTTCTAAAACATTCCCACAAGAGGAGACAATTGGTCTCCCTGGAGGATTGTTTCTATCTTTGTGAATTTTAGGGAGGATATACAGTATGGGTAACTTGGGAAAATCTTTTTTCAGGAAGCAGTATTCTTCCCATAAAAGTAATCCTTTATCCTTCCACTCTGACAACTGATGCCAGATTCCAGTAATACTATTCATATACACTTCTTTAGATATTATCTTATAGAATTGCGAATTACTCAATTGTCGCATAACTTCATCAATATATTTTTGTCTCTTCCAAAGTTGTCTTTCTAGTCTCGCTACAAACCCCTCTATGTCCCAGTGTGGAAGGAAAGTGCCTTTGCAATTTCTTACCTGTGTGTGTGTGGGAAGAGGGAATTCTCTTCTTTAAGAAGCACAGGAGTAATAAGATAGTGATTTTAGAACCCCAAGCTCTAACCCCGACTCCAGAAGGATGATCTATATCTTTTTTTGTGAATCAGTCTTAGACAACGAGAATGCGGGAAGGAAGCTCAGGTAATCTCTGATGTCACTCAGAACACAGAGTAGAAAAACAATCCTATTTTCATAGTTCCCAGGTACAATTTTATGTTATGTATGCCTCTTCAAATTGTTACCTCCTGTTCTGCTCTGCATCAAAAGAGAAGGGTAGTATATGGAAGCCACGCAGAGTATAGTGGAATAGCGCAATTTAGCCTCCATTCTTTACACATCAATCATAGCACAAACACGGATTCATATTTCACAATATATTTACTGTGTGCTTTATTATCATGAACATGTAGGTCTGTTTGACACATTAATGTAGTCATTGAAAGATTGAAGTTTCATAAACGTGCAGACTAATGTCCATTTAGAAACGCTTTCATGTAATCATTCACATTTTATATTTTCACTTTAAGCTGTATTAATTAAAGTAACGTATTACTTTTCTTCACGTTCGAACAAGTTGAAAGTATATATATATATATATATATATATATATTCACAATAAAAGTAACTATAAAGCCGCACACTCAGGAAATCATAAGTGGAGAGTATTTATTTCAAACATAACGCGTTTCGGCTGACAAGCAGCCTTGATCACATGTATAATTTTAACCCATGTACACAGCCTTAAATACCAGAAAAAACATAAACATAGAAACAGGACTGAGTTAATTACCTTTCTTTACAAATAAATTAGATTTCAAATTTTAAACTTAAATTTAAATTGAAATTAAATTAAATTGGGGAGCTGAAATGAGTAAGAAATACACATATGTATATTCATGTAGAGATATCCATCTCATTAATAATAACTTAATCAACTATACAGATGTTAAATACTTATATTACAATCAATGTCACAATGAATACTGAAAATATCAATGTATATGAATATATATAGATATAAATATAATTATAATTCACATGTATAAAATCAGTACAAAAATGTATTGTTAAAATTATTAGATTAGATTTTGCTTAAATATGATTAAAACATCCAGGTGTCTTGCCCTCCTGTAAAAGATGATAAAATTCACATACCATATATATCTTTGTTATTTCAAATCAGAATCCCCCAATTATCAAATAATATCAATAGTATATTTTTTATATATTTTCCATATTGAATCCTAATAAACTTCTAAAAGGAAAAGAAAAGGAACAACCCAACACAATTTCTATGATATTAATATGCATCACCACGTGATAAAACAAACAGTAAATAATTCAGGAATCAGGAATCCAGCCGGACCCCACCATTCTGAAAAGACATAATCAAAATAACATAATTAAAATCAAAATCGAAGATAATCAGAGGAACACTGCTCCTCACACTAAGAAACTGCTATAAAAAATATAATGCATCATCAACAATTTCATGTTTCAGAACAAATTCATCTTATTAATCATTAAATAGATGGGTGTTTAACTCATCCCCCATATTCAAACCTTTCGGTGTCTTGGTCTCCAAATCAACAATATGTCGAGATTCTTTTTTACGTAAAATCATCTCCCTGTTCCCACCTCTATGATGAGATGGCACATGTTCAATACCGAAATAAGATAATAAGGTAATGTCAGAGTTATGAATATCTTGGAAGTGTCTAGCTACAGGGTAATGAGGGTCCTTTGTTGTAATAGCACGCATGTGTTCAAGAATGCGTTTTTTCACTGCATGTTTAGTGCTTCCCACATACCAAAGATGACATGGACATTCCAATACATTAATAGTGAAAGGAGTACTACACGTCAAAAATTGTTTAATTTGTCTATTTGTTCCTGGTTTACTAGTCGGGTACTCTTTCCTGACCACACTGTTACGGCATGCTTTGCAGTGACCACATGGGAAGAATCCCTGTAAATTATGTTCTCTTAGTTGGGAGATAGAGGTAACATCATTCGATCTTAGCCTATCATGAAGATTACGGCCTCTTCTATAAGTAATCGAAGGCCACTTCTGGATCTCTCTGCCAATAGTAGGGTCACATTTCAAAATATTCCAGTGTTTAGAAATGATCTTTCTAATTTCTGTGGTATCTTCATTATAGGTTAAGATCAATCTGATGTCCTCATCTTTTTCATTTTCCACCTTCACAGTATTATCAAAAAGAGTCTGGATTCTTTCTACATTCTTGATTTTATCAGTGGCCTTTTTGATTACCCAATCCGGGTAACCTCTTTGTTTAAACCTCATGATCATTTCTTTCTGTTCACGTTCAAAAGCCTCATCAGTATTGCTGATTCTTTTAGCCCTTAGTAATTCACCATAAGGGATACTCCATTTAAGTTTATCAGGATGTCCACTAGTTGCGTGCAATAAACTATTTCCTTCAGTAATTTTATGGAAAAGTTCAGTGTGGATCATCTTATCTTTAATCATAACTTTGGTATCCAAAAACTCAATTGATGACCGACTGATGTTGTATGTCAGTCTAATATTGTAATCATTGTTGTTGAGTTTATCAATAAACCGCATAGCCTCATTCTCCGATCCGTTCCAAATTATAAAAAGGTCATCAATATACCTGAGCCACAAAATGGCCTGGGTAATTTCAGGGTACTGTTCTTCATTTTTAAAGATCTCTTCTTCCCATAAGCCCAGAAATAAACAGGCAAAACTGGGAGCAAAGCAGGTTCCCATATCAGTCCCAAGGACTTGTCTGTATAGCTTGCCACTGAAAAGAAAAATGTTATTAGTCAGGCAATATTTTATCATCTCAATGATCATGTCAGTATGGGCCAAATATCTTAAAGACCTTGTATGCAAAAAATGTTTACATGCATGTATGCCTTTCTCATGATCAATGATGGTATACAGAGAATTTACGTCTAATGACATGAGCAAGAAATCATCTTCCCAAATGATACCTTCTAATTTACCTAGAAAATCCTTGGTATCACGGACATATGAAGGTAAACTCATCACAAACTCTCTCAGAAAGAAATCCACATATTTAGATACATTTTCTAAAGCATTCCCACAAGAGGAGACAATTGGTCTCCCTGGAGGATTGTTTCTATCTTTGTGAATTTTAGGGAGGATATATAGTATGGGTAACTTGGGAAAATATTTTTTCAGGAAGCAGTATTCTTCCCATAAAAGTAATCCTTTATCCTTCTACTCTGACAACTAATGCCAGATTCCAGTAATACTATTCATATACACTTCTTTAGATATTATCTTATAGAATTGCGTATTACTCAATTGTCGCATAACTTCATCAATATATTTTTGTCTCTTCCAAAGTTGTCTTTCTAGTCTCGCTACAAACCCCTCTATGTCCCAGTGTGGAAGGAAAGTGCCTTTGCAATTTCTTACCTGTGTGTGTGTGGGAAGGGGGAATTCTCTTCTTTAAGAAGCACAGGAGTAATAAGATAGTGATTTTAGAACCCCAAGCTCTAACCCCGACTCCAGAAGGATGATCTATATCTTTTTTTGTGAATCAGTCTTAGACAACGAGAATGCGGGAAGGAAGCTCAGGTAATCTCTGATGTCACTCAGAACACAGAGTAGAAAAACAATCCTGTTTTCATAGTTCCCAGCTACAATTTTATGTTATGTATGCCTCTTCAAATTGTTACCTCCTGTTCTGATCTGCAGCAAAAGAGAAGGGTAGTATATGGAAGCCACGCAGAGTACAGTGGAATAGCGCAATTTAGCCTCCATTCTTTACACATCAATCATAGCACAAACATGGATTCATATTTCACAATATATTTACTGTGTGCTTTATTATCATGAACATGTAGGTCTGTTTGACACATTAATGTAGTCATTGAAAGATTGAAGTTTCATAAACGTGCAGACTAATGTCCATTTAGAAACGCTTTCATGTAATCATTCACATTTTATATTTTCACTTTAAGCTGTATTAATTAAAGTAACGTATTACTTTTCTTCACGTTCGAACAAGTTGAAAGTATATATGGAGATATATATATATATATATATATATATATATATATATATATATATATATTCACAATAAAAGTATCTATAAAGCCGCACACTCAGGAAATCATAAGTGGAGAGTATTTATTTCAAAAATAACGCGTTTCGGCTGACAAGCAGCCTTGATCACATGTATAATTTTAACCCATGTACACAGCCTTAAATACCCGAAAAAACATAAACATAGAAACAGGACTGAGTTAATTACCTTTCTTTACAAATAAATTAGATTTCAAATTTTAAACTAAAATTTAAATTGAAATTAAATTAAATTGGGGAGCTGAAATGAGTAAGAAATACACAAATGTATATTCATGTAGAGATATCTATCTCATTAATAATAACTTAATCAACTATACAGATGTTAAATACTTATATTACAATCAATATCACAATGAATACTGAAAATATCAATGTATATGAATATATATAGATATAAATATAATTATAATTCACATGTATACAATCAGTACAAAAATTTATTGTTAAAATTATTAGATTAGATTTTGCTTAAATATGATTAAAACATCCAGGTGTCTTGCCCTCCTGTAAAAGATGATAAAATTCACATACCATATATATCTTTGTTATTTCAAATCAGAATCCCCCAATTATCAAATAATATCAATAGTATATTGTTTATATATTTTCCATATTGAATCCTAATAAAGTTCTAAAAGGAAAAGAAAAGGAACAACCCAACACAATTTCTATGATATTAATATGCATCACCACGTGATAAAACAAACAGTAAATAATTCAGGAATCAGGAATCCAGCCGGACCCCACCATTCTGAAAAGACATAATCAAAATAACATAATTAAAATCAAAATCGAAGATAATCAGAGGAACACTGCTCCTCACACTAAGAAACTGCTATAAAAAATATAATGCATCATCAACAATTTCATGTTTCAGAACAAATTCATCTTATTAATCATTAAATAGATGGGTGTTTAACTCTTCCCCCATATTCAAACCTTTCGGTGTCTTGGTCTCCAAATCAACAATATGTCGAGATTCTTTTTTACGTAAAATCAGCTCCCTGTTCCCACCTCTATGATGAGATGGCACATGTTCAATACCGAAATAAGATAATAAGGTAATGTCAGAGTTATGAATATCTTGGAAGTGTCTAGCGACAGGGTAATGAGGGTCCTTTGTTGTAATACCACGCATGTGTTCAAGAATGCGTTTTTTCACTGCATGTTTAGTGCTTCCCACATACCAAAGATGACATGGACATTCCAATACATAAATAGTGAAAGGAGTACTACACGTCGAAAATTGTTTAATTTGTCTATTTGTTCCTGGTTTACTAGTCGGGTACTCTTTCCTGACCACACTGTTACGGCATGCTTTGCAGTGACCACATGGGAAGAATCCCTGTAAATTATGTTCTCTTAGTTGGGAGATAGAGGTAACATCATTCGGTCTCAGCCTATCATGAAGATTACGGCCTCTTCTATAAGTAATCGAAGGCCACTTCTGGATCTCTCTGCCAATAGTAGGGTCACATTTCAAAATATTCCAGTGTTAAGAAATGATCTTTCTCATTTCTGTGGTATCTTCATTATAGGTTAAGATCAATCTGATGTCCTCATCTTTTTCATTTTCCACCTTCACAGTATTATCAAAAAGAGTCTGGATTCTTTCTACATTCTTGATTTTATCAGTGGCCTTTTTGATTACCCAATCCGGGTAACCTCTTTGTTTAAATCTCATGATCATTTCTTTCTGTTCACGTTCAAAAGCCTCATCATTATTGCTGATTCTTTTAGCCCTTAGTAATACACCATAAGGGATACTCCATTTAAGTTTATCAGGATGTCCACTAGTTGCGTGCAATAAACTATTTCCTGCAGTAATTTTACGGAAAAGTTCAGTGTGGATCATCTTATCTTTAATCATAACTTTGGTATCCAAAAACTCAATTGATGACCGACTGATGTTGTATGTCAGTCTAATATTGTGATCATTGTTATTGAGTTTATCAATAAACCGCATAGCCTCATTCTCCGATCCTTTCCAAATTATAAAAAGGTCATCAATATACCTGAGCCACAAAATGGCCTGGGTAATTTCAGGGTACTGTTCTTCATTTTTAAAGATCTCTTCTTCCCATAAGCCCCGAAATAAACAGGCAAAACTGGGAGCAAAGCAGGTTCCCATAGCAGTCCCAAGGACTTGTCTGTATAGCTTGTCATTGAAAAGAAAAATGTTATTAGTCAGGCAATATTTTATCATCTCAATGATCATGTCAGTATGGGCCAAATATCTTAAAGACCTTGTATGCAAAAAATGTTTACATGCATGTATGCCTTTCTCATGATCAATGATGGTATACAGAGAATTTACGTCTAATGACATGAGCAAGAAATCATCTTCCCAAATGATACCTTCTAATTTACCTAGAAAATCCTTGGTATCATGGACATATGAAGGTAAACTCATCACAAACTCTCTCAGAAAAAAATCCACATATTTAGATACATTTTCTAAAACATTCCCACAAGAGGAGACAATTGGTCTCCCTGGAGGATTGTTTCTATCTTTGTGAATTTTAGGGAAGATATACAGTATGGGTAACTTGGGAAAATCTTTTTTCAGGAAGCAGTATTCTTCCCATAAAAGTAATCCTTTATCCTTCCACTCTGACAACTGATGCCAGATTCCAGTAATACTATTCATATACACTTCTTTAGATATTATCTTATAGAATTGCGTATTACTCAATTGTCACATAACTTCATCAATATATTTTTGTCTCTTCCAAAGTTGTCTTTCTAGTCTCGCTACAAACCCCTCTATGTCCCAGTGTGGAAGGAAAGTGCCTTTGCAATTTCTTACCTGTGTGTGTGTGGGAAGGGGGGATTCTCTTCTTTAAGAAGCACAGGAGTAATAAGATAGTGATTTTAGAACCCCAAGCTCTAACCCCGACTCCAGAAGGATGATCTATATCTTTTTTTGTGAATCAGTCTTAGACAACGAGAATGCGGGAAGGAAGCTCAGGTAATCTCTGATGTCACTCAGAACACAGAGTAGAAAAACAATCCTGTTTTCATAGTTCCCAGCTACAATTTTATGTTATGTATGCCTCTTCAAATTGTTACCTCCTGTTCTGATCTGCAGCAAAAGAGAAGGGTAGTATATGGAAGCCACGCAGAGTATAGTGGAATAACGCAATTTAGCCTCCATTCTTTACACATCAATCATAGCACAAACACGGATTCATATTTCACAATATATTTACTGTGTGCTTTATTATCATGAACATGTAGGTCTGTTTGACACATTAATGTAGTCATTGAAAGATTGAAGTTTCATAAACGTGCAGACTAATGTCCATTTAGAAACGCTTTCATGTAATCATTCACATTTTATATTTTCACTTTAAGCTGTATTAATTAAAGTAACGTATTACTTTTCTTCACGTTCGAACAAGTTGAAAGTATATATGGAGATATATATATATATATATACATATATATGTAACCATGTATTCGAACTGCATATTAAATTCTTTTTTAAAGACACAGGCTAACTTAACTGACTAAAGGACCTAATTCTAAAAATGCACCGTTAGTTTGGTTAGCATGGTTTGTCTTTTCAGGTGTTTTTTAAAGCTTTGCTAGCTAAAGAAAGGAGTATAATATGTGTAACATGTACTAATTTCACTGATTGTAATGCCTGGCAATAGAAATTCTTGGCAAGATGGTGACTATTTAATGAGCAGTTGAAGACTCCCTTTCATTGTGTACTAGGACACTCAAGGTCACTGAGACTGTTTGAGTTTCGTGTGATGAGAAACCTGGGTGATGTTACAGTTTATGAGACGGACTTGACAACCATTGGTCATTGGAAAGGAAAAGAGCAATGACAGTGATGTTGAAGGTTACGTTCATCATAATTAACTCCTGGATTGTTAGTAGTTACAGCAGGTTCCCTTAGACTTCCAAAGGGTACAGACCTCTCTGCGATCTTTATTCCTGCAAGTGTGAGGTTTTATGCTAAACACATATTCCTTTTTGAAGACTTCTACTGAAGTCTTCACTATGCTGACACCTTCTCACATTCTAAACTTGCCCTAAGTAATGCTCCGATTTGCCTTGAGCTTTTATTTCAACGATACTTGAGACTTATTTCCAAACATCCACATTTCTTGCTTAGAACACTGATTATATTCCTATAGAATTATTTCATGTTTAAGAAGGGAAAAAGGAGTTTCCTTATGGAACATATGTTTCTAATTCTCACATACTGTATTGCTTTGATTGTAATTGCTTTGTATTTTACCCTATTGTGACTGAATCAAATTGTGATATTTCAGCTTGCCAGCTACAATTTTGTGTCTTTTTAATATTCTAATGACATGCTTATATATCGATAAGGTTGAATGGTGCTTGTAATCAAAACTGAGATGATAACAACATCCTCTCTTGCAAGAATGCAGTGACAACAACCACGAAAGAGGAGTGCAATTATAGGAGAGATAGTAGGGGGGAGATAACCAGTGGAAAACAGATGGACAGTTGGGGGAAAGATGGGACACCTAAACATAGAGGCCACTGCCACTACATAGCAGAACAGGTGTTTCCCCTCTAGAGGAAGCAAGAAACAAGGAAAAGAACAGGGAGAAGGAAGGCACAAGGGCGATTGAAGTAGAAATTAGAAAAAGGAAAGCTGGTCACTAGATGGAGGGGCACAAAACATTGCTGGGGGTGGGGGTGAGAAAGTGGATTATTAGTTGGGGTTGATGGTAGTCCACCAGAAGTAATAATATCACCATTTTTTGTTAGGTGCAGGGAAGGTTTCAGTAATTTAAATGTGAACTCAACCCATGGTAGCTCTGCCACAGAGCAAACAGGCTTAACTTAAGAAAATGTGAGAAGCATTTAAATCCACCACAACACTTTAAAACTCAAAAACAAAAAGACAATAAAAATACCATTCGAATTTGTAAAAATAGAGAATAGTTTAGTAAACAAAATGAGAAAATCCAATAAAGGATTGAATATGGGAAAAGAAAGAAGGGAAGGTGAGTTTAGAGTTTTAAATAAAAATATCACCAAAAAGCAGATGGGCGGGTTCGTCAGTGGTGTGCAGGACCCAATGCACGGTTCATGAAGGCCCTGCTCATTAGAGGTATCTGCATCCACATGCATTGATTCTTCAGAGGGCAACAGCCGGTGCAGCAATTTCTGTGGTGGATCTCTTTTGGCATCTGTCGATAATTCAACAGAGAGGCCTTGTGCATTAGGCAGGCCTGGTTCCTTCAGTGAATATGCTGTCCGTCGCGCTGGGGCCTGTCTATCTGGGGGCAGTTCAGCAGCCCACTTATCCAGCAATGGGGCTCTTGTGACGATGGAGGTGCTATTTGGGGTATGATGGCAGCAGTGCAAGCAGGTGCAGGGATCTTCACTTCTTGATTGCCAGGCTTTAGTTTGGCATGTATTGTCTTGATAAAATGAACTTGCTCTTCAGAGGAGTGTGGTCAACTCAGCACCCTTGTGAGGGTCTGTGCAGGGCTATCCGCTCATTGGTGTACCCTGACAGACACCATAGATTTGCAGTCATCACTGTCATGGCAGCCAGAACTGCACGGCAAAATGCACAATGCTGCAGTCATGCTGTGTAGCAGCACAAGAAGGCAGCGGGAGCCTCTTGGCAAATGCCGATCTCAACTTCAGTTAGGTCAGCAAATCTGGCACACTTCTCCAAATGCAATGGTGGTAATGAGGGGGATGACATTGTACGCCGCTCAGGCATACTTTGTAATTAATGCAATTCCTCCAAGGATCTCTAGGACGGCTTTGTAATTTCAATCACGCTATCCCCTTCTTGTCAGAGAGAACCTGTAGCTGAAAAAACAAGCTGATCAACTACTCCCACTTTCATAGACAGTTGGCAAACAGGGGTGTGGTTTCTTTGTTTGTCTTTGCAGAACCTGTTTGGATCTGCTCCCTTTTCATGGGTCTTTCTCAGGCTATCTTCCAGCCTCTGTCCTTTTCTTGAGTGATCCTCTTCACAGCAGAGTGGTCTTGAGGTTGGAGCAACCACAATAGAGACATAAAAGGGTGTGACAGTCTGTAACTAAATAGCAGCAGCCACACTTGACAGCAGAAAAAGAGACAAAGGACTGCTTCACTTCTACAGGACCCTTCACATCCTGACAATAGAAACTGTAGCCCATTCCTCACCCCTGCCATCCACCAAATTGCAGTCTCAGAAAGAGGAATATTAGCACTCTGTGTCACAAAGGACCTAGTTGAATTTCTAAGGAGAAGCCTGTTTCCTCTTCCCCCACTTTACTATCTTGGTTCCCTCCCTCCTGTCTAAGGAATGTTAGCAATATACTTCTACCCTCTGGGGAAAGCAACCTCACCACTATCCTGTTTACATGAAGAGTCCAGGGACTTACAAAATGAAATCCACAGGTGTGTGTCACTTTGGTTCATTCAGGGACTCATGTGATGCATACCAAACTTCACTAGCATTCATTAGATCAGAAACATTTTTATTTGCAGCATTTTGCCCGCATAAAAAAAAAATAAACATACCAAATATGCATCCATAGTAAAACAAAAGCACTGATTAACAATTAAAATAAGCATTTGTAATGCGATGGGTCGTGCGTTTGCTTGAGTTAGAGCTATTAGCGTTGTAAATTCCTAACGGGACTTTTCTTGCCACATAAACTGAAAATGAAAAGTGAAACAGTTTAACATAAATGAGCTGATGGCCGCCATGAGCGTAAAGGAGACACACAAAAGGAAACAGAAGTTTGCTAGCAGTCAAACTTTTCACCAAAAGTGCAGTTATCCATGTAACCAGCAAAAGTGCAACTATCCATGTAACAGGGTTAATGTCATGCAAAGCGCTCAACTACTGCCCAGCGAGATTGCTCTGCATAGGAAATAAAAAGAAAAAGTAATCCAGAAGCCATTCGGAAAACACGGAGCCTCGTATGTTTTCAGTAGTTTACCGGTGCTCTTGAGGAGGGCTAAACACTGGAAAAGGCATGACGCATGCATCCCTTTCACTAATTAAATAAATTAAATTTTAAAATGCAAGCCCATGAACCAACTAAACTGATGGGCATGACATGGGCGTGATTAAAAGTCCACAGAGAGATTACAACAAGGGCCAGAGTGGTTGCACGCTCGACCCTAAAAACGACGATCAGGAGACACTTCATAAATATAACTGATATCATACAAATTTAAACCATTTAAAACGGGTTAAAAGTATTATGGCCCCTTGCCACATTCCTGAAGCAAATGAACAAAACAAAACCTCCCCATCACCCAACCACTGCACCACTCTTTCTTATTTTCCTGATCTGCCACATATAGAACACCACTGAATTGGAGACCGGGGGCATGCAGTTGCTGTAGAAAAAGTAGGGTAGGTCTACACTGCTGAAATATACACATTTTGAATAAAGGTAAGATCAGATTTCGCCTTAGGGTTTTGAAAAAGTTCAGAAAAAGCAAGATTTGCAAATTGGTTTGTGGTGACACTCTGTCAGGCGGACAGGGACCTAACTCTGAGTGCGAATGACAGCCAGCAGGATAATCAACCACAGGGGGAGATAATTCAACTGAAATCTGGTTAGGTCAAAGCGATGCTATTATGATACAAGGAGGTATGGTTGCAAACATTCTTGAAAGGATACCATTTTATAAAAAGACGCCATGGCCTTGGAGCTATCAGCCCTTGCTCTCATTGCCCCGGTATGGGTAACAAATGCATCTCTAAGCTTTGCCCTTGGGCTGGCTCTACAGGAAGCCGAGGAAGAGAATAAATCTGCAAACCCAATTTCCTCCAACGTCGCCCTCACATATGCAAGTCATGGGATGTTATCAGCTGTGTGCAATTTCAAGCAATCCTCAATAATAGGTCGATTTAGTAGAGTGGACTCCCTCGTCCAAATAGTATCCCAGAGCAATAAGGGTGCTACTTTGATTTTGTCCGCTGAGTAAGGGACACCCAGCTCATCATATACCATGGAGTTAGGACAGCCAAGTGAGAGCTGGAAGCTAACTAATTGGATATCTTGGATGTTCGCCATACCCTGTATGTCTGCCTCGTATGTGGAAAATGACACTGCTTTAGCCGCATAAATGGTTAACAACTCTTTAACCTACTTGGAGCCTAACTTCATGCAGCATCCCTGTAGCCCCAGCATAGTTTTTTCTAACATGGTGCATCTGTTTGAAACCATGGCTGTCCATGAGTATTTTCTGTCAAATAATGCTCCCAGGTGAGGGAACGAAGCGGTATCTTTCACTCTCAAACCACTCACACTATGTGCTGGTTTCCTCTTGGGCCGCTTCCCACAAAAGATCCTGCATCAAATTGGTAAAACAGTTGATCAGCCCCTGCAACGCCCTCCCAGTTCTAGCCATTAGGACCACATCATCTGTATAGAGGAGAATGGGGGGAGGGATTCCCACATAAGGAGTGTCCTTAGAATTTAAAGTAAGAGCAGCCTCCATCCTGTTGGTGTAAAGAGAAAGGAGAAAGGGAATGAAAATGCACCCGTGCTAAACTCCCCCCTGAATGTTGAACACTTCGGTGCATTCCCCATTCTTTCCAAACCTTACACAGGCTGTGGCCTCAGCATAAATTTGTCTGATAAACTTGATGATACCATCCTCAATACCGATATTGGACACAACTGCCCAAAGTTTGGCATTATTTATGCAGTCGAACACTGCAGGTAAATCCATCAATGCTGGCAACAACATTCCTTTTTTTGCGACAGTATATTTATCGATTAACAGGCTCAGATTTAAACATTGGTCTATTGTGCCCATCTCTCTTTTAAAACCATTTTGGTTATCTACTAAAGCATGATTTGCACTAGCCCATTGCTCCAATCTATGCAACAGTATTCTTCCCATTACCTTTGCTGTTGCATCCAGGAGGGAAATCTGCCTGTAATTCTTCGGCTCGGACCTCTCACCCTTTTTGTAGATGGGGACAATAACCACCATTTTTCAAGCCCACCCTTGCAACTGTGTTAAAAACATTTGTGATCAAGGGTCTCCAGAGATTGGGGCAATCGATTTAGGGGTCTACCTCTCCTGCTGTCCATCAAGGCTCTCAAAACCTCAAAAGGGGGGAGGTCAACTTGCGACAAGGAGACATCCCTATCTCCTTTCATCCCTGATGGGGAAGAATATATAGCAGAAATATGTTTCACCCAAGATGAAGCCTGAATAGTTGTACCATTAGAGGTCTCAACATCTTCCCTAAAATAAGAGCCATTAATCACTCTCCAGAAGGCTGCCTAGTCCTCATTAATGATAGCAGTTTGAAGAACCTCCCGGGCACTATGCTTAATCTCCTGAGTCTTTAGCTCACAGGCTTTTTTATAAGCCACCCTCGCCTCCCTAATGCGGGTCTTATCTCTAAGTTCACTACGCAGGCTGGCATGTAGATTAGAGAGGACTTTTACACAAGCAGAGTCAAACCAGTTCAAGAAACTGGATTTAACTGTACCTATATCCTGTGTCAGGGTTTGTTTTACACACTCTGTAATACCTAGATGGGCAGCTATAATCTGAGTAGCATCTGCTCCCTCATCTAAACTTGTGGATACTTCGAACTGTTTGTTAAAAAGCACCCATACAACAGATTTTACTTGTCCACCTTATCCAACTTCACTGCGAACCCATTTTCTCTGACCAAGATAGGCCTTAATCCCACAGTAGTGTGCTCTACCTCCTCTCTCCATCATTACCTTCCAGCACACCTGGGTATGATCACTGTAACCAGTAAATGAAACCCTAAAATCAACCATTCTGGTGCCTATAAATTCTGTACAGAGCACGTAATCTATTGTTGAGGTGTAGTGTGTGCCCGTGTTAACGCGTCCCTTTATGACTAATTTACTCACTTTGGGACTCGTTTTAGGCCAATGAATCTTTTGACCCTGTTTGAAGACACCTTCGGATGAGATAACTAATCAAAATGTCAATCAGTACGTCAATAATGTCATCTATATTTATTACAACAATACAATTCACCTTAGTCAATGACATTTAATAAGGCTCAGAAACCACCATGACCTTGCAGTCACGAATAACCACACCAGTTTAGTATGAATTTTGTGATATTTATTCCCTATTGATTACAATTCTACTAGTAGGTTTATTAGTCTCAAAACCAAGAAGCACATTAACATAGTCGCAATATGGCAACTCTGATAAGATTTCAGCAAAGCAAGAATCACAAACATTAGAATATAACATGGCGTCAGCATAGGTTATTTAAGCAGAGTATCATCATCACGTTATTCAACAAAGCATAGATTTGGTCATTTGCCTATTTGCGTCAGTTTAGTGAACCCCTCTTCTAATCTCGAATTAGCATTGGCATGTTGGGCTTCATGCAAAACAATTTGGTAACACCAATTTGGAAAACATCTTACTATGGTCTCTGTCAAAAGAAGCAGTTGGTACCTAGAAAGGAAAAGCAAACAGACAATCACAATTTCATTGTCATATAGTTACCCTCCACTTTGGGTCAGCACTCAGGTTCGGTCTTCGTCCTCAGGACATCAGTTGGTTCGCCATCAGGAATTCAGCTCCGGTAAAAGGGGCACTTCCCTCATAAGGAGCTAAAGTGTAAACAGGTAATCTAAGGGCAAGGATGGTTCTAAGTAAAATTAGCAAGTCACTAAGCAAAGTGACAAAGTGTCTGGTTCATAACAAATCGCATCAGCATCTCCCCCTCTCATAGTCTCCTACTCCCTAGTTCTAGTTCACTTCCTGGTGTCAAGGGTGTTTATCCCCTTTTTGTTGTACATTCCCCTAAAATCTGGTTGGACAAGGGGTTGCATCTTTAACCAATTAACTTCACATTAGCTCATAAATCAGGTGGGACTATAATCTCAAACAGGGTATTCAAGTCTTCCCAAAGACATTTTGCAAGCTTCACGAACCTGTCCGTCTGCTGGTACGATTCTATTGGCTTCTCCCTCAACCTGGGATAATCATTTGTGAATGACAGGATGTCTCCCCTATACCACGGTACATGGACTAGCACTCCTCCGGCTGTTTCTCTCATTGGTAACATTGGTAACATTTTTATTGTCCCCGTGTCCGCTGCGGTTTTAGCCTGCTTTGGTTCCGGATCATCGCATTTCTCTTTATCTCTTTTCTTTGCCCATCTGCCTTCCCATTTCTGTAAGGCACCCCAAATCTGTGCACTTTGCAGAATTTCTTTAAGATGCACTTATGATTGACGTCTTTAGCGGGTGGAATGTCCGGTATGATTTCATAGTCTTGTGGTCTTTTGCACATCTTCGGTCAGTGGCTCCATTGTCTGTACCGGTTCAGGTGACCTTGTACCTACGACTGGTCTACAGTGTTGCATTCAGCTAAAATATTTCTATGAGCAAGTCAAATTTCATGAGAACGGATCTACTACGGTTACATTCAGCTTCTAGTTTGGAGGAAAACAAGAGTTCATGTCCTTCAGCAAGACAGCACACTGCACGTTGGAAAAATACATTTAATATGAGAGTCAGGCAGCTAGGCCTCGACTCATGCTAACTAAAGCCTAATGATTTATTAGCAAAACTCTTACATATATCTATTATTATTAGTGTAAAATCATATCATAACATATCAACATTATTAGTCAATTTTATTAGTCCCCGTATATGTTGGCGGCCACTCCCCATGGGCACCTTTCAAGCGCACGTTATAGCAAAATACATTAACACATCTTCTATGCAGCATTATTGTACATTAGTTCATAAACATTTCATGTTAATATAGATTATATAAACTACGCTCTCTCACCCATATAGCTTGGACCGACCCTCTGTGGGTTCTTTGACCTCATTCTGCATCAAAAGAATAAACTTTACCAGAAGTGAATTAAGGGCACTACCATGGTCCTCGTGTGAAAAACGGTTTATAGACTTCCCATTTTTATGTGTTAGGCCACATACAGATTTAGTGATCATTGGGCAGAAATGGGCAGAGCAGCTCCATGGGCTTTTTGGTGGGCATTTCTAATGTCATTAATCATACCCTCAAGAGCTACCACCACCTGTGAATCAGACTCATCAAAATAATTGTTGTAATAATTAAACATGAATAATAAACATGTCCCAGTCAGTTGAAAGCTCACACAGCACGCAATACAAATGCACTGAGTCATTATAAAATCGTTTGACCACCACCGGAGAGGTGTTGATAATAAAAGTGACCTATCTCACCTTAGAACTCACAACATTAAAAGGTGTGGCCGGCGTGGAGTAAGTGCTGTATCTATCAGTATAGGGAGGGGCCGCCAAGCATTGTTCCTGTAAACATATTAGTTGACAATTTGACAAGCGATCTAATCATTCTTGGTCTCCCATCTTACTTCGAAGTCCGGCAATGTTCCATAAAGTGACACTAATTGAAATCGTCCCGGGAGCATTTGCTTTAGGGATACCAATGCGAGTCCACCCTACCCATACGATCACATGAACTACCGAATCGGCCAGTCAGTCACAGCCCACGATATGGCCAACCTGGGACTCTAGGCAACCAGTGGCGGCTGGCAGCTTTAGGAGGGAGGGGGGCGGGTGGGGCACACACACACACACACACACAAACACTCATTCTTTCACACACAGACATGCACGCACGCACATCCATTAACAACATTCATACCATTCAAACATGCACGCACGCACCAAACATTCAATTTGAAACATCACACGCATACACACACAGACACTTACCTTCAGCCTCCAGGTCCCAGGAGGGTTGGGACTGCTGCCAGTTCAGCCAATGAGGGAAAGCAGCAGTCCCAGCCTCTTTACAGAGTGGGATGGGGTCAGTGAGACTGCTGACCCCACCCCACTCTGTGACAAAGTGTCACTGATTGACACTCGCCCTGGGCACTTCAGAGCTTAAATTGAAGCGACCAGGGAGAGTGTCAATTGGTGCCGCTTTCCTCATCACCCAGGGGAGGGCCTCGAGGCACCTTTGCTGGGCTGAGGAGGTCACGCCCATAGGAGCTGTGATCTCCTCAGCCCAGCAAAGTTCAGCTCAGGCAGCCAGGAGTCTGCGCAAATCGCGCATGTCTGCTCCTGGCTGCCTGACCTGAACATGAAGAGTGTCTGTCAGGCTGACCTTTGTTCAGCCTGACAGACACTCTTCATGTGGGGCAAAAGGTGGGGGGGGCATGGCCCTTCCGCCCTAAAGGACGTGCCGCCACTGTGGGCAACATTGTTGCTAATTTTGTTTAACCCCCACGCAGTCAAGCGCACGCGCTGCCTACGGATTCAGTGCTCCTCACTCAGCTTGAGAGAGGGAGCCTCACATCACAAGCAGTCCTGGCTGCATACTGCTGCACTATTTATTTTAATAAATACTTTACTAGTGTATTTATTCGAGGGCCTGGGGGACAAAATAATCAGGGGGGCAATGCTCCAACGTCCTAGCGGAGGCACCACCCTTGCATATCACTCTAAATGATAGGCCCAAATAATGGTAATGACTGGTATCAGCAGTGAAATCATGAAAGTCTGAAGTGATCTTGCCAGGCACTGGCAGGAATCAGACCTGAGCGGAGAAGGCTTATCTAGGTGAGCAAGTTAGCTCAATAAACAGGTGGATTTAAAGATGGACACATGAATGTCAAGCAAAGGAGTCACTACAGCTGCACTTGCACTGACGCAGACAGCTTGCTACCTGCTCAGCAGCAGTGCCGTTTCCACCTCTGTGCACACACTGTTGCAAGCACAGCATTGATCTTGTTTTATTTGCACCGATTCTCTTTGCAGTGTATAGTCCTGTTTTGTATAATAACTTAAGTACCTCGTATCACATGTCAATACTGAAAAAATACTAACTCCTGGACAAGAGTATACAATGAACCTCACTTCCACACATACATTCTGAACACCCACACACAACAGTAGAGAGGTCAGTCTGAAGTGGAGCTCAATAAAAGTGAGAAGGGAGGTGAGTGTGTTCTGAACTTCTTGCTGCTATTGTCAGAGGGTCATACGCTATAAAACCAGGACAAAGAGGTGCGGGCCGGGTATATTTCATTAGTTTAGGGAGTGATAGTCGGGCACATGCTACTGCTTTCTCAGCCACTTAAAGGTCTGTGTTTGTGAACGAAGTGAGTTGGCAATGCACGGCGTGCTGAGATTTTTCCCCTTACAATATTGTTTCCCAAAGCTGCACCGCCGCCTCTGCTTCCTGCCGCCTTTACCCAGCTGTGGGCCACCCTAGAGCCAGCCTCCGCCCTCTCTGCCTTATGACCTAGCACGGTGCACGTTCTTTCGTGTGGAGTTTATTCAGGGTATGTCATCCTGCTTATTTATGTCGTGCTTTGTTAGTTTTGGGATGTGCAGTGCTTTGAAGTGTAGAAGGCAGAAGATGGTGCTGCCCTTGAGGGTGGCCAGTGGTCGCCATTGGTAAGCATTGAAAGAAGGCGGTGATCTTATCACGTTCCAATCGGTGTATACTGTAGTGATTTTGATATGATGTTCTTATCTGTTTGTCTGAAATTATTTTTTTGTTTACAGGACTGTGTTTGGTTCATACGTTTTGATAACTAATTTCAAGTTGAGAGTAGTCATTTTTTGGAAAAATATTACTTTACTTTGCGCTCACTCTAAGGTTTGTAAAGTGAGGCTTAATGCATTTTGGAATGCGGAAAATGTGTGTGGGACATTCCCCGTAATGAAAAAATAGATTGCTCTTAATCAGTGTTGCCAGATTGGGCGATTTCCCGCACAAATGGGCAATATTTTTCCCATTTGTGCGGGAACAAAACCCAATTGAGGGAGCGTGATTGTTGGGCTATTATTAGCCCTGTGTGCGCAAAATTTCTGCGGGGCGGCGCCGCCGGAGATGCACTGCCCCTGGACCCGCCCCGTGAGATAGATGTCCTCCCCTGACCCCCTGGACCCTCTCTGAGCCTGCCTGTGCTGCCGACAGCGCGGGCTGCTGCTGCCACTGTGCGACTGCGCGGCACACACAGCACTCAGCAGCTGCGCGCCGCAGCGTACAGTCACGGTGTTCAGCTCTGTTCAGTGGGGCAGAGTGCGGTCAATCTAGTAGCGCGCAAAAGCGCTACCAATTGACGACCCCCTGGTGCGACACTGCACAGCACGGAGCAGCCGCGCGCCGCGGGCCATCACCGTCACGGTGTTAGCTCTGTTGGGGCAGAGGGCCGTCAATCTAGTAGCGCACGAAAGCGCTACCAATTGACGGCCCTGCCAAGAAGTATTGGCCTGCCCCCGTGGCATTATTTAAAATGCCTGCGTGGGTGGGTGCTGCGTGGTGCGAGCCGAGAAGCGAGCGATTCAGTCAGTGTGTGGCACACTGTTTACTCACTGGCTGCGCTGCGCACGTGGTGGTGTCGTCTGGTGTGTGTGGCTCTTCTCTTATTGGGCCCTGCCGCTTGCCTCAGCCCTCAGCCTGCACAGGTGTGGTGGTGGTGCCCCCCACCCCCCGGAAAAGTCTCTTTTGTTGTGTGCTTCAGCCTTGGACCCTGAATTAAAGCCAGCGCCCAGCCCCAGAGTGCGTGATTGGGGCCCGGTAGAGGGGAGACACCCCCCCGGCCCCTTCCTGTTGTGTAGGTGCTACCTACGTCCCCTACCTACACTGACGTGCGTCCGGTTGGTGCGCAGCTGCGGAAGATAAGGTAAGTGCCCTTCAATTTGTACCTTCATGACTTGTTGTGATTAGATGTATTCCTTATTTTTAATATTCAGGGGCTAGTTGTGGATTGAGAGTGCATAGGATCTAAAACATGGCAGGATTGAATAAGAATGAGTGGAATAGCCAGTGCTTAATTTTTAAATAAAAACGTGCCGGTGTCCACAGCTCTCCTCTTAACACGCAGCTGCTGCAATTAAATGTGCAAACACGGAATACTAGGGCACCGTATTCCTAAAGCCATGTTGGGCCTCTTTAGTCCATTTTAAACCATTTCACCTCACTCCTGCAGCTTTCTGCTCTTTTTCATTTTTGCATTCCTCCGTCTTTCCCATATGTGTCTTTTGCTCGCAGTAAATACTTGAGGCAGGAAAAAAGAGTGACGTCGCTCAAAAATAAGTGCCGGTGCTCTGCACCGGAAAAAACAAGCACAAATTAAGCACTGGGTGGAATCACATGAAGGTTGGTGATGACAAAGAGTTATTGTTTTCGTCTCGTAATGCAAGGAGGTTACCAGCTGAGTTGTGCAGTGTGTGCTTTGCAGGGCATATAAATAAAAATAAATCATTCAGTTTGGGTATTACTTAAACCATTTTATCTGAAACCTTTTTGCACGTTTGGTAGCAGTCTATCTTATACTGCCTGCAATGCAAGTTTAACCTAATGACTTACATTTGCACAACACACAATTCTCCATTGCAGCAGTGAAGATGTAATTATGTGGCTTTTTGGTTACACACAGACCTTTCAGTGCATTAACTAATAGAGGTTTCATAATATACAGTGATTAACGTAATTTTTTTATTTTTTATTTTAAGGCATGAGTTATGTATGTGGCTACCTGAAAGAGAATATATATATATTCTTTTTAGCCACACGTTTAACCCCGCCCCATTGCATGCAGCATCACTGTTCCCATACTTTTTTTAATGCACTTTGAGCTGAGTGCTCAGTTGATTTATTCATTTATTTCACCCCAGTTGCAGGCAGTGCAAGCACAAATGTTGTCTCATTGGCTGAGCTAAGTGAAATGAGGGTACATGGTCAGTGCACAGCCTCACTGCATGGTTCTGTTCGTGATCTTAGTGCCTAAATTATTGACATCACGTGTAGTCATGCTCTGCTCAGCGTAACCATTGCTTGCATTGGACACAAAACACTAGCCTTTACCAATAATTTAAGTTCAAGTTCACGGAGTTTGGGTCACTGTGTTCTGGCCTCTGGTAGCAATTTGCAGAAGGGTATCTATCGCCTCACACAAACAGCCTTTTTCACCTCAAACAAGGATGTATTTTTCTGCAGGGCCCTGTTGACCTCCACTGTCCAGGGTAGAGGTAGTCTGCTAATACAAGTGCAGGGGTAGTGCCTGAGTACGACTGAAAGAGGCAGGAAATGAGTGAAATGTTGGTCTGCTGCCCATTTAATGAAAATTCCAGAAAGTAGAACAGTAGTAGAGCAGACTGCAGATACACACTGGGAATGCTAGATGGCTACTTGCATTTCACCTTTATCTACCGTGTGCATCTGAAAGGCAGTAAAAAGAACAAAGGTTGTGCTTTGAATCCATTTGGGGGGTGTTGATTATCATAGGTTGATGATGGAGCTGATGGAGCAAAAGTTATCTTTGCATGTTGGGGCTGACATATTGGGATTAACAGGACTTGAACTGTAAAATGCAAAGGGAAAATAGGATTGGGTCTGCTTTCCACAAACTTGAGTTTGGCATGAAAAGTTGAGTAAGTATGATGGGTAGTCCATTAAGATGTATAACTTTTTGCTGTTATCGGTGAGTTGTTGCTTTATTATAAAACCAGTTTGAAAGCTAGAGCATACCTCTTATCTAACCTTGAATACAAGGGAGTTGCCATCCTTTGGCTCATTCCCCATTTCAAAACATGACAAATCCAAAGAGTAAATTGTCTGCCCTGAAACAAATCACTTGCTCCAGCGCAGAGTCAACACCACTTCGTATCTCCATTGACTTCACCTGTGTTGTACCCCAAAATAAGTACATGACATCCTTGAACACTTAAAGTAGAGGTATGCTCAATAACCATTGGCATTTCTATATAGTGTTTTATTTATTGCTTTGCACATGATTATCAGTGAACTAGGGACAATGATTGCAATTTCTTCTGCAGTTTCAGGTAGTCCCCTGGGCTCTCATCTTGACATAGTTCATCACTGATCAGTTCCCAGCTGACCTGGCAGT
Source organism: Pleurodeles waltl (assembly GCF_031143425.1). Classification (NCBI taxonomy): domain Eukaryota; kingdom Metazoa; phylum Chordata; class Amphibia; order Caudata; family Salamandridae; genus Pleurodeles; species Pleurodeles waltl. The sequence goes on from NC_090446.1 coordinate 449,620,323, forward strand.
TTAATTGTTGCACCATGGGCAAGTGGGCACAATATAAAAAAATATACAGAAAAGAGTGGGAGTTGGATCCTGAATTAAAAAGATGGATTGCCGCTGGCAAATCGGATAATTCCAAAGCGGCCTGCAAGTACTGCCATATAGACCTGCGTGCCCATTATAATGATTTGAAGCAACATGCAGCAACCACAAAACACTGCTCTCGCTGTAATTCAGCTAGTGCTTCCATGGCATCCTTTGCACAACCCATTCCTTCAATATCTAATGACCAGAAAAGAAGAGAAATTAGGTTTGCCATACAAACTGCTTGTTGCACATCCATAAATAATATAGATGGATATGGTGAAATTTTGAAGGATGAATTCCCTGCCTTCCGAATGCACCGTACCAAATGTACAGCACTAATTACTTCTGTGTTGGGCTCATACTTCAAAGACGAAATGCTGAAAGATATTGGAACATCACCGTACTCCTGATTAATTGACGAATCAACAGACATTGAAGTAAAAAAACTGCTTTGCATTTGTATGAAGTATTTCAGCATAAAGCATAAAAAATTAGTAAGCACCTTCCTTGGAATGCTAGAACTAAATCAGGCCGAAGATATAGCAAATGCAGTGTTAAGCTTGCTTGAAAGTTGTAACCTTGAGACTGAAAATTTAATAGGCATAGGCACAGATGGAGCAAGCTTCATGTGTGGAAAGCATCACTCAGCATTCACCTTGTTGCGAGATAAGCAACCTTCCTTGCAACTTGTGCGCTGCATTTGTCACTCCCTGGACATCATTGCAAAGAAAGCAATAAGGAGCATTCCAAGTAATGTAGACTTCATGATCAGAGAAACATTCAACTGGTTTTCCCACTCCCCAAAATGCCAGGCCGACTACAGGGAATTGTATCTGACATTGGGCGGAGGCATGCCCCTCAAATTAATTTCACCTTGCGAAACACGGTGGCTAGTGATGGCAGATTGTGTAGATCGTTAATTAGAACAATATGATGCCTTAAGCTTACACTTAAGCACAGCATCCTCGGTGGAACACTGCTATGCAGCAAGGATGCTCCAAGAAATGTATCACGATGAAACCAACCTACTTTACCTTACTTTCTTAACGCCTATTCAACTCACACAAGCTTTATTCGGTCTAATTAAACCATCAAAGCAATAACTTACAACAGTAAAACCATGATCTATATACAATAAATATATAATAACAAGATTAAAAAGTAAACAATGAGGATAAGATAAAGATAAAATGAGAGATCTGCGAATGTACAAAGGAGAACAAATAGATATAAATCTTCACATGTGTCTCCCATCCTATATATGAGGGAGAAACGACAGAATTCCTTTTTGTTGGCTGCTTTGACATCCTCATCAATAATTGAATAAAAAATTCAATGAATAAAACTGTTGGAATAAATAAATTAGAATCAAGTTTCAGTTAATAACAAATCACTGTGATCTTTTAAAAAATGTGTACGTATATGCCAAGTGGACGCAAGGAACTTGCTGACCGCACAAGTTAGGAAAGAGGAGCAATCTCTCAACATCAACCTTAGGGCATCTTTGCACGTTCTCAACCCCATATTCCTGCAAGCGGGGAGGAGACATTCCACCGGGCAGTGCCATAGGCAGGACAAATAAACATAAAGTGCACTACGGTTTCCACAGAACCGTTACAACTTGGACATTGATTAGATTACGGGGTAGAGCACCATGAACTGGAAAAGGACTTCAGAGGGAGGCATCCATACCTGAACCGAACATACAAGCTTTTACTTAGTTGATCAGTAATTAAATCCAAGAAGGGTTCGAAGTGGGGAAACCACTTGTAATCAAGAAATTGAGACGTCAGCCTACCATGTGAAGTACATAACAGATATTTTTCCCTAACATGGGACCAATAAACTGATTTTAAGTGGTCCTTGTGAACCCTCCTTAGAATATTAGGCTGGCTCCAGAAAACACTGAGTCGCAAGGTATGGAACCATTCCGAAATGTACTTGAACCAAGGGATAGAAAGTACGTTTGGTCTATTCAATAAGTCTTGCAAAGACTCCTTGTATATGACTAATTCAGGGGTACTCCAGATGCGAACCCAGAAAGTTAAAGGCCATAAAGCTATTACATACAAAAAAAGTGTACACTGTTCCAAATGGAAAAATATAATCACTAGGGGAACATTAAAGTTCAGGAGCAAGAGCCCTCACACATCCGAGAGGATGTCATGCTTCATCATCGGGTAGCTCCTCATCAGACCGGCACTGCAATGTCTGACGGGCTCCCCGTAAGGGGGCTCTTTGCCGGAGATCTTTTAGGTACCAGCCGTGGTAGCGGACACTACAAGACCTTGTGTTGCGGTCAGGTGCTAATCCTGGCAGGAGAGTGAAAGCTAAAATTGGTTCCCAGTCTTAATAGGAGCGAGTCAATTTAATTAATCAATGGAATAAGACCGGGACCAAGATTAAAAACAGAAGGAAAGTGTAAAATGAGGGATAATGCTCAACCACTTTCTGCATGGTGCTGGAACTTAAGGAGATTATCGTCGGGCTCCTAGGACATGGTCAACATGTTTCGCGTACAGTGGTCTAACAAGATCCTATGACGCTTCTTCAGGACCAATACATAATAAGACTTCTCCTGTCTATATTACCGAAAGTTTGCAAAAATGTCAAACAAATCATATAGTCACTTACATTGAAGTTCACTAATTGTCAGAAACCTTTAATGGTCGGCCATCCCTTGGTACATGGGGGGCCCCTTGGGAAGTAGCATGCCGAAAGAGGTCACTATTGGTGGATGACGGCAGTCTGCAGGGGAACCTACCCTGACGTGCTCTCCCGAAAAGACTATTAAAGCTATTACATCAGAAATGTGGGGGAACCCTAGGTCCAAAAACACTGGAACTAAGGGCGTGCTACGAGGACAACGCCTATTCTTCAAGACATAAAAGTTGTTAAATTGGAAATTTAATAGGCATAGATGGGCAAGCGTCATGTGCGGAAAGCATCCCTCAGTATTCACCTTGTTGAAAGATAAGCAACCTTACTTGCAACTTGTGTGCTGCATTTACCAGTTCTTTAAGATCATTGCTAAGAAAGCAATAAGGAGCATTCCAAGTAATATAGAATTGATGATCAGAGAAAATTACAACTGGTTTTTCCACTCACCAAAACGCCGGGCCTACTACAGGTATTTGTATCTCACATTGGATGGAGGCCTGTCCCTGACATTAATTTCGCCTTGCGAAACGCAGGACTAGTGATGGCAGATTGTGTAGAGCGTTTAATAGAACAATGATGCCTTAAAATTACACTTTAGCACAATATCCTGCAGGAAAGATGCTCCAGAAATGTCATCATACCTTAAAATTACACTTTTGTATGGTGTCCTATGTCTAGCACTGGTATGCATCAAGAATGCGCAATAAAATTTATCATGAGCAGACAAACCTATTTTTCCTTACTTCGATGAAGACCTTGCCATTGCCATGTATTAGCTCTAGGACTACCACAGTTATGCCAGTACAGATGTAGAGATGATCTACGGTTGAAGTCCCAAAACAATTTATGCTCATTTGCTAAGACATCAGACCTGGTAAATTTATGAATGGAAGTGTATAACTGCACTGATGCTGCAGGCACCCATTGTTTCCATGAGCTTACTTTAATGGATCCTCTGCCACTGTCATGTATTAACTCTAGGATCACCACAGTTATGCCAGTAAGAGATGAAGAGATTGGCACCCCTATTTTGAAGAAAGGCTGCAACAAGATTTGGGAACATCTGGATATCTGTTTATTGATCGGTGGCTCTGTGGAAGTAGGCGGGGGAGAAAATCCATGCTCTTGTGCCTAAAGTACTATAGTCAAAATCATCACACAGTTGTGAGCAGCTACCTTAGCAGTATGGGATTAAAGCCGCCCTGTACAGAAAATGGAATCTGGCACTTAACGTTCTTGCAACCCTTGAGTGATGCCAAGAGTCATTCGCAGTTTCCCGTTACCAGCTTTGTCTACTTAAAAGTACATGTCTTAATATGGATGTTGGACTTGCTTCCTGTCTAAAGGTGAAAGAGAATAACTATTCGCATGGACCCTTTTACAGCCACATCTCCTTGAAACCTTCGTGATTGAGATTTACAATTGTCGAACACTCCAGCATTCACATTCTAATGCACCTAGTGTGTCTGTGATCCTTTTTGCTGCCACTTCAAACGAAATCAAATGGCTAGAAAAGGAGAGAAATCAGAATTGCATCAGAACCTGGTTCAATGAACCATTTGTAGTTTCCCTTTACCACCAGCCAAGTATGTTTTTCAAGTAATATATGATATCTTAAAAGTTACACTTTTCTGTGGTGTCCTATGTGTACCACTGGTATGCATCAAGAATTCTCTACGAAACGTATCAAGAGCAGGAAAACCTATCTTTCCTTACTTCGATGAAGACAGTGCAATTGCCATGTATTAGCTCTAGGACTACCACAGTTATGCCAGTACAGATGTAGAGATGGTCACGTTCTCTTGCAGTTTCAGGTAGTCCCCGGTCGTCTCAACAAGACAGTTAGTCATTGAGCAGTTTATCCCAGCTGCCAAACAGTTGCAGGTTAATTATTGCAACATGGGCAAGTGGGCTCAATATAATAAAAGGAGTAGTAGTGGTTTCTGAATTAAAAGGACTGAATGCGCTGTAAAATGAGCTGATACCAAGGCTGCATTCAAGTACTGCCATAAAAAATTGCATGCCATTCTAATGATTTGAAACAACCTGCAGCAAACAGAGTAGGTGATTGAATGAACCATTTGCAGTTTCACTTTACCAGCCATGTTTAGTTACCGGTGCATGCCTCGCACTCTGCAACAAGCATCTTGCGGCCTAGGAAGTGGCTACTGCCCTTGCTTTCTGTCTGCAACCAAAGGAAAATGACCTGCCTGCTACAAAGGGCTCCAATGCCAAAACTGGTGTCAAAAGGACTGCTGTGAAGTTGATGAAAGCAATGTTCAGCCAAAAGCTGTGAATCCTAGAAAGGATCAAACTGTATGTGATTGAATGAACCATTCGCAGTTTCACTTTACCAGCCATGTTTACTTACCGGTGCATGCCTCACACTGTGAAACAAGTTCATTGCTGCCTAGGAAGTGGCTACTGCCCTTGCTTTCTGTCTGCAACCAAAGGAAAATGATCTGCCTGCAGCAAAGGGCTCCAATGCCAAAACTGGTGTCAAAAGGACTGCTGTGAAGTTGATGAAAGCGATGTTCAGCCGAAAGCTGTGAATCCTAGAAAGGATCAAACTGTATGTGATTGAATGAACCATTCGCAGTTTTACTTTACGAGCCATGTTTACTTACCGGTGCATGCCTCACACTGTGAAACAAGTTTATTGCTGCCTAGGAAGTGGCTACTGCCCTTGCTTTCTGTCTGCAACCGAAGGAAAATTATCTGCCTGCTACAAAGGGCTCCAATGCCAAAACTGGTGTCAAAAGGACTGCTGTGAAGCTGATGAAAGCAATGTTCAGCCAAAAGCTGTGAATCCTAGAAAGGATCAAACTGTAGGTGATTGAATGAACCATTCGCAGTTTCACTTTACCAGCCATGTTTACTTACCTGTGCATGCCTCGCACACTGAAACAAGTTTATTGCTGCCTAGGAAGTGGCTACTGCCCTTGCTTTCTGTCTGCAAGCGAAGGAAAGTGATCTGCCTGCTACAAAGGTCTCCAATGCCAAAACTGGTGTCAAAAGGACTGCTGTGAAGTTGATGAAAGCGATGTTCAGCCAAAAGCTGTGAATCCTAGAAAGGATCAAACTGTATGTGATTGAATGAACCATTCACAGTTTCACTTTACCAGCCATGTTTACTTACCAGTGCGTGCCTCACACTGTGAAACAAGTTTATTGCTGCCTAGGAAGTGGCTACTGCCCTAGCTTTCTGTCTGCAACCAAAGGAAAATGATCTGCCGGCTACAAAGGGCTCCAATGCCAAAACTGGTGTCAAAAGGACTGCTGTGAACTTGATCAAAGCAATGTTCATCTTTCTATCTCCAAACAAAAGAAAATAAAGTAGGTGCTACAGGCTTCAATGTCAAAAGGTTTGTCAAAGAAGGACTGCTCTGCACATAATCAAAGATTTAAGTCTCTCACCAAGTCCAGATTTACTACTTGTTCCAATTTGCTGCTCATCATAAAAAGTGAGTGACTATTTTTCCCATGTTTATTTCCATTTTTAGTGTGTAATGCAATGAATAATCTAGGCACTGTGAGTTTCACATATTTGCTTACAATAGAAATTTGATTTATGCTTTAAAATGTTTTCTTCAGCCTATGATTGCATTAGTTCAGTGTTAAAAGTTTGGGCTACTTTTTGGGCTGGGACTGGTTCATTTGTGCTTACTTTGGGCTGGTTGTTCAACAGCTTTGGGCTATAGAAGGCTTGTAAAATCTGGCAACACTGCTCCCAATGGACCTTAGCCGCATTCATATCTGTGTTCATCTAACCTCTGGCAGCGTATTGTGAGGCATTTTGAACATTGGCGCCAAATCTAAATTCCCATAGCATAACAAGCCAGTTAGTTCTGTTCGAGGCTCTTTTATCCGATGTTTTTCAATCATCGGCTTCTCTTTGGTGTTCCTTTGCTCAGCTTTTTTACTTGCATTTCATATCCTAAGAGGTCACCGCTCTGGTGTTAACGATAATTTTTTTACCACTTTGTGCCCATTTGCAGTTTTTACAGTTTCCGCATAGGATAATAAGCACAATCACGTCCTTTATTTGATTTCACACTTTCTGATCAGTGGTACACTGGTAGTGCTGTACGGGGGTGCAAAACTGCCATAGGCTCAAACTGCACACACTTAAAAATGACCTACATCACACCATGGCTTTGTAGTCTAGAAGACCGTCGCTCTGCCATTTCCCCTGCTGGTTTGAGGGATACTGCTTGTAGGGGGATGATGGACTTCAATGACTAACGAAGCTCCCCTTGCCTGTATGCAGCCTGCTTCAGTGTGAATATGGTTTGCCAATTTTTGCCAGGGCTAATTGTGTTTTTTACTCTTTGTATGAGGAGGAAATAACATGTAAGCTAAAATATTGCACTGGTTTCCTGTCTCTTTCTGTTGTTAATTTTCTTCTGAGAACAAATTTGAAACAACACATTGGCCTTCATTACAACCCTGGCGGTCAAAGACCTCCAGGGCTGTTTTGGAGGTTGCACCGCCAACAGGCTAGCGGTGCAAACTCACGGATTACGACCGTGGCGGAAGCGCCGTGGTCGCACCGCCAGGACCGGTGGTTTTCCACCACGTTGGTCCCAGCGGTTGTAATCCGCCAGGGCAGCGCTGCTTGCAGCACTGTCCAGGGGATTACGAGTCCCCTTTCCGCCAGCCTTTCCATGGCGGTAGGAACTGCCATGGAAAGGATGGTGGAAAGGGGAGTCGCGGACCCCCTGGCACAGTCCCACACAACTTTTCACTGTCTTCACAGCAGACAATGAAAAGCGCGATGGGTGAAACTGCACCCGTCGCACAGCTGCAACACCGCCGGCTCCATTTAGAGCCGGCACCCATGTTGCGGCCCAGTGGGGATGTCATAATGGGTACGCGGGAGTGCAGCTGCATCGGCGACCGCACGGCGGTTACAACTTTGTGGGCGGCAGTTGCCACCCGCCAATGTTGTAATGAGTGTTGTAACAGTGACAGTGTTGTAATGTTGTAATGAAGGCCATTATCTTACATTTTGCTTTGCGCTTACTCCCGCTTCATGTAGATTCACAGTTCTGTAAACAGTGGGCTTTCTACCGCTGCATTGGTAATTTAAGCGATTGTTCCTCAATTGCTGAATCAGAAGAGGCTGCCTTATTAATCTTCTTGCGTTCCCAAATTTACTTCAAAAAGTGCCATTTGCCCCCTCTTTTCAAAAATGTACCCCGGGGACAGCCCCCTGGAACCTCCCTTATAACATCTGGCTCGCTCACTACTCTCGCCCACTACAGATCACTTACCACAAACCTTTACGCCCCTCCACCTTCAAATGTCACCAGCCGCCACTGTATTATATAATAGGCATTATAAGAATCTGTTTTTATTACTGTAGCACTCAAGAATCAACTTTGATATTATGCTGGATTTTTCATGTTGCATTATTTGCAAACCAAATTTAACTGAAGTTTTTACGTTTTACGATGTTTGCAACCCAAGCTCCTGAATTGTGCTTGCCACTTCCGTGATCACTACAGTGCCAGAATTGGAACACTAAGGGCAACATTTGCTTGTGCACACACAGTCACAAACCGGCAGTCACGCATGCACATGCAGCATTTAAGACATTTTCCTTCATAGGTGTCTTCTGAATTTTATCCTAGTTATTGGTGATTTACCATTCTTTGTTGTCTGGTGTTGACAATTATCTACTTGTTCTCTTATAAAACAACTCTGATGCGCTCAGTTCATGTTCGCACAATAGAAAAAACGCATAAATAAAACAAAATAAAAATACTCTTGCATTGTCACTATTCTCTCTTTGAGGTGCTTGTTTCGATTTCCCGTGCTCGCTCAATAAGCCAGGTGTCAGAAAAGGCCCTCCATCACACCTATAATGTGAACGCGATTGACAGCAGGATCTGACTGGCCCCTGCACCGTCAATCACATTGTGATGCAGGGTCTCCTGCCCTGGCACTACTGTATTATCCAACATAGGCCAAACAATTGTCCTATAGGACTCATTTAGACACATACTTTGTTTATGATTAAGAAGTAATTAAATCAGATATATGTGCATGTGTTCACATCATATCTAGCTTCATTACGTCACGAAATATGTGAAAAAAATCATCTTAATCACTTTTTCTCTTTGCTCCAGATATAGGGCCTGATATAGAACTCCACAGATGGATAACTCTGTCACAACGGTGACGGATGTCCTGTCTGCCAAAATCTAAATCCCATAGAATATAATGGGATTTATAGATTTCAGCAGATGGGATATCTGTCACCCTTGTGAGGTGTAACTAACTCTTTGCCGAATACTATATCAGGCCCTTAGTTATTAGTCTGATCAAAGAAAGCTTCAATATGTATAGTGAAAATTGTTTGCAGATGGCGCAATGCTAATGAAAAGTGAGCATATACACAAAAAGTGCAAACATACACTATTTAAATACAAATCTTAAAGGGAATGTTTCAGTTTGTGTACAGTCCTACCAAATGAAATGAATCAGTGAATGGCAAAGGGGGGCTGGGGTTGTGTTGATGTTTTGACCCGAGATTAATTGTCGAGTGTCATCAGGATAATAGTAATCTGGCTACAGCACCATAGGAGTATATGAGCAGCCTTCACACCAACAACCCACTCACTAAGGCAGGACACAACCATCTCAGATGTATCCTCCTCAACACCCGCTCTGTCCACAAGCACGCAGTAGAGCTATGGAATCTACTCGACTCAGCCTCCCCAGACGTCGCCTTCCTGACCGAAACCTGGATGAACCCCTCCTCAGCACCTGACATCGCCATTGTCATCCCAGACAGCTGCAAGATCACCCGCAGGGACCGCTCCAATAAACCAGGAGGAGACATCGCCATCATCCACAAGAACACCCTCAGGCTCACGACCAAAACACTGAATACACCCTCAGCACCACCGAACACTTGCACTTCCAAATCCACACTGACCCAAACACCACCCTCCGCAGGACCCTCTTCTACAGGTCCCCTGGCCCACGACAGCAGTTCAGCGACTCCATTACTGACATCATCAGCACGCACACTGTCGCATCCACTGACTCCATACTCCTCGGAGACTGAAACTTCCACCTTGAGAACACCAATGACAACAACACCGTCACTCTGCTCGACAACCTCTCTAACCTCGGCCTCAAACAGCTCGTCACAACACCAACCCACTCCGCAGGACACACACTCGACCCTATTTTCTCTGCCAGCAATTACGTCTCTTTCAGCCACACCACGAACTCCAATGGACAGACCACCGCTGCATCCACTTCTCCTTCAAGAAACCCACAACACACCACAACCCACAACGAATCCCCCACCGCAGTTGGAATAAGGTCACCGAAGACCAACTTATCGCGACCCTCTCCCAGAACTCACCCATCAACACCACCAACACTGATGCAGCTGCCCGCAAATTTAGGCAATGGGTCAACACCTGTGCCAATACTCTCGCTCCAATCAAGAATCCCTCCAACAGATGCACTGACAGAAAGGCCTTCTGGTTTACTGCTGACCTCCATGAATCTAAGCAAAGTTGCCGAAGACTCGAAAGAAAGTGGAGCCAAGATCAGACTCTAGACAACCTCCCAGCCTTCAAAAACGCCATCCGCAGACAGCACCAACTCATTCAAGCTGCCAAGAGAACCGCCTTCAAAGACCCAATCAACAACGCACACAGCCACAAGGAGCTCTTCAACGTCGTGAAGGAACTTTCCAACCCCAGCTTCAACGCCAACGACATCCCACCATCTCAAGACCTCTGCGACTCCCTAGCCTCCTACTTCCACTGCAAGATTGCAGACATCCATGACAGCTTCAGCACCCACACCCTCCTGGCAACCACCAATACCACAGATTCACCTCCGACCAACCTCCTGCTCTCCTGGACCCCATCAACGACAATGACTCCTGCCCTCACCACATCCTCAACAAAGCAAGCTCCTTCATCGCACCCCAACTACGGAAGATCATCAACAGCTCCTTCGAGTCTGCCACCTTCCTGGAGAGCTGGGCACACGCCAAGATCAACGCCTTCCTCAAAAAACCAAAGCAGACTCAAAGGACCTCAAGAAGTTCTGGCCTATCTCCCTGCTCCTCCTACCGGCAAAAGTCAACAGACAACTAACCTGCTTCCTCAAGAGAACCGCACCCTGGAACCTTCCCAATCCAGATTCTGCAGCAACCACAGCACCGAAACCACCCTCATGGCCGCCACTGAAGACATCAGAATCATACTGGACAGCGGCGAAACCGCTGCCCTCATCTTCCTGGACCTCTCGGCCGCGTTCAACACCATCTCCCCACCACACCCTACGCTCACGCCTCAGCAATGCTGGAATCCGCAACAGAGCCCTGGACTGGGTCACCTCCTTTCTCACTGGCAGAACCCAGAGAGACCGCCTCCCTCCATTCTGCTCGGAGGCCACCAAAATCATCTGCGGCATACCCCAGTGTTCGTCCCTCAGCCCGACCCTCTTCAACATCTACATGGCCCCGCTCGCTAACATCGCCCAATCCCACAACCTCAACATCATCTTATACGTCGACGACACCCAGCTGATCCTCTCCCTCACCAAAGACTCCGTCAAGACCTACCTCCATGAAGGAATGAAGGCCATCGCCAAATGGATGACGAGCAGCTGCCTCAAACTCAATTCCGACAAGACGGAAGTCCTCATCTTCAGCTCCCCCCCTCTGCATGGGATGACTCCTGGTGGCCTGCCACTCTCGGAACCACTCCGACTCCCACCAACCACGCACGCAACCTAGGATTCATCTTGGACCCCTCACTATCCATGACCCAGCAAGTCAATGCCATCTCCTCCTCCTGCTTCAACACCCTCTGCATGCTCCAAAAGATCTACAAATGGATAGCCACCGAAACCAGAACAGTCACCCAAGCCCTCGTAAGCAGCAAGCTGGACTACGGCAATGCCCTCTACGCAGGAACCACGGCCAAACTCCAGAAGAGTCTGCAATGCATCCAGAACACCTCCACATGCCTCATCCTGGACATCCCCCTGTACTGCCACATCACAGATCACCTACAAAAACCTGCACTTGCTCCCAGTCAACAAGAAAATCACCTTCAAGCTCATCCACGCTCACAAAGCACTCCACAACACCGGACCAGAATACCTGAACAGATGAATCTCCTTCTACACCCCGACCCGGCATCACCACTCAGCCGACCTCACCGTCGCAACCGTCCCATGCGTCTGCAGAACTACAGCCGGCGGTAGATCATTCTTGCACCTTGCCGCCAAAACGTGGATCACTCTTCTCACACACCTGCACCAGACCAAAGACCTTACCTTCAGGAAACTTCTCAAGACCTGGCTGTTCGAGCATTAGCAGCACCTCCCTCCCTTCTCCCCCCTCCTCCTCAGTGCCTTGAGACCTTCACAGGTGAGTATTGCGCGTTACAAATTCCGGATTGATTGATTAATTGTGCGGGGGCACCAAAAATTGTTTCCAACTGAAATTGTCAATCCTCACAGTGGGACTTCACGTGCCACAACTCACGCTACTACCTCACACTGTAGCAACAATATGCAGATAATCTCCATGTGCCCTCTCAGTACTGAGTCGTAAAAAACAATAATGCTTTATCATTCAGCAGCAGCTCAGTGCAAGGATAAAAGGGTGGTTGGCTCTTAGAGTGGCGCCCACACAAGCTTAATACTGACAGCCTCTACCTCTGCAGCACCTCCATCTGCCCTGAAGGCTTAGTTTGCCCACCTGCCGTTAGAAGTACAGGTGCCCTCCTACTCTATGGGAAGAGTTCATGTTCTTAGTAATAAAAACTGCAGGTACTGAGCACTTATGAGGATCAGTTCATTTACAGCACTGGTGGTGCCTTACTTAACATTACATAAGCTCAGCCCTAAAGGCCTCATTTCAAGTTTGGAGGTGTAAATACCATCTTACTGTGCTAGTGGCTTCATAGAGAAATGACCGCTGGCCCTGCCAGATAGTGAGGCCGCCGCAGTGACAAGGCAGCCATACAGGCCAATGGAGCTAGTGTTTCAACCGGACACATTTTGATGTTGCCTACTACCAACGTGACCGTGGTGGTCCAACCACCACATCCTAGCAGGCTGAAACGGAGAGTATAAAGGAAGCAACTCACTTTCAGGCAGTGTTACATGTCCTATGCAGCCATGGAGCCTATCACACACGTCCTGCCACTGCTCATCAATGGAGCCCAAAATCCTCACCGCAGTGGATGCAACCGACAGCAGGAACACACACCTACCTGTGTCATTAAGCTCAACAGATCGTCACGCCATCATCCACATGAAATGGACTTACGGGCACCACGTAAACTTGTCTTTGTATCCACAGACAGAGTCATTCACAAAGAATGGTACAATCACAGCTATCAGAGGCCCATTTTGGGCATGTCACTGACACTACACTACCACAATACCACACTCCACAAAAACACACATCTACTCATCTCATTCATAGGAACAGTGAAGTGTACAGAACATCATGTCACACAACAGCAATACCAAATCAACATCACATTTACCAATTCATCTGCCACCTTCACATTCCTTACATGCCTTGGAATGAAATCAGGTTGAAGACACATATGTATGGATGTGACATGAAACACAAATACCCGTTCCATGAAACATTCCTGCAATGGGCCCACACATCACCCACATTGCAACACAATGGAAGGCCAATGAGATGCACAATTGTTTGTGAAACAAATATCCAAAGCTCACAATCAAAACAATACCTGCACAATAGTGGATGGTGGCATCAGGAGCACTCATGGAAGGATGCTGCCCTTGGACACATTTCACTTTGTGCATGCCCCTAAAACAGCATTTGCAAAGGAACTGGCCCTTCATGTATCTCCGGGACAAACAATATTTGAGCCAAGTGACATGTCTAGCTGCCAAATGTGTTATTTAAGTACAAGTCAAGAAAGCACATACAACAGCAACAGCATGGGCCAGATATCTAGATGATGTAGTTGCAAGGCACACACATCAAAAAGGACACACGGTCAGTCAAATGCAAAGGAAGCTAGCACAATTGAACACCCTCCATGTGTGGACAAACAAAACTCTAGCTCCCACAAACGAGGCGGATGTACACTCCATATCAGGGGGACAATTCTAACACCATCCATACAGGGAACATCTACCCTTGTCTTGGGTGACACCAGCACTGCCCACAAAGTCAGATATTGCAAACAACAGCAAATGGATCAGCAATCAGGGTGAGACACACACAACTGTAGGCATACATCACAAGTTACTCAGGAACAACATAGAGGGAGAAACATAATGACAGGAAAAATGTGCACCCAAAAAAACAACAACTTGGGTTTATTCAATTCAAATGCTGAAGAGCAAAGGTCATTGGCCATTCCATATGAGGCCATGCATATTACTGTGCCCAACTTTGACTCCAATCACTGCCATGGAATCTCCAAAGGAAGGGCATCAAGTGGGCAGCCCGGCACCTCAGGGATCATCCTTGGGGTGGGGTAGGCTCGGATTTGTGATGGGTGGGTTTGGGTTTGGGAGGGGGGCTTTTCCTCCAGTGGGCTGAGCTTCTTCTTGTCAGGTATGGGTACTTGCAGGGGGGCAGGTGTGACAAAGGAAAACTTCGATTGGAAGGGATAGGTTGGAATGAGGGTGGGGCCTCCTGGGTTTGGTAGGGCGTTTGGAGGTAACAGGGGAAAGGGCAAGGTCAAAACAGAAACATTCCTTGCGAAAATGGGCAGGGTCATCAGAAGGGGTTGGGGATTTGGAGGTTGAGGGATTGGGGGCTTGTTTGTTGGTGTCAGTTGTGTGTGTGAGTGTGGGCGTTTGCGTGTCTTGGGTAACTGAGAGGTGGAGGAGCTGGGTGATATGGAAGTGGTGGATGTGCATGTGTCTGTTGGAGTGATATCTGTGGGTTTGGTGGATGTTGTGGATGTGTCTGTGTGTGTGTTTTGGGGTGGTGTCTTTGGTATGGTTGATGTGGTGGATGTGTCTATGGGTGTTGTGCTGGTGTCTGGGTGTATGGTGTCTGAGGTGTGTAGGTCCGTGGGTTGTGAGCTGGTGTATGGGTGTATGGTGGGTGTGACATTGGGTATTGTGGTGTGTCTGCGGGTATTGTGATGTGGTGTGTGGGTCGGAGGGGGTTTTGGTGGTGTCTGTTGAAATGGTGGTTGATGTCGTGTGTGTGGGTGAATGTTGAGGTTCTGCATGCTGGTGTGTCTTGTGGTGTTTGTGTCTATGTGTGCTGCTAGTGTGTGTCGAGGTGGGTGTGTGCGGATGTGTCTGTGTGCTTGGGCCAGGCAGTAAAATAGGGAATGTGGATTGGGAAAAGGGAGGTGGTGAGGGAGGATTGTGGGAGGTGGAGGGCTGTCCTCATTGAGGAGGCCAGAGCCTGAAAAATATCTCTAGGCCAGACATGTCATTATGAATGTCTTCCAGGAAATCATTTGTCTTCTGAAGTTGGCTTGCCAACCCCTCTGTAACATTCACAATGGCAGTCTGCCCCACAGAGATACTCCTCAGGAGGTCAATATCCTCTTCACTCAGGGCAGCAGGGGTAACAGGGGCTGGGGCTGAGGTGCCTGGGGCAAATGAGACACCCACCCTCTTGAGTGAGCAGGCATGGATAACTGGTTGGGGAGCAACAGAGAGACTGGCAATAGAACAGAGGGTGGTGGACAAAGATTGTACAGGAGCAGGTCCTGATGGGTCTGCCACCACTAGGGAGTGGTTACTGGAGGTAGAACCTGAATATTCTGAGTGCAAGATTGATCCTGTGTCCTCTGTGGCACTTCCCCACCCTCCTGGCCACTGGTACCCTCAGTGTTGGTGGTGTCATGACTGGAGGTACGATGGACAGATGCTTCCCCTCTTGGTTGTGCCCCGTCTCCTTCGCTTGCCTGGGATGAAGCTGCAAATACAAAGAGGAAAAGGGGCACCACATGCTCCTGATCACACTTGCACTAGCACTGTGATTAGCAAACATTAACATGATGTCAAGTAGACCCCAGCAGCAAACTACATACCATACCATATGCATGCATGCCACATGAACTGTCAACAGTTGCCCACAGAAAAAGCAGGATCTCAGACAGCTCCAATTGCCTGGGTGAAGTTGTTCAACCACAGCAACTGTTGAAAAAGTAAGAGACCACAACACCTTTGATGCATTGTCTCATGGAGCATGCCTCAGTTACCTGTTGTTATACAATAGTAGGCCAATGCTAAGTTTATTTCCACAGATCCCACACAACGTCATCAAGACATCTATTTGTCATATACACAATAATACATCAATAAGAAATGATGCTCCAAAATCCTGCCATGTTGCTGACAGCAGTACAGTATCCTCAAGAAAATGACATGGAAGTACTTATGTCACACTTGAAACAAATCAACAATGCACACTTCACCATGTGTAAATTGTCCTAATGGAGTCATGGAGATAGTACTAATACTGCTCAGATATACTACACATTTGGCATGGAAATGTACACTTTAGACAAAATGTGTAAATTGTCAAGGAGACATGTCTCTAAAACCCACAACACAATGAATCAGGTAGCCCAAGGGAAATCACTGATACTGTATGGCAATCTTTACAATGACGTACACTGATTGCCTGAGAAGAAGCCACTAGTCCTTTGTATGTTGGGAGAGGCCCAGGGATTTGTAAGTACTTGTAGAAGAATGTTGCCCAATTTGAAGCTACATCATGTCCTACTTCACATTTTGATCCTGCAAACCCAGATATCCGTGGTAAATGGTTGCACCCAACCACATGTGATTCCAACATAACTGCAAGTCACTCCATATTGCATGCCAACAGCCAGGTAACAAACCTTTCCCATTTCACATGTGCAGTGCACTTTGCCACATGATGCCACACCAATGGCATGAAAATGCACATTGTGTGTTAAAACTCTAGACCTACCTGTCAAGTCCCTCATTGCTATTGCAGTTGTACATGCCAAATGACATGTAATACCAGGTGAAGGTATGTGTTAGCCAACAATCAATGGTGACACACTCTTGTGTGTGGCACCACATGAAATGTAGCCCCATTGCATATGTACAAATCCAAACACAGGTTGGCATGCACAAATGTGAGGGAATACAGAAATCATCCCATGAACACAGGTAGACCATGTATGAAACAGCAGTGTACACATTCTGTCAAAAGAGAAAGAGACACATGCTAACAAATTGGCACAAGGAATGTTGGCAACAGTAATGGGCCATAAATCATGTCAATGGACATTCCCCACTTAACAAGGGAAAGTTTTGATCTGGAGATGCATCCAAAGAACAATGTATTTTCTGTCACAGTTATAATGGCCACATTCCCTTGACAGACTGTAGTGAGGCAGCAGCACTTTTCACACACTGAAGACAAGTGGACTCTAGTGGGCAGATGCCAATTTACGAACTTCACCGGGCACATGGCTGAGGATAGTGATCCATCACTTCTTTTTCTTTCTGCTATACCTCTGAGGGGTAGTGGTCTGTTGCATACAATTTAGACCCACTACAGCAAACATTACTTGATTAATCACTGTACACAGACATGTCCCTGAAGAGCATGTTTTGTGGATTTTACTCAGTTGTATCCTTGGTCCTTAGGCTAATAGGTAAGGCTTATCGCTATGCACCAAATTACATGTCTATACCAACAGTTACTCATCTTGTGTGTCACACATGGCCCATTCGCAATCATCAGGGGGAGATTTCAGGTCATATCATCTTGGCTATGGGACAGGCAGGAACATGCCCAATGCTCACCTCCTTGTGGGTGCTGTGCTCCCCTCAAATGCCCATCAATGTCTGATTATGCCACCACCAGAGTGCAGGCCATTAGGGGAGGTCATGCTCCAATGTGTGCCCTGCCAGCTTTGAGAGGACAGCCCAGCTGGACCTCCGCGATCTTCCGAGCCCAGCGTCTATGCGACTGTGGACTGGCTACTGACCCCCAGGGTCTGCACCTTCTGGGCGATGGCGCTCCAAATCTCCTTCTTCTGATGGGTGTTCACCTGTGTGGATGCAAGAGGCAAATCAAACAATTAAAAACACACTTTTTTGCCCATATGGTTGTGTCACACAAGTCAGAAACGCCAAGCACAAAAATGGGCAACTTGTCAACATACCATAAGTGAAAAGCACACATGCCTATAAATACAGGGACATGACTAAACACTTTTGGATTCATCTGCAGACTAACCCACTACCCTGCTCATGGCCTACAATGACTAAGCAAGCCTACTGACAACAGGCACTCCATGCTCCGGCAACATGTACTGTGATGTGATCCACAATGAAATACTACACACCAATGTGGCTTCTGAAGAGTAGACACCTTAGGCCTGACTGGACAAACACATTTATACTCTGCAAGATTATCTCAGTGCATACAGTCCCTACAGGCAACTACCATAGCACAGACTTCACCCTTACACATGCCTGACAATGAAAAGGCTGGCATGGTGGGGGCGGAAAGTGTCATCCCTGTGCGTCTGTGGACATGTGGCCTACCAAATGCAGACTCATACTACTTCAGGGTGGATTTCTGTGGTATGTACCTGTACCACAGAACACTCCTTTGAACACATGTTTCTAATCTACAGGGATTGCATTCAAAGTACAAAGATATGTATTGTACACTTTCTGCTATGTAACCAAGCTACTGAGTCACATGTCATGGCCTCCCAGGAATCAACACACTGTCTGCACTGTGAGTCTATTATTTGTGCAAAATGCCTTTACAGGACAAATATGACTTATGTGAAGGTGAAAACAGAGCTGTGGGAGTAAGGGATCTGTCATGAGCCAAAGACACATTGACAATGATGCAAAATGCACATATGCAGCAGTTCTGGGATTTACCTCAGTACCCATTTCTAATTTAGTCAGTGGACTGAGGCACGCAGGGCAAGGTTTGCAACTAGAGCCTCATATTGGCCACCTGACGCGGTTTGTAGGTCTACAAGGAGTGGGCGCAGTGCCACAATTGCATAGTGAGAAATCCATTTGACAATCCCTTTTCTCTGCAGGCTGAGCATAAGGAACCCACATGACTCTCACATTTCCGTCACTTCCATGCATGATGGTACATCATGTGGCCATCAGCAATGTGGCTTATGGCTTGTGTGGCAACCTGAAGGGAACAGTGAGTCATGATATGCCTTCCAGACAACAGTTTGGCAAGGCAAGATGTGGGGTGAAAGATCTGTGGCACAGTACATATTGCTTACAAGATCCTCAAATGAATCAGATAAGATGCATACACAGCTCATGCTGCCATGCACATACGTGTTGTTTACCAGTTACAACTATTATAAACAAAGAAATGTCATAGGATGGCAGAAAAGTCTCCTGGCCTAGTTATGCACATCCAACACAAGGAGGATCTACAGCCCCAAAAAACATCAGACAACTCAATGTGAATGAACACCACATATAATACTGGTCTCCAATACCTGCATCACATACATCCCATTGATGCCACACAGACTGCAACAACAGGCACACAAGAATTCTAACTGGCACACAGGGGCTCATTGTAGCCTGTGAGGAGGGAAAGCATGGTGTCGAACAGAATCAATTGTGCCTATGAGGTACTTATCTGCTTCTCTGGTGAGCCATAGAGCTGACCGTACATGCTCACAACTCACAAGCCTTTCCAGCTCCCATGGAGAGGAAGCAGGGGCCCTTTCACCTGCTGGACATGGAATGATTGCTCCCAGAGGCAGCACACAGCAGCTGAAGTGGTGGAGGTGTTGCTGCAGCAGTATCAGGAATCAAGTGACTTATTTTGCACAATGCGGCGTACACATACGCCACGTTTGTGATCATCACCACTGATGGACCCAGCCATTGGGCCATGACTGACACAGGCAACATTAGCTTATAGCTGTGTTTGCCGCTGTTGGAACGCCTACCTTCCGGATGACTTCCAATCATGATGTCCAGTGGAGAAGCTCAGGCATCTGCAATTTTGGCAGCTCGAAAGACTGTTTATGACCCTGTTATATGCGTCACAAAAACAAAATAAGTTTAAAATCATCACAAACATCCTCAATCTGTCTTATTCTGTAGGTTGGACTACACAACCACCAGTGTAGTGTGTTGCAGGGCACAGGTCGCATATGACGGGGGAGCAATGGCCACCACTGCTGACTGTTCTTTTGGCACTTGGAAAATACAGTTACATTTTGAGGGGCAATTGTGTAGCAGATAGTTGGGTGTCACCTGAAACCATGTTGTGGACACGTTCACAACCACGGGGTCATATCTGACCCTTGTGTAGTTGCCAGCTGTGATGTGTACTGGGTATCATGTATATCCAGTCAGAAATGCTTTGTCACATGATACTATTGGCGTGCATCATGTATGTTGCTGTGGACACAGTGATTAATATTCCATATCATGTCTTTTCACACTTAGGTACCCTGGGAGAGGGAGGATGTGACAACCTCCTATCTACAGTCCAATGCAAGACCTTCAGACCATGGAGGAACCCCACGTCATCCAGCTCTACCATCTGAATAAGCAAACAATAGTGGATTCATGCCATCAGTTGGAGCCAGCTAACAGTAATCTGCATATCACCCATTGTACAAGTCATGTCAGTATTGCACTTCCTGGCCACAGGGTCTGTTCCACATACATTGGTCCTATCTGGTGGTATGCGCCAACCTATGTTCAGTCTGGTGTTGAAAGATTTCCTATTAGCAATGTTGAAACACTGACAGCTATGTCAGGTCCCCCCGATGTGAGGATTTATCCAATGTGAAGGCTGACTTCAATGGTTTTGCCTGCATCCCACATGTGTTGGGGCCATTGATGGTACACATGTTGGTTTTGGTGCCACCACAGGCCACTGAACAAGTCTATAGCATAAGAGAGAACTTCTATTCCATTAACATGCAAGTTGTCTGTTTGGCGGATCTCTGCATTTCAGATGTGTGTACCCATTTTCTTGGATCAGCCCATGATTCCTTTATAATGCGGAACAGCACCATACCCCAAATAATGTCACAACTGAACCAGAGAGGGCCTGGCTGGTTGGAAAGTCACGTCTGTCCTGATTGTGTTTGAACAATGTCAGGTGCTACAATTATGAAGTTAGTGACTCATTGTTGCACTTATGTCCCATTCCTTAACAGGAGACTCAGCATATCCCAACTGTCCTTTATTGACACCGATGGGGAATCCAACTATACCAGCAGAAGTCTGCTTCAATGAGGCACGTGAAAGAACACGGCGGGTAGTGGAGAGGGCTTTTGCCCTCCTGAGGGCCAGAATTTGCTGTCTAGACAGGACTGGTGTAGCCCTCCTCTCCTCACCAGGGAGAGTGTGTCAGATCACTCTGGCATGCTGCATGCTCTGCAACATCTCCTTTCGGAGGAATATCTCATACATCCTAGAGGAGGGGGAGCCTGCATTGCCACCAGGTGAGAATCCTGAAATGCCAATTGAAGATGACAGCGGTGAAGAGAAAGGAGCTGACTTGTGAGAAGATCTCATCCAGAGCTACTTCTCATGAGTGTAAGTATTGCATGTGATGTCATGATTGTGATTGTAGTTGTGAGAATGTGTGGAGTTGAGTGTTTTTGAAACAGTTAGGGAGCTGATACACTGGTAAACTCAGCCAAAGGCTTATTGATTAGATAGCTTTTGACATATCTTCATCTTGATGATTTTGCTTTGTTTGTGTCAGAATTATTGCAATATTCTTTGTTTTTCAAATGCTTGCTATGTGACTTGTGTCATATGTATGGTTTCAAGCCTATACTTTTGTTCTTTGTACAGGTACCTTCACCATGACATCTTAATGTGGACATTTCAGATTTGTGACATTGGTAGGTATGTGATGCTGTTCTGACATATGAAGTTGACATGTATTGTTCCAGGTAATGTAGGTCACATAATTTGGGTGTATGAGACCTGTGCTAAGACATCTTGCTCAGTGTTTGGATGGAAGTTCAGAAGTGGCCATTGGACTTGTTTTGTGTCCTGTGGTGGGCCTGATGCATCATGTATGCCATCATCTGGTCATAAAATGTGTAGTCCTAGCTCACAACCAAGTCAGTTTCCATACACATTGGCTAAACACTCTTTTTGTATGACCTGTATATACCTGAAGTTGTGTTTCATCTGTGTAGGCCACAGTACTTATGCCAAAACACTGACATATGTTTGTATCATATCACTAGAGGCATGAGCTTTGGATTATAAGGGCCCTGTGATCAGGTATCATTGTACTTCCATCTGCCTGAATCTCGGATTATGTGGTGTTGGATTACTTTTGTGTGGTATGTGATCAGGCTCAAGCTGGTGACATCAACCACTTCAATGTTTGCTTATTCTACAGGACAGTGTCTGACAAATCCCTTCCTTCCATGGTCTGGAGATCTGTACCTGGAAATGTGTTCATTTATTCAGTATGAGTCAATGATTTATGAGCTCAAATAGTTCAGACATATTGACAGCCTATGTGTTTAAAATTGAAATCAATTTCTTTCGTTTGACCAGGCACTTATACGTATGTGTTTGTGTGGAATGGTTGTAATCCTGAGCTGGAAACTGTGTACATGCAACAAATCCCCTCTTGAACAAGTACCTTGGCTAATCATTATGTGGGCCACATTATCTGACATATCTACATGGCTAAATATAAAAGCAAAATCATCAGATAATGAGTCTGTGATGGGTAATGCCATTGTGAGGCTATGACTAACTGAAAATATATGACATTAATCAATCAAACAAAATAAGTGAAGGGGTCAGTCATGGTGAATGAAATCATTGCAGTAGATGCCACACCATTGGAAGTCCAAAGTACTCCTCACATTGGAAATGGAAGCTGTTTCTGGATCAGGCCACAAAGTGAATGTGTAACACACAAAGCAGGACCTTAAGGAAGAGAGTTATTGCTGGCAGTGGTAGGTGCCTTGCCATCCATAACTTCTGGATTCTTTCCTGGAGTCCCTGCTTGTGGGGTGGGGGGGAATTGAGCTGTTACAGAGGCTGGGGTGTCTTTGGCTGGTTGTTTCTCTGGCAGGGCCTCCCTTCATGTGGCTGCTGCCGATGTTGATGGGCCTTATTAATTTTTTTATTGTCCTCATTCACCTCCAGGAATAATCTCCTTGAGATCCTTTTATCCAAATTTGCCCTTGTCTTAAACCTCCAGCGGGGGAAACTCCTGCTGGAATGGCCCAATTCTCCTGTGCACCCAGTCCTTGAAGCCCAATGTTGGAGCATTGCAGGGATCCATTTAGTGTAATCACAGGACAATATGTGTTGAAGTGTCCACCATGTTGAGATTTTATTTTCTGCAGATTTTCCTCAAACCATTCCCAGGGTCTATCTTTCCATCCACTTCATTAATGGGAGCCAGAAGTTATACCTTATACTTACTACATCCTTCGCATCCAGATTCAAATTATAATTGAGTGACGCCCTTCCAATCTAGGTATGAAGGAGGAAGGTTAGTGTGCCATCTTCTACATAGCTCTCTCTGGGCTAAGAGAAACATATAGAAAAGTAATTGGCACTGTCACTGTTCAAGTTGACTTGGTCTTGTAAGCTTCCAAAAATAACAAGGGGGGCCTACCTGAAATGGTACAGAGAGACCCTCACCTCCTGCAGTGCACACCTCCTCCTAAAATGTACTGCTTGCTGGGCCTTCCAGAAACATATGCGAATTGTTAGCTCCACCGATCTCACATTTCTTACAACTGAGCACACTTCCAGGCTTCATTTTGGATGACCTTTCTGGAGTCAAAAAGGCTCTGTGGATGGAAAACAGATGATTTCTCCTTAAATAGGTGGGTTTAACTGTGGCGCACATAAGAGTTATAGATACTTGCCATAAGTGTCTTATCTGCATCCCTGGCAAGCACTCTCCTTGTAATTCCTCTGGTAACAGGAAGTCTCTATCACCAACCAATACCATGATGGGCCTGCTGCTAATGAGCCAAAGGAGGCAGAAGATTGGTTTGAAAAGCCCTGCTCAGGGTTGTGTGTCTGTCCCTCAACACGCTTGTTAGAGAGATCATGTTGGAACTGTGGCTCTTCATCTGTTGGTGCATCTCCCTATGCATATCCCTCTGTAGCTGCTTGATTTCCCAGAGTTCAGCCAACACCTGGCCCATCACGCCTTGGGACTCCTGATAGACCTCCAAGACATGGCTGATGGTGTCCTGGCCATGAGCAGCACCGTGGCTTCACCCTGCTCTGCTGGCCCGTAGCATCCTTCCTATGCACCCCACTGGCCTGTGTCCTTGCCACAGGGTGCTCTCTTTAACTTGTTCCTAGACCCTCAGTGTCAGAAGTGTTGTGCTGCTACTCAGGATCCAGAACTGAGGGCACAAGCTGGTGGAAACTGCTAGGTACACAGGCTGGGGGGGGGGGGCAAACGGTTTCCTGTGATGTTGAAGGAACAGAGCTGGGAGGTGACATTTTGGGCACTGTGAGACTCACTGTTGCCTTCTGACCAGGTTGTCCAAATGGGCCAGAGCTGTCCTTCACGTGCACAGATCCAGGAGTGTTGTTGTCACTGAGGGCTTCATCCAGAGGGGTAGTGGTAGTCTGTTCTGTGGCCTCCATGTGCCAGTGGCAGATGCACCTGTTGATGAAATACGTACATTGTTGCTGTTTGAATTGTGAAATCTACCTCTAAAGGTTTTGCATTACAGTAAGCAGAGACCTTGGGGAAAGCTAAGTTGTAGGTAATACAATTGTGTCAAGTAACCATTGTATTGGGTTATTTGACATGACACATGAAGCATGCCAACACAATTTGACTCAATCAGCTGGTGAGATGTGCAGATCAGTTGCACTTTGGAGGATAGTCTAAAAATTAAATTTTATCACCAGTGCAGCCAACACAATGGAGAGACAAGATATGGCTTTTGCCAGTTGGGGGCCTAGTTGAGTGGATGCAGGCAAACCCATGACTTTGTTGTATATGTGACTGGAGTCATCATGTGCATAGTGCTGTGTCAATGTGTCTGCTGCCAATACCAATCTGGTAACAGCTAGTGTTTGGAGTTACTGAAACAGGGCTTATTGTGCTTTGTAGTCGATCACTCTCTACACTATACACACTATACAAATGGTGTCCTCCCAGGGAGTACACTTCAATTGAGAGTTAACAAACAGGGATATTGGGACAAGTGAAAACTGGGCTGTTGGTTGGAGTTAGAGGCACAAGGCCTTCTGGAAGTTGTAGTTAGGTCACTCCATCTACTTCACAACACTTGACAAATGACATACTCCCAGGTTTTAATTGAGAGATCACAAACAAGGGTATTTGGATAAATGACCACTGGGCTGGTGTTTAGAGTTACTGGAACAGTAGCTATTTTGCTTAGTAGTCAGATCACTCTCTACACTACACACACTACACAAATGATATCCTCTCAGGTGAGTACACTTCATTTGAGAGTTACCAAACAGGGGTATTTGGACAAGTGACCACTGGGCTGGGGTTTGGCGTTACTGAAACAGTGCCTCCTGGGAGTTACAGTCCAGTCACCCCCTCTACTACACACATTTGACAAATGGTATTCTCTCAGGTGAGTACATTTCAATTGAGAGTTAACAAACCAGGGTATTTGAACAAGTGACCACTGGGCTGGTGTTTGGAATTACTGAAACAGTGTCCCCTGGGAGTTTTCAATCAGGTCACTCTCGTTACTCCCCAACACTTGACAAATGTTTGATATTACATATCTTTATGCAGGCTGCATTTCAGATTGAGCATAAGTTTACATTTTGGGACATACCATGAATCCTGGAATGTGTTTGTGTTATTGTGAAATTTCCAGGCACCATTTGGACATATGGCATGTGATGGTTCTTGGTAGCTGCGATGTTAGATTCAATTATACAGACTGACAGTATTAAATCTCAGATATTCTGGATATTGAATGTTGGTGCGGTACATGAACAAGACAGTGACACAGCTGAGCTGTGGTCATGCATGACATTTAATTTATGTGACAGTTTTTGTGTTGTGACTTCCCAGATTTCACTCCCCCAGGTATTTCTGTCAGGCCCTCAGGATGTAGGATGGCTAAGACCTTCTCCTCACAGGGAAGGAGTCTTAATGGGGCACTGGGAGGGCCACCGCCAGTCTTCTTGGCCTCCAGTTGCCGACTAGAGACCAGGGAATGGACCTTGTCCCTGAGGTTCTTGCACCTCTTCCTTATGTCCTCCTTTGTGTGGGGGCGTGTCTAGCCTTATATTTCTTTTGATAATTTATTTATAAGGTGACACATATAGGGTAACCATTAATTACCCTTAGAGGTTGACACAGACCTTTAGATTCAGATAGGAGTGAGATGGTTAACAACAATGAAATGAAATCAATAAACATCACTTTTCATATTGAAGTTAGTAATTTATCCACAACATGACCGATGTGGCTATGAATCACCACACCAGTTTAAGAAAGCTCAAACATGTATTGCTTTTTAGATTAACAATGCTAAGATCACATAAACCAAACTCAAGACCAAATGATAAAGTACATGAATATCACAGGCTGGCCAAACCTTTGGAAAATTCTCAGTCTAAACAAACTATTCATCATTAGGTATTCAAGAACCACCATGCAGAATAACAATAGCAAATACATGATTGTAACAGAAAACATTTTGTTTTTGCAGACAAATTTTTACAATCAATTTATATAGTACAGTCAAATTTAGAATGTGACATCCTTAAATATTATTCTAATCTGATAATCATGTTTGGGCTTCATCAAACAGAAAAGAAGAGAAAACTTAATTTGGAAAACATCTGAATATGGTACTAACCAAAAATAGAGGTTCCGTTTCTAAAAGAAGGAACATAAAAAAATCAACAAGAAAAGTAATTGTACATTTGGTTATACCTCTCCTAAATGGATCAGCAGGCGGTAAGGTCTTCATCAGTGGATCATCTTCTGGCCATCTTCATTGGTCAGTGACAATATAGAAAACAGTTCAGTAATGTTTGGCCTTAATGCATCTGAACTGTCAGTGGCAGAAAGCTAAAACATAGCACATTATTCACTAGCAGAAATAAAGCACATCAGCAAAACAGCCAAGAGCTGCAATGCACACAGGGACAGAAGTCTGCACTTACATCACCTAACTCTGCTATATTAAACTCTTTGAAAGCAACTAGAAACAACTCTATTGGCCAATCAATGGGGTGGTTTAAGTCAGCACCAATTACATTTTCTCCATGTTCACAGCTGTAACCTTTATTTTCTACATTCACCGCTGGTTCATCCCTTCTCAATGCTGTCACCATTTTCCACAGCAAAATACAAATGTTGCAGATTACACACACACCTATTCAGAAATTCAGTAAGCTTTCGTTTCACGAGTACATGTTACCTTCAGGAAGTGAGACAAATGTTGCAACATAAGAACATAACTTTTTTACAGTGAGCTTAGAAAAATAATTTCACAACTTTAGCAGTTTAAACATTGCTGCTGCATTTCTAACATGAGGCCTTGTTTTAAGACAAATTCTAAATTATACAGAGTTAAACTTTTCATAATTTTCAAACCATTAATCCCTTAAATATATTTAATTAGACAGTTATTTATTATTATTGTCAAACTAGATTTATGGGGGCCGCCAGAGTGCTCATGTTTTCTAAAGCACACATATTTCCAAAATGCTTGTTTTCAGCATTACACATTTTAAACACGTTATTTCATTTCATTTTAGTAACACACTTGTATTAATGATGTTTATGCTCCAGCAATCCCTCCTCTGATGACTCTTTGTGTCATCACAAAATAAACTTATTAATACTTGTACTAATACTTATCAGTTCAAAGTTTAGTCTGTCTACAATATCTAGTGATTCTCGGTTTTCTCTAGTTTTCAGTTTGTCTCAAATCATGAAAATATCTGCTTCTCATTTTCTCTAGTTTAATTTCTTCCCTCCTCTGTTCATTTTTCATCTTTTATCTTTTAATTAGTATGTAAAATTTGTAAAATCCAGTCATGCAGATATCACATGCAACTACAAATAATAATGGCTTCAATATTTTTCCAACAATACCCTTACCAAGATTACCCAGCCAATTTTTCACTCATGTAACACCCTTGCCAACATTATCCCATACCCCTAATTCCTTCAGCTTTTTAAAGTCTGAATTTGAATCTGTCAGGTTCTTAATAAAACTTCTAATTCCTTTACTATTGTCAGGAATATATACGTAAAACAATGTTTCAATTTCAGTATCCAGCAGACTCTGCCCTCCTTTGCTAAAAGAATGTCTAACACATGTCTATTCTGGAGAACCATTGATCTGACCACAGCCATTTCAGTATCCATTAGAATTACAGTACCAGAAAAATCAGTTAACATGTTATCCACAATAGCGTTCTAATTTTCAAAGTATTCAGAACAACTTCTACAGAAGGAATAATTGCTCCAAATATATACCCAATTATTTCAGAATAAGTTTCTCTTATTGATCTTGGTTTCTACAATTCATTTGAGTTAAGTAAGTCATCTATATTGTCAATCTGGTAATCCTTTGGGAATACAACTCCCAAATAGCAAGTCCTGTACCATTCCCTTGGGAGATGATATAAGCATTTCTTCCACATATGTAATGTACCCCTGGAATAACAGGGTTTGGTCCATTTAACATAAAGTCCCATGTATTCTTAAAAAGAAATACATGTCTGCACTCACTCGTTTCCACAAAATCAGTATCAGTTCTGGATTGAGGTCTATAAATACACAGTTTCCCTACATGGTGAAAATCTAAAGCTAGCTTACTTTGGATTTTAGTTTCACTAAATGCATAGTCATTTTTAAATGTCCTCTTCACTAACCCTTTCTCTGTTTTCTCCCTCAATGCTTTTCTCCTGTCATCAGTTTGTTCTAGAAAAGACTTTTCTACTGGCGAAACAAACATGTAAGGTTCTTTCTGTGAGTGTAAGCAGTGCCAAATGTTAGTGTAGGCTCAAAGAAACCACCTACAATATCTACATTTTTCTCTTTAGCTATGTTACTTAATTGTTGATTAATCGAAACAAAAGAAAACTCAACATCTAGGCTAGAATAGAAATATTGTATGCAGTCTTGGTTATAAAGCCTTGTTCGTAAAGGACTACAACTAATTCCATATAAGTAACTCCTTTCTGCACAAATGAAGGAATCAGCATACAAACATAATATTCTAGCACATGCAGGAGCATACTCATGAGCCCCAAGAACCACCGGAGCATCACTTTTCGTGACGCTCCAGTGGTGTTATGTCCTGCACCGTATTTACAAGGTGGTGTTAAGCCACTTTTTGGGGCTTAATGCCAACTTGTAAATACAACCCCTTCACTTACAACTCTTTGCATGGAAGGGGGATGCAATGGGTGTTGCTGTGGGCATGCCATTGCAACACCCATGAGTTTTCGGAAACCTGAGGCAGTGCCAAAATCTAACGTCACACCAGGGGTGGCATTAGCAAGGAGCAACGAGGAGGAATACTTTTATTCCTCCTCGTTTTTTGCTTTTTCTGTGTGTGCTGCATTCTGCAGCGCGCATAGAGGAAAATGACAGAAATGTTTGTTTATATGCTTGATGGTGTCCCTTCCTAATTTGAAAATTACGCTTTGGCACTTCTGTGTGTGCTGCATTCTGCAGCACACACAGAAGTGCTAAACCAGCATTAGTGATTGTTTATGCGCAGGAAGGGACATCTTCCTGCACAGAAGCAATCACGACCCTCAAAACAGACATCCTTGCACGATGGTGCAAGGATGCCTAAGTTGGCGCTGGCACCTAAATTTAGCACCAGCGCAGGGGACAACCCTGGGGTGCACTGTATTCAATTAAATTTGGTGCATCACTGCTTTGTGAAAATTACAGCACGGCACTGGCAATTTTAGCGCAGCGTCGCGCTCAGCCATTTTCCTATTAATATGGGTCTCATTGTCTTAACATATTCATACAACAAGCGATAGAACAGATTAGAAGAAAGATCTCCTTGTGAGTTGTCTAATCGTAACTATTTCTCATCTCTGTTAAACTCTTCTAACTTTGAAAATCTAGTAATCTCTAATGAACTAATGTAATTATTTTCAGATGTATGATTAATGCCAATACTCACTATCAGCAACAAACATACTAGCACACATATAACTCTGAAAGCAATACACATATATTTCCAACACCTATTCTTTTTAACTCGATTATGATTGTTATCCATGATCTGTAAAGGATCAGAACGTAGAAGAAAAAGAAAAATATTTAACTGTGCAGCCAAAAGACAAAAAAACAAAAATAATCTGCAGTCTTCTTTTGCACCTATTTACAGCTTTCAGACTTTTCTCCAGAACTTTATCAAAATCGGTTTAGCAGCTAGTCAAAAATCAGTTATCAAAGTCTCTTTCAGTAGATCATAGTCTATTAGACAGTGATTATCACCTGTAGCATGCAATGCCTCTCTTGTTCAGTTGGCAATGTAGTAACAAATTTCAGTTCAAAAGCAATATAAATTTTCAAAATATTGATATGGAAATTCACAATCGAAACAAAAAGACAAAAAATTATGTTGCCACTCATCTGTTGTCCGATAAGAAGCGCTGTGTGGCCGGAAGAGGGGCAGGAGCCCTTTAAACTTGTATCGCGCTCCCGCCGTCGCGGGAAGCGCTGTGTGGCCGGAGGAGGGGCAGGAGCCCTTTAAATTTGTATCGCGCTCCCGCCGTCGCGGGAAGCGCTGTGTGGCCGGAGGAGGGGCAGGAGCCCTTTAAACTCGTATCGCGCTCCCGCCGTCGCGGGAAGCGCTGTGTGGCCGGAGGAGGGGCAGGAGCCCTTTAAATTTGTATCGCGCTCCCGCCGTCGCGGGAAGCGCTGTGTGGCCGGAGGAGGGGCAGGAGCCCTTTAAACTCGTATCGCGCTCCCACCGTCGCGGCAAGCGCTGTGTGGCCGGAGGAGGGGCAGGAGCCCTTTAAATTTGTATTGCGCTCCCGCCATCGCGGGAAGCGCTGTGTGGCCGGAGGAGGGGCAGGAGCCCTTTAAATTCGTCTTGCGCTCGGCGATGCCCGGGCCAAGGGTGGGCCCGTCCTTCGCCCGTCATCAACCGGAAGAGGCCGGGCTGGGCCCCCCCCTAATGTCTACTCCTTCCGCCAGTGGTAACTCCATCTGGGTGCTGTGTCAGATACTGTGTGAGTCTATTATTAAATATGGGGAAAAGAAAGACTTATGTTCAAAAGGTGGAAGGCGAGTCCAGCTCCCTTCAGTCCTCCATTACTAGTTATTTATCTTCTGTGATGGGGGCCATCGAATCTGAACTTGAACATGTAGAAGAAAGGATTGGGGCTGTCCAAAGTACTGTACAACACCCCCCCTTGGAACCTATTGTCCACATTTCCACCTTTCCAAGAACTGGTCCTTCATCACTGATCTTGCCTCTGAATACCAGTCAGTTGGGCGACGATATACTCCCCACTACCGACCGAATCAATTCTTCTCCCCCATTAGCTATTCCTCCTCTTGAAAGCTCTTGTTCTCAGGCCGATTCTCCTCCTTTGAAGAAGAGGAGAGCCGGGAAAAAGCCCAAAAATACAAAAAAGGCCCTGGGCTCCAAAAAGAAACTACCTACCTTCCCGGCCCAAAGTGACCAACCCCCAATCTCCCTGGTCTCCTTCCCTGAATGTCCTCTGAGTAAGGATGCTCCTGAAGACCGTTCTAGTATTATTGACTTGACACTCAAATCCTTTTGCGCAACTCTAGAGGCAAAAATTACCACTTTGATCGCTAGGAAGCTTGATTGCTTTTGTAATGATGTGACCAGGTTTTTATCTAGTTTTTTAAAACCAGGTCCATTAAGTACGGGAATACATCATAGCCCTGAACCAGCCTATCAATCCACTCCTCCCTCTACTCTGGTATCCCAAGGAGTAAGTAACTCTTCGCTTGATCCACAAGCCGTCTCTGGTCAAGGAACTCTCGTTGACAACCCTGCATTAGGGCCGACAAGGGAAGTTTATTCCTCTAGGTTGCATGATAAAGGTCCAAATAAACTTACTAACCATGCAGACTTTTTACATTTACCACCTGCCTGCAATCCGTACATTCTGGTTCTCTCAAACTTTCCTCCTCTGGAGTGCTCCAAACAAGAAGATACCCACTCCCTAATTAGAAAAGCTGGTCACTGGTTGAACTCCAATTTCAAACCTAATTTTTTTCATAATGATAAGATTCTCATGGCCCGAAGAGTGAGGAGGGTAGGATATTCAAAGGTATTGGAGGAGGGAGACTATGTTGTTTTAAATTTTGCTAATCCTTGTTCAGTAGACCATTTTTTGACCAATTTGGACCACTGTAATATGTCAACTAACAGGATTCAAATACATCCCCTGTGTCATTTTTACGACCCTGTGCTCCTACCAAATCGCATTGTCACTAATTCAAGTATTCACAGACCAGACCCAGAAAGGCTTCATTTACAGGTTAATGTACCCTCTAGCAACCGGTTCTCGACTCTTAGTCACCTTGACGAGAACGATTGACTATTGGTGATCCACCCCTGTTCTTCTAACATGGAGAGACCAAAGGCTGGGAACCTCCACGTTGAATGTACCTAGGACACAGGAAAGCCTGTAATGGATCTGAAAGTTCCTATAAATACCAAAGTTCTAATGTCATGTCCTGTGTCTAGACCATTAACCCTGCTTAGCTGGAACATAGCAGGGCTGCGATCCAAAATTGACAATTCGGACTGGAAGAGCTTTATTTCCTCTTACGATATAATTTGTCTACAGGAGACCTGGTCCAAAGATACGTTCCTTCTGAACGGTTTCACCTCTCTGTGTCAGCCGGCATTAACCTCCCAAATGGGGAGAGCTAGCGGCGGCCTTTTAGTTCTTGTTTCCGTACATCTTCCGCTTTTAAATGTGTCCTTAATCTGGTCTTCCCTTTATTTTATGGTTGTCTTGGTCTCTATTAGTGCCCAAAAGGATATCCTAATTTTACATTTTTACAATAACATTCCTCGGGGCCTCCTTATGGGTCATCTGGAAGAGGTAACGGACTTCATAGATTCTTCACATGTTTTGCAGAATAGTGATCTAATTATTCTATCGGTGGGCGATTTCAATACTACTCTGTGTAGCAAAGAACACATGGACTTGTGTGCCTTTCCTGCTGAGGGCAGAGAGTCAGTAATTCATTTTAACCATACTTCTGAAGGAGATGCCTTAAACCTTTTTACTTGTAAATTTGATCTGGTTCATGTTACCGAGAAATTGGCCCCCGACGCCTGTAATACACCAACCTTTACAGGGAATTTGAGGGGGAGTATTATCGACTTCATACTTATCGGCTCCTCTGATTTTTATGTAATTCAAGAATTTAAGATTACGCCTCATTGTGTGAGCGATCATAACCCCCTTAGCATTATATTGGACCTAACGATTATCCAGGCATCCAAGAATAAAAGCTTGAGCGCTGCTACTGTTTATAATCCAAATTGTGGCATACGTTTAAAATGGGACAAAATAGATCCAAAAATTTTTAACCAGGAAACTGTAAGAAGTAGGTCTGACTCGATTCATATGTGTTTGTCCCAGCAGTTAGATCCTGACCGCATAGTGCGTGAATTTGAATCTTTAAGCACTGACATTTCACGCGCCCTGGCGGTGGACAGGCCCGCGAAGGGGCCGGAGGCCCACAGATGGTTCGATTCTACATGCTCATCCGCCCATAAAAAACTCAAAGACGCACTTAAGCAGTTCCTCTCTCCCGTCAATTAGTTAAAATAGCTAGAGCCAATTATAAGGCTGCCCTTGACAAATGGAAATCAGAAATTAGGTCTAGGGCCTGGGGCGAACTTTTGGCTGCATCTGAGCAGAAGGATACTTCTAAATTCTGGAAAGTGATAAATCATTCTTACTTTTCTGGCAACAACTCTTTGGCCAATGACTGTCTTATTGCTGAGGACGTCTGGTTAACTCATTTTAGGAAAGTCTTCTGTTCAGGAACTTATGAGAATTCGCATGTAAATCCTTCTGCACTTTTTATTTTAGACTCCAAAACTAAGGCCCCAAATATTATTTTTGATCTCCACGAGGTCAAAAATGCTATTGATAGATCAAGGCAGGGAAAGGCTCCTGGCCCCGATGGGGTTCCCGCTGATCTTTTTAAATCAGAAATTGATCTTTGGGGTCCGTTAGTTACAAATGTGTTGAATAGTGTGGTAAATAGTAACGTGCCCCTCTCATGGAAATTGCCTATTATTGTCCCCATCTTCAAAAAAATAAATAGACAAGATCCTTCTTGTTACAGACCAATTTCTCTTATCGATTCGACGGCAAAGATTTTAGGTAGCGTGATCTTGTCCCGTTTAGAAGATTGGGTGTCCGAGGCCCAGATTTTATCTCCTATTCAATTTGGTTTTAGACCCGGTGTAGGCACAGTTGAGCAAGTCTTAAACTTGCAGCTGATACTCAGCAAATATGTAATAGTCAAAAAAGAGTCTATTCATATGGCTCTCATTGATCTAACCAGTGCCTTTGATATGGTTAATAGGTCAAAGTTATGGCAAATTTTGGAAGTCTTAGGCTGCGATCCGGCTCTATTGGAGCTTATTAAACGCCTACACACAGACCTAACGATTTCTGTTCAGGCCGGCTCACATGGGCAGAGAACCTCCCCCATCCCGTCAACTAGGGGTGTAAGGCAGGGATGTATCTTAGCCCCTTTTCTTTTTCTGATATACTTTAATGGGCTCTATGATTCACTGGTAAAACATGCAAAGGACATACCGAAGATGGGCCAGAAACAACTTCCAGTTTTATTATATGCTGACGATGTAGTTTTAATCGCTCGTACTGCAAACGGTTTACAGGGACTACTGGATGCATTTTATAATTTTATGTTGAACCTTGATCTGAAAGTAAATTACCCAAAGATTTTCATTATGACTTGTGGCCCACGAAACACAAAGTCTAAACAATTTACTATGGGAGGGCACAGTCTTAATAAGGTCAAAGAATTTTGTTATCTAGGCATGTACATGAGTTCTTCTTTGTCCTGGAAGACACACATTAATTTTAAGCTCCAACAGTTGATAAGGAATAACGAAGCAATCTTTCGCTGTTCAAATAAACTAGGTCACAGACCCCCTGCACAGATGAAAACTCTTTACAATTCTAAATGCACTGCATCAGTCCTTTATGGGGCAGGCGTCTGGGGCTATAATAAAATACAGTCTCTCCAGAGTGTTGAAAATAAATTCCTGCGCAGATTATTGTTGGTCCCAAAATGCATCGCAAACATAATCTGCCATGAAGAACTTGGTCAGTGCTTTTTGGAGGATAGGGTCTTTATGGCTCCCCTACTGCTCTGGATTAGATGTTGGTCAAACCCTATGGCAAGTTTGGTCCAAGACTGTATCTCTGATTGTCTACAATTGGAAAATTCAAATAGGATTCCCTGGCTTATGTTTCTGCACAACTCTTTTGAGAACCTAGGGCTTAGATACATGTTTGATGATCCCCATTTGTTAACCACAAACTCTAGGTCTGTCTTGAAGTTTACTTACTCCAAGGATATATCAGAGCTGAGATTTTATAGTTCCCTGAAATTGAAATCTTTTGATTCCTACTCTCGGATTGTGACTGTTCCATGCCTTGAACCCTATTTGACTTGGTTTTCAAGTTTTAGAATAATTTCTTTTTTAACACTTTTTAGACTTAGGGGGTCATTCTGACCTCGGCGGTAAAAGGCCCTTACCGCCGGTCAGAAGACCGCCATAACACCGCCGCGGTTAACCGCCACGGTCATTCTGACCCACAACGGCCAAACCTCCAAAATTCCGTCCTCCACTGCAGCCCGCCACATCAGCGGGCAGCGAGAAACTGGAGATGACCAAACCTCCACCGTCACGCCAACAGAAATACGCCCATGCCATTACGACCCACGAATCCACACGGCGGTCATTCAAACGCGGTATTCCATTGGCGCTACACACCGCCGCGGTCAGAATACACACACAGCACCAAAACACAGCCACATTGGACAATTTGAAATACACACACCTGATACACATACACACACCACTCCCACACAATCAACCAACTATAAAACACACACCCACATCACCCACAAACCCCTGCGACCATAATTACTGAGAGAAGGAGAGAGAGACACAGCAGACAATCCAAAGCAAGACACACTGAGGCACACTACACCATCACACACACCACATAGTAGCACAAAGCACCACTCACCAACATACTTATCATCACATACACCACCCCACACCTCACCCACACCACCCCATGGCACCCCAAAGGCACCCACGCTTTTCGGACCAAGAACTCCGGGTCATGGTGGAGGA
The DNA here is from genome assembly GCF_031143425.1 of Pleurodeles waltl. Taxonomy (NCBI): domain Eukaryota; kingdom Metazoa; phylum Chordata; class Amphibia; order Caudata; family Salamandridae; genus Pleurodeles; species Pleurodeles waltl. The sequence goes on from NC_090446.1 coordinate 449,656,427, forward strand.
AATCCTAAGAGTGGAACCCCAGCTCTTCGGCTCGCAGGTGCAGCACACCAGTATAGCTAGGAAGGCGGAGCTATGGCAGCGGATCGTGGACAGGGTCAACGCGGTGGGACAGCATCCCAGGAATAGGGAGGACATCCGCAAAAGATGGAACGACCTACGGGGGAAGGTCCGATCGATGGTCTCCAGGCACAACATCGCGGTCCAGAAGACTGGCGGCGGACCCCCACCCACCCCTCCCGAATTCACATCGTGGGAGCAAGACGTCTTGAACATCCTGCATCCTCAGGGCCTCGCAGGAGTAGCCGGAGGAATGGACTCTGGTAAGTCCAATCTCAACTACTATATCCCCCCCACCCCACCAGCATGCCAACCCACACCCCCACCCTCACTCCCAACCCCCCAGCACACATCCTCCCTGACAATGTCTCACCAGCACAACCCACCCATCCCAACACCAACTCCTGCATGCCAACACAAATCATGGGCACCCATCACCTAAGCATGACCACTGCACTAACCCCCCCCCCCCACTAACTACCCTCACAACACCTCCCTCAAGGGAATGCCTGCACTGGGGGACAAGGGCACCCATAACACGCACGCTATTGCACACACAGAAACAATAACCAAACTCTCTTACCCCATGCAGGACCCGAACGACAACACACCAGCCAGGAGGGTCCAGAAGTGTCCATCCCACCACCGGAACAGGCCCACACTGAGGATAGCAGCTCTGTCGACAGTGAACCTGATGACCAGCCCGGACCATCGGGGACCTCTGGGCAGTCGGTTCCCCTCAGGCAGCCACAGGCCACACCAGACCCGACCCCCTCTGCCAACACCAGCACAGCTCCCACCCAGCGGGCCCATGCCTCTGTCTCTAGGACAGCTCAATCAGCGGTGTGTCTGCCACTACAGGGCACCCAGGCTAACCCAACACCCCTACAACAACAGGGACCTGGGGGCAGTGGTAGCGGGCACACCGTCCAGGGGACAGAGGCCGGGGGAAACCGGGCAGCTCGGAGGGCTGCTGTGCGACAGGGGGGGGGAGGAGAGGCCCAGGGAACCCACTCTCCAAGAGGCCCTCACCACCCTCATGGGGGCATACCACCACTCCCAAGAAACGATGGCGACGGTACTGGCCAGGTTCACTGAGATCCAGGCACAGCAGGAGGAACGCTACATGGGGTTCAGGGAGGAGCTGAGAATCATCGGGACCGCAATGGGGACCATCGTCCTGGCCCTCCACAGGATAGAGGACGCGTTGCGGGACCATGGTGCACCACACAGGGCCCCTGTCACTAGCCCGGACCAGGAACAGCCTACCACCTCCGCCGGCGCTAGTGGACAGGAGGTCCCAACACCTCGACAGCCCCCCAGAACCCCACCTCCTGCTGAAGAACATCCACCCCGTAAGAGGAGCCTGAGACCAAAAAAAAAGACAGAGTAGGATGTCAAGACCCCCGCCAGCAGGACATACCCCCTCAAGTCTTCCCACTGTCCCACATTGCCACCCTGTCCAACCATGAACTGCCTATGCTCCATCCTTCCACAGGCAAAAGGACAATGCACCTGTGAGACTGAGAACTGGACTCTGCCATGGATATTCCTCCACCCCCACCCATCACCCTTAGAATCACATGTACCGATATCTAGCACTGTAAATAAATCACATTTTGCACACAAATCTGTTTTGAGTCATGCTGTATTATTAACAAATGTATTACATATTACTGTTCAATTTCTGTTCTGTCAATTAGTCATGACAACATACCAATGTCAATACGCTGTATTTCATGGGCGAACCAAGCAGAAGTCAGGTACTGAGTCAGACAGCACTGAGAAGGGAAGGGAAAGGCAAAAATTAATGAAAAACATCTGTGGGGAACTACAGAAAGTACAGATGCAGGAGGCTATAAGCAATTGTGAAATGGCGTGGGTGATTCTTACCTGTGTGTTACTGGAAATACTGTTGTATCACTCTGTCCCTATTGTCTGTGTCGTCCTCAGAGTCTTCCTCCTCTTCACTCTCCACAGGCTCCACGGCTTCTACAACACCACCATCTGGACCATCCTCCTGCAGGAAAGGCACCTGGCGTCACAAAGCCAGGTTTTGGAGCATACAGCACGCCACGATGATATGGCACACCTTCTTTGGTGAGTACATTAGGGATCCACCTGTCATATGCAGGCACCTAAACCTGGCCTTCAGGAGCCCAAAGGTTCGCTCAATCACCCTCCTAGTACGCCCATGGGCCTCATTGTACCGTTCCTCTGCCCTGGTCCTGGGATTCCTCACTGGGGTCAATAGCCACGGCAGGTTGGGGTAACCAGAGTCACCTATTAGCCAAACACGCTGTCTCTGTAGCTGTTCCATCACATAGGGAATGCTGCTATTTCGCATAACATACGCGTCATGCACTGACCCTGGGAACTTGGCATTTACATGGGAGATGTACTGGTCAGCCAAACAGACCACCTGGATATTCATTGAATGGTAATTCTTCCTGTTCCTGTACACCTGTTCATCGTCATTTGGGGGGACTAAAGCCACATGGGTCCCATCAATTGCACCAATGATGTTGGGGATGTGTCCAAGGGCATAGAAATCAGCTTTCACTGTAGGCAAATCACCCTCCTCTGGGAAAATGATGTAGCTCCGCATGAGTTTCATCAGGGCAGACAACACTCTGGATAAGATCTTGGAAAACATAGGCTGAGACATCCCAGATGACATGGCCACTGTTGTCTGGAATGAGCCAGTTGCAAAGAAATGGAGGACAGACAGAACCTGCACTAGAGGGGGAATTCCTGTGGGTTGGCGGATGGGGGACATCAGGGCTGGCTCCAGCTGGGCACACAGTTCATGGATGGAGGCACTGTCAAGTCGGTATCGTAGTATTATATGGCGTTCTTCCATTGTCGACAGGTCCACCAGCGGCCGGTACACACGAGGATTCCTCCTTCTCATCGCTAGTCCCAGCGGACGGTGCCTAGGAAGGAGAATATGGAGTACAGAGTCAATCCACTCACAGGTACGTACAACACAGCTTGCACAGTACAGGTAAATGTATGGTTTGATATGTTTGTATGTGTGCCATTGCAAGGCCTAGGCCTGTGTGACGCATTAGAAATTAAGCCATGTGGGCCCTTGAAATGGCCGATGCCTAACCTGTGAAGTGGGACAATGGGATGTGAGGTCACTGCGCTGGCGGGGCACACCGTGGCGGTAGGCGGTCGAAGACCGCTGTGCGAAGACGCATTGGTTAACATTGAAGCCTATGGGTTTCAGGAGCCAATGACGATGTGCGCCGGCGGTCGCGGGACGCACCGCAGCGGTACGCACCGGCGCGGGCGTGACCGCCATTTTCTATCTGCTCAATCATTCGAGACCTGATCATCCACAGGAGAGGACCTATACTGCAAGTGCTGCTGTGAACTCGGTCTGGAAGTGACAATGGCTGCTGCTACTGGTGAAAGGGCCCCCGCCTTCAGTTCAGAAGAGTTGGAGAAGCTCGTGGACGGGGTCCTCCCCCAGTATGCGCTACTCTACGGTCCTCCAGACCAACAGGTGAGTACACTCAGTGCACATTGAATGGGTTATGCCTGTGTGGAGGGGGGGGATGTAAGTTGGTGGGGTGTGGAGGGAATGGGGAGTGCAACGCACGACAGATGAGAGAATGGGAACCATGACAAGGTTGGGGAGGGGGGGGCATGTACTCCAAACATGCAGATATGTGACGGTTTCTCTTTCCCACCCTGTACATGTCAAACAGGTGAGCGCCCACCAGAAAATCGATATTTGGCGTGCCATCGCCGAGGAAGTCCAGAACTTGGGGGTCCACAACAGACGGGGCACCCACTGCCGCAAGAGGTGGGAGGACATCCGCCGCGGAACGAGGAAGACCGCAGAAACACTGCTGGGGATGGCCTCCCGACCTAGGAGGGGTGCCAGTCGCACCATGACCCCCCTGATGTCCCGGATCCTGGCGGTGGCCTACCCTAATTTGGATGGGCGCTTGAGGACAGCACAGCAGACACAAGGGGGTGAGTATCCGCACATTCTCCTATCTGTATGCGCATTGGAGGCGTCTGGGTGGGGGAGGAGGGCTGTGGGTGACATTAGGCCCAGGCGCTCTCTGTAGTGTAGTCCGCTCCCTTAGGCATGGCCCTGTGCCCCCGCCCCCCACCTCTGTAGGGTGCCAAGTGCAGCTACCCATGCTCCAGCATCACACATGTGCGCGTGTGTTGTCCCTAGACCTGTTTGCCTAGTCAGAAGTACTGAGTAGTGTACCCCAAGTTCGCGACTTAGTGCACGAGGCACCTGTGTCTGTCCTCTCCGCAAAGGGTATTGCTAAGGCATGCACTCAACTTTGTTTCATTTCTCCCCCCACCCTAAATCTTTGTCTTCTTGTGTTTTAGCATCATCAGGCGGAGGAGATTTGGCGTCGGAGCAGGAGGGAGCTGCAGGTCACCAGGCCCCGGTGGGCACTGACACAGACACCGAGGGCACCAGTGATCCGGAGGGCGAGGGGAGCACCACAATGGGGGCCGGTGGAGACACCAGCGACACGGACACGTCCTCGTTTGGGAGCTCCCTAGCGGTGGCGGCACCATCTGTGCCCCCCGCAACAACAGGTACAGCCGCCACCCAGCGCACCAGCACCGCCCTCCCAGCAGCCCCTCAGTCTTCGCTCCGTGGCCGCTCGGCCAGGAAGGCGCGCGTCTCCTTCGCCCCAGGCACCTCAGCCCCTGCCTCTGTTACCCCTGCTGCCCTCAGTGCGGAGCTCATTGACCTGGTGAGGACGGTCATTGTTGGGCAGACTACCCTTCTGAATGCCATCCAGGGGGTGGAAAGGGAGGTGCATCGGAGCAATGCCTACCTGGAGGGCATTCATTCGGGTCAGGCTGCCCATCAACGAGCGTTCACTGCTCTGGCCTCAGCACTGACGGCAGCCATTGTCCCTGTCTCCAGTCTCCCTCTTCTATCTGCCTCCACCCTTTCTCTGTCTCCTGTACCTCAACCTATCCCATCCACACCATCACACCAGCCTGCACACACCTCAACACCCAAGGCCAGCTCATCCAAACATAAGCACCACAGAAAACACAAGCATTCACCCAAGCAACACACAGATGCAGACATATCAACAGTCACTACCACCTCTGTGTCCCCGTCCTCCTCGTCTCCCTCCTCCCTCCCTGTGACGTCTACACTCACACCTGCATGCACCCCAACATCAGCCAGTTCTTCCACCACCAGCAAACCCTCCACTACAGTCCGCACACCTATAGTCACCACCCCCACTGGCATTTACACGTCCCCTGTGTCCTCTCCCACTGTGTCTGTCACCCCCTCTTCCAAGACACATAAACGCAGGCAGACACCCAAACAACAGCCAACCACCTCACCACAGCCTACGTCCCAGTCACCTGCACCCAAGGACAGCACACCTGGCTCTCATACAACCACATCCTCTTCCTCCACTTCTCTCACCACTACTCCTACCCCTTACCTTGGTCCCAAGAAAAATTACCTCTCCAGTTTTTACCTCTTTCCCTCCCCCGACCCACCCCCTCCAACTGGGAAAAGTCCCAAGGGCACCTCAGCCACCACCAGCCCAACTTCTACAGTGCAAGTGGTGCATGGCATGTGGAGTCCACCCTTTGGCGGCAGTAACACTTCGGTGAGCAGCAAGGGGACAGCCAGCCCCCCCCCAGGCAAGAGGACCCGGAAATTGAAGGGCCGCCGTGAGCGGACAGAGACGGCTGCCCCCAAGGAGGTGACTCCGGCCACTTCACCGGCCACAGCAGCCAGGGGAGGCAAGGGCCCGAGAGCCCCATCTAAGGAGCGGAAGGACAGCAGGGCGGAGAGGACAACCACCAGGAGCGCGGAGCAGGAGGGCCCCACAAGCCCCATCCCGGCTGCAAGGGACGACACCAAAGGGCCCAGGACTCACTCCCCGAAGGGGCCTGACACAGCACGGTCGGAGGGCGACTGAGCAGGGTGTCCAGGCCAGGTATGACTCCCTTGACATACTGCAAGAGCACCGCTGAACAGGGCCCCGCCGTGAAGACAGGTACCGCTGAACAGGGCCCCGCCGTGCAGAAGAGCACCGCTGAACAGGGCCCCGCCGTGAAGACAGGTACCGCTGAACAGGGCCCCGCCGTGAAGACAGGTACCGCTGAACAGGGCCCCGCCGTGCAGAAGAGCACCACTGAACAGGGCCCCGCCGTGAAGACAGGTACCGCTGAACAGGGCCCCGCCGTGAAGACAGGTACCGCTGAACAGGGCCCGCCGTGAAGACAGGTACCGCTGAACAGGGCCCCGCTGTGCAGAAGAGCACCGCTGAACAGGGCCCCGCCGTGCAGAAGAGCACCGCTGAACAGGGCCCCGCCGTGAAGACAGGTACCGCTGAACAGGGCCCCGCCGTGAAGACAGGTACCGCTGAACAGGGCCCCGCCGTGCAGAAGAGCACCGCTGAACAGGGCCCCGCCGTGCAGAAGAGCACCGCTGAACAGGGCCCCGCCGTGAAGACAGGTACCGCTGAACAGGGCCCCGCCGTGAAGACAGGTACCGCTGAACAGGGCCCCGCCGTGAAGACAGGTACCGCTGAACAGGGCCCCGCCGTGAAGACAGGTACCGCTGAACAGGGCCCCGCCGTGAAGACAGGTACCGCTGAACAGGGCCCCGCCGTGCAGAAGAGCACCGCTGAACAGGGCCCCGCCGTGAAGACAGTTACCGCTGAACAGGGCCCCGCCGTGAAGACAGGTACCGCTGAACAGGGCCCCGCCGTGCAGAAGAGCACCGCTGAACAGGGCCCCGCCGTGCAGAAGAGCACCGCTGAACAGGGCCCCGCCGTGAAGACAGGTACCGCTGAACAGGGCCCCGCCGTGAAGACAGGTACCGCTGAACAGGGCCCCGCCGTGAAGACAGGCACCGCTGAACAGGGCCCCGCCGTGCAGAAGAGCACCGCTGAACAGGGCCCCGCCGTGAAGACAGGTATCGCTGAACAGGGCCCCGCCGTCTCAAGCACCGCTCCGCTGGGCCCTTCCTGTCAAGCACCGCTCCGCTGGGCCCTTCCGGTCAAGCACCGCTCCGCTGGGCCCTTCCTGTCAAGCACCGCTCCGCTGGACCCTTCCTGTCAAGCACCGCTCCGCTGGACATCGCCATGTCATGCACCGCTGCGCTGGGTCCCGCCGTCTCAGGCACTGTTTATGGTTCACTGTGCCCACCATGCCTCCTCCTTGACCAGTGGACTCTGTAATCCACCTGAGAGACTGTGGCTTTGCACTCCCCAGGATGGCACAGTGGGCAATCCACCCACTGTAGAGACTTGAGAGACTGTGGCTTTGCACTCCCCAGGATGGTCCAGGGGGCAACCCACCCACTGCAGAGACTTGAGAGACTGTGGCTTTGCACTCCCCAGGATGGTACAGTGGGCAACCCACCCACTGTAGAGACATTGAGAGACTGTGGCTTTGCACTCCCCAGGATGGTCCAGTGGGCAACCCACCCACTGCAGAGACTTGAGAGACTGTGGCTTTGCACTCCCCAGGATGGTACAGTGGGCATGGTGGCTCCTCGTGGATCTGGCGTCGTGGACTCATGTGGCTTTTGTGGCCCCCCCTTCCCTTCCCCCTGAGGTGCCTGTAGTTTTGACATCAGATGCCCCTGCAGTGTTCTCTCCAAAGGACTCAGGTCTCGTGTGTGGGCTTTGCCCTTGTTTCGCAGAACCTTGGCCCACGGACATGTTAGATTCGTAGGATGTGCAGGACTTGTTACTTCAGTGATACACTGATGTGTATATCTTTTTGGTTTTTGTAAATATTTTTCACGGTTGCTCAATTATTTCCAGGTGCTTTTTTTGTACATGAAAATTTATTCCAAATTTGGTTGTGTCATTGTATTTTTAAAGGGTCTTTGTGTGGTGTCACTGTGACTTCCTGCTCTGCATTGGTGTGTACATATTGGGGGTTTGGGGGGGTCGCATATGTGTATGCCCATAACCTTTCTTCTTCCCCCCTCCCGTGTGTCGTAGGTGCAGTACTCACCGTTGACATCTGCGCCGGAGTTCGTACTCGTGGTAGATGAGCAGGTAGACGAGAGCAGGTATGATGTTCAATTCGGGTTCCATGCTGTCCGGATTCCACGTGGAGTGTCTCGAGGTGAGCGTTTTCCATTGGAAATGTCTGTTTCCGCCGTGTTTTTATCGGCGGGGCTCCCGCCCCGGAAAAGGTGGCGGATTGGTGGGTCGTGATAGGGTGGGCGGTACATTGTCTGCCGCCTGGCTGTTGGCGGTGACCGCCGCGCTGTTTGTTTGTTCCGCCGTGGCGGTCGGAGTGTTAATGCGGCGGGCCGTGTTGGCGGTTCCCGCCAGGGTCAGAATTGCATTTTTTTGACCGCCGGCCTGTTGGCAGGTTGGCCGCCGCTTTATCACCGACCGCCAGGGTCAGAATGACCCCCTTAATCTAATTCATTTTAAGGTAGCTTTCCCCAAACCATGTTTTTGGAAAAAGGACTTACCACTTTGTCCCTGTGACTCCAAATCAACTCAGAGCACTTTGCACTTTTTTCTTTTTTGCCCTTTATATGCTGCTCCTAGAGGGGCTTTTATTTTACCCACGTTACGTCTTCTTAGACCCATTCATTATAAGGAAGCCCTACTATATCTTCAGAGATTGCCAGATATCCAAATTTGTCACCATGTATTAGACTTTGTTACAGCTTCTTTAAGTATTAGGAAAAGGCCTACTCCTTTTAAAAAAAAAGATTTATGTACGTATAGTATATCATTTTAAAGCTAATATTTGTACTTTTCTGATTTTGTGATTTTTAATCATGTCTAGTATATTTATCTGTGTATGTCAAGGGGTTTCAGATTGGATGCTCATGCGGTGTTTTTAGTAATGGTTTTAAGTTTTATTTTATTTTATATTATTTATAGATCGGTAAATGTGTCTTGGTTTGCACTTTTATGGCAATTGCCGAATAAAGCTATTTGACTGACTGACTGACTGACTGACTGTTGTCCGATATGCCCATTCAGGACTTGAGTATCTTCATCGTGCAACTCTTTTTCTCTTTGATCTCCGATGTACTCTTATTTCTCCTTCACTCAGATTTGATCTGTATCTGCTCTTGTTGTCGTGTCTGGCTCTTCATTTATGGTTGACAGTACATCTGAAACCTGTTCACTTGTTTGCAATTTAGGGGACTTGTCTTCTTTCACAGTTTTCTTTGGCAATGGTGTTTGCAAAACTGGACTTACAACTCTTCTTGATTGGCAGGATTTTGACTTTGACTTGATGTACCTTCATCATTAGCCAATTCAGGAGAAGTCAAATCTGCATGACTTTGATTTAACTCAACACCCTCCTCAGCTGCTTCATGAAACATGATCTGTTTCAACTGATCTTCCTAATCGTCTACTTCTGGGAGAGTTCTCCTCTGACTTAACTCTTGTGCTACATTTGCTGATGCTTGAGCAACGTCAGGTACCTCTATTGCATCCCTTAGAGGAGTATCTAGATCTTCATCAGTTTGCACTGACTCTGTTTCTGTTTCCACAGTCTCTCTTCTTGCTCATTGAGACTGTTCAATAGTTGCTGGTAGTCTTAACAACTCTTCTTCATCTTCCAGTGGATAAGGCACTTTTCAAGTGTGGCTGGCGTGAATCCAGTTTGGAATCCCAGCACACTTCACGGCAGTCATTGTAAGCAGTATGACCTGGAACGGGCCCTGGGTTCCAGACAAGTTTTCCACATGTGCGTCTTGACACCATCCAATCATCAGCTTGCAGACTATGACACTGGTCTTGGGATGGCAGCACGGTTGTAGCTTCCACCTGGTGAGAAAAAGAGTGAATCACTTCAGCCAGACTGTTACAGTAATCCAGCACCATTTTATCTGTTATATTCACAAGAGCATTTGCAGGAACAGAAGGTAACCTCTTTGCTCTTCCTATGAATATTTTTTGTGAAGATAGTCCAGTCGTTCTATCAGGTGTGTTTCTCGTGCTCATCAAAACCAAAGGCAATGAATCTGGCCATCTCAGATTCATAGATGCACACATTTTTGCAAGTCATGCCTTCAGAGTACAATTCATTTGCTCCGCTAGTGCAACTTCTGCTCAATGTTTAAGGCTGAACGTAGTAATTTTATAACTTAGTTATTGAAGTGACTTCCTCTATCTGATTCTAAAGAGGCCGGGAACCCAAAACGGGGTAAGTAAAAGCTTTGCTACTGTGAGACTATCATTTCTACGTGTGGGGTAAGCTTCAATCCAGTGACTAAAAATACAGACAATTATCAACATGTATGTCAGACCACTACACACAGGCATCTCAATAAAATCCATTTGCATTCTGTTAAATGGACCTCCTGCTCTTCCAACATGACTCAAAATGACAACTGTTCCTTTGCCCACATTCATTTGATGACATGTAACACATGTGACAAATTGTTTCAGCAACCTGTCTAAACTTTGGATTGAACCAAGATTGCTTAAATATTTGAATCATTGCATCTCTACCAGTGTGTGCTTGATCATGGAAATATCTTGCCATTTTTGACAGTAGATAGTTTGGCAAGGCCACCTGCCCTTCCTTTCTGACCCATAGGTCGTCTGCATCTCTTTGAATACATTTTAAATTTAACCAATTAATTTTCTCATCTTAAGTAACATTTTCTTGCATATTTGTAATTTCCCCCATGTATCAATTGCTGTTAACATGTAAATTGCATTTACTTCATCATCTTTTAGTTCTTCCAATTCCCTATTGTTAGAAATGGGGTCTCTAGTTGGCAGAGGTATTCACCCTTGTCCAAATAGGGCCCACAATCCTAATCAAGGTCAGTCATACACAATGTGTAAAGTATTTGTGCAATATATCATACAGTAGCGCAGTGAAAACACCATAAAAGTACACCACACAGGTTTAGAAAAATATAGGATATTTATCTAGTTAAATTAAGGTCAAAACGATAAAGATTCAATAAGCACAAGTTGAAATATCACTTTTGCAAGATTAGAAATCAACAATTGTCTCTTGATCACACAAAGTACCTGGTTTGCGTAAAAAATAACACTCACGGAGAAAGCAGAGGAGGAGATGCTTAGAAAAATAGGGTGTACGTTGGAACATCCGCCACGGCACAGCACAGCACAGATGATGCGTTGTTTCTTTTCACACTGTAAGGGGCTCTGCATCAATTTCTGGCGTGCAGTCTTTGTTCCTCTCTGCGATGCGTGGATCTTTTTGACACCCAGAGACGATGCAGGGAAAATCCTGGGCATGCAGGAAGAAGCCACAGGTGTTGCGTCAATCCAGTAGACAATGCATCAAATTGTCTGTTGCACGTCAGGCGCTGCGTTGATTCTTCACTCAGGAAGTCAGGCTGTGTCGTTCCGGTTCGGCTATGCGTCAATCCAGGAGGCTGTGCGTCGAATTCTAGCTGCAAGGCAGGCGCTGTGTCGGATCTTCACTCGGGAGGTCAGACTTCGTCATTCCGGTTCAGCTGTGTGAAGTCTTTTTGGCCCTGAGACGTCAGAAAACAGGAGGCAAGCTCATTCCATGCCCTTGGAGAGCACTGCTCAGCAAAGCCAGAGGGCAGCAGGGCTGCAGGGGCAACAGCAGGGCAGCAGTACTCAGCAAAGCAGTCCAGGTGAGTCCTTTGGGCAGCCAGGCAGTTCCTTTTGACAGGTTGCAGGTTCAGGCCCAGAAGTGTCTGAGTTGGTGGGGTCAGGGACCCAGTTATATATCTAAAAAGGCCTTTGAAGTGGGGGAGACTTCAAAGAGGGGTTTTGAAGTGCACAAGGTCCCCTTTCAGTACAGGTCTATCTGCCAGTTTCACAGTAGGGGTTTGGCAGTCCATTGTGTGAGGGCAGGCCACTAGCCTTTGGAATGTAAGTGTCAGGCCCTCCATCCTTCCAGCCCAGGAAGACCCATTCAGTATGTAGATGAGTGCAGGTGTGACTGAATATCCTGTGTTTGTGGTTGTCTGGGTGAAATGCACAAGGAAGCAGTCAACCAGGCCATCCCAGACGTTGATTGGCATTTCTAAAATAGTAATATAAAATCCAGCCTCACCAATAAGCAGGATTTTCTATTACCATTCCGGCCATAGTAAATATGCCTTGATTAACCCTTTCTGATCAAAATCTACCACTCAAACAGACAATGTGGGCAGCCCTAATGCCATCCTATGAAAGGAGCAGGCCTCATAGTAGTGAAAAATGAATTTAGGAGATTTACACTACCAGGACATATAAAACACACAGGTACATGTCCTGCCTTCTACCTACTTACCAACCTACCCTATGGGTTACCTAGGCCCTACCTTAGGGGTGACTTATATGAAGAAAATAGGGAGTTTAAGGCGTGGCAAGTACTTTTAAATGCCAAGTTGAAGTGGCAGTGAAACTGTACACACAGGCCTTGCAATGGCAGGCCTGAGACATGGTTAAGGGGCTACTTATGTGGGTGGCACAACCAGTGCTGCATGCCCACTAGTAGCATTCAGTTTACAGGCCCTGGGCACATGTAGTGCACTTTACTAGGGACTTACAAGTAAATTAAATATGCCAATTGGGTATGAGCCAATGTTACCATATGTTTAGGGAGAGAGCTTGTGCACTTAGTACTGGTTAGCAGTGGTAAAGTGTCCAGAGTCCTAAAGCCAGCACAAATGAGGTCAGAAAAAGAAGAGGAGGAAGGCAAAAAGTTTGGGGGTGACCCTGCAGAGAGACCATTTCCAACAATTACTAAAAGAGATGCAGTTCAGTGTGAAAAACCTTGCAACTTGATCTGCATAAGCATTTCCTATTGAAACAAAATCATTTGATTTCTGGTGTACACTGCATTTAACCATAGAAAGCATCTCAGGTAATTGTAGGGCTTGTAACACATCATGAATTCTATCACCATTTCTAATTGGTGAACCAGAAGAGGTCATGAAACATCTCTGTGACCACAACTGGCCAAAATCATGGACAACTCCCTATCCATATTGACTGTCCATAAAAACTGTAAAAGTCTTGCACAATGCAGCATATCCTAGTAAGGGCCTCCAATTCTGCCACTTGTGCAAAAAATACTCTTTGAAACCATGAAGCTTCGAGTATACCAGCATTTGTGCACAAAGCATATTCAGGTTTCAATGTTTCCACATTATCTCTTAAACAGGAACCATCTACAAAAACAATTTGATAATTTTCCCCTTATGGAGTATCTTTAAATATCAGGTCTGGGTTTTGTGCATAACTCAGTAACCTCCAGACAATCATGTTCAACTTCTTTCAATTTCTCAATTTTAACATTTTCTACTGGGAACAAGGTTGCTGGGTTAAGCACTGTACATCTTTTCAAAATAATATTTGAAGAGCCTAAAATTAGCAATTCATATGTTGTCAACCTGGCATTTGTTAGGTATTGAATTTTTGGTCTGGTGAGCAAAACTTCAACAGAGTGAGGGACCAAAACAGTTTAAGAATGTCCCATCACAATGCCCTTACATTGAGCTAGCAACAAACCAACTTGCAAACAGCCAATTAAAGCTACTGTGACTGGATCCAAAGTAGCAAAAAAATATGCTACTGGGCGATTTACACTTCCATGTACCTTGTTCAGGACAGAAAGAGTGCAAAAATCATGTTCATGACATAACAACATATATGGTTTAGTGTAGTCGGGCATTCCCAAAGCTGGTGCTCTGCACAAACTCTCTCTCAGCTCAGTAAAAGCTTTCATAGAAGCTTCATCAAAGGGGACTGGATCCGAAACATCTTTGTGGGTCAGTCTCTGCAATGGCTTTGCAATAACAGAGAAACTGGGAATCCATTGGTGACAGTAACTCACCATTTACAGAAACATCCTGACATCTCTTTGTGTTACTGGAGGATTTTTTTGCAAAATAGCTGTAACTCTCTCTCTGGAAACTTTCCTTGCACCCTTCTCTAGTTGGTGTCCCAAATATTTCACTTCTTTCTGTCAGTACTGTAATTTCTCTGGGGACACTTTGGCCCTCATTCTGACATTGGTGGTAAATGCCACTTACCACCCGGTGACGGCAGCCAACATAACGCTGAGGTGGCGAGTATCTGTTCACCATATTATAACAAACACACACCAAACCAACAGAATACTGCCGTAAACACAAATCCGCCAGCCCAAAAGTCAGTGCTAAAGTGGCGGTACAAACACCCAAACCATTACACCAACAAAACAAAACCCACCACATTATGACCCACGAATCACCACGGCGGACATTCAATGGCAGTGAACCATTGGCGGTACACACTGGTGCGCTCAGAATGGCCACCCTAATACAAAACAACATTGGCAAAAATAAAAACACACCTGACACTCATGCACACATCACACCCACCCACCCATAGCACTATAAAACACATACCCACATCACACACCACCCTTTACGAATACCAACAAGCACCAGAAGACTAGCACAAAGACCGCTGAGATAAATACACACCACAAACACCCATGCATCTGTCACGCACCCCACATCCCAAACCCCACCACATCACTTAATACTCTGCACAACACACGCCACACAACACCCATGTCCCACAAGGGCACCCCCGTTTCACATATGAGTAGTTGCAGGTCATGGTCAAGGAAATAGTCAGGGTAGAGCCACAGCTGTTTGGAGCACAGGTACAGCAAATATCCATTGCCAGGACGATGGAGCTATAGCAGAGAATCATGGACAGGGTGAACGCTGTGGGACAGAATCCAAGAACAGGGGACGACATCAGGAAGAGGTGGAACGACCTACGGGGGAAGGTACATTCTATGGCTGCAAGGCACCAGCTCGTCATACAGAGGACTGGCAATGGACCTCCACCTCCTCCCCACAGCTCACAGCATGGGAGGAGCAAGTCTTGGCAATACTGCATCCTGAGGGACTCACTGGAGTAGCCGGAGGACTGGACACAGGTGAGTCAATATTTACTACTTATCACCCCCCATAACTTCATGCCATCTCACACCCTCACCCTCACTCTCATCACTCCACTCTATCTCACATACTGCACCTACACATATGACTAACTCCAATTCCAAGTCATGCATGCCATACCAATGCATGGACAGCCCTCCCAGCCTTGCATGGACACCCATCACCCAAGCATGCACAGCATGGAGAACTAACAAGCACACAATCCATCACCATACACAAACAAAGTTGGCAGGGCAACAGCAACCATAGAGAGGAAGCAAGGGTTGTACAATATGTCACAGACATGAAATATAATACATCACTTACATCCCCACAGGTGCCCCAGCCAATCTTAGTGCCACAACTAAGCAGTCCCCTAACAGAAGATGCCCCCAGTGATGACAGTAACTCTGGACTTCAGGATCTGGATGAACTACCTGGCCCCTCAGGGACCACTCGTCAATCGGCCACCCCAGCCCACTCACAATCCACTACAGAGCCTCCCCCATCAGTATCCAGTACCACAGCACCCACCCAACGTGCCCACACCTCTGTCTCCAGGACACTTCAATCAGCAGTGTGCCCACCTGTACTGGAAACCCAGTCCACACCTCACACCCAAGACAATCAGGAACCTAGGATCAGTGGCAGTGGGCACACTGTTCAAGGAAAGAGGCACAGGGGAACAGGGACTCTGGAAGGACCGCTATGCACCAGGGGGAGGATAGGCCCAGGGAACCGACTCTCCAAGAGGTACTCACCAATGTCCTGGGGGCTTACCAACAATCTCAGGACAAGATGGGCCAGATCCTTACCATCATGCAGGAGAACAAGCTTCTGCAGGAGGTACACCATCAGGAGATCAGGGAGCATTTGCAGGCCCTCAACAACACCATGGTCTCCATTGCAGGGGTGCTGGCAGATATGGCCAGCATCATGAGGGAATGGACAGCACACCAGTGGGCCACTACCACAAGCCAGTCTATGACCAGCCCACCCCTTCTGCTGCAGCTAGTGGGCAGGAGGTCCTGCCACAGGACCCACAGCCACCAGCACCCCTCCTCCTGCAGAAGGTGAACCACCCCACAAACATTCCCTGCGACCCAGACAGAAGCCAGAGACACTTGCCAAGACCAAGACCACTGCCAGGAAATGAGACCCTCCTGAATGTCTCCCTTGTGTCCCACCTTTTCACCTTGTCAACTTTGAACTGCCTTTGCTCTTCTTCCTATGCCCCCTTGGACACTGGACCTGTGCTACAAACAGACTGGAACAATACCCTGGACTAACCTCTACCATCAGCCCATCCCATTGCACTTTTCTATCAATTATTTGCACTACAATAAACACCCTTGAACACAACCTAAGTGAAAGTGTTTTATGTGATGAAAATGTGCATATATGGAAACAGTTACACCTTGTGCAAATTATCTGAACACTGTAATAGCATACATTTTAAGACCTGTATCTGTCTGTAGGCATCACATCAGTACATGTTGTCATATCACCAACATCTGCAAAATGAGAAGCCATAGGTGACAGTAAGTAGAGATGCAAAGGAAGTGAATGCCATCCTTCTACAGCCACACAGAACACATCAATAATCAGAGGAATGGTCAGTTCCACTGTCTCACCTGTGTGTCATTGGAGGTATTGACATCTAACTGATGTTCTGTTGTCCGCATCCTCATCCTCTGCCTCCTCATCCTCACTGCCCTCAGGATACACTGCTGCCACAGGGGCATTTCCAATGTCCTCGTCCTGCAGATAAGGCACATGTCGTCTGAGGGCCAGGTTATGCAACATGCAGCATGCCACTACTATCTGGCAGACCTTCTTGGGTGAGTAGCGCAGGGATCCACTGGTTAGATAGAGGCCTGTGAACCTGCCCTTCAGGAGGCCGAAGATCCTCTCAATAATTCTCCTGGTTCGCCCATGTGCATCATTATAACGATTCTCAGCCCCTGTCCTGGTCTTACGCACAGGGGTCAGGAGCCACAATAGGACTGGGTAGCCAGAGTCACCTGTAAGTATTGAGGGACAAACATTAGCCTTACACATTGGTATGGGGTCAACACCAGAAGGCATACACTGACATACATTGGGTGGGGACTCAGCCTCACCAATTAGCCACACCCTGTGCCTCTGTTGTTGTGCCATCACATGTCAAATGCTGCTATTCCTCAGGACGAAGGCTTCATGCACTGACCCAGGATACTTGGCAGTGACGTGGGAGATGTACTGGTCAGCCAGGCACACCATTTGCACATTGAGCGAGTGGAAACTCTTCCTATTCCTGAACACCTGTTAATTCTGGTGGGGCGGACAAACGCAACATGTGTACCATCAATCGCCCCAATAATGTTTGGTATATGTCCCATTGCATAGGATCCTGACTTCACAGTGGCCAAATCTTCCCCCTGGGGGAAAGCAATGTAGCTGCACATGTGTTTCACCAGGGAAGACAAAACTCTTGCCAGCACGACTGAGAACATTGGCTGTGACACTCCTGCTGCCAAGCCCACTGTCACTTGGAATGAACCAGTTGCCAGGAAATGGAGCACTGATAGAACCTGTACTAGAGGTTGGATCCCAGTGGGATGACGTAAAGCTGATATCAAATTAGGCTCCAATTGAGCACATAGCTCTGTGATTGTGGCCCTGTCCAGTCTATAGGTGAGTATTATATGCCTCTCCTACAATGTAGCCAAGTCCACAAGGGGTCTTTACACGGGGGCTTGTCTCGTCCTCTGATTCTTCCGCAGTGGTAGGTATCTAAGGGACACAAGAGGGAGGAGGCTGTCACAATTTAAACAATGGATCCACCACCTCAGTGTACATAGAGCAGGAATGTGATGGGACATTGTGAATGGCAATTTATGTGCAAAAAATGGAAATGAGCAGTTCTCGAATATCTGAATATTGTCCACCACCATAAAACGTCGACCGCCTGTCCTGTATGTAGGTTAACTCCCAGGCGTTGCGCATCATGGTGAAAGGCGCTCTTGCACCACAGTGCTATTCCTCATTGGATAACATGAGGCACTATGGAGTACAGTGGCCAATGGGGATCACCGGCGGCGGTGATGGTGTACACCGCCGCGGATGTGACCGCCATTTTCTGTCCATGACCTCATTCGATTCCTGACTTTCCACAGGACAACACCTACACTGCGTGTGCTGCTGTGACCTGTGTCTGGATCCTGCCATGCCCCGTGTGATCGGGAGGGGGCTCCTGCCTTCACTTCGGAGGAGTTGGAGCGTTTGGTGGATGGGGTTCTACCCCAGTATGAGCAGCTGTATGGGACTCCAGACCAACAGGTGAGTTCACATTTGGCACAAGGCATGTGACAGGGTTGCATGGAGATGTGTGTGCAAGCATTGTGTCATTTGGGGGAGTCGTATGTCTGGTGGTAGTATACATGGTGGGAAATGAGTAATGTGTGCACCAGTGGGGATGGAATGGGATGTGTGGGCCATATGTGTGACAGGCTAGATTGTGTGCGTAATGGTGTCCTCATGCCTGTGTTTCCTCTGCAGGTCAGCACCCATCAGAAGAAGGGATTGTGGCGTGCCATCGCCAAGGACGTGGGGACCCAGGGGGTCTACAGCAGGTGGAGCACCCACTGTAGGAAGAGGTGGGGGGGCCTAAGACACTGGGCCTGGAAGACCGCAGAGGCCCAGCTGGGGATGGCCTCCCAATGAGGGCGGGGTGCCCGTCGGAACCTGACTCCGTTGGCCCGCATACTGGCAGTGGCCTACCCAGAGCTGGATGGGCACTTGAGGGCATCACAGCACCCACAAGGGGGTAGGTACAGTAGCGTTACAACTATGATTGGTAGGTGGCATTGGAACCTGGTGGTGGCTGTCAGTTAGTGGGTGCCCCTGAATGCCAGCTCAGAGAATGCAGCGTGATCCAGCTCAAGGGTAATGGTTGTATTGCTAAATCTGGTAACATAGCTAGGTTGCATACCAAGCAGACAGGGCACAGGGGGTCCCAGGAGTGGTGCAGTTGGTGGAGTTTGGCTCTCATCTTGCTGTGGTACCTAGCCAATGTAATGCCAGTGCGATGCATGGGACACAATCCTGATCCCTGTTTGTGACGGTAATCTGTATGCCATATGTGGTGTTGGTGCTGTAATTGCCCCAGTGCTCCCTTACTTTCTCAACCCCCACTGTTTGTTCTTCTGTCATCCTGTCAATGTGTGCATTAGGATCATTTGGTGGAGGACCAGGGGCACTGGTGACAGAGGGGGCTGCATCCCACAGGACCCAGGAGGCAGAGTCCAACTGCGCAGAGGGGACCAGTGGGACAGAGGGCCAGGGGAGCACCACGGGGGAGACAGGAGGTGACAACACTGACTCTGATACCTCCTCCGATGGAAGCTCCCTGGTGGTGGAGGACACCTTTGGGACCACCCCAGCTACAGGTACATCTGCCACCCCGTTAGAGCACCGCCCTCCCAGTAGCCCTCACTGAGTTGCCTGTGCCCACTCACCCAGGAGGGTGGGCATCCCCTTTGCCCCAGGCACCACAGGTCCTGCCCCAGTGAGCCCTGCTGCCCTCAGTGAGGAGGCTATTGACCTCCTGAGAACCATTTCTGTAGGGCAGTCAAGCATGGTGAATGCCATGCAGGGGCTGGCATCCCAGATGCAGCAATGCAATGCATTCCTAGAGAGCATTTACAGTGGATTGGAGACCCAACGGAGATCGTTCCAGGCTCTGGCCATTGTCCCTGTTCCTACCGTCCCCCCTCCAACTACCACTTCCCAGTCCCAGTCTCCTCAACCCAAACTCATCCCATGCACACATACAGCCAAGCATGCACACAAACCATCACACAAGAGTGGCACAGACAAACACAGGCAGCACACTTCAGGCCGCAAGCACTCACACAAACAATAGACAGTTGCACACATGACAACAACCACTGCCTCCACTGTCTCCCCTCCTCCTCCTCCCTCACTGTCACATCCGCACTCACACCTGCATGCACTGCATCAACAGCCACCACCATCATCACCACACAAAGCAGCACACACACCTCACCTGCAGACACCTCCACAACATCCATCCACAGGTCCCCTGTGTCCTCTCCCACCATGTCTGCTCCCCACCTCCTAAGAGACACAAAAACACCCACACAGACACCCAACAGCCAGCCACCTCACATCAGCACACTGCCCATGCACCTGCACCCACGTCCAGCAGACGTATACCTCCGACAACCACTCCCTCAACCTCCACTGCCATCCCTCCTCCCACATCCCGCCCCACCATCCCTAAGAAGCTTTTCCTCGCCCAACTTGACCTCTTCCCTCCACCTCCACCCCCCTGTCCTGCCCATAAGAGCAGGGTCCCAATGACCCGGCCCAACACCTCGGCCAAACAGTCCACAGGGACAGTGGAGGAACCTCCTAGTCGTGGAGGAAAGAGAGGGAAGGATCCCACTCAACCACCCAGGAAAGGGAAGGATCCCACTCCACCAACTAAGAGGGGCAAGACCCCCCCAACAGCAGTGGTCAAGGTGCCCTCACCTTGGGCTGGGACACAGCAGCTCTCACCTCAAGCAGAGGGCATGTAGGCCACCCTAGGGACTGTTGTACAGGGGCCCCCTCCCGAACCAGTGGGCATGTTTCCCACCCGAGAGAATGTTGCCTTGCACTCCCCCGCATAGGAAAATGGACATGGAGCCCCCTCCAGAACTAGTGGGCAAGTTCCTCACTTCAGCTGCTGTGCCCCCCACCCCCTTCCCCCTGAGGTGCCTGGCCATTCCCACCATGATGCCCCTGCACAGTGTAGTCCAGATTACGTCAGGGAAAGAGGTGGGGCTTGGACTGTGCCCTGTGGCCATGTGAGCCTTTTGTACTTTGGACTGGCCATTGAACTTTTCTGCACAGTGACTCATGTGTATTTTGTCACATGGACAATATGGTGGCTGTTTTCATCCAATTACACTTTCAGTTCTGGAATGCTGTAGTCCTTGCATTATTATGATGTGTGTCCTGTGACATTGGTTTTCCTCCACAGCTGGTTGTGTGTATGGTGTATGTGTGTGAATGGTGTGTGTGGTGCATGTGTGTATCACTCTCATTTTCCTCCCTCCATCCCTTGTGTGCTAGGCAGCTGTACTCACCGTCGTCGTCTTCGTCGGTGTTGGTGTTCCAGGTGGAGCATGGCGTAGAAAAGCATCGGGAAGACTTGAAGTTCCTGTTCATTGGCGGCCTTGATCTTCTCTGTGTCTCCGAGGGTGAGCATTTTGCCTTCTGTGTTCTGTTTTCGCCAGGCTTTTGATGGCGTTGGTACTGCCCTGGAAATCTTGGAGGTGTGCCATGTCATAATATGGTGGGCGGTACCTTGTCTTCCGCCCGGCTGTTGATGGCTACAGCCGTGGTCAGTGGTGTTTACACCCTGGCGGTTGGTGTGGTACATTGGCTATCTATTGGAGTTATCACCGCCATGGCCATAATTTGGCGTCAATTACTGCCAGCCTGTTGGCAGTATTACCGCCACTTTATCACGCATCGCCAATGTCATAATGACCACCTTTATGTCCATTCCCTCCCAAATGATTCAGTAAGGCAATAGTATCTTTCCTGCATGCTTCATTCCCCTTTGAAGCAACCAAAAGATCATCGATGTACTGAACTAATGCTGATTGGAAAGGTGTTTCCAAATTCTTTTTTAGCACCTTATTAAATATCGACGGTAACTCCATATGATACTGCGGTATTTGTGGAAAAATTACATTAGGCTTGACTGTGACTTTACCTGGTTCAACTCCTTTGATCAAACTAATATCTCCCAGTAAGATCAAGTTTGAGATCTTTTAAGGTAACTGTACTCTGTAAGTCAAAGGTCTTGTACTGTAAATGCAGGATAGAAACTAATCAGGGGAAATTCTTCATTTTCTGAATCACATTCAGATTGCATAGATGAATCATCATCATCATCATTATTGGTCTGAATAGCAATTCCATCATTTGTACAGGTAATCGAACATTTTGTTTTGCACAATAGATCTCTTCCTAGTAAGCAAACTGGACTTGAGTCACAAAGTACATATTTGTGCAAACCTTCAAAATTGCCACTTTTAACAGGAACTGGTTCAGTAATCGGATTTGTCAGGAATTGATTTGAAACTCCCACAATCTGCACTGTTTTCCCAGAAAGTGGCACATTAAGAACTTCTGCAGTTCTCACTATAGAGCGTGTAGCTCCTATATCAGCAAGGAATGAGGCATCATGACCCATTACTTTTCTATTTACATAACAACCCTTTTGTTCCACTTCTAATGGAGTTGCTAACACACATTCTTCTTCATCAGAACTCTCACTCATCACTTTATCATTCATCACTTCCTCATTCGTTTTATCCTCACTATGAAGTGTGAACTGTTGCACCATTTGATCACTTTGATTTAACTTTTGACCTGTGTTCTGTTGAGGAAGCATCATCTGCTGCTGCACCATTGGAGCTTGAGGTGTCAGCATTTGTTCTTTTTTATCAATTGCAGTGACTGTGGCATTTGAAAATGTGGCAGCTGTATCTGTTGCATGGGTTTGCTGGGGAATGTGCATCTGATTAACATTATTCTGGGCATTTAAATTAGGACCCCTCATTATCGGTCCTCTCAAATTTGGAAAAAGATTATTTTCATTAATCTGCGTAGCAATGCCCTCTTCCACCATCATTGGACACTCCTGTTTCCAATTACCTAAGTTTCTGCAATCGTGACAAGGTAATACCCTTTTCATTGTCTGCATATCACCTGAATTAACAACTGTATTCAAATCAACACCACGATTTCCATTTCCACTACCAACACGACCTCTACCTCTTGCCTGACTCTGAAACAACTGCTGCTGTGGATAAATTCCCTGCTGCAGTGGAATAATTCCCTGCATTCCTTAATGTGTTGTTTTAATCTGTATCATCATTACCCTTTCCTTCAAGTTCTTCTGTTTCATTTCAATCGCATCACTACAGTATTTAACAAACTATAATAATTCATCAACCGGTTTTGCTTGCCAGCAAATCAAATGACTCTTAAGCATTTGACCAATTTCAGGTCTCTACCTTTCAACAAATCTGAACACAAAATAAATAATGTCTTTGGGCTCAATTGTTTCTGTATCACCGTAATGTTTAAATGGTTGCCGCAATCTCATAGTATGCATGTATTGACTCTTTCGCTTTCTGTGCTGTCCTAGTGATTCTCTGCCAATCAATACTTTTAAGTGAAATTCTCGTTTTAAAAAATGCAGTCACTTTGTAATAATATTTAATTACATCAGGAAATGGTGCACCTGTAACTGGATCTTGTGGAGGCTCTCTTGTTGGCCAGTCAACGGTCCTTTTGCATTAGGCCCACAAATCAGCGGGAACGACTGTTTCCAACAGGTTATTCAAATCTTCACACAGGCATTTTGCAAGTTTCACAAACCTATCTGTTTGGTGGTACTGTTTCACTTGTTTCTCTCTCAATTTCGGGTAGTCATTTGTAAATGACAGAATATCGCTTCTGGTCTAAGGGACATGTACATAATTCCCATCAGGAATTTCTCTCATTGGTAATATCTTTACTGGATTATCAGTCTGCTGCACATTAGCATTTGAATTTGCAGACTCCTTTTTCTTCTGATCTCTTTTCTTTACCCATCTGCCTTCCCATTTGTCTAATGCTCCCGATGTTTGGATACTCTGACTTAGGGCCACATGTACAAATATTTGGAATTGCGATTTCCTAATTGCGATTCCATGCGAATCGCAATTCCAAATGTAAGAAACTCTATTGTGTTTCTTTTTCGATTCCCGGTGGGTCGCAAATAGTCCTGCCTCATTAATATTACCGAGTCCCAAAAATCAGAGGGATGGTCGGCTGCTGGTATCAGGAGACCATGAAATGTCTGTGATTGCTTTTAAATAAAGCATTTTTTTTTTTTAACGCAGCCCGTTTTCCTTAAAGGAAAACAGGCTGTGTTAAAAAATTAAAAAACGAAATGTTTCAATTTCATTTTTTAAGAGTATTTAATGTTTTTGCATGCATTCACAAAGGGGAAGCAGTTCCTTGGGGGACCCCTTTACCCTTTCTGAATTGCTTAGCACCAATTTAACCTTGGTGCTAACTCTGATTGGTTTGCGACCGCATTCACGGTATATCACACATACCATTTACATTCGGTATTAGGAAGGGACTCCCTGGACACGCCCCTTCCTAATACTGAATCGCAAAACCCAAATTGCGATTCGGTATCAAGTTACTGAATCGCAGTTTGGGCTTTGTACATCCCAAAAAGTATTTTTCTAGTCGCAAACAGGCCGATTCCACAAAAAATGCTTTGTACATGTGGCCCTTAATTCCTTAATATGAATTTTCATCCCTGGTATTCTGATGTTCTCAATACTTTTTTAATCAAATTCTAATCTGTAATTCTTCTCAGTGTGTTTGATTTCTCAATTTCTTTCTCATATTTCTCTGCAAGATCTGCCAATTTCTGATGTACCAATCATGCTCTGTTCATAAAACTTTTACATATGACGTGTAACTCATCTTCATTATATGAGTCAATCCAATTTATCTTGTGTTCCCCCAAATATTTCATTTAATTCAACTTTAAGTCTTGCCAGGTTCAATGAATTTCTCCCTTCAGCATTTGTTTTTACTCCACTCATTTTTTCTAACCAGGCTGTTAAATGCTGAGCTGTCAAACCTTCTAAAGAAACATTATTATTTACATGGGGTATGCCATGTGGAATAATACATGGAGTCTCTCGAGCCATCAAAAGTGAATCTGAATTCAAATCTGACTTTTCCAAATTTTGTGAAGCCCTGGGATAACCTAAGTCAGTCAGTGGACCGGTCTTGTCAAATGTCTGATTCATGGGAGACATGACTCCCGTATTTACACTGAATCTCCCCATCTCTGCATTTGAATTAAAAATATTCTGTACATTACTCTCATTATTTTCCTGGACAAACAATGGTACAGCAGGATCAATAGTAACAGGTACTCTTAATGGTTCTAGACTTGATTGAACATTCTGATCTCTTCAGTATATCACTCCTGAATTCTGACCTGACAACATTGAAGAATTTTACTGTGATATTGTTACAGGTGTGTACCTCAGCGTAGTCTGAACCTGAACAGGAGCCATTGAATTACATGTAGATTCCATCTGAACCATCATTGGTTTCTGTTAACCCCTTCGCTGCCAGGCCTTTTCCCCCTCCTGTGCCGAGCCTTTTTTTGGCTATTTGGGTCAGTTCGCGCTTAGGCCCTCATAACTTTTTGTTCACATAAGCTACCCACACCAAATTTGTGTCCTTTTTTTCCAACATACTAGGGATTCTAGAGGTACCCAGACTTTGTGGGTTCCCCTGAAGGAGACCAAGAAATTAGCCAAAATACAGTGAAAATTTGTTTTTTTTCAAAAAAATTGGAAAGAAGGGCTGCAGAAGGCAGCTCAAGGTTTTTTCCCTGAAAATGGCATCAACAAAGGGTTTGCGGTGGCAAGATCACCATCTTCCCAGCTTTCAGGAACAGGCAGACTTGAATTGGAAAACCCAATTTTTCAATACAGTTTTGACATTTTACTGGGACATGCCCAATTTTTACTATTTTGTGCTTTCAGCCTCCTTCCAGTTAGTGACTGAAACGGGTGAGAAACCAATGCTGGATCCCTGAAAGCTAAACATTTCTGAAAAGTAGACAAAATTCTGAATTCAGCAAGGGGCCATTTGCGTACATCCTACAAGTGTTTCCTACAGAAAATAACAGCTGAAATAAAACAATATTGAAATTGAGGTAAAAAACTGCCATTTTTCTCCACGTTTTACTCTGTAACTTTTTCCTGCGATGCCAGATTTTTGAAAGCAATATACCGTTACGTCAGCTGGACTCCTCTGGTTGTGGGTATATATAGGGCTTGTAGGTTCATCAAGAACTCTAGGTACCCAGAGCCAATAAATGAGCTGCACCTTGCAATGGGTTTTTATTCTATACCGGGTATACAGCAATTCATTTGCTGAAATATAAAAAATGAAAAATAGGTATCAAGAAAACCTTTGTATTTCCAAAATGGTCACAAGATAAGGTGTTGAGAAGCAGTGGTTATTTGCACATCTCTGAATTCCGGGGTGCCCATATTAGCATGTGAATTACAGGGCATTTCTCAACTCGCCGTCTTTTTTACACACTGCCTTACATTTGGAAGGAAAAAATGTAGAGAAAGACAAGGGGCAATAACACTTGTTTTGCTATTCTGTGTTCCCCCAAGTCTCCCGATAAAAGTGGTACCTCACTTGTGTGGTTAGGCCTAGCGCCCACGAAAAGATATTGCTCAAAACACAACGTGGACACATCACATTTTTTCACAGAAAACAGAGGTGTTTTTTGCATAGTGCCTACCTGTGGATTTTGGCCTGTAGCTCAGCCGGCACCTGGGGAAACTTAGCAAACCAGCGCATTTTTGAAAACTAGACACCTAGGGGAATCCAAGATGGTGTGACTTGTGGGCCTGTGACCAGGTTCTGTTACCCAGAATCCTTTGTAAACCTCAAAATTGGACCAAAAAAATACTTTTTCCTCACATTTCGGTGACAGAAAGTTCTCAAATCTGAGAGGAGCCACAAATTTCCTTCCACCCAGCGTTCTCCCAAGTCTTCCGATAAAAATGGTACCTCACTGGTGTGGGTAGGCCTAGCTCCCATGAAAGGAAATGTCCCAAAACACAACGTGGACACATCACATTTTTTAACAGAAAACAGAGATGTTTTTTACAAAGTGCCTACTTGTGGATTGTGGCCTCTAGCTCAGCCGGCACCTGGGGAAACCTAGCAAACCAGTGCATTTTTTAAAACTAGACACCTACGGGAATCCAACATGAGGTGACTTGTGGGGCTCTGACCAGGTTCTGTTACCCAGAATCCTTTGCAAACCTCAGAATTTGAGCAAAAACCCCACTTTTTCCTCTCATTTCGGTGACAGAAAGTTCTGGAATCTAAGAGGAGCCACAAATTTCCTTCTACCCAGCGTTCCCCCAAGTCTCCTGATAAAAATGGTACCTCACTGGTGTGGGTAGGCCTAGTGCCCACAAAATGAAATGGCCCAAAACACAACGTGGACACATCACATCTTTTCACCGAAAACAGAGGTGTTTTTTACAAAGTGCCTACCTGTGGATTTTGGCCTCTAGCTCAGCCGGCACCTGGGGAAACCTAGCAAACCAGTGCATTTTTGAAAACTAGACACCTGGGGGAATCCAAGATGGGGTGACTTGTGGGGCTCTGACCAGGTTCTGTTACCCAGAATCCTTTGCAAACCTCAAAATCTGACAAAAAAACACTTTTTCCTCTCATTTCGGTGACAGAAAGTTCTGGAATCTGAGAGGAGCCACAAATTTCCTTCCACCCAGCGTTCCCCCAAGTCTCCCGATATAAATTGTACCTCACTGGTGTGGGTAGGCCTAGCGCCCACCAAAGGAAATGGCCCAAAACACAAAGTGGACACATCACATTTTTTGACAGAAAACAGAGGTGTTTTTTACAAAGTGCCTACCTTTGGATTTTGGCCTCTAGCTCAACCGGCACCTGGGGAAACCTAGCAAACCAGCACATTTCTGAAAACTAGACACCTAGGGGAATCTAAGATGGGGTGACTTGTGGGGCTCTGACCAAGTTCTGTTACCCAGAATCCTTTGCAAGCCTCAAAATTTGGCCAAAAATACACTTTTTCCTCTCATTTCGGTAACAGAAAGTTCTGGAATCTGAGAGGAGCCACAAATTTCCTTCCACCCAGCATTCCCCCAAGTCTCCCGATAAAAATGGTACCTCACTTGTGTGGGTAGGCCTAGCGCCCACGAAAGGAAATGGCCCAAACCACAACGTGAACACATCACATTTTTTCACAGAAAACAGAGGGGTTTTTTGCAAAGTGCCTACCTGTGGATTTTGGCCTCTAGCTCAGCCGGCCCCAGGGGGGGCAGAAATGGCCTACACTAAATTTGCTCCCCTAAACCCCCTGGGGAGCGACCCTTGCCTACGGGGTCGCTCCCCTTGTGTGACATTGGTGCCTAGTTGTTTCTGCCCCCTTGGGGGCAGATTGACCTAAAATCGGCCAATCTGCCCTCAAGAGGGGCAGAAATGGTCCAAATACAATTTGCCCCCCAGGGGAGCGACCCTTGCCCAATGGGTCGCTCCCCATTTCTAAAAAAACAAATAAAGAAACAAAAAACACAAATATTTTTTAGCTCTCGCGCCTAGAGGTTTCTGCCCCCCCGGGGGCAGGTCAGCCTAATAACAATAGGCTGATCTGCCCCCAGTGGGGGAAAAAATGGCCTAAAATAAATTTGCCCCCCAACTCCTCCGGGGAACGACCCTTGCCTATGGGGTCGCTCCCCTTGCGTGACATTGGGGCAAAAAAAAGATCCCCGGTGCCTAGTGGCTTCTGCCCCCCTGGGGACAGATTGACCTAAAATCGGCCGATCTGCTCCCAAAGGGGGCAGAAATGGCCTAAATACAATTCGCCCCTCCAGGGGAGCGATCCTTGCCTAACGGGTCACTCCCCATCTGTAAAACAACAACAACAAAAAAAAATCCCCGGTGCCTAGTGGTTTCTGCCCCCCATGGGGGCAGAACGGCCTAATTAAAATAGGCTGATATGTCTCTGATCTTGTTGTCTGGCCACTAACTCCCAAATGGCTAAAGCTTAAAATTGTGCTGGTCTCGGAGGAGATTTTAACTCATACAGCACTCTCCTCAAATTCTCTAAAATTCTCATATTAAAAGTTCCATTGGCAGGAAACGCTAAGCTCCCTTCCTTATCTGTAATTTTGCACTATTGTTTCAACCAAATACATGCTGCAGTACCTTTCTCTTCAGTTATGATGTATGCAGGTGTACCTCCTAGGGGGGGCAATTTCTCCTTCTCTAACTGGAATGAAAGCATCTCCCTTGAACACACTCGTTAAAGCTTTGAATATTTTCATTTTTACCTTGACTGGGCTTAAAACTACAATTTAAATTCAAAACAGGAAGTAATTCAATCCCAAAATCCTTTTCGCTTGCCTCTCTCGACCAATAGCCCTTCACGGTTGTCCACCAATCTGCTCACGTCTCCCTTTCGCCAATCGACCTTTCTCAGCACGGACCTAAGTGACGTCACACTCACACACACGGCTGGCAAAGTCTTGCGGCTTGGCCTCCAAAACTCATTTCTCACAAAGCTAATGCAAAATACTGCAAGCACTAAAGTAAAATCAAGACACCAACTTGTCTGCTTATTCCAGGTAGGGAACACAATCACTTCGGAAGCCTTACAGAAATTTTGACTGTGGCTTTTATCTCTGGAACTACTCGTTCGACTTCGGCTTTCTCTGACTCGCAAGTAAAATTCGACCAGCAAATTCTATCCTTGACTAACACCAGATCCTCTTTGTGCACTCAGGAATCACTAATATCAGTAAAAACTAATACTCCCTTTAACACACACTCTAAGAATACTATTTGTTAACCACACCGAATGACCAACTAAACAGACAAGTTACAAAAACAACCAAGTGTATCCTACACTTGTACAGAACTCAGTACTCCAGAGTCTTAGACCACACACGGTCTGTATACCAACAACCACGTGGGCAATTTTTTAACACAAAGCGCCACACACAATTGAAGTACAATGACTTCCCTACATACACCCTTTGGAGTATACACACTCCCTAACAAACTACATTGGAGTACTCAAACTCCCTAAATCTCCCAAGGATCACAATTCACCTGTGATTTGCTAAAGCGGTGCAAGCGCAAAACCCTAACCCAATCACAAATCACACTAGAAACGCTGGGAACATCTTGAAAAAAGCATTGGAAAACCAAATTTCAATCAAACTAGCATTGGCAAAACAAAATTTCAAAATTTAAAATTTTCAACAAGCATTGGTAAAACCTAATCTCCAAATTCTTTCTAAATTACACAAAACCCATCCTGTTGGCTAACCAATCCCCAAATAAAACATAACCATCCTCTTGTTACCATATTTGTGGGTGGGTCTAGCCTTATATTTCTTTTGATAATTTATTTATAAGATGACACGTACAAGGTAACCATCAAATAAACATCACTTTTCATATTGGAGTCAGTAATTTATAGACACCATGACCCATAAGGCCATGAATCACCACACCAATTTAATAAAGCTAAAACATGTATTGCTCTTTAGACTTACAATGCTAAGATCATGTAAACCAAACGCAAGACCAAATTATAAAAGTACATGAATAACACAGGCTGACCAAATCGTTGGAAAAATCTAATTCGAGACAAAATATTTATCATTAGGCATTCAAGAACAACCATGCAGAATAACAGCAATAGCAAATAAATGATTGATACAGAATAGATTTAGTTATTGCAGATGGACTGTTTACAGTCAATTTATGTAGAACAGTCAAATTAAGAATGTGACATCCTTAACCATTACTCTAATCTGATAAGCATGATTGGGCTTCATGTAAAAAGAAAAGAAGCCAAAAATTAATTTGGAAAACTTCTGCCTATAGCATTAATAAAAATAGCGGTTTGTGTTTCTGAAAAAAGGAACATAAAAAAATCAACAAGAACAATAATTGCACATTTGGTTATACCTCTCCTAAATGGATCAACAGGCAGCAATGTCTTCAGCAGAGGAGCATCTTCTGGCCATCTTCATTGGTCAGTGACAAAAAAGAAAACAGCTCAGTAATTTTTTACATTAATGCATCTGAACTGTCAGTGGCAGAAAGCTAAAGCATAGCACATTATTCACTAGCAGAAACAAAAGCACACCAGCAAAACAGCCAAGAGCTGCAATCCACACAGTAACAGAAGAAGTCTGCACTTACATCACCTAATTCTGCTATAATAAACTCCTAGACAGCAACTAGATAAAACTCTATTGGTCAGCCTATGGAGTGGTTTAAGTCAGCACCAATTACATTTTCTCCACGTTCACAGCTGTAACCTTTCTGCATTCACCGTTGGTTCATCCCTTCCCAAAGCTCTCACCAGTTTCTGCAGCACAACACAAATGTTGTAGATTGCACACAAGCCTATTCAGAAATTCAGAAAGCCTTTGTTTCACGAGTACATGTTATCTTCAGGAAGCCAGACAAATGTTGCAACATATGAACATAACTTTTTTACAGTGCGATTAGAAACATAATTTCACAATGGTAGCAGTTTAAAATTTAGAGCTGCATTAATAACATTAGGCGTTTTTTAAAAACGAATTCTAAATTATACAGAGTTAATCATTTATAATTTTCAAACCAATAATCCCCTAAATAAATTTTATTAGACAGTTATTTATTATTATTGTCAAACTACATTTGTAGTTGCCAACAGAGTGCTCATGTTTTCTAAAGCACACGTATTTCCAAAACACACTTTTTCAGCATTACACAATTTAAACACGTTACTGCATTTAGTTTTAGGAGCACACTTGGGTACTTGGCCCGTGACATGGCTAGAAATTAAAGAGGGTGACAATGAGTAATGAAACAAGACAAATGTTTATGGGGATAAAAAAATAGAAGATGTATGTGAAAGGTGTAAAATGGGATGGGGAAAAAAGGGCTGCCTTATGGCAAAAAATGGACAAAATGTTGTGTGGTCTGTCTAGCTGTGCTGCAGTGGAAATGCAAAAGATTGTGGTCTGTGAAGGGGTGTGTTTTATAGTATCCTTTGCAAGTGTGTTCACTTGGCCAATGTGTGTCAGCTGTGTTGGTTTTTAATTCATCCAATGTGACTTCTCTGTCACTTTGATGAACGCGGACGGTGGTGTTAGACTGCCATTGGTTGAACACTGTGAGGGTACTACCACTGCAGCTGTTTGTAATAGGCTTAGTATTTGTCCGCTGCGCTGACGGCATTGGAGGTCATACCGCTTAAATCGAAGCCGCCACACTGCTCTGCCTTTTTGGTGGACAGTTGTCCTGCCTGTATGAATCATAATACAACGGTCTGGGGACCACTGGCGTGGTGGTCTTTTTGGGACTGCCAACATGGCGATCTGGTGGTCTAACCGCAAAACTCATAATCAGGCCCCACGTGTCTTTAGTCACACAAATTCACAGTTTGTGCTTGAATCACAGCTCTTATTTCTTGTAGATTGGATTCTTTGGCCTTATGGTTCCTTGTACTTCTTTATTCCTGTGCTACCATTTATTTATCATATCCCCTGTCCACCAAACCGTCTTTCGCTCCATCTTATTTTGAGATAGATGGTCCTTAAGTTTTCTATGGACAGAGCCCTGCTTGGATCCATGGAAAAAACTTTTTCTAAAGTCCCGACAGAGAAGGAGCTGTCGGAGGAAGGCGATTACACCGCCTTCCTTACTTATGGTGGCTGATGTAATATATTTTTTTCTGCCTGTCACTGCCAGGAAAAATCTGACAGTGAGGGAACAGGAAAAAAAGAATTACTCCCTCTCCCTGGGAGAAAACTCTCAGGCTGCAGGGATCATTATCTTTTGGTTTCCCTCTTTGGGAGCTTGCTTCTGAAAATCCCCCCAAGAATAAATAAATAAATAAAGAAAAGTTTGGTGAACAGCTGTCTAAACCAATGGCGGCCGTCCACCAAACTTTTTGTGCATTGAAAGGAACCGACCTTATGGTACAAGAAGGTTGACCTGCAGTCTGCACACGGATCTCTTCAGCAGGCACGTTAAGTCTCGTGGTCTATTTTAGTGAGACAGGATATGAACCTTACACACCCTTGGAGCCATCTTTCTGGAATTAGATAGTAAGGGGCATATTTATAATCTGCTTGCACCAGATTTGCGTCATTTTTTTTAACGCAAATTTGGTGCAAAACTAACACCATATTTATACTTTGACGCTAGACCCCGCTAACGTCAAAATATCTCAGTGTGCGTCATTTTCTGGATGCATGAAACTGCCTTGCGTTAATGACATGCAAGGTAGGCGTTCCCATCCAAAAAATGACTTAAACACCTGTGTGTCATATTTATCCAACCGCGCAAAAATCACGCACGGCTGGGAGGCACAGTCGAAAAATGGCGCACATCCCGATTTGCGTAAAAAATTAACACCTGGGTCAGGACAGGCATTAAAATGGGGCAAACACACCAGTACTTAAGGAAAACACACAGAAGCAACATCAGAGCTCCAAAAGGAAGACATGGAGGTGCTATTCATTCAGCATGCACGCAGAGCACAGGAACAACAGCAGCAGCTTCCACCACACCAGCAGGGACCCCAAAGACAATGCAGAAGGCAGGAGAGGATATTTAGTACCAGGACAACCCTTCTGGGCCTCAGGGAACATGACATCATCCAGAGGTGTAGACTAAACTGGCAAGCCATAAAGCAGCTGCTGCGCCACATTGAGCCACAGTTGGCACCTAGCTTGCAGACATCCCACATCATTCCACCAGAGACCAAGCTGCTAGCTGTCCTCCACATGTTGGCAAGTGGCTCTTTTCAAACCACTGGTGCCCTGGTTGGCGGGATCTCACAGCCCTCATTCTCTGCCTTCCTATCCAAGGTACTGGATGCCATCATCTCCCTCACACCCTGCCACATCAGCTTCCCCAACACACAGCAGAAGCAGCAGGAGACCAAACAGGGCTTTTACCAAATCAGTGGCTTCCCACACATGCTTGCTGCCATTGACTGCACACATGTACGGATTGTGCCACCTGCTGCAACCAAGCATCTATACTGCAACAGGAAGCACACACACACTCCATCAATGTGCAGGCCATTGCGGATCACTGTGGATTGATCACCAACATCGTGGCAAAGTATCCTGGGAGTGTACATGATTCATTCATCTTCTGCCACTGCACCATCAATCAACACTTCCAGGATGGATGATATAGAAATGGTCT
This sequence comes from Pleurodeles waltl, assembly GCF_031143425.1. NCBI lineage: Eukaryota > Metazoa > Chordata > Amphibia > Caudata > Salamandridae > Pleurodeles > Pleurodeles waltl. Next base: position 449,690,283 of record NC_090446.1, read on the forward strand.
ACTTGTTGGTAAGTACAGAAACCTAGTTATATACACACTGCACAGCAACCCTGTAGGACATACAACACATACACCACTACATGGACATGTGGCCAGGAAGACACTGAGGTTGTGACACTGCTACTCATGTTTGATGTCCTGACCCAATGGGATACACACCTATGGACAAATGACAGATGCAAATAACAACAGATGCCACTCCAGAGCCACAAGGGACCAATTTAAAACCACACAGTAATAATGACATGGCCTTAACTGGCAGTACAACTTGGAAGGTGAATCTTACAATATCACATCAATAACACTGAATCTCACACCCTTCCAAGCAATACGTACTGTGTAAGGGTTGTGTAATGTGTTTCTCTGCAGGTCAAACACCATGAGACACATAGCATGATGATGATGACTCTAATGAAGGTGACATGGAATCATTGAGGCAGTACTAACATCTCACATCACTCCAGGGGTGACATTGCCCGCTAGCAATAAGGAAGTGGACTGTGCTAAGAACACATATTGATGTGACAATATTGCAAAGTGCACATTGCTACACATACGGATTGAGACTATTACACATAAACACAACAGATGTACAGGCACATGGACCTTCTGACACTTAAACCTTCACCCCCATAACCAAGTTAGCCAGCTTACCTGGAGCAGGTTCAGTAGTGTAGGTACACGTTTGCACATGAGCCAACTCGGTGAGGGCACAAAAATAGGTTTGCATAGATCGTGTCACACATGGGATATTTGTGCATTGTCAATTGTGAACACTACAGTGCTGCCAACTTATGGAGATGTGTTGTAAATTGTCACCTAGCCAAATCAAAGGACTTCACTGTTGTTTTTCACATGGTAGTACATATGTTGAATTGGAAGGGATGTTCAGGCCATATAGTGCAACTGTGTTACCACCACAGTGGAATCGATTCTGTGCGTGGATGTATCATGTCACCTCCAGTGAAGGCACATGGACACTTCTTTCACATGACATAATGCATGGGAGATATACAATGAACTGCAAGTTTACAAATATACCGCTGAAATGCGGTCAATCAGCCAAAAACCATTTTAGATAAATAAACATCCCAATGCTGAAAGAACATCCTAGAAGCCTAGGATCCCACACAATAACACAAACACAGATGAGTCACAGATGACACAAGATAACAACTGCTATCCAAAGTGATAATCAAGGTGCAAGCAATATCCAAATATTTACACTCATTTTCTCTTTCAGCTGATCAGGGTTATGGGATCCAGCCATGGATCATGACCCTATTGCCAACCCAAGCACAGCATCAGAGCGTGCCTACAATGAGGCACATTGGAGGACACGCACCATAGTAGAGAGGACATTTGGAATCCTGAAGTCAAGATTCAGGTGCCTCAACATCACCGGAGCCAGCCTCTTATATTCACCTGAAATGATCTGCAAGATCATTTTGACCAGTACCATCATGCACAACATTTGTGTAAGGAGGAACATTCCCCTCTATGAACCAGACCCCCAAATGTCTGAAGAGGAGGAAGAGGAGGATGCTGTTCATCAACATGAGGGGGACCATCCAAACACTCCAGTAGGATTGCGTCGTAGACAACACATTGTACAAAACTTATTTTAACTCTAGTCACCATCACCACTTTCTTACTATAGGTCATTAAACACCTAACTTCATCACTCAATCATGGTCTGGGTAATTATTTATGCATCACATAATCCCTAGGAATCATAATCAGAGTTTAGCCTCATGGAGCATTGCAGAAATACAGATTAGGATACAGAAAAAGCCACATCACATTTGATGGGTATGAATGAACAGCCAACATCACACACAGTGGAAATGACATATGTCCTGTCTATTTCACATGTGAAGGGCAAAATCAGAGGACCACAGCTATGACACAGATCCATGTTGCCAACATGGTTTTTGCAGCACTTGACACACAACTAAGACACCATCAATCATAAGGTAAAAGAGTGTTTCATACATGAGGCAGTGGATGTGCTATTGCATTGGTAACAGGAATGTATGGCCCGACCCTTGACAGCAGTAAGTGTGACATCAGCTTTCTTTGCAAGGGGCATGTGTGATAAGGAGTCCAACTACGCAGAAAATGAATAGCATGAGTGCCCCAGGTATGACAAGCATTGCTCACAAGACATGCCCTGTGCACTACATCCCATGTAATAAGTCCTGCTACTGCCATGTTTTCAGTCTCTGCCCACCCTTCTCTACGGGGCCATGTAAATGGACTATCTGTACCTTGATCACCTTCATCTACACACACACAGACTCCCATTCTGACTCCTGTGTGCTTCCCTCTTCAGTATGGCATGCCATAGTCATAGTTCATCAGTCTGCATGGACTTCAGGTCCGATAATGCACGGCCTGGTAGTCGGTAGGACCTGTAATCAGATGTCCATTGCTTCCCATGTGAAAGGTACAGTTGGCCCTTTGAACTTGATTCTCAACTATAGGACTTGTGAGAGACTGAAGCTGCACACACCTGTGAGCACTTCCATGCAGACCAGCCATTTGAACCTGCACTGCCATTGCTACTGCCTGGAACTGCTTAGAAGCTGCCATTTTCTGAATATCCTTGTTGTGCATTGCCCTATAAATCACTTGTGTAACAGTGCCCTTGGAGGATTGTGTAACGTTGCAGCCCACATCACAAATACAGTTTTTAGTTCCCACAGTGTTTTTCCAGCTTTTCCCAGCCAGTCTGCTCACTGTGTATTTGCCTTGTTCATGTTTGTTCCTGACAGAGCCTGCATCCAGTTAGCCTGACTGGTTCCTGTCTTTGCGTTAACCATAGAGGTTCCCTGTGGCTACATTTGTCTAATAGTTGCTTTCCATGCCCTCTCTTTCCTCCTGGAGTATTGTATCTGGTAGGTCAACGATGAATCTTCAAATGTATTGTATAGTTTAATCAGTTTACTTATCGTAATATGGTCTGGGACATGTATTCAAATTGCCTAATCCAGCCCCCATCTCTTGTCTGGGTTTCATGTATTCATGAGTACCAAACAGTGACAGTGTACTATGGTTGTATGCATGGATTTGGTACAGTGCCTCCAGCACAACAAACAAGGTTTGCTAATGTGTATGAAAGGACAAAACATGTTTGTGCCCTGACGGTCCACACACAGATTCACATTGGCCGCAACCTATTGATGGGGCTTGCGTGGTGACTAGCTGTGAGATTAATCATCACAGAGGCTCTGATGTTCCCTGTTGCAGTGGGAATTTTAGAGCCCACCCTGTGTACAAATGTTGTGATGAAACCTGCCTGTTTCCAATTACTGATCCATAAAGTTTTTGAGCACACCAAGGTTGCCCTGTTGTCAGCCTTATAAAAGTTCTGCAGTGCCATTGCTGGACTATCCCCATGTGTGTCATCAATTTATCTTTGGCTTTAGGTCAATTCTGCTTTGAAGGATACTCTGTTAATGCATGGACTGCCTCCGCAGACTCATGACTAGACCTGCACGTAACTGACAACATGGAGACCAATATTGATACAGGGTACACATGTCCACACACTTGAAATGGCCACCTTGAGCAATGAACCAATGGAAATATGTGAACAGATGCAGCATGGTCTGCTGGTCCTCCACTGCCACAGGAGAAACATAGGTAATTTATATGACTCAAACTGTGGTAAACCAAAACTTTTTTAGGATTGGTGTTGGGAGTTTGTGTCCCAAACACTGTACCTACCTACCATGTTCAAATGCCTGACTCATGGGTAGTATACAAACAAGTGACCAGGAAGTGGTGTCCAACATTCCAGTACATGTGATGGCTTACTCTTGTAACATTGCCATTATCAACCGTCCTTTATCTATCCTGTGCATAGTTTGTCATGGGAGATGTTTTGTCCCCAAAGTCAGGGAAGTTCACACAGAATAAGACGCTACGGGTATGACAAACACATATCCTGACTGATGTACCTCAATGAATGGCATCTGATGGTTATCCACATTTACAACACATGCATACAAGCACATTATGCAAAACACGTCTTGTGACGTCCACACAGAGGCACAACAACAATTGAAATAGCCAATTCACAGACATAAACACACAGGCCATGAGTGAATGTATCAAGCTGCATAGCCTTGCTATCCTCTATTGATGCACCACCTGCTCAAACTAGGGAATACCAATTTTTATTCCAAATGTTTGGGTTGCTGTTGTGTCAGTTAAGAGTGCTAATCCGGCACAACAACATGAGTATTATGGTCCACAGTAGTGTTGTCTGCCACATGTGCCCAAACACTGGAACACACACAGCAGGCCCTAACAGCCTATCTCTGTATAGTTGCCGCTTTCATGTACATTAGAAATGAGAAAAATGACACAAACACAGTTAAAGACAGATATTTTGACGCAAACGTGTCAAAAAAGACACATATGCGTCAAAATATGCCGCACATGCATTGAAAAATGACGCTCACAGCCATTATACATCCATTCGTCCCTAGCAGTAATTCCAACACTGCACCCCATGAAATTGATTATCCATGAAAAATATATTGATCTTTGAATGCGGGGTAATTTTTAAGCACATGCGTAAAATAAATTGGCGCAAAGCTCGTAAGCGTCATAAATGTTTGACGCATCATAATATAAACACACCGCATTTGAGACAGGAAGTGATGTAATGGGATATCCTGTGTACAGAAATTGTACAGTGGGTGTACTTTCACTTTCACTTTGCAGTCTATGATTCTTCTAGACTGTGTAGCAGTGTTGAGAGTTGTGTCTGTCCAAATTGTGCTTTTGTCTCCTGTGTGCCATTCTAATTGTCATCTGTTGTTTTTGTATTTGTCTCAGTAAATCACTGTAAGTGTGTTTTTGTCATTTTTTTTGTCTAATTTTTTCTTTGTACTGTTGAAAATGTGTAGTGGGTATTGTTAGTTGTGGTATTGTTGGGCTGTTTGTGGGTTCTTTAAGTTTCATTTTCCTACCTTCTTTCCCTGTATTTTCCCATTTTCCCTTTCCTAGCTCCATTATTTGTGCCATGTTGGGAAGGCCATGTTTGGGGAGAATGGGTGTGGAGGAGCTAGGAGCTCTCATTTGGCTGGTGTGCCACTTCCTCCCCCTGATGTTAGAGGCTAGTGGCAGGGTGATACAAGAGTATCACACCGAGGTGAGGAGGCTCAGCTGGTCCAAGGTGCTGTTCCACCTGAAGAGGGTATTCAACAGCCAGCGCAACGATCACCAACTCAAACATCACTGGGATGACCTTGTGGCCAGAGAGCAAGACCTGCTGGACCACCTGGGTGTGGTGATTGATGGCCCTGTTGGTGAGTACAAATAAGACTAATGTGCACATTTAAATGCTTTGTAGTGACAGTAGCAGATTTGTTGACATGCTGCATGCAATGTTTGTGGACATGTGGAATGCAAGTTAAAAATACAGTGGCCATGATTTATACAATATTTGCTACAAATTACCGTCATTTGTTGACGCAAAAGCTGCACAAACTTACAAAACACAACTTGATCTTGTAAATTAGTGCTGCTTTGATGTCAATAGATGATGGTATTGCGGCTCAAACATATGTTTTATTCATGGCTAGTGAGTGTACCAGGAATTAGATGTATTTCACATGCTAAAGCAAGGAATGAATGTAGCCCCCAATTATTTGGAATACATGTCTGAACTGTATTCAAGGCCATACGTACAAAGTTCTTCCTAACCTCTGGTAATATCTTAGGCTGATACTTTGACTTGCTTTGTGTAGCATTTAAATTAATTATGGATGGCAAAGTAATGCACACTGGATAATATCTAAATGTTTGGTGCTACTTTCCATAGCTGTAGCGTACAAACATGAAGCAAATGCTACACATAAAAAAAAAAAAAAGATAATCTGGCCCTATGTTCATTGTCCCTGTTAGTTTTAATTAGCCTTGGGCACAATTGCTGATACAGAGCTGATGCATTTGCCATCTGTGTCACTTTATAGCCAAGCAATTTTCATAAGTTAATGGATCATCATGGGATCCCTGAACTTTGTGAATGCATGGTCACAAATTATTTATTTGCATGATGTTGTGCAAGGGACCCCCGACTGCTTCAATTGTTGTGTAGCCATTTTAGTTATAGCTCCATGCATATTATTTTAACACACTAGGCTGCTGTGCACTCTAACCTAGATGTATTTTATTCGGCTTCATCTTATTATTATTACAATAACCAGTTTTACGGTCTTGTTTTATTTTCATCTATCTAACTGTTTTTGCCTAAGCCAGCACTCTGTTCTCAAACAAAACATTCTTGATCACTCTGTGCTTCCTTCAAGGCTACAGCTCGGTACATTGCCGGTGAATGTGGTAGAAGTTTAGTCTCCAACATTCTTAGAAAATACACATCCTTACGTAGGGACATGTTCTCAGAATATCAGCCGTGTTATTATATAAACACTTCCTTGTCCCTTACATGTTAGAGGGAGATTCCAGCCAGGGAACCACAACTGTATGCTGATTGCTGAATGCTTCGATACAAATGCTAACACAGACTACAGGCTTTGCTCAGGTATGGGGGTTGATGTCTTCCCAGGGGAACCTGAAAGGCAGAATTAGAGCTTAACATGCTGTGCTCAAATTACAACTTGGATAGGAAATAGTTCATCGATCATAGTGACAATATGATAACGTTGTTTTTATGCTTCACTCTTCTCGTCACAATTCTAATACTGTCATGTTGTGTCGTCCTGGTTATTGCAGCTCATGCTTTGCTATCTAAGATGCAGTTGTTTTATTAAACTCATTATTGAAACATATACTGCCTCTGTTTGTCATTTATATAGGAGACTGAATTGTAAATGAGAGATCCGGATGTGACCTGAGTGACCACGACTTCCCTGAGAAGCCTAGTATGTCATGCGCTCGGCTGCCCAATCATCACTATCCTTTGGTAGAGATGAGGCACTGCTCGTTAGCCGGAGCAAAACCTGGATTGGAGCGACAGGTGTCACCCGCAGTGGGTTGGAATCAGTCTTCCACACCGCAGGCGATTCTGCCGCTCAAAATCCAGTAGTCTCATTAGAATAATGAGAGCCTACCCGACACCATCATACATTTAAAGTGACAAAATAGTTTGCTAGTTTACCTTTGGTACATCCCTGCTGATCTAGTGCAGCATATGTACAATTTTTGACTTCTCAGTATGAAAGCTATCACAAACATGGGTGTATGTTAAGATCAGCAGACCAGCATTCCTGTGACTGCTGCCATTCCCAAGGTACATACAAATTGAGACCTACCTCATCAAGATTGCCACAGTAAGACATTTGCTAAACCATGTTTCAATTAGGGGACAGTGTCAGTTCGTTGCCTAACCACAGATCACCCAACTTGGCAAATGTAAGTTAATGAATGTGGCTAACTGTGATTTACAATACCTGATATAGCTACACAGGGCCCTGAGTAACACATTTCAGGTACAATGACTACACCTGTGCCCATGCATTCTGTCACGGATAATCAAATTAGACACTGTCAGCATATATTTCTTTGTTGTTTTGATTTAGATAAATGGCCAATCCATGTTTAGTGTAACATTGTCATCAAGTAACACACAGGATCCCTGCCATCATGGTGTCATAGGGGGCATATACAGCTCTGGGTACACTGGCAATGTGGCATATGTAACCTACAGGCAACACAGGCCCACATATAAAGGACTGTAGAAAGCACAATAATTCATGAGCTAAACTCAATCCACATGAGCATCACACAGTAACTGATTGTCCCTTGATGCACAAGCCACAATACCTGAGTGACTGGTTTGCAGTGCACCAGGAATGTGGCTTTGCATGTCCCTCATAACAACAAATGAAGAAATGGAGTACCCTCTATAAATAATTCTGCACAAAATTGAGTAATCATGTTTGTCACCACATGATTGTTAGGGCCAGTGCATGTGTGCATATGTGTGTCTATCACTCACTGGAGTGACAGAGTTAATACATGTTTGCAGTGGTATGTCTGTTGGGGTGTCTACATGCCTGAGGTGCTGCTCTATCATATAATATGTCACACATAGTGAGTTTTTGTTCCAAGTTTTGTACAGTGAGCAGACATTGAGCACATTTCACCCTTCCATGTTTTACAGGTGGACCAGCCCCCTACACAATTGGAGAAGTGGCTCGATTTGTGGACCCAGACATATCCAGTAAGTGTTGATATGTTAGTTTTGTGTTGTGTTTGCAGCTGTTGTGTGATTGACTCCTGTGTGTTGGACACATAGCAAGGTATGATGTGCTGGCACATGATCTGATATGTGACTTGACTGGGAGCTTGACATTTTGTTCACTTTTTGAGTTGGACAATCAGTGGCGGAGAGTCATATTTTGGGAATCTACTGCTGTGCTCTAGGAATGGGCAGGTGAACAGGGTGATATTTGTTGCTACATTTATGCCAATGAAAAATTTGGAGGTAGCCATGTTCATGATTTAGTCAGCAAGTCATACCCCGATTCACACAGACCAGTGGTGCGAAGTATTACCCACAGACTTGAGCCTCCTTGTTAACTAATGAACATGTAGGACTGTATGTTTGACTTCTTAGCAGCATCTAGCTCCACATGTTGTGCTACGTTTATGTGGCACTTGAGTAGAATGTCATAGGTGTGCATGCAGCTCAAGCCCAGATGGGTGCTTGCATCTATGTGCTTGTTTTTGGAAAGGTATTAGTGAGATCAAATGAAGTTGACAATTGTCCGCAATTAGGAACATAAATGTGGATGTCATTGTCCAATGTTTGAGTCTATCCTAGTTGGCAGCCCTCCTTACCTGTGGTGGACTGATTAAACCCATGCACAACTGTCCAAAGCTTCCTGGCTGTCCTTGATGTTTGAAAGTATGAGTTGCATGTCCATCACCCCCTGAGGCACAGGGTTAGGATTATGAAATAAGTGTACCTAGGTGGGAGGATCCCAGTGTAGAAGACAGACATGTAATTCCAAAATTCCTTTGTTCCAACCTAGGATACCCCCTCATGATTAGCAACTGCATACCGTCCTGGCAATTCTATTTACAAATCACAGATCTTGTGGTCCTTGATTGTCATCCAGAAGATAGACATTAGTTTGCCTGTCACATGTGGAGTACTTGCAGAATTTGTAATTTGACTAATGGCAGAACAATGATACAGAGATAATTTAAGCAGGTACACACCTTTTTGAGAATTGCTGTGCTGTTAGATAGGAGATGTGTAGGCTGCGTTGGCGTGTAATTCCTCAGGGACAATCTATGATCTGTACTTTGATTTGGACTGTTTAAGCTAATTTTGAGGAAGTGTTAGAATATCATCAGTAGATGTATCACACAATGATGTCACCAATGTGTGGCTTTCTCCATTTTCACAGCTGCCAACATGAATGACAATCAGATCAGGGAATTCCTGAGGTGGGCGATGCGTTACCATCACATTCTAGATGTGGAGTCTGGGTTCCGCAACATGGCACAGCGGTATCGCCATGAGAGAGCCACATGGGTCTGGAGGGTATTTGCCCAAGGGGGGTCATCCTTGCTCACAACAGCCACCACCACCACCACAACAGCTCCAACGACAGTCGCACAAAGGATGACAGCCACTGTTGTAGGTCCCTCTAACTCATCAGCTCCAGGCCCACAGACAGCAGCTGCTGCACCTCTCCCTCCAAGCACGAGGAGACTGGTGGGATAAAGAAGATCCTGTGGAGGGCAACTTGTGACTTTGTGCCCTCAGCCCTGATGCCCTCCCCTCCCTCCTCTTTCCTGGTTCTTATATTTAGTGGGTTTAGGGGGCTTAGTGTTAGGTTAGAATAAGCTGTTAGTTTAGTTAGTATAAGTAGGATTGGGGGTGGAGGGAATTATATTTTTCATGTGTTTTTTGTGGGTGGGTGGGTGGGGGATGATGTTGTGGTTTATGTGTATAAAAAATAAAAAAATAGCAAAAATATATAAATAAAAAAAATACCAAAAAATGTATATTTTTTTTAGGATAAGATATTATGTGTTTAGGTTGGTATATGTTGTCCTACATGTGTCCCTTCATATAAGGGGGTGGGGGGTTGATGCTTAGAGTGTTTAGTTAAATGTGATAAGTAAGTTTAGATTAGGGTAGTTAGGGCCAGTTGTGGGTAATGTGTAGTTAGGATAGGTTGGGTTAGTGAAGGTGTTTCCCCTAGTTTTAGTATCCTTTTTTACTGTTAAATAAATATTTAGGTACTCCTTTACAGTATGTGTCAAATGCTTGGGGATCAGGGCCTTGGCATGGGTGAACAGTGTCAATTTAGTATTTGCATTTGTGTTCCATCCTGCATCCAAATCCCATTATTGACATGGTTATTCCCAATTACAAATGAGCTGTCACATTGGCAGCTACACCAAAGCTACTTCTCTATGCATCTGCCATCCATTGCACCCACCACTCAAGGTACCTATGGTTCCCAATGTGTTGTTAAGCTTGGATGTGTGTTTACAATGTGTCATCATTTGAGACCTGATTTGGAATCTTCGGCACTGTGGTACGTCTGCCTGCATCCTGAGGTTCATGTGAACCCTGATAAGGTGAGTGATGGTATAACCTTATGTAGTATTGTATACATAACTCACACCTATCATTTCTTACATTGTACTCAAAGGTTACATATTTTTCCGTACACTCGTACACATCCATTCCTGCTGTCTGGTGTGTGTGTGTGATGAAAGTTTATAGTCAGATGTCACATACATAAAGATTGTCTTTAAGGGAATTTTGAACACATTGACTTTCTGCCTAAACATACCTTGAAGCGGACTTTTTCAGTGCAACACAGCATTATGCTTTTACTTTTCTATTTACTTCAGAAATAACCTTCAGGAAGTGCAGATGATGATACAATCCAGACCCCAGTGCATAGTTATCAGCCCACAATCTTTCAAGGCAGTTGTATTGACATTCTGTGGCCATTGACATGTGACATACATCACTAATCTCCTACACGGTTGATGTGTCACATTACACAGAGACAAAGTGGTTGTGTAAGTGCTATTTATTTTAAAGTGCTGTAGTGCAATATTTACATAGTCCAGGGTTGTGAGCCCATTAGTGTGACGCCTTCTATTGTGATACTACACAGGTGCAATGGGACATGTCATTGACATACTGGGGTGAAGTGTCATACAGTGCAGAGGAACATGAATTGTCAATGAGGTAGTGAGAGACAATCACAGAGCATAGTGTCAAGGTAAACAGTAGGCTGGAGAACAGTGCAAGACTGGCATGTTAACAAGCACAGACCTAGGATATAACTGCCCATTTGGCATGGACTTGTGCCACCGGGTAATCTTACGGGTGAAGGTGATCTGTTCCACGTCTCCATCTTCTGATGTGTGTGTCGTCTCCTGTGCCCTTGGTGGTGGTGGGTTTGAAGGGGCAACACACACTTCAGTGTTTGAAGACGTAGAGTAAGAAATCCTGGTAGCTGCCAACTGTGGGCTATTAAGGGCAGTACTGCAGCAAGGAGGAGCTGCTGGTTCTTAAGTATAGCAGCTACATCACTGTGGTAGGCAGCCAGGTCGGCCCTGAGGGGGTCATGATTGCATGTGTGCACGCAGTGAAAGGTTTGGTGTGCGAGGTGTTGTGGCAACTCCCTTACTGCAGTGGTGATTTCCCTTACACTTTGTTGAAGTCCTTGCAGGATAGATGTTCGTGCTTGCATGGCTGCCGCCTGTTCTGCAGATGACATCATGCACAAATGCATCCCCTCAAGGATGGCTGCCTTATTTTGCATCTCCACCCGCACCTTCTTGGCCAGCTCCCGCTCTACTCCAACTACAGTCCTCTCAAAGGTGGTGCCAGCGTCCTCAGAGTCCTCAGCTGGGTTGGAGCTGGCAGTTCGTACAATTGGGGTGGTGGGTGCGTCATCTGTGATGGCTGCTACTTCTATGCTTCTCCTTGTGACTGAAGGTGGGGTCTGGAGGGTTCTAAGGACATTTTGGAGGGTCTGCTGACTAATGCTTGTCAGCTCGTCATCCATGTCATCCGGGAGGTACAGGACAGGCATATCCCCAGGAGAGCCATCATCCTCTGCAATGAGATATTGTACAATTAGTGTGTCTGTGTTGTGGCATTTGTAATGTGAAGTACCTGACTTCCTATTAGTTGCACATTGTGATCTTGGTTCCTGTTCATTGTTACTGTCATAAAGATTAGCATTCTCCCAGGCCTATGCCCCACCTGCATGTCACATGGGCAGTTTGGGGAAATGTCTGCATCACATCCTCTAGGTGTAGGTTCTGCCCAAATTGTATGTTCCCACCTTATTGTCCTACTCAACCCTCCGTCTACTTCCATTCTCATGGTGAGGCCTTGCACTGGCTGTGGGTGTTCTGATGGCACTTGCACCACACTTAACAATCTGGAACTGACCTAGTCTCTGATATTTCACATCCACCTATATGTTGCTGAGACCTAGCATATACTATGTATAGTATTGGCATGGCACAATACGGGTGTCAGCATTGGTAGTGTGTACTGCTGATGCTGAGGAATGTGTGGTACATTGGATTGCACTGATGGTCCTAGCAGTGTTCCATTTCCTCTGATGACTGTGCGGGTATGTTTCACTAGCTGGAAACATATGTCCTCCCCCTCAATGCTATTGTCTTAGCACTATGACACTTGAGATGTTGCATGGTGGCATTGAAGCTATTGTGACACAGGCACAGGGTAGACCCTGACATGTGCAGCATGGGTATGACATTACTGCTGTGCACCTTACAATGTTAAATACAATACCTGATGTTTGTAGCGCCTATAGACATGAGCATTTGACAGGAGATGCACATTTTTATTAATTACAGGGGATTGATAACATTGTCATCCTGAACCCTCTAATTTGGGTGTGTTTGATCCATGGACACGAAACTGCCATTAGCTACTTGACCTGCACACACAGCAGAGGTGGAAGGGGCAACTGTTGTCACTGGTAAATCCCACTTGCAGATATGACCTGAGACTGGAAATTGAGCCCTAGTTCATGAAGCGACAATACCAGCTGTTGTGTGACAGCAGGCCAGTTTTACGTTGTACCCTACCCTCCTGGTATGGCTTTGCCTTTCCAACATCCTTGGCATGGCAGAGTACTCCCATGCAAAGGTTGCTGGTGTAGTGTTGTGCTGTGCCCCAGGTTTCCCCTGCACAGCCCATGCACCTGTGCCGTGCCCCTTTGCCCTTTCCACTACCTGATCATCATGGCTGACATGCATTGTGTAGTAGGTATGTCCTCCCCACTTGCAGTTAACAATTAGGCATTTTTGTTCCCCATACCACTTACCCTGCATCTGTGTTGGATCCTTGTAGTCTACGCTGTCCTGTCGTTGAATCCCTATGATGATCTCCTCAGGGATGACGGCTGCCACCATCTCCTCCATGCGGTCCAGGGCCTCCTGCGGTGCTGGGCTCCCATCTCCAGTCTGCAGTGCTGCCTTCCTGCTGCTTGCCATATTTTCCTTGGTTCTGTGATTGCAGTCATGCCACCGTTTCTTGCGCTTGGTAAATGTTCTCCGTACTTCTGCCACACTGTTGATCTTATCGAAAATTTGTTGCCATATTGCATCTCTCCTACCAATTGGCAATTTAGAGGTGACAAAAAGTTGATGCTGGTGTTCCGTCACCTCTTTCACGAGTCTTTCATGCTTCTCTGCACTGAACCGACACTTCCTTTTCTTCTTCTCCCTCTCTTGGGTCTTGTGTGGGTCCTCCTGGCTGGTTCCTGGTTGGTTGTCGTCTTCCTGGAGTCTCTCATAGCTTCTGGGATCCATTTTGGGGCTCCTTTGCACATTTTGCTGTGTTTGCGCTGCTTTTTGACGCTATTGCAGCGAAAAATGGCGCGTATCCAGTTTGCGACGTCGTAAACAGGATTAAAGTCATTTTCGCCGCGTTAACATCATTTTTCTTTACAACGTGGCACATTGGTTTGAGTAAAAAAAAATGACTCTAACCAGTGGTTTGCACCGCCAAGCGTCAAAGTATAAATTTGAGGGCCTGGTGGCGCAAGGAAATGGCGTTAGCCGGCGTTAAACTTTTTGACGCAAAACTACTTCGGCGCAGTTTTGCATCAAAAAGTATAAATATGGCTCTAAGGCCCATATTTATATTTTTAGCGCCGCATTTGCGCCGCTTTTTGACGCAAAAGCGGCACACACTTACAAAATACTATTGTATTTTGTAAGTGTGCACCGCTTTTGCGTAAAAAAATAACGCAAATGCTGCGCTAAAAAGTATAAATATGGCCTTAAGACTTGCAGACTAGACACAGTCCGTTTAATTCTTTAGGCAGACAGGTCTTCAAGTCGATGCACTCACTGTGCAAGGGTGCAAGCTTCACTACCTGACAGGCTCTCTTATCAGACCTCGCCATCACTAATAAATAAAGTATTGTAATTTATGACCCTATACTGCCACTCAGTGGTTAACCTCGAAATAGGCAGTTGTCTCATACTAGACGACTTGGGTGTTAATATCTCTAGATACTGAAATTTCAGAGGAAGAGCAGTACAGGGTCTGGAGACAGCACGTGGCTCACACGAGCAGTGCAGTGACCAGAGGAAGAAGCACAGGATCCATAGTGTGAGAAATGCAGGGTTCTATTGGGAAGAAGAAATTGATTCAGAGGGGGAACCCTGGATCCAGTGGGGGAAAGCAGCTCAGGGTTCATCGAAATGGCAGTGCAGAGTGAGGGGCCGCGTGGGGTAGCATGCTGGACTGTAGGGTTTAATGTGGAGCAGCGGCACAGGATCCATGAGCGAGAAGCACAGGATCCGGGATGAGCAATGTGGAATCCACAGGGATGGAGCGCAGAACTCTGGGGGAGACCAGCACCCCATGGGACTAAAGAGCAGAAGCCCCTGATCTTGGAGTCTGCAGCGGATTCAGAATCACAGCACAGGATCCGTGTGGGAGTAACACTAGGTCGCAGAACAGAATCTAACTTGGTGAGAGGAGTTTATATACTAGTCAGCAACCAGGCACTGATCAGCTCCTCGCACAACAGGTATAGCATGCCTGTTCTGTGCCAGTTTCATGGCAGGCTGTGGTACGGTAAGCAACACCACATGAAGAGGATCCAATTAAAGTTTATTATAAATGCCCACCATCGACATCTACCAGGCACACCTTGCTGGTCTAACAACCCCACACCAGATATGGAACACGGAATGCAAGTCATGTAATTTATTAACAAAGGAAACCCCACAGATCTCCGCTATATATCTGAATTAAGACAACAGATCTCCCTCAAGTGTAAACAAAAAATACAAAAATGCAAAAACCAAAACTATATCCTAAATTCAAGAGCAAAGTAACATTCCTAAACTCACTTAATATATAGGCCCTCATTACAAACCTGGCGGTCGGTGTTAAAGCGTCGGTAATACTGCCAACAGGCCGGCAGTAAAAAAAATGGAATCATGACCACGGTGGAAACCGCCAACACAGACAGCCACTTTAACACTCCGACAGCCACGGCGGTAGCAACAAACATCGCGGCGGTAACCGCCAACAGACAGGAGGAAGACAATGTACTGCCCACTGCATTACAACCCGCTCATCCACCAGCTTTTCTGGGGCGGTACCAACACCATCAAAAGCATGGCGGAAACAGTACTTTGAAGGGAAACCACTCACCTCTCGACACTCAAGGAAGAACCAGGACGCCATGGAGCCCGAGCTGCAGGTCTTCCCCATGCTGGTGAATCTGCTCATATACCAGGATCTTCCACCTTGACGTGTAATACTGGAATTCATGCATACAAATGTGTTGATTTTATTTTCACCATATCAAATGATGAAATATCTTTTGATTTTAGCTCTCTATTTTTTCAAGTTAGTTAAAAAGCTGCCCAAAATCATTGTAAATGGTGACTACGAATCAGCTGTGACTTTGACTCGAATACCATTGGTTCATATCTCATAGTCTTGGGAAACATCCTATTGTTCATTAATTAAAAAGTTTTATTCACATTTTTAAAAAGTTCACTCTCAGGCAACTTATAGTCACAGCCTCCCTACTTGCAAAAATAAGCAGTCTCTCATCCCAGTCACTTTCCTGATCAGTAATCATCAGCGCCAAAACTCCTTATTGATCTCATTCCACACTGTTTCCTTTCTGAATTTAGAAAAATGTATCTACACTCCTGTCATTTATCCTTAAACATACAGAAATAAAATGTCAATTTTTCCCACAGTGGTAACATTCTTTAGAAACTGCAGGAGATGAGTTCCCTTTACGATTAGATAAACCACTTTAGAGCATTTGGTTTTTGAATTACTAGACATTTAACATTTGTGCTTCTGTCTGTCCAACTTAAAATGATCCTTTGTCGTTCCGCCAGCTGCCACCTCAACTCTATATTATGATTCATTGTTCAGAGCCTTGAATTATGCCAAATATTTTTCCACAGATTTAGCTGCATCTAGAATTTCTGATAAAGTGGGATTGCATTTGCATAAAAGTTATTCCTTATGTTTCTTATTGGGACAGCATATAATAATTTGTTCACAAATGTAAATGTCAATCATGTCCCCAAATCCAAATTTATAGCCAATACCCTCAGTGCAGTCACGTATAGGTTGCTGCTTTCTCAAGTTGTTAATGTCTAGTGTAGAAATTAAGCCATTCCATCACAATATAGCCTTAGAGCCAACCGTGGCAGGCTATACCGGTCCTTAAAGGCCAGCTCCAGCGTTGGCTCTGGCCTTTAACAGGGGAGTGGGACTTCAATTGCCGGTATAGCCCAGCTACGAAGGACTATAAGGCTATTAGAACATTCTGACACTAGAGGGCAGAATGTTCTAATACTGTATATAAAACAAAGTCCTCAGGAGCCTGAGGGGATTAGAATCCTCTCGTGCTCCTTGAGGCCTTTTTTCACAGCTGTTGCTGTGAACAAAGAACATTGGAATGTTGACGCTTTGGGCTTTTAATGGCCAGTTAAAGCCCAGAGCACTCCATTGTCTCCAATGGAGCTCCCAACATTCTAATTTTCTAATGTGGGTTAAATGCTGCTTTTGATGTTTTCACATCCTTGGCTAAACAGGAAAGAAGCAGTGCAAGTGACATTTAAAGATTTTACTACCACCAACAACCTTTTCAGCCTCAAGTATGGAACATTGATTAAAAAAATGAATTCCGAAAACTTTCTTGTGACTCCTTCAAGTAGCTTTTAGCTCGGGCCTTTAACGCGGGAGCGGGCCTTTAATGGCCGGTAGAGCACGCTACGGTGGGTTCTAAGGCTATAATGACGCAGTTACAAATCTTTTTGTGCTGACTTTAGCATGAGGCAACTCTCAGCAAAGTTATGGACACTAATTCACTATTGATATGAACTCAATTTACTATGTCTGCCATAGGTATGGTCATTATGTAGGCTATGTTTTTATCAGATGGCTAACAAGAAGGTTGCGCTCTCCAGACCTTGCTGGTGACATACGTAGCAGTTTTATGGTTTCTCAGGGAAACCACCAGAATACGTTATTTCCAAGAAATCAGTTCTTACAGAAATACCCAATTCATTAATTTAAACAATTGCAAATATCACAAAATCATAGTGCACAGCATACATTTGAAACAGGTCAACCACACATGATTTCAGCCTATAATAATATAACAGAATAAGCATTTAAAATGTTGCCACACTAAAACTCAATAGGATGTCCACATCCTAAAGTCCCACACATATTAAAAACATTAAGAAGGAAAATAATAAGAAATTAACTAGCAGCATACAACTTGTGCTGCCCCACTAAGACATCATAAAGTGCAATGTGCACCAAAACATATAGATATATCTTTATATAGATATGTATATTTATATATAAATAAATATATATATTCGCCAACAGTTCTCTTGGAACTTGCATCTTCAAAGCAATGCACATACTGCAACTGACGCATTTCAACTGTAGCTTTTAGGCAGAAATATAAAAGTCAAGCTAACTCTTGTGATTATGTTTCTGCTAGAAAATAATCTGACTTTAGTCTAGTGGCAGTTTTGATGCCATAAAGTAGAGCAGAAGATTTACATGCCTACTGCAAAGATCAAATCTGAATTTTATGTGAGTAGCTGAGTGGATTAGTAAAGCCAGCCATTATCTGCGCTATAATACAAATGAAATGTATGTGCGAGGGGTCTATGGAGAGATGAAGGGCACTTCTGCTGGGTGGTAGTGAGGGAATCCGAGAAGGTCATGTGAGTGGGAGCACCAATAATGATTGTTGGACTTGGCGCCAGAGGCACTAAAGATTGTGATGATTGGTATGTGACAAGGTGAAGTAATCATGTCTTGTCTGTTTTTTTGAGTGTCTTGAGAGAATGTGCCGATTGAGGGAAGTAGCGAAGGTAAGGTGACCTCTACTGTTGCACGCATCACACGCACAACCACCAGCAATTTTGTGACTGTCTACGTAGACTAGCGTTTTTGAGCGACAGTTCAGCCAGTAACAGAGATGGCGTCTCGTTGGATGACTGCTGCTCAAGCCCTAACTCGGGTTATAGAGGACAGCTCTGACGTAGGATCAGAGACTGAGACAGCAGATACTGAGACAGCATCTAATAGGACAAGGGCACAGACTGTAGGAGTGATTTTCAGTCGGAGGAGTCCCATCTGACAACTCCTCTTCCAGTGATTCTGAGGGAGTTGATGAGGACAGTCCTGCTGTTCCTTCGCAAGCACAGTGTATGCAGTGGGTCAATAGCGAGTTAGTCCAACCCAGAGCACAGGTGCATGCGGTGGCAAGCACAGAGAGATTGCTCTCTTGGGAGCTCCCTAATTTAGTTCAGCCCCAAATTCCACCGCCCAAATCATATTGTGGAGACATCAAAATTATCTATCACAAAACAACCTGGTTTTGTAAGACAGGCATCTGCGTTTTTGGTCCTGGGCTCAGTGGCCATATAGGGAAACCTACCAAACCCAGACATTTCTGGAAACTAGACGCCCGGGGGAGTCCACGGAGGTGTGGCTTCTGTGGATTCCCCAAAGTTTACTTACCCAGAATACCCTGCAAATGTGAAATGTTGAATAATAACTCTATTTTTTCTTGCATTTCTGTCACACAAACTATAGGAAGAATTTATGTCAGAACAACGCAGGCTTGAACCATGCATGCCTGAACAACGCAGTCGGAACAATGACCACGTTGTTACCCCTAATGCCATTACCACGAATGCCTTAACAACGATTTTTTGTTGCAGAGGCATTCCTGGTAAAGGCATGCGTGGAATGGCATGCGTGGTTCCAGCATGCAACCCCCTGACCCCCAACCCCTAAAATTACTGCGACCACCCGCCCCTGCCCCTAAAACCTAAACCCACCTCTGCCCCTAAATCTACTGCAACCCCCACCCTGCCCCTAAACCCTAAAACCACCCCAACCCCCACCCTGTCCCTAAAATTACCGCAACTCCCCACCCCTGCCCCTAAAACCTAAACTACTGCAATCCCCCACCCCTAAAATCACCCCAACCCTGCCACTAAAACCTAAACTACCCCAACCCCGCCCCTAAAGCCTAAAATGACCCCAATCCCTGACCCCACCCCTAAAAATACCACAACCCCGCACCCCGCCCCTAAACCCACCACAGCTCCCTACCCCTGCCCCTAAAACCTATACTAACCCAAACCCACACCCCTGCACCTAAAACTACCGCGACCCCCACCCCACCCCTAGAACCTAAAATTACCCCAACCTCCACCCGCCCCTAAAATTATTGTGACCTTCCACCCCACCCCTTATTATCTAAAATTACCCCAACCCCCACCCCAAAATTACTGCAACCCCCACCCGCCCCTAAAAACCTAAAACCAACCACCGCTCCTAAAACTACCGCAACGCCCCAGCCCTGCTCCTAAAATCTAAAATGACCCCAACACCCCGCCCCTAAAATTACTGTGACCCCCACCATTAAAACCACCCCAACCTGCCCCTAAAAAACAATCTACCCTGACCCCCCAATTTTTGAGGTTTGCAAAGGAGTCTGGGTAACAGAACCTGGTGAGAGTGCCACAAGTTACGCCATCCTGCATTCACCTAGGTGTCTAGTTTTCAGAAATATCCAGGTTTGCTAGGTTTTCCTAGCTACCTAGAGTTCTTGATGAACCTACAAGCCCTATATATCCCCACAACCAGAAGGGTCCTGCAGGCATAAAGGTATATTGCTTTAGAAAATCTGCCACAGCTAGAAAAAGATATAGAAGAAAACGTGGACAGAAATGACTATTTTTTTCACCTCAATTAAAATATTTATTTATTTCAGCTGTTATTTTCTATTGGTAAACCTTGAAGGATCAACACAAATGACTCATTGATAAATTCAGAATTTTGTCAGAAATGTGTAGCTGTCTGGGATCCAGCATTGGTTTCCCACCAATTTCTGTCACTAACTGGAAGGAAGCTGAAAGCACAGAAAATAGTACAAATGGGATATGTCCCAGTAAAATGCAAACATTTTGTTTAAAAATGTGTTTTTCTGATTCAAGTCTGCTTGTTCCTGAATGCTGGGAAAATGGTGATTTTAGCACCACGGACCCTTTGTTGGTGCCATTTTCAGGGGAAAAAAAACACATGCTTTCTTCTGCAGCCCTTTTTCCCATGTGTCCGAAAAAAACACATTTTAGCTGTATTTTGGCTAATTCCTTAGTCTCCTCCAATGGAGAAGACTAAGGATGGGTACCTTTAGAATCCCTCGGATGTTGGGGAAAAAAGGATGCAAATTTGGCATGGATAGCATGTGTGGACAAAAAGTTGTGAAGGCCTAAGCATGAACTACTACAAATAGCCAAAAAAGGGCTCATCACGGGGGGAAGGCCCAGCAGCCAAGGGGTTGACTTAAAGCGACAGCGGCTCCTATTTAGAGCTTTTCTGCACTCCCAGCAGTCATTGTCGAACCAGCTATTCCCATTACTTCATGTATCACTGGTTAGGCGAGGGCCCCCCTTTGCTGAAAATGTGCTAATATTTGTTTTGTTAGCCTACAGTACCACTCCAACACATTTTGACCTGCTTTCAGGTCTAGATTCTCAAATTCAATTGAGGAAAGTGCCTGGAGTAAGTCTTCAGTAATCAGCACTCAAATTCTCTAATATTAAACTACCTCAAGAGATAGGGTGGCACTTGAACAGGGCGAGCAGGCATGTTTAAACCTGTGAAGACTGAGGCCCAAACCGCTAACAGAGGAGCGGTCCAGACCACCAAATAAAGAACCAATCGAAACACAGGCATTCAGAAAACCAACTACCGCCAGTAGAGGAGTGCCGACAATGATGGCAGAGTCCACCCACAGGCCAACGGAAAGGCCCAACCCGCCCATCAAATAATGAACCACTAGTCTGCCGCCAGTTCCAGGGCGGGAACCACCGCAATGCAAGTCCAGGCGGAAATGAACCTAATATAAGGAAACACTCACAGGAGTCCCACACAACGCGCTGAAGCAGACATGGATAGAGAGCTGCAGATCATGCCAGCCCTGCTCCTGGCCATATACCTCTATGACCGAGACCGCTGACGAAGACGACGACGGTAAGTACCGCAACCTACGAAACAAGGGAGGAAAAGGCACAGTTACATACCCACCCACTCCACCCACCCAGCAACACCCCCCAACCCTTCACAGCAGCACAGCCCATACACCCTACAGCAAGAAGTACTTACCCGAGACAAGGCAAATCCAACCTGAACATAGTACATACAAATGCCCCACACCCACAAACAATGAAATGAAAGACCAAGGTTCAAGAGTGTGCAGCCAAAACACAGGCCACACATAAATATTTATTCCAGCTCACAGGGCCAACTATTTCCAACAGGGCCAATGTCCAGTCTGTGGTGCAAGAAGTCCCATGGGCCACAATGGCCCCAACCTGACTCCCAAAAGTGCACAGTACTCCACCTAATGGGGCAACAATGGGCATCCGGGCACCTCACAGAATGGGGCAGGGGTAGGTGGGGGTGGGGATTTGTGATGGGGTGGGGCTTGGACTTGCGCTTGGAAGGTGGAGGGGGTGTGGGTTTGGCGTTGGAAGATGGGGGGATGTTTTTCGAGAAGGTGGAGCCAGATGGACTTGGCTCTGCACAGGGCTTCTTTTCTGGGGAAGGGGCACTGGAATGTGAAGGGCAGACAGGGGCGGGCTGTGAAGTGGAAGGAGTGGAAAGGGCAAGGAGGTGCGCACACTTAGGGACAAGACGGGGTGGGCCAGTGGGGTGGAAGAGGTCAGCACGGGAGAGAAAAAGTTTTTTGGGAGCAATTGGTTTGGGCCTGGATGAGGGCGTGGGAGTGGAGGCAGAGGGTGTGGACGTAAGTGGTGAAGGGGTGCGTGTTGTGGGTGCAGGTGACTGGACATTATGCTGATGTGTGGTGGATGTGTGATGGGTGGGTGTGTTGGTGCGTTTGTGTGTTTTTGGAGGAGGGGGGTGGACACAGTGGGAGAAGACAGGCTGCCAATGTGGATGTATGTTGTGTGGGTGTCTGCAAGTCTGGTGAGTGTGCTGCATGTGTCAACTACAGTAGTTGTGGTGAGTGCAGGTGTGGTGTCTGGGGTGCATGTATGGATGTCTGCTATTGTGGTGACTGCAGTAAGAGGAGCAGCAACAGTGACTGAAGGTGAAGTGCATGAGGGTGTGCATGTAGAGGGGACAGACAGGGAGTCGGAAGAGGTGGGCACACTAGGGGAATTGGATGTTGCTGTGTGTGCATGTTTATGTTGGCTGTGTGAATGCTTGTTGTGGGAGGTGTGGTGCTTGTGTTTAGAAGTGTGCTTCTTGTGTGTTGAGGTGCTTGACTGCGTGTCAGATTGTGTGCTTTGGACGGGTGAAGGGAGTGGGGTGCTGGAAGGGGTAGAGGAGGTTGGAGGGGGCAAGGAATGACCAGGGAAACTGGCTGCCATCAAAGAGGAGGCCAGAGCCTCAAAAGATCTCTGTAGACCAGATGTGGCACTGTGAATGCCATCCAGATAGGGATTTGTCTGCTGCATCTCTGATGCTAGCCCCTGGATGGCATTGACAATAGTTGTCTGCCCTACAGAGATGGTTCTCAGGAGGTCAATAGCCTCCTCTGTGAGGGCAGCAGGGCTGAGTGGGGCAGGGGACGAGGTGCCTGGGGCAAAGGAGACGCCCATCTTTCTGGGTGAGCGGGCAACTTTGTGGGGAGCAAAAGGGAGGGCGGTGATGGCTTGGGGGTGGCGGAAGATGTCACTGTAATGGTGTGGCCACAAGGGTCCGCCACCACCGGGAAGCCCCCATCGGAGGAGGTATCGGAGTCACTACCTCCAGTGGTAGTTGCCTCCCCCATGGTACTCACCCTCCAACCCACTGGTCCCCTTGGCGTCGGTTGACTCTACCTCTGAGGATCCTTGGGCCGCTGCATCCCCACTTGCCGGTGCCTCAGCTCCCTCGCCAGATGTTGCTGAACAAAAACAACACAAGAGAACAGGGATGGGGAGACAAAACAGTAGAGACACTTGTAAATAGCTGAAAGGAGTGAACATAGTGGCCAGACATACAGCCACCCAGAAGACACCCCCAACAGGCAGCCCCGTTCACTGTGCCCATGGCCATGCACCTGACTACTGACCAGAACCCTCGACGTGTAGGAGACCTGACCAAGACACCCCTACACCCTACGGGGGCCATCATGTAGATGGACAACAGTCAGAGTCCCTGCAACTAGGCAGCATGGACCCTAATGCACACACAGACATCCATCAAGGGTTAAGATTGTAACATGAGTATTCACCCCCTAGAAACTGCTGTGCAGCCTTCAAGCACCCATCCAGGTCTGGGTACGCCACCGCCAGGATACGTAGTATGAGGGGGGTCAGTGCCTGACGGGCACCCCTTTCACGTTGGGAGGACTTCCCCAGCTGGGCCTCACAGATTTTTCATGTCCACTGCCGCAGGTCCTCCCACTTTTTCCTGCAGTGGGTGCTCTGCCGGTTGTAGACCCCCAGGGTCTGCACGTCCTTGTCAATGGCATGCCAAAGTGCCCCCTTCTGGTGGGCACTGACCTAAAAGGGTGACACAGAAATATAACACATAGGTCAGGCACTTGCAAAATAGGTACAGCTGGTTATACGTCCACTATGGGACGGACAGTACTGTCAAACTTACAGGACATACGCATGCAGCATGCCATGAACCATGGCCCTTGCAGGCTCAGAGTTGCACACATATGTCCTTACAACACCATCCATTACACCCAAACAATGCCCCCCAAACCCTGACTCACCTGTACCTCTGGCCATCCGTAGAGCTTGGCGTACAGGGACAAGACCCCGTCCACTAGCCTCTCCAGTTCCTCCTGGATGAAGGCCGGGGCCCTTTCCCCTGCAACACGATCCACTACCATGACCAGAGGCAGGACACAGCAGTACACACAGTGGAGTACCTGTTCGCACGAGATCAGGGAGTCAATTGAAGTTGGGATGATGAATTTTCGTACGTACTGCGGCGGTGTGCACCGTCACCGCCGGCGGAGATCGTGATACACCAGGACTCCCCATTGGCATCCATGTTAACCAATGACAGTGGGAATGGCGGTAAACACCGCCTTACATTGTTATGTCAACCGCTAGCAGTATGAGGTCACTTCCACAACGACAGTTCTGGATTACAGGGGGCAGACATTTTTGCATTAACTACGCATCTATATAAAAGAAATGTGCACAATGCAGGCCCTATTTTTCACATACAGCACCTATGCATGTGGCCATTAAAAAAACCACACATGACAAGTGCACAATTAATGACAAAGTGTGCCTATGTATGTGTGTTCCTCACATGTGTTCAAAATCCCTCCTAGGTACCGACATTTGTGGTGAGGAAGGGCGCCATCGGTGTACAGAACACTTGCGGATATGCGGACCATGGTGGAGCATCACATCATAATCAATTACAGACTCACCTGTGCAACTATTCTTGAACTTTGTGCATTACTGGATCCTGCACTAACTCCGGGAAATTGTAATCAGCATGCCATCCCTACTGAAGTGCAGGTGCTCTCCACACTCCATTTCCTGGGCACAGGCTCATTTCAAGGGACAGTGGGCCTGGATGCTGGATTTTCACAGCTAATGTTCAGCATGGTACTGACAAGATTTCTAAATGCATTTGTACGACACCTGCAGTCCTATGTGAGGCTTCCCCAAAGTACTGACCTCCCTGCCATCAAGTCAGACTTCTATGCATTTGCAAACATTCCCCATGTGATCGGTGCCATAGATGGCACCCACATACCGATCATACCCCCAAGAGTCAGTGAACAGGTGTACAGAAACAGAAAGAACTTTAATTCCATGAAGATCAAATTGGTATATACTGCAGACCAGTACATCTCACATGTGAATGCCATGTTCCCCCGTTCAGTCCATGACTCCTTTGTGCTGAGGAACAGTAGTGTGCCACAGAAGATGGAACAACTACAAGAGGACAGAGGGTGGATCATAGGTAAGTGTTTCTGTCACTAACTGCCACCTAGCAAACATCCAGGCTGTCTGACTCAGAGCTCAGAGGCTTGACAATGACTACTCTGTATTGCGCCTTTTTCTAGGTGATTCTGGCTATCCCAATTTGCGTTGGCTCCTGACACCAGTGAGGAATCCTGGGACGGATGCAGAGAGGAATTACAATGAGGCCCATGGACGTACTAGGAGGATGATAGTGCGCACAATAGGTCTCCTGAAGGGTAGATTTCGTTGTCTACATATCTCTGGGGGTTCCCTGGCCTATGGGCCTAAAAAGGTGTGTAGAATCGTGGTGGCCTGCTGCATGCTGCACAATGTGGCAGTGAGAAATTCTATCCCCCTCGAGGAGGTGGAGGGTGCTATATGTCCTGATCAGCTTCCTCAGAGAGGGGAAGAGAGTGATGGTGATGTTGAGGAAGGGGAAGATGTCAATTCCAGGACCCAACTGATACAACTCTACTTCTAGTAACTATGTGGAACTAAGGGCTGACATTGGGGTTTGTGACACATACTGTCAGTGTGGTTTGTCATCTAGTGGGGGTTGAATCTTCTATTTGCAACTGGGTCCAGGTCTGCATGGTACCGAATACAATTTAGTGCATTTATTTTTGGGCCACATTTAGGAACACAGGAGTCCTTTCATGCAATGCATTGCCAATAAAGTGGTTATCAGCCAGTTGCATCCATACTTCACTTTGTTCACATATTATGACAGGGGACAGGGGACAGTGTTACAGGTGTGAAATGTGTTTTATTGGTGGCAGGGATTGAAAAGTGCAATTTACAGTGATGGCAGTTGGTCATTGGTGGTTGTCCTCTATGCCAACATGGTGGCAGCCTTGTTGGTAGTATTGATGGGTCCATCAATGCTTACATTAGTTCACATTGCTTCTTAGCACTGTGTGGTGGTTGATTGTGTGGGATGGTTGCTGTGCAGATTGTTGCAGAGTTACTCCTTGAAGGGGGCCTTGTTTTTGGCAGGGGTTCCATACTGTGGCCTCCCTTCTGGCCCACTGAGGCCCTACCGCTTGCTCTAGCCCCCTGTGCCTGTGTCCCCTGCACAGGTCTAGCAGTACCACTTGTACTGGGGCCCTCGTCTTCTTGCCTGTTGGTAGGGGGAGACTGTGGCCTCTGTACCTGTGTTCCACCAGTCTGTGGCCTGGATACACTGGTGTGGGGAAGCTTGCCCTGGGCTGCTGGTCTTGCCTGGGTGGTAGGGGTATCAGTGGTATCCTGGGTGGGGCTGCTGCATGGTGACAGTCCAGGACTGTGTGAGGGGTCTGCCTGCTCATCAGTGTCCAGGGATCCTTCCCCAGTGTCCTGTGAAGTGCCTCTGTCTCCATGGAGGGCACGGTACTCCTTGTCCTGTCCGTGAGGGTGGCATGGGTGGTGGTGCCTGTTAGGGGACATAGACATGTCTGTTACAAATGCATTGACAGATGGGGTGCACAGGGCTGGGCTGTTTTGTGTTTGTGTAACTTTTGGGGGCCATCCAGGGTGCATTTGTGAGGTTTTCACTGAATTTTGCTTAGGGTGTGGAGTTGCATCGTTGGTGGTGTAGTGCCATTGTGAATCCTTGCAGGGATAGGTGGCTGTGCACAGGGGGAGGGATGTGGGCCTGTTAGTGGGTTTGTGGTCACACGGGGGTGGATTCAGTGGCTGTGGCCTGGGCGGGGTATTGGTCCTGGTGGGTGTGGATGGAGTGGGCAGGTACATGCATTACATGTAAGCGCCGTAGACCCCCAGCGATACAACTTTTTTGGGAACTCATTGGACACCCTGTCTTACTGGCCATTTGGCTTTCCCTATCAAGGTGGTGACTGGTGAGTAGTATTGGTGGTGGAGGTAGCGGCAGCAATAGTGGAGGTAGCAGCAAGGAGCCCCGCGGTCACTGGGTGGGCCACCTCAATTGATACCAGCCCCCACAGGGAAATAACAAGAGGTGGCGTTGTGTCTCACACTCCTCATATCTCGCTTGCTTCATCTCCCTCGCAGGCCCACGCACTCCTCCTGATTGCAGCTCGCAGATCGTGACTTCCGGTCGGCTCCACACTCGACTTGTACCCCCGATTGTCTCCTTAGAACAGTGGTCTTCAAACTATTTAATGCCAAGCCCCCCGTGGGGAAAAAAATCATTGGAACCCCCTCAATATTTTTTACAATTATTTTATTAAACTGACAGTGTTTAAATAGGTCTAGACTTATTTAATCATTGCAGTTGGGTTCTGTTACCGAGTTAAGATTGCAATCAAATACATGCTTGCCAAATAAATTTTTTCTGGTCAGTTAGGCTTTAATAATGTATAATTGAATCCACGGTGTGATTATTAGAACTGGGGATTGAGGGGTTTGAAGAATATTTTAAATCCCTTCCATTTTGACACCTTCTCCCAGCCAGAATATAAAATACAAAAGAGGTTATTGATGGCCCCTTACTGCCCTCACAAAAACAAAACACTGCCATCTGGGTAATGCTTTATTTGGCCAGAGCCTGGTGCCCCCCCGAGATCTCTTGAGGCCCCCCTAGGGGGGCCCATCGCCCAATTTGAAGACCTCTGCCTTACAGTGACCTCCGTGCCCCTCGATGGCAGTGGGTCCACCATTCAGAGTCTCCTCACAGCATCCTGTACTCACCTGTACATTGTACATACAGTAAGCAAATCAGCTGCCTGAATTGGTACCTTATGACCGTATCACTTCCCCAAAACTATGCTGCAATCTGCTCTCTAAACATTAAGCTCAGGACTGAGTTCATAAGCCACCAACCTCCCAGGAAAGCACCAACAGACAGTCATCCTTCTCTGACCACTCACAAACCGATAAACAGCCAATTTGATTATACAAATGAAATCGTCAGTAGACTCTGTGCCAAGACACTCCTCGCCAAAAATATGTGGTGCTGTAAGCAACACCACATGAAGAATATCCAAGTAAAACACACACACCGACATCCAGCAAGGACTGATCACCAGCCTAGTAGTCCTGCACCAGATACGCAACATGCAATACAAGTGAAGCACCTGATAACCCCTTAGCTGCCAGGCCTTTTTCCCCTCCGTGCCAAGCCTTTGTTTTGGCACTTAGTCCCCCACAACTTTTTGTCCACATAAGCTAACTGCGCCAAATTTGCCTCCTTGTTTTCCAACATCCTGGATATTCTATAGGTACCAGGAGTTTGTGGATTCCCCAGATGGGGACCGAGAAATTAGCCAAAATACATCTAAAATTTGGAGATTTGGGGGAAAAGGAAAAAAAAGTGCTGCAGAAGAAAGCATCTGGTTATTTCACTGCAAATGGTACCAACAAAGGGTTTGCCATGCTAAAGCCACCATCTTTCCAGCTTTCAGGAACAGGCAGACTAGAATCAGAAAAACAAATTTTTCAACACAGTTTTGGCATTTTACTGGGACATGGCCAATTTTTCCTATTTGTTGTGCTTTCAACCTTCTTCCACATAGCGATAGATATGGGACTGAAAACAATGATAGATCCCAGACAACTATCTCCCTTGTGTGGGTACTCAAAGCACTGTCAGCCTAAAAACATTTGAAAAATTGCGCTTATCAACTCTTTGTGATATCCCCTCAATCGCTGCACGTTTTTTTACCTTTCCCTGTTGCAGGCACTTGGCCCACCAAAAACAAGTGAAGTATCATTTTACGTGGGAGACCGAGAGGAATGCTGGGTGTTAGGAAATTTGTGCTCCCCGACAGATTTGTGAGAAAAGCATGATTTTTTTAGATAAATCTTAGGTTTGCCTGTTCAGAGAGCCCCGACCGGATCCCGGGCCCCTGGCAGGCCCTGGGGCAGGTGCTCCCTTCCTCCAGCCTGCCGTCCCCTGAGCAGCCGAGGCCTGGGAGTCCTCCGGGCCCGAGGAGGCTTCCCCTTCTCGTTCGAGTTCAGGGGCCGCGGCTGGGCCCCACGCCAGGTCTCTGGCAGGTCCCGGTTTGGGAACCCCCATCCTAGGCTACGTCCCCCAGTCTGCCATGTGGCAAGGCACCCGGGACGGGATCCAGGAAGGCCTCCGCTGCGTGGCTGTGTCCAGGGAGCCCCGGCTGGGCCCCAGGCCCCCGCCGGGCCCTGGGATGGGTGTTCCCTTCCTCCAGCTTGTTGTACCCTGAGGAGCCAGAACCTGGGAGTCCACTGGTCCTGGGGAGGCTTCCTCTGCCAGTTTGGGTTCAGTGGCCCTGGCCAGGCCCCTGCCAGGCCCTGGGACGGGCACTCCCTTCCTCTAGCCTGCCGTTCCCTGAGGGGGCCTAGGCCTGGGAGTTCACCAGGCCAAGCGAGGATTCCCCTGTCAGTTTGGGTTCATGGGTCCCGGGGGGGCCCAGGTTGTGAACCCCTGTCCTGGGCTTTGGCCTCCGGCCCACCAGGTGGCAAGGCATCCGGGCCAAGGTCTGAGGAGGACTCCCATGCATGGTTGTGTTCAGAGTGCTCTGACTGGGCCCCTGGCCCCTGCCAGGCCCTGGGACAGGCACTCTCATTCTCTTCCTCCCGCCTACCATACCCAGAGGGGCCCAGACCTGGGAGTTCACCGGGCCCAAGGACGATTCCCTTGCCTGTTTAGGTTCAGGGGCCCCGGCCACCCCCAGATCCTAGGGCAGGTGCTCCCTGTCTCCAGCCAGCTATACCCTGAGGGGCCCAGGCCTGAGAGTCCACCGGGCCCGGAGAGGCTTCCCTTGCCAGTTCGGGTTCAGGGGCCTTGGCCAAGCCCCCACCGGGCCCTGGGGTAGGCACTCCCTTCCTCCTACCCGCCGTACCCTGAGGCGTCCAGGCCTGGGAGTCCAAGCAAGGCTTCCCTTGTCAGTTTGGGTTCAGGGGCCCTGGCAGTCCCCGGGGTGGTAGACCCTGTCCTGGGCTATGCTTTCCAGCCCACCAAGTGGCGAGGCATTCGAACAGGGTCTGGAGAGGGCTCCCATGCATGGCTGTGTTCAGAGAACTCCGACTGGGCCCCTGGCCCCTGCCGGGACCTGGGGTGGGTGCTCCCTTTCTCCAGCCTGCCGAATCCTGAGGGGCTCAGACCTGCGAATTCACCGGGCCCAGGAGGGCTTCCCCTGCCAGTTTGGGTTTAGGGGCCCCAGTCGGGCCCCCACCAGGCCCTGGTGCAGGCGCTCCCTTCCTCCAGCCTGCCATACCCTGAGGGGCCCAGGCTTGGGAGTCCACCTGGACTGGAGAGGCTTCCCCTGCCAGTTTGAGTTCAGGGTCCCCGGTCGGGCCCCCACTGGGACCTGGGGCAGCCGCTCCCTTCCTCCAGCCTGCCGTACCCTGAGGGGCCCAGGCCTGGGCTGTGGCAGGCTCCAGCGTGGGAACCCCTTGTCTGGGCTTTGTCCTTCGGCCTGCCATGTGGCAAGGCACCTGGGACGAGGTCCCGGGAGGCCTCCCCTGCTTGTCAGTGTTCAGACAGTCCCAGCTTGGCAATGGGCCCTGGGTCGGGCACTCCCTTCCTCCAGCATGCCATACCCTGAGGGCCCTGGGGCAGGTGCTCCTTTCCTCCAACCTGCCATACCCCAAGGGGGCCCCCGTCCTGTTCTTTGCCCTCTGGCCCCCTGATGCCAAGGCTCCTGGGGAGCCTTTACGCCCTTGTGGCCTGGCCATCTGATCGCTCCGACAATTCGGATCATCTGGTTGCGTGCCATGCGTTCCTATGGCACGTCTAGATGGCCAGACTGCCCCAGATATCCCAATGAGGGCACATTTGGTTCCTCAAACCCAGCCAGGCCTCCACGAGGTTGGGTGCATTCTTGCTGACGGTCTCCACCGTCCCTCGGGGTGCACGGAGTACAAGAAAGTGGGGTAGCCTTCCTCTGGATTACTAGGGATAGGCTACTTCGGACCCCCTTGGGGTCCAGTGGTTCTGGTGCTAGGCACCGCAAGGGCCTGGGCTGACCCGCCCTGATGGCCTGGGTGTGGGGCAGCCTTGCAGCCCTGCCCGATGGGTCTCTCCTCCAAACCTGGCTTCCCGCAGAGTAAACTGACGTCCCAAAGCCTGGGGTGGGTGCACCCTTCCTCCAGCCTGCTGTACCCTGGACGGTCTTGGCGTACACTGGGCCAAGGGAGGCTTCCCCTGCTGGTTTGGGTTCAGGGTCCCCATCCAGGCCCTGGGCCCCAGGCCAGGGCTGTGGCAGGACCCAGGGTGGAAACCCCTTGCCTGGGCTTTGTGCTCTGCCCTGCTGGCTGGCAAATAGCTTGGGAAAGGATCCTGCCGGCCCTGGGAGGGGTTTCCTGGTGTGTAAAGAGGGCTCAGGGCCCCAGGTCAGAGGTTGGTTCGGGCCCCCATGCATGAGGCCCAGCTGGGGCTTAGAGAACCCAGGCTGCAGAATCCCCTGCAGGGCCTTGTGTGGGTGCTCCTTTCCTCCAGCCTGCCGTACCCTGGAGGGCCTTGGCGCACACTGGGCCAAGGGAGGCTTCCCCTGCTGGCTTGGGTTCAGGGGCCTCGGCCAAACCCTGGGCCCCAGGGCTGTGGCAGGACCCAGGGAGTGAACAACTTGCCTCAGCTTTATCCTCTGCCCTGCTGGGTGGCAAATAGCCTTGGACTCGGTCCCGCAGGCCCTGGGAGGGGTTTCCTAGTGTGTAAAGAGGCTTCAGGGCCCCAGGTTGGAGGCTGATTTGGGCACCCATGCCTGAGGCCCACCTGGGGCTTAGAGAACCCCAGCTGCAGAGTCCCCTGCAGGGGCGAGTGCACTCTCCTTATGTTAAGGCACAATTTAACCACATGACTGTCCTCTGAGCCTAGCCATCTGGTCGCTCTGAGAGCCCAGGGCGTCTGGTTGTGCTCTGTGCATTCCTATGGCGCGTCCAGATTGCTGGGCTGACCTGGGGAGGTTTCCCCTGCCAGGTCATACTCAGGGGCCTCATCCGGGCCCTGGGCAATGGGTCAGGGTGGGAACCCCTATTCTGTGCTTCATCCTCCAGCCCACCTTGTGGCAAGGCACCCGGGACGGGGCACCCGAAGGCCCAGGGAGGCCTCACTTGCATGGCCGAATTCATAAGCCCTGACCAGGTTTCACCAAGCCCTGGTGTGGGCACTCCCTTCCTCCAGCGTGATGCACCATAAAGGGGCTGGGAGTCCAATGGGCTGGTGGGGGGCTTCCCTTGCCAGTTCAGGTTCAGGGGCCCCAGGGTGGGAGCCCCCATCCTGGGCTTTGTCCTCTGGCCCGCCGGGTGGGAACGTGCCTAGGACGGAGTCCCGCAAGCCTCAGGATGGCTTCGCCAGCATGTAAAGAGACCTCAGGGCCCCTGGTTGGAGGTCCGTCGAGGCCCACCTTGGAGCCCCGTGCCTGAGGGCCAGCGGGGGCTCTGAGAACCCAGGCCACAATGACTCCATCCCCTGTAGGGGAGAGCACAGGCTCCTTATGTTAAGGCACAGTTCGACCAGATGGCCGTTCTCTGAGCCCAGCCATCTGGTCATGCTTCATGCATTCTTACGGCATGTCCAGATGGATGGGCTGCCCCGGGGTGGTCTTTGTCTTCCAGCCCCCAGAGGCCAGGCTTCTGGGGAGCCTTACAGTCTCATGGCCTGGCCATCTGGTAGCTCCTACAACTCGGGTCATCTGGTCACCCTTCATGTGTTTCTGTGGCACGTCCAGATGGTCAGACTGCCCCGGAAGTCCAGATGAGGGCTCATTCACTTCCTCAAGCCAAGCCAGGGCTCCAGGAGGTCGGGTGCATTCTTGCTGGTGGTCCCCTCTGTCCCTTGGTGCGCACATAGTACAAGAAAGGGGGTAGCCTTCCTCTGGATTACTAGGGACAAGGTATGCCAGACCCCTTGTGGTCCAGTGGTTCTCAACCAGGCCCTGCGAGGGCTCGGGCCTGGGCTGGTCTGCCCTGAGGCCCTGGTGTGTAGTCACTTAGCAGCCCAGTCTGATGAGTCTCTCCTCCGAAACTGGCTTCCCAGAATGCAAACTGACATCCCCATGCAATGTGGCCCCTCTTCCTACCCACTGGGGAAGAGGGTTCAGCCAGCATTGTACTCTGATTGATTGGGCACATTTGGTCTGTTTGGGGATGGACTGCTTGGCCAGCCTCAGCTGTTATTTCAAGCAAAGAGCTTCTACCCCACCAGGGACCATCCGACTCGAGGGTCTGCTGTTCACAGAGGCCCTTTCCTTACTTGCTTACTGGCAGCTTGTGCCCCTCCAGAGGTTTGACCAGAGTGGAAGGGGTTGGGTGGTGCCAGGTCCTGTAAGCTGCCTGGAAGTCCAGGTACTTGTGTGCTACCATCCTCCTCCACCCAGCACATTTCAGCAGCAGCTCTGAATGTTCATTCTGTGGGGTGTCTCTGCTGGCCCAGGCCGGCAGGCACCCCTGTCTCTTGCTTAGGCTGTGCCTTGGCCTGGCTGTCTCTCTCCTGTGGAGATGGCTGGTGCCCTCCAGTGCCTGTGTGACCACCCTGTCCTCCATAGCAAGCCCCAGGCAGGGGCTTCCCCATATCAGGCTTTCCCCTGTGGGGTGTGAAGGTTGGTCTAAGACATGCATGCGGCTCTCCCCCTTCCAGCAGGTGCGGCTACCTGGTTGATCCTGCCAGTAGCATATGCTTGTCTCAAAGATTAAGCCATGCATATGTAAATACACATGGCTGCTACAGTGAAACAGCGAATAGCCCATTAAATCAGTTATGGTTGCTTTGATCGCTCCACCTGTTACTTGGATAACTGTGGTAATCCTGGAGCTAATACATGCCGATGAAAGCTGACCTCCCATGATGCATGCATTTATCAGACCAAGACCAATCCGGGCTTGCCCGGCCACTTTGGTGACTCTAGATAACCTTGGGCCGATTGCATGTCCCAGTGACAGCGATGATACATTTGGATGTCTGCTCTATCAACTTTTGATGGTATTTTCTCTGCCTACCATGGTGATCACAGGTAATGGGGAATCAGGGTTCGATTCCGGAGAGAGAGCCTGAGAAATGGCTACAACATCCAAGGAAGGCAGCAGGCATGCAAATTACCCACTCCCGACTCAGGGTGGTAGTGACTAAAAATAACAATACAGGATTTTTTTGAGGCCATGTAATTGGAATGAGTTGACTCTAAGGGCCAGATGTAGGTACGTTGGGTTTTGCGACTCGCAATTTGCGAGTCGCAACACCTTATGCACAACAGTGTTCCTGACACTGTTAGCGACTCGCAAGGGGGTCGCAAATGCCCACCTCATGAATATTCATGAGGTGGGTCGCAATCTGCGACCCCCTTGAGAATCGCAGCACTCACAGGGATGGTGGCCTGCTTGAGACAGCAGACCACCATGTCTGTGACTGCTTTTAAATAAAGCATTTTTTTTTTAATGCATCCTGTTGAGATGCATTACAAAACTAAAAAATAAAATGTTTACGTTTCATTTTTTCAGAGCAGGCAGTGGTCCACAGCACCACTGCCTGCTCTAGAAAAATGTTTTTAATGCCTTTCACAAAGGGGAAGGGGTCCCATGGGGACCCCTTCTCTTTTGCGAATGGGTTAGCACCCATTTGAAATGGGTGCTAACTGCGATTGGTTTGCGACCGCATTCGCGGTCACAAAGCAATCCTGCATTGCACTGTGACTCTCAGTCAGGAAGGGGTCACCCCTTCCTAATTGCGACTCGCAATCCCGTTTTGTGATTCGGTAACTAGGTTCCTGAATCGCAAAACAGGTTTTGTGCATTGCAAAGTGCAGTTTGCACATCGCAAACAGCGAAATTCGCTCCACAGGATCCATTGGAGGGCAAGTCTGGTGCCAGCAGCCATGGTAATTCCAGCTCCAATAGCGTATTTTAAAGTTTCTGCAGTTAAAAAGCTCGGAGTTGGATCTTGGGATCGAGCTGACGGTCTGCTGTGAGGTGAGCTACCACCTGCCCCAGCCCCTGCCTCTCAGTGTCCCCTTGATGCTCTTGACTGAGTGTCTCGGGGGTCCGAAGCATTTACTTTGAAAAAATTTGAGTGTTCAAAGCAGGCTGGTCGCCTGAATACTTCAGCCAGGAAAAATGGAATAGGACTCCGGTTCTCTTTTGTTGGTTTTTGGAACTGGGGCCAAGATTAAGACGGACGCCTGGGGGCATTCGTATTGTGCAGCTAGAGGTGAAATTCTTGGACCCACGCAAGACGAACCAAAGCGAAAGCATTTGCCAAGAATGTTTTCATTAATCAAGAACGAAAGTCGGAGGTTCGAAGATGACCAGATACCGTCATAGTTCTGACCATAAAGGATGCCAACTAGTTTATCCGGTAGTTTTATTCCCATGACCCCCAAGCAGCTTCTGGGAAACCAAAGTCTTTGGGTTCCGGGGAAAGTATGGTTGCAAAGCTGAAATTTAAAGGAATTGACGGATGGGCACCACCAGGAGCAGAGCTTGTGGCTTAATGTTACTCAACACGGGAAACCTCACCTTGCCCGTGCACAGAAAGGATTGACAGCTTGATAGCTCTTTCTTGAATCTGTCGATGGTGGTGCAGGGCCATTCTTAGTTGGTGGAGCAAGTTGTCTGGATAATTCTGATAATGAGCTAGACTCCTCCATGCTAACTAGTTACGCGACCCGCAGCGGTCGGTGTACAACTTCTTAGTAGGACAAATGGCGTTCAGCCACACGAGATAGAGCAATAACAGGTCTGTGATGTGCTGAGATGTCTGGGGCTGCACATGCCCTAAACTGAACGGATCAGCATGTGTATACCCTTTGCCGACAGGTGCGGATAACCCGCTGAACCCCGTTTGTGATAGGGATTGAGGATTCCAATTATTTACCATGAACGAGTAATTCCAAGTAAGTGTGGGTCATAGGTTTGCGTTGATCAAGTCCCTGCCCTTTGTGTACACAGCCCGTCTCTACTACCCATTGGATGGTTTAGTGAGTTCCTTGGATCGGCCCTGCCATTGTCGGCAATGGCCCTGGTGGAGCACCGAGAAGATTATCAAACTTGACTATCTAGAGGAAGTAAAAGTCGTAACAAGGTTTCTGTAGGTGAACCAACGGAAGGATCATTAATGGCGGAGCAGCCAGAGAGAACGACGGGGCCAGCCTGAAGCCCTTGACCGCCTCCAAGAAAGGAACACCTGTAGGCACAGGGCCTGGCCCTCCCCTCGTGCTTCCTGGCTAACAAAGTGGTCTGCAGCCTCTGGGGTGCTTGGGATAGGACTGGGAGTGGGGTGGGCTCCTCCACCCGGGAGGACTTGACCCTCCTATGCCGGGAGTGGCAAGACGGAAAGCCCCTCCTGAGATGGAACCCACGCTCACCCAGCATGACACTGGGAGGGAAACGGAATTGAAGTGCCTCCCCGGGCTGGGACCACCCCCTGAAAGCCCTGCTGCCTGGGCTCTCCCCCGCCTGATTCCCAGCCTGCCTGGGCTTCGGGTGACTGAAGAGTGGCCCTTCTCGGGTAGTAGGGCACCTGGACGAGGAGGAGCTGGTGCTGTGAGGGAACCATGTCTCACCTCGGTGGGGGTGTGCTGGAAGGAGGGCTCTTCCCTTCTGGTGCCTCTGAACAGGGCAGTGGGCTATCCCCCAGCCCGCTGGCACAGCTCGGGCTGCTGCCTTAAGCCGGTGACATGTAGGGGTCGAGTTCTAGCGGCAGATAGCTGGTGGGCA
This sequence comes from Pleurodeles waltl, assembly GCF_031143425.1. Classification (NCBI taxonomy): domain Eukaryota; kingdom Metazoa; phylum Chordata; class Amphibia; order Caudata; family Salamandridae; genus Pleurodeles; species Pleurodeles waltl. The sequence goes on from NC_090446.1 coordinate 449,727,360, forward strand.
GGTGGGGTGACCCTCCCTTGTTGCCAGGTGCCTGGTTTGCCCTGGTCCTGTGTGGCTGGGGTAAGGGTTTGAAGACTTGTGTGGTCCTTCCTGGTCCTCTGGGAGGGACCGGCAGTGGTGGGGCTGCCTGGCCCCTGTGCTGCTCTGGGAGCCCCTCTTCCCATGGGGAGGCTCCTGGGCCAAGCGTCTGGTGATGTTCTTTGAATCGTGGGGATTGACTCCCAGAGGGGAAGCCTGACGGGGTGGCCCGCCTCTTGCTGTGTGGTTGGCAAATGGGTGGTGCTGCCTTCCTCCCGCCTCTACTGCACACGCAGAACACTGATCATTGACCCTTCGAACGCACCTTGTGGCCCCGGGTTATTCCCTGAGGGTTGCTTGATTGTCAATCGCACTGAGGGCTTCCCCAGGGGGTGGCTGGGGGCTGTTGCAGGGTAGCTCTGCTCCCATGTCTCCCCCCTCCAAGGTCAGACCCCCCTGATTGCCTGCAGCAATATCCCACCGTTGGTTATGTCATGGAGGTATGTTGCCGGTGCGCCTAGCCATGCCACCCCGCCTTGGCTGTGTGTGAGTAGGGGACCGGTCTGTCCTGGGCAGGTCCTGGGGCGCCTGGCTGCATGCTGCATGTGATTGTCTGTGGTGTTCCACAGCTGCCTATTGTAGGAAAGCACCATCTTGCCTGGCATGTTACCCCCATTTTTACTGATATGTTTGTTTTTGCCTGTGTCACTGGGATCCTGCTAGCCAGGACCCCAGAGCTCATAAGTTGTGCCCTGTATGTGTTCCCTGTGTGGTGCCTAACTGTATCACTGAGGCTCTGCTAACCAGAACCTCAGTGTTTATGCTCTCTCTGCTTTTAAAATTGTCACTGCAGGCTAGTGACTAATTTTACCAATTCAGATTGGCACACTGGAACACCCTTATAATTCCCTAGGATATGGTACCTTGGTACCCACGTTATTGGGGTTCCAGGAGATCCCTATGGGCTGCAGCATTTCTTTTGCCACCCATAAGGAGCTCAGACAATTCTTACACAGGACTGCTACTGCAGCCTGAGTGAAATAACGTCCACGTTATTTCACAGCCATTTTACACTGCACCTAAGTAACTTATAAGTCACCTATATGTCTAACCCTCAATTCGTGAAGGTTTGGAGCAAAGTTACATAGTGTGAGGGCACCCTGGCACTAGCCAAGGTACCCCCACATTGTTCAGGGCAAATTCCCCAGACTTTGTGAGTGCGGGGACACCATTACACGCGTGAACTACATAAACGTCACTACCTATGTGTAGCTTCACAATGGTAACTCTGAACATGGCCATGTAACATGTCTAGGATCATGGAATTGTCACCTCAATACCATTGTGGTATTGGTGGGACAATTCCATGCATCCCCGGGGCTCCAGCATGGACCCCGGGTACTGACAAATTAGCTCTCTGAGGTTTTCTCTGCAGCTACCGCTGCTGCCAACCCTCAGACAGGTTTCTGCCCTCCTGAGGTCTGGGCAGCCCAGTCCCCGGAAGGCAGAACAAAGGATTTCCTCTGCGAGAGGGTGTTACACCCTCTCCCTTTGGAAATAGGTGTGAAGGGCTGGGGAGGAGTAGCCTCCCCTAGCCTCTGGAAATGCTTTGAAGGGCACAGATGGTGCCCTCCTTCCATAAGCCAGTCTACACTGGTTCAGGGAGCCCCCAGCCCCTGCTCTGGTGCGAAACTGGACAAAGGAAAGGGGAGTGACCACTTCCCTGTCCATCATCACCCCAGGGGTGGTGCCCAGAGCTCCTCCAGTGTGTCCCAGACCGCTGCCATCTTGAATGCATAGGTGTGAGGACACAATGGAGACCTCTGAGTGGCCAGTGCCAGCAGGTGATATCAGAGACCCCTCCTGATAGGCTCTTACTTGGTTTGGTAGCCAATCCTCCTCTGAGGCCTATTTAGGGTCTCTCCTGTGGGTTTCCCGTCAGATAAAGAAAGCAAGAGCTGAGTTCCTCTGCATTTCTCTCTTCAACTTCTGCCAAGGATCGACAGCTGACTGCTCCAGGACGCCTGCAAAACCGCACCAAAGTAGCAAGAAGACTACCAGCAACATTGTAGCACGTCATCCTGCCGGCTTTCTCGACTGTTTTGTGGTGGTGCATGCGCTGAGGGCTGTCTGCCTTCACCCTGCATTGGAAGCCAAGAAGAAATCTCCCGTGGGTCAATGGAATCTCCCCCCTGCTAACGCAGACACCAAACTTCTGCATCACCGGTCCTCTGGGTCCCCTCTCATCTTGACGAGCATGGTCCCTGGAACACAGGAGCTGGATCCAAGTGTCCCCGACAGTGCAGTGGCCCTCCTGTCCAAATTTGGTGGAGGTAAGTCCTTACCTCCCCACGCCAGACAGTAATCCTGTATACTGTGTGAACTGCAGCTGCTAGGGCTCATGTGCACTTTTGCAAGACTTCCTTCATGCACAGCACAGCCCAGGTCCCCAGCACTCTGTTCTGCATTGCCCAACTCGCTCAGTTGGACTCCGGCTTCGTGGGACCCTCTTTTGTTGTGCTGAGACGACCGCCATGCTCAGATCTTCTGAATGCCTGTTCAGGTGCTTCTGCGGGTGCTGCCTGCTTCTGCGTGGGCTCCCTCTGTTGCTGAGTGCCCCCTCTGTCTCCTCCTCCAAGGTGCGACCTCCTGGTGCTTCCTGGGCCCTGGCAGCACCCAAAATCCTCATTCGCTACTCTTGCAGTTAGCAAGGCTTGTTTGTGGTCTTTCTGCGTAGAAACAACTCTGCATCTTCCAGCACGCCATGGGACATCTTCTGACCAAAGCAGAGGGTCCTGGCACCTTCCGTAGTTGCAGAATCTTCGGCGTCTTCCACCCGGAGGCAGCCCTTTTGCACCTTCATCTGGGGTTTAGTGGGCTCCTGCCCCCCTCGGACACTTGGACTTGGTCCCCTTCCTTTGCAGGTCCTGAGGTCCAGGAATCTGTCTTCAGTGCTTTGCAGTCAGTTGTTGTCTTTGCAGAATCCCATATCTCGACTTTTCTGTCTTTCTGGGGTAGTGGGGTAACTTTACTCCTACTTTTCAGGGTCTTGGGGTGGGGTATCTTGGACACCTTTAGGCCCGTATTTATACTTTTTTAGCGCCTCATTTGCGCCGCTTTTTTAATGCAAAAGCAGCGCAAACTTACAAAATACAATTGCAGTTTGTAAGTTTGCGTCGTTTTTGCGTCAAAAAGCGGCGCAAATGTGGCGCTAAAAAAAGTATAAATATGGGCCTTAGTGTTTTCTTACACTCCCAGCGACCCTCTACACACTACACTAGGCCTGGGGTCCATTCGTGGTTCGTATTCCACTTTTGGAGTATATGATTTGTGTTGCCCCGAGGCCTATTGTCTCCTAATACATTCTATTGTGTTCTACAGTATTTGCACTACTTTTCTAACTGTTTACTTACCTGATTTTGGTTTGTGTGTATATTGTGTGTATATTACTTACCTCCTAAGGGAGTATATCCTCTGAGGTACTTTTGGCTTATTGTCACTAAAATAAAGTACCTTTATTTTTAGTAACTCTGAGTATTGTGTTTCTTATGATATAGTGCTATATGATATAAGTGGGATAGTAGGAGCTTTGCATGTCTCCTAGTTCAGCCTAAGCTGCTCTGCTATAGCTACCTCTATCAGCCTAAGCTGCTAGAACACTAATAATCTACTAATAAGGGATAACTGGACCTGGCATAAGTTGTAAGTACCACAAGGTACCCACTATAAGCCAGGCTAGCCTCCTACACCTATGCACACGATCTAGGGTGCACACCTCTGTGGCTGTTTCCCTGGAGGGGGGGGGGGGCAATTGCTGGCCTAGGCCTTCAATCCAGGGAAAAGGGTGTGCTGCCATGTCCCCCTGTCCCCTGCAGCCCAGGGGATGGTGGTCCTGGCTTCCCCCACTGCTTTGGCATCTGACTACAACCTCAGATAAGGTGTGGTGACCTGCTGAATGTAAGTGGATGTGGACAGAAGGGGCTGCCTCCATATTGCACTGCATGTTTGTTAGGCACCCCGTGCTAAATCATTTGTAAATGCCCTGGTTCCGGTTCAGTGTTCTTAAGTATCAGAGCAGCTACCTTGTTGCGATCTATTGAAAGTTATCCTGAGCCAAGCTTTTGTCTTCATCTGTGGGTGCCCTTGTCCCCCTACCACCACACCAGGCTGGTGGGGAGGGAGGGGGCTGCAGGCCCATGGGAGGCTGCCTCCACCACATGCCACCCGACATGGGGGCCTCCCCCTCCTGCCCTGTGCCACCGGGTGCAGGGATAGGTGCCATAATCCCTTGCAAGTCAGCAGGGTGACCAGATGGTTAGGGTGGGAATCCCTGGTCCGCACAAGTCACCGGGAGGCAAGCTGCCCTGGGAAGGAGCCTTTCAGAGTGCAAGGCCTCTCTTTTCTTTGCTGTGGTGACAGCTATGGTGCCTGGTTCACTCTGGCCGCTGGGTCATCCCAAGACAGCTGGTCAACGAGTCGTCCTAGGCCATCTGGTCGTTGCGCTAGCCGACCAGACCAGACGGCCCGCTGGCAGGGCAACCAGATGGCAGACAGGCCGGGCCGATGGGCTAACTCAAGACTTTTGACTCCACCCAGGGTTCTGTAATAGTTGAGGAAAGTGATATTTTCCTCATTTTTACTTTTTCTGGTTCAAGGGGGCAAAGTCACTCCTTCTACCCAGGGCTATGGAGCTCCAAGTCGGGTAAGAGTTCAGGTTTTTCCCTTAGTTGGAAGTGAACAAAAAAAAAAAATCTGCCACATGGTCCAGAAGGTATACAAACTCCTTCCCAATGTCAGTTCTCAGCCTTCAGTGCCTCTGGCCCCTTTCTAGGCTCCCAGCACCAGTTTTAGTGATATTTTTGATATTTTTAGTTTTTCTGGTTCAAGGGGTCAAAGTCACTCCTTCTACCCCGTGCTATGGAGCTCCAACTCAGGTATGATTTCAGGATTTCCCTTAGATGGAGGTGAACAAAAAAAACACTCCACACATTGTTGAAAAGGCATACAAACTCCTTCCCGATGTCAGTTCTGAGCCTTCAGTGTCTCTGGCCTCTTTCTAGGCTCGCAGCACCAGTTTCAGTGGTATTTTCAACATTTTCAGTGTTTCAAGTTCAAGGGGGAAAATTCACTCCCTCCACCCAGGGTTACGGAGCTCAGAGTATGGTAAGATTTACGGTTTTTCCCTTGGATTGAGGTGCACACAAAAAAAAACACACACACACTTCAAGTAGTCCAAAAGGTACACAAACTCATTCCCAGTGTCTGTTCAAAGTCTTCAGTGCCTCTGGCTGGGCCTGCCGTGGCTGGGTCTGGAAGCTATGACTGGGCCTGGTTGGGTGGGGAAGCTATGAACGGGCACCGGTTGAGAGCTACGGATGGCCGGGGGTGGAAGCCCCACTCCAGTCTGCCAATCCACAAATATAAATAAACCATTTACAAATGCTTCTAGGTAAGTAAACCTTGTGGGATCCACACAAAACACAACACAAATTATTCCCTTAGTGACTAGTTTCCAAAAAGATGTGACAGCAAGGTGCTCGCTACGGAGAAATTATGCATGGAAGGTAAAAAGCAAAGATAAACACCAAAACATTATTGCACACCCACTCACTAGTCCATCTCAGCCATACTGGTTGGATTTGGCATAAGGGTAAGTAAATGGTTAAAAAAAAAAAACTTTATTCACCAATGACTTTATGAAATAAAATCCCTAAATATCATTAATAAATCAATCATTTACAAGTGCTTTTAGGTAAGTAAACCTTGTGGGAGCCAAGTAAAACACACCACATATCATTCCGTGCTCTGATGACATCAGATCGCCAAGGGGGTCAGGGGTGGCAGCGGAAGGTATTCCATTGCTAACACCGGTGGGGGCCTGTAGGTGGGTGGCCCACAGGGGGAGCACCAGCGCTTTCCCTGTGGGTCGGTCCCAGGAAGTAACGGTTACGTTCTTGGAACAGCAGCGCTGTAGCAGAGGACGTAACCATTACGTCCTGGGCACAGAAGGGGTTACACAAAGCAATACCCAACATCCACAGATCTCAAGCTAAATACCATTGAATTAATACAATTCAATTGATTACCAAGCATTTGCTTTTTCCACCAGCTCAGACACCTTTCAAACAGGTAATGGCTCAGGCAGCGAAGCGAGGCTAGAGTATAAGGCTGGTCCGGGCAGGAAATGGGGGTCAGATGAGGCAGGTAGCAAGTGGCAGGTGAATGCAAAACAGACAGTTCATCAATGCTGTGCAACTGCAGGATTTATAGCCGTTAGATAAAACAATGGAGGGCTTTCAGTCTATGAATGTGCAGTCTATGAATGTGCAGAAATGCGCAGATGCCAAGTCAGCTGATCTGACCCAGACAAGCTAGAATTTCAGCCTTTGAATAGGCAAGCAAAGGGGATGCTCTTGCTCGGGTGTCTTGATGAGTCATTGTGCTCCTTTCAAGGGTGTTTATGCTAAAGATTCAACAAGTGAGGTTGGTGGCTTCTAAAGGTAGGGCGATTTTCTTTTAAATTGGAAGAAGTGGCAGCTACAGGAGTAACATGGAAGATGTTTGTTTGCCCTAGTTCTCACAGTATGCTGCACATGCTCTACGTTCAAACGCAGTACGGGTACAATTGCCACAAATTTGATCAATGTGGCAGCTTCCCCTATCTATTTCTGCTATTTCAAGGCAAGAGAGTGGGGGTACAAGCAAGAGTGTGGCTGGTGTTCCAATGGTGAGCTCCAAGGAAGTTACACAGTTGAGAGCGAGGCACAGACAAGTGAGTGGTGAGTGATTCTTTATATTAATAAACTCTCCAAAGTTTCCCACCATTTAAAGAATTGCCTTTGGCTACTGATTACAAACTGCTTGTTTACATGTCTTTATCTCTGCTCAAGGCCACAATTCAGATTGGGCCACATTATCTTCAGAATTTGTTTCTTGGTACCACCTGACATGATCCTATATTCTTAGTCGGCCAACCTGTTCTTCTCCCATAACATCGATAAAGTTAGGATGGGTTGTTGAGCTTTTTCCTACATGGACTACCTTGCTGCTTAATGTAAAAAAGCCCCATCCATGATGGCATTTCAGAAACTCTGAAAGACCTCTTTGTTTACCATTAATTACCATTTTCTGTCCCTATGCAGTTCAGCACCAGGATGCTTTATTACCGAGTATCAGTTGCACATTAAAGATTCTCCAGTCATTCAGTTACTTCCAGCTTGAGCAAGTACCTCATTTATACCACTATGAGACCGCCTGGCTGCCATTACAAGACGGCAAAAGACAAAAGTATATAATTGTTAAAAGTTCCCTTCATTGAATGAACAATTCACCGTCAATGCATTGCAACTAAGGCACCTGATGTCGAGAATCATATGCAATGGAATGAAATGGACGCTAACACCTACTTTTTGTTGAATAATCTATTTTTGAAAGCTACGCTCCAACAGCTTCCGCCTAATGCCACAAGTGCACCACCCTCGCCAAACTTAACACAAGAATTGTTTCTCCAGAGTAGAAAATTCCCTATGTTCCTGAAAGGGACATGTGTGCCCCTTCTTCTCAACCATTTTCAGGGTTAAACGTGAGTCCCTCAGCACATCAACCCTGGAAGCAGTCCCTTGTGTAAGCCAAAAGGCAGAGTGTAGGAGGCTGGCCCTCTATATGGTGTACAAAAATGATATACACTGTGCAGAGAGTCTGAGCAACCCCACCTTGGTATCCAGAGGCAAAAATAGACCACTTATGCTCTATTTTTGAGGTAGTGTGGGCGAGCAATTAGGCTAATCCAGGAGATATGTTAAGCATTTGCTTTACCTACAGTATCAATAAATGTGGACACAGACTTGGAAGAGTAACTCAAGACCAATATACAAAAATACTTCAGATGTTTATATCATTTTTAAGTCCAAGATCATTAAAATTGGGTAAGTGCTTCTTAAGTTATGGTTTTTCAAAATTTTGAAAATGTTCTGTTTCTGTGCGTAGTTACGCACCACAGGAATCAATGGGAGAAAATGTTAAAATTGCATATAAAATCAAGCAATGCTTTCACAAGTGTCACCTTTTATTTCTAGGTCAGGGTCGTCGAGATGTCCTGTAACCAGCTGAAGAATTTCAGTTGGTTCCTGGTTTTGACAGGAGCTGGGGCTGAAAGCCTTGGAACTGGTGCGCCAGGGAGAAGGGGACCACTTAGAAACACACTGCACATATGGACTTAAAGGAAAGTCCGGTGGGGACCCTTGGTGTGTAGAGGTCGCAAGCGCTTGGGAACCCCTAGATCACAGCTGGTTTTCCGATGTAGGGGCCAGGGAGGCCGGGTGCAGAGCAGACATGTCAGCCAAAGGGCGTGCATCAAGGAGCCTTGGAGCCAGGTGCAGGTCATTTTGATGGTGGATTGCAGGTCAGCAGGGCCACTCTGGTGGTGGTTCCTGGGTGTCCTGAAGTCCCTTGACTGGTGTTTGCTTCTGGTCCTCGGAGAGTCTGGAGTGGACTTTTTTTCTGGGTATCCGACATTGGGGTCCAGTACCCTAGGTTATGGTACGTCTCAGCCACTGGAGGTAGCAGTGCCATCAATCTTGACACACTGACAGGGTTTGTCCTCTGAGTTCGTCAGGTGGAATTTGGTCAGGCTGCTCTGTCCTGTTCGTTGATCAGTGGACGGTTAGTGAACTGGACTTCACTGGTTTCTTGCCTGCGGTGTGCATGGAGTGATTCCTTCACTCAAAGGGAGGTTCTTGGCGATTTTCTGAAGTCGGGAGGTCCTCTGGGGTTTCTTAGAGTCTGTCCGTTATCCGGACGACATCTCAGCGGTGAGTGTCAAGTCCTGCATGAAGCAGGCAGCGTTTGCCACCTTTTTCTTTTTCCATCAGGACTTCTGTTTTCATTCCTCAGGTCTTCTTTGTCGCTGGTCCTTTTGTGTCTGTTGAATCTGATCTGCAGGTCTAGGAATGCCCACTAAATACTGCATTTAGTGGGCATTAATGGAGTTACTTGGTCGAGGCAAATGGACCACTTACCTTAGAGTGGCCACACACCTACCCTATGATCACTTCCTATGGGAAGAGGTTGCATCCCTAACCCTGGTTGGCTTTTTTCCTACAATCCAAGATGAAGAATAATGAAATGGAGTGATCACCTCACCTGCCACACCTGATGGGTGGTGCAGGCTTAGGGTGGCCACCCCTCCTTTCCCTTATTAGTTTTCCCACCATTCCTCCCGCCAAAAGTGGGTCTGGGACAGGGGTGGCCATCAGGTGTCAGCAGCAAATGGCTGGAGTGGTGCTTCAAAGGTGACGTCCTTTGAAGCTTCCTGCCAGAGCAGGGCACATCTCTGGGGAGGGGGATGTGACACCTCCGCCCAGGAAGGGCTTTGTCTTCTGGTTCCAGATAGTAGGAGCTCTCACCCCAGGGATCCAGAATCATATCTGATGGTGACAGACTGGTTAGGACCAACCAGCAAGCAACTAAGAATTGATAAAGACACAATAGGGGCATATGTTATGCACTCCTGCACATATGCCCTCACATGTAATATAGCGCACCCTGTAAGGACTGGGCTGTAAGGCCTTCCAGAGGGGTGACGTATCCAAATTACATGCAGTGATTGGGGACAGGGCACTCTTGGTAAGTGCCAAGTCGAGTTTGAAATTTAGGGTTGCACCTTGTCATGGAGTTGCAATGGCAGTCTGCATGGTGCTGGTTTGGGGTTCCTCAGAGTGGCACAATTGGTGCTGCAGCTCTGGGAGACACTCTCCAATACCCATTCCCTAGGCACTAGGGTACAATTTATTAGGGACTTACAAGGGTGGCTGAAGGTCCAAACAGTACAGTTTTGGGGAAAGAGATCTGGCCCTGGGGACCTGTTCAGCAGGGGCCCAGGGCACTTACAGTTCAAAACTACATCATTTTCTAGGCAAAAATTAGGGGGGGCTAACCATGGAAAAAGAGGCCTCTCCCACACAGAGATCATGAAGGCTGTTTCCTGTGTCCATTTGATGAGTACATCTCATTGCTGTTTTCCCATAGACTGGCATCAAGCCACAACCAGCCAGGAGAAAGACAGTCTCTGCTAGACATTGCAGAATGCACAATGTCACTCCAACCCAATCTAGACACTATGGGGGTCATTCTGACCCTGGCGGTAAAATCCGCCAGGGCCAACGACCGCGGGAGCACCGCCAACAGGCTGGCGGTGCTCCCATGGGCATTCTGACCGCGGCTCAGAAACGGAAAACCGGCGGTGTACCGCCGGTTTCCCGCTGCCCTGGGGAATCCTCCATGGCGGCGCAGCTTGCTGCGCCGCCATGGGGATTCCGACCCCCATTACCGCCATCCTGTTCCTGGCGGTCGTGGCCGCCAGGAACAGGATACCGCCATCCTGTTCCTGGCGGTCGTGGCCGCCAGGAACAGGATGGCGGTAAGGGGTGTTGTGGGGCCCCTGGGGGCCCCTGCAGTGCCCATGCCAATGGCATGGGCACTGCAGGGGCCCCCGTAACAGGGCCCCACCAAGATTTTCAGTGTCTGCCATGCAGACACTGAAAATCGCGACGGGTGCAACTGCACCCGTCGCACCCCTTCCACTCCGCCGGCTCCATTCGGAGCCGGCATCCTCATGGAAGGGTGTTTCCCGCTGGGCGGGCGGGCGACCTTCTGGCGGTCGCCCGCCCGCCCAGCGGGAAACCCAGAATACCCGTGGCGGTCTTTTGACCGCGCAGCGGTATTCTGGCGGTCCGCCGCCGGCCGGGGTCAGAATGACCCCTTAAATCTTAGATTTACTAAGGTTGTGGGCTGACGCAAACATAATAGAAAATGACGCAAAGCAGCATTTGTGATTTACTTTCTAGTACTAAACATGTTTTGTGCAAGAAAGGTGCCACTTTCACTGTGATAAATCCACTTTGCTTGCCTTCGCACGGAAAAGGGCTTTACTGGGGCAGTTCAGTGCAAACACCTATGGTGTTTGATGAAAAGCCTGATTTATTAAGATAGCCAGACCACATGTGCCAAAAGCTACGCTTAGTGACATCGGGTGCAAACAAGGGGGAATGCTGTGAATTCCCCCAGAAACGTTGGATTGTATGTGTGCTGCAGTGCACAACACAAAACTAACCAAAGCATCTGACCTTTAATGAATTGGCTATGCACATGCATTTGTAATGGAAGGTGGGCCTCCTGTACAATTCCTATGCAGGTCAGTGCACGCTCTTCTTTGTGCTATTGCCCGTGGCAAAGAGTCTTTTAAGACAGCTTATTTGGGCACCTTTGTAGGAGATAACACAAGAGGCAGGCAAGTCTTTTCAGATATGGTACCTTGATGTATTCCCCTTTTGCAGTGCTGCATATTTGGAAGGGTATCTGGATCATTAGTTTTTTTCTTTTACAAAACCAAACTCCTGCTTAGGGAGTTTGTTTTTCTAAACCTAAACAGTTTTCATGAAACATGGCAGCTACTCACCAAACTTTCAGTGCTTTCAGAGGAGCCGCTGTGGACCAAATGTAAGCCTTCCAAAGTGTCTAGTTTTAGGCTTCAAACTGCACCAAATGCTGCCTCCCATATGGTCCGGGGCTTATACAGATGTGCTTACAGTTCTTTCTATCTTTGATGACTACACTAGCTTCTCATTACCAAAGGGCCATCCAGGGGTGGCTGATGATCTTTGAAAGTAGTGGTGCATAATACTTGCGCCGAGTTCCAGGGTGCAAAAGTTGCAACTAAACCAACCTTCTGGGGGGTGTTTAAAAAATGGGTTCAAATAGAGCATTTTGAAGTACAAATTTCACAAGACTTTGTTTCAAACTATAAGCTTTGAAATGGCACTAATTGAATATTTCAGTACTTTCATGGTGTACCAAGGCCTAACTCTTCTCAGGACTTGTTCCATTTTTTTCAAAATTTGTTACAGGGAATCCCCTTGCAGTAAGAATTACATTTAGTGTGCCACAATCTTAAGCCTGTCCGAACACGGTGATGGTGGAAGCTAAAAATCGATTCATGAAACGTGTGCTTTAATTTAACATTTTTTGAAACTGATGAATTAATTAATAGCAAAGTCTCCTTCGAATGATTTAGTTTACTATAATCTTTTTCAATATTTGAAATCTTTTTTTTTAAATAAATTAACTGCTGAGGGTACGTGTTGTGATTGTTGATATATAAATGTCTCTTCTCTTATTTTTGTAATAACCCTTTTATTGTAAATATTGTTGATCTCTGATGAAATATATATCAATACATTTCTTTTGGATTGGATTTGGACATTTAGGGGCATGTTTACAAGAAACTGGTGCATCAGCACTGATGCACCAATTTTCTTGCCTCACCCCTGCCCCACCTAACAGCACCTTGGGTTGGATATATTTACAATACCATGGCGGTCATTAGGCCAATAGCATCAGAAATGTTTAAGCTATTGTGGCAGTTTGCTGCATTAGCCTAAAAAATGTTGACTCTAGTGCAGCAAATTGAAAGGAGGCCGATATGTTACTATTGAATGCGTCATTTTAATGCCTGCTCTGACCAGGCGTTAAAAATTATGCCAAAAAAGGTGATTTCACTGCACCATTTTTGCAGGCCTCTCAACACTGGAACGCCATTTTACATACTTTATGCCTGATGTAGGCTTAAAGTGATGCAAGGAGGTGCAAAGTGGCACAATGCTTTGTAAATACGGTGTGGCAAAAATGCCTCTATAATGCCACATTAGCGTAAAAAAATGACGCAAATGTGATGCAAGGAGGCGCTAGGGGCTTGTAAATATGCCCCTTAGGATGCGAATGCCAGCTTTTTGTAATGAGTACCCCCTTCATACCAAATATTACATTTAAATCACATACGGTATGCAAGGACCAGAATTTTGCCATTCATGTCACGCTTATATCATGTCTAAAACTGTTTTTTCTCATGCATGCCCTCACCGCCCCCCGTATGCCATGGTTGCCCTCCCTTAGGCCAAGAGGTACCTCCAACATGCCAGCAACAGAATTCTGCCAAGGGTGTTTCCCTTATTCCAAGAAGTACTTCCAGTATGCCAGGATCTGCATTTTGCCCTGGGTGCCCTTCCTTACAAGAATTACCTCTAATAGGCCTTTGTCAATAGGTCGCCATAAGTCAAGAATTATCTTGAGCATGCCATGGCCAGTGGCAGACTTGTAAGCATAACACACACGCAATTCCACATTCTTGCTCACTCACACTTACTCTGTCTCCCTCACACTCATTCTAACTCATACTCACTCCCATGAATATACTAGCACTCACAAGCACTCACTCACTCTCACTGTCTTTCATACTCTCATTTTCAATCATTGATTCTCAGTCAGTCACATACAAATGCACAAACACACATACTCTCTCTCATTTCCTCTCCCAGTCTCCCAGTCTCCCTCACTCATTCTAACTCCCTCATGTTCACACTACTTCACTCACTCGCACCCTTTTTCAGTCCTCTCCCTCACTCCCTCAATTACTCATTCTCACTCATACTCAATTTCATTCACTGCCTCACGCAGTTAGATAGCTATGCACACACACCCTCATTTACAATTACATAGTTATGCACACTCATACCCTCATTCACATTTACAAAGACACTCCACGTACGCTCATTCCCCCTCAATCAGCCTCACTGATTTTAATTCACTTTTTTGATTCTCACTCACTTTTACTCACTGTCATGCATGCACAATACTCACAAACACATACACTCACTCTCATCGAGTCTCACCCTTCTCTCTTAAACACCACACAATCTCTCAAACCTCACTCTCTCTTACACTTATTGACACATCCACAAGGATACTCCAACACATACTTATTCTTATTCTTTAACACTTACTCTTTCACTCATTCTTTCTTACTTACTCCATAATCACTCACTGTGATTCTCACATTCAAACCTGGTACTCACGCCCTCTCTCCCATTTACTCATTTGCACTCATAATCCCTTACACTCAGTCTCAATCATAGTTACACAAACACTCTCACTCACAAAACACTCCCTGTACCATACACCAATTTTTACTCACTGGCTCACACACACATGCTCACTCACTCATACACAGTTTCATATTAATGCTCGCACACTCTAACTCACAGTTTCACCGAGCAACTTCGATTATGGCCCTCATTATGAACATGGCGGTCCATTCTGCACCGCCGGCGGCAGAAACCGTCAAAAGAGGAGCGGTCCGGACCGCCAAATAATGAACCAAACGAAACTCACGCACCCCACGCACCACCCACCGAAAGGATTCCCACTGATGACGGCAAAGGCCGCCCACAGGCTGTTGGAAAGGCCCAACCCGCCCATCAAATTATGAACCACCATTCCGCCGCCAGTTCCGGCGCGGGAGCCACTGCCACACGAAGCCAGACGGAAATGAAACAAATAGAAGGAAACACTCACCAGGGCTCAACAAAACGTGCAGCGGCAGCCATGGACAGAGAGCTGGAGATCATGCCAGCCTTGCTCCTTGCCATATATCTACGAGACTGAGACCGCTGACGAAGACGACGACTGTAAGTACCGCAACCTACAAAACAAGGGAAGAAAGGGCAAAGTTACATACCCACCCACTCCACCCATCCCGCCAAGCCCCCCATCCCTACCCAGCAGCAATAGTCAGACACCCAACACCAAGAGGGACGTACCCGACCGAAGGCCACTGCAACTTGGCCATAGGATATACAATAACCCACGTGCCAAGCTTTGGGAGGTTCTTAGCACCACCGGTGTTCCGGGTTCTATGATTAACATCATTAAGGATCTTTACTCTGATAACTGTGCTAAAGTCCGCTGGGGTGCTAGTGGTGATCTGACTCCTGCTTTTCCAACTGCAGGGGGTGTGAGGCAAGGCTGCGTTTTAGCGCCCACCTTGTTTCTCTTGTTTATTAATGCTTGTTTGCCTTACCTCTTAGACTGTCAAAGTGATGCCCCTAGCCTGGGCGGGCAGAAGATTCCTTGTCTTCTGTTTGCAGATGATACCCTACTGTTATCATGTACTGCCATGGGCCTTTCTAGGCTGCTCTCCAGATTTCTGGAGTTTTGCACTGACCATGGGCTATCAATTAATTCAGCAAAAACAAAATACAAGGTTTTTGGAGATATTAGGCAAAAAATGAAGAGGCCTGTACATTTAGATGGTGTCCCCTTGGAAAGGGTGGGTACCTTTGATTATTTAGGCATTAAAGTGGAAGATTCACATTTCTGGCATGCCCAACGCCAAAAATCTTTATTATGCCTGAAGCAGAGGGCGGGTGGCATTGTCAGATTTGCCTCTAGTTCTCCAAAATTTGCAATATCCCCTGCACTGGAAATATACAAAGCTCAAGCTAGGGGGGCCGCCTTATATGGAGCTGAACTTTGGGGCCACTGTAATTTGGCGAATTTGGCTAGGGCGGAAAATCAGTTCCTAAAAATGATGCTAAAGGTTCCTTCGAGTACCCCATCTTTGCCCATTCGCCTGGACCTAAATCTTTTCTCAATTTCACAGATTTCTGCCTTAAGGCCCCTGCTGTTTTGGATTCGGTTGTGGACAACAGATGCCCTAACCCCTTTTCGTTGTGGCCTTCTCAATGTGGTGGGCCGCGATTCTAGTATTAAAATTAAATGGTGTGCCTTTGTTGAACAATCTTTCTCTCGGCTTGGCTTAGGGTCCTATTGGCAGGATCCTATTTCTATTCCTAAAAATGCTGCACAGCTGTTAAAGGACGCTTTCTGGCATAATGTTCAGGTTGGCCAATTTGTTATTTCTATTCCATTGTCTATGTCCGACAATTTTTTACTTGTTAAATGTCATTACGAATTTGAGCCCTTTATGGACGCAAAGTTATCTCCATTTGCTCGTGCCCTTTTATTAGGTTTAGGATCGGGTCTCTTCCTCTGTGCAGTTTTACGTATAAATGGTCCAGCTCAACTAATAGATCTAAACAGTGCCCGATGGGTTGTAAAAGTGAAGAAACCGTTTCACATGTTTTCTTCCACTGTCAAGCGTATCATAAACAAAGAGCACTTTGGCTCATCCCGCTTTGCAAACAATTCGGGGTTAGATCCTGTCTTCACGCTGAGAGAATTTTAAAATGCGACCCGTCCGTCCAGATAGCTCTACCAGTGGCAAGATTTCTTGAGTCAATCTGGCGGTTGAGATTAGCAATTTTAAGGAACAAAACCGTGTAGTTAATGTTTAGTTTTATTTATGTATATTTATTTAACTTGGATGTATGATTGTAGTCTTTGTTGTATAAGATATAGACATTGGTTCGGTTTATTATGGATTACTTTTAGATCTTTGGAACTGATCCCTTATCTTATGTTGTGTGAATTTTAAAATGTGATTCATCCACCCAGACAGTTTTATTAATGGTAAAAAAAATAAAAAAATTGTATTATTTTGACATCTGAGATTAACAATTTTAAGGAGTAAGTTTGGGGAACTAATTCTTAGACTTATTTATGTATATTTATCAAATTGGATGCGTGATTACTCCTCAGGATATAGATATTGGTGTATTATATTCTTAATCATCACTGATTCATGGAACCAGTTTCCTTATTGAGTACAGCCTTTCATTATATTAAGTGATGCTTATCTGGTTGCTTATTTTTTGGTTGTTCTTAAACTTGTTTTGTTTCTTTTAACTGTGCTTTTATTTTACATTTTTAGTACCCTCTTGCTTTTAAGAAGCTTTCTTTCTCTTTGTCGTGTATTGTACTTTAATGGTTTGTTTTTTTACTTACCGAAATAAAGTTAAATGATGATGACATACAATAGCACCACAGCCATAAATTATTTAAACAAATACCAGGGTGGAACTGCGTGCAGCCCAAACACAGGCCACACTGAAACTATATTATGAAGCTCACTGAGCGAAATGATGAAAACAGGGCCAATGGCCAGTCCATAAAAATTCAATTTTCCTTGGCCACAACTGGCCACACCTGACTCCCACAAGTGCTGGGTACTCCACTCAACAGGTCACCATAGGGGGATCCAGGCACCTCCCGGAATGGGGGTGGGTGGGTGTTTGTGGGGGTTTACGACCGGGGTGGGACTTTGACTTCCGTGAGGAGGTTGGAGGGGGGGGTAGGCTTCTCCTTAGAAGGGGGTGGGGGCTGTTTGACACGGGTGGAGCTGGATGCCTTAAGCTCAGAGCTGGCCTTCTTCTTAAGTGGAGAAGGGGCACGGGAATGGGAAGGCTGGACCGGAGTGGGCTGCGATGTGGAAGGAGCGGAAAGGGCAAGGAGATGGGCATGTTTCAGGACAAAACAGGGTGGGCCAGGGGGTTCGAACAGGTCTACACAGGAGAGGAAAAGTTTCTTGGGAGCAATTGGGGTGGGCATGAAGGAGGGCGTGGGAGTGGAGGCAGAGGGAGATGATGTATGGGGTGTAGGTGTGCGTGTAGTGGGTGCCGGTGACTGCTCAGTATGCTGTGGTGTGGTGGATGTCCGATGGGTTGGTGTCTTGCTGCGTTTGTCGGTTTTGGGATGTGGGTGGATGGACACAGTGGGAGAAGAAAGACAGCTAGTGGGCATGTATGTTTGGTGGGTGTCTGCAAGTCGGGTAAGTGTGCTGCATGTGTCATCTACAGTGGAGGTGGTGAGTGCAGGTGTGGTGTATGGGGTGCATGAGTGCAGGAAGAGGAGCAGTAACAGTGAGTGACGGTGCAGTGCATGAGGGTGTGCATGTAGAGGGGACAGAGAGGGAGGCGGAAGAGGCGGGCATGGTGGGGGAAGTGGGCGTTGTTGTGTGTGCAGGTGTATGTTGGCTGTGTGAATGCTAGTGGTCGGAGGTGTGGCGCTTGTGTTTGGAAGTGTGTTTTTTGTATGTTGAAGTGCTTGACTACGTCTCTGAATGTGTGCCTTGGACAGGTGAAGGGAGTGGGGTGCTGGAAGGGGTAGAGGAGGTTGGAGGGGGGATGGAATGGCCAGAGAAACTGGCTGCCATCCAAGAGGAGGCCAGAGCCTGAAAAGATCTCTGTAGGGCAGACACAGCACCGTGAATGCCATCCAGATAGGCATTAGTCTGCTGCACCTCTGATGCTAGCCACTGAAAGGCATTGACGATGGTTGTCTGCCCTACAGAGATGGTTCTCAGGAGGTCAATAGCCTCCTCTGTGAGGGGAGCAGGGCTGACTGGGGCAGGGGAGGAGGTGCCTGGGGCGAAGGAGACGCCCACCTTTCTGGGTGGGCGGGCACGGCCAACTCGGTGGGGAGCAGAAGGGAAGGCACTGATGGTATGGGTGGTGGCGGAAGATGTCACAGTCGTGATTTGTCCACTAATGTCCACCACCGCCGGAGGACCCCCATCAGAGGAGGTTTCAGAGTCACTACCACCGGTAGTAGTAGCCTCCCCCGTGGAAGTCCCCTCGCCCTCCCACCCACTGGTCCCCTGGGCGTCCGTTGTCTCTGCCTCCGAGGATCAGTGGGCCGCTGTCTCCTCACTAGCCAGTGCCTCAGCTCCCTCGCCTGATGTTGATGCTGTACCAGACATACAAAAGAGAACAGGGATGGGGAGACAAAACAGGAGAGACACTTGTAAGTAGCTGAATGCTAATACACAATGGCCAGACATACACCTACCCAGCAGACACACCCAACAGGCAGCACCGTGCACTAGGCCCATGACCATGGCCCTGACTACTGAGTAGTATACTGACCTACACCCATATCCTGTCATTGCATTGAAGATGAGCTAGGTGAAACCTGACAAGGACACCCCTACACTCTTTTGGGAGCAGACAGTAGCTGGACACCAGTCAAAATCCTGCTGTAAGCCCCACGAGCCCTATCACACAGACACTCATCCTTCCAGGCTGAAGTATGGGCTGTGAGTACTCACCCCCTTGTGACTGCTGTGCAGCCTTGAAGCGCCCATCCAGGTCTGGGTATGCCACCGCCAGGATCCTTCGCATTAAGGGGGTCAATGCCCGACAGGCACCCTACCACGTTGGGAGGACTTTCCCAGCTGGGCCTCACTGATCTTCCGCACCCAGCGCCGCAGGTCTTCCCACCTCTTCCAACAGTGGGTGCTCTGCCGGTTGTACCTTCTTGGCGATGGCATGCCAATGTGCCCTCTTTTGGTGGGCGCTGACCTAGTAGGGAGACACAGAGAAGAAACACAGAGGTCAGGCACCTGCATGATGGCAATAGCTGGCTGATTGTTAGACATAGGACAGACAGTACTCCCAGACATGCAGGACAGCGGCATGCAACATTCCATGCACCAAGCCCATTCAGGCTCACAGGAACGCACATCAGAGCAATCCACTCCATCCATTACACACACAGTGCCCCCCAAACACGGACTCACCTGTACCTCTGGCCGGCCGTAGGGGCTGCCGTACAGGGGCAGGACCCCTTCCACCAGTTTCTCCAGTTCTTCCTGGGTGAAGGCCGAGGCCCTTTCCCCTGCATCACGTGGAATATTCATAGCCAGAGGCAGGCCACAGCAGTGCACGGAGTGGAGTACTTCTCCGCACAAGATCAGGGAGTCAAGTGAGCACACAATGACGAACGCGCGTACGTTCCGCGGCGGAATGCACTGTCACCGCCGGCGACGATCATGATATGTCAAGATTCCCCATTGGCATCTATGTTATCCAATGACGGTGCGAACAGCGGTAAACACCGCCGAATGCTGTGAGATCAACTACTAGCGGTCTTAGGTCACTTCCATAATGAAGGGGCAGAACTACAGTGAGCAGACATTTTGCCATTACCTACGCACTGTGAAATTCAATTTAGTCACAATGCTGGGGCTACTAGCCATATGAATCACATATGTCTCTATCCTTATCAATCAATCAATCAATCATTAGATTTATAAAGCGCGCTATGTACCCGTCAGGGTTTCGAGGCGCTAGGGGGGAGGGGGGGTAGCTGCTAACGTTCGAAGAGCCATATCTTGAGGAGTCTCCTGAAGGTGAGGAGGTCCTGGGTCTGGCGTAGCGAGGTCGGGAGTGAGTTCCAGGTCTTGGCGGCGAGGTAGGAGAAGGATCTGCCGCCAGAGGTCTTGCGCTGGATTCGGGGGACGATGGCGAGGGCGAGGTTGGCAGAGCGTAGTTGGCGTGAGGGAACGTAGAAGTTGAGTCTGGTGTTCAGGTAGGTGGGTCCGGTGTTGTGTAGTGCCTTGTGTGCGTGGGTGAGGAGTTTAAAGGTGATCCTCTTGTCCACGGGGAGCCAGTGGAGGTCCTTCAGGTGGTGGGATATGTGACATCGGCAGGGTATATCGAGGATCAGGCGGGCGGATGCGTTCTGGATGCGTTGGAGTCGTTGGATGTCTTTAGTTGGGATGCCTGTGTAGAGTGTGTTGCCGTAGTCGAGTCTGCTACTGACGAGGGCTTGGGTCACCGTCTTTCTGGTTCCTGTTGGAATCCACTTGAAGATTCTGCGGAGCATGAGGAGGGTGTTGAAACAGGAGGAGGAGACTGCGTTGACCTGTTTGGACATGGTGAGAGCTGAGTCGAGGATGATGCCGAGGTTTCGTGCGTGGCTGGCTGGGGTGGGTGGGAGACCCAGGGCGGTGGGCCACCAGGAGTCGTTCCAGGCCGATGGGGAGCGGCCGAGGATGAGGACTTCTGTCTTGTCGGAGTTTAGTTTCAGGTGGCTGTTGCTCATCCACTTGGCGATGGATTTCAGTCCCTCGTGGAGGTTGGCTTTGGCGGTGTGAGGATCTTTGATCAGGGAGAGGACGAGCTGGGTGTCGTCGGCGTAGGAGAGGATGCTGAGGTTGTGCTGACGGGCCAGTTGTGCGAGGGGGGCCATGTAGACGTTGAACAGCGTTGGGCTTAGCGAGGAGCCTTGGGGGACGCTGCAGATGAGGTTGGTGGCTTCGGAGCGGAAGGGTGAGAGTCGGACTCTCTGGGTTCTGCCGGAGAGAAAGGAGGAGATCCAGTTGAGGGCTTTGTCTTGGATACCGGCTTCGTGGAGGCGATTTAGTAGGGTGCGGTGGCAGACCGTGTCGAAGGCAGCGGAGAGGTCCAGGAGGATGAGGGCTGAAGTTTCGCCGTTGTCCATTTGTTGTCTGATGTCATCTGTGGCGGCGAGGAGTGCAGTCTCTATGCTGTGGTTGCGTCTGAAACCGGATTGGGAAGGGTCTAGGATGGAGTTGTCTTCGAGGTAGTGGGAGAGCTGTGCGTTGATGATCTTCTCGATGACTTTCGCTGGGAAAGGGAGGAGGGAGATCGGACGGAAGTTTTTGAGATCGTTGATGTCAGCCTTAGGTTTCTTGAGGAGGGGTTGGATTTCTGCGTGCTTCCAGCTGTCCGGGAAGGTAGCGGTGTTGAAGGAAAGGTTGATGATTTTGCGGAGTTTGGGGGCGATGGTGACGTCGGCTTTGTTGAAGACGTGATGTGGGCAGGGGTCTGAGGGAGATCCTGAGTGGATGGAGTTCATGGTCTTTAAGGTTTCGGCGTCGTCTACGTGGGTCCAGGTGGTGAGGCGGTCGGCGTGGGAGGAGTTGTTGGGGGTGGGGTCAGGCGGAGGTGCGGTGTTGAAGCTGTCGTGGATGTCTGCCATTTTCTGGTAGAAGAAGGTGGAGAGATCGTCGCAGAGTTTCTGGGATGGTGGGACGTCGTTGACGCTGGCGTTGGGGTTGGAGAGCTCCTTCATGATGCAGAAGAGTTCCTTGCAGTCGTGTGCATTGTTGTTAAGGCGTTCTGTGAGGTGGGAGCGTTTGGCCAGTCGGATCAGTTGGTGGTGTTCGCGGTTGGCTTCCTTGAGGTAGCAAGGTTGTCGGGTGTTCGCTCGAGGATCCATTTTTTCTTGAGTTTCTGGCAGGTGCGTTTGGAGGTGGTCAGTTCGTCTGTAAACCAGGCTGTTTTTTTCTTTTCTTGGTTGACGGTGGGTCTCTTCAGTGGTGCTAGGATGTTGGCGCAGTTGAGGATCCATTGTTGGAGGTTGATGGCGGCGGAGTCCGGGTCGGTGGGGTCGGGTGGTGGGTTTTTGGCGAGGGTGCTGGCTAGTTGGTCTTTGGTGATTTTTCCCCAGCGGCGGTGAGGCGGTAGTGGGGTGCAGTGATGTTCGGTATTTTTCTTGAAGGTAAAATGGACGCAGTGGTGGTCGGTCCAGTGGAGTTCGGAGGTGTGGCTGAATGAGATGTGGTTGCTTGCAGTGAAGAGTGGGTCAAGGGTGTGGCCGGCGACGTGGGTGGGTGTGTTGACCAGTTGACGGAGTCCGAGGTTGGAGAGGTTGGTGGTCAGTGCTGCGGTGTTGGCGTCATTGTTGCTCTCCAGGTGGAAGTTGAGGCCTCCCAGGAGGATGTAGTCTGAAGAGGCGAGGGCGTGGGTGCTTGCGAGGTCGGAGATGGTGTTGCTGAAGGGGGCTCTTGGTCCTGGAGGGCGGTATATGAGGGTTCCTCTGAGGGTAGTGTTGGGGTCCGTGTGGATCTGGAAGTGGAGATGTTCGGCTGTCTTGAGGGTGTCGTCCATGTGGATCTTGAGGGTGGATTTGTGGGCGATGGCTATTCCTCCGCCGATTCCGTTGGTGCGATCTCTTCTGGTGATCTTGTAGCCGTCAAGGATGGTGATGGCGATGTCTGGGGCCGAGGAGTCGTTCTACCAGGTTTCGGTTAGGAAGGCTACATCTGGGGCGGTGGTGTTGAGCAGGTCCCAGAGCTTGATGGCGTGCTTTCGTGCGGAGCGTGTGTTAAGGAGGATGCATTGCTGGTGGTTTGTGTTGGTTGTTGCAGGCTTCGTTGTTCTGTTGCAGGTGAAGTTGCAGTTGCGGCAGGAGAAAGGTCCTTTGGTGTGCTTCGGGGTGGCTTGGCAGCAGGCAGTCGAGGAGCCAGGGTTGAGTGCGTGGAGTTCGCTGGCTGAGTAGCGAAGGCTGGTGGCGCGGGGGGCGTGAGGACCAGGGGGGGTGGCACTGGGCGCGGTCCAGCACGGACGGGCGCAGACGGGCTTGCCTCTGGCGCGCCTCCGGCGCGGACAAGCAGGGCCAGTCATTAAGAAGGGGGGGGAGGGAGGAGCAGGCGGGAGGCGGGAGGGAGCACCGAATGGGGGCGCGAGATGGGCGGGCCGCAGGGAGGCAGCGGCAAGGGGAGATCGGCAAGAGGGAGCGAGGGGGCGCGCCCAAGGGGCGAAATAACCAGGGAAAAAAGCAACACACAAGCAGTAAGGAAAGCTTTACAAACAGTCACCAAATACAATTATTGCACAAATTACAATCGGGGTACAGCAGTCAGAAGGGGCACAACGGGGCAAAAGCGCAAGGAGGCGAGGCGCTGAAAAAATAGAACAAACACTTACAGGACGGCGAAAAGCGGTACACGGGCCTCGAACACGCTAGCAGCAGCATGGGCGGGGGTCAGGGGCACGAGACAGTAGGGTGGTGCTGCGGACGTGGGGGGCGAGCTCTAGACCTAAATCAGGTCAGAGGTCGCTCACTCGCGACGCGCATCGGCAGCCATTAAGAAGGGAGGGGGGATGGAGGAGCAGCTGGGAGGCGGGAGGCGGGAGGCGGGAGGGAGCGGCGAATGGGGGCGCGAGGGGGGTGGGGCCGCAGGGAGGCAGCGGCAAGGGGAGATCGGCAAGGGGGAGCGAGGGGGAGCGCCCAAGGGGCGAAATAACCAGGGAAAAAAGCAAGGCACAAGCAGTAAGGAAAGCTTTACAAACAGTCACCAAATACAATTATTGCACAAATTACAATCGGGGTACAGCAGTTAGAAGGGGCACAACGGGGGCAAAAGCGCAAGGAGGTGAGGCGCTGAAAAAATAGAACAAACACTTACAGGACGACTAAAAGCGGCACACGGGCCTCGAACACGCTAGCAGCAGCGTGGGGGGGGTCAGGGGCACGAGACAGCAGGGTGGTGCTGCGGACGTGGGGGGGGAGCTCTAGACCTAAATCAGGTCAGAGGCCGCTCACTCGCGCAGCGCCAGCCATTAAGAAGGGAGGGGGGAGGGAGGAGCAGCTGGGAGGCGGGAGGGTGCGGCGAATGGGGGCGCGAGGGGGGCGGGCCACAGGGAGGCAGCGGCAAGGGGAGATCGGCAAGGGGGAGCGAGGGGGAGCGCCCAAGGGGCAAAATAACCAGGGAAAAAAGCAAGGCACAAGCAGTAAGGAAAGCTTTACAAACAGTCACCAAATACAATTATTGCACAAATTACAATCAGGGTACAGCAGTCAGAAGGGGCACAACGGGGGCAAAAGCGCAAGGAGGCGAGGCGCTGAAAAAATAGAACAAACACTTACAGGACGGCGAAAAGCGGCACACGGGCCTCGAACACGGTAGCAGCAGCGTGGGCGGGGGTCAGGGGCACGAGACAGCAGGGTGGTGCTGCGGACGTGGGGGGCGAGCTCTAGACCTAAATCAGGTCAGAGGTCGCTCATTTGCGACACGCAGCGCCAGCCATTCAGAATGGAGGGGGGAGGGAGGAGCAGCTGGGAGGCGGGAGGGAGTGGCGAATGGGGGCACGAGGGGGGCGGGGCCGCAGGGAGGCAGCGGCAAGGGGAGATCGGCAAGGGGGAGCGAGGGGGAGCGCCCAAGGGGCGAAATAACCAGGAAAAAAGCAAGGCACAAGCAGTAAGGAAAGCTTTACAAACAGTCACCAAATACAATTATTACACAAATTACAATCGGGGTACAGCAGTCAGAAGGGGCACAACGGGGGCAAAAGCGCAAGGAGGCGAGGCACTGAAAAAATAGAACAAACACTTACAGGACGGCGAAAAGCGGCACACGGGCCTCGAACACGCTAGCAGCAGCGTGGGCCAGGGGCACGAGACAGCAGGGTGGTGCTGCGGCCGTGGGGGGCGAGCTCTAGACCTATCCTTAGAGTATATTATCACACATGATTTACTCCGTTCCCTCTTAGTGATGACAATGTACATCTGTCAGGTTGCAGTTATTGTACAGACACTACTATGAAGAATGCACTGAATGTGTTTAGCAAATAAGCCTGTGTATGTGTGCACATGACTCCTTGTTCTTACCCCTCACAGGTACAGACCCTTGTGGTGAGGAAGAGCAACTTCTGTGTACAGACCACTTGTGGATATGGGGACCATGGTTGAGCGTCAGATCATTATCATTTACAGACTCACAAGTGCAACTATTCAGGACCTATGTGCATTACTGAATCCTGCACTGACTCCCAGAAATTTTAATCAGCATGCCTTTCCAACTGAGGTGCAGGTGCTCTCCGCACTCCATTTCCTGGCCACAGGCTCATTTCAAATAACAGTGGGCATGGGTGCTGGTTTCTCACAGCCAATGTTCAGCCAGGTACTTACAAGATTTCTAAATGCATTTGTACAACATCTGCTATCCTATGTGTGATTCCCCCAAAGTGCTGAGCACCCTGCCATCAAGTCAGACTTCTATGCCTTAGCAAACATTCCCCATGTTATTGGTGCCATCGATGGAACCCACATACCCATCATCCCCCCAAGAGTGAGTGAACAGGTGTACAGAAACAGGAAGAACTTTCACTCCATGAACATCCAATTGATATGTACAGCAGACCTGTACATATCCCATGTGAATGCCATGTTTCCTGGTTCAGTCCATGATTAATTTGTTTTGAGGAACAGTACTGTGCCACAAAAGATGGAACAACTCCAAGAGGACAGAGGGTGGGTCATAGGTAAGTGTGCCTGCCACTAACTGACACATTGCTGAAAAACAGCCTGTCAGACTAAGGACATTCCAATGAGGACTCTGTATTGACCATTTCTCTAGGTGATTCTGGCTATCCAAACTTGCTTTGGCTCCTGACACCAGTGAGGAATCCCAGGACGGATGCAGAGAGGAAATACAATGAGGCCCATGGACGTACTAGGAGGGTGATAGAGCATACTATAGGTCTCCTGAAGGCTAGATTTCGGTGCCTACATATCTCTGGGGGTTCCCTGGCCTATGGGCCTGATAAGGTGTGTAGGATAGTGGTGGCCTGCTGCATGCTGCACAAAATGGCAGTGAGACATTCAATCCCCCTTTTGGAGGTGGAAGGTGCTATAGGTCCTGATCTGTTACCTCAGAGAGGTGAGGAGAGTGATGGTGAGGATGAGGAAGGGGAAGATGTAAATTCCGGAAACCAACTGATACAACTGTACTTCCAATAACTGTCTGGGACGTCAGCCTGTATATGTGGTTAGTGACTGATACTGTAAGTGTGCCATGTCAACTAGGGGGAATTGGTCATGATATGCGAGTCATTGACCTCTTCAGCATGGTACAGACAGACAACATAAGCGTTCCCTTCTTGACTTTTTAGAAACACACTGTACCAGCAGCATTCACAATTTGACAATAAAGTTTATCCCTGCCTGTTGCATCATTACTCCACTTTGTTCAACAGTAAAGACAGGGGACAGTGTTACAGTTGAGATATGTTGTTTATTTTTGGAATACAGGGAAACGTGCTATGTACAGTGATGGAAGTCGGTACGGTTGGTTGTCTTTTTTGAAAACCGACTTGGTGGCAGGCCTGTTTGATTTCATAGGTGGGTCCTATTTGTAGTTCTGTGCATCATTTAGCCCTCAGCTAAGTGCAGTTTGTGAATGGGTGGGTTGTTTGCTTGGCAGTAGCAGCAGTGTCAATTGTTGGTAGGGGGCTTGTTCGTTGCTGGGTTTCCAGTGCCATATCTTGGCCTGAGACTACATTTGGTTGGCCATTGTGATTCCTGGGAGGGTTTTTCCTGTGCTGTTTCAGCTGCTTGGGACAACTGTTGCTGTTTGTCCAGGGCTGTTGTGGGGGCCTCCTGTCCGGTGTGGGTGTCTGAGGATTTGTTGACCAACTGCAGCAGTGCTCCAGCAATGAGGGTCATTGTGGCATTGTGTTCTTTCCACTGCTCCATGGCCTGTTGGTGGTGTTCCAGCTGCATCCTCTGACTTTGCTCCAGGGTGGTTACAATCTGTGCCAACCTGTCTTGGGTATGTTGGTATGCCCCCAGTACCTCTGCAATGACGTCCTGGGCTGCTGCATCTATCCGGTGCCCCACCCCCTGACCCACTGGGGCACTTGACCTTGCCCTGGCCCCTGTGCCTGTGTCCCCTGCGCAGGTCTGGACATGCCACTAGTACTGGGGCCCTCGTCTTCCTGCATGTTGGGGGTGGGAGACTGTGGCATCTGTTGCTGTGGTCCACCTGTTTGTGCACTGGGTCCACTGGTGTGGGCACGCCTCCCCTGGCCTGCTTGTCTTGACTGGGTGTTAGGGGTGACAGTGTTTTCCTGGGTGGGGCTGCTGCATGGTGAGCATCCAGGGCTGCGTGAGGGGCCTGCCTGCTCATCAGTGTCCAGGGATCCTTCACCAGTGTCCTGTGATGTGCCTCTGTCTCCCTGAAATGCTGTGGCACTCCTTGTCCCCTCCATTAGCGTTGCATGGGTGATGGTGCCTGTTGGGGGACAGAGAAGTGTTTGTTACATATGCAGGAGGGTCTGATGTGGGCAGTACTGTACAATTTAGTGCTGGTGTGCCTTTCAGTGGCCTTCAGGGATGCCTTTGTGAGGTGGACATAGCATTTAGTGGCAGTGGTGGCGTTACATTGTGGTGGGGTTATTATTCCATTGTGGGAACGTGCAGGGGTCGGTGGCTGTGCACAGCGGGAGTGATGGGGACCTGGTAGTGAGTTGTGGCTCATGCAGGGTGGTGGATGTGGTGGGTAATGGCTGGGAGTGCTGTGGGTCTAGGTGGGTGTGGGTGGGGTGATACATTCATTACAGGTATGGTATATATGGGGTAAATGTAGACGACTTACCCAAGTCCATTCCTCCAGTGAGTCCAATGAGTCCCTCTGGGTGAGGATGGCGAGTACCTTCTTCTCCCAGTCGGTGTAGTCGGTGGTGTTGGTGGTGGCCCTCCCCCAATCTTCTGCACTGCGATGTGGTGCCTGGAAGCCATGGCCCGGACCTTCCCCCGCAGGTCGTTCCATCTCTTGCGGGGGTGTCGTCCCTGGTGCGTGCCCCACTGCATTCACCCTGTTGACAATGGTCTGCCACAGCTCCATTTTCCGGGCGATGGGTGTGTGCTGCACCTCGGAGCCCAATATTTGTGGATCCACTTTTAGGATCTCGTCCACCATGGTCCTTAGCTACCTTTCGGTGAAGCGTGGATTTTTTGGGGGAGACATGGTGAGGGTGGTGGGTGGCGTCGGGACTGGGGACGGTGTTTGGGTGCTCCTGTGTGGGTCGCTATGCGTGTCCTGTCTGCTGGCGTTCTCTGTCTGGCTCTGGTGCTCTCCTTCTTCTGGTCCTGGTTTCTTTCCTTGCAAGGGATTGTGGGGTGTGTCTGGGGGTGTTTTATGGTGTTCTGGATGTGTATCAGGTGTGTGGGTGCTAAGCCTAGCCAATGTGTGCAGTGGTTGCTGTTGGGCAGTCGCAGCCGCCAATGGTCGTCCGGCCTCCACTGTCTGTCGAGGTGATTTGTGCATCTTTATTTGGAAGGCGGGATGTGGGTGTACTTGGCGGTGGCGGGGTGGGGTGGGCCGCGATTCCCACCGACAGGGTCTGGCGGGGAGTGGTGGTGGTGGAATGTTTGGAGGGTTGTTTTTTTGTTCATTATATGGCGGGTTTCCATTCACCGCCGGCGGGATTCTCTTTACCGCCATGTTCATAATGACTGCCTATGTTCCTAGTCGGTTCTGTTTCAGGCCATCAAACAACTATTTTGAAATCAGTCCACAAGTCACTTGGCACAACAATGTCAAACAATGTATTCAAATGAGTCCAAAACACCTGGGAAATTTTCACAAATTTTAACCTGTTGATACCGTTCCACTGGCTTCTGTCGCTATGTTGGGAAATCATTGGTTAATGATGCAAGATCACTTTGACTCCACGTCACATGAACATAACCACCAACAGAAACCTCTCTCAAGGGGATGGTTGTGACTCCTCTCTGTGCTCAAAGGGCTGGTGGTTCACCTCTTTCTTTTTCACCCACTTGATCTACCACTTATCTAATTCGTTCCATCTCCTAATGTTTTGAAACAGTTCTTTAATCTGAGTTTTTAATCCCAGAGTTCTCATATCAGCAGTATCTTTTTCACTGAAACACACTCAATACCTTCTTTGCAAAGCCTTGGTTTTTATTTAAGGCAACCTCATATTTTTGAGCCAATTCTGCCAATTTCTCATGATCTTGGCCCTCTCACCTAGTAATATTTCTACACATGAGTCAAGCTCATCTTCTTGATAGGACTCTAGCGGTTCAAGCCAAGATTCCCAACTATCGTTGCGTCCAATTCTATTGTCAACTTTGTCACATCGAAAGCCCTCTCTCTCTGTATTGATGGAAGTGTTCCCTGGCTTACTTCTAAATTAGTACTCTCCTTGAATGGG
The DNA here is from genome assembly GCF_031143425.1 of Pleurodeles waltl. Taxonomy (NCBI): domain Eukaryota; kingdom Metazoa; phylum Chordata; class Amphibia; order Caudata; family Salamandridae; genus Pleurodeles; species Pleurodeles waltl. Next base: position 449,756,657 of record NC_090446.1, read on the forward strand.
GTGTTTCCATTAAAGAACTGTACCCAATAATCTGTCTCCTTCGCACTAATAGATCATGTCACCACAGGAACATTAGGTGTGGAATGACTTCCCTGAGCACCATTTCCCAAATTTAAATGTGGTTTGCATGCTAAAGGATTAGGGGCCAGATGTAGGCAGATTGCAAATTGCAACTTGCAATTTGCGAGTCCGTGCGACTCGCAAATTGCAAGTCGCAATTTGGTATGCAGAAAGGTGTCTCAGACACCTTCTGCAACTCGCAATGGGGTCGCAAAGACCCACCTCATTAATATTAATGAAGTGGGTCGCAGTTTGTGACCCCATTGCGAGTACGGGCACTCACGGGGATGGTGGCCTGCTGGAGTCAGCAGACCACCATGTCCGTGACTGGTTTTTAATAAAGCAGTTTTTGTTTTCCATCTTCAGCCCGTTTTCCTTAAAGGAAAACGAGCTGCACTTGAAAAAAAAAAACGAAACCTTTAGTTTCAGGTTTTTTCAGGGCAGGCAGTGGTCCATTGGACCACTGCCTGCCTTGAATTTTTTTTTTTTTTTCCATTCACAAAGGGGAAGGGGTCCCATGGGGACCCCTTCCCATTTGCGACTGGGTTACCATCCACTTCAAGTGGATGGTAACTGCGATTTCATTTGCAACCGCTTTAGCGGTCGCAAATGAAATTGAATAGCATTGCGAGTCGCAAATAGGAAGGGAACACCCCTTCCTATTTGCGAGTCGGAAATGCATTTTGCGAGTCGGATCCGACTCGCAAAATGCATTTCTGCATAGCAGAGGGGCTTTTGCACCTCACAAACAGCGTTTTTCATCATTTGCGACTCGCAAACCCTTTGCTACATCTGGCCCTAGGTGTGGGTATCTTCTGAAATGTACCTATCGCAGTGCATCCGGACATGTTCAAAGTCGTATCTGCACTCACTCCACATGGAGTACTAGTTTGTGTTGGAACTAAAGGACAAACTCTCTCTTATACATAGGAACTACCGGTCCTATAGATACTGGTACTGTGAGGACATCAACAGCACTCACTGCAGGATCAATTGGGGGCACATTCTCTGAAACCTTTACTTCTTAACTCTCAGGGTACACTAGTGGCAGTAACTCCCACAGAAGTAAGAGCCATCTTAGTTGGAGCAGTCACGACATTAGTCGGACCAACAGTTTGATTTCCACTTCCATCCATAACTTCATTATATGGAGGTGGACGTTTAGAAAGAAATCCATGCAAAAGTCTATCTCCAGAGCATTCATTGCTATCCATACTGATATCATCAGGATCTTTTTGTATCCTCTCTTTTGAATACAGAGCATTTTTCCTTTCCCCTTCTCCCTCAACCTCCCCTATCGTCAAAGCTGGATACAATCTAACTCCTTCTATCATGTCGGTTCCCCACCTCCTCCTTTCAGCATCCCATCTAGCATCTGCATAAGAACACATAGCTTTCTTCACTTTGCCCTGATATTTGTCTTTGTCTCTCGCATGAGCAGCACGCTCCCAAGTATTAAGTTCTTCACATTGTGTCAATATAACACTCTGCTCAAATTTTCACTAATTCTCAAATTAAACGTGCCATATTGTGGGAATCTCAATGGAACATCCTTTTCTGTGATCTTGTACCACTGACCAAGCCAAAAGCACATATGAAGCCCTACATTGATTATCACGTAGTGACCTGGCGTACCTTCCAGAGACTCCAATTCTTCCTCCCACTGGGAATATGAATCTAAACATATCTTATATAACTTGAAAGCATTTCATGTTTCAAAACTTTTCACACCATTCCAATTTGATTAAAAATAATGCCTTATCCACAATCCTTTGCTCCGACCCAACCACTGATCGCAGCGCAGCACTTTATGATGTTGCCCACCAATAGCAGCCCAGCATGACACCAACCAATCTCTACCAGTGTGGCACACTGTGACGTAGAACCCGTTCCTCACAGCAGTTCCCCCTCTTTTAAAATCTGTACACAAACTTACTTCGAAACATCACAGGCATACAAAACACAATAACCTTTGTCTGCTTCACTACAGAATGAACAGTTTTAATCACACAAGAAAGTTCACAATCACTTCTGATGAGACTTTGACCTGTGGGGTAACATCTTAATCAGTACAGTTTCTCCCTTTGCATTAAGATCCACTATACCAATTTGTCTCACACTCACGCAAAGTAAATCCCTACTTTAACAGTGCTATTGATGACATCACACAACAAACACAACCATTAGCTGACAATATGAACTGTGTCTTCTACAGCTTTTAAACTGTCCCGGGATCTCAGTCCACATCAGACCCGATAACCATTTCAACGTCTATAAATCACCATACTCACACAACATGCAGATACCTCTGCAAAACTCCATCCAATTTCACACTCACCCAAGCTAAATTCAAACACTGCACTCTGAAATCCTATTGATACTCACTCTTCCCCTGTCAGTACAACTCTCTTCTGATTCTCTGCAACTTTGCGATTCTCTAACTCTGGGCATGGACACTAGGGTTTGGGCTTTGGGGACTAACTATTCTACATTCTAATTGTAGTTCTCCTGAATTTAGAAAGAGAACCATCCTTGTTTGCTACCATCTGATGGAGCCTCAGGCCCTATTATTACATCTGGGGGTCCAATTAATCTTTTTTTCTTTGTTACGAGGGGTGAAGAGATAAGTTATCTAATCATTCAAATCGATTACAGTGTAACTTAATAGTCACACATTAAATCTCAGAGTCCAAAGTTTTAAAGGGCTTTATTACAGACTCAAAACCAAAGTTACAGAGGTGAGTCTCAAAACCATAGTATAGAGATACAAAATCACCAAAGGAGAGTTAAGGCATCGTACAATATTAAATTGAAGCAACATATAAAAGACCAAAACTTCAATAGCAACAATGCAGAAAATCAGGAAAAGTACTTGATATCTAGATTCTAAAATTCAGTTCTCTTGCCTAATCATTGAGTCTATCTCTTAAGTTACTCTAATACTAAAGGAGTATCTGAGAAAGGTTAGCAAGTAGAACTTCAATAGAAGATTCTGTCTAAGAGAGATACAGTGGCATGTAGCCACATAGAAAGTATGAAGTCCATACCTCAAAAAGGTCCGCTCTGAGCAAGGGGCAGACACAGTCTAAGTCTCTCGCCAGCTAAACTACTCTTAAATTGTGGTTTTCCAGGTATGATGACATCATGACAAAAACTAATTTTAAAAACAAAAGTTTAAGGCAGTTAGAATTAACAGTTCGATCTTCCTAAGCCTTTGACTCCCATCCTTGTCACACTCTCTCATTCAGGAATCTCAAAAGCTATAGCTGCCAGTGTCAGAATACTCCTTTCGTCAGAAGGTTTTCTCGCAGACCCTCTTATCTCTCATGCACAACAAGCTCCTTGTTAATTTCAGCTCCTGCAGATTTGTAAAAACAAGCTTCCTATTGAAGATTAGAACATACAAAAAGAATGTGACCTTCAGTCCGACCAACTGAAATGAAATGAGTATATTGTGTTTTAAATGTCTAACTTGTTGAATATAAAATGATTATAAAGAATAACATTTCTAAAGTACTACAGCATTGACATTCTTGCAAGTGAGTATTAATGTGGCTTGCACAAATGCTAACTTTCATTGTGCTTTTTTAATAATATATTTCAGTGCACCATGTTTGACTATTTGTTTTACATGTTACATAAGGAAAATAACCACCCCTTTTTCTTCACGTTTTAGGAAGCATAAAGGCGCAGCTAGGTTATGTTTCTCCATGCCCATCTGTGGAAGGGGGAGCTCTACAGAGACAGGTGGGTTCTGTGTACTTTCACAGCTCCCAGAGAAATGTTTTATGTTCTAGCAATGGTGTTGGGGTGGGGCACGTTGGGGTGGATGGATTTAGCGAGGTTCTTTGTTTCTTTGTTTTGGTAGGAAGACTGCTGCTGTATCTTTTCTAAAGATGGGGTGGAGAGAGTAAGGCATCTTATGAGCTTTTGTTTCAGACCCACGTGCTTTCACAGTATCTGTAATTTCATGGTCTTGTTTGATTTGGACTATCCTTGGACTAACCTAGATGTGCTCGCTGCGTTGTTGGTCTTTCCAACAGAGCAGGCTCTGTTGGATCTTTCAGAAATATGTGTTATAATTCAGTTACGCTACACATTTCAGTTGCTCCTTGTCTTTCCAATTCAACGCTTTTCTCGTGGTTGTGGTTTCCCGTGGTGGGTTCAATTGGAGAGTCACAACTTGCAACATTTCATCGAAGAAACATGTGAGCATAATACAGTGCGTCTTGTGTTTCAGTTCCTGAATGTGAGTCAGTGCTTCATCACTCTGGCAGTATTTACTTGTTTGAGTACTGTGCTAAAGACTCTCAGCATGGTGTGAGTCATGGTCTTATTCCTGTGTGTATAATGGTATTTCCTTGTCAGTACATATGTGCTTGTTTCTCCAACCAGTTTCCGTCTGTATCTGTTCTGGGTCTTAGTTTTTGTAATTGACTGGTCCTGCTGCAACCATTTTGTTTGTTTTTACTTATATATAACACTACATGCCAGATACAATTACTCTTTACTCCCTAACCTGCTAGGCCCTCCCTGCTAAGCCTTTTTGTGGTTATTTGGGGTAGTTCATGCTTACGCCCCCATAACTTTTTGCCCACATAAGCTATCCACGCCAAATTTGTGTCCTTTTTTTTCAAACATCCTGGGGATTCTAAAAGTACCCAGGGTTTGTGGATTCCCCAGAGGGGACCGAGATTATAACCAAAATACATCTGAATTTGGGTTTTTGGGAAAAATTAGGAAAAAGTGCTGCAGAAGAAAGTATATGTTTTTTTCCCTGCAAAGAATATCAATGAAGAGTTTGAGGTGCTAAAATCACTTTGTTTCCCAGGTTTCAGGAACAGGCTGACTTGAATTTTTTTCAACACAGTTTTGGTATTTTACTGGGACATAGCCCATTTTCCTATCTGTTTGTGCTTTAAACATCCTTCACGTTTGTGGTGGAAACGGGTGTGAAACCAATGGGAGATCCTAGAAAGCTATACATTTCTGAAATGTAAACAAGATTCTGAATTCAGCTAGGGGTCCTTTGTGTATATCCTTCAAGGTTTTGTTATTGAAAGAGACACTTAAAATAAAAAATAATATTGAAATTGAGTAGAAAAAAAATCTATTTGTCTCTACATTTTCATCTACAACTTCTTCGAAGTAAGGTAGATTTTCAAGAGCAATATACCGTTGCATCTCCTGGACTCTTCTGGTTGGGAGGATAGATAGAGCTTGTAGGTTCACCAAGAGCCCAAGGTACCAGAGTCAATAACTGAGCTGCACCTTCCAGTGGTTATTCATTGTATACCGCATGTACAGCAATTTATTTGGTAAAATATAAAGAGTGAAAATAGGTATCAAGGAAACCTATGTATATCCAAAATGGACACAAGATATGGAGTTGAGAAGCAGTGGTTATTGGCACATCTATGAATTTGCAGTTACCCATATTAGCATATGAATTAGAAGTAATTTCTCAAAATGACTTCGTTCTTACACACTGTCTTACATTTGGAAGGCACAAATGCAGAGAAAGACAATTGTTAATGACACTTGTTCTACTATTCTGTGTTCCCCCAAGTCTTCTGATAAAAATGGTACCTTACTTGTGTGGGTAGACCTAGTGCCTGTGACAGGAAACGACCCAAAATGCAACGTGGACAAATCACTTTTTTCCAATGAAACTGGTAATTTTTTTGCAATGTGCCTCGCTGAGGATTTTGAACTCTAGCTCAGCCAGCACCTACAGAAACCTAGCAAACCTGTACGTTTTTGAAACCTAGACACCTAGCAGAATCCAGGATAGGGTGACTTGTGAGCCCCTTACCACATTTTTGTACCCAGAAGCTCTTGCAAACCTCAAAATGTGTCTAAAAAACACAATTACCTCACATTTCTGTGAAGGAAAGTTCAGGAACTTCCTCCAACCAGCAGTCCCTGAAGTCTTCTAATAAGAATGGTATCCCACTTGTGTGGGTAGGCCTAATGCCCGCAGCAGGAAACGGCCCAAAATGCAAAGTGGACACATCACATTTTTCCCCTGAGAACTGACCTTTTTTTGCAATGTACCTAGCTATGGATTTTGGGCCCTAGCTCAGCCAGCACCTATGGAAACCTAGCAAACGTGTACATTTCTGAGAACTAGACACCTAGGGGAATCCAGGATGGGGTGGTTTGTGTGGCTCTCACCAGGTTCTGTCACCCAGAATCCCTTGCAAACCTCAACATTTGTCTAAAAAACACATTTTTCTCACATTTCTGTGGAGGAGAGTTCTGGAATCTGAGGGGAGTCACAAAAGTCCTGCCACTCAGTGTTTCCCTCGGTCTCTGGATAAAAATGATACCTCACTTGTGTGGGTAGGCCAAGTGCTTGCAACGGGGAAGGGCCAAAAACATGTGGAGATTGAGGGGGAACGAAATCAGGTCTAAAAGGGCAGTTTTTCTTAATACACTTTTAGGCTGAATCTGCTTTGGGTACCAACACAAGTGTGGTATCCGTTTTATCAGGAGACTGAGGGGAACGGTGGGTGGTAGGATATTTGTGCTTTATTTCTGTTTCTGGAAAAATATGGAGAATGTGTGATTTTAGTCACATTTTGAGGTTTGCATGGCATTGTGGGTAAGAAAACTTGTTGGGATCCCTAAGAGGCACACCACCCTGTACTCCCCTGGTTGTATAGTTACAAACATATCTAGAGCTGGTAGAAGTTCCCTTGACAAGAAGCAAGCATGGTATCAAGTCTCTTACTTCTGTGATGTGTCAAACACTCAAATTGTGAAAAAACACCCTTAGATTTTGTTAAAAAGACCCCTCACCCACCAATCTATTTGGTGGCATGCTTCATCATTGGGGTCCCACTAAGACACCTGGTGTGACAAGTATGTGGTTTTTATGCCTGATTACAGTGGGTCATATTTTATTTCATGAGTTGAATTCCAAAGTGAGATGAAAAGTGCAATACAATTGTCTTGTGGTTAGCCAATATAGGGCCTGATTCTAACTTTGGAGGACGGTGTTAAACCGTCCCAAAAGTGGCGGATATACCACCTACCGTATTACGAGTCCATTATATCCTATGGAACTCGTAATACGGTAGGTGGTATATCCGCCACTTTTGGGACGGTTTAACACCGTCCTCCAAAGTTAGAATCAGGCCCATAGTGTGTTTTTATTCATGGTTACCTTGGACAAAGGTTAAAAACAGTGAGTTTCATATTTTGAGTGTTTGGGACATCACAGAAGTAAGAAACTCCGTAGCGTGCTCACTTTTTGTGGTTGGTGATAGTAATTTGGAAAGGTGAGCAAGCTCTCCTCACTATCTTTCTTGGTACACACACATACTGGTTGAATTTGGCACTAGGTGACTGATGGTCAACATATAAAACTGTATTAACAAGAGATTATACAAAAATGAAATGCCCTGTTAATAAGTAATAAGGTAGAAAACTGAACCAATGACTCACAGCTCGTGAGCTGTAAACCTGCATCAAGGCACAAACCACTTTACAGCTCATTCACACCTTTCATATGTGACACACACACACAAGACTATTCATGCCGCCAGCAGTTAGCCCAGCACATTACAACACTCACCTCAACAGACAGTGCCATTCAAGGGCCCATCACTTACATACACCCACATGCCTGAAGCAGTAACCACACCAACTGATGGAGTGCGTGGATTGGTGTTTGGCTATCAGTGTGTGTAGTGACCAGCAGCAAGTCACCTCTCTCACTGCCAGCCAAGTGCCAGCTTACACATACCACCAACTAAGCACCAGCTCACACACACTGCCAGCCAGGTGCCAGTCAACGCACACCACCAGCCAAGCACCAGTCGACACACACCGTCAGCCATGTACCAGTACACGCACATAGCCATCCATGCCACAGTCCATGCACCTTGCCATCACATTTTTTTAACAAAAAGCAAAACAAAAAATAATTGTAAGTAAATACAAAGCTATAAACACAACAGCTGTAACTAAATACATCACACTACTGCTATCCGTGAAACTGAACAAAAAATACAAAATGATACAGACTAGGCAGTTCACTTTTATGCTCAAGTTGCTCCAAAAAACTATTTTCTGTGTGATACAATCTACAACATGCAGGTGCACACATCCCGGGTTTAGAGGGACAGTCTGAGCAGTACATATGACTCTCCTTCCACACACCTCTTCACATACAGACTCTCCATTTCGTACTGGGAAAATATTTTTGGGGGCATGGGAGTAACGTGATCAGCAAAGTGGCGATCTTTCCATCTAACCACATCCTCCACTACTCCAGCTCTAGGAGCACTTGCCTGGTCCACTACAACAAGGCTGCCTTTCACAGACTCCTGAAACTGAACAAATATCATCTTTGACTCTGGATAACATTCTTTGAATACAACAAAAGCACTAAAAGTTGCTGAGTGGAACAAATAGATAGCCAACTTCTTATACCTAATGTACTCCCTATAAACAGCAGTGTAAGGTTCCAACCTCTGTCTACTCTAGCAACACGACCCAAGTGATTATTATATTCTAAAATGCACGCAGGTTAGTGCAACTTGACTCCAGACAGTCACAGGTGAAGAATTTTCATCATGGATGGTAGTCAGCATGTAGACATCTCTCCTCTCTGCAAATTTCACAGCTAGACATTCATTACTATGCAAGGCACTGCACTGTCCCCTCTCAAGTGTTTTTTTTACAAACTAGCTCTTTTGGGTAACCTTTACAGCTAGACTGGATTGTGCCAGAAGCAACAGTGTCCACTTTTCCAATTCCCTGAACAATTGCACACCAGTGTAGAAGTTATTTATGTATAAATGTTGACCTTATTTAAAAAGACCTTCTATCAAGTTCCCACACACTTTTCTCACTAACTCTAAAAGTGGATAGACAGCCAGGGGGTCAATAGTGGAATCCCTACCAGTGTAAACCATAAAATTATAGGCATGTCCTTTCCTACTCTCAGACAGCATATACATCTTAATTCCATAGTATGCTTGCTTTCTAGGAAGGTACTGCCTAAAAACCAAACAGCCCTTGAACCGAACCAAAGACTCGTCCGCAGGTATTTCTTTCCCTGGAACATATGTCTCCGAAAAACAATCTACAAAATGATCAAGGACAGGGCGAATGTTAAAAAGTCAGTCACAATCAGGAGGGTGATCGTGTGGCAAAGCCAAAGCATTTTCAACAAAATGCAGCATCCGAAGCAGAAGCAAATACTGATCATAACTCATGGTTGCAGGAAATGTAGCCGTTACCATCAAAGAACTGGTAGACCAATATGAAGACAGTGACAGCTTCCTTATTAAGCCCATCAAAAACTGTTATCCCAAGAACATCAACTCATCCAGCTTTGTGGGACTCCACCCGCTATCTCTGGAGGGTAGCGTAAGTCTAGCACTGTTGTCCCTCAAACACTGTTCAGCATACAAATTACTCTGCTCAACATTCTCATCCAAAAATACATCATCCATAAACAACTTAAAGAAATTTATAGGCAAAAAGTTTTCAGTATTTTCTCTATAACCTGTGACACAAGTAAACTTACGCAACACCTGGTGCACCATGTTTGGGACAATGCAGAGTTCAGCTCATCCAAGGGGAAGCTTTTCAGCCCTAGGCTGCAATCCAGATGCCTCTTGTCACACATAAGTGTCCTCCTCTAAAAGAGGCTCTTCCTCTGCACTGCGAGTGGCTTTATCATCAGATGATTCCTCTTGGACAGAAAATTCACTGCCAGAATCTTGCACTTCCTCCTCTCCCTCAGATGCAGAGTCAGCCTCATAATCATGGTCGGAGGAAGATTAAAAAAGTATACCAACAACCTGCTGAGCGATAATACTGAGGCTAGCCATAATCCTTACTAATAAAAGTAACTTGACAAATAAGTCAACAGTAACCAACACAATGTAAAATAGTAATAAAGAACGTGTGGCTTTATCACAAAGCCCTAATTACTAAAAAAAAAATCCACTCACTTGCCAGAGACAGTTAGACTCACCAGCACAGACACAGCAAGCACCAACAATATCCCACTAGAAAGAAAAATAAATTACTCACAAGACAATACAATACAATACATATTGTGCACAAATGCAAGGGGAGTTTCACACACAATAAAACAGAAGCTAAATATGCAGCTATTATGATACCATTTACAAAAAGCAATTTCATGCAGGGAAAGGTAGAGTTCACAATATAAAAAGCTTTCTCTTACCAAATACATGCAACTACAAAAACTGCAGATAAACCGCAAGCAGGAGTCACAGGAAATCAAACTCTTTTCACTAGAATAAAAAGGAGAAATAAAACATTACAATCACAAATGCAAACGATGACAAGAAACAAAACAGTTAACATTATAAAACACACAGAAACTTTCCCAGGTGTCTAGTGGCTTTCTGCCCCCCTTGGAGGCAGATTGGCCTAAAAATATGGCCTATCTGCCCTCAGGGTGGGCAGACAACATCCAAAAGCTACCAATTCCCCACTAGAGGGCCCCATGGAGACACCCCCTGACATATCAAAAAGAAAATCCCTTGTTTCCACTAGATTTCAACCCCCCCCCGGGCAGATCTGCCCAAAAACTCCTGATCAACCCCCAGGTGGGGTTGAAACATTGATAAACAATTGCCTCCAAGGGAATGACCCTTGCCTAAGAGGCTGCTTCCCTAAAAAATATACTGCAGAAAAAAATCCTTGGTGATCCAGCAGGTTTTGAACCCCCTTTCTGGGGGGGGCACAGATCAGCTAAAAAGATGGACATTCTGCCCCCAGGGGGGGGGGAAACATGGATGATTTATAGCTCCTAAGGGATCGCTTCCCTAAAAAAATAATGCAGAATAAAATCTGTGGTGGTCTATTGGGTTTTTACCTCCCCCTTGCAGGCAGATCAGCTTAAAAAATGGCCGATCGACCCCCTGGGTGGGCTGATACGGGGATCAAATATTGCCCCCAAGGGAGTGACCCTTGCCTAAGGGTCACTCCCCTGAAAATAAATACCTAAAACAATCGCTGGGTTGGGGGGCAGATGGGCCAAAAACAAAACAGCAGATCTGCCCACCAGAGGGCCAAAACATGGATATAGTTATTGCCCCCTAGGGGAGCGACTTTTGTTCAAGGGATCACTCCCCCTGCAAAAAAAAAATCCCTAGCCACCCAGTGGGTGGATTTCTGCTCCACTATCGCAGCATTCACTGCAATCGTGGAGCAGGAATCTACTCCAAAAATCTTTTGTTTGCCCCCCACCAAATCCCCAAAGAAAAGGAGTCACCAACAATATGTCTTCTCCTGAAGATGCGCTGGAAGCAAAGGGCTGCATTCGATGACATTGGTGCGCCGTGCACACTCCAATGTCATCAGATCGCGGATGGGAGTTTGAGGGTGGCAACGGAGGCACTTCCGCTGCCATCCCCTGTGGGGTGGGGGTGTTGAAATGAGTGGCCCACGGGCCAGCGCTTCCCCCGTGGGCGGGTGGAGGATAGAAGAGTTCCATCCACAGCATACGCCCACCGTAGCTGAGAACAGAACAGTTCTGTCCTCAGCATGCAAGGGGTTAAGGCACAACACAATAATAACAAGAACTCAAATAAAAGATAAAACACAAAAAGCCACCATAAAAAATAAAACCTATAAGTAAAAAATATATAGTTTAAACAGTGACATCTCTGCCACGATTCCCAGGTTCATGAGTGATGTGCTGCTCTAGTTCATGATTTTGTATTGGAATTCTGGGACTTGTAGTCTTGTTCATCCCCTTATAAAACATGTTTTCAGCTCACAGAATTCAAAGGAAAAAACCTGGACTGGAGCAGCACATCACTCATGGACCTGGGGAACTTGGGTACTATGTAGTTAGTAAGTACAAATAGTAATCTTTTCAAATAATTAACACATACAGGTGGTCATTCTGACCTCGGCGGTAAAAGGCGCCTACCGCCGGTCAGAAATCCTCCATAATCCCGCCGCGGTCGCGGAAACCCGCCACGGTCATTCTGACCCGCAGAAGGCAAACCTCCGAAAATCCGGCCGCCACAACAGACCGCCAGACCAGCGGTCGGCGGAAAGGTGGAGGTGACCAAACCTCCACCGCCACGCCAACAGAAATACGCCCATCCCATTACGACCCACGAATCCACGCGGCGGTCATTCAAACGCGGTATTCCATTGGCGGGACACACCGGCGCGGTCAGAATACCCACCAACGAACAAAACTCACCCACATTGGACGATTTGAATCCCACACACCTGATACACATACACACACCACTCCCACACACACAATACAATATAAAACACCCACCCACATCACCCACAAACCCCTACGCTTACAAAATCGTAAAGAAGGCAAGAGCGAGACACCAGCATCCAAAACATAACAGCCACAGCCACTCAACACCATCACCCACACACTATCCACACACAAAACAACACACACCACCACACTCAACTCACTTAAATACACATACTCCACCCCACACATCATACACACCACCCCATGGCACCCCAAAGACAACCCCGCTTCACAGACGAAGAACTCAGGGTTATGGTGGAGGAAATCGTTCGTGTAGAGCCCCAGCTGTTCGGCACACAGGTCCAATACACCAGCATTGCCCGGAGGACGGAGCTATGGCAGAGGATTGTCGACAGGGTGAACGCAGTGGGACAGCACCCCAGAAATCGGGAAGACATCAGGAAGCGATGGAACGACCTACGGGGGAAGGTGCGTTCCATGGTATCCAGGCACAACATCGCCGTGCAGAAGACTGGCGGAGGACCCCCACCTCAACCCCCACAATTCACATCATGGGAGGAGGAAGTCTTGAACATCCTGCATCCTGACGGCCTCGCAGGAGTCGGCGGTGGAATGGATACTGGTAAGTTGAAGCTTCAATACTGCTTCCCCCCCACCTGCATGCCAAATCAGACCCCAACCCTCACCCCCATCCTCGAACCCCACCCTCACCCCCACCCCCATCCTCACCCCCACCCTCACCCCCACCACCATCCTCACCCCCACCCTCACCACCATCCTCACCCCCACCACCATCCTCACCCCCACCCCCAGCACACCTATTCCCCGCCAATGTCTCACCATCACAACCCACACATCCCAAAACCTAGGCCTGCATGCGTCCACTAAGCATGGACACCCATCACCAAAGCATGCCCAATGCATATACACATCCCCCCCACAAGCCACCCTCACCAAAGCCCCCACACACGAATGCCAGCACTTGGGGACACGGGAACCCACAGATACACCCATATGCCACACATTGAAACTATAACCATACCTCTATACCCCTGCAGGACCCGACCGTCAACACACCGCGGCGGAGGGGCCAGAATTATCCACACCCCCCACCCAAGAGGCCGTCAGCGATGACAGCAGCTCTGTCGACCTGGACACCGATGACCAGCCCGGACCATCGGGGACCTCTGGACAGTCGGTTCCCCTCACACAGGCACAGGCCACTATAGACCCTAACCCCTCTGGGAACACCAGCACAGCTCCCACCCAGCGGGCCCATGCCTCTGTCTCCAGGGCGCGTCAATCTGCGGTGTGTCTACCACTACAGGGCACCCAGGATAACCCACCACCCCAACAACAACAGGGACCTGGGGGCAGTGGTAGTGGGCACACCGGCCAGGGGGCAGAGGCCCAGGGAAACAGGGCAACTCGGCGGGCAGCTGTGCGACAGGGGGGGGAGGAGAGGCCCAGGGAACCCACTCTCCACGAGGTCCTCACCACCATCATGGGAGCATACAACCGCTCCCAGGAGACGATGGCGACGGTACTGGCCCGGTTCCAGGAGATCCAGGTGCTGCAGGAGGAACACTATCGGGGGTACAGGGAGGACATCCGAGCCATCAACACCACCCTGGTTACCATGGTAGGGCTGCTGCAGGACCTCGTAAACAGCAGGGCGGACACTGAACAACACCCAAGGGCCCCTGCCACTAGCCGGGACCAAGAACAGCCATCCACCTCTGCCGGCGCTAGTGGACAGGAGGCCCCCGCACAGCAGCAGCCCACCAGACCCCCACCTCCTGCAGGAGAAGAACCACCCCGCAAGAGGGCCCTGAGATCTCGCAAGACAGAGTAGGATGTCAAGACCCCCGCCAGCAATGGATACCACCTGATGTCATCCCACTGTCCCACATTGTCACCCTGTCCATCCTCGAACTGCCCATGCTCCATCTCTCCACAGGCCTCTGGACAATGCACCTGTGTGACTGTTACTCTGGACTCTGCCATGGACATTCCTTCACCATAGCCCCCACCCACTTGAAACCACCCATCCCATTTTGAGCACTTCAATAAACACCTATTTTGCACCAAAATATCAGGAGTCTGGCTGTGATTTCAATAGATTGTAATTGACATGACAGTGCAAATATGTCCTTGTACATGGTGAAGTCAACAAACAGCTGCCACAAAGCTGTAGTCCATGGGGAAACGAAGCACAGGACTCGTAGTGGGGACCCCAGATCTGAAATAGGGAGGGAAAAGCCACAACTCAGTCATCATACACTGGGGCAAATAGACAGGCAGCAGAGATGCTGCAGAGTAGTTAACTTTTACTAAATTATCTTTGAAATGTTACCTGTGTCCTATTGGAAGTACTGTTCAATGATTCTGTCCCTGTTGTCTGTTTCAGCCCCGTCGTCTTCCTCCTCGTCACTCTCCTCAGGTTCCACCGCTGCCACAACACCACCGTCTCGACCATCCTCCTGCAGGAAAGGCACCTGGCGGCGCAAAGCCAGGTTGTGAAGCATGCAGCAGGCCACGATGATGTGACACACCTTCTTAGGTGAGTACATTAGGGATCCACCGGTCATATGCAGGCAGCGAAACCTGGCCTTTAGGAGGCCAAAGGTGCGTTCGATCACCCTCCTAGTACGCCCATGGGCCTCATTGTACCGTTCCTCTGCCCTGGTCCGGGGATTCCTTACTGGGGTCAGTAGCCACGACAGGTTGGGGTACCCAGCGTCCCCCACTAGCCATACACGGTGTCTCTGTAGCTGTTCCATCACGTAAGGGATGCTGCTATTCCTGAGGATGTAGGCGTCATGCACTGACCCTGGGAATTTGGCATTTACATGCGAGATGTACTGGTCAGCCAAACACACCACCTGGATGTTCATTGAATGGTAACTTTTTCTGTTCCTGTACACCTGCTCCCTGTCTCTTGGGGGAACCAAAGCCACATGGGTCCCATCAATGGCACCAATTACGTTGGGAATATGTCCAAGGGCGTAGAAATCACCCTTCACTGTAGCCAGTTCGCCCACCTCAGGGAAAATGATGTAGTTCCTCACGGATTTCATCAGGGCAGACAACACTCTGGATAACACCTTTGAAAACATGGGCTGAGACATCCCCGAAGCAATTCCCACGGTTGTCTGAAATGACCCACTTGCCAAGAAATGGAGTACTGACATGACCTGCACCAGAGGGGGAATCCCTGTGGGTTGGCGGATGGGGGACATCAGGTCGGGCTCCAGCCGGGCACACAGTTCATGGATAGTGGCACGGTTAAGACGGTAGGTCAGGATAATGTGGCGTTCTTCCATTGTCGACAGGTCCACCAGCGGTCGGTACACGGGAGGATTCATCCGTCTCCTCGCCAAACCCAGCGGACGGTGCCTAGGAAGGACAACATGGAGCACACAGTCAGGCAACCCACAGGTACGTACTCACAGCTAGCACAGTATATGATTCTCTATGCAGTGAATGGCGTGTATGAGTGGCTATGCAAGGCCTAGGCCTGTGTGACGCAGTTGAAATTGAGCCATGTGGGCCCTGGAAATGGCGGCTGCCTGACCTGTGAAGTGTGACAATGGGATGTGAGGTCAATGCGCTGGCGTGGCACACCGCGGCGGGCGGCGGCCGAAGACCGCGGCGCGAAGCCGCATTGGTTAACATTGAAGCCTATGGGTTTCAGGAGCCAATGGCGAAGGGCGCCGGCGGTGGCGGGACGCACCGCCGCGGTACGCACCGCCGCGGACGTGACCGCCATTTTCTATCTACTTATCCACTTGCGACTTGAACTTTCACAGGAGAGGACCTATACTGCAAGTGTTGCTGTGACCTCGGTCTGGAAGGGACAATGGCTGCTGCGACTGGGGAAAGGGCCCCTGCCTTCACTGGAGAGGAGTTGGAGAAACTTGTGGATGGGGTCCTCCCCCAGTATGCGCTACTCTACGGTCCTCCAGACCAACAAGTGAGTTTAATTCTATCTGGATTTGGGGCCACTGGCTGGCTGGGGGGCCTGGCGGGGATGGGGGGCATGTTGGGGCTGGCGGGGGGCCTGGCGGGGGGCCTGGCGGGGATGGGGTGCATGTTGGGCATGGCGGGGGGCCTGGCGGGGATGGGGTGCATGTTGGGCATGGCGGGGGGCCTGGCGGGGGGCCTGGCGGGGATGGGGTGCATGTTGGGCATGGCGGGGGGGCCTGGCGGGGATGGGGTGCATGTTGGGCATGGCGGGGGGGCCTGGCGGGGATGGGGTGCATGTTGGGCATGGCGGGGGGCCTGGCGGGGGGCCTGGCGGGGATGGGGTGCATGTTGGGCATGGCGGGGGGCCTGGCGGGGGGCCTTGCGGGGATGGGGGGCATGTTGGGCATGGCGGGGGGCCTGGCGGGGATGGGGTGCATGTTGGGCATGGCGGGGGGGCCTGGCGGGGATGGGGTGCATGTTGGGCATGGCGGGGGGGCCTGGCGGGGATGGGGTGCATGTTGGGCATGGCGGGGGGGCCTGGCGGGGATGGGGTGCATGTTGGGCATGGCGGGGGGGCCTGGCGGGGATGGGGTGCATGTTGGGCATGGCGG
This sequence comes from Pleurodeles waltl, assembly GCF_031143425.1. Lineage (NCBI taxonomy): Eukaryota > Metazoa > Chordata > Amphibia > Caudata > Salamandridae > Pleurodeles > Pleurodeles waltl. Next base: position 449,773,547 of record NC_090446.1, read on the forward strand.
GGGGGCCTGGCGGGGATGGGGTGCATGTTGGGCATGGCGGGGGGCCTGGCGGGGATGGGGTGCATGTTGGGCATGGCGGGGGGGCCTGGCGGGGATGGGGTGCATGTTGGGCATGGCGGGGGGCCTGGCGGGGGGCCTGGCGGGGATGGGGGGCGTTGGGCCACTGGAAAGGAAAATGCTGAGTAACTTGAACGTGGTATTTCTCCCTCCCTGTACGTGTCACATAGGTCCGCGCCCATGAGAAGATCGGGATTTGGCGTGCCATCGCCAAGGAAGTCCGGGGCCTGGGGGTCCACCATCGACGGGGCACCCACTGCCGCAAGAGGTGGGAGGACATCCGCCGCGGGACCAAGAAGACCGCCGAGTCTCTGCTGGGGATGGCCTCCCAACGTAGGCGGGGTGCCTGCCGTCAACTGAGCCCCCTGATGTTCCGGATCCTGGCGGTGGCCTACCCTGATTTGGATGGGCGCGTGAGGGCAGCACAGCAGACACAAGGGGGTGAGTACAAGCATCATCTACTCTGTTGTCGTGCAGTGGAGGTGTCTGGGTGGGGGAGGAGGGCTGGGGGTCCCCCTAGGCCAGGGCGATATCTGTAGGCTGGGCACCCCCGTAAGCCCCTGTGTCCCCAGCCACCACCCTCAGTAGTTTGTCAGTACAGCCATCCCTGGGCCGTGTCATCCATGGGTGCAGTTGTCAACTCTAGGCGTGTAGGGCATGTTCCACGGAATGCGTAGCGGACCCCAAGTGCGCAACTTAGTGCAGGGGGCATCTGTGTCTGTCATGTCCGCTAACTGTACCGGAGATCCATGTACTCAATATCCCTTTATTTCTCTCCCCCCCCCCCTTTTTGTTTGTCTTTCTGTGCTTGTGTGCATCAGCATCATCAGGCGGAGGAGAAGTGGCATCGGGGCAGGAGGGAGCTGCATCTCACATGGCCCAGGAGGGCCATGCCACAGAGTCAGACTGGACCAGTGAGACGGAGGGCGAGGGGAGCTCCACGACGGGGACGACTGGACCCTGCAGCGACACGGACACGTCCTCGGAAGGGGGCTCCCTTGCGGGGGTGGCACCATCCATGCCCCCCGCCATTACAGGTACAGCCGCCACCCAGCGCACCATCTCCGCCCTCCCAGCAGCCCCTCAGCGTTCGCCCCGTGCCCGCTCTGCCAGGAAGCCGGGCATCTCCTTCGCCCCAGGCACCTCAGGCCCTGCCCCTGTTACCCCCGCTGCCCTCAGTGAGGAGGTCATTGACCTCCTCCGAACGCTCATTGTTGGGCAGACTACCCTTTTGAATGCCATCCAGGGGGTGGAGAGGGAGGTTCATCGCAGCAATGCGTACCTGGAGGGCATTCATTCGGGTCAGGCTGCCCATCAGCGATCGTTCCAGGCTCTGGCCTCAGCACTGACGGCAGCCATTGTCCCTGTCTCCTGCCTGCCTCTACTAACTCCCTCCTCCCAGTCTCCTGTTCCTCTGCCTGTCCCACCCACACCATCAGACCAGCCTGCACACACCTCAACACCCAAGAGAAGCTCATCCAAACATAAGCACCACAGATCACGCAGACATTCACACACGCAACATTCCGATGCAGACATGCCAACAGTCACTACCACCTCTGTGACCCCCACCTCCTCGTCTCCCTCCTCCCTCCCTGTGACGTCTACACTCACACCTCCATTCACCTCACCATCAGCCAGTGTTTCCATCACCAGCACACCCTCCACTCCAGTCCGCACACGTGCAGTCACCACCCCCACTGCCATTTACACGTCCCCTGTGTCCTCTCCCACTGTGTCTGTCACCCCCTCTTCCACACCACACAAACGCAGCCACCCACCCACCCAACAGCCATCCACCTCACGACAGCCTATCCCTCCTGCACCTGCACCCAAAGACAGCAAACGTGACTCACCTACAACCACATCCTCTCCCTCCACTCCCATTCCCACTGTACCTACCACTCTCCATTGTCCCAAGAAGCTCTTCCTCGCCACTACTAACTTCTTTCCTGACCCTGAGCCCCCCCCTCCTTCTCGTCGGGGTAAGAAGAGCACCTCAGCCACCACCAGCCCTGCAGCCCCCTTGACAAGGGTGCAGGGGTATTGGAGCCCGCCAGCCCGCATGTCTGGATCTTCACCCAGCAGCAAGGGGACAGCCAGCCCACCCCCTGGGAAGAGGAGCAGAAGGCGGAAGGGGCGCCGCAGGAGCCCGCCTTCTACATCCCCCCCGGACACCACCCAGAGACAGTCACCAGCCACAGCTCCAAAGGGAGGCAAGGGCCACAGGCCGACGACTAAGGAGGGCAAGGGCAGCAAGTTGGAGAGGTCAGGCAGCAGGCCTGCTGCCCAGGAGGAGCCCACAACCCCCATAGCCGCTGCCCCGGGAGGAACCGGCACAGCTGCCCCGGGAGAGCCCACCACCCCCATAGCCGCTGCCCAGGGAGGACCCAGCCCAGCTGGCCAGGAGGGCCCCACCACCCACAGCCCAGGTGGGCAGTGAAGGAGCACCATCCCCGCTGCCCAGGAGGGCACCACCAGGCAATTAGCAGTTGGCCATAGACCGGCCGCCGTCTCAAGAACCGCTGAACTGGGCCCTTCAAGGCAAGAACCGCTGAACTGGGCCCTTCAAGGCAAGAACCGCTGAACTGGGCCCTTCAAGGCAAGAACCGCTGAACTGGGCCCTTCAAGGCAAGAACCGCTGAACTGGGCCCTTCAAGGCAAGAACCGCTGAACAGGGCCCCGCCGTCTCAAGAACCGCTGAACTGGGCCCCGCCGTCTCAAGAACCGCTGAACTGGGACCCGCCGTCTCAAGAACCGCTGAACTGGGCCCCGCCGTCTCAAGAACCGCTGAACTGGGACCCGCCGTCTCAAGAACCGCTGAACAGGGCCCCGCCGTCTCAAGAACCGCTGAACTGGGCCCTTCAAGGCAAGAACCGCTGGCCCTTTGGCAGACGTGGCAGGGCAGGATCTATCTCGGGCAGGGCTGCAGGATGTCCTCTGGCCAACTTGCCTCCTCCAGTGGCAGTGGGGTCTGTTATGGACTGTATGGACTGTGGCTTTGCTCTCCCCAGGATGGCCCAGTGGGCAGGCCACCCACTGTATGGACTGTATGGACTGTGGCTTTGCTCTCCCCAGGATGGCCCAGTGGGCAGGCCACCCACTGTATGGACTGTTTGGACTGTGGCTTTGCTCTCCCCAGGATGGCCCAGTGGGCAGGCCACCCACTGTATGGACTGTTTGGACTGTGGCTTTGCTCTCCCCAGGATGGCCCAGTGGGCAGGCCACCCACTGTATGGACTGTATGGACTGTGGCTTTGCTCTCCCCAGGATGGCCCAGTGGGCAGGCCACCCACTGTATGGACTGTATGGACTGTGGCTTTGCTCTCCCCAGGATGGCCCAGTGGGCAGGCCACCCACTGTATGGACTGTATGGACTGTGGCTTTGCTCTCCCCAGGATGGCCCAGTGGGCAGGCCACCCACTGTATGGACTGTATGGACTGTGGCTTTGCTCTCCCCAGGATGGCCCAGTGGGCAGGCCACCCACTGTATGGACTGTATGGACTGTGGCTTTGCTCTCCCCAGGATGGCCCAGTGGGCAGGCCACCCACTGTATGGACTGTATGGACTGTGGCTTTGCTCTCCCCAGGATGGCCCAGTGGGCAGGCCAACCACTGTATGGACTGTATGGACTGTGGCTTTGCACTCCCCAGGATGGGCCAGTGGTCATGGAGTCCCCTCGTGGATCTGGCGTCGTGTACTCAAGTGGCTGAGGTGCCCCCCCTTCCCTTCCCCCTGAGGTGCCTGTCCTATTTTCTTTCGGATGCCCCTGCAGTGTTCTCTCCGTGGAGTTCTTGTCGTGGGACTGGGCCTTGCCCCTTTGCACAGGACCCCTGTGATCCACGGACAGTGGTTGGACTACATTTAGTAGCTGTATATATTTTGTACATAGTTTATTTATTTATTTGGATTACTGGTGTCCATATTTCAATATATCTGCCCGTTTATGATCTCTTCTTTTGGTCTTTGCATTATTTCGGAGGGGGGTGGTTTGTGGGTTGTGACAGTGATCTGTGGGAATGCATTGATGTGTGTGTTGTAGTGGGTGTGGGTGGGTGGGTGTGTGCCGGTAATCTTTTCCCTCCCCTGTGTCGTAGGTGCAGTACTCACCGATGTCTTCCGCGCCGCCGGGCGTGCTCCTGGTATATGAGCAGGAATAGGAGTGCGGGGATGACCTGCAACTCTGGCTCCATACTGCCGGAATCTCGCGTGGAGTGCGTAGAGGTGAGCGCTTTCCCGTTCGTAGTCTGTTTCCGCCGTGTTCTTATCGGCGGTGCTCCCGCCCCGGAAAAGGTGGCAGATTGGTGGGTCGTAATAGGGTGGGCGGTACTTTGTCTGCCGCCGGCCTGTTGGCGGGAACCGCCGCGCTGTTTGTTTGTACCGCTGTGGCGGTCGGAGTGTTAAGTTGGCGGGCTGTGTTGGCGGTTCCCGCCAGGGTCAGAATGCCATTTTTAATACCGCCGGTCTGTTCGCGGTCCGACCGCCGTCTCTCCGCCGACCGCCAGGGTCAGAATGAGGGCCACAATGTCTAATTTAGCCTTTCAAAACTCATGGGGAAGATCAATCAATGCTCCCAGCCCCAAAGTGCTAGTCAATGCCTCATCACAACAAGATCATCTCTCAGTTTTGGCATTTGCTGTTTCTTGTGGGTCTATTGTTCTTTAATAAAAAAATCTAAACAAAAACAGGCAAAGCGAATAGTTGTCGCTGATGCGAGCGTGATTGGCTTTGCCAAAGTCTTTTAGCCATGTTGAACAACAGCAGCATGGTTTCTGTTCAGCATGGCTAAAAGTTGGTGGCGTGAGGTAGACTGGCATGGAGTAGTGGTGCACAGGAGAGTGGTGTAGAGTGGAGTGGGGTGGCGTGGAGGGGCCTAGAGTCAAATGGCAAAGAGTAGAGTAGAGTGGCGTAGAGTAGAGTGGCGTGTCGTGGAGCAGAGCAGCACAGAATAGAGTGGAATGACGTAGAGAGGAGTGGTGTTGAGTAAAGTAGAGTGGCATAAAGCAGAGTGGAGTGGCATACAGTAGAATGTAATGAGTGGCATGGTCACACAGAGTAGAAGGGAGAGGCACAGAGTGGAGTGGCATAGAGTGGGGTAGATTGGTGTGGAGTGGCATAGAGTGGTGTACGGCAGAGTGTTGTAAAGTGGCTTAGAGTGGAGTTGTGTAGAGAAGAGTAGGGTGCTGTACAGTAGAGTGGAGTGGCTTAGAGTAGGGTGAACTAGCACACAGTAGAGTGGTGTAGAATAGAGTGGCAAGGAGTGGTGTAGAACAGAGTGAAGTGGCAAAGAGTAAAGTAGAGTGGAATGGAGTGGCATAAAGTTGAGTGAAGTAGAGTAGCATAGAATGGACTGGAGTTGAGTACAGTGGCGTAGAATACAGTTGAATGGCATAGAATAGAGTGGTGGAGAGTAGTGTGGTGTGGTGTGGAGTGGCATGGCGTAGAGTGGAGGTGCATAGAGTGGAGTGGCATAGAATGGAATGGACTGACAATGGCGTAGAGTGGAGTGGCCAAGGGTGGCATGGAGTGGTGTAGGCTGGATTGGCATAGAGTGGAGTGACATAGAGCGGAATGGCATAGAGGTGAGTGGTGTGGAGTTGTGTAAAATGGCATAGAGTTGTGTAGGGTGATGTGGAGTGATGTAGAGTAACATATCATAGAGAGGAGTAGAGTAGCATAAAGTAGAGTGGATTGGCATAGAGTAGAGTGAAGTTGCGTACAGCAGAGTGGAGTGGCATAAAGAAGAGTGGAGTAGAGGAATGTGCAGTGCCGTACAGTGACATGGAGAGGCATAGAGTGGAGTGGCGTAGAGTGGTGTAAAGTGAAGTGTCGTAGAGTGGAGTAGCTTGGAGTGAAGTGGCGTAGAGTGGCATAAAAGAGAGTGAAGTGGCATAGAGCAGAGTGGCATAGAATGGAGTAGCATAGAATACAGTGGAGCAGTGTAGAGTAGAAGGGTGTAGAGTGGTGTGGTGTGGAGTGGTGTAGAGTGGAGGTGCATAGAGTTCAGTGGCATGCAGAATGGCGTACAGTGAAGCGGTGAAGGGTGATGTGGAGGGGTGTAGAATGGAGTGGCATGGAGTGTCATAGAGTGGAGTGGTAAAGGGTGGTGTGGAGTGTCGTAAAGTGGACTAACATAGAAAAGAGTGGCATGGAGTGGCATGGCATAGAGTGGAGTGGCTTAGAATTGTGTAGAGTAGCATAGAGTGATATAGAGTAGCATGGAGTGATGTGAAGTAGAGTGCCTTGGAGTGGAGCAGAGTGCAGTAGTGCAGAGTGACATAGAGCAGAGTGGCCTACACTGGTGTAGATGAAAGTGATGCAGATAACAGTGGATTAGCATAGAGTGGAGTAGAGTAGACTGGTGCAGAGTAGATTAGCCTGGCGTGGAGTGGTGTTGAGTAGCATAAACTAGAGTAGCACGGAGTAGAGAGTGGTGGTGTGGTGTGGAGTAGAGTAGAGTGAAACAGAGTAGAGTAGCGTGGTGCAGAGAGGCATAGAGTAGCATACAGTGAGTGGCATAGAGTGGAGTGTTGTAGAATGCAGTGGCATGGAGTGATGTGGCATAGTTTGGTGTAAAGTGGGTTAAAGTGCCATTGAGTGAAGTAGCGTAGAGTGGCGTTAAGTGGAGGGGTGTGGGGGCGTGGCCAAGATGGCGGCTGTGTAGGACGCTCAGAAACGAGCTCCGTACGGGGCCTGAAATTATCCTGTACAATCACGTGTAAGAGGAGACTTGCATACATAGGAGGTCCCCTCTCGAAATCGCGGATCGATGAGGGACAAGCTGCTGGTGTCAGCGGGGGCGAAAAATTTTGTATTTCTTCTCACATGGCGCTTGCAACCGGCACCTCTAAAATCAAAGTCAAGATGGCGGCCCAACCAGTGCAATAGCCGCTCCTGCAGGAAATCTCCAAACTGACTTTCGCCGGCGGCTCCACTGCCGATCTACCTGTGGCGTAAACAAAGAATATCTAAGTAAACAGACTGGCACGTGTGCGACCCAGTGCCCTAGTGGATGAGGAACCCCTCCGCGGCCTCGAACCTTTGACGCGGCCTGGAACATAGCGGTGAGTGCATTGAGCATGCTGCGGAGCAGTTCGCTCCGCTGAATCCTTTAAATAAAGAAGCTACTCGCCTTCCCTCTCATTCCCCGCTGCCGGCAACACACTTCTGTGGCGTACCGGGTCCCATTAAGTCCCTGGCCCTGTAAGAAACGTGCGAACTGAACTGTGGCCCACGGACGTTGAACGTGGCATATTAAGAATGCAGTAACCAGTGCCCATCGAACTGTCTAAGAAACACCATAAAGACCAAAACTCAGCACTGTGCAATACTTGGTGCCGCCAACACGTAACATTCAGATATCGCCAAGGGCTCCTCGTCCCACTCTCCTAGGTTCTGAATGACACAAGGACACCTAAGGAACCTCACATAACTCTCATTCCCCGTTGCCGGCACCCGTGGGGCACGGTGCAGTGGGGCACAGACTCTTGGTTGATACGTTGCAGCCCTACCTGGGAGGCATCTCTTGAATAAGTTAAGAATACAGTTACCAGCACCCAACAAACTACCTGAACGACACCATAAAGACCTAATCTGGCACTTTTTAACACTGGGCGCCGCCAACACGCAACATCCAGATATCGCCAAGTGCTCCTTGATCCACTCTGCTGGGTTCTAAACAACACAAGAACACACCTAAGGTGCCTTAAAAAACTATCAGCCGCTGCATCACAGATATTAAGCAGTTCGCTCCGCTGAATCTTTTTAAATAAAGAAGCTGCTCGCTTTCCCTCTCATCCCCCGCTGCCGGCAACACACTTCTGTAGCACACCGGGCCCATTGAGTCCCTGGCCCTGCACAGCACGTGCGGACTGAGCTGTGGCCCACAAATGTTGAAAGCGGTACATTAAGAATGCAGTAACGAGCGCCCAACGAACTGCCTAAGAAACACCATAAAGACCAAACCCGGCACTTTGCAATACCGGGCGCCGCCAACACGCAACATTCAGATATCGCCAGGGGTTCCTCGATCCACTCCCCTAGGTTCTGAACGACACAAGGACACCTAAGGAGCCTCACATAACTCTCATTTCCCGCTGCCGACCGCCGCTGGGCGCAGTGCAGTGAGACACAGACTCTTGGTTGTTATTGTGCAACCCTAACTTAGCAGCATCTCTTGAATAAGTTGAGAACACAGTAACCAGCGCTCAACGAGCTACCTAAACGACACCATAAAAACTAAATCTGGCACTTTTTAATAATGGGAACCGCCAACACGCAACATTCAGATATCGCCAGGTGTTCCTTGATCCACTCTGCTAGGTTCTAAATGACACGAGGGCACACCTAAGGTGCCTCAAAACATTATCAGTCGCTGCACCGCAGATATTAAACAGTGTTGCAACGTGACCATTACTTGCAGTAAACCAACAACAATGAAGACATAGCGCGCAAATACAAATCTTCCGCCCACCGCCACCATGAGGAAATCACGGCCCAACAAAACCATCAACGAAACTATGGCCACAACTGACAAAGACCTTTCAGAACCGCTGTCACAAGTTGAACAGTTTCGCCAACTGGAAAATACATTACAGCGTCACTCGGAAAAGTTTTAGTCAATCCTACATGCAATACTAGACACTAAAACTTCATTAGAAACCAAGATTGACACAGTCTCATTGGAAGTTAATCTACTGAGAACCGATCATCGTAAACTCACAGAACAGTCACTCAGACGGAAGCAATTACTCAAACCGTACAACCAACCTTACAATTGCTACAAACGCAGGTAGCAACCATGCAAGAAGAGCTCAATGTACTTCATCGCAGGGCGGAAGATGCAGAAGGACGTTCGAGATGTAACAACATCAGATTCATCGGATTCCCTGAACGATCGGAACAACCCAATGCAGAAGCATTCCTGGAAAAATGGCTTAAATCCACGGTATTTCATGAAAATGTACCACCACTGTTCTCCATTGAAAGGGCTCACCGAATACCGGGCAGACCACCTAAGGCAGGTAACCCTCCACCCCCTCTCATAGCTCGCCTTTTGAACTTTCGTGATCGTGATATGATTTTACTATTATTCTCCACCAAAGGCCTTGGCGCATTGAAAATGCAACAATAATAGCATTCCCAGATAACACAATGGAAGTGCAGCGTAAAAGGGGATCATTCATGTCGGTCAAACAACGCCTCTGCGCCCTACAAATCAAATGTGCCCTTTTATATCCAGCAAAACTTAAAGTCATAGACCAAGATACCACACACATCTTTCAAACACCTGAAGATGTGTGGACCTGGCTTCACGCATATGACCTGGTGACAGCTACAGAAGACGAGAAAGAGGCGGACACATGGATTACTCCAAGAACTAAACGCCGTCGCAGGAAACCAACTAAAACCCGTCCAAACCAAAAACAAGTGGCAGCAGAGTGCGACCAAGCAGTAGCGGCAGCCATACGCTCCTGCAAAAACCCCTTTGATACCCTCCGATCAGAATCCACACAAATATCAGGATCAGATTCTGGTTCTGAGATTTCTGAGACTAGCAGCAATAAAGCCCCACATATCACGCCTTGCTCAGTGGATGACATTATTTGAAAGACAATAACAGGCCACACAAACAACGAAGCCCATCATTCTCAACACAATCCATCATAGAATACCTGGACAGTCCCACAGACACCATCTATATGGATCCTTTGTCCCCTAATGCATCAATTATCAAAGGCCCTGGAACGGGGTAGACTCTCTTAAAAGCCGGTTACCAACCCCCCAAGATGTATCTTTGGATACGTTGTTCACTGCGACATAGAGACACACGTTTGCTGTTACTAGTTAACATATATTGGGCGGCACAATATATAGGTGCGGCCCGGAAGAGATTGTTTTCAAGGTTAAGGTTTTTTCTTCTTAATTTTATACATGTGTCACCTCTCTACTATGCAATGTCTTACACCTTCGCAGCCCGAAATATTGGGCCATATCCCCGCAGTTGCCCAAACAAACGCTTGCTATGGAAAGTGAAATGTATAAATGTTCTATACTGTTTGTAGCTTTTTGCATAAGAACTAAGGAATGATGCCTTATACACAATGACCGACCCAAGCCCAACAGTATAGAATAATGACCTGGAATGTTAGAGGTATAACAACATACACTAAACGATACAAAATATACTCATATCTCAAACGCCACAAGGTACATATTGCACTACTCCAAGAAACGCATCTTACAAAGGCCGAATTGACGAAAGCACATTCCCGCTGGCGAGGTCAACTATATGGCACTGTTACTTCAGCATTTGCCAAAGGTGTCCTAATATGGGTAGCCCGTGGAGTTCCTGTTGCCCTCACCTCCCAGACAATAGATAAAGAAGGCAGATTTGTGATATTAGAGGGAAATTAAGATGGCGCACCCATTAACATAGCAGCTATTTATGCTCCAAATAATAACCAGATCCCCTTTCTAGGCTCCCTCACACCAGCCCTGTTCAACGATCCACTTGCACCTACGATCTGGGGTGGTGATTTCAATTGCATAATGGCCCCACAACTAGACCGATCCCATCATCCAATATCCTCAGCCCCCGGTCTGAGAAATACTCGCCATCTCCGTACCTGGAGTACAAACATGGGATTAGTGGATGTATGGCGTTTAAAACATCCCCAGAACCGAGAATATTCATTCTATTCCCCGGTACACGACCTTCACACCAGGATAGACATTTTATTCAACACCACCAATAATGGTCCTTTTTTAGTACACGCCCCCTCCTTCTGCCCGGAGCGGGGTGGGACCACTTCCGGTCCCCCTCCTTTGTTTGTGCGCCTCGTTTCGGGGGCAAATTGTTACTCGAGGGCCTCAGTGGGGTTTCCACTCTGGCCCCTCGAGCACCCTTCAGTTAAAACCTGCATGACACACCCGCAGAGCCATGAGTGGACCCGTCTGAGCCCGTGCGCGCCTGACCGAGGCTCGGCTGGCCCCCCACCCAAAATTTGCTTCTCCTCTCTTATGGCCCTTAGAAGAGCTTTTACCTGCATTTCTCTCCTAGCATAGCCACCTTTGCTTCTTTATGGGCAAAAGAAAGGCTGCAGAGCCCCTGGTCAGGAGAAAGACCAAAAGCTTTCCAGGCCAGATGCCGTTACATCAACCCAAAATACCTGGACAGTAAAGGACATTGACAATTTGATCAAGGACAAATTGAGATTCCAGTCTCAAGGAAAATGGCCTGGCAAAATGGCTGCCATATTTATCATCAATTTAAAAGGCCTTGCAGAAAAAATCATGGGCGAGACCGCTGGTCCAGATACAGTTGCAACAAGTGCAGCTGAGGAGGATTTAGACATGCTTGCTATGGATCACAGCCCTTTGCCTCCATTGGAGCCTGTAGATATTGTGTCTAATAGTTTTCCGCCCCTTGTGGACATCACAGAGGATGATGCCCCAAATGTGACACCACAGCGGACAAATTTTGGCAGAAGCTTGGGGGGCATTACCTGTATTAGTGCTTGCAAGGCACTTTTGAGGTTAGATGAATGTTTTTTCCGTGGTAAAACGTCTCCAGGATTAGGTCAGTGGCATGAAGGCACCAGTGGCAGACTTAAACGTGTGCTAGGGAAATTGAAACTGCCTGAGGGATTGTAAAGGAGCAATGTGTCATGTTCTACCCATAATCCCATGTATACATCACTTATTGATGAGCGCAATATGCGCAAAAGTGCACAAGTCAAAGAGGCAATGGGCATAGGGAGTTTAAAAAAGAATCAACAGCATTCTAACACCAAAACATATGCTTCTCAGATGACTGACACCAGACCTCTAGGAGCTCCCCCTGTCACGCCCACGATGGTTGAGAAGGAGCCCAGATCCTCTGTTCCTGATCAACCTATACGTGCATGCAGGTAAAAGTCAAATTCAACACACAAGAGAGGGGCTATTCCTAGGAGGGGGGTTTAAAGCAATTCCACCTTGATACCCAGATGTTTATCTAACTAACATCCCAAAGCTAGTTGCTGGGGCTAAGGAAGATGAGGTCTCGCTCCAAAACAAGTGTATCTATTTGATTAGACATGCACCAAATGCTGTTCTGTAATTTGCTTTGACAGAGTTAAAGCTACAAGATGCCACAATAGCAGGCTGGGACAACACAGAGCTCACAGTGTAAGACGTGATTTGTGGAGGGTTTGGGGAGTATGGCATTGCGTAGCATCCCCTCCTTGAGCTCATCAATCCAGTACAAATATAGCCTTGCCCACTGTTGTGAGCAGGGTGCCTCTGCTTCCCTCGACACTTTAAACTTGGAGCTACTTGGGGCCCCTTTAATTGACTGACACTGCCCAGCCCTCCCCTTCAAACCTATGTTAGGGGAGATCATGGCCCATCTCCCAGCAAGCCTGACTGGGGAGATTGTGAACAGGGTGTGTCCCTAATTACCTCTAAAGGAGGAGAGGAGGATGTGGCAGGAGATGTGTGTTTATTTGATACGCTGACTCCTGGAGATGATAATGATCCAAAATTTTGTAATTTATTATCCTGGAATTTTTCACGCCTGAAAACCAAAATGGGCGACCCGGATTGGGGCAAGTTTATAGACCAATTTGATGTGTGTCTATTACAGGAGACATGGTGTGAGGAACCACTAAATAGGATAGGCTATTTGAGTTTTAGTGTTCCTGCTCAACATACTGGCACTGGCTACTTGTCTTGGGGCCTACTAATATGGGTCCAGCTTAAAATAAACACAGACGTAAGCCCAATTGAGGTCAGTTCCTTTGATATCCCAGGCATATGTTCATCTAGGAAGGAGGGGTGTCTCCTTTATATCTATAATATCTGTACTAGAGGGGTCAAAGGGGCGGGGGAATCGCCAACACTAAAGATTGTTGCTGCACATAGGGCAACCTTAGATTTTATGAACCCTTGATTGAGGTTGGAGACCTAAACATCACTGTTGAGCCCTTGGCCAATCTGAGTGATGCCCTGGGCAAAGATGAGGAATGTGGAACCCCACCTTTGGATATACCCCCAATAAGAGATGCACAGAAATAGCTTATCAGATGCTATCCCTCACTTTAGCACATGGCCTGCGGGCCTGTAGTGGACGCAATAAAACAGATCCCCAAGTGCATCAGACAAACAATAGACAAGGACATACTAGCAAGATAGACTACATTCTTGTATCTCTGCCTCTATGGAGATATGTGGCCGATATAAAGATCATTACAAGGAAAGACAGTGACCATAATGCTATCCACTGCACAATGGCTGGCACCATGCTACACTATAAGCCCGCTCCTTTATCCCTTAATAGAGACATTGGTCCCTCTAAAAATAGACATACCATGAAATGGTCCCAATTTGTTATCCAGCCTGAGATTTTAGACAGCATAAACGAGTCCCTTTTGACTGGCTTGGAGGACATAGATAAACTCTCTAGCTCTTCAAAAAGAAATCAGGATATCCTTGTTATCCATAAGGACTTGTACTCCTTGATTAGCAACCACTCCCAGAACACACACAGGAGGGCTAACCCCAACTCTACTTCTAGTGATTCCTGGTTCAACATGACTGAAGAGTAGCTAAAAGGGATAGATTGGTATCCCTAGGAAGTAGAAATTACAAATTAATTAAGATTAGATGGACATGGTATAAATAAGTGCAGCAGAAGGCACAGCGCAGTGGGATTCCCTTCTATGGGACCTTATTTTTGATGCAACTAAGTCCAAGGATGCTGGGATGTTTTGGAAATTAGTGGTCAATGGGATGCAGTCATCCCAAACCTCTATGACTAACCACACTCAGTCCCGGCTATGGTGGGAACACTCTACAGCTCTCTATGACACAGTAGGGGATGTGGCGTGCTGTCCTTTGGACACACCGAACATGAGGAGACCCACCCCTGAACCCACCCTTAGCATACATCTTGAGGTAACCATGAGTGCAATCAGGAGTACTATGCCGGGAAAGCTGTAGGGTTGGAGGGAATTCCTAGAGACCACTTCATTGCACGTAGTGAAAAATGGGCAGAATATTTGAATACGCTTACCCAGGCAATACTGGGGGGTGAGGAGATACCACACTCCTGGAAGGCTGCCAAAATAGTACCAGGGGTGGCTGGCTCGTACTTACAATGGGGGGGCAGGATGGGGGTACAATATTAATATAATTTAAAAAAGGCACTTACCTGAGAACAATCTTTGCTCCTCTCGTTGTCTCTCCTGGCTGCAATGCACGACAGGCCCAGGAAACTGCACAAGCAAATTCTGGTGCTGTTTTTATGCTGGTATCCAGCATGAAAGCAGCGTCAGGATTGGTGGGAGTGGCCTCTCTCAGCAACCACAAGAGCGCTGGAGGCCTGGTCTTTCTCTAACCCAGCTGTATTAAGACAGCTGGGTTAGAGATGTTAAAAGTGTGCATGCCCAGCTGCCGTCGCTAGAAGGGACATGCTCACTTTAAACAAGTGCACAGCTCCCTGCTGCCAAATGGCAATTGCCCCACCCCGTCCCGAGACTTGGTTCAGGACGGGGGAGGCTGAAAAATAAAATGGTAATAAACAAAGTTTATTACCGTTTTATTTTTTCATTCTGGCGGCAGTTTTTCAGGAGGGCAACTCTCCTCCACTCTTATGGACAGGCCAACCCTGAATAGTACCCATCCATAAGAAGGGCCCGAAAGACACACCACTTAACTATAGGCTGATCAGTGTGATAGATGCCTCATAGAAAATATTTGCAAGGCAGATCCTGACCTTCCTTGAAGCTTGGATTTGAAGAATCAGGTGCAGTGGCGGCTCCTCCGCCAGCAGCAACCGCTGCAAATACTTTACCAATGAAAGGATAATAAACTACGTTTATTAACCTTTCGTTGTCAAAGGGGCAGGGCACTTGGGGATTACGAGCACTGACAGGAGTGCACTGTGCACTCCCCTCAGTGTGCATGTGTGTTTGGCCGGCCGTCTTGGGCCGACCAAACACACATGTGCACTGTGCTCTCTCCAGCAGGCACAGGCATACAGTCTGCCCGGAAGCGCCCAAGCTGGGTGCTCCCAACCAAACCTAACGCTGCTCTGAGCAGCATCAGAATAGGCTGCAGGCTGGGAGCCTGTGCCTGCCTGCTGCTGAGCAGACGGAGGTGCGGCACGGCATGCAGGTACATTTTTTTTTATTTTTTTTTTAAATTTTATTAATATTCCCCCCATGCAGCCCCACCCCCATCACCCCCTGTGACCCACAACTGATCAGGTGCCCTATCCAACCTTTAAGCAGGGTTCAGAAAGGAAGTGAGTACCATAGATCAGGCCCTAAGGTTCATGTGTATTTACTGGAAAACAGTGGTTATCCAGAAGGAACATCTCCATGTCATTTTTGTGGACTTAAAAACAGTTTGCGATTTACTTCCTCACAATATGCTGTTAATAGATAGGGGGATCCCTGCTCCACCTCTTGATATTCTTATGCACCTGCACTCAGATGCTTTTGTGTAGGTGCGGTGGGGGCATACAGGCTCTGATGAACCAGTTTGTGGATGTTTTTGTTTGGATAGAGGCCTATTAGTTAACTTGAGTACCCCACAGACCCTTTAGAGAGAAGATTACACTAGAAGGCACTAGTTTGGAAAGGGTGTTAGAATTTGATTATTTGGGCATTAGGCTCTCTTCCAACATGTCCTGGCCATCTCAAGTTAGGAACAGTGCTCTTACCCTGACCCATTATGCTTCGGGGGTGCTAAGATTATTCAACTCTTCCAAAAACCAGACAGGTCTCACCAGTACTTAACATCTATCAGACAGAAGCAGCAGGGAGTGCCCTATACGTTGTCGAATTAATGGGACATGTGGGGCTCACTCCCCTGGCATCAGGTGAAAATAGGTTTCGGTGATCATTCCTGAACCTTCCTACGAGTACGCCCATTCTTTTTATTGCTTTGCGATACTGGGGTAAAGTCCAGTATTTGACCTACATATGGGGTGAATAGATAAGCAATAAAAGTCTAGGTTGCCTTACAGCCAAGTTTATGGACCTTAAGTTGAACTGCAGACTCAAAGCATTTTTGGATCTCATCTTTGTACCGATAGTTAGAAAATTGTTCATCGAATTCTGCTTTGGTACACTCCCCGTGATGGCGTTCTGCCAAAAAATGGAAGAGGGTAGCGAGTTTGCACATTTTAAGCCAAGTTTGCCTAGGTGTAGATGAGTCTCTCTCGCATTATTTCTTCTTCGGTCTGAGTTATTCCCACCTTACGAAGCGGTGTTGATAACTTCATGCGAGAAAGATCTCCACTGCTCTCAGGCTACAGTAAGCTGAAACAAATGGGGTAATTGT
Source organism: Pleurodeles waltl (assembly GCF_031143425.1). Lineage (NCBI taxonomy): Eukaryota > Metazoa > Chordata > Amphibia > Caudata > Salamandridae > Pleurodeles > Pleurodeles waltl. Next base: position 449,789,937 of record NC_090446.1, read on the forward strand.
GTGTGCAGCTGCAAAGTACCTAAATAGTAGTTGGGTCATAAGAGCAAACACCAAGCCCCTACAACTAGGCTCTATGCTTAATGACTAAAAGCCAATTGTATCGCTATACTCAAAGCTGTGTGAAGAGATGACCCCCTAAACCCAATTGGCATAATCAGCAGATAATATTTTCACACTCTAGCACACCAAAATGAAGTATGGCTGGGTGCACACACAATACTTTGGAATTGCAAACCACAGAACTGATGAAGGGCTTTTTACATTTAGTTCCAAGTTAGTCCTAAACCTTATGAAAGCTGAGTCTCTCAGTATAGTGTGCTTTTTCCAGCAATATGAGGCCAAACTTTATCAGTGCACTTTTGTCTCTCAGCGAATATTGATTAATTGTTGTTTTTAATCATGTTTTTATGCTTTGTAGTCCGATTGAACGTTTTTGTATAATCATGTTTAACCTCTTCATGGGTCATGCTTGTTTTTATGGCGTTATGTATGCTTTTGTAGTGTATCGCCAAAATAAAGCACTTTTGATGATGATAAATGTTGAGTATTCATCTGTTTTTCTAAATTGGAGCTGGGTTCGGGCTGTTTGGATGGATGTGGGGAATTCATTCCAGATCCTTGGTGAATAGATGGGGAAGGCGCCCTGCTTATTTTTTCTCTTTTTAGGACACCTACTTCCGTCTAAAAGTGTCCTTGCTGCAGGTACGTGGACAGCTACTGGAAATGGTGAGCTAGTGATCCAAGAAAGCAGGGGTGTCAGTCATATAGTGCACACCTAGCTGAAAGGCAGTGAAGCACTCTAGAGGGTCAGTGACAAGCATAAAGTGAAGGAGTGACTCCACTTGGGGGGCCATGCTGGAATTTGATTCCAACAATTCTGTTGGAGAGTGGACCACATTGGTGTCCATTGGGCCCTCTGGTAGGGCATAGAGAGTAGTAAAATGCTCTACCCAGCTTTCTGGTTGAATATGGTTGCTGGGACAACTCCTACCTCCATTTTCTATTTTAGACAGAAGCTCCCAGAAACGCTTGTTATTCTTCTCTCTGGAAGCATCTAATAATTCCTGCCACAGGGAATCCTCACACTGCTTTTTTGCATTAGACAAAGTTACTTTGTATAGGGACCTGGCTTGTTTAATTTCCCCCTGGGAACCAGACATTACTGCAACTCTTAACCCAGACTTAGCCTTTGAGCACCTCTCATCAAACCATCCCTTGCGTGCCCCTTTCCCTTCATGTGGCTTTGACCGCCTTGTTTTATAAAAAAAAAAACGTAGTTGAGTATTCATGTTGTCAAAGGGGCAGGGCACTTGTGTGTCCCTGAGCGTTGCCTCATCTTTAAAATAGAAGAGACCCTTGAGGCTATAAATAGCCTAAAACCTGGCAAAGCACCTGGACCTGGACCAGATAAGCTTCCTGGAGACCTTTATAGATCGGAACCACATATCTGGTCCTGGTATATTAATGCCATCTCAAATAGTATAGCGGCAGGGGGGCAAATTCCAGGTACATGGAAGGGGGCAGAGATCATACCCATTTATAAAAAAGGGAATGCTAATCTCCCAGCTAACTATAGGCCAATTAGCCTTATAGACAACCTACAAAAGATCTTTGCTAAACAAATTTTGCAGAGGCTAATCAATTGGGTTGAGGAGTACCAAATCCTTTCCCATTTACAGGCAGGGTTTCGTGCAAAAACAAGCACGATAGACCAGGTCTTTCGATTGGCCATATTGCATTGGAAATATGTACTTGTGGCCAAACAATGCCTGTATGTGGTATTTATAGACCTGCGATCGGCTTTTGATTTGGTCCCAAGAGCCAAACTGTGGGAAGTGCTGGGTAGATTGGGAATCCCAGAGGATCTATTACTCCTGTTAAAACGACTACATGAGAACACTTATGCCCAAGTGAGGTGGGGTGAACAAGGCGAACTGACAGAACGGATCCCAATCAGAAGAGGAGTTCGCCAAGGTTGCGTGTTAGCCCCCCTACTGTTTACCATATTTATCAACGAAGTAGTAAAGGCTGTGTCCATAGGCCAGAATGATGCCCCTTCCCTGAATACACAAAAAATCCCTATCTTGCTCTTTGCCGATGATTCACTCCTCATTTCTAAGACACCAATGGGGTTGCAAACCCTTGTTGACCGGTTTAACCAATTCTGTAGCGATCATGGGTTGGAGGTTAACATTAACAAAACCAAATTGATGGTGTTATCCAAGGGACCTAGGAAAAGATGTTTCATTCATATTGAGGGAGTACCGTTGAAGGAAGTAAGCTCTATAGATTACTTGGGAGTTAGGTTAACCAGTAAACTACTATGGGAAGAGCAGATTACAAAAAGTGCAGGGCTTCTTCAACATAGAGCCTCATCCATATTGTGTTTCTATCAAAGCTCCTTTACAAAGGTTGTTTCCCCAGCAATAAAAATTTACACAGCTAAGGCTCAAAGTGCAGCCCTGTACGGAGCGGAGGTATGGGGTTACGCTAACTGCAATAAGATCAGTGTGGGGGAAAACAACTTTGCAAGGGCTTTAATTGCATGTCCACGCACCACACCCTTGCTTCCATTATTTCTAGATCTGGGGTTAAGCCGAGTAGCAGATCTAGCTACTCTAAGACCTCTCCTTTATTGGATCAGGTTATGGATAACCCCCGAACTAGATATATATAAGACCGCATTACTCGATTTATTGTAAATGCCAAAACGCTAATACTCTTCCCTGGATTCGCCATGTGGCCCATTGGCTCCGGCTTTTGGGTCTGGGTGACTATTGGGAAAATCACCATAAATTAGAGAGACGGCACAAAAATGTTTTAAAGTTAACCTATTGGTCTTACGTTAAGGACAACTACATAACCCATAAATCCCATGGTCGCTTAACTAATTCCTTTACTGATATCAAATGGTCCCCAAAGTTTGAACTCTATTTGGATGTTATACCGGATTTGCAAGGCAAGAGCTTATATGCAAGGTTTCGTTTTGGCTCTCTGCCCCTGATGTCATTGATTCATAGGTGGGGGTCGATTAATCTTCCCGATATATGCCCTGCCTGTGGCAGTATTTTTGAAACCATTGAGCATTTCATGTTCTTCTGCCCAGCCTATGCGATTCCACGAACAAAATGGATCCGCAAGATTTGCAGGGACATGGGATTCAAGAATTGCTCTCTGGCTCTACGGGTTCTAAAAAGCCATAATTCAGCTGACGTAATTCTTTCAGTAAGCAAGTATTTAGCAACAGCTTGGCGCATACGTTGCCATCTTCAAAAAGTTATTTAAGGTCTTATCTCTATATAGGTAAGATTTAGAGTCATATGTGCAATTCAAGTTATTGTTTTAATGTTTTTACACCTATTTACAGACATGTATTTATTTATTTACTTAAGAATTATTATATTTTGTTTTATGTGCTTTTATGGTCATTGATGAACTAAGTTGATGATGAAGATGATGACGAATTATTGACCATGTGGTTTGGACAGGGCTTGGAATAGATTTTTTAGACATTATGGGGGTTATTCTAACTTTGGAAGAGGTGTTAATCCGTCCCAAAAGTGACGGAAAAGTGACGGATTTACCACCAGCCGTATTATGAGTCCATTATATCCTATGGAACTCGTAATACGGCTGGTGGTATATCCGTCACTTTACCGTCACTTTTGGGACAGATTAACACTCCTCCAAAGTTAGAATAACCCCCTATGTAGGTAATCATCATGTGTTTCTGCCATTTTAACACTAGTATTAGCCACAAAGAGCTATTTTTTATGCACCTGTCTGGTACTCGTGCCATTTTAACATGAATCCGATAACCATTTTAAGTTATTATATAAGCTTTTTATCACACTGTGCTTGTGTCTTAATGACTTGACAGTGCTTAAACTTGCCAAATGATTGTGCCGGTAGTAGGCTCTCTTTGTTAAAGTATGCCATCTTAATTATTAAGGAATTGTATTACTATGTAACATCAAATTAGCACTTTAAATCTTTAAATCTTGGGTCGGATAGTTTGTATTTATCTTGATGATGATACCACCTGGGAAATTTGTATTTGAAACCACCTCATATTGTTTTAAGAGCTTTTAAATATTTGTACTATTTTAACGTTATGAAGTAGACGTCTCAGAAACCCTGGTATCTAAATGTTAAGCTATGTATCGGGAATAATGGTGGATTATAGTAGGCCATTGCCTATAGAAGCTTTTCTTATTCTAAACCTTATTATTTTTAGCCAGTGTAAAAGCATAATGAAGCAAACGTACCTTTTTTGTACAATTTAATATGTAACTTTTATGACCCATGGTCGAATAAAGTACTGTATATATGATGATGATGATGAAAGTGAAGGAGTGATAGGGAAGGTATCTGGTTTTGGAATAATAATGTATTGAGATGGATTTGCAGATGATGCAGCTGGGTTTGAGGATGGTGTGGGTTGGCAAGAGGAAAAGTGCAAGATAAGATATGTGCAAGAAAGACATGAAAGCAAATAAATCATTTGAAAACATCTTACTTTTATTAATCCATCACCCAGGTCACTGTAAAATACAAAAAACTACCAGAATACAATCATATGTAGACTAAAAGGGTTTAATGTTATGTGCCCTGAGCGATAGCTACAACACTTCTATCAAAGTCCGCTGAAACCTTCAAATGTTCTGATACTAATTATTAGCGTACACTTGCATGGCCCCCGAGTGCGTTTGCGTTTCATCTTGTAAATTACGCATGATGCAGATTCATTTCACAGATCTGAGATACAATCTGAGATACATCTCCTTTCATTTTGATTTTACCCATCTTGGAACAACACCTGAAAGCACACATTCAAATACAATTACATAATGCTGTAAACCTGGCACTCTAACCAGCCTATTTCCTTGGGCCTCACAGTGCTGGACTGTTAGAAATTGGATTTCTGGTTGACAGAGGCATGCACCCTGATCAAGCAGAACCACAATCCTAGTCAGGGTAAGTCACAAACACACTCTAAATTAACCTGTGCTCACCTTCTGGTAGCTTGGCACAGAGCAGTCAGGATTAAGTTAAGAGGCAATGTGTAAAGCATTTGTGCAACACTTCAAACAGTAAAACAATGAAATTACCACATGATAATATTCCACACTTGGTTAGAAAAACAGAACCTAATTTAATAAATGAAACAAGACCAAAAAGACAAACATCCAATAAGTGGAGCTTGAGATATTACTTTTTGAGGAAAAAACTGCAAAATAGTGCTTAGAAACAAGAAGTGCCACCAGGGGATATCTAGGAGTGCTGGACTGGGGCAAAGTCAAAAGTTCAGGCTGGCAGCGATGGAGCGCGGGCTGGCTACAGGGACTCAGTGAGGCAAGCTGAAAAAAGTATCTTAATCCTGGCTATGTCGATGTAAAAGATGCAGGAAGTAGACTGAAGCAATGCATCAGTATTGATTGCCGCCGTGGCAGCAATGCAACGACCATTCCCATGCAGTGGCGAGGATGCGTTGATGTTCTCCACAGAACAGCGGCAAAGCGTTAGGTCCATGACGCGTCAGTTCTGAAGGCGATGCACTGAGGTGAGTGCATACTGGAAAGACGATGTGTCAACTCCAATCCACAGAAGGGGGCCTTTCGGCATGCAGCATGGGCAATCTGCGCAGCAGTGGCAATGTTTCATTTCAGCTGTAGGGAACACCTTAAGCCCATGTCCAAGGGTCCCAGACTGGGGTGGTACCACTTGGCAGGGAATACTCACAGATGGCAGAGTCCAGGTGTAGATGTGGGTGGGTTGGAAGTATTTTATGTCCCTATGACTTCAAACAGGAGACCAGTCAACTGGCCTAAGGAGTCACTCTCATTTCTGGGTTGAAGAGATGCAGGTCCACTCCTTCTCACTCCCAGGCAAGAGGGCAGCAGGCTGTAGGTCAGCAAAGCAAAGCAGGAGTCTAGCAGAGCAGCAGGTTAGCAGAGTGGCAGTCATTGTAGCACCACAGCAGTCCTTCCTGTCAGAGTATCCACAGGTCCAGAAGTGTACTGAGTTGGTGATGTCGCCAGTTTGTCACCCAGTTTGGCCTTTGAAGTGATTTAGACTTTAAAGAAAGGCCTTTGAAGTGCACAGAGGTCCTCCCCTTCCTGCACTGGCTCCAGACTCACTACAGGGGGTTATGCAACCCTTTGTGTGGGGCCAGTACACAACCTATTCAGGTGTAAGTGTTAGGCTGTGCCCAGCTCCTCTCTCCCATTCTGCCCAGGATGGCCCATGAGGATATGGATGGCCCAGCAAGTCACACCTAAGTTTCCATTGTGTGTGGCTGTTTAGGAGGAATACACACAGCCCAGCTGTCACCCCACCCCAGACGTGATCAGAGACATGCAGCAGGCACCCAATTACTAAAGAAAATGAAACTTTCTAAAAGTGGCTTTTTTGGAGTTACAGTTAACTATTCGACTTAATCATATGTTGTCATTTTAAATTGTGATTCTAGATACACCAAACTTGAAAAACCTCTCTGTTCCAAATTGTGAGTTACACTTATACAATGTACCAAGGTAATCCCAATGTCATCCTCTGGGAGAGATAGGCCTTTCTGTAGTGAAAAGTGACTTTGGGAGTTTTTCACTGCCAGAGCATGTGAAAATTTAAAGCAAATGTACTGCCTTTTAAGTACATCACACCCTGTCCTCTGGGTTGTCCAGGGCCTACCTTAGGGGAGTCATATGTATGAAAAGGGAAGGTTTAAGCCTGGCAACAGGATTATTATATCAGATTGACATAGCAGTGTAAACTGCAGATACAGGCTCTGCAATGGCAGGCCTGAGTCATGCTTAGGGCTACTTAAGTGGGTGGCACTATCAGTGCTGAAGTCCCACAAGTAGTATTTAATTTATAGGTCCTTGGCACTGTACTAGGGATCAGTAAATGAAATATACCAATGGGGGATAGGCCAACATTACCACGTTTAGAGGAGAGAACACAAGCACTTTAGTGCTGGTTAGCAGTGGGAAAGTGTGCAGTGTCCTAAAACCATCAAAAACAAGGTCTGAAAGATGGAGGAAGTAGGGACAAAGTTGGGGGAAGACCACCCTATCTGGCCATTCTTTTGCCACTAAGGCTTGGATTTCCTTGTCTAAACCAGAGTAGAGGAGCACAAAATCTCAACCGAAGTTTTTGTGATGTAACAATATAGAACAAAAATCCTAGCCTCATCAACTAAATGAAATCTCTTTGATTGGAAGTGGACAAAATATAAATAAAAATGTTGCAAGCAGAGGTCTTCAAATTGGGGGAAGGTCTCCCAGGGGGGCCTCAATTAATCTCAGGGGGCACCAGCTTCAGCAGTGGCTGAGATTAATTCAAGCATTTAATCCATCACTACTTTGCATACTTAAGTGTGTCAACCTAAGTAGGATGGGCGTGCCCAGACATGTCTTGTGCACACTGTGTCACTGGAACCTAGCTGTACCTGGCTGATGAGCCCTAACTGGCCCTTCGTTCTTGTGTTCCAGTTCAGGGAGGACTTGGCTTGGCAGTGCGGTCTGTGCTGTTCCCATAGGAGCAGGGACAAGACTGATTTGCATATGGCTAGGTCCAAACTGAGGTGGCCTGGTGTCCAAAATAGCGATGGACTGCGATGCGGACAGAGTAATTACCAGTTCCTGAGATTAATTCAAGCATTACATGCATCACCTTTTGGATGCTTTTCAGTTGACAGTAAAATTTAGCCATAACTCGGGTGCATTGGACCCATATTCCGACAAGGCCACGTTCCATTGCTCTTGCTGCACTATTGATAGTTACATTGTTAAAAGGGGCATCTTGTCCTGGGCATTGGAACCATGGATCAGTACTGCAAGGCCCAGGACAGCAGGCTCCCTTCCTTGGGCCTCTTAGCACTGGACCATGGCTGTGAGACCCAGGGGAAGGGAGCCTGCGGAGTATCAGTGGTGTAATGAGCCCTGGTGCAAACAAGGTACAATGTTCCTGTCCACTACCCTCTGGTCACTGACTGAACAATAAAATACATCAATTATTTTGGTGTATTTGACCCATACCCCGCGAGGTCATGGTCCTACTGAAGTTGCTACACTGTTGATAGCTACACCTTTCAGAGGGGCCATTGCAACCATGGGCCAGTGTAGCAGGCTCGCTCCCTTAAGCCTTTAGGCACTGGACCATGGTTGGTAGGCCTAGGGAAGGATGGCCTTTTTCTGGAATTTACAGCTCTGGATCATGGCTATGCAGTGCATGGGAGAATGGACCAGTGGCATAGTAATGTAGCCCAGGGGCATTATGAACACCCCTGCAGGCCCCGCCATTGGGGAGCCTAGTCTTCTCTACAGGAAAGGGTGACCTCAGTGTGTGTGTGTCTCCCTCTAATGCAGCTGCGGTGTGTTGCCTGCTTTGAGCTGACACAGTGTTGGCCCAGGACTGAAAAGAAACAAAGGCACATATTTATACTTTTTGACGGAAACCAGCGCTGGCAAAAATCATGCCTCAAACCGGACGTGCGCCATTTTTGGACGCACAACCCACATTGAAATGACTCCTGTCTTAGCAAAGACAGGAGTCATGCCCCGTGCCCAATGGCCATGCCCAGGGGACTTCTGTCCCCTGGGCATGGTCATTGGGCACAGTGGCATGTAGGGGGACCCAAATTAGGCCCCCCTATGCCACTTTAAAAAAAGTAAAAAATGACTTACCTCAACTTACCTGTACTTACCTTGGATGGGTCTACCCATCCATGGGTGTCCTCCAGGGGTGGGCGAGGGTGGCAGGGGGTGTCCCTAGGGGGGCAGGGGAGGGCACCTCTGGGCTCCTTCCATGGTCAGAGACCATGGATGTGACCCCACAGGTCCCTTAACGCCTGCCCTGACCCAGGCGTTAAAAAAACGGCGCACATCAGGCCCCTCCTAATGACGCTGGAGTGTAAATAAGGTGCACAGGCCTTAAAGTCATTTTTTGGGCGGGAACGCCTACCTTGCATGTCATTAACGCAAGGCAGTTTCCCGCATCCAAAAAATGACGCACACGGAGGAATTTTGACGTCCTTGGGCGTCAAAGTTTAAATATGGTGCACTGTTTGCGCCGAATGTGCGTCAAACCTTTTGACACACATTCGGAGCAAACAGAGTATAAATATGCCCCAAAATAACTTATTTGTTTCTTTTCAGTCTAAGCCTGCCAGGCAACTTGCAGGAGAGGGTGGGGGGGGGGGCCTGAGAGTGAGCGTCCTTCACAAAGCAGTGCATGTTTTAGATGGAGGAGGCAGCACAGAATTTATAGGAGTAGAGGTTGGGTCACCACCTTTCTCAAAGAAAAATGCCAGCCCGCTCTTCATATTTTAAGATTCTGCAAAGGCCTAAATACGGTTGTTAAGTAACACTTTATATAAAATCATTTGTATTCATTTTAGCATTGCCTTTATGTCTTCATTTATCAACCAGGCAGAGATATTAGGACTGCTTTAGAACACATTCTAAAGTGTTTTCTCATTACATTGGCTGTTTAAGGTATGTACTCATAATGGGAAAAACATACGGCTAGGATAGTAAATGCTAGTCATTGCAGGCAATTTCCAATGTTTCCATTAAAGGATCTGATGGAAACTCAGAGTTCTTATTTTCCTCGGGCATGCTTTGAATAAGTTTGGATAATGTGCCAAGCCAAATTTGAAAGCAATATGCAATTCATATAGCTGAAAAATAATATACAAATATATACCAATAAAAGCATAGCAGTGAAAAACGTAAGTGACCAGCTGTATTGAAATATTTATATGTGCTTCGTGTCTTTTTTTAAACCCAAGTAAAGCTTCTATGTTGCATAAAAAAATCAGTGAATTCACTGTTTAAATAACATTAAGTTACAGGATTCCAAAGCACAGATCTCAACCTCTCTCTTGTCAGATGTATCTTGCTTTTTAAACCTGGCTTTTGTTATTTTACTTTTCCCATTATAGACAGGACTACAACTACCAGAATGCAATGCAGTAACTACTCATAGATGAAATGGAAAAATGCGAGGTCGCTGTATAAGGTCTAATTGATAACTTCTTGTACACATAAGGAGCATGGAAGCCTTTTCCTTCATTATTTCCACAAAGTATGTTTGTGTTTTCATACTGGTAGGTCCCATAGCAGGAATGTACAGTTTTAGTTGTTTTAGTTTCTAAAATAAAATCCTTTCCTCATGTATGACAAGGCAATCAGTGATACTAAGGGAGTGTCTAATGGGCTGCGAGCAAGGGGACCAAGCACATGATTTTATTGGGCAGGTGATAGTGGCAGGTGGTCATAATAGAATTATTGCTAAAAACGAGAGTCATGTTATTGTGAGAGGTCCAAATGAGGTCAATTTGTATAGCTAGGTAAAATTCCTAAGACAATTAAGGTAAGTTATCCACAAAGGGTCCTTGATCGTGCATCAGGGATAATTTATGCTACATGTGCAAATAAAATACATGCTTAGGTTTTCTCTAAGGAGTGTCGCATGTGAGGCCTAAAAATGTCACACGTTACCTGCTCTAAACAATGAAATGTCACACATAAGCTGATTTAAACCTGGTAGCCATTTGACATAGTTAAATGTAGGCATGGTATCCCCTGTAAATGCAATAGACAAAGGGGAAGCGTTCTCTAGGGTTCTTTAGGGTATCTGGGTTTCTGGTTGGCAGAGGTAGGCACCCTGCTCAAGCAGGAACCATAATCCTGGTAAGGGTAAGTCAGACACACTAGCGTTAACCTGTGCTCATCCTCTGGTAGCTTAGAACAGACCAGTCAGGCTTAACTTAAGAGACAATGAGTAAAGTATTTCTGCAACACTTAAAACCGTAAAACAGTGAAAACACCACACAAAAATAATCTTCACCAGGTTAGAAAAAAGAGCTAAATTTAATTAAAAAACAAGACCAAAACAACAAAAATCCAATAAGAAGTTGAGACACACATTTTTAAAGAATAAATGAAACTGTAGTGCCTAGAAGCAGAAAGCGCAAACCGGGTCGTGCTAGACTGGGACAAAGTCAAATGTTCAGGGAAAACAGTGATGGAGCACAGGCCGTCTACAAGACCCATGCAGGGCCCACTGAGCAAAAGTACCTTGGTCCTTGAGATGTGTCAGTTCTGATTGGTGCAGCAATGTTGATTAGTCGGCTCTGGGTCCGCACTAAAGAAAGCAGTGAAGCAATGCTTTGGCATCGATCAGGCGAATGAAGACAATATGTTGATTCCGGGACACGCAGAGGGGACGATGCATTGCACAGTCACCAATGTGGTGCTCCGATCCTCACAGCAGCGGAGTGCTGTAGACAGTGATGCAGTGTCTTTGATCCTCGAAGCTGCGGCGAGCGGCAGTGAAGAGTTGCCAGTGAAGGTGATGCATCAGTGCAGATCAGCGTAACATGGTCAATCGTGGTTTCTTTGAAGGAGCAGCCAGCAAAACCCACTTCGAAGGCCCAGGACTGGATTGGCACCACTTGGCAGGACAGGACTCACAGTTGGCAAAGTCCACAGGCTGTAGTTGGATTATTGGAAGTCTTTTATGTCCCTGAAACTTTAGAAAACAGAAGTTCACAAAGGTCCTTTCTCCCAAGCCCTGGCTCAAGACTATCAGTAGGAATTAATCAGCCCTTTGTGGGGGGACTGGCACTGACTATTCAGGTGTAAGTGTCAGCCCTCTCCTCCCTTCCTGACCGGGAAGAGCTATCAGAATGCAGAAGAGTTCTCCGACACACCTAAACCTCGTGTGCTTGTGGCTGTCTAGAGGGAATGTACAAAGTGTAGCTGTCACCCACCCCCGATGTGTATTGGAGACAGGCTGCAGGCACACAGAGCTGCAAGAGCAGAGAAATGTCCACTTTCTAAAAGTGGCATTTCTTAAATAGTAATGGTAAATATGACTTTACCAGTAAAGATAATTTATCATTAGGGGTGGGCAGAACTTACAGCGGTCTACTTTGCGGAAGTGGTAAACAACTCTGTGTAATTTTGTGGAGTTTTGCGTGTAGGAGAGTGCCGCCTGTCCTGGCCTGATACGTGCCTGATCTCAAAAGCGCTAAGCAGGGCCGACATCAGGCACATTTAGGCCAGGGCAGGTGGCAGCAATAGCTGCCATTTCCAGGCCTCTTGAGTGCCGGCCTGCCCAGTGTGCAATCAGTGCACATGGATTTCATGATGCAGATGATGTCCTGGGTGGAGAGGATGTTCCAGGTGGTCAGTGTGTGGTTCATGTCAGTTACGGTGGTGGCGTATCTGTCGTGGAAGTCCGTAAGTGTGGGTTGGGGTTCTAAGTGTCTGTATATAGTTGAAATCTTGTTGTGGCAGAAGTGGGCGAGGTTGTCGCACAGCTCCTGTGAGGATGTGATGGCATTTTCGCTGGCAGCCAGGTTGGAGAATTCCTTAACAATGTTGAAAAGTTGGGGGCGTGGCCATGGATCTGAACATGGCGCACGCTTAGTCGTTCGGCTCCGGAGGAGCCGACAGCAAACTTTTGTGCCGGACGCGCCGGCCCGGGCAGTCCCTCACCGGGGTGCGGGCGCGGCGATCTGCACGAACAGGCGGAGCCGCTGGGACTGCGGCCCTGCCGCTTAATAGAAGCCACGGCCCGCGTGAAGACGCGGGCCGCGCTCGGGACCGGGTGGGCGGCCCGCGTGCGGCGGCGCTCGGGCGCTGCAGCCGCTCTGAGGCACCAGGGGAGCCTGAAAAATGCACTGGGCCCAGGTGGATCCCAATATTAATAGGGATTCCTGGCCTCTCGGGCCGATGGAGTGGGCGTGGCCCAGATCCCTTTGAAAAGCCCGGATATATGGAATGGGGCCCTGGCAGCAAACGGAAGACCCAAGGCGACGATATGGAGGCCACCCAAGGAACTGCTGAGGGGAGTAGTGACCCCTGGTAGCCCCCCTCGGGGGGAGCACGCCTGGCAGAGAATCCGCAATTGAATATCGGACGTGCTAGAACAAGGGAGCTACTGGAGACCCAAGGACACCAGTGACTCTCGACTCGAGATACCGGGCGCAATCATAAGAAGCACCAGGGACTTAGAGGTTGTACCCAAGAGAGGGTGAGTGCATCGAGTGGGGAGATAATTAAGCCACAGTGGTAGCATGTGCTTGGCTCCGGTCGACGAAGTGGGGCCCAGCGAAAGAGAAGAGTGCGAGGATGGCCTAGGACGGGAGCAGGTCGCAGTCGCTCATGGTTGGTTAACGTTCCCCCCCCACGGGGATTGGGTGCTGGAAACGGCCGGCGGAATGCCTAGGGCTCGCCCTGGAACACCCGGGACCAGTGACTAAGACAGCTGAGGCCTAAGTTAGTGGACAAACCAGAAACAAGCAGCACAAGCGCTTGGACTACGTGCCAGGCCCCCTGGGGCACTTGCCCCTGCTTGACCAATGCCCCCTAAGGGCCGGCATAAGAACAAAGCCATGGACCCCCTGACACCGCCGGGGGACAATGAGACGACCACACAGAACCAGTCACAAGTCAAAGTGCAAGACACCCTAGACAAGATACTGGGAGCCATTGAGGACACCAAATCAACATTGCCTCGCGACATCAATCAAGTGGCGATAGAGGTGGGCCTCCTGAGAGCTGATCACCATAAATTAGCCGACAGAGTTAAAGAAACTGAAACAATACTGGCGGATGTCGTGCCAAAACAAAAAGATGTGACAGCAGAGGTGACCTCCTTGGCTGGCAGAGTGGCAAAGCTTGAACAGCGGGCTGAGGATGCAGAGGGTAGAAACAGGAGGAACAATGTGCGCGTGGTGGGCCTCCCCGAGGGGGCCGAGGGGACGAACATGGTGGAATTCCTGGAGAAATGGCTAAGCACGGTTGTCGCGCCGGGGTGCCTGACCCCCTTCTACACACTGGAGCGAGCGCATAGTGTGCCGTCTACACATCTAGCTCCTGGTAGGCCCCCGCGGGCTGTAATTGCTAAACTTCTGCATTATAGAGACAGAGAAATCCTCCTACAGAAAGCCAGGGAAACGGGCCCATTTAAAGTAGCCAATGGGGAAATGACACTGTTCCCTGACTTCACTTTGGAAGTCCAGAACAAGCGTGCCTCTTTCCTGGCCATTAAAAGAGCCTTGCAGGATGAGGGGATACAGTACTCGCTGCTCTATCCAGCAAGACTACGAGTGGTTGCGGAGGGAAAGACCACGTTCTTCCAAACCCCAGAGGAAGCTTGGGAATGGCTCGAGAGGCATGGGACACAGTCGTTGCGGCCTATACAGGAAAACCATGGTGCGGGTGGGACCCGCCGGGCCCCGAGGGGGAAGAGGCCCAGAGATCGCCCACGACTGACGCCAACGCGGACACAGAGGGAAACTGGCAAGAGGGAGGCCCTGGAGGCAGCAGCCAAAGTGGGTGGAGAAACGTCGCCCCGGGAGGGTTCTGAAGAAGAATCGGATGACACAGTGGTGTCCTCTCCCGATGGCTCCGGAGGCTCGACTTACACACCGAGGGTGACCCCGCAAACTGCTGATGAACTCGCATAGTTTGGACCCGCGCTGGCGCCGAGCGGCATGACAAACTGAGTGGAAGAATGGCCCCTCCGGACCTGGCCACCCCCCGACTTGACTCTCGCCTGTCAGATTTGGCTGGCGAGTATTGCAGTGATGTGTTTGAACAAGTTGCAGTGTTGCACAATTTGCTGGGCAGCCTACAGTTCCGGAGGTGCCCTGGGGATGGGGAGTTGAGGTTTGCAGTTACGAGTTACATCGGCTATATGTGTGAAATGGATCGACCACAATGAAGGTACAAGCTTGCGGGGGGGTCAATCAGGGTCCCGGGCGCGCCAGTCTTACACTCAACAGGCTTTAAGAATGAGATGGCAGACCACAATATCATAACCTGGAATGTCAGGGGGATGGGTACTCCAGCCAAGAGACATAGGGCCTCATTATGACCCTGGCGGGCGGCGGAGGCCACCCGCCAGGATGCCGCCCTCCAAAATACCGCGCCGCGGTCAAAAGACCGCGGCGGGTATTACAAGTTTTCCCCTGGGCTGGCGGGCGGTTGCTGAAAAACCGCCCGCCAGCCCAGGGGAAAACGACCTTCCCACGAGGATGCCGGCTCGTAATCGAGCCGGTGGAGTGGGAAGGTGCGACGGGTGCAGTGGCACCCGTCGCGTATTTCAGTGTCTGCAAGGCAGACACTGAAATACTTTGCGGGGCCCTCTTACGGGGGCCCCTGCCGTGCCCATGCCATTGGCATGGGCACGGCAGGGGCCCCCAGGGGCCCCGCGACCCCCCCCTACCGCCATCCTGTTCATGGCGGCTTTCCCGCCATGAACAGGATGGCGGTAGGGGGGGTCAGAATCCTCATGGCTGCGGAGCGCGCTCCGCAGCCATGGAAGATTCACACGAGCAGCGGAAAGTCAGCGGGAGACCGCTGACTTTCCGCTTCTGACCGCGGCTGAACCGCCGCGGTCAGAATGCTCGTTGGAGCACCGCCAGCCTGTTGGCGGTGCTCCCGTGGTCGGTGGCTTCCTTCCTAAAGAGAAGAGGGGTGCAGATAGCTATGTTACAAGAGACCCATCTGGCACCAGGAGAGGGAGAAAAGCTAAGACGGAGATGGAGGGGACAGGTGTTTGCCACAGAATATTCAGCTTATGCAAGAGGCGTTCTGATTTGGATTAGGGCGGGGATCCCCCTGACGATTGATTCCTCCAACATAGATAAAGAGGGAAGGTTTGTCATATTGGAGGGGAAATTACAAGGGCTCCTGTTGATTCTGAGTTGCATCTACGCCCCCAATCAGGACCAAACCTCATTTACGATGGGCCTATCTAGACACCTAACATGTCAATACATAGGGGAAGTACTAATAGGAGGAGACTTTAACGCAGTGCTAGACATAGACATGGACAGGTCCACCCCCCCACTGCAGGGGGCAACATCAACCAAGACAGCACAAAAACTAGTTGAGTGGCTAGGCACCTGGGGACTGGTGGATGTCTGGCGGCTGCGACACCCGACTACCAGGGACTACTCGTTTTACTCGGGCCTCCACCAGGTGCACACTAGAATAGACAGGATGGTCTGCACTGCGGGATTGGCTCGAGGTGTGACCCACTCTGAATACCTTGCTCGCACAATATCGGATCATAATCCTCTATTACTGACATTGAGGGTATCACAGGACAGACCCCCCATACCATCATGGAGAATGACCCCCGCGGCGCTAGAGGACCAGGCATATAGGGAGGCGTTGCGATGCCATCTAACAGAACACATTGAAACTAATAAGGGATCCACCTCTACCAGAGCCGTGGAATGGGAGACACTCAAAGTGGTGATGAGGGGTTACTGTCTTGGGCAGTCCGTGGGAGTAGGACGCACACTAGAGAGGGAACTAAACGCTCTGGAGAAGGTCATTCACGAAGGGGAACTGAGACAGGGCCCTGCAGCGCAAGTAGATGAAGAGTGTGACCGCGCACGCAGAGAGCACTCCCAAGTGGAAGAGCGGCTTAGATGCCATAGCATGCAAAGGTACCTGACATCCCTACAGTCGGAAGAGGGGAGATCAGGTAAACTCTTGGCATGGCTGGTACGCCCAAATGGGGACAGCAAACCTATCACAAGCGTATTGGACAGAGGGGGAACTCGCAGACTCAGCCCAGGCTCCATTAATGACGCATTCAGAGATTATTACACGCACTTGTACAGGAAGCCTACCGACCTGGGGACGGGAACACTTGACAATTTCCTGACCTGGATCCCCCTGCCGGTACTGAACTTAGAAGATAGGGTCAGTCTAGGAGGGCCAGTGACCACGGAAGAGATAAACGAAGCAATAGCACAGCTGGCCCCTGGGAAGACCCCTGGCACAGACGGTCTTCCTATGGATTTTTATAGAAAGTATAAGTCCTTACTGGTCCCCAGACTGATGGAGATGTATATGGAGGCGGCACAGAGTGGAGAACTGCCATGCACACTACGTGAGGCATTGGTAGTGCCACTCCCAAAACAAATAACAAGGAGGCATCAGTAGCTGACGTCCGCCCGCTATCAATATTAAATAGCGACTTTAAGATCCTCAGCAAGATCATGGCCAACCGGCTGCTACCCCACATGCCCACTCTGATACATGATGACCAGAACGGTTTCATTCCTGGTCGCAGCACCTCCCTGAATCTTAGACAAATTTTTTCCATCTTACATATGCCTGACGAATCGAAGCCACCAACTGGGACCCTATTGGCGGTGGACTTCGAGAAGGCCTTCTACTCGATCAGATGGGACTACCTGAGGGCGGCAATGTTAAAAATGGGCCTGGGGGAGTGCTGGGTCAGATGGGTGGACCTGTTATACTCATCCCCACTAGCAAGGGTCAGGACGGGTAGGACAATCTCCAGTGCATACCCGGTGCACCGGGGAACCAGACAGGGGTGCCCCCTATCCCCATTGTTGTTCGTCCTGGCGATAGAACCCCTAGCGGCCTGGGTACGTGGTGAAGGAGCGGGCAGGGGGATTGAGTGGGGACCAACTGAGCACATTATCTCGCTATATGCAGATGATATACTGATCTATCTCAGAGATGGAACAAGCGGTCTCCCTTGGGCCCTGGAGGTCCTAGAGGACTTCGGAGAGGTATCAGGATTACGACTTAACCGTGGCAAAACATATGTGTTTCCCTTGACGCCTGGTTATAGACGCCCTACAGTATGCCCAATGGACTTGAAATGGGCCCCGCTGACCTTTAGGTACCTGGGGATTCAAATTTTCCACGAACTGGGAGACCTAAGAGAGGGTAACCTTGGTAAAGCGCTCCGATCCCTGCGGTCCTCAGTGGGGTTTTGGCGCTCTCTGAAACTGCCAGTGATGGCCAGAGTGGCACTGTCCAAGATGATCATGCTTCCCCGACTTCTCAACTATTTTGCCAATTTGCCACTGCTGATCCCCCAGGCATGGTTCCGCTACCTGAATGCGTTGCTCAGAGAACTAATATGGGATGATGGACGTAGGTGAACTACACTCACGACTATCTGTAGACCACCCCATACGGGGGGACTGGGAGCCCCTGATTTTGAGGCATACTACCTGGCATCCCAACTACAGTGGGTATCCGGCTGGCTGGCGGGTAGGGGCCAACTGGATTTATGTACTGCCCAAGGAGTAACGGACACGGCATGCATGGCAAACAGGAAAATAACCCCCCCCCGGAATAATATAATGACAAAAGTTGCGATGGCCTGCTGGAAAAGATGCACGAAAAGGGTGGGAGTAGGCCCTCCATATTCTCCAGCTTTACCACTGTTGGTGCTTGCCCTGGAATCTGGGGGGAGGGGACCGGGAAATATGGGACTTGGCCCTTGGTCGACAGCTGGAATAGAAACAGCGGGCGGGCTCTTCAAGGAAGGTGTAATGAGGGGATTTGCTGAACTAACGGAAGAGGGTGTTCCCCGGGGTCAATTTCTGCTCTATGGGAAGCTAGTACACACTCTTAAAGTTCACTGGGACACAGTGAATGCGGAACCCGCTACCCACGGGGTCCTGCACTTATTGTTGACATCAGGGGAGGAACCACATCTGATCGCCAAAATATACTGGGCCCAAGTTGAGGCAGCCTTAGACCCTTTACAGTCTTTGAGAGGTCGGTGGGAGAACACGATTGGGCGGGAACTGTCTGACTCAGAGTGGAACAGAGTACTGGCCTACCCCCGGGTGATCTCGCATAACACGCGGTTAAGATACATCCAATACAAATATCTACATAGGACGTATCTCACACCCCACAGACTGTTCTGTATATACGGGGGGCCCCTGGGACATGCCCGAGATGCGGAGGAGGAGAGGCGGATTTTGACCACAAGGTTTGGAGATGTCTAGTGATCCAATCTGGTTGGAGGGAAATATTGCCCATCCTATCTGAATTATTTGGGATGGAGTTGCGACTTACCCCTGAGCTGTGCTTACTGGGCCTCAGACCAGCTGCGCTATGCGGAAAGGTGAGGGGACGCTTCCTGGACCTATCCCTGGCCATTTACAAGAGACTAATCTCGAGGGGCTGGAAGGCTTCAGGCCACCCTATGCTAACTGACTGGAAAAAGGATATTTCAGCATGGTCCAGAGCTGAACTACAGGACCTAAAAGCAAAAGAAGCCAGGGACATCCGCCGGGTTCCCATTGCCCCGGGATGGGAAGACTTAGTGACGAGTTGGGATGGTATAATCAAGAGACTGGCAAACCCAGTAGGAGCAACAGGTGAAATCTAACCCACACTGGGAAATGAACTGAGTGGGGAAAATACATAAACAGACGCCCAGAACTGGTCCAAATCACAAATAGATCACACTGGGAGTAGGGATACAAAGACAATTGACCCGCTGGCTCCCACTCCACCATTAGAAGCAGCGATAGACGTGAGTGACCTACCGTCCCCGCTGCGCGCTGGTGTGCCCTGAGCTGGCCCCCCTCCCCCCAAAAGTTGATACGCTATCGTACCTTAAATACTAACAACCACAAAATCCCCTCACACAAAGCCGTAAAGTTGACCTCTTGGGGTCTTTATCTCCCTTCCTCCTTTCCCTCTTTTCAATCCTCCCAACATCAACGTCCTTTTGAGTTTTACACCCCCCCCCCCTTTTTTTCTCTTTTCTCTTTTTCTTCCCTCTCCTCTTTTTTCCCTCTCCTTGTCTTTTCACTTTCCACACCCCCTCCTCCCTCCCAAGTTATAATTAAGAAGGGACTTAAGTTTAATGTTCAATTATTAGTTCTACAAAAATAGTGAAATGAAACAAGAGACGCACTATAACATGTAAAAGAGCACAATTTATTAAAACAAGAAGCAAAAATGTCAACAACATCAAAGCAACAAACAATGAACAAAAAGTAAAGTATATCCTAAAAGCGAAATGTTAAAAAGGCATGTGCAACAAATGCAGGAATGTAACATGAACAAGCATACAATTGTAAAACAACAAAAT
This sequence comes from Pleurodeles waltl, assembly GCF_031143425.1. Taxonomy (NCBI): domain Eukaryota; kingdom Metazoa; phylum Chordata; class Amphibia; order Caudata; family Salamandridae; genus Pleurodeles; species Pleurodeles waltl. The sequence continues at coordinate 449,809,854 of NC_090446.1, forward strand.
GCTAATAAAAATATATTAAAAAAAAAAAAACAATGTTGAAAAGTTCCCTGGTGTTGTTGATGCTGGGTTCGATGCGTGTGGCCATGGTTGTCTTCTTTGTTGCCCCCAGCAGGTGGTGTTAGAGGTTGACGGAGGTCTTGAAGGTTGCTCTGTCAGAGGAGTCCTGCTCACCATCTCCATTTCAGCGTTTCGCTGTTCTGAGTTGTTGGGTGTATCAGCTGGAGGATTTTCTCTGGATGTTGCTCTTGATGGGAATGATGCTGTTTGTGCAATTGATGATCCAGACATTGAAGTTTTTCACTCCCTGTTTGAGGTTGGTGGCGGTAGAGGGGTTGGAGGTGTTGAGGGTATCCACCCAGCTTGTCTCTAAGATTTTGTTCCACCTACGGTGGGGAGCGCTGGTCATCTTGGGGGTGGAGGTGCAAAGGCTGGAGATGCCCAAGTGGAGGATGGAGTGATCGGTCCATGTAAGTTCTGTGACATGGCTTTATTTGACACGGTTGCCGGAGGTGAAAATGGGGTTCCGTGTGTGTCCTGCTGTGTGTGTAGGGTCGTGGATGATCTAGGTCAATCTGAGGCTGCTCATATTGTCGAGGAGGTGTGCAGTGTTATTGTTGCTGGGGTCCGTCGATGTGGAAGCTTAGTTCAGTGAGGAAGATGTAGTCCTTGGAATCTAAGGCTAGGGTCGCAATGAAGTCTGAGATGGTGTTCAAGAAGCCAGAATGCAGTGCTGTGGCTATAGAGCCCCTTGTGGCGTGGCTGAGACAACACCATAATGATAAGGGTCTGCCGTTCCGGCAGCATCCGATATTAATCTCCATGTATGCTGATGACATAGCACTGTATGTTCGTGAGCCGCGTAAGAATCTTGATATTCTGCTGGACGAAATTGTGCGCTTTGGCACCTTCTCTGGGATCGCGATTAATTGGTCTAAGTCAGTGGTGTTGCTTCTCCTCTAGAAAACAAGGAACCCTTGCAAGGATGTCTAAAGCTACCTCATCCAAAATGTTTTGAGGTAGCTTTCTGCAAACCATTGGTGCAGATCTCAATCTTTTGATACATCACATAACCTGCACTAAACACACAAGTTACCTCATGGCCATGTTGTGTTTGAGTACTGCCCCTAAACCCTGTACTCTAGCATCAGTGATAATGGAGAAAGGCAAACCAGAAATAAACATTTTTAGACATTTAGCGTTTGCCAAACACTGCTTAACCTCATTGAATTCTCTTTCAAAGTTTTCACTACACATAAAAGATTCTCCTTTTATCAATAATTTTCTGATGGCAAATGTTTGCCGGCAAAATCAGGAATAAAATTCTGCCAGATCCAGAAAAACGACTTTAACTTCTTCCTTTTACTAGGAGATGACAAATCTAGGATTGCATTTGTCAATTTCTCCTTGTATCAAACCCCTTTCTTCAAAATCACATGTTCTAAATACACTATCTCTTTACAACCAAACCTCCATTGCTCACTTTTCAATGGTACGCCTTTGTCCTTACAAATCTCAAGAAGTTCTTTAATTGTACTACAGGAGATTTCATTGAAAATAAAATCCATTTAATTAATAATCCATATGAGTGAAATCTAGGCCTATTCAAGAGCTGCATTTTAAACGTGCACTTTCCTTTCTAAACTTTGCATAACCCGTATTTACTTGACTTGCTAACGTTAACACATTCCAACAAACTTTAATTCAGCAGAAGTGTTTCTATCATAATCTTTGCATGACGCACACTCCTATGCTAGCAAAGAAACCTACATTATGTTATTCTTTTTAAACACTTGCACTGCGTTGGAAATTTCAAGACTTGCTAAACTAATACGAAACTTGCTTCTTTATGAATAGGCATTAGTGTGGAGATGTATGAGAATGAGTATGATCAAGGTTCTTATGTACAACATTTACATGAGTGTCTTATCTTTTAGAGACCAGAGATGAGTGGGAAATTCACTCATGGACAAAACTTGTGTAGAAATGTTATTAAATGTATCTTGCAGTAGTACTGTCCTTGTTAGAAGTTACCATCTCTAAGGAATGTAACCTCATCTTATGATTTCTGTTGTTCCTGTTTGGTTGTGTAATATCTAAGATTAAACTTTGTACTGAAATGTTTTGCATTGTATTTGTATTATAAAAATGTCCCAGGGAAAGAACAGATAGCAATAGCAATAGCAATGGTGTTAACGACTACAGTGATTCAGATTCATTTATTCCCTCTACAAGACTGACATAGAATTGCTTTCTGCCTAGACTACTCTCTATTAGAGTGTGTTACAGTATTCTTTGAGTACTGATAGCTTCGCTGGCTAGACTGCCTCTTGAAACCCTGTTCCTTTTGCTATTTCTGACTAAGATGATTTACTTCTACTGATTTAGAATACTAGGCTAGGGATAGATTGTGGGACACACTTTATGCAATGTTCTGTACATTTTAATTGACTAATAAAGAAAAAGATTTGAAATTCATGATAAATAAAACTTTAAACTTTAACCAAAACTCTCATTATTGACTCCTGAAAAAATATTTGATGTATTGTTATTGCATATTGCAGCTTTTTATCTCTAGCCCTTACCCAAGCTTCCTTGTTGGGTGTCTAAGAGTTGCAGAGTATTTTATAATATTAGGACTCTCCATGCTCTCAGTATTTATGTGATCTTCAAGAGAATCATTAAAAATAAGAACATCACCTTACATGAGGTAAATGTTCCAATAGGTTTTGTCATTAATCCCTGAAAAACCTCAGCAGCAGAACACACACCAAAAGTCATGCAATTCAATGTAAAGCTCCTAAATTGTGTAATGAGAGACATGAGACCTTTTGAGTCTTCTGTTAACTTGACCTGATGGTATGCCGACGTTAAATCTAATATAGTAAACTACATAACTCCAGCTAGCAAATACATCATTTCTGTGATATTAGGTAAAGGAAAATGATCCCCAACCACCTGTTCATTCAAATGTCTCAAATCCATATAGATCCTAATGTTCTGATTGGACGTGGAGGCTACCACAGTTGGTGGAAGCCACTTCATAGCCTCTACAGCCTCAATTATACCTTGACCATAAGGTCTGTCTAATTCCTTCTTCACACTGTGCTATAAGGATATGGGCACATTTCTAACAGTACACACCACTGGTACAATATTAGGTTTCAGAATTATGCAATGCAGGTAACCTTTCACAAAACTCACCTTGTTTGAGACAACATTAGGAAACTCTTTTAACAACATGTCAGGAAATAAATAATGAGATTTTACCTTATGTACTAGCACTTTAGGTGAGGAATTGGGATGAAGGTAAAACCTAATAACTTCTAATGAGGCCATCTTCAGATGGTATGCCCTTTTACCGGTACATAAATCTTACCAGTTGTGTGATTTCATCTAAATTCAATTTAAGCATCATAATACCTCATTTATTCTGTAGGGCTCCCACCATAACTGAATGGGAAAACATCAGGTTCATGTATAACAACTTTACCCTCAACAAACATACAAAATCATAGTTAGAAATTAACAATAGACGTGCACCAGATTCCATCAATAAATTAACTGTTGCATCTTTTAAGGAGACCTCATCTGAAGGATGTTCTCACATGCTTTTGAAAATGGCATTAACTTAATCAGTAATCTGAAGAATAACTTCTTCAACTTCTGAGAACACTTCATTCACATTCACTATTCCCACCAAAACTTTACAACACTTAGCAAAATGTCTTTTTTTCCGCGCACTGGTTGCAGAATATTCCAAGAGTGGAACATTCTGTACTATTGGATAAATGATTAAGAATGCCACACCGAAAACTGTCTGTACACTATCTTTATTTCTGCGTAACTGATTCACACAAGCCAATGAGTGTTCATCACATTTAGCTATAAAAGGTGCCTATCTAATTTCATCAAAGCAATGTCAAAATTCTTCAGCGAATCAGATGCTGATTCTGAATAATCATCGATTAGTTTAGGAAATTTTCATACATTTCTTGATCCTCAGCACCTAAACAACGCATAAGCATAAAGGTTTTCTTTTCTGGTGATAAATTTGAGACACAGACTTTTAAATGGTTAATTGTTTTTTTTACCATATTGACCAATGCAGCATTGGTTCTCCAGGAGATAACAAGAAAAAATTGAGGTGGTGAAATGTTTTGCATGTTGAATGCAGAAGGACACGGACACCCGATACAGTGCCGGAGAAAATCCCCCTATAGGTATTAATGTTAGAAAAACACAAACACAACAACAAAGAAACCAACACAGCAGTGGTAATAAAGTGTACTACCCTTAAAAAATAAAAATAGAACATAAAAAAACTAGAGAAAGATTAGAAGCATTCTAGAGTTTGAAAACACCAAAAATAAATTTTCCTATAGTAGCTTGAAAAAATAAAGCAGGAAGTGATGTCAGGTTGGTGCAAGAGGAAGAGAAACAGAGTTGCCAACTTGGGCTATTTCCAGAATAAATGGGTGATATTTTTCCCATTTGTGCGTGAAATAACTCTTTCGGCGGGGAGCACAAATTTGGGCTTTATTATGCCAGGTGTGTGCAAAAATTCTGAATGCAGCGGCACAGCCAATCAAAGTGTTGCACAGCTCCCAAACTCAGCAGAACAGGGCCATCAACCATTCATAGCTCGAAAGCACTACCTATGACAGCCTTGCTAAATGCTGCTGGCCTGCCACTACCCCCCCCACCCCAAGTGTGTCTGGATCAATGTGGTCACAAGAAGCAACAACGAGCAAGGCAGTTTGGGCACCAAACAACTCCTAGTATCGCCTGTTAACGTGTCAATCACTATGAACTAGCTAATGAGTGTTGGAAGTGCTCTTTAAGTTGGGTAATGTCCTTTATCCCTGAAAGGCGGTGAGAACTGGCAGCTCTGAAGAAGTGGGAGATCTGCTGTTGGGTGCTAGAAGGTAAGGCCTGTGTTCTGGGGGGTTTTCTTGCTTGCTTTGACCCAGTGCACACATGTGTTGCAGGTGGCAAGCATGCGAGCAGCCATCAACGTGTCCTTGAGAGCATAGCTGCCAAGGTTTCAGATTGCTTATGTGAAACATTTGTATAGTTTCAGAGTACTTATGAGTGATATTCAGTACCAAATGTGTGACACTTAAAGACAGACTTTCTTATGAGTAAAACCAAGCAATGAAGTCCATAGAAAGAGATAAAAATCAGAAACTACGCCTGTTTGAGAATTTTAGTGTGGTGATGTGGACACTAGCATTAAAATATGTTAGTCTGACCCCTTAAATGTGGTACTTGGCAGGGCTGTTGGAGTTAGTAAGAGGTGGTCCCAGAGTTCAAGATGCCATGTGTTGAATATGGATATAAGTTAACCCCTTCGCTGCCAGGCCTTTTCCCCCTCCTGTGCCAGGCCTTTTTTTGCCTATTTGGAATAGTTCTTGCTTAGGCCCTCATAACTTTTTGTCCACATAAGCTACCCACCCCAAATTTGCGTCCTTTTTTTACCAACATCCTAGGGATTCTAGAGGTACCCAGACTTTGTGGGTTCCCCTGAAGGAGGCCAAGAAATTAGCCAAAATACAGTGAAAATTTCGTTTTTTTTTTTAAAATAGGAAAAAGGGGCTGCAGAAGAAGGCTTGTGTTTTTTTCCCTGAAAATGGCATCAACAAAGGGTTTGTGGTGCTAAAATCACCAGCTTCCCAGCTGTCAGGAACAAGCAGAATTTCGGCATTTTACTGGGACAACCCCAATTTTTATGATTTTTTTGTGCTTTCAGCCCCTTCCAGTCAGTGACAGAAATGGGAGTGAAACCAATGCTGGATCCCAGAAACCTAAACATTTCTGAAAAAAATCTGAATTCAGCAAGGGGTAATTTGTGTAGATCCTACAAGGGTTTCCTACAGAAAATAGCAACTGAAAAAAAAATATTGAAATTGAGGTTGATTAAAACATCAATTGTTCTCTACGTTTTACTCTGTAACTTTTTCCTGCAATGTCCGATTTTTTAAAGCAATATACCGTGTCGTCTGCTGGACTCTTCTGGTTGCGGGATATGTAGGGCTTGTAGGTTCATCAAGAACCCTAGGTACCCAGAGCCACTATATGAGCTGCACCCTGCAGTGGGTTTTCATTCTATACCGGGTATACAGCAATTCATTTGCTGAAATATAAAGAGTGAAAATTAGCTATCAAGAAAACCTTTGTATTTCCAAAATGGGCACAAGATAAGGTGTTGAGGAGCAGTGGTTATTTGCACATCTCTGAATTCCGGGGTGCCCATACTAGCATGTGAATTACAGGGCATTTCTCAAATAGACGTCTTTTTTGCACACTCTCTTATATTTGGAAGGGAAAAATGTAGAGAAAGGCAAAGGGCAATAACACTTGTTTTGCTATTCTATGTTCCCCCAAGTCTCCTGATAAAAATGATACCTCACTTGTGTGGGTAGGCCTAGCGCCCGCGACAGGAAATACCCCAAAACACAACGTGAACACATCACATTTTTTGACAGAAAACAGAGGTGTTTTTTGCAAAGTGCCTACCTGTAGGTTTTGGCCTTTAGCTCAGCCGGCACCTAGGGAAACCTACCAAACCTGTGCATTTTTTAAAACTAGAGACCTAGGGGAATCCAAGATGGTGTGACTTGTGGGGCTCTGACCAGGTTCTGTTACCCAGAATCCTTTGCAAACCTCAAAATGTGGCTAAAAAAAACACGTTTTCCTCACATTTCGGTGACAGAAAGTTCTGGAATCTGAGAGGACCCACAAATTTCCTTCCACCCAGTGTTCCCCCAAGTCTCCCGATAAAAATGATACCTCACTTGTGTGGGTAGGCGTAGCGCCCGTGACACGAAATGCCCTAAAACACAACGCGGACACATCACATTTTTTGAAAGAAAACACAGGTGTTTTTTACAAAGTGCCTACCTGTAGATTTTGGCCTCTAGCTCAGCCGGCACCTAGGGAAACCCACCAAACCTGTGCATTTTTGAAAACTAGAGACCTAGGGGAATCCAAGATGGGGTGACTTGTGGGGCTCTGACTAGGTTCTGTTACCCAGAATCCTTTGCAAACCTCAAACTTTGACTAAAAAAACAAATTTTCCTCATATTTTGGTGACAGAAAGTTCTGGAATATGAGAGGAGCCACAAATTTCCTTCCACCCAGCGTTCCCCTAAGTCTCCTGATAAAAATGATACCTCACTTGTGTGGGTAGGCCTAGTGCCCACAAAAGGAAATGGCCCAAAACACAACGTGGACACATCAAATTTTTTCACAGAAAGCAGAGGTGTTTTTTACAAAGTGCCTACATGTGGATTTGGGCCTCTAGCTCAGCCGGCCCTAGGGGGGGCAGAAATGGCCTAAAATAAATATGCCCCCCCAACCCCCCGGGGAGCGACCCTTGCCTACGGAGTTGCTCCCCTTGCGTGACATTGGCGCAAAAAAAAAAGATCCCCAGTGCCTAGTTTTAAATCGGCCGATTTGCCCCCAAGGGGGTCAGAAATGGTCTAAATACAATTTGCCCCCCCAGGGGAGCGACCCTTGACTAATGGGTCGCTCCCCATCTAAAAAAAAAAAAAACAAACAAAAAAAAACACAAAAAAAATGAGCCCTTGCGCCTAGAGGTTTCTGCCCCCCCCCCGGGGGCAGATCGGCCTAATAACAATAGGCTGATCTGCCCCCGGGGGGGCACAAATGGCCTAAAATAAATTTGCCCCCCACCCCCAACTCCCCCCGGGAGCGACCCTTGCCTACGGGGTCGCTCCCCTTGCGTGACATTGGCGCAAAAAAAAAAGATCCCCAGTGACCTAAAATCGTCCGATCTGCCCCCAAAGGCGGCAGAAATGGCCTAAATACAATTTTCCCCTCCAGGGGAGCGACTCTTGTCTAGGGGGTCGCTCACCATCTGTAAAACAACAACAAACAAAAAATCCCCGGTGCGTAGTGGTTTCTAATTAAAATAGGCTGATCTGCCCCCCAGGGGGGCAGAAATGGCCTAAAATAAATTTGCCCCCCAGGGGAACGACCCTTGCCTAAGGGGTCGCTCTCCTTGCGTGAAATTCACAAAGAAAAAAAAAACTCCCTGGTGTCTAGTGGTTTCTGTCCCCCTTGGGGGCAGATTGGCCTCATGAAAATAGGCCAATCTGCCCCCAAAGGGGGGCAGAAATGGCCTAAATGTAATTTGCCACCTAGGGGAGCGACCCTTGCCTAAGGGGTCGTTCCCCACCTCTAAAAAAAACAAAAAAAAAAATGATCCCTGGTGCCTAGAGGTTTCTGCCCCGCCTGGGGGCAGAAAAGGCCTTAAAAAAAATGCCCCCCGGGAGCGACCCTTGCCCAAGGGGTCGCTCCCTTATGCCAATTTCCAAATAAATAAAAAACTCCCTGGTGTCTAGTGGTTTCTGTCCCCCTTGCCTCATAAAAATAGGCCAATCTGCCTCCAAGGGGGGCAGAAATGGCCTAAATGTAATTTGCCCCCTAGGGGAGCGACCCTTGCCTAAGGGGTCGCTCCCCACCTCAAAAAAAACAAAACAAAAAAAAAACGTATCCCTGGTGCCTAGAGGTTTCTGCTAATAATAGGCCGATCTGCCCCCAGGGGGCGCAGAAAAGGCCTTTAAAAAAAAATGCCCCCCCTGGGAGTGACCCTTGCCCAAGGGGTCGCTCCCTCATGCCAGTTTCCAAATCAAAAATAAAATCCCTGGTGTCTAGTGGGCGTTTCAAAAGCCGGATTGCTTTGCAATCCGGCTTTTGAAATGCTGAGAGAGACTTCAAAGGGAAGGAAATTCATTTCCTTCCATTTGAAGCCTCTCTGGGCCTCCTACACGTGATCGGAAGAGAAATGCTTTGCATTTCTCTTCCGAGCGCGCTGGAAGCTGAGCTTCCAGCGCGAAGGAGGAGGCCTCTGTGACAATCAGTGCGCATTGCGTGCTGACGTCACAGGGGGGGTGGAGGGGGGGGTCAGGGTGGAAGGGGAAGTGATTCCCCTTCCATCCACGACCTGGGGGTGTGGGACCCATGGGGGGAGCGCCAGTGCTCCCCCCAGTTTCCGGGTGCAGGACTAGGTGATCTCGTCCAAGGCACCCAGGAACCGGTGCCTTGGACGAGATCACCTCGTCCAAGGCACCGTAGGGGTTAAGAATGTCTTCGAATTTTCATTGTCATTATACTTAAATATATATACACATTTTTGTCATGAAGCACTTCTGACATTTGATAAGAAGCCAAGGTAAAACTCATTTTTTTTAAAAAGAGAACGCGCTCCTGTGGGCAATAACAGTTCTACATGAGTAGAAGCTACTACAACTCCCTTCATACCGAGTGGCTGCCACAGCCCGATGATGCAATGAAAGGAGAAACATGGGCGCCAGCCAATGTACGAATGGAAATAAAAGACCAGCTTACAATGGTGATACCGAGCAGCTGCAGTCACAAAAAGGGGTCTGACATAGGTGCTGCAATGGAGGATTGCCACAGGGCGGTTCTAAAAAGGCTGGAGCAAGGCAGAGGCTCCATATGGACTCCAATTGTGCATTGTGTATGGCATGAATTTGGTTATGCAAGTGTCGCGGGTGAATGTGAAAACACACTGAGACAGGCCCCAGGCGGAAGGGACAAGCGTGATTTACCAAGCCCCACCCTGTACTAGTTGGATATATACGTGATTTCACATACAACAGGATAAGGTGATGATACATGGCATACAAGGAAAGAGATTGAATATGGGGACAAACGTGTAGGTCCAAGTGAGAGCATATGTGGTTGGTTGTGAAGGACTGATGGGAACCACATAACGAGCATGAAGATATATGAGTAACACGACATGGGGGGATAAATAATTATACAGACATTACACGGCCTGTTAGGACCGTGGACCATGCAGCACAGGTCTGAGAGAGCATACTACAATACAGTATCAGAAAGTCAATGCATGTAAGGCGAGAATATGAGGAAACGTAAGCTACAGGTTAGAGATTTTACCCAGCAAGGTAGCCAATGAAAGAGAATGAGATAATAATTGGGTTTAGCAAATTATGCCTATAGACTGGTCCCATATTTGCTTCAATGATTTGGATACAAAGGTATATGTTCTGACTTTCCAGTGTGTAATAATAAGGGAATTATTGCCTAGAGACTGATGAGGCCCTCCCCTGACAGTTGCAGGGTAAGCACAAAGATTTTAGGTGCATGAAGAGGTATAGTTCACTGAGTGAACATGAGTTACCGGTGGACTAGGGGTATAAAGGGAATATCTTTACACCAATAATGTACACCATGTGCAGTGTTTTCATTCACTACGTGTGATTCACACTGGGTGTTGTATTAACACTAATGGATACTATATGACATACCAACCTACCATGGTATCCTCCCTTTGCTATTTAATTTTCAGGAGATGCTTAGAGGACATAGGTACGATTTAGTTTTACATTATGCATGCTAGATAAGAAATACACACAATAGACAGTAGGGAGTAGAAGATACTTTGAGAACTAAGGGGGTTATTACAACTTTGGAGGAGGTGTTAATCCGTCCCAAATGTGACGGATATACCACCAGCCGTATTACGAGTTCCATAGGATATAATGGACTCGTAATACGGCTGGTGGTATATCCGTCACTTTACCGTCACTTTTGGGACGGATTAACACCTCCTCCAAAGTTGTAATAACCCCCTAAGTCTCCTAGCAAGTACCTCTACGACGGCCAAAACATGTTGGCAGTTTGAAAAGGGTGTAGGGATCCAACACTGATCCACTAGACACCCGGACACCCCATTGTATGGAAGGGAGCAAACTGGTTTTAATCCTACCCAATATCATCCTGAATAAAAATATTCTTTAGATAGATATTGAGATAGTTTTAACTTTAACCTTTTTACCACACTGGTACCCTACTGACCAGGAGACGATTTACCTACATCTCCCTGTCCCTGGAGGAGCTAGTTCTCTTCTGGAGTTACTGTTGAGACTGCTGGGTGAGTACCACCTGAACCCGGTGAGTTGGACTAGCCAATGATGAAGCATGCCACGATTAAGTGGGTGAGGCTTTTCCATCCATAAAGGAAATACCCCCTAAAGAAGGGGCATACTCATGGTAGCACAGTAAGAATTAAATAAGTATACAATAGTGAATGAAGCTGCGGCCCCATTTTCGTGGGTATGTGTTATGGATTAGGAGTGAGTGGGGCAAACCGAATCTCCTACCTCTCTAGAGTGGAAGTTTTGAATGTAAGGCCACCTGTCCTAGTATTTTTTGAATGTAGTTCCTGCAATGGGAATCCGGCAAAACTTGGTAGTTAATATAAGGAAAATAACTTATGATCTGACACAGTGCTTCTCGAACATGGACACTTCTTTTATGGAAAAAAGGGGTTAAAAAGCTGATATCGTTACACAGCGGATACTCCTGACTCCTGCTACTGGCTTTGCACAACCAAGCTCTTTCTTCTTTTTTAAATAGACCATTTATTTGTACATTGTTATTGTAGCACATGCACAAAAAAAGACAAAAGACCAAAAAATGCATTGAGAACTGACTGAATGTGCAAAGAATGGTAGCACATGTTTTGCTAAGAGCTAGTCACATAACACTGAAGGAAGAGGATGTTCAGAGAGACTTTGCTATCGGTCAGAAAACATGTAAGCAGTTTAATAACAATTATACTTAAAGATGTGTTAGTAAAGACCCCTAAAAAATAAAGAGTACACATGCAGTCTGTGGTGAATTTAATGGGTAACGGGTATATCCAGTGCTTTAAGTGGGTTGAAAAATCTAGGAGTTTCACAAAGAGGCATAACCTATGTAATAAAGGATGTGGCTTAAACATGTAAGATAAAAACCTCTGCTGCCTGACTGGTGTTTTACTGCCTCTGTCTGCTATTGCATCCAGATTTATAATAGAACAATTGTCATGTACTTAAAACAAGCCTAGACTATTGGCTATCAATAGTTGTTAGCTGCAGAAGATGAATGAGTAACAACAATGACTGTGGTCAATAAAAGTGAAAATGCTTCAGTTCTATAATCATGATACTGTGAAATAACTATATCACTCCATTAGAAACGTTAAATGAAACTATTTGTGAAACACTTGCTTTTATGTATTGTTGGCTTTAAAAATGTCTAGAAGCTGGTCAATGTTTCCCCTAATGTTTTCCTCTGTGTGCAGCATTGAACGGTCTATGTGCGATGCAACCAAGGCTATGTGCGTCAAGAACTCGACCATGCATGCAAGAGGGGTTCTCCCCCATGACAATTTGGGCACAAATGACAAAGGGGGTCATTACGACCCTGGCGGCAGGCGGAACACTGGTGGTAACACCGCCAACAGGCTGGTGGTGTTCCGCTAGTGTATCATGTCCGTGGTGCATTAGCTACGGCCATACCGTCGGCCCCTCCACTATACCCCCAGGCTTCCGCCAGGCGGTCATAATCCCCAACCGCCAGCCTTTCCATGGCGGTAAACACCGCCATGGAAAGGCTGGCGGTGAGGGGGACTCAGGGTGCCCCTTGGGGCCCCTGCACTGCCCATGCACTTGGCATAGGCAGTGCAGGGCTCCCCAGGCACAGACCCATCGTGCATTTCACTGCCTGAATTTCGGGCAGTGAAATGCGCAACGGGTGCTGGTGCACCCTCTGCACATCAACATTGCAGCCAGCTCTATTATGAGCCAGCTGCAATGTTGATGTGACTTTTCCGAGGGGCCAGCGGAAATGTCAAAATAGGTTGCCACCAATACAGACAGCACTTGTGGTATTGTGGCACCCGCGGCTTCGGCGGTCTTTTTACAAGACCACCAAAGCCTTAATGAGGGCCAAAGTCTAAAACACTTATTTCATTATACATTCAATTGTATTACCTTTTAAAGCATCGTAAATGATGACCTCACAGTGTACCAGGACAGGGCAATATTTGTTGGGGGCCTTAAATGATTCCCTCACTATCACCTTCCGACAGTGCTCCACATCTCTCCTTAGCCCCTCTCACATGTATTTCATTTGTTTTATAGTGCTTCTGATACCAGTGTTGGGTGTTGGAGCACTTTACATCACACACAAATACAGAGACAATGAATCACATGTGTGTAAATAAGTGTGTAGAAAATGTTACATACTACAAAGGGGACTACAAGGTGTAGGATTCATGTCATCCACACTGGTAGGCATTTTTAAGGGTTCTTGGACTAAAGAAGCAATAACTCTGGGCCAGAATGTAACGCAGTGGTTAGGGTTGGGTTTAATAATAAGAATGTATTTTTACCCAAACAAAGCCTTTTTAGCAACATTAGAATGATCAAAGACTGGGAAATAAAACATAAATTTCTAACCTGTACCATGCCGTTTGCATGCAGCTTTTTTGATGACACATCATAGCTCACTGTGCTAGATTATGATGGTAACTTTTGAACTGCACAGCAACGAAAGAGTCTCTGTGACAAAAGCAGTAACTCACTAAGCTATGCACATATATTACTCTCTGCGCTACTTTAGATAAGTTAAAACTTCCACTAGACAAAACTCTGATCTCTCTCCGGCAGGTACATTAATCACCAGAATTATCTTGCAGATCCACACACGTTTTCAAATGCAGACAAATGCAAAAATACATGTGCATAGATGCAGGCAAACCACACACACGTGCTTAGTCAAACTACATGCTCAAGCATCAAACACATGTCGCATATGTACAAATGCACATTAAAGTTCACACAAACTTATGCAAATGTATGCAAGTATATGTATGCACATTTTACATGCTCATTATTGTCCCTTCTTTCTGTGGTGAACAGGGCCTCCAAGGTCACAAATTTCACAGTGGCTGTATCTTAGCTTAAGTAAAACCTTTGTTGGTGTTTCGAGACATTCAGTATCTTCAAAGTGTCGGTTGTGTGATATTTTTAAAGGACGGTCTCCTGATGGGAGTGGAGTTTAGCCAAAAACTCCGCTATCCCTGCCAGAGGAGCAGAGCTCACTGCGTGCGCACTGCAGCCCGCTTATGGACCACACAGCATAAGTGCAGAAAGTCTGCGCTCGCGCTGTGTGGCCCATAAGTGGGGATGCAGTGTATAGTCTTGGCTGGCATGGAGCTGCTGCCTGCGCCAGATCCAGGCCTCCTCCTCCAGCAGCCTAGGAGCAGAGAGCAGAAGGATACAAAGAGCCAGGCTACTGGGAACGATGACCCAGGTAAGTCCTCATTTTTAAAAATAAATTGTGCACACTGATGCACAAGAGGCCTGAAATGGCAACTTTCGCTGCCTATGCCCTGGCCTGAATTCATGCCATGGCCATAGGCAGTGAAAGCTGCTGTTTCATGCCTCTTGTGCACTGGCCTGCCCTGTATGCAGGGCACACGGGGCAGGCCAGTGCACAAGAGACAGCTTTGACTGCCTACGGCCCTCTCATAACAAGATCAGGTGCATTCAGGACAGGGTGCCACTAGCGCAGACGGCAGTGGCACTTCGCCACTCATGGAACTCCGGCTCCAAGGAATTCCACAGAGTTGTAAATCAACTTCGAGGAATTCTGTGAAGTGGAACTCTGTCAGCTCCTCCTAGGCCTAAAAAACACCCTGAACATTTTAAATTGTATTTATCTGACAGACAGCAGTGCCGTCTCGAAGCATGCCACGCGCTTTCATGATCATGAATGTAAAAAGTTACACAATCTTCTTCACAAGCCCTGCAGCCAGTCTCCTATATTTTAAATGAATGAAGCAGGTGGCATGTGCAGGAGCCACTAGCTTCTTAACTTGTGACCCTCTTTAACCCCGCAGACTGCCGTGGAAGAGGAATATCTACCTGACACTCATGTTCCTCTCTTCAACAGTAGTCTCCTCCTCCACCTGTAATTGCTACCACTGCTTCCAAGGAATACGGCAACAAGATAATGACAGTTTTTCGCGTTCCTCCCATTTTATAAAGCTGTGGCTCAAAACTGTCTCTCGCATGATCTGCAGTGAAAGTGTGGCCGCCTCACAGAAGACAGTGCGTGCTTGGAGGAGCACAGGTGTATGCACATGCGCACACCTTACAGGGAACACTGAAGATGGTAATACTTGGCAGCAACTGTCCATGCTTTATCACCGCAGACCTGTTAAATGCAGAGCCTGAGCCTACACTCTGCCCTTCAAACCTCCTGCCCTGTTGCAGATCAATAGCAAGTGATTGTATCTTCTGATTAGCTCCTTCATGGTACCTGCAAAACATGGCTGATAGTGCCCTCAACTAAAGATTTATTTTCACACCCAGGGTGAGGGCAAAAATGAAGAGCCCAATAAGGGCTCGTCTCAGCACCTGTTGTTTTTAGAACTGCCAGTGCTTAGCACAGGCAGCAGCTGGCCCACTTAAAGCCCTGGTTACGCTGATGAAGAGACTATCTTACTCTACCAGTACTTCAAGAGGGCTCAGCAAATCATGGAAAACCGAAGACCCCCTGCCCTGCCTAGTTTTCCATTTCTGGCCTCAGCTTCTGGATTGTGAAAACTATATTCTGCACCATAAACAGAAATGGACGGGAGGAGGGGTGCGGAGGCAGTGATTGCTTTGGGATATAGCTTTTTATTTGAGAGGGCTCTTTTAAGCTCCCTCTTATCTGCACTGCTTTCCCACAGTTCTATAATGTATTTGTGGTGACAGAAAGCCGCAGTGAGGACAGGTCATCAAAATTAGTGTTTTAATAGACTTTAGGCATGATTGCAGAAACCCATTGATGCCCAGTGTTCCTCCTGCTACTGTGTGTATACTAAACAGACTTTAGAATCAACTGTAAAATGTTTTCTGAAGGTTATTATTTATAATTTGAGAGTTTCATCTTTGGACTGGTTTTTGGGCTTTTACAACTCTGTGTTGGGCTGAATTTGGGGTTGCACTTGGATAACTTTAGGCTTGGGTCTAATCTCAAAATCTAGGAACACTGAAGAGAAACTGAGCATATTCTGCAAACAAAGCATCAAAATGAAGTACACACATCAACAGAAATTAAAACCAGGACAGGGAAGTCGTAAATTATATATCCTTCAGTTAGAGCACAGCTTACCAATGAAGATAACGAGTAGACTTGAAGTTGTGAGCCACTTGTAGGGACGGCTTCTCCACTAAGGTGGAGGAGCGTCGCCCCACAGCTTCGAGCAGAAAATTAAAATGATAATAACGGATCATTATTATCATTTTATTTTTAGCTAAGGCACCAGGATAGGGCGGGGCTGGGCTGGAGGGGGCTGGAGGGAGGAGGGGTTTGTGCACCTTAAGTGCGCATGTCTGTTTGTCCGGCTGTGTTGGGCCAACCAAACAGACACGTGCACTTTGCATTTCTTTACCCGGCTGTATTGAACAGACAGGAGGAGAAATGCAAAGGGTTCCACTCCCTCTGTGAGTGCCGAAGCAGGGCGCTCACACCAATCACGACGCTGCTGTCATGCTGGTGACAGCAGCGTCGTGATTGGCTGAGGGGAGTCTGGAAGCCTGTGTGCCTCAGGGTGAGGAGAAGGACCGAGGAGACAAACCCGTCCCCGACCTCAACAGGTAAGTGTTTTTTTGTTTTTTTTTCCATCCCCACCTGCCAATTTTCTGACAATGGCGCTGAGTTCTCTGGTTTGGTTGGAGCTGTTCTCGATCCAGTGTGTTAGGGCTTCCTTCTTTGCAGTTTTGAGCTGGTGGTGGTAGTCGTAGAGGGCTGCTTTGTAGGCCGCTTGGTCTGTGTCATTTCTGCTGGATCACCAACCTCATTCTAGTTGTTTACACTTGCATTTTGACGCCCCTGAGTTCAGATGTGTACCAGCTGGCTTGTTTGCTGGGTCTGTGCATCTTGGGTGGTTTGATGGGGGCAACTTGGTTGGCCGCATTGGTAATCCAGGTATTGAAGTTCTCTACTGTTTGATCTAGGTTGGTGGTTATGTTGGGTTGCGTGGTGCTGAGGGCATCGGTCAATTGCTGCTAAGTTACCCTGGTCCAGCTGCGGTAAGGAGTGCTTGGGGGTGGTGCATGGTGGGCTGATGAGGGTGAAGTGTACGATGGCATGATCAGTTCATATGAGTTCCAGTGTGTGGCTGTATCTGATTCTATTGCTAGACATGAAGACAGGGTCTAGCGTGTGTCCTACTCGCTGTGTGGGGTCGTCACTATCTGTTTGAGTCTGACATTGTCTAGTCTTTCCAGGAGGTCGGTGGTGTTGGTATCAGTGGAGTCATCCAGGTGGAAGTTTAAATCTCCGAGGAAGTTGTTGTGTTTAGATTCTACGGCGAGCGGGGTGACGAAGTCAGCAATGGTGTCGCTAAGGCCAGTTCGTGGTCCTGGTTGTCTGTCTGCGAGGGTGCCTTTGATGGTGGTTTTGGTGTCAACTAGGAGCTGGAAATTCATGAGTTCCGTAATCGGTGTGGTGTCGTTGTTGGTGGAGGTACAAGTGATCACTTCCTTGTGTACGATGGCGATGCCCCCGCGTCTGTTGGAGCGGTCTCAGTGTTTCAACTTTGCAGCCATTAGGGTTTGCCGTGGGGATGTCTGGGGCTGATGTGGGGGTGAGCCAGGTCTCTGGATGAAGGTCACATCGGGGACGATGGCTGAAATGGTGTCCTAGATTTCTGTGGTGTGTTTGCAGAGTGATCTAGCATAGATCAGGAGGCAAATGAGTTGGGCCAGTGGGGTGTCAGCATCTGGGGTTGTTATGGCATTGTTCGATGTCATGGTGATTGGTGTAGGGGTGGTGGTGAATCAGCAGTTGATACAGGTGAAAGGTCTCGCTGTGGAGCGAAGTGATGCAAGGCAGCAGTTGTTGTGTGCACGGTCCAGGGTTTAGAGTTCAGTGGCAGAGTACCAGTGGGAGTGCCTGGGGCCCAGGGTTCCCAATGTTGAGTGCGGTCCAGTTTCGGACAGGCAGCGACAGGGTTGCCTTTAGCATGCCAGCATCGCGGCCACACAGCGGCCTCCATTAAGTAGCCCTGGGAGGTGGTAGGGGCTGTCTGGGAGGCAGGAGGGCAAAGGGCTTGGGTGGCTGGAAAACTAAGCGCAAGTCAGCACTTCGAAGCAGAAACAGAAGCGATTGGGCACACAACCACCAGAAATACAGTGAAGACAACAACTACTCAGTGGGGAGCACTCACACCACTAAGGAAGTAATGTAAATATTGAGGCGATAATTACCAGCCAAAAGAAAATAATTAAATGGGCAGGGGCACCTGGGCTCGAAGCGAGGTACAGAGTAGCTGGGGAACCCGGATGGTGCCTCTGTGCTATGGCTCAGCAAAGAGGAGGAGAGAGCAAGACCCAGGAAAGGTTGTGGGCTGCTCCCATGATGAGCTGCAGAGGGCAGGAAAGAAGATGTGACCAAAGGAGAGGAGGTGGCATAATAGCCAGAGGTGCTGACTTTGGAGCTGGGGCACCAGCTTTGAGTCTTGGCTCAACATCCTGTGATTCTGGGCAAATCACGCATTCACTTTTAGAACTGAATTTGTTCTTGTGCAATGTAACGCGTGTTAAAGTGAACTGCTACAGTCCCTTTGGGTCGAGTTTGCGCTATACATATAAAAAGAGGATGGCCTAAGAAACAAGCATTTCAAAGCATGGATCTCTGATCGATTAGCTATGGAGCATGAGCATATTTGGACGCCAAATGTTTGAGTATGACGTAGCGCTTTTCAATGAAAGGGTGGTTGGGGGAATTAGTCCCTCAGCAGAAGAGAGGGTGTATACCGAACCGGATGCCTCATTAAGCATTTCAAGAACTGTGCCCACTGATAAGCTTGCAGTTTGCTGCAATTAAATGCTTGGGAGAAAGCAGACATTTAAACACCCAAGCTTGCCACACCATAAAAGATAATGGTACATAGCAGTTGCCAAAAATGTGCTGCAAGGACAAATAACCTTTTTCAAATAAATCTAACAAAATGGCTAACGGACTGGTTTTTTAAATTAGAGTACACTGTTCCAAACTAATCTGACATCCTAGGAGACCTGGATTCTCAGGAGCAAGAGCCCTCAAGCATCACAATGGATGACTGGCATCATCATCAGGAGATGCTCCTCTCCAGGCCGGCGCTGCAACGCCTGGCGGGCTCCCCGAGGGGGGCTCTACGCTGTACTGTTCTGGTAGTAACTAATAGGTTCTACTAACTAAGCATGAGTGCCTACAACAGGCATTAGCATGGGTAGGAGAGAACAGAAAGATATGTTTAAAATTGGTTATTCATCGCACCAAAACATCATAACTTTAATCAGTATAAGGAGGATGAAGACCAAGATTAAAAATAAGTGAAACTCAGACTAGAGTATGATGCTCAACTTTCAAAACAACAAACCTAGGGGACTATAAATGATATAGTACCTCTACAACAAGGTCAACATGTTTTGCGTCCTTACGGTCTAACCGGATCTATTGACGCTTCATCAGGACCAAAATCAAAAGTTCAACCTCTTCTCCAAAATAAAACGAAAAAATTGACACGCCCTCACTTTAGGATTGAAAACCGTCACTTACATTGAAGTCAACTGGTAAAGTCAGGCCACCCATCCCCAAATTGAGACCGGGCTCCTTGGGACGCACGTTCTAAGGACTCACATCAACAAATTTTGTTAAAGGTGCTTCGCTGTGGACCTACCCTCTGGACGGCGCCCCGCATTAGGCCTTGTTGTAGAGGTACTATATCATTTATAGTCCCCTAGGTTTGTTGTTTTGAAAGTTTATTTTTTTCCAGAAAATCGTTTCTAATTTTCCAAATTATTTTTTTTAAACGTGTTAATAAAGTTAAGAGGGCTGTGCTTACAGCACTCACCCTCAATCACTTTCAGATGCTGCACATGAGCAGCTATCAGCCAGCAGGTTCCAGCAATCACTGTTTGCTGGGCTGATGAGTTAACAGCCCAGGGGCCTGTGAGGTCATCAGCTCAGCAAAGGCATTGCCTTTGTGTTAAAATCCAAAACCCTGACGATGTGGGAGCAAAGTTTGTTCTCGGGCGCTTCAGGCTGAAGCCCTGCAGCGCCAGTGCTCAATGTCAGTCAGAGACTGGAGTCACCTCACAACGCCCTTTCACAACACGTCGGAGTGTGGGTTGGAGTCAGAAAAGTAATCTGACGCCTCTCCCTGTGAGGATTAGTGGAAGGGTGGGGTTAGAGGCTGCACACGGAAAAACTAGCACTGGAGGCTGCGCAGTTTATTCATCAGAAATTTGGTTGAAACTGTGCAGGTTCCAGTGCTCAGCTTTCCGTGCTATCTTTAGTGTGTGCCAGTTTGTTAGAGGGGACTGCACTGAGAAGCACTGTCCTTCCAACAGTGGGAGTCCACCGAAAGCGCAAGCCCAGAGCAGGGTAATTTGAAGTGCAGCAGGTGTTGCGGCTGCTAAAAAACTCGGAGCAGTATACAGCGTGCAATTTCAATAGCATTTATTTCAACAAAGCACCTGTTTTCAGTGCTGCATGAGCCTTTCCTGAGTATGTGGGGCAGTAGAGGATAGTGAGTAATAATAATGTCACCAGAAATAGAATGCCGTTTTGTAAAGAAACGCTACAGGTAAAAATTCCTTACAGAGTGATGTGATGCAATCCATATCTGGACTTGTTGTACTGGCCACGTTACATCAACAAACTAACTTTTAAAAATAGAACAAAACCACAGATTTCTGGGGGAATTTTTCAGTTTTGCAATTTATGAAAATATTTTTGTTTAGTTTAATATTGCACTATATTTGATTACGTTGTGGCTGTCTAATCACTGTCCTTCTGTCTCCTCACTTCCCTTAGGCTTTGTTCTAATTTTGGGACAGACAACTATGTTTTCATTTCTGAGGGCTTCGAAATACACATGTAACTGCAGAGATTAACATTTATAAGATTGAATACATAGCTAAAAGGCAACCTAATGCGTTACAGTTTGAGGTGGGTGTGTTTTTTTAGGTAACATGTTAGGAATCTTGAGGCCTACACTTCAAATGGTGGTAGCCAAAATGCCAGAATGCACCTTTCTGTTGATTTAAAAGCCAGGCCTGTTTGATGGTGTCATGTTGGAATTTGTTGTGTATTCAACTGTGCACGCAAAACCTTGTCTGATTAGTGCCTTATTATGAGTGGCCTGTTCTTGGAAATGACCATCTTTTATGTGGTGTACACTGTGTTTTTTTTCCAGATGTAGACCTCTGCACTTTTCCCCTGTTAACTAGTGGTAAAGGGCCTCTGCTCCCCCTTTCAACATGATGGAATTGGCACACCCCATGACTGACTTGTGTAACTACAAGTCCCAAGCATATGAGTCCTGGCAACCAGTGCATGTGTGTGTTTCTTTTGTGTCATGTTTAGTGAGCCTTTTGCTACATCTCTCTGCGAAGGCAACAGGATAAAACATAGTACATAATGATGTTCCTTTTAGCATGATTTTAAAATGGCTGCTTTATAGATAACACATTTGTTATCCTATTCTTTTCCAAAGAGAGTTTTGGTGACAGACTCGTAAACACATAAAAGGGCATTTGACCCCCATGCTTCTTCTCTTCTGTTTATTAAAACTAAAGATTTTAGTATGAGCCATTATTATCAGACCACACCTATCCACTCAACAACAGCGTGTTTCTCTGCGAGGCTTAGCCTTTCTGTTCACACTGTAGTCTTCACATACATCTTTTGCTTTTGCCCTCTCTGAAAAGCAGTGCATGCGGACTCATTAATGGAACACTGGTGGTTTTACTTCATGCCCCACCATTTTCAAGCTTCACCAGCCGCCACTGCATCTGACAACACACAACTTGGGCACGTGTTCAAAAGCTGGATAGGTTACCGATCTGGTATTACATTTGGTCATTCTGGATACAGTGAAGTTTACTCCATCAGGAGAGAAAACCCTAGCTGATACATCAAGGGCTCTCACGTCTGAAACCCTTTTGCACGATATGAGACATAGCAACATAGCTTGTTTAGCTGACAACTCCTTCCTGGAGAGATACTGGTTGTCCTGCCAAGAGGACAAAAGACGCAGAACCTGATTGATGTCCCACAATTCCGAATACCTGGATTCTGGGGACTTGGATATCCTGATAACTTTAAGTAATTTGCATACCCATCGGTGTTCCCCCACTGGGTTATTGTTGCCGATCTAAAGGAGTTGATCGAGCAATAAGACAAACCAGCTTCTGCCAGTTCTGCTGAGAAGTTTATGATATCTCTTAACCTTGGCCCCCATGGGATTGATGTGCCTTTCCACACACCAACGCACCCAGCGGTTCGAGGCGGACCTATATTTTTTGCGTGTGCCTGGAGCCCAGGCCTGTCTGATACATTTTTCAGCTTCTTTTGAAAGTCTGCTGTCGTCCCAGCGACTCCGGAAATCCTCCAAGCCATCAGTGTGGGGTGACCTAGGAGGACCAGAGGATTATAATGCCCTGCGTGGTCCAAGAGTATGCTCTGGAAATCCGGAAGAAGTACTGGAAAATCTCAAGAGAGCTCCAGCAGGGTTGGGAACCACACTTGTGACCTCCACAGTGGGATCACCAACACCACCGTAGCCTCCTGACGACGTACTTGAGCTGACACTCTTAAAACCAATAAGAAGGGGGGAAAAGCGTAACCCTGGTCTCACCCCCAGTCCTGTAAAAATGCATCCACTGCTGCCACCCCCAGATCCGGGCACCAGCTGAAGTACCTCGGTAGTTGGGCGTTCCATCTGGACACAAAGAGATCCACTGAACACGGGCCCCAGTGCTCCATGAGTGTCGAGAATACACATCTGTTCAGCTGCCAGTCACTGCTATCCTCCAGAAATCTGGAGTTCTAGTCCACCAGTGCATTCTGGGATCCTGGTAAGTATTCAGCTGTCACAGATATCTGGCGCTGAAGGCAAAAGTGCCAGAAATCCTTCGCCAATTTCGCTTGGGCTCTCGAGCGAGTGCCCACTAGGCGATTTATGAATTGTATTGCTGACACATTGTCCATCGTCAGGAGGACACAGCAAGAGACCTTGTCTCATGTCAGAGACCTGACTGCAAAGGATCCCACCAGGAGCTCCAGACAATTGATGTGTAAATTGAGTTCCTGTGGGGTCCAACGTCCACCAAATGAGGCGTTCCCACACCAGGCTCCCCATCCCTGACGACTGGCATCTGACTCTATTATCAGATCCGGCAAGGATCCGAAGATTGCTCTGCCGTTCCAAGCCTCCATGTGGTCCAGCCACCATTGAAGTTACTCCGCGTTGGAGGGGATGAGCTTTCAGGCATTGAAGAGCCCTGTAATGAAGAGGGCCTGGGAAAATGGCCTGAATTGAGGAGGAGAGAAGTCCCACCACTCTGGCCAACTGTCTGAGTGAAATTCTATGAGCCTCATTACCTTCGTCAACTCCTTCCTGATCATGGTTATCTTCGAGATTGGAAGGCTGAGAGAAACTTTGTTGGAATCTATGAGGAACCCCAGAAAGGTCATAGACTGCGAGGGTAAAAGGTACGATTTCTGTTGGTTTATTACGAACCCCAAGTCCTGGAGGAGCGCAATAGTTATGTTCAGGTTGAACAGAAGCTGTGCATCGGATTGATCCATCAGGAGGATATAATCGAGATAAATGATTAGACAAATCCCCCGAGACCGGAGGTAATCCACCACTGGTTTGAGCAGTTTTGTGAAGCACCACGGTGCTGAAGATAGGTGGAACACCTGCTCCCTCCAAGAAAATTGCAGAAACCTGCAAAGCGGAGGGAAAATCAGGACAGTCAGATAAACATCCTTGAGGTCCAGGCGAATCATCCAAACCCCTTGTAAGAGGAGATCTCTGAGCATGTGGATGCCCTCCATTTTGAAGTGCCTGTATACTACCCATTTGTTGAAGGCCTTGAGGTTGATCACCGGGCGGAAGCCTTTCTCCTTTTTCTCCACCAGGAAGATATTGCTCACAAAACCCCTAGGGTGGAGGACTGACCTGCAGATGGCGTCCTTGCGCAAGAGATCCTTAAGCTCCGAGTCTATCTGTGCTGAATCCGAATCCTAAGACTACAGGTCTTGGAAGGCACTCTTGGATCGGTGTTCCCCAGAATTCGATGTGGAAACCCGTCACTGTCTGTAAGACCCAGGCATCTGAGGTTATATGTGCCCACATGTGCTCAAAACATTACAGCTGCCATCCTAAAATTTGAGGGGAAGAAAGTGTAATTCTTACTGTTAGGGTCTCCTGGAGTGTTCACTCCACCACGGGCGCCTCTGCATGGTCTGTTCTATCCTCTACCCCAGTTGGGGAAAAAGGCACCTTAGCGGCCGTCTCAGCATCTGTTATTCCTGCTGGCATAGGTGCTGGGGCCTTGCTGGTGGAAGCAGCCGGAGGAGCGACCCCTGCCTCTTCCGGCCCCACCAAAAACCTTCCCAGGGAAAATGCTTTTAATGGAGGTCTGTGCTTTATCAAGCGCTGAAAATGTGGCCACAAACTTGCCCAATTCTTTAACAAACAGATCGCCAAGCAGGTTACCCTGGGCAACCGCACCTGCCTCTGAACCAGAGAGTTCCCCTAGTTTGTGGTCTATCTTTCTGAGTAAATAATGGTGCCTCTCTGTCGAGATAGCGCAGTTGGTGTTGCCCAGGAGGAAGGCCGCCCTCTGGATCCACCCAGACACGATGACCGTCGGCAGGGGAGTATCTGTATGCCTCGCATACTCGGCCAATTGGATAATCTGTGTTAGGGGTCCTAAGACGTCTAACAATTTGTCCTGGCATGCCCTCCAGGACCTGTCGATGCCCTTTTTCAGATCTTTAGTGTGCTTCGCAAAGAAGTTACACATCTTAGGGTCTATATCCGGAGTTGCCGCTACATTGCCTGGCAGCGTAGGGCGAGGGCACTCGGCTTTCAGTGGAGCCCTAACCTCCTTATCTAGAGACTGCCATATCTTGCTGGCAACATAATCAGGAACCCTCTGTTCTGGTCACCATCCCGAGGATCTAGGATGGTAGATATCCTTGGGGTCAAACATGTCTGAATCGGACTCCTCCGCCTTTTGCAGGTGTGGCGTGGTGGGACCCGGACGCCATGGCCGACCGGAATGGTGTTCCTTGCCAGAGGATGAATCCCCCTCTGTGTCTCTCTCAACCCGATTGGGTGACCCCCCCACCAGGGTCTAATATGGGGTGAACCTCTTCACCAGTCTTTCCGGGCCAGAGCCCCTCTCGGAAGGGTGGTCGCTTTAACGGGCGCGCACTCTTATGGAAGGCTTCGGTGAGACATTCGAAGCACTCCAGGTGCTCTGCGTCACGCTTGCGCAATTTCTTGGGAGCCGTCACTTTCGCTGATGTTTGTGAATCAGCCCCCGTCCCCCCAAACATGCCTGTCCCCTTAGAGACTTGCTCAGACAATTTGGCCACACTTTCCTTTAGGGGGCCAGGGCCTTGGCTATGGCCTGTGACAGTAAGACATCCACCTCGGGAGGTAGGGAGCATTGTGAAGGGCCCTCCCTTGGGGACAGGTTGGGGAAAAAATATTGGTCCTTCATGGACTGCATAATGGAGGGGAAACAGTGGGTAGGCAATGGACAGGAAAAAAGCCCTGCAAAAAATAAAGGGTAGCTCCCCCCACATTCCTGTCAGGAAAAAAGGCCCACGGCCTCTGTGCGTGCTTCTCGCTGTCGCGCTAGGCTCCCCAGCCGGGAGCCGACCTTACAGCAACCAGTGTGTCACGGGGGTTGGAGGGGTTAATAGTGAGCCTAAAGCTCAAAACTCCTATGGCGCGATCTCTATAGCGATCGAGCGCTCACCGCAACTCTAATCGCCAAGAAAAAGTGCTCCGGCAGACCAGCGTAGGGTGGAAGAGCGCCCTCTGGTGGACCCGACGCGTCACTGCAAATGGAATCCACACTCGATCTAAAAAGCCTACCGTGCACGGAGATAGCAATAGAATGTAAACACAGAAATATATGCCCCGACAAGGCTACAACAAGTAAATCTGTAAGCAAAACAATAGCTCAAAGATGCAGTAAGGGCCAAAGTGACTCAACTGACTCTCGAGCAGTGAAGAAAGAGGAAGGACGGGGCCAAAGAAGGACATTTATACGGACGGTCAGAGAGGGAAAGGATTGGACACTGGTTACCATGGAGATGATGGTTTCCTGGGTGTTGCAGTTTTGATTTTAATGTTGAACTTTGAACTGGCTGTTAATAAAAAGTGAAGAAAGATATACATAATCCTCGCCTCTAGTCCTGAAATAGAATCTGTAGGGGGTGTGGCTAAATATTCAGACAGAGACAAAGGACAAAAAACAAGCAACACTGCACAGCTTAAGAAGAGAAGGGAGAAGAGAAACCAGAAAATCCTCTCTTTGAAGTCAGAGAAGGAAAACAAAAAGACACGGGGAAACAGCATCTGACATGTGACCTCGGTCTTTGAATGCACAGAAAATGTGAGGAGATAAGATTTAGAGACAGGCCTGTTTACAAAAATGGAGGGAAGGGGTGAAAACAGGACCAATCATGTGAATTGCTTTTAAAGAACAAAAAAAGGAGTCCCTGAACAGATGTCAAAATGATGACCAATGTATTTATGTCATTCTTGGTCCTTGCTCTCTGGGACAGATAAACCAAGGAAGAGGCATGGCTAATGCATGCCATGGACAAATGAGGAGAAAAAAATGAAAGTGTCCATGGAGCCAGCAAGTAGGAAGCCTCTAGGCGGACTGTAACCCACAAAGAAGTATAGAAGTATATACTAAAGTATATAGAAGATGTCTTGAATGCTCGATCTAAGAAGGAGCATATGCTGCCCACTGTTTCCAGATTCACAAACAGAGAACAGATGTGGTCAGGCCTGCTATCTGAAATAAGAATTATTGAGAAACTGAGCACATACACACTTTCCACAGTCAGAACAACACAATGGCATACACCATCTATCACAGTCTTGCTCTGGTACTTCTCCGTATCAACTAGTTCTGAAGTTATCCACAAGATTAGAAATGTACCTCGCCATACCAAGACAAGAACCTCATGTCTACAATGACAAGGGATAGACATCTACTATGAAGACTCTCTGGAACCTCTAATCAATGGTCATGATGCCCCTTACTTGCCCACCGCCCTAAATTCCCTGGTTGCATACATAGGTCACCTAGGCAAGACTAGAGACATTCCCAAAGGAAGAGTGAAAATGTTTTGTCGGTTCTTTTATTCCAAACTCTGAATAGAGCTGGCAGCTCTAGGCACTGGACAGAGTGGACACCATGCTACAAAGTAGGCACTGGGTGACATTGTGGAATGATGTGCTTATCCCAGCCATCTTGTACCATTAGATGAATAACTAGTAATCAGCTAAAAGAGGAACTTTGTTGTTGGATATGCTTAACAAAAGCCCTATTGTGAATTTATCAACAAATGTATTATATTTACAACTGAAAGGCCTCGGACTCCGTCTGTAGCAGGGGCAATATCACCACAGCCTTCTCAAAGCATGCACTTGGCGTATCACCCCTGTAAAGAAATGGCTCCCTGTTGCAGTTACCCCCCACTTTTTGCCTGATACTGATGCTGACTTGACTGAGAAGTGTGCTGGGACCCTGCTAACCAGGCCCCAGCACCAGTGTTCTTTCACCTAAAATGTACCATTGTTTCCACAATTGGCACAACCCTGGCACCTAGGTAAGTCCCTTGTAACTGGTACCCCTGGTACCAAGGGCCCTGATGCCAGGGAAGGTCTCTAAGGGCTGCAGCATGTCTTTTGCCACCCTAGGGACCCCTCACTCAGCACAGACACACTGCTTGCCAGCTTGTGTGCGCTGGTGGGGAGAAAATGACTAAGTCGACATGGCACTCCCCTCAGGGTGCCATGCCAACCTCCCACTGCCTGTGGCATAGGTAAGTCACCCCTCTAGTAGGCCTTACAGCCCTAAGGCAGGGTGCACTATACCACAGGGGAGGGCATATGTGCATGAGCACTATGCCCCTACAGTGTCTAAGCAAAACCTTAGACATTGTAAGTGCAGGGTAGCCATAAGAGTATATGGGCTGGGAGTCTGTCAAAAACGAACTCCACAGCTCCATAATGGCTACACTGAATACTGGGAAGTTTGGTATCAAACTTCTCAGAATAATAAAAGCACACTGATGCCAGTGTTGGATTTATTAAAAAATGCACACAGAGAGCATCTTAGAGATGCCCCCTGTATTTTACCCAATTGTTCAGTGTAGGCTGACTGGTTCCAGCAGCCTGCCACAACCGAGACATGTTGCTGGCCCCATGGGGAGAGTGCCTTTGTCACTCTGAGGCCAGTAACAAAGCCTGCACTGGGTGGAGATGCTAACACCTCCCCCAGGCAGGAGCTGTAACACCTGGCGGTGAGCCTCAACGGCTCACCCCTTTGTCACAGCACCGCAGGACACTCCAGCTAGTGAAGATGCCCGCCCCCTGGACACAGCCCCCACTTTTGGCGGCAAGTCCAGGAGAGATAATGAGAAAAACAAGGAGGAGTCACTGGCCAGTCAGGACAGCCCCTAAGGTGTCCTGAGCTGAGGTGACCCTGACTTTTAGAAATCCTCCATCTTGCAGATGGAGGATTCCCCCAATAGGATTAGGGATGTGACCCCCTCCCCTTGGGAGGAGGCACAAAGAGGGTGTACTCACCCTCAGGGCTAGTAGCCATTGGCTACTAACCCCCCAGACCTAAACACGCCCTTAAATTTAGTATTTAAGGGCTCTCCCTGAACCTAGAAATTAGATTCCTGCAACAACAAGAAGAAGGACTGCCTAGCTGAAAAACCCCTGCAGAGGAAGACCAGAAGACAACAACTGCCTTGGCTCCAGAAACTCACCGGCCTGTCTCCTGCCTTCCAAAGAACTCTGCTCCAGCGACGCCTTCCAAAGGGACCAGCGACCTCTGAATCCTCTGAGGTCTGCCCTGCTTCGACGACGACAAGAAACTCCAGAGGACAGCGGACCTGCTCCAAAAAGGCTGCAACTTTATCCAAAGGAGCAGCTTTAAAGAACCCTGCAATCTCCCCGCAAGAAGCGTGAGACTTGCAACACTGCACCCGGCGACCCCGACTCGGCTGGTGGAGAACCAACACCTCAGGGAGGACCCCCGGACTACTCTACGACTGTGAGTACCAAAACCTGTCCCCCCTGAGCCCCCACAGCGCCGCCTGCAGAGGGAATCCCGAGGCTTCCCCTGACCGCGACTCTCTGAAACCTAAGTCCCGACGCCTGGAAAAGACCCTGCACCCGCAGCCCCCAGGACCTGAAGGACTGGACTTTCACTGCAGAAGTGACCCCCAGGAGTCCCTCTCCCTCGCCCAAGTGGAGGTTTCCCCGAGGAAGCCCCCCCTTGCCTGCCTGCAGCGCTGAAGAGATCCCTTGATCTCTCATTGACTTCCATTGCGAACCCGACGCTTGTTCTAACACTGCACCCGGCCGCCCCCGTGCCGCTGAGGGTGAAATTTCTGTGTGGGCTTGTGTCCCCCCCGGTGCCCTACAAAACCCCCCTGGTCTGCCCTCCGAAGACGCGGGTACTTACCTGCTGGCAGACTGGAACCGGGGCACCCCCTTCTCTCCATTGAAGCCTATGCGTTTTGGGCAACTCTTTGAACTCTGCACCTGACCGGCCCTGAGCTGCTGGTGTGGTAACTTTGGGGTTGCTCTGAACCCCCAACGGTGGGCTACCTTGGACCAAGAACTGAACCCTGTAAGTGTCTTACTTACCTGGTAAAACTAACAAAAACTTACCTCCCCCAGGAACTGTGAAAATTGCACTGTGTCCACTTTTAAAAAAGCTATTTGTGAATAACTTGAAAAGTATACATGCAATTGAAATGATTCAAAGTTCCTAATGTACTTACCTGCAATACCTTTCAAACAAGATATACATGTTAAATTTGAACCTGTGGTTCTTAAAATAAACCAAGAAAATATATTTTTCTATACAAAACCTATTGGCTGGATTTGTCTCTGAGTGTGTGTACCTCATTTATTGTCTATGTGTATGTACAACAAATGCTTAACACTACTCCTTGGATAAGCCTACTGCTCGACCACACTACCACAAAATAGAGCATTAGTATTATCTCTTTTTACCACTATTTTACCTCTAAGGGGAACCCTTGGACTCTGTGCATGCTATTCCTTACTTTGAAATAGCACATACAGAGCCAACTTCCTACATTGGTGGATCAGCGGTGGGGTACAAGACTTTGCATTTGCTGGACTACTCAGCCAATACCTGATCACACGACAAATTCCAAAATTGTCATTAGAAATTGATTTTTGCAATTTGAAAAGTTTTCTAAATTCTTTAAAGTCCTGCCAGGGCCTTGTGTTAGTCCCTGTTAGTATTTCTTTTAGAGTTTAAAAGTTTGTAAAAGTTTGAATTAGATTCTAGAACCAGTTTTAGTTTCTTAAAAAGTATTCCAACTTTTAGAAGCATAATGTCTAGCACAGATGTGAATGTGGTGGAACTCGACACCACACCTTACCTCCATCTCCAGATGAGAGAGCTAAGGTCACTCTGTAACATAAGAAAAATAACAATGGGCTCCAGACCTACCAAAGCACAGCTCCAGGAGCTGTTGGCAGAGTATGATAGAGCCAACCCCTCTGTGGATAACACAGAGGAAGATGATAGTGAACTGGAGGAAGAATCCCCTCCACCAGTCCTATCTAGGGAGAACAGGGCTTCTCAAGCCCTGACTCCAAAAATAATAGTCAGAGATGCTGGCTCCCTCACAGGAGGGTCCAACCTCTCTGAAATCACTGAGGATAACTCCAGTGAAGAGGACATCCAGTTAGCCAGGATGGCCAAAAGATTGGCTTTGGAAAAACAGATCCTAGCCATAGAAAGGGAAAGACAAGAGATGGGCCTAGGACCCATCAATGGTGGCAGCAACATAACTAGGGTCAGAGATTCTCCTGACATGTTGAAAATCCCCAAAGGGATTGTAACTAAATATGAAGATGGTGATGACATCACCAAATGGTTCACAGCTTTTGAGAGGGCTTGTGAAACCAGAAAAGTGAACAAATCTCACTGGGGTGCTCTCCTTTGGGAAATGTTCACAGGAAAGTGTAGGGATAGACTCTTCACACTCTCTAAAAAAGATGCAGAATCTTATGACCTCATGAAGGGTACCCTGATTGAGGGCTTTGGATTCTCCACTGAGGAGTATAGAATTAGATTCAGGGGGGCTCAAAAATCCTCGAGCCAGACCTGGGTTGATTATGTTGACTACTCAGTGAAAACACTGGATGGTTGGGTAACTGGAAATGAAGTGTATGACTATGTTGGGCTTTATAATTTGTTTATGAAAGAACACATTTTAAGTAACTGCTTCAATGAAAAGTTGCATCAGTATCTGGTAGACCTAGGTCCAATTTCTCCCCATGAATTGGGAAAGAAGGCAGACCACTGGGTCAAGACTAGGGTAACCAAAACTTCCACTGGGGGTGACCAAAAGAAAGGGGTTACAAAGCCTCCCCAGGAGAAAGTGGGTGACACTAGAAACAAAGAAAAAGAGTCCCCTGTAGGCCCCCAAAAACCAGACCAGGTGGGTGGGCCCAGAGACACAAACCAAAACAAAGGTGGGTACCAGGGTAAGAGCTGGGATGCCACTAAGGCATGGTGCCATAACTGTAAACAGACAGGGCACCACACCAAGGACACTTCTTGTCCCAAAAACAAACCCCCTAGCAAAATCCCAGGGGTAACCAGTGTAGCCATTGGAGATGACTCCTCAGATGAGGAGGTCTTCATAGCCTTCAACTGGAAAAAGGGCCCAACAGGTGAGTTGGAGATCCCAGAGGGAAGTAGACACTTCCACCACCTACAGGTGAATGGAATCCCAGCCACTGCCCTGAGAGACACTTGTGCCAGTCGCACTATTGTGCATGACAGGCTGGTGTTCTCAAACCAGTACATCCCAGGTGAGATGGCCAGAGTAAGAGTTAGCCCAGACAGGGTCACTGATAGGCCTGTGGCTTTTGTGCCCATAGAAGTGGGTGGGACTTTTAGCTGGAGAAGGGTGGTAGTCAGTACAGACCTCCCCCTTGATTGTCTCCTTGGAAATGACCACCCAGAGGTTAGTCAGAGCCCAAGAGAGGAACTGGTCCAGTGCCAGTCCTCTCCCAAGGATTCTGGAGTTCCTGCCTCTGCAGTAAATGCAAGTAGGCTCCAGAAGAAAAAGAAAAGGAAACAGAGTAGGAAAGGTGGACAACCTTTATCCAAGGTTCCAGCAAGCCAAGGAGATTCTGCTCCAGTAGGGGAGAACTCCAAAAGTGGCTCTGATAAAGTCCAACCTGACCCACAAGAAGTCCTGGCTAGTCAGGCAACTGTTAAGTCTGAGTGGGTGGCTCCTCAGCTAACAGAAGAAAGAGTGGAAGAAGGGTGTTTACTACAAGATGTGGTAACCCCCCACTCTAATACAGCAGACAGGCACCCTGAACCCAAAGAAGCCTGTAACTTAGCCCCTTCCCTTGGAGGTGAAGAGCTAAAGGTGTGGTTCTGGGCACTGACAGCTGTCAGTGGCCTCTGCTGGGTGTTAGCCTTTTTAGCTGCACTATCCTTGGCATGGTGGTCTGACCCCATGCCAAATAGCAAGTTAGGCCCCCTGACCCTGTTGGTCATGGTGGGGTTACTCCAGCTCTGGGTAACCTCTTGGGTAAGCTAGGGGTGACCCTGGCTAAGATAAGATTAGCAGAGGTGGATACCTCTAACCCCAAAATAGAGAGAATGGGTGAAGACATAAAACGCACAGACAAGAGGCAATTCAGACTAGGTCCTATTACTGTGGAAGTGGGTCAGTTCCCCAGAGGGACTGACCTGAACAGGAGGATGTAAGGCAGAGTAGGCCCTGCAACAAACCAGCCTATTTCCTCTACTCTTCCTCGCCTGACAGACTAGGAAGACTCTTCCAGCTTTGGCTGAGTCTCCTGGCCTGTAGGCTGGGGGGGGCTTGTGTAAAGAAATGGCTCCCTGTTGCAGTTACCCCCCACTTTTTGCCTGATACTGATGCTGACTTGACTGAGAAGTGTGCTGGGACCCTGCTAACCAGGCCCCAGCACCAGTGTTCTTTCACCTAAAATGTACCATTGTTTCCACAATTGGCACAACCCTGGCACCTAGGTAAGTCCCTTGTAACTGGTACCCCTGGTACCAAGGGCCCTGATGCCAGGGAAGGTCTCTAAGGGCTGCAGCATGTCTTTTGCCACCCTAGGGACCCCTCACTCAGCACAGACACACTGCTTGCCAGCTTGTGTGTGCTGGTGTGGAGAAAATGACTAAGTCGACATGGCACTCCCCTCAGGGTGCCATGCCAACCTCCCACTGCCTGTGGCATAGGTAAGTCACCCCTCTAGTAGGCCTTACAGCCCTAAGGCAGGGTGCACTATACCACAGGGAAGGGCATATGTGCATGAGCACTATGCCCCTACAGTGTCTAAGCAAAACCTTAGACATTGTAAGTGCAGGGTAGCCATAAGAGTATATGGGCTGGGAGTCTGTCAAAAACGAACTCCACAGCTCCATAATGGCTACACTGAATACTGGGAAGTTTGGTATCAAACTTCTCAGAATAATAAACCCACACTGATGCCAGTGTTGGATTTATTAAAAAATGCACACAGAGAGCATCTTAGAGATGCCCCCTGTATTTTACCCAATTGTTCAGTGTAGGCTGACTGGTTCCAGCAGCCTGCCACAACCGAGACATGTTGCTGGCCCCATGGGGAGAGTGCCTTTGTCACTCTGAGGCCAGTAACAAAGCCTGCACTGGGTTGAGATGCTAACACCTCTCCCAGGCAGGGGCTGTAACACCTGGCGGTGAGCCTCAAAGGCTCACCCCTTTGTCACAGCACCGCAGGACACTCCAGCTAGTGGAGATGCCCGCCCCCTGGACACAGCCCCCACTTTTGGCGGCAAGTCCAGGAGAGATAATGAGAAAAACAAGGAGTCGTCACTGGCCAGTCAGGACAGCCCCTAAGGTGTCCTGAGCTGAGGTGACCCTGACTTTTAGAAATCCTCCATCTTGCAGATGGAGGATTCCCCCAATAGGATTAGGGATGTGACCCCCTCCCCTTGGGAGGAGGCACAAAGAGGGTGTACTCACCCTCAGGGCTAGTAGCCATTGGCTACTAACCCCCCAGACCTAAACACGCCCTTAAATTTAGTATTTAAGGGCTCTCCCTGAACCTAGAAATTAGATTCCTGCAACAACAAGAAGAAGGACTGCTTAGCTGAAAAACCCCTGCAGAGGAAGACCAGAAGACAACAACTGCCTTGGCTCCAGAAACTCACCGGCCTGTCTCCTGCCTTCCAAAGAACTCTGCTCCAGCGACGCCTTCCAAAGGGACCAGCGACCTCTGAATCCTCTGAGGACTGCCCTGCTTCGACGACGACAAGAAACTCCCGAGGAGAGCGGACCTGCTCCAAAAAGACTGCAACTTTATCCAAAGGAGCAGCTTTAAAGAACCCTGCAATCTCCCCGCAAGAAGCGTGAGACTTGCAACACTGCACCCGGCGACCCCGACTCGGCTGGTGGAGAACCAACACCTCAGGGAGGACCCCCGGACTACTCTACGACTGTGAGTACCAAAACCTGTCCTCCCTGAGCCCCCACAGCGCCGCCTGCAGAGGGAATCCCGAGGCTTCCCCTGACCGCGACTCTCTGAAACCTAAGTCCCGACGCCTGGAAAAGACCCTACACCCGCAGCCCCCAGGACCTGAAGGACCGGACTTTCACTGCAGAAGTGACCCCCAGGAGTCCCTCTCCCTCGTTCAAGTGGAGGTTTCCCCGAGGAAGCCCCCCCTTGCCTGCCTGCAGCGCTGAAGAGATCCCTTGATCTCTCATTGACTTCCATTGCGAACCCGACGCTTGTTCTAACACTGCACCCGGCCGCCCCCGCGCCGCTGAGGGTGAAATTTCTGTGTGGGCTTGTGTCCCCCCCGGTGCCCTACAAAACCCCCCTGGTCTGCCCTCCGAAGACGTGGGTACTTACCTGCTGGCAGACTGGAACCGGGGCACCCCCTTCTCTCCATTGAAGCCTATGCGTTTTGGGCACCACTTTGAACTCTGCACCTGACCGGCCCTGAGCTGCTGGTGTGGTAACTTTGGGGTTGCTCTGAACCCCCAACGGTGGGCTACCTTGGACCAAGAACTGAACCCTGTAAGTGTCTTACTTACCTGGTAAAACTAACAAAAACTTACCTCCCCCAGGAACTGTGAAAATTGCACTGTGTCCACTTTTAAAATAGCTATTTGTGAATAACTTGAAAAGTATACATGCAATTGAAATTATTCAAAGTTCCTAATGTACTTACCTGCAATACCTTTCAAACAAGATATTACATGTTAAATTTGAACCTGTGGTTCTTAAAATAAACCAAGAAAATATATTTTTCTATACAAAACCTATTGGCTGGATTTGTCTCTGAGTGTGTGTACCTCATTTATTGTCTATGTGTATGTACAACAAATGCTTAACACTACTCCTTGGATAAGCCTACTGCTCGACCACACTACCACAAAATAGAGCATTAGTATTATCTCTTTTTACCACTATTTTACCTCTAAGGGGAACCCTTGGACTCTGTGCATGCTATTCCTTACTTTGAAATAGCACATACAGAGCCAACTTCCTACAACCCCACTTCACGAGAGAGCCCGAACTCTTTGTGAGGATGATGTGTCGCCTGTGCTTAGGGCAACATAGCCGACGTTGTCCATGCAATGCAGGCCTCTGAACCTGGCAGGGGTTCAGTCACAAATAAGTTATTTCCCTGCGGACACCCAACACCCTGTTTCTCTCACACAATAACATCAATCATAGCTGTCTCACCATTGATCTCTGCCTTTCCTCGAAAATGTGGATACTGAATGTCATCCCCACTGGCTACAAGGCAATGACTACAGGTGTCAGCAAGAACGTCTTTGTGTTTTAAATACTTTGTCTCAACCATGGTCTGGTAGAAGCCTGTATCTCTCAGGGCCAGAAACGTCCTTCTATTGATATCCATGTTACTGACAAACCCCATGGTATTCAGGTGAATGTGCTTAAGAGCATCTGGAACCCTTTCCAAAATCTCCATGACAACTAGGTTGGGTATCATGGGGCCCTCACTGGGAGCCATCCCTACTGATACTGTGCTAGATAGCTGAGGTGCAGCTAGCAGAGGTTCTTAACAGGATAATCCTTCTTCTAACTCCCTATTCTGCGGCACCTAAAATAGGTCTCCACCCTGGGCAGTGAGTGGGTTTCTTTTCCTTCCTATTGTTTTTGTTTCTGACTAGGAACCCAGTTTTTGTTTGGCTTATCTCCTGGTCTGCACCCTGGGAACTGATCTCGCCCTTCCTTCTGGCCTGGAGCTGTTCTGCAAGACCTCTTCTCTCCCTTGACTTGGAACCATGCCAATGACAATGAAAACTAAATTCTACCTTGATGGTCTTGAAGACGGCTATAAATTCAAATAAATATTAGAGTTGATACAATATGTATATTGTATTTGATGATGAGTCGCTGTACGGTCATGACATTTTAAACAGCAGGGCAAATTTGAATAACCAATGAAAATAGCAAATAGATGAAAGCAGGGTTCTGTGACACTATATATGTCTCAAATACCAGAACAAAAACATGAAGCTAAAAAATTTAGGGCCTCATTTACAAGAATCTGATACATCAACTCCAGTGCGTCAAATTTCCTGCGCTTCCCTACGATCCCCTAACGATGCCATGGACCCACTGTATTTACAATACAGAGCTCCATGGTGCACATTTTCACAGATGAGTCAGAAATTCTGACGCATCTATTGGCGCTAAACTCACACATCGCTGGACTAGCATACAAAAATGACGCTACTCCAGCAATGTGAGGAGGCCTCTATAAAGAAAAGCCCTGCATCAATTTTACACCTGCTCTGAGCAGGCGGTAACATTCTGACACAGTGAAGTCACAGAATGATGCAGTGAAATGTTGTAAATGTCACTGCATCAGTTCTGCGTGGCAGAACGCCTACCCTACATACATTATACCTGGCGCAGGAAGAATGTGACGTAAGGGCTTAAAAACTGACACATTGGACCCAATGTGTCAGTTTATAAATCTGGATCAGTGTAAAGTACTGTTAGCGCCACCGCTGCATAAAAAAAAAGGCGCAATAGTGGCGCAAAGTCCTTGGAATTGAGTATGAAAGGAAAGCATGTGGTAAGAAACACAAGAGGTTAAAACTGAACTGAACTAAAGCATGACCTATTTAAATTGGAAACTTTTGGATAACAAATAAGCTCGTTCAATAAACCAGTTTCTGGATGCTTTCTGGACCTGCAATTCACTTAGCAGCTTGGAGTGGGGAAGGAGGTGGGGCAGGCACAGCTGAGACCAGGCAGTGCTCTAAAGAGCATCAGCTGTAACTGCAGTGCAGGATGTGGCTTGATTGTACCCAGACAAAGACTGGGCCAAGACACGGCCAACCTGTGACCATCAGCGGGTGCCTGAGGCATTGCCAGGCCACCCCTCTTTCTTTCTTACCATCAAACATCCGATAGAGGCGAAACGAAAAATTGCAGGTAATTTAAGCACCACCTCTCCTAGTGGGTCTGCAATTGACAATTTTTAGGTCATGCTGCTGGGGTTATTGGCAGAAAAATTGAACTTGCCAAAAACAGATTCTCTTGCAATAACAGTGTCAGTGTGTGTCAGTCGCCCAGTGCTCTCATTCCCACTATGAACAGTTAACAGTGATACAGAAGTAGCCAATGAGTCTGGCATACCCCTTGAACCCACAATTAATGCAAATTCCCCGCCTATCAAGACAGCTGTCAAACACAAAAAAGGAGGCCAGCAGTCCCAAGAACTCTGGACTAAGTTGTAGATTCATTTATTATTGTGCTACTGTTTCCCTCTTTCAAAGTCCATCCCTTTGCATCTTTTTTATTCCCAGCTCGATACTGTGATTAAGGAGCACTTAAAACCCCTACATGATTGTATCGAGGAAAAGCTGAGCCTGGAAAAAGACTATGATTTTCCTCAGTCTACCAACCTCAACCAGCCTCTTTTACCCGTGCCCTAATCCACTTGGTTATGGCTCCAGTAACACAGATGGCGATGGCAGCCATAAGTGCTGCCTCTTGTTTTCCTGAGCCCTTCCAGCCTCTAATTCAAGCATCGTGACCCCAGTGTCCAGAGTGGGGGATGTATCCAAAGCCAGGTTGTTCAACGAATTCAGTCCAGGTTTGTTGCCTGCTATAAATCTCCACTCCAAAGCTTCTCCTACATATTGATCCTACTTCTGGCACATGTCATAAGAAGCATCCATCACCCAGGTGGTTTAATGCAACCTGCTCTTTTTCAAACAGATACCTGAGGAATACGTTGTCAAAAAAAGCCAAGGTACAAAGAAGACATTGCCCCCAGTTGAACGGTATACACATCCACTCTTAGAGACAGGTGAAATGAGATCAAGGCAAAAAATTGTCAACCTTTAAATTTGGCAAATAAATCCAAAAGCTCCAAAGCATACAGGCATACTGTTAAAATCATTACCGCTACGAGCAGTCCACTGAGAAGTGTAAGTCCCACATAAGACCTGTGGTCTCAAGAGCCAGAAAATGTGTATGTTTTCTCTGAAGAACGAAAAACTCTTGAAGGTACCTTGTTTTCCTTAAATAGGGGTAGGGGATGACTACCTATTCCGAATATTCAAATCTTCCTCTAAGGGGGCAAATATTATTTTAATCTATGGGTGTGCTTCTTACCTTGATTCCTTCGATAGGTGGCAAGCCTGTTGCCCCTCTTCTTGACATATATAAGACTCAGTGTGTCCAATCTGTAGATATAGAGCCTGGATCTAGATTATGCAAAACTCTAACTCTTGCAGCTCAAGGAAAATTGATTTTGTTGACTTCTCCTCTCTTAACCTCTTAGGATCCTATATGTCATGAGGAGATGGGACTCTCGTTCATTGAGGATTCAAATCTCAGCAGATGTTGCATCATATTCTTTTTCTTTGCACATTTGGATTTTTCATTTCTTTACTTAAGTGGAACAGCTTCAGTAGATATGGACCTGCTCTTCATTTTTTTTGCAGTTGTTAATTGATCAAGAGGTCTGTTATGTTGTTGGATTTTATCTTAAATGTATTGTATGTTGTCACAGTTCCATGCTTTCATAATGAGCAATTGTGTTATTTTAATGCACATGCTATTATGATTAGTTGAATGAAGTTTTATTAAATTGTATTGAACTGAAGTGTTGGATATGCTCCTTTGCTGCGCAGTAACTTTCTATCACGTTTATTTTTGATAAATGTTGCATTAACCATAAAATAATTTCACCATAAAAATAAGAATATTATCAAAATAATTTGAAAAAAGAAGAAAAATCCCTTTAGTTTATGTTTTGGGGCTATAGGTGTGTCTTTTCGGCCACTACTGTTGTGATATAGCACCAAGAGGATACAACTAAACTGCCCAGATGGACCACACAATTTGGCACAGAGTGAGAACCTGTCCACCTCGGAGCCACGTGACTCTCTGGTAGGAGGAGCCAACCATTCTAGTCCTGAAGGATCACACTGTGGGGCACTGTCAAGAAGGCATAACAACCCCAGCTCTATAGGATTGTACCACACGGTATATAGACAGGTGGAACCAAGAAAATCAGACCCATAGACGGGGGTCATAGGGAACAAAGGCAATAGAAGACCACCACATGTGCAGACCTTCCAACTTACAGGATCTCAACATGTGTCATATGATAGTGGCTCCCTTGACATGATATCCCTGTGAAGAGCATCTATCACACATTAAAACACAAAGTGATATGGAAACATTGGTACTGAATGGGTTTCCAGCTTGTGTTCGGAGCCCGGCATAGCCATGTCTATTACAGGTTTTCTAACCTCCCCAGGACATTGGTAGCGTTTTTTGTGGTTAGAAATGCCGCAGGTTGTACATGGCACAAAGACCCGCCCCTCAAGGACCTTCCTCCCCCTCTCACACTGTGATTTTTTATAAAAAGTTAGTAGATCTGCCCATGCTATGTGGGAAGAGATCACTGGTAACAGAAAAATAAAGTGCCAGTCACTCCAGACAGGAGAGGACATCAGAGGACACAGAGACAGGAGCGGAGAGCCATTTCAACTCTGGCCTGCGGGAGAACTTCCTGTGGCGCACATACATAAAGAGACAAACACTCTGTAGATACATAAGCAAAATATATAAGCATCGTAGTTCACTTCCTGAAAATCAGGAAATTACTCAAAGCCACAACCCAAAAATATCCAAGCAGTGGCTAAAGGTCTTACTCGTCCTCCTCTGCAAGGGAGACATGCAGTGCTCGATCTGAGCCAGTGGTTGACGGTGGGGGGCATTGGTACTCCTGTCTAGAGACTGGCACCTATTTTATCACATTAGGCATTGAAAGCAAAAACACACAAAGCAGGAAGAGAAAGACGGAAAAAATGTCACAAAGGGAGAAAGTAGGAGACAACAAGGCCCATATTTCTACTTTTTTAGCACCGCATTTCCGTCATTTCTTGATGCAAAAGTGGAGCAAACTTACAAAATACAATTATATTTTGTAAATTTGCGTCGCTTTTGCGTCAAAAAATGACACAAATGCGGTGCTAAAAAAGTATAAATGTAGCCCCAGAGAGAGATAAATGAGCACTGAGTGAGTAGTGGATTAAAGAGGCATGAAGCGGTATCAGTAATACCATCCTTGGTATTCTCTGCACCCACATTTAATTGCTCTTCTGTGCAGAGCTTCCTCACCATGCTCATTTCTTTACAAATTAAGCACAAGATACATGTAAACACTGCAGCTACCATGTAGACTAATGTCATACCACCTACATGTCAGTATCAAATGGAATTTAAAAAGTTTTATTTTTCAGGCAAGTTTTGCAGCTGGTTACCTGTAACTTCAAAATTCCATGACGAGAAGCCAAAATTAAATCACTATTGTGCAAACAGAAAGATACATTTGACTTTGTATGGTAGTAAAGGGAACAGTTACCCCTTTGAAGAAGAGTCTTACAAGGCTTTCATTTTACTGCGACATGTTCCACTTAGGACTGGGACTTTGTTTCAAAACCCTGGACTTGAGGTCTGATTTAGAGTTTGTGAAGGGGTTAAGTGTCACAAATGTGGCAGGTATTTTGTCCACCTTATTACAAGTGCCATAGGATATAATTCAGTTGTCATAAGGAATATTAAGGAAGACATGCTGTCCGTCATGTTTGTGAAAGAGTAACCCATCCACCAAACTCTAAATCAGGCCCTTGATCTTTGAAAAACAATGTCAATAGAAAAAATCATCAATAGACTACAATGTGAAATATCCTTTTAACACATGGGATTCTGCAATTCCTGTTTTGAAAACACTGTCTCTAATTTCTTATTATTGGCAACTTGTGATAACTCATCAAAACTCAACTGTAATAACTTACAACATTTGAGTTCTGACATCACAATACCTCCTGCCAGAGCAAGCAGCGGAGGGGAAAGGCATGTCAGGTCACTGTGCATAAATAAAGCTGCTCTTTCAAAACATTGCTTTTCTTTCCTCTGCTCTGTTTTTCTGTCTGTACAGCGCAAGCACCAATGAGATATTTTTGGCAACATGTTTATGTTTTGCACTCCTTTGGTTTTCGTAGACACAGTCTGAGCTACTGGCCTTTAAAAAACACAAGGAGTACTAAACCAATTCTAATATCTTTTAGCAACAAATATGTAGCAGCTTTTTTCATGTCTTTAATTTTTCGAGAAATTCTATTTTTATTCTTGTTTGGAAACATGGTTTCTCTTTCATATGAAAGAGCTATGCATCAAGGATTTAAGTGATTTGTTGGAAAGGTGGTGGTGTGATCATGTATAATAAGGAATGAAATATCCCCTGCCGTACATGATAAGAATATTGCAAGCCACCTCAGAGTTCCATATCCTTATAAAGGAACTCCAACCTCAGCATCATTCCTGTCCATTGTCATGGGACTCTTTGGTTACTTGCGATATCCCTATTATTAGGGTGTACTTTATCCCATATACTATATATAAGCATTATTATAGTGTTTGGCATGGCCAAAACATTCCTCCCCACACCAGCCTCACCTGACCAGTGAAGCTGTGGGAAAATCCGATGGTACATCTGCTCAAAGAACACCTAATCAAGAGGTAAGGGCCATCAGTCTGTATACCCTGGACGATTAGTAACCTTCCTTCTCTCCTCATCTCCATCTTTTTACTATGTTAATATGTTAGAAGACGATGAGCCAATGTACGGTGCTCCATTGCTCTCAGCTGGGTTGACTTTACCTAAATACCTAAACGTAGTGAGATAATTGGCAAGGATGCATGGAAGGACAGACAGAAAGAGGGTATCACCCCAGGACTAATGTCTGGCCAGGTAGAAGGGGGGAAGACATATATCATGGATGAGTGCAGAAATTGACAGATTTGCAGCCGCAGGCCGCACAAGAACGTCCAAGAAACAGCAGTGGTTTTCAGTTCCTGCTGGGGACAAAGAACGTGGGTGACGTTGTCAGAAATGACTGTTTGTGGGCAGGAGGAAGGCTTGGCTCTGCAATAGGAGGAAGAGGCGCCTTACTCTAAGTTCTCCTACCAGTAAGGCCAGGCAGGGATTCTCCTGCATCCCCTTTAAGGAATCCCCCAATGAGTCAAAGAGAAAAGACAATCTCAACTCGTCATGATGTGCCTACAGTAAATGTCAGGGACAGTGCTACATTAAGTCATTAATCTGGCTTCAAATATGCCTTTGATGTTGGAGAAGAGGGAGTGCCCAAATGGCAAAATCTGTTTTTGCCTGGGGTGCTGAAAATTCTTGTACAAAAGCAGGAGTGAGCTCGAGAGTGAGTTGTGCAGTAGTGAAGGTTCTGGATTGTTTGTTTGTGGGAGGAGAGGGGCATCATGATTCACTTGAAACTTAGCCTGTCGTGAGTCATGTGCCCTCCCCACACTCAACTATAGTAATAAATAGCATATTACAGCATATTAATCTTTTCATCTTCATATGTACTATTTACATGTGGGATAAAGTACCCCCTGTCATACACAATAAGGATATTCATGACCATATAGAGGAACGAGGCTGAAGGCCAATATCCTTTTCAAGGTCATATAACTCAGAAGTGATTTACGATATCCTATTAATGTAAGGCAGTCTGTGTTTTATTCTTTATAACACATGGTCACAACATCACCCTTATTTCAAATCCCTTAAATCCTTGGAATCTTGGTCTTTCAAGCTTATTGTAGGTAAGAAGAATAGAAACACTATCTGCGGTATGAAATTATCCATACCAAACTCATAGAGATTCAGGGGGTCATTCTGACCCTGGCGGAAGCACCGCCAACAGGCTAGCGGTGCTTCATAGCCCATTCTGACAGCGGCGGTAAAGCTGCGGTTAGAAAACCGGGGCCGGCGGTTTCCCGCCGTTTTTGCCCCGGCTGGGCGAATCCGCCATGGCAGCGCTGCAAGCAGCGCTGCCATGGGGATTCTGACCCCCTTACCGCCAGCCTGTTTCTGGCGGTTGTCACCGCCAGGAAGAGGCTGGCGGTAACGGGTGTCTTGGGGCTCCTGGGGGCCCCTGCACTGCCCATGCCACTGGCATGGGCAGTGCAGGGGCCCCCTAACAGGGCCCGGGCCGGCTTTTCACTGTCTGCCTAGCAGACAGTGAAAAGCGCGACGGGTGCAACTGCACCCGTCGCACGCCTGCAACACCGCCGGCTCCATTCGGAGCCGGCTTCTGTGTTGCAGGCCTCCTTCCCGCTGGGCCGGCGGGCGCTAACATG
Source organism: Pleurodeles waltl (assembly GCF_031143425.1). Lineage (NCBI taxonomy): Eukaryota > Metazoa > Chordata > Amphibia > Caudata > Salamandridae > Pleurodeles > Pleurodeles waltl. Next base: position 449,853,547 of record NC_090446.1, read on the forward strand.
GTTAGCGCCCGCCGGCCCAGCGGGAAGGTTGGAATGCCGGCAGCGGTCTTTTGGCCGCGTAGCGGGCAAATGACCTATAGCATTGAAAAACGCACATTACCATAAATATCTCCTTTCTGCTGTTCATTTTTTTCTTTTTCCACAAAGATATCAGAGAAGGAAAACTAGTTCCCATTTTCCTTTATTACATTGCAGACGTAATTATGCACTGTGACCTGCCTTTCACGCTGGCTGCAGGCTCTGGCAGAAGGCATTATGATGTGGTGTCAGAAGTCAGCTCCAATGACTTATTACAGTTGAGTAGCTAGCTACAGAATTTCTTTGGTGACTTCACAAGTCACCTGTAATAAAGAAATTAGAGATCGACTTTTATACATGGACTGGATAGCATTTCCCCATTTATTATTTGTGTGTTTGCAATTGTTACTATGATATGTCTGCACTCAATATTCTGGTAGTATAGACATGAGGACCTTTTTCAAAAAAAATTATTCGCACGTTATGAGAAAGGAAAAATATCACATTGAGTCATAAGCTCCATATAGTTATTTTTTTCTACATATTTGAACTATTTATATCAATCTTACTGCCTTGGCAGGTTGCTTAACCGCTTTATGAATTACTGTGATAGAAAGTGATTGACCATCAATAGTATTAGGACAAAGAGGATGGTTTTGCGCCATCCCCTGGCTTCAGACAGAAGCCTTTGATTGATGGTGTGTCGACAGAAACCGTTAAGCACTTTGACTATTTGGGTATCCGGTTTGTGGAGAACTTGCACTGGGGTAGCCATGTACAGAAGGCTACTATAGTCCTGAAACAAATGGCTGGGACAGTCTTGAAGTTCAGGCACAGGACAGGCGCTAGAAGTGTAAGTATCATTGTGCAGATTTCTACCAAGTGGCAGTGGCAGCATCACGCTATAGTGCAGAGCTTTGGGGGTATGAGGAGACTAGCCCACTACAAGTGGCTGAAAACAACTTTCTGAGGGTATTTTTCAGGCTGGGACCGGGAGCCCTCTTAATGAACTCTGTGAGGAGCTTAGCCTCACGCCAATTTTTAGAAATAGTAGCCCTAAGGCCAATGCTCTATTGGGTAAGGTTGGTCGGTAATCCTAAGGCAGTAGTATATTTGAGAACCCTGTAAGAAGCCACATTGATTGGTGGTTATGGTGGGAGTTCGTGAGTGTCGAATGTGAAGAATGTCTTAAGTGAACTGCAGTTGGAGGCCCTGTGGGTAGAACCTGGTAGAGTGGGGCAGGATACAGCAGAACAGATCAAAGATCGATACTGTGAATATAAGTTGACAAGGTCACGCCTCAAGCTTATGACAGGATCAATTCTATGCAACTACTTCAACAACGCTTATGGCCCCCCTGTGCACTGGTTACCTAGAGCTGATATACCTAGCGCTTAAGCGAATGCTATATGTAAAGTATCAGCTGGATGTTCTACCGACTAGGGACTCCTTAATCCGTACGCGCAGACTCGCAGCTGGGCTTGAGCACTGCTATTGTAGTTTTGGAGGAATAGACAACTCAGTCCATTTTATCCTGTTCTGCAAAAAATATGACTCAGCATGGTGGCAATGGCTGCTACCCCCCTTTAAGTTCCATGGGGTAAAATGTGCCACAGCAGCACTGGTGCTTTGTGCTAGGCCTGGTGATATGAATGTGCACAACTCTATAGCATCTTATATATGGGCTGCATGGCACTGTTTGAGAGAGTTGCCAACTAAGCTTGGTCTGGTCTACCCATAAGAAATCCTTGAATCTGCAGCACTGTACGTACAGGGTAGGTGTGAGAAAGTAGCCTCTTTCTAGCCTTGCTACCCCCACTTTAGGCCTGTTTGTGAGTGTATGTCAGGGTGTTTTCACTGTCTCACTGGGATCCTGCCAGCCAAGGCCCAGTGCTCATAGTGAAAACCCTATGTTTTCAGTATGTTTGTTATGTGTCACTGGGACCCTGCTAGTCCGGACCCCAGTGCTCATAAGTTTGTGACCTATAGGTATGTGTTTCCTGTGTAGTGACTAACTGTCTCACTGAGGCTCTGCTAACCAGAACCTCAGTGGTTATGCTCTCTCATTTCTTTCCAAATTGTCACTAACAGGCTAGTGACCATTTTTACTAATTTACATTGGCTTACTGGAACACCCTTATAATTCCCTAGTATATGGTACTGTGGTACCCAGGGTATTGGGGTTCCAGGAGATCCCTATGGGCTGCAGCATTTCTTTTGCCACCCATAGGGAGCTCTGACAATTCTTACACAGGCCTGCCACTGCAGCCTGAGTGAAATAACGTCCACGTTATTTCACAGCCATTTTTCACTGCACTTAAGTAACTTATAAGTCACCTATATGTCTAACCTTTACCTGGTAAAGGTTAGGTGCAAAGTTACTTAGTGTGAGGGCACCCTGGCACTAGCCAAGGTGCCCCCACATTGTTCAGAGCCAATTCCCTGAACTTTGTGAGTGCGGGGACACCATTACACGCGTGCACTACATATAGGTCACTACCTATATGTAGCTTCACAATGGTAACTCCGAATATGGCCATGTAACATGTCTATGATCATGGAATTGCCCCCTCCATGCCATCCTGGCATAGTTGGCACAATCCCATGATCCCAGTGGTCTGTAGCACAGACCCTGGTACTGCCAAACTGCCCTTCCTGGGGTTTCACTGCAGCTGCTGCTGCTGCCAACCCCTCAGACAGGCATCTGCCCTCCTGGGGTCCAGCCAGGCCTGGCCCAGGATGGCAGAACAAAGGACTTCCTCTGAGAGAGGGTGTTACACCCTCTCCCTTTGGAAAATGGTGTGAAGGCAGGGGAGGAGTAGCCTCCCCCAGCCTCTGGAAATGCTTTGTTGGGCACAGAGGTGCCCAATTCTGCATAAGCCAGTCTACACCGGTTCAGGGGACCCCTTAGCCCTGCTCTGGCGCGAAACTGGACAAAGGAAAGGGGAGTGACCACTCCCCTGACCTGCACCTCCCCTGGGAGGTGTCCAGAGCTCCTCCAGTGTGCTCCAGACCTCTGCCATCTTGGAAACAGAGGTGCTGCTGGCACACTGGACTGCTCTGAGTGGCCAGTGCCACCAGGTGACGTCAGAGACTCCTTCTGATAGGCTCCTTCAGGTGTTAGTAGCCTATCCTCTCTCCTAGGTAGCCAAACCCTCTTTTCTGGCTATTTAGGGTCTCTGTCTCTGGGGAAACTTTAGATAACGAATGCAAGAGCTCATCCGAGTTCCTCTGCATCTCTCTCTTCACCTTCTGCCAAGGAATCGACTGCTGACCGCGCTGGAAGCCTGCAAACCTGCAACATAGTAGCAAAGACGACTACTGCAACTCTGTAACGCTGATCCTGCCGCCTTCTCGACTGTTTTCCTGCTTGTGCATGCTGTGGGGGTAGTCTGCCTCCTCTCTGCACCAGAAGCTCCGAAGAAATCTCCCGTGGGTCGACGGAATCTTCCCCCTGCAACCGCAGGCACCAAAAAGCTGCATTACCGGTCCCTTGGGTCTCCTCTCAGCACGACGAGCGAGGTCCCTCGAATCCAGCGACTCTGTCCAAGTGACCCCACAGTCCAGTGACTCTTCAGTCCAAGTTTGGTGGAGGTAAGTCCTTGCCTCACCTCGCTGGGCTGCATTGCTGGGAACCGCGACTTTTGCAGCTACTCCGGCCCCTGTGCACTTCCGGCGGAAATCCTTTGTGCACAGCCAAGCCTGGGTCCACGGCACTCTAACCTGCATTGCACGACTTTCTAAGTTGGTCTCCGGCGACGTGGGACTCCTTTGTGCGACTTTGGGTGAGCACCGTTTCACGCATCCTCGTAGTGCCTGTTTCTGGCACTTCTCCGGGTGCTACCTGCTGCTGAGAGGGCTCCTTGTCTTGCTCGACGTCCCCTCTCTCTCCTGGTCTAATCTGCGACCTCCTGGTGCCTCCAGGGCCACAGCAGCGTCCAAAAACGTTAACCACACGATTTGCAGCTAGCAAGGCTTGTTGGCGTTCTTTCGGCGGGAAAACACTTCTGCACGACTCTCCATGGCGAGAGGGATCCGTCCACCAAAGGGAAAGTCTCTAGCCCTTTTCGTTCCTGCAGAAACCTCAGCTTCTTCTGTCCAGTAGAAGCTTCTTTGCACCCGCAGCTGGCATTTCCTGGGCATCTGCCCATCTCCGACTTGCTTGTGACTTTTGGACTTGGTCCCTTGTTCCACAGGTACCCCAGATTGGAAATCCAGCGTTGTTGCATTGTTGGTTTGTGTCTTTCCTGCATTATTCCTTTAACACGACTTCTTTGTCTTTAGGGGAACTTTAGTGCACTTTGCACTCACTTTTCAGGGTCTTGGGGAGGGTTATTTTTCTAACTCTCACTATTTTCTAATAGTCCCAGCGACCCTCTAAAAGGTCACATAGGTTTGGGGTCCATTCGTGGTTCGCATTCCACTTTTGGAGTATATGGTTTGTGTTGCCCCTATCCCTATGTTTCCCCATTGCATCCTATTGTAACTATACATTGTTTGCACTGTTTTCTAAGACTATACTGCATATTTTTGCTATTGTGTATATATATCTTGTGTATATTTCCTATCCTCTCACTGAGGGTACACTCTAAGATACTTTGGCATATTGTCATAAAAATAAAGTACCTTTATTTTTAGTATAACTGTGTATTGTGTTTTCTTATGATATTGTGCATATGACACTAAGTGGTACTGTAGTAGCTTCACACGTCTCCTAGTTCAGCCTAAGCTGCTCTGCTAAGCTACCATTATCTATCAGCCTAAGCTGCTAGACACCCTATACACTAATAAGGGATAACTGGGCCTGGTGCAAGGTGCAAGTACCCCTTGGTTCTCACTACAAGCCAGTCCAGCCTCCTACAGTAGGTGATTATGTCAGATAAACCTGTGGCCCCTCTCTCCCTATTTAAGCAGCTCCATGTATATTTCACTATTTGCAGTGTTAGGCATCGATGAATAAAATGTTTTTTTCAAAGCTTTATTTTTTCATTTTTTAACTTTGGGTCCATTCACAACCACAACCACATGAGCACACATCAGCTGATCCCCCCACAACACATTATGGGATAACATTTCTGATTTAGTCTGTTTCCCAGCTTGCAAAGGTGCAACAAGTGTTCCACATTGTTATTTGTCCTATTCACAGTCCCTTTGCATAAACTGCTTTTCATAACTTAAGCTGCCCCAACGCTACTCCTGAGTGCTCAGGGAAACCCCCTGCCCCATGTCCTCCAGCTCAGCAATACTTTCGATCATTTCCTGCCATTCCTGCATATCCCCCTCAAGGAGTTCATCCCTCCTAGCCCGCCTTAAGCAAATTTCATCTGGCAACGCCCATTCCTTGCCGTCTGTATGCCAACGCCGCACATCTGGACCACATTCACCCATCCAGGTAATCGCAGACCTTCGCTTGGCCAACACAAGCGCCAATTTTACACATTTCCATTCCATTTTTTTTTCTTTTTTTCTCTTGACATCTCCCAAAAGGCACTGGACAGGAGTTCGTTCCACTCACGCCACCCCCACCTGACCCAAAATTCGGACCACTGCCTCCCAGAAAGTGTTTACTATGTGACAATTCCAGGCTAAGTGCAAGAAAGTCGCTGGTCGCACATTGCACAGGGGGAGCCGTCATCTCTACTAGGGTCAATTCTGTGTAGGAAGGCCAGAGTGACAAACATGCGATGTATATAGTTAAAGTACATCAACTTAAATCTGGCATTACAGGTCCCCCGACGGAGCAGTGCACACATTGCGTTGCACTGCTCCTCCCCCAGTGGTTCAGACAGGTCCTCTTCCCATGCCACCTGTGCTCACAACTCAGTCTTGGGCATGTTTGCTATCATGGCTTTATTTATATATGTGATATAACATGACCTCCCCCCGTATGTCCCTGATTTAGACCGAAAGTATCCGGTACCGCCTCGAATGTGAGAAAGGTCTCGCCGGGGTATAGGTCTGCTAGAGTCAAGCACCCAGCCTTCTGCCAAGGTCGAGGATCCACCGTGGCAGCCAAGTGTCGGAACGCTGGAAGATCCCAGAACTCCAATTCCCGTGCAAAGGGTGCGCGCCGCACGATTATTTTTACTGCACGCATCCAGAGCTTTGCCGTATGGTGTATTAGGTATGGAAGTAGTTGTTCCCTTCTGCCCCCGTGTGCAGCATTTGTGCCAGGATGTTGCACCAGGTCTCATCCCTCAGTAGGGTTTTTTGTTAGTTATCACCCTCCGTTAACCAAAGCGCCACGTATTGTAGCTGTGAGGCTAAATAGTAATACTCCAAATTAGGTAATGCCAGCCCCCCCTCCTCAAGGGGGAGCTGAAGGATCTCCTGTTTTACTCTGCAGCAGCACCTCACCCAAACCAAGGATACCAGCAATGAGTGAAGACGTTTAAAGACCGAGCAAGGGAGGGTATCAAGCAAATTTTGCAAAGTGTACAGGCATCGTGGCAAAAATACCATCTTTGCTATCGCGACTCGTCCCATTACTGATTATTTTTACTGCACGCATCCAGAGCTTATCCCCCTCCTATTTTCTTATCTCCAGCTATAAAGAGTGTGAGAGGGACGGCCCCACTGAAATACACATATCACAGGGGTGTGATCTGACAAGTATTGTGTAAGGTGAGACACCTGCTGCACCCTAGGGGCAGTATGTTGAGTGAGCAATATGCGATCGAGCCGACTGAACGTGCCATGAGTGTTAAAATAAAACGTGTATTCCCTAGAGTTTGGGTGGGTATCCCTCCAAATGTCCGTGAACCCAAGATGTGACAAAGTGATCTTCAAGTCTGTGGTCATTTTTGGCTTGGTCCCCTGTCTGGGGGGATGTCTGTCCAAGTTCCCATCGATAATACAATTGAAGTCCCCCATCCAAAAGACATCAGGCCCCATGTGTTTAGACAGTTCACTAGCTATGGCGGGGTAGAATGAGGGGTCGTCAGAATTCAGGACATATGAGTTAAGTACTTCCAAGTGGTGACCATCCAAGGCCCCTCTAAGCTGGATGTATCTGCCTTCTATATCTGCTTCCATCGAGCACAGTGCAAAAGGGACCCCGGGGCCACCCATATGTGCACTCCCCTAGCGAAAGATGAGAAAGTAGCATAATAGTTCTGTCCCCTCCATTTTTTTAGCCAATTTCTGCACTTCCGCATCGGTCAGATCAGTTTCTTGGAGGCAGGCTACACTGACTCCGAGGCGTTTAAGCAATTAAATCACTCTATATCGTTTGGTGGCTGTTCCAAGTCCTCTCACATTCCAAGTGAGGAGGAGTGTGTAAGTGTTTTGGACTGCCATTGTGTATCATGTGTTACATGAATCCCTAGTGTGGGTGCCCGCCTATCCTCCCAGCCATAGTGTGCAATAAACAGCAACCTGTAAAACATCAAGAACCGGAACCATAACTGCCCCAATAACCTCCCTCCTCCCATGGACAACCGTAGCATTAACATACTTCTATCTGAGCCCATCCACTGTTGTGTCTGGATGTTGACACACCCCTTACCGGTCCAACCGGGACCTTCCCACTACTAAGTCTACTCCCCCAAACCTGTTTTTTGCACCATCAAGACATCCTGCTATCTGCTTATTGTGGTGCTTAGCCACACCTTTACACCCATCCATATCTCTCAACACTACCATGCAGTCGCTCACAACCCCTCCACCCCAGAAAAGGCTAGTCCAGTGTGACCACATGGGCCCCTCTTGTTCATCACTGCATTGCAGACTCCACAGTGCTGCAACCTGGCAAGTCCACTCGTCCAGGACCTTTTCTCTCAGCCCTCCAGCAGACCCGTCCCCCGGGAGGGCCCATCCGCTGTCATCTCCGGGTCAGGACCCCGGTCGCACAGGGCAGGCCCCCTGCAGGGCTCCTGCTCTGAAGACCGGTCTGACCCCCCCGCAAGTTCGCATGTGACATTTACATGGTGTCATCCTCCTCAGCTTGGATCTTGTGTGTGGTTGATGCTCCTCGTCCGAGGGTCCATCGCCAGGATCAATAGGGGCTCCCACCGGCCACTCGTGTTGTGTCCTTCTCCCTTTCTTGACTCCTCAGCCGCGGCCTGCGGCACCAGGGACCCCAATTTCCAACCAATCCCACACCTCTTGTGGTGCTTTGAAGAAGTGTGTCTTGCCATTGTGGATGACTTTCAATTTGGCAGGATATAGCAGCATATATGTAAGCTCCATGGCCTTTAATTTCTGCTTCACTGCCAAGAAGGATTTGCACTGTTCCTGCACCTGTTTGGTGTAGTCGGGGAATATGGCATTAGTACAATTCCCATATTGTGGGACTTGTTATTTCCAGGCCGCTCTTAGGATGCGGTCTCTAGCCCTATAGTTGAGGACCTTCTCAATAATGGCCCTCAGAGGGGCCCCCAGAGGCAGTGGCGGTGCCAGGGCCCTGTGCACTCTCTCAATTACAAAAAACTCCGAGAGGCCGTGGGGTCTCATCTCTGATCTGGTCCAATCTTCCAGAAAACGCTCCGCTGCCGTCTCCTCCGATTTCTCCGGGAACCCCAACGCCCAGATGTTGCTGCGGCGGGAACGGCCCTCCGCATCATCCGCACGCCTGACAAGCTCGTCCACCTCTGCGCGCACGGCGGTCATCTGGCTTCAGGTGACCACAGTGATGCCATGTCCTCCTGGAGGGACCCTATGTTGGTTTCCGCAGTGTTGACCTTCTCCCAGACCTTGCGGAGGTCTGCTTGCAGTAAATTGAGATCAATGGATACAGTCTCTATCTATTGTTCCAACGCCGAGTGGAGGCCTTGAATGGCGTTCATCAAGTCTGCCCTTGAGGGCTCCACTGTATCGCTCCCCGGGGGATCGTCTTCATTTTCACTGGCACGCAGGGTTAGCTGCTGCGTAGATTGTCTTCAGGTGGTGTAGTGTGTAATGGCACGTGTACCAATCGCCTTAGCGGCTTTGTCTTAATCCATCTCTGCATTGTTTAGACTCCCCAACCGTGTCAGGACAGGACCCGCGAGGGAAAACGTTCTCTTCCCTCCGCAAGTGCGCCTCCTCCTCCTCCGGCTGCGGATGGGCCTCACTCACTCCTGTGCAGGGCCAACTGTACAAGTCGCCCAGATATCACCAAAGCACACTCCAGAGGGGTGGCACAGCACGACACCTCGCCGCAGGCAGCCCACAGTTTACCACCGATCCTGATGCACTCCGCCCCGTAGGAGCTCTCACCCCCTCCTGAGATTGGCCCCCGGGAGTCCCCCAGTGTCTCTCGTGTAGGTATGGGGCATGAGCTGCAGCCTCTGAATGCCCATCACCAGGGCCCTCGGCGTTTCTCTTTCTCTGCCCCCCGCAGTCAGCTCTCACCTCCAGGCCAGGGCTCCAGCACGGGTCGGTGCTCTGTCGAATCAAAGGCGAGGGGGGGTGCCAGGCAACACGGGCCACAGGGCAGCACCCTACAGGATCCCTTCACCACCTGGGGGGAGCAGGACACCCCATCCCTGTGGACCGCGTTGTCGCGGCCACCGAATCAGGCCCTCCGGCCGTAGCACCACACTCGGCAGAGGGACGGCCTCCTAGATGTCAGCCAACCCTGCCCGGAGACCACCAGCAACTCGCCGACCAGTTTGGGCCCCCTCCTGCGTCTCAATGCGTCTCAGAATGGGGCCCTCCCTCCTCCACTCCGGAGGGCCTTCAGGGCTGCCCACTAACTGGCCATGCACCGCTCCCTTCCTTGATGTGCCTGGGGGAGGAGTGCTATCTCAGGCGACCGTCACAGCCACTTCCCCTCTGCCCGACCGGCAGGATCAGCAACACCCTGGGAGTGGGCCCACGCAGCCTTCGTCCTCAGTCCCCCTTCGCGACACGCCATACACCAGCCTTGCGGCTCCATAGGGCGGCGTGTGCCCCAGGGTGCCCCCTGGGGCCGTAGAGAACTGCCGCTCCAGACGACAGGTCCCCGGGGGGCCCCAGTCCTCTTGGGCTCAGGATGCGTAGCGAGATGTCAGGATTTCTGCAGGGTTAGTGCAGGATTCCTACGTGGTAGGGGAGAGCACAGGGGGATCACGTCCTCGCGGCCATCTTGCCAGGCCACACCCTCCCATCAATGACTAAATTGACCTTTTTTTTAAGTTACTTATGCACATGCACTTTTGTACAATCTAGGACTGTACTTGTAAATTGGAATAAGGAATGTAATGTATTGTACTGTTACAGCATCCAGTTGATCGAGTTGTGTATGTATTTTCACCAATTCCGTTCGTACTAACGAATAAGATTAATCTTACTATCATGGTTTCAACCCCTTCTACACAGTGAACTCTGTGGTGGCACGCCAGTATGATGGTAGTGGTTGGAATTCCTACCTTTGAATGTGTGTCTGTTTTTGTGTGTAAAATCATTTTTTGCCTGTAGTCTGTGGTCCCAGTGCCCCTCTGACTGCCTCCTTGCAGGTTTGTTGCTTTGTTATTTATTAATAATAAATAAAGAGACAAGAAAGATATAAAAATGACAATGCAAAAAATAAAGAACAAAGGTAGGTGGTAGACAAACTAACGTTAGAATAAAGACTTTTTTTTTACAAAAATAAAGAATTACCAGAGATTTCAGAATGCTGTCATGTACTCCGAAGATGGAGCCCTATATATACCAAACACCACAATTACGAAGCAAATATCACACTTTATTGAAGTATCAGAAATACAAAAAATGCTTTGTTCAGAAAGACATAATAAATATTATTTTTTGAAATACTTTCCTTGTAGGAAATTAGCATAAATAAAATACTGAAACTATCCTGACGTATCAATAAATATGCAAAAATTAAATACATTTCATAAAATCTGTTTTATAAATATAAATATGCATGAAAGCATCTTTGGGGATTTGTTTCTCGCTGCAGCATCATGGAGGCTGGGTGATAACGGAAAAACAAAGGCAGTCAGGGAAGACCCTGGGAAATATGTCAGTCTTGAGGAGTCAGTATTAGGTGGGGATGCAGGGTTTTAAAGGAGCCTCTTATCTAATGGGAAACACGATACACAATTGATGTACTAGGGGGACAGAAATTGGAGACTTCTTATGAATAGGACAAGGGAGTGAACAGAAATTATGGGTCTCCAGCTCATGAAGCACATGTTCTAAGAATAACGGATTGAGATCCAATAGTGTTTTTGACAGAGGTTAAAGAGTTGTATGTTGGTCCTCACAACCAATATGTCTCCTCATCCTGCTCAGCATCTCCAACTACGGTTACCCCTGCACGGCCCCACTGAGGTCACGGGGCACAGAGGCGCGCAAGAAGGTGAACTCTCGCACTACCCGGCCCAAACACTGCTCTAGATGTCGCAATGTGCTGAGAGCCTGAACCTGGGCCTTCCAGGAGCTGGAGGGGTGGAGTATGTGTTCCGGGATCCGAAGGGGTGCACTTACTTGCAGGGGGATGTGTGCAATGGACATCTGTGTAAAAAACAAGGAAAATATTAAATATTGTTAATGTACACTCGAAGTTACCTTGAAACTAAATAAAATATAGGCTTATACCCCCTTGAAAGGTGTACAGGCCCAGTCACACTTGACAAAGTTCATTAATCGGGGATCTAGTTCCAGGAATCATGATCCACATCTTCTTGTAGAATCGATATCCATTAGGTGGTGCTGGTACCAGTGGCGGAGCGGGGGGGAGGTATTAAAAATGTTTTTAACATTTTTAAAACGTGCCTTTATGGTGGGAGAGACGGTTCTGTCTCTCCTTCCTCCTCAAACTCCTGGAAGCACAAGGCTTCCAGACTTTCCTCCAATCATGACGCTGCTGTCAACAGCATGACAGCAGCGTTGTGATTGGTCTGAGCGCCCAGCTTTAGTGCTCAGACAGGGAATAGGGCTCTATGCACTTTCTTTTCCCTGCTGTTCAATAAGGCCTGGTGGAGAAATGCAAAGTGCGCATGATTGTTTGGCCGGCCCAACACGGCCGGCCAAAGAGTCATGTGCACTTATGTGCACATAGCCCTCCTCCAGCCCAGCCCCCCCTCACCCTTCTCCAGAGGAAAAATAAAATGATAAAAACATTATGTTATTATCATTTTATTTTTCCCTTTCGTGCACTGCATAAAGTAGTGGGGCACCGCTCCTCCGCCTTAGCGGAGGTGCCACCACTGGCTGGTACCATTATACCTGGTTAGCATGCAGAATTCGTGTACTGGGGCAATGTTATTGTTAGGCCGGCGTGGAATTTTCATTATGCTCACAGATTTTTTCAAATTCATGAATTTCACGTTACATATGAAAGTTTGTGAAATGTCTAATGGAAGGAATACATATCTATCAGGAGACATTTCCTTCTCAAACCACTGCATTTGTCAGTATCTTGCATGACATTTTAATGCGAGGTATAACCTGACGCACAATTGTTATGAGGAGTATAACAAAGTTTCATGCAATTTAGCATCACTTTATAAAATTTCTCATCATTTTCGCAAAATTTCACGAAATATAGAGAAATACAGTTTTGCCATTAAACACAGGCCTCTTAATGAGGGTTTTATATAGTCGAACCTTCACCAAATACTTAGAATATTGTTAGATTTAGATGTGCAATTTGTGGATATTCCAGAGGACTCCATGAGAGTGAGTTGCTCAAACTGTCCAATACCCCTAGGAAATATGAGTAATGTGTCTTGTAAGCTAAGAGTTTTCCCCAAGTGGTGCTAGGGAGGGAGGTGGACCAAACCAGTGCAGATATGCCGTATGTCAAGAGGTATTTCTGGCGGGGGATTTTTTGAGTAGCTCGAGTCTTGCTCCTTTCCACCTAAGTTGGAGCAATATTATCTTTGGTGAGATATCAGACTAGCATCCTTTCTTTTGGTTTTGATGCATGTGTGTATGTTTGAATAGCTGTAATGTGGTCTTTTGAGGCTGAGATCTTCTGGTCTCCTTCTAGGTAGCAATGGACTCTCCTCAAATGCCCTCTGTCTAATGAGGTCTAGTCCATTGTTACATTATTTTTCTGTCCAATATTATCTACTCCGCTCTAACTCCGAATATAGTTTTCTTGCCCACATGTCTCTGGTAAGACTGGCCTACGTTTATAGGTTACTCACATAGCCAGGTGTAGTCAATAATCTGTACCTAATTGAAAATGGGTGAAATTGCCTGAAGAAGTTAAATGTGTTCTGCCCCACTGCAGAGCACATTTCCTGGCACCTGTTGACTTGAAGGCACGACTACCTCTGTCAGAAAATATTGAGGCACCTGGGAGCAACCCTCATGCACAGGTAGGAAGGGTGGTGATATGGAAAGAAACAATGTGGGGATCCATAACACAAGGTGTATATATATATATATTTATATATATACATATATATATACATAAATATGTAATGGTGCTCTCTCTAGAAGTGGAGGTAAGGCTCGTACCTGTAAATGAATGTGATGCCGGAGATCCCTGAGGTCCAAACGCACGATGCTGAGGCCTAGCCCGATCGAGGAGTGAGACTGTGACTTTTCACGCTCAGCGATCACCTCTAGATAAGCACTGTAGATCCGAAAACTCTCACCCAACACCCTAAGGCGATCCATGATCTGGAAATTCAGTGAAAAACAGAGGGTAAAGAAAAACATCTGTGCAGACCAGGATTAGGCACAGAAGTATCAGACTAACTAGCCAAAGAGAAAAAACATCAGCCATGAAGTGCCACATAAAACATGTTACTATTATGAATTATAATAATAATAATTCTGACAATAATAATAGCATGAAGACACCAGTCTAATTATATGAAGAGGCACAGAGCCACACAGCCAGACACATGGAAACCATATAGTCACTGGGACATACCCAACCACACAGGAAATCATTCATTAGCCTGGACACCTTCTCAGCACTGAGCCTGCCAAAGAGACAAGAACTCCCGAGAGAAGCATCTACGTAGACAACAACATAGTCAAAGAGGCAACAAGTTTGACACAGAGATACCAATCCATCTATATTGCCAGCACCCATCTGCACAAAACCAGGCACAGAACCGTGCAAAAAACACACCAGCTCATCCAAGAAGACAAGTCAAGCAACAGAGACATCAGTCAAGCTATGGAGCCTACTATAGAAACACTCAACCAGGCACAAAATTATCAACAAAGACAAGAACCTACAGCCTGTATTTGACAGGGGGTACTTTTAAATTGTATATGTTTTTCAAAAACAAACTCACAGAGTGGAAGTATGTTTCTGAAATTTAAAAAAAATGAAGGACCCCCACTCCTTGGATATTTTCTCCCAGGGTGTGTGTGTGAGTCATTATTATGTTTTTAAGTCACTTAATGTCAGGTTTTTCCTGACGGTGATGAACAGAAAATAAAGGACATTACACTGTCCACCCTAAATTGAGGGGATGGTTAATGCCCTTCCCCTGACTGCCCCATCGCTCCCAGGCTATTGAAGAGAGCCTGGAGAGAGCTTTTCATGGATGGAAACCTTATGGTCCGCCCATCTCTAAGTGGGCAAAAAGACTAAGAGTTTGGTGGCCAGGATGCTGTTTCGCATTTGAGAGCACCCACTCCACTCCACTCTGAATAAGGCTCCAGTCATGGAATAGCCATGGAGACATGAGCCTCCTAGACACTAGAACTGCCATGTTAGTCAGGCCATAGATAAACTAATTCTTTCATTCAAGATACATTTACATAAACACACAGGAAAGGAAGGTGAGAACTCAGCCTACCGACAAAGTCAGCCACTCTCGATTCCTCAGGCTGATGTCTGGAAAGTCCTGCTGATTGCGCGTAAAGTCCAAGTTGGCCCCCGGAAGCCTTTTGCACTTCTGTCTCAAATGAAATTTCAGAAAAACAAAAACCAAAAGAGTTAAGCCCACTAAAAGTATGCCCCACCAAGCAATGCATCACCAACCCGTGTAACTCATTTTTCAGCATGATTAGCAAGCTTCAGCACAGCTGGCAAGGGGAAACCCTGTTCGTAGGCGCACATTTAGGATTGTGTCCTGTTTAGGACACTGCACCTCAAGTACTGCGTCCAGTTCTTATGGCCACATCTGAAGCAACATGCCCAATTTTGTAGGCCACATCTGATGGACAATGACCAGTTCTGGAAGTGTCAACAGATGTGTCATGTACATTTCTGGAGCCTTCATTTTGAGTGCAGTGGATTGCTTCAACAAGAACATTTCACACAAAATATGGTTTTATCTCTGCTTTTGTCAACTGCTGTCATATCCTACGGACATTCACTCCTTTTCCCCAACTACAGGGGTCTCCTCAAACTGTGAAAAGTGGGTGATGAATGCTGAGAGAGCTGCTCGGAAAAGGAGGAGAGACACACAGGAAGTTGGAGGCTAAGATGTTGCCAACAAATGTTTATGTTTTGACCAAGTTGTCGAGGTTTGTTATGTTATGATGTACTATTTTTATATAGCACTGGCAATGGGCTGACACCCAAATGGAGGGTGCGACTATGAGTGATTAGGCCTCATACCCTCAGCCTTAAACTGTGTCTTTGTGTTCATAACCTAGATGTAATTGTGCTGTCTGATCCTGTGAGCTTTATACCACATCAGTCTGGAGTATGTTTCTTGCTCCTATTGTCTGAGGTTTTGTTAGTGGTCTGTTTGTTCTTGCTCTCATTCTCTGTTTTCTACCTAGCCCGACTTGTGACTTCTGGTTGTGGGTAATCACAGTGAACTGCTCCATGTGGTGGTTGTTCTCACGGCTTCCTGCCAATAGCTGCTAGTGTGGAGATGTTAGGGTTCTCTGGTGCGCCAATGGTTTTATTGTGAGCATGGGTCATGTCTGCAGATGCTTTACTGACCCTCTCATCCAGTTTGTGTGGTACTGATATATATAGCAATGAATGATTTCCCTCATGCTATATCACAGAATGAGATGTGGAGGTACACTGATGTACATCACTGCTTACTCTCTACCAGGCTTTTTCCTTTTAGTTGTACGAAGGGGAATAACACCCACTAGAACCCCATTTCTTTTTAAATGGGTTGAGACATCCCTTGAGGAGTCGGCAAACTATCAATGGTTTGTGACTGAAATTTTGGATCGTAGCTCGGCATGGAAGACCAAAACACGTCCTTTCCAAAAGGCATTTCTAGCTCCGTTTTGCGAGTCGGAAACCTGTTACTGAATTGTGAAATGAGTTTAGCACATTTAAAAAAGCCATTCACCGGTTGCAAATCTTGTGATTTACCAAATCATATGCTTCGCGACTGCCGTGTGACTGAGTGCATCTGGCCCATGGTGCCCTTATTACAAACTGAGTGCCCAGTCCCGTCTACACAGGTGAGCGTCCACATTAGGCGACCATAAACATGCACCCAATTACAAAAAGAAATGCTGAGAAGGTACAATGAAAGAAGGCGCATTGGTTTCAAAGCGCTGCTTATCCTTCATGGAAGCAGAGCCAGCCAGCCGGTGGAGTGAAGACAGGGTCAGTGAGGGATGGGCAGTCTGTACCCCCTTCCTGCTGGTAGGGAGGCGGGTACCCGAAGACTGATGTGTCTGGCTTGAAGGGCAACAAGGGTGGTTGCTAACTACACCTCTACCTTTGTGGCTAATAATTAGTTCACGTTCTGAGAGGCTCTTGGCCCATGCGCCCGTATTGGTAATTTGGCACACAGGCAACATTTGCATGACTCAAAATAAATCACAACAAAAGTTCTAGATGCGAGTAGGAGGAATTGGAAATGCAGAAGATTGTGCACAACCATCTACAGCCCTTTCTGCGATAAGGAAGCGCCCCCAGAATGCAAAAAGCGGGTCCAAATGCAGTGCAGAGGGATTTATATAACCTGGCCCCTGGTTTCATGTTAAGGGTACTTCCCTTGGTACCTCTCAGGGTCATGTACTGCCCGGTCTGAAGTGGTATGATATAGTCCGTTGTGGTGTGGTGTGCAGGAACCGTGTCGTGTGATGTTGTAGGTATGATGTAGTGTAATGCTGTGTGACACTCTGATTGCCTACCCCTGTTTCTATACTTGGACCTCCGGTGCGCCCAGATTCCCGCCCGCCCTAGGTAGCGGGGACCCTGGCCATCACTTACATAGACGTGGATCAGAGCCCTGGTCTCGGCCAGCAGTTTCCTGGCCAGGGTCAGACTGTGTTCGAACTCGAGCTGCATGCCAGTTATCTGTTCAGCAGAGGCCTCGCCGCTAAGTCCCTCGCTGGAATCCCCCGGGGAAAAGCAGCAGAACTCCGGGATCCGCAGGCCCAAGCACAGCAGCAGCAGGGTCAAGGCGTTTCCTGGGGGAGGCAAAGGAGAGCAGTCACTTACAGTGCAAGACTACAGATCCTGGGATGCATTAAGGGCAGAGTAAATAACGCCCTCACCCAAGGGCCACTGTAAACTCGTAAAAGGCCTTGACGCAAAGAAAAAGACAATCTCAAGGGTGCAGCAGAATGACGGTGAGTGTGTTTGCACGCACCAAGTTATCTTGGGCATGTGTGTACTTTAAAGCGCTGGCCCTGGAGGCAAAGGCTTGCTACTTTTCGCTGCTGTGCATTAGACAACTTGTATTCTATGTTATTTTTTCGAGGACCGAATTTGATTTCTTGGTAGACTCGTATCAATCAAAAACGGTATTTCTGCTTAGACACTTAAAGCTAGTTGAAGCAGTGCTAACCACCCTAACGAGAGGAAAAACTTCAGCTATTTCCTAAACAAAGGAACTGACACCACCAGGTGCTCCATTTGTCAAAAAAGGGAATTAATCCAAATATGTATTTGTATGTATTTATTTGCCCATTGAGAAAAACACAGTTAAAACTTGAGTTACATTTCTGGCTCAAAACGTGTAAAGCCACTGAAATTCCCCAGTGCTATTTACAAACAATACACATAACATAATACACGATAACTCAGGCTCATCTGTCATGTTGTTCTACTAGTAACTGTTTTTGTGTAGTTTTGACATTTACTTCATGGTTAACGATATCATCATAACCCTCTGATAGCAATATTGGACCGTATTACACAGTTATCCTTTATGTATACTATATGTGAGTGTATGTGTGTGTGTGTTTGCGCATGTGCATGCCTGTGTGTGATGTGCACACAAGTATAGGGATTCAAAGTTCTCCTTATGAGTCCATTGAAAGTGTGGATGAATTCAAATACCAAGCATCAAGGTTGCCTAGTTGTGATTTCACTTCACACTTCTTTCTTCCACCACACTTCTTTTCTGTCTCTTTAGCTCACTCTTATTGCTTTTTTACATTCCTTCTTTTGATCTTTCTCACTTTTGCTCTAACTTTTTGTCTTCCTCTTCGTTTCTCCATTTTCTGCCTTTTTAGGGTCGAGCCTGCGTAGCTGTAGTAGTTAGAAAAGGGCTCGGAGCCCAGTCCATGTCACGTCAGTGTCTTTCATTGGTTCGTGGGCTTGCCTTTTAAAATCTGCTTGCTTTCATTAGTGGAACGCATGCATACGTCATGCCTTTTCCAGTGGTTAGCCCTCCTCTAGCGCAGCAACCAAGTACTGAAAACATACGAGGCTCGCTGTTTTCCGTCCGGTTTGTGGATCACTTTTTCTCTTTTTTCGCAGCGCGATCTTGCCTGTTTAATAGTGCGATCGCGCTTGTTTTTTTCCATTAAATGAGGCAAGAAAAGTCCGGTTGGGAGTTTACAACTGCTAATAGCTGTAACTCGGAGAAATGCGAGACCCTAGTGCATTGCAAATGCTTGTTCTCTCTTGCTCTGAATATGAAAGAAAAGTCCCAGTTCCCAAAAATGGAGGCCGACGCCAACTACCTGCAAGCTGCAAGCATGAAACAAAATAATCCCCAGTGCCATACCAAGGGCAGCCATGTTTCACTAGGGTTGCCTTAATTGACTGCCAGATTATAAACACATATCTATATTCATTGACCACAATGAAAGGAGAGAAGGACGTGTGCTGGAGCAAACTGCTATTGACTCCTTTATAAACCGTCAAAAACTAACTAGGAAGTTGTTCCTTTACACCCGAGTTTATCATAGAATGTAGACTTCATTCTAGTGCGGAAATTCTTATTTCCTATTGAATATTTAATGTGATTCGAGTCTTTCGATAAAAGTGTTCTGGTTTTCTTTTACATTTTCTTTTACAAACGATCAATAAAAATAGTTTTGTAAAAATGTATATGTTGACAAGTCTGAATTTTAAAATTTGCTGAAGAAATATCTAATGTCCTTTATTGTTGTTATAATCCTATGCATGTTCTCCAAAAAGGGCGGACACATAAGTCATTGTTGTATATTTGTGACAGCAAGCCTCCAACTGCCAAATTTACGTTTAGAGTGACTGTAACACTATCGTATTCAGAAGTTTCTTGGACCTCTTGAAGCTAGTAACGGGGTGTTTTCAACAAAACTTGCACATTGACACCTGCTTGTGGTTTGTTTCAGTGATGCTATTCCCTTGTTAAAGGGCAGAAGGGGAAGCGGGCAGAACGGGGGGTGGTCTACTCATAATCATCGGCACTGCCCTTAAGATAAACAAAGGAGCATGGCAACAGTGTTAGAAGGGATTTGGAGAATGTACTTATTTATATTCAGTGAACTGTCATGCAAGAAACAATATTTCTTCATTTGACAAAACTGTTAAATTTGAATCACACACATTGACTCATGCTGCAGAGAATTATGATGAATCTTCAAATGGCAAAAGTGAAAGTGTGATCTCCCCACTGCTGCTAAACCCAAAGTTAATTCCTGCAGGCAAAACAATGCAGGACTAATTTTCATATCATTCACGAACGTGAGCTCCTTTTTAAGATTAGTTATAATTAAAATGTATAAATATGTGTGTGTGTGTGTGTGTGTGTATATATATATATATATATATATATATATATATATATATATGTATATATATATTTTTATTTATTTTTTAACTAAAAAACCAAAGGTTCCGGAAATGTTATCGTTACGTTCTGAATTTACTTGCACAAAACAATAGAAATTCAGCAGTTATAGTCATGGTTAACTTGAATAACAATAACTAGCGCCCTAAGATAACTATAACTTGCGCCCCCGCCATGCACAGTTTTCTCATCAATAATTTTATTGCAAATGTTGCAGTGATAATATCAATGATGCCATAGAAGGTGTCATCAATGATGTAATATATGAAACAATTAGCTGTGCATCGTGAGGGCGCGAGTTATAGTTACCTTAAGGCATGAGTTATAGTTACTCGAGTTAACCATAACTAAAACTGCTGAATTTCTATGGTTTTGTGCAAGTAAATTCAGAACCTAATTATAACGTCTATGTAACCTCAGTTTTTTTAGTGAATTTCTAGATTTTTTTAGCAGGCATGTTAATATAACCAGCACTGCACACGGGCTTTGGCTGTGCATGGCACGGGTTTAGCTGCAGGACCTGGCTATAGGCCAGGCCCTGCAACCAACCCTGCTGCATGCACCCAAACTGCGCATTGCTGGGTTGGACACAGTGGGTGTTTTTATTTCATTTTTCTCTGGATCCGAGAATCCTCTGCGAAGTTACACAGTGGGAACTGCACTAGACCTGTGATCGATCCGTGGGCTGATCCGCGGGTTGGATGAAAAAAAAAATTGGCCAATTTTTTGCCTAAGAGGACATGTGTACAATTGGATCGAGATACCGGTACCCTGACCCCTTATATGTTTTTGCATTCTTCTTTTCCAACCCCCAGCCAATAAGACAAACAAAATGGTGGCCAGGACGTTTCTGTCAGGTTTCAGCTGGCCAATCAGCCTTAAATAACTCCGAAACTACTGGACAGATTTACACCAACTCACAATCTGCATACCAGGATTTAGCTTCCTTCCAAATCTGGTGGAATTCTGTTCAGCAAATCGGGCTGTAGGCATGTCTAAAGACCATATGGGAGAACATGTTTTGCCCCCTCCCCCTTTTTCTCATCCCCGCTTGTTATTTGGTGTGAATCCGTTCAGTAGTTTTTGTGATATTAAAAAAAAAAATGTATATCGAGAGGCACAAACACTTTGCAAATCCTCCTGATCTTGTGCAGAGATGTGATTGGCTGCCAACAGTTGAACCAAGAAATGTTGGCAGCCATTTTGGGACTTGTACTCAGCCAAGTCCCAAACAAAAAGAGAAAAAGTAAAGAAAAACGGGCACAATAGGAATACCCTGACTCCCTAGCCTTGGTGTTGGGGTCCCCTGGGACCCTGCCAGGGTAAAAGGCATTTTGTTATTACATTTTTGTCACAAAAGTGCAGAAGATTCGCAAATTAGTGGCAATTTTGTACAAAAAAAGTGCTGTCTCCTGCTCTTGTTTTCAGTTAAGCCCCCGGGTGGGCCTGGTCCCGGGTGCATGTATGTATTTAAAAAATAAAGGAAGGGGCGCATTGGGCCCCCTTCTAAGGCTCTTAAGAGCCCCAGGCACCGCCACTTCCCCAAGGATTGGTTATTATTATGGAGAGAGGCTGCGCAGATCCCTCCTATGGCTGTTTGATGCCCTGGGACCACCACCTCCCCAGGGCTCTATGAAAAAAAAAGGAGGGGAGCTGTGTGGACCCCCTCCTGGGGCTTTAATGGCCCTGGGGCTAAATGACTAAATAAGCAAGAGGGCCGCACGAACCCCCTGGTCCTAGGAACCACCACCTCCCTGGGGCCACATACATAATTTAAACTGGGATGGAACCTCCCTGGCCATATACAACCCGGGGACCACCTCCTCCCTTAGGCTGGCCCATGCAAATTAAAGGGGGGGGCACTTGGACCACCTCCTGGAGCCATTAATGGCTCTGGGGACTGCCATCCCCCAGCACTGGCTCCTGCTATTTGTCGAGGTGCCCACTCTTGGGAGATAGCTGTTTGCTTTCACTTGGCAGTAGCTGTGACAGCTCCGGCCATGCAAGAGCAAACATTAACTCTGCTCTCAGCAAGCGGGTAAGTGAAACCTGCTCTTCCTTGCTGGAAGCGTTGTTTTCATCTGTTTCCCTGCCCACTGTCACACGGGGAGGGAAACAAATTAAAAATTGCTCTTGCATGCACGGAGCTGCATATTTAGCAGCTTCCTGCATGCGGGAGCAATGCCAGCTTCCCCAGGAGATGGGGAGCCGGCTGGGACTGCAGAGCCTTCTTGCTCCCCCCATAGTCCCTATTATTGCACACTGTGTGCCCTGTTGGGGCCTGGGCACCCAGGCAGCCGTGGCTGGGTCCAGGGGATGGGCATCCCTGGGGCCGAACTCAGCCCGGGGAGGAAGGCAACGTGGTCCCCTCCCTCTTTTGATAATAGCTGGGCCTCAGGAAAGTGGTGGTCCCCAGGGCATGTTTAAGGCCCAAAATGGCAGCCAAAGGACATGCATGGAGTCTAAAAGAGGTTGGCTGCAGGGCTGGATTAAGGTAAAGCAATTAAAATTACTTAACATTAGAAAAACATAGAAATTCACTGAAAGAAACAAAGGTTACAGGGTCGTTATAGTTAGAAAATATAATTTAAAAAGCATAGAAATTCACTTAAAAAAATAAAGGTTACAGGGACGTTATAGTTTGGCTCACATTTCAAACATACTAAACCATAGAAATTCAGTAGTTATAGTTATTTCAAGTGACTACAACTCGTGCCCTAAGGCAACTATATTGCGCACCCTCGCTATCGCCATTTATGGTTAAATACCCCAGATATTATAGCACCCATGACATCTTTTATAACATCATTAATATTAGTGTAACATCAGCAGTAAACTAATTGATGAAGAAAACTGTGCATGGCGGGGGCGCGAGTTATAGTTACTTGAAATAACTCTATGGTTTTGTAATTATGAAATATGAATATACATACATATATGTACTATCTATATTCTGTCTAGTCATTGTTTGAAAATAATGTCTTGCAATGCCATCTTGGATTCCAGTGGCATTTACAACCACTTGGCTTTCAGCCTTGTTGTTTATTATGTCACTAGAACCCCATATAAGCGCTAACAAGTTTTACCACCAGACAGGGCTAGCAAAGATCAATGAAGGGGTAGATTCATGGGGGCTGGAGGAGGGGTGAGGCATGTAGAGGGGAGATCAAAAATAATCAAAACATTCATGTAGATTTGTTGTTTTGGTAAAATGTATTCACAGTATTACTTTTTCCAAAGAGGGGAAATTAGTCGTAGGAAAGCACCCAAAAATAACACAGGACAAGAGACATTACAACACTCTGGTTTTCAGATGTTGGTACACCCACCGCTCTGATAAGGAGCCCCAATCCTGCCCTACAGCTTTCTTTTCTCTACCATTACAGAGGTTTACATGCACCTCGGCCAAAGCACCTCAAACCTGCCATGAAACACTATCCAACCATTCCAGTAGAGGGGCCCAAATCAAGGCCGAAATGGCCATACCAGGAATCAGGCATTTCCTTTGGAGGCTGGAAGAGGGCAGTTTTATTCCCTGGGGGCCGGTTGTGTTACTAGGGGCCGGTTTACCTTGAATAATTCTTGAACAGATTGTGTTAAATACTGTTTTCCTTTAATTTATTTTTAATGTGGGTGATGTTGCAGAGTCTGTTACAGACATTTTGCAGAGAAGCGTGTCTATATTTCATCCAGCATCCATTAAAAAAAGGTTTATTTTTTATCAAAACATAACCCCTCACGTATAGGAAATGTTATGGTTTCACAGAGCTTATTTGCAGTAATATTAGCAAGCAATTTTTGTGTTACAGTATTGAAAACAACACTGCAGTACCTCTGAATATTAGATGCAAACACATTTAGAATTTGGAGGACTGATCAGTGACTGGTTCAAAAAGGGCATGAAGGAGCTGAAATTGGGTCATAAGTTCAAAGCTGTTCTGAACAGGGGCCCCTAAAATAAATTTGGTCCAGGGCCCCCAAAATTCTTAAAATGTCCCTTCCTAAAGGCGCTATAAAACAAATTAAATACATGTATGAGACAGGCTATGGTGAGATGATGGACACTTTTTGAGAGTGTTTGTGAGGGAATCTGGAAGAGTGGGTCATGTGGAGGGGGCACCCAAACATTGTCACACAGGGCGCCACCAGTGCTAAAGCTGGCCCTCTCGTGTCACTTATTGATGTAGAGGATGCTAACATAATTCGAAATTGTCTTTGTGTTCTGAGCTTCTTGAGTGTGTGTACAGTGAATGTGTGCACTTATGTTATATTTAAATTCATGTTTCGTATTTTATGTGTTCTTCATAAGAATGCCTGTGGGTGTGACTGGGTATCCTGGTGCAGGGTAAGGTCAACAATTACTGTGCTTTATAAGCTCATGTAATTGAACATACAATGAAAAATGTGTTGTAGAATGCAAATTTTTGCTTCTTTTGCCCAAATTGTCTTGGGGGAATGCCCCCTTTGTGGTGTAGCCTTGTCTGCTGCGCACCATACAGGGGCAGGTCTGACTAAATTTGCGAGGGCTGCTTTGGGTTTCCAGTCTGGGCCTGACCCACAAAGTCTGTGCTGGAGCACCCGCTGGTACTTGAGCAGAGTACGCCACATCGCTCTTTCAAGCACATCAATCGTAACCTGAAGCATCACCTGACAGTTCAGTGCTTGGTCGTAAACAGCTTTCTCTGGAGCATTTCAAGCACACTCTGCGACCTCTGCTGCGAATCCAGTAATGAGGCCCATACAGACCTCTGCTGAAGCACCTGACCCTACCATGGTGTGCTACCCTCCTAGTCCTGCTAGGTAATACACACAATTTTTTGATGAAGGACCTCAATTGTTACCTGGAGCACTCAGTGGAAGGGCAAAAGTGCCATAAGCATTAATGAAAGCAGGGAAATTTCTCCGTGCCCTTGTGTGGTATGGAAAAACAGACCTAATTTTTGGTGCCTCTGACACCTCACTTTCCAGGGGCTGGGTGCCACTGCGCCTGCTGCACCATGACAGCTTTGTTCCTGGAAGTAACACCTCCGACTCCAGTACAGACGCCTAGAAAAAGTTCTGCCAGCAAACCTCAGTTTTGTTCTAAAAGCCTCTTGTAGTGAAGCCCACGCACAGCTCTTTCAATGCACCTAAGCCATTACAATGCTATTAGACAAGTGGAAGGCGTAAACGGCTGTGGCGAGGGTCCTCAGTCCTCCCTATTACAGTGATGGGGCCCAAGCACTGCCATCATGCCTAAAGCTTGCACTGCAGACCCCACCGATTTCCCATCAGCGGGATCCACACACAGCTCTCCCCATGCGCCTAGGCCTGAGATGCATCACCCACTGCTATTCCAGAAGTGAAGCAGTATACTTTACTGACTTTCTTCAAAGGTACAGGCAGAATCCTGTGTGATGGACTTGGACAGTCCACCTCAGTCAGATATGATGATGAAGGGAAAGATGTCACCTACGTGCATTTTATTGATGCACAATATCGAGGCTGAGATTTACTAACGTTGTGCATCGGGGTTGTGCCATTTTTTTTATGTGTCCCCGCCGGTAAAAATGTAATTTAGTATTTACTAAGCATGCAAAGCCTGATTGCGTGTCTTTGCAAACGTAATGCAGTGCACCACTACTTGCTGCTGTGGGTTCCTTGTGTCGGGTAGGCGTTCCGTGGGTGAAACATAGGCGGGCCTGTGTCTCCACTTCTAGATTTTGACGCAACGCAAGATTTAATAAAGCCTGTAAACCTGGGTTTGCACCAAAATGGTGCACCTACCCGACTCTGATGTAACAAGGAGAAACATTGTTAGTTCTCCGTGTTACTCTCTATTTGCACTTGTGGTACTTTCTGCAGCACAGATTTAGGAGACATTTCTTTTGTGTATCAGTTTTCTCCCGTTAAACCATAGCCTCATCCTGTCTGCCATGAATGACTGACTGCGGCACCGAGTGTCAAATGTACACACAGGAGGCCCAAATCGTGCAGCTCTATGAATGTACTTAGAGGACTATCCATTATTGTCGGCTCCAATGTAAGTAGTTACTGCCAACCTCGCTTCAGCCTTGCAAGTCACTCTGAGCACACCCCGGGATGACTCCAATCAATCAATCATTGAATTTATAAAGCGCTCTATGTACCCGTGAGGATGTCTCACAGGGTAAGAACGTAAGAGGGATAGGCTCTGCATTACAGAGGAGCCAGTTACAGAGGAAATGGCCTCCTGAGGGGCACCTTAGGTTGTAGCTAGTTCCTCGGACCACTGAACTTAGAGACTTTCCAGCTGCAAATATAGAGCCCTTTCTGGCCTAGAGGAGACCTTGAAGCTGCCTCCGAGCGGCAACACTGAGGTACACCATGCGGTGGTTAATCGCAGACTTGTGCTGCTGCAGACTTGACTTTCCCTAAAAAGTCGACCCATAATCTATAAAGTTTTATTTTTTTTGCAGTTTTATATAGCACAACCTTGGCCCGAAACATTGGAAGGGAAAGCTTTACATGCGCAAAGAGACACATGCGCCGGAAGAATGCGCAGAATCACAGGATGATGAGCTGTGCATAGACTCGAACCTGTTTACTCAACTTTAGAGACAGAATAAACTGTAATTCTAATGCACTGTAGGTCAGTGGCTTGCAAATTATCTGAGTTGCTTTAGGGTTCCAGGGTTGGTAAGAAGGTGTTTTACGAAGGGCATTGGACCGTTGAAGACTGATAGAGCCCTCTTTCCGATGACGGCCCCTGGGTCAATCAATTTAAGTAAAGTTGAGTCAACTTTGGTAAAATATTTTGGCCACAATACTAGGGTGATAACTGGTACCCAGCCCCTGAGTAGTTTGACAGCAGGCAGAGTTAAATCAAGTATTTGTTAAGAAGATGTTGACAAACTGAACACGAGAGTGGGTACTACTTTTTACCGGAGGTTGATTTAATTTATTAGTTCATTTTCCGGATTTTCCTGCCCCAACCTTATGGCGTTTCTAGGCCGTGCCGTTTACATTCATTGTGTGGGCGGCTGATATGTATAATCTCATGGCGAGACAGCGTTCATACAAGAGATATCTCGTGCGCAGTCCCTCAGTCGCAAAACGGCGTCTTGATGTGCGTTATATGTGAAGCAACGCAATACAAACATCCTCATTTAACTGGGATTCTCTGGTGACGTCAGCGTTCTCATAGCGTTGACTGATATAAGAGGAAAACTCCGCTCCGCCCTCGGATTTTCCTCCAGCGACCGTCCCCGCTCCACTGATTCCGACACAAAGTCACGTTTTCGGGGCGCATCTAATAGGACTTTACAGAAATGTGACATCGAATGGAACAAAACTCCGACCACACAGACTGGTTTCCTTCCTTAAAAGGCCTCTCTCTGTCGGCGGGCCTTCGAACCGTCGCGAGCCCTGACCACCGCAACGTTAGGCAACCTGAGACTTACACTGCACGCGAAGCAATCTGGCGGGCTCACTATCTGGATTTTCACGTTACATTTCTTAAAAATGAGTTCTTAAATCTGAAAAAATGCACCTGGGTCAGGAAGCTATAATTCCTGGGAACCGCTATTTTAACTAATGAGAGAACAGCCCTTGGTCCCAATCCCTGGACACTGAAGCCAAAGCACTTGGAAGCAATTTTCAGAAGTAATTAGAATTATATTTCATCGTTTCATGCACTTATTCTTTTAACTATTCCACTTACCTTTATCATTGTATATTTTTACATATTTATTATGTGTTCTATGAAAAAATGAAATTGCAGCTGGTGTGTGTTAATATGTATTTAACCAGTAAATATAGCTCACAAGACAAAAACAAGGAAAAAGTAAACAAGCATTGCAAAGTCAGGTCCTGCTTTGCCAGTGCTTGTTCAATCATGGTACTGGCTTTCTCAGCGCGTGTACATTTGCATCACAAGCATTGGCAAACACAAAAACCCCTTCCACCTCTTTTGTATTATAGTCCATACTTCCAAGATGGCCCTCACGTTGTGTCTAGATGCTGACAGACGGCCCTTTTGGAAGCTTAGAATTTAATAGAGCAAGATGACCATCACATTGCATCTAGACACAACCTGACAGCTTTCTTGGACATGAAGAATAATAACATTCCGAGATGACTGCATCTATGCACAATGTTATAGCCCACCTGGTAAGTATTTTAACATGCACTGACAGAGCCAATGCTAGGCGCAGCAGACACCAGAGGGAGAGGGGAGGCAGGGGGAATACAAATCCAGCAAAGGAGGACACGGATGACATCAGGAAGCCCTTACAAGAGCCACCGTAGCCACCAAAGGGGAAGGGGATGTGCACTGTTGACTATTTCACCATGTAATCATCCACAAAATGCCTCGAGCTTCAAGGAAAGCCCATTAGCCAGTGGTAACACTTTACAACTACACCATAGGCCGTCGCCAAAGGGGAGGGCATGATCAAAAGCACACTCTCTATATGTGCATACTGTAAAGACTGTATTGTTGTAAACTATTGGTAACACGAGGTCTCTTACAAACAGGTAAAGAGGATTGTAGGCAAGATCTAAAAAAGCATCTGGGAAGATCGTAAAGGGAAGGTAAAAAGTGGAGGAAAAAGCAAGAAAAAATGGTGGCTATGCTGGCTGGTGAAATTAAAGCTGGGGAATACTGAGCTGGCACCGATACATGGATGCCAAAATAACGAGAAAGCAAAGGTAAAGCTGGAGAACATAAGAGTCACTTGCACCTGAGTAGGCAGAAAATGGTCAGACCAAGTGGCTGCAGGACCGACCAGTAGTAATGATTAAGTATGGTAAATCTAAAGATCAGAAAAACTTTGTGTGTCAAGGCAAATTGAGATATTCACAAGCTGTTTTGATCTGGGAGACATGATTAGGGCGGGTCCATTTTGATCCCACCATGAGTCTGTGCATCAGTGAAAGACTGGAACTGTCTTGTTGCCTTCATATTTTGTCCAATTATATTTTTCTTAAATGTATACATGTTTTGGACCAGGGGTGTAAAATCTGACCCTGCAGCACCCGCGGCACAAGGGTACCTTTACCCTTCAGGAACCCCTAATCCTCAAGGAGGCTTCCCCAATCAGCACAAGCTGAATCCAATAAAGATCTGTGAGATATGGGAGACTCAGGAGCCCCTCTTCACATTCTGTATGGGGTCCTACAATTTGTTGTTACACCACAGATTAAAACTGCAACTGTAGTAGCAAAAGTGTGCAGTATGAGGGTTACCAGACACATTTCCAGCCCTACAAATTTACAGAAATCTGAAAAGACCACATTTTCATGTCATGGAATAACTGGTATCTGCCAGAAAATGGCAGGTGGAAACCAAATGCAATTGCAACCAAAAAAGTGGTAACACTGTCACCAAAGGTTATTGTATTTCTGCAATACTCAAAACAGAGAAATATTATCATGCATGATGCTATTATTACTTTAAGTTATACTTTCTGATATTATCTCCAACTGTAGCACAGGCATAGATCCCCTCCAACGACAGTGTGACCTTCAAAGGTTTTGGGTTGGGTGTCAACAGACCTGCCAACTTCCTCAAAAACCTAACAGTATGAGGAGGAGGTGGGGGATTGGAGGGGGATTGGCCTCGTGCGAAGAAGCCCCTAAGAGGCAGTGCTTAATTTGTAAAAAAAAAACGTGCCGGTGCCCAAAGCCCCCCTCTTAAACATGCGGTTGCTGCAACACGGAATCCTGAAGCAGCATAATCCTGAATCCATCTCGGGCCTCTTCAAAACTATTTACAGCCACTCCCTGCCCCTTCAGCTCAATCTTTGTGCTTTCTACCTTTGTGACGCTTTTTCGTTTTTCTCTTCCTCCGTCTTTCCCATATGTGTCTTTTGCTCACAGCAAATGCTTGAGGCAGAAGACTAAGCAACGGCCCTCAAAAATAAGTGCTGGTGTTCAGCACCGGAAACAACAAGCACAAATTAAGCACTGCTAAGAGGCACTTTTGCCCCCACGCCGGCACCAGCCCCCTTCACAAAAATAAACAAGCTTGCTGAGACTGTTGCTGAGGTTCTGGGCTGTTTCCACACCTATTACTGGACATTTCCCATTAAAAGCCCCCAAAAATGAGCTGAAAACCACTGATTACAGTGGTTTTCAGCTCGTTTTCCTGCCACGTGTGAAGGGAGCCAATACTGTGTGTCACATGGTGGCACAGTGTGAGTTGGCAAGTCTGTGTCATTAGGCCAGACCCTATGAACAGACCTATTTTTACTTTCTCGAAATACTCTTTAGGGGCAATCCACAAAGGCATTTTCTGCAATAAATGTATGTTTATGGCTAAAAATAGCTTCATTTATGCCTGCCCGAAAACTGGCAGGTGTAAAAGGGATTTTAACAGTATATTTCTCCACCATAAGTGCTGAGAAATGTGCAGTAGTAACTGTCAAGCAAGTTGTGAGGAGAGTCTGACAATGGCGCGATTAGCCTTGAAACATACACGCTAACAGACCCAATGTGGGCAGGAGATTCCCGAATTTGTAACCCAAAATGGCTTTATTTTAGCTATCTCTCACCTGAAGTTGCCTTTGCTACAGTTAATGTCAAAGGGGAATATGAAGACCTCTGAATTTTTTGTCAAAACCTCCCTCTTTCTCGTTTCAATATGTTGGCATGTATGTTGTACGTTTGTGAATACCCAAAAACTATGCATTCACAGCCTCTGATCTGACACGTTTCTATCCTGGAAATGGTTAGGGATTTGTGCCAGTAAAGGGTCACTCACCTTTCAGGGAGGAAACAGCAATGGCTCACCCCTAGACTTGAAATAGATGTAGAGGAAGGATTTTTTCCAATGTAGACAAAATAGAAAGGAAAGAAAGTGGTTTCGAACATCCCACAACATTCCCACAGCACTTCTGTCTATGCTTTGTAGAATTACGCAGTGGGGAAAAAGCAGCCCAGTGAATTTGAAGCATCACATTCCCAGTAGTGCGCCTGGAAACGTACAATGGGTGCAGCGTACCGGTGCACCTGTGGGCGTGTTTGTGAATTACAAAAAGCACTGAATCTGCACTCGTTCATGGTAGTAGATTTAGAGATTCCTCTTTTTTTACACAAATAAGTCCTAATGAGTAGGCACATTTGTTATAATTTTTCATTTCCAAAGCTTATGGTTTGGGAACGGAAAATAAGATAAGACTGTCTTAGATCAATTCCTGCACAAATGCTGAAAAATGTAGATCACACGTTTGATTTAGTTTATTTATTTGTCAAATACAACAAATCAAATCAAATCACTTGTTTTTTCATTTGATGACTTAAAAGTATTAAAGAGATTTAGAATCATGTTGGTTTCCAGATAGTTTAATATAGTTGGACAATAATAATTTTTTCCAAAAACAAAATTAACCTAGGGGGGGAATTTCCGTTTTTGATTAACATCCATGAGCATATTGGGAAATTTACAGGATTTGTTTGAATACTTGTTAACCTATTCAGCAAATGTTTTTTTCTCCTGAAAACGAACTCACCTATTGTGAGAATAGTCTTATTTTCTCCAAGAACTGACTACAGTACTGAGATAATGCAAACATTTTCTACGAAGACAAAGTATTCTATTGATCAGTTGATCAATTAAGAAGATTATCAGTTTTCTCTGACATTTATAAATCATGTTTCCAAGAATAATAATCCGGAGTTTAACTATTAATATTGTTAACATACATTAATTAATTACGAAAACAATCACGTTTTCCTTAAAGACTAACTAATCAATTGAGGAATGCTTGTTTTTCTCTGACAACTAATTGATCTTTTTGGAGACAATTTCTTTCATGTAAAACGAATTACTATATTTGGTGAATATTAGATTTTTCCTGTACCTAGTCGAAAAAAAAATTCTAAAACAAATGAATATACAAAGTGAATAATTATTTTTCCAGAAAATTACTTCATAAATTGAAAATAGATGATTTTCCTTAAATTTACAAAGCATATTTGATAAATCAATGTTCATCTACTAATATTTCTTTCCATAAAACCGACAAATATATTCGACCAATAACTGTTTCGAGGCCACAGTCTAACATCTATCAAAAACATAACAGTTATTCTCTCTTAAAAAGTAATCAATCTTTTTAGAGAAAATATTTTTTTCACTAAAACAATTTGACGATTAGGTGATTATTTCTCCAGACTACTTGCACAAAGTACTTTCTATGTCTCCTGGAAGGAATGAATCAATCTAACTTCACTGTAGTCTAATTTGATCCCAGAGTCCATGCAAGCTGTAGCAGATGTGAAGTATGACTATTCAGATGACCCATCATATATGAAGGGATTACTTAATTTGTTAAGAAATAAGGCAGAATATTTTTGTACAGTTCTCAATCAACAGGGAAATTTCGATTACTCTTTGCTACAAGCCCTTCTTCTATACTCATTCACCTTTAGAAACATATGAGGGCTTCTCGTCCATGTGAAAGGCGTGTAGACCTGCCTGTGGACCAACAAATCCCAAATCCCACCTCCTTTGTCCAGGAGCTACACAGATCTGACAATGGCAATGCAATGAGTTTTAGCCCACGTTCGTACCAGACAAGTGCCGAAACTGTTGAATGGTTCTGATCACTAATCGGAAAACAGCACAGGAGTTCAACCACAGAAAATAACTAGTGGATGCCCAGACAAAAAATCTCAGACTGAAATGCCTTGCCTTCACGTTCCTAAACCAAAGCTACCTACAATTCAGTCAAAACTGTTTTATGCAAACAAGAGAGCACTTTACCTAATCCACCAACCATTTCTTCACACAATTTTCATCAAATGTGGCTGCCTGAGGAGATTATGAGGTATGCTGGGAAGCCAACGAAGAGGGCTTGGGGTGGTGATATCTAGCCAGTGGAAGAGTTACCACTTCACAACAGATCACATGCCACCTTCCTCATCTTCAGAAAAAGCACTAAAACTCAACTAATTGAAGAATCCACCACCCTACTCCCACTGTCTTTCTGCCATCATCAAACCATTTCTAGAGACACCCTCATCCTGTGTCCACGCGAAAAAACAACAAAAAAGTAGAATTCAGGGTACTGAATTTTGGGGTCAGACTATGCATTTTATTGAGTAACACTTATTCCACAAATTGGAATGATTCAAGAAATTAAGGTGGGGTTTGTGCTTATATGCTACACAGAAGAGAGTCAATCCTGCATTTCATGCTTTCTTTTTCTACTAAATGATATACCATTTGGAGAAAATGACTACGTCTTGTGTTTCAAAAGTAGAGGATCAACGATCGCTTAGAGACTACTGCACAAACGTAGCCTACTACTAACACATCATATGGCAGCTTCTTACAGTAGATCAGCTTCGCTGGTTACTCCAGGTTCAAGAGCAGTTAAGAAGGATCTGCTGAAGTACAAGCATGATGAATTAGAAAATCCCCATGGCATTACTATGAGTAATCAGTTGTTAGTGAGCATCTATATTGTTTAGTATGGATTTGGTTCTAAACATCTTGGTTACTTGTATTATGATTCAATGTAACTTTTGTACAAGTTTGTGTCTATTTTAACTTCAGCTGTCAGATAATGACCTGAAGTAGGCTAGTACTGTACCACTCTTTATTCCATAAAAGCATAAATGGTAGTGTAAGCAAGGATAATATAAGGTGCGCGAGATCTGCTGAGATGATGTTAAATCCTTCATATGCACATGCTTTGTGCATTTTGATTATTAATGAAAATGCATTAACAAGAGTGAATTCCTTTAAAAGAATGTTTTTAGTATTTACTTGATGCCAAAAATACATGTTTTTACATGCATATTTTAACTTAGATTTTCGTTTTAATGATTGATTTCATTTGTTGGAATAGGTTATATAAATAATGAATTGTTTGAATTGTTACGATACATTGCAAAGAACAATAACAAAGATGATGACAAGCTAAGGTGGGATGATTCTCTCAAATTCCTTTGGTGGGAATTCTAAATAAAAAAGCTCCCAGTTCCTCACAAGGAAATGTAGAAAACTATTTTACCCCACTGCTGAAATCGTATATCATAGATCCTACAACTACTCTAAGAGTGGAACAATTTTTCAAAGAGTTCTGCAGTTCCTAAACACGGTTATTATATTTTTTAACAGAAAGCCATTTTTGTTAGAAATCAGTTCATATGTGTTGTAATTGTAAAAGTAAGCTCGCGTTTCTTTGAAAAAGGTATGAATAATGTGAATAATATATTTTCTTCTAAGATATAAAAAGATATATAAAAATAAAGCATATAATTTATGACGTTAGCAAAAAGTTTAAATTACTTTGTTGAACGCCATGAATAACGTTTGAAGAAAAGGTGTTGCTTCGGGGTTTATATATCAAGATGGTGGCCCCAGAGAGACACTAATGTATTTTCTTACTAACACTCTTTTACAGTACCTCAATGGTATCATGTAGGTGTTCAAATCAGTATCAGAATGAACGAAATAAATCTTCTTATTTGTGTTCACAGGCATTACCATGATGTGAAAAACTGTGAGTACCAGAAAACACGGATCACAGCGAAGCTAACACCCAAATATTATACATGCTAAAGCTACTTTATCTAAATGGAACCACACCTTCCCTTCAAGCACTTACTGGGGTTCTTGGTGGTTGGGGGCCTAATGTTTTGCTGATGATGAAGCTCCTCTGCTTCTAAATGAAGGTATTTGACCATTTTCTTTAGAATAACATCTTTGTTAGTAGCATTCAAGGCAGAGCAGCTTCTGAAAAGCTGAGCTCTCCTTAAGATAGCTAATAACCATGAGACAAACGCATACAGAAACAGAATGAGATTGCTGACATGGAACTTTAAAATGAGGTGTAATAAGAGAGACTGTGGTGTGTGGACTACAAGTAGCACATTAGACTAGTGATGTCCTACTTGGGACTCACACCTCAATAATATTATGCTGCTTTTCTCGGTGTAGCTACAACTTCTCTTGACAATACAATTGCCACTGATAAAAAGTCATTTGCTTTACTTTAAAATGCGAAATTGCCATTTTGTAAACATTATGTAAGTTAGTTTTGATTATTTTCTAACAAGATCAATGTTTTAAATTACTAGTTTTTTTCTTGTAGTTCTAAAATATTTGTGACTGGTTCATAATTGTTGAAGATTGTTTTCGCCAGCATATATTCTGACTGCAGAAAGATTTTTTTCAGGTGGACAGAAAGATATTCCATCTTAATATCCACTGCTGAATATTGTGACAAAAAATAGAGATCCAATGTATTTTGAAGGAAAGTTTATATAGGAAAGTATTTGTTTACTTTACGATTGATATATAATCAAAGTACATGGATGTGGAGTTAAGAATAGCAGTGGCAACTAGTGAACTCTGAAGGTTGTGGGGTAATAATACCGATCTCGAGTTGGACCCAGCATGCCATACTTTCTCCTGGTGGGTTCTGGAAATTATCTGGAAAAAGACGGGGCCAAAATGAGCATTCCACAACACACTTTTCACATAAAATTGGTTAAAATGTTGGAGATTATGGTGTGGTACTTCTGAAATATTCCAAAATGTTCTTGGTGTAGCAGATAATGGTTTCCATTGTCATTGGTGTTGGGAGAATTTGGAAGAAGGGTAGAAAAACATTGCATTTTGTACCACAATGTTCATTGAAACTGGGTAAAGAGCTACAGTTAAAAATCTGGGTTTTGTATTCTTATTTTTCAAAATGTCTATATGTAGTGCTTTAAATGGGGGGAAAGTAGTACAGATCTTCACCCCAAGATTACAAGTTTCAATCTTAGTAAAATTGGCCGGGGTAGAGATGTTATTGAAATCAATAAGTTACATGTTCTCAGGTTGTTAATATGCCTACTGCAAGAACAGGTTTACTCTGAAAGTCCCGGGGATTGCCGGTAGGCCAGCTCTGGGCATAAAGGTGGCAGCTCCACAGATCTGCTTGGAACCTGTCCTGCAGCCAGCAAGTTCCAGTCTTAATAAAGTAGTTTGGAGACTTTGCTTGCTGCAACCTTTACAACATAGGTTTGTATCCTCACAGGGCCAACTCAGCCTTCCACCATTTAACGGTTGACAAACTGAATATATTCAAATGTACTAATTCGATGACTATGTTTTGAACAGGGTTTTCAGACTCAGCCATCAAAGCTAACAAGCCATTCTTGCCGTTTGCCACCTTTAGCTAGTCCTGCCATCTTAGGCAATAACATGTGTACTCTGGGTCTCTTCCGCGTTTTCCATTGTGCAAGTATGGACTCAAAACTAACAGCCTACAGAGACTCTTGCGTAGACATCTAGGGGTAGTGGAGGATCTCACACACAATAAAAGGAAAGAAGCCAGGGAAGGAAGCCAGGCGTACAGGGTTGCCTGCCCTTCTTCAATTTGGAAAGGAACGTGGTGGCACTTCTCATTAGCAAACAGGTAGTTTAGGATCATGAGCATCAGCGCTCCTATATTATGATTTCAGGAGCTGAAAGGGAGGGAGAGAAGAATGGAAGGAAAATGAAGAAGGAAGGCATGTGAGAGAGGGAAATAAGGAAGGAAGAAATGGGCAGAGAAAGAAGGGAGAGAAAGAAAAAAAGAAGAGCAAATAAGAGTATGAGACGAAGAAGGAAAAAAGAAAGCGAGAAAATAAAGCGAGCGAGAGGTAAAGTACAGAAGGGAAGAGACAGAGTGGACATCGAGCTAGATAACTACTAAAGAAACACAGCCAACATTTCTCATAACACAAAAAAGGAACGCCTTTTTAACACCTAAAAGGATCTTTCTGTGGCTCTGTATTTGCTGTTAGCAAGATGTTATTGTTAACTATTCGCTTTGTCTTTGCTGGTGTCTGCTTGTGCTATTTTTTTGTGGGTTTGGATGGATAGTATTCCAGACACCAATGATGGAATATTTGATTCTTTGAGGCTTCAAGGAATGGCTCAACACATTCCACATTCAGAAGGAAGACAGTGAAGACTTTAGTAGTGCAGAGAGGGAGTTGCCTTGTAGTGGCTTTGAATAGTGCTTTTGCATGCCTGATGTGGCTGAAAGCGCTTCAGGAAGAGGTGAACTCACAATGTCTCTAAGGTCGGACATGACTTGGCTTGGGTAGCATGCTGGCGGGAGGAAGAGCCAATACATTCATCGATTGGGGAGTCTATTCCTATCCATTTAACATTGAAAATCTATTTTCCTAGAAGAATTTGCAGCTGCCACAGAAAGAATCCAGTGAGGCTGGTAAACATAACAAGCATTTTCAATACAATTGGTCTCACATTAGGTCCAGTTAGACCTATTGGCTTTATAAATTCCTAACTGGACTTTTCTTACCACGTAAATTTAAAATGAAAATTAAAACATCAGTTGACAAAAGCGAGCCGATTCAAAGCACCATGGCTGCAATGAGCATAAGCACAAAGGAGAGATACAAAAAGAAAAAGAAGTTTGCTCGCAGTCAAACATATCGGCAATCGTGCAATTATCCATGTAACAGGGGCAGTCTGCAAGGCGGTAACAAAACCTCCCCAATGAGGGACAAACGTAAAGCATTTACCAATGATGATAAAGGATTTTTTAAAGTCAAGCCCACAAACAAGTGAAAATAATGGGCGTGAGGTGGGCGTGGTTAAAAGCCCACAACTCAAACAACAGGCCAAAGCGCTTGCCCGTTCGACCTAAAACAATGATCCCCCCGAATTTCACCCTGGAAGGAGCAGGACCTATGTTCTCTCACCTCATTGACCTCAGCTCATGTACTCTCTCCAATAAACGTAATTGGTTCACCTGGCTGGGGCAGGGGGAAATCAGCCCCTCTGCCATTAAAGGTTTTCATTCAGTTTCACTGGAGTTCATGTGCTGTTAATAACTTTGAACAAAGTGTGGTATTCCCGGCTCTCTGTAGGTTTAGAATTGTGACCCTTAACGTGAAAACTTCGTGCAGGGTGTAATTTCAGCTTTCTGCAGTAGGCGCTGCATTAGTTGAGCTATCTTGCTAACAGGTGCATGGCTCGAAAAGACGAGGAGCCACGTCGGACAGGCCCAGTGGACCGGGCGAGAGACGGAGACAAACAATGGACTTTTAGAGACCTGATCTTAAAGTCTGACTGCGCAGTTTACTTTCTTCGCGTCTGCTCGGATTAATGCTATGTACAGGGTATGATTTTGTTTTTGCCTTGGTTTGCGTCCTCGATCGCATCCACAGGTTTGAATGATCCTACCACTTGCTTTGTGTGCAGCAAAAGGGTGGATTTCATTTTGGATTGGGTGACATTATCCTGTCAAGTCAGGCGTCCATCTGATGTTGAGCTGTTTTACCAGGCACCCCCTGGAGCTCTTTGTAAGCTTGGATGCTTCTATTCCCACTTATGCCATGCAACTTTGAAGCCCTGCTGAAGTCCACAGCGCTCTGAACCAGAGCATAACATTACACCCTTAGCTTGACACCACACTATTTGCTTAAGTATCAAGCTGTGTTTTCTTTTAAAGGGTGGGGAGGGGGAGCTCTGGCTTTCACAAGTGGCAGAGGGAGGCCTCATCGCCCTTTATGAATGAGTAAATCTATACCTTCTCGATGGTTTGGCCCCTGATATTTTTTCATTAATATTTTGGAAGTATGATGTTTTTTTGGTGTAGATATTTTGAAGGAATAAGTCTCAGGCACTTAAATAATAGGGTCTGGGCACTTAAATATTAGGTGCTGTTACCACTGAGTGTAACTAGAAGGAGAAAGGTTGTCATGACTCACCGTTCATAGCTGGGCCCATCATCAGCACTGAGCGAATATTGTGTGTCGTCTTCTCTCTTCAGCGCGCCGTCAAGTGTCCATCCATGGCTCCTCCATTCCTTTTTATAGCCAGAGGTGCTTTCGCTTTTCTCCCCAGCTTGCTTGCTGAGAAGTTTCATTGAGATGGCCTGTGAGTGCTTTTCGCAGATCCTGCTGAGAGGTTACTTCCTGTTTTGTGTGGTATCGTTCAAACTAGAGCTAAAAGCACGTTTTTCTCGAAGAAACTGGGGTGCCCCAGGATCCTGTGGCTAATGTGGGAGGTGTGGTGGCAGTGGTGGGTAATCTTGTGGCTTGGCAAATATGACTCCCCCCCTCACCCCACCCCACAAACCCACCTACCAACCAAGGGGGTTCCCATTCAGGGCTTCCAAGGAAGACAGTGACGCTAAAAGGAAGGAATTGAAGATGGACTGGTGGCTTCTGTGATCAAGTGGTATCAGAGCCTGGTTGTGATGAGGCAGCACTGCAGTGAGTTGCTGTACCGAGAGTTGCATGAGAGTTCTGTGAGTTGGCTGCATCTGCACTAGTGCAGATCGCGAATATCTGTGAAACTCGGTCTGCATGGTCTGTTTATCGTGCCTCTCATGAGATGTGTTGAGAGCTGGGACAAAGAAACCCAACGGGTGAAACGTTTTCTGGTGGCACTGAAGCACGATTATCCTGTTGTGTTCGAAACTTGATGGCAGCACGGCATGCAGCCAGTTCTAGAACAGCACTGGAGCAGTGCACTACTGCCCGCGAAGACGAATGTCATTTCTCACCGCAGAACTCAATGCAGTGCTCAATTTGTACAATTTGAAAAAAAGCATGCTTGCAGGAACTCAAAGTTTTTATTTCCTATCTTTCTCTTCCACTTCTTTACTCTCTTTCCTGCATTTCTCTTTATTACCCTGGATCAAAGCTAGTGATGAAAAATAGTTACCCATCTGTAAAAACGAGTGCTTGTGCCCACCACCTGCAGACACCTGCACAAATAAAGCATTGACTCGATGGTCGTATTTTGTGCAGCTGTCCGTCAAGCTTGATGAGAGTGGTGTGTGCAGACAGCATCATAGCCATCCTGTGGCACACAAATGAGGTAAGCCCTGATTTACTTGGATTTCATGCAATGCAGCTTGGCATCCAGATTTGCTGTGCTGCACTGTACAAAGTGCAAAACAGCGCAGAGCCATATCTACTGAGATTCACCTACTGCTGGTTTCACAAAAAGGCTGCCATGTGCCATGCACAGCCACGTGCCAAGAGTGTGCGCAGTCCAGTGCACAATCTGTACTGAAAATCTACCACCCCAGTGCAAATTCCTATGCATAGCTAAAACAGAAGAGTCAGACGCATAGGATGTGTGGAGTGCACTGCTGCACATGCGCTATACGTTGGTGTCTGGGGAACATCAATGCTTTCTCCTTTGTTTGTGCCTACTTCCACTAGGCAGGTTTGGTGCACAGCCAGGTCAGGTTTTCATAGTTGATCGTAGCACCAGCACACAGAATTAGTAAATCTGACCCATAGAGCCCCTGAGAAGGTGATGATAGCCCATACCATGAACAGGCTGTCCCAGATATTCATATATATTTACCGGCTATGCAACTCTCCCCGTTCAACTGCTTAACCCCTAAAACACTTGAAAAGTGGCTACCCAGCAAAATGCAGTCATTATCGTACACCCCACAACCTACAAATACACATCATAATGTGTTAGAAATGGGGTTTCTGTTTGGCCAAAGTATGCACCTAAGCCAGGCAAAACCCACCCACTCTAGTCAGGATACCCCCTTGGTAGCTTGGCACGAGCAGTCAGGCCTAACCCAGAGGCAATGTGTAAAGCATTAGCACAACCCACAAAGTAAACACAACACTGAGCTATGTAAAAATAAACTGTATTGCACAAAACATAATTTGACCAAACATTACATGTCAGAAATACCCTGCTATCTTAACAGTTGTTAGAACGTTAACGTTACACAGGTTACTAATACTCTGCAAGACTAAGCAATAGTCACATTAGAACACGTAAGTACTCAGAATTCTGCAACATAAGCACTAGTCAGGAATCACATTATAAAACCAATATACTTATCATGATATTACCATAAATGCCCATAAGAGGAACATTAGAAAGCATAGGTTATTTCATAAAACACACAGGTGACCATATCAGGCCCATAATGCTTTTAGCTGGAACATTAGTAAAGGATGGACAGTCTCTGAAAAGTACCTGTTTCTATATGAAAGGCACCTCCTGTGCCAAGAAGATCGATATGGGGGCCCCCGGCACCCCCATGCGCAAAACGGGGGCCATTTATATCAGGGCGAGGGGGTGGCACCCACCCCCTCCGTTTCTTCTATTGGGCCCCAGTAGGGAAATGCCTCCTTGGCATGGTTACCCCCTAACTTTTTGCCTTTGCTGATGCTAAGTTATGATTTGAAAGTCTACTGGGACCCTGCTAACCAGGCCCCAGCACCAGTGTTCTTTCCCTAAACTGTACCTTTGTCTCCACAATTGGCACAACCCTGGCACTCAGGTAAGTCCCTTGTGACTGGTACCCCTGGTACCAAGGGCCCTGATGCCAGGAAGGTCTCTAAGGGCTGCAGCATGTCTTATGCCACCCTTCACAGCTTGTGTGTGCTGGTGGGGAGAAAATGACTAAGTCGACATGGCACTCCCCTCAGAGTGCCATGCCAACCTCACACTGCCTGTGGCATAGGTAAATCACCCCTCTCGCAGGCCTTACAGCCCTAAGGCAGGGTGTCCTATACCACAGGTGAGGGCATATGTGCATGAGCACTATGCCCCTACAGTGTCTAAGCAAAACCTTAGACATTGTAAGTGCAGGCTAGCCAGAAGAGTATATGGTCTGGGAGTTTGTCAAACACAAACTCCACAGTTCCATAATGGCTACACTGAAAACTGGGAAGTTTGGTATCAAACTTCCCAGCACAATAAATGCACAGTGATGCCGGTGTGCAATTTATTGTAAAATACACCCAGAGGGCATCTTAGAGATGCCCCCTGAATACATACCCGACCTCTAGTGTAGGCTGACCAGTTCCTGCCAGCCTGCCACACACCAGACATGTTGCTGGCCACATGGGGAGAATGCTTTTGTCACTCTGTGGCCAGGAACGAAGCCTGTACTGGGTGGAGGTGCTTCTCACCTCCCCCTGCAGGAACTGTAAAACCTGGCGGTGAGCCTCAAAGGGTCACCCCTTTTGTTACAGCGCCCCAGGGCATCCCAGCTAGTGGAGATGCCCGCCCCTCCAGCCACTGCCCTCACTTTTGGTGGCAAGGCTGGAGGAGATAATGAGAAAAACAAGGAGAAGTCCCCCACTAGTCAGGACAGCCCCTAAGGTGTCCTGAGCTGAGGTGACCCCTGCCTAGAGAAATCCTCTATCTTGAGTTTGGAGGATTCACCCAATAGGATTAGGGATATGCCCCCCTCCCCACAGGGAGGAGGAACAAAGAGGGTGTAGCCACCCTCAAGGACAGTAGCCATTGGCTACTGCCCTCCCAGACCTAAACACCCCCCTAAATTCAGTATTTAGGGGCTCCCCAGATCCCAGGAAATCAGATTCCTGCAACCTGAAGAAAGAGGAAGGACTGCTAACCTACAAGCCTGCAGAGAAGGAGGAAGACGACAACTGATTTGGCCTCAGCCCTACCGGCCTGTCTCCACCTTTGAAAACCTGCTCCAGCGACGCATCCGACAGGGACCAGCAACCTCTGAAGTCTCAGAGCACTGTCCTGGACTAAAGGACCAAGAAACTCCTGTGAACAGCGACCCTGTTCAAAACCAGCTACTTCTTTGCAACAAAGAAGCAACTTTCAAAGAATGCACATTTCCCACCGGAAGCGTGAGACTTCACACTCTGCACCCGACGCCCCCGGCTTGAGATCCAGAGAACCAACAGCTCAGGGAGGACTCCCCGGCGACTGCGAGCCCGTGAGTAACCAGAGACGACCCCCCTGAGCTCCCACAGCGACGCCTGCAGAGAGAATCCAGAGGCTCCCCCTGACCGCGACTGCCTGTAACAAGGGACCCGACACCTAGCCCAGGTGGTGGCTGTCCAGAGAAGCCCCCCCTGTGCCTGCCTGCACCGCTAGAGTGACCCCCGGGTCCCTCCATTGATTACTACCTGAAACCTGACGCCTACTTTGCTCACTGCACCCAGCCGCCCCTGTGCCGCTGAGTGTGTACTTTGTGTGCCTTCTCGTGTCCCCCCCGGTGCTCTACAAAACCCCCCTGGTCTGCCCCCCGAGGATGCAGGTACTTACCTGCTGGCAGACTGGAACCGGAGCACCCCTGTTCTCCATAGGCGCCTATGTGTTTTGGGCACCTCTTTTACCTCTGCACCTGACCAACCCGGAGCTGCTGGTGTGGTACCTTTGGGGTTGCCTTGAACCCCCAACGGTGGGCTGACTATGCCCCAAACTTGAGACTTGTAAGTGTTTTACTTACCTCCAAAACTAACCTTTACTTGCCTCCCCCCAGGAACTGTTGATTTTTGCAGTGTCCACTTTGAAAATAGCTTATTGCCATTTTTACAAAGACTGTACATGATATTGTTTTCATTCAAAGTTCCTAAAGTATCTAAGTGAAATACCTTGCATTTAAAGTATTAACTTTAAATCTTGACCCTGTGGTTCCTAAAATAAACTAAGAAAGGATATTTTTCAATATAGAAACCTATTGGCCTGCAGTAAGTCTTTGAGTGTGTGTTCCTCATTTATTGCCTGTGTGTGTACAACAAATGCTTAACACTACCCTCTGATAAGCCTACTGCTCGATCACACTACCACAAAATAGAGCATTAGAACTATCTACTTTTGCCGCTATCTTACCTCTAAGGGGAACCCTTGGACTCTGTGCACACTATTTCTTACTTTGAAATAGTATATACAGAGCCAACTTCCTACAGCCCCCTCCTGGGACCTGTGCGCAATTGGGTTCCCCTCCCTGGGCCACTATGGGCCTCTCTACAAAGGGGGGTGGGGGAGAATCAAAACCCTACAAAACGGGGGAAGACGAGACCTGGCGACGTAGGGTCCTCTGATGAGGCATCCGCCTGCCCACAATCTCTGGTGCTGGAAGGGAGGCCTCAGTTGAGGACTCCCTTCCCGCCTCCAGTTCCTCTGAAGATCGGGGCCCTCCGCTGAGGTTCCCTAATGCAGGACGGGGGAGGAGGCGCCTCCCTCCTCCTGAGCCTGCCACCTCCCTCTCTTCGCACGCCCGCACCCGATCCTGGTGCGCGAGACCGTTGGGCCGTGGAGGTGATCTGAACCCAGAAGTGGATGTTGGATGCTGCCCTGGGGGCGCTCTACAGAGCGTATTTCACCCAGGGGGCATGGTAGGAGCGTGCTCGCTCCTTCTCTGATCTCAGTGGTGCCCCGGGGTCCCAACTGTCACTCTGCCCAGATGTGGAATGGAGTCAAGGTGGAAAACACCAGAGTCATAAGCACAAATAAATGCTCACTTTCTAGAAGTGGCATTTCTGTAATAGTAATACAAAAATCCACTTACCCAAGTAAGCAGCATTTCTCACCCCCATTACAACCATACAAAATGTGCCTACGCTACCCCTCATAAATCAGACAATACCCCCTAGACATAATGCAATGAAACATATCAGGCTGTTTGTCACTACAAGAACAGGCCACATTACTAGGCACATGGCCTGCCTTCTACATACATAGCACCCCGGACATTGGGCTAGCTAGGGCCTACCTTAGGGGTGACTTACATGTAGTAAAAGGAGAGTTCTGGGCCTTGCAAGTAAATTTAGATGCCAAGTCCCTGTGGCAGGAAACTGTGCACGCAGGTCTTGCGCTAGCAGGTCTGAGACAGGTTTGAAAGGCTACTTCAGTGGGTGGCGCAAGCAGCGCTGCAGGCCCACTAGTAGCATTTTATTTACAGGCCCTGGGTATAGAGATACCATTTTACAAGGGACCTATTGGTAAATTAAGTATGCCAGTTAGGTATAAGCCAATCATACCAAGTTTACAAGGGAGAGCACATGCACTTTAGCACTGATTAGCAGTGGTAAAGTGCCAAGAGTCATAAGGTCAGCCAAAAAAGGTCAGAAAAATAAGGAGGAAAAGGCAAAAAGTTTGGGTAATGACCTTTTAAAAAGGGCCAGG
Organism: Pleurodeles waltl; assembly: GCF_031143425.1. Taxonomy (NCBI): domain Eukaryota; kingdom Metazoa; phylum Chordata; class Amphibia; order Caudata; family Salamandridae; genus Pleurodeles; species Pleurodeles waltl. The sequence continues at coordinate 449,898,250 of NC_090446.1, forward strand.
TCCAACACAATGCAATCATTATCGTACCTGCCAGAACGCAATTGTTATCGTACCCACCACAGCTCATAAATACTCAGCAAAATGCAATCATTGCAGTACCCACCACAGCTTACAGGTACTATCAAAATACATTAATTGATGTACCCAACATAGCTTTTATTAATATTCATCAAAACGCAGTGATTGCAATACCCCCCACAACTTATGGTTTAGTCTTGTGTCAAACTCCAGCTCACTCATGCCACACATTCCTATATTTAGAAATCAAGATTTATCTCCAGGATTACTTGGCAAAGACTTTGCGGTTTGGTTAAATGGAGGGCTGACACAAGAATATCTATTATACTGCCATGAGTAGCCCAGGGTTTCACTGGCTGCGTTAAGGTAACTTACTCATCTGAACTGAATCAATTCCACTATTGTCAGATCATCGTAGAAGAGTCAACCTGCGTGTTAAAAAACTGAGGTTTAGACCATCATCTTCAGTTTTGTGCAGGTAGCCCATACCCCTGTGCTTTACAGATGATTAGATCACTAGATTGGAGAAAGCTCCCCTGAGGACAAAAGAGTGTCAGAGTGCCTGTAATGGCTTGCATAGGCCTTGTGACATTCCAATGTTTGTTTTTCTGCTTAATTGAGAACATTTCCCCTCAGTGGGTGAAATATTTTAATAGCTTTTCTGCCCTAATCCCTTGAACTATACCAGTGTTTTTTAGTCCCTCTCCCTTGTTTTTGACCCCCCGTGCCTATGGCCTATAAATTGGGTAGAAAACCTTTGAAAGACGAGATAGCTCCCAGCTGTTGCCTCCAGATTATATAGTTGAAGACCAGTTTGAACAAACAAGGTTCAAGTCCATGAAATACTATAAAAAAGAGAGACAAAGAGAATACCAAATGCCTCATGGCCATACATTTGATTGTAAATGTCTTAGCACTGCATCCTCTCAAGCATGACCACATATAACGCATGATGCTGATGGTATTATTGCCCTAGATCTACTGTCACATATGTAACTATGAAGAGAGGGAGGAGCCCTGGGCTTGAAAAGATTGACAACGACCACTGTATCTCTGTTCTCTAATTAACCAGGTCATCAGCAGGCACCAGTTGGTGGGCCTAAGACTTTTTGGCGGTGAGTGAAGGCAACAGTTTTGCAAGATAGTTCTATGAGTATTAGTGAAGCCTCCCCTTGCCCTTAGGAAAGGGGTTTTAAAGATTACTTTTTAAATTAGGAACCGTTGGTGCATTTTCATAGCTGGTCTGATATGGAATTGTGTCGTTTTCAACCTAACAGCAGGCAAACTGTACCAGTGGCGGCTCCTCCGCTATGGCAAAGGAGCGTCTTCCCCCCCGCCAGCAGCAACCTCTGCAAATCCTTTCACAAGGAAAGGATAATAAACTATGTTTAGTATCCTTTCCTTGTGAAAGGGGAGGGGCATTGGGGGTGACGAGCAGAGGAAAGTGCACTGTGTACTCCCCTGGGAGCGCATGTGTGTTTGGCCAGTGTCTCGGGCCGGCTAAACACACATGCGCACAAGGCTCTCTCCAGCCCAGCAACACGGTTGCCCGGCTGGAGAGAGCCTGCACAGGCTCCCAGTCTGCCTGGGAGCGCCCTGGCTGGGCGCTCCCAGCCAATCCTGACGCTGCTCTGAGCAGCATCAGGATTGGCCGCAGGGCAGGCTGGGAGCCAGTGCTTGCCTCGCTGGAGACGACACAGGATCGGCTGTGCGCGGCGGGGAGGTACGTTTTTTTAATTTTGATTGTTATTAATCCTCTACCCCCTCCCCCACCACCCCGACCCCTGTAATCCCCGTGAGCTGCGACTGAACTGTACCCATTTTGGTAAAGATATGCTGGGGAGACCAGTGCTAAGGCTGTTGCAATAATCCTAGTGGGACATGAACACAACAAGGATTATGGCGATGCCTTTTTCAGGGCCATAGCTTCAGGGAGTGTTTGGTGTGTTACACCCCCCTAATAAACGCATTTTCACATAAATAGTTGGGTACCGGTATTTTCATTTGGGTATTGTGAGGTATCAGTCTGATTTCAGCAGGAACTTTTAAAGGCACACACTCTCTATGTGCAAATCTTCAAAAGAATGGGTATTTTACAGAATATTGTGTTTTCTCTCTTTCTACTCCTGCCAATCTACATTTTTCTCCCTATCCACTGTCTCTTAGGCCCCACTCATGCACCCTGCTTGTCATGTATGGAGATCTAACCATCAGCAGAACTGCATGTGTATTTAAACATTATGGGGCATATTTACAAGCCCGTAGCACCTCCTTACGCCACATTAGCATCATTTATTTTTACGCTAATATGGTGTTAAGGAGACATTTTTGCCACTCCGTATTTACAACGAGGCGCAATGCATGCATTGAGCCACTTTGCACCCCCTTGCACTACATTATGCCTCCATCAGGCATAATGTATGCACGGGGGCGTTCCGGTGCTAGGAGACCTGTAAAAATGGCGCAGTGAAATTTACAAAATTTCAGTATGCCATTTTTGGTGTAATTTTTAACACCTGCTCAAAGCAGGTTTTAAAATGACACACTCATAGTAACCTATGGGCCTCCTTCCACTTTCCTGCACTAGCGTCCAAATTTTAGACGCTGGTGTATCAAAGCGCCACAGTAATGTAAAAAATTCTGACGCTTTTGTCCTAATGACTGCCATGATGCGCCGTATTGTAAACATGCACACCCATGGTGTCATTAGGTGGCGCAGGGGCAATACAAGAAAACTGGTGCATCAGTGCTCATGCGCCAGTTTCTGGTAAATATGCTCCTAAGTGCCAGTCTGATTTTCAGAAAATCTGAATCTCACCCCCACTCAGTCTTACTGACCAAGCTACGCCCCTGGCCTTTTTGCAAGGTGGAAAGATGTCTGCAGATTGCGATTGTGAGTGATAGCTCTTTATCAAAGCCAAATCTGAGTCGCATGCTTTGCCCACAGACATTGGGGAAGTGGCCAGGTAAAGGAAAGAAGACATGATTGACAGGGCCCAAGAACAGGGTTTCAGTCTTTTCTGCAAATATTTTTGCCTTGACATATAACTTCCGCTTTTGAGGCGTGCTACTCAATTTTCTTCTATCAGCACATCTCTTTTATTCAGAATTTACTGTTTCCCGAACTCAAATCATATTCATTTTGAGTCCACCCACTCTAGCTCTCCTTTGTCTGTGGCCATAAACTGTTTACAGCATATCTGATGAGGAAGAAGTCACAGCTCTCTCTAGGTTCTAGGCTTGCAGTCAGTACACAAGCACACAATGAAGTTAGAGAGCTATACACATTCTCAGCAGTAGCTAAGACGTATTTGAAAACACTTTAGCTGTATAAATTAGCTAATTTAGTCTAAAAAATAATTAAAAAGCAGTATAGAGAAAGAGACATTGCCCCTCCCCCCTTCGTATTCTTTTTATGGGCATTTATTGGGCATCAGTTGAGTTGGCGTGACTATAAAATGGTTCTACTGTTTATTGACTGATATAGGCATTTTAACACAGGTCACATGTCACATACTGTAGAAAGCGGCTTTGCATGGTGTAATTCTAAGACAAATACAGTAGGAAGGAGTTTGTTCATATGAACTCTGTGGCAAACAAGTTAGAAAGCGGCTTTACATTTTTAACAATGAGAAACTTTCTTACACAGATTTCTAGTTCCGATGAGCCTAGAAGGGTATGGCTTTCATTGTGTTGATTTATTATTTTATGTTCAGTATTCAGCTCAGCGTGCTCTTCTTTTAAAGTAAAACACTGGCTGAATATTGATTTATTAAATGCTTTTGTATCTTTTGCAGAGTTCTGAGTTTCCTCTCCAGACCACCGGCATGAGAAAAATGTAAACTACCCTGAATCGGTCATGATGCTTCCTGAGGGTCAAGTACTCAAGGGGTCCACTTAGAGCTCACTTTGGATCCAGCAGTAAGATGGTCCTAGGACATCAGGTGTAAACCACTTTAGTTGTCACACTGAGAGCACAGACATCCCTGTTTGCCCTGCAATTCCTCAAACAAGATCTTAAAATTCTCACAAGAACTGCAACTGATATGCATCGTTATTGCCTACTGCCTGGAAGAAAACAGACTTGCTACTGTTAATCTTGCTCAGTGCCCTCTGCTGTGACACCACAAGCTTTAACAGCTGCAATGCAAGTCAAAGCTGAAAAAACAGCAAGAGCTTGCCAGGTCGTGTATGCCAGCAGTAGCGCAGCCTCTACAGCCTGCCATGCCATTCTGTGGATTCCTTACTTCTAAGATTGTCGCTGCACCCAAACTTAATGACGCAGCAGCTTTGGAGTGGGTTGGTGGGAGGTGCTTTTTACAGCCAACCAACACTGAAGTCAGTATGGTGTGCTTCATCTTCTATCTTATCAGTGATTTCTTTAAGCATTGTTGTGATGACTGGCAAACCCTCCTGGAACCAATACCCATATTACAGAGGGCATTACTGTGGTGTTCGGGATCAGCGCAATGCTGTGCTAGTTAATTTAATTTGTAAGTATTATGGGGCATATATAAGAGCCTCTAGCGCCACCGAAGCATCACTTTTTATAATGCTCCGATGGCGCTATGGACTGCACCATATTCATAAGGTGGTATTAAGCCACTTTTTGTGGCTTAAGGCCACCTTGTAAATACGGCCCCTTCACATGCAGCACTTTGTGTGGAAAGGTGCGTGCAATGGGTGTTGCTGCGGGCGTGCCACAGCAACACCCATTGCGTTTGGCGCTGCCCCAGATTTACGAGATTTCATAAACCTGAGGCAACGCCAAAGTCTAACACCATCCCAGGGGTGGCACTAGTATAGTGCAACGAGGAGAAATGCTTTCATTTCTCCTCGTTTTTTTGCTCTGTCTATGTGTGTTGCATTCTGCAGCACACATACAAAGAGCAAATGTCCATTTAAGATTGTTTTTGTGCAGGAAGGTTTTCCTTCCTGCACAAAAACAATCTACCATTTAACGCAGCCATCCTTGCACTATGGTGCAAGGTTTGCTGCGCTGGCACACGGAAGCAAATTTAGCGTCAACGCAGGGGGAAACACAGGGGTGTGCCGTATTCTAGGAAATAGAGCGCATCCCTGCATTTTGAAAATGAGGGTGCACAACACTGCCAAATTTGGTACCGTAATGCGCACGTCATTTTCGTTTAAACCGGGCCCTATATTCTTTGGTGCAGTCATTAGTTAACGCTCATTGGCACATGCCCAGTATAGCGAACCAAGCTGCGCAAGCATCCTGTGCTTCTTGTGTTTAAAGAGGACATTGTTGAAGATGTGACATATGTGTGTGCACATGGTGGGGACCTGCAGTAACTGGGTTTAGTGCAGCAGGACCAACATTAGCTAGGGAAAGCAGCTGTTAGAACTGCTTCAAAGCTGTTCATATGAAGTCGGTGTTAAAGACCAGGAGCATGAGGTGAGTGTTTGTGAACACTAGTGGGTCTGATGGCTGTTTTGAGGTTCTACTATCAGAGCCTCAGATGATTGCAGGACTTTACTTTGAGATCCTTTGTGCCTGATTGAAGAAAAGTGTCGCTCGACCCAGTGCAGCGCCACTTTTCTTGCACCCCTTAGCTGCTCTGAGAAGGTATTAAAAATGTGGAAAGAAATGATGCAAAGAATTCTCTTAGATTTCTTTGTTCCATTTTTGCGCCCCTCTAATGGAGGAATGCCCCCTTTGCATACATTATGCATGGTGCAAGCATAATGTAGCAGAAAGAGTTACAAAGTGGTGCAATGCATGCACTGCACCACTTTGTAAATTTGGCGCATGATTTTGGCCTTGTTGTACCACAATAGTGTAAAAAAATAAATAAATTACGCTAATGTGGCACAAGGAGGCGCTAGGGGCTCTTAAATCTGCCCCTCAGTGCCTGGAAGTTTTTAGCCGGCTTTGGTTGGGTCTTGTTAATTTTACCCCAGTTCCCATGTTTACCCATCACAAACATACCATTCTCTGACATTCCACACTCAGAGGAATATAGTAATACCTCCTTTCCCTGATATTCCACTCTCTAAAATATATGGTGAAACCCCTGGACACAAGGATTTAGGTATCTTTTTAATTGGTATCCTTGAAATGTTCTGCATTGGGGTGGTATTTAAAGGGGTCTCTTGTGGCTTCGGTGGATTCCTGTAGACTTTTATGTTATGGTGTGATATGAAGGTTGACCAAGTTTCATGTCCCCAATTTGAGGACAGAGCCAGGTTTCTGGGTTGCAGTCAGTTCTGTACCATGCTTACACTCGCCAGCATGGTGAGTTTGGGCATTTTAGAACATTGTACTTACCTGTGACAGCAGAATAAGGACTCTGGCCCAGAGTCTTCAGTGTAAGCTGTGGAACCTTTGGATCAAAGCAAGGATTGCTAGTATGTTTTGATGGTAGAGAGCCCCACAGTGTGATCAGCTGAGGTTTGGGCGCATTGAATGAGTGCTAGGAGGACAGAACAGAGGAGGTAAGTGTAGGAGGCTGACCTGGCCTATAGTGGGTACCTTGTGGTACTTACACCCTGTGCCAGGTCCAGTTATCCCTTATTAGTAGAATTGAGGTGTTTCTAGCAGCTAAGGCTGATAGAAGGTAGCTATGGCAAAGCAGCTTAGGCTGAACTAGGAGACATGCAAAGCTCCTACTATACCACTTATATCATATAGCACAATATCGTAAGAAAACACAATACTCAGAGTTACTAAAAAATAAAGGTACTTCATTTTTATGACAATATGCCACAAGTATCTCAGTGAGTACCCTCAGTTAGAAGGTAAGTAATATACACAAGCTATATGTACACAAACCCAAAACAGGTAAGTAATAGTAAGAAAAGTAATGCAAGCAGTGTAGAATTACAATAGATTGCAATAGGAGCACATAGGTATGGGGCAAACCAAACCATATACTCCAAAAGTGGAATATGAATCACAAATGGACCCCAGACCTATGGGAGCCTGTAGAGGGTCGCTGGGACCATAGGAAAACAGTCAGGTTGTCCAAGATACCCCACCCCAAGACCCTGAAAAGTAGGAGTAAAGTACCCCTACTACCCCAATAGGACACAATAGTCGTGATAGGGGGATTCTGCAAGAACCACAAACACCAGCAAAGCACTGAAGATGGATTCCTGGACCTGAGGACCTGCAGGCAAGGGGACCAAGTCCAAGATTTGCGATAGTGTCCAGGGGGGGAAGGAGCCCAGGAAACCCTATATGAAGGTGCAAAGAGGCTGCCTCCAGGTGGAAGAAGCCAAGGATTCTGCAACAACGAAAAGGGCTAGGAACTTCTCCTTTGGAAGGAAGATGTCCCACGGTGAGCTGGATGTTGCAGAAGTGTTTCCATGCAGAAATACTACAAACAAGCCTTGCTAGCTGCAAGAGTAGCTGGAGAGGTTTTTGGGTGCTGCTGGGGACAAGGAAGGACCAGGATGTCGCCCCTTGGAGGAGGAGACAGAGGGGGTGCTCAGCAACTCAGAGTGCCCACACAGAAGCAGGCAGCACCCGCAGAAGTACCAGAGCAGGCACTTAGAAGATTTGTGAAATGGAGTCAACTCAGAGTCACAAATGAGGGTCCCATGACGTTGGAGTCCAACTCAGAGGGTTGAGCACTGCAGGACGGAGTGCTGGGGACCCAGGCTAGGCTGTGCACAAAGGAATCCTTGGAGAAGTGCACAGAAGCCGGAGCAGCTGCAAATCACGCAGTACACAGGTTTGCAGTCTAGCGTGGGGAGGCAAGGACTTAACTCCACCAAACTTGGACTGAAGGATCACTGGACTGTGGGGTTCACTTGGATATAGCTCCTGTGTTCCAGGGACCACGCTCGTTGAGATGAGAGGGGACCCTGAGGAATGGTGATGCAGAAGTTTGGTGCCTGCGTTAGCAGGGGGAGGACTCCGTCAACCCACGTGAGGTTTCTTTGGGATTTCCAGTGCAGGGTGGAGGCAGACAGCCCTCAGAGCATGCACCACCAGGAAGCAGTTGAGAAAGCCGGCAGGATTAGGCGCTACAAGGTTGCTGGTAGTCATCTTGCTACTTTGTTGCGGTTTTGTAGGCGTCCTGGAGCAGTCAGCGGTCGATCCTTGGCAGAAGTCAAAGAGGGAAGTGCAGAGGAACTCCAGTGAGCTCTTGCATTCGTTATCTGAAGAATACCCCAGAGGAGAGACCCTAAATAGCCAGAAAAGGAGGTTTGGCTACCAAGAAAGGAGGATTGGCTACCAAGAGAGGTAAGAGCCTATCAGAGGGGGTTTCTGATGTCACCTGCTGGCACTGACCACTCATAGCAGTCCAGTGTGCCCCCAACACCTCCGAATCCAAGATGGCAGAGGTCTGGGACACACTGGAGGAGCTCTGGGCACCTCCCTGGGAGGTACTGGTCAGCGGAGTGGTCACTCCCCTTTCCTTTGTCCAGTTTCGCGCCAGAGCAGGGCTGGGGTTCCCTGAACCGGTGTAGACTGGCTTATGCAGAGATGGGCACCATCTGTGCCCTTCAAAGCATTTCCAGAGGCTGGGGAAGGCTACTCCTCCCCAGCCCTTCACACCTATTTCCAAAGGTAGAGGGTGTAACACCCTCTCTCAGAGGAAATCCTTTGTTCTTCCTTCCTGGGGTAGGGCTGCCCAGACCCCAGGAGGGCAGAATCCTGTCTGAGAGGTTGGCAGCAGCAGCAGCTGCAGTGGAAGCCCCGGAAAGGCCGTTTGGGAGTACCCGGGTTCTGTGCTAGAGATCCGGAGGATCGAATGGTATTGTGGTGACAATTCCATGATCTTAGACATGTTACATGGCCATGTTCGGAGTTACCATTGTGACGCTATACATAGGTAGTGACCTATGTAGAGTGCATGTGTGTAATGGTGTCCCCTCACTCACAAAGTCTGGGGAAATTGCCCTGAACGATGTGGGGGCACCTTGGTTAGTGCCAGGGTGCCCACACACTAAGTAACTTGGCACCCAACCTTCACCAAGTGAGGGTTAGACATATAGGTGACTTATAAGTTACTTATGTGCAGTGAAAAATGGCTGTGAAATAACGTGGACGTTATTTCACTCAGGCTGTAGTGGCAGGCCTGTGTAAGAATTGCCTGAGCTCCCTATGGGTGGCAAAAGAAATGCTGCAGCCCATAGGGATCTCCTGGAGCCCCAATACCATGGGTACCTAAGTACCATATACAAGGGAATTAGATGGGTATACCAGTGTGCCAATGAGAATTGGTAAATTTAGTCACTAGCCTGCAGTGACAAATTTAGAAAGCAGAGAGAGCATAAACACTAAGGTTCTGGTTAGCAGAGTCTCAGTGATACAGTTAGGCACCACACAGAGAACACATGCAGGGCACATACTATGAGCACTGGGGTCCTGCTTAGCAGGATCCCAGTAACACAAGGCCTAAAGCAAACATGCATACAGTGAAAATGGGGGTAACATGCCAGGCAAGATGGTACTTTCCTACAGTAATCACTGTTTGAAAAGTTTTGGTGCTGGAATATTTGTTTTGCTGTTGCATAAGGTGTACATGTGTGAAAACGTCTTGTATTTCAATATTTTTACACAAACACTGATTGCGTAGCCAGTGGTGTAACAAAGGCCCCCGAATTCCCTGCGGTGTGGTAGAGTCCCTGAGCTCCAGGGTGTCCCTCAGGACGGTGTTCTAGCTCCTGAGTGAGTTGGGAGGGAGGCCCCTTTGGGTTCTTTGCAAGGGGGGACCCCTCAAGTTTCATTATGCCACTCAGTTTATCCTATAATCCTACTTCCAAAGACTAGAGAGCATTTCCTTCTTTGCACTTGCGCCCATGAATTACTGGCTACTGCCGGAAGCTAGCCATGCTGGAGCGCAGATGCTATTTGAGAGAGGGATAACTGTATGAAAGAGTAAAGACTCTCTGGATATTGTTTTATTTGTTAAATACTTCTGATTTAGAGTTGGAAATGATGAGCATCCCAGTCAGCAGCGGGAGGTTGCAGCGGGGAGTATGGCAGTGCTAAGGCACGTCTGAATGTAAACACAGCTAAGGGCAGGAGGCTGCCCGATGCATTACAGATGCCTGAGTTCTAGCCCTTGTCATGACGTTTGGACAGTTTTGTTTTTAGAAACGGCAATCTCCTGTATACGCTGCAAGCGATTGCACCGTCCCGCAGTGACACTAAGGCGTTAAGTGCCCTGTTCCTTGGGGAAGGTTACTCGCGAAACATAGAGACTCGAAAGGGGAGGAGCCATAAAGGCAACCTCTGTTGCACTCTGGAGGTCAGACACCCTGTAACCCTCGTATGCCCTCATTACGAGTGACCTCTTTAATTCTAATCGGGCTGGTAAGAACAGTTATCTAATTTACTGAAAATATGAAATCCGGAAATACTGAGAATCTATTTACTTTAACACTGAAAACTGCCAACATTTCTGTGAAATAAATGAGGAATTATCAGGGGAATTGGAGCAGTATATCACAAAACTTAAAACAGATATATATATATATATATATATATATATATATATATATATAGAGAGAGAGAGAGAGAGAGAGAGAGAGAGAGAGAGAGAGAGAGAGAGAGAGAGAGAGAGAGAGAATGTGGCAGGAGAGTAGCAACAAGTTTGCCTATAATCTTAATCTTACAGCAGGGCAACGTGAGGTGTTAGTAACTCTGAGAAAGGCAACTTCCTTTGTGATTAAGCCTGCTGATAAAGGGGTAATGTGGTCCTGTGGGGTGTAAAGAAGTATCAACAGGAGGCCAAGAGACAACTTAAACTATCAGGAAGTTATGAGTTATGAGTAATTGTATACAAAAATTCTATCACATATTACCACAGTTTGCTAGCTGAATGGAGGGACCAGGGCCTCTTGGTAGGTGATAAATTTCAGTTCCTTCTAGTGAAGAAAGCAGCGGCACCCTGTTTTTACATGCTGCCTAAAATACACAAACACAGATGAGTCCAGCAGGCAGGCCGATTGTTTCAGTGAAGGAAAGCCTTCTTGATAACACCTCCACATACCTTTACAATTTGTTATACCCATATGTGCTTAGTCTCTCCTCCTATTGTACATACTTGTATGGCTTGTGTTTAAAAAATACAGAACATTCCATGGAAATCTAGTTACATCATGGTAACTATTGACGTTGTGTCATTATACACATGTAATGAACACCATCTTGGGATTGAAGCCTGGAAATATTTCTTTAGGTGTAAGCCATTAACTCTATACGACCACTCAATGATGTTGTTGGCGATGTTACATTTCTGTGTGCAGAACAACTTCTTCTTATATGAAGATCAATGGTATAGACAAACAACCAGGATGGTGATGGGAAGCTGCATTGCTCCCAGTTACGCATGTATGTTCATGGGCTGGTGGGAATCCTAATGTGTATGGACTGATGAGAATGAGAGATGGACCAAACATCTAATTTTTTGGACACATTACATTGATGGCTTATTTGTCATCTGGGGCGGTCCAGAAAGGACGTCACATGATTTCCTAGGGTGGATTTGTGGTAACAACTTGAATTTAAAATTCACTCACAAAATAGACAAAACATCTTTAGAGCTGTTTGACATTTTGGTTACTGTAGAGGGGCAGACCCTGCAGACAGGTGTCTTTAGGAAGAACACTTCAGGTAACAGCATTCTACATGCAGGCAGCCATTTCCCCTCTAATCTCAAGTGGAGCATACCTTATGGAGAGTTGTTCAGGACCAAAAGGAATAGCAGTACATACAAATCCTTTGCGAGAGAACAATCTAACATGGTGGGCAGGTTTAAGGCCAGGGGGTACCAGAAAAATAATCATAACTGCTTGTCAAAAGCCTTTATGAAGGACAGGGATGGTCTCCTTGTACCGAAGGTTAAGAAGAAGGAAGAAAAGACAGTGCGATTCATCACTACATACAATCAGGAATCAAATCAGGTATGGAGGATTCTGAAAAGATATTGGCATCCAATCAGGGCTGACAAGGTGATAGATGGGGATGTTGATCCAAGCCCCAAGATTACTTACAGGAAAAACAGCTCCCTACGGGATATATTGGTGCATAGCTACCCAGTTAAGAATGCTGAAAACTGGCTACAAGTCTAACAAGGTTTCCATAGGTGTGCCAGGTGTAAAGCATGGGTACATAGCAGCAACTGTAAAATCTACAAATTAACAGGCAGGGAGGTCAAGATCAAACAGTTTATCATCTGTAACTCTGAATCTGTAAGATGTGTTTTGACATGCCCATGTGGACTTTTGTATGTAGTGGGCACAACCTTGCCAGTGAAGAAACAGATTTTGGAGTACTGGCGTGCCATCAAGAACAATTATGTCAATTATCTGGTAGCATGGCATTGTAAGTTAGTACACAATGGCCAGGTTGATGGTATGTCTTTCTTTGGCATTGACAGGGTGGCACCGACTCCAAGAGGAGGAGACAGGGAACTCATTCTGAGGAGAATGGAGTCCAAATACATCATCAGGTTGAATAGTAAATTCCCAGGAGGTTTGAACCAGGGCGAATAACGTTTTGTTCATATAGGATGAGAGCCTATATCATTTGATATCTGTTAACAACTGGGGACATTTCTTTTATGACTGTTTGATGAACTGTGTGAATACCAAAACACTAGAGGATTTTGAATATCTATCAGTTCTTTCCTTCCCGTGGTTCCTTTTTCTGGGATCCCTTGATTAATGTTTTTTTTCACATTTTTGTTTCCATTTCTTTTAGTACTTTGCATATGTATTCTGCCTAAGTTTTTGCTCAATAATACACCAAAAGCCAGCACTAGCAATACATTAATGATGATGTAGAATGAGCTTTGATTAACCACTTGGTGTTATAATGCTGGTTTCAAATTACTTGGCTTCAATATGAATTTCGTCTGGGTATTGGTGTTTTGAGTTATAATCATTGTGACAAGATAACAGGCATATCTCAGCCACTGGGCTCCATAGTGAAATAAGGATACTTTTCTCAGCCACGGGGCTTGAGGATTTTTCAGTACTGCCACAGTCTGTCTATTGTGTTGCACAATGGCACTTGCTTGTTGTCTGGAAGGTGGTATTTATTATTATTATTTTGATTGTACAATTGATGAAATACTTTTTCCTGCCATTCTGTTTTTTAATTATGAGAAATGTCACCGAATTATTACCATCCCAGGTTTAAGTTGAACTTTTAAATTAACTATGATGATTGCATAATTAGCGCGGACTTGGACCTGCCCAGTGGGAGTCTTTTCTTTATGGTCACATACCTGAGGTGTATTTTTTTAAGGGAAATTGGGCATGACATTATGACGAATGGCTATGAGTAAGATCTGTTGGTCAAAATGCGTTAGCCTGGAATAAATCATTCTTGATTTCACTAATTCGGAGTGCTGGCTTTTCCTCACTGCTGAAGTCTGTGTGAGGACCCTTGGATGTATTTGACAGGTTCTGCTCCTATCAGCGTGCATCTGCCCTGACTAGTGTATCTGGTTGGAAGAACTGCAGGATCTTAGCGGCAATATATATGTAAATATATATATTACATTACCTACTGGCAGTTGCCAGTAGGTAGTTATAGTTAGGACCATGTTTCTACAGAAAAAGTGTTTTTTGATGTGCCTATATCTTTGGCGCCGTTTGACAAATCTTCATGAAATTTTCCCAAAAAAGTGTGTTATGATTTTTGTTGTGCACAGAAAGTCTCAGAGTGATCTGTCAAGCAGGGGCTGAGAAAAAGGGGGGCGGGTGTAAAAAAATGTGCATTTCCCATTTGAGCATGACTACATCATGAACCACTGGACGGAATTACACCAAATGTGGCAGAAAGCTAACTTTCGGTGTGCAGATTCTGCTTTAACTTATTTGGTGTAAATCGGTTTAGTAGTTTTTGAGAAATTAAAGGAAATCCAAATATGTATATCTCTGGCCACAATGACTTCGTAAATAATGACAAGATTGTGCAAGGAAAGGCAGAGCTCTGATTGGCTGAAAACACTTCAAACCAGGAAGTGTTGGCAGCCATCTTGGGACACAAAAAAGTAAAAAAAAAAAGACACAGCGCCAGGGAGACTCACCCTGACACCTTAGCTCCGGTTCTGGGGTGTCAGGGGGACCTCCCCCACAGGACAGAAAAGCACTTAAAAAATTTTGCAGCCAAATCGCGGTGTTGCAACAAATTCACAGTAAAAATAATCTAAAAAAACAAGCGCAGTCTCCCACACTTGTTTTTTTAAAGCCCCCTGGTGGACCAGATCCCGAGGGCATATAAAAAATAAGGAGGGGATTACAGAGGGCCCCTGGGCTTAAAATTTATAAAATGTGGGGAGAGTGCTGCCCCTTGCGCCCCGGGAACCACCACCTCCCCAGAGCAAAATGCAGTATTTTATGAGAGAAGGGCTGTGGACTGCACCTCCCTGGGGCTAATATAGAAGTTAATGCAGGGGGTACCCGCCCCCCCTACAGCACCAGGAACTGCCACCTCCCCAGGTCTAAATTGAAATGATGTAGGGGGTCCGTTGCAGACCCCCTGCCCCGGGGACCACCCCCTCCCTGGGGCAAAATTTAATGTTGGAAGGGGTTCATGCGGCCACCCCAAGTGGAGCCACAGATGGCCCTGGGGACCACCACCCCCAAGGGGCTGGCTCCTGCTATATCCAAGGGTGTCCTCACCCGGAACATAGCTGTTTGCTCTGACTTGGCGACAGCTTTGACACATGCCACCAAGCCAGAGCAAACAGTCCATTCGCAGTGGGGGAGAGCTGTCAAACAGAAGCAGACAAAAGCAATGCCAGGTCTCGCAGAAGGCGGAGAGCCGGCTGGGACTGCGGGGACCTTCAGGCTACCTCCTCAGTCCCCAAAGCACACTGGGTGCCCTGCTGGGCACCCTGGATTGATGGTCAGGCCCTAGGGGGTGGCGTTCCCGGGGCCGAAATCGGCAGGGTGAAGGGGCCAGGAGGCCCCCCTTTCCCTAAATAAAAAAGTAAAGGGTCAGGCCCGGCCCGGGGGATGGGGTCCAGGGGCTGAAATCAGCTGGGAGAGGGGGAGCACGCAGTCCCCCTCGGCCAAAGAAATATAAAAAAACTATAAAAGGCCATGGCCTCAGAGGATGGAGTCCCCGGGGCAGAAATCTGCTGGGGGGAGAGGGGCCACATGGCCTCCCTCCCCCAAAGAAAGATAAAAAAATTAGAAGGCTGAGTCCCGGGGGATGGGGTCCCTGGGGCCAATTATAGTTAGGCTCACATTTTCAACATATAAACCATAGAAATTCACCTGTTATAATTATAGTTATCTCAAGTAACTATAACTCCTGCCCTAAGGTAACTATAACTCACGCCCTTGCCATGCACTGCTCACTACCCTACAAAATACAGCACTCATGACATATTTGATAACATCATTGATAATATCAATGTAATATTTGCAGGAAAGTTTTCGATGAAAAAAACTGTGTATGGAAGGGGGCAAGAGCTATAGTTATCTTAGGGTACAACTTATAGTTACTTGAGATAACTCTAACTATAAAGGTGAAACTCTATGGTTTTGAACGTCTAAAGTGTAAGCCTAACTACAACACCCTTGTAACCTTTGTTTTTCTCAGTGAATATATATATATATATATAACACTTTATGAGTGGCGGGGTTGGGTGGTTATAGAAGATGAGCCCTGCGGCCAACCCCTGATGCCCACAGCCAAAGGCTGTGCATGGTGGTTACAGGGGGTAGGCTGTAGGGCCTGACCACAATGCCGTGGCACAGACCTGGTGGTTATGGGGGAGTTGGCCACAGGCCAGGCCCTGCGGCCAAACCCCGTCAGGCATGGCGCTTGGATTAACGTAATTAAAAGTACTTTATGTTTAAAAAAAACCCATAGAAATTCACTGAAAAAACAAAGGATACAGGGACGTTATAGTTAGGAAATAGAATTAAATAAACTTAAGAAACCAAAGGTTACAGGGGCGTTATAGTTAATCTCACATTTTAAACGTACAAAACCATAGAAATTCACCTGTTATAGTTACAGTTATTTCAAGTAACAATCCTGGCTCCCTCACATGATTAAATTATGTCATCCTAGTAAGTTGCTTTATTTCACTCTGCTTCCTTTCCCTTCATAATCACATTTGAGAGCACCTTAATATATATCAGTTCAGGATGTATGCCATACAAAAACGTCTTTTGTACAGGGTTTAATAGGCTAGAGTTTTGCTACAGGTATAATAAACCCCTTGCCCATACATAAGGGGCACAAGATAACTGATGTGCCCCTTGGTTCATTAATAGCATTGTCATCAAGGTGAAGGGAGGGTGATTCTTGAATGTTTCTAAGTTTTTGTTTAAAAAACATCACTTTTAATAAATGGAACTCACATGATTTCAAGTGAAAAACTCTCCATTAAAAATACATGCATATTAAAATTTTTTGAAGAGTCTATATCCTATGTTTTTGTGATGTTTCTTGCACGACTTACATGTCAAATATACCAATTGCATCCCCTGAAAAAACATGCATATATATAGATCATATAGCTATCAAATGAACTAATAGTGTCCTGTACTGGATGGTTATAGCCAAGCAAGCTGACAGATATATACTTTTAAATACAGTTTGTGAAGTCCAATACTGAGGGTAAACCTTTGAGCAAATGTAGAACCTGTATGCTCCCCAATTTGTTAAGGTCTAAAAATGTTCCATGAATTGGATTCAAGCTCCCAGTCTGTGATGATATGCTGAGGTGTTTCGACCTCTGGAGCTGGGACTTTAAACAAGGCTTTACCCAACTGAGCAGAGCAGACCTCTACAAAAAACTGATTTTGTACTGAATACTATGGTCATACTAAATAATCATTCATTAGTAATTAATTATTTTGGGCCTGATTGCGAGTTGGACAGTTAAATCGCCACAACTCCAATATGGCGGTGGTGAGGCGGCCGTCAGTAGGGCAGTCTCACCACCGTCGTATTACGATGATTACGCCAGCCAGCCCGGTGGAAACAGTGGGCGGCATTGGCCTCGGCTCCCTCAGGGACTTGGTGTTGGGCAGTGCAGGGGCCCCCGTGACCTCCAGCACTGCCTTTCCGCCAGCCTTTTCATTTGGGAGACCCTGCTACGAAAAGGCTGGCAGAAAGGGAAGTCGCGATCAGACACTGTGGTGCTGAACTCTGCACCGCCGTGGCTGACGACAACTTTGACCGCAGCCAACCTGTCGGGGTTGCTGATCCCAGCAGAGTCTCCTGGTGGGCCAACCGCCAGAATCATTATCTGGTGGTCGGATCACCAGGAGTGCGGCGGTCAGACCGCCACTGTGAATTTGGAGGTCCGTGGACTGCCAAACTCGTGATTAGACCCTTGCATTTCTTACCAACTTGTGACTTCTGAAAACTGTGTGGAACACTATGAAGAATACAAACATAATGAATCTAAGGTTAGTGACCATTCATTTACAGATCATTGCCACACCCTTTTGTGGTAGTTAGTGGACATGGACTAACTCACAAGGGTTTTGGAGTATACTTCCAATTTAGGAAGCCTTCTGTAATTGTATGCCTGCCCTTATCACCCAGGTATGTGCCATCTAGCATATATGTCATTCCAGGGGCGATCCACATTAATGTTCCCCATGAAAATGCCAACTAGATAGTGTGTCCAATTTGTCTTAACCATTGTTTCCTCAGATTTTCTAGTTCAGATGCCATGAGATGTTTTTCTTGTAAATGAGTTATGTAGACCTTACTATATCTAATGAAGGTGTGGATTCTGTATTAATTAATGGGTGAAACCACCCCTGATGTTCAATGCATGACAATTGTATTTGTTAATCATATTTATGTATTTCACTGCAGCAAACTACCAGAGCAAGAGATTATGGGCCTCATTTCAACCTCAGCGGTCTTTTTCCAAGACTGCTGAGGTACCGCTGTGCTGAAGACCGCCAATGCAGGCGGCTTTCCGCACAGCGCATCATGACTGCTGGCATCCCTCCGTCCTTTTTCGGACGGAGAGCCGCCAGCAGCCATACTGGCTGTCGGCGGGGAAGTCGAGGCTGCTCCACCTCCACCTCCCCGTCACCAGAACAACGCCCACCGAATCCCAACCCAGTATTCGGTGTTGCGGTGTTCTGGTGACGGGGAGCTGGCGGCAGAGTAGCCCCCATGGATCCCGTCCCCTCCTGGAGGATCACCGGACAAGGTAAGGTGATCGTCCGTTAGGGGAGGGGGGTGTTGTGTGTTGTGTGCGTGCATGGGGGTGTGCATGTAAGTATGTAGAGGGCGTGTGTGAGTGCGTGTATGCATGCAGGGGGTGTGTTGTGTGTCTGGAAAATGTGTGCGGGTCGGTCTGTTTGCATGTCTGTTTGTATGTGTGCGGGTATGTGTAGTAGTGTATATGTGCGTGTAGGAGTGTGTGTATGTTAATGTTGGGGGTGGGGGTGGGGAGGGGGGTGTATGTTAATGCTGGGGGAAGGGAGGGGGGTCCTGCACCCTTTGGGGGGCGGTAGGGGGGTCGCGTGTGGGCGAAGGACTCGGGGTGGGGGAGACCCCTATCAGTGCCAGGGAAGGAATTCCCTGGCACTGATAGTGCCTACCGCCATGGATTTCGTGGTGATTCCAAACCACCCGAAATCCATGGCGGTATGCAGGGTCCTGATACTGCCGGCGGTCTGGTGATGGCCGCCGGGCTGGAGACCGAAGTCTCCAGCCCAGCGGTCGTCACCCTCTGGCGTTTGGAGTGGAGAAGTGGTGGATGACCATGGCGGTAACCGCCATGGTCATAATTACATTTTTTTTCTGTCGGCCTGTTAGTGGTATTACCGCCACTTCACCCCCGCCCGCCAGGGTCGTAATAAGGGCCATAATATCTCTAGCGGTGTAATTACCAAGCCGGCCTGCCAAGGTGGTGTGGGGGGGTATGGGACAAGAGGGACAACAAGGAATGAAGTCAGACATCATATCTATCTTCGTGACAGTACATCAATAAGCAGTCTGAAATGTAAAGACTGTAAGATTGATTCTCAAAGGTAACTCACAGGTTTAGTATTTACACTGTTGGATTTGTTTATATACATAATATATTCGCTAGGAAAAAAAACTAAGGGTAAAGGAAAGTTATTGTTATTTAAACTACAACTTGCGCCCCCATAGTTCACTGCTTATGATGTCACATATTACATCAGTCATGACATGTTCAATGACATCAATGATTGCGTCACTGATAAAATCTCAAATATCCCTGGGTATTGCTAAACATGCTAAAACCACTTCAACAACAACTGTCATAAAAAAAGAAAACAGACAACAATTAACAATAATTGATCTATTTCAGCTGCGCACAGAAATGAAACTAGGGGGTTGATGTGCTTCATCATATGGAGGCCTGCCCACCAACCTGTGGAGCCACTTATGCAGCCTTTCTTGCCATGCCCATCATCAATTTTTAGTGACCACAAAAAACCTCAATTATGGGCACCATCCATTTGAACAGGGATAGTGTCAGATGATATCTCCTGATGTCATGGGAGTATCCAAGGGCCCCCCTGTAGGGGCTGATTTGTTGTCCCTTGAGGATATCTCTGACCCCCCCCCCCCTACTTGGGTTCTGGATCACTGTTGGTATGTTGCTGAGTTTAGCTTCTGCTGGCACAGATATCTTCCTCAAGGGTGACCAGCTCTACTATGTGTTCTTTTGTTGGGCCTCTCGGTGGGTGGTGAGGGACTTAATACTTATTCTACTTCCTTGGTATCCCTTCTCTGCTTTCCTGTGTTCAGGAGTCTGCAACAACACTTAGGGGCACATTTAGAAAGAGTTTGCACCAATGTTGCATAATTTTTTTTATGCTCATGCTGCATATCCTTTGCTCCATGTTTACAAAGCGATGCGTTAGTCCCATTATGTTACTTTTTGGAGGTCTGCATTGCATTTTTCCTGCACCTGAACCAGCTGCATCATGCTACAGTAAATATATACAAGGAAGGTGTTCCTTTGTAAAATGTAATGCAGAACAGATGCACTGATATTTATGAGCTCATGGAAAAGCGACACATCATTGGTAAGCAGCGAGCAGAACCTGAAATGTATCAAAATTCCAAAGCATCGGCAACCAAGGCTTTAGAAATGATGCATTTGCACTGGTAGATCAACAGTACATACTCAAAGTAGATCGGGAAGCTTAACTATACCATGGAAGTGCTAATATTTTAGATAGGAGCAGTGAGAAGACCATCACCATCACCTCCTGCACCACGCAAGCAAGGTGGGAGAAGGGAGCGTACCCTCATTGACCTCAGAGAAGAGGAGGTCATCACCTTCTAGTGGGTCAGTAAGGAGGCCATCATCTAGCTCCTGACCCAGATTGCACGAAAGCTACAGTCAACATCACAGAGATGCACCAATAAATGTACAGGGAATAGTGGACCCATTGGGGATGTTCGTCAATATGCTGACAAAGTACCATGGGGAGTGCTCATGATGCCTACATCTTCAGGTACTCCATCATCAATGAACACTTCCAGATTGGGGGATATGGGAACACCCTACTGGTTGGTAAGTACATCTGAAGAACACATCTGACCTATGAACATTAAATAATGGATGATTAAATAGCCGTCTATGTGTTTGGTGAGTGAGACGGTGCATATGTAGGAGGGGTGTGCCTTATACTTCCACAATACATCATGGCACATGTGCAATGCAATCCTGCAAGTCTCACATGTTAAGACACGCTAAGACCCCATGTGTGCCATTCAATGGTGGAAAGATCTCGAGCAATGCAACGCTTGGCAAAAATCTGCGTTGCATCACTGTGTGCAAGGAAGGGCTTCCATGTCTGTTGTCTTTGTGTCCCCATATAACGCCTATGGCCATGTGGAATACCATGTATCAAACACCAGGTAAACTGTGAAATCTCCTTAATCAATTGCCCTCCCCAAGCCATGTGTACCACTGAAAATGTACTTAAGTCATCCTAAACAATCTTGCCACCTGGGTGTGGTGCATTATATGGCACACAGACAGACACTATTGAGCCTCCAAGGGTTCATGCTGTGGAGGAGGGTTGCCCCTCCTGCACAAAGTACATCTCACAGGAAATGCAGCCACACATTCACCATGTTGCAATTGTGTATGTCTTGGTGCTACGCAGCCTACTGTGTGCCAGCACAGCTTGAAAACTCAGGACTGTGTTGTATGGTTGAATATATGTCTTACACTGCCCTTACTCAGCGAAGCAGTGCAGTGCTGATAATTTGCTTGTTGCACTGTACAGTGCAACATTTCTAAATATCTGGGCCCCTGGGTCGTGTCAACATAGCAGACCAAATACACTGCAATGTGTAGACAATAATCTACCACACTGACATGCATGCACTAATCTATCCATGTCAGTAGGTACTGAACAACAGTGACTACTACTGTCACATCTAAATCTGTGTGAATGAATGGGGCCACATCAATTGCACCGGGTAACTAATAAAAAATAATACATGTAGTAGGCCAGACATGCCAAGCCAACACAATAGAGACGTGTGGGATAAGTGTCTCCTCTATGTCTTATGCACTCTGCTTATCAGTAAAAACTCACCGTTTTCATGCAGGTGCGAAATTTAAAATGTTCAATTATTAAGGGGGTCATTCTAACTCTGGCGGGCGGCGGAGGCCGCCCGCCAGAGTTCCCCCTCCAGAACACCGCTCCGCGATCCGAAGACCGCCGCGGTGATTCTGTGTTTCCCGCTGGGCTGGCGGGCGACCGCCAGAAGGCCGCCCGCCAGCCCAGCGGGAAACCCCTTCCCACGAGGAAGCCGGCTCCGAATGGAGCCGGCGGAGTGGGAAGGGTGCGACGGGTGCAGTTGCACCCGTCGCGAATTTCAGTGTCTGCTAAGCAGACACTGAAATTCTTTGTGGGGCCCTCTTACGGGGGCCCCTGCAGTGCCCATGCCATTGGCATGGGCACTGCAGGGGCCCCCAGGGGCCCCACGACACCCCATACCGCCATCCTGTTCCTGGCGGCCGAACCGCCAGGAACAGGATGGCGGTATGGGGTGTCGGAATCCCCATGGCGGCGCAGCAATCTGCGCCGCCATGGAGGATTCCTTAGGGCAGCGGAAAACCGGCGGGAGACTGCCAGTTTTCCCTTTCTGACCGTGGCCAAACCGCCGCGGTCAGAATGCCCTTGAGAGCACCGCCGGCCTGTTGGCGGTGCTCTCGCGGTCGTTGACCCTGGCGGTCAAGGACCGCCAGGGTCAGAATGACCCCCTAAGTGTATTACACATGCCACTATACCTGTATGTGTAATACAGTTTCAGTAATAAAAAATATGAAAGGGCATGTGGGCCATGCCATGTCAGTGGAGGCCCCATACTTGCAGAAATTTATGAGTCATTCGGTACACATTACAGACATGTACTTGAATGTGGGTTAATCATTCATCATAATCATTGAGTGATTTTTCTTTTCCTGTTTTTTCAGCTGATCAAGGAAGTGGTCTACAGCCATGAGTCATGACCCCATTTGCTCATCCCCAGACTGAGGCACAGTACAACTGCAGTGAAGCAGTGAGCAAGACCAGGGGGTATTGTGGAACATACTTTGGGAGTCCTCAAGGCTAGCTTCTGCTGCCTCAACATGTCAGGGAACAGATTGCTATACTCCCCTTCTATGGTGTGCAAAATAATCCTGGCATGTTACATACTACACAATGTATGTGGAAGGACTAGTGTACCATGGGATGTGCCCCTGAGGAGCCAGAAGCAATGGATGAGGCTGATGATGAGGCCAGGAGAAATTGAACTATCAATTACCGGAACATAGAGACGCAACAACAGTGTCCAATTTTTTTCCAATGAATTGACTGCATCTGGAAGGACTAGATCTTAATTTATGGCTTGATGTCTGCAAAATGTAAATAAATGTGTATACACTACCTTTATGTTGCCTATACTATACCTCAATCACTGTAAACATCACAACACTCACATATCCTCAACTAGATTAAGGCCTATTCCAAAGATATCTTGCTTGGTGTTACACTCACCACAAAACAACATCATCTGGGCCCAAATTCCCAAATTAGTGTGCATATCATCACCGGGTGGCAGACCCATGTGTCTGAGGAAGACATACACAAAATAAAGCTAGAGAGGAGGGACAGTGTGGACATGTTGTATATGTGCTTCTACAACGTCCTGACCATCAGACATCCTACTACAATCTAAAGGGAGTGTAAATGTAAATAGTGTGCAATGACGGAGTGTGTGTGTTGTACATCTAGCCATTTTTACAGCCTAATACTTGTGGAGGCCAGTATAGTGAACCCATAGTCCGATGACTGTGAACAGAGGCACATACGATGTACATGGGCACACAGTGCAATCCATATAGTCACCATATGCCACATCAATATTTGCAAGCACATAGCAAAATCATTGTGGTATCTCACATAACACATATAAATGTGGAGTCCTTAACTGTGCCAATGCTAGATTGGATACCTAGGCCCCACTAGGCAAAGATGCAACTGTTACCTGCAGGGATGTGTGTGACCTTGTTGGTGTGTCTCATTCTGCTACAAACAATGCCACCACTCCTACAGCTCCATCTATGTGTGTCAGTGAAAACAGGACACAAAGAGATTTAAAAAAGCTCAATAGATGTGAAGGTATGACTACGTGCAATATCACTTCTGCCAAGGTAGCATGCACTGACACATTCCAGGTTAGAGTGGCATATTGTGCCAGAAAGTGCACAGATGACCATCTGGCATGAATGCCTACCCACATTCCAAGTTCACAGAAGCCCTCTCCATTGCTAAATAGTGTGATGCATGGTAATGGTAAACATACACCTATTTGGAAGTCATCACACTTGTTTTGGCTACTCAAGCTGGCCTTGTGATGACCAAAATATAGTCTAGCAATTTAGGCAAACGCAAGCCTAGACAGCAGATGTGTGTGTCCCACAACATTATATAGTGGTTGTTGGGTATTACTGTCTGGTAAATGTTGTTTTGCACATATTAACAGGTGTAATACAGGCCTGGACACATATCTTACATAGATAGATAGCCAATCTGTGACCTGGATGCCATATACAGTGTAGACTGGCTGAATCTACTAGTGTCTGTCATTCCCTGAGTGTGTAATGCGTCTGTAACACATCCTATGTCAGGAATGCAAAGAGATAGTATGTTCCTCAAGTTTTGCCACAATCATGTATTGCAGTGTGTAATACATTGGCCTCAGACAGCAATATCTGTATAATTAAAAATACAACTACAAAGCTATATATGTCCAGCCAAGCATAATGCAAACTGTAGGACATATAAATAATGTCAAGGTCTCCAGAATTCCCAATAAGTCAGTGTATTTCACAGCCATATATTGTGTGTCCCAGTATTTGCACCATTAATGCAATGAGTCACACATTAAGTTATAGGGGTGAGCGGGAAACTCTGCTCTGCTGACAGAGTTCACAGAGTTTTGCCCACTCCATGCTCCGCTTAGAACGCAGGGTTTGGTAAAAACTCCACCATTTGCTGCATGGCAGAGTTTACCACCCACCCTACTAGTTGCTCGGCATGACGCAGTCAAAAATATACAGCCCAGACTCAACTAAGATCTGTGGCTCCTCCTTCTCGCCCGCTATTGGCTACCTCAGTTCCTGCTCATCTCTAACCTGCATTATAAAATTAAAAGAAAATACATAAGCTTGGCTGCTGCGGTACAGAAGAGCAGTCCAATGGCACACGGTTGGCACTCGTCCCGGATTGGGCAGCTGGAGGGTTGAAGGTCAGGTCAGTGGCCAGTCATCAAGGCCCAGGGAGCTGGGCTCAGAGAAGGTAGTAAAACCAGACTACTACTGTGACTGGGGCTGTAATATTGCTGTTGAAGTCTATTCCTGTCCTCTACATCAGGCTCTGGCAGCAAGGGCTGCGGCAGCAACTCCGCCCTATTCCTGCCCAGGCTGCCGTGCCCGTCACAGTGTGAGCTGGGCAGTCAGGGAGTTACAGACCCGAGGGCCATGGCACAGGGACAGTGAACCGGCAGGGCAGAGTCACCACTAGCTGACAGCACTGCCAAAGTAAGCTCACAGTCCATAAATAAGTTGCTCTAGTGGTGTTAGTTGTAGCAACCATTTAATTTTGACTGAGTCTTTGTATTTGTGGCTCTCAGTCTGTCCAGCTAAGTGGAATGATCAGACATGCTTCCAGAGGGCTAATACACTTATTAGTAGGACATATATATTCATGTCTTCTGTATACATTCTCTGCACAGTGCACACATACTAAGGATGTAATTGCACATCTACAGCTGTCTATGTTTTGATGGCTGAGACCCCTGGGTGTACATTGTGTGCACATGTCTCCAGCTTGCTTTATGGACCTATAAACTGGACACCGCCTTGTTGGCTGCAGTGTGTACATTATGCTTGGGCCGTGAGAGTGTTGCGGCTCCACCCCCTAAATTTTGTGCCACAGAATTGTTTCCAATTTTCAATTTTTTTTTTTAAAGTGTTAATAATAAAGTTAAGAGGGCTGCGCTTAAAGCACTCACCCTGAATCACTTTCAGATGCTGCACATGAGCAGCTATCAGCCAGCAGGTTTCAGCAATCATTGTTTGCTGGGCTGATGAGTTCACAGCCCTGGGGCCTGTGAGGTCATCAGCTCAGCAAAGGCATTGCCTTTATGCTAAACTCCAACCCCCTGATGACTTGGGAGCAAAGTTTGCTCTCAGGCGCTTCAGGTTGAAGCCCTGCAGCACCAGTGCTCCATGTCAGTCACAGACTGGAGTCACCTTACCACGCCCTCTCACAACACGTCACACCTCTCCCTGTGAGGATTAGTGGAAGGGTGGGGTTAGAGGATGCACGCGGAAAAATTTGCATTGGAAGCTGTGCAGTTTATTCATCAAAAATTTGGTTGACACTGTGCAGGTTCCAGTGCTCAGCTTTGCGTGCTATCTTTAGTGTGTGCCAGTTTGTTAGAGGGGACTGCACTGAGAAGCACTGTCCTTCCTACAGTGGGAGTCCAGTGGGAGTCCACCGAAAGCACCAGCCCAGAGCAGGGCAAATTTAAAGTGCAGCAGGTGTTGCGACTGCTGAAAAACTCAGAGCAGTATACAGTGTGCACTTTCAAAAGCACCCCTTTCAACAAAGCACCTGTTTTCAGTGCTGCATGAGCCTTTCCTGAGTATGTGGTGCAGTAGAGGATAGTGAGTAATAATAATGTCACCAGAAATAGAATGTTGTTTTGTACAGAAACGCTACAGGTAAAAATTCCTCACAGAGTGATGTAATGCAATCCATAGCTGGACTTATTGTACTGGCCAAGTTACATCAACAAGCTAACTTTTAAAAATAGAACAAAACCACAGATTTCCTGGGAGTAATTTTTCAGTTTTGCAATTTACGAAAACATATTTGTTTAATTTAATATTGCACTATATTTGATTAAGCTGTGGCTGTCTAACCACTGTCCTTCTGTCTCTTCACTTCCCTTAGGCTTTGTTCTAATTTTGGGACAGACAACTTTGGGGGTTATTCCAACTTTGGAGGAGGTGTTAATCTGTCCCAAAAGTGACGGTAAAGTGACGGATATACCACCAGCCGTATTACGAGTTCCATAGGAAATAATGGACTCGTAATACGGCTGGTGGTAAATCCGTCACTTTTCCGTCACTTTTGGGACGGATTAACACCTCCTCCAAAGTTGGAATAACCCCCTTTGGGGGTGATTCTAAGTCTGGCGGGCGGCGGAGGCCGCCCGCCAGACTTCCCCCTCCAAAATACCGCTCCGCGGTCGGAAGACCGCTGAGGGTATTCTGGGTTTTGCACTGGGCTGGCGGGCGACCGTCAAAAGGCCGCCCGCCAGCCCAGTGCAAAACTACCTTCCCACGAGGACGCCGGCTCCGAATGGAGCCGGCGGAGTGGGAAGGTGCGACGGGTGCAGTGGCACCCGTCGCGAATTTCACTGTCTGCAATGCAGACAGTGAAATTCTTTGTGGGGCCCTCTTACGGGGGCCCATGCAGTGCCCATGCCATTGGCATGGGCACTGCAGGGGCCCCCAGGGGCCCCATGACAACCCATACCGCCATCCTGTTCCTGGCGGGCGAACCGCCAGGAACAGGATGGCGGTATGGGCTGTCAGAATCCCCATGGCGGCGCAGCGAGCTGCGCCGCCATGGAGGATTCAAATGGGCAGCGGAAAACCGGCGGGAGACCGCCGGTTTTCCACTTCTGACCGCGGTCAAACCGCCGCGGTCAGAATGCCCAGCGGGGCACCGCCAGCCTGTTGGCGGTGCCCCCGTCATTTTAGCCCTGGCGGTCTTGGACCGCCAGGGTTAGAATGACCCCCTTTGTTTTCATTTCTGACGGTTTCAAAATGCCCATGTAACTGCAGAGATTAACGTTTATAAGATTGAATACATAGCTAAAAAGCAGCCTAATGTGTTACAGTTTGAGGTGGGTGTGGTTTTTTAGGTAACATGTTAGGAATCTTGAGGCCTACTCTTCAAATGGTGGTAGCCAAAATTCCAGAATGCACCTTTCTGTTGATTTAAAATCCAGGCCTGTTTGAAGATGTCATTTGGAATCTGTTGTGTATACACCTGTGCACGCAACACCTTGTCTGATTAGTGCCTTATTATGAGTGGCCTGTTTTTGGAAATTACCATCTTTTATGTGGTGTACACTGTGTTGTTTCCAGATGTAGAACTCTGTGCACCTTTCCCCTGTTAACTAGTGGTAAAGGGCCTCTGCTCCCCCTTTCAACATGATGGCATTGGCACACCCGATGACTGGCTTATGTAACTTACCTATAAGTCCCAAGTACATGTTAGAGTCCTGGCAACCAGTGCATGCGTGGGTTTCCTTTGTGTCATGTTTAGTGAGTCTTTTGCTACATCTCTCTGCAGAGGCAACAGGATAAAACATAGTACATAATGATGTTCCTTTTAGCATGAGTTTAAAATGGCTGTTTTATATAATACATGTTTGTTATCCTATTCTTTTCCAAAGAGAGTTTTGGTGACAGACTCATAAACACATAAAAAGGGCATTTAACCCCCAGGCTTCTTCTCTTCTGTTTATTAAAACTAAAGATTTTAATATGAGCCATTATCAGACCACACCTATCCACTCAAAAACAGCATGTTTCTCTGCGAGGCTTAGCCTTTCTGTTCACAAAGACTGCAGTCTGCACATACATCTTTTGCTCTTGCCCTCTCTGAAAAGCAGTGCATGCGGACTCATTAAAGGAACACTGGTGGTTTTATTTCACGCTCCACCATTTTCAAACTTCACCAGCCGCCACTGACATTACGTGCACATGACTTTGGGGTGCATGTATGTGGGTCTTCACAGTGACTAGTGTGGGCAGAACCAGGCACTGGTGTATTGGGAGCAATGAGCAATGGTTGACACCTCGGAGCAGCGGTATACTTTTATTTACCAAGTGAACGTGGGACTTCTCTCATCGCTCTGCTTGGGTGTGTGGGCAGTGCAGCAATAAGGGATTCTGCGCTTATTATCCACATATTCAATTTCTGAGCTGTCTGCGTTATGTTTTGGATGATGAACCGAGCTGGCCTATTTCCCTGAAGCTCCTTTGAATGCATTGTCATGTTGTTTTAGCCAAACGCTGTCTTCAGTTACCAGATAGGCAGAACTCCGCTGAATCTCACAGAGTTTTTATATAACTCAGCGGAATTCCATGAAGTGAAATTCTGCAAGCTCCACTCACCCTTGCTGTTAACATACACATGCAACACATTTGAAGTCGTCAAGCAGATCAGCTCAGAATTCTTGACCAAGATAACGGATCCATAGGAGTGTTTACCACCATTGCACAATATCCTACACTATACCATACACAATAGGTTAGTTGTGTCAATAAATAAAGATGCAGTAACCTTTTGCATAACGCATCGCACCCAGAGTGTTGCTCAAAAGCCATTCACCCATGCCTATGCATACAAAATAATGCATTGCTTATTGGCATGCGTTGCCCATAAATCACCCATTGCAACACATTTGTAGAAACTGTGATGCAGCCACCCAGAAAATTATGTTATGGCTCTGTCATGCTGCAAACCAGAAAGTGTGAAGTTACTTTCACCCTCCCTTACAGTCTGTCTGTGCTGGTTGTTGGAGGTGTTTGGTGTTTTCCGGAAGGGAAGGTGGATTGTTTTTGGTTTTGTTGTCTGTACTGTCCCTGTTGTGTCTTTATTTACTGTGCAGTAGAGACATGTAATGAGCTAAGTGAAGCGAAAAAGCAAGCATGGCTACAGTCTGCCTTGTATAGAGCTGTCAAGAACATGCATTGATTTGAGAAAGTGCTAGCAAAATTGATTCTTTGCAAAGTGTGGTCTGTCAATTCATTCTGTTCACCTAGCCATTAAAGGCAAGCATCCTTGCACCGTTTAGCAAGGAGTGATGGTTTAGAACTTTGTCTGCACTCTGTGCACCTGAGACGTGATTTCCCTGATATTATCCGTAAACACTGCCAGATGGCATACCTATGTTCATCATTAAGCCGTGTCAACTTTGCCATATGCTACATGTCCAATGTGCAGAATTTTTTAGACATTTGTGCCGTCAATGTAATGTGCTTCATATGTACACAATGTACATGTTCTAAATTCAAAGAGCAATGTACCACATTTTTTGTCTTGTAGGAGGACAGGAACCATACACAAATGCTGAGGTGAACAACTTCCGGGATCCCAGTGCTACCAGTGAGTGCCAGCTGAATGTTTTCTGTGCTCCGTAAGGATTATGGGGCTCATTCTGACCTCGGCGGTAAAAGGCACTTACCGCCGGTCAGAAGACCGCCATAACACCGCCGCGGTCGCGGTAAACCGCCACGGTCATTCTGACCTGCGACTTGAAAACCTCCAAAAATCTGACATCCACAATCGTCCGCCACACCAAAGGTCAGCGAAAAAATGGCGATGACCAAACCTCCACCGTCACGCCAACAGAAATACGCCCATACCATTCCGACCCACGAATCCACGAGGCGGTCTTTCAACCGCGGTATTCCATTGGCGGTACACACCGCCGCACTCAAAATACACACACCCTTACAAAACATAACCACATTGGACAATTCAAAATACACACACCTGATACACATACAAACAACACTCCCACACACCCACCACAATATAAAACACACACCCACATCACCCAAAAACCCCCACAAATCGAAATTCAGAGACAAGGCGCAATACACAGAGAGAGAGCACAGGGAACGCAAACCACAACACACACAGGAACCCAACATCATCACCCACACCACATCTACGCACAAAACACCACACACCACCACACTCAGCACCACAAACACCACCCCACACCTCATCCACACCACCCCATGGCACCCCAAAGACACCCCAGGTTCTCGGACCAAGAACTCAGGGTCATGGTGGAGGAAATAATTAGGGTAGAGCCCCAGCTCTTCGGCACACAGGTGCAGCACACCACAATAGCCAGGAAGGCGGAGCTATGGCAAAGGATCGTCGACAGGGTCAACGCTGTGGGACAGCATCCCAGAAATCGGGAAGACATCCGAAAGTGCTGGAACGACCTACGCGGGAAGGTGCGGTCGATGGTGTCAAGACACAACATCGCTGTGCAGAAGACTAGCGGCGGACCCCCACCCACTCCACCCGAATTCACAGCATGGGAGCAAGAGGTCTTGAACATCCTGAGGGCCTCGCTGGAGTAGGCGGAGGAATGGACTCTGGTAAGTCTAATCTCAACTACTTCATCCCCCCCAACCACCAGCATGCCAATCCACACCCCCACCCTCACCCCCAACCCCCCAGCACACATCCTCCCTGCCAATGTCTCACCAGCACAACCCACCCAACCCAACACCAACCCCTGAATGCCAACACAAACCATGGACACCCATCACCTAAGCATGACCACTGCACATACCCATCCCCCCCACAAACCACCCTCACAACTCCTCCCACAAGGGAATGCCAGCACTGGGGGACAAGGGCACCCACAAATCGCACGCCATGGCACACACAGAAGCAATAACCATACTCTTTTACCCCTGCAGGGCCCGAACGCCAACACACCGGCCAGGAGGGTCCAGAATTGTCCATCCCACCCCCAGAACAGGCCCCCAGTGATGACAGCAGCTCTGTCGACCTGGAACCTGATGACCAGCCCGGCCCATCGGGGACCTCTGGACAGTCGATTACCCTCAGGCAGCCACAGGCCACAGCAGACCTACCCCCCTCTGGAAACACCAGCACAGCACCCACCCAGCGGGCCCATACCTCTGTCTCCAGGACAGGTCAAGCAGCGGTGCGTCTACCAGTACAGGGCACCCAGGGTAACCCACCACCCCAACAACAACAGGGACCTGGGGGCAGTGGTAGTGGGCACACCGTCCAGGGGACAGAGGCCCAGGAACAAAGGGGCACTGGGAGGGCTGCTGTGCGACAGAGGGAGGACAGGGCTAGGGAACCCACTGTCCAAGAGGCCCTCACCACCATCATGGGAGCGTACCACCACTCCCAAGAGACGATGGCGACGGTCCTGGCCAGGTTCCAGGAGATCCAGCTTCTGCAGGAGCAACAGTATATGGGGTTCCGGGAAGAACTGCGCAGCATCAGTGCCGCAATGGGTACAATCGTGGTGGCACTCAACCAGATTGTCACCACTTTGCGTGACCTTGTGGCCCCCCAAAGGGCCCCTGCCACTAGCATGGAGGAAGAACAGCCCACCACCTCTGCCGGCGCTAGTGGTTAGGATGCCCCGACACAACAGCAACGGCCCACCCGGACCCCACCCCCTGCAGAACAAGAACCACCCCGCAAGAAAGGCCTGAGATCTAGGAAGAAGACAGAGTAGGATGTCAAGACCCCCGCCATGCACGGATCCCCCCGGATGTCATCCCACTGTCCCACTTGTTCACCCTGTCCAACCTTGAACTGCCCCTGCTCCACCTACCACAGGCATATGGACAATGCACCTGTATGAACGAGAGTCTGGACTCTGCCATGGACATGCCTCCACCATCACCCTTTTTGAACTATACACCTATTTTGCAACTTCAATAAACACAATTATTGCACAAAAACCATCAGGAGTCTGCTATCTATTTATTCAAATCCAAATGTATTCAATATGACCAACCAAAAATTTCAAATTACATTGTGATGACAACATACCAGTGTCACACAGCGGTAGTCCATGGGGAAATAAACCAGAAGGGCACACTGTGGGGACCAGATCACTGAAATTGGAAGGGAAATACACAACTAAGTTACCATACATTGGGGTGAAAGGTCAGACAGTAGAGAGCCTGTACTGTTACAGATATAATACAATACAGGAGTAGATTCTTACCTGTGTGTCACTGGAAATACTGCATTATCACTCTGTCCCTGTTGTCTGTGTCGTCCTCTTCGTCTTCCTCCCCTTCACTCTCCGCAGGCTCCACAGCGGCCTCAACACCACCATCTGGACCATGCTCCTGCAGGAAAGGCACCTGGCGTCGCAAAGCCAGGATGTGAAGCATGCAGCAGGCCACGATGATATGACACACCTTCTTTGGTGAGTACATTAGGGATCCACCAGTCATATGCAGACACCTAAACCTGGCCTTCAGGAGGCCGAAGGTGCGCTCGATCACCCTCCTAGTACGCCCATGGGCCTCATTGTACCGTTCCTCGGCCCTGGTCCTGGGATTCCTCACTGGGGTCTATAGCCAAGGCAGGTTGGGGTAACCAGAGTCACCAATTAGCCACACATGCTGTCTCTGTAGCTGTTCCATCACATAAGGTATGCTGCTATTTCGCATGACGTACGCGTCATGCACTGACCCTGGGAACTTGGCATTTAAATGGGAGATGTACTGGTCAGCCAAACAGACCACCTGGACATTCATCGAATGATAATTTTTTCGGTTCCTGTACACCTGTTCATTGTCTTTTGGGGGGACCAAAGCCACATGGGTACCATCAATGGCACCAATGATATTGGGAATGTGTCCAAGGGCATAGAAATCACCCTTCACTGTAGGCAAGTCACCCACCTCAGGGAAAACGATGTAGCTCCGCATGTATTTCATCAGGGCAGACAACACTCTGGACAACACCTTTGAAAACATAGGCTGAGACATCCAAGATGAAATGGCCACTGTAGTCTGAAATGATCCACTGGCAAAAAAATGCAGTACTGACAGCACCTGCACTAGGGGCGGAATCCCTCTGGGTTGGCGGATGGGTGACATCAGGTCTGGCTCCAGCTGGGCACACAGTTCCTGTATAGTGGCACGGTTGAGTCTGTAGGTGAGTATGACGTGTCGTTCTTCCATTGTCGATAGGTCCACCAGCGGACTGTACACGGGAACATTCCTCCGTCTCCTCGCAAGTCCCAGCGGACGATGCCTAGGAAGGACAACATGGAGCACAGAGTCAAGCAACCCACAGGTAAGTGCCCACAGCATGCACAGTACACAAATCTCTCTGGATTGAATGGCTAGTATGATTGTCGGTGCAAGGCCTAGCCATGTGTGACGCAGTAGGAATTAAGCCATGTGGGCCCTTGAAATGGCGGCTGCCTGACCTGTGAAGTGTGACAATGTGAAGTAAGGTCATTGCGCAGGCGTGGCACACCGTGGCGGTAGGCGGTCGTAGTCCGCGGCGCAAAGCCGCATTAGACAACATTGAGCCCTATGGGTTTCAGGAGCCAATGGCGGTGAGCGCCGGCGGTCGCGGTACGCACCGCCGCGGTACGCACTGCCGCGGCCGTAACCGCCATTTTCTCTATGCTAAATCACACGAGACCTGTGCATCCACAGGAGAGGACCTATACTGCAAGTGCTGCTGTGACCTCGGTCTGGAAGTGACAATGGCTGCTGCGACTGGGGAAAGGGCCCCCGCCTTCACTTCAGAAGAGTTGGAGAAGCTCGTGGACGGGGTCCTCCCTCAGTATGCGCTACTCTACGGGCCTCCAGACCAACAAGTGAGTACACGGGGGGCAATGCATAGTGGCCAATGCCTGTGATGAGTGGGGAGGATGTACGATGGAGGGGAGGGCAGCGAATGACGAATGCATGGCACGACAGATGAGAGCATGTGCCACATGGCAAGGTTGGGGAGGGGGGCCACTCACATCGAGCATGCAGAAAAGTGATGATGTTTCTCTTCCCCCCCCTGTACATGTCACATAGGTCAGCGCCCATCAGAAGATCGAGATTTGGCGTGCCATCGCCAAGGACGTCCGGGCCCTGGGGGTCCACAACAGACGGGGCACCCACTGCCGCAAGAGGTGGGAGGACATCCGCCGCGGGAGCAGGAAGACTGCCAAGGCTCTGCTGGGGATGGCCTCCCAACCTAGGAGGGGTGCCAGTCGTACCTTGACCCCCGTGATGTCCCGGATCCTGGCGGTGGCCTACCCCGATTTAGATGGGCGCTTGAGGACATCACAGCAGACACAAGGGGGTGAGTACCAGCACATTCAGCTATTTTGCGCGCAGTGGAGGTGCCTGGGTGGGGGAGGAGGGCTGTGGGTATCCCTAGGCCAGGGCGTTTTCTGTAGGATAGGCCCGTCCGTGAGGTAGGGTCCTGTGCCCCCACCCCCAACCTCTGTAGGGTGCCTAGTAACGCGATTCATGGACCTGTGTATTCTGTGTGGGCATTTGTCGCCCATAGGCTTGTAGGGCATGTCCCAGTGAATGAGTAGTGTACCCCAAGTGCGCAGCGTAGTGCAGGGGGCTTCTGTGTCTGTCCTCTCCGCCAACGGTGTCCCCAATGCATGCACTCAACTTGTCTTTATTTCTCCACCCCCCCCCCCATTTTCTTTGTTTTTCTGTGAATGTGTGCATTAGCATCATCAGGCGGAGGAGAAGTGGCATCGGCGCAAGAGGGAGCTGCATCTCACATGGCCCCGGAGGGCCATGCAACGGACTCCGACATGACCAGTGAGACGGAGGGCGAGGGGGGCTCCACCACGGGGACCCGTGCAGACGTCAGTGACACCGACACGTCCTCGGATGGGAGCTCCCTTGCGGTGGCGGCAACATCCGTGCCCACCGATCCTACAGGTACAGCCACCACCCAGCGCACCAGCTCCGCCCTCCCAGCAGCCCCTCGGCCTTCGGCCCATGCCCGCACGGCCAAGAAGCCGGCCATCTCCTTCGCCCCAGGCACCTCAGGCCCTGCCCCAGTCACCCCTGCTGCCCCCAGTGAGGAGGTCATTGACCTCCTGAGAACCATCATTGTTGGGCAGTCTACCCTTTTGAATGCCATCCAGGGTGTGGAGAGGGAGGTGCATCAAAGCAATACATACCTGGAGGGCCTTCATTCGGGTCAGGCTGCCCAGCAGCGATCGTTCAACGCTCTGGCCTCAGCACTGACGGCAGGGATTGTCCCTGTCTCCAGCCTCCCTCTTCAAACTCCCTCCACCCAGTCCCACTCCCCTGTTCCTCTGCCTATCCCATCCACACCTACAGACCAGCCTGCACACACCTCAACACCCAAGGAAAGCTCATCCAGACATAAGCACCACAGAACACACAAGCATTCACCCAAGCAACATACAGATGCAGACATGCCAACAGTCACTACCTCCTCTGTGTCCCCCACCTCCTCGTCTCCCTCCTCCCTCCCTGTGACGTCTCCACTCACACCTGCAAGCACACCACCATCAGCCATTACACCCATCACCAGCACACCCTCCAGACCAGTCCGCACACGTGCAGTCACCACCCCCACTGCCATGTACACGTCCCCTGTGTCCTCTCCCAGTGTGTCTGTCACCCCCGCTTCCCAACAACACAAACGCAGGCAGGCACCCAAACAACAGCCATCCACCTCACGTCAGCCTCCAGCCCAAGCACCTGCACCCAAAGACAGCACACTTGACTCTCCTACAACCACATCCTCTTCCTCCACTCCCATACCCACTCCAGCTACCCTTCCCATGGCTCCCCAAAAAAATTTCCTCTCTAAACTGGACCTCTTTTCCTCACCTGACCCACCCCCTCCATCCCGTAAGAGTTCCACAAACACCTCAGCCACCACCAGCCCAGCAACTCCCAAGAACGTCGTGCCTAGTTTTTGGAGTCCGCCCTTTCCTTGGTCTGGGACATCGTCCGGCAGCAAAGGCACTGCCAGCCCCCCCCCCTGGGAAGAGGAGCAAAAAACTGAAGGGCAGGCGCGACAGATACGCCTGCCCCCAAGGAGGGTAGCCTTGCACCGTCACCTGCCACATCGGGTAATGGAGTCAAGGGCCACGGACAGTCTGCCAAGGAGGGCAAGGGCAGCAAAGAGCAAAAGGCAGGGAGAAGCCGACCTGGCCATGAGGGCCCCACCAGCCCCATTCCGGGGGTATCGGAGGAGACCCAGGGCCCCAGGACTCCATCACAGGAGGGCCCCGCAACGGAAAGGTCCGATGCAGACTGAGCGGCAAGTATTGGCCAGGTGTGGTTCACTGGAAACACAAGACAGGCACCGCTGAACAGGGCCCCGCCGTGAGGAGCACCGCTGAACAGGGCCCCGGCAAGACAAGCACCGCTGAACAGGGCCCCGCCGTGAGGAGCACCGCTGAACAGGGCCCCGCCGTGAGGAGCACCACTGAACAGGGCCCCGCCGTGAGGAGCACCGCTGAACAGGGCCCCGCCAAGACAAGCACCGCTGAACAGGGGCCGGCCTGTCAAGCACCGCTCCGTTGGGCCCTTCCTGTCAAGCACCGCTCCGCTGGGCCCTTCCTGTCAAGCACCGCTCCGCTGGGCCCTTCCTGTCAAGCACCGCTCCACTGGGCCCGCCATCTCAAGCACCGCTCCGCTGGGCCCTTCCTGTCAAGCACCGCTCCGCTGGGCCCTTCCTGTCAAGCACCGCTCCGCTGGGCACCGCCGTCTCAAGCACCGCTCCGCTGGGCCCTTCCTGTCAAGCACCGCTCCGCTGGGCCCTTCCTGTCAAGCAGCGCTCCGCTGGGCCCTTCCTGTCAAGCACCGCTCCGCTGGGCCCTTCCTGTCAAGCAGCGCTCCGCTGGGCCCCGCCGTCTCAAGCACCGCTCCGCTGGGCCCTTCCTGTCAAGCACCGCTCCGCTGGGCCCTTCCTGTCAACACCGCTCCGCTGGGCCCTTCCTGTCAAGCACTGCTCCGCTGGGCCCTTCCTGTCAAGCACCGCTCCGCTGGGCCCTTCCTGTCAAGCACCGCTCTGCTGGGCACCGCCGTCTCAAGCACCGCTCCGCTGGGCCCTTCCTGCCAAGCACTGCTCCGCTGGGCCCTTCCTGTCAAGCACCGCTCCGCTGGGCCCTTCCTGTCAAGCACCGCTCCGCTGGGCACCGCCGTCTCAAGCACCGCTCCGCTGGGCCCTTCCTGTCAAGCACCGCTGGCCCATTGGCAGTCCCGGTTCTGTGTCGGGCAGGGCTTCACGAGGCACTCTGCCCACCATGCCTCCTCCATGACCAGTGGACTCTGTAATCCACCTGATGGACTGTGGCTTTGTGCTCCCCAGGATGTAACAGTGGGCAAGCCACCCACTGTAGAGACTTGTGAGACTGTGGCTTTGCACTCCCCAGGATGGCACAGTGGGCATGGAGGCCCTTCGTGGATCTGGCGTCGTGGACTCATGTGGCTGAGGTGCCCCCCCTTCCCTTCCCCCTGAGGTGCCTGTTTTTTCGTTTTGTGATGCCCCAGCAGTGTTCTCTCCAATGGACTTGATCTTGTGTGTGGGCTTTGCCCATGTGTTGCTGCACATTGGCCCACGGACATTTGGACTTTGAAAAACTGTGCCGGACTTTTGCTACTTGTATGGATATAGTTCTAGATGTGTAATAATTATTTATATATTGCTAATATCGCTATACTTTATTGTTGCAATAATATAGTTCTACTTTTACAATCATTGGCTTTTGTCTTTGTTCTTTTTGGGGGGGGTTTGGGGGTGTCACTCTGACTTTTTAATCTGCATAGGTGTGTAGGTATTTCGGTGGGGGTGAGGGTGGGGGTGGGTGTGTCGCGTATGTGTGTGCCCGTAACCTTTCCTCCTCCCCCCTCCCCTGTGTCGTAGGTGCAGTACTCACCGTTGTCGTCTGCGGCGAGGTTCGTGATCCTGGAAGAAGAGCAGGAAGGCAATGGCTGGGAGGATGTGGAGTTCCGGTTCCATGCTGTCCCGATTCCGCGTGGAGTGTGTTGAGGTAAGCGTTTTCCATTGGAAATGTCTGTTTCCGCCGTCTTTTTATCGGCGGGGCTCCCGCCCCGGAAAAGGTGGCGGATTGGTGAGTCGTGATAGGGTGGGCGGTACATTGTCTGCCGCCTGCCTGTTGGCGGTGACCGCCGCGCTGTTTGTTTGTGCCGCCGTGGCGGTCGGAGTATTAATGCGGTGGCCTGTGTTGGCGGTTCCCGCCAGGGTCAGAATTCCATTTTTTTGGCCGCCAGCCTGTTGGCGGGATGGCCGCCGCTTTAACACTGACCGCCAGGGTCAGAATGACCCCCTATGTGTGATTGTCCATAGCAATCATTTTCTTGGGTTCACCTCTTAGACACATTTATCATATCTGGAAACTATCAGCCAGCATCATGGGTTCCTGAGCATCCCTCAGATTTCTCCATATCAATGACATGTGAGAAGGGGTGGCAGAGGAACTATTTCCAATATGTCATGGAGCTTTTAAGGATGTTGGAGAAAAAGTCTATGTGAACATGCTTTTAGAGGGGTCAACTTCATTCTGCCTGTCTGATACATTTTGCTAGTGTAGTTCTACACATTGCAATGTATGGTCATTTTGTATGGCAGGTACACACAGGATGTGAGAATTCCTACCTCAGTGCAAACAGAATAGGTGTGACTAGCATATGGCGCATGTCACCAGTCCACACATGGGAGTGCAGGTAAAGGCCTAACTCATATCCTATAATCAACACATGATCATACCTTTCCATTATTTTGTGAAGTAAAAGGCCAATGTGTAAAGTAACACATTCATGTCTGTGCTGTGTTGTCCGCATACAGACCATTACACAGTCCAACTATTGGTGGCGTTACCCACACTGGTTCCCCAACAAAATGTCACCCTTGATTAATTTGAAGCAAATTCATGCAAGGTACAGCACAGGATACTCATACATATGGGAACTACAGCATTCAGGTGCCCACACATCTCGTGGATGTCGGTTGAGCTTATGTGCATCAAGGTAACATTCCAAAATTGCATGTATGGGCAGACATTAGGATATGTTTAGGGCAAAATGGTATTGTTTGAATTTCATTACATGAACCATGTAACATGGCTCCATGTATTTCCATGAGTCAATATTGGATTTGTGTCCGACATCACAGTATCAATGGAGGATAGCTAGCCACCCTCCATCTATGTTACAAATCTCTTGCATACTGCTTGAAACACTCCAGGGAATAGCTAGGTGGGCCATGTGTACCATTCCATGTATACACAACATCACATTTCCAAATCATTCTTAGTATTATTATGTGTATACATATATTTGTGTATACACTGCCATTTCATATGCTTACAATCCCGACAAATTAGTACCTTTGCATTGTTACATTAGGAAAAGTATATGTCTCTAAAGGGTCTTTGTCATTTTTACATTACTGTAGGAAGCTGGCTCTTTATATAGAAGACCAAAATGAGATACACTGTGCAAATAGTTCAAGCAATCCCCCAGAGGTATCACAGAGGCACAAGTGACATCACTAATGTTCTCTTTTTGGGTAGTGTGGTCGAGCAGTTAGGCATATCAGAGGGTAGTGCTAAGCATGCAAGGCACATACTCATACAGTAAGACATACAGGGGGTCATTCTGACCCCGGCGGTCTAAGACCGCCGGGGCCAGGGTCGGCGGGAGCACCGCCGACAGGCCGGCGGTGCCCCGCAGGGCATTCTGACCGCGGCGCTTCGGCCGCGGTCAGAAGAGGCAAACCGGCGGTCTCCCGCCGGTTTACCGCTGCCCTTTGAATCCCCCATGGGGTTCGCCCGCCAGGAACAGGATGGCGGTAGGGGGGGCCGCGGGGCCCCTGGGGGCCCCTGCCGTGCCCATGCCAATGGCATGGGCACGGCAGGGGCCCCCGTAAGAGGGCCCCGCAAAGTATTTCAGTGTCTGCTAAGCAGACACTGAAATACGCGACGGGTGCAAACTGCACCCGTCGCACCCCTGCAACTCCACCGGCTCAATTCTGAGCCGCCGTCCTCGTTGCAGGGGCATTTCCTCTGGGCCGGCGGGCGCTCTTTTGGAGAGCGCCCGCCGGCCCAGAGGAAATGTCTAAATGGCCGCCGCGGTCTTTTGACCGCGGTGCGGTCATTCAGTGGCGGTAGCTTGGCGCCCGCCAACATTAGAATCAGGCCCACAGTCAATAAAGAAATCTGACACCAATTTATAAAAATAACACATACTTTTATAAAACTTTAGATAACAAAATCATCGGACCAGTTGAGTGCATTTTGAGATAGGAATTTTTTACAGTTTTCAAAAGTTGAGTCAGTGCAATGTTTGGGAGTGAATAATGTTTTACAATGGGTGAAAAACATGTACTGCATTTGAACACTTCACAGCAACTTACAGGACTGTTCTCCGGGACTGAAGTTGAGTATGGGACAGGATCCGAGGCCACACCAGCAGGTCACCTTGGGAGGCTCTAGTGCATCCGGGTGCAGTGATGTGTTAGGGCATCGGGTGTCCCATTCACTTTAATTGGAAACGGTCCGGTAAGAAAATTACTGCACGTGGGGACTGAAACCCCAGCCTGGGATAACCCACATGGGGGCTCGACCCTTGAGGTCCTCAAGTATGTGGGGACACCATCAGCCCACTTCTCCTTGGGCTCTGGGGCTCAGGTGCAGTAGTGTCTTGTGGTGCTGGGTCAGATGCTGGAGTTCCTTGCGGTTACAGGGGGTCCTGCAGAAACAATCTGCAGGTGAGGACTGGGGGTCCAGTCCGACCAAGTTAACAAGTGGGCTCAGGTCTCATGAGGCTGGGAGACCCTTGGTTCTCTTCTGGTCGGTCTGGATGGGACAGGTGCAGAGGTGTCCTGAGGTATCAGGTTTCTGTCTCCTAGTCACCCCTGGTTGCAGGGGGGTCTGCAGAAACAGGCTGCAGGCTCCATTGTAAAGTCTACAGTGGGCACACTCAAGGTAGGCTTCATCTCTGCGGACCATGAGGACACCATTGGCCTGCTTTAGCACGGGCTAGACAACTCAGGTGCTGTGGGGATGTCCGTTGTCAGGTTTTTGGTGGTCCCGGTCCTCAAAGTTCTTTCTTGGGTGCTTGCAGATGCAGGGGAGCAGAACCTCTACTTCAAGGGAGTTCTTCTTGGCTATTTGCAAAGCACTGGCCGCTCTCACATTTTCTTGGAGGCTGCAGCAACAGGACAGGTCAGTTGCTCCTCAAGGGTTGGGTAAAGCAGGCAGGCCGGCAGGGTTGGTGCCAAGTCAGTTGTGCTCCATGGTTCTCAGGTTCAGCAGGCTTCTTGTCCACTCCTTCTTTTGTGTCCAGTGAAGATCTGATGATCCTGTATCATGGGCCCCCTAAATACTCATTTTAGGGACATTAAGTGGAGTGAAGAGTAGTAGCTAATGGGCTACTTACCCCTGGGGTCACTACACCCCTAACTTTTTGCCTCTACTTCCCAGGTTGTTGCTGTGTGCTGGACTCTGTTTTTGCCATTTTGTTACTCTGGGCACTTTACCACTGCTGACCAGTGCTAAAGTGCAAGTGCTCCCTATGTGAAATTGGCTTTTCCATAATTGGCATATGTGACTTACTAGTAAGTCCCTAGTAAAGTGCACAAGAGGTGCCTAGGGCCTACAAATCAAATGCTATTAGTGGACCTGCAGCACTGATTGTGCCACCCACATGAGTAGCCCTGTAAACATGGCTCAGACCTGCCTCTGCAGTGTCTGTGTGTGCAGTTTGTACACTGCCAATTCGACCTGACAAGTGTACACACTTGCCAGGCCCAAATCCTCTCTTTTTATACACGTAATGAACCCCTAAGATAGACCATAGGTAGCCCCATGGGCAGGGTGCAGTGTATGTTAATGGTAGGACATGTGCTGGTGTGTTTGTACCTGTCCTAACAGTGAAATACTGCCAAATTCAGTTTTCACTGTTGCAAGGCCTATCCCTCCCATAGGTTAACATGGGGGCTGCCTTTAAATATCTTTAGAGTGCAGTTTCCATTTTGAGAGCAGACAGAAATTTGGAGTTTGGGGTCCCCGAACTCTCAATTTAAAAATACATCTTTTAGTGAAGGTGGTTTTTGATTGTTAGTTTGAAAATGCCACTTTTAGGAAGTAGGCATTGTCTTGCTTAAACCATTCCCTGACTCTGCTGGTTTGTGAATTCCTTGTCTGAGTCAGACTGACAGTTGGGCTGTTTGTGCATCTCCGCTAGACAGTGACACAAAGGGTGCTAGGGTGTAACCTGCATATCCTGATGGGCCACATGGGCTAGGCTGGAGGGAGGAGTGGTCACTGACACCTGAAAGGGCTGTGCCTGCCCTCACACAATTCAGTCTCCAACCCCCTGGTGTGTGTCTGGAGCCAGGCCTGGACAAGGCATGATCCTGTAAACAACAGAGACTTTTCTTTCAAATCAAATAAAAAACATTTATAAAGCGCGCTACTCACCTGTGAGGGTCTCAAGGCGCTAGGGGGAAGGGGGTTACTGCTGCTCGAAGAGCCAGGTCTTGAGTTGCCTCCGGAATGCAAGGTAGTCCTGGGTGGTCCTGAGGTTGGTGGGGAGGGAATTCCATGTCTTGGCCGCCAGGTAGGAGAAGGATTTCCCACCTGCCGTGGTGCGGCGGATGCGAGGGACGGCGGCGAGTGCGAGGTTGGCGGAGCGAAGCTGACGGGTGGACGTGTAGAAACTGAGGCGACAGTTGAGGTAATCGGGTCCCTTGTTGTGGAGGGCTTTGTGTGCGTGGGTGAGGAGCCGGAAGGTGATCCTTTTGTTGACGGGAAGCCAGTGCAGGTGTCTCAGGTGCGGGGTATGTCGAGGACGAGGCGGGCGGAGGCGTTTTGAATTTGCTGCAGGCGTTTCTGGAGTTTAGCCGTGGTTCCTGCGTATAGGGTGTTGCCGTAGTCCAGGCGGCTCATGACGAGGGCGTGGGTCACGGTCTTTCTGGTGTCGGCGGGGATCCAACGGAAGATCTTTCGGAGCATGCGTAGGGTGAGGAAGCAGGAGGATGATACGGCGTTGACTTGTTTGGTCATGGTGAGAAGAGGGTCCAGGATGAATCCGAGGTTGCATGCGTGGTCTGAGGGGGTTGGTGCGGTGCCAAGGGCCGTGGGTCACCAGGAGTCGTCCCAAGCGGACGGGGTGTTTCTGAGGATGAGGACTTCCGTTTTGTCTGAGTTCAGTTTCAGACGGCTAAGTTTCATCCATTCTGCGACGTCTCTCATTCCATCTTGCAGGTTGGTCTTGGCGCTGGTGGGGTCCTTGGTGAGGGAAAGTATCAGCTGAGTGTCGTCGGCGTAGGAGGTGATGTTGATGTTGTGTTTGCGTACGATGTCGGCGAGGGGGCTCATGTAGACATTGAAGAGAGTCGGGCAACTTCGAAGGCAGAAAGGGGTATAAGTATTGGACCCAAAGCCCCAAACTTCAGATTACTTCAAGGATTCAAGATGAACCGCTGCCAGGAAAAGAGATGAAGAAGTGCTGCCCCTGCCTTTGACTGTGCTTTGCTTTGTGTGGCTATCCTGCAGTTGCTGCTTCTGCCTGTGAAAGGGGACAAAGACTGGACTTTGTTGTGCATTCCTGCTTGAGAGGTATCTCCAAGGGCTTGGACTGAGCTTGCCTCCTGTTTTTAAAGCCTCAGGGAAGACGAAGGCATTACCAACCAGTCTCTGGGTCTGCATGCGGTGGACTCTAGCTTGCCAGAAGGTGCCATTCAAGTTCCTGGGGCCCTGGAAATGAATTTCTGATGACAAGACTGACGCCGGACGACTCAGTATGACTTCACTAAGGACGCTGCTGCCCGAAGCCTGTGACAACACCTACACCTGGATGTGTGGACCTCG
Organism: Pleurodeles waltl; assembly: GCF_031143425.1. NCBI lineage: Eukaryota > Metazoa > Chordata > Amphibia > Caudata > Salamandridae > Pleurodeles > Pleurodeles waltl. The sequence continues at coordinate 449,942,213 of NC_090446.1, forward strand.
CTGAGGTGCAACAACTCCACCGTCAACATAGGCCTGACATTGCTGCAGCTGCCGACGTTTGCACGAACTTGCGAGTTGGAGTGTCGTACACCTGACGTTCGTTACACCCGACTCCATAACAGCACCTGTGACGTGATTGTGACCCCGTGAGGTCACCCCACAGCATTGTTACTTTGCCAGGCTTTGACTTTGCCAGAGGTACCACAAGACCGACACCTCGCCACCAACACTGTCTCACCTCCACTGCTCTGCAGCAAGGACCCGACGCCTCTTCGTGACGCCTCCGCACCTTCGTCCCTCAGCACCAGAGCCAATGCCACATCGGATCTAGCGCTCCCAGACTCTGGGGACCGGCCTGTTTTCCAGACTTTTTGCTAAGGTACTGTACCTGGGGTCTGTTTGACTCTGTAATCAGTGCCAGTTGCATCGCATTGTGGTAAACGACACTGTCACAATGCTGCTTTAGGATCAGATTGCAGTATTTTGGAGTTTGTAAGTGCTAAGGGCATATTTTTTATTGTGTATGGTGGATTTTGATTGTTTTTGGTCTTGTTTTATTTAGATAAATATTTACTATTTTTCTAAACCTGTGTGGTGCCCATTTTGTAGTGTCTCACTGTATTACTGTGTGTTAGTACAAATACTTTACATTGCCTCTGGGTTAAGCCTTTCTGCTCACCCCAAGCTACCAAGGGGGAGAGGGGGGTTAACCAGGTGTGTTTCACCTTTGCCCTGACTAGAGTGAGGGTCCTTGTTTGGACAGGGGACAACCTTACTGTCAACCAAAGACCCTGTTTCTAACATTGGTGATCAGCGGTGAGGATTGAACTTGTATTTGTACTTGACATACAGTGATTAAGTGTACACTACTATTTTCAGTGCAGACCATTACGTAACCACATACCATTTGTTTTTGTGATTTTGTTTATTTTTCTCTGATTGGACTTCATCTGCTTCCATTTTGTTTTACCTTTTGAACTTTTCATTGTGAAATCTTTGTTCTGCCTTAGAACTTTGTACTTTTGACTTGCCATAATGTCTCAAGCAGGAGATGCACGATCTGGAGCTGTTTTTGAGTTGTAGAACCTGGAGAGTTATACGGGTGCCCAACTGAAACAGTTCTGTAAGGATCTTCCCTGTCCTAGTAGGAGCTCCACCAGGAAGGAGGAGCTGCAAAAGAACTGAGGGCTTGGGTGACAGCCAAGGATGTTGGGGGCACACAGAGGAGGTAATTGATGGTGAGGAGGTGCACAACAGCCATGAGTGTGTTATAGAGCTACCTGTACTGCCTAGGGGGAGGGTCTCTAGGGCAGGTAGCAGTGTATCCTCTAAGGGTCTGACTTCTGAAGAGTTGCAGGACAGACAGGCAGAGAGGGTTCACCAATTTGAGTTAGAGAAGCTCAAAATGGAGGTGGAGGAGAAGAGGCTAGCCATTGAAAAAAGAAGATACTGGTGGCTCATGAGCTTAGTTTAGGGGAACTAGATCAGAAGAACCAGTCTAGTAGAGATGGTGGCAGCAGTACCTCAGTGCAGCCTGAGAGGAGGGTACACATTCCCAAATACCTATTTAAGGATTACAAGAGGGAGGATGACATATACTTGTGGTTCAAAGGGCATGAGTCTGCTCTCCACATGAACATGGTCCCTGAAGCACATTGGGTGGCGGGCCTGTGGAAGCACTTCAAAGTAGAAGGGAGGGAAACCTTGACATCCTTAGGGGATTATCAGGGTTTCACCTACACTACGATGAAGGACGCCCTACTCACAAGATATGGTCTCATCCCTGAGCAGTATAAGGACAAGTTTAGGTCATAGAAAAAGAAGGAATCCCAAACAAAGTTAGAATGTATTGACTCTTTTTGCAGGTCACTGGATGGTTGGGTGAAGGGCAGTAAGGTAACAACTTGTGAGGGGCTTTACAACTTACTTGCATGGGAGCATTTGTACAGTCTTTGTTTTCCAGATCTGCGCCAGCACCTGATTGACAGCAAGCTGACTGATCCCAGAAGCTTGCACAGGAAGTGGACCATTGGGAGAGCATCAGGGTCTCAAAGAGGTATGGGGGAGACCATGCCCAGAGTGGGCAGGGTCCCCATCTGAAGAAGTGCGAGGGGGTAAGGGTAAACCAAGGGCCCCAACCTAGTTCCCAGGGTAAGGATTCTCAGCCCCCCATTGAAAAGAAGCCATGGGTCTCTACAGTGAAACCAACAGAGAGAGGTCCCCATAAGTGTTATGCATGTGACCAGGTAGGTCATGTGAGGGGGATCCCAAATGTCCCAAGTGGACATCAGCACCCACTGGTGCTCAGTCACAGGGATTGGCCAGTGTAGCGCTTGGGAAGCAGTTGGTTCCAGGTGGGTGGGAGCCAACTGAGATGACCCTTGTCTCACTAGAGGACAGTGAGATAGTCCAGAGGACCCGTGTGCCCCGCAGGGCATTCTGACCGCGGCGCTTCGGCCGCGGTCAGAAGAGGAAAACCGGCGGTCTCCCGCCGGTTTACCGCTGCCCTTTGAATCCCCCATGGCGGCGCAGCTTGCTGCGCCGCCATGGGGGATTCTGACACCCCCTACCGCCATCCTGTTCCTGGCGGTTCGCCCGCCAGGAACAGGATGGCGGTAGGGGGGGCCGCGGGGCCCCTGGGGGCCCCTGCCGTGCCCATGCCAATGGCATGGGCACGGCAGGGGCCCCCGTAAGAGGGCCCCGCAAAGTATTTCAGTGTCTGCTAAGCAGACACTGAAATACGCGACGGGTGCAAACTGCACCCGTCGCACCCCTGCAACTCCACCGGCTCAATTCTGAGCCGCCGTCCTCGTTGCAGGGGCATTTCCTCTGGGCCGGCGGGCGCTCTTTTGGAGAGCGCCCGCCGGCCCAGAGGAAATGTCTAAATGGCCGCCGCGGTCTTTTGACCGCGGTGCGGTCATTCAGTGGCGGTAGCTTGGCGCCCGCCAACATTAGAATCAGGCCCACAGTCAATAAAGAAATCTGACACCAATTTATAAAAATAACACATACTTTTATAAAACTTTAGATAACAAAATCATCGGACCAGTTGAGTGCATTTTGAGATAGGAATTTTTTACAGTTTTCAAAAGTTGAGTCAGTGCAATGTTTGGGAGTGAATAATGTTTTACAATGGGTGAAAAACATGTACTGCATTTGAACACTTCACAGCAACTTACAGGACTGTTCTCCGGGACTGAAGTTGAGTATGGGACAGGATCCGAGGCCACACCAGCAGGTCACCTTGGGAGGCTCTAGTGCATCCGGGTGCAGTGATGTGTTAGGGCATCGGGTGTCCCATTCACTTTAATTGGAAACGGTCCGGTAAGAAAATTACTGCACGTGGGGACTGAAACCCCAGCCTGGGATAACCCACATGGGGGCTCGACCCTTGAGGTCCTCAAGTATGTGGGGACACCATCAGCCCACTTCTCCTTGGGCTCTGGGGCTCAGGTGCAGTAGTGTCTTGTGGTGCTGGGTCAGATGCTGGAGTTCCTTGCGGTTACAGGGGGTCCTGCAGAAACAATCTGCAGGTGAGGACTGGGGGTCCAGTCCGACCAAGTTAACAAGTGGGCTCAGGTCTCATGAGGCTGGGAGACCCTTGGTTCTCTTCTGGTCGGTCTGGATGGGACAGGTGCAGAGGTGTCCTGAGGTATCAGGTTTCTGTCTCCTAGTCACCCCTGGTTGCAGGGGGGTCTGCAGAAACAGGCTGCAGGCTCCATTGTAAAGTCTACAGTGGGCACACTCAAGGTAGGCTTCATCTCTGCGGACCATGAGGACACCATTGGCCTGCTTTAGCACGGGCTAGACAACTCAGGTGCTGTGGGGATGTCCGTTGTCAGGTTTTTGGTGGTCCCGGTCCTCAAAGTTCTTTCTTGGGTGCTTGCAGATGCAGGGGAGCAGAACCTCTACTTCAAGGGAGTTCTTCTTGGCTATTTGCAAAGCACTGGCCGCTCTCACATTTTCTTGGAGGCTGCAGCAACAGGACAGGTCAGTTGCTCCTCAAGGGTTGGGTAAAGCAGGCAGGCCGGCAGGGTTGGTGCCAAGTCAGTTGTGCTCCATGGTTCTCAGGTTCAGCAGGCTTCTTGTCCACTCCTTCTTTTGTGTCCAGTGAAGATCTGATGATCCTGTATCATGGGCCCCCTAAATACTCATTTTAGGGACATTAAGTGGAGTGAAGAGTAGTAGCTAATGGGCTACTTACCCCTGGGGTCACTACACCCCTAACTTTTTGCCTCTACTTCCCAGGTTGTTGCTGTGTGCTGGACTCTGTTTTTGCCATTTTGTTACTCTGGGCACTTTACCACTGCTGACCAGTGCTAAAGTGCAAGTGCTCCCTATGTGAAATTGGCTTTTCCATAATTGGCATATGTGACTTACTAGTAAGTCCCTAGTAAAGTGCACAAGAGGTGCCTAGGGCCTACAAATCAAATGCTATTAGTGGACCTGCAGCACTGATTGTGCCACCCACATGAGTAGCCCTGTAAACATGGCTCAGACCTGCCTCTGCAGTGTCTGTGTGTGCAGTTTGTACACTGCCAATTCGACCTGACAAGTGTACACACTTGCCAGGCCCAAATCCTCTCTTTTTATACACGTAATGAACCCCTAAGATAGACCATAGGTAGCCCCATGGGCAGGGTGCAGTGTATGTTAATGGTAGGACATGTGCTGGTGTGTTTGTACCTGTCCTAACAGTGAAATACTGCCAAATTCAGTTTTCACTGTTGCAAGGCCTATCCCTCCCATAGGTTAACATGGGGGCTGCCTTTAAATATCTTTAGAGTGCAGTTTCCATTTTGAGAGCAGACAGAAATTTGGAGTTTGGGGTCCCCGAACTCTCAATTTAAAAATACATCTTTTAGTGAAGGTGGTTTTTGATTGTTAGTTTGAAAATGCCACTTTTAGGAAGTAGGCATTGTCTTGCTTAAACCATTCCCTGACTCTGCTGGTTTGTGAATTCCTTGTCTGAGTCAGACTGACAGTTGGGCTGTTTGTGCATCTCCGCTAGACAGTGACACAAAGGGTGCTAGGGTGTAACCTGCATATCCTGATGGGCCACATGGGCTAGGCTGGAGGGAGGAGTGGTCACTGACACCTGAAAGGGCTGTGCCTGCCCTCACACAATTCAGTCTCCAACCCCCTGGTGTGTGTCTGGAGCCAGGCCTGGACAAGGCATGATCCTGTAAACAACAGAGACTTTTCTTTCAAATCAAATAAAAAACATTTATAAAGCGCGCTACTCACCTGTGAGGGTCTCAAGGCGCTAGGGGGAAGGGGGTTACTGCTGCTCGAAGAGCCAGGTCTTGAGTTGCCTCCGGAATGCAAGGTAGTCCTGGGTGGTCCTGAGGTTGGTGGGGAGGGAATTCCATGTCTTGGCCGCCAGGTAGGAGAAGGATTTCCCACCTGCCGTGGTGCGGCGGATGCGAGGGACGGCGGCGAGTGCGAGGTTGGCGGAGCGAAGCTGACGGGTGGACGTGTAGAAACTGAGGCGACAGTTGAGGTAATCGGGTCCCTTGTTGTGGAGGGCTTTGTGTGCGTGGGTGAGGAGCCGGAAGGTGATCCTTTTGTTGACGGGAAGCCAGTGCAGGTGTCTCAGGTGCGGGGTATGTCGAGGACGAGGCGGGCGGAGGCGTTTTGAATTTGCTGCAGGCGTTTCTGGAGTTTAGCCGTGGTTCCTGCGTATAGGGTGTTGCCGTAGTCCAGGCGGCTCATGACGAGGGCGTGGGTCACGGTCTTTCTGGTGTCGGCGGGGATCCAACGGAAGATCTTTCGGAGCATGCGTAGGGTGAGGAAGCAGGAGGATGATACGGCGTTGACTTGTTTGGTCATGGTGAGAAGAGGGTCCAGGATGAATCCGAGGTTGCATGCGTGGTCTGAGGGGGTTGGTGCGGTGCCAAGGGCCGTGGGCCACCAGGAGTCGTCCCAAGCGGACGGGGTGTTTCTGAGGATGAGGACTTCCGTTTTGTCTGAGTTCAGTTTCAGAGGGCTAAGTTTCATCCATTCTGCGACGTCTCTCATTCCATCTTGCAGGTTGGTCTTGGCGCTGGTGGGGTCCTTGGTGAGGGAAAGTATCAGCTGAGTGTCGTCGGCGTAGGAGGTGATGTTGATGTTGTGTTTGCGTACGATGTCGGCGAGGGGGCTCATGTAGACATTGAAGAGAGTCGGGCAACTTCGAAGGCAGAAAGGGGTATAAGTATTGGACCCAAAGCCCCAAACTTCAGATTACTTCAAGGATTCAAGATGAACCGCTGCCAGGAAAAGAGATGAAGAAGTGCTGCCCCTGCCTTTGACTGTGCTTTGCTTTGTGTGGCTATCCTGCAGTTGCTGCTTCTGCCTGTGAAAGGGGACAAAGACTGGACTTTGTTGTGCATTCCTGCTTGAGAGGTATCTCCAAGGGCTTGGACTGAGCTTGCCTCCTGTTTTTAAAGCCTCAGGGAAGACGAAGGCATTACCAACCAGTCTCTGGGTCTGCATGCGGTGGACTCTAGCTTGCCAGAAGGTGCCATTCAAGTTCCTGGGGCCCTGGAAATGAATTTCTGATGACAAGACTGACGCCGGACGACTCAGTATGACTTCACTAAGGACGCTGCTACCCGAAGCCTGTGACAACACCTACACCTGGATGTGTGGACCTCGCTGAGGTGCAACAACTCCACCGTCAACATAGGCCTGACATTGCTGCAGCTGCCGACGTTTGCACGAACTTGCGAGTTGGAGTGTCGTACACCTGACGTTCGTTACACCCGACTCCATCACAGCACCTGTGACGTGATTGTGACCCCGTGAGGTCACCCCACAGCATTGTTACTTTGCCAGGCTTTGACTTTGCCAGAGGTACCACAAGACCGACACCTCGCCACCAACACTGTCTCACCTCCACTGCTCTGCAGCAAGGACCCGACGCCTCTTCGTGACGCCTCCGCACCTTCGTCCCTCAGCACCAGAGCCAATGCCACATCGGATCTAGCGCTCCCAGACTCTGGGGACCGGCCTGTTTTCCAGACTTTTTGCTAAGGTACTGTACCTGGGGTCTGTTTGACTCTGTAATCAGTGCCAGTTGCATCGCATTGTGGTAAACGACACTGTCACAATGCTGCTTTAGGATCAGATTGCAGTATTTTGGAGTTTGTAAGTGCTAAGGGCATATTTTTTATTGTGTATGGTGGATTTTGATTGTTTTTGGTCTTGTTTTATTTAGATAAATATTTACTATTTTTCTAAACCTGTGTGGTGCCCATTTTGTAGTGTCTCACTGTATTACTGTGTGTTAGTACAAATACTTTACATTGCCTCTGGGTTAAGCCTTTCTGCTCACCCCAAGCTACCAAGGGGGAGAGGGGGGTTAACCAGGTGTGTTTCTCCTTTGCCCTGACTAGAGTGAGGGTCCTTGTTTGGACAGGGGACAACCTTACTGTCAACCAAAGACCCTGTTTCTAACATTGGTGATCAGCGGTGAGGATTGAACTTGTATTTGTACTTGACATACAGTGATTAAGTGTACACTACTATTTTCAGTGCAGACCATTACGTAACCACATACCATTTGTTTTTGTGATTTTGTTTATTTTTCTCTGATTGGACTTCATCTGCTTCCATTTTGTTTTACCTTTTGAACTTTTCATTGTGAAATCTTTGTTCTGCCTTAGAACTTTGTACTTTTGACTTGCCATAATGTCTCAAGCAGGAGATGCACGATCTGGAGCTGTTTTTGAGTTGTAGAACCTGGAGAGTTATACGGGTGCCCAACTGAAACAGTTCTGTAAGGATCTTCCCTGTCCTAGTAGGAGCTCCACCAGGAAGGAGGAGCTGCAAAAGAACTGAGGGCTTGGGTGACAGCCAAGGATGTTGGGGGCACACAGAGGAGGTAATTGATGGTGAGGAGGTGCACAACAGCCATGAGTGTGTTATAGAGCTACCTGTACTGCCTAGGGGGAGGGTCTCTAGGGCAGGTAGCAGTGTATCCTCTAAGGGTCTGACTTCTGAAGAGTTGCAGGACAGACAGGCAGAGAGGGTTCACCAATTTGAGTTAGAGAAGCTCAAAATGGAGGTGGAGGAGAAGAGGCTAGCCATTGAAAAAAGAAGATACTGGTGGCTCATGAGCTTAGTTTAGGGGAACTAGATCAGAAGAACCAGTCTAGTAGAGATGGTGGCAGCAGTACCTCAGTGCAGCCTGAGAGGAGGGTACACATTCCCAAATACCTATTTAAGGATTACAAGAGGGAGGATGACATATACTTGTGGTTCAAAGGGCATGAGTCTGCTCTCCACATGAACATGGTCCCTGAAGCACATTGGGTGGCGGGCCTGTGGAAGCACTTCAAAGTAGAAGGGAGGGAAACCTTGACATCCTTAGGGGATTATCAGGGTTTCACCTACACTACGATGAAGGACGCCCTACTCACAAGATATGGTCTCATCCCTGAGCAGTATAAGGACAAGTTTAGGTCATAGAAAAAGAAGGAATCCCAAACAAAGTTAGAATGTATTGACTCTTTTTGCAGGTCACTGGATGGTTGGGTGAAGGGCAGTAAGGTAACAACTTGTGAGGGGCTTTACAACTTACTTGCATGGGAGCATTTGTACAGTCTTTGTTTTCCAGATCTGCGCCAGCACCTGATTGACAGCAAGCTGACTGATCCCAGAAGCTTGCACAGGAAGTGGACCATTGGGAGAGCATCAGGGTCTCAAAGAGGTATGGGGGAGACCATGCCCAGAGTGGGCAGGGTCCCCATCTGAAGAAGTGCGAGGGGGTAAGGGTAAACCAAGGGCCCCAACCTAGTTCCCAGGGTAAGGATTCTCAGCCCCCCATTGAAAAGAAGCCATGGGTCTCTACAGTGAAACCAACAGAGAGAGGTCCCCATAAGTGTTATGCATGTGACCAGGTAGGTCATGTGAGGGGGATCCCAAATGTCCCAAGTGGACATCAGCACCCACTGGTGCTCAGTCACAGGGATTGGCCAGTGTAGCGCTTGGGAAGCAGTTGGTTCCAGGTGGGTGGGAGCCAACTGAGATGACCCTTGTCTCACTAGAGGACAGTGAGATAGTCCAGAGGACCCGTGTGCCTGAGAACACGAAGTACAGGTAGTGGGCGACCATAAATGGACTGAGGGCGGAGGCTCTGAGAGACACAGGAGCCAGTGTGACTACTGTGAGAAGTCACCTCGTGTCTGAAGAGCAGGTAGATCCCCATGTGCTTCACCAAGTAGTTGCAGCAGACAACTCAGAGCGCCTGTGCAGAGTGGTGCAGGTTCCCTTTGAATCAGGGGGTCTCAGGTGCCTTGAGAGTAGCTGTGAGTCTAGCCATGCCTGTAGATTGTCTGCTTGGCAATGACCTGGAGGATTCCTCTTGGAAGGAGGTGGAACACAGGTCTCACTAGGAGATGTTGGGTCAGCCTGGGTGTGTGTGTGTGTGTGTCCACCCGGTCAATGGCAGCCTGTCAGGCTGATCAGGAGGCCCTCGAGCCTGAAAGAGTGGCCTAGGTGCCTGCCAGAAGGAGAAAGGGCAAGGGGCCTGGGAAACCCACCCCAGAAGTTCCCACGGTCAGGGAGGAGGCTGAACCTGAGGGGGATGCCCTCAAGCCTACAGTGGAACACGTGGCTGAACTGAGGGAGGTGCCCGAGCTGACTCAGTGGCAGCAGGAAGAGGGACCTACCAGGGAAGCATTCTGTGAGGCACAGAAAACATGCCCTACCATGGAGTGTTTGCGGCAGCAGGCTGCAGATCAGGCATCTGGCAAGGAGTCTGATTTATTGGGAGGATGGCCTCCTATATAGCGAGCCTAAGGTTGCTGAGTCTGGGGCAGCCTGTGTGCTGGTGGTACCCCAGTGCTTCAGAGCCTTCCTACTGTGTTTAGCTCATGATGTGCCTTTAGCTTGACATTGGGGACAGGACAAGACCTTTGAACGCCTTGGCACCCACTTTTACTGGCCCCAAATGCACAGGCATTCTGATGTGCACTGTAGGTCTTGCCAAACTTGTCAGTCAAGTGGCAAGATGGGGGGAAATGTAAGGCTCCCCTCTAAACCTTTCCTGTTGACAGCACCCATTTGAAAGGGTTGATATTGACATTGTAGGGCTTCTGGATTCCAAGACTGCCATGGGCAACAGGTTTACTTGGTCTTGGTGGACCATACCACCAAGTACCCAGAAACCATTTATTTGAGATCAACCACTGCCCCTGTGGTGGGACGTGCATTGATGGGGGTTGTTACCTGCATGGGGTTCCCCAAGTAAGTGGTATCTGGCAGGGGTACCAACTTCATATCTACATATATGAAGTATCTTTGGAAGTAGTGTGGGGTAGCCTACAAGTTTACCACTCCTTACCATCCCCAAGGAAATGGTCTGGTTGAGAGATTCAACCGCACCTTGTAGGGCATGATTATGGGCCTGTCAGAGCGCTTGAGGCGTAAGTGGGACGTCCTCTTGCCATGCCTTCTGTTCACCTACAGGGAGGTGCCACACAAGGATCTTGGAGTTAGCCCTTTTAAGTTGTTGTATGGCCACCCTGTTAGGGTACCTTTGAGTCTGGTTAGGGAAGGCTTGGAGAAGGCCTCCAGTAAGCCACCCCAGGACATATTCAGTTACATGCTGGCTTTTAGAAACCAGGCTTCCCGCATTAGGAAGCTCACCCAAGAGAACCTGAAAGCAAGCAAGATATGAAATGGTGGTATGACCAGAATGCCACGCTGGACAAAAAGTGTGGGTGATGGCCCCAGTGGAGCCTTGTGCTCTCCAAGATAAGTGGACTGGGCCTTTTGAGGTGGTAGAGCGCAAGAGTGATGTCACCTATCTGGTGAACTTGCGGACTCCTAGGAACCCTTTGAGGGGCTTGCATGTGAACTGCCTCAAGCCTCACTTTGAGGGGACAGAAGTGACTATGCTCTTGGCAACAGATGATGGGGTAGAGGAAGAGAGTGAGGCTCTTCCTGACCTCCTGTCTGCCAAAGAGAAAGATGGTTCAGTGGAGGGTGTGAACCTCTCCCCCTCACTGACTCTAGAACAACAGAGGGGCTGTCACTGAGTGTTGGGACAGTTTGCCGCTCTCTTTACCATGATCCCAGGGGTCATTCATTTGTGTACACATGATGTGGACACTGGGAATAGTCCACCTGTTAAACATAAAGTTTACCTGGGTGACTGACAAGGTTAGAGAAAGCATTAAGGATGAGGTATCCAAAATGTTAGCTCTAGGGGTTATTGAGTTTTCCAGTAGCCTTTGGGCCAGTCCTATGGTCTTGGTCCTAAAAGCTGCTGCTCCTGGTGCAACTTCCAAACTCATGTTCTGTGTGGATTACCGGAGACTGAATGCAGTCATGAAGACTGACGTGCATCTCATCCACCGAGCTGATGAGCTCATTGATCTTTTGGGGGCCTGCCAAATATCTAAGCACTTTTGATATGACCTCTGGAAATTGGCAGATTGCTCTGACTGCAGGGGCTAAGGAGAGGCCTGCATTTTCTACCCCAGATGGGCACTACCAGTTTAGGGTATATGGGATATAAAATGCCCCTGCCACCTTTCAGAGGCTGGTTAACCAGGTGTTGATTGGGTTGGATGATCTCATTTCAGCCTACCTGGACGACATTACTGTGTTCATCTCTATTTGGGAGCAACATTTGCAGCACTCCTGTAAATTGTTAGAGGCCCTGCAGAAGGCATGCCTCACTATTAAGGCTAAGCAAGTGCCAAACAGGGCAGGGCTTTGTAGTGTACTTAGGGGCACCAGGTGGAGAGTGGCCAGGTGGCACCCCTACAACCCAAGATTGAGACTATTCTGGCTTGGGAGCCCCCCAAGACCCAGAAAGAGGTGAGATCCTTTTTAGGTCTCACAGGTTACTATAGGAGGTTTGTTAAGGGGTATTGTACCATTTTTGTTCCCTTAACAGAGTTACCTCCCAAGAAAGTGATCTGGACTGAGTTTTGCCAGACAGCTTTTGATGCCCTGAAGAATGCCATGTGCATGGCACCCGTGATGAAGGCACCTGACTTCTTTAAAAAAATTGCCATGCAGACTGATGCTTCAGAACATGGTGTAGGAGCAGTGTTGTCACAGCTAAATGAAGAGGGCCTATATCAACCTGTAGCCTTCATCAATAGGAGGGTACATCCCAGGGAACATAGATGGAGTGCAATTGAGTGTGAAGCTTTTGCTGTTCTCTAGGAGCTGAAGAAGCTAGGACCCTACTTGTTTGGATCTAACTTCCAGGTTCAGACCGTCCACAGTTCCCTCTGATGGTTAATGCAGATGAGGGGTGAGAATCTCAAACTGTTGAGGTGGTCCGTTTCCCTACAGGAGATGGACTTTACGGTGGAGCACTGTCCTGCCACAGAACATGCCAATGCTGATGGTCTGTCTAGGTTCTTCCCCCTTAGTGAAGAGAACTCCCAGGAGGATGAGTAGTTCTCCCCACATTCAGCTGGGGGGCACGTGTTAGACCAGGCATCCTTTGCGTGGTCTCCCCTAACTTTTTGCCTCTACTTCCCAGGTTGTTGCTGCTGTGTGCTGGACACTGTTTTTGCTGTTTTTTTTACTCTGGGCAAAAACAGACCAGTGCTAAAGTGCAAATGCTCCCTATGTGAAATTGTATGTGTGATTGGCTTTTCCATAATTGGCATATTTGATTTACTAGTAAGTCCCTAGTAAAGTGCACAAGAGGTGCCTAGGGCCTGTAAATCAAATGCTACTAATGGGCCTGTAGCATTGATTGTGCCACCCGCATGAGTAGCCCTGTAACATGATTCAGACCTGCCACTGCAGTGTCTGTGTGTACAATTTTTAAACTGCTAATTTGACCTGACAAGTGTACACTCTTGCCATGCCCAAACCTCCCCTTTCATACATGAAAGACACCCCTAGAGTGAGGGTGCTTGCTTTGACAGGGCCCAACCTGACTGCTAACCAAATACCCCATTTCTAACAAGGGGTGCTCCACACCCCAGCCTGGACAGGCTTTTGTTTCTGACCTCCAGAGAGCAAAGGCCCTCACCCTAGGGGGGCAGAGTCTCATCTGTTAGTGGCAGACTGGCCAGAACTGGTCAGTGAGCTCACCAGCAGTTAGTAGGTTTTCAGGGGGCACCTTTAAGGTGCCATCTGGGTGCATCTATTAATAAATCCATCACTGGAATCAGTGAAGGTTTATTAATACGAGAAGTTTGATACCAAACATACCTATCTACAGAAAAGTCTCATGTAGCTGGGGAACCCGTATTGGCCAGTGTCCAGCACATGTATTTAAAATGGCTTCCCTGCACACTTACTATGTCTAAGAATCGACAAAGACATAGTAGGGGCATATTTGCTCATGTATATATGTCCTCACTGGTAATATAATGCACTCTGCCTTAGGGCTGAAAGGTATGCTGCAGGGGTTACTTACAAATATTACAAGCAGTGTTTAGATGGCGTGGCACACAAGTGTGTGCCATGTCGTGTTTTCACTTTTCGGGAACACCTTGTCAGGCAGCCTGCAATGGCAGTGTGCATGAGGTTGGTGCTGGCACAAGTTATGCTGCAGGTCTTAAGGGCCCTGTTCAGTACCCATGCCATGCCCTAAGTACCAGGGGTACCAGGGGCACCATTTACTAGGGACTTACAAAGGTGCTAAAGGGCATGGCCATTTGAGGATCACATGACCACCTGTCTTGTTTTGGGACAGGAACACTGGCACTGGGGACTGGTTAGCAGGAACTTAGTGCACTTCAGTCAAAGTTGCATCGAAAACCAGGCAAAAAAGTGCAAAGGGGGAGGGTACTGCAACCAGAACCCAGCTTCCTACAATTACAAAATGAAGTGAAGTTTATTGGAAGGACATGCCACACGTGATGTTTTGGTGACTTTTATTTATTACAACATGCACAGCTTCAGCTGTGTCTGATACATATTTCCATCCTCTCAAGTAGACAACAAGACGCCTGCTGAGAAAAGGGAATATGGGATCCACCTTGAACAATACCACCACTTCAGGCATGTTTCCTAGGCCTACCTTTTGAAGTGCTGGATGTCCGTTGAGAGGAGGGCAGCCGGGACATGGAGCTCAGGACTTCAAGGGCATGATGGAGCAAAAAGGGCAGGCACCAGCCAGGCAGTCAATTTGACCCATGTTGGGGGAGGTGTAACAGTTCCCAGCACATTTACAGGACAGACCACACAGGCAGTAGAGTCCCACACAACAAACCCCGGACAGCCATCTGTTTTTGAGCAACAGGTACTTAATGACCTTGCCAATCTGAAAAGATGTGCTGCGGGCTTTGAACAGCAGATGGCTACAATGACGAGGATGCTGAACACTTTGCAGCAATCCGTGGACTGGACTGCTGCCCAGATATAGGCCTCACTTTTACTTTCTGCCCTTGCCCTGTTTTTAATATGTAGCTTTATAAATGTGCATATTAGCATAGCTTATGGTTGTTATTAGCATAGGGATAGGTTAGTTTAGTTTAGTATTAGAAAATTTAAGGTTTTATTAGATTTTGGTTGTTAGGTGGAAATATGGGTGGGTAGGTTGTTTAGGGGTTGGGGGTTGATATTTAGTAAGTGTTGAAAAATATATTTATATATATAATTGTTTAGGTTTCAATATTTAGTTACTTTGTATATAGGTGTAGTTTATGTTTGTTTTGTGTGAAAATGTGTATTAAGGGGTGTGGGGTTGATGTTTAACATGTCTGTTGTAGGGTAGCGCATTTAGTTTTTGATTTAATTGGTGTTATCTAGATTTTAATAAAACATGTTTTCTACTTTCACAACTGTAGGAGGCTGGCCTGGCTTGTAGTGGGTACCATAGGTACGTACACCTTGTGCCAGGTCCAGTTATCCCTTATTAGTGTAGAAGAGGTGTTTCTAGCAGCTAAGGCTGATAGAAGGTAGCTATGGCAAAGCAGCTTGGGCTGAACTAGGAGACATGTAAAGCTCCTACTGTACCACTGGTGTCATATGCACAATATCATAAGAAAACCCAATACACAGATATACTAAAAATAAAGGTACTTTATTTTTATGACAATATGCCAAAAGCATCTCAGTGAGTACCCTCAGTATGAGGATGCCAAATATACACAAGTTATATTTACACAATGCCAAAATTATGCAGTAATAGCAAAAGGAAGTAATTCAGGCAATGTAAAGTTACAGTAGATTGCAATAGGAGCACATAGGTATAGGGGCAACACAAACCATATACTCCAAAAGTGGAATGCGAACCACGAATGGACCCCAAACCTATGTGAGCTTGTAGAGGGTCGCTGGGACTGTAAGAAAACAGTGAGGGTTAGAAAAATAGCCCACCCCAAGACCCTGTAAGGTAGGTGTAAAGTGCACCTACAACCCCAAGAGAGCACAGATGTCGTGATAGGGGGATTCTGCAAGGAAAACCAACACCAGCAATGCAACAACAGTGGATTTCCGGACCTGAGTACCTGTAAGACAAGGGGAGCAAGTCCATGAGTCGCGACAGTGTCGAGAGTGGGCAGGAGCCCAGGAAATTCCAGCTGAGGGTGCAAGGAAGCTGCCACTGGATGGAAGAAGCTTGGTGTTTTGCAAGAACGAAGAGGACTAGGAACTTCCCCTTTGGAGGATGGATGTTGCACGTCGTGAAAAAGCTTGCAGAGGTGTTCCCACGCAGAAAGACCGCAAACAAGCCTAGCTAGCTGCAAGGGTCGTGGTTAGGGTTTTTGGATGCTGCTGTGGCCCAGGAGGGACCAGGATGTCGCCACTTGGATGAGGAGACAGAGGGGGCGCCCAGCAAGGCAGGGAGCTCTCACAGAGACAGGCAGCACCCGCAGAAGTACCGGAACAGGCACTTAGAAGAGGAGTGAAGAGGAGTCCATGCGAAGTCACAAAAGGGAGTTCCATGACGCCGGAGGACAACTCAGAAGGTTGTGCACTGCAGGTTAGAGTGTCGGGGAGCCAGGCTTGGCTGTGCATGAAGGAAATCCTGGAAGAGTGCACAGGAGCCGGAGCAGCTGCAAATCACGCGGTACCCAGCAATGCAGTCTAGCGTGGGGAGGCAAGGACTTACCTCCACCAAACTTGGACTGAAGAGTCACTGGACTGTGGGAGTCACTTGGACAGAGTTGCTGAGTTCCAGGAACCACGCTCGTCGTGCTGAGAGGGGACCCAGAGGACCAGTGATGCAGTCTTTTGTTGCCTGCGGTTGCAGGGGGAAGATTCCGTTGACCCACGGGAGAT
The DNA here is from genome assembly GCF_031143425.1 of Pleurodeles waltl. Classification (NCBI taxonomy): domain Eukaryota; kingdom Metazoa; phylum Chordata; class Amphibia; order Caudata; family Salamandridae; genus Pleurodeles; species Pleurodeles waltl. The sequence goes on from NC_090446.1 coordinate 449,958,407, forward strand.
TTCTTCAGAGCTCCTGGTGCAGAAAGGAGGCAGGCCACTCCCAGAGCATGCACCACCTGGAAACAGTCGAGAAAGCCAGCAGGATGAAGCGATACAAGGTTGCTAGTAGTCGTCTGGCTACTTTGTTGCAGTTTTGCAGGCATCCTGAGCAGTCAGCGGTCGATCCTTTGGCAGAAGGTGAAGAGGGAGATGCAGAGGAACTCTGGTGAGCTCTTGCATTCGGTATCTGGTGAGATTCCCAAAGCAGAGACCCTAAATAGCCAGAAAAGGAGGTTTGGCTACCTAGGAAGGAGGATTGGCTTCTAAGAGAGGTAAGAGCCTATCAGAAGGAGTCTCTGACGTCACCTGCTGGCACTGGCCACTCAGAGCAGTCCAGTGTGCCAGCAACACCTCTGAATCCAAGATGGCAGAGGTCTGGGGCACACTGGAGGAGCTCTGGGCACCTCCCCTGGGAGGTGCACGTCAGGGGAGTGGTCACTCCCATTTCCTTTGTCCAGTTTCGCACCAGAGCAGGGCTGGGGGATCCCTGAACCGTTGTGGACTGGCTTATGCAGAGATGGGCACCATCTGTGCCCATCAAAGCATTTCCAGAGGCTGGGGGAGGCTACTCCTCCCCAGCCTTCACACCTATTTCCAAAGGGAGAGGGTGTTACACCCTCTCTCAGAGGAAGTCCTTTGTTCTGCCTTCCTGGGCCAGGGCTGCCTGGACCCCAGGGGGGCAGAAACCTGTCTGAGGGGTTGGCAGCAGCTGCAGTGCAAACCCTGAAAAGGCAGTTTGGCAGTACCCGGATTCTGTGCTAGAGACCCGGGGGATCATGGAATTGTCCCCCCAATGCCAGAATGATATTGGGGTGACAATTTCATGATCTTCGACATGTTACATGGCCATGTTCGGAGTTATCATTGTGACGCTGTACATAGGTAGTGACCTATGTACAGTGCACACGTGTAATGGTGTCCCCACACTCAAAAAGTCCGGGGAATTTGCCCTGAACGATGTGGGGGCACCTTGGCTAGTGCCAGGGTGCCCACACACTAAGTAACTTTGCACCCAACCTTCACCAGGTGAAGGTTAGACATATAGGTGACTTATAAGTTACTTAAGTGCAGTGGTAAATGGCTGTGAAATAACGTGGACGTTATTTCACGCAGACTGCAGTGGCAGGCCTGTGTAAGAATTGTCAGAGCTCCCTATGGGTGGCAAAAGAAATGCTGCAGCCCATAGGGATCTCCTGGAACCCCAATACCCTGGGTACCTCAGTACCATATAGTAGGGAATTATATGGGTGTACCAGTATGCCAATGTGAATTGGTAAATTTAGTCACTAGCCTGTTAGTGACAAATTTGGAAAGCAGAGAGAGCATAACCATTGAGTTTCTGGTTAGCAGAGCCTCAGTGAGACAGTTAGGCATCACACAGGGAACACACACATATAGGCCACAAGCTTATGAGCACTGGGGTCCTGGCTAGCAGGGTCCCAGTGACACATAACAAACATACTGACAACATAGGGTTTTCACTATGAACACTGGGCCCTGGCTAGCAGGATCCCAGTGAGACAGTGAAAACACCCTGACATATACTCACAAACAGGCCAAAAGTGGGGGTAACAAGGCTAGAAGAGGCTACTTTCTCACACACACACCCCCCACCACAAACGAAGGACAATAAGGCTAACCTTGGCCAGTTGAGTCTTTATTGTCTAAGTGGTGATAAGTGGAGAGTAGCTCTGCAATAGACTGGTTACTCCCTTTATCATCCACTATATGGTTACCCCCCTGTGGGGATGTAAACCACCCTGTTTGAAGCTTTTTAGCTAACCAACAATGTGAAGATATATTTTCAGAGTTCCTATCAGTAAGTTTTAGTTTGGAACAGTGGGAATTGTCCACTGGACCTATTTCTAGTAATGAGAATGCCAGACAGGGATGCTGTTTCAGTAAAGCCATAGCTGGGCAAAAACTTTGTCCATATGGCTGTAAGAGAGAACAGGGATGCTGTTTCTCTTTAGTTGGAGCAGGGCAGAGATGCTGTCCTATGAGCTCCACACTAGAGCAGGGCTGCTGTCCTAAGTGTTGTGAGGTAGTGCAGGGTTTCTGCACTAAAGTTTCTCTGGGAGGGTTGGAGGAATGCTCCATGTTAGCTAAACTGGTGACCTTTTTCTCACCAATATTAGTTATCCCACAGAGAGGTACTTTCACCTCAGGGAGTACAGCTGTGCCAGCTGATGATTCCCTTGGTACAGGTGCCACCCCAGGAGAGGTTTCTCCCACCACAGGAATGGTATCCTGAATGGCAGGGTGGTTAGGGGATACTGTGATACCCTTTTTACCTGTTGTTGGAGAGGGATCCTGAGTTTTCAGGCCTTTTTCTCTCCTTTGCTTTTTCATTTCAGCTGAAATAAGAGTATGCAATTCCTCAGGGATACCCAGCATGGTTGCATGGGTATAAAACTCTACCTCTGCCCAATCTGAGGTCTCTAGGTCATTACCTAAGAGACAGTCTAAAGGTAAGCTAGGTGATACTACCACCTGCTTAGGGCCAGTAACTCCACCCCAACTAAGCTGAACTATAGCTAAGGGAAGAAACTTAGTGGAGTTATGGACATCAATAATCTTGTACTGTTGTCCAATGATGTGTTGTTCAGGAGGCACTAGGTTTTCAGTCACCAAAGTGATACTGGCACCTGTGTCCCTGTAGGCCTGGGCCTCAATACCATTTATTGAAACTGTCTGCCTGTACTTATCCATTGTAAGGGGACAAGCAGCCAGTGTGGCAAGGCCAATGCCACTAGGTGTGACAGAAACTGTCTTGGGACTGACTACCCCAGTTTCTATGATGACCCATAAGTGAACCCAACTACACCCTTACTTTGACTGTTGCCAGCAGTCCCACCACTATTACCACTACTGCTAGGGGCACTAGAGTTTGATGTATTAGTGGTGGTTGGCTCAGGGGGTTTACCTGGACAGGACTTATCCCCTTGCCAATAGCCTTTATTTTTACACACATAGCACCAAGGCTTTTTAATGTGTGTATGTTGTGAAGAAGAGGAAGAATTTGATTTATCCCCATCCCCTGAAGAGTGTTTAGGATGTGAAGAAGGATCTTTGGTTTTACCCTTATCCCCATGCTTATCCTGAGATTTCTCACCATCTTTCTTCTTGCCATCCTTGTCACCCCCTGTATGAACTTTTCTGTTCACTCTTGTTCTGACCCATTTGTCTGCCTTCTTTCCCAATTCTTGGGGAGAGGTCAGATCTGAGTCCACTAGATATTGGTGTAACAAGTCAGACACACAGTTATTCAGAATATGCTCTCTCAGAATAAGATTATACAGGCTTTCATAGTCAGAAACTTTACTGCCATGTAACCACCCCTCCAAGGCCTTCACTGAACAGTCAACAAAGTCTATCCAGTATTGTGAGGACTCTTTTCTGGTGTCTCTGAACTTAATCCTGTATTGTTCAGTGGTTAAGCCAAATCCATCCAAGAGTGCATCCTTCAAAACTGCAAAATTGTTAGCATCACTTTCTCTAACAGTAAGGAGCCTATCCCTACTCTTCCCATTGAAAGTTAGCCACAATATAGCAGCCCACTGCCTTTGAGGGACTCCATGTACCATACAGGCCCTCTCAAGTGCAGCAAACCACTTGTTGATGTCATCCCCCTCCTTGTAAGGGGGAACTATCTTGTGCAGATTCCTGGAATCATGCTCTCTAACAGGATTACGATCAGGAATACTGCTGCTGCCACCATGGGGTCCTAACCCCAATCTCTGTCTCTCCTTCTCCAGGTCTAGGGATTCCCTGTCTAGAGCCAGCTGTTGCTGTTTAAGCTTCAGTCTGGTCTCTTCCACTCTCAACTTTTTGAGTTCCCTTTCTAACATGTTGCCTTCACGGTGGGTGGGTTGGGAATGCTTGGACACTGAGGATAAATTGGAAACAACAGAGGGAGATCTGTCCCTAACAGCTTGGACTCTAACAACCTTGCCTCCAGGAACAAAAACATCCCTACTATGATGGGAGCTCCTATTACTACCAGCATTGCTCTGTGGTCTGCTGAGGGGTAGATTTGGAATAGAACCCTCCACTCAGTTCCCCTGAGTCAGAATGGGAGCTATCTACTAACTTCTCAGTTGAAGTGCCTGCTAGGGACTTATCATTCTCAATGAGCATGTTATATAGAAATTCTCTTGAAGGGTTCTTTCCTATCACTAAACCTCTATCAATTCAGAGACTCCTTAGGCTCTTGAAGTTTAAATTGTCATAAGTAGTATTGACCATTTTAAGAGCAGTTCCTACATCAGATATGATAGAAGAAGGTTTAGAGACAGTGATAAGAGAAAAAGTTTCAGGACTTTTTAAAGAACAGAAAAAAAACCTGTTCAAACTTTTTGGAAACTTTTAGAAGTTTAGGAGTACTTTTCAGCACTTAGTAGAAAGTGTAAAAGGAGAAAAGCAAAACCTTTTGGTTAGGTGTACATACACTGAACTTGTTTTGTATATTATTCTCTTATGAAAAGTACACAATGACAAAGTGGTAAGTAGTTACAAGTACTTATCCGACCGCTGCACAACCAATGTAGGAGGCTGGCCTGGCTTGTAGTGGGTACCAGAGGTACTTACACCTTGTGCCAGGACCAGTTATCACTTATTAGTGTAGAAGAGGTGTTTCTAGCAGCTAAGGCTGATAGAAGGTAGCTATGGCAAAGCAGCTTAGGCTGAACTAGGAGACATGTAAAGCTCCTACTATACCACTGGTGTCATATGCACAATATCATAAGAAAACACAATACACAGATATACTAAAAATAAAGGTACTTTATTTTTATGACAATATGCCAAAAGTATCTCAGTCAGTACCCTCAGTATGAGGATGCCAAATATACACAAGTTATATGTACACAATACCAGAATTATGCAGTAATAGCAAACGGAAGTAATGCACGCAATGTAAAGTTACAGGAGATTGCAATAGGACCACATAGGTATAGGGGCAACACAAACCATATACTCCAAAAGTGGAATGCGAGCCACGAATGGACCCCAAACCTATGTGAGCTTGTAGAGGGTCGCTGGGACTGTAAGAAAACAGTGAGGGTTAGAAAAATAGCCCACCCCAAGACCCTGTAAGGTAGGTGTAAAGTGCACCTACAACCCCAGAGAGCACAGAAGTTGTGATAGGGGGATTCTGCAAGGAAAACCAACACCAGCAATGCAAAAACAGTGGATTTCCGGACCTGAGTAGCTGTAAGACAAGGGGAGCAAGTCCATGAGTCGCGACAGTGTCGAGAGTGGGCAGGAGCCCAGGAAATGCCAGCTGAGGGTGCAAGGAAGCTGCCACCGGATGGAAGAAGCTTGGTGTTTTGCAAGAACGAAGAGAACTAGGAACTTCCCCTTCAGAGGATGGATGTCCCACGTCATGAAGAAGCTTGCAGAGGTGTTCCCACGCAGAAAGACCACAAACAAGCATTGCTAGCTGCAAGGGTTGCGGTTAGGGTTTTTGGATGCTGCTGTGGCCCAGGAGGGACCAGGATGTCGCCACTTGGATGAGAAGACAGAGGGGGCGCCCAGCAAGGCAGAGAGCCCTGACAGAGGCAGGCAGCACCCACAGAAGTACTGGAACAGGCACTTAGAAGAGGAGTGAACTGGAGTCCATGTGAAGTCACAAAAGGGAGTCCCACGACACCGGAGGATAACTCAGAAGGTTGTGCACTGCAGGTTAGAGTGTCAGGGACCCAGGCTTGGCTGTACATGAAGGAAATCCTGGAAGAGTGCACAGGAGCCGGAGCAGCTGCAAATCACGCGGTACCCAGCAATACAGTCTAGCGTGGGGAGGCAAGGACTTACCTCCACCAAACTTGGACTGAAGAGTCACTGGACTGTGGGAGTCACTTGGACAGAGTTGCTGAGCTCCAGGGACCACGCTTGTCATGCTGAGAGGGGACCCAGAGGACCGGTGATGCAGTCTTTTGTTGCCTGCGGTTGCAGGGGGAAGATTCTGTCGACCCACTGGAGATTTCTTCAGAGCTCCTGGTGCAGAAAGGAGGCAGGCTACTCCCAGAGCATGCCCCACCTGGAAACAGTCGAGAAAGCCAGCAGGATGAAGCGATACAAGGTTGCTAGTAGTCGTCTGGCTACTTTGTTGCAGTTTTGCAAGCGTCCTGAGCAGTCAGCGGTCAATCCTTTGGCAGAAGGTGAAGAGGGAGATGCAAAGGAACTCTGGTGAGCTCTTGCATTCGGTATCTGGTGAGATTCCCAAAGCTAAGATCCTAAATAGCCAGAAAAGGAGGTTTGGCTACCTAGGAAGGAGGATTGGCTACTAAGAGAGGTAAGAGCCTATCAGAAGGAGTCTCTGACGTCACCTGCTGGCACTGGCCACTCAGAGCAGTGCAGTGTGCCAGCAACACCTCTGAATCCAAGATGGCAGAGGTCTGGGGCACACTGGAGGAGCTCTAGGCACCTCCCCTGGGAGGTGCACGTCAGGGGAGTGGTCACTCCCCTTTCCTTTGTCCAGTTTCGCACCGGAGCAGGGCTGGGGGATCCCTGAACCGTTGTGGACTGGCTTATGCAGAGATGGGCACCATCTGTGCCCATCAAAGCATTGCCAGAGGCTGGGGGAGGCTACTCCTCCCCAGCCTTCACACCTATTTCCAAAGGGAGAGGGTGTTACACACTCTCTCAGAGGAAGTCCTTTGTTCTGCCTTCCTGGGCCAGGGCTGCCTGGACCCCAGGGGTGCAGAAACCTGTCTGAGGGGTTGGCAGCAGCAGCAGCTGCAGTGCAAACCCTGAAAAGGCAGTTTAGTAGTACCCGGGTTCTGTGCTAGAGACCCGGGGATCATGGAATTGTCCCCCCAATGCCAGAATGGCATTGGGTTTGACAATTCCATGATCTTAGACATGTTACATGGCCATGTTCGGAGTTACCATTGAGACGCTGTACATAGGTAGTAACCTATGTACAGTGCACGCGTGTAATGTTGTCCCTGCAATCACAAAGTCTGGGGAATTTGCCCTGAACGATGTGGGGGATCCTTGGCTAGTGCCAGGGTGCCCACACACTAAGTAACTTTGCACCCAACCTTCATCAGTTGAAGGTTAGACATAAAGGTGGCTTATAAGTAACTTAAGTGCAGTGGTAAATGGCTGGGAAATAACGTGGACGTTATTTGACGCAGACTGCAGTGGCAGGCCTGTGTAAGAATTGTCAGAGCTCCCTATGGGTGGCAAAAGAAATGCTGCAGCCCATAGGGATCTCCGGGAACCCCAATACCCTGGGTACCTCAGTACCATATAGTAGGGAATTATATGGGTGTACCAGTATGCCAATGTGAATTGGTAAATTTAGTCACTAGCCTGTTAGTGACAAATTTGGAAAGCAGAGAGAGCATAACCACAGAGGTTCTGGTTAACAGAGCCTCAGTGAGACAGTTAGGCATCACACAGTGAACACATACATATAGGCCACAAACTTATGAGCACTGGGGTCTTGTCTAGCAGGGTCCCAATGACACATAACAAACATACTGACAACAAAGGGTTTTCACTGTGAGCACTGGGCCCTGGCTAGCAGGATCCCAGTGAGTCAGTGAAAACACCCTGACATATACTCACAAACAGGCCAAAAGTGGGGGTAACAAGGCTAGAAAGAGGCTACTTTCTCACAACAACTGTTTCATGATTTACTGCGTACAAGTCGCTTATATTGTTAGGTTGTGTTTGGAACATGCTGTGGGGTTTCCATGCAGTTTTTGCTTACATGTGTGACTAGGTGAACACATAGGGAGAGGATCCTGACAAGTTTGCAATGGAGTCACTCAAGGGATCTTCAAACATGATTGTACAATGTAAGTGGCACTCTTGCTGTGAACGGACACATAGCTCAAAACTGGTATTCACATACTATTGCACTACATCTGTAAGTTGTGCTACATGTATTATATGGATGATCATGTCAAACAGTTGTCAGTAACCAAGGAGGGTTTTAGTCACACACTGATGCCAGCCACTTACATACTCACCCCTGTGCTATTTTATTGTCACAGCAGTCTTGCTTCCTGGCTAACATCCATGGAGGTGTGGGACGCCTGTGCTGTAATTTCATTCACCCTTATCATTGACTGATTGCTAATTGTTGCACGTCTGACCTTGGGTAACTACTTGCTAGTTTAGATGCATTTAAGGTTCACAGAAACTATTGCCCTTGGCCTATGTAGATTTGTCCATGGCTTTGCAAAACACAATCCACTTTATATAGTAGGTAGTGTCTTTAGGCTGAGCACATCCAGCATGGTTTACTTTGTCCGATCATCAACAGACATACAACACACAGGTTGATGCTAGTGCATTTATTTACATCAATGTAAATAAGAAGGATCACAGTTGCAGTTATTTCAACAACAACCCCAACATTGATTTAGAATTAAATATTTCCAGACAGAGTCCATGGGGATACATGTCATGAGACATGTGGAGGAGAGGAGTTTTTCAGTGAGGAGGAGATCCAGATTACCATTAGAGAAGGGAGGCCACATTGACAGTACACTAATGGATAAAAGCAACAGGTGTGCATACACAAAGTTGACAGTGCCAGATGACAAGTGCAATGACGGGTTACTCTACACAGTCCAATGGGAAACTGACCAAGGGCCACAGACAAAGGTTACTGGGAAATTCTCCACCTGAAGGTGGGGAAATCCACTTCTTCCTTCTCTCATGTGTGTTGTGCCTCCCCTGAGGTTGGTGGTGTTTGTGCATGAGGGGTCTGAGACACACACATCAGGGGCTAAAAATGTGGATCAAGCGTCCCCAGCAGCGTTTGCCTGAGCCAACAAGGAAGGCAGCACAGCTCGGAGAAGGGCCTGCTGGCTTGTCAGCACAGCAACAACGTCATAGTGGAAGGCACCCATTGTTATATGGGAGTCCTGTTTCCGCTCCATGTATTGGAGGACGTTATGTATAGCCCACAGTTGGGTGGCAACCTCACTGGTGTCACATTGGCAGGGCTGTTGTTGTTGCCTTTGCCTCATGATATCAACAATGTCAGCCAGGGACTGATCCAATCTCTGGAGCAGATTGTAGGTGCCCCTAATTGCACCAGAGGTGTCCTTATTGGGACTGAGGCACCTACTGACTCCCTTTAGGGTGCCCACAATGGTTTCCATCCCTACCCACAACTAATCCAACTTCTGCCACTCCACTCCTACTGCTTCACGTTGAAATATAACCTGTGGGTCCCTGGAGTCCAGACCTGGTCTAGGACTTGCAGATGGGTTAGGTTGGTTTGTAGGCAGTTCCTCTGGAGACCCAATGAAGCTGTCAACCCCTTCCAGTACCAGAGAATGTGAGACAATGTAATCCAGGATTTTCTGGAAGGCGTCATTTTCCATGGGGGCAGGAGGTCATTGGCAGCAGGTTGGTCTTCCTGGACAGGAGCTGGACAGGGGGAACTTGTGGGAAGTTGGTTGTGTATATACTATCTCAAAGTGAGAGATAGTGTGCACAGAGTCCAAGGGTTCCCCTTAGAGGTTGATAGTGGCAAAATTAGATAATACTAATGCTCTAATTTGCAGTAGTGTGGTCGAGCAGTAGGCTTATCAGAGGACAGTGTTAAGCATTTGTTGCACACACACAGGCAATAAACACACTCAAAGACTTAACTCCAGGCCAATAGGTTTTTATATAGAACCACAAGATTCAGAATTTAGGTAAGTACATAAATTGTAAGGTACTTCACACAGGTAAGTATGGAACTTTGAATTAAAACAGTAGTATACACAGTTTTGGTAAAAATGGCAAATAGATATTTTAAAAGTGGTCACAGTGCAAAAATCAACAGTTTCTGGGCGTGGTAAGTAATAGTTAGTTTCTCAGGTAAGTAAAGCACTTACAAGTTCAGTCTCCTGGGCATAGGCAGCCCACCGTTGGGGGTTCAAGGCAACCCCAAAGCCACCGCATGAGCAATATAGGGCCGGTCAGGTGCAGAGGTCAAAGGAGGGCCCAAATCCCATAGGCACCGATGGAGAACAGGGGTGCTCCGGGTCCAGTCTGCTAGCAGGTAAGTACCTGCGTCCTCGGGGAGCAGACCATGGGGGGTTTGTAGAGCACTGGGGGGACACACACACAGGCACACAAAACACACCCTCAGCAGCACAGGGGCGGCCGGGTGCAGTGTGCAAAGTAGGTGTCAGGTTTGTCGTTGAAAACAATGGAGGGACCTGGGAGTCACTCTGGCGATGCAGGCAGGGCACAGGGGGGCTTCTCGGGCTAGCCACCCACTGGGCTAGGATGAGGGACGCCTGTTGGTCACTCCTGCACTGTTAGGTGGTTCCTCTCGGTCCTGGGGGCTGCGGGTGCAGTGCTTGGTCCAGGTGTCGGGTTCCTTTGTTACCAGGCAGCGCGGTCAGGGGGAGCCTCTGAATCTTCTCTGCAGGCGTTGCTGTGGGGGAGCAGGGAGGTCGACACAGGGTATCCACTTCGTTGGAGTCATCTTGGGGTCCTCTCTGCAGTGTTGGTTCTCCTGAACTCGAGCCGGGGCATCGGGTGCAGAGTGTGAAGACTCACGCTTCCAGAGTGAGGCGAGAGTCTCTTTAAAGTTGGTTTCTTGTTGCTGTTTTTGAACAGAGCCACTGTTCTCGAGAGATTCTTGATCCTTTAGATGCAAGGCATCTTTGAGTCTGGAGACAGGCTGGTAGGGCTGGGGCCAAGTCAGTTGTTGTGTCCGTCTTCTCTGCGGGGCTTTCAGGTCAGCAGTCCTTCTTCATTCTTTAGGTTGCAGGAATCTGATTTCCTGGGTTTAGGGTCACCCCAAAATACTCAATTTAAGGGTGTGTTTAGGTCTTGGGGGCAGTAGCCAATGGCTACTGCCTTGGAGGGTGGCTACACACTCTTTGTGCCTCCTCCCTGAGGGGAGGGCGGGGACATCCCTAATCCTATTGGGCGATTCCTCCAAAACTAGATGGAAGATTTCTTAAGGCAGGGGTCACCTCAGCTCAGGACACCTTAGGGGCTCCTCCTTGTTTTTCTCATTATCTCATCTGGACTTGCCACCAAAAGTGGGGGCTGTGTCCGGAGGGGAGGCATCTCCATTAGCTGGAGTGCCCTGGGGGGCTGTAACATCAGGCTTGAGCCTTTGAGGCTCACCGCCAGGTGTTATAGTTCCAGAGGGGGAGGTGAAAAGCACCTCCACCCAGTGCAGGCTTTTTCCTGGCCAAAGAGTGACAAAGGCACCCACCCCATGTGGACAGAAACCCTTCTGGATGTGGCAGGCTGGCAGGAACTGGTTAGCCTAACACTTGCATTTGGACTGGTATACAGGGGGCATCTCTAAGATTCTCTCTGTGTGCATTTTTCAATAAATCCCACACTGGCATCAGTGTGGATTTATTGTGCTGAGAAGTTTGATACCAAACTTCCCAGAATTCAGTGTAGCCATTATGGAACTGTGGAGTTTGTGTTTGACAAACTCTCTGACCATATACTCTTTATGGCTAACTTGCACTTACAATGTCTAAGATTTGGCTTGGATTTGGATTAGACACTGTAGGGGCATAGTGCTCATGCAACTATGCCCTCATCTGTGGTATAGTGCACCCTGCCCTAGGGCTGTAAGGCCTGCTAGAGGGGTGACTTACCTATGCCACAGGCAGTGGTTTGTGGGCATTGCACTCTGAGGGGAGTGCCATGTCAACTTAAGTCATTTTATCCCCACCAGCATACACAAGCTGTGAGGCAGTGTGCATGTGCTGAGTGAGTGGTCCCCAGGGTGGCATAATACATGCTGCACCCCTTAGAGACCTTCCCTGGCCACAGGGCCCTTGGTACCAGGGGTACCAGTTACAAGGGACCTATCTGTGTGCCAGGGGAGTGCCAATTGTCAGAACAAAGGTACAGTTTAGGTAAAGAACACTGGTGCTGGGGCCTGGTTTGCAGGATCCCAGCACACTTTCAATCATAACTGGCATGAACAGAAAAGGCAAAGTGTTAGGGGGTAGTCATGCCATGAGAGGTATTTTCCTACAGAGCTGTTTCTCCCTGTGCAATAAAATGGATATACATCAATGTTAATCAATGCTAGACGTTGACAGTAGTTATCTGTCTGACAGACAGTATTTATACTCATTCATTTTCAACTCAATATATTTGTGTGGCACCTATGTGACTAGTATGTATTGAGAGGAAGTTGCAATGTAGTCACCTTTCAGATAGCAGTATCTATGCATTGTTCACATGCCACTGTGTGACAAAGGTGTTTGTGTCATACCACACATTACAATTAGAGTTAGGTGGCGGGCTCCACTCCGCTGGTGGAGCTAACGAGTTAATGGAATTTTTGGCACTCCGTGCTCCGCTTTGAGTGCAGAGTTTGCCCAAACTCTCCGCTAGCCCCACCAGCGGGGCGGTGCTCACAGCGAAAGCGCAGACTGTCTGTGCTTGCACTGTGTGGCCCATAACTGTGCTGCAGTGCGCAGTCTTGTCTTCCAATTGCAATGGAGCTGGATCTGGAGCCAGTAGGAAGATCAACCAGGCCTCCCTCTGCCAGCAGCCCGAGCCGTAAGTAGGACACAGAGGGAGGCACAGCTCCAGGCCGCTGGTAACTAGGACCCAGGTGAGTCCTTGTTTTTAAATATTTTCGTTGTGCACACTGGTGCACAAGAGTCTTGAAACAGCAACTTTTGCTTCCAACACCCCTGGCCTAAATTCAGACCAGGTTTGTAGGCAGCAAAAGCTGCTGTTTCAGGCCTCTTTTGCACCAGCCTGGCATGCACATTGTGCATTCATGTGGCCAAGGTTCATATTGCCCATGCATTCACATTACTCTACAAAGCTAGCAGCCTGCTAGGCTGCAGGAATGTGCATGTACTTATCATGGTTGTGCTACCTGTATAAACAGTTGCTAGTGTGTGCTAACTATGAGGGGATATACACAGTCAAACTAGGTAGCTAGGTAGCACTGATGCTCAGCCCATTTAATCATTGCCAGAGTTGATTATCTACTGAGTATCACACATTGTTAGACTCATCCTCACTCACTTGAATGTATAAATGGCTCGCCTCATTTAGGCTCATTGACTCCACTTACTGTCACACAGAGATGGAAGTCTGATCATGCATTGACTCAGATGTGATGCCAAAGCCTATATTTACATTCATCACTTCCAATTCACTAACAGGGCTGCGTGTATTTGTGATCTATGTATTAGGCTGGACACACATATGCTAGCATTTTTGATCATGCATGACATGTTCCTACCCTGGTTTGCCACATAACTTTACACATACTTCACAGCCCGAAACCATCACAAATTCATGTCCATAGTTTTGGCAACCTAGATCATCCTGTTACTTCTGAATTCACTGTTTGTCATCCTCCTGCTTTGACATATGTATCATGGTGCGATTCTTCTTCTTCCATTCCCCTCATGGTACGTGCTACATATTCCCCCTGGTGCAGATCACATGTTGGATGTAGTACACTTATGCTCTCTTCTATCTCATCCCTTCCCAGTGGCAACAAATGTGCAGCAATGAGTGTGTCTAACTCAGGATACCTTGCGGTACACACACCACTTCTCACCTCCTCGCTATGCAATGTGCCCCCATTCAAACATAGTGACAGTTCAATGAGCTCAGCCACACCTACATTAAAGAGCACTACCAGGGGAAAACCTCTCTCACATGCCATCTATTTTTTGACAAAACACACAGCTCACTATTTTATGCATCACTCGTTTCACCCCCGAGATTTTTTTTTACATACCAGGATTGGGGGTGTTGGCTACCATGGCAGGCTACACCTGTGTGCTTGCATTCCCCACATCAGTGCATCTGTGTGCTATGTAATTTAATACTAGGGACTAAGAGGCATATTTATGAGCCACAGGAAAATAAGTGCAATAAAATATGTTTCATGCAGGTTTGAGTCACTTTTGAGATGCAAAACCTGTGCTAAAAGTTTGGAAATCTTTCCCACAGTCTATTAGTGAAACAGGTATGGCAAGCATGTATGTTCTGGGTACTGACCATTTCATGTAGGAGTGCCCCTATGAATTGGGTAGCGGCAGGTGCGGGGGAGAGGGGTTGTGGCTGGAGAGATTCCACACCTCTGTATAATGTGGGCACTCGGATATCTGAGCAAACCCTGTCTCAAACTCCTGCTGTGCAGAGTTGACTTTAGGGTGGTACGACCAGTGCATCAGGGGGCGCTGTGTTTAGAAATAACATGGGTTTAAAAGCACCTGCTGCATAGTTTTTCATGTGTCTATCAGTTTTCAGGCAACAATAAAAATGTCAAGATAGCTCTTGTTATTAATGTTCCTGCTGGAGAGAGATTAGAGTTTTGTCAAGTGCCAGTTTTAGCTCATCATAAAGTAGTGCAGGGGGTTACTATGCTTGCTGCAAAGACCTTTGGGGGGCACCGGGTGCCACCAGCACTAAAGACGGCCCTGCTGCTGTGCCCTCCTCAGCTAATTTGCACCCATCCACAGGCAGGTCATGAGCGCCTGACTGCACCACAGCAGCATCGCTCCTGTTTCAAATCTCTTGTGTCTCACAAGTGATGTGTAGAGAATCAAGTGTCAGACTGGCGTATTGACAAATAAGGTGGTGTCTGATGGGCTAGTCTGACAAGTCAGTGTGTGGGTTGGTTTTTTGACGGCTTGTGTGCCTGTTTTATTGCCCTCGGGCTGTTTCTATTGTTGACGTCCCTGATATTAAAACAAATATTGCCAGTAGCAAGCTCAAATCAATGCAGTCTTCCATACAACGCAAAGCACTTACACAGAATATCTTTACAAGTTGAAAACTGTCACGATTTCATAGGACACTTTTTTTAGCTATCTAATTCCCTAATGGGGCCACTTTAATTTTGGTGCCTGGGCCTATTTTCTGTCCCAGTCTGACCTTTAGGTTTTTTTTTAAACATATATGTACAATATACTTATTCAAAGGGGCTTTCAGTCAGCTTTCTTAATCCATTGGTCTGAGTGTCATTCAAATTTGCTTCTGCCCACTACAGCATAAAACATGGGGCAGGGATTCAGCCTCTTCAGGCACTGGATAACCACTTTTAGTGCCCGCATTTTGCTATTTGAGGAGAAGGTGCACACACAAGCTAGTTCCTTTCTGTGCTAATATTGTTGTTTTTAATTTATTATGTACTTGTTCCCTTTGTGTTTAGAGTCTGATGTGACAGCAGGACACTTTATCCCGGTGATGGCACAGGCCGCATTCCACACTTTATGAGTTCCAGTCTCTGGCCAATGCTGCTGTAAATTGCTGTTGGAGTGTCCTTTATCTGACTGCTGTTATTTCAGAGCATAATTGATTGTGTTCATTTGAAACTCTTCTGTATTAAATTATTTTAAGCTTCAATGTTATGCATGTGCATTCATAAGCAGATAATTCTTCAGAACACATTTATTCTGGGTTCAATTTCCGCAATGGTTCTTTAATAACCTTTGCCATGGAATAAAACCAGTGTTTGTTGTGTAGAGCTGCAGCATTTGTGACACTTTCCTTCTTTCTTTCTTTCTTTCTTTCTTTCTTTCTTTCTTTCTTTCTTGCTTTCCTTTTTATTTCATTATTTCATTCCTTATTTTGGTCTTTCTTTCATTATTTTTTCCTTTTTTTCCTTTTTCTCTTCTTTTTTGCTTTCTTTATTTTTTCATTCCTTCTTTCCTTTTTGTTTGTTTTTTGATCTCTTGACTTCGATCTTTCGATCTTTCCTTCTTTCTTGCTTTCATTCCTTCTTTTCTTCCTTCTCTACTTCCTTCTTGCTTTCCTTCTTTCTTGCTTTCTTTTTCTTTTTCTCTTTTTTCTCTCATTTTCTTTTATCTCTTCCATTCTTGCTTTCATTCCTTCTTTTTTGCTTTCACTCTTAGGTTCTTGCTTTTCTTTCTTTCTTTCTTTCTTTCTTTCTTTCTTTCTTTCTTTCTTTCTTTCTTTTTCAAAGGCAAGAGTCTAGCAGCCAATGGTGCCACAATTGGCTTATTTAGGTATGTGTTAGAAATGACCTTTTGATTTTTTTTACTAAAATGGGTTTTTGGCTATACTTTATCTGTTTATTTGTGGTTGTGTCATTCACATTTTCCTCCAACCCACTTGTGCATGCATCAAGAGACTACATGTTACCCCACTTCAGACATTGGCTGACTTCACTATGAGTTAATGCGTGCTGCCCTTTCACAAGAAGCACATCCGCACACAAAGCAGTTCCCTTCAGTTCCAGGGAGTACTATGGCAATATGGGCTTTTTTGAGACCAAAACATTTTTGCCTTTAGTCAGTTTTTTTTTTAGATTGACAAATGCCCGGCAGCTTTCCAAACAATAAAGTTTTGCAAAACCCAGGACAACACAACACAAGAATTGCCAAAAGACTGGTGTACAACATCAGATCTATTGGCTTTGACATTACGTGTTTATTTTAAGGGGATTGGTTAAGTTGTTATGGAATGACAAACAATTTACATTTCCTTTCTTCGGTAGCGTGGAAAGAAAGTTAGAAATATGCTAGCCCTGGAAATACAGATACTAGACCAGCCAATTAAATGTTTAAACGAAATGCACAAAACACGCAGCTCAGCTACATAGGATAGAAAAAAATAATTTATAAAAGAATAACATAAGCAAGCCTCCCACTTGTGATTTTATGTTAGTGGAAACCATAATGTTGAAACCATAACGTGCTGAATTCAGCTATGCCTCTGGGCGATTACTATCATGCTGGGTGTAGTCGACATAAAGAGTTGCGAGAATCATGTCACCTGGTTACTATCATTATACCGCTATGCATGTTACATATCACATCCCATTGTACATGGACGTTTTGTAAGCAACCACACAGTTTTTCATTTACCACTGCTGAACCTGGCACAATGTATATGAAACACTGGGTCCCCTATTTTTCAGGGACTGACACCAGAATAAAGAAAAAGAAAACCAAAAAATAAGACTCTTCCATTGAAAGGCCAACCCCCTCACACTTTGAAGTGACATGTCATCACTGGACCACTCATATAGTACCTCAGTGTACGTGTTATGATTGTCTTGATAGGAACGAGAAAGTAGTTGCATGCTTTTATTTTTGAGACCTGAGTGGTCCTGTTATGTGTGGCCTTGCATGTGTGTGTTGTCTAAGATCCTAGTAGCTTTTAACGTGCAATATTTCACACATTGTCTCCCTTTCAGCGTTTTATAAAATACATTTCTCAGTGCTTTATGAGTATTAGATGCATTTTGTGCTATTATTAATGATATGGAGAGTTGGTTGGAGTCGGAGCAAAGCAGAGGCGATCAGATTTTTAGGTCTCGGCTAGACAGCGCTTGCACTGTCTCTTCGAGACATGTTCTTTATACTTTGAAAGTTTCCACCCACGCCCATTTGCTGGCTCCATTGTCGCTCTCCTATTCTTTCTCCCCAATTGTCTATGGCATGCATTTGCTATGCCTCTTCCTCTGTTTACTCCTCCCCGAGAGCACAGACTAAGTACTGTATCAGTACGCTGGTAACCATTTTAGCATGTGTTTACGTACTACTTTCTTCTTTTTCTAAAATAAGTTCAGTGCTTGTGTTTCCTCAGAGCTCCTCAGTAAATTGGCATGTAAATCTTGCACTTGTCTCCACACATTTGCTGTGCACTCAAAGACGGAGATCAGATGCCAGATGCTCTTTTCTCTGCCTGACTTTAAAGGGAGTGGATTGTTTTTGGTCTATGTCCAATATTTATTTGTTGCTTTTGCTGACTCATGCAAGTTGAGGCTTGTCTGTGAGACGTGTCTCAGGCTTGGAGGACATTGCGCGTTATTTCCCTTCTCTCATGTGGGCGGTAGAGCAGCCTTGTGTGTGAATCACACTGAGACTGGAATCAAGAACATACTCTGCTGCTCACTAACTTTGCACACAGTAAGGGCTGTGGAAGACTGTGCGCTGCATTGTTATTTTGTTTTTGTTTCAATTCATGTGCATGCATTGCTAATGAACAGCTACTTCTTTACCTGGCTGTTTGCTCAACCCCGAAGTGATCAAGCCCTGCTTGATTAGTGCACAGTGTTTTTTTGTCTGGTACTTTGGTATTTAGCGCTCACTAATTAAACAAATTTAAATTAGCTTGTCGTTTTCACTTTTTTGTCACAGCTCTATCAGAGCATATAAACAGCCTTGTAAATCTTTGTATCTCTGTCACATTTGCTGCATGCCATCTCTCCTGGATACTCTGCCTTTCAGGAAACTTGCCACTTGTTTATTGCTGCTGTTTTGGAAATTGTGACAGACTTAACACCATCCTTTAAACACTTGTTGCAACTGCATTTTTCATTGTTTCATTATATTTGACTGCATACCTTAAACTGTTGATGTGTGAATACAGTGCACAGCCCTCCACAGCACTTACGGTGTGCAAAGTGAGTGAGCGCAGTGTGTTCTTGATCAGCTCTGCCAAGTGTCACGCATCTCACGTAAGAATAACGCATTTCCAGTCATTTTCCCGCATTTCTGCAATGCCTGATATTGTCATGCAAAATAACCATGTCCTGATGTGCGGTGAAACCTCTTGCTCCAGTTTCTCAGGCTCCAAGTGATGTTTATCAAAGGCCATAACGTGGCACAGGTGTACAACTGGAGGTATAGGATTCTCGATATATTGTGATATTTATATGGTTCCTACGTCTTCCTCGCTTGATTTTGCTTGCAAGAAAGTGACACTCATAGTCGTTGAAATGTCACTTATAATCACACTGGAAATATGAAAATGTCACACATAGCAATCTGAAACATTGGCAGTTAAGCTTGATTCCAGACTGAGGGGGTCATTACAACATTGGCGGTAAAAGGCGCTTACCACCGTGCAGAAGACCGCCAATACACCGCCGCTGCGGCGGTATTCCGCCACAGCTATTATGACACACATCCCGGAATCCGCCGAACTTCAGACACCCACACAACACCGCCACACCAAAGGTCAGTGATAAACTGGCGGTAAGAAATCCTCCACCTCCACGCCAACAGAAACACGCCCATCCTATTACGACCCACGAATCCACGCGGCGGTCTTTCAACCGCGGTATTCCATTGGCGGTACACACCGCCACGCTCAAAATACACACACATCTCCAAAACACCGCCACATTGGACAATTACAAATACATACACCTGATACACATACACACACCACTCCCACACACCCAACACAATATAAAACACACACCCACATCACCCACAAACCCCTAATCACGAACGAAGGCCAGAGAGAGAGCACAGAATAGACAACCCCATCACACAGAGGCACAAAACACCATCACCCACACAACATCCACGCACAAAACACCACACACCACTACACTCACCACACTCATCACCACATACACCACCCCACACATCACACACACCACCCCATGTCACGCCAAAGACACCCCCGCTTCTCCGAGGAGGAGCTCAGGGTCATGGTGGAAGAAATCGTCCGGGTAGAGCCACAGCTATTTGGCTCACAGGTACAGCACACATCAATAGGCAGGAAGATGGAGTTATGGTGCAGAATAGTGGACAGGGTGAACGCCGTGGGACAGCACCCAAGAAATAGGGAGGACATCAGGAAGAGGTGGTACGACCTACGTGGGAAGGTGCGTTCAACAGTCTCCAGGCACAACATCGCGGTACTGCAGACTGGCGGCGGACCCCCACCTCCTCCCCCACAACTAACAACATGGGAGGAGCAAGTCTTGACCATCATGCATCCAGAGGGCCTCAGAGTAGTCGGTGGAGGATGGGACACTGGTAAGTCAAATCTTAACTATCATATCCCCCACTCTACCTGCATATCACACACCCCCAACCCTATCACTCCAAATCCTCACTAATCTACCCATAACACAAACCACCCATCCCAACACCAAGCCCTGCATGACACAACTCAGCATGGACACCCCTCACTAAAGCATGCCCACTGCACATACCCAGAACACACCTTCAACCATCATCACACAAACCCCCACACAGGAAAGCTTGCACTGGGGTACACAAACACCCACCCATTGCACACCATCACACACACACATGCAATAATCATGCTCTTATGCCCCTGCAGGAACCCGAAGGACCGTCACCACACCAGAGGGTCCAGACAACACCACTCCACCCCCAGAAGAGGCCCACAGTGACGAGAGCAGCTCTGCCCTACTGGATCCTGATGACCAGCCCGGACCATCGTGGGCCTCGGGACAGTCGGTTCCCCTTGCACAGGCACAGCCCAACACCGACCTTCCACCCTCTGGTAACACCAGCACAGCACCCAACCAGCGGGCCCAAACCTCCCTACCAGGGAACCCAGGATAACCGGCCACCCCAACAACAAGAGGGACCTGGGGGCAGTGTTAGTGGGCACACGGTCCAGGGGACGGAGGCACTGGAACACAGGGGAACTGGGAGGGCTGCTGTGAGACAGGGGGCGGACAGGCCAAGGGAACCCACTCTCCACGAGGCCCTATCCTCCATCATGTGAGCATACCACCACTCCCAGGTGATGATGGCTATGGTCCTGGACAAGTTGCAGGAGACCCTGCCCCTGCAGGACGAACTGTATTTGGGGTTCAGGGAGGAGCTCAGGACCATCAGCTCCACCCTGGGCACCATCATAGGGGTGCTGAAGGACATACAGCAGACCTTGAGGGACACTTCAAGGGGCCCCTGACACTAGCCAGGACGATGAACTGCCCACCACCTCCGCCGGCACTAGTGGACAGGACGCCCCGCCACAGGACCACCACACCAGCACCCCACCCCCTGCAGACGGACAACCACCACGCAAGCGGGCCCTGAGATCCATGAACAGGACAGAGCAAGATGGCAAGACCCCCGCCAGGAAATGAGACCACCCTGATTGTAACCCCACTGTCCCACTTTGTTACCCTGTCCATACTTAAACTGCACCAGCTCCACTTCCTATGCCCAGATGGGCAGTGCACCTGTGAGACTAATAGACTGGACTCTGCCATGGACATTCCTCCGCCATCACCCATCCTCATTTTACAAACCCCTCACATTTCAGAGCACTTCAATAAACACCCTTGAAACACAAAACAATCTGGAGTCAGTCTGTGATTTACTAAATATGTATTATCAATAACAGTGTCATAATGGTTTTACCATTGTAAAGCTAACATACCTATGTCACACATCACAAGCACTTGAAGGATGCAAGCAGTTGACACGTAGGTAACCACACCTGTGAAACCGTAATGGAAGGGTACAACTCAGTTTCCAAATAGTGATTGAAATCGAGAAACAGGATAAAGGTAGACGTGTGAAAGTTGATGTAATGGTAAAAATGAAAATGTTCTCACCTGTGTCTCACTGGAAATATTGCTGTATGACTGACTCCCTGTTATCGTTGTCTTCTTCCTCAGCATCATCCTCATCACTGTCCACAGGCTCCACAGACTCCACAGCTGCTACAACACCATCATCTAGATCATCCTCCTGCAGAAAAGGCACCTGGCGTCGCAATGCCAAATTATGGAGCATCGAGCAGGCGATGATGATGTCGCACACCTTCATCGGTGAGTAGAATAGGGAACCACCTGTCATATGGAGGCACCTGAACCTGGCCTTCAGGAGGCCGAAGGTGCGTTCGATCACCCTCCTGGTCCGCCCATGGGCCTCATTGTACCGTTCCTCTGCCCTGGTCCTGGGATTCATCACTGGGGTCAATAGCCAGGACAGGTTGGGGTAACCAGAGTCCCCCAATAGCCATACCCGGTGTCTGTGGAGTTGACCCATCATATCAGGGATGCTGCTATTTCGCAGGATGTAGGGGTCATGCACTGAGCCAGGGAACATAGCATTTACCTGCGAGATGTACTGGTCTGCCAAACAGACCATTTGGACATTCATGGAATGATAACTCTTCCTGTTCCTGTACACCTGTTCACTCCTGTGGGGGGGGGACCAGAGCTAGATGGGTCCCATCAATGGCACCGATGACGATGGGGATATGTCCAAGGGCATAGAAGTCACCTTTCACTGTAGGCAAATCCTCCACCTGAGGGAAAATGATGTATCTCCTTACGTGTTTCAGCAGGACAGACAACACTCTGGACAACACGTTGGAAAACATAGGCTGGGACATCCCTGATGCCATGGCCACTGTTGTCTGAAAAGACCCACTTGCAAGGAAATGGAGCACTGACAGCATCTGCACGTCAGGGGGGATTCCAGTTGGATGGCGGATTGGTGACATCAGGTCTGGCTCCAACTGGGTACATAGTTCCTGGATTGTGGCACGGTCAAACTGGTAGGTGACGATGACATGTCTCTCTTCCATTGTCAACAGGTCCACCAGCGGTCGGTACACCAGAGGATTCCGCCATCTTCTCATATGTCCCAGCTGACGGTGCCTACGAAGGACAACAGCGACAAACCAGTCATTATTCCTCCAGGTATGTACCCACAGTTACATACAAGACTACACCACTCACAAAACTCTTCCTGTATGTGTGTTGAGTGTAGGCCTAGATATGTGTGACGCACAGGTAAATGAAGCCATGTGGGCCCCTGAAATGGCGACTGCCTGACCTCTAAACTGGGACAATTGGATTGTGGGGTAACAGCGCTGGCGTTGCACACCGTCGCGGTAGGCGGTCGTAGACCGCGGCGCAATGCTGCATTGGTTAACATTGGACCCTATGGGTCCCAGGAGCCAATGAACAGGTGCACCGGCGGTGATGATGCGCCCCGCCGCGGATGTCACCGCCGCGGACGTCACTGCCATTTTCTATCTGTTCAATCCCTAGATACCTTACCTTCGACAGGAGAGGACCTACACTGCAAGTGCTGCTGTGACCTCGGTCTGGAAGCGACGATGGCTGCTGCGTCTGGGGAAAGGGCCCCTGCCTTCAATGCACAGGAGTTGGAGAAACTGGTAGACGGGGTCCTCCCCCAGTACACGCTACTCTACGGTCCTCCAGACCAACAGGTTAATACACAGGGAGCACGTTGTATGGGCTAGGCCTGGGTGGAGAGGGCTGGTTGGAAGAGGGAAGGGGGCAGAGTTCAGGGAACATTAATGCATGTGCCAAATGGCAAGGGTAGGGAGGGGGGACACTTACATCTACTGTGCAGTTGGTAATGGCTTCTCTTCTTCCCTTGTGCATGTCATGTAGGACAGCGCCCACCAGAAGAGGGACATTTGGCGTGCCATCGCCAAGGAGGTCCAGACCCTGGGGGCCCACCAGAGACGGGGCACCCACTGCTGTAAGAGATGGGAGGACATTCGCTGCTGCAGCAAGAAGACAGCGGAGGCTCAGCTGGGGATGGCCTCCCAACGTGGGAGGGGTGCCCGTCGCACCATGACCCCCCTGATGTTCCGGATCCTGGCGGTGGCCTACCCGGAGTTGGATGGGCGCTTGAGGGCATCACAGCAGACACAAGGGGGTGAGTACAACCTCATTCTTCTGACTTTGAGCGTAGTGGAGGGGTCTGGGTGGGGGAGGTGGGCTGTGGGTGTCCCTAGGCCAGAGCGAGTTAGGTAGGCAAGGCCCCTCCGTAATGTAGGCCATGTGGCACTCTACCCCACCTCAGCAGAGTGCCATGTCAAGGTACAGTTGTCCCTGTGGCATACATGTGCGCAGATGTCCACCATTGCCATGTAGGCCATATCCCAGAAATTGCATGTGCAGAGGGCAGGAGCACGGGGTAATGCAGGGGGCTGCTGAGTCTGTCTTGTCCGCCAAAGGTAGCGGTAATCCATGCACTAAAACTCTCTTTCTTCTGTCTCCCCCCCTTTTTATGCTCTCCCTGTCCTTTTGTACATTAGCTACAACAGGCGGAGGTACAGTGGTACCTGAGCACGAGGGAGCTGCATCCCACATGGCCATGGAGGGCCACACCACAGACTCTGAATGCACCAGTGGGACGGAGGGCGAGGGGAGCTTCACGTCGGCCACCGGATCACCAAGCAGTGACACGGACTCATCCGCCGATGGGGGCTCCCTTGTGGTGGCGGCACCATCTGTGCCCCCCACCTCTACAGGTACAGCCGCCACCTCCCCTACTAGCCCCGCCCTCCCAGCAGCCCCTCAGCGTTCGCCCTGTGCCCGCTCACCCAGGAGAGTGGGCATCACCTTCGCCCCAGGCACCTCAGGCCCTGCCCCAGTCACCCCTGCTGCCCTCAGTGAGGAGGCCATTGACCTCCTCAGGTCACTCACTGTTGGGCAGTCTATCATTGTGAATGCCATCCAGGGTGTAGAACGAGAGTTGCAACACAGTAATGCATTCCTGGAGGGCATTCATTGTGGTCAGGCTGTCCTTCAGCGAACCCTGCAATCTCTGGCCTCAGCACTGATGGCAGCCATTGTCCCTGTCTCTAGCCTCCCCCCTCCAACTTCCTCCACCCAGACCCAATCTCCTGTACCCCAGCCCATCCCAAGCACACCTACAGACCAGCATGCACACGAGTCAACACACCCAAGTAGCTCAAGCAAACATAGGCCCCACAAACACCACAAGCACTCATGCAAGCCTCACCCACGTACAGACACAGTAACATCCACTGCCTCCACTGTGTCCCCCTCATCCTCTTCTCCCTCCTCCCTCCCAGTCTCGTCTACACACACACCTGAATGCACCACATCTACAGGCACCATGAATCGCACAAGGACACCCAGCACCACAAGCCGCTCACCTGCACACACCACCTCCACTGCCATTTACACGTCCCCTGTGTCCTCTCCCAGTGTGTCTGTGACGCCCCCTCCCAAAGTACACAAACGCCGGCAGTCACTCACCCAACATCCATCCACCTCACGACAGCCTCCAGTACCTGCACCTGCACCCAAAACACCTAAAGTGACACCTCCGACAACCACCTCCTCTTCCTCCACTCCCAGACCCCCTCCAACTACCCATCCCAGTGTTTGTCAGAAACTGTCCCTCTGTAAAGTTGACCTTTTTGCCCCCTCCCCCTCCCCTCCAATTCATCAGTCCCGTCGTAGTGCCTCAGCCAAAAAGCCTCCAATACCAGTGGTGCCTGTTCAAGGTTTGTGGAGTGCACCGGCCAACAGGGCAGGCAGTAGGACCCGGAGCCAAGGCACTGGCAGCCCGCCCCCTGTAAAGGCTCTAAAATTGGAGAGTGGACGAGACTCCTAGTGGGAAAACAACTGACATGGGTTCCAAGGGGATTGGAGAGTCAGCTGTGACTCCAACAAAGGTGGGGAAGGGCCAGAGGAAGTCTGCCCAGCCTGTTGTGAGTGTCACGGTGGAGAAGTGCGCCATCATTTCCAGCGGTCGACACACAACCGCCAGCACTGTCGTCACTGGTCAGGAGACCACCGCCAGAGTCACAGCCCAGGAGGGCCCAAGTATCGTCACTGGTCCAGAGACCACCGCCAGAGTCACAGCCCAGGAGGGCCCAAGTATCGTCACTGGTCAGGAGACCACCGCCGGAGTCACAGCCCAGGAGGGCCCAAGTATTGTCACTGGTCCAGAGACCACCGCCAGAGTCACAGCCCAGGAGGGCCCAAGTATCGCCACTGGTCAGGAGACCACCGCCAGAGTCGCAGCCCAGGAGGGCCCAAGTATCGTCACTGGGCCAGAGACCACCGCCAGAGTCACAGCCCAGGAGGGCACAAGTATCGTCACTGGTCAGGAGACCACCGCCGGAGTCAGTGCCCTGGAGGGCACAAGTATCGTCACTGGTCAGGAGACCACCGCCGGAGTCACAGCCCAGGAGGGCACAAGTATCGTCACTGGTCAGGAGACCACCGCCGGAGTCAGTGCCCTGGAGGGCACAAGTATCGTCACTGGTCAGGAGACCACCGCCGGAGTCACAGCCCAGGAGGGCCCTAGTATTGTCACTGGTCAGGAGACCACCGCCAGAGTCACAGCCCAGGAGGGCCCAAGTATTGTCACTGGTCAGGAGACCACCGCCGGAGTCAGTGCCCTGGAGGGCACAAGTATCGTCACTGGTCAGGAGACAACCGCCGGAGTCAGTGCCCTGGAGGGCACAAGTATCGTCACTGGTCAGGAGACCACCACCGGAGTCAGTGCCCTGGAGGACCCCGGCAGCCACAGCTCCACTGGGCAATGATGGAACATCATGCCACACACCAATGCCCAGTGTAGAGAACGTCATGCCACACACCAAAGTCCGTAGCAGAACCGCCATGGCAAAGCACCGCTGAACATGGCAAAGACCGCAATGTCAAAGCACCGCTAAACAGGGCAAAGACCACCATGGCAAAGCACCGCTGAACAGGGCAAAGACCGCCATGTTAAAGAACCGCTAAACAGGGCAAAGACCGCCATGGCAAAGCACCGATGAACAGGGCAAAGACCGCCATGTCAAAGCACCGCTGAACAGGGCAAAGACCGCCATGGCAAAGCACCGTTGAACAGGGCAAAGACCGCCATGGCAAAGCACCGCTGAACAGGGCATAGACCGCCATGTCAAAGCACCGCTGAACAGGGCAAAGACCGCCATGGCAAAGCACAGTTGAACAGGGCAGAGACCGCCATGTCAAAGCACCGCTGAACAGGGCAAAGACCGCCATGTCAAAGCACTGCTGAACAGGGCAACGACCGCCATGGCAAAGCACCGTTGAACAGGGCAAAGACCGCCATGTCAAAGCACCGCTGAACAGGGCAAAGACCGCCATGACAAAGCACCGCTGAACAGGGCAAGCACTGGGTAGGAATGAATGGGCCGCCACATCAGGCATCCTTATCCCATGTGCAGCTGGGACAGTGACAGCACAAGAACTTTCACGGGGAGACTCATCCAGTCTGGGCACCAGTCCCCCCCAGTACCACTAGAGACCTGTATCTACTTGAGTGACTGTGGCTTGGCACTCCCCAGGATGGCACAGTGGGCACCCCACCCACTGTAGAGACTTGAGAGACTGTGGCTTTGCACTCCCCAGGATGGCACAGTGGGCACCCCACCCACTGTAGAGACTTGAGAGACTGTGGCTTGGCACTCCCCAGGATGGCACAGTGGGCACCCCACCCACTGTAGAGACTTGAGAGACTGTGGCTTTGCACTCCCCAGGATACATCAATGGGCATGGAGCCCCGTCATGGATCTGGCTTTGCAGTCATCCGGCTGAGGTGCCCCCCCTTCCCTTCCCCCTAAGGTGTCTGTAGTATTTCTATCTGATGCCCCGGCAGTGTTCTCTCTGATTGTGGTCAGGTATCCTTTGTGGGCCTCGCCCATGCATTTTTGGACTGTTGGTGCACGGACATTGTTGTGTACATATCTGCACTACTTCTTCTATTGTATATAATTATGACTGTTTTTCAAATATATATCTGTATATTTTTGTATGACATGTATATTGCCACATTACAATGTTTGACCGAATTTAGCATTGTCTTTTCATTCTTCCTGGGGGATTGTGGGTTGTTACTGTGATTTTTGTGAATGTATTGGTGTGTATGTTTTAATATGCGAGGGTGGGGGTGGAGGTGTTTGGTGGGTGTCCCCCTAACTTTTGCCTTCCCCCTCCCCTATGTCGTAGGTGCAGTACTCACCGTTGTCTTCGGCACCTACATAGCTGTTGGTCGTAGAGGAGCAGAAACACAAGGGCAGGTAGTATTTGTAGTTCCGGCTCCATGGAGTCCTCGTTCCTCGTCGGATGTGTTCAGTGAGCGTTTTCCCATAACAAAAGCTGTTTCCGCTGTGTTTTTATCCACTGAGAATCCGCCCCGGAAAAGGTGGCGGATTGGCGGGTTGTAATACTGTGGGTGGTACATTGTCTACCGCCTGTCTGTTGGCGGTGACCGCCACGCTGCTTGTCTGCACTGCCGTGGCGGGCGGTGTGTTAAAGTGGCTGTCTTTGTTGGCGGTTTCCGCCAGGGTCATAATTCCCTTTTTTGGTCCGCCGGCCTGTTTGCGGTATTTCCGCAGCTTTAACACCGTCCGCCAGGGTCGTAATGACCCCCTGAGTGTGATTTGCACACTGGGCTGTTCTATCGCTTGTGTATCTTGGCCTGATGGATCTTCCTCATGTTTTTAATTGATACCCATCTGCATACTTTAAAAACGTGGATTGACACACGGCTGCATACTTTAAACACTATATGCAACTGTTTTTTAAAACAATGTTTTATATTCCCACTCCTTTCTGAGATGCACTTTTGTTCGGAAAAAACATTTTCAGGACAACAAAATAGTTTCATAACAAAAAAAGGTAATTGAAGTCCTTGATGCTGCACCATTCTACAGGTTTGTTTTACAGCTGTTTAATGTATTTGCTGACAGATATGGTCTCACAGGTCAATGTGTGGCACTGCTTTTCTTTCGGCTGTTTGTGGGCCTTTTTAGTAGTAGGCGGATTTTAACATTTTATTAATGATATTAAAACAATCGACTGAAACAAGTACAAAATACCCGAATTTAATACATTTGCACACCTGTAATTATCAAATGGTAAAGAGGGACAGTTTTATTTTAGTGACTGGCATTATTGTGTGTGCCACTCCCAACCTGTCCATATTCAAACATTGAGTAACTTAAAAAAATATTTCACTGGTTTCATTTGGAAACCTGAGAGTTGCTTTGTCCATTACCCAAGTCTCCCCAACACTTTCACCTAATAGTTCACAGCCTGGTGCTTCCTTGTAATGCTTAACAAGTCACGGATGGGAAACATTCCAGAGGGGTAATGCCTTTCAAATTTGAAGAATGTCTGCTCTCATACTCGTCCTTACACTAAACCAATTTTTATTTAACAGTTTGTCCGGAGAGGTGCTAGGAGTTTGTCTTTACGAGTTTCAAGTGCCACACAATGCCACAACACACAAATCCATGCCGGATAATTCCAATACACACAACACATTTAAACATCTCTGCATTCCACACCACACAGTTCAACAACATACACTTCCACTTCACATCATCCCACTCCATGCCACATAATTAAAATCCAATAATTTCATCACCATATATTTCCACTCTGCTCCATGCCACATAATTCCACAACGAATAATTCCATTACACTCCATGCCACATACTTCCATTCCACACCATGCCACATAATTCCACTCCACACCATGTCACAGAATTCCACACAATGCCACACAATTCCACATCACACATTATAATTACACTCCACATATTACCACTCAACGCCACATAATTTAACTCAACATAATTAAACTCTACTCAATACTACATAAATACACCCACATGCATCCACTCTATGCCACAAACCACAATCCACATAAATACACTCCACACCATGCCACATAATTACACTAAACATAATTTCACTCTCCACACAGTTCCACACCGCACATTTCAACTCCACACAGTTCCATTCCACATCACATAATTCCACACCTAACCACATAATTCCACTCCACAACACAATTTCCCTACACACCTCAGAATTCCACATCATGCACAAAATTCAACATCACAGCACATAATTCCACTCCACTACATGCCTCTCCACAACACACAATACCACTCCACATAACGGCACTCCATGACACACAGTCCAACTACAGATAATTCCAGTACACTCCCTACCACATAATTAATAGCCACATAATTCCACTGCACACCATGACACATAACTCCACTACACAGACCTACACTCCTGAGGCCAGGTCAGGGTCGCAGTACTGTCAGGGGTACCCGGTGTCTGCAATCTGTGCCTACGTGCCGCGGCCGGGACTCCGCGCTGCAGGCCTGGTAGGTCTAGCGGCAGGCACACCAGTTTATTTAATCACATTTGCACTCCAGCACAAGGGCAGGTGGGGAAGGTGTAGGCAAGAGAGGAGGCTTTAGATAGCCTCTGCAAAGTGATAGCTTTCCTGCAGAGCAGCCCTGCTAGGCCTGGGTGTGGCCTGCGGGTCTCTGGTGTGCTCCTGCTTTCTACCCCACACCCTCTACTATGCGCAATGCTGTTTGAAACTGGATAAATGATAGCACTGGATATACTGAAATCCCCTGCAGAAGTCACAACAAAAGAGTTCATGGGACTGGGTGGTTTCAATGCAGATCTAAGGAGCAATACATAAGGAGCAGGAAGCAAGGAGAGAGGGGAAAACAAGGTCAGTGCTGGGAGCTGCGCAGCCCAGTGCCTGGAGGTTTGAAGCCAAGCTCGTCATAGGTGAATGTATCAGGGTCCAAGTAAATTCTCTACCCCTGGTTTCTGCAAAGGAAACAAAGCTAGGTGTGTTCCTCTCATTGATTCTGAACCTGCTGTTGCCTGCCGCCTCATAGGTCCCACCAGCTAAGGTAATTAGCAGTCAAACCACCAAACTAGCAGCCTACTGTCTGCCGCCCCATAGCAGCCCTGTTTAGTGAAGCAGTCAAGCAGCTAAAATGGCAGCCAAACTCAGTGGTCAGGGGATAAATGGCAGCGTTGTCTATGCATCCAAGCCCCACATAACAGCTGCTCAACTAATGGGAAAACAGCCCATGTAGACCCGCTAACACCAGCTACATAACTTCTGCTAACTGTTAACCTGCAACATAGATACTACTACAGTACAACAACTACAATCTTGAACTGTAATCAAACAGAAGATATACCTTAAAACATCTGAAAACCAAAGTCGCCCCAGTAGAGACGACCAGATTACAAATTATTTCCAACTCAAGCTAACTATAAACGAGTCCAATCATGAGGTCTGGGAAATTAAGGGATATCCCGCAACAATGTAAGAGGTACGTGATAAAGAGTCCTACAAATCCAGAAACTATCATAGCGACCGACATGCTCCGAAGAAGACAAAAAAACTGAGACAATAGTGAAAATAGACCAATCCAAAAAGGGAAGCAAAATAGTTTCAGCAAAGCATGCAGAACATAAGATAACATATTTTTCATACCAAAGATAAATGACCAAACAGTAACAGCAAACAACTCTCCTCATTCTGTTACAATCCTGCGATCCTGCCATTGGGTGGCACGATATGAGGATTTTGTGCACGCCTGCTGCCATCATGAATACTAGTTTGGAACCTGTGCTGAACTTCAGTATTCAAACCCCCTTGGAAATCAGATCCACTCCAGGTTCCGTTACAGTGTTTACTTACCTACCACAAATGCATTTTAGTACTTGTATGCCTTACCTGACCATGAGTGCTGGAGAGGAGATTTTAGGTAAATCTTATTATACTTGGAACTCTACCTTACTACTTCCAGCATGCCTATGTGTTCCCTTGAATGAATCCCTGTAATATTACAAAATGAGATCCAAAACATGTTCCACTCTGGATTTTTGTTCTGCCCATAAATTGCTTCCTAGAACCTAGAACTCCTTCAGGCAGTGAGCTAGAGAAGGGACCTTGTCTGCTTTCACCTGCACTGTGCTGTAGCCTGATCTAACCTGTTTTGATTTCCAACCAGCCAGTGTGGCTGTGAGGAGGGATTTAAGCCTGGCTTCTGCTTTTAGAAGTTGTGCTTCAACTGCTTCTGTTACTGCTGGGTGGTACTGCTTTCTTTTCCAGTTGCCTGCACTCCTGAATCCTTAAAACCTAGAGTGGTGTTCCTGATTCCTACTTCTGCTTTTTGCAGAGTCCCATATTCCTGTGGCAGCGTTGAGCAGCATTGTGTTATGTGTTTTCCTTGTTTCTCATTCTCACCTTTCTCTCTAGCCTGACATCCTGATTTTTCTGTTTTCCCTGTTGGGCGTCTGACAACGTGTTTGCTGAGTTGGCAGAGATTTCCCTAATTTTCTTGTTCTGAATTGCTGTGTTTATCTCATGTACCAGAAGGGCATAACTTGTCCAGTGCCTGTTGGGTACATTCTTGAGGGCCCTGTTCTGAGTACTAGTTCCAGTTTCCCTGTACTAATGAGACATTCTTATTCCAGTACCTGTTGAGTGCAACTTTAAGTTCCTGGTTCTGCATCCTAGTTCCACTTCCTTGTACCAATGGGGCATTACCTGTTCCAGTGCCTGTTGGGTATAGCCTACACTTGATTCCTGTATACTTGTTGTTTATTTCTGAAGCCCTGTTCATAACTCCTTGTCCTGTTTTTCTCCTAGTCTGTCCCATTTTCTGGGTATTCTTCCACTCTGTTTTTTTATTCCATTCCAAATTCGGTCCACTGTCTGTATCTTTCCCTATCGGGTTACAGTATGACCTTTTGCTTAGGCTCCGTTCCAATCAGGTTCTTTGGAGTCTTTCCTGTCTCAGTGTTCTTGTCAGTCTCGGTCCACATTGCACTGAGTATGACAGCCTCTATACAGCAAGCCCCACTATGACTTTGCGTTGTGACTGTTGCTAAGATTAATCTGATGGTATCAGTCCAAAGGACTTTCTCTAATCTACCAAGAGGACTTTTGTTCATATACCCTCTTACTTTGAACATACTTTGTACTTTATCTCCAGTCCTCTATTGTTTAGTAGCCTCAGTTATACTTTGAGCAGCCGGGTATTACCTTACTTGTCTCATTGCTAAGTGTTGAATCATTTGTCATTGCCTTCCTGCCCTGAAACCTTCTGCAGAAATTCTACAGGGGCCCAACAGTCAACATTTGAACATCGCATCTATTGAAGGATCCCATTGCACAAATCTACTCATAGTCCAATCACAGGTGCACAAAGTCGCTGCCATTGTTTTCGTCATTGAACCTCTCAGTTCTTAGTAACTGGGACTCCCTAGCCCCAGTCCCACAGGAGATAACAGCAAACATCATCACCTCGAATATTCAGTTACACCAGAGCAACCTTTGATAGAGTTCTTGGGAAATTCATAGACATGCAAGGAGGAGAAGTGAGCTCAGCCCAACAACACTTCTCCTCCATTTCAATAGGAAAAAGTTGCCATCCGGATGCACCAGTTAGTCTGAGTCCTTTTTTTATTCAAGGTCACAGCCCTTCGCCGAGCATAAAAAAATTACTTATGTGGCTAATCCTCTTTCAAGCCTGATTAAGTTAGAAACTCAATGCAAAATTTAAAATTCTGGAACAAAGTGATGAGGGTTTAGCACTGTTTCCTAAAAACAAAGTATCACAGCCAAAATTTGAAAAGGGGGTCTAAATGGACCAAGTTCAGCAAAGTAATTAAAGTAAGTAAATCTTTGGTAAAATCCTTGTCACAATTGCAGGACCAGAATTAATTTGCAAGGAAATATCATGCTAGGACAGTTATAAATGCATATCCGAGTCTGAAGCCCCAAGCATAATAGACAACTAATTTTTCACCAGGACTAAAACACTTTATGTTGGGTTTTGCTTTGGACCTTTTGACACAAAAGACCTCATACCGTTGTGGAAGAGCTACCTGTCAAAGCCAAGCTGCTGTTTATGTGGATACAAACTAGAGACAATTACCGAAATTTTTCGCACATTTCCAGCAGTCCTGCAACAAAGAAGGAATTACTCAGACCACTACTTTTGCAACTTTGTATCCGTACCAGCAGGCAAGCTTTCATTGCCTGGCTGGGTGGAGCCTCAATTCCCCTAGCCTGCCAGGGAACAAAGGGCCAGATGTACGAAGCCTGTTTGCATTTCTTAACCGCCCAAATCGGTATTTCGAGCTGTTAAGTACTGCAAACGGGGCTTTTCTGATGTACAAAGCCCTTCAAGGACTCTCAAATTGTGATTTCTACCCTGTAGAAATCGCAATTTGCAATTCCCAGAATAGGAAGTGCAAATAGGGATTTCCTATTTGTATTTCCTATTCTGATGCACCATGCATTTCCAAAATGCGATTTAGGCATTTCGGAGATGCAAATAGCAACGACTTGAAGTCTGTGGTAACCAGATGCAATTTAAACAAGCATTTACAATGCAATGGGTCTCGCGATATGCTCGAGTTAGAGTTATTAACGTTGTAAACTCCTAACCGGACGTTTCTTGCCACATAACTTGAAAATCAAAAGTTAAGCAGTTTCACATATGCAAGCCGATTTACAGCGCCAAGGCCACCATGAGCATCAGCCATAAGGAGAGACACAAAAGGAAAAAGAAGTTCGCTCGGAGTCAAACTTATTGGCAAAAGTGCTATTAGCCATGTAGCAGAGGAGATGGCTAAGGTGGTAACAAAATCTCCCCAAGGAGGTCCAAACCTAAACCATGTACCAATGTCATCAAAGGATTTTTGAAGGCCAAGCCCACGAAACAGAGTGATAGTGAGGGGCGTGAGGTAGGCGTGGTTAAAAGCCTAGATACATACCAACATGTCAAAAAAGCAGCGCATGCACCCTGCTGTGCTCGACCTAAAAAAGATAGATGTCCCTCGTGGCAACAGCAGTTAACTAACTACAGATCGTCCATAGAGGTTTCATTTGCTGGCTGATTACTTTTTGTCTACCTACTGTGGCATGATGCCAAAAATGCTAGCTTATTTGTTATTGGTGGCTACTGTGGAGAGTTGGCAATTTTATTTTAAGCCCTGTTTATATGCTAACTTTACGTAGTCCAGTGACCAAAAACTTTTGCTCAGAAAAAACGGACCCATTTTAAAAACTAATTTTTGTTTTGGCCGGTGCACTGCAATACTTGCCAAAGTAATGGTTTTGGATGTGAAATATGGTGTTTGAAAGTGTTGATTGCTGAAGTTAAGATAGGAGTTCAGATGGAAGTTAAAATATGACTTCGTATGGATTTAAATGTGTCAGTAAAGTTTACACTTGAATAATAATGTTTTAGATGTATTTGTTTACTTTTCTCTTCCCCATTTCCCTATTTCCGTGGCTCAGCTGTCTGAGAACTCCATCACCCCATGCAGTGACAACTAGGCCTGACATCACCTAAAGCTACAATGGAAACAGCCAGCACATCAGGGTCGATAAAAGAAAGTGATGACACAAGTAAATAATAAAACACAAAACAGGCATAATGAGCAGTGCAGGCTCAGGAGGCCCCTAGTCTGGCCTGCCTACACTCAGCTGAAATATTCTGTTAATGAGAAAAAAACAGGCACAAATTACTGTAAACCCAGTCTGATCCCAGCTTCTCTGGCTCTCTGAATCCAGCTGCTTTCAGTGGATTTTCCTCTGCTCTGTGTCTCTCAATCTGGGGTTTAGGGTCTGTGCGGCACCTTTGTACTCTTTATTGTCTGGTAATAAATAAAATTCCACCTTGTTAAGCTGCGTTGTAAGTAGAAATGCAGCTGTCAGCTCAGGTGGGCTTAACGACGTGCAATATAAAATAGGGGAAAACAAACACTGACACAACAGAATGGCAGGCCTACGAGAGACAGCGAAATTGAGAAATAAAATCAAGCAGTCAGGCAGAAAGAAAGCGATGTAAGTGTACTACCAACACACAGGGATGCTACACTACTGTATCACACCCATTTCTCATAGCACTTACGAATAATTCAACCCACACATAAAGTAACCTACATTTCACAGACACATTCAACTCACACAGTCACACTGCACTAACCGCACACTATATATATATATACACAAACACGTGCACACACAAACATATAAATATGTATACATTCACAAATCCACAGGAAGAACGCATACTCACCTACAAACGGTAAATGAGTGCTTACGCACACAACTGCATACACAAACGGAAACATGCATATACAATTGCCACAGTGCACTCACACAACGCATATATTACAGTCAGGCTCTCATATATACTAGCATTCAGAAACTACAACACCCATACACACAAATACACACACACAGACCCCTGCTACACACTTCATATAAACGCAAAACCCTACAGTACATAAACTCTCAAACATATTCTTGAGCGAACACATATGTATCACTCACATACATACTTTCCCGACACTCGCCACACAATTGCAGAGAACATCACGCAAGCTTGTGAGCCATAATTTGTGGGCTTACACGCGCACAAGCACATGCCCCTGGCAGCATGCAACATTTGACAATAAAAAAAGCATTTTCCTATCTTTCCCGACACTCGCCACCCAATTGCAGAGAACAACACACAGGCATGTGAGCCATAATTTGTGGACTTACACGCGCACAAGCACACACGCCTGGCAGCATGCAACGTTTGACAATGAAAAAAGCATTTTCCTAACCGGACTTTTCTTGCCACATAAACCATGGTAATGCTGTCCCGATGTGGGGCACTAAGCGTGATAATCATGTTTGGCGCTGAGTCTCTACATAAATGCAGATTTATATACAGTATAAGCTGAAAGAAAAAAACAGCGCAATCGCGCTGCTACAGTTCACTCGTAATGAAACCTATCGGCAAAAGTGCAATTATGTACGTAACTGGAAAAAGTTAAATTAACTGTGTAACAGGGTCGCTATTATGCAAAGCGCTTGACTTCTACCAAACAAGATCGTGCTGTGAAAATACAGAAAAAGTAGTCCACGAACCGGACGGAAAACAGCGAGCCTTGTATGTTTTCTGTACTTGGTCGATGCGCTCGAGGAGGGCTAACCACCGGAAAAGGCATGACGTATGCGTGCCTTCCACTAATGAAATGAAGCAGCTTCTAACAGGCAAGCCCACGAACCAATGTAAGACGTGGACAGGGCTCCGAGCCCTTTTTAATTTCTAAAGCGTCTTGCTAAGCGAAACGCATGCGCAAGCGCATGCGATGTAGGCTCAACCCTAAAAAAGCACAGCAAGGTGCTTTTTTTAATTGCAATAGAGTGCACACATGCCCCTTAGGCATATGGGTGCTGTACAAGTGCACCCCTATTTTTGGGGTGCACCAAGGGGGGTCTTTTGCCAATAGCCATCCCTGGTTTTCCATTTCCTAAATAGCGATTTCTTAATAACAAATAGTTATTTAGTGAAATGGGATTTCTTAACACCGATTTCCTGAAAGAGATCCCTACTTTGTAGAAACTATTATCAGGAAATCGGTATTTTTGTACATAGCATTTTGCATTTCTTAAATAGAGATTTCTATGAAGTCGCTATTTAAGAAATGCACAACTGCATTTTCGTACATCTGGCCCAAAATATTTGAGCCTGGTGAAGAAACATCTTGGCGATCCATAGCACCTGGGTGTTTTGTGCATGCTCTTTTTAGTAAATTGATGATTATTTTCTTTTTATTACACAATGCACCCGCACTTTACAGTATTCCAGTAAACAATGAGCATATAGGGGTAACAGTCAGGATTGGATCCATCACAATGGCCATGTAGAGAACACAATGCTTGAGTCTGGTGAAGAAACAGCTTGACGAATCTTGGCAATAGGGTCTCTTGCTTACATACTTTTTAGCAAAATGATGACTTTTAAACCGC
This sequence comes from Pleurodeles waltl, assembly GCF_031143425.1. NCBI lineage: Eukaryota > Metazoa > Chordata > Amphibia > Caudata > Salamandridae > Pleurodeles > Pleurodeles waltl. Next base: position 449,995,573 of record NC_090446.1, read on the forward strand.
TTATGCACAACGTACCTACACTTTTACAGTATGTCCTTAAACAATGAGGATACAGAGGGTATCAGATACTAACGAAACCATTATAAAGTTCTCAAGCATCTCAAAACTAATAAGGTCTGATAACATTCTTCACGCAGTGAAATCAGCATGCTATGAATGAATAAACAGAGCAGGGAATGATTGTACCAAGGACTTTCACAATTCACTTTAAGTAAAATATGGAAAAACAAAGCAGTACAACAATGTTGTGATGCCAACATGAGCGTAAAGCAGATTCTAAGATGCGAAACCAATGTATTACTGAATTTTGCTTAAGCACTTTAAATTAGAAGACTGTAATACATTTTATGCATTTGCACTTTCGCAATTTGTGTCGGCCTCACAATGTGTGGGCTAATAATTAAACGATTTACAACTTATGATCTTAGCACATTGACTGTATAACACTACAGAACCTCTGTGCTATGTTGTGTTGGCGTCCTATTGCAAAATCTGGCACAGACATTTTTTCAGCAACAAACTCTGGTTGCAAGGTGAAATTGGGCAGGTGACTTGTTTTAGTTATTTAAATGCAGTAGACATTAGGTTTTTAAATTATTATTAGGACAATGTGTGTATACTATTGTGGAATTAATTAGCATGTCTGGCACTTTTTTAAATGTTTTTTATTAACTAAACAATAAACTTTACTTACTTACTATTTATTATATGTTAATTCCTGCCAACATTAGTTGTTCATTAGTTGTATACTTATGAAGCCACCCAGGTTTTCGTAAGGATCCTTGAATGATCGTAGAATGAGTGGACACTCAAGAATCACACCACCGACCCGCATTAGGAATGGGTTTCCAAGCACTGCAGACTGGGGCGGGGGGGGGGGGGGAGGGGGGGAAGGTTGGGGGGGGTCTGTCATAAGCAAAAAAGATACTTGTTTGAAGTAAATAAGTTATTTATTCAGGCCACACTAGGAACTCCTGCACCTCTGGTATACCTCAGCTGCCAACAGAGGTTCTTTAATTCTGAACAATGTTACACCGGACTCCTGAATGTTTCACACGACACAGTAAAATGTCATACTGAGATAGCTTAGAGAACCTGAGAAATACCACATCTTTGCCCCTTGCCACACATCATAGGTACAGAACAGCTCCTACATAAACCAAATGATTGAAACAAAAAAGCAAACAACAAATAAAATAAAACAAAACAAATAATATGCTGAAATGGAGAACTGCAGAAAATAGTGATAACAAAACAAAAATGGCCGTTTTTGAAACTAGCAGACAATCTAACCAAGCTCTTCCTACTCCTCTCTTCACAATTGGCACCATTTCACCTGGTTAAATATTCCTGGAGCTAGAAACAGCATTCTGGGTCTTCACTCCTCTTTCATCACTCAACCACAGTCCACCTTTCAAACTTACAGCATTTCCTATAACTTCATCAGATTCCGTTGCATATTCATATTTATTTCCTTTCACAATTTACCAAACAACACCCTTATTAGCATAAGATGGCCTTTTCCAAAATGTCTCTTCTTCACTCGTCCACACAATTCATAACTCTCTTTGTTTCTCAGTTGACTCTCTTCGTTCTTACTCTCAACCCTGCACAACTCTACCTCAAGCTTGCACTCATTTATCTTAATCAAATCAAACTTTTCAAATGACAATGGACAGTCCAAATCCTTCGCTGATCTGAATACCGATGACACTGTGAGGACTGTTGTGAAAAACCCACTATATAGACCTCATTACATCACCTAAATAAAGACTACTGGTCACTGCCACCTTGACTGCTTACATTCTTTCAATGACTTGATAAGGGGCTCAATGATGATAGCAAAAAAAAAATTACAAAATCCTGTAGAGGTCACTTATTACATTACGACATCAATTGTTCCTTATTTATTAGCACTGCTTCAAAAACCTTCAACGACTTATGTTGGGAGCTCCCCCTGTGCCACAAGAACCCAACACCGACGCATCACACTTTAGTTTCTGGCCTTAAGTACCAAAAAATCTTATTTTGAATGCTGCCAGTGGCATTCACAACAAGGTTCAAACGTTCAGCCCAAGGGGTATGGTATTCCGTAAACACTAGAATGTAATCTAAAGAATTTATCTTTAAAACCTTCATAACGTTCCTCAACACCCTCTGAAAAACGGCTGTCTCTGGTATACCTCAACAGCCAATAGACTTTCTTCTAATCTCAAACACTTTCCAGAGACTCCCTGAACAGCCAATACGACATATCACAGTGACCCTCTAAGTAGAACGTGGCCATTATGACGAGAACATGGGACATGATACAGTGGCCCTTTGGTAGTCCTCCTTAGCATTGCCTAATTAAGGACAGAAAACCTTTTACACATAAACGACAGTTCTGTGGACAAACAAATAACATATTTGCGTCCTAGGTATTCTACAGGAACAACACCCCCATCCCTGTCCTCCAGAGTGGCAACAGTCACCGGGGAAGTTATGGGACCTACCAGAGCAGGTCATAGAAACCTACACAGGTGTTCACATCGCATACAAGTGCTCAAGTTCGAGCAAGTGCCAGAAATACTGTCAAACTCCTGTAGCTTATATAAATGGCTAAACCCATCCAAATTAACATAGCCTGTAGTCTGGCCTATGATTTGTGAACGTATCCAAGACCTGAAGAAGTTCTTCATGCCTGTGAAAGTGCCTGTGATGTTACAGTTACCTCTCTGGTGAGAGAACGCGAGAATGATTGTTGCAGATACCGGAAAGTGGGTCATCACCCATCTACTTAAGGCATAGCCATGACACAGCAGGGACATGGCCTGGAAACTGTAACCACAGAAGGGGGAAGTGTCTTGTGAAGAAAGGATCCGTCCATGCCCTATTTACAACACCACTTCTGTGCTCTCCGCTCAGACTTCTAAACCACAGGGATTCCCCATGCCACAGACTCCTCCGCTCACCCCGGAGCTCCTGCAGACACGTCTTAAGCTTCTTTTTTACATCATAGCCATAGCATAATAACAAATCGCCCGAACTAGTAACACACAAGAGTCAATCGAATAAATACATCGCACACTTTCTGCCCTTAGAACACTTCTGTCCTTAGAAGTGAGGCCCATATTTATACTTTTTTTGTGTCACATTTGTGTCATTCTTTGGCGCAAACTTACAAAATACAATTTTATTTTGTAAGTTTGTGCCGCTTTTGCATCAAATAATTACGCACATGTGGCACAAAAAACGTGTAAATAGGGGCCTGAATCTGTTCCATGACGATGTACAATTGAGCATCCATTTTCATTTTAGGTCCTATTAGGTGTTACAAAAATCTTATACGGACGGTTGACTTCTCTGCAGATGGTTGGGCCCATGTTTTTTGCAGATGGTCTGGTCATGCGTGTATCAATGCTGAGTTAAAGGTGATACCTGTCCTGATTTGTCCAACCTAAAGAGCCAGGCCTGGTTTGTCTGCTCTGTTCTTTGCCTCTTTCTGGTTTAAAGACCAGATGTATCAAAGGATTTTTACCCATTCTGTGTCTATGGGAAAAAGCTTTCGTACATATGGCCCTAATTCACAAACCATGGCAGTGGTTAGTCATGAATCTCTTTTGTTCTCTATCGCCGGTGTCTACCTACCCGGTGCCTGTCATGCATGATCCTATTCCTTAGCTTTGTCCATGTCTTATTCTTTTGCACCTTGTTTCAAAAAGCAGAAGGTACACTGATAATTATTTCATTATCTCTACTCTTCAAAACTATCCCTCTCTCTATAGTCTATTTATTTATGGAACTGTGTGTGGTACATCTTCGATTCCAGGCTTGTGGTCAGGTTTAACTTAAAGTTTCCTTGTCTTAAAAAACATGACTCATCCTTCAGCATTAGCTCCCCTGGTGTTTCTTCTACTTCTTGTTCTGGCTTTCCTCATACCTCTTTTCCTTCTGGCCCTGGGGGCGGCTCTGGTCTTATCAACCACACTGCCAACCTTCTGTCTAGTCTATTGCTTCGCCTTCTCTGTGCTAGCTTGTTTCGAGTTTGATTTTGCTTCTTTTCTCCAAGTCATCCACTATCCACTCCTGCATTCTTCTCTTGTTGTGTGATGCAGCAAGGGTCTTTCACACCATCTACTACTTTGCTCCCCATCTTCGTTTTTTGTTTCATGAAGTCTGTAATTCCCACTGTCAACCCGCTCATGCCTTCTGTCCATTGTTCTAATTTTTGCTTCATATCATCCAACACTGCAGGTACCACTTTGCCTTGCATTTCAGCCAGCTGGTGGCATTTTGTGGTGGTTTCTACATGGATCCTTAATTCCCATACTGGCTGCAGACAAACCTTTTCTCCCTCTCACAGACCAATTATGTTCCCACCCCCATTATTCCGACCTATTATGTCAAGATTAAGAGTCAGCTGACATTCAGGCTCTCATCTTTTGCCTCTTCTTTCTCTTTCCCTCAGCTGATTTCAAAGCCTCTCCACTATGTTTCGCTCACTGTTTGTCTTTGGTTTTAACTACTGTTTTGAAACTGCTGAAGCATCCGAGGAAGGTCTTCTCCCTGCCTTGGTTTCAGAGACATCATACCTTAACTCACCCCTAGAAGTAAATTGGATCTTGAGACTTAGTGAGAAGTGTGGTAAATAGATTCATTCGATTTACACCAACAACATGAAACGCATAAACATTTTAAACATCATGACCAATTTAACCATAAAATAAACTCCAAATAGTTTAATGTAGATTGTGCACAAAACTAAATTATAAACATACATGCAAACCATAAGCTGACCAAAACATCTAAAGAGATTTGGGGGTCATTACGAGTTTGGCAGGTAGAAAAGGCGCCTGCCAAACTCCTGTGGTCTGGTTGCCGTCAGTGCGGCTGCCTTCCCACGGGCCCAATTATGAGTTCCCCATGGGTTTCTGCCCGCTGGCCCAGTAGGGAACAACCCACAGTATTGACGCAGGCTCATAATTGGCAATGTTGCAGTGCATAGGGTGCAACAGCACCCATCGTGCTTTTTACTGTCTGCAATGCAGACAGTGAAAAGCATGACATTGCTTTACTGGGGGCCCCTGCACTACTCATGCACCCCGTCTCTGCCAGCTGGCAGAGAGGGGGGGTCATAATCCCCAGGGCGGCCCTGCATGCAGAGCTCCCCTGGCAGATTAGGACCGCCAGCATCACCTGTCCCGTCAGTGGAGGGAAACTGGGGGGGCTGGTGGTCCTATTGTGGCACAACCGCCTGGGTCATAATGTGGCAATCAGACCGCGACACTGGCGATCTGAAGACTGCCAGGGTCGTAATGAGGCCCTAAGTCTACCAAACATCGATACTGTTAGACACTCCAAAAGTATGACACAGATGAATAAAACTATAGTATGCACATAAATGTCAGATTTCAAAGCAGATGATGGTGACATCAGTAAATCGTCAAATTCAGTTAGTAACCGTTAGGTTTCAGAGCTGGGCCATTCTTATCTCTAACACGGCCTAACACATGCGGGCAACACAGACAGAAAAACAAAAATAATTTAGAAAAGTCATTTAAATAGGGGCAACTCACTATAACAATACATTTATGTAATTAACTAAGCTAAAAAGGAAACAAGAAACCACATTTAGTTTATACTGCTCCTCATGGGACAGCAGACAAGAAAGTTTAATCAAGTAGAGTGTTCACCGTTGCGCATCACCAGTAGTCAGCAGCGTCAGGACAGTGCAGAACACAGGCTGCACATAAGGCAGATCAGCAGTTCAGAATTGATTTGGGCATATTAGTACTGAACAGCATAAGCAAGTGAGCAATTAGAAAAGATAACTTTAATTATTTAAAGGACATCTGAGCATCATAGAGATTAAGGAGAAAAGTGAGCAGCACCACATCCAGGATCACCAGCACATCAAGACATACTGCTGCAAAAATGAATCTTCAGGACTAGTCAAGCTAAGAAAGCCTATATAGATTCTAAAGCAATTTTAATACATATAAAACTTGCTGTGCACCTTACAATCTGAATCAATTATGCAAAGCAAATTATTTCTTTGCAGACATTATATATGGCATACTTAAAACAGTTTAAACGTGCAGCTGTTTTTCTGCACTCATATCACTCATGTTAATCAATTCATTTTAATCAATATAAGTACGATTAATTCATGTTCATTTAATATTTCAATTCTAATTTTCATCTGATAAAAATACTTTTAATGTTAATTAATGTCTGTAGCTTAGTTGAATATAAATGCACAATATCTTTCATGTTAGAACACAATGCTAAATACGAATACCGGCCACATTGTCCACCATAATTCAAACGTGCCCATTTTACATTTCGTGTTAATTTCTCTGTTAGACTTTTAAATGAAGGTGAATAAGTCACCATATGCCATCTTCTATGCCACTAATGTATTAGTAAAATGTGATCCCTCTCAATGCCATGAGTGGACATTCTTCATCCCTACTCATTTCACCCCATTCATAACCCCACCGTAGCATTAGCTGTGTGGAAATAGAAGCGTCTTACTTAATCTGTTACCTTGACATCCTGTTCTCTCTCCATGCTGTTTATTGTTGTGAGGAAGGGCCTCTTTTTGACATGGTTAGCCCCCACTTTTTGCCTGCTGTATGATGTAGCCTGGAAATTGTAGTGCCCAGGGTCCCTGCTAACCAGGTCCCTGGGCCAGAGCTCTTCCCTAAAACTAACTATTGTGCTGCATTGGCACAATTAGATATACCTTTAGCTATCACTATAAGTCCCTAGTAAAAGGTCCTTAGGTACCCAGGGCATGGGGTACTAAGCACAGCAGCATTAATTGTGCCACTCTCTAGGGCTTTGCACCCTGATACACCCAGTCCTACCATTGTAGGCTGAGTACTTTGGGGCAAACCTAAAACAGAAACGCAACACGGTACACTGCCTGTGTGCCCTGTGTACCATACACTGCAAATACAATGGGTAAGACACCCCTCTGGCAGCCCTTCCAGCCTTAAGGCAGGGTGCACCATATTATACGTGAGGGCATAGCAGCATGACAAATTTGCCCTCACTGTGTCCTTGTCAAACCTGGGACATAAAGAGTGAACAGAGCAGCCATTTTAATACATGTGCACATGTGGACACTAATCAATATGAGTTTACCAGCTACATGATGGCCATTCTGAACCCTGGCTTGTTTGGTATCAAACAACTCAGAATGACAAATCCAAACTGGTACCATGATTGGATTTATCACTAAAAGTACCCAGGGGACACCTTAGATGTGCCCCCTGCAAAAGCTAACTACCTTGGCATGGTTGCTGACTGATCTTATACACCCTGCCACAACCAGACATCCAATCTACAACCTTGGGGTGGTAGAATTTTCTCCATAGGTTGCAGAACAAAGCGCTTCCTGGGTGGAGGTGCTAACACCACCTCCCTCAGGAATTACATTGACCTGGCTTACAGCCTTTGAAGCTCAAACCCCAGACATGCTGCTAGCAGCAGATGGTTGCCCCCATTGCAAACCCCCACTTTTGGCAGGAGAAATGGTGGAAAAATATACAAAGGGTAGGAGGGGTGGCCCCACCTGACATACACCACTCCTAAGGTGTTGCCTATGAGGTGGACACTCCATTTCACTTTCCTCTATCTTGGATGGAAGCAAAATAGCCTATTAGGGATAGGGAAGTGAGCTCTGCCCACAGGAAGTAGTCACATAGTGGGTGTAGCCACCCTAAAGTAGATGACCCACTGGTCACACCTAGGTACCCCCTAAACACCCACTAAATACAGTATTTAGGGGGTCGTTATGGTCGGCGGAACACTGGCGGTAATACCGCCAACAGGCTGGCAGTGTTCCGTCAGCGTATTATGACCATGGCACATTCACCATGGTCTTACTGCCAGTCCAGCCAGTATACCGCCAGGCTTCAATGGGCTGCTCTGGGGATTATGAGTCCCCAACTGCAAGCCTTTCCATGGCGGTAAACACCGACATGGAAAGGCTGGCGGTAAGAGGGACTCAGGGTGCCCCTGGAGGGCCCCTTCACTGCCCATGCACTTGGCATGGGCAGTGCAGGGGCCTCCCAGGCACAGCCCCATCACGCATTTCACTGCCCGAATTACAGGCAGTGAAAAGCGCAACAGGTGCTGCTGCACCTGCTGCACATCAACATTGCCGCCGGCTTGATTACGAGCCGGCTTCAATGATGATGTGACTTTTCCAATGGGCCAGCGGATGAAAACAGTGTTTCCGTACGCTGACCCAGCGAAAAAGTCATAATAGGGGACCAAGCATACCGCCAGCACTGGCGGTATGTTGGCTCCCGTGGCTTCAGCGGTCTTTTTACAAGACCGCCAAAGTCATAATGAGGGCCTTAGTGTGCACCCCTAAACCAGAGATTCAGATTCCAAGAACACAAGAAGACTAGCAACAAAGAAGACCCAAGGCCTGGAGCTTCAGGGATTCTGACCAAAGTCCAGCTGGCGAACAAGTTCTTAGGACAAACTGATTCATCAATCCAACAGTCAGTTTGACCTAGAAGGGGCAATATCCAATCAAAATAGATCGTGCAATTCCAACTTGAAACATCCACATGGTTTCCCAGATTTGTCATGAGAGTGTGTCCATCTGTATACTTCCACACAAGTTTGAAACAGATGTTAAACGTGTCAGTTCCCAATCCAGGATGCTCTCTCTTCAAGGACATATTCTCACATCTCTCTATGTGTAGAACAATAGAAATCAATTACCAACCTAGCTTTCTAATGGGAACGGAGTCTTAAAGAAAGGAACATGTTAACAAGATGACTTGACATTTTCTGCACAGCCATGAATACAGGGCCTAGCAGGCCTCACTTGAGCTAAGGAGAGTGAATTAAAACAGCACATTAAAACATTCAAATAAAACACATTTCAATATTCAAACTATAAATTCAGCATTAATAATTCATTAGCACTTGATACAGTAACTTCAAAATGAATTGACATTATCAATACATTTCCATTAGCATGACACAGAACTGCATTTCTCTATTTTTGCAAATACAATTAAAACACTAACTGTTAGAAATTCAATATTATTCCAATGCAGACTATTAGCTTAGGCTCTAAATCATACCATCATGACAGATTAATTCTTCAAACGTGTAATTTAATCTCAATGCCACCTAAGTTTCAGTGATTAGTTAATGGTGAATGCACACTAAAACAGCTTCTCGGTGCATCACTCTAGAGTCAAACTATCATGACTTTGATTACACACTAGGGGTCTGTCTAAGGAAAACCTATGCTAAGGGGCTGAGCAAGCCCAACACACACAGTGATCTCCTCTTGGGTTCCTAACATGGTACTCTCCTCATAGTCTCTGCAGTTTTGTCATACCTTTTTCACTTAATGGTCTCTTGTATAACTCACAAGGATTTCCCTACCCTTGTATCTGGGAGCCCTCCACCCTCTCACAAACACAGGTATCTCAAAAGATCTAAGGAAATGTGTTAAGGTCAAAACAGTGATGTTTCTGTCAAATGAGTGTGTTCCATGTCCTATGATGTGTAGTGTTTGTTTTAGTTTACTGTAGCCATTTGTTTTTTGCCTGAAATTTGGTTATGGTGTATGATTGATACATACCTACATCATTACAATGATAAGATCAGGTTTTTCATTTACTTTTTACTTAAGGTCATGCTTCACCCACCTTAGAAGTTGATCATCACATGATACTTTTTGATATCTTTTTTTAGTTATTTTTTAAACATAATATATTGGAGCACACTCATTTGACAGAAACATCACTAAAATGAGACTATCGGATTGGAATAAATTTAAAATTGATATTCCAACATGAACTTCTGATATAAGTCTGGTTTAGACGATCAAGATGTATTTCAATCATCATCTTATGTTGATGTCCATGACATGTGAGAGTCACCTCATCATACAACCTCACAGGTTAACCACATCATTCAGTAAGCCTTCAACTTATTGTTCTTTTAACCTTCAATATACTAGTACATCCCTACCTTACACTCATGTATTTGATTAAAAGCCGGTAATCAAATTGGAACAAATCTGAGATCAACATTCCAATTTTGTTATCTTAGACAGACTTGGACGATCAGGATGTGTTTCATTTGTCAGTCCGATTTTGATGACTATGATACATGGAGTATACTCGTCGTACATAGTGGACCAAACATGGCAGCTTCATATCGAACACCGAATACCTTGTAAATTAATCTTGTTATCTGGCAAGCATTTAACTTTCAATACACAGTGCTTACCCACTGAGTTATTTTATTTTATATTATGAGTACCAGGCTTGAACCAAAAAATTCTGAGAAACTTGTGAGTTAAAACTTGTTCTCGACAAAGCCTTCTTGTAAATGGTTTTAACGATTCACATAGAAAGTTGATCTATTGGAAATTAGATCCCGTTATACACCAAATAAACTTTTGGTTTGATTTTAAAAACTGGAATTCTATTTTGATAAAAAATTAAGAAAGAGTTCTAGTAACTTAGATCACTTTACGGAAGCTGAGTGTTTCAAGTATTTTAGCACAGCCATCAAATATCTATCAATAATTTGTCAGTGGTATACTCGGTTATGACTGGATTGTGCTCAGTTACATAGGTATTTATGAAATGTTTCTTGAGATTAACGGTTTGTTGGTTGAGTCATTTAATAGAACAAAGAACAAACATCCTAAGACTGATAACAGTTTGTACCTAGGATCACCTAGGATTACTCATGTTGAAACAAATTGTTGTTGAAATATAATTATATAAATCGATGGCAAGGAATATTTATGTTGCATGGAATTACAAAACTATGGCCCTCGTTATGAACATGGCGGTTCAGACCACCATGCCGGCGTTGGTGGAAAATACCGCCACCGGCATGGCGGTCTGACCCGCGATATTCTGAACAAGGGAGGGCCGCCCCAGGCGGCCCTCCGCCACCGCCAGGCTACCTCTGACAGGCAGCCTGACAATGGCGGATTACTTTTCTGACCTCCAGCCTTGGCTGGCAGAAGGGGTGCTCCAGGGCGCCCCGTGGAGTGCCCCTTCGCCTAGGTCCCTGCCCGATTTATGGGCAGTGATCTGCGTGAGGGGGGCTGCTGCACCTGCCACACAGTGGCACAGCTGGGGTGGGACTCGGTTCCCAAGCTGCCATTGGAATCAATGGGCGGGGCCAGTGACTCTCATTTAAAAGCCTCGCGGAGCCTGCAGCACAGTTTCATTTCTCGGTGGCTTCCCTGCCTGCAACCTCGTCTGGATACTTAGAGACAGCACTGATGGTGTGGGACTTGGTCCCCCAGCTGCCACTGCAATCAGTGGGTGGGGCCAGTGACTCATGTTTAAATGCCTCTTGGAGCCCGCAGCGGGGGTACCTTTCTCGGCGGTTTCCCTGCTCACATCCTTGCCTTAATACTTACAGATAGCAAAGCTGGTGTGGGACTTTCAATCAGTGGGCTGGGCTGCTGACTCGCACTGAAAGACCTCTTGGAGCCCGCAGCATGGGATGCCCTCAGGTGCGTGCCGGGCAAAGACCAGGTCAAGACAGGCCCGTCTTAGCCCATCACACCCCAGAAGAGGCTGAGATGGGTTACCCCTCTTGGTCTTGTTTTGCACCTGCTGGTTTGGTGTATAAGAATTTGTTTAGTCGGATTAGGGTACTGTGGCTTTAGCTTTTTTATTTGTTCGTCTGAACCGAGCAAAATGATTTGTTTTTAAATTAATGTTTGTTAGTCATTATATACCTGCACTATGGGGTAAAGGAAAGCTGAGGCTAAGAATTCCACTGACAAACACCCAAGAACAAGTAGTTCTACCTTAACCTGTTTAAATAATGCTGTGGATGTTCTTCCCAATGAATTCTCATCTGTTGAAGAACAAATAGGTAACTCAAAACAGAGTTTAGACTTTTTGGTTGTTAATGAGCCCTCTGTTTCCAATGTTTTAATTACTGAAGTGGTTCGATCTAATCAAAATTATTTCTGTGAAGGGAGTCTGGGGTCTGGTCTAGACCACAATGTTATGGCCGTCCCGTTGGAGGCTTAAGACATGGTGGTGCAGGGGGTAAGTACCCCATCTTGAGGTAATAGGGCCAAAAGTACAACTGGCAAGGAGGTATCTCTGAACCCTCCACCTTTTATACCATTAACCTAAGGAAATCTAGGAACGGTCAGTCAGTTGATGTATTTGAGAATATTATTCAGAGTGCCCTCAGTTGTATTGAAGCAAAAATCTTACTGACCCTAGAGATAGGGAAAGATCTCAGGCATGTTTTGTTGGGTCCCTGAGTGTTCAGATTGAATCCTTCTCAAGTAGCCTCATATTTAGTTCACACACCTCTATTATTACTTCTCAGGCAACTGCACCTATTGCAGAAATACCATCAAGCTCGAGCCAGTGTTTGCCTTTTACAGATGGTATTAGGCACAAGGTGGTCTCTGAGAAGATTTCAACAGCTGCTTGTTCCAACACACATAAAACCCCAGGCAAACTTTATGATGAACAGGTACCGCATGCAGGGAGAATCTGCAGCACAAATCTAGGGGGTGGTCTTAGGCTGGTCCTTTCTGTTAATAAATCAAGGCAGAGGGATTATGGATCTGTCCAGACAGTTCCAACGGGTGCCAGCAGTGATATTTTGCACCTCTCCCCCTGCTTGTACTCCGTATGTGTTGATTTTGGCTAATGCCCCACCTGTGGTACAATCTGTAAGGGATGATTATCAACAACGCAAATACAAGACTGCCCATTGGCTTGTGGGGAGGTTACCATCTGGTATCAGTACAATCTTATATGATGAAATAATTATGGTGTGCAGGGTGGGCTGGATAGGCTGCTCATCCAAATCTTTTGAAGGGTATTGTACTATCATCATTTTTCTCAATAATTTTAGGGCTTGTCATTTGATTAGGAAACTTGGCCCTGGCTCGGTAACATCTGGTGGTATTACAGTCTTACCCCTTGGCTATTTTTATAAACCCACTGCATTGAGGCATCCCCTTATGGCTTCATCCCATGACCTTGATAATGCCCCTCACAGAATGATTAGAAACCAGACTGGGAACGAAGGCCAGATCCTCGCTCTGTGTGACTGATTTGAATTTCTTAATGGTCTGGATGACCAAGACTCACTGGTGTGGGATCTTAATCTTAGTGTTTTTACATAACATCTGCCTGGGTTCTTTAAGTCATGTCTTGGACTTTTGCAGGTCTGTTGGGGAAGCTTGATGAGTCTGACTGGCTGTAGTACCTTACGTCCTATGATTTTATATCCTTTCATTTGGATGGTTATGCTTCTTTCTCAATTGATGCTTTGCCCTCCCCCAGTGGGAGGGCCAGGTGGGGATTGGTGACCTTGGTTAAGCTTCATTTAGCATATAACATGGAGAAGATTGTGTGCACCTCTTCCTACTTTCTTGGAGTGTTTCTCAACCTTAGGAATAATATCAGAATTCTTTGTATCAATGTTTACAATGCGGTACATGGGAACGAGCGAGAGGATGTGATGGTATCTCTCAGCACTTTGCTCCATTCCATTTATTCTTGGCATTCTAGTTTTTATATAGTTACACTGGTCCTCAGTGACTTTTATCTGCATCCCTGTAAAGATTGCTATCACTATGAGGGGGATGGGCTAGAGGTGATGTTTTTTTTTCAGGATCAAGTCCATCTACAGCAGTCCATACAAGGGGATGAGATGAATTATCTGGCAGCTGAATTTAACTTGGTTAGTTTATTAAGTCTAGAGAGTCATCTGGCAGCACACAATGCCCCCACCTTTAAGGGTCATGGAAGCGGATCTTACATTGATTATATCTCTGTCCATGGGGCTTTGTTATTCTCACTGATTTCTTTGTCAATGAATTCGAATTCTCTCAGTGATCATAATCCTCTTGTTGTCAGCTTTTACTGGGAATTTCAGTTGGAGGAACCCTGTCATCATTTTAAACTGAAAGTTAGGCTGTCTGATCAGGGCCGTAGACTAAAGTGGTGTAATGTTATTTCAGAGTAATTTACTACTAAATTAGTCCTGTCTTGTCCATTGGAATTCCAGACCTGTTTGAAACCAGAAGCTTCTTATCAGAATGTCCTGGAGACATATGATAAGATATGCTTTATTATTAATAAAGCCCTGTCTAGGTCGGCCAGGCCTGATTCCCCATCGTTGGTTTGCTAATAGCTGTAGCTGCAGTGGTGGTTTCTCCTTTAGGGTAGAGGAGCCTCGTCCCTCTGCCTAAAATGCCCCTCTAGGGCTGAAAAAAAAATGGTAATAAAGTTCATTTTTTACCATTTTATTTTCCATCCTCCCATCCTGATCCGAGTTTCATGATGGGCGGGGCCACTGCTGCTGAGTGAGCTGTGCACAGTTTAAAGTGTGCATGTCTTTTTGGCCAGCTGTCTTGTGACGGCCAGCCAAACATGGTCACTTTAAACTTCTCTAACTTAGCTGTCTAAAAAGATCCCTAAAGTCAGGTCCCACAAACCATCAGAAAACACTACAGGAAACATACATTTTAATTTGATACAAGCATCCCAATTTCATGCCATTCTGAGAATACCGTGGTTGGAGACCCATAATCCAATTCTAGTCGGGAAAATCAGTGAGATTACCTTTAGTTCTGCTTATTGTAAAGAACAATATTTCCATAGATATTCTGGGTTACAGCAAAAAGGCCTAGTAGCTTCAGCACAAAACCTATTGGGTACCCAGATCCCCTCATGCTATCAAGACATAGCAGATGTTTTTGATAAACAACAGGCTACCACTCTTCATCCCCATCACCCACACAACTGTCAAATCAATTTAATTCCAGGGGCCGGAATACCATGTAGTAGGATTTATGCACTCACAGAAAAGGAAAACATAAATTTTGAGGAATATCTTGATGAAATGTTAAAGATAGGGTTCATCAGACCATCCCGCTCTCCAGCCGTTTCATCTTTATTCTTTGTACCCAAATTGACCACAGAGCTGTCAATGATGTTACAGTTAAGAATCGTTAGCCCCTGCCCCTCATTTCCAGCCTAATCAATCTAATGAAGGATGCTCATATTTTTACCAAATTAGATCTAAGAGGGGCCTATCAGTTGATGAGAATTAGAGAATGGGAGGAGTGGAAAATGGCATTTCATACAAAGTTCTGTGTGTACGAATATCTAGTTATGCCATTTGGATTATACAACACCCCTGCTGCTTTCCAGTTCTTTATAAATGTGCAGGATATTTTGGATGAGTTTGTGGTAGCTTATCTTGGTGACATCTTGATATATTCCTCATCCATGACTGAACATGAGAAACAGGTCAGAGCTGTGTTGCAACGGTTATGAGACCATAAGCTCTTTGTCATATTGGAGAAATGTGAATTTCATATTTCTGACGTTACCTTTTTGGGGTATGTTCTCTCTTCCCAAGGGGTTACCAGTGAGCCACAAAAGGTGACAGCTATAGTGCAGTGGCAATCTCTTAAAACAGTAAAAGAATTACAAAGCTTTCTCAGATTTGCCAACTTTTACTGGTGATTCCTGAACCATTTTTTCATGTTGGTGTCCCCTATTACTTAGTTACTAAAAAAAGGGGTAGTTTTCAAATGAACTGAGGCAGCAGAACAGGCTTTTCAGACACTAAAAAAGGCCTTTATGATTTCCTCTGTTCTACTGCACCCTGATACCACACAGCCATTTATAGTAGAGGTTGATGCATCTCATGTAGCAGTTGGGGGGGGGGTTCTATCACAGAGAAATAACAAGTCAGGGGAACTCCATCCAGAGGCCTATTTCGCTCACACGTTTAACCCAGCAGTACTCAATTATTCAGTTGGTGACAAGGAGCTTTTAGCAATTAAGAAAGCTTTTGAGGAGTGGCAGCATTATTTATGGGTGGCATTGCATACTGCCGCTGTCATCACTGACCATCATAATCCTAAATTTCTGAAGTCTGTTAAGGAGTTGTCTAAGAAACAGTTAGAATGGACCCACTTCTTTACTGCTTATAACTTTGTTATTCAATTTCAAGCTGGAAGATAGCATGGGAAAGCTGATGCCCTATCAGGTTTAGGCCATGAAGTAGAAGAACAAGAATCTGAAAGTCCTCCAATCATTCCTTCTGACCGTATCTTAGGAGCTGTGATTTCAGAAAAATCTTTTGTGGAAGAGGCAGCTGCCGCACAGCAGAGTAGAGAAGCACAAGATATCTTAAAGAAACAAGATAACAAGATTATAAACAATATGTAATATGTACAGAATGGTTTCTTTGTTCCCACTACAGTTTTACGGATCAAAGTTTTATACTGGGGTTATAATCAAATACTGGCAGGGCATCGAGGAGAAAAGAAAACATTAGAATTAGTTCTGTGTAATTTTTGGTGGCCCACAGTTGTAACAGATACTAAAATGATTGTACAAAGATGTGCTATTTGTGCTCAGAATAAAAATCCCCATCAGGTACCTGCAGGCCAACTACATCCTTTACCCACTCCTCCACACCCATGGCACACCATTTCTCTGGACTTTATAGTAGAATTACCTAAAACAGAGACTGGTTACATTACTATACTGGTCACTGTACACATGCTTTCTAAGATGGTCCACTTTACACCATTGCTAGGTTTACCAACTGCTAAGACACTTGTGGATATCTTTGTACAATCTGTAGTACGTTTGCATGGGCTACCATCCATAATTGTACCTCAACGGCACCCTCATTTCATCTCAATGTTTTGGAAAGCATTATGTGGGGTTTTAGAGATAGAACTCCATATGTCTATGGGTTATCACCCACAAACAAGCGGTCAGACGGAGAGAGTGAATCATGCTTAGAGCAATACATAAGGTGTCAAGTACTGAGTGATTCTGTAGAATGGGAAAAGTTCCTTTGGGCTTCAGAGTTTGCTCATAATAAGGCAGAAGATTGTTATACCAAGGTTACACCGTTTCAATGTAATTATGGTCTACATCCTCGATTTTCTTTACCCTCCCCTACTCCTACTACTGGAGTTCCTGCAGTACAGACATATGCAGAACGCAATTAAGGTTATTGAGCAAACAGCAGAAAGCAATTTGCGACATGCAAAGTTAATGTATAAAAGAAATGCAGATGAACATCGTAGGGCAAGTTCTGAATATCAGGTTGGTGATCAAGTATGGTAATCTACACAAAACCTCAAGCTGAAGGGCCCACGAAAATTTCAACCATGATTTATAGGCTCCTATCCGATTATCGAGAAAATTAATAATGTTGCCATGAAATCGAAACTACCTCCACAGATTGGAGTACACCCATTTTTTCACGTGTCTTTGTAGAAACCAGTCACACCGGAACTATTCTTCTTACTAAACCGCTGGTTGTGATGGTGGAGAATGAACCAGAATACGAAGCGGAAGCAATCCTGGACTCTAACGGGTACGCCACAGACTGTTTTATTTGATTCACTGGAAAGGATATGGATCAGAGGAGTGCACTTGGGAACCTGTGTGTCATGTGCATGCCCCTCGTCTTATTTGTCTTTTTCATCGACAGTACTCTGAGAAACCTAAACCTGTGGGGGGAGTTCTGTCAGGCACACATCACTGCTTCGGCGATGTGCCAGTTGTGTTCCCTTTTACAGTGGAGCACATAGCCTTTAAGGTTGCGCGCTGCACCATGATGACTGCTTGTCATCAGAGCTTTTGTTCCTTCCACCGTACTTACCTGTTGATCCTTGGCATCCATGCTGGCTGTCACTGTTTCATCGTGCTGTGATGTCCTGCAGATTTCCCTCTTGAATCCTTCTTACGTTGGCGTCCTCATTACCTGAGTTGTGACAAGTTCGTTCTTGGCATCAGGTTTATCGGGTTTCTTCTGGCTGCATCTCTGGAACTCTGAAGTGTCTGAGGAAATTTACCAAAGGTACAGAACGTCTCTCTCCTGCATCCTACAAAGCGAAGGCGCTTCTCTCAAAAATGAAACAACCTAGAATATCATAATATAAATTTATTCACATAGGGGGTCATTCCAACCCTGGCGGTCAGTGTTAAAGCGGCGGTCAAACCGCCAACAGGCTGGCGGTAAAAAAAATGCAATTCCGACCCTGGCGGAAACCGCCAACAGAGACCGCCACTTTAACACACCGCCCGCCACGGCGGGACAAACAAACAGCGCGGCGGTCACCGCCAACAGACAGGCGGGAGACAATGTACCGCCCACCCTATCACAACCCACCAATCCGCCACCTTTTCCGGGGCGGTAGCCCCGCCGATAAAAACACGGCGGAAACAGCCATTTCAAACGGAAAACGCTCACCTCCATACACCCCACGAGGAATCTGGACAGCATGGAACCCGAACTACACATCCTACCAGCCATTGTCTTCCTGCTCCTCTACCAGGAGCATGAACGCCGGCGCAGAAGACAACGGTGAGTACTGCACCTACGACACAGGGGAGGGGGAGGCAAAAAATTACGGGGACACACATATGCGACACACCCACCCTCACCCTCAACCACTACAACACACACATCAATGCATAGCAACACATCACAGTTACGCCCCCAAACCCCCCGGAAGAATGCAAAGGCAAAAGGAAATGATTATAAATATAGAAATATATTGTATATTGTAAGACTGAGTATAAAATATATCACACATCTATAACTTTATATACATAAATTGTCCAGTCCGATATGTCTATCAGCCATTGTTCGTGGGCCACTGGGCCAAAACACATGGGCAAAGCCCACACAGGATACCTGCCTCCAACGGAGAGAACACTGCAGGGGCATCAGATAGGAAAACTACAGGCACCTCAGGGGGAAGGGAAGGGGGGGCACCTCAGCCAGATGAGTCCACGACGCCAGATCCATGAGGGGTCTCCATGGCCACTGTGCCATCCTGGGGAGTGCAAAGCCACAGTCTCACAAGTCTCTACAGTGGGTGGGTTGCCCACTGTGCCATCCTGGGGAGTGCAAAGCCACAGTCTCTCAAGTCTCTACAGTGGGTGGGGTGCCCACTGTGCCATCCTGGGGAGTGCAAAGCCACAGTCTCTCAAGTCTCTACAGTGGGTGGCTTGCCCACTGCCATATCCTGGGGAGTGCAAAGCCACAGTCTCTCAAGTCTCTACAGTGGGTGGGTTGCCCACTGTGCCATCCTGGGGAGTGCAAAGCCACAGTCTCTCAAGTGGATAACAGCCTCCACTGGTACTGGAGGGGGACTAGTGCCCAGAGTGCTTCGTGCAGCCCTACCCGACACAGATGCGGGCCTGCCCCTTCCGCCAATGGGCCAGCGGTGCTTGAGATGAAGGGCCCAGTTCAGCGGTGCTTGAGATGAAGGGCCCAGTTCAGCGGTGCTTGAGACGGCGGTGCCCAGCGGAGCAGTGCTTGAGATGAAGGGCCCTGTTCAGCGGTGCTTGAGACGGCGGTGCCCTGTTCAGCGGTGCTTGAGATGAAGGGCCCAGTTCAGCGGTGCTTGAGACGACGGTGCCCAGCAGAGCAGTGCTTGAGATGAAGGGCCCAGTTCAGCGGTGTTTGAGATGAAGGGCCCAGTTCAGCGGTGCTTGAGACGGCGGTGCCCTGTTCAGCGGTGCTTGAGATGAAGGGCCCAGTTCAGCGGTGCTTGAGACGGCCGTGCCCTGTTCAGCGGTGCTTGAGATGAAGGGCCCTGTTCAGCGGTGCTTGAGACGGCGGTGCCCAGCGGAGCGGTGCTTGAGACGGCGGTGCCCTGTTCAGCGGTGCTTGAGACGGCGGTGCCCTGTTCAGCGGTGCTTGAGACGGCGGTGCCCTGTTCAGCGGTGCTTGAGACGGCAGTGCCCTGTTCAGCGGTGCTTGAGACGGCGGTGCCCTGTTCAGCGGTGCTTGAGATGAAGGGCCCAGTTCAGCGGGGCTTGAGATGAAGGGCCCTGTTCAGCGGTGCTTGAGACGGCGGTGCCCAGCGGAGTGGTGCTTGAGATGAAGGGCCCTGTTCAGCGGTGCTTGAGACGGCGGTGCCCTGTTCAGCGGTGCTTGAGATGGAGGGCCCTGTTCAGCGGTTCTTGAGATGGCGGTGCCCAGCGGAGCGGTGCTTGAGACGGCGGTGCCCTGTTCAGCGGTGCTTGAGACGGAGGTGCCCTGTTCAGCGGTGCTTGAGACGGCGGTGCCCTGTTCAGCGGTGCTTGAGACGGCGGTGCCCTGTTCAGCGGTGCTTGAGATGAAGGGCCCAGTTCAGCGGTGCTTGAGACGGCGGTGCCCAGCGGAGCGGTGCTTGAGACGGCGGTGCCCTGTTCAGTGGTGCTTGAGACGGCGGTGCCCTGTTCAGCGGTGCTTGAGAGGGCGGTGCCCTGTTCAGCGGTGTTTGAGACGGCGGTGCCCTGTTCAGCGGTGCTTGAGATGAAGGGCCCAGTTCAGCGGTTCCTGAGACGGCGGTGCCCTGTTCAGCGGTGCTTGAGATGAAGGGCCCAGTACAGTGGTGCTTGAGATGAAGGGCCCAGTTCTGCGGTTCTTGAGACGGCGGTGCCCAGCGGAGCGGTGCTTGAGATGAAGGGCCCAGTTCAGCGGTGCTTGAGACGGCGGTGCCCAGCGGAGCGGTGCTTGAGATGAGTGTCCTGGTCATCGGATCCGGCCCAGGCATGGATGTCACTCGCCACCTGACATGTGGCTGGCGGGCCTTCCTGCCCATCTGTCTGGTGGCTTGCGGGGCCCTCCTGGGCTGCAGTTCTCGGCCTGTGGGTGTCCTCCTGCCCACCTGGGACGTGGCTTGTGGGGCCCTCCTGGGCTGCGGTACCGGGCCTGTGTGTGTCCTCCTGCACACCTGGGATGGGGCTGGTAGGGCCCTCCTGGCCAGCTGGCCTGCTGCCGGACTTGTCGGGCGTGATGCCCTTCCCACCCTTCCCTGCACGCTTGTGGCCCTTTCCCACCTTTGGCGGTGTGCCAGGTGCCACCTGACTTCCTGCCGGAGCCAATGTAGGGATTTTTGTCCCTGGGGTCTTTGGTCACTCGCGCCGGGCACTGGCAATCTTAGGATGCTTTTCCGGTGGTGGGCTAGCCGTGCCTTGGCTCCTAGCTGAACTGGATGCCCTTCAGGGTGGGGGACTCCACAGTCCATGGACAACAGTCTTCACAGGTCCTGGTTTTGTGGTGGCTGAGGTGCTGATTGGAGTCTTATGAGATGGACGGGGTGGGGGAGTTGTTGGAAAGAGGTTAAGGTTGGCAAGGAAAAGCAATTTCAAAAGAGAGGGACGGGTAGGTGTAGTGGGTATGGGAGTGGAGGAAGAGGATGTGGTTGTAGGAGTTTGAAGTCTGGTGTCTTTGGGTGCAGGTGCTTGGGCTGGAGGCTGTCGTGAGGTGGATGGCTGTTGGGTGGGTGGCTGCCTGCGTTTGTGTAGTTTGGAAGAGGGGGTGACAGACACACTGGGAGAGGACACAGGGGACGTGTAAATGGTAGTGGAGGTGGTGACTGCACGTGTGCGGAGTGTTCTGGTGGGTGTACTGGTGATGGACGTAGTGGCTGAAGATGTTGTGCATGCAAGTGTGAGTGGAGACGTGACAGGGAGGGAGGAGGGAGACGAGGAGGAGGGGGACACAGTGGAGGCAGTGGCTGTTGGTATGTCTGTATGTGGATGTTGCTTGTGTGAATGCTTGTGTGATGTGTGGTGCTTATGTCTGGATGAGCTTCCCTTGGGTGTTGAGGTGTGTGCAGGCTGGTCTGATGGTGTGTCTGGGATAGGCAGAGGTACAGGGGATTGGGTCTGGGGGGAGGGAGTTGGAGGGGGGAGGCTAGAGACAGGGACAATTGCTGCCGTCAGTGCTGAGGCCAGAGCGTTGAACGATCGCTGATGGGCAGCCTGACCCGAATGAATGCCCTCCTGGTATGCATTACTCTGGTGCACCTCCCTTTGTACACCCTGGATGGCATTCAAAAGGGTAGACTGCCCAACAATGATGGACCTCAGGAGGTCAATGACCTCCTCACTGAGGGCAGCAGGGGCGACAGGGGCTGGGCCTGAGGTGCCTGGGGCGAAGGAGATGCCCACCTTCCTGGGTGAGCGGGCACGGGGGAAACGCTGAGGGGCTGCTGGGAGGGCGGTGCTGGTGCGCTGGGTGGCGGCTGTACCTGTTGTTGTGGGGGGCCCGGATGTTGCCGCCACCACAAGGGAGCTCCCTTCAGAGGACGAGTCGCTGTCACTGACATCAGCACGAGTCCCTGCTGTGGAGCTCCCCTCGCCCTCCGTCTCACTAGTAAAATCCGAGTCAGTTGCATCGCCCGCCATGGCCATGTGAGATGCAGCTCCCTCGTGCTCCGATGCCACTTCTCCTCCGCCTGATGATGCTAATGCACACATGAACAGGAAGACCACAAAAAAGGGGGGGGAGGAGAAATAAAGACATGTTGAGTGCATGGATTACCGCTACCGTTGGCGGACAAGACAGACACAGAAGCTCCCTGCACTACGCCGCGCACTTGGGGTCCACTACGCAATCCGTGGGACATGGCCTACAAGCCTATGGACGACAACTGCACACATAGATGACACAGGGCCATGGATACCTGTACTTGGCACCCTACAGAGGTGGGGGGCGGGGGCACAGGGCCATGCCTTACGGAGGGGCCTAGCCTACAGAAATCGCCCTGCACTAGGGATACCCACAGCCCTCCTCCCCCACCCAGACACCTCCACTGCGCGCAAAGTCAGCAGAATGTATTTGTACTCACCCCCTTGTGTCTGCTGTGATGTCCTCACGCGCCCATCCAAATCGGGGTAGGCCACCGCCAGGATCCGGGACATAAGGGGGGTCAAATGACGACTGGCACCCCTCCTACTTTGGGAGGCCATCCCCAGCTGAGCCTCTGCCGTCTTCCTGCTCCAGCGTCGGATGTCCTCCCACCTCTTCCGGCAGTGGGTGCCCCGTCTGTTGTGGACACCCAGGGTCCGGACATCCTTGGCGATGGCACGCCAAATCGCGACTTTCTGGTGGGCGCTGACCTATGTGACATGTACAGGGAGAGAAAAATTGTCATCACCTTCTGGATGCTCGATGTGAGTGGCCCCCCATCCCCACACTTGCCATGTGGCACATGCTCTCATCTGTCGTTTGATGCATGCCTCAATTGCTCCCCTCCCCACCATCTTTCATCCACCCCACTCAACCCAGGCATTGCCCACTAAGCATGGTCCCAGTGTACTTACCTGTTGGTCTGGAGGACCGTAGAGTAGCGCATACTGGGGGAGGACCCCATCCACAAGTTTCTCCAACTCCTCCGCGGTGAAGGCAGGGGCCCTTTCCCCAGTCGCATGAGCCATTGTCTCTTCCAGACCGAGGTCACAGCAGCACTTGCAGTGTAGGTCCTCTCCTGTCGAAGATCAGGTATCGAGTGATTAAGCAGATAGAAAATGGCGGTCACGCCCGCGGCAGTGCGTACCGCGGCGGTGCGTACCGCGACCGCCGGCCCACATCGTCATTGGCTCCTGAAACCCATAGGGTTCAATGTTAACCAATGCGGCTTAGCGCCACGGTCTTCGACCGCCTACCGCCGCGGTGTGCCACGCCAGCGCATTGACCTCACATCCCACTGTCGCACTTCACAGGTCAGGCAGCCGCCATTTCAAGGGCCCACATGGCCTAATTACCAACTGCGTCACACATACCTAGGCCATGCACCAACCCTCATACAAGCCATTCAATGCATTGGGAATCGTGTTATGTGCAAGCTGTGGTTACGTACCTGTGGGTTGCTTGACTCTGTGCTCGCTGTTGTCCTTCATAGGCACCGTCCGCTGGGACATGCAAGGAGATGGAGGAATCTTCCCGTGTACAGACCGCTGGTGGACCTGTCGACAATGGAGGAACGACGTGTCATACTGACATACAGGCTTGACCGAGCCACTATACAGGAACTGTGTGCCCAGCTGGAGCCAGACCTGATGTCACCTATCCGCCAACCCACAGGGATCCCCCCTCTAGTGCAGGTGCTGTCAGTACTCCATTTCTTAGCAAGTGGGCCATTTCAAACAACAGTGGCCATATCATCAGGGATGTCCCAGCCTATGTTTTCCTAGGTGTTGTCTAGAGTGTTGTCTGCCCTGCTCAAACACATGCGGAGCTACATCGTTTTCCCTGAGGTGGGGGATTTGCCTACAGTGAAGGGTGATTTCTATGCCCTTGGACATATCCCCAACATCATAGGTGCCATTGATGGGACACATGTTGCTTTGGTCCCCCCCAGCAGGAGTGAACAGGTGTACAGGAACCGGAAGAGTTATCATTCCATGAATGTACAGATGGTGTGTTTGGCTGACCAGTACATCTCCCATGTTAATGCCAAGTTCCCTGGTTCAGTGCATGACGCCTACATCCTGCGGAATAGCAGCATCCCGTATGTGATGGGTCAACTCCAGAGGCACCGGGTGTGGCTATTAGGGGACTCTGGTTACCCCAACCTGTCCTGGCTACTGACCCCAGTGAGGCAGAGGAACGGTACAATGAGGCCCATGGGCGGACTAGGAGGGTGATCGAGCGAACCTTTGACCTCCTGAAGGCCAGGTTCAGGTGCCTCCATATGACAGGTGGATCCCTAATGTACTCACCAAAGAAGGTGTGCCAGATCATCGTGGCCTGCTGTATGCTTCACAACCTGGCTTTGCGCCTCCAGGTGCCTTTTCTGCAGGAGGATGGTCCAGATGGTGGTGTTGTAGCAGCTGTGGAGCCTGTGGAGAGTGAAGAGGAGGAAGCCGAAGAGGACGACATAGAGAACAGGAACACAGTAATACAGCAGTATTTTCAGTGACACACAGGTAAGAGTAGACACCGGCATATTACATTTACTTAATGACTCCTACCTCTCTACTGTCTGACTTTTTCCCCCAGTGTATGGTAACTGTGTTGTGACTTTACCTTCCGTTTTCAGAGATGTGGGCCCCACTGCGTGACATCTGCTTTGTTTCCCCATGGACTACAGCTGTGTGACAGCGGTTTGTTAGCATCACAATGTGAATGAACATTTTGGCACGGTCATGTCTAATACATTTGTTCTAAATCACAGCCAGACTCCAGATTGTTTTGTGCAATAAGTGTTTTTATTCAAGTGCTCTAAATTGGATGGGTGGTTGCAAATCGGTGAGGGGTGATGGTGGAGGATTGTCCATGGCAGAGTCCAGACTATCAGTTTCACAGGTGCATTGTCCAAATGCCTGTGGGAAGTGGAGCAGGGGCAGTTTAAGGTTGGACAGGGTGAAAATGTGGGACAGTGGGATGACAATCAGGGCGGTATCCTTTGCTGGCGGGGGTCTTGACATCTTACTCTGTCTTCTTCCTGGATCTCAGGGCCCGCTTGCGGGGTGGTTCTCCTTCTGCAGGGGGTGGGGTTCTGGTGGCCTGTTGGTCTTGTGTCGGGGCCTTCTGTCCACTAGCGCCAGCGGAGGTGGTAGGCAGTTCTTGGTGCATGCTAGTGTCAGGGGCCCTTTGAGGTGCCACAGTGTCCCGCAATGTCGTGACTACCTCATTCAGGGCCACTACGATGGTACCCATGGCGGAACTGATGTTTCTTAGTTCCTCCCTGAACCCCATATACTGTTGCTCCTGCAGAAGCTGGATCTCCTGAAACCTGGCCAGGACCGTCGCCATCGTCTCCTGGGAGCGGTGGTATTCTCCCATGATGGAGGAGAGGGCCTCGTGGAGAGTGGGTTCCCTGGGCCTGTCCCCCCCCTGTCGCACAGCAGCCCTCCCAGTTCCCCTGTTTCCCTGGGCCTCTGTCCCCTGGACCGTGTGCCCACTACCACTGCCCCCAGGCCCCTGTTGTTGTTGGGGTGGTGGGTTAGCCTGGGTTCCCTGTAGTGGTGGACACACCGCTGATTGACGTGTCCTGGGGACAGAGGTATGGGCCCGCTGGGTGGGTGCTGTGTTGGTGTTCCCAGAGGGGGGAAGGTCTACTGTGGCCTGTGGCTGTGTGAGGGGAACCGACTGTCCCGAGGTCCCCGATGGACCGGGCTGGTCATCTAGATCCAGGGAGACAGAGCTGCTGTCCTCACTGTGGGCCTCTTCTGGGGGTGGAGTGGACATTTGTGGACCCTCCTGCGCGGTGACGTGGCGTTCGGGTCCTGCAGGGGTATAAAAGTATGGTTATTGCTTCTGTGTGTGTCATAGCGTGCAATGGGTGGGTGCCCGTGTACCCCAGTGCTGGCATTCCTTTGTGGGGGCTGTTGTGACGGTGGTTGGGGGGGGGGTTGTATGTGTATGTGCAGTGGGCATGCTTAGGTGATGGGTGTCCATGCTTTGTGGACGCATGCAGGGCTAGGTGTTGGGATGGGTGGGTTGTGATGGTGAGACAGTTGCAAGGAGTAGGATGTGATGGGGGTGAGGGTGAGGGTGGGGGTATGAGTTGGCATGCAGGTGGGGTGGGGGGAAGAAGTAGTTAAGATTTGCCTTACCAGAGTCCATTCCTCCGCCTACTCCTGCGAGACCCTCAGGATGCAGGATGTTCAAGACTTGCTCCTCCCATGTTGTAAATTCTGGGGGAGGAGGTGGGGGTCCGCCGCCAGTCTTCTGCACCGCAATGTTGTGCCTGGATACCATGGAACGCACCTTCCCCCGTAGGTCGTTCCACCTCTTCCTGATGTCATCCCGATTTCTTGGGTGCTGTCCCAAAGCGTTGACCCTGTCCACTATTCTGCTCCATAGCTCCATCTTCCTGGCAATGGTGGTGTGCTGCACCTGTGCCCCGAACAGCTGTGGCTCTACTCGTACAATTTCCTCCACCATGACCCTGAGTTCATCATCAGAGAACCTGGGGTGTCTTTGCGGTGCCATGGGGTGGTGTGGGTGATGTGTAGGGTGGATTGGGTGGTGCTAAGTGTGGTGATGTGTATTGTTGTGTTGTGTGAAGTGCGTGCAAATATTGCTGGGTGACAGTGAATTGGGCGTCTGGGTGCTCGGATGTCTTTTCTCGGTGCGTGTTCACGAATCTCTAGGAGTGGAGGTTGTGGGTGATGTGGGTGTGTATTTTATATTTAATTGGGTGTGTGGGAGTGGTGTGTGTATGTGTCTCAGGTGTGTGTATTTTGAATTGTCCAATGTGGTTGTATTTTGTAAGTGTGTGTGTATTTTGAGCGCGGCGGTGTGTACCGCCAATGGAATACCGCGGTTGAAAGACCGCCGCGTGGATTCGTGTGTCGTGATAGTGTGGGCGTATTTATGTTGGCGTGACGGTGGAGGTTTGGTCATCGCTAGTTTCTCGCTGCCCTTTGGTGTGACGGACTTTTGTGGATGTCTGTATTTTGGCGGTTTGCCTGTTGTGGGTCAGAATGAGCGTGGCGGTTTACCGCGGCCGCGGCGGTGTTATGGCGGTCTTCTTGAATTCACACAAAAAATATACAAAGAAATATACTTATCTATTGGAGTACTGTAAATATAACTGGTGATTCACCTTTTTTTGCCTGCAAAGGAGAAAGTGCTATACATTAGTTTTGCAATAAGTTTCTTTTTGAACTCACCATTATTACTCATAGAGGTACTATTGTTGCTATGCATGAGTCTATATTACTTATCTACTCTTGGGCAAGATATCTATTGTCTGCTTGAATAGACTACTAATTAACGTGTGATGAAAATTACTTTACGTTAAAAAAAACATAGAAATACACAGTAAAAAAACACAGGTTACAGGGATGTTATAGTTAGGATGTAGAATTTTAAAAAACATGGAAATTCACTTACAAAATCAAAGGTTACAGGGATTTTATAATTAGGTTCAGATTGTTCAAGCACAAAACCATAGAAATTCAGCTTTTGTAGTTAGAGTAATTTCAGATAACTATAACTCGTGCCCTCGCCATGCACTTCTAATTACCCCATATATTACATTATTCGTGACATCTTGTATGACATCATTGATAATATCACTGACATTTGCAGTAAAATTATTGATGACAAAACCGTGCATGGTGAGGGCACGAGCTATAGTTACCTTAAGGCATGAGTTATAGTTGCTTGAAATAACTCTAGCTATAAAATCAGAATTTCTATGGGTTTGAACGTGAAAAATCTGAACCCAGCTATAACATCCCTTCAACCTTTAACGTGCCAAGAATGGTCAGATGGCTGTCGACAATCCCTACCACCTCCACCCTGCCTGTCGGAATTCCATGCCTCTATCCACCCCTCCTCTCTGTCCAGTATGATCAGCTTGCAGCCTTTGCCTCTTTACCCTCTTCTCTCAGTTGTCCATATGCATGGCCCTGTCCCCTACCTATTGCATAACATGGTCCATTGTGCTGCACTGCAGTCTGCTTGCTCTGTGTGGTGTATATTAGGCTGCTGCAACCCCTGGCACCTGTCCTGTACAGTCAGTTTGGTGCACCCACCTATCTCCCTCCTGCCCTCTGTTATCTGAGTCTATGCCCCAACCCCATTCCTCCTGTCCTCTGTGATCCAATTTACCATACTTGCCAACGTTTTGCACTTGGTAAGAGGGAGATTGTGAAAAAAACCTGGGATATTGATTTTCCCTATTGAAAAAGAGGAGATTTTATGCAGGAGACATACAAAAATAAAGCTCTCTGGGTTTAAAAAAGTCAGGAGTCTCCTGCTAGAATCAGGCCTGTTGGCATGTATGGTTGTGCTGCCACTGCCTCTCCCGCTTGTCCAGTGTGGTCAACTTGTTCCCTCTGCACCCTCCTCCGAGCCCTCAATTATCTGAGTCCATGCCCCTGACATCTGCCTCCCCACAGTATTATAATTAACAACTAGATTTCTAATATTCTATATTTATTACAAAATTGTGAAACGTCATCTTGATGTAATCAAAACTGTAAAACCTAAAGCATTTCCTTTAGAAATTATAAAATGAGAGAGTCTTATTCCCATAGAAATTATGGTGAGTTCTCTAAAAAACCTGAAATGAGGACATATTTTCTGTGTTTCCAAATAGCGATAAAGCACTTCTAGATTATTTGCTATCTTTATGTTTTTCTATCCAGTTGATCACTTAATTATATGTTACACTTAGGGGAGAGGATGTGGCGTTATGGTCAAAAGTGCAGACTTTGCAACTGGGGAACCATATTTGAGGCTCGGTGTCAGCTCGACATCCTGTGATTCTGGGCAAATCACTTGGGCCCTCATTACGACCCTGGCGGTCGTAATAAAGTGGCGGTAATACCGCCAATAGACCGGCGGTAATTACCACCAAATTATGACCATGGTGGAAAGATCTCCGAAAGACAGCCAATGTACCACACCGACCGCCAGGGCGGAAACAACAGCCACCACGCGGTAGCCACCTACAGCCTGGCAGAAGTCAATGTTCCGCCCACCATATTATGACAGAGGAAACCGCCACCTTTTTCAGGGCGGTACCAATGACATCAAAAGCTTGGCGGAAACTGAGCTCTGAAGTGAAAGGACTCACCATTGGAGATACAGGGAAGAATCACACCACTATGGAACCCGAACTGCATGTATTTACGATGATATTCTATGGTCTGCTCCACCACAAACACCAAAGCCGGCAAAGACGACGACGGTGAGTACAGCCGTCTAGCACACAGGGAGGAGGGGGAGGAAAACTAGAGTGACACACACATTCACCATACACACCCCATACACATACCTCATACACACACCCAGATGCACAAGAAAGCATGTTAATCCCCCGAAATGCTCTGAATAATGCAAGTACAAAAATATTTTACTAAAGTGAGTGTAATAATATCAACACAGTAAAAAAATAATAAGTTAGGCAATGTAACAGTGATTTACAAATGTACAGAACAAGGGACACTGCCCAGTCCTCAGTTCGTGTGGGACACATGGCCAAAGGGAAAAGTCCAAGGCCCCACTTTTCACCTGCATCAAAATGGAGAGAACATTGCCGGGCATCAGTTGGCAAATAGGCAGGCACCTCACTGGGAGGGGGGGCACCTCAGCCGGGAGCGGAAACAAGACCACTGGTTCTGGAGGGAGCAACATGGCCTGTGCTTTGTCCTGGGGAGTGATAGGTCACAGTCTCTTGAGTGGATGTCTTGCCCACTGGTTCTGGAAGGGGCAACATGCCCTGTGATTCGTCCTGGGGAGTGCAAGGCCACAGTCTCTCAAGTAGGTGTCTTGCCCACTGGTTTTGGAGGGGGCAATATGCCCTGTGCTTGGTCCTGGGGAGTGATAGGCCACAGTCTCTCGAGTGGGTGACTTGCCCACTGGTTCTGGAGTGGACAGGCTGCACAGCAGCCCATGGAGGCAGGATTACATTGCGTCCGCCGGCGGTGACTGCTGCACTGTGGTTGTGCTGGTGCTGGTGTGGGGAGGCTCCTGCACATCCCCTGCACCTTCAGATGGATGCACAACCACGGTTGGTGGTGGGGGCTCCTTGATAGCTGTTGGTGCATGCTCCTGGCACTTCTTGCCTGCTGGTGCAGGGTCCTTGCCCTTTCGAGGGCAGGTGCAGGCTCCTTGTCCTTCTTGACTGCTGGGGCAGGCTTCTTGCCATTTCGGGTGGCAGGTGCTGGCCCTTGCCCTTCTTACCTTCCAGAGAAGGCTCCTTCCCCTTCATTAAATGTGGCCTGGATTCCTGTCCACCACGAGAAGGTGAAGTCGGAACTGGGCCTGTGAACTCTGCGGCTAAGGCACGTGGCTGGGTTTGTGATACCCTGGCCATACTTGCAGGACAGGAGAGGGGTAGGGAATAGGTCAATGGTGGATAGTAAAAGTTTCTTAGGGACATTGGGGTGGGAAGAGGGAGAAGGGATGGGAGTGGAGGATGAGGGAGTGGTTTTTGGAGGTGTTTGTCTGCTGGATTTGGGTGCAGGTGCATGGGTTGTATGATGTTGTGAGGTGGATGGCTGTTGGGTGTCTGAGTGCTTGCGTTTGTGTACTTTAGGAGGGGGGAACTCACACAGTGGGAGAGGACACAAGGGGCATGTGCATGGCTGTTGTGCAGGTGTCTACCAGTGAGGTGTGTGTTCTGCCTGGTGTGGTGATGATGCTGGTAGTGGATGATGATGTAGTGCATGCAGGTGTGAGTGAGGACGTGGCTGGGAGGGAGGTGGTGTAGGTGGAGGAGGGGGAGACAGTGGAAACAGTGGATGTTGTAGTGTCTGCAAATGAATAGTGTTTGTGTGAGTGCCTGTGGGATGAAGTATGGTGTGTGTGTGTTTGCCTGTGCCACTCTTGGGTGTAGCCTTGTATGCACGCTCGTCTGTATGTGTGCAGGGAAGGGTTGGGGTTGAGGAGAATGGGACTGGGAAGTGGAAGTTGAAGGGGGAC
Organism: Pleurodeles waltl; assembly: GCF_031143425.1. NCBI lineage: Eukaryota > Metazoa > Chordata > Amphibia > Caudata > Salamandridae > Pleurodeles > Pleurodeles waltl. The sequence goes on from NC_090446.1 coordinate 450,026,767, forward strand.
GGTAGAAATAGGGACAATGGCTGCCATCAGAGAGGACGCCAGAGCCTGGATTGATCTCTGTTGGGCCGCCAATCCAATGTGAATGCCCTCCAGGAATGCATTAGATCGTTGCATCTGGGCTGCCAGCCCCTGGGTGGCATTCACAATGGTTGACTGCCCTACAGAGATGGATCTCAGGAGGTCAATAGCATCCTCACTCAGGGCAGCAGGGCTCACTGGGGCAGGGCCTGAGGTGCCTGGGGCGAAGGAGATGCCCACCCTGCCGGGTGAGCTGGCACTCGATGAGGGGCTGCTGGGAGGGCGGTGCTGGTACAGGGGTGGCGGCTGTACCTGTAGCTGGGGTGGTCACAGAGGTGTCGCCACTACCAGGGAGCTACATCAGAGGAGGTATCTGTGTCTGAAGTGTCCCCTCCAGTCTCCGCTGTGGTGCTCCCCTCGCCCTCCGTCCCACTGGTGCCTTCAGCGTCAGTGGACTCTGTCTCCTGGGTCCTGTGGGATGCAGCTCCCTCCTTCGCTGGTGCCTCTGCTCCTCCGCCAGATGATGCTATGCACATAAGGACAGGATGACAAAACAAAAAAGGGGGGGAGAGAGACAAGGGATACACTGGGTCAATGGCTGCACCAACACCACCCTTGGCAGAAATAGCACCCTCACACACAGGGAACAGGCCTACACACTCTGCATTGCACCACCACTCATATCGCTAGCCAGCAAGGTATGAGGAGGGGCACAAACCGCCAACTGCCGCACACCTGGGACCCAAGCAACCCTGACCAGTAGTGGATGCTTACAAGCTAGGTAGGCAGGATTATCCCTTCAGAACTCTAGCCACCAGAGGACCTATGCGGCTATGTCAGGTTTGGCCTAGGGGCACCCACTGACACACATCCACCAACCGGATACCACCCCACCAGCCGTACGCTGTAATGATGAGCACTGTACTCACCCCCTTGTGGCTGCTGTGATGCCCTCAAGCGCCCATCCAGCTCTGGATAGGCCACCGCCAGTATGCAGGGCATCAGGGGGGTCAGGGTTCAATGGGCACCCGTTCCTCGCTGGGAGGCCATCCCCAGCTGGGCCTCTGCCTTCTTCCGTGCCCAGCATATCAGTTCCTCCCACCGTTTGCGACAGTGGGTGCTCCGCCTGCCATAGATCCCCAGGGTCCACACCTTCTTGGCGATGGCATGCCGTATACCCTTCTTTTGATGGGCGCTGACCTACAGAGGCAATATACAGGAAAATACCATTAGACAAACAGTCCAGCCTGTTACAAATATGGCCCACCATACCCGTTCCCATCACCATTCGCACCCACATAGCCCAGCACACAAGCTGTACTCCGCAAAGAGGACATCCACCCACCCCCCTACACGAGGCCATCACACACACCACTCCATGCAATCATGCCACATGCATCGTGCCCACAGCGTACTCACTTGTTGGTCTGGTGGCCCATACAGCAGTCCGTATTGGACCCCATCCACCAGTATCACCAACTCCTCGGAAGTGAAGGCTGGGGCTCTTTCCCCGGTCACATGGGCCATGGTAGGTTCCAGACTCAGGTCACAGCAGCACATGCAGTGTAGGTCCTCTCCTGTGGAAGGTCAGGTAACAAGTGAGGAATCATAGAAAATGGCAGTCACGTCCACGGCAGTGCATACCATCACCGCCGGCGTAGATCACCATTGGCCACTGTACCCCATAGGGGCCAATATTAACCAATGAGGAGTTGTACGGCGGTTCTCGACCGCCTCCCGTCACGACGCACAACTTCTGTGGAATTACCTCACTTCCACCTGTCCCTCCACACAGGACAGGCGGACACCATTTCAAAGGGAGGCAGCACTGTGGATTCATACTGCGTCACAGGAGAAATAGGCACAAAATGGACAAATCACACTGGCCCCTTGCAAGTTTAAAGACTGAAAACTCCTGTTGTGGCTCAAATGTTCAGTTTGTGGCAGCCTCCTCACGATTGTGTCCCTTAGATACCTACTGCTGCGGATGAATAGGAGATGGAGACATACCCTTGTGTACAGACCCCTTGTGGCCTTGGCTACAATGGAGGACAGGCACATTATCCTCACCTATAGACTGGACAGGGCCACAATCACAGAGCTGTGTGCCCAATTGGAGCCAGACCTGATATCTGCTATCCGTCACCCCACTGGGATCCCCCCCCTCTTGTGCAAGTACTATCAGTATACCATTTCCTAGCAACTGGTTCTTTCCAAGTGACAGTGGGCTTGGCAGCAGGAATGTCACAGCCAATGTTCTCAATAGTGTTGACAAGAGTATTGTCTGCCCGTATATAACACATATGCAGCTACATTGTTTTCCCCCAGGTTGAGGATTTGGCCACAGTGAAGGCCGTGTTTTATGCAATGGGACATAACCCCAACATAATTGAGGTGACTGTGGGAACACATATTGCATTTGTCCCCGCCCGGCAGAATTAGCAGGTTTTCAGGAATCGTAAGAGTTTCCACTCTATGAGTGTGCAGATGGTGTGCTTGGCGGACCAGTACATCTCTCACACCAATGCTAAGAAACATGGGTCGGTGTATAATGCCTTTGTCCTGAGAAATAGCAGCATCCCAAATGTGATGGGGCAACTACAGAGGCACAAGGTGTGGCTCCGTGGTTCCCACCCAGTATATGTTGGTGTATGGGTATGGTGTGGGCCATATAGGATAGTGTGTGGCTAAATGGTGTCCCTCAATAATTGCAAGTGACTCTGGTTATCCAAAGCTATCATGGCTGCTGACCCCTGTGAGGAATGCCAGGACAAGGGCGGAAGAACGTTACAATGAGGCACATGGGTGAACAAGAAGGATAATTGAAAGGACCTTTGGCCTCCTGAAGGCCAGGTTCCGGTGCCTCCCTCTAACAGCTGGATCCCTGTGCTACTCACCAAGAAGGTCTGCCGGATAGTAGTGGCATGCTGTATGTTGCACAACCTGGCCCTCAGGCGCCATGTCCCTTTTCTACAGGAGGAGGAGCCTGGAGATGCCCGTGTGGCAGCAGTAGACCCTGTGGAAAGTGAGGATGAGGAGGCAGAGGATGAGGATGAGGACAACAGAAGATCAGTTATTCGACAATACTTCCAGTGACACACAGGTAGGACAGTGTAACTTTACATTTCAATGCCTTTGGTTGTAATCTGTGTGGCAATGGCATGCTAATATTTCCCACTTCTATGCCCACTTACTGTTTCCTCAGGCAATTCATTTTGCAGATGTTGGTGACTTGACATATACTCCTGGTGTGATCACTACAGCCAGCTACAGGTCATTAATCTATGCTCATTCTATATACAGTTAAAATGCAATGTTTGTACCTGTTTCAATCAATACATATTTGATATACATGACATACTCCAAATTGATTTTTTTCAATGGTTGTTCATTGAAGTGCTAACATATAGGGAGCAAGTGCAATGGGATGGGGTGAGGATGCAGGAAAGTCCAGGGTATTGTTCCAGTCTATTTGTAGCAAAGGTGCATTGTCCAAGGGGACACAGGAAGGGAAGCAATGGCAGTTGAAAGTGGACAGGGTGGTCTCATTTCCTGGTGGGGGTCTTGGCAAGTGTCTCTGGCTTCTGTCTGGATCGCAGGAAACATTTGCGGGGTGGTTTACCTTTTGCAGGGGGAGGGGTGCTGGTGGCCTGTGAGTCCTGTGGCGGGGCCTACTGGCCACTAGCGGCAGTGGAAGTGAAAGGCTGTTCAGATTTCTGGCTAGTGACAGGGGCCCGCTGGTGTGATACTGGCTCCCTCATAATGTTGGCTGTGTCTGCCAGCACCCCTGCTATGGATATCAGGGAGTTGTTGATGGCTTGCACATCCTCCCTGATCCCCGGGTACTGTCCCTCCTGCAGCCGCCTGTTCTCCTGCACATTGTCCAGGATCTGGCCCATCGTGTCCTGGGAATGTTGATAGGATCCCAGGATCTTGGCGAGTGCCTCCTGGAGAGCTGGTTCCCTGGCCTGCCCTCCCCTTGGTACACAGCAGTCCTCCCAGTTTCCCTGTTGGCCTGTGCCTCTGTCCCCTGAACCGTGTGCCCACTGCCACTGACCCCAGGTCCCCGATTGTCTTGGGTGTGAGGTGTGGCATGGGGTGCCTGTAGAGGTGGACACACTGCTGATTGACTTGTCCTGGGGAGAGAGGTGTGGGTACGCTAGGTGGGTGCTGTGGTGGTGTTTCCAGATGGGGAGGCTCTGTGGTGGTGTGTGACTAGTACTGGGTAACTGGCTGTCCAGTGCTCCCTGGTGGGCCAGGTAGGTCATCCAGATCCTGAAGAACCAGAGTTGCTGTAATCACTGTGGGCCTCTTCAGTTGGGGGACTGGATAGTGCGGGCACCTCTTCTCCGCTGACATTGGCTGGGGTACCTGTGTGAATGTAAATGATGTATTATGGTTAATGTGTCTGACATATTGTACTACTGTGGCTTCCCCTCCATGGTTATATTTGTCCTGCCAGCTTTCACTTGTGTATGTTAGTGTATGGTGGGATTGTTAGATCTCTCTGCTATGCAGGCTTTAGTGATGAGTGTCCATGCAGGGCTGTGAGGGGTGCCCATGCATTGCTACAGCATGCAGGGCTTGGCATTGGGATGAGATGTGATGTGATGGTGGTGTGTGTGGGATGTAGTGGAGTGATGGGGGTGAGGGTATGTGATGGCATGCAGGTGGGGGGTGATAATAGTAGAGAGTTGACTTAGCAGAGTCCAGTCCTCCTCCGACTCCGGCCAGGCCCTCAGGATGCAGTATTGTCAAGACTTGCTCCTCCCATGCTGTGAGTTGTGGGGGAGCAGGTGGGGGCCACTGCCAGTCCTCTGGATAGCAAGCTGGTGTCTTGCTGATATGGAACGTACCTTCCCCTGTAGGTATTTCCACCTCTTCCTGAAGTTTTCCCTGGTTCTGGGGTGCTGTCCCACGGCGTTGACCCTGTCCACGATTCTCCACCATAGCTCCATCTTCCTGGCTATTGATATCTGCTGCACCTGTGCTCCAAATAGCTGTAGCTCTACCCTGACCATTTATTGCACCATGACCCTTAGCTCTTCCTCTGTAAAACGGGGGTGTTTTTGTGGCACCATGGGTGTTATCTGATGTGTGTTGGTGTGGGTGTGTTGGGTAATGTGTTGGGGTGTGTTATGTGAAGTATGTGAGTGGTGTATAGGTGTGAGTAGTGTGTGGCTCTAGTTGTGTCAGTGATCTTGGTGTCTGTCGGTTGGCAATGCTTTGTATTCGTAGAGGGTTATGGGTAATGTGGGTGTGTGTTTTATAGTGGTGTGGGTGTGTGGGTGATGTGTGTATATGGGTGTCAGGTGTGTGTTGTTTGAATTGTCCAATGTAGTGTTGTTTTGTATGTGGGTGTCCATTGTGAGCGCAGCGGTATGTACCGCCAATGGTTTACCGCCGTTGAATGTCTGCCATGGTGATTCATGGGTCATAATGTGGTGGGTGTTGTTCTGTTGGCGTAACGGTGTGGGTTTTGGGTGCCACACTTTTGGCATAAATTCAGAATGTTAGCACTGTAGTTGCTTATTAGAACACTATAGTAAAAGCTGTTGATCACCAGGGAGTTAACTGGGGGTTTTCTGCTGGTGTTGAAAGGGCCTATTTCAGTCTGCATGTCAGAATGTTTTAATGAACTAGAAGAGGAAGAAATTTCAGAACTCACTTAAACCAGGTCCTGATTTTTCTTTCTACAGCACTACCCCTAGTTTTTATGTCAAAATGAACCCCACTTTTTGTTAAACTAAGTATTTTAATTTTTACCAGTTTGATTAAATCAAGATGGCTTCAGGTGTGCCACACTTTTGTCATAAGACGACTGTTAGTGTTCTAGTTGTTCTTTAGAACACTTTGTGAGACTGCAGTAGAACACAAGGAAATCAACTGATAGGCTGATCCTGTTGTAAGTCCATGTTTTACTGTGAATGTCAGACTTCATTCTCATATGGCTGAGAAAGATAGTGCGAATTTATAAATAAATGCTCTCATTTTAGGTTCTGGACCACTTTGCATAACCTATATGGAACAAATCATGAGAAAACCGTTTTTTTTCAAACTTCAGTTATGAAATCCCAGCAGAAGGCTTTTTCACAGGGTTAAATCACCTTAGAACACACCACAATTCCTAAAATTTGTATGGTACTATCAACAAATGATTGATATTGTAGCTAAAATCTGTTAATAACCCTTTATACGTTCTCCTTTTTGTGACCCTCAAAACCTACCATTCACTATTTCAAGGGGTCCTCCGTGTTTTATATATAATAGATCTCACCGTGAGATCAGTGCTGTGCCTCCGCCCAGATATACAAATTTATTTTTCCTATAATAATTCTAAATCTACTGAACGGGTTTACACAGTAACAAAAAGCACAAGATCTAGATTCCTACCAAATTTGTTTTAATTCCGTTTAGCAGTTTGGGCTGTATTCGTGCCTGAAGACCCAATAGGAAAACGCAAGGGGACCCGGATTGAAGTTTCACCCTGAAACTTTCAAGCAGCAGCCGAAGTGAGTGGCATATTAGTTATTAAAAAATTGTGAATATTTGTCAAACTGTGCCAAAGTTATTAGCAAAACAAAAACGCGTTTCCTATGGAAACTAGATCCTAACTATAACTACCTACTGGCGACCCCAAGTAGGTAATATATATATATATATATATATATACATATGTGTGTGTGTGTGTTTGTGTGCATGTGTGTGTGTGTGTGTGTATGTTTGTATATAAATATATGTACATGAAGATGATAGGAATATGTCTCAATAATAACATTTTTTTGTTTAATCATCAGATATATAAACAAATCTGTGGTACAGCGATGGGAATGACCTTCTCCCCGAGGTATGCGAATCTCACGATGGGGTGGTGGGAGAATTGTGTAGCTTGGGTTCAAGATAATGATAGATACATGGACAAGGTGATCATGTGGCTTTGTTACATAGATGACCTGTTTTTGATCTGGCACGGGAGTGTGCGAGAATTTGAGCAATTTGTTAGCATACTAAATAACAACGATATAGGACTACATTTTACATACAAAATAAGTGATAGCTTGATTGAATTTCTAGATGTACAAGTATACATTGCAGCAGGAGCATTACAAACCACATTATATAGGAAACCTACAGCAACTAATAGCATCTTACATGGTACCAGTTTCCACCCTAGGTCTTTGATTGGTAGTATCCCATATGGTGAATTTATTCGGATCAAAAGGAAGTGTTCGGATGAACAGGACATGAATGAGGAATTCAGTGAGATCAGACAAAAGTTTATCAATAGGGGATACACTCAATCAAGCATGGAGAAATGAAGGCAAGGAAAAAAACCTGTGCACAGGTATTGGCTAAGAAAAGCAATGAATTAGAACAGTCAGCACGAAAAAAGAATGAGATTAGACGAATTTTAGATTATAGTAAAGAAAGTCACCAAATAGCAAAAGTATTGAAAAAATACTGCCATCTAATTCAAAAAAGATAATGATATTGGACATTGTGTCGGCACTTGTCCTTCAATCACATATCGGAAAGCACCATCTCTAAAAGATATGGTACTTAAAAGTCATTTTGAGATGCCCAAAACCTGCAATTGGTTATCAAGGGGCAACAAGGGTTTTTTCTGCTGTAGGAAATGCAAAGCATGCAAAATTGGTTGTGACAAAAAGTCTGTAACAGATTTTAGTGGTAAAGAAATATTGATCAAAGAGAGAATTACATGTGAAACCTCCTTTGTTGTATATGTTTTGGAATGCCAATGTGGTTTGAAATATGTGGGCAGTACCATATGCCCCTTAAAAAATCACATTCTAGAACATATAAGGGCAGTACAAAATGAGGATACTGCATATGCTATAACGAAACATTTGAAAATTCACTCAGATCTAAATTGGATGTCCATGAAATATTATGGTATTACAACAATACAAAAAAGTGAACGAGAGGGTGATAGGGTTCAGAAACTGAGACGTTTAGAATCCACATTTATTATCAAATTAAAAACAAAGATGCCATATGGGATTAATTACGATGAGGAGCTGTATTTTCATTTATGATTTGTGAATGTATAATAGAATAAGAAGATATTACTGTCTCTGTATTAACCTAAAATAATCTGCAATAAATTTGCTGTTGGTTAAAATAGGGATAATTATCCTTATGATGAATTAAGGCACACATAGGTTGTGACTTTGATTAAATAACAATTGGAAATGCGTAAGAAGTTAAGGTTATGACAGTAGAATATTATTATTAAGAATATGCATAAACATAGTGGGGACTATAGAAGTTATGATCTTGTTTTTGGTTGTATTGCGATATTATATGGCTGTATTTATATTTTGGGTGCACATACATTTTTTACTTGTTTATTTTGTTATACTAGCAACACTGTTGGATATTTTTTATGTTATGGGTGGTTTAATTCAGTATAACACATGTTACATAAAACTACATATCCCAGAATGCCACATAAAGGCATGGCTTAGTGGAAGAGTATAAATAGTACATGGATTGGATTATTGCTTTAACGTGATCAAGACCGGGAAGGTCGAAACGCGTTGGTGTTATTTGGTGGGTTTTTTTCTTGTTGAATAAAAGAAGATTAATCACAGAATTCTGTGACTGCGGCATCTTTAACCTGTATGTTAAGCTGGCATGTAGATTTATTGGGAATGGGTCCTTTCCCTGACGCTGGCACCGACGCTGAGAGAACGCCTTTTCTGTGGACCTGTTGGAGTGTAATAAATATATGTATATATTTTTTTTTAAACAATAAATTTACATCCCATGCACCCCGTTTTTCATGAAAAATTCACAGTGTTTAATCTACGCCAACAAACACCATTTGGCATGGATTAAACATTGAATTTTTCAGGAAAAACAAACTGTAGTGGTTTCTTTCATTGAAATTATTTATATATATAATTATACATATGTTCCTGGGGCCTTTTATTATTTTAACATTATGATTTAGTACTTTCGAATGTAGATCACTAGGTTACTACAGTTGCTGAGCAGGATCACCTCACCATTCTTGTAAACAGAAATGGTTGATTTGTGATCATATAGACAACCAAGAGCTGTCTTCCTTGAGGTTCCTGTTTTGAGACAAAAAATGTTTAAACCCTTTGCAGGCCTGAGCTGAATATATATTCTAATAAGAAAGCGTGCTGCATGAGCAGGAATTGGAAATATTTAGATTTATATATAATATATAATACTTTTAGGCTAGCCCCATTCATCCATTGTGCAATTCACAGTTTTCTTCTGCCCACTACACCGTACAGTATGAGCAAAGGGTCATTCCCCTTCAGCCTTTGGCTAATTTCACTGTCAGTGCTGACATTCTTTTTTTTATTTTTTTTTACAGGAAGTATATCCACACAAAAAGCAGTTTCTGTCATTGCCCGGGACTGCAATGGCAATGCCTGCTGTTTTGTGATGAAAAACAAAGAAGGAACAGACAAAGTGAAAATGCTGGTGTGGCCAGACATACTGGTTTTGACAATGCTTGCTGTTGAGTCTTCAGTCTAAGAGTATTTTAATAAAATAATACTAGGCTAGTAGAGATGATACTCTTCCAAAAACTTCCCTGAAAGCAGATTTCTTACGGTACCCGTAAAGCACAAATTTCGACAAAAAAAACAAAAAAACAGTTCGAGAATAAACCTTAAATTCCGACTTTACTCTGATCACCCAGAACTTGCAGTAAATCTTGTGAGGTGGTTCCCCTCTTTTAAGTTTCAACTTCTCTCTCTCTGCTTTACACTATTCTCTGCCGAAATTATATTTGCAGGATGAATGCTAGTTTTGTCTCGCTACCTCAAATCCATTCTTTCCAGAGAACGTTTTCGCAATGCCTGTTACCCAGCACTCAAAATACGTAACCACAAAAACACCGACCCTCCTGAGAATGTAAAATCCAGCGAAAGCGTTAGGCCCGATGAGCATGACTCGGTAAATTCTGATGACCAAGCGTTTCAAATCCAGCCAAAAACAGAGAAGTGGAAAGTGCAAAGACACGGCGCCTATAACAGCCAGTTGGTACTTATAGTCAGAGACATTAGAGGTGAGATTAAAAGCAACAAACTGAAAGCCAGAGATAGGTCAGAGTCAGGGCTCTCTCTCGGCCCTAAGAGCCTAAGCACGAGCCGAGCCAATTAATAACCTTGACCTGGCAGGTAAATCAATTAATACGTCATGTTCAAAAACCTTTTGAAATTCAGAAAAAAAGTTTATTTTTCAAAAAATGTCTTTCACTTTATCAATTAAATTATAGCACTGCATTGGTTGGCATTTATTACAAGTATTCGCTTTTAAAGATGCTCTTAGAAACGTTCACGAAGCCCTCTGTGCTACAATGTCTTCTTGGTGTTGTTAGTTTTATGTACAGCCTACGTGGCCTGTTTTGTTGTAAGTGGAACTTAAAAGTCCATTATATAATATAGTTGTGAGGTATTTATATAGCACACATAGGAATGAAAATGAGAGGGAAATAGTTTTGCCTATTATCACCTAATTTAGTCAAGGTCAGAAGCCAGGAGCAGAGTCCAGGGGCACTGTGTAATCCAGCTATTGGTTGGATACCGCTCAACTGCTGGGGCTTTACCCGCTGTGTCCTCCTCCACTTCCCAAAGTGCTGAGCCATTTTTTGGCTATTTGAAGTAGTTCCGTCTGAGGGATCCATACGTTTTTTCTACATAAGGTGTCCATGCCAAGTTTACATCTTTTTTTCCCAATACACTGGGGATTTTGAAGGTACCTGGGATTTGTGGATTCCTCTGGAGGGGACAGAGAATAAGGCCCAAAAAAAGATACACTTTATATTTTGGTAAAAAAGTGCAGTGCAAAAATGTATCTGTTTTCCCCTAAAAATGTATCAACAAAAAGGTTTGCTGTGCTAAAGTCGCCATCTTCCCAGCTTTCAGGGACATGCAGAGCTGAATAAAAACAAATTTCCATTTTACCACAGTTTTTGCATTTTTCAAGAGGTAGACAATTTTTCCTATTTTTTGGGCCTTCAACCTGCTTCCAGTTTGTGGTGGAAAGCAGTGTGAAACCCATGGGTGAGCCAGGAAAGCTAACAATTTCTTAAAAGTAGACAAAACTCTGAACTCATCAAGAAGTCATATGTGTATACCCCTCAAGGTTTTCCCAAATAAACTATTGAAATAAAGAAAGATTGAAAATGGATAGGACAAATCGGCCATCTGTGACAGCATTCATTCATCTATTTTTGGGCCAATGGTCAATTTACAAAAGCAATATACCATTACCTCCACTAGACCCTTCTATATGTGGGGATGTTTAGGGTTTGTAGGTTCTCCAAGAAACTGAGCTACCCAGAGACAACAAATGAGCTACACTACTACAATGGTTTTCATTCTGAGCTGAGTATAGACCTATTACTATGGTGAAACTATGCAGAGTGACCGAAAAATGGGTAACAAGGAAACCTATGTATTTCTGAAATGGGCACAAGATATGGAGTTTAGTAGCAGTGGTTATCTGCACGTTTCTGAATTTCTGTGCAGCTATACTTCCATGTGATTCAAAGGGCATTTTTCAAAATTGCTTCTTTCTTGCAAACTGGCATACATTTGGAAGGCACAAATGCAGCGAATTCCAATTGATAGTTGGAAAACTTATCTTTTTCTGCAATGTTTGTAGCTGTGGATCTTGGGCCCTAGCTCATTCTGCACCTAGGCAAACCTAGCAACCATGCACATTTTTACAAACTAGACACCTGGTGTCACGCCGCCGCGCGCGTCTCAAGCCGAACATTCGGCTCGGGACGCGGCATGCGGCCAAAAGTCGCGCCGTGCCCCTAAACTATTCTGCATTCTCTGAGGCCCAAAATTTGGCAGGGGCCTCGTTTTCCTCTCCTTCACCGCGCTTACAGGCAGGTCTGACCCCCCCACTCACCTATTCTTTTCTTTTCTTTTCTGCTTTTTTCTGGTTATCTGGTTGTGCCTTCCTTTATGTCTTTTTTCCCTTCCAATATCTCCCTTCTGTTCCCAACATTGCTTGTTCCCTGCTCTCTATGGCTCCTAGTTCATTCTATTCTATGTATCTTTTCCCTATCTAAGATGGTGTCCTTGTACTTCCTGTCGGTTGCTTCCTGTTTGTTGGTATTTAAGGGCTATGATTCTTTCTCTCCTTGCGCTGCAACACTTTCTGTTTGGATGGTGTCTTCGCTCCTGTTTCTTTGCCTTCCTGTGCTGGTTCTCTTCGGTTCAGTGTATTTCCTGTACTTTTGCCTCTGTTGATTCCTGTTCTTTTGTTCCTGTTTTAGGAATCTATCTGTTTGGAGTTTTTTTCCCCTTTTCAGTTTTTTTTTCCCTCTGGCGCTATTTCTGAAGAGCACGGTCTGTTCTTGGCATTTCCATTGCCTACAGCACCGTGGCTACCAGAAACAGTCGCCCCTACCTGGGCCAAGGCCGAATATTCAAGACCAATGCCACTCGATCTGCGGATTCCAGGTGTAAGCAGCACGTGAGTCGTGACAGATTGCAGCGCCTAATTCTCCCGACGTCATCTAACACCATGGATGATACAGTGGCGGCTGCTGCAGATCCTGATCAATCTCTTCTGGCAACTATTCAGCAACAGGCTCAGGAACTGCAACAATTACGCAATGAGAATGCTGCTTTACGACAGGCTTTGGCTTTCTGCAGTGGCAATGTTCCGACTGTCTCCACCTCTACTCCTCGTTTCTCTGGTGAACCAACTAAACTGCGTGAATTCCTCAATGCATTAACTGTGTATTTTGCCTTCCGACCTACCCAATTCTCCCACAACAGGACAAAGATGGGATATCTTATCAGTGCGTTATCCGGTACTGCCTTGGCCTGGGCAACCCCAATGGTATCAATCAATGACTCGGTATTGTCGGACTATTCCGCCTTCGTGAATCGGTTTAAGCAAATGTTTAGTCGTCCAGGATTGGAGGCCTCTGCGGAAGAAGCCTTATGTGACATCCAACAAGGCTCACAAGATGTCCTTCAATATATTACTCGTTTTCGACAGCTAGCGGCGGAGACCACCTGGGTGGAACGAACTCTGGTGACTTTATTCCGTAGAGGACTTAAAGAAGAAATAAAAGATGAGTTAGTACTCTCCACCCGAGTTGAAGATCTTTGTGGTCTGATGGATCAAGCACTTTCCATCGAATACCATCTCCAAGAACGACGATTGGAGAAGAGAAAGAGTAGAGGATCTTCCCAGCCAAGCACTTCACAGGTTTTTCTGCATCGTTCCGAGGAACCGCGTCCTCCCGCCAGAGACATAGGGGGTCATTCTGACCCTGGCGGTCACCGACCGCCAGGGCCAACGACCGCTGAAGCACCGCCAACAGGCTGGCGGTGCTTCCATGGGCATTCTGACCGCGGCGGTACAGCCGCGGTCAGAAACGGGAAACCGGCGGTGTCCCGCCGGTTTCCCGCTGCCCCAGGGAATCCTCCACGGCGGCGCTGCTTGCAGCGCCGCCATGGGGATTCCAACCCCCTTACCGCCATCCTGAAAACCGCCAGGAACAGGATGGCGGTAATGGGTGTCGTGGGGCCCCTGGGGGCCCCACATTGATTTTCAGTGTCTGCCAAGCAGACACTGAAAATCGCGACGGGTGCCACTGCACCCGTCTCACGCCTTCAACTCCGCCGGCTCCATTCGGAGCCGGCTTCCTCGTTGAAGGCGCTTTCCCGCTGGGCCGGCGGGCGGCCTTCTGGCGGTCGCCCGCCAGCCCAGCGGGAAAGCCAGAATGGCTGCCGCGGTCATTTGACCGCGGTGCGGTCATTCGGCGGCTCCCGCCCGGCGTGCGATTACCGCCGCCGGCGGGAGTCGGAATGACCCCCATAGAGGGTGAACCTATGCAGGTGGATACCATTCGAGGCCCACTTTCCGTTAGCGAGTGGGAAGACAGACGTAAGAAAGGATTGTGCCTGTATAGTGGTGCTGCGGGCCACATGCTTCGTACCTGCCCCGTTCGTCCTCAAAGGCCATCGGTAAACACCACTTCCCATCCTCTGTAAGGAGTGAGGGGATGGGATCATCTGCTATACCTTCCATCAGTTCATTCAAGGACAATACCATGACTTTGTTCATGTTACCTGTGATGTTACAGCTACCTGACGGCCGCCAAGAAAGAGCAACGGCCTTACTTGATTGTGGTGCTAGTGGCATATGCATGGATAAGACTTGGGCCACTACTCAACAAATACCAACACGATCCAAAGAAATTCCAGAACAAGTGCACACAGTGGATAGATCCTTAATATCCTCTGGTCCAGTTGATACTACCACCCTGACACTAAGTTTACAATTTGGTAACCACCAAGAACACATCTCCTTTGATCTCATATCATCCCCCAACCATACTATCATTTTAGGAATTCCGTGGTTCATAAGACATAACCCTTATGTGAATTGGGAAACCCGGACTATTTCCTTGTCCTCACAGGTTTGTCATGAGAACTGCTTTGCTTCAGACACATATTGGTCACCTAAAAGATTGATGCCTGCTGAAACTACTACAGGATGTTCCATCAATACAGTCCAAGGAGTCCCTGAACACTATTTAGAATTTCAAGATGTGTTCCAAAAACCATCCAGACCTGTGTTACCCCCACATAGAGATTACAATTGTACTATTCCCTTTGAACCTGGAACTGTCGTTCCCTTTGGGAGGATGTATTCACTCACAGAACCCGAAAGGAAAGTTCTAAAGGAGTATCTGGAAGAAAACGTACAGAGCGGTCTTATTGTACCATCGTCCTCTCTGGCAGGGGCTCCCCTCTTTTTTGTGTCCCAGAAGATGAAGGATCTTCATCCTTGCCTGGATTTTCAAGGCCTAAATAAGATAACTATAAAAGACTGTTATCCTTTGCCCCTCATCAAGGATATATTAGAGGCAGTCAGAGGGGCTCAACGATTTACCAAACTGGATCTATGGGGAGCCTACTACCTTTTACGTATTAAAGAAGGAGACGAGTGGAAGACAGCTTTCAGGACCCCATTTGGTCACTATGAGTACAGAGTTATGCCTTTTGGTCTTACTAATGCCCCCTCCATTTTCCAAAGATTTATGGACTCTGTGTTTTCTGATCTTTTGAACCAAACGGTTGTCGTCTACTTAGACGATATTCCTATTTATTCTAGACGTCCTGAATTGCATTCCTCTCACGTGAAACAAGTCCTCCAAAGACTCCGGGAACATCAACTATCTTGTAAACCAGAAAAGTGTGAGTTTGACAAGACTGAAGTCAAATATCTGGGTTATCATTTAAGTCCTACTGGCATAGCTATGGACCAAGAAAAGGTACAAGCCATCCTAGATTGGCCTTCTCCTTCTTCTATTGAGGAAACACAATGTTTTCTAGGATTAGCTAATTTTTATTGGCAGTTTATCTTAGACTTTGCAAAACAAACCAGCCACATAACTCAAACATTAAAGAAGGAAAATTTAAAGAAAGGTTTTGTTTGGACTAGGGCGGCTGAAACAGCTTTTCAAGGTCTAAAGAAGGCTTTCACTCAAGCTCCTATATTGAGACACCCAGATACTAACAAACAATTTATTGTTGTTACCGATGCTTCCGAAAGAGCCATCGGAGCTGTCTTACTCCAACAACAAGAAGATGACGGTCTTGAACATCCTGTTTCTATTTGTCCCATGTACTCTATGCATCAGAACAACATTACTCAGTACTAGAAAGGGAGTTATTAGCTTTGAAAACAGCCTGCCTAGAGTGGAGACAGTTTCTTATGGGTTCCAAGGAGCCTTTCGAGGTGAGAACAGACCATCGTAATCTGCAATGTTTAGGCAATTTTTTATGCCAGAATAGTCGTCAGGCTTGTTGGGCCTTTTTCTTTAGTCAGTATGATTTTTACGTCACCTATATTCCTGGATCCCAAAACATTCTGGCTGATGCTCTGTCTCGCCGTTATCCAGATTGTACTCCTACCCCATCACAGTATCTACTTGAGCCTAGTAAGATCATTGGAGTAGCTCAGTCTTTCCTGGATGAGGTACAACTGAAATATTCCAACCTGTCTGATCAAGAATTAGAGAAATTAAACCCCTTTATATGTAAAAGGCAAGGATATTATTATTATCAGAACCTGTTGTTCCTCCCTACTAATGGAGTAAGAGAAAAAGCACTACAAATGTGCCATGATTCGCCGGTTGCTGGTCATAGAGGCATCAAGGCCACACAAGAACTTCTCTTGCAATCTTTCTGGTGGCCTACCTGGAAGTCGGATGTCGAAAGATACGTTCAGGCTTGTCCCATATGTGCTCAAGTAAAGATTCCCCGTACCAGACCTGCAGGATTACTACAACCACTCGCTGTTCCACCAGCTCCCTGGCACACCATTTCTACTGATTTCATGTGTTCGCTCCCTCCATCAGCAGGAAACCGGGTTATCATGGTCACAATAGATTCCTTTACTAAGATGGCTCACTTCACTGCCCTGAAAAAGTTACCTACGTCCCAAGAACTAAGTCAGATATTTATCCATCATATTTTCCGTCTCCATGGACTTCCACATAACATTGTATCTGACAGAGGACCTCAGTACATCTCCCCGTTTTGGAAACATTTTTGTAGAACACTGAATATCAATATAGCATTATCATCGGGTTTCCATCCTCAAACCAATGGACAGACTGAGCGTCTTAACCAAGGATTAGAGCAGTACCTTCGCTGTTTTTGTAATTCTACCCAGAGCAACTGGAACACTTACCTTCCTATCGCTGAATTCTCCTACTGTCAACACCAGAGCAGTACGCGCTCTATTGGCAACAAAAATGCAAAAACCCAGCACTCTCAAAACAACGTAATTTATGTATTGTGCTGATATGTTGTGGTTTAACCTTTTGCATTGCAGAGTTCAATCCTGAAAACTTATTTTTAATATGCTTACAAATACTGTTCCTTTGCAATGTATTGCTGCAGGTTTTCAGAGTGTGTTAGGGTGTGGCCCCTTTCCAGGGCCTTCCAGAGAATATCCCTGCAACATGCCTGGGCGTGGTTCTGGTGCTGGGCCAAGACTCTATAAAAGAGAGCCAACCCAACTCCCAGTGCTCACTATTCAGAGGTCCCGGTGTAGAGCAGCAGCTTCTTCCTGAGCTCCTGTCCCGGCGACCTATTTGGATCTTCCAGTCTTCTGCCCTTCATTGGTGATCATTGTTTCAGGCAGTAAGACTGTGGTTGGACTGTCCCAACACCGTTATTGAGAATTTTCATATTCTTGGTTTAATTCTTAAATGAGTAACAGATTACTTGCACGCTACAATTTCTTGACATTTATATGGTAGTTTACAAATAGGCAATACGCGCGATTTGTTTTATAAAGGGTTGACTTTGATAGTCATTGCGTGCTACCATTTCTTGACATTGGCATGGTGGCTTAAGAATCGGCAAGACGCGCGATTCGTTTTATGGTGTTTAAACATTGTTGTCCATTGTGCGCTACTATTTCTTGACATTTACATGATGTTTTACGAATTGGCAAGATGCGCAACTCGTTTCATGAGGATTTAACTTTGTTGTTCATTGCGCGCTACCATTTCTTGACATTTACATGATGCTTAAGAATCAGCAAAAGAAGCGCGATTCGTTTCATTGTACTTTGATCTTGTTATTTATTGTGAGCTGTTATTTCTTGACATTTACATCGTGTTTTACGAATCGTCAAGACGCGCGATTCGATTAATGATGATTTGACTTTGATATTCATTGCGTGCTACCATTTCTTGGTATTTTACATGGTGACAGTCGAATCGGCAAGACGCACGATTCTCTCCTCAAGTTTATTTCATGTTGTTTATTGTATGCCAGTATTCTAAGATATTTATTATGAAATATTCGAGTTGACAAGTTATGTGATTTGTTTCCTGAATCCATATTGTGTTATTCATGGTGCACAATCCTTTTATGGTGTTTACTGTATATATATATATATCTCTGCAATATGCGCAATTTGTGTTGAAACATTTTAAGAGTACACAGAAGGCCAGAGTTTCTAGATGCAATATTGTATGGTCCTAGTATACATTCTCAAAACAGGATTTATATGACTGGTTTAAAATTTAGTCAGAATGTTTTTCTGATTCTCATGTAAAGGAAAGTACTTGAATAGGAAAGTTTTCATTTAATTCATCTTGATTCCCCTACAGATATCTGGCCATCTTGAAACTTAGTCATTTTAAACTTAACTCTTAGATTGTTCATGTTTTCAGAGTGACTAGGCTTAGAATCATAGTCTAGTATTGATTTCAGGAGATATAATTTTCATATTGTGTGTTCTAACCTTTTTTTTACTACAGGTCTCCTTCCCAGCTGTTCCCTTCCTAATCCCCTCTTCCCCTCTTGAACTCTCTCAGTCTCTGTGATTTATCTATCAGAGTCTTGGAGCTGTTCAGTGGTGGACGTGTTGGGAACGTGCACAGACCCCGAGGATCTGGTGACTCTGACACCTACAACAATACTGTCCATAGTGCCTCCAAGGTCACTCCTTTTTTCTGTTCTTATGGCTATCATCCTACCTCTTTTCCTACTACTCCTCAGTCTACCTCTCCTTTGCCTGCTGTTACTTCCTTTTCCAGACAACTTCTATAGATCCATAGATTGATTTGATCTAACTTGTTGAACACCAAGAGATATATGAAGAAAATAGCAGACAAGAAACGTAAGGACGTTCCAGACTATCACCTTCATGATAAAGACTGGCTTTCATCACAATTCTTGCCTTTACGCCTTTCTCAGAATAAGTTCACACCCCGTTACTACGGTCCTTTCCGTATCCTTCAGCTGATTAATCCTGTCACTGTCCGTCTTCACTTGCCTCGTAACTGGAAAATTAATCCGGTCTTTCATGTTTCCCAGCTCAAACCTTACGTACCTGGTCCTTACTCTCGTCAGTTTCCTTGTCCTCCTCCTGTGTTAGTGGATGATGTACCTGAATATGAGGTACAAGAAATTTGTGACTCTCGTATCTTTCACAAACGTCTTCAGTATCTGAATCATTGGAAGGGTTATCTTCTCAGTGAATGCTCTTGGGAAGATGCATCTTCTGTGCACGCACCTCTTCTGATTTGCCATTTTCACCGCTTGTTTCCTCACAAACCTGGACCTTCGAGGGGGGGACCTACTGTCACGCCGCCGCGCGCGTCTCGAGCTGAACATTCAGCTCGGGACGCGGCACGCGGCCTCGGGACGCGCCGCGCCCCTAAACTATTCTGCATTCTCTGAGGCCCCAAATTTGTCATGGGGACTCGTTTTCCTTTCCTTCACAGTGCTTACAGGCAGGTCTGACCCCCCCACTCACCTGTTCTTTTCTTTTCTGCTTTTTTCTGGTTATCTAGTTGTGCCTTCCTTTATGTCTTTTCTCCCTTCCCATATCTCCCTTCTTTTCCCAACATTCCTTGTTCCGTGCTCTCTATGGCTCCTAGTTCATTATATTCTATGTATCTTTTCCCTATCTAAGATGGTGTCCTTGTATTTCCTGTTGGTCGCTTCCTGTTTGTTGGTATATAAGGGCTATGATTCTTTCTCTCCTTGCGCTGCAACACTTTCTGTTTGGATGGTGTCTCCGCTCCTGTTTCTTTGCCTTCCTGTGCTGGTTCTCGTCGGTTCAGTGTATTTCATGTATTTTTGCCTCTGTTGATTCCTGTTCTTTTGTTCCTGTTTCAGGAATCTATCTGTTTGGAGGTTTTTTCCCCCTTTCAGGTTTTGTTTTCCCTCTGGCGCTATTTCTGAAGGGCACGGTCTGTTCTTGGCGTTTCCATTGCCTACAGCACCGTGGCTACCAGAAAGAGTCGCCCCTACCTGGGCCAAGGCTGAACATTCAAGACCAACGCCACTTGATCTGCGGATTCCAGGTGTAAGCAGCACGTGAGTCGTGACACCTGGGGGAATCCAGAGTGGGGTTCTAACTAGGTTTTTCTTACTCAGAATCTCTGACAAACCTCAAACTCTAACTAATACACATTTTCCTCACATTTCTGTCATGGAAAGTTCTGGAATCTGTGGGGAGACACAAATGTCTTTCCACCCTGCATTCCCCAAAGTCTTCCAGTAAAAATGGTACCTCACTTGGGTGGGTAGATCTAATGCCTACAACAGGAAAGGGCCCAAGAAGTAACATGGAGGCATCACATTTTTCCAATCACACCTGACCCTTTTTTGCACATGGGTAGCTGTGGATTTCGGGCCCTAGGTCATCCAGCAGTTAGGGAATCCTAGTAAAAACATTTTTAAAAACTAGACATCTGGAGAATTCTAGGTGGGGTGACTTGCATGGTTCACACCAGGTTTTTTTCTTTACTCAGAATCCCTTGCAAACCTCAAACTGTGACTAGGAAACACATTTTCCTCACATTTCTGTGCCTGAAAGTTCAGCAATCCGGGAGATGCACAAATTATGTACTTCCCAGAGTTCCCACATTTCTCCCAAAAACAACTGTACCCCACTTGTGTGGGTGGGCCAAGAGACCATCACACAATAGGCTCTAAAGCTCTGTGTGGAAAAATCAGAGGTAGGGTAGCTGTGGTCCTGTTTTGTGGTTGTGCTGGGCCACCACCCTTGGAAGCCTACCAACCACAGACACTGAGGAAAACTAGACATCCAGAGGATTCTACGGTGGTGAGCCAAGCATGGATCCCACAACCTTTTCTTATCCAGAATGACCTGCAAACCTCAAACTGGCTAAACTCATGCATTTTTCTTACAGTTCTATGATGGAAATATCCGGAATCAGGAGGAATCCACAAAATTCTCCCCACCCAGAATTCCTCATCTTGTCCAGAACAAAGCACTACCACAGTTGTCTGGTGTCTGGATGGCCTAGTGCCCGTGGCAGGAACTAATCAAACCAAGGTCAATGGAAGTTCCACTGGGGGACATATTCAATATTTTAGGCAATGTTTGAGTTTTGCAGGGCATTGTGGTTAGGACAATGTCATGGGATCCACGTAAAATACAACATCCTGGACTTCATTGGATGCAGCTACCCTCAATATGAAATCAGGTTCCTTTTTTTACAGGAAATATTAACGTTTCCACATTACATTTTCGGGCTTATCCCATTATGAACACTAGACCCACCCATACAAGTAGGGTAATGTTTACATCACAGAAATGCAAAGAAAAGGTGTGATTTTAGGAAGAGTTTGAGATATGCTCAGCATTTTGGGTATGAAAACTTCATTGGATACACATAAGGCATACCAGCCTGCACTTCCCTCGATGTTTAGTTTTCCTAAATGTCTTGATCTGGTGGTTTTCTCCCAGTCACAGTCTAGCCATGTCCAAAAAATGCAGTCGTTCACCATGGTAAGTGTGATGATATTGGGATTTAGTCCCACTCCCCTGGACCCTCTGTAAAAACAACACCCAAAAGAATCAAATGTCTTCTACCTTCTTTGTGTGATTGGATGTTGTAGTAGAGAGGAGAGCAGAAAGACTGTTGAGGCGTTAGAGGTGAGGACAATTTATAACAAAATATAGTCCTGTCATCCAGTTAGCTTTCAGCACCCCTGGGGCATATTGGAGGAAAACTCCTTCTCTGCCCTCTGGCGAGTATGAAATACTGATTTGTACCCTTTGGGGTGGGAATATGGCCTAATAAAGGGCAACTCCTGTACCCCTTTCTTGTGCCTCATGTGCAAAATTCTTGGTGTCTAGTGGGCTTTCTAGCCCCACCGGGGTCAGATGTGGGGCAACCGTCACAGTTGGGACAAACTTCCTATCTAGCTCCGGGGGTGGGGGGGGTCAGGGGTGTGTGTGTCAGAAAGACACAATTGCCCCTTCTGGGGTGAGGGTATAGCTTGATGTCAGGGTAGATCACGCCAGGGTAGATCACCCCTCCTTTTGTTTATTGTGGTGCCATTTTGAGTTCCCTGGTGTCTAGTGGCTTTGAGTCCCCCACAAGGGCAAGTTGAGGGCAAACCATCAGTCTGCCCATGGTGGGGAGTAGCGGAAGACTGGATTGCCCCTTTGGGGGTTGGGTGTGTGGGCAATTCCAGAGTGCAACAGCCACACTCCTTTCTTTTGCCCAACTTGCAAAATGCCTGGTATCTATTCCTCTGTAGACATATTAGGGGGAGGCCCTTCCGGGGCAGTGGTATGGCTCGATGTCAGGGTAGGGCGCTCCCTCCTTTTGTTCATTTTGTCGTTATATTCAAATCGCGTGTCCTCCCGCCACCCCGAGGGCAGATTGGCGGTGAATAGCCCCATCTATCTATACGAGGGACAAAAATTCTATTGGGCCCTCTGGGGAGAGTATGGAGCCATGCTCGGGGTGGGCACAAAAAGATACTGCATGAATGTAGTCTCTGATGTCTAATGGGCTTTCTGCCCATGGTGGGCAAAAGGGGAGCGAAAGACCGTCTGTGCCTTTCTAGGGTGGGGTTATGGCCATGGCCCTGGTGGGCTCCACCCACCGTTATATTTATTCCCTGGTTCTTTTTTTCTGTGGTGTCTAGTGGGCTTTCTGCCCCCAGGGGGAAATTCTGGGGTATTCACCCCCTCTGTTCCCCAAGGGGGATAGAAAGACTGTCCTTGTCTTTCTGGGGTAGGGGCATCTCCACCCCTTTGTTTTTCTTTTAATTTACCTTGCTGTTTAGTGGGCTTTCTGCCCCGAAGGGCAGATTGTGGATATTCATCCCCATAACCACCCAGGGGGTAGAAAGACTGTCTGTGCTCTTCTGGGTAAGGAGCATGACTCTGCTCATGGTGGGCAGCCCCACTCCTATGTTTTTGTTTAAATTACCCCACTGTTTAGTGGGCTTTCTGCCCCTCTGGGGGGCAGATTGGGGCTAATCACCCCCATTAACCACCCAGGGGGTAGAAATACTGTCTGTGCCCTTTTGGGGTGGGGGCATGGCCATGCCCATGGTGGACTAGGGTGGGAAAAAACACTGGTAGCATATTTCTTTGGAGTGGAGGAATGGCCACGCCCATGGTTGGCAGCCCCCATTCTTATATTGGTTTGTATAATATCCTCTGGTGTCTAGTTGGCTTTCTGCCCCCAGATGGGATAGAAAGACTGAAATTATTCAGCTGGTGGGGAGAGCTCAAGCCTTTGCCTAAGGGTCTGCTCTCCCATGTCCCTGGAACCTAGTGGGTGGATACCTGCTTGGAGATCACTCTCCTGAGGCGATCCCCAACCAGGGAGCCACATGGTAGGGATATCATTGGAAACAGGAGCCTCTCCCCTTTCCAATGATACCTCTCCTGAATCAATCAGTGCTGAGGGGCTGAGATATTATTCAGCGAAAGTAAAATAAGCCTATCAGCTTGTTTAACATTCAATTTACTGTAATGACGTCACCACACCCTGCATGCTGATCGTCATTACAGTAAAAAAATACTCAGGCTGGCCAGGAAGCTCTCCCGAGTAGCCAGAGGTAAAAATAAAATAAAGGAATCACACTGGTGCAGAACACCAGAGGGGCCTTTAGACCCCTCCTCAGCGTTGGCCAATGGCTGACAGAAGCAGTGGGGAGGGAGTTCGGGCATCAGCCGACACCTCACTTATGAGTTTAACAATAAAGAACAACACCAAATGTTTGATTGTTTTTCAGTAGCTAAGTACAGGATCATATTTTCAGGGGAGCATTTGAGGGCCAGGCCAGCCTACATTAATGTTTGAGGCACCCGTATGACACAGGCAGCTGGCACGGCATTAATCGAAAACTCAGTTTATTTCAACAAAATGCTTTTACATTTGAATGTATACAGTGTACAATGAATACAATCAGCCTGAAATGCAGCCTTACTAATGGAAAGACG
Organism: Pleurodeles waltl; assembly: GCF_031143425.1. Classification (NCBI taxonomy): domain Eukaryota; kingdom Metazoa; phylum Chordata; class Amphibia; order Caudata; family Salamandridae; genus Pleurodeles; species Pleurodeles waltl. The sequence continues at coordinate 450,050,581 of NC_090446.1, forward strand.
TTGCTATGTGGCACATTTGAAAATAAAAGAGTTTGCTGCAGAGAGACAGTCTGCAGAAGAAGGTGGGGCTACTTGGTCCTGGGTATGACCTCTCATGGAGAAGTACAGTAGATCACCTGCATTGAGAGTGGAGTTATATCAGTATTGTCTCTGCTGAGTTTTGCCAGTGTGTGCACCAGGCCTTTGACCTGGTTCTAGAGAAAGAGTGGGCGATTCTAGAGGTAGACAGTCTCTATCAGCCTGATTACGCATATAGGTGCTATTTATCGCACATGACAATTAACAATACCTTAGGGTATGCTATTTATCAAGTGTGATAAAGACCACCTGTTGTGAGTTGTTGGGGAATATCCTCATGATATAGGAGAAACTGTTTGGTTATTCACCGTTAAATTTCAACAGGTTTGACCTGCTGAAATTTAACAATGGTTGAGTTATCTAACACATTGGATAATTATCAGATGAGTTAAATACCTAACAACTCGTAATTCCATCCCATGCATAAACAGGGGTTTACGCACTGGACAGAATTTAACAAGCAAGTCATAATCAGGCTATATGTGTGCTGCCTTACTTTATCTCCGAGACATGGGGAATAGAACTAGCAAGGAGTGTGACTGAACATAGTTTTCTCCAGACCAGACACCCTCTGTAAATTGTGGATATGGTATGTTTTCCATTTACTTCACTTATGCGACCTAGCAGGAAGGGAGTTACTGAGCAAGGTTCAATGTTCAGATACAATGCAAAAATCAATACGATAAAACAGATGTTTGAAATGCAAGATTCGTCCTACAGGCCAGATCCCTCAAAACTGTGTGTTATAGCTTGAAGCTCTAATGTGCATTATAACATCAATCAACTGCACTGTAAGGATAAGTCTGCTGGGGGTTCTAATTTATTGAACAAATAACAATGTGTTAGTCGGACACTTCAGAATTGCTGCATGCACAGTTATAGGTATTGCCAGTGGGTCCAATTATTGTTGGATAAAATCAAGGGCGGCTCCAAAGTCTAACACCTGACATGATGTACCTTCACTACTGCTATACGTGTCCTCCTAAGACTCCCTTTGTGTGGGACATTAGCCAAATGCCAAGAGGGACTCTGAGTCCCATAACTGCTTGCAGCCAAATGAGGCCAGGCCAAGAAGGACAGTGGCGGCACTTCCTCACCCTATAAAGAGCCATTGACTCATGCTTTGTGGGACATCAGCCAAATGCCAAGAGGGACTCTGACTCCAATAGCTACTTGTGACCAAAGGAGACTGGGCTGAGAAAGACAGTGCCAGCACTGCCGTGCCCTATAAAGCACGCCTAGGACTCCCACTGTGTGGGACAATAGGTACACGAAACGAGGGACCCCAAGTCCCATAACTACTTGTGCCCAAAGGAGACTGGGCAGAGAACGACAGCACCAGCACTGCCTTGCACTATAAAGTGCGCATAGGACTCCCCCTGCGTGGGATATCACCCACATGCCACAAGGGACTCCAAATCCCGTAACTACTTGCAGCAAAAAGAGGTGGAGTCAGAGGGACAGCACCAGTGCTGCCTCATGCTATAAAGCATACCTAGGACTCCTGCTGTGCAGTACATCAGCCGCTTGCCACAAGGGACTCCAAGCCCCACAACTACTTGTGGCAAAAAGAAGAAGGGCCAAGAAGACCAGTACCGGCACTGCCTCACACTATGAAGTGCACCTAGGACTCCTGCCATGCAGGATGAGCATAGGCTGAGTCTGGGCAAAACCTGGGCCAAAGGTGTGTCCATCATTGCCCGTCAGAGCCCAGAGGAGGCTGAGCTGGGCCACCTCTTGGACACAGGCTTCCAAAGAGACGCACTGTTACTTGTTTTTGCTTCTTGTCTGGTGTCTATTTAATGCCCCCTTAGTTCCAGCATATACTGGTGGTTTTGCCTCTCTTCCTCTTCATATCCAGCAATTGATGTTCTATCTGTGCAAACTAAAGAGTCTCCTTATCCTTACCTTTTTGTAAGATAAAGTGATTTTTTTCTCTTCGGGGGTACAAAGAGAGTTGGGAGAACTGACTCCTAGTCTTTGCATTGAAGCGACTCACTGATAAAGGTCTTTTACCTCATATAGTTAATGGGAATATCAATGACAAACTGTCCCCATTGCCTGCTGGGGATCTGCTTCGTATGACTGAGCTAGGGCCATGTGAGAGGCCTGTGATCTTGGCTCCTTTTGTCAACACTGTATACCCAGAAGCTTCTGGCCCCCCTGAAAGAGCAAAGGGGAGCACCTTGTTTTATTGCTGTTCCTGCCCTCCCTAAACTCTGGACATTTGTTTTGAATTACTAATGTGCTTATATTGCTTCTAGCAGTTTAGAAACCCTGTGAATTTCCTCTGCTTTCAGATTATATGAGATTAGATGTCTAGAGGCCAAAATGTCGTGCTACTGCTATGACTGCATTCAACTGTTCAGTTGTCTAACTAACTAATGAACATTTTGGATAAGGAAAGGTGGATTAAGGAATTAACTTTCTCGGCTACATTTTCATGTATTAATTTGTCATTGTTTATTATTAATGTTTTTTATAGTGTCCATCTATATCTGAAGGGTTTAAAAGGAAATGCTTACTATGCAATTAATGAGTCTTTATTGAAGGTTTGAGGAATTTATTGTTAATTTGGTCATGGAGTTTTTTTTATATGAGTGTAAATTGTGGATAAGTAAGGTTAATTATAGGTCTGTAGAAATTGTAAATGTGGAATTTTTGTTTTGAAAACTTATAAGTCCATTGGACTGTAGGGGAGCAAAATTAATTGGAATCAAGGGTAAATAGTTGAGGTAGCCTTTGATACAACTAATGCGAAAAAATCATCCTCAGCCACTAGTAACAGTATGTTAACTGAGATTGATAATTTAGTTTAAGAGGCCCAGACAATCCTAATTTTGCATCCTAATAATAGCACTCAATCTAGTAAGTGAGTTTGTTGCATCCCAAAAATATTTGATAAACCCCCCAAAATAACCTTCACAAGTGACCCTAGTATCAGTAGGCTACCATGTCTTCATCTGTATCTTGCTTGGCATCAGCAGGTCCTCTAGAACCTACTATGGTCTGTCAAAATAGATATGTTCTCCTGGAAAGTAAAGTATTAGCATTAGAAAAGGTAGAGAGGGAAACTGAGAACTTCTTGTAGGGAGTCTCAGGATATTGCTCTATGAAGAAACTCATTAAGTTAATTCTAGTATGAACAATGAACTCCATGGCATAAAAGAGGTTGCTCATAACTTAGTTTTCCAGAAAAAACATGCCTGGCTCTTATGGGGAAAATATTGCACGAAAAAAGAGACTGCAGATGCCACATTTCACACTGCAATTTGGGAGGTATCTCACAAAGCACAAACTAACATAAATAGCAAAAAGGTTTTCAATGTACAGCCTCCATCTCACCTGACAGCCTTAAACAGAGATCGCACCAGAAAAGAACAATGCGAAATACAGATGCATTGGAGGAACAATTTAGGGGTTTCTAGGCAACTCGGAGCTTACTGGAGTTATGCAGATAGAAGAGGGATCTCTGGAATTAAATAGAAGCAATTGCAAGGAGAAAGGTCTTAAAGGAATATCTCATCATCCAGTTCCTATATCCCAGTATAATCATTGAAACCAGTTCATACATAACCAATGAGGCACCCCTGACATAATAAATAACCAGGGGAGAGAGTACCATCTAGGGATGGCTTATGAAGGAAGATCCCTTAGGAAACCAACTTATTCAAAACAGGTACAATTGTATTTGTCACCAGTTCCAAAGTTAAAACAGAGAGTTAGGGTAAATGAAGAATCTCTGAAAAAAAAGTATTTTCTTGGCTAAGAAGCACCAGGAATTGTACATCCATCATAGGGAGTGATATAGCGGTGCTAGAACGATCAACACATTTTGCAGACATTTAGGAATAATAATGGTTGCCTTCATTGTAGAGAAGTAGTAGATGAGCTAACGCATGCACCATCTGTGAAGTGTGTGTAGAAAATGGGATTAGATAAAGAGCGATGGCAGATTGGGAGTCTAATTTGAGTGTGCACAGATAGCCGTCAGTAGTTCATGGGGGGGCAACTTGGACTCAAAATTGGACCACAACAATTGACATTACAACTGAGGCTTGGAAGAGCTCTATTGTGGGGGTAGATAGTATAAGTGGGGCGATCGAGATAGCCAACTCAAATACGGTTCTTACATATATTGACATGGACGGGAGTCCCAGAGTTAATGATTTTCCTTCATGGTGCCCAAAGGAACCTTTAGTCTATTGTTCCTTTAGAGACCATGTGCGGTACCCTAGTGATAGGGATAGGCTGCCAAGTCCCCAGCATGCTATAGATCACCCCCTTTTAAAGATCCTCGTGTGGAATGTGGCTGGCTTGGTTTCCGAATTTAAAGATCTGGACTTGGGTACTTTTATTGACAAATATGGTATCTGTCTTTTTCAAGAGACCTGGCAATTGGCCCCTTTATTTCTGTCTACTCTTATTCTAAACCAGCTGTAAATGCTGGGAAGAGGAGGCAGTCCAGGGGCATAGCCCTATGGGTAAAGACAGCTCGGTGTTCTATGATCATAGAAATGAAAATCGATTCCAGTGACATTATGGGTATCAGTTTAAAGCTATCTAAGGGCTACAGTCTTAGGACCTTAATGGTTTGTAATAGAATAATAGATCACAGCAGAGAGATAGCTACAATTCAACAACTAGAAGGTTTTTTTTATCAGAAGGTCTTATAATGATAGATTTTGATCTTAGTTCTGCATTCATACCCCTGGCCATTGCCCCTAGTTACCTAACAGATGATCTTGATAAAAAGTGGGCATTCCATCTTTGGCCCCACCATTGGCCGAATGGTCAGTGACAACAGCCCAACCTAATGCGTTCACTCTAAGTTGGGACCTCTGGGCCTGTAAAACTCAAGGCCTGTAGAACTCCCTTAGGTAAAGTATGCCTCTTTTGGAGCGTACATTTTAGTAATGCTTTTTGTGCACCTGAAGTCAGCAATTGTTATCATTTATATTTAAGCATAAAAGCCTAGCACAGACAATACTGCACTGACATGTTTTAAAAGTATACACGTTTATATTTATTGACAGACATTGGGGGTCATTCTGACCCCGGCGGTCATGGACCGCCGGGGCCAGGGTTGGCGGGAGCACCGCCAACAGGCTGGCGGTGCCCCGCAGGGCATTCTGACCGCGGCGGTTTGGCCGCGGTCAGATGCGGAAAACCGGCGGTCTCCCGCCGGTTTTCTGCTGCCCAAATGAATCCTCCAGGGCGGCGCAGCTGCCATGGAGGATTCTGACACCCCATACCGCCATCCTGTTCCTGGCGGTTCGCCCGCCAGGAACAGGATGGCGGTATGGGGTGTCGTGGGGCCCCTGGGGGCCCCTGCAGTGCCCATGCCAATGGCATGGGCACTGCATGGGCCCCCGTAAGAGGGCCCCACTTCGTATTTCAGTGTCTGCTTTGCAGACACTGAAATACGCGACGGGTGCCACTGCACCCGTCGCACCTTCCCACTCCGCCGGCTCAATTCTGAGCCGGCGTCCTCGTGGGAAGGGTGTTTTGCACTGGGCTGGCGGGCGGCCTTTTGGCGGTCGCCCGCCAGCCCAGTGCAAAACCCAAAATACCCTCAGCGGTCTTTCGACCGCGGAGCGGTATTTTAGAGGGGGGAACTCTGGCGGGCGGCCTCCGCCGCCCGCCAGGGTGAGAATCACCCCCATGGTGTCTACCATGGCAGACATTGTGCCTACCAGAACCGACAAAGTGCTAACATGACTTAAACAACATTGGAGCACATTTTCACCATTAGAAGGAATTATTATTAGTAGAAATTAATATGATATATAATGGTTTATGGTTGATTAGTTTAAAATTACGTGTGCAGAAAAATAAATGCACGTCTTCATCGTAGGTAATGTGATGCCTTAACTAAGATTGCCATTATCAATGAACTGCTTTTACATATTCTGATGAGATATTATTAATGCTGAATTCATAAGTTTGTATATTGTGTGTTTTTTATTATTGACAGTATTAATGCATTGTCTTCTTGTGTTAGTATAATTAGGCCTGAGGTCATCACATTTCCATTACCAGTAAAATATCAAGTAATTTATTTTCCTTTAACATGAATTTTTCCACTAGGTTGTTTCACACGATTAGTAAAGAGTCCTATTTTATTATGTGTAAGTTTTATTTCACAGTGTCCTTAATATTGTTACACTAGAACCTGAGGATTGACAGGCAAAGCAGTACCATTGTTTAACTGCTTGTTCCAATGAGAAAGGAAAAATTTGTCTTGTGCCATGGGAAGGAATGTGGATTGCAACAAGTGATGTACAAATTGTTAAACTATTGGAGTCACACAGAACGGAGAGATAACTTCACACCAAACCTGGGAGAATGTCCTAATGTTGCTATTTTGATTTTTGCCGAGGGATTGATTGGATACTGCCCCTTTGCATAATGTGGACTCATCGAACTGACCAATCAAACTAAATTGAGTTTTTCTAATCAGGGATGGGCCTGTAAGTTTCAGTGGCAGTCCCCTTTTGAATCTTGTTCTGTGAACTTGTCCTACTGGATGTTTTCTGATTTCCATGTCTGGCCGTGTTCTGCACTTTTCCCCTGATGGTGCTTCTTGCGGACTTTGCTGATGATCTACATGCTTTGCTGATGAAGCTGAACTGAATCATGAACCTAGGAAAGGTATAGTCTAGCACAAATGTTATTTTTCCCTGACCTGCTTTGTTTTACTGAATAGAATTAGATTGCTGACACCTATCTTTTATTTTTTCTAGTTGGCCTAACTTAGCGGGTCATTCAGACCCCGGCGGGTGGCGGGAGCCGCCCGCCTGGCGGGAACCGCCGAATGACCACACCCCGGTCAAAAGACCGCGGCGGCCATTCTGTGTTTCCCGCTGGGCTGGCGGGCGACCGCCAGAAGGCCGCCCGCCAGCCCAGCGGGAAACCCCTTCCCACGAGGATGCCGGCTCCGAATGGAGCCGGCGTAGTGGGAAGGGTGCGACGGGTGCAGTTGCACCCGTCGCGAATTTCAGTGTCTGCAATGCAGACACTGAAATTCTATGTGGGGCCCGCTTACGGGGGCCCCTGCAGTGCCCATGCCATTGGCATGGGCACTGCAGGGGCCCCTAGGGGCCCCACGACACCCCTCACCGCCATCCTGTTCCTGGCGGTCGGAACCGCCAGGAACAGGATGGCGGTGAGGGGGTCGGAATCCCCCATGGCGGCGCAGCAAGCTGCGCCGCTATGGGGGATTCCTCAGGGCATCGGAAAACCGGCGGGACACCGCCGGTTTTCCTGTTCTGACCGCGGCCAAACCGCCGCGGTCAGAATGCCCTGCGGGGCACCGCCAGCCTGTTGACCGCCGGGGTCGGAATGACCCCCTTAGTCCGCAATAGATGCGTTTTCAAATTATTTTTGTCTTTTCCTTTATGACTTTTGCCTGCACGTGTAGCCCGTTCCCATGCATGCTTGTCCTGATTTGGTTAGTAGTTAGGAGAACCTATGTCCCAGTCTATGAATTCTGAATCTGTGCAGTTATCTTGACTAATGAATTCACTGTCTAAACTGAAGCATATTTGTGTTTCACAAGTGATTGCTTTATTAATATGTATTATTCTTCCTGAATGCCTAATGGTGTTGATGTTGAGTAGATTAAACTTGTTTCATAGATTTGGACAGCCTATGGAGTTCATTTATCTTTCCAATCTGATTCTGAGCACACTTTCTGTGAATTTGGCTTTGTGGTTGTAAAAGGAAGCTTTGAAACGTTTCATTAATTGGAGTATTCTTCCGTGGCCACATGGGGTATGGTGTTACAAATTGTTGTTTGAGTTTGAATTGAATGTGGATGGTTACCACACGCTTCACTGAGCAAAAGATGCATCGACCTGAGGGGAAAAAAAAACATTTTTCAAACGCAGTGAAGGGGAAATGCACTAGCAGAAGGTGGTAGCAGAGGACGATTCAGTCTTATGAGGAGGAGCACTTTCTATTTGATGAGTGCTAAGGGTGACACATTTGGTAGTAGAGTTGTTCTATGGTACTTTGAAAGGATGATGAAATTTTCAGCATTGTATTACAAGTGTAAGGGGGATGTGTAAGTAGGAATTTGTGATTGTGGTGCTTTTTGCTATAAATTGCAGTGAATGTGAATTTGTAAGGCGTTTGTGGACTTGTCATACTCAAACTTAGCTCTGTGCTAAAAAATTTCACCGGTTGTTGTTGATGGCTCCTCCCTGGCCTGAGACCCCGGGGTAACACAGAGGAAACACTTGGTTAATTTATTGTCTGCAGTGAGGTGTTGATCATGAGGTGTCATTGACAATACCAGCAGTTTTCTTTTAGAGAGTGTGAGTTGTTGGTTGGTATTACATGAATCCTGAATGCACATGAAGGATCCGTAGAAACCAGGGTGAGATTTGCTGGTCAAGTCTTACTTGTGTAATTTTGAAAACCATAGTTGGATGTGTAAAATGTACAGCTTTCAAAGCTTTTGAGTCCTAGCCGTAGTGAGCATACAGGTTTTTTTTTTTTTGTGATCCCAATATTTTGCATTAGTGTATATGTGAGTTGTGTCAGAGACAGTTGTGAAGCGACTTGCAGCTGCCAAGTAAAGTGAGCGTGATGTCAGTTGTGCAGCGCTGAGATTGGTCAGTTAGTGAGAAAGCCACGCACATATTGGTGGATGGTACTGTGTTGCCATTGGCTGAGACCAACTTGTGAAAAGAATTGTGGGAATGAATTTACTTCCTGGTTTTGTTGAAATTTGTATTATTGACTGAAATTAGAGTAGAAATTAAATGTTTCAAAACTTTAAGAAGTGGGTTTAGAGGAGATATTTTTATTCCAGTTAGGTAGGGTGAGCAGACAGCACCCAAAGGAACTCCAACCTATGAAGTGGCAGAGACAAGAGCATGTATTTGGTAAACAGTGGTGTAGAATCTCCGAGTAAGAGAGTTCATCAGCTTTTCCGTGTTACGGAACCTTGAATTTTGGAACTGTGGAAATTTTGAGGAGAGTAGTGTGCAAATTAAAGCATCCTACTAGACCTGCCCACTTTGACGCTCTTGCTATTTGGGAGCTTGTTGCGCAACAAAAAGAAACAGAAACATTTCAGAACAGAATGAAGAGAGCAGAGAAGACATTAGCAGAAGCTTGATGGGATGAGAAACAGAAAATGTGGAGAAAAGAAACATTAGAAGGGATGAGAATGTTTCCAATCATTACAAAAGAAGGGGATGGTAGTACAAAAACCTAAAACAAAAAAGACAGAACAGACAGTAGATGAGAATAAAAGGGCAGCTGCATGACAGTGACTCAGAAGACGGGTTTATAAATCATATTTTAATGATCGTCCCCCGCCATATCATACAGTTGTGAGAATAGTTCAGAATGTAGTTCCCATTGTGCCCGCAGAGTGTGCTCAGGTAGTCCCAAGTACATTTGCCAGTTCAGTGATACACATGCCAGCGACTTATCCTGCATCTCCTATTATTAGTACTGCACAGCACATTATGAGCCCAGTTGTGAATCAGGCAATGGCAAGTACAAAAATGATTCAGATGGAATCACGCCTAATGTGATAGCTCCTACACAAAGTTTGATTTAGAGATAGGCAATGCCCATGTATTCTGTGGTACCAACACCCCAAAATATTGCCCCAAATCAATCAGGACAGGCTTTTAGTACAGTAGTGACAGGTCAAAGTACAGTGATGAGTTGACAAAATCAGACAAATCTGACAGGACCCAAAGCATTGACAGTCCTCGTAACTATAGGTCCAGTTGTCAGACTGTGTGCTACAGGTTATATTGGGAGTAGCCTACAGACTCTGAATCCTGTGTCTGCAGGAGTTTTACAGTGTGATGCACAAAGATCAGTGTATTCAACTAATATGGAAATGGAGAGGTTCCAGCTTTGACCCCCATGCAAAATGCAGATCCCAACCAGATGTTAGACCAAATAGGTCCAATAATAGATGTGAGATGTCCTCCAAGAGCCCCAGTTACACACATACCCTCACCAGAACAGATTATGAGAGCACCATGCATTACCCCGCTGGGCATGATACAGGGAAACATCAGTTTGCAGGGATTTTCAGCACAGCAATTGACTGAATTGTTAGACAGTTTGAGTGGAGCAACTAGTGTAATTAACAATAGCGGCAGAAGAGAAGAGACACAAGAAAGAGACAGGACAGTGAACGTACCCAGATCAAATTTTGAATTAAATGAATTAATTGAGGGAATACTCGAGCTAAAAAGATTGGATACATATACTGAAGAAGAATTGCGCTTCATGTGCAAAGATGTCACAAATCATGCAGGAAAGACTTATGAGAAACTAGTGGAACTGGCTGAAAAAAATGATGTGGATTCAGAGAAATCAAAGCTCTTATGACGTAGTTACAGATTAGAATTTAATTCAAAAGACATTGTAAATATGAGATCACCCACCATGACAATGCACGTTAAAAAATTAATTCTGAACATTCAGACATGGAGCGTATTAGATAAAAGGGAAAGCAGATGAGCAAAGAAAAGAGATCGAAGGAAAGCCAAGCAGAATTTGGCTCATGCTGGAGCAAATCAAGCGGATGAGAGTGTAAAAATGCTACAGTGAGAAAGATTCCAGGTGGAAGTTATGTACATGTCCCGTGAAGTAGAAGCAACATATTGTCATTCACAAATGATTACCCGAGATTGAGAGAGAAACCAGTAGAATGGTGTAAGCAAACAGAGAGGTTTGTGAAACCTTCAAAATGCATGTGGTAGGATTTGAATACATTATTTGACATTGTAGTTCCAATTGATTTGTCAGTTGAATGCAAGCAGTGTGGATTGGCCAATGCGTCAAACGCTGAGAAATCCAGAAACAGGTACGCTGTCTGAAGAAGTGCTGAAAGTGACACACATGCAGGTGTCTGATCCGGTACCATTTGATGACACATGCATGAAAGCCTTCTCTGAGCTGAGAGAAAACCTATGCCGAGTCCCAGCTCTGAGAACGCCTGATTATAACAAATATTTTTCTTTGTTTTGTTGTGAATGTGATGGTTGTACACTTTCTGTTTTGACACAGTTTCACAGAGGAGTGCTTGCTTGACCTGTTATGAGAAGTTGATTCTTGGATCAGCAAATGTGAACATTAAGCGATGCACAGTGTTGAGTCCTGCAACACTAATGCCCAGTAATCTGGAAAATGTCTATGATCAAGATGAACTTGAGCATGACTGTCTCGATGTGACTGAACTGTGCACCAAACCATTACCTGATATTCAAGATGTTCCCTTAGACCAGTGGTCTCACCACTCTTTAATTCCACACCCCCAGTTGAAAAATAAAAATCATTGCCCCCCTCAGAATTTTTTACAATTATTTTTAAAAATGGCAATGTTTAAATATGTCTAGACCTATTTAAACAATGCAGTTAAGTACAGTTATCTTTAAAAAAATGCAATAACATGCTTCTGCTTAAAACAAAGCCCTGTTATCTGTATAATGCTTCTTTTGGCCAGAGCCTGGTGCCCCCGCTGGGATCACTTGATGCCCCCCTAGGGGGCCCACCCCCCAGTTTGAAGACCTCTGCCTTAAACAAAAATGACTATGTCGTATTCGTTGATGGCTCCTGTTTAAGAAACATTGATGTACTCAGCACTCAAATGGACATACTTTGCTGCTAATGAATGGGAGAAGGCATTCATTGCCTTTTGTCTTGACTATTCTGATTCAGCTGAATATTCTGGAACTTGAAATTGCACTTGAGCTAAACTTTGAAATTTCATTGCTGCAAGATGAGCGGAGACATTATGGCCCTCATTACAACTCTGGCGGTAAATGCCGCTTACCGCCGTGCTGTCCGCCACGGGTATTATGACCCACACATAGAAATCTGCCACAATACAGACACCCACACAAGTCTGCCAGACCAAAGGTCAGTGATAAATTGGAAATAGCAAAACCCACACCGTTACGCCAACAGAAATAGGCCCACATTATCACAACCCACGAATCACCGCAGCGGTCTTTCAATCGCGGTAAACCATTGGCGGTACACACCGCCGCGCTCAAAATACTCACACACTTACAAAACAACACCACATGTGACAATTCAAACTACACACACCTGACACACATACACACACCACACCCACACACTCACACCACTATAAAATACACACCCACATTATCCACAACCCCTTCCACGACACCCACATTATCCACAACCCCTTCCACGAAAAAAAAGATTGCGAACAGAGAGAGACAAACAAGGATCACCCACTCAATCAGAGGCACAGAACACCATCACCCATACACCATTCACGCACATCACAGCATACACCACAACACATCACCCCACACATCCTCACACATATCACTCGCACCACATCCATGGCACCCCAAAGACACCCCAGGTTTTCTGAGGAGGAGCTAAGGGTAATGGTGGAGGAAATCATCCGGGTAGAGCCACAGCTATTTGGATCACAAGTGCAGCAGACATCCATTACAAGGAAGATGGAGCTATGGCGGAGAATAGTGGACAGGGTCAACGCCGTGGGACAGCATCCAAGAACCAGTGATGACATCAGGAAGAGGTGGAACGACCTACAGGGGAAGGTGCGTTCCGTGGTTGCAAGACACCAGATTGCTGTACAGAGGACTGGCGGCGGACCCCCACCTCCTCCCCCACAACTAACAACATGGTAGGAGCAAGTCTTGCGATCATGCATCCTGAGGGCTTCGCAGGAGTAGCAGGGGGACTGAACTCTGGTAAGTCAAATCTGAACTTCTTCGTCCCCCCCCCACCCTACCTGCATGCCATCACTAACTCCTACCCTCACCCCCATCACTCCAACAATTCACATATACCCCACTATCACAACCCACCCATCCCAATACCAAGCCCTGCATGCCACACCAATGCATGGACACCCATCACAGACCTGCATGGACACCCATCACCCCAACATGCACAGTAGAGAGACTCACCCAGCCCACAAAATCACCACTCACACAAGGCCAAGCTGACAGGGAAATCACAATCATAGATGGAAACACAGCCATGCTCAATATGGCCCATGCAGATACATGAACAATGCATTTGCATTACCACAGGACCCCTACTCAATGTCACCGAGAGGAGGTGCCAGCTACATCCAGTCCTCCCCCTGAAGAGGCCCACAGTGATAACAGCAGCTCTGCACGCCTTGATCAGGTTGACATACCTGGCCCATCATGGGCCTCTGGACAGTCGGTTCCCCAGCCACAGTCCCAACCCACCACAGATCCTCCCCCCTCAGGAAACACGAGCACAGCACCCACCCAGCGGGCCCATGCCACTGTCCCCAGGACAGGTCAATCAGCAGTGTGTCCACCACTAGAGGGACCCCAGGCAAACCCACAAACACAGGACGATCTGGGACCTGGGGTCAGTGGCAGTGGGCACACAGTTCAGGGGACAGAGGCACAGGACAACAGGGAAGCTGGGAGGACTGCTGTGCAACAGGGGGAGGACAGGCCCAGGGAACCCACTCTTCACGAACCACTCTCAAACATCCTGGGAGCATACCACCATTCCCAAGAGACCATGGGGCAGATACTGGACAGGTTGCAGGAGACCCAGCGGCTGCAGGAGGGACAGGAGCTGGGGATCAGGGATGACCTAACAAAAATATACACCTTCCTGGTCACCATTGCAGGGGAGCTGGCTGAGATGGGCAAGACCATGAGGGAGGCAGTGGCACAACAAAGGGCGCCTGACACTAGCCAAACCTAGGAACAGCCTTCCACTTCTGCTAGTTAACAGGAGGCCCCGCCACAGGACCAACAGGCCACCAGCACGCCACCCCCTGCAGAAGGAGAACCACCCCACAAACAGTCCCTGCGATCCAGGCAGAAGACAGAGGACATTGCCAAGACCCACCAGGAAATAAGACTCTCCTGATAGTCACCCTTCTGTCCCTCTCTGTTACCCTGTCCACCTTGAACTTGCATTGCTCCCCTTCCTATGCCCACTTGGACAATGCACCTGTGATACCAAGAGACTGGACTCTATCCTGGACTTTCCTCCACCATCACCCCAGCCCCTTGCACATACACCTATACTTATTAGCACCTAAATAAACACCCTTGAAACAAATACCAATCTGGAGTCAGTCTAATGATTCACAAATGTAATAGTACAACATTATCAAAGCATTGCAACGTATATGCACAATGAAATATACTACAGGATGACCTTTGGTGGGCAGCAGTACATATAGCAGGAGCCAGAATGGGGCACAGAGATCTGAAAATAGAGAATCCAAAGGGAACAGTCAGTGGCCATAGACATAGGGTAAGAGGCTGCCTTGTACAATGTCCAACAGATTACTGAAATGTTAAGTGCCGTTACAGTGTCTTACCTGTGTGACACTGGAAGTACTGTTGTATAATATTTGTTGTGTTGTCAACATCTTCTTCCTCTGCCTCCTCTTCCTCACTGTCCACAGGCTCCACCGCTGCCACAAGACCATCTCCAGGCACATCCTCCTGCAGAAAAGGCACCTGGCGTCTCAAGGCCAGGTTATGCACCATGCAGCAGGCAACGATGATCTGACACACCTTCTTGAGTGAGTAGTACAGGGAGTCATCTGTCAGATGGAGGCACCAGAACCTGGCCTTCAGGAGGCCAAAGGTTCTTTCTATAATCCTCCTTGTACGCCCATGTGCCTCATTGTAACGTTCCTCTGCCTTTGTCCTGGCATTCCTCACTGGGGTCAGTAGCCATGAGAGGTTGGGGCAACCAGAGTCACCTGTAAATATAGGGTGCCAACTGTTAGACACACACTAATCCTTAGGGGCAATCCCATAACCAGACATCAACATATACTGTGTGGGGACCTTTGGCTTACCTATTAGCCACACCCGGTGCCTCTGGAGTTGGCCCATCACATATGGTATGCTGCTATTCCTCAAGATAAAGGCGTCATGCACAGAGCCAGGATATTTGGTATTCACATGGGAGATATACTGGTCTGCCAAACACACAATCTGCACATTCATCGAGTGATAGCATTTTCTATTCCTGTAAACCTGTTCATTTCTCCGGTGGGGGGGGGGGCAAATGCTACATGTGTACCATCAATGGCACCAGTGATGTTGGGGATATGTCCCAGGGCATAAAAGTCAGCCTTCACTGTGGCCAAATCATTCACCTGGGGGAACACGATGTAGCTGTGCATGTGTTTCAGCAGGGAGGCAACACTCTGGTCAACACATTGGAGAACATTGGCTGAGTCATCCCTGATGCTATGGCCACTGTTGTTTGGAAAGAACCACTTGCCAGGAAATGGAGCACTGACAGGACCTGCACTAGAGGGGGGATTCCTGTGGGCTGATGGATAGCTGACATCAGATCTGGCTCCAATTGGGCACACAGCTATTGGATTGTGGCACGATCAAGTCTGAATGTGATGATAATGTGTCTGTCCTCCATTGTCACCAGGTCCACCAGGGGTCTGTACACCGGAGGATGCCGCCATCTCACATGCTGCCTCAGCGGTTGAAGCCTATGGAAGAGAACGGTGAGCAGAGGGTCATATTTCCACATCTTTCGCACTAATGTTGAATAATTTACTTTACAGAAGCAGTATGTGAACTCTCGAGTCAGTTGATGTGCCAATATCTGCTGTGACGCAGTTAGGTGCCATGCCCTGTGCCCCCCTGAAATGACGGCTGCCTGACCTGTGAGGAGGGACAAGTAGAAATTAGGTAATTGCCCTGTCGTTGTGTGCCATCGCGGTAGGGGGTCGATGACCGCCGCGCAACTTCGCATTGGTTATTATTGGGCCCTATGGGTTCCAGGAGCCAATGGCGATTTACGCCGGCGGTGACGGTATGCACCGCAGCAGACGTGACCGCCATTTTCTAACTATTCAGTCACTTGCTACTGACCTTCAACAGTAGAGGACCTACACTGCAAGTGCTGCTGTGACCTGTGTCTGCAAGGGACAATGGCTCATGTGTCTGGGGAAAGGGCCCCTGCCTTCACTGTGGAGGAGTTGGAGAAACTGGAGGATGGGGTCCTACCCCAGTACACATTACTATACGGTCCTCCAGACAAACAGGTGAGTACACTATGAGCATGATGCATGGGGCATGAATGTATGGAGTGCTGTGGATGTAAGCCACATGTTAGGGGGTGCTGAGGCATCCTGGCCAGAGTGCAGAGTGGTCGGTGTATGTGCGTCAGGGCATGGGTGGGAACTGGTGGACAATGAGTATGACGGTCCGGACGGGTGAGTGATTTCCATTTCTGCTGTCCTTTCCCTCAAGGTCAGCACCCACCAGAAAAAGGGTATTTGGCATGCCATCACCATGGAGGTGCGGACCCTGGGGGTCTTTCACAGGCGGAGCACCCACTGCTGCAAGAGATGGGAGGCCTGCGCCGCAGGTCAAAGAAGACGGCAGAGGCCCAGCTGGGGCTGGACTCCCAACGTGGAAGGGGTGCCTGTCGCACCATGACCCCCCTAATGATCCGCATCCTGGCGGTGGCCTATCTGGAGTTGGATGGGCACTTGAGGGCATCACAGCAGCCACAAGGGGGTGAGTACAGATTCAGAATCATGACTTTGTGTGCGTTAAGGTGTTACCTGGGTGGGGGATGTGGGCTGTGGGTGTCCCTAGGCCAGGGCGAACATGGCAGTGTAGGTCCCTTGTTGGGCAGGCTTTGGAGCACTCCTACCCCAATAGTGTAAGTGGCCATCTACTACTGGGCAGGGTTCTGTGGGTTTCTGGTGTGTAGATGCTGGTGTTAGGAATTGTACCCCAGGGGCTGGTGACTAGCTGTGTAACTGGTAGTGCATGGTCTAGTGCATAGGGCTGCTCCCTGTTTGTTATGTATGCCAATGGTGGTGTTGTTGCTGGTATTGACCAAGTGTATCCTCTGTCTCTCCCCCCCCCTTTTTGTTTTGTCACCTGGTCCTTGTGTGCATTAGCATCATCTGGCGAAGGAGCAGAGGCACCGGCGATGGAGGGAGCTGCATGCCACATGGGCCTGTTTGCTGAATCCACTGACGGTGAAGGCACCAGTGGGACTGAGGGTGAGGGGAGCACCACGACGGGGACAGGAGGGGAGACCACAGACAGCGACTCCTCCTCCGATGGAAGTTCCCTGGCGGTGGTGGACACCTCTGATCCCACCCCAACAACAGGTACAGCCACCACCCGCCACCAGCACCACCCTCCCGGCAGCACCTCAGCGTGTTTCCCGTGCCCGCTCACCCAGGAGGGTGGGCATCTCCTTCATCCCAGGCACCTCAGGCCCTGCCCCAGTCAGCCCTGCTGCCCTCAGTGAGGAGGCTATTGACCTCCTGAGATCCCTCTATGTTGGGCAGTCAACCATTCTGAATGCCATCCAGGGTGTTGAGAGGCATTTGCAACAAACAAATGCATACCTGGAGGGCATTCACTCTGGTGTGGCAGCCCGACAGAGAGCATTTCAGGCTCTGGCCTCAGCACTGTTGGCAGCCATTGTCCCTGTGTCTAGCCTCCCCCCTCCAACTTCCTCTACCCAGTCCCAATCCCCTCAACCTCAGCCTATCCAAGGCACACCATCAGACCAGCATTCACCCAAATCAACCACTAAAAGTGGCTCAGGTAAACATGAGCACCACACTTCATCTCAAAGGCACTCACACAAGCACCATGCCCATGCCCACACACCAACATCCACTGCCTCCAGTGTGTCCCCTCCTCCTCATCATCCACCTCCCTCCCAGTATCATCTACACTCACACCTTACTGCACTCCATCCTCATCCACTACCTCCATCACCAGCATGCCCATCACACCACACCCCTCCCTGGCAGTCACCACCCCCACAACCATGCACACATCTCCTGTGTCCTCTTCCAGTGTGTCTGTGCCTCCTCCTCCCAAAGTACACAAACGCAAGCACCCACCCACCCCCCCAACAGGCATCCACCTCACAACAGCATCCAGCCCATGCACCTTCACCCAAACTCAGCAGACAGACACCTCCTACAACTGCTCCCTCTTCCTCCACTCCCAAAATCTCTCCAGCTTCCGGTCCCAGTGTGTCTAAAAAACATTTCCTGGCTAACCTTGGCCTCTTCCCTACCCCTCCCCCCATCCTTCCCCTCGGGCCAGGGTGTCCAGATCCCAGGCCAGCACCTCAGCCACCAAGTCGGTGTCCGCTGTGGTCACTGTAACTCCCAGAGGATCAAAGGGGGCACCCATCAGGCCAGGCAGTGTGCCACCGACCCCTGCAAAGGACCAACCCATTCCGCCACGTGCCAAGGTTAAGAAGGGGCCAGCATGCAGCCCGGCCAAGGAGCACGACCCACCCAGCAAGGCCTCCTCCAAAACTTAAGCTGCCAGTGCCAAGGTCCCAGCAGCATCTGCCAAGGTGAGGAAGGAGCAGAAAAGCCAAGGCAAGGCACTTCAGGCCTCGGAGGCTCCAGGTGGGGGCCTGGTGCCCACCATCAGAACCGACAGCCCTGCCACTTGTACTGCGGCAAGCACCACCACAAGCACCGCCGCAAGCACCGCCACCTGCCCCGCCACCTGCCCCGCCGCTGCCACAACAACTGTCAGCAGCAGCATCCCCATTGGGCAGCCGTCTGAGGCTGCAGGAGAGGGGCTGGTGCCTCCCTCCACCACTACCAGCTCCTGCACGACGGACAGCACCGCCAGCATCCCCGACGCAGGCACCGCCACCTGCACCGCCACCTGCCCCGCCGCTGCCACAACAACTGTCAGCAGCAGCATCTCCAGTGGGCAGCCATCCGAGGCTGCAGGAGATGTCCTGGAGCCTCCCACCACCACTGGAAGCACCCCCACTAGCACCGGCACTACCACCAGTATGCAGCCTTAGTCGCAGCAGGATGGAGTTTGGCCCTGCCTCCATGGAGTATCATCCTACCTGTTCCCTGCAAATCTCATGCCTCAGACACCCAGGTGAGGGAATGTGAACTGCCACACCACAAGTGCAGCATCACTGGGCACAAAGCCCCCTCCAGAACCAGTGGAGAAATGCATCCACTCACCCTATCCTTGGCAGGATGAAGCAGATTGGGCACAAAGCCCCCTCCAGAACCAGTGGAGAAATGCATCCACTTACCCTATCCTTGGCAGGATGAAGCACACTGGGCACAAAGCCCCCTCCAGAACCAGTGGAGATGCCACCCCCTTGAGAGACTGTGGCTTTGCACTCCCCAGGAGCAAGCAGTGGGCAACCCACCCACTTGAGAGACTTGAGAGACTGTGACTTTGCACTCCCCAGGAGCAAGCAGTGGGCAACCCACCCACTTGAGATACTTGAGAGACTGTGGCTTTGCACTTCCCAGGACCAAGCAGTGGGCAACCCACCCACTTGAGAGACTTGAGAGATTGTGGCTTTGCACTCCCCAGGACCAAGCAGTGGGCAACCCACCCACTTGAGAGACTTGAGAAACTGTGGCTTTGCACTCCCTAGGACCAAGCAGTGGGCAACCCACCCACTTGTGAGACTGTGGCTTTGCACTCCCCAGGACATCGCTGTGGGCATGGAGCCCCCTCGAGGAGCAGTGACATAGTACCATCTTCCGGCTGAGGTGCCCCCCCTTCCCTGTCCCCCTGAGGTGCCTGTGCCTTTTTGACCTGATGCCCCTGCAGTGTTCTCTCCGTATTGAGGCAGGAGTTAAGTGTGGGCTTGGCCCATGATTTTTGGCCCAGTGGGCCACGGACATTTGCAAAGGACAGCGTACGGCCTTCTGTGCATATTGTAAATATTTGTAGATACTGTTTTTCGATTTGTTAAGTATATCTGCCTATTTCTAAACTATCACTGATTTAACTAAATTCCTTTTGTCCTTGCGTTCTTCCAGGGGGTAACGGGGTGTAAATGTAATGTTGAGGCATGTGTTTGTGTGTATGGTGTTGTGGGTGGGGGTGTTGCGTGTGTGTGTCATTCTCTTTTTTCTCCCCCCTCCCCTGTGTGCTAGGTGCAGTACTCACAGTGGTCGTCGCCGCCGCCTCCTGTGATATTCCTCGTGTATGAAGAGGTAGAACAGCATGGGGAGGACCTGCAGCTCGGGCTCCATGGCGTCCTAGTTCTTCGTTGATTGTCGGAAGGTGAGTGGTTTCCAAAAACTGTTTCCGCCGTGCTTTTGATGGCGTTGGTACCGCCCTGGAAAAGCTGGATGATTGGCGGGTTGTAATGTTGTGGGCGGTACATTGTCTTCCGCATGGCTGTTGGCGGTGACCACTGCGGTGTTTGTTGCTACCGCCGTGGCGGTCAGTGTGTTAAAGTGGCTGTCTGTGTTGGCGGTTTCCACCGTGGTCATGATCCCATTTTTGTTACCGCCAGCCTGTTGGCGGTATTACCGCCGCTTTAACACCGACCTCCAGGGTTGTAATGAGGGCCTATATGTTGGAAGTGCTAATCAGTGATTACCAGATGGTGAGTTACTAGAGACATTTGAGGTTTTATTTCAGACTTTGAACTTTTGCAAGTAAAGAAAAACTTGATGAACTTTCTGAAAGATCAAGAATGCTGTAAATAAGTGCAAAAAGACATTGAAGTATTTTGGGTTTTGATTTTACTTTGCTCACATTAAAAAAAAAAAAACATTTCAAAAGCCGCTTAAAAAAATGTATTTGAATTTTTGCTTTTTGCTTGTGCTTTTTTGATTTTTCAATTTGCTAATTTGGTCAGACTCTAGATTGGTCATGAGTCCAGATCAAGGTGAATGTAGTAAGTGTAAGTATGCTTATATAGGTTTAGCAATACTGTGTGTAATTCTGAGCATTTTATTAATTGCTGGCTTGAGTGCGTCTATGAAAGGAAAAGTTGAGAGCACGGTTACACCAGTGCATGAGGAGACACATACAAAACGAGATCCCTTGTATGATGATGAGAGATTGCTTCATCCTGACGACTTAAAGGGAAATTTGTATTCAAATCTACAATACAGGTTACTGTATAAATACATTGAAATTATGGATGTGTATGATTGTTATGTGTATACACAGATCCCTTCGTCAGTGCAGAAAGGAATCATCTATCATATCTTCTACTAACTCGACTATTTAATCAGGAGTATATTCAATATTTTTATTTGAATCTTGACCTTGTCTTTTCCTTTGTACCTATTAATCAGCATTTGAGTTGCATTGCTAAAGCTAAAAATATTGACATATTTGGAGGTTTCTTTGAACCAACCCTAACTTTTGGAACTGCTTATGCTCATGAGAATAATCTAACCTGCATTCTCACACAAGTTGAGAAAGATTTCATCAATCAAGTCGATGACAGTGGTAAAGCAATGAAAACCAGAAGAGCAAAAGGGGCAGTTTTACAGGATTGGCAGAAAGATGCTACAAATTAATAGGTGGTGATATACACGAACGCTTAGCTTTAGATTGACAACATATAGGGAAGCTATGAATATAAAGGCTGCAGTCAAAGACTGACAATAGGTTGGTAGGGACTAGTGAATGTAGATGCATTTTTGTTTAGAAGTGTTTGGAATTTTATGTTAAATGGACAGGACCCTGCCATACCAGGTGTTTATTTCATTTGTGGGAAAAAATGTCTATTATAAGCTGCGAAAGGCTGGTATGGTGAATGTTACTTAGGGGTAGTTTTTCCAAAAATCTACCATGTGGACAATTTTGACAATCCGGTTTGGAAAGAGATCAACATCCAGGACAAGAAGAGGAGCTAGTGCAGCAAAGATTACAGACTATATATTTGGTGCCTTCATTCCATCAGTCGGAGTGATCCTGAATCATATCAAGATTAGAAAGCTGTTGACAGCAAGACAATAGGTAAAGGGTTTGCTGATGTTGGATCATGGCTTGGAGATTTGGGAAAGGGAATTGTGAGAATGATCCTGTCTTTTGTTGATTGTGATATTATGTGCTATAGTTGCACTTGGATTTTACAAGTTATGCAGATTTTGGAAAATTAAACAAGTAAAGAATAAACAGAGGAGGGAAGAGATTGAGATGGAGAAAATGAGGAGCATTTATTACAAGATCCTGCAGAGAATTGAGAGTTCCAGTAGACCAAGGCCAGTGCGTTATCAGACTACAAAGCTTTGAGTTGTCTCAATAAAATGAGTGTCCTTTTTATGACAGCATAGTTTGGCATTAGAGGAGGGACTGTTGGAACATACATTTTAGTAATGCTTTTTGTGCACTAGAAGTCAGAGATTGTTATTTATATTCACGCATAAAAGCCTAACGTAAAAAAAAATGCTGCACTGACACGTATTTTAAAAGTGTACACGTTTATATTTAATGGCAGATGTGCCTACCATGGATGGCATTGTGCCTACCGGAACTGACAAAGTGCTAACATGATTAAACAATGTTGAAAAATATTTTAATCATTAGAATGCATTATTATTAGTAGAAATGAATATGATTTATAATGATTTATGATTTATTAGTTTAAAGTTACATGGGTGTAGAAAAATAAATGCACATCTTTGTCGTAGTTAATGGGATGCCTTAACAAAGATTGCCATTATGAATGAACTGCTTTTACATACTCTGATGAGATATCATTAATGCTGGATTTATATGTTTGTATATATAGGTGTGTTTTATTAATGACAATATTAATGCATTGTATTTCTTGTGTTAGCATAACTAGGCCTGAAGTATTCACATTTGCAGCAGCAGTAAAATGTCAAGTCAATTATTTTCCTTTAACATGAATTTTTTCACTAGGTTGTTTCACACAATTAGCAAAGAGTCCTATTGTATTATGTGTACGCTTTATTTCACCGTGCCCTTCATATTGTTAAATTAGAGACTGAGGACTGAAAAGTAAAAGAGTACCATTGTTTAAATGCTTGTTCCCATGAGAAAGGAGAAATTTGTCTTGTGCCATGGGAAGTAACGTGGATTGCAGTAAGTGATGTACAAACTATTAAACTATTGGAGTCACACGGAAAGGAGAGATGACTTCACACCAAACCTGGGAGAATGTCCTAATGTTGCTTGCTTGATTTTTTGCCAAGGGACTGATTGGATATTGCCCCTTTTGAGTGATGCCAATCAAACTAAATTAAGTATTTCTCATTAGGGACGGACTCGTAAGTTTCAGTGGCTGTCCCCTTTTGAATCTTGTTCTGTTAAAATGTTCCCTTGAACGTTTCCTGAATTTCATGCGCAGACCATGCTCTGCACTTTTCTCCCTGACGGTGCTTCTAGCAAACTTTGGTGATGATCTCCCTGCAAAGGGTGAGGGGAAAACGCGCTAGCACCTCCAAACATTTAACCACAGTGGCTTTTTTAGCTGCATAGACTATGGCACTCATTACGAGTTTGGCGGGTGGTGGAGGCCGCCTCCCAAACTCGTACTGCCATTAGGCCGCCTGTGCAGCCAGAACACCCGCCTCTGCAGCCAGAACACCGTCGGCCCTATTAGGAGTTCACCGCAGTGCATGGGCAGTGCAGGGGCCCCATGGGGCCCCAGGAACCCCCTTTCCACCAGCCTTTTCATGGTGGGGACGACTGCCATGCAAAGGCTGGCGGAAAGGGGACTCACAATCCCCAGGGCAGCTGGTGGATTACAACCTCTGAGACTGGCAGGCTGTCGACTGGTGGCAACGTGGCGATGCCGGTGGTCCGACCATGGAGCTTTCACCACAGTTGTAATGTCACAGTTGGCCCGCCACTTTGGTGATAATGAGGCCCTTATATATAATTGGAACTCCGATTATGGCCTGCACTTAATAGTATGATTATAATAGAAAAGAAAGTGACCCTAATGCTTTAGCCATAACAATGAGGGGGCTATTGGAATCCTCTGTGTTTGGAAACATTAGTGGGAAAAAGCTCTTATTCGAACAACAGAAAATTGGTCAAGTGGTCCTGGATTCAGGGGAATCCGAATGTCCTCTCAAAAATAGATGCAAAGGTGGCTTTTGAAATGGAAAACCTTTTAACAATCCCCAACAAAATAAGATCAACATTAATCATGGATCTGCATGAAGTTTTGTTTAATGCAATTAGAGAAGTTATGAGCCAAGATATTCAGAAGGCCAATAACAAAAATAGCTTGGCCCCATGGTTTAACAAACATTGGAGGTAAGCAATAAGCAAGCCAATTAAAGCCTTTAAAGCAAATAACAGAAACAATTGATGGATCTCCAGGAAAGCATAGAAGAACATCTTGCCCATAGAGAAGGAAGCATGGGAAAGTTCCCACTGGGATGATTTTCTGTTAGCTGCCAAAAATAAGGTGGCACTGGAGTCATCTATAGCTGCATGTGATCTAGAATATTTTATTTTGTACCACAGGCCTTATTTTAGCCACAGGCCTGGGTGGATCATTTAGCTCACTTTGAAGTTATGAAAATGAAGCTTATTCTGTAGATGAGGTGATCCTAGCATGGACCAAGGAGTGCCCTCATTGGTTTTACCTATTAGTGAAACCTTAAATCGCAATTAAAAGGATTACTGCCGGCAAAGTGCTGGGACGTGATAAAGTCTTGGGTAATTTACACCTGGGTCATAAAGAAATCTGGGGTTCTTAAATCAACTGTATCTCAAATTCTAATCTCCAGGAGGCAGGTATGCTGAGTTCATGGGCCACAGCAGAGTTTATCCCATTATACAAAAAGGGCCCAAGGGCTGGCCAAAACACTGTCAACCAATCAGTCTTATGGACAGCCTACAGAAGGTTTTCAGAAGACAGATGCTGAACCTTGAGCAGGATTGAGTTGATGATAATAACATCTTATGAGACCAGGCGGGGTCCAGGGGCCACAAGGACATTCAATCAGGTCTTCCGATTTTGGACTATCCACCGGGAGACTGTTGTGATCCACAGGAGCCAGTTACATGTGGCTGTTGTTGATTTACAGTCTGTGTTCGACCTGATCCCAGACAAAAGTTATGGGCTGTTCTGGATGAGATATGTCTGCCGGGTAACCTTTCATCTATGTTAATCAGACTACATTCACAAAACTATGCTCAAGCTAGGTGGGGCAAGGATGGCCAATGAACTGAGCATATTAAGGTCCAGATGGGTGTCAGGCAAGGGTGCGTCCTAGCGTCCCGACACAATGGAGTAGTGAAATATCTTGACAAAGATAGCTGCAACGCACCAAGGATGGGATGGCAAAGAATTCCTGCCCTCCTGTTCGCTGGTGACACCCTTTTATTATCAAAATCTCCCCAAGTATAGTATAATTAAGATGTTTAAAGACACACAAACAAGAGACATTTCCCCAGCAAATAAAATCTACAACATTAAGGCCCTAGGGATAGCCTTGTAAGGTGCAGAAATATGGGTTTATGCTACATGCAATCTGTTAAAGGTTGCAGAGAATTGATTCTTGAGATCCCTTCTCTCATTACCACAGAGTACCTCTTTAGTCCCTGTTTGCCTAGATTTGGCCCACAGGCAGATAAGAGAGACTCCGCCATGGCCAGCCCCAAGCTCAGCTGCAAGAGGATGGTTTTGCATGGAGCTAGCTTCCATGCCATGTAAAAACTATCCAGCAGATACAGCAAGCCAGAAAGACCTGTTAAAGACAAAGCTGGGAAGACAATCATGGGTGATGAAAGCCAACAACAAAGATGGGTGGAGCACTTTGAAAAACTTGCGCCAAGCCTGTGCTACAGTCTCCACCAGATATACAGGAAGCTGACAAGGACTTGCCAATTGACTGCAGCAGACCGGCCAAGGAAGCAGTATGGCAAATCATCAAACATTTGATAAATGGGAAGGCAGCAGGACCTGACTACATTCTCTGAAACATGGGGTACCTCATGTTTGGAAGGGTCTGGGAAGAGTAAAAGGTGCCATCAGACCGTAAGGAGGGATATCTGATCAAGATTTCCAAGAAAGTTGAGCTGAGTAACTGTGCAGACTACAGAGGGATAACTCTTCTATCAGCCCCAGGCAAGGGGGCATGGCTAAATGCTGAAGATGGCAGGCACATTTCCCCGGTACTCCTGACAAATGCATTGAAACTACCAAATATCCACCACCATTTGGGGCCAACGGGTGTAATGTCACCACCCGATAAGGGGTAATCCTTTCTACACCCACCCGAGGTGTTTTTCCCCAAATTGGGCTGTTGTGTGGTCCTGTGAACTGCTGGCACTCGAATGGGCCTCGTGGATGTCAGCTGGGGCAGTCTGACCTACTTTCCCCTCCATATTAATCTCCTGGGGGAGACGAGTGAGGCTGTTACACCATACCAGGAGCCCTTCTTCTTCCCGGGCTGGTGCTGGCCCGTGGCAGTTCCCATGTGCGCTGGAGAACAGCTGAAGGAGGAAGCTGCCTATAATTGATGGCACCGGGGACTGAGGCCAGATTGGTGGAGACACGCACTGATGGTAGAGGCCCGGCAAGGCTACCATGTGAGGAGTAATGCTATTGACAGTGCGGCTTGGGGCAGCCCAGCTGTGAACGCTGATGAGCCTGGAGATGGTGGTTGGGCCCACTGAGTGTTTCCCTCACCCCTTGTGTGACCGCATGGACCGGGCTGCCTATGCAGAGGCGGTGCCAGTTTAGAAAGAGGGCATGAGTGAGCAGGCATCTGAAATTGTAGCGCTGAGCAGCACCCTTGGATCACCATTGCAGCCCCCAACTGACAGACCGCCCCCTCCCGGGGAGCCCTGGGCCTATAACTGCTGCCATATTGTTGCTGCTTCACTGGTAGTGTCCTCCCTCTGCTAGGACTCAGTGGATAATGTAATGGTCTATCTTTATTGGTCCTTGGAATAAGTACTGATCGTCTGGGGTTCCGCCAGCCTGCTGCCCCGGATATCCTCAGAACTTTGTGTTACACTACTTATTCAGATACACTACTTGTTTCCCCACTCGTGCAGTGTACTAGGCCTGGGCTGAGTTCATGGAATCAACTCTGCAGAATTCTGCGGAGTTAAAAAAAACTCAGTGGAACTCTGCAGAGGCAGAGTTCTGTGACCCGTGGAGTCCTGAATGTGGCAGATCTTGGAAGCGCTAAGCAGGGTCAGGCCTGGTTAGCCAGGCCCGACCCTGCTTAGCGCTTTTGAGATCAGACGCATTCAAGAGGGCTGTAGGTAGTGAAAGCTGCTGTTTCAGGCCTCCTGAGCACTGCCCTGTCCTGTGTGCAGTGCACACAGGGAAGGCCGTGCAGAAGAGGCCTGAAACAGCATCTTTCTTTTGCTGCCTACAGCTCTGGCCTGAATTCATGCCAGGACCGTAGGCATGGACAGCTGCCATTTCAGTCCTTGTTTGTGCACCAGTGTGCACAAACAACGACAAAAGAAAGAGACAATAACCTACCTCAGTCTTCCATGGGGTCCATCTCTCCTGGTCGTCCGAAAGTGACGAGTCCGCAGCGGCTGCCTCTCTCTGCCCCCAGGCTTTGGTGCGCGCTGCTGCCCAGTCTTGGGCGGCACTGCGCAAGCACACACTGTCTGCACTTGCTCTGTGCAGCCCATAATTGGGCTGCAGCTCCCACCGGGTGAACTCCACTCCGCTGGTGGGGCTAGTGGAGTTTTTGGACTAACTCTGCGCTTCAAGCAGAGTGTGGAGTTCCAAAAACTCTGTTAGCTCTGCCAGCAGGGTGAGCTCCACACACCCTCCTGCAGTGTACCCTGTCAGTCACATGTGAGTTCTGGCCAGGAGGACATAGCACAAGACCGTGAGCAGTCCTTCTTAAAATAACTACTGCTAGGGTGCTGTCTGACTTCCTTGCCATCAGCACCAATTTAATTGCAATATACTTTGGCCCATATGTATGGGCTTTGTGGATCAGGGCAGCACAGCAAGTCACCTTGCTGCACTGTGTCACAGGGAAAGGGCAGGAATCTGCTGTATTTATCCAATACGACACATTCCTGTCCTTTACTCCTGTGATGGTGCTCTTTTGGCAGCCTAGTTGGCAACCTAGCACCAATGCAGGCACCCTTGAACTGTGGTGCAAGGGCACCTGCATTGCATGCAGGATTATTTTTGTGCAGAAAGAGGCCCCCTCCTGCTAAAAACAATCCTGGGAGGCAAAATATGAGGAGAAATAAAGACATTTCTCTCAATACACCTCACCTGAGACAGCATATCTTTTTTGGGCATTCCTAGGATTACAAATTCTTGTAAATCTGGCAATGCTTCAAAATCCATGGATGTTTTGTGGTAACACCCAAGCAACACCCATGGAAACACCTCTCTGGTGCAAGCTGGCCTTGCATGGTTTCATAAAGCTCACTTTAGGTTTGTGTCACTCCTTCACCATGTTGCATGGTGAAAGAGCGATGTAATCCAGGCCATAAATATGTGCCTTTATGTGCTTTAGTGACGTTAGAGACATAGAATACTCTCCTAGCTCAACCACCATAAGGGGAATATCGTTTATTTGCAGGAAACACATCTTTCCGTCACTGAGGCTGTTAAATTACAGACATAATGGTGAGGACGATTATTTGTCACAACATTCTTGGCCTTCACCCGTGGAGCAGCAATTGGGTTACAGGCTGGACTACCATCTGAAGCGTCTGACAACAGAATAGGTGAAAATAGTCATTATATCTTTACTCAGGGCACACTAGATGGCAGGCTGGTGGTAGTGTTTATGTCCCCAACACAGAACAAGATAGGCTTATGCCACACCTCTCCACTATATTAGAAGATTTGTTAATAGGTGGGGATTTCAATGCTGTCAAGGACATAGACCTTGACTGTTCTCACCCTCCAAAGCCAAATGCGAGCTTGGTTAAACAGGCCAGTTCTCTGAGGGAATTGGTGATAGGATGGTCCTTAACTGATGCAGTGATGTGTGAATACTCCTTCTACCCCCCCTCCACAAACTACATGCCCATTTAAATTTCATTCTTTGTCCTGCCCCTTTACAACCAAACATCACAAATGGCACACACCTAGATAAAACACTATCAGACTACAATTCTTTAGAACTGGACATGGCCCGGGCCATGTCTCAACCCCTATGCCAACATGATGCTTACAGCCACATTTATTCGAAGGCATTGTCTTTAAGGACACTTTAGCTAACACAATTGACACATATTTTACAGACAACATAAACACCGCATCATGCCCATTGATAGACTGGGGAAGCTTTTAACGTGGTAATAAGAGGTGTATCTAACAATACCATTGTAGGTGCACGGAGGACTGTCCTTTAAGACCAACTTCGTACTGAAACTCAGCTGAGGCTACTTGACCATGAAACTGCACCTGGCATCATGTGTGGGGAAATGTTACAAGAAGCCAGAATAAAATATGCTGTCCTACGAATTGTAGACTATGCTGCATATACACAGAAGCTACACACAGAGGGAGATAAAGCCAGTGCACTTTTGGCAGGCACGATCAGACCGACACCACCACCTACACCTTTTCTATTGATATTCATTCCCACAAAGACTTGCTGCACCACTCAATTAGATATTAATGAAACTTTTTGTGAGTAGTACACTGAGTTATATGCCTCTCACCCCCTTGCGACCCCTTACAACATTGATACCTCTCTTAATGATCTACAACTGCCTCAGGTATCTGCTACAAATAGGGAAGGATGGAAGCCCCTTTGACACTCCTGGGATGGATGGGGCTACCCATTGTATTTTACACCATATTTTCTTCCTGGATGATTCCACAATTGGAAGGGCCCTATAATTCATTGTTAGAAGCAGGCTCTCAGCCACCCATTACACAGCAAGCCTTGGTTACATCCTTACTAAACCCAGAAGACCTGTTCTCTTATAGACCTCTATTCCACCTAAACACGGAATACAAAATATTAAGTAAAGTATTAGCAGGATAGTTGCTCCCTTTGCCCCCCTAACTGATTCATGCAGATCAATGTGGTTTTCTTCCATGGTGGAACACCTCATTAAATTAACAGCGCCTACATTAGGTCATGGATGTGGCGCTACTCTGCAGCCGGCTGTCTCTCCTTAAACTTACAGCAAGCATTTGACTTGGTGGGATGGAGCTATATGTTGTCAGCCTTGACGAAAAATTAATATCCCTCCTACCTACATATGCTGGGTCAAGCTCTTACATGAGAATCCCACTGCTAGAGCAAAGACAGGTGCACATATATAATCAGAGTAACCTGTGTTCCACGACACCAGGCAGGGATACCCGCTATCACTTCTGTTATGTCTCCTGGCTTTGGAGCCCCTGGCACAATGCCTCAGGCAGGTGGCCTTCGCTTGGGGAATCCCACAGGGACCAATGATCCATACTGTCTCCATGAACGCAGACAATGTTATGCTATGCTATTGGATTTATAAAGTGCATGGTGACCCTTAGACATTCCAGCGCTAGTTGAAAAGAGCAATCTGCTTGGGCCAGTTGTGCCACTAGAGGGTCAGATCTTAAAAAGCCAGGTCTTGAGTTGTTTACAGACGCACAGCCCATTGTCTACTGATCGGATGGTCAGGGGAAGGGAATTCCAAAGTTTGGCTGCGTTAAGGCAGAGAGACTGTCCTCCAATTCTGGCTGTTCTGACTTGGGAACAGTGGCAAAGCAGGAGTTGGCAGATCTAAGTAACCTTTTAGGGGTATAGGGAGTAACAAACTGCATTGAATGGACAGACCCCACGCATCTAAGGCTCTACGTGTGATGCACAAGACTTTAAATTCAATTCTTTGAGCTGATGGGAGCCAGTGGAGGTCCACCAGACCTTGCCTGGCTGTTTTTTCTATCTAGGAATACCCAACAACATGTATGCTGCAGCATTCTGCGCAACTCATATTTTCTGAAGGACAAACTTGGGGGCACCTAGGTAAAGAGAGTTGCCGTAGTCCGGGTTGGAGAGAATCAAGGCCTGGACTACTGTCCTCCTCAAGGAATTGGGGAGGAGAGGCAGAATCTTGCACAGCATGCACAGGATACCGAAGCAGCTAGCAGATGGTTTGATCACCTGGGTTTCCATTGACAAGGATTTTGTTAACCGAGACATACCGGCCAACCCAGGGCACATTAAGGAGCGGGATTATTCCCAAGGATCAATTGGCTCAGTTTTAGCGTTGTTCAATTTCAGACAGGATTTTTTCATCATTCTTTACTATGTTTGCACACACTGGACCCAACGAGGAATTGAGCTTGCTACACACAAACTGATACAAACAGTTTATAGCATGGGTCAATGGTCAATACCTGGTTAAATGGATATATCGGGTCTGCATACCCATTTAAGTACATTTTAAAAACGTATTTGGATTCCTATGGATTAAATAGTAGGAGGCTCTAGCTCGAGCCCTGCATTTTAAAGAATGGCTCTTTGTCCTGGAATCCCCGAGGAAGATCTCTTACAATTTACTGTTGGACTTTTGCTTATGCAGGGTCATCCCCAGTCTTTTTGCCTCCTGCCTCCTATTTTTTTCTGACCTGTCGCTGTTGGCTTTTGAACTCTGAGCACTTTCCCACTGCTAACCAGTGCTAAAGTGCATATGCTCTCCGTGTAAAATGTGTACGTAATTGGTTCTCCATGATTGGCATATTTGTTTTACTGTTAAGTCCCTAGTAAAGTGCACTAGAGGTGCCAGGGCCTGTAAATCAAATGCTACTAGTGGGCCTGCAGCACTGGTTGTGCCACCCACATAAGTAGCTCTGTAATCATGTCTCAGACCTGCCATTGCAGTGTCTGTGGGTGTATTTTTACACTGTAAATTCGACTTGGCAAGTGTACCCACTTGCCAGGCCTAAACCTTCCCTTTTCTTACATGTAAGGCACCCCTAAGGTAGGCCCTAGATAGCCCCAAGGGCAGGGTGCAGTGTATGGATAAGGTAGGACATATAGGTGGTCATTACGACCCTGGCGGATTACGTCCGCCAGGGCCGCGGGACGCGGTGGCACCGCCAACAGGCCGGCGGTGCCCCGCGGGGCTTTCTGACCGCGGCGGCTTAGCCGCGGTCAGAGAAGGGAAACCGGCGGTCTCCCGCCGGTTTCCCGCTGCCCCCAAGGAATCCTCCAAGCCGGCGCAGCTTGCTGCGCCGGCTTGGGGATTCCGACTCCCCCTCCCGCCATCCAGTTCCTGGCGGTTCTCCCGCCGAGAACCAGATGGCGGGAGGGGGAATCGCGGGGCCCCTGGGGGCCCCTGCAGTGCCCATGCCAACGGCATGGGCACTGCAGGGGCCCCCGTAAGAGGGCCCCAAAATGTATTTCACTGTCTGCCTTGCAGACAGTGAAATACGCGACGGGTGCAACAGCACCCGTCGCACCTTCCCACTCCGCCGGCTCTATTACGAGCCGGCATCCTCGTGGGAAGGGAGTTTTTCCCTGGGCTGGCGGGCGGTCTTTTGGAGACCGCCCGCCAGCCCAGGGAAAAACTCATAATACCCTCCGCGGTCTTCTGACCGCGGAGCGGTATTATGGAGGGCGGAATTCTGGCGGGCGGCCTCTGCCGCCCGCTGGAATCGTAATGAGGGCCATAGTAATGTGGTTTATATGTCCTGACAGTGAAATACTGCCAATTTCGTTTTTCACTGTTGCAAAGCCTGTCTCTCTCATAGGATAATATGGGGGCTACCTTTAAATATGATTAAAGTGTAGATTCCCCTAGAGAGTAGATGGACATGTGGAGTTTGGGGTCCCTGAACTCACAATTTAAAAATACATCTTTTAGTAAAGTTGATTTTAAGATTGTGCGTTTGAAAATGCCACTTTTAGAAAGTGAGCATTTTCTTGCTTACACCATTCTGTGACTCTGCCTTGTTTGTGGATTCCCTGTCTGGGTCAGTTTGACAGTTGGTTGTTTTTCACCTCACACCAGACAGTGACACAAAGGGAGCTGGGGTGTAACCTGCATTTCCTGATTAGCCATCGCTGCTAGGAGGGAGGGGTGGAGTGGTCACTCTCATCTGAAAGGACTGTGCCTGCCTCTAACAATGCCGGCTCCAACCCCCTGGTGTGTGTCTGAGGCCTTGCCTGGGCAAGGCAGGATTTCACAAGTAGGTGTGAGTCCCCTTTGAAGACAGGTGACTTCAAAGACTAAAATGGGTATAAGAAGGGCACCCAAATCTACAGACTTGAGAAACACTTCTGGAACCAAGAGGAACCTCTGCCTGGAGAAGAGCTGAATAGCTGAGGAAGAAGAGTTGCCCTGCATGTGACTGTGCTTTGTGGAGCTATCCTGCAGTTGCTGCTTCTGCCAGAGTAAGAGGGCAAAGACTGGACTTTGTGTGCCTTCCATCTTGAGAAGAAATCTCCAAGGGCTTGATCTAGAGCTTGCCTCCTGTTGTTTGAAGTCTCAGGGACAGCAAAGACTTCTCTCTGCCAGCACCTGGAGTCTCTGGAGAGACTCTTACTCTGCCCTGTGGTGCCCATCCAGTTCCTGGGACCCTGAAAGGAGAAGCTGTCAGCCTAAAGACAAGAAAATCCACGCACAGAGCGCCGTGCGGGGAAAAGATTGGCGCAAATCCGATCTGCGGCTGAAAAAACGACGCGCCGCTAGCTCCGCAGCTGAGAAACGACGCTCGCAGGAAACGCGACCGAAAAATCGACACACGGAGCAGGAGAAACGACACGCAGCATCGCTGACGGAGGCTGGGAGATCGCAACCTGCGCGGCGGGATTTTCAAATCATCGTGCGGCTGGATTTTTGACTCAAGTACCGCCGTGCGGAGTTATTTTTGACACACACCCGCCCGTGCGGGGTTATTTTTGACGCACACCAGATACATTTTCACTCTAGCAGCGCTAGTGTGTTTTTAAAACTACTCAAAGACTCTTTTTGATTTTTAATTGATAACTTGACTTGTGTATGGTGGATTTTTGTCGTTTTGGTCTTGTTTTGTTTAGATAAATATTTACTATTTTTCTAAACTAGTGTTGTGTCATTTTGTAGTGTTTTCATTAAGTTACTGTGTGTGTTGGTACAAATACTTTACACCTAGCACTCTGAAGTTAAGCCTACTGCTCTGCCAAGCTACCAATGGGGTAAGCAGAGGTTAGCTGAGGGTGATTCTCTTTTACCCTGACTAGAGTGAGGGTCCTTGCTTGAACAGGAGGTAACCTGACTGTCAACCAAAGACCCAATTTCTAACATTGGTGATCAGCGGTTGGGATTTGGACTTGTATTTGTACTTGACATACAGTAATTAAGTGTACACTACTGTTTGAGTTCAGACCACTACGTGACCACATACTACATGTTTGGTGATCTTTTGCTTTTTCTCTTAAGGACTCCTTTTTCTTTAACTTCCATGATTTTGCTGATCCCTTGACTGATTCTTTTTACTTCATTGGGAACTTATTTTCTGCCTTTGGAACTTTGCACTTGTGACCATCATGTCTCAATCTGGAGATGCAACAGCTGGAGCTGTGTTTGAAATAGAGAAACTGAAGGAGTACTCAGTTGCTCAATTGAAACAGTTCCTTAAAGATCTTGACTGTCCCACTGAGAGCTCCACCAGGGAGGGGGAGCTGCAAAAGGCACAGAGGGCCTGGGTGACAATCAAGAAGGCTGGAGGGCACACAGAGGAGGAGAATGTGGGTGGGGAAGTGCAGAGGATACACAGTGGTGTAGTGGAGGTACCTGTTACGCCTGGGGGGAGGGTCCCCAGGAGGGGTAGCAGGGTGTCATCCAAGGGTCTGACTCCTGAAGAGTTACAGGACAGACAGGCAGAGAGGGCTCGCCGGTTCAAGGAGTTGAGGATGCAAAGGGAGAAGGAGTTGGAAGAAAGGAGGAGGGACTTAGAGATCAAAAAGAGGATTTGGGCTTATGAGCTCAAAATGAAGGAGCTGGAAGTCATGAGGGCTGAATCCAGCTGGAATGGTGGCAGCAACAATTTTTTATCTAGTGCTGCTGAAGAAGTGCACATGCCCAGAGATGTGGTGCCCTACTTGAAGGAGGGAGTTAACACACACCAGGAGGTTCAGGGGTATGAGGTAGCTCCAGTGATGCACAGGGTCCCTAAGGTGGATTGGGGAACTGGCATGGGGAGTCATATTCCTACTGGTGGGAGGGACACTCTACTGGCTTTAGGTGAGAGTGACAGGGAGAGGGGTTCCCCCCAGGTAGAAGTCCTGGTTATGGAGTGTGAAGACATCCCAGAAGAATGTGGGTTGAGTGTCAGGGACAGTCAGGTACTGTCTCACCAGTCTCAGAAGGGTGATGTGGGGTGCTTTTCCAAAGCAGAGTCACTGGATGGTTGGGTGAAGGGTACTTTGGTTAATTCATGTTAAGGGGCTGAGTGATGTAATTGCTGGAGAGCATATGTCTAGTCCTTATTTTCCAGAGCTACGCCAACACCAGCTGGAGTGTGAGTTCTCTGACCCCAGGGAGCTTACAATGGAGGCAGACCTCTTAGTGAGTACCAGAGAGTCTGAAGAGGCATTTGGGGGGGCTCCTGAGAGGAGTGGTCTAGGTATTTCCCAACCAGGTGAGGTAGGGAAGGATTGTAGTGTCCCAGGTAGGTCCCAGTGTAGTGGGATGGGTGAGGGACCCCATGTCCAGTCTCTGAGGAGAGGGAATGGGGATGGGCTGAGGTCCAAGGTGCCCGAGATCCGGTCCCAGGTCCTGGAGGATTCCATGAGGGAACACCAGGAGGGGAGCCTAGCCTGTACCATAGGGCCATCTGTTGAGGGAGATCCCACAGTGTCAGGAGAACTTGGGGGGGCGGCTGTAGCCAGCGTCCCAACAGTTCTGGTGTCTGGCAGTACCACTCCTAGTGAGGGGGTGCAGAAGTCCAGACAGAGGGTTGAGAGGGGGTTGCGGACCCCAGTGGAGAACCTGGAGGGTCAGGGGTCAGCTCTGAGAGCAGAGCCCCCCAGGAATGACCTTGGTGAGACCATTTCTGGGTTGGGGGGATCCAGACTCTGTCAGATGGGCAGAGGTCAGGAGACCTGCGCCAGCCAGACTCTTGTGTGGCCCTTGGGGACAGTGTGTCCCTTGAGGGGGGTAAGTGTGCCCCCCTGGAAGTCCTGGTGTGCCAGGCAGTGGTTCAACTGCAGGGTGGTGACTCTGGGTTGAATGATCAGGTTCAGGGGGTAAACTCTGACCTGATGGGGAGTAAGTGTGCTCCCAAGGAAGGCCTGGTGCGCCAGGCAGTGGTTCAACCGCAGGGTGGTGACCCTGGGTTGGATAACCAGGTTCAGAGGGTAAACTCTGACCTGGTGGGGGGTAGGTATGCCCCCCAGGAATTCCTGGGTTGCCAGGCAGTGGTCCAGTCTGTGGGTACAGACCCTGGACTGGAGGATCAGGTGCAGGGGATAAACCCTGACCTGAAGGGGGGGGGTGGTTTGCCCAATCACCCCCCCTGGTGTGATTTCAAGGGGTACTCTCCCTGAGGGGTGGGTGCAGAACCCTGAGAGTAGGGACAGGGGAGAAAGAGCCTCACCCCTGGCCCCAGTGCAATCTAAGAGTACAGACCCTGGATTGGAAGGCCAGGTTCAGGGTGTCCCCCCTGACCTGGAGGAAGGGGCTACTGCTAACAGTGCCCATCCCATGTTGTCTTCTGAGGGGGCCACTCCTAGTTGGGGGGTGCAGGACCCCAGAAGGGAGGGCAGGGGGAGGGAAGCCTCACCCCTGGCCCTGGTCCAACCTGAAGGTACAGACCCCAAGTTGGCGGACCAGTTGCAGGTTAACAGCCCTGCACTGGTGGAAGAATTGTGCAGGACTGCTTCTACAAGCACCCTGACAGTTTTTGACTCTGGGGGTGCCGCTTCTGCATGGAGGGTACAGAGCCCCAGAGGGGAGGACCAGGGTCAGGTTGTCATCCCTGACCTGGTGGAAGGGAGAGTGGTCAAAGGGTGCCAGGCACCTGGGGCTACCACCCCCCACTCTCCGCAGTCACAGTGGTTGGAGAGGCCTGAGGTCGGGCTCTCATCCCTGACAGTTGTCCGGGGCCACCGTCGCTTGCTGTCCTGGTGGACAGAGTTGCCCCTGGGGGGGGGACGAGAGTCACACCCCGGGGGTGAAGTGGGCAACACCACTGTGTTGGCCCTGGTGGTACTATCTGCCCATTGCAATACATCTGTGAGCAAAGTGAAGTTAGGTGCTGCACAGATGGTGTCTGTAGATGTGGAGAAGGGTTCCCCATGGGTTAGCTTAGTGGGCCCTGAGAGTATGGACAGAGGGATCCAACTGGAGTCAGGAAGGCGTAGAACTGGAACATGCCCCTGCTGTTGTGGGCCTGGGTCCTTGTTCTATCGCCTCAATCAGGGAAGTACATCAAGGTATTGATTGTTCTCCCCTGGCTTTAGGCTGGTAGGGGGTCGTGTTGGACTTTTGCTTATGCAGGGTCATCCCCAGTCTTTTTGCCTCCTGCCTCCTATTTTTTTCTGACCTGTCGCTGTTGGCTTTTGAACTCTGAGCACTTTCCCACTGCTAACCAGTGCTAAAGTGCATATGCTCTCCGTGTAAAATGTGTACGTAATTGGTTCTCCATGATTGGCATATTTGTTTTACTGTTAAGTCCCTAGTAAAGTGCACTAGAGGTGCCAGGGCCTGTAAATCAAATGCTACTAGTGGGCCTGCAGCACTGGTGGTGCCACCCACATAAGTAGCTCTGTAATCATGTCTCAGACCTGCCACTGCAGTGTCTGTGGGTGTATTTTTACACTGTAAATTCGACTTGGCAAGTGTACCCACTTGCCAGGCCTAAACCTTCCCTTTTCTTACATGTAAGGCACCCCTAAGGTAGGCCCTAGATAGCCCCAAGGGCAGGGTGCAGTGTATGGATAAGGTAGGACATATAGTAATGTGGTTTATATGTCCTGACAGTGAAATACTGCCAATTTCGTTTTTCACTGTTGCAAAGCCTGTCTCTCTCATAGGATAATATGGGGGCTACCTTTAAATATGATTAAAGTGTAGATTCCCCTAGAGAGTAGATGGACATGTGGAGTTTGGGGTCCCTGAACTCACAATTTAAAAATACATCTTTTAGTAAAGTTGATTTTAAGATTGTGCGTTTGAAAATGCCACTTTTAGAAAGTGAGCATTTTCTTGCTTACACCATTCTGTGACTCTGCCTTGTTTGTGGATTCCCTGTCTGGGTCAGTTTGACAGTTGGTTGTTTTTCACCTCACACCAGACAGTGACACAAAGGGAGCTGGGGTGTAACCTGCATTTCCTGATTAGCCATCGCTGCTAGGAGGGAGGGGTGGAGTGGTCACTCTCATCTGAAAGGACTGTGCCTGCCTCTAACAATGCCGGCTCCAACCCCCTGGTGTGTGTCTGAGGCCTTGCCTGGGCAAGGCAGGATTTCACAAGTAGGTGTGAGTCCCCTTTGAAGACAGGTGACTTCAAAGACTAAAATGGGTATAAAAAGGGCACCCAAATCTACAGACTTGAGAAACACTTCTGGAACCAAGAGGAACCTCTGCCTGGAGAAGAGCTGAATAGCTGAGGAAGAAGAGTTGCCCTGCATGTGACTGTGCTTTGTGGAGCTATCCTGCAGTTGCTGCTTCTGCCAGAGTAAGAGGGCAAAGACTGGACTTTGTGTGCCTTCCATCTTGAGAAGAAATCTCCAAGGGCTTGATCTAGAGCTTGCCTCCTGTTGTTTGAAGTCTCAGGGACAGCAAAGACTTCTCTCTGCCAGCACCTGGAGTCTCTGGAGAGACTCCTACTCTGCCCTGTGGTGCCCATCCAGTTCCTGGGACCCTGAAAGGAGAAGCTGGCAGCCTAAAGACAAGAAAATCCACGCACAGAGCGCCGTGCGGGGAAAAGATTGACGCAAATCCGATCTGCGGCTGAAAAAACGACGCGCCGCCGGCTCCACAGCTGAGAAACGACGCTCGCAGGAAACGCGACCGAAAAATCGACGCACAGAGCAGGAGAAAGGACGCGCAGCATCGCTGACGGAGGCTGGGACATCGCAACCTGCGCGGCGGGATTTTCAAATCATCGTGCGGCTGGATTTTTGACTCAAGTACCGCCGTGTGGAGTTATTTTTGACGCACACCCGCCCGTGCGGGGTTATTTTTGACGCACACCAGGTACATTTTCACTCTAGCAGCGCTAGTGTGTTTTTAAAACTACTCAAAGACTCTTTTTGATTTTTAATTGATAACTTGACTTGTGTATGGTGGATTTTTGTCGTTTTGGTCTTGTTTTGTTTAGATAAATATTTCCTATTTTTCTAAACTGGTGTTGTGTCATTTTGTAGTGTTTTCATTAAGTTACTGTGTGTGTTGGTACAAATACTTTACACCTAGCACTCTGAAGTTAAGCCTACTGCTCTGCCAAGCTACCAAGGGGGTAAGCAGAGGTTAGCTGAGGGTGATTCTCTTTTACCCTGACTAGAGTGAGGGTCCTTGCTTGAACAGGAGGTAACCTGACTGTCAACCAAAGACCCCATTTCTAACATTTACTATTTAAATTCATATACTTCTCACTTCCACACAGAGCATACCTAACACCCCTGAAACATTCCTCATTCTTCCCCACTGCCTTCCCCACCTGTCCTAGATCTCATACAGATGACGCAGACCTAATACATATGTTATGGTCTTGCACCCTCCTTAACCTCTTATTGGATAGATATACATACCGCACTTTCTGCGCTGACATGCGCTTCCCACGGGGATAGTGTTGAACACTGCTTACCCAAGATTTTCAATGTTATAGCAAGGTTTGTGGATTTGGTGCTCCTTCTGGCAAAGCAACAAATAACCAGACCAAGGAAGTCCCCAAGAGCGCCCCTCATCTCAAGCTGACTTGAGGAGGTCATTTGCTGGGGCACAGCTGAGAATTATGCTTTACGCAGAGAAGAATATTGTGGAATGTGAAACGGCCTATTGCCATAATCTAGGATGATTTACTGGAAACCTTTAAATCCCACGAATGAAGGTGAGTATGAATCACTACTTACATGATACAGCACCCCTGCCCCTTCTTGTGAAACATCTATCCTGCCTCGCCCATGCTGTGGGTTGGGGATACACTCTGCAATGCTCAACCCTATGTCCCTTCTTCAACAATATGCAAACACCAAGGACCACTGTCCTTCAAGGATATACTTACACACGGTAGCACTGCCTTCTTTAGAAATTAGTGTGGACAGAGAGAGCCTTAGGAAACTCCTCCACCACTACTGTGTGCCAGATAAATTCATCAGGAACTCTCGAGAGAGAATGTCCTGCAAGATAGTTCATGGAGGACTACTCAGGGAAGCTTTCGAAGTGAGGACCAGGGTCTGCCAAGGTTGTTTGCTCTTGCCTTTTCTCTTCCTGCTGGCCATAATCTTGATCATGAAGACATCCACAGAAAGGAAAATAAATGGGATTTAGTGGACACCTTCGGCACAGTATGATATCCTGGACTTTACTAGCTCCCTTGCCCTCCTCTCCCATACCCATTTGCAATTGCAAGAGATGACCAATAAAGAGACAGCCACATCAGCACAACGTGGCCTCAACTTCCACAGGGGAAAACAAGATCCTCAAGCCTACCATGGCCAGCACAACTGCAGTTACTCTTGTAGGTGATACACTGGAAGAGGTTGAGACCTTCACCTACTTGGACAGTTTCATAGACCAGCAAGGTGGGACAGACACAGACATAAAGGCAAGAATCGGCAAAGCAAGGGTTGCTTTCATTCAGCTACAGAAGATTTGGAGCTCCAAGGATCTAACACTGCAAACCAAGATCAGGCTTTTTAACACCAATGTAAAATCAGTCCTTATGTATGGAGCAGAAACTTGGAGGACAACAGAGACTACCACCAACAAAGTCCAGACCTTCATCAACACATGTCTAAGGGAAATCCTCTAAATCTG
This sequence comes from Pleurodeles waltl, assembly GCF_031143425.1. NCBI lineage: Eukaryota > Metazoa > Chordata > Amphibia > Caudata > Salamandridae > Pleurodeles > Pleurodeles waltl. The sequence goes on from NC_090446.1 coordinate 450,091,322, forward strand.
CTGGCCGAACACGATCAGCAACAATGACCTATGGCAGCGGACTTGCCAACTCCCTGCTCATGACACAATCCTGAAATTATCCTGGGGCTGGATAGGTGACACCCTCCGCAAGCCCACATCAAACACCAACAGGAAAGCACTCCCCTGGAACTCTCAAGGGAAAAGGAAAAGAGAAAGGCCATGAAACACCTTGCATTGAGCCCTCAGAGCTGACTGCAAGGAGATGGGTTACTCCTGGAGTCAGACTGTAAGAAAATCCCAGGACAGAGATGGCTGGAGGGCCCTGGCTGATGGCATATTAACTAAGAAGGGTAGTAGTCATAAATAAGTAGGCAGATATGACTGAAAATATGTAGTCGCCTCTATTGTATCGACTATGGACAAGTGAAGAACTTCCTCCTTATAGAGCAGGGATTCAAGAAATTTTTAAGCTGCCAGGCAGTATACACATTCCTTGGATGTGCTTTGTGAAGTCTGTTCTACTAAAATTGGGGCTAGGAAAATTATGGTATCAGCCCGAGCATCTGATTTCAAAGCCTAGATATGCCATTAAAGAACTTTTTTTGCATTTATGAAATGGAGATTTTTTGATTATGCAATCGGGGGGGGGGGGGTCTGGTTGAAAATTTGCTAGGTTTCAAACCTTTTCCATCATTTAAGGGATTATGTAAAGGATGCTCGAAGTTAGGAGATCCTTCTGTACTCTGTCCTGTTTGCAGCACAGAAGAAGAGACAGTAGCCCACATATTATACTTTTGAAGGGCTTATACAGAGCAAAGGAAGTCGTGGATAGTCCCGTTGTGTTGACGAACTCTTACAACAAGGTACCTGGGCCCTTGGAATTCTTAGCAGTGACACACGAGTAATAGTTGTTCACTGTGTCTCATAATTTTTGCTGTCAGATAGATTGATTAGAGGGCTCAGTGAGGAAAGCATCCGCTAGTGATTTGGGAGTGAAAGTTGGCACTTTATGGAAAGGTAATGGAACACTTTTAGTTAATGTTATTGTCTAATTTGCTGTATTGGCTTTTTAATATTTATTTTGTTCAATGAAATATGACTAAAGGAAGGCTTTCTGATCTATATTGTATTTCGAACTGTTTTTAAATGTGTTACTTTGATACTATATTGTATAATTGAATGTATGTATAACATGTTTTTAAGGAAAACATTTTTCCAAAATAAACTATTTGATGATTGGTTGGATAGTACATCTTCATCTGTGGTCAGTGGTCAGGTGGGCATTGTCTGCAATGTGTAAGATGGAGTTCTCCATGCTGCAGTGTGATCTGAAGCCAGACTGGTAGTCGTGCATGCAAAAATGGCATCATTTACATGTGCAGAGCATTCACAAATGGTGACCATGTAGTAGTAAATCCAATTACTAATCGTAATATCATTAAAGTTTGCATAATATTGTCATTAGTAAATTCTATGACAGGGGCAGGGAATGGAAGTTTTATGGATTTGGTTGTCAGGGAATGTTTTGACCTCATGCTTTTATGAATATTTACAAATATTTTTTCAACCCATTTCTACTATAGAAATGTTCAGATATTTACTCCTTTTTAAGGGCATAAGAAAACACTTTTGTAAGACAGGAATGGGCCTGGGACTCCACAATAATGAGGTGGCACACAGGACAGGAAATTGCTTCTCCAACAGTAAATGTATTTCCCTGGTGGTGAAAAAAGGTAATTGTAAATAAAGGTTTTGGTTTACGATAACGAAGACCAATTTTTGATTCAAGACTTTTTATTTTAACTAGTGCCTGTATTTCCCTTCATTCTTTTTCTCCACTGGTGACAGGTGAAATCTGAGACTAATATTAGTAGCCCTCTAAAAAGGATCTTATCTGCTTGCAGGAAGAGTAAGCAGAAGAATCATGGACCACATTTCACCAAGATGCTAGGGGTAGCATTGACCTCAATTGCATCACAGAAATTGTCATCACGTGACCTTTGACTGCAGTCATTCAGGGATGTAACTTCACATGAATTTTGACCTCTTACCATCACACTATTGGACATAATTGTTAAGAACTGTATCATAAGTGCACAATTAGTAGTTACTAAGGCACATGAGCCTTTCTTTGTATACTACCTATATTTTCTGCTACAATATTTCAGGTGTTCAGCTATCACCTGCCCAGTTACAGCCATCACATTCCTAGCCAACTTATATGCGGGCGCAGCCTGAAACACCTAGGCATAACTATTGTATGTTCAGCCTTTTCTTGCTAACCTGTTCTTGCCAGAACCTGCTTGCAATTTGTGGAATTCATAAAATAAATATATTAAATGTGTAATGAATGTTCTATTATACCAACATATATCCTTTTTAACCCAAAGTGTTGAATAGAATATATAATTTAACAAACAGTACAGTTATGTTGTTTATCATCTTACAAAGCACCATACAGTATGTCTCATAGTGCTGTTCCAAGCCTAGTGCACATCCATAGATGCTACTCCTGCATCAAATGTCCAGTGCAATCTTCCCACAGCCTTCAATACCCATGCCCAGCCTCCAGAGCCTGGTACATCCTTCCCAGGGCACATCTCTACTCTCCAATGTCTGGTGGAATCTCCCTGGCAGCAATGCAAGCCGACTACTGCCTAGTCTGTAGCATGTGTACTGCAGTTTGACATTCTCCTTGAAGTTCATCTGATCTGCTCCACCACGTTTGGAAATAGGATGAACTTGACATATCTAATGTAATGTATTGATGCCTTTAATTACTTTTATAATCCATTCATTTTCAGTATGATGTTATAGTGGCTTAAAACAACGGACAATGAATAAACTGGCAGTTAAAATACAATGGTGGTCATTACAACCCTGGCGGACGGTGTTAAAGGTGCGGTAATACCACAAACAGGCCGGCGGACAAAAAAAGGGAATTATGACCTTGGCGGAAACCGCCAACAAAGACAGCCACATTAACACTCCGCCCGCCACGGTGGTACAGACAAGTAGCGCGGCGGTCACCGCCAACAGACAGGCGGAAGACAATGTACCGCCCACAGTATCACAACCCGCCAATCCGCCACCTTTTCCGGGGCGGATTCACCGTGGATAAAAACACGGCGCAAACAGCTTTTGCAATGGGAAAACGCTCACCTTAACACACTCCACGAGGAAGGAGGACACCATGGAGCCCGAACTACAAATACTCCCTGCGCTTGTCTTTCTGCTCCTCTACGATCACCATCTACGTAGGCGCCGAAGACAACGGTGAGTACTGCATCTACAACATAGGGGAGGGGGGAGGCAAAAGTCAGGGGGACACACACATGCAACACCCCCACCCCCACCCCGACCCTCACCCACTACAACACACACACCAATGCATATCCAAACATTACAGTAACAACCCCCAACCCCCCGGAAGAATGCAAAGACTAAAGGAAATCAGTACAACCATTGTAATGTATCAAAATAGAGTATGCTCATATATACATAAATATATACACATTCCAAATATATACATCACGATTAGTAGTGCAGGCATGCACAATTCAATGTCCGTGGGCCACTGGGCCCAAAATGCATGGGCAAGGCCCACACTAGACACCTGTCCACAAACGGAGAGAACACTGCAGGGGCATCAGATAGAAATTCAACAGGCACCTCAAGGGGAAGGGAAGGGGGGGCACCTCAGCCGGATTACAGCACCACGCCAGATCCACGACGGGGCTCCATGCCCATTGATGCATCCTGGGGAATGCAAAGCCACAGTCTCTCAAGTCTCTACAGTGGGTGGGTTGCCCACTGTACCATCCTGGGGAGTGCAAAGCCACAGTCTCTCAAGTCTAACAAGTGGGTGGTTTGCCCACTGCTGTATCCTGGGGAGTGCAAAGCCACAGTCTCTCAAGTCTCTACAGTGAGTGGGTTGCCCACTGTACCATCCTGGGGAGTTCAAAGCCACAGTCTCTCAAGTGTAACACGTGGGTGGTTTGCCCACTGCTCTATCCTGGGGAGTGCAAAGCCACAGTCTCTCAAGTCTCTACAGTGGGTGGGTTGCCCACTGTACCATCCTGGGGAGTGCAAAGCCACAGTCTCTCAAGTCTAACAAGTGGGTGGTTTGCCCACTGCTGTATCCTGGGGAGTGCAAAGTCACAGTCTCTCAAGTCTCTACAGTGGGTGGGTTGCCCACTGTACCATCCTGGGGAATGCAAAGCCACAGTCTCTCAAGTCGATAACAGTCTCCACTGGTTCTGGAGGGGGACTGGTGCCCAGACTGCATCAGGCTCCCCGTGACGGTTCCTGTTCCGTCACTGTCCCAGCTGCACATGGGTTAACGATGCTTTATTTGGCGGTCTTTTCCCTGTTCAGCGGTGCTTTGCCATGGCGGTCTGTGCCCTGTTCAGCGGTGCTTTGCCCTGTTCAGCGGTGCTTTGCCATGGCGGTCTCTGACCTGTTCAGCGGTGCTTTGCCCTGTTCAGCGGTTTTCACCATGGCGGTCTTTTCCCTGTTCAGCAGTGCTTTGCCATGGCGGTCTGTGCCCTGTTCAGCGGTGCTTTGCCCTGTTCAGCAGTGCTTTGCCATGGTGGTCTCTGACCTGTTCAGCAGTGCTTTGCCCTGTTCAGCGGTCTTCACCATGGCGGTCTTTTCCCTGTTCAGCGGTGCTTTGCCATGGCGGTCTGTGCCCTGTTCAGCAGTGCTTTGCCCTGTTCAGCAGTGCTTAGCCATGGCGGTCTCTGACCTGTTCAGCTGTGCTTTGCCATGGCGGTCTGTGCCCTGTTCAGCAGTGCTTTTCCCTGTTCAGCAGTGCTTTGCCATGGCGGTCTGTGCCCTGTTCAGCGGTGCTTTTCCCTGTTCAACGGTGCTTTGCCATGGCGGTCTGTGCCCTGTTCAGCGATACTTTGCCCTGTTCAGTGGTGCTTAGCCATGGCGGTCTCTGACCTGTTCAGCGGTGCTTTGCCCTGTTCAGCGGTCTTCACCATGGCGGTCTTTTCCCTGTTCAGCGGTGCCTTGCCATGGCGGTCTGTGCCCTGTTCAGCGGTGCTTGCCTTTGCTGTCTGACCTGTGCATTGGTGTGTGGCATAACGGTCCCTCATTGCCCAGCCGGGCTGTGGCTGCCGGTGCCCTCCTGGGCACTGACTCTGGCGGTGGTCTCCTGACCAGTGACGATACTGCTGCCCTCCTGGGCACTGACTCTGGCGGTGGTCTCCGGACCAGTGACGATACTGCTGCCCTCCTGGGCACTGACTCTGGTGATGGTCTCCTGACCAGTGACGATGCTGCTGCCCTCCTGGGCACTGACTCTGGCAGTGGTCTCCGGACCAGTGACGATACTGCTGCCCTCCTGGGCACTGACTCTGGCGGTGGTCTCCTGACCAGTGACGATACTGCGGCCCTCCTGGGCACTGACTCTGGCGGTGGTCTCCGGACCAGTGACGGCAGTGCTGGCGGTGGCGTCCCGGCCGCCGGGGAGGATGGCGCCCTTCTCCGCCGTGCTGCTCTTCCCAGACTGTGCAGACTTCTTCTGGCCCTTCACCACCTTTGGAGGAGTCACAGCTGACTCGGCACTCCCCCTGGGACACTTGTGAGCAGTTTTGCCGCCTGGAGTCCTCACCCTGTCCCGTCGGCCACTTTCCAACTTAAGGTGCTTTACAGGGGGTGGACTGGCAGTGCTTTGGCTCCGTGTCACACTGGCTGCCCTGGTGGCCGGTGCACTCCACACACCTTTAACACGCACCACTGGTACTGTACTTTTTTTGGTTGAGGTGCTACTACGGGACCTGTCAATTGGAGGGGTGGGAGTGGGGGCAAAGAGGTCAACGTTGCTGAGGAAGAGTTGCTGACGAAGACTGGAATGGGTAGCTGGAGGGGGTCTGGGAGTGGAGGAAGAGGAGGTGGTTGTAGGAGGTGTAACTTTAGGTGATTTGGGTGCAGGTGCAGGTACTGGAGGCTATCGTGAGGTGGATGGATGTTGGGTGTGTGGGTGCCCGCGTTTGTGTACTTTGGGAGGGGGCATCACAGACACACTCGGAGTGGACACAGGGGACGTGTAAATGGTAGTGGGGGTGGTGAGTGCCGGTGAGCGGGGTGTAGTGCTGGGTGTTCTGGTGCGAGTCCTACTGCCTGTTTATGTAGTGCATGCAGGTGAGAGTGTTGACGACACTGGGAGGGAGGATGGAAACGACGAGGAGGGGGACACAGTGGAGGCAGTGGATGTTGTTGTGTCAGTATGTGGATGATGCTTGTTTGAGTGCCTGTGGGTTGTGTGGTGCTTATGTTTGCCTGAGCTACTTTTGTGTATTGAGGTGTATGCATGCTTGTCTGATGGTGTGCTTAGGATAGGCTGGGGTGCAGGGGATTGGGTCTGGGTGGAGGAAGTTAGAGGGGGGAGGCTAGACACAGGGACAATGGCTGCCATCAGTGCTGAGGCCAGAGATTGCAGGGTTCGATGAAGGGCAGCCTGACCAGAATGAATGCCCTCCAGTAATGCATTACTGTGTTACAATTCCCTTTCTACACCCTGGATGGCATTCACAATGGTAGACTGCCCAACAGTGAGTGACCTGAGGAGGTCAATGGCCTCCTCACTGAGGGCAGCAGGGGTGACTGGGGCAAGGCCTGAGGTGCCTGGGGCGAAGGTGATGCCCACCCTCCTGGGTGAGCGGGCACGGGGCGAACACTGAGGGGCTGCTGGGAGGGCGGTGCTGGTAGGGGAGGTGGCGGCTGTACCTGTAGAAGTGGGGGACACAGATGGTGCCGCCACCACAAGGGAGCTCCCATCGGAAGACGAGTCCGTGTCGCTGTTTGGTGATCCGGTGACTGACGTGAAGCTCCCCTGCCCTCCGTCCCACTGGTGTATTCAGAGTCTGTGGTGTGGCCCTCCATGGCCATGTGGGATGCAGCTCCCTCGTGCTCCGGTGCCACTGTACCTCCGCCTGATGATGCTGATGCACAAAAGAACAGGGAGAGCAGAAAAAGGGGGGGACGACAGAAGAAAGAAAGGTTGAGTGCATGGCTTATCGGTACCGTTGGCGGACAATACAGACACAGCAGCCCCCTGCACTACGCCGTGCACTTTGCCTCTACAGATGCAATTTCTGGGATCTGGCCTACATGGCTATGGTGGACAGCTGCACACATAGATGCCACAGGGGCATGTATACCTGTACGTGGCACTCTACTGAGGTGGGGTGGAGTGGCACATGGCCAGCATTACGAAGGGGCCTAGCCTATGGAACTCGCCCTGGCCTAGGGAAACCCACAGCCCTCCTCCCCCACCCAGACCCCTCCACTGCACGCAAAGTCCGCAGAATGATTGTGTACTCACCCCCTTGTGTCTGCTGTGATGCCCTCAAGCGCCCATCCAACTCCGGGTAGGCCACCGCCACGATCTGGAACATCAGGGGGGGTCATGGTGCGACAGGCACCCCTCCCACGTTGGGAGGCCATCCCCAGCTGAGCCTCCGCCATCTTCTTGTTCCAGCGGCGAATGTCCTCCCATCTTTTATGGCAGTGGGTACCCCGTCTCTGGTGGACCCCCAGGGTCCGGACGTCCGTGGCGATGGCACGCCAAATGTCCTTCTTCTGGTGGGCGCTGACCTACATGACATGTACAGGGGAAGAAGAGAAGTCATTACCATCTGCACCGTCGATGTGACTGGCCCCCATCCCTACCCTTGCCATGTGGCACATGCATTCACAGTCCTTCATGTTCCCTGAACTCTGCCCCCTTCCAACTAACATCCAGCCCTCTCCACCCAGGCATAGCCCATACAACGTGCTCCCTATGTACTTACCTGTTGGTCTGGAGGACCGTAGAGTAGCGTGTACTGGGGGAGGACCCCGTCCACGAGCTTCTCCAACTCCTGAGCAGTGAAGGCAGGTGCCCTTTCCCCAGACGCAGCAGCCATTGTCTCTTCCAGACCGAGGTCACAGCAGCACTTGCAGTGTAGGTCCTCTCCTGTCGAAGATCAGGTATCGAGTGAATCAACAGATAGAAAATGGCGGTCACGTCCGCGGCGGTGACGTCCACGGCGGTGCGTGTCATCACCGCCGGCGCACTTCATCATTGGCTCCTGGGACCCATAGGGTCCAATGTTAACCAATGCAGCATTGCGCCGCGGTCTCCGACCGCCTACCGCGACGGTGTACAACGCCAGCGCAGATACCTCACATCCCATTGTCTCAGTTTAGAAGTCAGGCAGCTGCCATTTCAGGGGCCCACATGGCTTAATTTACTACTGCGTCACACATACCTAGGCCTACACTCAACACACATACAGGAAGAGTTTTTTGTTTGGTGTCGTGTTCTGTGTATCTCTAGGTACATACCTGGGAATTTGTTGATTCTGTGGTCGCTGTTGTCGTTCCTAGGCACTGTCAGCTGGGACATTTGAGAAGATGGCGGAATCCTCTGGTGTACCGACCACTGGTGGACCTGTTGACAATGGAGGAGCGACATTTAATCATCACCTACAGGTTTGACCGTGCCACTATCCAGGAACTGTGTACCCAGTTGGAGCCAGACCTGATGTCACCAATCCGCCATCCCACAGGAATCCCCCCTCTAGTGCAGGTGCTGTCAGTGCTCCATTTCCTTGCAAGTGGGTCTTTTCAGACAACAGTGGCCATGGCATCAGGGATGTCCCAGCCTATGTTTTCCAACATGTTGTCCAGAGTGTTGTCTGCCCTGCTGAAACACGTAAGGAGCTACATCGTTTTCCCTCAGGTGGGGGATTTGGCTACAGTGAAAGGTAACTTCTATGCCCTTGGACATATCCCCAACATCATAGGTGCTATTGATGGCACCCATGTAGCTATGGTCCCCCCGCAGGAGTGAACAGGTGTACAGGAACCGGAAGAGTTATCATTCTATGAATGTACATATGGTATGTTTGGCAGACCAGTACATCTCCCAGGTAAATGCTATGTTCCCAGGCTCTGTGCATGACGCCTACATCCTGCGGAATAGCAGTATCCCGTATGTGATAGGTCAACTCCAGAGGCACTGTGTGTGGCTAATAGGGGACTCTGGTTACCCTAACCTGTCATGGCTATTGACCCCAGTGAGGAATCCCAGGACCAGGGCAGAGGAACGCTACAATGAGGTCCATGGGCGGACTAGGAGGGAGATCGAGCGCACCTTCGGCCTCCTGAAGGCCAGGTTCAGGTGCCTCCATATGACAGGTGGTTCCCTATTCTACTCACCAAAGAAGGTGTGCCAGATCATCATCGCCTGCTCAATGCTTCACTATCTTGCTTTGCGACGCCAGGTGCCTTTTCTGCAGGAGGATGGTCCAGATGGTGGCGTTGCGGCAGCTGTGGAGCCTGTGGAGCCTGTGGACAGTGATGAGGAGGAAGCTGAGGAAGAAGACATAGACAACAGGGAGTCAGTCATACAGCAATATTTCCAGTGACACACATGTGAGAACATTTTTTTTTTACTATTACATTCACCTTCACACTTCCACCTCTATCCTGTCTGTCATTTAGTATCAGTATTTGGTAACTAAGTTGTACCTTTCCATTACGGTTTCACAGGTGTGGTTACTAACGTGTGTCATCTGCTTGCATCCTTCATGGACTTGTGATGTGTGACATAGGTATGTTGGCATTACAATTGAAAATGCATTTTGACACTGTCATTGATAATACAAATTTACCAAATCACAGACAGACTCCAGATTGTTTTGTGCTTCAAGAGTGTTTATTGAAGTGCTCAAAAATGGAGGGGGGATGTAAAATGGTGATGGGGGATGGTGGAGGAATGTCCATGGCAGAGTCCAGTCTATTGGTCACACAGGTGCACTGCCCATATGGGCATAGGAAGTAGAGCTTGGGCAGTTTAAGTGTGGACAGGGTAACAAAGTGGGACAGTGGGAGGACAATCAGGGTGGTCTCATTTCCTGGCGGGGGTCTTGCCATCTTGCTCTGTCCTGTTCGTGGATCTCAGGGACCGCTTGCGGGGTGGTTGTCCATCTGCAGGGGGTGGGGTGCTGGTGTGGTGGTCCTGTGGCGGGGCATCCTGTCCACTAGCACCGGCGGAGGTGGTGGGCAGTTCATCACAAATGCTAGTGTCAGGGGCCCCTTGGAGTGCACGGTGTCCCTCATGGTCTTTTGTATGTCCTTCAGCACCCCTACGATGGTGCCCAGGGTGGAGCTGATGGTTCTGAGCTCCTCCCTGAACCCCAAATACTGCTCCTCCTGCAGGCGCTGGGTCTCCTGAAACTTGGCCAGGACCGTAGCCATCGTCTCCTGGGAGTGGTGGTATGCTCCCATGATGGAGGAGAGGGCCTCGTGGAGAGTGGGTTCCCTTGGCCTGTCCGCCCCCTGTCACACAGCAGCCCTCCCAGTTCCCCTGTGTTCCTGTGCCTCCGTCCCCTGGACCGTGTGCCCACTACCACTGCCCCCAGGTCCCTGTTGTTGTTGGAGTGGTGGGTTATCCTGGGTTCCCTGTAGTGGTGGACACACCGCTGATTGATGTGTCCTGGGTACGGAGGTATGGGCCCGCTGGGTGGGTGCTGTCCTGGTGTTACCAGAGGGTGGAAGGTCAGTGTTGGGCTGTGCCTGTGCAAGGGGAACCGACTGTCCCGAGGCCCACGATAGTCCGGGCTGGTCATCAGGATCCAGTTGGCCAGGGCTGCTGTCGTCACTGTGGGCCTCTTCTGTGGGTGGAGTGGAGATGTCTGGACCCTCCTTTGTGGTGACGTTCCGTAGTGGTCCTGCAGGGATATAAGAGCATGATTATTGCATGTGTGTGTGTAATGGTGTGCAATGGGTGGGTGTGCTTGTACCCCAGTGCAAGCATTCCTGTGTGTGGGTTTGTGTGATGATGGTTAGGGGGTTGTTATGGGTATGTGCAGTGAGCATGCTTTGGTGAGGGGTGACCACGCTTAGTTGTGTCATGCAGGGCTTGGTGTTGGGATGGGTGGTTTGTGTTATTAGTACATTAGTGAGGATTTGGAGTGATAGGGGAGGGGGTGATGGTGGAGGTGTGCATGGCATGCAGGTAGGGTGGGGGATATGATAGTTAAGATTTGACTTACCAGTGTCCATTCCTCCACCGACTCCTCCGAGGCCCTCTGGATGCATGATGGTCAAGACTTGCTCCTCCCATGTTGTTAGTTGTGGGTGAGGAGGTGGGGGTCCGCCGCCAGTCCGCTGTACCGCGATGTTGTGCCTGGAGACCACGGAACGCACCTTCCCCTGTAGGTCGTTCCACCTCTTCCTGATGTCCTCCCGATTTCTTGGATGCTGTCCCACAGCATTGACCCTGTCCACGATTCTGCGCAATAGCTCCATCTTCCTGGCTATGGAGGTGTGCTGCACCAGTGAGCCAAATAGCTGTTGCTCTACCCATAGGATTTCCTCCACCATGACCCTGAGCTCCTCCTCAGAAAACCTGGTGTGTCTTTGGCGTGACATGGGGTGGTGTGGGTGATGTGTGGGGTAGTGTATGTGTTGATGTGTGTAGTGATGTGTAGTGCTGTGTGGTGTTTTGTGCGTGGTATGTTGTATGGGTGATGGTGTTGTGTGGCTCTGTGTGGTGGGTTTCTCAATTGCTGTGCTCTCTGTCTCTCGGCTTCCTCAAAATTTCTGGTCGCAGGAGTTTGTGGGTGATGTGGGTGTGTGTTTTATATTGTGTTGGGTGTGTGGGAGTGGTGTTTGTATGTGTATTAGGTGTGTGTATTTTGAATTGTCCAATGTGGCGGTGTTTTGGAGATGTGTGTGTATTTTGAGCCAGCGGTGTGTACCGCCAATGGAATACCGCGGTTGAAAGACCGCCGCGTGGATTCGTGGGTCGTGATAGCATGGGCGTCTTTCTGTTGGCGTGACGGTGGAGGTTTTGTTTTCGCCAGTTTATCACTGACCTTTGGTGTGGCGGACTTGTGTGGGTGTCTGAATTTCTGTGGATTCCGAGATGTGGGTCATAATAGCTGTGGTGGAATTCCGCGGCCGTGGCGGTGTATTGGTGGTCGTCTGCACGGCGGTAAGCGGCTTTTACCGCCAATGTTGTAATGACCCCCAATGTAATTTGTACTGAGAAGCAAATAGGCCACATTGATGATATATTTTAAGAAACAACTCACAAATAGAGTACTAGAACCACAGTTCAACTCTGTTGCACGTATTACATTTAACATTATAAACACTTCTCAGTGCTGCTGCTTTACTATACTGCTATAAATCATAAGACGTCTATGTATCCCCAGCAGGCTTCTTGGTCAATTACAGATGCTTAATATCACCTCACCCACTGGCATTCATTTTATTCCTTTGGGAAGGCAAAGGCTGGTTTTCTTCTCTTGGATTCAAACTTTTGACCATAGGGACAAATATAGCTGTAATACATGCATTAATCCTCTGATCCACCAGGTCCGCTTATAATTATGCAATGGTTGCACTTCTCTTCTCAGCAGAATTAGTGTACTTCTGGACAGTACCAGCACTTCTTAAAGGAGATATACTAGAATCTGACACTCATTTGCAGCACTTGAAATGACCAAAAATCCACAGATATTACTAACCATTAAAAATGATTTCATAGGATTTCAATTAGAGCAGAAGACATCCATATTTTTAAAACAACATTGTATGTGTTTATATTGATCTGTGACGAAATATCAGCACATGAAAACAGTGCCACACCACTTCCTCCTTCAGCAGTCATTCTACATTATCTATGGAGACTCAGGAAGCCTCACCATGACTTTTGCTTTACTTGGCATAAGCCAGTAAACCTGAGAAACCACAGCTACAGGTATTTTGTAAAATGCAATTATGGGTGGGTATTCAAGACATTGTCTTAACAATGCAGGTTAAGTCAGTGCCTTGGATTCCCATCTTTGTAAAATCCTTTAGGAAAGGTGTCAATTGTGAATGATGCCAAGTATTCTAAAAGCAGCTGGACAAGGGCACATCCAACATACACCTCTCGTCTCAGGTCACCCAGGATCGACCGCACTATCAGTACGAATCTATGGCATGGAAAAAAGGCACCTGCATATGACAAAGGCCTCGATGTACTACCCAATAGTGATTTGAGATCTTACACTGAAAAGGCAGGGAGAGAGTTAGGGTGGTAGTTGCAACTGTCTGTCATATCAAGGGTTGGTATCTTCCTTTTCTCTTTTTTTCTTCTCCCTTTTTTCATTCCCTCCTCTCTTTGCCTGGTGTCCACCCAGTTCCTTAACAGCACTCCCACTTGTCTCTCTCTCATTTTCAATGTTTGGCCTTCTCTCTCAGCTTGCTCTTTGTACTCTTTCTGGCTCTAGACCTTCAGCCCAGTCAAGTCTGTTTCTCACCCAACTTACTTATGACACTGTGACTGAGTGCCCAGTTCAAAGTTGGGGAAGGAAAGTCTATAGGGCACTCTCAAATACTTGCCACTTGCCAGTGAATACCAAGACAGCAACAAACAAGGTTTCTCTCATAGGGTGCAGAGCAACACAAGCAGCAGCGTTGGAAACTTAACTGATGTGCAGTACAGGTAGTGCATGCATAGCAGCTTTGCAAGCTTCCAGCATACACAAAAAGGTAGAATAGGTGCTAGAGGATGAAATTACATCACACAGAGAAAAGGTATATCTTAAGCACCAGCATATGCAAGCTTCTCTCACAAATTCAGTACAGGTAAAGCACAAAAGTACCTATGGAAACTTACTTCACACACACAGAAACAACATGGGCGGATGTGATGCAAGCTTTTCTCACAAAAGGAAAAAACGTACAGTATAGACAGCATCAAAGAAAATCACTCTTAAGCAAAACAGCTGCATCATGGGAATTAGCTGTTCAGGCAACTTTCACACAACGTGCTGCACTGCAGTAAGCAGTTGTGCAACGCTCCTTCACATAGTTACAGGAACTAGCAGCACACACCTCACTCACAAATAAGAAGAATATGGTAGGTGCTGTGTGTGTATACTTCCTTTACACAAAACATGAATAGCTTGTGCAGCCGATCTTTAAATACATAGAGCATCGGGAGCAGTTCACAATGAAAGTCACTTTCACACAATAGACTGCGTGGACAACAGCTGTGCAACCTCACTCATGCAAAAGGTCAAAATGTCCAGCAGCAGAGCATATTCACTTCACAAAATGGACGCAGGGTAGGAATCAATAGGCATTTCAAGCCTCCCTAACAAAACATGTACACACATCTATCAGTAGCGAAGGTGCAAGTGTTTAAAGCTGCAGATGGGCATCATGTCATGTATCGCACTTTACAGCAGTCCTTGATTTTATCCAACGGTACCTTACATGCTGTAAGTCTTACTGGCATGTTTTTTGTTGTAAACCAAAAATGCAAAGTGCTACTGGATAAAGCATTAGACTGGTTAACAATGTTACCCCTAATGAGGCCCACAAGCAGCAGCGATACCTGTACATGCAACAATTCTGTAGCGTGTGGGTAACACATTGATATTAGATAAATAAATTGGGACATCCAGCAGAGTTATCCTGACTGTGCAGTCGATTACTGTTGTTAAAATGGACATTAGACCTCCAAGCTATATTGTACAAGGATTTCAGGGATCTGGCCTGTAGAACTAACCTTGCATTTCAAACATTTGTTTTACTGTATTGATCTTTGCGGTGTATCTGATCATAGGACGTTTACAGTGGCTCCTTTCCTGCTAGGCTGCATAAGTGAAGGGAATGCAAAAGATACCCACACCACAGTTTACAGAGGGCATTGCCTGGTGATAGCTAAGTTCAGCCACACTCGATGCCAGATGTGTTCTCCATGACTGGGAGATAAAGGCTGGCTGCACACATAGAGACTTTTGTCTGCCTCTGGAATCACCCACTCTTTTTCTCTAGTCTTGGGTCAGAGATCTGGCGCGTGCACTTGCAACACTCAGCAGAGACAATGCTGACAGAACTTCACTCTTCATGCAGGTGGTCTATTGCGCCTCCCCCTGAGCAGTCATTCCTCAAACAAGCCACTCTGCCTTCTTCTGCAGGCCGTCTGAATCAATGGAAGGAATAGCCAAACGTTTGACTGAAATTGAGAAATGCACCGATGAAATGGAGACTGCAGCTGCAGCAAGAATGACAAATCAAATGGATGAATATGAGAAAAAGAGAAAAGCTATTTAATCCAATTGAAGTTAGAAGACAAGGAGCATTGACAAAAATGGAATTATCTCGAATAATTTAGATCACGTAGGGATCAGAGGGCAACAAACCTTGTTAAGTCATTGTGGATTTCTTCCAAAAGCATTTGGCACCTTGGCTGACTAGGACATTGCCACACAGACTCAAAGTGAGTACAAGTTCTCATTTCAAAACAGTCCTACCTCCACAATGCAACTCAGACATATCCTGATCTACATAGGACATTTTTTATCATAACAACTAGTACATGAACATGCATAACCAAAAACCCCTGTGATAGCTGGAGGAATAAATATTTTAGTACAACCTGATTTCAGTAATACTACAGTAAAACGCAGGTAGCAACTGCACAAAACGATATAACAATTACTAAATGTTCGAGCTCAGGATCTGCTAACTAAAGATATATTTGGAACAGACTATCTTTCGTACCTCAGAGATAAAAGCAAATGCGGTCATGATGAAATAGAAGGGGGAACAAACTTAAAAGAACCTTATCTGGATTAGTGGTGTTGATTAAGAATAGATAGCAAATAATGCAAATAGTAAATTCCTCAGAGATAAAAGCAAATGAGGTCATGATGAAATGAAAGAGGGAAAACTTAAAAGAACCTCATTAGGATTAGTGGTGTTGATTAATAATGGATAGCAAAAGCTGTAATATAGAAAACACTATAAATGATACATTAGGATATATTTAGAATATAACATTTTGTAAGATGTTTTATTTATCTGATAAATGAGTTATTATTATGATAATAGTGGTAGGGTAACAGGATGGGCGATCACATGGCTGTCAAAGTTATTGTGGTGTTGATTTTTTTCCTACGGGATGTATACACTTGGTAGGTAATAAGAATAGGAAGGGGGCAGAAAATGAGAATAGAGTTGTGGATTTGCATGCAGTTTTAAAATACTGGAATGTACCACATGGGGAATTGAAAATAGAAGGGGGTCGTGGCTAGGCAGCCGAAGATGGCGGACGTGTTGCCCAGTCACTTGTCTGAGAAATTCGGTGCACTGGGTGTCCCTCAGTGAGATTTGTGGGGCGATGTAAACTGATGTTGTCCGGCCGTAGTCATTGGGCGGTGTTTCGAAGAAGGAGCTTCCAGGTGTCAACTACGGCGGCTGCCAGGCCCACGTCCTGAGCCTGAGTTTCCTGTAAACTAGGTGAAGTGGGGAGCACTGACTGTACAAAATAGAATTGCCAGAATTGTGCAGCTGAGAGATCCCAGCCACCCCAAAGCCGATTGGACGCATGAGTTGACTTAAGGCTGGAGAACGTGCCCCCTCCCCCTCAACAAGACCAGGACGGAGGATCGCTGGCTCATCTAGCAGTGGGCAGCAGGAACTGAGGCCTAATCTCTCACAGATACCTAGGGCCATATTTGTACTTTTTGACGCAAAACTGCGCCAACGCAGTTTTATGTCAAAAAGTTTAACGCCGGCTAACACCGTTTCTTAGCACCACCCGGGCGTCAAATTTATATTTTGGTGCTCTGCGGCACAAACCACGGGTTAGAGTCATTTTTTTTACTCTAACCATTGCGCCACCGCGTAAAGCAAAACGACGTTAATGCGGGGAAAATGACTCTAATCCGGTTTACGACGTTGCAGACCGGATAAATGCCATTTTTCCCCGCAATAGCGTAAAAAAGCAGTGCAAATGCAGCAAGCAGTGCTAAGGAGCCCCAATATGGATCCCAGAAGCCAGGAGAGACCCCAGGGAGACCCCAAATGACCAGGAACCAGCCAGGAGGACCCAGACAAGACTCAGGAGAGGGAGAAGCAGGAAAAGGAAGTGTAGTTTCAGTGCACAGGAGCAAGAGCAGGAAATACTGATGAAAGAGGCGAAGGAACACCAGCATCAACTTTTTGTCACCTCAAAATTGGCAATTGGGAGGAGAAAGGCAATTTGGCAACAAATTGTGGACAAGATAAACAGTGGGGAGAGGTACAGAGAACAGTCACTTAGTGCAAGAAACGCTGGCATGACTGAAAGCACAGGACCAAGTAAAAAATGGCAAGGAACAGGAAGGCAGCTCTGCAGACTGGAGGTGGGAGTCCAGCACCGCAGGAGGCCCTGGACCAGATGGAGGAGATGGTGGCAGCCGTCATCCCATAGGAGATCGTCACAAGAATTCAAGGACAGGACAGCGCAGACTACCAGGATACAACACAGTTGCATGGGGGACAAAAATGCCTAAATGTTAACTGCAAGCAGGGGGAGATACATACCTACTACACAATGCATGTCAGCCATGGAAATCAGGCAGGGGAAAGGGGAAAGGGGCATGGCACGGGTGCATGGGCTGTGCAGGGGAAACCAGGGGCACAGCACAAAACTACACCAACAACCTTTGCATGGGGGTACTCTGCCATGCCAAGGCTGCTGGAAAGGCCAAGCCAGTCCAAGATGGTAGGGTAGAAAGTAAAACTGGCCTGCCGTCACAGGACATCTGGTATTGTCACAACATGAACTAGGGCTCAATTTCCAGTCTCAGGCCATATCCGCAAGTGGCATGTACCATTGACAACAGATGCCACTACCACCTGGGCTGTGTGTGCTGGTCAAGTAGCAAATGGCAGTTAGGTGCCCATGGATCAAACACACCCAAAATAGAGGGTTCAGGATGACGACGTTATCAATCCCCTTTAGTTCCTAACAAAGTGTAAATCCTGTCAAATGCTTATGTCTATAGGCGCAATAAACATCAGGTATTGTTACTTACATTATGAAGTACACAGCAGTAATGTCATACTCATGCTGCCCATTTCAGGGTCCACCCAGTGCCTGTGTTACAATAGCTGCAGTGCCACCTTGCAACATCCCAACTGTCATACTGCTAAGACAACAGCATTCAGTGGGAGGACATATGTGTCTAGCTAGTCAAACACACCCGCACAGTCATAAGAGGAAATGGAGCACTGCCAGGCCCATCAGTGCAATCCAATGTAGCACACATTCGCAAACATCAACATGACACACTACCAATGCTGACACCTGTATCGTGCCATGCCAATGCTATACATAGTATGTGCTTGGTCTCAGCAACATATAGGTGTATGTGAAATATCAGAGACTGGGTCAGTCCTATATTGTTAAGTGTAGGTCAAGTGGCATCAGAACACCCACAGCCATTGCAAGGCCTCACTATGCTAATGGAAGTAGAGGGAGGGTTGAGTAGGACAAGAAGGTGGCAACACACAATTTGGACAGAACCTACACCTAGAGGATGTGACGCAGACAATTCCCCAAACTGCCCACACTACATGTGACATGCAGGTGGGGCATAGGCCTGTGAGAATGCTAATATTAATTAATGACAGGAACAATGAACATGAACCAAGATTACAATGTCTCACTAATAGGAAGTCATTGAAGTGACGTCACATTACAACTGCCACAACACAGAGACACTAATGGTCCAATATCTCATTGCAGAGGATGATGGCTGTCCTGTGGATATGCCTTTCCTGGACTTCCCTGGTGACATGGATGACGGGCTGACAACCATTAGCCAGCAAACCCTCCACGATATCCTTGGAAACCTCCAGACCCCACCTTCAGTTGCAAGGAGGAGCACAGATGCAGCAGCCATCACAGAGGACCCAGCCACCACCCCAATAGTACGACCTGCCAGCTCCAACTAAGCCGAGGACTCTGATGACACTGGTACCACCGTTGAGAGGACAGTAGTGGGAGTACAGCGGGAGCTGGCCAAGATGGTGCGGGTGGGGATGCAAAATATGGCAGCCAGCCTTGAGGGGATGCGCATGTGCATGATGTCATATGCAGAACAGTCAGCAGCCATGCAAGCGCTACAACCTCTACTGCAAGGACTACAACAATGTGTGAGGGATTTCACCACAGCAGTTAGGAGTTGCCACAACACCTGACATCCCAAACCTTTCACTGTGTGCACAAATGCAATCATGAACCCACAGTGATGTAGCTGCTATACTCAAGAACCAGCAGCTCCTCCTTGCTGCAGTACTGCCCTTAATAGCCCCACAGTTGGCAACTACCAGGAATTCTGACTCCACGTCTTCAAACACTGAAGTGTGTGTTGCCCCTTCAAACCCACCACCACCAAGGGCAGAGCAGACAACACACACATCAGAAGATAAAGAAGTGGAACAGATCACCTTCACCCATAGGAGTACCTGGTAGCACAAGTCCATGCCACATGGGGACTGATTTCCTATGTCCTGTGCTTGTTGACAATCTAGTCTTGCTACAGTTGGTAACATGCACTGTTCTCCAGCACACTGTTTACCTTACCACTATGCACTGCAATTGTCTCTCACTACCTCAATGGCAATTCATGTTCCTCTGCACTGAATGACACTTCACCGCAACATGTCCAATGACATGTCCCTCACCATTGCACTTGTGTTGCATCACAATAGAAGGCATCACACTAATGGACTTACATTCCTGGACTTTGTAAATATTGCACTAAAGCACATTAAAATATGTAGCACTTACACAACCACTTTGTCTCTGTGTAATGTGACACATCAACTGTGTAGGAGATTTGTGATGTATGTAACATGTCAGTGGCCACAGATTGTTAATACAACATTGTAGAAAGAATGTGGGCTGATAACTATGCACTAGGGTCTGGATTTTATCATCATCTGTGCTTCCTTAGGCTTATTTCTGAAGTTAAAAGATCACAAACAGTATAATGCTGTGTAGAACTGAAAATGTCCGTTCCATAGTATGTACAAGATGAAACTCAATGTGTCCGACATTCCCTTCAAGACAATCATTATGTATGTGACATCGGACTATAAACTTTAATCACACACGCCATACAGCAGGAATGGATGTATACGAGTGTATGGACAATTATGTAACCTGGGAGTACAATGTAATAAATGACATGTGTGAGTTATGTATACCGAACTTCATAAGATTATAACATCACTCAGCTTATCAGGATTCACATGAACATCAGGCTACAGGCAGACGTCCCACAGCGCCCAAGATTCCAACTCAGGACTCAAACGATGACAGATTTAAAAACACACCAACTTTTACAACACATTGGGAACTATAGTTACCTTGAGTGGTGGGTGCAATGGATGGCAGATGCATAGAGAGATAGCTTTGTTGTAGCTGCAAATTGACAGCTCATTTGGAAGTGGGAATAACCATGTCAAGAATGGGATTTGGATGCAGGATGGAACACAAATGGAAATACTAAATTGACACTGTACACCCATGCAAAGGCCCTGACCCTAACTACCATAAGCTAAACTTACTTACCACATTTAACTAAACACTCTAAACATCAACCCCCCCACCACCCTTATATGACGGGACACGTGTAGGACAAAATATACTAACCTAAACACATACTAACTTATCCTAAACAAATATACATTTTTTTGTATTTTTTTTAAATACATATATTTTTTTGTATTTTTTTTATACTCATAAACCCCAACAACATCCCCCACCCACCCACAAAAAACATGTAATAATATAACACCCTCCATCCCCAACCCACTTATACTAACTAAACTAACAGCCTACTCTAACCTAACACTAAGCCCACTAAACCCACTAGAGAAAAGAACGAGAAAGAGGAGGGAGGGAATCATGGGTGAGGATCCAAGAGTCACAAATTGACCCTCCTCAGGATCTTCTTAATACCCCGCAGTCTCCTGCTATTGCGGGCCACCTCCTGCTGCAGCCTGTCCATCTGGTGCAACATATGTTGCATGTCACGTTTTAGTGTCTGGAAATCTGTAATGTCCACTACAGCAGCTGGGGCTGTCTGGGTACCACTTGTAGAAGCTGGTCCTGGTGCCATGGTTGGAGGGGGAGGTGCAGGAGGTGCTGCTTGTGGGCCCTGGGCTGACAAGCCGAGGGACCTGCTGGAGTGGCTGTCATCCCTGGGACCACTGTGGTCTGAGCTGTGGTAGTGGTGGCCGCTGTGGGCAATGCTGGCCCCCCTTGGGCAAATGCCCTCCATACCCCTGTGACTCTCTAATGGCGATGTCTCCATGCCATATTGCGGAACCCAGCCTCCACATCAAGTATGTGGCGGTGCCGCACTGCCCGCCTCTGAAAATTCCCGTATCTCCTGGGCATTCATGTTGGCAGCTGTAAAAATAGAGACAGCCAAACATTATTGACATCATTGTGTGATACATCTACAGATGATATTCTAACACGTCATCAAAAATAGCACATAGAGTCCAAATCACAGTACAGATGATAGAATGTCCCTGAGGAATGACATGCCAAAGCAGCTTACCCATCAACTATCTAACGGCACAGCAATGCACAACAAGGTGTGTACTTAATTAAATAATCTATGCATATTTGTACTGCTATTAGTCACATAACAAATGCTGCAAGTACTCAACATGTGCCAACTATCTTCAGGATCAAAATCAAAGGCACACTAGACCTGTGATTTGTATATGGAACTGCTAGGATGGTATGCAGTTGGTAATCATGAGGGGGCATTGTAGTTTGGAACACATGAATGCTTGAATTACATGTCTGTCATCTACACTGTGATCATCACACCTAGGTACACATATTTTCTAGCCCTAACCCTGTGCCTCAGGGGGGATGGACATGCAACACATACTTTCAAACATCAAGGACAACCACGAAGCTTTGGACAGCTGTCCATGGGTTTAGTCAGTCCACCACAGGTAAGGAGGCCTGCCAACTAGGACTGGGTCAACCATTGGACAATCACATCTACATTTATTTTTCTAATTGCGGACAATTGTCAACATCATTAGATCTCACTGACACCTTTCCAAAATCAAGCACTTTGATGCAAGCACCCATCTGGCCTTGACCTGCATGCACGCCTATGACATTTCACTCAAGTGCCACATAAATGGAGTGCAACATGTGGAGCTAGATGTTGCGGGAAAGTCACCCATACAGTCCTACATGTTCATTACTTAACAGGGATGCGCAAGTCTGTGTGAAAAACGTATGCATCACTGGTTTGTGTGAATTAGGGTATGACTTGCTGACTAAATTATGACACTGGCCACCTCCAAATTAATGATTGGCATATATGTAGCAACTAATCACCTTGTTCACCGGCCCATGCCTATTGTGCAGCACTTGACTCCCAATATATGACTCTCTGCCGCAGAATGTCTAACTCTACCATGGAACAATATGTCAACCTCCATTCAAGTCACACATCAGATCACGTGCCAGCACATCATACCTTGCACTGAGTCCAACACACGGGAGTCAATCGCAAAACAGGTGCAAACACAATACAGGACAAACATGTTAACACTTACTGGATACGTCTGGGTCTGCAAATCGAGCCACTTCACCAATTGTGTAGGGGGCAAGTCCACCTGTAAAACATGGAAGGGTCATATGTGCTCAATGTCTGCTCACTGTACAAAACTTGGAACAACAAATCACTGTGTGTGACATTTTATATGATAGAGCTGCTCATCAGGCATATAGACACCCCAACAGACATACTACTGCAAACATGCATTGACACTGTCACTCCAGTGAGTGATAGACACACATATGCGCACATGCACTGGCCCTAACAATCATGTGGTGCCAAACATGAATACTCAATGTTGTGCTTAATTCATTCCAGAGGGTACTCAATTTCATAATTTGTAATTGTGAGAAACATGCAATGCCTCATTCCTGGTGCACTGCTATACCAGAGACTCAGGTATTGTGTCTTGTGCATCAAGGGACAATGAGTAACTGTGTGATGCTCATGTGGGTTGATTTGCATTCAGGAATTATTGTGCTTTCAGTGGTCCATTATATGTGTGCCAGTGTTGTATATAGGTTACATATGCCACATTGGCAATGTACCCAGAGCCGTATATGCCCCCTATGACAACATGATGGTAGGGATCCTGTGTGTTACTTGATGACAATGTTACGCTAAACATGGATTGGCCACTTATCTGATTCTCAACAACAAAAAGATGTATGCTGACAGTGTCTAATTTGATCATCCGTGACAGAATGCTTGGGCACAGGTGTAGTCATTGCACATGAAGGCCCATATTTATACTTTTTTAGCACCACATTTGTGTCATTTTTTTACGCGAAAGCGGCGCAAACTTAGAAAATACAATTGTATTTCGTAAGTTTGCGCCGCTTTTACCTCAAAAAAGCGGCGCAAATGCAGCACTAAAAAGGTTTAAATATGGGCCGAAATGTGTTACTCTGGGCCCAGTGTACCTATATCAGGTAATGTAAATCACACTTTGCCAGATTCATTAACTTGCCAAGTTGGGTGATCAGTGGTAGTACAACCGAACTGACACTGTCCGCTAATTAAAACATGGGTAAGCAACTGTCCTACTTCTGCAATCATGATGAGGTAGCTCTCATTTTTAATGCACCTTGGGAATGATGGCACTCACAGGAATGCTGGCCTGCTGATCTTAGCATACCACCATGTCTGTGATAGCCTTCATACTGAGAAGTTGATAATTGTACATATGCTGCACTATATCAGCAGGGGTGTACCAAAAGTAAAATAACAACCTATTTCGTCACTGAAATGGTGTAATGGAAGCTGTCAGTGGTCCCTTGCACATCATGCTAATAAATCGTTTGTGACCATGTATTCACAAAGAGCAGGGATCCCATTATGACCCATTCACTTTACAAAATGGTTTGGCTATAAAGTGACACAGATGGTAACTACACTAGCTCAGTACCAGCAATTGGGCCCAAGCCAAAAATGTTGTTGCCATGCTACTCAATGATAGGATTTCAACGCTTACTCCGAAAAGCCACGAGATTAACCTGTTTTGTGCTACTGCAATTTGGTAGCATCCTGGCACATTTGGGTTTGGCCATGTGAAATAGTATCTGTCCACACACAGAAACAATGAACTTAGGGCCAGATGTGTCATTTTTTTGTGTTGCATTTGCTTCATTTGTTTACACTACAGCTATGGAAATTAGCAAAATAAATTTGAATGTAGCAAGTGTGCTATACTTTTGCATCCAGAAATAATGCAAATGCAGCACAAACAAAATATAAATATGGGCCTAAGATATTAGCAGAGGTTAAGAAGAGCTTTGTACGTATGGCCATGAATACTGCTCAGACATGGTTTAAAAAAACTGGGGACTATATTGGTTCCTTGTATTAGCATGTGAAATACATCCCATTCCTGGTACACTCCCAGGCCCTGATTCATAATTTTGTTTGTGCCGCATTACCATCATCTATTGACGCCAAAGTGGCACTAATTTACAATATAAATTTGTCTTTTGTAAGTTTGTGCAGCTTTTGTGTCAACAAATGACGGTAATGTGTTGCAAAATTTGTATAAATCAGGCCACAGTTCGTTCAACTTGCATTCCACATGTCCACAAACATTGCATGCAGCATGTCACAAAATCTGCTACTGTCACTCCAGAGCATTGTACTGTACACATTAGTCAAATTTGTACTCACCAACAGGACCACCAATCACCACACCCAGGTGGTCCAGCAGGTCCTGCTCTCGGGCCACTAGGTCAGCCCAGCGATGCTTCAACTGGTGGTCGTTGTGCTGGCTGTTGAATATTCTTCTTAAGTGGAACAGAACCTTTGCCCATCTGAGCCTCCTTGCCTCCGTGTGATACCCCTGTATCACCCGGCCCCCAGCCTCCAACATCAGGGAAGGAAGTGGCACACCAGCCACACAAATGCCCCTAGCTCCTCCTTACCCATTCGCCCCAGATGTGGCCTATCCAACATATCAAGAAAAATAGGGGAGAAAAGGGTAAAGAGGGAAAAAGAGGGAAAGGAGGTAGATAAAGGAAACTTAACTAACCCACGGAGAGCCCAATAATACCCCAACAAACAATACCCACAAACACACTCCCAACAGTACTGAAAGACAAACCTACTCACAATAAATGACAAAAAAACACTTACGCAGATTACCACAGACACTTACAAAACACCAAAATACAATAGTAATAGCTCACAGGAGACAAATGCACAATATTCACAGGGACAGCTCAAGACACAGTCACACAGTCTAGAATAATCACTGACTGCAAAGTGAAAGTGAAAGTACATCCACTGTAACATTTCTGTAAACAGGATATCCTATTACATCACTTCCTGTCTCAATTACGGGCCGTTTTTTTTGTATTGCATGTCATTTTATGACTCTTACGGGGTTTGCGTTAATATTTTTTGACACATATGCATGAAAATTCCTCCGCATTCAAGGATCAATACATTTTAAATGGATAACCGATTTCTTGGGGTGCGGTGTTGGAATTAATGCTAGGGACCAATTGATGGATAATGTGTGTGAGCGTAATTTTTTTACGTATATACGTTATATTTTGAAGTAAATGCGTCTTTTTTTGACGTGTTTGCGTCGAACATTCTGTCTTAAATTCTGTTTGTGTGATTTTTCAATTTTCTACATGCATGCAGCCTATAACTATACAAAGATAGGATGGTATGACCTGCAGTGTGTGTTCTAGTGTTTGGGCACATGTGGCAGACCATACTACTGCGGCACATAACACTCATGTTGTTGTCCAGGATTAGCTCTCTTAACTGACGCAACAACAACACAAACTTTGGAAATAAAATTGGTATTTTCTAGTTTGAGCAGGTGTTGCATCCATAGAGGACAGCAAGGCTACTCAACTAAACAAATACACTCTTGGCCTGTGTGTTTATGTCTGTGAATTGGCTGTTCAAGTTATTGTTGTGCCTCTGTGGAAACTTCAAGAGAAAACTATGGCATCGTGTGCATGTATGAATGTGTTATAAATGTGTATAACCATCAGATGCCATTCATTAAGGTACATCAGTCATAATATGTGTTTGTTATATCTGTTGCGTCTTATGCTGTGTGTACTTCCTTGACTTTGGGGACTAAACATTTCCCATGACGAACTATACACAGGATAGAACGAGGACGGTTGATAATGGCTATGACAGATATGTTACCCCGCACATGTAATGTAATGTTGCATACCACTTCATGGTCACTTGTGTGTATACTACCCATGAGTCCATCATTTGAACATGCTAGGTAGGTACAGTGTTTGTGACACAAAGTCTCAAATCCAATCCTAAAATTGTTATGTACACCACAGTTTGAGTCATGTAAATGACCTATGTTTCTCCTTTGGCTGTGGAGGACCAGCAGACCATGCTGGATGTGTTCACATATTTCCAGTGATTCATTGCACAAAGGTGTCCAGTTCTAGTGTGTGGCCATGTGTACCCTGTGTCAGTATTGGCCTCCATGCTGTCACAGTTTCTTGCAGGTCTAGTCATGAGTCTGTGGAGCCAACCCTTGAATTAACAGAGTATCCTTCAAAGCAGAATTGACCAAAAGCCAAAGATCAACTAACGACACACATGGGGATAGTCCAGCTATGGCACTGGAGAACTTTTATAAGGCTGACTACAGAGCAACCTTGGTGTGCTCTAATACTTTATGGATCAGTAATAGGAAACAGGCAGGTTTCATCCAACTTTTGTACACAAGGTGGGTTCTAAAATGACCCACTGCAACAGGGAAGATCAGTGTTTCTGTGCTGATTAATCTCACAGCTAGTCACCACTCGAGCCCCATCAGAAGGTGGCGGCAGAAGTGAATCTGTGTCTGGACCGTCAGGGCACAAACATGTTTTGTCCTTACATACACATTAGAAACCCTTGTTTGTTGTGCTGTAGGCACCGTACTAAATCCATACATACAGCCATAGCACACTGTCACTGTTTGGCACTAATGAAAACATGCAAAACCAGACAAGGGATGGGGGCTGGATTAGGCCATTTGAATACATGTCCCAGAACAGAATACAATAAGTAAACTGATTAAACTATACTGTACATTTGAGTATTCATCGTCGACCTTCCAGACACAATACCCAAGGAGGAAAGAGAGGGCATGAAATGCAACTATGAGACAAATGTAGCCACAGGGAACCTCTATGGTTATCGCAAAGACTGGAAGCAGTCTGGCTAACAGTATGCAGCCTCTGTCAGGAACAAACGTGAGCAAGGCAAATACACAGTGAGCAGACTCTGACTGGGACAAGCAGGAACAACACTGTGGGAACAAAAAACAGTTTCTGCTGTGGTCTGCACTGTTACACAATCCCCCAAGGGCTCGGGTACACAGGTGATTTGTACGCCAATGCACAACAAGGAGATTCAGAAAATTGCAGCTTCTAAGTAGTTCCAGGCAGCAGCAAGGGCAGGGCAGGTTCAAATGGCCGGTCTGCATGGAAGTGCTCACAGGTGTGTGCACCTTCAGTCTCTCACAAGTCCTGGAGTCGAGAATCAAGTTCAAAGGGCCAACTGGACCTTTCACATGGGAAGCAATGGACAGCTGATTACAGGTCTTACTGACTATCAGGCAGTGCATTATCGGACCTGAAGTCCATGCAGACTGATGAACTATGACTATGGCTTGCCATACAGAAGAGGGAAGTACACAGAGGTCAGAATGGGAGTCTGTGTGTGTGTAGATGAATATTCTCAGGGTACAGATAGTCCATTTACTGCGTCCCCTAGAGAAGGGTGGGGAGAGACTTCAAACATGGCAGTGGCAGGACTTATTACCTGGGATGAACCGCGGAGGGCATGTCTTGTGAGCAATGCTTGTCATACCTGGGGCACTTGTGCTATCCATTTTCAGGTTTGGTGCACTTCTTGTCACACATGCTCCTTGCAGAGATAGCTGGTGTCACACTTACTGCTGTCAAGGGTCTGGTAATACATTCATGTTACCAATGCAATTGCACATCCATTGCCTCATGTATGAAGCACTTTTTTACCTTATGATTGATGGTGTCTTAGTTGTGTGTCATATGCTGCAATGGACCATGTTGTCAACATGGTTGTGTCTCATAGCTGTGGTCCTCTGATATTGCCCTTCAAATGTGAAATAGACAGGATATATCTCATTAACACTGTGTGTGATGCTTATGGTACATTCATAAACATCAAATGTGATGTGGCTTTTTCAGTATCCAAATTTGTATTTCTGCAATGCTCTGTGAGGCTAAACTCTGATAATGATTCCTAGGGATCATGTGATGCATAAATAATTATCCAGAGTATGACTGAGTGATGAAGTGAGGTGTTTAATTACATATGATAACAAAGTGGTGATGGTGACTATAGTTAGAAGACGTTTTGTACGATGTGTTGTCTTCGATGCAATCCTGCAGCTGTGTTTGGATGTTCCCCCTCATTTTCACAGACAGCATCCTCCTCTTCCTCCTCTTCAGGCATCTGTTGATCCTGTTCATATAGGGGAATGTTCCTCCTCACATAGATGTTGTGCAGGATAGCACAGGTCAAAATGATCTTGCAGACCATTTCAGGGGAATATAGGAGGCTGCCTCCGGTGATGTCCAGGCACCTGAATCTGGACTTCAGGATGCCAAAAGTCTGCTCAACTATGGTGCGTGTCCTACGATGTGCCTCATTATAGGCACGCTCTGCTGCTGTGCCTGGGTTGGCAATTGGGTTCAAGATCCATGGCTGGATCCCCTAACCCTGATCAGCTGAAAGAGAAAATGAGGGTAAGTATTTTGTCATTGGTTGCACCGTGATTGTCACTTTGCATGGCAGTTGTTATCTTGTGTTGTTTGTGACTCACCTGTGTTTGTGGTATTGCGTGGGATCCTAGGCTTCTATGATGTTCTTTCTGCATTGGGTTGTTTGATTATCAAAACAGGTGTTTGGCTGGTTGACATGATATCAGTGGTATATTTAGAAACTTGCTGTTCAGTGTGTATCTCCCATGCGTTATGTAATGTGAAAGAAGTGTCCGTGTGCCTTCACTGGAGGTGACATGATACTTCCACACACACACAACCGATTTCACTGTGGTGGTAACATGGTTGTACTATATGGCCTGAACATCCAATTCGAATTTGACATATATAATTGCAGGTGAAATGCAACAGTGAGGCCCTTTGTTCTGGCTAGATGACAATGCACAACACATCTCCATCAGTTGGCAGCACTGAAGTGTTCACAATTGACAATGCACAATTAATCCATGTGTGACAAGATCTATGCAAACCTATTTTTGTGCCCTCACCAAGTTGGCTCATGTGCAATTGGTACCTACACTACTGAACTTGCTCCAGGTAAGCTGGCTAACTTGGTTGTGGGGGTGAAGGTTTTAGTGTAGGAAGGTCCATCTGCCTGTACATCTGTTATGTATATGGGGAATTGTCTCAATCCGTATGTGTAGCAGTGTGCACTTTGCATTAGTGTCACATCCACATGTTTTCATAGCACAGACCACTTCCTTATTGCTAGCTGGTACTGTCACCCCAGGAGTGATGTGAGATGTTGGTACTGCCTTAATAATTTAATGTCACCTTCATTAGAGTCAGTGTCATCATGCTATGTGTCTCAGGGTGTTTGATCTGCAGCAACACTCATTACACACCCCTTACATAGGACGTGTTGCTTGGAAGGGTGTGGGATTGAGTGTTATTGATGTGATATTGTAAGATTCATCTTCCAAGTTGTACTGCCAGTTAAGGCCATGTCATTGTCACTGTGTGGTTTTAAATAGGTCCTGTGTGGCTCTGGAGTGGCATCTCTTGTTATTTGCATCTGTCATTTGTTCTTAGGTGTGTATCCCATTGGGTCAGGATATCAAACATGACTACCAGTGTCACACCTCAGTGTCTTCCTGGCCACGTGTCAATGTAGTGGTGTATGTATTGTGTGTCCTACAGGGTTGCTGTGCTGTGTGTAAATTACTATGGTTTCTGTACTTACCAACAAGTAGGCCATTGCCATGTCGTCCATCCTGGAAGTGCCGATTGACGGTGCTGTGGAAGAGGATGAATGAATCCTGTGTTGGTGTTGGTGAGCAATCCACGGTGATCCATAATGGCCTGCACATTGATGGAGTGTGTGTGCTTCCTGTTGTGGTACAGGTGCTCAGTTGCAGCAGGTGGCACAATCCGGACATGTGTGCAGTCAATGGCACCAAGCACGTGCGGGAAGCCATGAATTTGATAAAACCCCTGTTTTGTCTCCTGCTGCTTCTGCTGTGTGTTGTGGAAGCTGATGTGGCAGGATGTGAGGGAGATGATGGCATCAAGTACCTTGGGAAGGAATGCAGAGAATGAGGGCTGTGAGATCCCGGCAACCAGGGTACCTGTGGTTTGAAAAGAGCCACTTGCCAACATGTGCAGGACAGCTAGCAGCTTGGTCTCCAGTGGAATGATGTGGGGTGTCAGCAAGATGGGTGCCAACTGTGGCTCAATGTGGCGCAGCAGCTGCTGTATGGCTTGCCAGTTTAGTCTGTACCTCTGGATGATGTCATGTTCCCTGAGGCCTGAAGGGTTGCCCTGGTCCAGAATATCCTCTCCTCCCTTCTGTGTTGCCTTTGGGGTCCATGTTGGTGTGGTGGTAGCTGCTGCCGTTGCTCCTATGCATTGCGTCTTTGTGCATGCTGCATGAGTATCACCTCCATGTTTTCCTTTTTGAGCAAGGATGTTGCTTGTGTGAGTTTTTCTTAAGTAGTGGTGTGTTTGCCCCATTTTAACCCCTGCCCTGACCCAGGCGTTAATATTTGGAGCAAATCTGGATTTGCGCCATTTTTCGGCTCTGCCTAACAGACGTACGTCATTTTTGCGCGGTTGGATAAATATGGCGCACGGGTGTTTAAGTCATTTTTTGGACGGGAACACCTACCCTGCATCTCCTTGATGCAAGGCGGTTTCACACATCCAGAAAATGGAGCACACTAGGATATTGTGACAATAGACAGGTCTAGCGTCAAAGTATAAATATGGTCTTAAATTTGCGCCGGATTAGCGTAAAAATAATGACGCTAATCCGGCGCAAAGGGAGTATAAATATGGGCCCTAGTGTGTTGTATTTGCTGGATGCGGGCCCCACCCTGAACTGTCAGAAATGGCTGCGGGCATGAAGTGGTCCGCTATAGCTGCCTACTGAAAACCTCATTTGTGGTTATCACAGCGCTCGATTGAAGCAGCCTGGAGGCCCATGGAGAGGGTGGAGAGGATTTCTGCCACTATATGGGAACATTTAATAGAGGCCTACAATCTAATCGTACCAAAAGGGCCTAGCTGGTACCTGAGAGCTGGGAATGGGGCTGATAGATAAAATGAATTAATAAATCAAGTATATTACACGCTCGCAAGAACCTGTGGCTATCTCATAAAGTAATCTGAGAGGGGGAGGGAGACCGATACAACTCCCACAAATGAGAAGGGCTCTCTCCTGAACGGCCAACTTGACCCAGGCTCATAACTACTAAGCCCAAGGACAGGTCTCGCATTTTGACATAGGCCTGTGAAGATAAGTGACACATTTGTACTTGTTTGCCCAGGAATTAAGTGGGTCTGACACGCTAGCATGGCCAATATCCTGGAGAATATCCTTTTACGAAGGTGAACCGTAGTGATGAACATGGGGAAACCTTGAGCTAAACATTCTCAGGTTACTTCAGAGGCTCCAGACTCCCAGGAGCTCAGGTCAGAGGTGTCTGGGGGAGTAGACAATATGCCACCTCCCATGCAATCACAATTTGATAAAATCCTGGCAGCCATAGTGGACACCAAAACTGACCCCCAGCAAGATATAAGTGCTGTTTCAGTGGGGCTTGGATTGCCACGAGCTAAACACCATAAACTGGTAGACAGAGCTTAAGAAGTAGAGAAGGGTATTGAAGAGTTCCACCCTGTACAGCAAGACCTCACACAACAAGTAGCAGCACTGACAGACAGAGTTTTGGAACGTTGAGCAGAAGATGCGGATTGCCGCAACAGATGAAAAAACAACCACATAGTGGGACTTCCTAAAGGAACAGAGGAGGAAGATATAGTGACATACCTTGAGAATTGGATCAAGACAGTGGTGGCTACGAAACAACTTACTCCCTTTTTTGCACACAAGCATACAGGGTTCCTGCTGGGCCACCGGCTCTTGGCAGACAACCACGAACAGTAGCTGCTAAATTATTGCATTTTAGATACAGGGACGCACTGCTGCCGTGCACTCGGCTGAAGGGACCTTACCAAATTGGTAATGGAAATGTGATTATGTTTCCTGATTATACGGCTGAAATTCAAGCTATAAGGACACCCTACTCTTAAAAGAAGAGAACACTCAGGGATGAAGGCATTCAATACTCAGTAATATTGAACTGAAGCTTGTCATGGAGGACAAGACACACTTTTGTGAGGACTCCCGAGAAGCATGGGACTGGCTGGAAGCTGGGACTCCTTGGGTAGAGAAACAGCAAATTGAGCGATGGACGGCGCCGCCATAATAGAAGACTTTGGAGTCCCAGGAGCGGAGGATCCTAGCAGAGCAGACCAAGAAACAAGCTGACAAAGAAAAAGCAGTGGCGCCTCAGGTGTGAGCTGGCCTTGTCCTGCATCATGGCCCAGACCGGGAAAAGGGTGCAGGGTCCGGAGGATCCGTGTCAGACTCTGAACAAGAGAAATCAACTAGAGAAGGAGATAGACTGCCAGTGGTGACTCCACAAAACTGTCAACTAAATAATTTAACACCTTTTCACGCTCATAGCCCTAATCAGTATTTGAATATGTGATTGTAAATCCCTGGTTATTTGTCCACACATATTATGGCCTTAAAAGTTATGAACTTTATGGAAGAGGCTGAGACGAAATATTACAGAGCACTTCAAAGCGTGGGATGACTAGAGGGCTGGCCCAGGCGTGGCCCTATCAAACTACAGTAAGGGGCCTGAAACATTGGACACTCATTGCACCAGATGTAAGTGTTACCTGGGCCAGACTAACACTTTGCCCATTGACCTATGCAAGCCTCTCCCCTGCCACCTGACTCAGTACAGGAACATGGGGCAACAATACATTTCACTTTGTTTCCTTTATGGAACTTGAATTGTTTTGGTGGAAGGCCCTTGCTGCTTGGCACTGGGGTCAGGGAGTTTACTGTTGAAGATTGTTTTCTGGGCACTTCTGGAAACTGAGTGAATGGATGTATGACGAACAGGGCACTGGGGAGGTCTGGGATCCACTAATTGGCACTGTGAGAAGCGATACAGTAAATGGCTGATACAACACAAGGATTATGCTGTATACCATGGAATGTTCAGGGGATGGGATCTGTTGCGAAACGTTATAAGGTATATTGGTACCTGCAATGTAGGGGGGAACACATAGCAATTTTACAGGAGGTGCACACTATAGGGTAGAAATTGACCCTCTGCACCGTAAGTGGCGTGGACAACTCTATACAACCACTTACTCTGCCTATGCGAGAGAAGTACTGATATGGATTGAAGCAGGAATCCACTTTGACCTTACAAAAGCACTAGTTGAGAAGGATGGGAGATATGTGTTAGCGAGCAGCAGGCTAATGGGGAGGGAGATGACACATGGGAATGTCTATGCTCCAAATCAGGACCAGCTTACATTTTTCCAGTTTTTGTCGGCTCCACTGGGCTTCTGTTGGGAGTAGACTTTAAATGCATGGAGGATGTTCTTCTGGACCATTCCATACCCCCTTTACAGGGAGCCCCAGCACATAAACTAGCAATGGGGATTAGGGAATGGGCACATTACTGGGCTCTATCAGGAAAGGAATGTCATGTCTCATACTACTCCCATATACATGACCTTCATACCGGACTAGATGGACTGCTGTGCACCGGAAGGTTGTGCCACCATGTGAGGACCGCTAAATATTTGGGGTGCACCCTCTCGGATCATAGCGCTCTTCTTCTATCATTTGACTCACTAGTTGACAGACCTGCAATC
Source organism: Pleurodeles waltl (assembly GCF_031143425.1). Taxonomy (NCBI): domain Eukaryota; kingdom Metazoa; phylum Chordata; class Amphibia; order Caudata; family Salamandridae; genus Pleurodeles; species Pleurodeles waltl. The sequence goes on from NC_090446.1 coordinate 450,125,202, forward strand.
CCAAAGTGGCGGCTCCAACCTGCAGCGCTTGAGGATGATAGTTATAGGTAGTCATTGCGCATAGCTATTACGGGGTACCTTGCATTGAACCAGGCTTCTGCATCATTCAGCCTAATGGAGTGAGAAGCCTTTGAGGTTATGGTCCGAGGGCAATGCCTTAGTCAAAAGATGAGTGTCTGCCGAGAGCTACATGGATGTAGGAGGCTGGACTGGCTTATAGTGAGTACCAAGGGGTACTTACACCTTGCACCAGGCCCAGGTATCCCTTATTAGTGTATAGGGTGTCTAGCAGCTTAGGCTGATAGATAATGGTAGCTTAGCAGAGCAGCTTAGGCTGAACTAGGAGACGAGTGAAGCTCCTACAGTACCACTAGTGTCGTATGCACAATATCATAAGAAAACACAATACACAGATATACTAAAAATAAAGGTACTTTATTTTTATGACAATATGCCAAAGTATCTCAGTGAGTACCCTCAGTATGAGGATAGCAAATATACACAAGATATATGTACACAATACCAAAAATATGTAGTATAGTAATAGAAAACAGTGCAAACAATGTATAGTTACAATAGGATGCAATGGGGGCACATAGGGATAGGGGCAACACAAACCATATACTCCAAAAGTGGAATGCGAACCACGAATGGACCCCAAACCTATGTGACCTTGTAGAGGGTCGCTGGGACTGTAAGAAAACAGTGATGTTTTGGAAAAATAACCCACCCCAAGACCCTGAAAAGTGAGTGCAAAGTGCACTAAAGTTCCCCAAAGGACATAGAAGTCATGATAGGGGAATTCTGCAGGAAAGACACAAACCAGCAATGCAACAACGATCAATTTCCAAACTAGGGTACCTGTGGAACAAGGGGACCAAGTCCAAAAGTCACAAGCAAGTCGGAGATGGGCAGATGCCCAGGAAATGCCAGCTGTGGGTGCAAAGAAGCTGCTACTAGGCAGTAGAAGCTGAGGATTCTGCAGGAATGACAAGGGCTAGAAACTTACCCTTTGGAGGATGGATGTCCCACGTCGTGAAGAGTTGTGCAGAAGTGTTTTCCCGCCAAAAGACTGCAAATCTGCAGCTGCAAATCGTGCGGTTAGGGTTTTTGGATGCTGCTGTGGCCCAGGAGGGACCAGGATGTCGCCAATTGCGTCAGGGGACAGAGGGGGTGCCCAGCAAGACAAGGAGCCCTCTCAGAAGCAGGCAGCACCCGCAGAAGTGCCGGAACAGGCACTACAAAGAGGAGTGAAACTGTGCTCACCCGAAGTTGCACAAAGGAGTCCCACGCCGCCGGAGGACAACTTAGAAAGTCGTGCAATGCAGCTTAGAGTGCCGTGGACCCAGGCTTGGCTGTGCTCAAAGGATTTCCGCCGGAAGTGCACAGAGGCCGGAGTAGCTGCAAAAGACGCAGTTCCCAGCAATGCAGTCTGGCGTGGGGAGGCAAGGACTTACCTCCACCAAACGGACTGAAGAGTCACTGGACTGTGGGAGTCACTTGGACTGAGTTGCTGGATTCAAGGGACCTCGTTCGTCGTGCTGAGAGGAGACCCAGGGGACCGGTGATGCAGTTCTTTGGTGCCTGCGGTAGCAGGGGGAAGATTCCGTCGACCCACGGGAGATTTCTTCGGAGCTTCTAGTGCAGAGAGGAGGCAGACTACCCCCACAGCATGCACCACCAGGAAAACAGTCGAGAAGGCGGCAGGATCAGCGTTACAGAGTTGCAGTAGTCGTCTTCGCTACTTTGTTGCAGTTTTGCAGGCTTCCAGCGCGGTCAGCAGTCGATTCCTTGGCAGAAGGTGAAGAGAGAGATGCAGAGGAACTCTGATGAGCTCTTGCATTCGTTATCTAAGGAATTCCCCAAAGCAGAGACTCTAAATAGCCAGAAAAGAGGGTTTGGCTACTTAGGAGAGAGGATAGGCTAGCAACACCTGAAGGAGCCTATCAGAAGGAGTCTCTGACGTCACCTGCTGGCACTGGCCACTCAGAGCAGTCCAGTGTGCAAGCAGCACCTCTGTTTCCAAGATGGCAGAGGTCTGGAGCACACTGGAGGAGCTCTGGGCACCTCCCATGGGAGGTGCAGGTCAGGGAAGTGGTCACTCCCCTTTCCTTTGTCCAGTTTCGCGCCAGAGCAGGGCTGAGGGGTCCCTGAACCGGTGTAGACTGGCTTATGCAGAAATGGGCACCATCTGTGCCCATGAAAGCATTTCCAGAGGCTGGGGGAAGCTACTCCTCCCCTGCCTTAACACCTTTTTCCAAAGGGAGAGGGTGTAACACCCTCTCTCTGAGGAAGTCCTTTGTTCTGCTATCCTGGGCCAAGCCTGGCTGGACCCCAGGAGGGCAAAACCTGTCTGAGGGGTTGGCAGCAGCAGCAGCTGCAGTGAAACCACTGAAAAGGTAGTTTGGCAGTACCAGGGTCTGTGCTACAGACCCGTGGGATCATGGGATTGTGCCAACTATGCCAGGATGGCATAGAGGGGGCAATTCCATGATCATAGACATGTTACATGGCCATATTCGGAGTTACCATTGTGAAGCTACACATAGGTAGTGACCTATGTGTAGTGCACGTGTGTAATGGTGTCCCCGCACTCACAAAGTCCGGGGAATTTGCCCTGAACAATGTGGGGGCACCTTGGCTAGTGCCAGGGTGCCCACACACTAAGTAACTTTGCACCTAACCTTTACCAGGTAAAGGTTAGACATATAGGTGACTTATGAGTTACTTAAGTGCAGTGGTAAATGGCTGTGAAATAACGTGGACGTTATTTCACTCAGGCTTCAGTGGCAGGCCTGTGTAAGAATTGTCAGAGCTCCCTATGGGTGGCAAAAGAAATTCTGCAGCCCATAGGGATCTCCTGGAACTCCAATACCCTGGGTACCTTAGTACCATATACTAGGGAATTATAAGGGTGTTCCAGTGTGCCAATGTAAATTGGTGAAATTGGTCACTAGCCTGTTAGTGACAATTTGGAAAGACATGAGAGAGCATAACCACTGAGGTTCTGGATAGCAGAGCCTCAGTGAGACAGTTAGTCATAACACAGGTAACACATTCAGGGCACACTTATGAGCACTGGGGCCCTGGCTGGCAGGGTCCCAGTGACACATACAACTAAAACAACATATATACAGTGAAAAATGGGGGTAACATGCCAGGCAAGATGGTACTTTCCTACACCCCCCCCCCCCCCAAACGAAGGACAATAAGACTAGTCATTACCTGATGGGTCTTCATTGTCTAAGTGGAAATATCTGGAGAGTCCATCTGCATTGGAGTGGCTACTCCCAGGTCTATGTTCCACTGTATAGTCCATTCCCTGTAGGGATATGGACCACCTCAACAATTTAGGATTTTCACCTTTCATTTGTTTTAGCTAAAGTAGAGGTTTGTGGTCTGTCTGAACAATGAAGTGAGTGCCAAACAGGTATGGCCTCAACTTCTTCAGTGCCCAGACCACAGCAAAGGCCTCCCTCTCTATGGCAGACCAACGCTTTTCTCTAGGGGTCAACCTCCTGCTGATAAAAGCAACAGGTTGATCCTGGCCCTCAGAATTAAGTTGTGATAAGACTGCCCCTACCCCTAATTCAGATGCATCAGTTTGGACAATGAATTTTTTGGAGTAACAGGGGCTTTTCAGGACAGGTGCAGAGCACATGGCCTGCTTCAGCTCCTCAAAAGCTTTCTGACAGTTTGCTGTCCATAATACCTTCTTAGGCATTTTCTTTGAAGTGAGGTCATTAAGAGGGGCTGCAATGGAGCCATAGTTCTTTATGAACCTCCTATAGTACCCAGTGAGGCCTAAAAAGTCTCTCACCTGAGTCTGAGTAGTAGGGGGAACCCAATCTATAATAGTTTGGATTTTCCCCTGCAGTGGTGCAATCTGTTCTCCACCGACCATGTGTCCCAGATAAACCACCTTCCCCTGCCCTATCTGGCACTTTGAAGCCTTGATAGTGAGTCCTGCCTTTTGCAGGGCCTCTAAAACTTTCCATAGGTGGACAAGGTGATCATCCCAGCTGGAGCTAAAGACAGCAATGTCGTCCAGATATGCTGCACTAAAAGCTTCCAGCCCTTGCAGGACTGTGTTCACCAACCTCTGAAAAGTGGCAGGTGCATTTTTCAATCCAAAAGGCATTACTGTGAATTGGTAATGTCCTCCAATGGTTGAAAATGCAGTTTTTGCTTTTGCATCTTCTGATAATTTGATCTGCCAATACCCTGCAGTCAAGTCAAAAGTGCTTAGATACTTGGCAGATGCCAGTGTATCTATGAGCTCATCTGCCCTGGGTATAGGGTGAGCATCAGTTTTGGTTACCTGGTTGAGACCTCTGTAGTCAACACAAAACCGCATTTCCTTCTTTCCATCCTTGGAATGAGGTTTTGGTACAAGTAGCACAGGAGAAGCCCATGGACTTTCAGAGTGCTCAACCACTCCTAGTTCAAGCATTTTCTGCACCTCTTGCTTTATGCAGTCTCTGACATGGTCAGGCTGCCTATAGATCTTACTTTTGACAGGCAAGTTGTCTCCAGTATCTATAGTGTGCTCACACCAAGAAGTGGTACCTGGCACAGTAGAGAAGAGTTCAGAAAACTGACCCAGGAGATTTATGCAGTGGTCTTTCTGCTCAGCAGTAAGACAATCTGCTAGTACTACACCTTCCACTAGAGCATCTTGTTCTGTGGAAGAGAAGAGATCAGGGAGAGGGTCACTCTCTTCTTCCTGTCCCTCATCAGTTGCCATGAGCAGGGTGAGATCAGCCCTGTCATAGTAGGGTTTCAGGCGATTGACATGGAGCACCCTAAGGGGACTCCTGGCAGTGCCTAAGTCAACTAAGTAGACGACTTCACCCTTTTTCTCAACAATTATGTGGGGTGCACTCCATTTATCTTGGAGTGCTCTTGGGGCCACAGGCTCCAAGACCCACACTTTCTGCCCTGGTTGGTACTGAACCAAAACAGCCTTCTGGTCATGCCATTGCTTCTGGATCTCTTGGCTGGCCTGAAGGTTTTTACTGGCCTTTTTCATGTACTCAGCCATCCTTGATCTGAGGCCAAGTACATAGTCCACTATGTCTTGCTTTGGAGCTTTTAAAGGTTGTTCCCAACCCTCTTTAACAAGTGTTAGAGGACCTCTCACAGGGTGACCAAATAGGAGTTCAAAGGGGCTGAAGCCCACTCCTTTCTGGGGTACCTCCCTGTAAGCAAAAAGGAGGCATGGTAAAAGGATATCCCATCTCCTGCGGAGTTTTTCAGGGAGTCCCATAATCATGCCTTTGAGAGTTTTGTTAAATCTCTCCACCAGTCCATTTGTTTGTGGATGATAGGGTGTGGTGAACTTGTATGTCACACCACACTCCTTCCACATGGCCTTTAAGTAAGCAGACATGAAATTGCTTCCCCTGTCTGATACCACCTCTTTTGGGAAGCCCACCCTGGAAAAGATTCCCAGGAGGGCCTTTGCCACTGCAGGAGCTGTAGTGGTCCTTAGAGGAATTGCTTCAGGATATCTGGTGGCATGGCCCACTACCACCAAGATAAACCTATTGCCTGAAGCAGTAGGAGGGTCAAGGGGGCCAACTATGTCAACCCCTACCCTTTCATAGGGAACCCCAACCACAGGCAGTGGAATAAGGGGTGCCTTTGGGGTGCCACCTGTCTTGCCATTGGCTTGACAGGTTTCACAGGACTTACACAATTCCTTTGTGTCCTCTGACATTCTAGGCCAATGAAACAAGGGAACAAGCCTGTCCCAAGTTTTCATTTGCCCCAAATGTCCAGCTAAGGAAATGTCGTGAGCAAGAGTTAGGAGGAACTTTCTGTACTCCTGAGAAATCACCAATCTCCTGGCAGCTCCAGGTTTTGGATCCCTTGCTTCAGTGTACACGCGGTTGTCCTCCCAGTAAACTCTGTGAGAGTCACTGACATCCCCATTTGCTTGTTTGACAGCTTGCTGCCTTAGACCCTCTAGTGTGGGACAGGTATGCTGTGCCACACTCAGTTCCTCCCTGGCAGGCCCCCCTTCACCCAAAAGCTCAGCAGTGTCTGCTTCCAGCTCCTCTGGTGTAGGTTCTGCACAGGGTGGAAATTCTTCTTCCTCGGAAGTAGAATCCACTGTAGAGGGAGGGATAGTAGGTAGTGCTTTACTTCTACTAGCCCTAGCTTCAGGGAGCACTTGGTCCATTCTTCCAGGATCCAAGTCACCCTGTCCTTTTTGCTTTTTGGCCTGAGCCCTGGTTAAAGCAAAAATATGCCCTGGAATGCCCAGCATTGCTGCATGAGCCTCCAACTCCACTTCTGCCCAAGCTGATGTCTCTAAATCATTTCCTAATAGACAGTCTACAGGTAAATCTGAGGCAACCACAACTTTCTTTGGGCCAGTAACCCCCCCCAGTTGAGATTCACAACAGCCATGGGGTGGCTAAGGGTGTTGTTGTGAGCATCGGTTACTTGGTACTGGTGACCAAGTAGGTGTTGTTCAGGGTGGACCAGTTTCTCTATTTCCATTGTAACACTGGCACCTGTGTCCCTGTAGGCCTGAACCTCAACACCATTTATTAGGGGTAGTTGCTTGTACTTATCCATGTAAAGGGGACCAGCAACCAAGGTGGCTAAATGAATAGCCCCCTCAGAGACAAACACAGCCTCTGTGGTCTCCCTAATCAGACCAACCCCAACTAAGTCACCAATAGTGAGCCTAGCTACTCCCTTGGATTGGCTATTAGTAGGTTTGCTCCCACCACCACTGCTATTAGTAGGGACACTAGGTGTAGCAGCAGGGGTTGTAGTGGTAGGAGGCTTGGTGCTTTTCTTTGGACAACTGGGATATGTTGTCCAATGGCCTTTTGTTTTACATAAATAGCACCATGGTTTCTTTTCTTTGTTTTGATTTGAAGAGGATTTGGGCCCACCACCCCCACCAGAGTGTTTTTGTGGGCCTGATGAAGACTTATTTTTAGATTTGTCCCCACCCTTGTCAGAAGACTTACCATCCTTCTTCTTATTGCCATCTTTGTCACCCCCTGTATGAACTTTTCTGTTCACCCTTGTTCTGACCCATTTGTCTGCCTTCTTTCCCAATTCTTGGGGAGAGGTCAGATCAGAGTCCACCAGGTACTGGTGCAACAAATCAGACACACAATTATTAAGAATATGCTCTCTCAAGATCAAGTTATACAGGCTTTCATAATCAGTAACTTTACTGCCATGTAACCACCCCTCCAAGGCCTTCACTGAATGGTCATCAAAGTCTACCCAGTCTTGTGAAGACTCCTTTTGGTCTCTCTGAACTTCATCCTGTACTGTTCAGTGGTTAAGCCATAACCATCCAGGAGTGCATTCTTAAGAACTCTAAAATTATTTACATCACTTTCTTTCACAGTAAGGAGCCTATCCCTACCCTTTCCACTAAATGATAGCCATAGGATAGCAGCCCACTGCCTTTGAGGGACATCCTGTACAACACAGGCCCTCTCAAGTGCAGCAGACCACTTGTTAATGTCATCCCCCTCCTTATAAGGGGGAACTATCTTATGAAGATTCCTAGAATCATGCTCTCTTGGAGGATGACTGTGGGGAAAACTGCTGCTGCCACCATGGGTTTCCAGCCCAATTTTCTGTCTTTCTCTTTCTATCTCTAAGGACTGCCTATCTAAATCCAGCTGTTGCTTCTTGAGCTTCAGCCTGGATTCCTCCACTCTCAATCTATTGAGCTCCCTTTCTAACACTCTGTCATCAGGGTGGGTGGGAGGGACATGCCTAGAAACAGAAGTACGGTGAGAATGAACAGAAGGAGACCTGTCCCTAACAGATGGCACCCTAACAGCTTGACTAACAGAAACAGCATTTCTACTATGATGAGAAGGAATACTCTTACTGTGATGTGAGACCACACTATCTGTATGATGTGACTCTACATCAGTACCAGCTATGCTAGGTTGTCTGCTAATGGGCAGGCTAGGAAGTTTCCCTTCTAAATCTTTTGCTAGGGGTGCCCCAGGATCAGATTGGGAACCATCAGCTAACTTTTCAACAGAAGTGCCACCTCTGGCCTTATCCTGTTCAACAAGCATGTTAACCAACAGTTCTCTAGGGGGATTCTTCCCTACACTTAAACCTCTTTCTATACAGAGACTCCTTGCTCCTTTCCAGCTAAGGTGATCATAAGCAAGTTTGGACAGATCAACAGTTTGGCCTGTGCCAGACATTTTAGAAAGTGTTTAAGTGATAGAAAAAGTGAGAAAAAGCTTTTCAGAACTTTTAGAAAGACAGAAAAAAACAACTTTTTCAATTTTTTAAGAACTTTTGAGAAACTTTAGAAGTACTTTTCAGCACTTTAGTAAAGAAGTGAAAGGAGAAAAGCAAAACTTTTTGGCTAGGTGTACATACACTGAACTTGTTTTGTATATTTTTCTCTTATGAAAAGTACATAGACAAAAGTGGTAAGTAGTTACAAAGCACTTATCCCACCACTGCACAACCAATGTAGGAGGCTGGACTGGCTTGTAGTGAGTACCAAGGGGTACTTACACCTTGCACCAGGCCCAGGTATCCCTTATTAGTGTATAGGGTGTCTAGCAGCTTAGGCTGATAGATAATGGTAGCTTAGCAGAGCAGCTTAGGCTGAACTAGGAGACGAGTGAAGCTCCTACAGTACCACTAGTGTCATATGCACAATATCATAAGAAAACACAATACACAGATATACTAAAAATAAAGGCACTTTATTTTTATGACAATATGCCAAAGTATCTCAGTGAGTACCCTCAGTATGAGGATAGCAAATATTATACACAAGATATATGTACACAATACCAAAAATATGCAGTATAGTATTAGAAAACAGTGCAAACAATGTATAGTTACAATAGGATGCAATGGGGGCACATAGGGATAGGGGCAACACAAACCATATACTCCAAAAGTGGAATGCGAACCACGAATGGACCCCAAACCTATGTGACCTTGTAGAGGGTCGCTGGGACTGTAAGAAAACAGTGAGGGTTAGAAAAATAGCCCACCCCAAGACCCTGAAAAGTGAGTGCAAAGAGCACTAAAGTTCCCCAAAGGACATAGAAGTCATGATAGGGGAATTCTGCAGGAAAGACACAAACCAGCAATGCAACAACGATGGATTTCCAAACGAGGGTACCTGTGGAACAAGGGGACCAAGTCCAAAAGTCACAAGCAAGTTGGAGATGGGCAGATGCCCAGGAAATGCCAGCTGTGGGTGCAAAGAAGCTGCTACTAGGCAGTAGAAGCTGAGGATTCTGCAGGAACGACAAAGGCTAGAAACTTCCCCTTTGGAGGATGGATGACCCATGTCGTGAAGAGTCGTGCAGAAGTGTTTTCCCGCCGAAAGACCAACAACAAGCCTTGCTAGCTGCAAATCGTGCAGTTAAGGTTTTTGGATGCTGCTGTGGCCCAGGAGGGACCAGGATGTCGCCAATTGCGTCAGGGGACAGAGGGGACACCCAGCAAGACAAGAAATCCTCTCAGAAGCAGGCAGCACCCGCAGAAGGGCCGGAACAGGCACTACAAAGAGGAGTGAAACGGTGCTCACCCGAAGTTGCACAAAGGAGTCCCACGCCGCCGGAGGACAACTTAGAAAGTCGTGCAATGCAGGTTAGAGTGCGTGGACCCAGGCTTGGCTGTGCACAAAGGATTTCTGCCGGAAGTGCACAGAGGCCGGAGTAGCTGCAAAAGACGCGGTACCCAGCAATGCAGTCTGGCGTGGGGAAGCAAGGACTTACCTCCACCAAACTTGGACTGAAGAGTCACTGGACTGTGGGAGTCACTTGGACAGAGTTGCTGGATTCAAGGGACCTCGCTCGTCGTGCTGAGAGGAGACCCAGGGGACCGGTGATGCAGTTCTTTGGTGCCTGCGGTAGCAGGGGGAAGATTCCGTCGACCCACAGGAGATTTCTTCGGAGCTTCTAGTGCAGAGAGGAGGCAGACTACCCCCACAGCATGCACCACCAGGAAAACAGTTGAGAAGGCGGCAGGATCAGCGTTACAGAGTTGCAGTAGTCGTCTTCCCTACTTTGTTGCAGTTTTGCAGGCTTCCAGCGCGGTCCGTAGTCGATTCCTTGGCAGAAGGTGAAGAGAGAGATGCAGAGGAACTCTGATGAGCTCTTGCATTCGTTATCTAAGGAATTCCCCAAAGCAGAGACTCTAAATAGCCAGAAAAGAGGGTTTGGCTACTTAGGAGAGAGGATAGGCTAGCAACACCTGAAGGAGCCTATCAGAAGGAGTCTCTGACGTCATCTGCTGGCCCTGGCCACTCAGAGCAGTCCAGTGTGCCAGCAGCACCTCTGTTTCCAAGATGGCAGAGGTCTGGAGCACACTGGAGGAGCTCTGGGCACCTCCCAGGGGAGGTGCAGGTCAGGGGAGGTGCAGGTCAGGGGAGTGGTCACTCCCCTTTCCTTTGTCCAGTTTCGTGCCAGAGCAGGGCTGAGGGGTCCCTGAACCGGTGTAGACTGGCTTATGCAGAAATGGGCACCATCTGTGCCCATGAAAGCATTTCCAGAGGCTGGGGAGGCTACTCCTCCCAGGCCTTAACACCTTTTTCCAAAGGGAGAGGGTGTGACACCCTCTCTTTGAGGAAGTCCTTTGTTCTACCATCCTGGGCCAAGCCTGGCTGGACCCCAGGAGGGCAGAAACCTGTCTGAGGGGTTGGCAGCAGCAGCAGCTGCAGTGAAACCCCTGAAAAGGTAGTTTGGCAGTACCAGGGTCCGTGCTACAGACCCGTGGAATCATGGGATTGTGCCAACTATGCCAGGATGGCATAGAGGGGGCAATTCCATGATCATAGACATGTTACATGGCCATATTCGGAATTACCATTGTGAAGCTACATATAGGTAGTGACCTATGTGTAGTGCACGTGTGTAATGGTGTCCCCGCACTCACAAAGTACGGGGAATTTGCCCTGAACAATGTGGGGGCACCTTCGCTAGTGCCAGGGTGCCCACACACTAAGTAACTTTGCACCTAACCTTTACCAGGTAAAGATTAGACATATAGGTGACTTATAAGTTACTTAAGTGCAGTGGTAAATGGCTGTGAAATAACGTGGACATTATTTCACTCAGGCTGCAGTGGCAGGCCTGTGTAAGAATTGTCAGAGCTCCCTATGGGTGGCAAAAGAAATGCTGCAGCCCATTGGGATCTCCTGGAATCCCAATACCCTGGGTACCTTAGTACCATATACTAGGGAATTATAAGGGTGTTCCAGTGTGCCAATGTAAATTGGTGAAATTGGTCACTAGCCTGTTAGTGACATTTGGAAAGAAATGAGAGAGCATAACCACTGAGGTTCTGGATAGCAGAGCCTCAGTGAGACAGTTAGTCATAACACAGGTAAGACATTCAGGGCACACTTATGAGCACTGGGGCCCTGGCTGGCAGGGTCCCAGTGACACATACAACTAAAACAACATATATACAGTGAAAAATGGGGGTAACATGCCAGGCAAGATGGTACTTTCCTACAATGGAGAACTACAAACACTTGTATCTTCTATACATTCCTTAGAGATGGCCAAGAGGTCAGACCCCTTCACCCGTGTTCGACTCCAGGAGGCCCATAAACAGCACAACAGCATCCTGGACAGACTGAAGTCCTTTGACTATAAGACTTACGTAGCCAAAGTGCATGATGAAGGAGGCAAATCTGGAAGGCTACTAGAGTGGCTTATTCACTCAGAGTTACATGGCACATCTATCACACACCTGACCACTGCTGCTTGGACACATGTATACTCACAAGCACCCATTAATGATGAATTACAGAATTACTAAAAAGCCCTTTTGGGGCTTCCGGAAACCCTACCTGACCACGTACAGACTACAGCTCCTGATTCTGGGGGTCATTCTAACTCTGGCGGGCGGCGGAGGCCGCCCGCCAGAGTTCCCCCTCCAGAACACCGCTCCGCGGTCAGAAGACCGCCGCGGTGATTCTGTGTTTCCCGCTGGGCTGGCGGGCGACCGCCAGAAGGCCGCCCGCCAGCCCAGCGGGAAACCCCTTCCCACGAGGAAGCCGGCTACGAATGGAGCCGGCGGAGTGGGAAGGGTGCGACGGGTGCAGTTGCACCCGTCGCGAATTTCAGTGTCTGCTAAGCAGACACTGAAGTTCTTTGTGGGGCCCCCAGGGGCCCCACGGCACCCCATACCGCCATCATGTTCCTGGCGGCCCAACCGCCAGGAACAGGATGGCGGTATGGGGTGTCGGAATCCCCATGGCGGCGCAGCAAGCCGCCATGGAGGATTCCTTAGGGCCAAACCGCCGCGGTCAGAATGCCCTTGGGAGCACCGCCAGCCTGTTGGCGGTGCTCCCGCGGTCGTTGACCCTGGCGGTCAATGACCGCCAGGGTCAGAATGACCCCCTCTGTCTCCAGAAGCAAAATCAGTACTGAGTGAGCCAATCACGGTTCTGGAAATAGAAAGGTGGTCAAGGAGATGGCCACGGGTAACAATCTGGTCCTGGGCGGCCTCACAGCTGAATGTTATATGACCTACTTAGATATGCTGGCCCCAAAGCTGGAACTCCTCTACACAGACTTGTTAGAAGAAGGGCACTTACCTGAGTTGACCAGAACCGCACTGGTGGTTCCACTTCCCAAAACAAAAATTGTAGGTGCGCCCACTACTGCATTTCGTCCGATGTCCATGTTAAACATGGACTTTAAAATCTGAAGTAAAATCTTGGTGAATAGAATTGTTCCGTACACGCAGATGCTTATTCATGAAGACCAGAACAGGTTTATTCCAAATCGAAGCACGTACTACGATTTGCATAGACTGTCTCACATCTTGTATTATCGTGAATTGCAAACCCAACACAACCCCCATGCTTAAATCAGTAGACCTCGAAAAGGCATGTGCTTCTATATGATGGGACTTCCTATTAGGGGTCATGCGAAAGATGGGCCTAGTGGGTAACACTGCTTTACACCGAACCGACAGCAAGAGTTAGGATTGGATGCACAATTTCCTCCACGTATGACATTTATTGAAGCACGAGATAGAGCTGCCCGCTGTCCCCCTTAATATTTACTATGGCCATTGAACCCTTGGCTGCACTATTCCAAGGAGAGGGTGATGAGGATGGCGTAGTGGTAGATGGACACCAACACATTATCTCACTCTATGCGGATGACCTTTTACCGTATATAGTGAATGGTACAAGAGGGGCGCATAATGCAGTCAGACATCTTGAGGACTTTGGGAGGGTGTCAGACCTTCGGTTGACCCATGCAAATACATCCCTGTTCCCTTGTGTGAGGAATACTCAATGCCCACATGATATGCCTGGGGGTCTTCGGTAGGAGTCCTCCTCATTTAAGTACCTGGGCATACATGTATTCTGCAGTGTTGAAGAGTTATGCGAGGAGAATTTGGGAAAGGCATACCGTTCCTTTAAAGTGCTGAGTCTCCTTCTGGAGATCATTGAGACTGTCCTTGATGGTGAGGATTGCTGTTTCCAAAATGGTGGTTCTCCCTCGCTTCCTATACTTTTTCACAAACATACTGATAAGTGCCTCTGTTGCATGGTTCAGGCAAGCAGATGTGTTGCTTTGTGAATTTATATGGGACTGGTGTAGATACAGGGTATCGCTTGAGACTCTGAAATGTTCACCGGAAGTAGGGGGCCTTGAGGTACCAGACTAATAGTCATACTACCTGGCAGCACAGCTGCAATGGATCACTAGGTGACTTGATGATTCCCGCTGTGTTGCCTTAAATCAAATGAGCTTATCCCCTTATTGAGACCTTTTATTGCTGCGGTTACTAAACTGGGATGTGAACATTCTACAATAGACTATGGGGGTTATTACAACTTTGGAGGAGGTGTTAATCCGTCCCAAAAGTGACGGTAAAGTGACGGATATACCACCAGCCGTATTACGAGTTCCATAGGATATAATGGACTCGTAATACGGCTGGTGGTATATCCGTCACTTTACCGTCACTTTTGGGACGGATTAACACTTCCTCCAAAGTTGTAATAACCCCCTGTATTGTTAAAGGTGGCCCTATATACTTGGAAAAGGTGCCAAGTGAGAAACCAAAAATCAATTACATATGCTCTAGTGCTTCCATTAGTAGGCCTCCCTCAAGGCAATCCGGTAACTTGGTACTCCACTGCCAGATTAGCTAACTGGACAGCCGCAGGACTGGAGACCGTGGGAGAATGCTTTCAAATAGGCATGCTTATGCCCTTGGGTGATGTCATAGGACAATACAAACTACCCAATAGCCAATTTCTGAATTATGAAGCTCTGATGAGAAAATTTGCAGATCTCTGGAACTGTGGGTGGGATGAACCCTTTACACATGGTACATTGCAGTTGTTGCTAACAATGGGCTCCTCTAGACATCTGATTACCTGGTTATATAGATCCTAGAGTGACATGGAATGGCAACCTTTGACTACCATGAGGACTAAATTGGAAAGAGATCACGTACGAAGAATGGAGACAGAGGATAGCATATCCCAAAAAGGTCTCTCGTAACTCCAGGTTCAAATATATACAATTCATCTTCCTCCATATGACCTATCTAACACCTCATGGACTCCAGGTAATATATGGAGGCCACGCAATGGGATGTCCGAGGTGTGGACAGCTGGGTGCAGACTTTTGTCACATGACATGGAGTTGCCCCACACTCCAGGTATACTGGCAGGCGGTACTTCACAAGTTGCACATCACACTTGGACGTTCTATCCCACATGCTATAGAGGTTTGCTTGTTGGGTACCTTTCCCACCCAAGAAGCGTAAGGTCAGTTCTAGGTTCTTGGACTTAGCACTAGCTGGCTAAGTGCCAAATTACTCTGACTTGGAAATCTGACATAGACCATGTTTCAGACAAATTGATAAAATAAGTTTTAGTATCGGCGGAGGTGGAAGAGAACGCTTCTGAGCGAAGACAGAAGGGGGATCAGGGGTCGCCCCATGGAAGGACTCTGGACAGAAATTTTTGGATCATGGTGAAAGACGGATGGTAACAATGAGTCAGAACAGGAAAGCGAAAACGAAGCAGAGAATGGGTCACAGAATAACAGAGTAGAGAGGGAAACAGGAATTTGAGAGGCAGAAGAATACCCGAGTGAAGACTGAAAATGGAGGGGCCTGGGCAGGCAAACGCAGTCTATTCCTCCCCTGGGAAGTTTCATAGGAAGGGGGAGGGACGACAGGATTGGCCATGGGATAGGGGAGGAGGTCACGTGGGGTCAAGGGGTTATAGGGAGCTGGAAGAGGAAGTGACGTACTTTTCTGGCTCTAGGGGCAGTGCAGTGCACGGAGCTTTGGAGAGCTCTGGGGAGGTGGCAGATTAGTGGTGCCGCTGGGGGGATAGAGGGTGGAAAGGTCAGCAGCCGTTTCTCGCCTTTGTTGCAGGCAGCGAGGGAAAAGGTGTGCACAGATGCGAGCGTGGGATACACGCTTGGGCCTGTGTAGTGGGAGCGCGGTTGCACGTCTGTGACGCGCTTCTCGGCACATATGGTCCGGATTGGATTGTGCCATGGATTTGCAGCCCAACCACGAGGCAATACGGGCCGTGCTACAGACTCTGGGGGCAGCCAGGGGCACAGATTTGCTGCAGCCTGGCATTTTAGAGGAGGCCTGGGTGAATGGAGCGACCGACCTGGGCAGCCTCAAGGGGCTTGGCAGCTGCAGTTGCAGCATGTAGCCCCCCAAAAGCAAGCAGTGGCAACAGGGCCAAAGAGGGCAAGGGAAAGGCTGAATCCCCTGGGGTGGTGTCCACCCCTGGGGCAGGACAGCCTAGGAGTCTACGGTTGGCGGGGGCAGAGGGAAGGAATGAAGAGGCAGGTCCTAGTGAAGTGGGCAGACAGGCCTCTGGTGGGGGGCTGGTGCTTCTCTGGTTGGGGTTTCACTGAGTGGTCCAGGTCAGGGCGCTGGGGACCTTGAGAGCACAGGATGGATGGGCCCCCTGGACTTGAGTGCAGGTGGGAGAGGGTCAGGCTTGCAAGGGGCGGTGGCCTACACTTCCAACCAAGAGGGCAAAAGAAAGCAGGTGGCAGAAGGGGGAGGTGGTGCCAGGCAAGGTGCGGGTGTGCATGAGGGTGGTAAGGGGCACGGAGCTCAGGGCCTGGTGGCCGCAGGGCCCAAGGGGTGCCAGGGTACTGGGGGGATTGGGGCTGTGGACTGCAGGTTACTCTGGTGGGGCAGGCATGGTAGCGGGATTGTGAGGATCTGGAAGCCAGGTTAAGGGAACAGCTTAGGGCAGTGGAAGAGACAGAGGCATTATGGGAAAAGTTGTCAGGGATAGGGAGCACGGGACTGAGCAGGTACAGCTGGTTAAGAAGGTGAAAGGGGCGTCGGGCACAGGTGGTCCTCAGAGTGAGGTAGAGATTCATGGCCCATGGGGGAATTGGCTGTGGGTACTGACAGAGGGGCAGAAGAGCCGCAGACTCAGGGAATGCAGGGTTTTTTCTGGATTAGTTCATGGTGGTGACACCCCTGGTTTGTGTGGCCAGGCAGACAGTGGCTCGAGCCGCGTGGGGGAGGTTGATAAGAGGATGCCATTACCAACCGGGAGTATGACAGCCCCTGTATGTTCGTCTGAAGAAATAGGGGGTTTAATGCGTCTCTCCCTACATCGCAGCAACGTGGGTGTTCTATGATGCCCAAGGTCAGGATACCTCAGGAAGGGGCCTCACAACCTTCCATTGCCACCCACAAGGAAATGGTCAATACAGTTGTGTGTCAGGACAAATTGGAGTTGGATTACGATGAGGAGAGTGATGCTTGGGAGGAAGGTGAGGTGTGTGAATTAGTGGGGGACTCTCACAAGTAGGCCCGGGCCTGAGGCAGAGACTCACTCGGCAGGGGGGGTCACATCACAGGAGATGAGGGCCGAGAGTGGAGGCATAGAAGAGCAGAAGAAAATGGTGAGATCAGCGGCCAGGTGGCAAAGAATAGATGCGAGGGGCCCAGCAGGCAATGACGATTAGTGGGCTTTGTGGGATGCACACGGGGTGGAGTCAGGAAAAAGGTATTGCAAGTCAATTGCTGTGGTAGATGGGGTTATCGGTAATGAGTACAGGTTGCAAGTAGCTGCAGAGGAGAAAAAAGGTTGAGGGGAGAAGAATAGCAGAGCAGAGCTGTCAGAGAGTGGTAGGTCGCTCCCCTGTCCTCACAGCGCCACCAGATCCAGATCCCCTGTTCTGCCTTCTCTTTTGCCTGCATCGCTGCCTGTGCCCCGAGTGTCTGTGTTGCCGTGTGTCTGCGTTCGCGCTCCCCTTTTTTTCCTTCTGTATCCCCGAGTGCCTGTGCTGTGTGATCGCGCTCCCCTTTTTTCCTTCTGTATCCCCGAGTGCCTGTGTTGTGTGATCGCGCTCCCCTGGTTTTCTTCTGTATCCCCGAGTGCCTGCATCTTCTGAGTGCCGTCCCCCTTGCCCTCCCGCCGTCTCCCCCTTGTTTTTCCTGTTTTTCTGCGCCTTTCGGCACTTTGCCATTTTTCTAGGCCTCCTCGCCTTCGGAGCCTTTTTCCCGCCGCTTTTTTGCCGCTTTTTTCGCCCTACCCGCCCTCCTCCCGCCTCCCAGCTGACCCCGCCTCCCCGGCTACCCCTTAAATGGCGGCCGCTGCGAGGCAGTAGTAGCGACCCTTGACCCCAGGGTAGGTCGCTCCCCTGTCCTCACAGCGCCACCAGATCCAGATCCCCTGTTCTGCCTTCTCTTTTGCCTGCATCGCTGCCTGTGCCCCGAGTGTCTGTGTTGCCGTGTGTCTGCGTTCGCGCTCCCCTTTTTTTCCTTCTGTATCCCCGAGTGCCTGTGCTGTGTGATCGCGCTCCCCTTTTTTCCTTCTGTATCCCCGAGTGCCTGTGTTGTGTGATCGCGCTCCCCTGGTTTTCTTCTGTATCCCCGAGTGCCTGCATCTTCTGAGTGCCATCCCCCTTGCCCTCCCGCCGTCTCCCCCTTGTTTTTCCTATTTTTCTGCGCCTTTCGGCACTTCGCCATTTTTCTAGGCCTCCTCGCCTTCGGAGCCTTTTTCCCGCCGCTTTTTTGCCGCTTTTTTCGCCCTACCCGCCCTCCTCCCGCCTCCCAGCTGACCCTGCCTCCCCGGCTACCCCTTAAATGGAGGCCGCTGCGAGGCCGCGCAGCGGGCGCGCCGCTGGCGCGCTGCTGGCGCGCCAAAGGCGCGCCTAAAGCAAGTCCGTCTGCGCCCGTCCGCGCCTGGACCGCGCACAGCGCCCGAACCCCTGGCCCCCGCGCCCCCCCGCCTGACCTACGACTCCGCCACCCTCATCAACCTCAACCCCGGCCGCACTCCGGGCTGCTACCGCGCCCCCCCCAAACGGACCCACGGACCCTTCACCTGCAGCAACTGTCACTTCACCTGCCTACGGACCAACACCGCTCCCGTCAAGAACGACTCCCCCGGAAGCAATCTCCACTGCATCCTGGTCAACACCCGACCCTTCCACAGGCACGCCATCGAACTGTGGAACCTCATCAACTCTACGAACCCGGACATCGCCTTCCTCACCGAGACCTGGATGAATCCCTCCTCGGCACCCGACATCGCCATAGCCATCCCCGACGGCTACAAAATCATCCGGAAAGACCGCACCAACCGCATCGGAGGAGGCATCGCCATCGCACACAAAAACTCCATCCGCATCTCAACCGACACCGACAACTCACTCCCCGACGCCGAACATCTCCACTTCACGATCCACAGCGACCCCAAGACCACCCTCAGAGGCACCCTCATGTACAGACCACCAGGACCCCGCACCAAGTTCAGCAAAGACATCGCAGACTTCGTCAACCCTCACGCACTCTCGTCCACCGACTACATCCTCCTAGGAGACCTCAACTTTCACCTGGAGAACCTCACCGACAACAACACCACCGCCTTACTGGACAATCTCACCAACCTGGGACTGAATCAGCTAGTCAACACCCCAACCCACTACGCCGGACACACGCTCGACCCCATCTTCTCCTCCAGCAAACACATCACCTTCAGCCACACCACCGAACTCACCTGGTCGGACCACAGCTGCGTCCACTTCATCTTCAAGAAGACCACTGTGCACCACCACACCCAGCAACCACCAAGAAGACACTGGAATCGTATCACCACGGATCAGCTCGCATCAACCCTCTCCCAGAACCGACCCACCAGCACCACCGACCCAAACGAAGCCGCCAACAACCTCACCAACTGGATCTCCGACTGCGCCAACCTCCTGGCCCCCCTGAAAACTCAAGCCAGCACCAACAACCACAAGAAAAACTCCTGGTTCACCCCCGACCTCAAGGACTCCAAGAAAGAATGCCGCGCCCGCGAGAAGACGTGGCGCCTCAACCAGACTGAAGAGAACATGTCAGCTCTCAAGGACGCCACCCGCCAACACCACCAACGCCTCCGCGCCGCACGAAAAACAGCCTACCGGATCAGACTTGACAACAACGCCCACAACAGCAAGGAACTATTTGGCATCGTCGAAGAGCTCTCCAACCCGGATGCAGAAAACAACTCCATCCCTCCATCACAGGACCTCTGCATCCCTCTCGACCTTCTTCCACCACAAGATCACCGACATATACAACAGCTTCCTGACCACCGACGCGAACCCCCCCCGGAACCCGCTACCGACATCGCCACCATCCTCACCTGGAGCCCAACCACCACCGAGGAGACCACCCGCGTCATGAACTCGATCCACTCCGGATCCCCATCGGACCCCTGCCCGCACCACATCTACAACAAAGCCGACGACATCATCGCACCGCACCTCCGAGATGTCATCAACGCCTCCCTCACCACCGCCACCTTCCCGGAGAGCTGGAAACACGCAGAGCTCAACGCCCTCTTAAAGAAACCCACAGCAGACCCCACCGAACTCAAAAACTTCCGGCCCATCTCTCTCCTGCCGTTCCCCGCCAAAGTGATTGAGAAAATTGTCAACACTCTACTCACCAACGCCCTGGAAACCAACGACTCCCTCGACCCCACACAGTTCGGTTTCAGGACCAACCACAGCACCGAAACCGCCCTCATCGCAGCCACGGACAACATCAGAGCCCTGACCGACAAGGGTGAGACCGTGGCCCTCGTACTCCTGGACCTCTCCGCAGCCTTCGACACGGTCTGCCACCGCACCCTGATACGATGCCTCAGCAACGCCGGCATCAGAGGCAAGGCCCTCGAATGGATCATCTCCTTCCTCTCCGGAAGGACTCAGAGAGTCCGCCTGCCCCCCTTCAGATCCACAGCCACGGAGATCATCTGCGGCGTACCTCAAGGATCCTCCCTCAGCCCCACTCTCTTCAACATCTACATGACCCCCCTGGCGAACATCGCACGCAAACACGGACTCGACCTAATATCATACGCCGACGACACCCAGCTCATCTTATCCCTCACAAACAACCCCACCTCAGCTAGGACCAGATTTCATGAAGGAATGAAGGAAGTGGCGAACTGGATGACAGACAGCCGCCTGAAACTGAACGCCGACAAGACGGAGGTCCTCATCCTCGGCCCCACCCCCACCGCATGGGACAACTCCTGGTGGCCCCCCGCCCTAGGCAGCACTCCCCAACCCACCGACCACGCACGCAACCTCGGCTTCATCCTGGACTCATCCCTCACCATGACCAGACAGGTGAACTCGGTGACCTCAGCATGCTTCAACACCCTACCCATGCTCCGCAAGATCTTCCGCTGGATCCCCACCGACACCAGGAAGACTGTCACCCACGCCCTCGTCACCAGTT
Organism: Pleurodeles waltl; assembly: GCF_031143425.1. Taxonomy (NCBI): domain Eukaryota; kingdom Metazoa; phylum Chordata; class Amphibia; order Caudata; family Salamandridae; genus Pleurodeles; species Pleurodeles waltl. The sequence continues at coordinate 450,145,962 of NC_090446.1, forward strand.
GCTTGGACTACGGGAACACCCTGTACGCGGGCATCACCACCAAGCTGCTGAGGAAACTCCAACGGATCCAGAACGCTGCCGCAAGACTCATCCTGGACATCCCTCGCCACCACCACATCTCAGGACACTTGAAAAAACTCCATTGGCTCCCCGTCAACAAGAGGATCACCTTCCGACTCCTCACCCACGCACACAAAGCCCTTCACAACCTCGGACCCAAACTCATCAACAACCGCGTCTCCTTCTACACTCCTCCGCGCACTCTACGATCCGCCGGACAGGCCCTGGCAGCCGTACCCCGCATCCGCAAAGCCACCGCCGGAGGAAGATCCTTCTCTTTCCTGGCAGCGAAGACCTGGAACTCTCTGCCCAGCCACCTTCGCGCCATACCTGAACACCTCTCCTTCAGAAGGCAGCTCAAGACCTGGCTCTTCAAGCACTGACTCCCCCCCCCCCCAGCGCCTTGAGACCCTTTATGGGTGAGTAGCGCGCTTTATAAATGCGAATGATTGATTGATTGATTGATACAGGTGAGACGGAGGAGACCAAGGAAGAAGCGAGGGCATAGGAAGCGACTACCATGTATGGGGCTGGCTATGAAGCTGGGATTTGCAAACACGAATATGTGGACGTGTTTAAGCTCCTTCACAGGGATATTCAGGACAAGGAACGATCAAAGGAGGAAGAATGGGAGTTAGCTAGGAGGCCCAAGGTGCTGATTACTATAGAAAACTGGATGTTACCATTTTTAATATGCATAAGCAGGATAAGTATACTGACAGGGTGATCACCTTGTTTAAATATATGGATATTATCAGGCAAGCACAGATGCACTTTGGGGGGTTTGCATGGCTTAGCTATGATGAGGAGTTCAGGGCACGAGTCAGTGTCAACACGGACATACCGCAGGGCGATGTAGATCCTGAGCTACGGATGCAGTGGATGTCATCCACGCAGTCTACGGCATTGACTCGTACAGTGAGCGGCTTACCTATTACTTAGAAGTCCTTACAGCCACGTCCCGCCTAGCAGAGGGCGGGTAGTGCAGTCACCACAGGGGTCAGAAGTTATTCAGCTGGGGGACCCCTGGTGCATGTTGGAACTATAACAAGGGCCTTTGCAAGAGGAATCCATGCAGATTCAAGCATGAATGTTCCAAGTGCAGGGGTAGGCATCCAATTACACATTGCTTTAGGCTGGTCAACCCAGCAGAGCAATGGAAGGCTGGGAGGGGCAGGGGACAGCAGGGACCTGCTGGTCCATAGGGCTCCTATGCCAGTTAACTTGGAGGCCATGTTGTCATGGCTGGCGCTGTACCCGGCAGTGGAGGTGACATTGAGATTGGAAGGGGGGTTTCTGGAAGGTTTTCATTTGGGGCTTCAGGGCCCTAGGGGCCGGAGATGGGCTGACAATTTGCGGTCAACCTAGGAGCTCCCGGACATAGTGAAAGAAAAATTGTCCAAATAAGTGATGAAGGGAAGGATTACGGGACCCTTTTTTGATTGGCCCATGTTGGACCTTATAATTTCCCCATTGGTGGTAGTGCCTAAGAAGCAGGAAGGGGAGTACAGGCTGATACACCATTTATCAGGGCCCGAAGGGACATCGGTCAATGACTTCATGGCTCTGGAAGACACTAAAGTGGTATATGCATCAGTGGACAATGCAGTGACGTTGATACGGCAATGCGGGCAAACGGCTTGTTTGGCAAAATGCAACATCAAATCTGCATTTTGTTTACTGCCTGTTCACCCATTGGATTTTCCCTTGTTGGGGATAGAGTTTGATGGAGTTATTTACGTTGACAGGGCTTTGCCTATGGGTTGTGCCATTTCATGTGCACTCTTTGAGGCATTCAGCTCTTTCTTGCAATGGGTCTTTGTGAAGGCCAGCATACATGCAGGGGCTACGCACTACCTGGATGACTTCTTGTTTGTGTGCAAGGTGGGCACAGGTGAGTGTGGTAGGGCGCTGCGCTGCAGAGTTTGGGATACCGTTGACTCCAGAGAAGATGGAGGGTGCTAGTACCATGCTGGTTTTCTGGGAATTGAACTCGACATGATTCACATAACTGCACGCCTGCCCGCATGGAAGGTGGTGGAGTTTCAGGGCTGCTTGGAGGCAGTGATGGGTGAGAGACGAGTGGAGCTCTGGAAGATGCAAAAGTTGTTGGGTTTCTTGACGTTTGATTGCAGGATGATACAGGGGGGTAGGACGTTCTGCAGGCGGCTTGGCCTGGCCCTTTCTGGGGCAACCTCGCGGTATCACAGGTTTCGGGTGTCCATGGCGGTGAGAGCGGTTTTGGGTGTTTGGCATTCATTTTTGGAAGATTTCAATGGCGTTTCTATATGGTTTCAAGAAAAAAAGATGGTGTGGCAGGTTCAGATTTTCTCTGACGCAGCTGGGGCACATGGCTTCGGCCTGTTGTGGGACAGAAGGTGGTGTGCATAGCCGTGTCCTCAATCTTGGTTGCAACAAGGATGGAGCATTGCCTTTTTGGAGTTTTTTCCCCTCCAGGTGGCGTTGGCGGTGTGAGGGGATGAGTTGCAGAACAGGAATGTGATGTTTCACGTGGACAATATGACAGTAGTTCAGTTGATGAATAGGCAGCAGGCTTGCGCCCTGAGAGTTTTGCGGCTGCAGAGGTGCTTTATGCTGCTGTGCATGCATAAGAATATTGGTTTTAGGGCGACTAATGTGTTGGGTGTGAACAATGTTATAGCTGACTCACTATCTTGTTCACAGTGGCATTGTTTTCACAGTATGTCTCCAGGAGCAGAGGAGTTCTAGATGTTGGTCCCTGCAGAAGTTTGGGAGTGGGGGGTTTGAGAGTTCTTAGGCTGGTGGAGAAGTCTTTAGCCGACTCTACTTGAAGGAGCTATCAGCGGGCATGGATGGATTTTATGATGTTCTAGGAGACAGCAGGCGTGCATCATTAATGGACAAGAATGACAGGGAAGGTTCTGGTATGTTATATGTGTTGGGTTTGATGGAGAAAGGGCTGTCTCAAGCGACAATAGCGGGCACGCTGGCTGGTGTGTCTTTTAACGGAAAGCTGTGGTGGGTTTTTGCCCCTGCAGAGGATGAGATGTTGGGGAGGGTTTTGAAGGGTTGGGGTAGGGAAAGACCGGGTTTGGGGCAGAGGTTGAGGGAAGTACTGACATTTGAGCTATTGAAGGACATGTTGGGCTGTTTGGAAGGGTGTTGTTATGACAAGTTTGAAGTGGCAGTTTTTCGGCTGTGTATGATTTGGATGTTTTTTGGGGCTTTCAGAATGTCAAAGGTTTGGGGTCTGGGGCGTGCTGAGGGCATCAGGAGCGATGAGGTGCGCTTAGAGGCTAGTCGTGTTGGTATATGGTTGCGACAGTCTAAGACGGATCAGGTGGGGAGAGGACAATGGATTTGGTTGAACGAAGGGGGTGGGTTTGAGTCTGTATGCCCAGTGAAAGAATGGAGGGCTTTTCTGGCATGGCCGGGTTGCAGGAAGGGTGTGGTATTTTTGTCATCAAAATGGTGCTAAGATCACAGCTTTTCGGCTGTTGGCTGAGCTGTGCAGGGCTGTGGCAGCTGCACGCCGGGATCCTGCGACATCGGTGGCACACCTGGGGTGTGGACCATTGAGGATTCGCCAGATTGGGAGATAGAAGTCGAGATGCAGTGAGCATTACTTGCGTAAGTAACAGGGTGAATGGGAATATGAGTAAAGGGTAGGTAGAGGGTGTGTGTTGGGGATAAGGCTAGCTAGCCTTTTTTTCTTTTTCCCTAGGATGTGTGAGAGGCCCTCTGAGCAGCAAAGCTGTGACATGGATAGTGGGACACTCCTTTGTGCACTGGGCGGTAAAGTATGCTGAGTGTCAGAACTATGCACGCAACTTAGGATTGCCGGGCAGATGCCTTGAGGTGCTATGGTGGGGGTAAGGGAGCATGATTTGGGGTTGCCTGCTGCCTTTTCTGGCATCACTGAAGCCAAGGAGAGGTTGTCCGGACATGTTACTGGTTCATCTGGGGGGAAATGAATTGGTGCAATTGTCAGAACTGCCACTACTGCAACACATGCAGAGAGATCTGGAGATACTGACTCGAAATTGAATGGGACCTGTCTGGTGTGGACAGAATTTGTGCCCCACAGGCATTGGAGGGGTGCAGTTAAACATGCTGTGATTGATAAGGCTCGTAACAAGGTTAACAGGGCGATGAGGATCTTTTGTGCAGGCCTTGGAGTGAAAGTAGTGGCTCATGGGGAAATACGGGAAGAGGTAGAGGCGCTTTTTCAGGATGATGGGGTTCACCTTTCAGATTTGGGTTATGGTTATTACATGATGGAGCTCAGGGAAGTGTTGGCACAGTTGTGGAATGAAAAAATATGGTGTGGGAAGAGCCAGTGGGCATGATGGTGTTCTTCGAGGTTTTTTTGGGTGGCGATACATCGGGGGTGGAGAGTCAGATGTGGGCGGATCCACCCCTCGGAAGGAGGAAGGAGTGCAGGTGAAAGGAGATCTGGGAGTAGATTTGCTGGAACACGTGAATGAGGTGGTGTTTGGAGGATGTTTGGGAAGGTGGAGAGGAAGACATTGGCGATGGGAGGAAGTAATGAGGATGAATGACAATAGAATGCATGAGGCATTATGCAGTGAGAAGGGGCAAGAGGGTATAACGGAAAAACACAGCTGTAATGTTAATAAGTTTAAGTGGTTATTGTTCATTATATGTTATGTTGCTTATGGCAATCCGGTCCTAATAAATGGCCTTTTGCACATTCATGGAGTCATAATGTTTTCCCACAATGGATGGGTCTGAGGGAGGCAGAAGCAGTCTAGTCTCCCCCTGTAAAGTTTTGTGGGAAGCGGGAGGGACGACAGGATTGGCCATGGGATAGGGGAGGGGGTCACGTGGGGTTAAGGCGTTATAGGGAGCTGGAAGAGGAAGTGACGGCCTCTTCCGGCTCTAGGGGCAGTGCAGTGCATGGAGCTTTACCACCCACCCGCCCTGCAGACTCCGGATGGCGGATAGGGTGTAGGTTGCCAAGTTAGGACAGGTTGCGTGAGTGGTGAGTGATACATCGGGGGTGGAGAGTCAGATGCGGGTGGATCCACCCCTCGGGAGGAGGAAGGAGTGCAGGTGAAAGAAGATCTGGGGGTAGATTGGGGCTGGAACAGGCAAATGAGGTGGTGTTTGGAGAACATTTGGGAAGGTGGAGAGGAAGACGTTGACGATGGGAGGAAATTATGACGAATGACAATAGAATGCGTGAGGCATTATGTATTGAGAAGGGGAAAGAAGGGGTGACGGAAAAACACAGCTGTAATGTTAATACGTTTAAGTGGTTATTGTTGTTATATGTTATGTTGCTTATGGCAATGCTGTCCTAATAAAAGGCTTTTTGCACAATCATGGAGTCATGATGTTTTCCCACCAGAGCTATTCTAACAATTCCCTGAACACACGAGCCCATGCAGTATACAGCATACATAGTGAAAGATACTTTCAGACAGACCAAGCTTACTAGCTGGGTGCCATTAACCTCCCACAGCATTAGTCGAGACCCACAAAAACTGGAGGCGCAGTAGTTTACTCTAAAAGGGGTTTATTATTTCATACGGTTCTTTATTGAATGGGCTAGAATTCTAAAGCTGTCATCTCCCATTCACCAAACTAAGTTATTCACAATTAAAAGCCAGGAGCCCCCCGTTATCATTTACGACACATACAGGACACGTGAAAACTACTATAGTAAGAGGAATTGATACTCATAGACGGAGATCAGTATATATCATAGTCAGAGAAATGTGTTCATTAAACATGTTATAAATAATGGACAACAACTCATTGGTGCATACATTTGCAAAATACTAAACAGGTAAACTGCTAACACGTTAAGGAGTGAGACGAAATATAAATGTTAAAATTTGAAAAATACCAATAAATATATATATATATTTTTTAAATAGGGAGTTGAAAATAGGACTGAAAGCAGACGATACACAACATATGCGAAGAGGTTTAGGAAGAAATGAAGTGAGAGGACTGGAATGACTGACCTAAAAATAATTTGGAATGTATGAGGCCTCAGTAACACTCATAAGAGGCAATTGGTTGGTGAAATAATAATGAAACACAAAGCACAAATTAAACCTGGTGTGTTTTGTTTATACACATTTTGCATATACGAATCGAGATAAATTAAAACACAACAAATTTGATTTAATAATAGGCAGAGCACAGCAAGCTAAAGTTTGTGGTGGTCGCTGGGTCTGATACTTGGAGGCTTACATTTATTTGCATAATGTCAGAAAATGTGCGTAGGTGGATAGTAGCTCATCTTGAATGAAACTCCCTTTGTAGTATGCACAGTATAGGGACCCAATAATGGTGATCCAAATATCTTTGATAACCTTGCAATTGAATTCACTAGATGGGAGGGAGAACTGCTCATTGTGGTGGATTTTAATTGTGTACTAGAATATAAAAATGATATCTCAAATCAGCAGACAACAATGGGTTTATGGAGCTACTATGAGACTCATGCAAATATATAGTTTCTTTGATATTTGGAGGAGTCCTAAGAGGACAGAAGCAGGGTACACATACTACTTCCCAGTACATAAACTCTTGCATTTATATGATCTTTTCGCTCTAAGATTTACTAGTCTAAAAACAAAAAAGAAATCTGTGCTCTGATTAAGTCACAACATTGCAAGATCAAAATTACTTGGTAATTAGTATTGTATGGGAGGGCCACATGTTAAATGCAAATAATGGAAGTTTGAACACACTTTATTGACTGACCAGGTATACTGTCAATACATGAAATTATCTATAATTGATTTTTAGGACATTAAGTTAAACATTGTTCCTCTGATAACAATATGGGATACTTTCAAAATGTATATTTCCAATGCAACTGTTCACTATATAGCTACATAACAGAAGGTCAAGGAGGCACAAATAACTAAGGATCATGAAAAACTAAGGGGCAGATTTAAGGAAAGTGGCGCTACATTAAATGCAGCACCACTTTTCTTGCGCCCCTTAACTCCATCATGTGGCGCTTTGCAGGATTAGAGCAAAAAATATTGACGCTAACCCTGCAAACACATTGAGGCCCATTGAAAACAATGGTGTGCCTCCTTTTAACTCCTGCTCTCTGCAGGTGTTAAAAATGCCACTAGAAATGGCGCCAAGAAGTCTTTCAGATTTAATTGGGCCATTATTGCGGGCCCCCTAACGGGGGAATGCACCCCTTGCATATATTATGCCTGGCTCAGGCAAAATTTGGCACAAGGGGTTACAAAGTGGCGCAATGCATGCATTGCTCCACTTTCTAAATATGGCGTGGCATTTTTGTCATAATATTGCCACAGTAGCGTAAAAAAAATTACACTAATGTGGCGATATATGGCGCTAAGCCCTCTTAAATCAGGGACTAGGAGCCCTAGAATTACCATGTGACAGGCATAAAAAACTAATGGAATAAGAGAGATTTTCCTAGAAATGGTTGCATGTCAAGCTGAATTTGATCTTTTTTTACAGTAATATGAAGCTTCTTGTTTACAATATGAGATAAGACAGAATGAGTATGGAAAATCTGTTTACGCATCCTCACAGTAAAATTATGGCGTAATGGAGCTCAACAGTAATTGCCAGTACTCAGAATGAACAAGGGATTGCTATTACGGACTCTATTGTTATATTAGAACAGTTTTACACATAGTACTCCTCCCTGTCCTCAGAAGATACTGAAAAAGAGTACAATGAGAAATGAAATAAATTGATAGAGTAACAATGTTCCCTATCAAGAAGGATGAACCCAAAAACTTAGATAAAGATATTTGTGATAAAGGAATATTAAATTCTATACACCACTTAGAGACAAGAAAGGCTGCTGGAAAGAGTGCCATTCCCTTCGATTTTTGTGAGATATTATTAACAATCCTATTACCAATTATGTGAAAGATGATTTACGAGACATAAGTCTAGGTATTCCCATTTCATGAAATCAATTTAATATAGCTAAAAATAGTTTTTCCGATGAACCATAGCTCAACCATGCAAATTGAACCATTTGTATATATTGTCAGTTCCATAATTCCTGCATGTGCTGCGTTCAAGGTTGGAATTTTAAACTCACTATGTGTAAAACCATAGAGTATCTATTACCAAGCTAACATTCTCATGGGAACGATGTCTGAAAGGAAAGTTCACGTTAGCAAGAATGACAAAACATTTTCTGCACAGTTACAAAGCAGGGTCTTGCAGGCCTCACTTAGGATAGTCAACTGAATTAAAACAGCCATTCATTCATGCATCTAATATACATTTAACATTCTAAACCACAAAATCAGTATTAATAAGCTATTTTCAGTGTTTATGTTACAGTAATTCAAAATGAAATAACTCTATTAACCCCTTCATGGACGTATAGTGTATAACTGCATTCTCTACATTTGCATGGCACTTTTAAAATATTTCTCGCATTAAATCTATTATCTTTTCAGTGCAGACTGTTAATTTGCATCATAAACTACAACATGGAAACAAATTAATCTGTCAAATATAAAATCTAAGGCTATACCACATGCCTTTACACTAATGATCTATAAAGAGTGCAAGTTAATTTGACTTGTCAGTGCACCACTTTAAAACTGAACAATTAGTACTTTGATTAACATAATACATAAACTGTCATGTTCAGATGATCAATGTGACTTCAGGGACAATACTAAAATTTCTGCTACATCAACTATTTTAGAACAATTACCATGCACAGGCACTTCAAGGCAAAGCATGAAAAGGAGTTGGATGAATTCCAATGGAACAGCGACTGAAGAAGACACAGAAATACTGACAACTGTCCCTGCAGAGGCGATGAAGCAGTTTAAGGAGAAAAACAGCCTTCCTTAACATATTCACTATACAGTGCAAAATCAACATTTGGTGGAGTAAGCAAAATATTAGTATAGGGAATGAGAAAAATAGAGAAGCACTTCAAAACAATTTGACTAATAAAGATAAAATTGTCTGCTCATGGCAGATTGGGCACAGGGCCTGATTGGCTGCTTGCAGCCAAAGGTCAGGTGTAGAGGTGACAGAAAGCAGGGTCACTCAGCCCACCAGGGGCCGCCGACCCCTGCCTCTGTAAGCATAGCAGTGCCTAGCCCCTATTGACTATTTTTGTAGTTATTTATTCAATTCCATTTTTGTGGGGGGGGTAAAAGGATTCACAAACTGCAATGTAGATGTGCACACTCTAAGAGAATAAGGAGGGCTTGCTAGATAGCCCATGGTGTACCCAGTCCTTGGCCCACAACAGATTTTCTTTATTGTGGCTAGTTAATCACCACCTTTAAGATGGCTGACGTAGATTTACGTACGGGGACCGTTGAGCCTTAATGAATAATGGAGAAAAAGCTCCCTGATCTAATTCAATTTTTTAATTTGGGTCCACAGATTGCCAGCAAATCTGGGTTCACAGATCATCTGTGGCTTCCAAACCCGGGACAGTGGGACAGAATAGTTACCTCAATGTTCTACCTACAGGACCACAACCTGAAACTTGGTTTCACTCACAGATGTGTAAACTAACACTGCTACTCTGTCAGTTCTTTGCTGTACTCTTCACTGATTTGTATTGCTTATTGACAGGATCATTTGATTGCCAGCTTTGCATTTCTGTAGTTTAATTATTTCAGTAAATCTTTAAATCAAGATTCTTGGCTGTCGTTCTCAAAGAGAAATGCTTTAATCTTGCCCTATGTACCTCCATGTTTTAAACTTCGGTGAGACTGGTGCAGCCGGGAGTACCAAAGCCCAACAGGGACTAAATCACTCCCAATCTGGTGCCAGTGCACTCAGAAAGGCAAAAAGAGAGTGGGTTAGCACGCTGACATAATGCAACCCTCAGCAGTCTTGCTGTAAACTGTAAACAAAACTTAAAGTGGTGTATATTTAGAAGGGGGTAATGTTAGCGCGTCAGACCTTAATAAGTAAACTTACAAGGGGATGCAAATAGGTCGATGAACCTTTGGAATCGCAATTAAGAAGATCCCACCATAGCTTCAGTACATAAAGATCAATAATCCATCATCAATCAATAACATCAATGGTAATCAATGACATTAATAATCAATGGAGTCAGTAATTGTCACACACCATGACCTTTCAGTCATGAATACCCACACCTTTTTAGTAAAAGTTAGAATATTTATTTCCCTATATTAACAATGCTAATGTCACGTAAATTAATCTCCAAATCAAATGATACATATACAGAAACAACACTGGCTGTTTGAACCTGCGAAAGAAGCACAATCTAATTAAATCTTGAACTACAACACATTCTAAGGTTACAGTACAAATTAATAACAAGAACAGTTGCGCAAATTATATCGCATACACTTAGGTTCAGCAAAGAAATTCATCAAACATTATTCCCTATTGGCAGTCTTTTCATTAGTGAGAATCCTTATGTAACATCAGATTAGCATCAGCATGTTGGGCTTCATGCAAATTAGTTTAGTAAACACAAATTTGGAAAACACCTAACTATGGCTCTATCAAAAGAGTGCGGTTGGTATCTAGAAAGAAAAAGCAAATAGACATAACATACACATGGGTACAATAATACCTCTCCTCAATTGGATCGCCAAGCTAAAATAGTCTTTGTCTTCAGGATATCAGTCGATCAGCAAGGCATCAGAGTTCAGCATCAGGGTTCAGAAACACAAAGGGGGTCAGTACGACCCTGGCGGCCGGCGGTAAGGTGGAGGTAACAATTATTTTATGTTATGTTCCGCCAGCAATTATGACCGTGGCGGAATAGCCACGGCCATACCGCCCGCCCCTCCAATTTACCACCAGGTTTCCGCCTGGCTGTCATAATCCCCAGGGCAGCGGTGCAAGCACCGCTGCCCTGGGGATTATGAGTCCCCGACCGCCAGCCTGTCCGTGGCGGAAAACACCGCCATGGAAAGGCTGGCGGTAAGGGGACTCGGGGTGCCCTTGGGGGCCCCTGCACTGCCCATGCACTTGGCATGGGCAGTGCATAGGCCCCCAGGCAGAGCCCCGTCGCGCATTTCACTGCCCAAATTTCGGGCAGTGAAATGCGCGACGGGTGCTACTGCACCCGCTGCACATCAGCATTGCCGCCGGCTCTATCACGAGGCGGCAGCAATGTTGATGTGACATTTCCGCTGGGCCAGCGGACGGTAACACTGTTACCGTCCGCTGGCCCAGCAGAAATGTCATAATAGGGAGCCAGGAATACCGCCGGCAATGGCGGTATTCTGTCTCCCGCGGCCTCGGCGGTCTTTTTGCAAGACCGCTGAGGTCGTAATGACCCCCAAAGTCTTTAAGCATTAAAGTTAAGCACGTCTCTTGTCAAGACGGAAAATGGGCAAGAATGGGCTGTCTTCCCTCAATGCAGTCCTGTTTAAGTTACATTTCCTAAATCTACTTCTCAGGTCCCTATTGGTCAAGGGATTGCATGTTCACACTTTGTCCAATATTACTAAAACTTCAAATCTATGAATTCTACCACTACTCCGTTCACATATCGCTGTTTGGCTTTTCTTGCAATATCCTCATCATTCGGCTTTTCAGGTAACAATACTGTTGCAGCTTCTTCTACAGTCAGTGTCTCCATTGTTCTCCTCCTGAGAAAGTTATTCTCACACACATTACACACATAATGTTACATTTAGCAAGTACAGCATCTGATAGCAATCGGTTCTTATGAGAAAAAGCCTTTAGCTCCATGCACATTCAAACAATACAATGGAAAATCACAGTTTAAGTCTATAGGACAGCCATTTATTAAACGTTAAAAAATACAGCTTGACATTAGGCCGGGCAACTAGGCCAAGACCTTCGCTAAGTTAAGGCCTACAATTAAAAAGCTAATACATAATGCATAACCCTTAGTATGACATATTACTACATAAATGAAACAAATGCTCAACATTTCATATTAATAAACTATTACTTCGTGAACATTGACCGCCACTCATCGTGATGACATTTTCAAATGCATGCATTAATTTTCTGCGTTATTATATTTTCTACACAATTCCATTACTCATAGTACATGAACACTCATTAATAATTTGTATTAAAACACCTGTGCTAGCAATCCCTCCTATGAGAAGTAAATGTGTCATCACACTAACTACCACCCACAAATGTTTGCATCAGCTAAAATTCTGTCAGTTCAATCCCTTCATACTTTTGTTGTCTTTTTGAATTTTCCCTAAATAATTTTTCCCTTTTCTTTTCTTCCCTCCTCTGATCATTCTTTGACTTCTTCAATTTAATCCTTTTGCATAATTTCCACAGTCCCCATATTCCAATTAGGCAAACCACAATAATGAATATCCCTGCAAGATTTTCAATAGAATCCCATTCCAAATGTTGCTGAGTCAATTTCCCACTGAAGTAAAACCTTTGCCAACCTTCTCCCAAACACGTGGTTCTTTTAGTTCTTTCAAATCATCACTTTCATTAGTCATACTAGTAGTTATGTATCCAATTTCTTTACTATCATTAGGAATATACGAGCAACAATGCCTAGAATTAATAATTTTACAAACTCCATCATCCTTCGCTAAGAGAATGTCTAAAGCAAGATGATTCTGAAGAGTGATAGCTCTTTCAGCAGATAATTCAGTATCTATCAGGATTATGGCCACTGAAAAATTTGTCAGCATGTTATCCAAAATGGTAGACAACTTTCGAATCTTTCTTTAGTTCAGAACAACTTCCACTGAAGGAATCATTGCTCCAAATATATCTCCCACTATACCAGAAGGAGACTCCCTCCTTTGTCTCATATGATGCAATTCAGTCACTTTCGGAAACTTCTTCAAATCATTCATTTGATAAATCTTTGGGATAACTATCCCCAAGTAACATGTCCCAGCCTATCCCCTTGGAAGACGGTAATAAGCATTAGGATCGCAGATGTAATAAATCCCAGGAATTGCCGGGTATTGTCCATTTAAAATAAATGTCCATTTACTCTGAAACAAAAACACATGTCTACATTCACTCGTTCTCACAAATAAAGTGTCAGTGCGTGATTTAGGCCTATATATACAAAGTTTCCCTATGTGTTGTGCATCTAAAGCTAATTTCCCTTGCATTTTAATTGCACTATAAGCATAATCATTCCTGTAAGTCCTTTTCTATAAGCCTTTTTCTAACTTCTCCTTCAGTGCCTTTCTCCTGCCATCTGTGTGATGTAAGGAGCTTTTCTCTAAAGGTGTAAACAAGCATGTTAGATTATTCCTGTGAGCATAAGCTGTGCCAAATGTCAATGTAGGTTCAAAGAAACATCTAACTAATACTATATCATTATCCTTATCTACTCTACTCAAATATCCAATTATAGGGACAAATGAAAACACCACATCATGGTTGGAGTAAAAGTACTGGATGTACTCTTGGTTATGGAATCTTGTTAGCAGACTACAACTTATTCCATATATTAGAGGCAGACTATGGTATGTAACCCTTTCCTCAACTGATGCAGGAATCTGCGTACACACATAACAATTTCTCGCATCCATTGTCTCAACATACGCACTCAATAAGTGATAGAAGACATTAGAAGAAAGTTCTCCTTGCACATTAGTACCCTCATGCAAATATTTCTCATCTACCCTAAACCTCTCTATTGCCATTAGTGCAGTAGTCACCTCAAAAGCAGAAGTATGGTTGGCTTCATTCTTATCAAGAATACACATACCCACAATCAATTCCACAAGCAATATCCCACATACAATCGCCAAACCAATACTCAATGCTGCACACAGTAATTTAATCACTTCATTGTTGAAGTGACTTCCCCTATCTGAGTCTAAAGAGATTGAAACCCAAAACGGGGTATCAGTTCCATAAGCAGTAGTTTCACTACTGTGAGACTGTCATTTCTTCATGTAGAATAAGCTTCAATCCAGAGACTAAAAATGCAAACAATCACCAACACATATCTCAAACCTCCACACACAGGCATCTCAATAACATCCATCTGCATTCTGTGGAATGGACCTCCTGCTCTTCCAGTGTGGCTCAAATTAACCACTGTTCCTTTCCCCACTTTCAATTGTTGGCAAATGACACAACAATGGCAAACTGCTTCAGCAACCTCTCTAAACTTTGGGTTGAACCAATCATGTTTGAACAACCGAATCATGGCATCCCTTCCAACATGTGCTTGACCATGATAATACGTAGCCATTTGAGGCAACAGACTATTTGGCAAAGCCAATTGACCCTCTTCTGAAACCCACAATTCATCTTGTCTTTGCACACATTACATTTTACGCCATGAACCTTTCTCCTCCCTGTCAACATTATTCTGCAACATTTTCAATTCCTCTAAGGTGTCAATTACTTTCAATGCACAACTTGGACATGTTTCATCTTCTTCAGGTAACAGTTCCCACTTATCTTTGAACGATATACAGTTCAATGCGCAACACCTTGCCACTTGATCCGCATATCCATTTCCCAATGATACAAAGTCCTGCAACTTCAGATGTGCACTACATTTCACCACGGCAACCTTTTCAGGCATTTGGATAGCATGTAACAGTTCTTTAATTCTTTCACCATTTCTGACTGGTGACCCAGAGGAGGTCATGAAACCTCGCTGTGACCACAACTGGCCAAAATCATGGACTATTCCAAATCCATACTGGCTATCCGTATACATTGTAATTTAAAGCTGAGCAGAAACATGGCACTCTCTAGTAAGGGCTACCTGTTATGCTGCTTGGGCAGAATACACTCCTCGAAGCCAGGAAACTTCCAGAATACCAGTAATTGTTCACACAGCATATCCTGCTCTCAGTGTCCCTGCATTGTCTCTCAGACAAGAACCATCAACAAAGATCATTTTGTCATTCTCTTCCAATCAGGTATCTCTAATGCCAGCTCTTGGTTTTGTGCACAAGTCAGTTACTTCAAGACAATCATGCTCAACGTCTTCCATCTTTTCAATTTCAACATTTTAATTTGGAAGTAAGTTTGACTAGGGTTCAGCACTGTACATCTTTCAATGTCACATTTGCTGACCCGAGAATACTCGTTTCATATCTGGTCAATCTCGCGCCAGTCAAATATTCGGTTTTCGTCCTTGTAAGTAGAATCTCAATAGAGTGAGGGACGATTATAGTCATGGGACGTCCCATCACAATGCCTTCACACTGTGTAAGGCTTTGACTAACCACTGCAACTGTGCGCAAACAACCTGGAAAGGCTGCCACAACTGGGTCCAAAGTAGCTGAAAAAATATGCTACTGGGCGGTTTACACCTCCATGGACCTGGCTTAAGACAGACAAAGAACATGCATCACGCTCATGACAAAACAATGTGAAAGGCATACCCAACGCTGGAGCCTTGCACAGACTCTCTCCCAGTTCAGTGAAAGCTTTCATTCCAGCCTGGTCTAACACCATAGGGTCAGTTACATCCTTATGAGTCAGCTTCTACAATGGTCTCAATATGACTGAAAATTTTGGAATCCATTGGCGACAGGAGCCTACCATCCCTAAAAACATTCTGACATCTCTCTGTGTGGTTGGGGGATTTATCTGCAATATGGTTGTAATCCTTTCTCAGGATATGTTTCTGGATCCTTTCTCAATTTGGTGACCCGAGTATTTCACTACTTTTTGACAGTTTTGCAATTTAAGTGGATACACTTTGGCCCATGTTTATACTTTTTTTGTGCCACATTTACATCATTTTTTGATGCTAAAGCTGTGCAAACTTACAAAATACAATCGTATTTTGTAAGTTTGCGCCGCTTTTGCATCAAAAAGCGGCGCAAATGCGGCGCTAAAAAAGTATAAATACAGGCCTTTATGACCATTCTTTCCCAAATGGTTCAACAGGGCAATCATATCATACTTGCACTCGTCCCTTGTTTTGGCTGCAATCAGCAAGTCATCAATGTACTGTACCAAGGTTGATTGGAAAGGCAATTCTAACGCCTCCAATTTTTTTTTCAAGATGTGATTGAAGAGGGAAGGTGACTCTGAAAACCCTTGAAGAATTCTCCACTACTAATAAACTTGGTCCAAAAATTTGAAATAAAAGATAAATTGGTTGTCCTCATGAAGAGGCACAGAAAAGAAGGCTTGCGAGAAATCAATGACAGTGAACCATTCAGCATCACATGGAATCTGGAACATTATCACAGCTGGATTTGGCACCATGGGACAACATTTGACCACAATTTCATTTATGCTTCTCAAATCCTGGACAATTCGAACTTTCCCACAAGACTTTTACAAACCCATTATCGGTGAGTTACATGGACTGCTCAATACTGCCTTCAAAACCCCTTGCCATACAAAGTCTGAAATTATTTGAGTGACCTTCATAAGGACATCATGCAGCATGTGGTACTGTGGAAGTTGAGGGAAAACTGCCTTCAGTTTTACTGTGACTTTAACTGGCTCAACTCTCTTTATCAGACCTACTTCTTTTCCTGTCACATCCCTCACTTTCTCCTTAACCGTTCCCTGCAAATCAGGATGAAGCTCCTTCACTGTGACCATCGGGAAAAATTCAGTCAGAGGGCACTACTCACTTGTAGTTTCACTCTCTGGGGCGTGGTCATCTTCATCATCGCTATTCGTCTGAATCTCAATTCCATCATTTGAACAAGTAATCAAGCACTTGGTCTTACACAGCAAGTATCTTTCTAGCAGGAATACTGGACTTGAATTGCAGACTACAAATTTGCAATCCCTGAAAGTTGCCAATTTTAACCTGAACTGGTTCTGTAATCAGGTTGGTCAAATACTGATTTGCTACTCCTACAATCTGAACTGTTTTACCTGAAAGGGGCAAGAAGTGAACTTTTGCACTTCTCACTGAAGAGCGTGTAGCTCCTGTGTCAACCAAGAATGTAACTCTGACCCATAACCTTTCTCTTCACATAGGGACCTCTGTGATCTACTTCTAAGGAGGTCGCAAGCACACATGGCTCCTCATCTAAACTGTCGCTCACCCACTCATCGTTTATTTCATTCTCACTGTGTAATGGGAACTGGTCCACTGTGTTATTACTTTGGTTAAACTTCTGACCTGTGACCTGTTGACAAAGCATCATCTGTTGCTGTTCCATTGGGGCTTGAGGTATTTGAATTTGCAGTCTAGGTACCATGAGCAACTGCGTCTGCATTGGCTGCAACTGTGTCATTTGTACACACGGCATTTGTACCTGCTGCATGGGTTGAAAGTTCTGCACTTGATTCACATAGTTTTGAAAAGTTGGATTAGGACCTCTCAATCTCGGTCCTCTCATGTTCTGGAATGGATTGATGTCATTACTTTGCTGAACAACACCTTCCTGCACCATCATCAGACATTCCCATTTCCATTGTCCAACGGCTCCACAAATGTGACATGGCAATCATTTCTTCATTCCCTGCACATCATTCTGAACCCCTACAGTACCCAAACCTGGACCATGATTCATATTACCTCCGCGACCTCTACCTCTCATCTGGGGCTGAAACATGCTGCTGTGGTAACTGTTGTGGAAAATTCCTCTGCATGCCTGTCTGAGCAGCTTTAATCTGTAGCACCATTGCATTCTCTTTCAGCTTTCTCTGCTTCAACTCAGTCTCATCACTACATTACTTTGCATATTGCAACACCTCATCAATCGGCTTTGCTTGCCAGCAAATCAATCAACTCTTAATCATCTGGCTAATTTCAGGTCTCAACCCTTCCACAGATCTGAACACAAAATGAATCATGTCTTTCGCCTCAATTGTCTCTGTACCACAGCAATGCTTGAACTGCTGTAATAATCTCTCATAATACGCATATATCGATTCCTTTACTTCCTGAGCTGTCCTGTCAATTCTTTGCCAATCAGTGGTCTTGGGCGAAATTCTGATTTTCAAAAACGGAATCACCTTATAGTAATATTTCATTACCTCGGGAGACGGTGCACCTGTATTCTTGTCTCTCTCTGGTTCGCTTGTTGACCAATCTACACTCCTCTTACACTCTATCATCAGATCAGCTGGAACCACTATCTCTAGTAATGTGTTCAAGTCCTCCCACAGGCACTTTGCAAGTTTCAAAAACCTGTCTGTCTGCTGACACCACTCTACTGGCTTTTCTCTCAATTTTAGATAATCATTCGTAAATGATAAAATGTCACTTCCGTTCCAAGGGACATGAACAAAATTCCCTCCTGGAATCTCTCACATTGGTAAAATCTTCACTGAATCTGGGACCTGCTGCACATTTGTAGTCAGCCCCACAGAATCCCTTTTTCTTTGGTCTCTTTTCTTCACCCATCTGCCTTCCCATTTGTCTAATGCTCCCCAAGTCTGGGCACTTTGAAGCAATTCCGGCAGATCTCATGTGTTAAAAATCTTTGGTCTCGAAATCTAATCTTTTACTCCTTTTCAAATGCTTCGTCTTCTCTATTTCTTTGCTATACTTTTCTGACAGGTCTGATAGTTTCTGATGCACATTGCTCACTTCCCTCGTAATCTTCAGGCACAAATATCTCAACTCTGCTTCTGTGTAGGATTATAACCTGTTCACGCCAATAGTTCCCTCAATGAGTTCACCCGCTTCCATGCTTAGCCTAGCATAATTCAAACACTCCTCTCCATTAGGAGCACTCTGCGGGGTATCCAGCTTGTCTAACCATTCAGTCAACTGCTGAGCTGTCAAACCTTGCAATGAAATGTTACTGGCTTGGACAGGTGGCTCCTGCCGTGCAACTGCATTCGGGGTCTGCGATGCCAACAATTTCAAACTCTAGCTAACGTTTGACCATACCATACTATCTGGAAGTGTTCCAAATGGAGTAAGGTCTAACAATGATCTCGATCCATCAAAAGTCTGTCCCACAGGAGAGACTACTCAAGCATTTTCATTATGTCCTCCCCTCATTACATTCTGGGACATGGCACCCTGTTCACTTGCAGTAGGTTTCTTCTGTGAAAATAGGGGTACGGCTGGGCCAACAGTGATAGGTAGTGATATAGCATCTGGGGTTGGTCTGGCACTTACGCTCTGTGGGAGAGTAACTCCCATGTTCTGATTCATCATTGAAGACATATCTGACTGTGTCCCTGTTTCTGGAGTGAATTTCAACATGACTTGGGGCAGTAAAAGTGGAGTTGGTTCTGTCTGAACCAACATCGGTCTCGGGTAAACCCGTTCCATAGGAACCGTCAAGTTCGAAGTCGTTTCCATAATGGGCACATAATGTCAGGAATCCCCAAGGTGCCTCCTGCGGTATCTGTCAGCATCCCCAGGGATTAAGGTTAAATCATATCTCTGTTCTTGGTTAAACCTTCATGTTTCTAAGTAAACATAATGTGCTGTGTTACACAATTGGTTTTATCAATGCTTGTTTTACCAATGCGTGTTTGCTAATGTGAGCAGGTGTAGACATGTGCTTCTAGTTGGGTGTGGTGTAGACATGTGCTTCTAATTGGATGTGGTGACTCATCCACATGTGGAAACTCAACTGCTTTCCTGATTGGCTATAAGTAGCAGAGTGAAGGATGCCTCCCTGCTTGGCTTTGTTTTGCTTCCTGATCTCAGCATCTGATTTGGCAGTCCAGCCCCTGCTGTCATGCTTGTAATCAGGACTTTTGAGGCAATTCTTTTCTTTGTTCCTGTACCAGCTGACACCAGGCATTCCTCCAGCACTCTGGAAAAGACTGCAGCTAAGTGACTAGTATTCTCCAGGGAGTTTGTTCTTTAAGCACTGCGTTTTCCTAGAACAGCTGGTGTATTTCAGACCTCGTATTTTGGCAGAGTGCTTATCTTGAAGAGACAAATGCATTTCTGAACATTCTACATGATTATTGTATTTACTTGCCTAAATGTGCTTCAGGAAATCTGTTTGAGCTCAAGTAATACAAAAAGTGACAGTGCAATTTTAAAAGAGCATTTACATGACTTTTCTTTCTCTAATAGCATAACTCTTGGATTTAAATTGTGTCATTCGTGCCTGTGTTTCAGCTTTGAGGAATTTGCTTTTGAAGGGTTTTTCACACACACAGTGAAACCAAATCAAACTGTGCCACCCTAACTGTTTAAACCCAGAGTGGACATTTGCATTTCTTGGATTGTTTTTGTTCCTTTTAGTTTAACCCTATGCATGCATGAAAGTTATACATGATATCATTATTGCCCTTGTTTGACTTTCTTGTGCATGATAAGTGTAACCACAGTTCTAATTGTAGTGTGTAACAGTGAATCTCTGTGAAGCCAGCCCTAGTGTCGCAGTACTTATTGTTATGGTATTCAGTTTGGGTTTTTGGTAATGCAGTGTTAGTAATTGTGCCAACAGTTATTATTATCCAAGAAAAGTGCTGGAGCATCCCAGTGTTCTTCTACCGCTCCCATGCCCCTATCAGAAAGAGAGATTCAGTTTCAAGGAAGTTGAGTGCTAACTCTACTATCACTCTGTCAACAACGACCTGCCCCCGAAGATACAGGGTGCCTGGCTGGACAAGCAAGACGTGGCAGTGTTTTGTCTCTTTCTCTTCCACTCCCCCTTTCCTTTTGGGACACCTGCCGGGGTTTCTGTGTCCACCAGGAAGTGCTGAGAGGTGTTCCAGGAGGTCGGGGCATACCATTGCCCCTGCAGACATCCTGCTTTTCAGGTGAGAGGCCCTATCTCGACATAAAGCCAAGCCACAACATACAGGGCTGCCTGGGCGATGGATTCCTCAATGGGTACTTTCAAAGGTTTAGCACTGGCTTTACCAGCTGATCAGGATGCTCCATCTTTATTAGATTTAACTAGGGCCCTAGCAGGATTACAGAGGAAGTTCTTTCCTTAAAGCAATAGAACCTGGAGTTGCACACTGAACTACAGTGGTATAAACCACAAGACACCCCCTGGGGAGGAGTCAAACTAAAACAAAGATCTCCATTACTACAGGCCCCTCGGTTTGACCTGTCTAATCATGTTTCTAGACCCGATTCAGGCCCAATGACTTCCACCACACAACCCATGCAGGTAATGGTCACTTCATCAACCCCTGTGCCCTTAGCTCCTCCAGAAAGGTTTTTTGCAGATAGTGCCAAGTTCAACATTTTTCTTAACCAGTGCCTGCTACAGTTTTTGTGTCGGGCAGCTGCATTCCCCAATGATGCTGCAAAGGTAGCTTTTATTATCTCTTATTTGGGAGGCAGTGCAGCTAATTAGTCTATTCTGCTGGTGGAGCGCAATGACCCTATACTGTATGATTTCAACCGGTTCAAGGAAGCCTTGCTGAAACTGTTCGCCAAACACGTCTTCGTGCAAGCCAGTGACAATGAGCTGCTGAATTTGTTCCAGGGACACAAGGATCTGCTGTCCTATATCACCTCTTTCAATCGGTTGGTGGCAGAGACTGAGTGGCCCGAGGAGAAGCGGACCTCCCTCTTCTATCGTGGCCTTCGGGACAATCTCAAGGATGTTCTAGCCCAAATTGTGTAACCTCCTACGTAGTATTATGAGTTGATTGACCTGGTGGTATGCTTGGATCACTGCTTGAGTGAACGTAAGGGAGAAAAATTTCGGGGTGACACACGCTTAGTGGTGCTCAAAACTGAGAAAAAGGAGTCCACCATTCCCACTCATGATACACCTGAGCCCATGCAAATTGGCCGTGTGCGCACCCACTATCTAAGGAAGAGAAAGAACGTAGGAAAAAATTGAAACTGTGTGTATACTGCGGTAAGGCAGGGCGTTTTGCTCGGGAATGTCCAAACAAGTCTATTGCTCCAAAGAAAGCCATCGAAGCAGAAACAGGGCCTGAATTCTCCCTTCCTGACCAGGTGGAAAACAAACTGCCCTGATAACTTCTGAGACCATTTTATCGAATGCTTCTTTCAATATGGTCTCACATCTTCTGGCTAGTTCCACCAGTCCAGTACCTCGACATCTAACTCTTATTGTGATGTTAGTGTTGTCCCCTGAGGTTCGTAAGGTCATTCCCATACTGCTTGACTCTGGGGCTACCGGAAACTTTTTAGACTTGGGTTTGGCTAAAACCCTAAATATCACGACTGTCAGAAAAGACATCCCTGAACCAGTCAGAGCCGTGGATGGCTCAGAATTGTCCTCCGGGCTTATCGTTTATCAAACAACACCCTTGGCCATGCTTTGTGCAAACAACCATACAGAACAAATTCAGTTTGATCTCATAGATACCCCAGTATTTGGAGCCATTTTGGGGATATCCTGGCTTCAGTTACACAATCCCAAAATTGACTGGGCATCAAGGACAGTGACATTAGACTCTAAACATTGCTGGCACTCCTGTTACCAAGACAAACCATTACTAGTGACACCCTTGCATTGTGGGTTCACACATAATACGGCTATCAAGCCAGACGACACACTGGCCATTCCTGCATCGTATAAAGGCTTCCATGATGTCTTTAGTGAACAGAAGGCCACCCAGCTGCCGCCACATAGGTCATACGATTGTCGTATAGACTTTATTCCAGAGGCAACGTTACCATGTAGTAGGGTCTATGCTCTTTCTGAGCCTGAGAATCGATACCTGCGCGACTACCTGGATGAGCTATTGGCTAAGGGTTTCATTAGTCATTCAATATCACCAGTATAGTCATCTTTGTTCTTTGTGCCCAAGAAGAATCGCAAGCTGCTCGCCTTTATAGATTATTGCACAGTGAACAAAGTGACCATAAAAAATCGGTATCCACTTCCGTTGATCCCGGTACTTTTAGATCAGCTACGTCAGTCGACCATTTATACTAAACTCGACCTCTGGGGTGCCTACCCCTTGATCCGAGTGATGAAGGGGGATGAGTGGAAGACGGCATTCCGAACTAAATTTGGACTCTTCGAGTACACAGTGATGCCCTTCGGGTTGTGTAACGCTCCTGCAGCGTTTTAATTTTTCATCAATGAAGTGCTGCAGGAGTTTCTGGATATCTGTGTAGTGGTATACTTAGATGACATTTTGATCTATTCGTCTTCCACTGAGGAACATAGAGGGCATGTAAAAGTGGTTTTACAACGGTGTCATGAGCATCATCTCTTCACCAAGCTGGAAAAATGTGTTTTTCACACTACAACTGTAGAATTCCTGACATATGTGATCACTCCCAATAGAATTTCCATGGATACGTCCAAGGTACAGGCCATCTTGGATTGGGTAGCCCCAAGATCCATCAAGGAAGTGCAACTTTTTTTGGGCTTCGCAAAGTTTTATCGGAGATTTATACCCCACTTTTGTACTGTGGTATCTCCCATAACTTGTCTCCTACGAAAGGGGGTTAAGTTCCTCTGGGATGCAGAAGCTGAGAAAGCCTTCCAACATCTTAAAAACACATCCACTGAAGCACCCATTCTCCATCATCCCGACCCGGCTCAGCCATATTTCGTGGAAGCAGACGCTTCCCAAATGGCAGTGGGTGGTGTCTTGTCCCAACGAGATCCTGAGACTGGACATTTCCATCCAGTAGCTTACTTCTCAAAGAAATTGCTACCCGCAGAGCAAAATTACACGGTGGCGGAACGGGAACTTCTAGCCATCAAGCTTGCCTTCCAGGAATGGCGTCGCCACCTCCTAGGAGCTAGACACACCGTAACTATTTACACGGATCACCGTAATTTACAGTTTTTTCAAGCGACCAAGGCCCTGACACCTCGTCAATTACGCTGGCTTCTACTTTTTAACGAGTTTGACTTCGTAATCACCTATAGGCCCGGTACTACACAACAAAAGACAGACACGTTGTCTAGGATGGGTTTCTCCTCTGATGTGGTGTTAGAACAGGTCAGAAGCATTATATCCCCAGAGAAAATCGTGGCTGTGTGCACTTCCCAAGAGTTCCTTGTGAAAATACGGGTAGCCCAACACAAGGTTCCCTGTTCAACTGATGTGTATGAAAAAGAGGGTTTACTATACCATGCTGATCAGTTGTACATCCCTACCAAAGAATTACGGGATACAGTGTTACATTAGGGACATCATTCTGTCCTCGCAGGTCACCCAGGTGAGAAAAAGATGTTAAATCTCTGTCAAAGATGGTTTTGGTGGCCCACACTTGTGCAGGATGTCAGAAACTACGTCCAGACTTGTTCCACCTGTGTTCGAGCTAAAACCTCACATACTCACTCCACAGGATTGTTACTTCCCATTCCAGTTCTGGTGGCCCCATGGCACACCATAAGTATGGATTTTATTTCTGATCTCCCAGCTTCCAATGGACACACTGTCATATGGGTGGTTGTAGATTACCTAACTAAATAGGCTCATTTTGTTCCATTAAAATGCCTCCCTATGGCTTCCAAGCTCTTTGATTTGTTTGTCCAACACATTGTACAGCTTCCTGGGTTGCCCACCAGAATTGTTTCCGATTGTGGCCTCCAATTTATATCATGGTTTTGGCGTAGCTTCTGTTCCTCTGCCGGTATGGACATCTGCTTGTCCTCTCCATATCATCCACAAACGGATGGGAAGACGGAACATGCCAACCAATCGCTGAGATGTTACATTGACACATGGTCTACTGAGTGGGATAAGGCTTTACCTCTTGTTGAATTTGTATATAATAACAGTGTCCCCATGGCTACAGGAGTATCTCCATTTTACTGTTTGTTTGGTCTGCACCTAAGAATGCTACCTCTAACTGGGCCCCACACATCCACAAGAGTCCCATCTGTACAGAAACACCATAAAGAGTTACAGGAGATTCAAAAACAAGTACAACACCATTTAAAACTCTACCAAGCTCAAGTAAAAAAAACAAGCAGACAAAAGAAGGAGACCTGCTCCCTCTTATCAGATAGGAGATCAGGTGTGGGTCTCATCAAAAAATCTCCATCTTGCAGGATCCAGAAAATTCAACCCCAGATTTCTAGGCGACTTTCCTATTGCCAAAATCCTCAATCCTGTGGCAGTAGAACTGACATTGCCAGATGATTTCAAGGTACACCCCGTGTTTCATGTGTCGTTACTCCATCCCAATTCCCTGATACCTGCAATGCCCCTCCACCTCCCCAGTAAAAGTACACTGGCAATGGGAATTTGAAGTGGCCAAAGTTTTTGACTCCAGGCACGTCCATGGTGTTCTACACTATTTATTGGCTTGGAAAGGCTATGGGCCTGAGGACAATTCCTGGAAGCCCGCGTCCACAGTTCATTCTCCACTTCTTACTGAAAAATTACATCTCCTGCACCCTCCCAAGCCCCGCCCTTTGAGAGGGTCGTTGGTGGGGAGGACTGTCAGGAATCCCCAACATGCCTCCTGCGTTATCGGTCAGCATCCCCAGGGATTAGGGTTAAATCATATCTCTGTTCTTGGTTAAACCTTCATATTTCTAAGTAAACATGATGGCGGTGATTACAACATTGGTGGTAAAAGCCGCTTACCACCCTGCAGAAGACCGCCAACACACCACCACGGCCGCGTAAATCCGCCACAGCTATTATGACCCACAGCTCGGAATCCGCCAAAATTCAGACACTCACACAAGTCTGCCACACCAAAGGTCAGTGATAAACTGGCGAAAACAAAACCTCCACTGTCACGCAACAGAAATACGCCCACACTATCACAACACACAAATCCACGTGGCAGTCTTTCAACCGCGCTCAAAATACACACATATTTACAAAACACAACCACATTGGACAATTCCAAATACACACACCTGATACACATACACACACCACTCCCACACACCCAATACAATATAAAACACTCACCCACATCACCCACAACCCCTTATGACCAGAATCGCTGAGAGAAGGCCAGATAGAGACACCACAAAAAACTACCAAGCATCCACAGGCACACAATACCATCACCCACATAACTTCCACACACCTCACACAACACACCACTAAATATCACCACACTTATCACTACACACACCACCCCACACATCACCCACACCACCCCATGACACAGCAGACACCCCAGGTTCTCTGAGGAGGCGCTCAGGGTCATGGTGGAGGAAATCGTCCGGGTAGAGCCACAGCTATTCAGAGCACAGGTGCAGCACACCTCCATAGCTAGGAAGATGGAGCTATGGCGAAGAATAGTGGACAGGGTTAACGCAGTGGGACAGCACCCAAGAAATAGGGATGACATCAGGAAGAGGTGGAACAACCTACGGGGGAAGGTGCGTTCCGTGGTCTCGAGACACCGCCTTGCGGTTCAGCGGACTGGTGGCGGACCCCCACCACCTCCCCCACAACTAACAACATGGGTGGAGCAAGTCTTGGCGATTCTGCATCCTGAGGGCCTTGCAGGAGTAGATGGAGGAATGGACTCTGGTAAGTCAAATCTTAACTATTACATCCCCCACACTACCTGCATGCTATCACATACCCCCACCCTCGCCCTCACCCCCATCACTCCAGCTCCTCACAAATGTCCCAATATCACAAACCACACATCGAAACACCAAGCCCTGCATTCAATAACAAAGCATGGACACCCATCACCAATGCATGGCCACTGCACATACCCATACACCCCCCAACCCACCATCACACAAGGTCCCACACAGGAATGCAAGCACTGGGGTACACGGTCACCCACCTATTGCACACCATAGCACACACAGATGTAATAAACATCCCTTTATACCCCTGCAGGACCCTTACCCAACGCCACCGGACAGGATGGTCCACACATGTCCACACCACCAACAGAAGAGGCCCACAGTGATGACAGCAGCTCTGTCCAACTGGATCTAGATGATCAGCCCGGCCCATCGGGACTTCTGGACAGTCGGTTCCCCTCACACAGTCACAGGCCACCACAGAGCTTTCCCCCTCTGGAAACACCAGCACAGCACCCACCCAGCGGGCCCATACCTCTGTTCCCAGGACACGTCAATCAGCAGTGTGTCCACCACTACAGGGAACCCAGAAAAACCCACCAACCCAACAACAACAGGGACCTGTGGGCAGTGGTAGTGGGCACACGGTTCAGGGGACAGAAGCCCAGGAACACAGGGGAACTGGGAGGGCTGCTGTGCGACAGAGGGAGGACAGGCCAAAGGAACCCACTCTCCACGAGGCCCTCTCCAACATCATGGGAGCCTACCACCACTCCCAGGAGACGATGGCAACGGTACTGGACAAGCTTCAGGAGACCCAGCGGCTGCAGGAGGAACAGTATTTGGGCTTCAGGGAGGAACTCAGATCCATCAATTCCACCCTGGGCACCATCGGGGTGCTGAAGGAAGTACTCAACACCAGGAGGGACATTGTGGCACAACAAGGGGCCCCTGACACTAGTCTGGACGATGAACTGCCCACCACCTCCGCTGGCGCTAGTGAACAGGACGCCCCGCCACAGGACCACCACACCAGCACCCCACCCCCTGCAGAGGGAGAACCACCCTGCAAACTGTCCCTGAGATCCAGGACAAAGACAGAGAACGATGCCAAGACCCCCACCAAGAAATGGGACCACCCTGAATGTCATCCCTCTGTTCCACTTTGTCACCCTGTCCATCCTCAAACTGCCCCAGCTCCACTTCCTATGCTCATTTGGGCAATGCACCTGTGAGACTAATAGACTGGACTCTGCCATGGACATTCCTCCACCATCACCCCTCACCATTTTACTACCCCCTCCAATATTGAGCTCTTAAATAAACACCCTTGAAGCACAAAACAATCTGGAGTCAGTCTGTGATTTTGAAATTGTGTATTAGCGATTACAGTGACAAAATGCTCTTTCAATTGTAATGTCAACATACCTATGTCACACAGCTCTAGTCCATGAGGAAACACAGCAGATGTCACACAGTGGGACCCACATCTGTGAAATCTTAAGGGAACGTGACAACTCAGTGACCATACACTGGGTGAAAACGACAGACAGTAGAGAGGTAGTAGTGTTAAAGTACATGTAGTAGGCAGGTTTGTATTCTTACCTGTGTCTCACTGGAAGTATTGCAGGATCACAGAGGTCCTGTTATTGATGTCCCCTTCTTCTGCTTCCTCATCCTCACTGTCCACAGGCTCCACAGCTGCAACAACACCACCATCTGGACCATCCTCCTGCAGAAAAGGCACCTGTTGTCGCAAAGCTAAGTTGTGAAGCACACAGCAGGCCATGATGATCTGGCACACCTTCTTTGGTGAGTAGAATAGGGATCCACCTGTCATATGGAGGCACCTGAACCTGGCCTTCAGTAGGCCGAAGGTCCACTCTATTATCCGCCGAGTTTGCCCATGGGCCTCATTGTAGCGTTTCTCTGCCCTTGTCCTGGGATTCCTCACTGGGGTCAGTAGCCATGACAGGTTGGGGTAACCAGAGTCACCTGCAAATGGCGAGGGACATCTGTTAGACACACACTAACCTGTAGGGATATCTCCAGACCCAGACAACCATTCCCACTGACTTGCTTCCAGGTGCTCACCTAATAGCTACACACGGTGCCTCTGGAGTTGACCCATCACATAAGGGATGCTGCTATTCCGCAGGTTGTAAGCGTCATGCACTGAGCCAGGGAATTTGGCCTTCACATGGGAGATGTACTGGTCTGCCAAACACACCATCGGCACATTCATCGAATGATAACTCTTCCGGTTTCTGTACACCTGTTCACTCCTCCGGGGGGTACCAAAGCCACATGTGTCCCATCAATGGCACCCAAGATGTTGGGGATATGTCCCAGGGCATAGAAGTCACCTTTCACTGTAGGCAAATCCTCCACCTGAGGGAAAACGATGTAGCTCCGCATGTGTTTCAGCAGGGCAGACAACACTCTGGACAACACGTTGGAAAACATAGGCTGGGACATCCCTGATGCTATGGCCACTGTTGTTTGAAATGACCCACTTGCAAGGAAATGGAGTACTGACAGCACCTGCACTTGAGGGGGGATTCCTGTGGGATGGCGGATAGCTGACATCAGGTCTGGCTCCAACTGGGCACACAGTTCTAGGATTGTAGCACGATCAAGCCTGTAGATGATGATCACATGTCTTTCCTCCATTGTCGACAGGTCCACCAGCGGTCTGTACACCGGAGGATGCCGCCATCTCCTCACATGTTCCAGCGGACGGTGCCTATGAAGGACAACAGCGACCACAGAGTCAACCAACTCAGAGGTATGTACCCACAGCTTACACAGAACACGAATCATAATCCGAAATTTGGCCTGTATGAGTGTTTAGGCAAGGCCTAGGTATGTGTGACGCAGTTAAAACTTAAGCTATGTGGGCCGATGAAATGGCAGATGCCTGACCTGTAAAGTGGGACAATGGGATATGAGGTAACTGCGCTGGCGTTGTACACCGTCGCGGTAGGCGGTCGAAGACCGTGACGCATTTCTGCATCGGTTAACATTGGACCCTATGGGTCCCAGGAGCCAATGATGATGTACGCTGGCGGTGACGGTATGCACCGCCGCGGACGTGACTGCAATTTTCTATCTGTTCAATCACTCGATATCTGATCTTCAACAGGAGAGGACCTACACTGCAAGTGCTGCTGTGACCTGAGTCTGGAAGAGACAATGGCTTGTGCGTCTGGGGAAAGTGCCCCTGTCTTCACATTGGAGGAGTTGGAGAAACTCATGGATGGGGTCCTCCCCCAGTACACGCTACTCTACGGTCCTCCAGACAAACAGGTAAGTACACTGGGAGCATGCTGTATGGGCTATGCCTGTGTGGAGTGGGGTGGATGAAAGATGGGGGGGGAGATTGAGGTGTGCATGAAACGACAGTGAGTGCATGTGCCGCATGGCAAGGGTAGGGATGGGGGCCAATGACTGTGATGGTGCAGTTGGTAATAACTTTTCTTTTCCCCCTGTACAATTCATGTAGGTCAGCGCCCACCAGAAAAAGGATATTTGGCGTGCCATCGCCAAGGAAGTCCGCACCCTGGGGGTCCGCCACAGACAGAGCACCCACTGCCGTAAGAGATGGTAGGACATTCGCCGCTGGAGCAAGAAGACGGCGGAGGCCCAGCTGGGGATGGCCTCCCAACGTGGGAGGGGTGCCCGTCGCACCATGACCCCCCTGATGTTCAGGATCCTGGCGGTGGCGTACCTGGAGTTGGATGGGCGCTTGAGGGCATCACAGCAGCCACAAGGGGGTGAGTACACTCTCATTCTGCTGATTTTGCGCGCAATGGAGGTGTCTGGGTGGGGGAGGTGGGCTGTGGGTTTCCCTAGGCCAGGTCGAGTGTGCTAGTTAGGTCCCCTTGTTCTGGCAGACCCTGTGGCATCCCACCCCACCCCGCCTGTGTACAGTGCCAAGTTCACCTAGTCAGGCTCCTGTGTCATCCATGTGTGCAGATGTCGGCCATATCCTTGTAGGCCATGTCCCAGGGATTGAACAGTGGACCCCATGTGCGCAGCGTAGTGCAGGGGGCTTCTGTGTCTGTCGTGTCCGCCAACGGTAGCGGTAATGCATGCACTCAACATGTCTTTCTTCTGTCGTCCCCCCCCTTTTTGTGGTCTCCTTGTTCTTGTGTGCATTAGCATCATCAGGCGGAGGAGAAGTGGCACCGGAGCAGGAGGGAGCTGCATCCCACATGGCCCTGGAGGGCGACACTACGGACTCGGAGTTCACCAGTGCGACGGAGGGCGAGAAGAGCTCCACGGCGGGGACAAGAGCTGACACCAGTGACATGGACTCGTCCTCTAATGGGAGCTCCCTTGTGGTGGCGGCAACATCTGTGCCCCCGTATCTACAGGTACAGCCGCCACCCCCCCTACCAGCACCGCCCTCCCAGCAGCCCCTCAGCCTTTGCCCCGTGCCCGCTCACCCAGGAGGGTGGGCATCACCTTCGCCCCAGGAACTTCAGGCCCTGCCCCAGTCACCCCTGCTGCCCTCAATGAGGAGGCCATTGACCTCCTCAGGTCCCTCACTGTTGGGCAGTCTACAATTTTGACTGCCATCCAGGGTGTAGAAAGGCAGTTGCAACAAACAAATTCATTCCTGGAGGGCATTCATTCTGGTCAGGCGGCCCTTCAGCGAGCTTTTCAGACTCTGGCCTCAGCACTGATGGCAGCCATTGTCCCTGTCTCTAGCCTCCCCCCTCCCACTTCCTCCACCCAGACCCAGACCCAATCCCCTCTACCTCAGCCTATCCAAGCACACCTTCAGACCAGCATGCACACACCTCAACACACAAGGGAAGCTCAGGCAAACATAAGCACCACACATCCCACAGGCACTCACGCAAGCATCACACACATGCAGACACACCAACATCCACTGCCTCCACTGTGTCCCCCTCCTCCTCGTCTCCCTCCTCCCTCCCTGTCTCGTCTCCACTCACACCTACATGCACTACATCTACAGCCACTACTTCCATCACCAGCACACACACCACCACACCCGCTCACGTGCAGTCACCACCCCCACTACCATTCACACGTCCCCTGTGTCCTCACCCAGTGTGTCTGTGACGCCCCCCCCAAGATACACAAACGCAGGCACACACCCACCCAACAGCCATCCACCTCACGACAGCTTCCAGTGCATGCACCTTCACCCAAAGTCACCAAACGAACACCTCCTACAACCACAACCTCTTCCTCCACTCCCATACCCCCTCCGGCTACCCGTCCCAGTGTTCCCAAGAAACTTTTCCTGGCCAACCTTGACCTCTTTCTCTCACCTCCCCCACCCCGTCCGTCTCCTAGGGCCCGACTCTCCAGGTCCCAACATAGCACCTCAGCCACAACATGTCCGGGACCAATGGTGCCTGTAGTCACCGGAATCTGGAGTGCACCGGCCACCAGGGCAGCCAGTGGGGCACGGAGCCACAGCACGGACAGTCCCCCACCTGTCAAGCATCAAAAGTTGGCCAGTGCCCGGTGGGAGAGGGGGAAGACTCCAGCCACCAAAGCCGCTCCCAGGGGTACAGGTGGGAGTGTGGAGTCAGCTGCGACACCTTCCAAGGTGGGGAAGGCACAAAAGAAAGTCAGCAAGCCTGGGAAGAGCAGCACGGCGGAGAAGACCGCCATCATCCCCGCTGCCCAGGAGGCCACCACCATCATCCCCACTGCCCAGGAGGTCACCGCCAGCACCAGCCCCGCTGGGCCATGAAGGACGGCAAGCACCAGCCCCGCTGGGCCATTAAGGACCGCCAGCACTAGCCCTGCTGCCCAGGACAGGACCGCCAGCACCAGCCCTGCTGCCCAGGAGGCCACCGCCAGCACCAGCCTTGCTTCCCAGGACAGGACTGCCAGCACCAGCCCTGCTGCCCAGGACAGGACTGCCAGTTGGGCAATGAAGGACCGCCAGCACCAGCCCCGCTGGGCCATGAAGGACCGCAAGCACCAGCCCCGCTGGGCCATGAAGGAACGCCAGCACCAGCCCTGCTGGGCCAGACATGACCGCCAGAAGCTGAGTCACTGCAAAGGACCCCTCCACCACAAGCCCGCTGAACAGGGCACAGCCACCATAAGCACCGCTAAACAGGGCACCGCCGCCACAAGCACCGCTGAACAGGGCACCACCGCAACAAGCACTGCTGCCAATGACACCACCGCTGGCCCATGAGCGCCAAGGGCACTGACACTACTCAGCCCGTCAAAAGCAGGATGAAGCACTCTGGGAACAAAGCCCCCTCCAGAACCAGTGGAGACTGTTATCCACTTGAGAGACTGTGGCTTTGCACTCGCCAGGATGGAACAGTGGGCAAACCACCCACTGTAAAGACTTGAGAGACTGTGGCTTTGCACTCCCCAGGATGGAACAGGGGGCATGTGGCCCCCTCGTGGATTTGGCGTTGTGCACTCAACCGGCTTAGGTGCCGCCCTCCTTTTCCTTCCCCTGAGGTGCCTGTTTTATTGCTATCTGATGCACCTGCAGTGTTCTCTCTGTCATTTCAGGGATTGGGTGTGGGCCTCGCCCATACCTTGTGGGCCCAGTGTTCCACGGACTTCAATGGAGCACTACCTGGACTACTATTCTTGGTGTATATTTTGTTTATAGTGTATATATATATTTTTGCGTACTGTATTTTAATATATTACAATGGTTACACTAATTTCCTTTTGTCCTTGCATTCTTCCAGGGGGTGTAACTGTAATGTATCATGCTGTATTAGTGTGTGTGTTGTAGTGGGTGAGGGTGGGGGTGGGGGTGTTGCGTGTGTGTGTCACTGTTTTTTCCCTCCCCCCTCCCCTGTGTCGTAGGTGCAGTACTCACTGTGGTCTTCGCCGCCAGCGTTCGTGCTCCTGGTAGAGAAGCAAGAAGATAAGGGCTGGCAGGATGTGGAGTTCGGGTTCCATGGCGTCCAGGTTCCTCGTGGGGTGTGTAGAGGTGAGCGTTTTCCCTTCGAAGTCCTGTTTCCGCCGTGTTTTTGTTCGTGGTGAATCTGCCCCGGAAAAGGTGGCGGATTGGCAGGTTGTGATACTGTGGGCGGTACATTGTCTTCTGCCTGTCGGTTGGAGGTGACCGCCAAGCTGTTTGTTCGTACCGCTGTGGCGGTCGGAGTGTTAAAATGGCTGTCTTTGTTGTCGGTTTCCGTCACGGTCGTGATTCCAATTTGTTTTCCGCCGGCCTGTGTTAAGGTCTTACCGCCGCTTTAATACCGACCGCCAGGGTTGTAATGACCACCAAAGTGCTGTGTTACACGATTGGTTTTTATCAATGCTTGTTTGCTAATGTGAGCAGGTGTAGACATGTGCTTCTAATTGGGTGTGGTGACTCATCCACGTGTGGAAACTCAACTGCTTTCCTGATTAGCTATAAATAGCAGAGTGTAGAATGCCTCCCTGCTTGGCTTTGTTTTGCTTCCTGATCTCAGCATCTGATTTGGCAGTCCAGCCCCTGCTGTCATCTTGATATTCAGGACTTTTGAGGCAATTCTTTTCTTCGTTCCTGTACCAGCTGACATCAGGCATTCCTCCAGCACTCCGGAAAAGACTGCAGCTAAGTGACTAGTATTCTCCAGGGAGTTTGTTCTTTGAGCGCCATGCTTTCCTAGAACAGCTGGTGTATTTCAGACCTCGTATTTTGGCAGAGTGCTTATCTTGAAGAGACAAATGCATTTCTGAACATTCTACATTATTATTGTAGTTACTTGCCTAAATGTGCTTCAGGAAATCTGTTTGAGCTCAAGTACTACAAAAAGTGACAGTGCAATTTTAATAGAGCATTTACGTGAATTTTCATTCTCTAATAGCATAACTCTTGGATTTAAATTGTGTCATTCATGTCTGTGTTTCAGGTTTGAGGAATTTGCTTTTGAAGGGTTTTTCACACACACACAGTGAAACCAAATCAAACTGTGCCACCCTAAGTGTTTAAACCCAGAGTGGACATTTGCATTTCTTGGATTGTTTTTGTTCCTTTTAGTTTAACCCTATGCATGCATACAAGTTATAAGTGATCAAATTAATGCCCTTGTTTGTCTTTCTTGTGCATGATAAGTGCAACCACAGTTCTAATTGTATTATGTAACAGTGAATCTCTGTGAAGCCAGCCCTAGTGTCGCAGTACTTATTGTTATGGTGTTCTCTGAAGAGAGATTCAGTTTCAAGGAAGTTGAGTGCACTAACTCTACTATCACTCTGTCAACAACAACCTGCCCCTGAAGATACAGGGTGCCTGGCTGGACCGGCAAGACATGGCAGTGTTTTGTGTCTTTCTCTTCCACCCCCCTTTCCTTCTGGGACACCTGCCAGGGTTTCTGTGTCCACCAGGGAGTGCCGAGAGGTGTTCCAGGAGGTCGGGGGGGCATACCATCGCCCCTGCAGACACCCAGCTTTTCAGGTGAGTGGCCCCATCTTGACACAGAAGGGGAAATTCTTTGAACCTGTGGTGGTTGCATCTGATTTTGTACTACAGGAGTAGTAGGTGCATTAAGACCACCCTGCATCGTATTCTGTGTTTGACTAGCATTAACATGCATTGGACTCACTATCTCGTTAACCATTGTCACGGCTATAGGATCCGCACTGGTATTCGGACCACTCCATGTGCTGCATATGGAGGTGGGCGATCTCTCAATAACTATGAAATGAACTCCTCATAATCTGATTCTTCCTCCATTGTTGAAGACTTTCTAGCCTCCATAATTTCGGACGGCCTTCTGTTAGTCTTTCTAGTAGCTTTCCTCCTTCTTTCTCATTGTCCTGCATTATTGCCAGAAACAACTTAATTTCTTGCAAAGTCTCCATCCTTTAAACTCTCTGATCACTGTCCCACCTAGCCTCTGCTGAAGTCTTTTCTGCCTTTCTCATCCTCCTCTCGAATTTCTGTTGCTGTTGCTGTCTGGCTACTAGCTCTGACATCGCTAATGCCTTAAACTGTGCTGGTCTTGGAAGGGGCTTTGATTCATATAGCACCATCCTTAAATGCTTTAAAACCCTCAAATTGAACATCCCATTTGGAGGAAGTGCTAGGTTCCCATCTTTCTCTGCACTTTGTACCATTGCTTTAGCCAAAGACATGGCATGACACCCTTCTTTTCCATTACAATGTAAGCTGGTATACCTTCTGGGGGTGTAGCCTCACCTATAATCGTTGTAATATACGTATCTCCCCTTAAAGCACTCTTTAAAGCTTTGAAAAATGTCATTTTTTTCGACCTTTTGTTATTCAAAACCAAATCAGGAAGTGACTTTTATTCCCAGAATTCCCTTCACCTACTTTCTCAACCAATTGCCTCTCATGGACGGCTGCCAATCCATGCGAGACCCTTCTAACTAACCGACCTATCCCAGCGCGGCTCCAATGACGTCACTCTCACATGTACTGTGGCTGACAAAGTCTTACAGCTTGTCCTTCCAAACTTCGATTCACACAAAACTAATGCAAAAATTGCACGCACTAGTCAAAACCAAAAACCAAATCTGATGGTTTACTACAGGATAGGTAACACAATCGCTTCAGAAACTTTACGGATTTTTCACTGACTGCTCTTCCTGCACTTACAGCTACTCCTTTCTCAGTCTCCCAGATTTGCAAGCAAAATTCAAACCGCAAATTTTACTCTCAACTGATCAGTGGGTATGTCCTGGTGCACATAGGACTCACCAGATCTCAGTCCAAAAATTCTTTCACTCACTTTGACTCACACTCTGACTTGTCGACCACGCCAGATCGACCTACTAAACCAGACTTATTACAACATAAAACCCAAGTGTCTCATACACTTTTCAAAATACTCCGGAGTCTTAGACCATGCAGGGTCTGTACATCAACAACCACGTGGACAATTTTTGAGCACAAAGCACCACACACATGTGAAGTTCGACGACTTTCCTACTCTCACACTGAGGAGTACGCACACTCCTTCTACACTTTCATTTTGAGCATGCAAACTCCTTAAACCCTCACAAACCTCACAATTCACCCGTGATTTGCATAAGCTGTGCAGGTGCAACCTACTTCATTCACACTGTCACTAGAACACCAAGAACATCCTCAAACACCCATTAGCAAGATCCAAGATTCTGGGAAAGTCATTTCAGGGCTAAAGCAAACATTTTCTATCCGATTTGTATCATTTGAAAAATAAAATCCAAATCTCAATAATATCTCTGCTATCGTCTCTGTCGGTACCCGTTACTCTGTACCGGACATCTATGGTGAGCTCTTAAGGAGACAAACCATTCTCTGCTTCCATCTCTGTTAGTGCGTCAGCCCTTAATAAGTAAATTTACAAGGGAACGCAAATAGGTCGATGAACCTTTGGACTTGCAATTATGATGATCCCACCATAGCTCCAGTACATACAGATCAATAATCCATAATCAATCATCACATCAATAATCAATGTTAATCAATGACATTATTAATTAATGGAGTCAGTAATTGTCACACACCATGACCTCTCAGTCATGAATAACCACACCTTTTAATAAAAGTTAGAATATTTATTTCCCTATATTAACAATGCTAATATCATGCAAGATAATCTCAAAATCATATGATACAGATACAGAAACAAAACTGGCTGTTCGAACCAACGAAAGAAGCGCAATCTAATCAAAGCTTGAACTACGCCACACTCTAAGGTTACAGTACAAATAAATAACAAGAACAATTGCACAAATTATATCACATACATTTAGGTTCAGCAAAGAAATTCATCAAAATTATTCCCTATTGGCAGACTTTTCATTAGTGAGAATCCTTAGCTAACATCAGATTAGCATCAGCATGTTGGGCTTCATACAAAACAATTTAGTAAATACAAATTTGGAAAACATCTAACTATGGCTCTATCAAAACAGTGTGGTTGGTACCTAGAAAGAAAAAGCAAATAGGAATAACATACACATGGGTACAATAGTACCTCCCCACAATTGGATCGGGAAGCTAAGATAGTCTTCGTCTTCACGACATCAGTCGATCAGGAAAGGCATCAGGGTTCAGCGTCAAAGTTCAGAAATGCATAGTCTTCAAACATTAAAGTTAAGCATGTGTCTTGTCATGACGGAAAATGGGCGATAATGGGCTGTCTTCCCCCGGTGCAGTCCTGTTAAGTTAAATTTCCTGAAACTACTTCCCAAGTCCCTATTGGTCAAGGGATCGCATGTTCACACTTTGTCCAATAATACTAAAACTTCAAATCTATGAATTCTACCACTAACCCGTTCACATGTCGCTGATTGGCTTTTCTTGTAATATTCTCATCATCTGGCTTGTCAGGTAACAATATTGTTGCAGCTTCTACTCCAGTCAGTGTCTCCACTGTTCTCCTCCTGAAAAAGTTAGTCTCACACACATTACACACATAATGTTACATTTATCAAGAATAGCATCTGCTAGCAATCAATTCTCATGAGAAAAAGCCTTTAGCTCCGTGCACATTTAAACAATACAATGGAAAATCACAGTTTAAGTCTATAGGACAGCCATTTATTAAACGTTAAGAAATACAGCTTGACATGAGGCTGGGCAACTAGGCCAAGACCTTTACTAAGTTGAGGCCTACAATTAATAAAGCTAATACATAAAGCATAACCCTTAGCATGACATATTACTACATTAATCGATCAAATGCTCAACATTTCATATTAAAAAACTATTAGTAAGTACTCTTTGTGAACATTGGCGGCCACTCGTGATCACATTTTCAAAAACGTGCATTCATTTTCTTTGTTATTATATTTTCTACACAAATCCATTACTCATAATACATGGACACCCATTCATCATTTTTATTTAAACACCTGCGCAAGCTGTAATGATTCAAAATGTGAGATTAATTGATTATCACAGAGATTAATAAATAAAAATAAACTCTTTCATAAAAGAAAAAATATATATTCGTTTAAGTATAAATGAAAGAATAAATCAATAAAAGCTCTTAAGGTAGTGGTGCTCAGTGGTCCAGTGATCACACAGTGATGTCAAAGTGAAGTGAAAAACATACGTGTATAGAAAAACAAATCAAGGCAAAAATTTGGCTGAGAGGTGTTCAAGCCTGACAAAAATATTCACAGGTGACACTACAATCACTACCCAATAACCACTAACATCAATATTTTGATCCCTTCAAGAATGATGCTGGGGTTTACTTAACTAGTTAACCAGCAACCCAATTCAGGCTGCATATTATACAGTTTGTTACATGTTTCTTCTACACTAAATATAAGCAGATCTGCTACGGGCCTCACCTATACCCTTATCAATTCACTAAATCTAACTGTTCTACTCACCAATTGGAAAGACTAGAACGACTTTGTAAAGAGATCTGCTGCTCATTGCTGGTCACAGGGAAACTCTAACATAAACCACCCCTGTAGGTCCTGGCTAGCCACATATTCAGACTGCTCCTTACCATCATCTAATGACATTTAAAGAAATTATGTCTGTAATGGAATGTAGCGTGGCAATTGTCTGACCCCCCTACCCCCAACCCACCCAGGCCGGTTCAGGCCATGGGACCTTAGAATAGGTGAGTTTGTAGGGTAACTATTATACCTGGCATCCTTGGTGTGGTTTCCTCTTTTTGTCTTTAATCCTCCTTGGATTGTTGCTGGCATCGTTTTTACTGGCCTTAAGATTCTGCACACTTTACCACTGCTAACCAGTGCTGTAGTGGTTGTGTTGTTTCCCTAAAACATGATTAGAATGGCATACACCCTATTGGCATATATTTAATCTGTCTATAGGTCCCTAGTAAAGTGCACTACATGCACCCAGGGCCTGTAGATTAAATGCTACTAATGGGCCTGCATCACTGATTTTGCCAACCATTTAAGCAGCCCTTTAAACATGACTCAAGCATGCCATTGGAGAGCCAGTGTGTGCAGTTTGAACTGCCATGTCAACCTAGGAAAATAACCCTTTTACCAGGCCCTCACCTTCCTTTTTAATACATATAGGTCACCCCTAACGTAGGCTCTAGGCAGCCCCAAGGACAGGTTGCATGGTTTTTTTAAAAATGGACATGTACTTTTACCTTTTACATGTCCTGGTAGTGAATAACACTTAAATCCATTTTTTACTACTGCTAGGCATATGTGACCCATAGGATAACATCAAAGTTGCCTTAATAACTTTTATAGGGATAACTTACAATTGGGAAGAGATAGAATTTCCAAGTCTAGTGTCTCTGGAATATCAATTTTAAATCAAACGTATGGCAAATTGCAGTTCTGAAAATGCCACTTTTAGTTGGCATTTTCTTACATTAGCTGTTTGGTGCCTGCTGCCTCTCTCTGCTCTCATGTTGGGGCTCTGGTGACCACTGGGCTTTGTGTATTCCTCCTAGACAGCCACACACAATGGATGCTTAGGTGTGACCTGATGCGCCATCCTGGAAAGGATGGGAGGGAAGAGCTAGGCACAGCCTCACTTACACCTGAATAAGCTTTGTCCTGTCCACACACAAAGGGATGCATAGCCCCCTATAGTTAGTCTGGAGCTTGGGCAAGAAGACCAAGGACTCTTGACTTCAGAGGCAGGTCTTTGAAGTCTCCTCTACTTCAAAGGCTATACTGGGTATAAGTACTGGACCTCTGACACCACAATTACAGTAAACTTCAGGACATGTGGATATTCTGCCTGGAAGAAGGACTGCTGTGCTGCTGAAGGATTGTTACTTTGCTGGGCTCTTGCTTTGTTGGCTCACTTGCCGCCTACTGCCCTCTTGCCTGGGAGTGAGGACAACTGGGCCTGTATCTCTCCAACACAGAACTCAGAGTGACTCTAAGGGCTAGTTGGCTGGCCTCCTGATCTGAAGTCTCAAGGACCTAAAAGGCCCCCAACCACCCTGCTCCTGCACCTGTACTCTGCTATCTATGAGTCAAGTGGTGCCACCCTAGTCTTGGACCTTTGGAAGTGGGCCTAATGTGCTTGCTCCAGCAGACCCAATGCATTGTG
The DNA here is from genome assembly GCF_031143425.1 of Pleurodeles waltl. Classification (NCBI taxonomy): domain Eukaryota; kingdom Metazoa; phylum Chordata; class Amphibia; order Caudata; family Salamandridae; genus Pleurodeles; species Pleurodeles waltl. The sequence goes on from NC_090446.1 coordinate 450,186,261, forward strand.
GCTGCAGCATGGAGCAGAACCAGCGCATCACCACTACTGCGTGGGTCAGAACCAACGCAACCAACTCGCATTGCCGCATATTGGGACCTTTCCCCACTGGAAGTTCCTCGCATTCCTTGCAGACGGCAGCCTGAATGATTAAACTACAGCTCTGCATTGCACCCTCAGTGCTCATCGGAACCGACGTATCGCTTCAATTCTCCCACGTACCCTGGACAGTAGCCTCTGCATTGCAAGCCCGGTTGACAGGATACTCAATATTGATGCATCAGGATCTTGCACCGCAGCTTTGCCGCAACTCTGAACCAACACATCACCTCGGCTGCATGACCCATCTTTGTTTTGGACCCACGCAATGTTCCCCAACCAGGATTTAAGACACTATGGTTCAGTGGGCCTAACTGGGTCCATGTAGCTGGCCCGTGCACCTTCATGGTCAGCCTGAACCTTTTACTTTTTTCCATCCCAGCGTGACCAGATATCCCTTGTTGGTGCTTCTTGCTTCTAAGCTCTGTTTTACAATTTATGCTTTAAACATTCATAACTCAAATTCTACTCATTTGATTTTAGTTTTTTGGTCTTGTTTTATTTATTAAATTAAGTTCTATTTTTCTAACCTGGTGTGGGATCTTTTTTGTGTGGTGTTTTCCCCCTTTTACTGTTTGAAGTGTTAAACAGATACTTTACACATTGCCTTTAAGTCAAGCCCAACTGCTCTGTGCCAAACTACCAGAGCGTGAGCACAGGTTAATCTAGGTTTGCTTGTGCCTTGCCCTGACAAGAATTGTGGTTGCTGCTTGACCAGGGCTCAGATCTCAGTCAACCAACAGCTTAGTTTTTCACAGTAACCATCCACATGGACTGTAACATTTGAGAACATTATAAAGGGATCCACAGGGTGGACTGGTGGCATAGGATTACAAATCTACTGTATGTCCATCTATGCACCTCTTCATCCTTTACACTATTAAGTGCTGCATCCCATAACATAATTACACCTCAGTGGTTATCACGTGCAATGGGGAACCATTTCCAAGATAGGATGAATTCAAGAACAACACCATACACTGTATAGCATGCTACCCATGCAGACAATCTCTTCACTCTCCACATAGAGGTAATAAGTGCCATAAAAGAAATACAAAACAGTCTAATAACATTGATTTTCACCAACAGATTCAAGCAACATCAAATAGACATTGATAGACATGGACAGAAGAGATTTGAGGGGTCTTTGATTTCACTTGGAACACTGAGGTGCAAAACTCCACCTTATAGAAAACTATCCATCCACAATTTTAGGTTGTATACGGCCACCCATCCATATCCCCTTACATTGAACAGTTCATCTCATGGATCAGATCTGTAAATGTACAGGAATCATGGCTAAGCCAAACACAATATGGCATCACCTTCCTTAATCATCTCCCCCTCCCTGGTGTTCTGCCAACCATAATTAACTATGTTCTCCCTTCCCTGTCCAAATATTTTTAAAAAAGGTACATGGCATCCTGTCCCACTTTACCACCACATTCAATAACCGCCTCATCACTTCATCCTAAAATAACAATACTTGGCTTCCTGTTGCCCACCATCACCCTCAGAAAAACCCTCTATCAGCCTCCCTATTTATAAAAAATGACATATCCAGGGTCTGCCCACCCTTCCACTTCATCATTTTGGCTTTCCTTTCCCTTTACTAATGCTGCAATCTCAATCTGAGATGGAACAGTGCTGATAGCAACAGTGTGAGAATTGCTGCCTAAATGGGCCATAGTCCTCTGTCAAATCAGCGGCTGAATAGAGAAACAGCCATTGGTGGCAGAAGAGCACCACATCTGTTACCCAGCCTCTCATGGCTCACTAGTGACCCGAGAGACGCAGAGGAAAGTAGGAGTGATGGCACACATCAACTGCTGTTCCACACCACCTCTGTTAAGTTTCTGGCGACCCTGAAAAGGTAGTGATAGCCATTCCCCACAGCTGTGAACCTGTTTTTTCACTGCTCAGCTGTCAGAGCAAGACTTGGTGTTAACACAAGCTGCTTTCAATGGAAGTCATACATGACAAACTAGTTAATATCAGGTATACAAGACAATTTCTTTGGGATCCCAAATAAGTGAAAAAAACACCCACACTATGAAGTTTCAACAGTAGTAACTCTACCAGATGTGTGTGTCCAAATTCCTCTGTTGTAGGCCTGATTGGACCTTAGACACAGAGGCAGGCAGGATTTCACTGGTAGTTACCGAACAGTTTTGAGATAAGAATGGAACACCTCCTCAGATGGTTACACATCACCCTCTTCAAGAGATGGCAATTCAAAATTCTGACACACGCCTACAAAGCCCTCCACAGCCAAGGACGAGTGTAGATTAACTGTTGTCTGAGGTTCTACCTACCCTGCAGACGCCTGCGATCCACCTCGCTCTCAATCAATCACTCCCATTGTATCCGCCGCAGCAACAGTTGACGTCCCATTGTCATGCTCCTAGTCAATTTAACTAACCCAAAATCTTTTGCGGAACTATACTTTATGACATTCCCTCAGTCTTCCTGTACTCTTAACAAATTAGAGACAAGACCCAGTGAAGCATCTCAGTTTCTCCTCTTAAATCAGTCATCCATCTCAACAGGACCCTTTTCTTGATTTCCCAGAATTTATTTCTACAGGTAGTGACATGCATATATTTCCAACATCGGTCTCTGTAGGAAGTGACATCACTGGGTTACCAAAAAGATATCTTTTAAAGTAGAGGCCAGTCAAGCTGACCTCATTTCTCACCCTTTAATTTCCCAGCATTCATCTCTACAGGAAGTGGCATCACTGCATTCCCCAGCATCTGTCCTTGTAGGAATTGATATCACTGATTTCCATCCTGCTTCTCCCCTTCTGTACTCAACCCTTCTGGGCATCCCTCTGCCTAGGCATCACCAGGTAACAGCAGACACAGAGAAGCGGGCCACCTGTTTGGACTTGTTCGGTTAAGGACGTGTGTAGGGCTGGAATCCCTGTTCCAGATAAGCAAGCATCAGCATGTGCCTCACAAGCATTACATTTCACATCATTCCCACACTCACACCAAGACCATGCATACACATTCACAATATTATTTTGCATATTTAACCCCTCTGACCTCATCCACATGCCACTCATCAGGACACACACTACTCCCACAACACACTTATTTGATGTCATCAGTTCCATAAACTGTAGTCATATAAGGTCCAGACATTTCCAACCTCATTCGACGACACAATCTAGATGCATTCCTCATCACAGAATCCTGCTTCACACCCTCCTCTACACACATCCTGGAGCATCAAACACATAAATCGTGCACTCAAAAGAGGAGGGAGACTCACAGAGATAATGGGACATTCTGGCCCTGTAGTCTTAGCAACTCTACCACACCTGAGTCTTCCATGCTCCTTTCCTACCACTTGCTTTGTCAATGCCTAAAACATTTTCCTATTATTTGATCTACAGACCACAAGGAGCAAACAAGCATTTCCTAGAAGAAACCTCAAACCTCATCACCACCGCCTCCTCCCAACACACACACAACCCACATTCCTCAAAGACTTCAATCTACCCTGCATCTCTAACATGAAATGCATCACGCAAGCCTACTTCATACTTCTCATCACACTGAAAATAAAACAACTTATCAATTACCCAACTCACTACTAAGGCAATACACTTGGTCTCATCCTATCAGCATCTGGTAATACCCACTGCCACAGTCCGAAAGCCATGGACTGTATGAAACACGTTGCTGTCCCCTTTCCATTACTTTGTGCTGCACCTCAGCATCAAGTACAACCAAAAAAGAGGAAAAATATTCTTCTACTCCATCAAAGACACACATTTGGAAAAAAATCCATGAAGAACTTCACAACCTCATGGAACAATTCCAGCCCTCCACAGATGTCAAACTGTCCTCAAACGCTACAACACCACTATGAGAACTCACAATTAATGCTATGCTCCATTGAAAACCCAATTCACCAAGCCAAAGCCCTCAGCATCCTGATGCACTCAAGATATTTACTTTAAAAAATCTACAATAAGAAAGCATGAAAATACATGGAGAAGATCAATATTCCTGAATGCCCTTACCCTATTCAAAACATTTGACTTTAGTTGCTGATTTCCCCATCATCACAGCTAAAGTTTCTAATTACAAGACAACCATCAGTGAGGCAAACAACTGAAGCAAAGTCACCTCCAATGCTTTTAATCACTTTGCCACCGTTTTCTCAAATCCCAGAGTCACTGCTTCAGTTGACATATGCAACACTATCAACCTGTTCTTTGCCAAGAAGATCAACAAAACTAAATCCAGCACTTCATAGGCCCTCGCGTTATCAACCATCACCTCACCATCAAATGGACTTCCTTTAATCTAGACTTGCACATATCCTGAACTTTGAAACAGCCTCTTCTTCAGATGACACCCTTCCTTCTTCCATTATCAAACCGCTCAAAGCAGAGGGCATTATATCCCTTCTCCATATTGTCAAGACGTCTCTAAGCCAAGGAACATTTTTAGATTCTCCTAAGACAGGTCAGATATTTGCCCTGCTAAATACACCATATCTCCCACCATCAGTTCAGAGGGAATGTCATTGAGAAAGCATTCACCAGCTATAGAAGCACATCAACGAAAACAATTGTCTATATTCCTACCAATCAGGCTTCAGGCAGTCAACCATCCAGATGTATACAAAACCCTAAAAACATGCAGAGGATTTTCAGACACTGTCTTGAAATTGTTCACATTCTATCTCATCATCCACAGCCTCCTGCACATCGGTCCTTTAAAACTTGGACACTACACTTCATCTACAGAAGAGGTAAGGGCTCTTATCATCTTTAACTTCTGCAAGGAACCCTTTGGATGCATTCTTGTGGACAGCAGCATCAAGATCCATCAATACACAGATGATACCTAACTGTACCGTAAAATATTCTTGCCAAACAATATATACTCTAATCCTTCCTCGAAAACATCCAATCTTGGATGACCACTAACTTAATGAAGCTAAACCCTGCAAATACTGAATTCCCCCTGTTTGCCTACAGCACCAAGCAACCCCAGGTTCATGCCTGGCTTTCCAAATGAAACCTACCTGGCTTCACCCAGCAGCTAAAAAGTCATGCAAAATCTCTGGGATTTACCCTTGACACAAACCTCTCATCCAAGCAATACATCGCTATGAAGGCGAAGACCGCTTAAGTACTCCTCTCAGTCTTGCACGTATAAGAAGCTGTTTCTCCTATAAGATGACTTCAGAATAACTGTGCACTTTTAGTCTTTTCCCTTCTGAAAACAGACACTGTCCTGCTCAGCGGTCTTGCCAATCCCACGGTCACACCATTAAAGGTATCATATACACAGTGGCATGGCTCATCAAGCACTTGGAGAAATACAAAGATATCACCCCCACTTTAAAAAGACCTTCACTCACCTCCGTTCCAACCTGTTCAAAACCAGCTGCATCACTTTTAAAGCCCTCACCAACATTACATGGCAAACAAACTAGCCAAGTCTGGTGGACAGACTAGGAGCCTGGGTATTGCAAGACTAGAAGGAAAACATTGCAAGAATTAAAACATGTAAATCTTCCCTGTTCATACTCCCAGGATCTGGAACACCATCCACATCAACATCAGATCACCACCAAACCTTCGATAATTTAGAAAAAGTTTAGAGACACACTTCTTCAAGGACCACTACCACAAATTCTCATCCAATGATAGTCTTTTACTGGGGTCCATGCCTCATATTTAGTGCTTCATTGCTTTCAAGCTAGGTTTGCACTAAAAACTGACACATACATACATAGTTATTATTTGCGAAAGAATAAGGTGGTCATTACAATCCTGGCGGTCGGTGTTAAAGCGGCGGTAAGACCGCCAACAGGCCGGCAGTAAAAAATTTGCAATTACGACCGTGGCGGAAACCGCCAACAAAGACAGCCACTTTAACACTCCGACCGCCACGGCGGTACAAACAAACAGCGCGGCGGTCACCGCCAACAGACAGGCAGGAGACAATGCACCGCCCACACTATTATGACAGGCCAATCCACCACCTTTTCCGGGGCGGATTCATTGCGGATAAAAACACGGCGGAAACAGGAATCCGCTCACCTCTACACACCCCACGAGGACTCCATGGACCCGGAACTCCAAATTCAACCTGCAATAGTCTTCCTGCTCCTCTACCAGGAGCATGAACGCCGGCGGCGAAGACCATGGTGAGTACTGCACCTACGACACAGGGGAGGAGGGAGGGAAAAAACAGGGACACACACATGCAACACCCCCATCCTCACCCACTACAACACACACACTAATGCATACCAATACATCACAGTTACACCCACCAAACCCCCCTGGAAGAATGCAAAGACAATAGAAAATTAGTGTAACCATTGTAATATATTAAAATCAAGTAGGGAGAAATATATATATATATACACCATGTACATAATTTATACCAAGCCATAGTAGTCCAAGTAGTGCTCTAAGAAAGTCTGTGGAAAACTGGGACCACACGGTATGGGCGAGGCCCACACAAGATCCCCGACCATGACAGAGAGAACACTGCAGGGGCAACAGACAGCAACTGAACAGGCACCTCAGGGGGAGGGAAAGGGGGGGGCACCTCAGCCGCTTGAGTGCATGACGCCAAATCCACGAGGGGCCACATGCCCACTGTTCCCTCCTGGGGAGTGCAAAGCCACAGTCTCTCAAGTCTCTACAGTGGGTGGTTTGCCCACTGTTCAATCCTGGGGAGGGCAAAGCCACAGTCTCACAAGTCTCTACAGTGGGTGTCTTTCCCACTGTTCAATCCTGGGGAGTGCAAAGCCACAGTCTCTCAAGTCTCTACAGTGGGTGGTTTGCCCACTGTTCAATCCTGGGGAGTGCAAAGCCACAGTCTCTCAAGTCTCTACAGTGGGTGGGTTGCCCACTGTTCAATCCTGGGGAGTGCAAAGCCACAGTCTCTCAAGTCTCTACAGTGGGTGGTTTGCCCACTGTTCAATCCTGGGGAGTGCAAAGCCACAGTCTCTCAAGTCTCTACAGTGGGTGGGTTGCCCACTGCCATATCCTGGGGAGTGCAAAGCCACAGTCTCACAAGTGGATGACAGTCTCCACTGGTTCTGGAGGGGGCATGGTGCCCAGAGTGCTTCATCCTGCCATGGACTGAGGTAGTGGATGTGAATCTACACTGGTTCTGGAGGGGGCATGGTGCCCAGAGTGCTTCATCCTGCCGGGGACTGAGGTAGTGGATGTGAATCTCCACTGGTTCTGGAGGGGGCATGGTGCCCAGAGTGCTTCATCCTGCTGAGGACTGAGGTAGTGGATGTGAATCTCCACTGGTTCTGGAGGGGGCATGGTGCCCAGAGTGCTTCATCCTGCAATGGACAGAGGTAGTGGATGACAGTCTACACTGGTTCTGGAGGGGGCATGGTGCCCAGAGTGCTTCATCCTGCTAAGTACAGAGGTAGTGGATGACAGTCTCCACTGGTTCTGGAGGGGGCATGGTGCCCAGAGTGCTTCATCCTGCCAAGGACTGAGGTAGTGGATGTGAATCTCCACAGGTTCTGGAGGGGGCATGGTGCCCAGAGTGCTTCATCCTGCCGAGGACTGAGGTAGTGGTGTGAATCTCCACTGGTTCTGGAGGGGGCATGGTGCCCAGAGTGCATCATTCATCCCGTGACGGACTCAGTTGCGTCAGTGCCCTTGCCGCTCATGGGCCAGTGGTGCTTGAGATGGCGGTGCCCTGTTCAGCGGTGCTTGAGATGGTGGTGTCCTGTTCAGCGGTGCTTGAGATGGCAGTGCCCTGTGCGTCGGTGCTTGAGATGGCGGTGCCCTGTTCAGCGGTGCTTGAGACGGCGGTGCCCTGTTCAGCGGTGCTTGAGATGGCGGTGCCCTGTGCAGCGGTGATTGAGATGGCGGTGCCCTGTGCAGCGGTGATTGAGATGGCGGTGCCCTGTTCAGCGGTGCTTGATATGTCTGTGCTGTGGCTCCGTGCCACACTGGCTGCCCTGGTGGCCGGTGCACTCCAGATTCCGGTGACTACAGGCACCACTGGTCCCGGAGATGTTGTGGCTGAGGTGCTACTTCGGGACCTATGAGACGGACGGGGTGGGGGAGGTGTGGGACAGAGGTCAAGGTTGGACAGGAAAAGTTTTTGGGAGACACTGGGACGGGTAGCTGTAGGGGGTTTGGGAGTGGAGGAAGAGGTGGTGGTTGTAGGAAGTGTACGTTTGGTGACTTTGGGTGAAGGTGCATGCGCTGGAGGCTGTCGTGAGGTGGATGGCTGTTGGGTGGGTGTGTGCCTGCGTTTGTGTATCTTGGGAGGGGGCATCACAGACACACTGGGAGAGGACACAGGGGACGTGTGAATGGTAGTGGGGGTGGTGACTGCACGTGAGCAGGGTGTGGTGGTGGGTGTGCTGGAGAGGGACGTAGTGGCTGTAGAGGTAGTGCAGGCAGGTGTGAGTGTAGACGAGACTGGGAGGGAGGAGGGAGACGAAGAGGAGGGGGACACAGTGGAGGCAGTGGATGTTGGTGTGTCTGCATGTGTGTGATGCTTGTGTGAGTGCCTGTGGGATGTGTGGTGATTATGTTTGCCAGAGCTTCCCTTGTGTGTTGACGTGTGTGCATGCTGGTCTGTAGGTGTGCTTGGGATAGGCTGAGGTACAGGGGTTTGTGTCTGGGTGGAGGAAGTTGGAGGGGGGAGGCTAGAGACGGGGACAATGGTCGCCATCAGTGCTGAGGCCAGAGTCTGAAAAGCTTGCTGAAGGGCCGCCTGACCAGAATGAATGCCCTCCAGGAATGCATTGGTTTGTTGCAACTGCCTCTCTACACCCTGGATGGCATTCAAAATGGTAGACTGCCCAACAGTGAGGGACCTGAGGAGGTCAATGGCCTCCTCACTGAGGACAGCAGGGGTGATAGGGGCAGGGCCTGAAGTGCCTGGGGCAAAGGTGATGCCCACCCTCCCGGGTGAGCGGGCACGGGGCGAAGGCTGAAGGGCTGCTGGGAGGGCGGTGCTGGAAGGGGGGGTGGCAGCTGTACCTGTAGATGGGGGTGGCACAGATGTTACCGTCACCACAAGGGAGCTCCCATCAGAGGACGAGTCCGTGTCGCTGGTGTCAGCTCCTGTCCCCGCCGTGGAGCTCCCCTCGCCCTCCGTCCCACTGATGAACTCTGAGTCCGTAGTATCGCCCTTCAGGGCCATGTGGGATGCAGCTCCCTTGTGCTCCGGTGCCACTGCTCCTCCGCCTGATGATGCTAATGCACACAAGAACAGGGAGACCACAAGAACGGGAGGGACGACAGAAGAAAGACATGTTGAGTGCATGGATTACCGCTACCGTTGGCGGACACGACAGACACAGAAGCCCGCTGCACTACGCCGCGCTCTTGGGCTCCACTGTTCAATTCCTGGGAAATGGCCTACAAGGCTATGGACGACATCTGCACACATAGATGACACAGGGGCATGACTAGGTGTACTTGGCACTCTACAGAGGTGGGGTGGGGTGCTACATGGCCTGCCTTATGGAGGGGCCTTGCCTACGGAACTCGCCCTGGCCTAGGGAAACCCACAGCCCACCTCCCCCACCCAGACACCTCCACTACGCGCAAAGTCAGCAGAATGAGAGTGTACTCACCCCCTTGTGGCTGCTGTGATGCCCTGAAGCGCCCATCCAACTCAGGGTAGGCCACCGCCAGAATCCTGAACATCAGGGGGGTCATGGTGTGACAGGCACCCCTCCCACTTTGGGAGGCCATTCCCAGCTGAGCCTCCGCCGTCTTCTTGCTCCAGAGGCAAATGTCCTCCTATCTTTTACGGCAGTGGGTGCTCCGTCAGTGGTAGACCCCCAGGGTCCGGACGTCCTTGGCGATGGCACGTCAAATATATATTTTCTGGTGGGCACTGACCTACATGAAATGTACAGGGGAAAAAGAGAAGTTATTACCAACTGCACCATCAAAGTGATTGGCCCCCATCCCTACCCTTGCCATGTGGCACATGCATTCATCGTCTTTCATGCACGCAGCACTCTCCCCCGTTTCATCTTACATCCAGCCCTCTCCACACATGCATGGCCCATACAAAATTCTCCCTGTGTACTTACCTGTTTGTCTGGAGGACCGTAGAGTAGTGTGTACTGGGGGAGGACCCCATCCACGAGCTTCTCCAACTCCTCCGATGTGAAGGCAGGGGCCCTTTCCCCAGACACTCGAGCCATTGTCTCTTCCAGACAGAGGTCACAGCAGCACTTGCAGTGTAGGTCCTCTCCTGTCGAAGATCAGGTATCGAGGGATTGAACAGATAGAAAATGGTGGTCACGTTCGCGGCGGTGCGTACCCTCACCACCCGCCGTACATCGTCATTGGCTCCTGGGACCCATAGGGTGCAATGTTAACCAATGCAGCATTGCGCCGCGGTCTTCGACTGCCTACCGCAACGGTGTACAACGCCAGCGCAGTTACCTCACATCCCATTGTCCCACTTTACAGGTCGGGCAGCCGCCATTTCAGGGGCCCACATGGCTTAATTTTCAACTGTGTCACACATACCTAGGCCTAGACTCTACACACATACAGGCCATCTTTTGTGTATGAATGGTGTTCTGTGTAAACTGTGGGTACGTACCTCTGAGTTGTTTGACTCTGTGCTTGCTGTTGTCCTTCATAGGCACCGTCCGTTGGGATATGTGAGGAGATGGCAGCATCCTCCGGTGTACCGACCATTGGTGGACCTGTCGACAATGGAGGAGCGACATGTGATTATCACATACAGGCTTGACCGTGCCACAATCCAGGAACTGTGTACCCAGTTGGAGCCAGACCTGATGTCAGCAATCCGCCATCCCACAGGAATCCCCCCTGAAGTGCAGGTGCTGTCAGTGCTCCATTTCCTTGCAAGTGGGTCTTTTCAATCAGAAGTGGCCATAGCATCAGGGATGTCCCAGCCTATGTTTTCCAACGTGTTGTCCAGAGTGTTGTCTGCCCTTCTGAAACACATGCGGAGCTACATCGTTTTTCCTCAGGTGGAGGATTTGCCTACAGTGAAAGGTGATTTCTATGCCCTGGGACACATCCCCAACATCATAGGTGCCATTGATGGGACCCATGTGGCTTTGGTGCCCCCCCACAGGAGTGAACAGGTGTACAGAAACCAGAAGAGTTATCATTTGTTAATAGTTAACAAATTGTCCACCACCATTTGCAGGTGACTCTGGTTACCCCAACCTGTCATGGCTACTGACCCCAGTGAGGAATCCCAGGACAAGGGCAGAGGAACGCTACAATGAGGCCCATGGGCGAACTAGGAGGGTGATCAAGCGGACCTTCAGCCTCCTGAAGGCCAGGTTCCGGTGCCTCCATATGACAGGTGGATCCCTATTCTACTCACCAAAGAAGGTGTGCCAGATCATCGTGGCCTGCTGTATGCTTCACAACTTGGCTTTGCGACGACAGGTGCCTTTTCTGCAGGAGGATGGTCCAGATGGCTGTATTGTGGCAGCTGTGGAGCCTGTGGACAGTGAAGGCGAGGAAGCAGAGGAAGAAGACATAAACAACAGGGACTCAGTGATCCAGCAATATTTCCAGTGAGACACATGTAAGAGTACAGACCTGCCTACTATATGTACTTTAACACTACTACCTCTCTACTGTCTGTCATTTTCACCCAGTGTATGGTCACTGAGTTGTCACTTTCCCTTACGATTTCACAGATGTGGGTCCCACTGTGTGACATCTGCTTAGATTCCTCATGGACTAGAGCTGTGTGACATAGGTATGTTGACATTATAGTTGAGAGAGCATTTTGTCACTGTAATTGCTAATACACTATTTTGAAATCACAGACAGACTCCAGATTAATTTGTGCTTTAAGTGTGTTTATTTAAGTGCTCAATATTGGAGGGGGTTGTCAAATGGTGAGGGGTGACGGCGGAGAAATGTCCATGGCAGAGTCCAGTCTATTAGTCTCACAGGTGCATTGCCCATATGGGCATAGGAAGTGGAACTGGGGCAGTTTAAGTATGGACAGGGTGACAAAGTGGGACAGTAGGATGACAATCAGGGTGGTCTCATTTCTTGGTGGGGTTTTGGCATCGTGCTCTGTCTTTGTCCTGGATCTCAGGGACCGTTTGCGGGGTGGTTCTCCCTCTGCAGGGGGTGGGGTGCTGGTGTGGTGGTCCTGTGGCGGGGCGTCCTGTCCACTAGTGCCGGCGGAGGTGGTGGGCAGTTCATCATCCATGATAGTGTCAGGGGCCCCTTGTAGTGCCACAGTGTCCCTCCTGGTGTTCACAGGTTCCTTCAGCACCCCTACGATGGTGCCCAGGGTGGAGCTGATGGTTCTGAGTTCCTCCCTGAGGCCCATATACTGTTCCTCCTGCAGGCGCTGGGTCTCCTGAAACTTGGCCAGTACAGTTGCCATTCTCTCCTGGGAGTGGTGGTAGGCTCCCATGATGGAGGAGAGGGCCTCGTGGAGAGTGGGTTCCCTTGGCCTGTCCGCCCCTTGTAGCACAGCAGCCCTCCCAGTTCCCCTGTGTTCCTGGGCCTCCGTCCACTGGACTGTGTGCTCACTGCCACTGCCCCCAGGTCCCTGTTGTTGTTGGGGTGGTGGGTTATCCTGGGTTCCCTGTAGTGGTGGACACACAGCTGATTGACGTGTCCTGGGGACGGAGGTATGGGCCCGCTGGGTGGGTGCTGTGCTTGTGTTTCCAGAGGGGGGAAGGTCTGTGGTGGCTTGTGACTGGGTGAGGGGAACCGACTGTCCCGAGGTCCCCGATGGGCCGGGCTGGTCCTCTAGATCCAGTTGGACGGAGATGCTGTCCGGTGACATTGGGTAGGGGTCCTGCAGGGGTATAAAAGGATGGTTATTACATCTGTGTGTGTAATGGTGTGCAATGGGTGGGTGACCGTGTACCCCAGTGCTTGCATTCCTGTGTGGGACCTTGTGTGATGATGGTTTAGGGGGTGTATGGGTATGTGCAGTGGGCATGCTTTAGTAATGTGTGTCCATGCTTTGTTGTTGCATGCAGGGATTGGTGTTGGGATGGGTGGTTTGTGATGTTGGGACATATGTGAGGAGTTGGGGTGGTGGGGGTGAGGGTGGGGGTATGTGCTGGCATGCAGGTAGGGTGGGGGATGTAATAATTAAGATTTGTCTTACCAGAGTCCATTCCTCCACCTACTCCTGCGAGGCCCTCAGGATGCAGAATCGCCAAGACCTGCTCCTCCGATGTTGTTAGTTGTGGGGGAGGAGGTGGGGGTCCGCCGCCAGTCCGCTGAACCGCCAGGTGGTGTCTTGAGACCACGGAACGCACCTTCCTCCGTAGGTCGTTCCACCTCTTCCTGATGTCCTCCCGATTTCTTGGGTGCTGTCCCACTGCGTTGACCCTGTCCACTATTCTTCGCCATAGCTCCATCTTCCTTGCTATTGAGGTGTGCTGCACATGTGCTCCGAATAGCTGTGGCTCTACCCGGACAATTTCCTCCACCATGACCCTGAGCTCCTCCTCCGAGAACCTGGGGTGTCTTTGCCGTGCCATGGGGTTGTGTAGGTGATGTGTGGGGTGGAGTGTGTGGTGATAAGTGTGCTGATATGTAGTGGTGTGTTGTGTGAGGTGCGTGGAAGTTCTGTGGGTGATGGTGTTGTGTGCCTGTGTATGATGTTGTTCTTGCTGGTTCTGTCTCTTTCTGGCCTTCTTTTGTAATTTTTGGTCGTAGGGGTTTGTGGGTGATGTGGGTATGTGTTTTATATTGTAATGGGTGTGTGGGAGTGGTGTGTGTATGTGTATCAGGTGTGTGTATTTTGAATTGTCCAATGTGGATGTGTTTTGTAAGAGTGTGTGTATTTTGAGCGCGGCGATGTGTACCGCCAATGGAATACCGCGGTTGAAAGACCGCCGCGTGGATTCGTGTGTCGTGATAGTGTGGGCGTATTTCTGTTGGCGTGACGGTGGAGGTTTTGTTTTCGCCAGTTTATCACTGACCTTTGGTGTGGTGGACTTGTGTGGGTGTCTGAATTTTGACGGATTCAGAAATGTGGGTCATAATAGCTGTGGCGGAATTCCGCGGCGGTGTGTTGGCGGTCTTCTGAACGGCGGTAATCGGCTTTTACCGCCAATGTTGTAATGAGGGCCTAAGTGCTGGGGCCCAAACCTTTGCTCAGAAGTCCTTGGCCTGTTTTACTGGAAGTCAGCGTGCCAAATACCAAGGTTGTGGCATCCTGATTCTACCTCTTGCCCCTTTATCTCACTCTTACAGGGTCCTGCTTTCTCCCTTTGTCACAGGATTCCATCTTTCCCTTCCTCCTTTTACCCTTGTGTGGTTACACCCTCGCTCTGTGTCAAAGTCCGATGAAGAAAAATTAGGGCTGATGGACCTGCCTGCTACCTCTGGCTCTAACTAAGCACTGCACACATGCACATATAAAGTTCTATTTTTGTTCCATTTGCCAAATAATGTCTAAATAACTGAATCCCCTCAGTTCTGGTAGAAATTTCTCAGGGGACTGATACATAGACACAACCCCGACTGCACTGAATTGCTGCCATGCTTTCCAGGTCTCTTTACCTTGTCTGCCCTAAGATACTAAAAAGTAATTTCCTTTTCAAACACCTATCTGCAAGGAAACACAGCCCCGCATATATTAAAACGTCTCTGTAAACTAAATTGAATCGTTTGACAGAAAAACGGGGCTTTGCATGGCCTTTATAGTTCAGACTGAGGCATGGGCAAGTTAGGACTGGCTATGTGCACACCCAAGTGTAAATTCTTTCTGATCTATTATAAATGGTTTTGAATGGGTTCACATGAAACATAAATGTTTTTTAACACTAGATGACACACGTCTAATGGAAAGAACAAAGGGCCAGATGTAGCAAGATATGCTTTTGCGAGTCTGAAATTGCGAGTCGGTGCGACTCGCAATTTCAGACTAGCAAAAGCATATGCAGAATGGTGTCTCAGACACCTTCTGCGACTCGCTATGGGGTAGCAAAGACCCACCTCATTAATATTAATGAGGTGGGTCGCTTTTTGCGACCCCATAGAGAGTCCCTGCACTCACAGGGATGGTGGCCTGCTGAAGTCAGCAGACCTCCATGTCTGTGACTGCTTTTTAAATAAAGCAGTTTTTTTTTTTCATTTTGCAGCCCGTTTTCCTTAAAGGAAAACGAGTTGCAAAATGAAAAAAATACCGAAACCATTTGGTTTCATTTTTTCAGGGTAGGCCTGCTCTGAAAACATATTTTTGTCTACATTCACAAAGGGGAAGGGGTCCCATGGGGACTGTATTGCTACATGAACTACGTGCAAGGTAAACAGTGGTGCAGGGTGTGGACCATTGGCCTCTGCTTCCATTGGCCTTCGCTTCTATTTTGGTTCACGACTCCATTTTGTCGAGTCTGGTTCTGTGCGTAAGGCACGGTTCTGTGTTTTTCCACAAGCTTCGGCAAGCTGCAGGGTGGGGTGTTTTTCTGCTCAACTTCGCTCCATCTGCCTGATACGAAGGGCGCTATTTACATTCCACGAGCTATCAGTTAGGACAACAGGGGGATGCGCCTGTACTCAAGGAGGAATGCAAGCTTCACCTTGGAGCCCTCTCCTGGGAACCTGGCCCGTTCTGAGGAGACGTCTCGAAGGGTGAACAAGGTACCGCCGATTGCACAATTTGTAAAGGAGGGGGTCTTTTTCTAGAAAATACTCCTGAGCGTTAGTAAATACTATAAAGGTCAGAAGCCTGGATGGACTGGTTTTAGGAACTCTCTTCTGGGTTGGATGCAACGCCAGGAGGACTGATTGTCCCGAAGGAGACTCCCTGTGCCAGTCGATTTGGGTTCCCCGGCTTGGTGTGCGGCGGAGGGATGCAGAATCTCTTTTCGGTGAAGCCTTTCAATTTATAAGCATTAAGGTATATCGTGTGTGCGTGTGTTATATGCACTTATTCTTGCAGTTATTTTCATGCTATTAAGCATTGAAGTATATTGTGTGTGCTTGTGTTATATGCACTTATTCTTGCAGTTATTTTCATGCTATTCTTCATGATATCACAGAGTGCTTATATTCTCACCATTATTCTCATGTTATTCTCTTGATATATATATATTAGTGTGGTTAGTTTTGCCATATGAGAACTTGCCCCTTAAATAAACTTGATTATTCTACTCACTAAGGTGTCGGAGAGTGATTGCTTTACATTGTGCCTTAAACTATCCTGAAGTGCATAGTTCTGATATTCTGAAGAGTATAGCAACACAAATTGGCGTAGTCGTTTGCAGGATTCAAAAAAAAAAAAAAAGGAAAATGCTTAATAAGATCAAAGCGAGCTCAAAAGCAAGTTCTCATGTAGCAAATCCGGACATAGAAATACCGGGGTGGGAAACTGCCCTGTATAAACTTTTAGCTCAGGAATGGTCACGTTGTGCTGGTTTGTGTGAAAATTGGAATGCGTGTATGTTAAATGCAGAACCTGAAGATGTTCTTACATGTTTACAAAAAGTGTCAATTGACAAGGGAAGGGAGATTTGTGCGTTGGGGAGGCGAGGCTGGATCTTGCTTTCTGCGTACCGAAAGTTGTATGAAAAATGTTTACAGTTACAAAAAGACCACGAGCAGCTGGAGAAGGAGTTAGTAGAAGCCCAAGATTCCTCTACCATGTTAGCTTGTCAAAATAAATTGTTAAGTGATAAGCTTGAAATGTACCAGCTGGTTGCAGAGAGAACGGCCGTTAGCGTCGCTCAATATAAACACAAGAAACGAAGAGGGAAAGTTAATAAAAAGAAGGTACATTTAGCTATCTCTCAGGCAGGATTAGCCTTTGACCCTGAATTTTGGGATGGAAACATCTGGGATACGTCTGATTTTTCAGATGAGTCCGGGGGTGATAACTGTCAAGATGTTAGTCAGGAAAAGACAGAGCGAAGGAATGTTGTCCGTGCGCAGCCCATATATTGGCGAAAGTTACAGCATAGCCCAGCTAACCCTGGAGGGGTGATGCTGGATGCCCTGGAGGATCATACACAGCAAGAACTAAGTGATGTGATAGACAGATTTCAACAGAGGTCTGGGGAAACATTGCTTACGTGGATGGTGCGAGTGAATGATATGGGGGGTCAGGGGGTCCAATTGGATCACGGCGACGCCCCGAGGCTTTGTATGTTAAGTACAGACCCGGTTATCCAAAATGAGTTTAGAACTTATCCAGGGAATGGTCCCATGACCAATTTGTTGGAGTTAGCGGCGCAAGGGTGTGCTCAGAAGTATCCGACAGAGTCAGACTGGCCGCCTAACGATAAACCTTGGTATACTTTGAGAGATGCAGTACAGAGATTGAAGGAAGAAGGGATGAAAACAGCTATCTTTATGGGTAATGCTCATAATTTGATGAATGGAATTTTAAATGTGTCTGTGCGAAACCGGTTGATTAGGGCCGCTCCTCCTGCATATAAGCATGTCATCATGACTTTGTTAATCAATCAGACGGGTAACCCATTGTCTCAGGTGGTAGAAGCGGTGCGTGAGTTAAGTGATTTAGGAGAGTGGGCTAAGCCAGAGAGGAATTCACGGTCCGAGAATCGTACTGATAACAACAGGGTATCAAGGCGGGATATGTTTCTAGCCTTGCTGAAAGATGGGGTGGCCAGGGATGACATTGATGGGATAACCACCAAGGACATGTGGGAGATGTACCGCAAACGCGGTTTGGATAAAAAGGAAGGGAGCAGGAAAGGGAACAAGAAGGATAACAAGGTGGTGAACCAGAGAAAGGCTGGATGGGAGGAGCGTGAGGGTGAAAAGGGAGAGAGAGGAAGAGAGCCCCACAGTAGAGAGAGATCCCCGGATAATGGAGATTGGGAGCAAGAGCACCGAAGCTCAGAGGGAACCCGGAGCAGGGAGAGAGACCGGGAACTGACAGGTTCGGAGAAAACTCGAGGAAGAGAGTAGGAGAAGGAGCTGGTAAGCTCAGAGAGGTTGCGAAGCAGAGACAGGGAGGAGGAGTTCCCTGAGAATTACCGCAAACTGTATCCAGCTCTGACTTGGGCAGACTCTGATGTGCGCAGAGTGAAAATAGACTAGGAAACAGGTCAAACTCCGGTGCAGGGATGGGCTCGCAAAGATAACAGACCTCATGTCAAAGTAGAAATGTATTGGAAACGTGGAAATGTTCAAAAAGTTCGAGCCCTTGTTGACACCGGAGTGGAGGCCTCTTTGATTCATGGAAACCCAAGAATATTTTGGGGACAGTACTTCACCATTACGGGATTGGGCGGAAAAGAAACCCCGGCAGTGCAGATAGTGGTTCCCATGAAAATAGGGGCACTTCCAAAGAGAGAATACACTGTCTTGATTGTGCCCATTCCCGAGTACATTATTGGAATTGACATTTTGAAAGGGATGACCCTACATTTGGAAGATGGATGTTATCAATTTGGTTCCAAAAGATTGATATCAATAGCCGCCCCAAGGGTGGGGCTGTTGAAGATTCCTCCAGTAACACTTCCCCAAGCTACAAAGGTGATTCAAATGAAACAGTACAGAATACCGGGAGGACATGAGGAGATTAGCCAGACTATACATGACTTACTGGAGGCCGGGGTAATAATTCCCATCACCACTGCATGGAATAATGCCCTCTGGCCTGTTTGTTAAAGTGATAACAGTTGGAGGATTTGCATTGATTATCGCCAATTGAATAAATATACACCTCCTCTGACTGCAGCGGTCCCAGACACCATTACCTTGATTGAGAACATACAGAAACACAGTGGGACTTGGTATGCTACCATTGACATTGCCAATGCGTTCTTTACGATACCAATAGCTACGGAGAGCCAGCCTCAGCTGGCATTCCAGTGGGCGGGGCGCCAGTACACCTTCTGTAGATTGCCCATGGGGTATTTACATAGCCCCACTATCTGTCACCGGCTGGTGGCAGAGCATTTGGATGAAGTACCAGTGGTCCCCGGAGTGCAAATTTCCCACTACATAGATGACGTGATGATGCAGGGAGAGACACAAGAACAGGTGCAGATTCAGCTAGACAGGGTGGTGGAACATTTGCAGAATAAAGGGTGGGAGATTAACCCTGAGAAAGTGCAGGGACCGTCTCAGAGCGTGAAATTTTTGGCCATTCAGTGGAATCAGGGACACAGAGAAGTGTTGCCAAAAGTGAAACAAAAGATTAAGGAATTTGCAGTGCTGCAAAATCGGAAGGAAGCCCAGAGTTGTATTGGACTATTCGGGTATTGGAGACAGCATATACCCCATTTGTCTCACATTTTGGCCCCATTGTACAAAGTTACACGAAAGAAGAATGCGTTTGAATGGGGAGAGCAGGAGCAGTGCGCGTTCGAATTGGCGAAAGACGCCATTCAGCATGCTTTGGATTTGTGGCCGATTCGGGAGGGAGACATCGAGTTGAATGTGACAGTCCAGGGGCAGCATGCTAATTGGAGTTTATGGCAAAAACAAGGAAGAAAAAGGGTGCCCCTGGGAGTTTGGACAAAGAAGTTACCCGAGGCAGGAGAGCGATATACTCCCTTTGAGAAGCAGCTGCTGGCCTACTATTGGGCCCTGGTTGATACTGAGCAAATTACACTGGGACACAATGTGATTTTAAGGCCTGAAATTTCCATCATGCAGTGGGTGATGAGTTCCCCTAAGACTCATAGAATTGGACATGCACAGTTAGCCAGCATTATAAAATGGAAATGGTATGTCCAGGACAGGTCACGAGCGGGTCCAAAAGGAACCGCCATTTTGCATGAGCAGGTAGTGCAGGCTCCAGTGGAGAATTCCGAAATGTTGCACGATGTACCTTCAGTGTGTGAATCCCCAGTAGGGTGGGGCCAGCCGTACGCAGACTTGTCTGCAGATGACAAAAAACATGTGTGGTTCACAGATGGCTCAGCAAAATATGTTGGAGCGAAAAGGCACTGGAAGGCAGTGTCCTATAATCCTGTTACAAAGAAGCTTTTGACAACTACAGGACAGGGAAGAAGTAGCCAGTTTGCAGAGCTTTATGCCATGTATCAGGCTTTAAAACAAGAGCTACCCGGAAAATGTCACATTTATTAAGATTCCTGGTCTACCGCCAATGGGTTAGCTACTTGGCTTCCCACGTGGCATGCACATCAGTACAAAATCCATAACAAAGAGGTATGGGGGAAGGAGTTATGGCAGAAGATCTGGGAAATGTTACCTCAAAGCACTGCGACAATCTATCATGTGGACGCTCACTGTCCATCTGATTCATTAGACCGATGGTTCAATTGTCTTGCAGACGATCGAGCCAAGATTCAAGAGGCTGCAGTGGAGGCGCAGAATTCTGATTTGGTGGGAATGGCTAAATGGGCACACCAGAAATGCGGACATCTTGGAGAAAAGGCTACTCACAGGTGGGCCGAGATTAGAGGGATGCATCTTCCCCTAGATTTGATTAAAACAGCAATCATTGAATGTCCCATTTGTCAGCATGCACAGCACAGACCGGTCCCACAGGTGGTGAGAGGCCAGATAGGCAGAGGTAAATTGCCAGGACAGATATGGCAGATTGATTACATTGGACCAATGCCAGTGAGCAGAGGGTGTCAGTATGCCTGCACTGTGGTAGACACTTACTCTGGTTATCTCATAGCCTTTCCCTGCAAGCGCGCAACCCAGCAGAGCACCCTGAAAACATTAGATCTGTTGATTCTGTACTATGGGGTGCCACTCCAGATTCAAAGTGATAACGCCAGCCACTTCAAGGGCAGACTAGTGCAGGACTATTGTGCACAACACAATATTGAGTGGATTTTTCACATACCTTACTACCCACAAGCAGCAGGACTGATTGAGAGAATGAATGGGTTGTTGAAAGAACAATTGCGTAAACTGTCTGATGGGACACTGAAGGTGTGGAGGGATAATTTGTACGATGCTTTGCAAATTTTGAACAACCGACCCCTTACAAATGCCGAGACACCTCTCATGAGAATGCTCACACCTGCTTTACAGATTAATCCCTTTACAGCAAGCAATACCATTGTGTATTGGGAAACAGCTCCAGGAGCTTTGGCCCCATATCGAGCTACACCAGAATCTGCAGGACTTGACTTGCATGCTTTACCAATGCATCGATTGAAGCCTAGAGACATCACTCTGATTGAAAGTGGGGTGGGAATTCAGATTCCCCCTGAGCATTACGGTCTGATCGCCCCTCGATCTGGGCTTGCCCTGAGAGGCATCCAAGTTTTAGGAGGCGTGATAGATGCAGACTACCAAGGCGAGTTAAAAGTCATTCTCTTGAACAGTGGTGACGCAGACCTAGTGGTGCAACCTGGTGATCGCGTTGCCCAAATTGTCATCATGCCGGTTTATGGAGGTGTTGTTAAGAAGGGGAGCGCCCCAGCTCTTCTCACTGTAAGAGGCAAAGGAGGGTTCAGATCTACTGACAAGAACCCAGGGGCTAAAGTGTGGATTGAATCCCCAAATAACCCTCCTCAACCCGCTGATGTCATCGCCACTGGACCAGATAATGTCCTGGTAGTTATGCGACCTGGTCAAGACAAATAGGAACATGTTCCCGCTGACAAATGCTATTTGCGAGAATAATACGTGTTTTGTCCTCTATTCTTTTCAGATCATCCTGTGCAGTGCCTGTGCCATGAGTGTGGTGTATGGAGCCTGTTCGGGAGACTCCACCGGGGAGCGGGAGGGGCTCATAGCCCAAAAATTCAACCGTCAGCCGCAGATGCCGACGCTACTGCATCAACCGAACAATGTTTGGATTTATCTAGCGCAGGAAGTGCTGAATATATCTCACTTCTGTATGAGTAACATGCAAAGCGTTCAAGATCTGATTACCACTTGTCTAGTGGCAGTGCCCACTCCTGCTGCTATATTATTGCACATCTTTAACAATACAAACCAGGATGGAATGGTGGATGTGAGTGACGTTCGCTCCCATCTGTCACTCTATGAGTACTGCCGTCATTGCCCGGAGGTGGGCAGGCGGGTGTGGAGGAACATGACATCTACAGTATACTCACGTTTAACATCTCAAATGGGGATGTGTGCTATTCATTGACCTGTGATCCTATGAAGATAGGTAAATGTGCTCAGCTCAAATTGGAGAAAAGAGACGAAAACTTAACTGCTGCACAACGGACATTGTGCCACTCACGAAATGACCTGACCTGTTTGAATATAAATAATTCAATGTTTTGCCAGAATGTGGTGCCTGCTGCCAGCCACATTCAAAATGTTAAATTGCCTAAAGGATGGCTCTTTTCTTGTGGTAACCTTTCTTTTACTTATATTCCAGACAATCTAATCGGAGGGCCTTGTGCCTGGTCACGCTTAGGCTTTCTCTTGTTTCCTATGAATACTGCTCTACACCATCGCTATACCAGAGACACTATTCAATTACCTACGGACTGTGATTCTGAAATTTCATTGCTTTCCAAAACAGAATATGTCAGTTTAGCTGGTTCTATTGTAGGGGTGCCAGGACTCGCAGTATATAATACCAGAGTTAATAATAAACTTGCATGTTTAGTAGTCAAGAATATTAATTATACATCAGCTGCTTTAGCTGAGCTGTTATTAGATGTACAGGGAACTAGAAAAGCTGCTTTGCAGAATCGCGCTGCTATTGATTATTTACTGCTTAAACACAACCATGGCTGCAGTGATTTTGAAGGGTTGTGTTGTTTCAATTTATCCGACCACTCCATATCAATCAACTCCCACATAGAGGCCCTGCATAAGTTAGTGAAAGGGGTGCAGCAGGATGTTGACAAGGGGTGGTGGGATTGGGCTTTTGGATGGCTGCCTAATTTAGGCCAACTGCGTTATATCCTTGGTGTAATCATTGTCATAACAGTTATTTTAATTTCGTTATATTGTTGTATTCAGTGTGTGCCTAACTTTCTAGCTCAGTGTCGCCCAAGAGCATTGCCATTTCAGCTTATAGGATATACTTAGTTGTAAGTTGGCCAAATGGTCCAAGGGTGGAATGTATTGCTACATGCACTACGTGCACGGTAAACAGTGGTGCAGGGTGTGGACCATTGGCCTCTACTTCCATTGGCCTTCGCTTCCATTTTGGTTCACGACTCCATTTTGTCGAGTCTGGTTCTGTGCGTAAGGCACTGTTCTGTGTTTTTCCACAAGCTTCGGCAAGCTGCAGGGTGGGGTGTTTTTCTGCTCAACTTCGCTCCATCTGCCTGATACGAAGGGCGCTATTTACATTCCACGAGCTATCAGTTAGGACAACAGGGGGATGCGCCTGTACTCAAGGAGGAATGCAAGCTTCACCTTGGAGCCCTCTCCTGGGAACCTGGCCCGTTCTGAGGAGACGTCTCGAGGGGTGAACAAGGTACCGCCGATTGCACAATTTGTAAAGGAGGGGGTCTTTTTCTAGAAAATACTCCTGAGCGTTAGTAAATACTATAAAGGTCAGGAGCCTGGATGGACTGGTTTTAGGAACTCTCTTCTGGGTTGGACGCAACGCCAGGAGGACTCATTGTCCCGAAGGAGACTCCCTGTGCCAGTCGATTTGGGTTCCCCGGCTTGGTGTGCGGCGGAGGGATGCAGAATCTCTTTTCGGTGAAGCCTTTCAATTTATAAGCATTGAAGTATATCGTGTGTGCGTGTGTTATATGCACTTATTCTTGCAGTTATTTTCATGCTATTAAGCATTGAAGTATATTGTGTGTGCATGTGTTATATGCACTTATTCTTGCAGTTATTTTGATGCTATTCTTCATGATATCACGGAGTGCTTATATTCTCACCATTATTCTCATGTTATTCTCTTGATATATATATATTAGTGTGGTTAGTTTTGCCATATGAGAACTTGCCCCTTAAATAAACGTGATTATTCTACTCACTAAGGTGTCGGAGAGTGATTGCTTTACATTGTGCCTTAAACTATCCTGAAGTGCATAGTTCTGATATTCTGAAGAGTATATCAACACAGGGACCCCTTCCCTTTTGTGAATGAGTTACCACCAGTGTGACACTGGTGGTAACTGCAAGTTGCTTTGCGACCGCATTCGCGGTCACAAAGTAAGTCTGAATTTCGATGCGAGTCGCAAATAGGAAGGGAACACCCCTTCCTATTTGCGAGTCGCATTCCCAAATTGCGAGTCGGTACCGACTCGCAATTTGGGAATGAGCATCGCGGGAGGCCGTTTGCATGGCGACATGCAAACGGCTTGCTACATCTGGCCCAAAGTGCTTACTTTTTAAAATAAACAAATACAAACTGAAACAAATAATCTCAATTCAACAACCTTCACTAATTCAAATTCAATTGAAATGCATTACCCAACATAGAATTTGCAGTCCAAAACACCATGTGGGAGAATTCAATCCACTTTAAATAATTTTGTTGAGTTGAATTCAAACCACAGGTCTTTCCCTGGCTGTCATGCCCCACCAATACTGTCTTCTGGAACCCCACAAGCACACATAATGTATGAGGACCCATCAGAAAAGTCAATTACTGGGGTCCTAAGATCTCAAAGCCCTGAGACAAAACAGGCTTACTCCAAGCCACCACCACCTACACAGCCTATCCCTGTGGTTGTTCCTTTTGGCCCCCCAACAACACTGCTACATAAAGCCTTTTTAGTTGACATAACTAGTCCTCAAACGCCCTTTCATTTGTTGTGCATTGCACGTTTTTAAAGGTGACATGTTTTCTAGTTTCTATGTCTGTGCAGCTTGATTTGTAAATGCAATCTTCAGTGTATAGTAAAATATCCTTCAATTCAAATAATTTTACGGCCCTCTTTTAATGTATCTTTAAAATGTATTCTAATTCATGTTTGTGATGTTTTTGGAAGAAGTAGCGGAGCTGCGCAGTAGCTTTAAAAGGCCATTTTCTCTGCCCTGTCAAATACTATGTGCCCTTTTTTCTTCCATACATAACACATGAGCATTCATGAGTAGTAGAGCAAAAGTCATTTATCATGTGATTTATTTTCTGTTTTACCATAGGATATCGTGATGTAACTTTTGTTTTATACTACGTTGACAATTTGATGTCTTTGTTTGAAAAATTATATAACACACTGAATGTGGGATGTGAGCAAGACCATTCTGGCTTTCCTTAGAGACCTAGGGCCAGATGTAGGAAGCCTTTTGCGCCTCGCAAAACGAAAAACGCAGTTTGCGAGGTGCAAAAGGCTGAACGCGATGCAGAATCACATTTTGCGAGTCGGTACCGACTCGCAAAATGTGATTCTGACTCGCAAATAGGAAGGGGTGTTCCCTTCCTATTTGCGACCACATCGCGATGTAGAGTTGCTTTGTGACCGCGAAAGTGGTCGCAAACCAACTCTCAGTTACCATCCACTTGAAGTGGATGGTAACTCATTCGCAAAAGGGAGGGGTCCCCATGGGACCCCTTCCCCTTTGTGAATGCCCACAAAAATATTTTTTCAGAGTTTTTTTTTAAAAAAACGAAACCAAATGGTTTCTGATTTTTTTCTTTTTGCAGCTTGTTTTCATTTAAGGAAAACGGGCTGCAAAGAGAAAAAAAAAAAACTGCTTTATAAAAAAAGCAGTCACGGATATGGTGGTCTGCTGTCTCCAGCAGGCCACCATCCCCGTGAGTGCCTAGACTCGCTATGGGGTTGCAAACTGCGACCCACCTCATGAATATTCATGAGGTGGGTCTTTGCGACCCCATAGCGAGTCGCAGAAGGTGTCTGAGACACCTTTCTGCATAACATTTTGCGAGTTGCAAATTGCGAGTCACTATGACTCGCTATTTGCAAGTCGCAAAATGTTTCTTTGCTACATCTACCCCTAAGCTCCAAGTTAGTCTGTTCATTTACTCTGTACCTGTTTCCCTGTTTTTTTCTGGAGGCAGACATAATGCCATGCTCTCTACTAATTTATGCTTACAATAATTTCAGAGCTCTTGCTTATTTTTCTTTAGATAAAGTCCTTAAGACTTAATATTTAGAAGAAAGTTCTATTGTTTGATGTTGAATTTAATTGACTAGCCATTTGCTTTTTGCGTTCAGTATTGATTCAAAATTTTAAATAAACCTCATGACTTGTATTTGAATTTTGTCACATCTGGATTTTCCTATATGGATTTTCTTACATGAGTTTTCTTGTAATTCAGTACCTACGAACCTCATCCTTTGGGACTCACACAACCCCAATCCATCTAAACGGCCCATCTGAGGGTAAAAAACAATGACAGTTTTTGGTAGCAAAGGATGGTTTTGGATAGTTATTGGCAAATCAGATGGTGAATATTCCAATGCAACTATGTAAATTGAATTTACCTTACCTAAATTGTTACAGTTAGGATTTTCAGGTCTTCAGATCCTGGAATCATTTAAATTTTACTGATGAACTGGATTTGTTGCAACAGATGAAGCTGCATTACAGGAGTATAAATAGAGCTTTTGTAGGAAAGTACCATCTTCCCTGGCATGCTACCCCCATTTTTACTGTATATATGTTTGTTTTTGCCTGTGTCACTGGGATCCTGCTAGCCAGGACCCCAGTGCTCATAAAGTGTGCCCTGTATGTGTTCCCTGTGTGGTGCCTAACAGCATTACTGAGGCTCTGATAACCAGAACCTCAGTGTTTATGCTCTCTCTGTTTTAAAATTGTCACTGCAGGCTAGTGACTAATTTTACCAATTCCGATTGGTACACTGGAACACCCTTATAATTCCCTAGTATATGGTACCTAGGTACCCAGGGTATTGGGGTTCCATGAAATCCCTATGGGCTGCAGCATTTCTTTTGCCACCCATAGGGAACTCAGACAATTCTTACACAGGACTGCCACTGCAGCCTGAGTGAAATAACGTCCATGTTATTTCACAGCCATTTTACACTGCACTTAAGTAACTTATAAGTCACCTATATTTCTAACCCACACTTAGTGAAGGTTAGGTGCAAAGTTACTTAGTGTGAGGGCACCCTGGCACTAGCTAAGGTGCCCCCACATTGTTCAGGGCAATTCCCCCAGACTTTGTGAGTGCGGGGACACCATTACACGTGTGCACTACATATAGGTCAAAGCCTACTGTATATGTGGTGTCACCATGATAACTCCAAACATGGCCATGTAACATGTCTAGGATCATGGAATTCTGGTATTGGAGGGACAATTCCATGCATCCCTGGGTCTCCAGCATAGAGCCTTGGTATTGCCAAACTAACTTTCTGGGGTTTTCTCTGCAGCTACCGCTGCTGCCAACCCTCAGACAGGTTTCTGCCCCCCTGGTGCCTGGGAGCCCAGTCCCAGGAAGGCAGAACAAAGGATTTCCTCTGAGAGAGGGTGTTACACCCTCTCCCTTTGGAAATAGGTCTGAAGGGCCTGGAAGGAGTAGCCTCTCCTGGCCTCTGGAAATGCTTTGAAGGGCACTGATGGTGCCCTCCTTGCATAAGCCAGTCTACACCGGTTCAGGAATCCCCCCAGCCCTGCTCTGGCGCAAAACTGGACAAAGGAAAGGGGAGTGACCACTCCCCTGACCAGCACCTCCCACCTTCTCCCTTTTGAAATAGGTATGAGGGGCCTGGGAGGAGTAGCCTCTCCTGGTCTCTGGAAATGCTTTGAAGGGCACAGATGGTGCAGATAACAAATGCAAGAGATCACCAGAGTTCCTCTGCACTTCCCTCTTTGACGTCTGTCAAGGATCGACCGATGACTGTTCCAGGACGCTTGCAAAACAACAACAAAGTAGCAAGAAGACTACCAGCAACATTGTAGTACCTCATCCTGCCGGCTTTCTTGACTGTTTCTTGGTGGTGCATGCTCTGAGGGCTGTCTGCCTTCACCCTGTACTGGAAGCCAAGAAGAAATCTCCTGTGGGTCAACGGAATATTCCTCCTGCCAACGCAGGCACCAAACTTCTGCATCACTGGTCTTCTGTGTCCCCTCTCATCTTGATGAGCGTGGTCCCTGGAACACAGGAGCTGGATCCAAGTGTCCCCGACAGTCCAGTGGCTCTTCTGTCCACATTTGGTTGAGGTAAGTCCTTGCCTCCCCACGCCAGACAGTAATCCTGTGTACTGCGTGAACTGCAGCTGCTATGGCTTCTGTGCACGTTTGCAAGACTTCCTTCATGCACAGCCTAGCCCAGGTCCCCAGCACTCCGTCCTGTATTGCCCAACTCGCTGAGTTGGACTCCGACTTCATGAGACTCCCTTTTGTTGTGCTGAGTCAACCGTCGTGCTCAGATCTTCTGAATGCCTCTTCAAGTGCTTCTGCGGGTGCTGCCTGCTTCTGCATGGGCTCTCTGTGTTGTTGAGCGCCCTCTCTGTCTCCTCCTCCAAGGGGCGACCTCCTGGTCCTTCCTGGGCCCTGGCAGCACCCAAAACCTTCAACCGCGACTCCTGCAGCTAGCAAGACTTGTTTGCGGTCTTCCTGCGTGGAAACAACTCTGCATCCTCCAGCACGCTATGGGACATCTTCTGACCAAAGGAGAAGTTCCTGGCACCTTCTGTTGTTGCAGAATCCTTGGCTTCTTCCACCCAGAGGCAGCCCTTTTGCACATTCATCTGGGGTTTAGTGGGCTCCTGCCCCGCCTGGACACTTGGTTGACTCTTGGACTTGGTCCCCTTCCTTTACGGGTCCTCAGGTCCAGGAATCCGTCTTCAGTGCTTTGCAGTCAGTTGTTGTCCTTGCAGAATCCCCTTTCTTGACTTTACTGTCTTTCTGAGGTAGTAGGGTAACTTTACTCCTACTTTTCAGGGTCTTGGGGTGGGGTATCTTGGACACCCTTAGTGTTTTCTTACACTCCCAGCGACCCTCTACACACTACACTAGGCCTGGGATCCATTTGTGTTTCGCATTCCACTTTTGGAGTATATGGTTTGTGTTTCCCCTAGGCCTATTTCCTCCTTTTGCATTCTATAGTGTTCTAGTGTTTGCACTACTTTTCTAACTGTTTCCTTACCTGATTGTGGTTGTGTGTGTATATTTTGTGTATATTACTTACCTCCTAAGGGAGTCTATCCTCTGAGATACTTTTGGCATATTGTCACTAAAATAAAGTACCTTTTATTTTTAGTAACTCTGAGTATTGTGTTTTCTTGTGATATAGGTGGTCATTACAACCCTGGCGGACGGTGATAAAGCGGCGGTAAGACCGCCAACAGGCCGGTGGAAAAAATGTGCAATTACGACCATGGCGGAAACCGCCAACAAAGACAGCCACTTTAACACTCCGACCGCCACGGCGGTACAAACATACAGCGCGGCGGTCACCGCCAACAGACAGGTGGAGGACAATGTACCGCCCACACTGTTATGACAGGCCAATCCGCCACCTTTTCCAGGGCGGATTCACTGCGGATAAAAACACGGCAGAAACAGGAATTCGGTGAAGGAAAAAGGCTCACCTCTACACACCCCACGAGGAACGAGGACACCATGGACCCGGAACTCCAAATTCTACCTGCGATAGTCTTTCTGCTCCTCTACCAGGAGCACGAATGCCGGTGGCGAAGACCACTGTGAGTACTGCACCTATGACACAGGGGAAGGGGGAGGCAAAAAACAGGGACACACACACGCAACACGCAACACCCCCACCCCCACCCACTACACCACACACACTAATGCATATTAATACATCACAGTTACACCCCCCAAAGCCCCCGGAAGAATGCAAAGACAATAGAAAATGGGTGTAACCACTGTAATATATTAAAATCAAGTAGGCAGAAATATATATATGCACCATGTACAAAATATATACCAAGCATAGTAGTCCAGGTAGTGCTCCAATTAAGTCAGTGGAACACTGGGACCACACAGTATGGGCGAGGCCCACACAAGATCCCCGACCATGACGGAGAGAACACTGCAGGGGCATCAGACAGCAAGTAAACAGGCACCTCAGGGGGAGAGAACGGGGGGTACCTCAGCCGCTTGAGTGCACGACGCCAAATCCACGAGGGGGCCACATGCCCACTGTCACATCCTGGGGAGTGCAAAGCCACAGTCTCTCAAGTCTCTACAGTGGGTGGGTTGCCCACTGTTCCATCCTGGGGAGTGCAAAGCCACAGTCTCTCAAGTCTCTACAGTGGGTGGGTTGCCCACTGTTCCATCCTGGGGAGTGCAAAACCACAGTCTCTCAAGTCTCTACAGTGGGTGGGTTGCCCACTGTTCCACCCTGGGGAGTGGCTTGCCCACAGTTCCATCCTGGGGAGTGCAAAGCCACAGTCTCTCAAGTGGATGACAGTCTCCACTGGTTCTGGAGGGGGCATGGTACCCAGAGTGCTTCATCCTGCTAAGGACAGAGGTAGAGGATGGATCTCTCCACTGGTTCTGGAGGGGGCATGGTGCCCAGAGTGCTTCATCCTTCTAAGGACAGAGGTAGTAGATGACAGGCTCCACTGGTTCTGGAGGGGGCATGGTGCCCAGAGTGCTTCATCCTGCTAATGACAGAGGTAGTGGATGACAGTCTCCACTGGTTCTGGAGGGGGCATGGTGCCCAGAGTGCTTCATTCACCCCGTGATGGACTCAGCAGCGTCAGTGCCATTGCCGATCATGGGCCAGCGGTGCTTGAGACGGCGGTGCCCTGTTCAGCTGTGCTTGAGACGGCGGTGCCCTGTTCAGCGGTGTGCCCTGTTCAGCGGTGCTTGAGACGGCGGTGCCCTGTTCAGCAGTGCTTGAGGCGGAGGTGCCCTGTTCAGTAGTGCTTGAGACAGCGGTGCCTTGTTCAGCGGTGCCCTGTTCAGCGGTGCTTGAGACGGTGGTGCCCTGTTCAGCGGTGCTTGAGACGGCGGTGCCCTGTTCAGCGGTGCTTGAGGTGGTGGTGCCCTGTTCAGCGGTGCTGAGATGGTGGTGCCCTGTTCAGCGGTGCTTGAGACGGCGGTGCCCTGTTCAGCGGGGCTTGAGGCGGCGGTCCTTCATGGCCCAGCGGGGCTTGTGCTGGCGGTGGCCTCCTGTGCAGCTGGCCTTGTGCTGGCGGTGGCCTCCTGGACTGCTGGGCTTGTGCTGGCGGTGGCCTCCTGGGCAGCTGGGCTTGTGCTGGCGGTGGCCTCCTGGGCAGCTGGGCTTGTGCTGGCGGTGGCCTCCTGGGCAGCTGGGCTGGTCCTGGCGGTGGCCTCCTGGGCAGCTGGGTTTGTGCTGGCGGTGGCCTCCTGGGCAGCTGGGCTGGTGCTGGCGGTGGCCTCCTGGGAGCTGGGCTTGTGCTTGTGGTGGCCTCCTGGGCAGCTGGGCTTGTGCTGGTGGTGGCCTCATGGGCAGCTGGGCTGGTGCTGGCGGTGGCCTCCTGGGCAGCGGGGATGATGGCGGTCTTCTCCGCCGTGCTGCTCTTCCTAGATTTGCCGGGTTTCTTGTGGCCCTTCCCCACCTCGGAAAGTGTCACAGCTGACTCACACTCCCACCGGTACCCCTGGGAGCGGCTTTGGTGGCTGGAGTCTTCCCCCTCTCCTGCCGGGCACTGGCCAACTTCTGATGCTTCACAGGTAGGGGACTGTCTGTGCTGTGGCTCCGTGCCACACTGGCTGACCTGGTGGCCGGTGCACTCCAGATTCCGGTGACTACAGGCACCGCTGGTCCCGGAGATGTTGTGGCTGAGGTGCTAGTTTGGGACCTAGGAGACGGATGGGGTGTGGGAGGTGTTGGAAAGAGGTCAAGGTTGGACAGGAAAAGTCTTTTTGACACACTTCGACGGGTAGCTGGAGGGGGTTTGGGAGTGGAGGAAGAGGTGGTGGTTGTAGGAGGTGTTCGTTTGCAGACTTTGGGTACAGGTTCATGCGCTGGAGGCTGTCGTGAGGTGGATGGCTGTTGGGTCCCACATCAACTCTTCTTTTTCTTCTGCTACCTTCCCCGAATGCTGGAAACACGCCGAAGTCAACGCCCTACTAAAGAAACCTACGGCTGACCCGAGCGACCTGAAAAACTTCCGCCCCATCTCCCTTCTGCCTTTCCCAGCCAAAGTATTAGAGAAGACCGTCAACAAACAGCTGACCACCTTCCTGGAAGACAACAACCTGCTCGACCCCTCACAGACCGGATTCCGAACCAACCACAGCACTGAAACCGCCCTCATCTCAGTCACAGACGACATCAGAACCCTGATGGACAACGGTGAAACAGTCGCCCTCATTCTTCTTGACCTCTCGGCTGCCTTTGACACCGTCTGTCACCGTACCCTAATCACCCGCCTCCGCTCCACCGGGATCCAAGACCAGGCCCTGGACTGGATCGCCTCCTTCCTCGTAAACCGCTCCCAAAGAGTCTACCTCCCTCCGTTTCGCTCAGAACCCACTGAGATCATCTGCGGCGTACCTCAAGGCTCATCACTCAGCCCGACACTCTTCAATGTCTACATGAGCCCCCTCGCTAACATCGTACGCAAGCACGACATCATCATCACCTCCTACGCCGACGA
The DNA here is from genome assembly GCF_031143425.1 of Pleurodeles waltl. Classification (NCBI taxonomy): domain Eukaryota; kingdom Metazoa; phylum Chordata; class Amphibia; order Caudata; family Salamandridae; genus Pleurodeles; species Pleurodeles waltl. The sequence goes on from NC_090446.1 coordinate 450,218,688, forward strand.
CACCCAACTTATACTCTCCCTCACCAAGGACCCCGCCAGCGCCAAGACCAACCTACAAGAGGGTATGAAGGACGTCGCAGATTGGATGAGGCTCAGCCGCCTAAAGCTGAACTCTGAAAAAACTGAAGTCCTCATCCTCGGCAACACCCCGTCCGCCTGGGACGACTCCTGGTGGCCCACGGCCCTCGGCACCGCACCGACCCCCGCAGACCACGCCCGCAACCTCGGCTTCATCTTGGACCCCCTTCTCACCATGACCAAGCAAGTCAACGCCGTGTCCTCCGCCTGCTTCCTCACCCTCCGCATGCTCCGCAAGATCTTCCGCTGGATCCCCGCCGACACCAGAAAAACCGTGACCCACGCCCTCGTCACGAGCCGCCTGGACTACGGCAACACCCTCTACGCTGGGACCACCGCCAAACTCCAAAATCGCCTGCAACGCATTCAAAACACCTCAGCCCGCCTCATCCTCGACGTACCCCGCAACAGCCACATCTCCGCACACCTGAGACACCTGCATTGGCTCCCAGTCAGCAAAAGGATCACCTTCCGACTTCTCACCCACGCACACAAAGCCCTCCACGACAAGGGACCGGAATACCTCAACAGACGGCTCAACTTCTACGTCCCCACCAGCCCCCTCCGCTCCTCTGGCCTCGCACTCGCCGCCGTCCCTCGCATCCGACGCTCTACGGCGGGTGGGAGATCTTTCTCCTTCCTGGCGGCCAAGACCTGGAACTCCCTCCCCACCAGCCTCAGGACCACCCAGGACCACTCCGCTTTCCGGAGACTCCTAAAGACCTGGCTGTTCGAGCAGCGATAACCACCCCCTTTGTCCCTAGCGCCTTGAGACCCGCACGGGTGAGTAGCGCGCTTTATAAATGCTAATGATTTGATTTTGATTTGGGTGGGTGTGTGCCTGCGTTTGTGTATCTTGGGAGGGGGCATCACAGAAACAGTGGGAGAGGACACAGGGGACGTGTGAATGGTAGTGGGGGTGGTGAGTGCACATGAGCGGGTGTGGTGGTGGGTGTGCTGGAGAGGGACGTAGTGGCTGTAGAGGTAGTGCATGCAGGTGTGAGTGTAGACGAGACAGGGAGGGAGGAGGGAGATGAGGAGGAGTGGGACACAGTGGAGGCAGTGGATGTTGGTGTGTCTGCATTTGTGTGTTGATGTGTGTGCATGCTGGTCTGTAGGTGTGCTTGGGATAGGCTGAGGTACAGGGGATTGGGTCTGGGTGGAGGAAGTTGGAGGGGGGAGGCAAGACACAGGGACAATGGCTGCCATCAGTGCTGAGGCCAGAGTCTGAAAACCTTGCTGAAGGGCGGCCTGACCAGAATGAATGCCCTCCAGGAATGCATTTGTTTGTTGCAACTGCCTTTCTACTCCCTGGATGGCATTCAAAATGGTAGACTGCCCAACAGTGAGGGACCTGAGGAGGTCAATGGCCTCCTCACTGAGGACAGCAGGGGTGACAGGGGCAGGGCCTGAGGTGCCTGGGGCAAAGGTGATGCCCACCCTCCCGGGTGAGCGGGCACGGGGCGAAGACTGAAGGGCTGGTGGGAGGGCGGTGCTGTAGGGGGGTGGCGGCTGTACCTGTAGATGGGGGTGGCACAGATGTTGCCGCTACCACAAGGGAGCTCCCATCAGAGGACGAGTCCGTGTCACTGGTCTCAGCTGCTGTCCCCACAGTGGAGCTCCCCTCGCCCTCCGTCCCACTGGTGAACTCCGAGTCCGTAGTGTGGCCCTCCATGGCCATGTGGGATGGAGCCCCCTGGTGCTCCGGTGCCACTGCTTCTCCGCCTGATGATGCCACTGCAAACAAGAACAGGGAGACCACAAAAAGGAGGGGATGACAGAAGAAAAACATGTTGAGTGCATGCATTACCGCTACCGTTGGTGGACATGACAGACACAGAAGCCCCCTGCTCTACGCTGCACACTTGGGGTCCACTCTTCAATCCCTGGGAAATGGCCTACAAGGCTATGGACGACATCTGCACACATAGATGACACAGGGGCATGACTAGGTGTACTTGGCACTCTACAGAGGTGAGGTGGGGTGCCACATGGGCTGCCTAACGGAGGGACCTTGCCTACGGAACTCGCCCTGGCCTAGGGAAACCCACAGCTCACCTCCCCCACCCAGACCCCTCCACTGCGCGCAAAATCAGCAGATTGAGAGTGTACTCACCCCCTTGTTGCTGCTGTGATGCCCTCAAGCACCCATCCAACTCTGGGTAGGCCACCGCCAGGATCCTGCACATCAGGGGGGCCATGGTGCGACGGGCACCCCTCCCATTGGGAGGCCATCCCCAGCTAAGCCTCCGCTGTCTTCTTGCTCCAGCGAATGTCCTCCCATCTTTTCCGGCAGTGGGTGCTCCGTCTGTGGTAGACCCCCAGGGTCCGGACATCCTTGGCTATGGCACACCAAATATCTTTTTCTGGTGGGCGCTGACCTACATGAATTGTACAGGGGGAAGAGAAACTTATTACCAACTGTACCGTCAAAGTGATTGGCCCCCATCCCTACCCTTGGCATGTGGCACATGCATTCACCCTTGTTTCATGCACGCTGCACTCTCCCCCCTTCCTTCTTACATCCAGCCCTCTCTACACAGGCATAGCACATACATCATGCCCCCAGTGTACTTACCTGTTTGTCTGGAGGACCGTAGAGTAGTGTGTACTGGGGGAGGACCCTGTCCACGAGTTTCTCCGACTCCTCCGATGTGAAGGCAGGGGCCCATTCCCCAGACACTCGAGCCATTGTCTCTTCCAGACCGAGGTCACAGCAGCATTTGCAGTGTAGGTCTTCTCCTGTCGAAGATCAGCTATCGAGTGATTGCACAGATAGAAAATGGTGGTCACGTCCGCGGCGCTGCATACCGTCACCGCCGGCGTACATCGTCATTGGATCCTGGGACCCACAGGGTCCAATGTTAACCAATGCAGCATTGCACCGCGGTCTTCGACTGCCTAACGTCACAGTGTACAACGCCAGCGCAGTTACCTCACATCCCATTGTCCCACTTTAGAGGTCAGGCAGCCACCATTTCAGGGGCCCACATGGCTTCATTTTCAACTGTGTCACACATATCTAGGCCTAGACTCAACACGCATACAGGCCACTTTTTGAGTATGAATGGTGTTCTTTGTAAGCTGTGGGTACGTACCTCTGAGTTATTTGACTCTGTGCTCGCTGTTGTCCTTCATGGGACATGTGAGGAGATGGCGGCATCCTCCGGTGTACCGACCATTGGTGGACCTGTCGACAATGGAGGAATGACATGTGATTATAACATACAGGCTTGACTGTGCCACAATCCAGGAACTGTGTACCCAGTTGGAGCCAGACCTGATGCCAGCTATCTGACATCCCACAGGAATCCCCCCTCAAGTGCAGGTGCTGTCAGTGCTCCATTTCCTTGCAAGTGGGTCATTTCAAACAACAGTGGCCATAGCATCAGGGATGTCCCAGCCTATGTTTTCCAACGTGTTGTCCAGAGTGTTGTCTGCCCTTCTGAAACACATGTGGAGCTACATCATTTTCCCTCAGGTGGAGGATTTGCCTACAGTGAAAGGTGATTTCTATGCCCTGGGACCTATCCCCAACATCATAGGTGCCATTGATGGGACCCATGTGGCTTTGGTCCCCCCCCCCCACAGGAGTGAAGAGGAGTACAGAAACTGGAAGAGTTATAATTCGATGAATGTACAGATGGTATGTTTGGCAGACCAGTACATCACCCATGTGAATGCCATGTTCCCTGGCTCAGTGCATGATGCCTTCATCCTGCGGAATAGCAGCATCCCTTATGTGCTGGGTCAACTCCAGAGGCACCGTGTGTAGCTATTAGGTGAGCACCTGGAAGCAAGTCAGTGGGAATGGTTGTCTGGGTCTGGATATATCCCTCCAGGTTAGTGTGTGTCTAACAGTTGTCCCTCGCCATGTGCAGGTGACTCTGGTTATCCCAACCTGTCATGGCTACTGACCCCAGTGAGGAATCCCAGGATAAGGGCAGAAGAACGCTACAATGAGGCCCATGGGTGAACTAGGAGGGTGATTGAGCGGACATTCGGCCTCCTGAAGGCCAGATTCAGGTGCCTCCATATGACAGGTGGATCCCTATTCTACTCACCAAGGAAGGTGTGCCAGATCATCATGGCCTGCTGTATGCTTCACAACTTGGCTTTGCGACAACAGGTGCCTTTTCTGCAGGAGGATAGTCCAGATGGCGGTATTGTGGCAGCTGTGGAACTTGTGGACAGTGAAGACGAGGAAGCAGAGGAAGAAGACATGAACAACAGGGACTCAGTGATCCAGCAATATTTCCAGTGAGACACAGGTAAGAGTACAGAGCTGCCTACTACATGTACTTAAACACTACTGCCACTATACTGTCTGTCGTGTTCACCCAGTGTATGGTCACTGAGTGTTCAATTTCCCTTACGATTTCACAGATGTGGGTCCTACTATGTGACATCTGCTTTGATTCCTCATGGACTAGAGCTGTGTGACATAGGTATGTTGACATTACATTTAAATGAAAAATTTTCCACTGTTATTGCTAATACACTATTTCGAAAACACAGACAGACTCCAGATTGTTTTGTTCTTTAAGTGTGTTTATTTAAGTGCTCAATATTGGAGGGGTAGTAAAATGGTGAGGGGTGATGGTGTAGGAATGAATGTCCATGGCAGAGTCCAGTCTATTAGTCTCACAGGTGAATTGTCCAAAAGGCCATAGGAAGTGGAGCTGGGGCAGTTTAAGTATGGACAGGGTGACAAAGTGGGACCATAGGATGACAATCAGAGTGGTCTCATTTCTTGGCGGGGGTCTTGGCATCGTTCTCTGTCTTGTTCCTGGATCTCAGGGACCGTTTGCAAGGTGGTTCTCCCTCTGCAGGGGGTGGGGTGCTGGTGTGGTGGTCCTGTGGCGGGGGTGTCCTGTCCACTAGCGCCGGCGGAGGTGGTGGGCAGTTCATCGTCCAGGCTAGTGTCAGGGGCCCCTTGTTGTGCCACAGTGTCCCTCCTGGTGTTGATTACTTCCTTCAGCACCCCTACGATGGTGCCCAGGGTGGAGTTGATGGTTCTGAGTTCCTCCCTGAAGCCCATATACTGTTCCTCCTGCAGGCGCTGGGTCTCCTGAAACTTGGGCAGTACCGTTGCCATCGTCTCCTGGGAGTGGTGGTAGGCTCCCATGATGGAGGAGATGGCCTCGTGGAGAGTGGGTTCCCTTGGGCTGTCCGCCCCTTGTCGCACAGCAGCCCTCCCAGTTCCCCTGTGTTCCTGGGCCTCCGTCCCCTGGACTGTGTGCCCACTACCACTGCCCCCAGGTCCCTGTTGTTGTTAGGGTGGTGGGTTAGCCTGGGTTCCCTGTAGTGGTGGACACACAGCTGATTGACGTGTCCTGGGGACGGAGCTATGGGCCCGCTGGGTGGGTGCTGTGCTGGTGTTTCCAGAGGGGGGAAGCTCTGTAGTGGCCTGTGACTTTTTGATGGGAACCGACTGTCCCGAGGTCCCCGATGGGCCGAGCTGGTCATCTAGATCCAGTTGGACAGAGGTGCTGTCATCACTGTGGGCCTCTACTGTTGGTGGTGTGGACATGTGTGGACCCTCCTGTCCGGTGACTTTGGGTAGAGGTCCTGCAGGGGTATAAAAGGATGGTTATTACATCTGTGTGTGGCATGGTGTGCAAAGGGTGGGTGGCCGTGTACCCCAGTGCTTGCATTCCTGTGTGGGACCTTGTGTGATGATGGTTTAGGGGGGTGTTTGGGTATGTGCAGTGGGCTTGCTTTAGTGATGGGTGTCCATGCTTTGTTGTTGCATGCAGGGCTTGGTGTTGGGATGGGTGGTTTGGGGTGTTGGGACATTTGTGAGGAGTAGGAGTGCTGGGGGTGAGGGTGGGGGAATGTGCTGACATGCAGGTAGGGTGGGGGATGTAATAGTTAAGATTTGTCTTACCAGAGTCCATTCCTCCACCTACTTCTGCGAGGCCCTCAGGATGCAGAATCGCCAAGACCTGCTCCTCCCATGTTGTTAGTTGTGGGGGAGGAGGTGGGGGTCTGCCGCCAGTCCGCTGAACTGCCAGGTGGTGTCTTGAGACCACGGAACGCACCTACCCCCGTAGGTCATTCCACCTCTTCCTGATGTCCTCCCGATTTCTTGGGTGTTGTCCCACTGCGTTGACCCTGTCCATTATTCTTCGCCATAGCTCCATCTTTCTAGCGATGGGGGTGTGCTGCACCTGTGATCCGAATAGCTGTGGCTCTACCCGGACGATTTCCTCCACCATGACCCTGAGCTCCTCCTCCGAGAACCTGGGGTGTCTTTGCCATGCCATGGGGTGGTGCAGGTGATGTGTGGGTTGGAGTGTGGGGTGATAAGTGTGCTGATATGTAGTGGTGTGTTGTGTGAGGTGCGTGGAAGGTCTGTGGGTGATGGTGTTGTGTGCCTGTGGATGCTACTGTTCTTGCTGGTGCTGTCTCTCTCTGGCTTTCGTTCGTGAATTGTTGTCGTAAGGGTTTGTGGGTGATGTGGGTGTGTGTTTTATATTTTATTGGGTGTGTGGGAGTGGTGTGTGTATGTGTATCAGGTGTGTGTACTTCGAATTGTCCAATGTGGCTGTGTTTTGGAGATGTGTGTGTATTTTGAGCGCGGCGGTGTGTACCGCCAATGGAATACCGCGGTTGAAAGACCTCCTCGAGGATTTGTGTGTTGTGATAGTGTGGGCGTATTTCTGTTGGCGTGACGGTGGAGGTTTTGTTTTCGCCAGTTTATCACTGACCTTTGGTGTGGTGGACTTGTGTGGGTGTCTAGATTTTGGCGGATTCCGAACTGTGGGTCATAATAGCTGTGGCGGAATTCTGTGGCAGCAGCGGTGTGTTAGCGGTCTTCTGCACGGCGGTAAGCGGGATTTACCGCCAATGTTGTAATGAGGGCCATAGTGCTATATGATATAAGTGGTATAGTAGGACCTTTGCATGTCTCTTAGTTCAGCCTAAACTGCTCTGCTATAGCTACCACCATCAGCCTAAGCTGCTAGAGCACCTCTAATCTACTTTTAAGGGATAAATGGACCTGGCACAAGGTGTAAGTACCACAAGGTATCCACTATAAGCCAGGTCAGCCTCCTACAGCTTTGATAAGTGAGTTGTTTTGCGTATGTGATGTTTTGTTATGTGGATAGTGACAGCGTACTTATGTTGTCTTGCTGTGTTGTGTGTGATTTGACTTGAGTATTTGTTGTTGTGATAACTGTAGTGGTTTTATGCCAATTCTGTTTAGTGTTTTATGTTGACACTAGCACTCTGTGACAAAATCATCAAAATTGAAATTTGCATTGAATTGTAATAGTTTGCATTAATTGCTGAAAATGTTTTAAATTGTGTTTGATGAAAATAATGTGATGTAATGGGGTTTTTTGATTTCTGTGTAAAGTTAGCAGATTAGAAGAAATCCAACTTCTTAAAATAAATATGTAGATTGTCTGCTGAAGGCATTTTGCTAATTGGTCTAGTTGCAATTGAAGTAATTACGGTGTGTTGTTCATTTCTTTGTACATGGGAAATAGATGCACTGACGCAAAGGTGGACTACCACCTGTTGGAAATCTACCATAATGTAATTGAAGGAGTTTTAGGGGGTGATTCCGACCCTGGCGGTCCTTGACCGCCAGGGCCGGGGTTGGCGGGAGCACCGCCAACAGGCTGGCGGTGCTCCTAAGGGCATTCTGACCGCGGCGGTATGGCCGCGGTCAGAAACGGAAAACCGGCGGTGTCCCGCCGGTTTTCCGCCGGTTTTCCGCTGCCCTGAGGAATCCCCCATGGCGGCGCAGCTTGCTGCGCCGCCATGGGGGATACCGACCCCCTCACCACCATCCTGTTCCTGGCGGTTTCGACCGCCAGGAACAGGATGGCGGTGAGGGGTGTCGTGGGGCCCCTGGTGGCCCCTGCAGTGCCCATGCCAATGGCATGGGCACTGCAGGGGCCCCCGTAAGAGGGCCCCACTTTGAATTTCAGTGTCTGCTTAGCAGACACTGAAATCCGCGACGGGTGCTACTGCACCCGTCGCACACCTTCCACTCCGCCGGCTCCATTCGGAGCCAGCTTCCTCGTGGAAGGGTGTTTCCCACTGGGCTGGTGGGCGGCCTTTTGGCGGTCGCCCGCCAGCCCAGTGGGAAACCCAGAATGACCGCAGCAGTCTTTTGGCCGCGGTACGGTCTTCTGGCGGTTCCCGCTTGGCGGGCGGCGGGAGCTTGGAATCACCCCCTTAGTGTTTTCCCCAGTTGTGGTGGGATTGATTTTCTGTCTTAGATCCTGAAACGCAGAAGACACTTTGGCCCTCATTATGAACTTGGCAGTAATCACCACCGACCGCCGTGGCGACGGTGAACAGAAGACCGCCAGTGGCGGTAGACTGCACACCGCCGAATAATGACGCCAAAAAGTCAAACCTTCAAAAATCCTGCAACCTCTACCCACCGCCAGGGCCTACGATGGCGGAAAGGCAGTACACCCCACCCTGCCACCACCATGCAGACAAGTCTTCTGCCCACCAAAGAACGATGCACAAATCAGCATGCGGATAGTGAATGCCGAACGACCATTGGCGGTACGGACTGCCGCGGCCAGTAATGGGACTATCCAACAACAAAAGCACACATTGGCAACTTTGAAACCCACACACTTGACACACATCCACAACACTTTAAAACACTCACACACATACCTCACAATCCTTTGCATCGCCAATAGCACAACAGATATTGACAACACAACACACATACACTGAACCCAACATCACACACGTCACACACACAAAAACACCACCAAAACACATACAAACCCCAAACACCTTTACAAGCCACACACACACAACCATACAACAGCACCCTCACCAATACACCCACAACACACACCATGCCACCCCCTAAGCACCCCCGCTTCACAGATAGGGAGCTAAGGACCATGGTGGACGAAATACTCAGGGTTGAGCCACAACTATTCGGGCACAGGTGCAGCAGACACCCGTGGCCAGGAAGATGGAGCTATGGCAATGGATAGTCAACAAGGTCAATGCAGTTGGAAATCATCCACACACAAGGGATGACATCCAGAAGAGATGAAAAGACCTGCGCGAGGCGTTTTGGTCAATGGCATCCAGGCACAACATCGCCATACAGAAGACTGGTAGCGGTCCCCCACCTTCTCCCCCCGAATACACTGACTGGGAGGAGAAGGTTCTGGCTATCCTGCACCCGGAGCAGCCCCACCCAGGATACCACTGACACCCCTACCCCCCAGCCACCATCATCAGCCCCGGCCAAACGACACCACACCAGTGTCTTGCGGCCACAGACTGGCGGCCCACATGTACAGAGGCCAGAGTCCCCACCCACCAACAGGCAGGATGATAAGGGACCAACTGCAAGTGGGACTGCCAGACCTGTGCAGTGGACACAGGCACACGGGTCTAGGGCCAGTGGGAGGGCATCAGTGGCCCCGGGGGTGGCCAAAGGATGGATGCAGCAGCCCAGGAGGTGATATCTGAGGTCCTGGGAGCATACCACCACACCCAGGACAGGATTGGCCAGATCCTGGCCACATTGGAGCAGTATCAGAGGTAGCAGGTAGCACACCACTAGGAGGCTATGGAGCAATGGAAACAGCTCAATGCCACCATGGCCTCCATTGCAGGGGTGCTGCAGCACCAGTAGCACGGCCAGCCTGAGTCCTCCACCCACCTGCAAGCCTCAACCACTAGCCAGGACACTGCCTTGCCCTCTACATCTGCAGCAGCTACTAGATTGGTGGCACTGGCAGAGGACACACAGGAAACCAACACCCCAGCCCCTGCAGCCAACCACCAGTTTCTCAAACTTGCCCTCAGACCCAAACATGCCTCTGAAACACCAGCTAAGACCAAGCCCAGCGCTAGGAAGTGACTCTGCCCTGAACTGTCTCACTTGTGTGCCACTGTGCTACCTTGTTGACATGCTACTGCCATCACACCATCTTTCAATGGCCACATGGACCAAAACCCAGTGCTACCAACAGCTGAGCATATGTACCTGAGTATGTATGTGCACCATGTGCCCCCTCCCTTTCACTGTCCCAACATATATTTATATGTTGCCATTCAATAAATACACCTATGCACTCAAATCGTATGTCCCTTGTCAATATGATATATGAATTGTGAATGTGTATGCATTAGCCAGTTACTATCATAATCACACCTTTATTGCAGGACGGGATCCAATGGATTGTAGTGTCTGAAGTATGTCACACTGTACATAATATTGGGTTTCCTGGCACATGCCACTTCAGTCATCATTTAGCATTGTCGTTGACAATAGACACCACTGTACTTATTACATAAGTCAGACTGAAACTACGCAGTGAATACATCAGCATCATTGAACAGTACCTTAGAGTCACTGGAAGTATAGGGGGATTAGCTGAGTCCTGGGGTTGAGATCTTCCCCCTCTTCTTCCTCACCACCACTCTCATCCCCTCGCTGAGGTTGCAGGGCTAGTTGGTCAGCACGCTCCTCTTCCAGAAGTAGGATAGCTTTCCTCACTGCTAAGTTGTGCAGCATGCAGCAGGCCACCACTATTTTACACACCTTGTCAGGGACATAGCACAGAGATCCCCCAGAGAGATGGAGGCAAAGAAATCTAGCCTTCAGGAGACTTGTAGTGCACTCAATAACCCTCCTAGTACGTCCATGGGCCTCATTATAATTCCTCTTTGCATCTGTCCTGGGACTCCTCACAGGTGTCAGGAGCCATTGCAAGTTGGGGTAGACAACTCACCTGCCAAAGTGGGCAAAATAGGACCTTAACAAACTGACTTTACTTGTATACAGCCTGGCTGTCAGCTATGTGCTGATCCAGTGTCATACACACTCACCTATGAGCCATCCTCTGTCCCCTTGTAGTTGTTCCATCATGTGTGGTACACTGCTGTTTCTCAGGACAAAGGAATCATGGACTGAGTCTGGGAACTTGGCATTGGCATGTGAAATGTACTGGTCAGCAGTACACGCCAATTGTACATTCATGCAGTGATAGTTCTTCCAATTCCTGTACACCTGTTCATTCACTCTTGGGGGTATGTGAGCTAGGTTGGTTCCATCAATGGCACCTATCTCATGGGGGATATTAGCAAAGGCATAAAATCCAGATTTTATCGTGGGAAGTTCAGCCCTTTGGGGAAACTGGACATATGTTTGCAAATGTTTAACGTAGGCATCCAGGGATTTGGACAGGATGAGGCTGAAAATTGGCTGTGAGACCCCTTCATCCATGCCCACTGTCACCTGAAATGAGCCCGTAGCTAAAAAATGGAGTACAGATAGCACTTACACAGTTGTATGGATGGCATGCTGATTTTGATTTGACGGTTTCAGTACAGGATCCATTAATGCACAGAGATCATGGATAGTAGCTCTATTGAGTCTGTAGGTGATAATGATGTGATGTTCCTCCATAGTTTCCAGATCAACCAGAGGTCTGTTTACAGATGGGGTCTTCCCTTGCCACATGGGTCTGTACCTATGGGGGAGGAAAGAACACAATCTGAGTGTCAACTTACACATGCATCCCATGATGTCACTGTATTTTTGTAAGTGCATCACGTAGGTAACATACACAAACAGAAAGTATGAAGTACACCGTCAGACAAATGTGTGCTGAGTTAACTGTCATAATGGCATCCCAGTGTGGACACACTTCCAAAGATGGGTTCATGTGAGGATTAGAGACTCATGTCAGCAAGCGATGAAGGGCAGCAAGTTTGAGGCCCTGGATGAGGCCCCTTGCCAGGCTATGGTGACGTGGTGGTAGCAAAATGGCAGCCTCCTGCCATCCAGGTATGATAGAGTGGAAGTGACTTAATTCCGCTGGCATTAGTCATCATGCCGGAAGGCGGTGTTCACAGCTGTGCACTTGATCATTGGATTACATGGTTGTCAATGGGGAACCTAGGACAATCATCATCGCCGCCGGCGGTGACAGAGCACACTGCCGTGGTACCTATGCCATTTTGTCAGACCCTTGACACTTGACTCCTGATTCCCATGCAGGGTAGTACTCCACTGTGTGTGCTGCTGTGTCCTGACTCTGGTCCCTGAGATGGTCTGGGTTACAGGGGAACAGACCCCGGCCTTTATCGCGGAGGAGCTGGAGACGCTGGTGGCCCTATATGCGAAGTTGTATGGGCGACCAGAGGAGCAGGTGAGTTGGCATCTGTCATCCTTAGATGTGTGTTCAACAACGACCGTTTCATAGGGAATGACATGTCATCTGTATTCGATGCACATATACTGATGTCTGTGTTTTTTGCTCTGTGTGTCCCATGTAGGTCAGCGCCCATCAAAAGAAAGGCCTTTGCTAAGGAGGTGCGGACCCTGGGGGTCTACAACACACAAAGCATCCACTGTAGGAAGCTGTGGGAGAACCTGAGGTGCTAGGCCAGGAAGACCGGAGAGGCCCAGCTGGGGAAGGCCTCCCAACGAGGAAGGGGTGCCCATCGGACCCTGACCCCACTAATGGCCCGCATTCTGGCAGTAGCCTATCCAGATTTGGATGGGCACTAGAAGGCAGCACAGCAGCCACAACGGTGTGAGTACCAACACTGTTGTGATACTGCTTTGATGTATGTTGGTGCTGTAGTATGTATGCATTCTAGTGCCAGGCACTTGGACAGGTGTGTTCCTGCAGTCCTCCCCTGTCGAAGTCCCTGGGATGGTGTGAGGGCTAGTTTGTGCAGTCTCTATAGGCCCACGGGGTCCTCTTTCTGTCATCTGGTATGCATTGTGGCCTCATGGACTTGTAAGTGCATTGGCTGGGCATGGTCTCTCATGGGTGTACTTCACACAGTGTATCAGGTCCATGTTTCATGTGGGTTATGTGGTGTATTCTGGGGTAATGGCCACTAGTCAGGGGCACAATCATGATGTATGTTGTATGTGCTGAATGTAAGTGCGTGACCTAGATGGGAGTGTGTGTGAGCCAGAAATGTAAATATATTCATGTTTTGACAGAGTTCTCTCTTGTTTTGTCCCTCCACCCCTGTGCTCTTGTGTCCTTGCGTACATCAGCATCATCTGGCGAGGGAGCAGTGGCACTGGCAAGTGGGGATGCAGCAGCCCCCGGTTTCAAGGAGGCATAGTCAATGGACAACAAGTGGACCAGTGGGTAGGAGGGCGAGGGGAGTACCACAGGGGAGGCAACCACCGCTGGAGGTAGTGACTCTCATGGGAGCTCCCTGGTGGTGACAGACCCTACTGGGTACACCCATTCTATACCATCTTCCGCCACCCCCAATGCCATCGCCGCTCTCCCAGTTGCCTGTGCCCACTCACCCAGGAGGGTGGGCATCTCCTTCGCCCCAGGCACCTCATCCCCTGCCCCAGTCAGCTCTGCTGCCCTCACGGAGGAGGCTATTGACCTCCTGAGGACCATCTCTGTAGGGCAGACAACCATCGTGAATGCCATACAGGGGCAAGCATCCCAGATGCAGCAATGCATACCTGGAAAGCATTCATGGTGCCATGTCTGGCCTACAGAGATCTTTTCAGGCTCTGGCCTCCTCTTTGATGGTAGCCAGTCTCCCTGGTCTTTCTAACCCCCCCTCCCACCACCTCTACCCCTTCCAGCACCCCACTCCCTTCACCCATCCCAAGCACACATACAGACAGCCATGCACACAGATCAACACACAAGAAGCACACAGAGAAACACAAGCACCACACTTCCCACCACAGGCAGGAACACAACCAGCATACCAAAGCACACACAACAACATCCACTTACCCCAGGGTTTCAACCTCCTCAGCCACCCTGTCTGTCACCTCACCCTGCACACCCACACGCACTGCACCTCCAGTCACTGCTGCTGCCCCCATTCATGCAGTCACCACAACATCTGACATCCAGACATGCACCCCAGACACCACACCTGCACTCACCACAACTACATTGACAGACACTTGCAGCACACTCACCAGACCTGCAGACACCCAGACAACATCCATGTACACTGGCAGCCTGTCTTGTCCCACTGTGCCCACCCTCTCTCCTCCCAAAACACTCAAAAGATTCACACACATCCACACCACACATATCCACCACACATCAGCATACTTTACAGGCACCTGCATCCATGTCTGGCACACCTACACCTGGTACAAGCACTCCCTCAACCTCCACTCCCAGACCTGCCTCCAAATCCCCTCCAACTGCAACTAAGAAGTTTTTCCTCTCCCGTGTTGACCTGTTCGAACCCACTGTCCCACCCAATCTTGTCCCTAAACGTGTCCATGTCCTTGCCCAGTCCACTCCTGCCACATCCAAGTTCACCCCAGTCCGCCCTTCCCATTCTCATGCCCCTTCCCCAGGGAGGCAGAAGCCTTGTGTTGCCCCTGGCCACCCCCAGGTCCAAGCCCACTCCCCCTCCTTCCAAGGGCAAGCCCAAACCCCCTCCACCTCCCAAACCTAAGCCCAAGTCCCCCCTTCCAGATGTACGTCCCCACCACCACCCGCCCCAGTTCCCTGAGGTGCCTGGCTGCCCCATTGATGACCCTTTCAAGGGGACTACCCTTTGCACACGTGGCAGTCAAGGTCGGCCTGCTTTGGCCCTTCAGGCTATTTATAATTGAATGGCCAATGGCCTTATTTGGATGTGACATAATGTCTTTGTAAATAAAGTTTCAGTGCCCAGTAGTGCTGTTCACACAATATGGTGACATTGTACAGCATTTTACTATGGAGGGTTGATGTGCACGAGTGTACTTTGATGCAGATCTTTGTTGGTTTGTGTCTGGTAAGTGCATTTTGTTATGGTATGTTTGGCTTAGGATGTGGAAGTGGTTGAGAGTGCGTTGCAGGGTGTGGGGGTGGGTTGTGTAACTTTGCCCTATCTTCCCATGTGTACTAGGCTGCAGTAATTACCGTCGTCGTCTTCGTCGTCGGTCACGGTTTTGGAGGAATATGGAAAGGAGCAGCACTGGCATTATTTCCAACTCTCTCTCCATGTCTGTGTCGTCGTGTTCTGTGCGCCTCCAGTCAGTGTGTCCTTTTTATATTGTACATTTCTGCCACGCTTTGCCTGGCGGAGATTCCCGCCCCAGAACTGATGGCGGTCTTGTGTTTCATTATTTGGAGGGTGGGTAGGACCTTTCTGCCGGCCTGTGGATGGCCTCCTCTGTCCTCGTCGGGATTACAAAGATGGCAGTGTGTGGGTAGACCGCAACTTGTTTTTCATCTGCTTCATTATCTGGCGGTCTGGACCGCCAGCCTGTTGGCAGTAGTTACCGTCACCGCCGGCGGTGCAGTGTTTACCACCATGTTCATAATGACCACCTATGTCTGTATTTGTTTTGGGTTGTAAATTGGGTTTCAGGTCTAGTTTTGAAATTGTATTGATTGGTTGATTTTAGTTTGTGAGTTAGGTTGAGTGAAAACGGGTTTATGCTTAAAAAAAAGAAATCTAAAATCCTTATTCTGAAATAGTTAAAATACCACCTGAGTGATCATCTGCACATAAAATGTTGCTAAATGCAGGATGTCATATTTGTTTGTGGCTCAGAGACTGGAATAAGATTATCACTAATGACTACTGTGAGAAAGTAGCCTCTTTCTAGCCTTGTTACCCCCACTTTTGGCCTGTTTGTGAGTATATGTCAGGTGTTTTCACTGTCTCACTGGGATCCTGCTAGCCGGCACCCAGTGCTCATAGTGAAAACCCTATGTTTCCAGTATGTTTGTTATGTGTCGCTGGGACCCTGCTAGCCAGGACCCCAGTGTTCATAAGTTTGTGGCCTATATGTATGTGTTCCCTGTGTGATGCCTAACTGTCTCACTGAGGCTCTGCTAACCAGAACCTCAGTGGTTATGCTCTCTCTTTACAAATTGTCACTAACAGGCTAGTGACCAATTTCACCAATTCACATTGGCATACTGGAACACCCTTATAATTCCCTAGTATATGGTACTGAGGTGCCCAGGGTATTGGGGTTCCAGGAGATCCCTATGGGCTGCAGCATTTCTTTTGCCACCCATAGGGAGCTCTGACAATTCTTACACAGGCCTGCCACTGCAGCCTGAGTGAAATAACGTCCACGTTATTTCACAATCATTTACCACTACACTTAAGTAACTTATAAGTCACCTATATGTCTAACCTTTACCTGGTAAAGGTTTGGTGCTAAGTTACTTAGTGTGTGGGCACCCTGGCACTAGCCAAGGTGCCCCCACATTGTTCAGGGCAAATTCCCCGGACTTTGTGGGTGCGGGGACACCATTACACGCGTGCACTATACATATTTCACGACATATGTATAGCGTCACAATGGTAACTCCGAACATGGCCATGTAACATGTTTAAGATCATGGAATTGTCACCCCAATGCCATTCTGGCATTGGGGAGACAATTCCATGATCCCCCGAGTCTCTAGCATAGACCTGGGTACTGCCAAACTACCTTTCCAGGGGTTTCACTGCAGCTGCTGCTGCTGCCAACCCCTCAGACAGGTTTCTGCCCTCCTGGGGTCCAGCCAGGCTTGGCCCAGGAAGGCAGATCAAAGGACTTCCTCAGAGAGAGGGTGTTACACCCTCTCCTTTTGGAAAAAGGTGTCAGGGCTGGGGAGGAGTAGCCTCCCCCAGCCTCTGGAAATGCTTTGATGGGCACAGATGGTGCCCATCTCTGCATAAGCCAGTCTACACCGGTTCAGGCATCCCCCAGCCCTGCTCTGGCGCGAAACTGGACAAAGGAAAGGGGAGTGACCACTCCCCTGATCTGCACCTCCCCTGGGAGGTGCCCAGAGCTCTTCCAGTGTGCTCCAGACCTCTGCCATCTTGGAAACAGAGGTGCTGCTGGCACACTGGACTGCTCTGAGTGGCCAGGGCCAGCAGGTGACGTCAGAGACTCCTTCTGATAGGCTCTTACCTGTGTTGCTAGCCTATCCTCCTTCCTAAGTAGCCAAACCTCCTTTTCTGGCTATTTTAGGGTCTCTGCTTTGGGGAATTCTTTAGATAACGAATGCAAGAGCTCATCAGAGTTCCACTGCATCTCTCTCTTCACCTTCTGCCAAGGAATCGACCGCTGACTGTTCTGGACGCCTGCAAAACCGCAACAAAGTAGCAAAGACGACTACTGCAACCTTGTATCGCTGATCCAGCCGCCTTCTCGGCTGCTTTCCTGGTGGTGCATGCTGTGGGGGTAGTCTGCCTCCTCTCTGCACTAGAAGCTCCGAAGAAATCTCCCGTGGGTCGACAGAATCTTCCCCCTGCAACCGCAGGCACCAAAAGACTGCATCACCAGTCCTCTGGGTCCCCTCTCAGCACGACGAGAGTGGTCCCTGAAACTCAGCAACTCTGTCCAAGTGACTCCCACAGTCCAGTGACTCTTCAGTCCAAGTTTGGTGGAGGTAAGTCCTTGTCTCCCCACGCCAGACTGCATTGCTGGGTACCGCGTGATTTGCAGCTGCTCCGGCTCATGTGCACTCTTCCAGGATTTCCTTTGTGCACAGCCAAGTCTGGGTCCCCGACACTCCAACCTGCAGTGCACGACCTCCTGAGTTGTCCTCCGGCGTCGTTGGACCTTCCTTTGTGACTTCGGGTGAGCTCCAGTTCACTCTTCTTCATAGTGCCTTTTCCGGCACTTCTGCGGGTGCTGCTTGCTTCTGAGTGGACTCCTTGTCTTGCTGGGCGCCCCCTCTGTCTCCTCACACAATTGGTGACATCCTGGTCCCTCCTGGGCTACAGCAGCATCCAAAAACCCTAACCGTGACCCTTGCAGCTAGCAAGGCTTGTTTGTGGTCTTTCTGCACGGAAACACCTCTGCAAGCTTCTCTACGACGTGGGACATCCGTCCTCCAAAGGGGAGGTTCTAGTCCTCTTCGTTCTTGCAGAATCCAAAGCTTCTACCATCCAGTGGCAGCTTCTTTGCACCCTCAGCTGGCATTTCATGGGCATCTGCCCACTCACGACTTGAGTGTGATTCTTGGACTTGGTCCCCTTGTTCCACAGGTTCTCTCGTCTGGAAATCCATCATTGTTGCATTGCTGGTGTTGGTCTTCCTTGCAGAATTCCCCTATCACGACTTCTGTGCTCTCTGGGGAACTTAGGTGCACTTTGCACCCACTTTTCAGGGTCTTGGGGTGGGCTATTTTTCTAACCCTCACTGTTTTCTTACAGTCCCAGCGACCCTCTACAAGCTCACATAGGTTTGGGGTCCATACGTTATTCGCATTCTTCTTTTGGAGTATATGGTTTGTGTTGCCCCTTTACCTATGTGCTCTCATTGCAACCTATTGTGACTGTACATTGCTTCTATTGCTTTCTATTGCTATTACTGCATATTTTTGGTATTGTGTACATATATCTTGTGTATATTTGCTATCCTCATACTGAGGGTACTCACTGAGATACTTTTGGCATATTGTCATAAAAATAAAGTACCTTTATTTTTAGTATATCTGTGTTATGTGTTTTCTTGTGATATTGTGCATATGCACAAGTGGTATAGTAGGAGCTTCACACGTCTCCTAGTTCAGCCTAAGCTGCTCTGCTAAGCTACCTTTTCTATCAGCCTAAGCTGCTAGACACCTCTTCTACACTAATAAGGGATAACTGGACCTGGTGCAGAGTGTAAGTACCCCTTGGTACCATTACAAACCAGGCCAGCCTCCTACAACAACCACATGCAATGACCTTTGCATTGTACTTTTAATGTGAGAAAGGTGTCACAGGTGCATTGTCCAAGGGGGCATAGAAAGGGGAGAAATGGCAGTTCAAGGTGGACAGGGTGACAGAGTGGGACACAAGGGTGACAATCAGGACAGTCTTATTTCCTGGGGGGGGTCTTGACAATAGTGTCTGGGTTCTGCCTAGATCGCAGTGAACGTTTGCTAGTGGTTCACCTTCTGCAGGGGAAGAGGTGCTGGTGGCCTGTTGGTCCTGTGGCGGGGCCTCCTGTCCACTAGCGACAGCAGAGGTGGAGGGCTGTTCGTCTCTTTGGCTAGCGGCAGAGGCCCAGGTGGGTGCCACTGCCTCTGTCATAGTGTTGGCCATGTCTGCTAGCACCCCTGCAATGGAGACCAGGGTGATGCTGATGTCCTTCAAGTCTTCCCTGATCCCCAGATCCTGTCCCTCCTCCAGCTGCATGTTCTTCTGCAACTTGTCCAGTATCTGGCCCATCGTCTCCTGGGAATGGTGGTATTATGCCCCAGGATCGCGGGGAGTGCCTCCAGGAGAGTTGGTTCCCTAGGCCTTTCCTCCCCCTGGTGCCAAGCAGTCCTTCAAGCTTCCCTGTTGTCCTGTGCCTCTGTCCCCTGACCGTGTGCCTACCACCATTGACCCCAGGTCCCTGATCGTCTTGTGTTTGTGGGATGGCTTGGGGTCCCTGTAGTGATGAACACACTGCTGCTTGACATGTCTTGTGAACAGAGGTATGGGCCCGCTGGGTGGGTGCTGTGGTGGTGTTTCCTGAGGGGGAGGCTCTGTGGTGGTGTGAGAGTGTGCCTGGGTAACCGGCTGTCGGGAGATCCCTGATGGGCCATGCTGGTCATCCAGATGCAGGCGAGCAGAGCTGCTGTCATCACTGTGGGCCTCTTCTGAGGGGGGACTGGATGTTGCTGGCACCTCTTCAGCTGTGACATTGGCTGGGGGACCTGTGGGGATGTAAATTTTATTGTTTCTGCGTGTCACATCATGTGCATGGGTGTGTTGACCTCTATGGTTGTTGTTACCCTGGCAGATTTCCCTTTGAGTGAGTAGCTATTTGGTGGGCTAGGTGATTCTCTCCAGTGTGCATACAGTGGTAATAGGTGTCCATGCAAGTCTGTGAAGGGTGTCCATGCATTGGTGTTGCATGCAGGGCTTGGTATTGGGATGAGTGGGATGTGATGGTGGGGTATGTGGGAGGTGATGATGTGATGGGAGTGAGGGCATGGGTGGGGGTTTGTGATGGCATGCAGGTAGGGGGGGTGATAGTAATAGAGATTTTACTTACCAGAGTCTGGTCCTCCTCCTACTCCTCCCAGGCACTCAGGATGCATGATTGCCAAGACTTGCTCCTCCCATGTTGTTAGTTGTGGGGGAGGAGTTGGGGGTCCTCCCCCAGTCCTCTGTACAGCTAGTTGGTGTCCTGCTGCTATAATAAATAAATACATCTTCTGTTAGAGTGCACCTGTTGTCTAGTCTCGAGAGAATGAGAGACTGCACCACTGTTTACGGTCTTGTTCCAGAATCAATTGCCTGATGTCCCAAAGCTGCCTAAGTTGGTGTCATGAGCTGTTGGCCTTGGCTTCTATGTGATTGTGAAGATTGAGACAATAATCAAGGGTGATGCCAAGTGATCTGGCACTACTTACAATGGCCCAGGCAACCTTTGAAGGTGGGAAAGTTGCCCATCCATTTTGTACTGGAAATTCTGTTTTAATTGGGTTGCGTTTAAAATGGTGGTTGAACATCCAGTTTTGAATCTTTAAGAGTGTATTTAAAAGCAGGGCAACAGCCTCCGGAGATGAGATTTTCAAGTGTATTTGGGTATCATCAGTGTAGAGGTGGAAGAGAATCCCAGAGTTTCTGAGAATCAGACATAGTGGTTCTAGGTAGAGGTTGAAGAGGGTTGAGGAGAGGGTCAAACCTTGAGGGATGCCTTGGTGAACGCTGGCTGGTCTGGACAATGATTTGCCCATTTTAACAATTTGAGAACAATTGATTAGGTAAGAGAAGAACCAGTTGGGGACAGTGCCTCCCCATCCCATGTGTGGTTCAAGAATACGAAAGAGGTCATGATGGTTAACAGTGTTGAATTCGGAGGACCAGAGTGCAGGAATTGCCAGAGTCAATAAATTGAGGAGGATCACAGTTTCTGTAATGTGACACTGGCAGAAACCTGATTGGAGAGTGCCTAGGAGGCTGTTTGTTTTGATGTGTGAGGCTAGCTGGGAAGCTACACAACTTTTGATGACTTTGCCTGAAAATGGGAATGTGGAGAATGGGCAGTAGTTGTTGATCGAGAGGTTGTTTTTTTAAGAGGGTAGTGATTTGATAGATTTTTAGTCATTCAGGGAAGATGCCTTGTTTGAGAGAGGAATTGACCATGGTGGTCTATAGATGCATATGGGGAGTAGGTGTGTGGCAAGAGATTTGCTGATAGAGCCTGGAATAGCGCCCTGATGATGGTTTGAGCGTTTTACTTCGGAGATGGTTTGTTGTATGTCTTACTTGGAGATTGGAGAGAAAGATGACCATGAATGTACTACATTGCATGGTAGGACTCACCCCTCAACTGTTTCAAAGAGGTCATTGATGAGAAGCGAAATATGGATGTCTCTAACTTTTTTATCAAAGAAATCCACAAATTCATTGCAGCAGGCCACAGATGACTTAGGAGGTGAAATGATAGAGGGGTTAGTAGACTGTGCAATAACCTTGAACAGGTGCTTTAGTCTATTCTTTGCAGAATTCACAAGGGCTCTGATGTGGGAGGATTTGGCACTGAGAATTTGGTCTTTGTATTGTTTTCTCGCTTTGCTGAGCTTAGCTGTACTCAGGAAAGAAGGTGTTTTTCTCCATTCTTCCCCGTATTTTGTGATAAGCTTTCGTTCTTCATTAAGCTCTTTAGAGACCAAGGCCTAGAGGGTTTTGGTCTGGATAATTTGCACGTCAGGTGTGCACATTTGTCAATAATGGATTCCATGCAGGAGTTGAACTTGTCAGTGGATTCTATGGTGGAAACCTGGCATCCCCCTACAGGAAGATAGGAGGAGGGGGTAGCAGAATTTGAAGATGAATAAATCTATAGGAAATGGAGTAGGTCTGAGTTGTCAAGGGGTGGTTGAGTCGATTTGGGTCTGGGTAGGAGGCTATCTCTTGGTATGCTGAGTGATGTGGGGAGAGGGTCAGTAGGAAGTGAGGAGGACAGGCGTGGCAAGAAGACAGGGAGTTCCTAAGCTGGAATACAGCCAATGTATGGATGGCCATTCTTCGCAAGAGGTGTGAGAACAAGGAAAGGAGCTTGTGGAGTGGAGGCCAGTTGTGTTCAGTAATTGTGGGAGGATTGGGGTAGACTGTCAGGGAGGGACTTTGAGGGGTTGAGGTGCAAGAGCAGGGAGGTAATGGATGTTGGTGTCTTGTGTTTGGAGATGTTGGAAAAGGAGGAAAAAAAGGAAGGTAGGAATGTGGGGATGAAAGAAGGGTGGTGATGGCAGCCAGAGTGAGAGATAATGGTTTGTGGAGGGTTTGAGAAGCATGGTGCGGAGATGATTTGTGCAAAGGATGTTCACGCTCTGGAATTGGAGGTGGGCTATGGGTTGTGGGGGGGCATAACAGATTATAGGATAGTCTGGGGTGAAAAAAGTTGTCTGGGCGGACTGGAAGGGGGGTAACTGGCGACGGGTTTTATGTGTGGACGGAGAAGGGGATCGTGGAGGATCATAAGAGGGGCTGAGGGTGAGATAAATTGAGTCAATCGTGTCCAGGATTGTGTCGTTGGCTTAGAACATGATCTTCCTTTGTTGTAAATGGAAATGAAAAGGTTGCTGAAAGGTCAAAGGGGGAGCAGCATTTGAGTTTGCATCCAAAGGGGATGTTAGAGAGAGAGGAGGATCAGAGAAAACTGCATAAGGATCTGATTCATAGGTCAGTGCTGTGTGTGAAGAGGAGGTCAGTTTTGAGAGAGCCTTTGCATTGGCAGTAGTATTGGTCTACGAAGAGGCTTTTCAGGAAGTCTCTCAGGGTTCGGTGTTTCAAGTTTTTCATTGCGTGTTTGGAAGGATTTAAGGGGTATTTGATCTTGAAAGCATTTGTGCCGGATTTGGAAAGAAGCACTGCAGGGAGATGGTGTCAGCGGGAGTCGATTAAATTGCGGGATGAGAAGATATGACGGGCCGGCTGTTATGAGATGCAGAAGACATGAGGGCAAGGCTGCCACATGACATCAACAAATACATTATATAACAACAACAATAGTAGGTTACATCGAAACAAACAAAATGGTGGGGGACTCGGATCCATATGGAAGCAGCAACAGCGTGTTATTTTCTTCTTGAAGTATTATATTCCTGTCAGATCTACCTTTTCAACCGAGAATTTGTACGCACACCTCACTCAAATGTTAGTGGACGTTTTTCTAACACTGAAGATTGAACCTGCTGTGTTTCAAGACATTGCCAGTGGTGTCAGGACACCTGTCTTCCTTAGCCGCAGGGACATCTTAAGGATTCTGGGGGCCTTTGGCCAAACGTATTTTGGGGGCTCTTCAAAACAGCTCTGAATTTATGATCTAGTTTCAGCTCTTTTATGCTTTTTTGGCCAGGTCACTGACAGTGCACAGGCACACTCGTCCAAACTCTAAGGGGCATATTTACAAGTGGCTTTCGCTGCCATAGTGTAACTTTTTTGACACTCTAGTAGTGCAAGACTCTCAACCAAATCTATGAGGCCACGCAAAGCCACTTTGCATGGCTTTTTGTGGCCTCATAGATATGGAGTAAGACAAAGCAGCCCAAGTCGCTTTGTTGGCTTACTCTGCACCAGGGAGGTGTTCCATGGGCGTTGGGGTGGGTTTCCATGTAGTACCTATTGATTTTGATGCTGCCCAAGATTTACAAGAGCCTGTAAACCTGGGGCAGCTCCAAAACCTTACACCTCCCCAGAGCAGGTGTAACAAGGAGAAATATTTTCATTCAGTGGAAAACATCTCTCAGGATTGTTTTTGAGTAGGAAGGTGCTCCTTCCTATACAAAAACAATCCTGCATGCAACGCATGGTGCAAGGGTGTCTACGTTAGCACTAGGCAGCCAACTCTGCACCAGCCCAGGGGGAAAGGACAGAAATGCACAGTATTTTGTTAATACTATGCATTCTTGACCTTTCACATTGGGGGAGGGCAGCGCAAAATAATACTTGCATCGCTTCCCTGTTCCAATCCCTTGTAAATATGCCCCTAAATGTGTTTACATGTAATATTAAGGAATAGTGATGTGTGTTTTTTTCAGTATTGTAACATAGCAGCAACTCACTAATATTGCTGCCAAAAATATCTCTGACACACTCCAATTTCTCATATGTGAGGTCTTGTTTTGATCTAAAAGAAACTTTTTATGGCTGTTGCATGAAAAATAAACGTAACATTTGTCCTCAAAATGTCTGCAATAGATTCTCACATATTACCCAAATTAAAAATAAATGAAAGGAAAACGATATTCACAATATGTTTAAGAATTAATCAAGGTCATCAGGGACAAAACTCTCTGCATCACAGAGCTGGCTCTATCACAGGCCCCCTTGAAAGGCTGGGCCCTGGGCCAGAGCCCACGTTGCCGATGCCTTAAAATGTGCCTGCTTAGGCGCATGAGGTCCTGCAAGAGAGAGTGTACAGTAGGTCTGACAACCATATGTGCTTCCCCAAAACAACGGCCGCCGGTCAGCCCATTGCCTTCAAAACGTGAACGTTTTAATTACACGGAACAGTAGCAGAGGGCAAAAAAGGGCAAACAGTAGCAAAATATTATGAACCAATTTAATTAAAAAACACGTTCTCTTGAGAGCCCTTCTGGGGAAAATGGAGTCAATGTTTTAGCATTTAACATTTTCTTTGGTAGACAATTGGTCTGCACATGAGAGTTCCCCATTCTCTCGAAAGACTTCCACGACTTCCTGATTTATCCCATTCACAGGACTCCTGTGCCTTTCTGGGATTCCCCCCTCTTAACTTCTGGGGGAGGTGTTCTGCTGACCTGTCAGTTCTTTTCTGATGACGAGCTCCATTCTGCAGCTGTTTGTCTTTGTTAGAAAACCCTCCAGATTTCACATCCTCCGTGCTCCATATTTCAGTCCCATCCTTATTTTTTAATATTTAAACACTTGATCAGTTGATAAACAATACCAATCAATATAATATTCTGGAGCTCACCCGACAATCCCAAAGACCAGCTCTTCTCTTGCTTCTTCTCAGGATCGAGGACAGTTAAAAGGACCATAGAATTCCCTCATAAGCTCTATGACAATAACTGATTCAACTGGGACACCATGGGCCACATTTACAAGGCCCTATAGGCACACTGTGCCTCTGGAGTGCCATTTATTTTACACTCCTGCGGCACAGTGTGAGAGCCCATATTTACAAGGCCATGCGCGCCACCGAGTTAATAGGCCCTCAGTGTCTGTAACTCCAGGGGAGCCAGAGTTACTGAAGGGGAGAATGCAGAGCTTGTAGAGAGGCGAAAGGCCCAGTTACACTCCCATCAGGACAGATCTCCAGCTCAGGCACCTCCTCAACAGATTCTTCAAGGACAGTCACAATCGAAGGAAGATGCTTTCTGAAGGAACCCTAGCTCACCCTCTCAGTGACGAGTACTGCATCCCAACCTGTGGTTTCCTACCTGATGTATGTCTATTGGTGGTGCTTTATTCACTGATAACCTCCTTTGCGGATGCACAATCTGTTCCCTTAGTATTTGTGGAATGCTTGCTGGGAAGTGGAAAGGACAGCTAGTCAACTGGCTACATAGGAGCCAGGCTTTGTTTGTGCAAATGCGTGGAATAGTGCTGGACACAGGCCTCATCATGAATGCGCCAATAGATTCCAATATATGTGATAACTAAATCCTGATAGCGCACAAATCGGAATTTGAATCGTGTGTTAAAAATGCATCTCCTAGATACATTTCAGCAAGTCAAACCTGTAGATATTTTTCAGGGGAAAACTATGCGCAGTAAATACCAGAAAATGTGGACTTTGGTGCTGCATGCAACAAAATCTGTATGTTATTCGCCCAAAACTTGACATCTGTACTATTTATCGCAGCCAATAATTCCAATTTCATTGGAGTCAGATTTTATCTGTGCAAAAACTATTTCAACTATTACTAGGCCAGTCAAAATGAAACTCTCGTGAAAAATCAGTGAGTAAAATTTACAAAGTTGAGCTGGTTTCATACACATTTGACAGTGCTTATTTCCGAATTAAGCTGCCAGCTCTTCGCTGTTTCTGCCCTCAGTGGACCCGTTCTCCACTGTGTTTTGAAGCAGTTGTTTGTGACTTCCATTTTGGGTGAGTGAGACCTCACACACCGCACTGAAGAGACAAAATAGGTATCAGGTAAAAGTAACAGGTAGGAACAGGAATGTCCCACTTTATATGGTGGTGAGTAGGTGGCTCTTTACCCAATTTCCCACTGTCTGGTTCAGCATGTCCAGGGTACGTAGCAAAGGTGGGTGTTAGCCTTCAGAGTCCCTCTAAAGCAGAGTCACACCTCTCATCCTACTTCCTATCCACTGGGGCACAATGGTATTCTGACCTGGGCACTCTGTGAGGAAGGGGCTGTTGAGGGGCTATAAGCCAGCCTGCAATGTTATCTGTTTGTCTGTTCTGTGCACCTTATCTGTGGATGGAGAGGGACACCCTGTGACAGGGCCACTTAGTCTAGGGGAAACATATGTTAACACCGAGGTTAGCCAGTCCAGGTTTGAGTTTTCAAATCTCGGCTGGAGGCGGTGTAGGGTGTAAAACACTCAACATTGCATGCAGTAACACATAATAAACCAAAGTCTAACATCTGCTATGAGTTACAGCAATAAAAACATGTTATTGTACTTACAGCACAACACTACATAAATAATAACGCAAAAGGTATCTATACGAAGTTTGTATTCATCATTACTGGAATATCCCCACCTATTATAGTATCTTGGGACCTAATGCAT
Source organism: Pleurodeles waltl (assembly GCF_031143425.1). Classification (NCBI taxonomy): domain Eukaryota; kingdom Metazoa; phylum Chordata; class Amphibia; order Caudata; family Salamandridae; genus Pleurodeles; species Pleurodeles waltl. The sequence continues at coordinate 450,245,418 of NC_090446.1, forward strand.
TAGGTTAATTCCATAGACCATGTGGCAATCTTCCCTCTTGTTGGTAGGCCTTCCGATTACTTTCATCCTGCCCCTCTGGCTTAGTGGTGAGCAGTCTGACCATGTGCCTTAGTAAATAATGGTCTCAGTAAGTCATTAATATTTGTTTCTCAGTTTTTTGATGTAGTCGGTGCGCCCAGGGCACTTTTGTGGTTTGCTTCTCTTGGCGCATGTGCACTGGCTTCATTCCGGATTGGACAGCACATGCTGAGAGGCTGAGGCCAGAGACAACTCCGACAGCAAATGCATAAATGCTGGTTGTGTTTTCTGGTCTTTTGACATGTGGGCTGACTCTTCTTGCAACCATAAGCTTATCTTTGAGGCTGGTATTCAGAGATTCCACTCTTGGTGCCTAGCTGTTCACCAGCACCCAGGTGAGGGCTACCACTTTAGTCTTGAGATTTTCTGCTACCCTGACTTGGGAAACCTAACCCATAGTTAAACTGGACTAGCGGACTAGAATGAGTATTTCGAGAGACCTAGGGGGCATATTTAAGAAAAATGACGCACATCTGAGCTAGTGCAGTTGTGCGCTAAAAGTTTTAACACAAGCTAATGCCATTCCCTAGCGTCATCCGTCACCTTATTTATAAAATGATACATGGTGGCGCTAAGCAACGGTTGGCACCAAGAAAATGACGCAACCCCCTGCAACATTCCATAAGTAAAAATGACGCTAATGCTGCAAAAGTGGAGTTAGAATGTTTTGCGCCACATTTTTTGACGCAAAATGGGTTAGCAGTATATTTAACTACATTAGCGTAAACAAAAGGCATAAGCAAAAAAAAAACATGTCGGAAGACAAGATGGAGAATGCAGGACACGAGAGACCCCAGGGAGATCCCAATCAGCCAAGTACCAGTCAGGAGGGTCCAGAAAATCCCAAGAGAAGGAGAAGAGGAAGCAGAAGTGTCGCTTTAGTGAGGAAGAGAATTACATCTTGGTCAGAGATTGACGGAGTACCAACACTAGCTCTTCGTCACCTCCAAAATGCCATTTGGTAGGAGAGAGGTTATATTGCAGGCAATAGTAGATGAAGTCAACAGTATGGCAGAGATGAAGAGGAGTGTCACGGATTGCAAGCAGCGCTGGCACAACTGGAAGCGCAGAACAAAGGAGAAACTGTCCAGGAACCGAAAGGCAGCACTGCAGACTGGAGGTGGAAGTCCTACACCCCAGGAGGACCTGGATGACTTGGAGGAAATTGTGGCAGCAGTTATCCTGGAGGAGCTGGTCACTGGAATCGCAGGACAGGACAGTGCAGACTACTAAGAACTACCACAAATGCACAGTAAGTTGCAGGGGGGACTATCTTGACTCTCACAAATGGTAGAAGGGGGAGGCACATAGGACACACTAAATGCACGCAAAAGGATTGCATCAGGACACATAGGGCCAAAATCAATAGGCCCCATTGCCACCCAAGCTTCACTTTTAGGGATGCTCTGGTGGCGCTATGCACTCCGACATATAGACAAAGTGGTGTAAAGCGACTTACTGTGGCTTAACACTACCTTGTAAATATGGACCCTCACACACGCAGCACTTTGCCTGGAAGAGGCATGCAATCACAGTGACTGGCTAATATTGCATAACGGTGTTGCCCTAGATCCATTACATGTTCACCAGAGACTGTGACTAAAGTCACAGCGGTGGTGTCAGGATGGCGCAACATGGCAAAAAGCTACCCATCCTCCTCATGTCCATGCCTTGCTCATGTGTGCAGCATCCTGCAGCACACATAGAAATGCCACCTTGTCGTAATAGATTGTTTATGCATATCAAAAATCTATCCACTCAACGTAGGTACCCTTGTACTATGGTGCAACAATGCCTGTGTTGGTGCAGGGAGAAGAAGTCTGCACAGGCATTGGGGGAAATGCACGGCTGTGCTGTCTTCCAGAAAACACAGTGCATCCCTGCGTTTCAAAAGTGGTGCAGCGTCATCCAACTATTAATGCCGCTGCACTGAGCTGCACTACATATGAAAAAATCAGGGCCTCACTGTGCAACATGTGAAATGCAAGCCGCACAAGGTTGCCCAACAACAACTCCCACACATCTTCGTCCGCCATTTCAGAATGAGCACAAAAGTGAACCCATACAACATATGGGGCATGTCAGTGATCATCATTTGGTCTGCAGTACAAATTGCTCCAATTTTACCACGTAACAAGCTTGTCTGTGTTGCGAGAATGGTTTGTGTTGTGCATAAAGGGAAACCTCAGTGAGCAAGAACTGGCACTAGTGGCGTCAATGTTGCACTACGGGCACAATGTCACTAGCCCGTAAAGCAAATGTATCATCATACAAAATGTTGCCAATGTGGATCCAAGCTGCCCATTCCCCTGTGCCACATTAACAACATTTCAAATTGTATGCATTGATCCACATTTTACATACTTACACCAACATATGCCTGTGGAAGATATGCTGATGCAAAGAAATGTCCCAAATGTAGGGAGGAACTAACTAATGGGGCGACAATCTATAATGGTTGGTCTGTGCTATATAAATAGCACGTGTGGGGCCAGCTTAAAGTAGATGACAAAGTAACACAAGCAGTGTCAGCAATGGTTGCCCCTGCGCTTTGCTGCACTAGTGCCATCATTCATGGTGCCAATGCTGTAAAGCACCAAAAGAGTGACAACACTTATTACACCACTGTGGGAATGTCCACTAAGGTGAATTGGAAGGTAAATGACCTGCTACCATGGTGTCAGTGGCTGGGGCAATGGACCTGCAAGGAATATGGTGGTGTGGGATCAATGCATAAAATACCTTAAGAGGTTGCCCCATGTGGGATGCACAATGCAACACATAAATCACAACTAAAACCCAAGGTCTGTAACATGTCACTGATCCTCCAGTAGCAAGTAAATGATTAGCCATGTCAACAGCCACTACAGTCAAAGATTGACATTTCACTATCCCATTGGAGAAGATGATGGCTTACCGCCTGCCAACCTGCCTGTCCTGGATTTTACAGATAACATGGGTGACCAGTTCCTGACTATCAATGGAGAGACTCTCCAGGATGTCCTAGGTTCTCTTCAGACACCACTTCAAGTTGCAGGGAGGACACACAGTGTTGCGGGGTCTCCACATGAACCACCCAACTACCAACACATTGCACCAACCAGTCCTGCCACAGCCCTGGACACCAAGAACACAGACATCACCCTTCAGAGGACAGTGGTAGGAATCCAGTGGGAGCTGGCACAGCAGGTGGGGATGTAGACCATGGCAGGCTGCCTAGAGGGACTGCACAGGTGCCTCAGCCCAAATAAGGACAAATCAGCTGCCATCAGAGGCACCCACTCCTGTTACATGGACTCCAGCAGTCCCTGGTCAACATAGCTGCTGTCATGAGGCAGAGGCTTCACCAATTGCCCTCCCAAAGTGGCAGCAGCAGGCTGGGGGCAACAGAAAATGCCCTGGGGTCTATACAGAAAGGCAGAAAGTGACCTCTCTCAGGGAAAACATGGCTGCCTACCACCGTGATGTAGCTGCGGTGTTGAAAAATCAGCAGTTCCGCCTTGCTGCAGTGATGCCTTATGTGTTTCTACAAATGGCAGCTGCTGGGACTTTAGGTTCCACATGTATAACCCCTGATGGCACAGGAGGCACCACACACATCAGAGGATAAAGATATGGAAGGAATAACATTCACACAGACACACAGAAACCCCCCCGGTAACAACAGTCTGTGACACATGGACAGTATCTCCTTTGTTCTGGGCTTTACATCATGTCAGTGTTGTGACAGGTGGCTATGTGCCCTATTCACTCAACCACTGTTGACTTATCTGCTATAGACTCTTATTATCACGAATCCTACCTGTTGTCAATTTGGACACCTCCTCACTAATGCACACTACTCCTACCCATATCTCATGCCATTTCCCTCACCCTTGGGCTCTGACTGTAGTACAAAAGGCTGTGGATCTCTCATGTGGGTCTGCAAACTGGACATTATATAGCATTGGAAAAAACACTTGCACATGTAAACAAATCTTCATGTTCACATGTATCATATCAAAGTTTATCATGAGCCATAAACTCAGTTAAATGTATGCATTGTGTGAAGCTATGTAAATGAGAACAGAATCTAATTACATGTGTGCCTTACGGTCAGACACAAAGCTACACACTAGGATCCTAAAGTGAAAAGGTGACAGATGGTGTTCTAGGCTACAGCCAACTTACAGAGCCTTAAATACATGTATTGAACAGTTATACGTGCAAGTTGACATATGGCATGTATGGGTCAGAACCAACTGTCTGGAATTTTCCCAGATGAGAGCACCAATACAACTAATATGTGTGGGACAGGAGAGGCAAATTTCATCACTGACGGGTAGCTGTCACTGTGCCAGGATACATACCCTAAAATGGCTGATGTAATGTGTGCCACACTTTCCAACAATATTTCTGACAGACCTCATCGATGACAGTTGTCAAATGTCCAAGAATCCATATACATACACAATGTGAATGGCTGGAACTGGGGATGACAAATGTTTTGAGTAGCTGATGTCATATTGCAGCCAATCTGACAGCTCCTTGGTCACAGGGGATGCACAAGGTCACACATGTAAATAAAAACAGAAAGCATACCCAGTCCACACATGAGAACACCCAGACACTCAATCAACATGGAGAGATAATTGTCTAAAACTAACAGGATTTATTAACACATTAAAATAATATCATATTAAAACTCAACCTAGACCCTACCCTACAATAAACTAACCTAAATTAACTTATCTTAACTTACCCCTAGAGCTATCCATCCTAATCTAAACCTAACTTAACCATGTAATGCCACACTCTAAAAACGGTTCCCCGCCCCCTTAAGATGCAAGAGACAAGTAAGACATTATAAACTAAGGCTACAGATGTACTAACTTAATCTATATCATAAACAAATATATATTTTCTTTTAAATATTGTTTTCTGGAAATGTTTTTATTATTATTTTTTATCTAGAAACTCCAACATAACCCGCCTCCCAACCCCCCCAAAATAAATAATATACTAAAAGCCACACACCCAAACCCGCCTAACTATACTCACACTAACGTACAACTAACTTAAACAATTTAATCTAACCTATCACTAACCACCTAAACCCCACTAAAACAGATAATAATAGAAAAAGAGAAAAGGGAAGGAACTGGGAGGCTCTTCTACAAAATGTCTACATCCTCTTAAGTTTCTTTTTGCATTACTTCAGCAACCTATAGTTCCTGGCATTGTCCTTTTCCAATCTGTCCAATCTTGTCATCAGAGCTGTCATGTCCTGTATCATGTCCGCCTCAAAGGTTGAGATTGTGGCTGGTGCAGGTGGCTGTTGCAGTGCCTGACTGTAGATAGGTGCAGATTAAGTCGAGGGGGTAGGAACAGCAGAGGCCCCCCGGCCTCAGATTTTTGGCCCGATGTGGCTTGCACAGTTGTGGCCTGTAGTGGAGGACCCCCATATGAAAAGGCAAGCCAAGTCCCAGTGGATTTCTCTCTCCGATATTTCTTTGCCATCCTTTGGTACCCAGCCTGTACCGCCATGATGTGTCTGTAACATTTGGCCCTCTTCTCAAATACATGTTTCTGTGCTGTGGTCATATTGGCAGCTAAAACATGAGAAGAACATGGCATCAAATACAGCATTGGGTAGAGGTAGAACAAACATGCAATGTACATGGCATCCTCAGATGACACATGCGGCCCACCACACATTCCACAACACTGTCAAACTTCAAATCAATACTACTCTTCCTACCAGCCAACTACGGTATCATGTACATGTCACTGGGGTAACTACTATCCATTGTTGACCTTAAGGGCCCAGAGGTAAGTGGAGTACTGCGTCCTTGTGCAACATTTGTGTCATCATACTAGTGAGGATCAAGTGGCCCAACAAGTTCCAAATCCCTGCGCCATAGTCAACAAGCGGTACAATGTATGCAATCCACCACTTTGACACCCCTAGTGCTACGTCAAGCTTTGGCCAGGCATCATGGATGCAAGGTGGGGGTCATCAGGTAGGTGGACAGGAAACTTGCCACCGGCAATTCTAAGGCTTGCTAATGCATCACTCATGTGTCCTTGGGTTAACACCTGCTCAGAGCATGCTTTACAAGGGGCACACCATTGCTCACAATGGGCCTCCATGTACAGTTCAGGGCTAGTGCCTATATAGTTTTCCCAAAGCCTGAACAGTAGATCTATGTTGTCTATAGATTTTGTACCTATTGCCCCCTACCCTGGGGTATGGTGTGCAAATTGTGTAAAGCGGCACACACATGATGGCTGTTTGGGTGCCCTGAGGGGCACATGCATGTCAAACATTTTCCTAAGTACCAGGTATACACTCAGCATTCACATTCTATGCGCATGTGCTGTGACCAAGATCACTCACAAATATCATGATGGGTAGACCATGTTGGTAAATCTGCACACATCTAGTTTGCTACAATCCGTAGACATGTCCCACATCCATCTGGAGCAGAGTTATATTCTCATTGTGTACTCAACTGACTGTTGGCCAGCACAATAAGGCTCCTTCACAACCACTGCCTCACTTAAATTCTGAAGAATAGTGAGGCACCGGTGGTGCAAGTGTCTCCTACATAGGCCCTCTAGAGACCTCAGCACAAGTATATCATCCATACCATTTCTTGAGTAACTGAAAACTACCTGTGACACACAGTGCTATAAAAAGTGTTGTGAAAAATATGTTGGCCACAGGCATGCTATTCAGATAAACAGCACCTCTGACACATATCTTAACTGACATCACTGTGTATGTGGGCATGCTTTCCTTTTCCTAACACCCACAATTCCATAGCTGCACATGTTGGCACTTGTGCATCAATCAACTCATTCTCCATCCTCAACACAGCATCAGAAATGATGTCCATAGCCTAACTCAGCTGACTTCATCTCATTGGTCACAGATTACATTTCATCATTGCCTTGCACACATCATACCCTCTCCCACAAAACCCTGGAATGACACATGTGACGCACAAGGTAACACTTGCTGGCTGCATTGGGGTCTTCAAATTGGGACCCTTCTCCAATGGTGTAGGGTGGAGGCCCACCTGCAATACATGACAGGAAAACAAAGCTGATTGAACTTTGAACATTTCTGTGCATGGACAACAGTTACACATTTAACATGTTAAGCTGAGTAAGCAAGTCAACTTAGCGGAAGGTCAGAACAACTGCCAAACATTATAAATCTCTCTGTAAGACAAAGGGCCAGGTAATGGAGGCCTTGGCACCACCAAAGCGTCAGTTTCCCTGATGCTCCTGTGGTTCATTTTGCTGCACCATATGTAAATGGATTTGTTATGCAGCTTTTTGTTGCGTTACACCTCAATTTACATATGGGCAGCATGACACAGTATTTTGCATCAGAGGGGCATGCAATGGTTGTTGCAGTAGCTGTTCCAATGTAATACCCTTTGCTTTTGACACTGCCCTGGTTGTTGAAGACTTCTTATTCATTATCAGCTCACAATGACTAACATCTGCCCAGAGGTGGTGTGGGCATAGCAGAGTATTGAGGAATGCATTGATATATCATTGTTTCTAGCTTCTTATATGTGTGTGCCATTTGAAGGCACACACAGTAGAGCTGAAATGACATGGCAGGTTACTTATGTGCACATAGTTGTCACTTTCTGCACATCAACAGAATAACACCATAGATGTCTTGCCACTATTATGTGGGCAGCCATTGTCACCATAGTAGACTATTTATGTCCAGGAAGGGATAACAACCTGCATATAGACACTCCCCTCAACACAGACACACTTGCACTGTGGTCCAAGTATGCCTGGGTTGGCGCAGGCTGCTGAGTAATGTGCCAGTGCTAGCGCAGATGCAGGCCTGCCCCGTACTGTCGGTAATAAGGGCAGGCCTGTGGTAAAAAATCAACACAAGTGTGTCTGCTATTTGACACTTTATGGGTGTATGTGATACACAATGTACACAAAGAGGAATGTGCAAGTAGTCTGGACCCCATGCATAGCTAAGCACCTAGAGCAGCGCAACTTTCCTTGCGCCCATTAGCGCCCCCCTACCCTCACCATGTGTGTGCGGTATTTAAAATACAGTGCACCATGTTGCATGGTAGGGGCAATAGCATCATTTTATTTAGGTGCTATTGATGTACTCTGCTGGAATAGCACCAAAATGTTGGCACAACTTCTGTAGAGTACATAGGGGCCCATCATATATAATGGTATGACCCCTTTTAATGCCTGCTCTGAGCAGCCGTTAAAAATGCAGGAAAAAGTGGTGCAAGGAAATCTTTAAGATTTCCCTGCACCATTTATTTGGCCACCCTAACGAGGGAACGCACCCCTTGCATACATTATGCCTGGCGCAGGCATAATGTTGTGCAAAGGTTAACAAAGTGGCCCTATGCATGCATTGCACCACTTAGTTAATATGGTGTGGGTAAAATGCCACTTTAGCGCTGCCTTAGCATCAAAATATATTTCGCAATGGCAGCGCTAAGGTGCCACTAGGGGCTCTTAAATCAGGCCCAAAACAACCTGTCCTGTCCCTTGACAAAACATGCTGCAGTCAACCTTATATCTGCCTGTCATGCACCTGCAAATGAGGATGTTGCTATGCAAATGGTGTATTTACCAACTGGTCCACCAATCTGAATCCCCAGGTGATTCAGTAGATTTGGCTCTTGTGCTGAGGTCTGCCCAATGGTGTTTTATCTGGTGGATGGTGCTCACAACTCTGAAGATTCTGCGTAGGTGGGGGAGCACCTTGCCCCACCGCTGCTTCCGTGCCTCTGTCGGGTAGCCGAAAAGTTAGCATCATGGGGAGGTAATGTTGCACCAGCCAGATGAACCCTCCCAGTTCATCTTCACTCATCTTAGTTGCTCTCCCTTTCCCAGACATTTTGCAGGATAAGGTAACGGCAAATTAAAGAGCCCAAAAAACTATAATAAACTACCCCATCGAACTCCAAATACCTTAACATGTTATGCTACCCCAAGACAAACACCCCACAATACAATAACAGGATAAAAACACTACTAAAGACTGAGGAAAAAGACAAAAAACACACAACAGCAACATGACACAGCACAAAACTCTCCAAAACCACCAATTCTCGACAAGCACCAGCTCCACACACTCTTTCACAGTCACAGACAAAAAGACTGTGAAGTAAAAGTGAAAGTGAAATCACTGTATCATGTATGCAGCTAGGAAGTCCTGTTTCATCACTTCCTGGGCGTGTGCATCACGTTTTCTGATATGTGTTGTTTTATTTTTTATGCATGACGGTCATGCATCGATTTTTTCCCATTAAGGCTGACACGGCCTCAAGACTTCTGATTGATGTGCTGGAGCCAGGTGTAATTTGTTTGATTAGCTAAGTACGGAGTATTGGCATTTGCATCCAAAAATTTGATGCATGACGATCATGCGTGATATTCCTTCCCAAGGAGGTTGACAAAGCCTGTAAGCTTGCGGTTGACACGCAGGAGCCATGCAGCATTTTTTGGAACAGTGGAGCATGGAAGATTGCTGTTTGCATCAGAAATTTTGATGCATAAAGGGAATACATGGGTTTTGTTAGAAAGACTGACAGTGCACCCAGATTCACATACCATGTCACAGGGGCTACACATGTATGTAGTCAGTATGGCATGGCTACCTGTGTGTGCATGTGCGTTCTTATTTTAACAGTAACATTGGTATGTCTTACCATTAAGTTTGTAGGTGTTTGTGATGCATGCAATGACTGATACCGTTCACATATGTGCATGTGTTGGTAGACTTTGTCCACATACATGTAATCACATATTTGTGGATCTACCACATTGTCATGTCTGATTTCCAAATGTACGTTTAACAACAGCACAATAGATATGCTGGGCTATGTCCAATACATGGTCATTCATGTGATACCCATGACAGATCGTACTCAGAAAATGCAGTGGACTACGGCTGGGTTGATATCATGTAACCCCTGGCAATGTTAGTGCTTGTGTGTCCACAATGTGGTGTGTTTTTTAGTTCAGGGTTCATGATGCTATGCTACGCGTGTAACATATTGTTCCCCATGCATCTATGATGCAGGAGATGGTGTACTCACGGGTCAATGAAGGTTGGTATGTGACGTGTGTGGAAAGACATGAGTAGTGTCATATGTGTAAAGACAGTCACAGCGTGTGTTCATGGGATATGAAACCTCACATATCTATCTTCCTGCATAGACACATGTTGGACATTGTTAAATGGCTGTGTAGTCATATCAGTGCCACCTATGTTTCCGTATGTGGGAACATATCTGATGGTCATTTAAGTCTATCAATGATCATTTGATACAAATGCATTTTCATTAGTGGAAAGTTGACCTTTGTGCAGACTCCAATACACAATACCAGGCTTGTACCACTTAAGTGGTACATGTGTGCTGAGAAATCATACATATGTGTGCATGGCACAAAATAGGTAATTACAATCAACCACAACATGTTTGTTATGACTGTCACATACAATGGCATACAACTGTGTAGCAGTGTTGTTGTAAGGCAAGGATGGCAGCCTAGTCATCATTGCTTGTATGGGACTTTTTGCGCCCACACAGACCCGTGGTTGCATGTTTTGATGCAGGCTGATGGTGCTCCACTCAGCTCAGTCCACTGGGCACATGGATCATGCCCTTGACTGTGTCTAGAGTCAATGTAGTCTCAGTATGGGAGTTAGGAAATGTTGGTTGGGGATCTAGCCTCATCATGATAGCTCTTCAGCAGAGCAATGTGAAGTCTCCTGCAGAGAGACACTTGCACAAATGTGATCACATGGCCTGGGATTTACAATTTCCTTTGGGGTACTTGATGTCAGGCTTGCCCTATCATGTACAGGGAACTGTCTGATTGTATGTGTAAGGCATGTCTCATCATCTGGCACGGTCTGATAGAAATGGTTATACATTATTGTCATTTCCATATGTAGCTTGGTTAGGGCATGTATCTCTAGTGTAACTTATTTATTTTTTATACTTAGGGGTCAGATGATGTCATCTGTCACTGTCTTCTATCAGAATAGTATGCGGTGGGCAACGACAACGTTGTTGGTGTAGCAAACATGGCTGGGTTATGTACTGACCTAGACATCCTCTGTGAACATATGTTGGGTGATCACATGGTGACATTGTTGTGTTGCAAAGTAAGTATTGGTCTATGTGTGTATCTTATCCAACATTAACGGCATATCTTGTGTAGAATATATTTGGTCCTATATTGCTGGCATTCTTTAGGCTGCTTACCCTTTGGACACATCTTCTACTTCAACATTGTCCGGTCATACATAGACAGGATGCTATGTGTGACTTGTGCAATTTGAAGCGGTACACATCTTCTACTACTGGCTCCATGATAGTTTCCCTCCCATTTCCAGGCTTTGGAAGATTGTATGATTTCCACACACACTTGACAGTACACCAGCCTCAGCACTTGTGTAGTCTCCAGCTGACCTCCCTGTGTTGTATCTCCAAGTGTCTATGGGAGTCTCTCAGCTGTCCTTCCATATCCTTTAGTGTACATGAGGATGCACTCACATCTGCATTCCACAACCAATGTCACTGTCCCCATGAGTGTATTTTGGTAGTGTGTGAAGTCATCTCAGCCCCGGATTTTTGATTTGCCACATGCCACATATCTTTCTCCTTTTCACCCGTTCACTTTAAGATGGGTCTTTGACATGTTTGGACATTGCTAGACATACATGCAGATCCCAAACATGATAGGCATGCTGGCGACCTAGACATTTTGGGATTAGGCATAGGGATTTTGTCACAGTAGGTGACTTTCTCTTGGTCAGGCATGTGAGTGTCAATGAGAGGTGTGTTTTGTTTTCGTATGTAATGTGTGATAGTATCATACAGCCTATACTGGGTTACGTTGCTGACACATGTCAACCACTTTAGGTAATTACAAACCCTTTCCTACCTAGGCCATACACCCGTGCATCAGTGTTCACATGTATATCCAGATTAGCTGCAGGCATGTGCCAAGACAGCAGATTTGTGTGACAAGTGTGTTAGAATGTACATAGGGAGTGCAACAGACTCTGCCTACATTCCACCCACACATTAATCTGGTGGTGCATTCTCTCATTTTATTGTTAATTCCTGACTATGAAGCATATGCATGGAGAGTGGATCAGCACCCATTGCTGCTTTCCTTGTCTAGCAACCCTTAGCGCACTCCACAGCTAACATGTGTGTACTATATTTGAGGTACAGCACACCATGTAGCAGGGTTGGGGCAAATGGCTGTGTTGGTACGTAACGCCATTGATATACAGTGCAGGGCTAGGCTCAAATCTTTGTTCCTGGCCCTGAACAGTCAATGAAGGTCCATTGATACCAATGGTGTTCTCTCTTGTCACTTGTGCTCAGTCCTGGTGTTACAGCTACCCTCCTGAGATTTGGCACAATTTAGTCCTTATTTTCAAATTCACCAGCCCCTACTGTATGTACGCCTCCATTGCATACATCTTGCCTGGTGTGGGCATGATGTGGGGGAAGGGGTAATGATTTGCACTGTGCCTACTTAACGCCACATATTTTTTCTGGAGCGTGGATCTAGGCTTTTGAGAGCCACATGGCTGTGAGTTATGTGATGCTGATGTGTGGCATGGAGGCGCTAGACCCTCTTACGTCACAACCTATATTCCTTAACTTCTTTGTAACTGATGTGTTTCATTCCTGCTCTCTGAGGTATGAGCAACATTCCAATGGTATATGTAGTGGAGAATGAATACACCATGCACAATCTGCTGCAAAGTGATTTATTGGTGATATTTACAAAGTGATATTAGTTGTACAGTACCTAGGTGTAGAATTCTATACAATTTGTTCTCTCCAGTTTACTCCAGCAGCAGTGTTTTGTAGTTCCCCCTTCACCTGTGCTGCACCATTGTCATCCTCCCCCTTATTGGGGACATCTACCAGTTCATCCCAGGGGACATTAGTCTGTATATATTTATATATGTTATGCAAGATAGCACATACAAGGATCATGTTGCATACCAGGGTGTTGCATACAATAGGCTTCCTCCTGTCATGGCCAGGCACCTGAACCTTGACTTCAGGAGCCAAATGTCCTCTCCATCACCTTTCTGTCCTTTTGTGCCCTTTATTGTATGCCCCCTCTTCCATCCTTGTGGGGGGCAAAAAGGAGTCATCACCCATGGCTGGATTCCATATCCTTGTCGGCTGCAAAGGACTGGGAGAACATGTGTTGATCATGCATAGTTGTGGTTTCGCATGTGCCATGGCAGATGTTCATTTTAGGTGGAGTGGTGACTTAGACTTACTTCTGCTATTTGTGCGTTTCTGTTTTGTGGAATGGTTGCATTGGTGTGTGGCGATGGACATTACTATCATGGGTTGTGGCTCAGGCACCTGGTGATTGTCAAAATAGGTCTGAACTGACAGGTCATCCATGCCAAATATGTGATCTGTGGTTAATATCTGATGCTGTATCCTATTGTTAGTGGAACCTACCACCTCCTTGCACCGCAATGGTGTCATTTGTATTGACACCATGGTAGGCCTCCGAAGCCAAACTCAGGCCTCCATGTTAGCATGTGGCACTATGCATGCAGTGCGACACTTAGTGACTCTTTGCAGCAGATTATGCTTGTGCCAGCCATCATGTGTACAAGGGTGAGATTCACACAATTGGACGAGTAACAAAATTGGTGCAGAGGAATCTCCAAGTTGCTAGACATGATGTACTGTGTATGGAAGGTCAGGCATGTTCTAAATATCCTACAGAGTCCTACTATGGCATCCATTAGCTTGACAGTATCGCACCTAGTCTGCACCATGGTGGGACGTTTCTTGTATATGGTGCATACATGGTGGCATTAGGGGGATGCTAAGGGGCACATGTAAAGTGGCGCTGGACTAGGTGCTGCGCCACTTTTCTTTAAACTGCCCCATGGTCTTTCATAGCTGGTGATGTTGTATTCCTATGTGTGCGGCACAATGCAGCAGACAGCTGAAGGTTCACAAAATGGGTACATCAGGTATTTTTAGGTGATATGTAGTTGGTAATGGCAACACTTGGATGGCATTTGATACTGGCGCCACCAGAGGCTTCAAAACCATGATAAATGTGAGGCTGTGTATATGTGTGACTTTCTTTACATTGACATGGCCAATGCCATTCACATAGCTGAGATTTTTGTTGTTTGGTGTTATATGTGTGGGATATCTATTTAGTTGTCAACCAGTGGATACTTGTAGTTGTTTGGGGCCAGCTTCTGTGTGCAAAGGGGACATAGCTCCTCCTGTCCTTCATGTGGTGTGCCAGTCAGGTTGTGGCTGTATTATGTAGATATGGCTGTATGTTTGTGTGATGTGCAATGAATGCGGTGTAGTGTGGCATGTGGCATATGTGTTGTTGTCTATACATCTGTGTTCTCCTGTCCATGTGTGTTTAGTGTGGAGTATGTATTTTTCATCCTACAAGGTTGGTGTGTTTTCTGTGTAATGATCGGTATGGTGGCTTACTTACGAGTAGCCTACTGCCATATTGCTCATCCTGGAACCACTCATTGATGGTGGAATGTTGGAATATGTATGCATCATGGATGCTGCCAGGATATTTGGTCAGGATATTTGTGAAGAGCCGACAGTGGTCCACAGTATCCTGCACATTTATCAAATGGGTGTGTTTGTGGTTCCTGTAGAGGTGTTCCGTCGCTGCAGGTGGCACAAGTTGGACGCGGGTGCAGTCCATTGCATCCAGCACATGTGGGAACCCAGCAATTAGGTAGAAACCTTGCTTGGTCTCCTGCTGCAGTTGCGTGGTGTTCAGGAAGCAGATGTGGTGAGGTGTGAGGCAGATGATTGCATCCAAAACCTTCGGTAGGAAGGCTGAGAAGGATGGTTGAGAGATACTACCCACTTGTGCATCCATTGTAGGGAATAATCCTGTCGCCAGCATATGGAGGATAGACAGGAGTTCGGTCGAGGGTGGAATAGTTGGAGTCTCCACCCTTTCAGTGATCTCTGATGCTATGTGCTGCAGCAGGCGTCCAGTTGACTCCCACTTCAGATCATGAGTTCTGATGACATCTTGTTCCCTGAACCCAAGGATGGTTGTGCGCTGTCAAAATTTTCTCTCTCGCCTTCTGCGCTGCCTTTGTGGCTGCTGTGGTGGTTTTTGGGGTTGCTGCAGTGGTGCTGGAGGGATGTGTTGTCGTTGCTGTTGTCTTCGGCATGTGCCAAGCTGGAGCATTAACAGTTCCATGTTGTCTAGGAGGTTGTCAATGCTCCTTCTGTGTGTTTTCCTTAATTAGTAGTGTGTGGGCCTCATTTTAACGCCTGGTGTGACCAGGCATTAAAATTTGACGATAATCAGGCTTTGCGTCATTTTTTGTTACCGGTTCTTTAATCTGCATCATTTTTGCATCAGGCTGTAAATATGATGCTGGAGGGCTAGTGTCATTTTTTGGAAGGGAACGCCTACCTTTCATACCATTGTCGCAAAATGACACAAGGTGGGTTAGCGCTCCCATAACATGATGTTAACCCTGAAATTTTGTTGCAAGATGGGTCTTGCAACAAAATACAAATATGATGGTAGGGTAGCTACACTTTTGCGCCAAAACAATGGCACAAAGGCAGTGCAAACTTTTTTTAAATATGGGCCTTGATCTTTTTAGGAATCAGGCTGACTTTTGCGTGTACTACCTGATCAGCCACATCTTTATTCTGCAGATGTGGCGAGCAGAAGAGTGGAACTTTGGTGAAACCAAAGCATAAAAGAACAGGAGCTTCCAAGTGAAGTGAGCCCATAAAACTGTCCAGGGCACACCTTGGAAGAAAAATAATGCAGTTAAAAGGGACCTTTTTCTTTTCCCTTCCTTTGACAAGATCCAGGTTCACTTAAAAGGACATCATGAATATTCTAGGGAATACCTACAATTCACATTCCTGGTGCGCAGTCTCTCAACATATTTAATTTCATGTACTATTCACATACAAGAGATCCAACATGGTTTCCTGCCTCCTTCCAGTCATGCACCTAATGCTCATTCTGTTACATCTTTACAGAGAAAGAGCAAACATTTGTGTGCTATCCATGTCTCAAATGATAGAACGAAGAATCCGACTAACAGAAAACAGTCAGATACTTTTTTTTAACAGCAGAGGGTCTTGAAAGGCACTCTCCCAAAGCAGGTAAGAGGTAACAAGGCCTGCGCCTGAAACACAAATCCTTTGCTGCCACCACTCTCAGTTCATTTCAGCCCTGTGAGAGATCAGTAGTCACAAGCAGAAAGGAGAGTGCACTTGGTGTGCCCCTACAGACCACATAGTCGCAGTCGGAGTCTCAATATGTTTTCTACAGGCCCTCAGAGTACATGCATGATTGTCAGGTGTGCTGGGGTGAAAAATCAAATATACACAAAAACTGCTGGTACTGAAGATGCAGGGCAGAGATGCATGCTCCACTGAATCATGTAGGAGACATTTTCATTCAAATAGTGTTTCTCACATAAGAGGAACCATAGTATCAAACATGTCAGCAAAGCAGAAGATAAAGCAAATGCACATGGACCTACATAAGACATTGCACAGCCCCAAAGACACTACAATACTCTTTACTGCAACAGTTGACCAACTTAAAAATGGGAACATAATGGTACATTATTGGTTCATGCAAATAACAATATATAAGGCCGTTCATTGCAGCCTTAATCCCTAATCCCCCCCTCTAATATAGAGATCACACCTGGCAACCATAAATGCTTCTCTTAGCAGTGGTCCTTGATATGCGACAGAACTTAGATGAGTCAGATGAATGTTCCTCGCCAGTCGGGCACTTGGCCTTCCCAAAAGGGATTCGCCCATCCCCCACCCATGCAGAAGGTAAATTGTTGGCACCAGGGGTTTGGGTAAGTGGCAAAACATCAATTGCCGTGCCTCAAACATGAAATCAGGAAGATTCTGATGAATCTCCCACATGGAGAGAGTTCATATTTAGCTCAGGTACATATGTGGGAGGTATGAGTCTAATCTTACTCACAGGGCACTGATGGAGATCACCTCAGTGATCCCTCAAGTCAACCCCTATTCAATCTGTCACATCCGGAAGGTGCAGCCGCAGTAGGGAAGAAGGGTATTCTACCAGAATGTTGGGAGAATGGACCTACAGTCTCAAGACTGGCACCAACGATGGATCGTCCAGATCACATTCTGACTGGCTGTTCAGCTGCTGATCCCAGTGCTCTGATATGTTGAGGTGCAGAATCCGCAGGTGAGACATGGCATGAGTGATCACCCTGATATCAGTAGTCTCAGGAGCGTATACAGGACCAACAAGCCAAACTATCTTCCTATACTTTGACAAGCTTTCCTGATGGCAAGTACTCACCAAAGGTAGTGAGGCCTTGCTAGGAAACAGAGACAGCACAGACCTGATTAACTTAAACATCTTGACTGCATCAGTGAAGATTTTGTGTAGTTCATTGACATCCCAAGATCATATAGAGTCCTGAGGCTTGAATGCCAAATACTAGGACAAAATTTAAACGAGCCAGTTGTCATAGTATGGATATCACTGGACCTTCTCTAGCCACAGACATGCAGCCACACAGGCCCGACTGGCAAAAGCAGGATGAAGCAAGAAGGGCACCATTCTGTACTAGTATCACATCCCCCTACACACCCTCACCTACACAACTCACACAACACCCATGGCACCACAAAGACACCCCCGATTCTCAGAGGACGAGCTAAGGGTCATGGTGGAGGAAATCATAAGGGTAGAGCCTCAACTATTTGGAGCACAAGTGCAGCAGATATCTATAGCTAGGAAGATGGAGCTATGGCGGAGAATCGTGGCAGGGTCAACGCCGTGGGACAGCACCCAAAAACTAGGGATGACATCAGGAAGAGGTGGAACGACCTACGGGGGAAGGTACGTTCTATTGCAGCAAGACACCAACTCGCTGTACAGAAGACTGGCGGTGGACCCATAGCTCCTCCCCCACAACTAACAGCATGGGAAGAGCAAGTCTTGGCAATCATGCATCCTGAGGGCCTGTCTGGAGTAGGAGGAGGACTGGACTCTGGTAAGTCAACTCTTTACTACTATCACCCCCCTACCTGCATGCCATCACACACCCCCACCCTCGCTCCCATCACTCCACCACATCCCACACGCCCCACCATCACATCTCACTCATATCAATGCCAAGCCCTGCATGCTCTACAAATGCATGAACATCACTCACTGCCCTGCATGGACACCTATCATTAAAGCATGCACACTAGAGAGAATCAGCTAGCCCACCACATACAAACTTACACAAGTTAAAGCTGCCAGGGCAAATACAACCTAAGAGGGCAAGCCACTGATGCACAATATGTCACACACAGAAACAATAACACATCATTTACATCCCCAAAGGTATCCCAGCCAATGTCACCTGAGACGAGGTGCCAGCACTATGCAGTCCCCCAACTGAAGAGGCCCACAGTGATGACAGCAACTCTGGTCACTTGGATCTGGAGGACCAACCTGGCCCATCAGGGGCCTCTGGACAGTCGGTTACCCAAGGCCAGTCACAGGCAACCACAGAGCCTCCTGCATCTGGAAACACCACCACAGCACCCACCCAGCGTACCCACACCTCTGTCCCCAGGACACGTCAATCAGCAGTGTGTCCACCTCTACAGGGACCCCAGGACACACCTCATACCCAAGACAATCAGGGACCTGTGGTCAGTGGCAGTGGGCACACGGTTCAGGGGACAGAGTTACAGAACAACAGGGAAACTGGGAGGAGTGCTGTGTGTCAGGGGGAGGACAGGCCCTGGGAACCGACTCTCCAGGAGGCTCTTGCAGAGATCCTGGGAGCATATCAACATTCCCAGGACACAATGGGCCAGATCCTGGACAATGTGCAGGAGAACAGGCAGCTGCAGGAGGGACAGAACCAGGGGATCAGGGAGGACTTGCAGGCCATCAACAACACCCTGGTCTCCATAGCAGGGGTGCTGGCAGACATGGCCAATATTATGAGGGAGGCAGTCTCACAACAGCTGGCCCCTGCCACTAGCCAAACATCTGAACGGCATTCCACCTCCGCTGCCGCTAGTGCACAGGAGGCCCCACCACAGGACCAACAGGCCACCAGCACCCCTCCCCCTGCAGAAAGAGAACCACCCCGCAAACGTTCCCTGCGATCCAGGCAGAAGCCAGAGACTATTGCCAAGATCCCCGCCAGGAAATTGACTCTCCTGATTGTCACCCTTGTGTCCCACTCAGTCACTCTGTCCACTTTGAACTGCCATTGCTCCCCTTTCTAAGTCCCCATGGACAATGCACCTGTGCTACAGACTGGAACAATACCCTGGACTTTCCTCCATCGTCACCCCTTCCCATTGCGCTTGCCCCTCAATATCGTAGCACTTCAATGAACACCCATGGAAAAAAATAGAAGTATGGAGTATATTAAATTTTTTCAAGTATGTATACATTTAACCAAGTACAAACATTGCAATTCAACTGCACAGTAAATGAGCACATATGAAAGACCTGTAGTTGGCTGCAGTGATCACACCAGGAGCTATTGTGAGGCACCAACATCTGTAAAATGATTTGCCAAAGGGTACAGTAAGTGGGCATAGAGGAGGGAAATAATAGCATGCCAGTGCCAAAGAATTTCAAAATAATGACAATTAAATGTGAAGTAACACTGTCTTACCTATGTGTCATTGGAAATATTGTCTGATCACTGCAGTTCTGTTGTCCTCATCCGCTGCCTCCTCATCCTCACTGTCCGCAGGGTCCATTGCTGCCACAGGGGCATCTCCAGCCTCCTCCTCCTGCAGAAAAGGTATATGGTGTTGCAGGGCAAAGTTGTGCAACATGCAGCATGCCACTATTATCTGGCTGATCTTCTTGGGTGAGTAGCACAGGGATCCACCTGTTAGAGGGAGGCACCGAAACCTGGCCTTCAGGGTGCCAAAGGTTCTTTCTATGGTCCTTCTGTTTAGCCCATTTGCCTCATTGTAACGTTCTTCTGCCCTTGTCCTGGCATTCCTCACAGGGGTCAGTAGCCATGATAGGTTGGGGTAACCAGAGTCACCTGAAAATATTGAGGGACAGTATTTAGCCACAAACTATCCCATATGGCCCACACCATACCCATACACCAACATATACTAGTTGGAGATCAGGGCTCACCTATTAGCCACACCCTGTGCCTCTGTAGTTTTGCCATCACATTTGGGATGCTGCTATTCCTCAGGATAAAGGCATCATGCACCGACCCAGGATACTTAGAATTGACATGGGAGATGTACTGGTCCGCCAAGCACACCATCTGTACATTCTTTGAGTGGAAACTCTTACGATTTCTGAACACCTGTTCATTTTGACGGGGAGGACAAATGCAGTATGTGTTCCATCAATCATCCCAATTATGTTGGGGATATGTACCACTGCATAGAAGTCAGCCTTCACTGTGGCCAAATCTTCCACCTGGGAAAATACAATGTAGCTGCCCATGTGTTTAATCAGGGCAGACAACACTCTGGTCAGCACAATTGAGAACATTGGCTGTGACATTCCTGCTGCCAAGCCCACTGTCACTTGGAAAGAACCAGTCACCAAGAAATGGAGAACTGACAGAACTTGCATAAGAGGGAGGATCCCAGTTGGGTGACGGATAGCAGATATCAGGTGAGGCTCCAATTTGGCACACATCTCTGTGATTATGGCCCTGTCCGGTCTATAGGTGAGGATAATATGCCTGTCCTCCAGTGTTGCCAAGTCCACCAGGGGTCTGTACACAGGGGTGTGTCTCCATCTCCTTGGTTGTGTGCTGGGCCATGATTGTAGAAATGGTGATGTGAAGGGGTATGGTGGGCCATAAGTGTAACAGGCAGGACTGTCTGACTGATACTATTTTCCTGTGTATTCACTCTGCAGGTCGGCGCCCATCAAAAGAATAGTTTATGGCGTGCCATCGCCAAGGAGATGCGGACCCTGGGGGTCTATGGCAGGCAGAGCACTCACTGTTGCAAAGGGTGGGATGACCTGAGACGCTGGGCAAGGAAGACGGCAGAGGCCCAGCTGGGGATGGCCTCGCAACGAGGAATGGGTGCCTGTCGAACACTGACCCCCATGATGGCCCGCATACTGGTGGTGGCCTATCCAGAGCTGGATGGGCGCTTGAGGGCATAACAGCAGCCACAAGGGGTTGAGTACAGTGCCCATCATTACAACTTACGCATGGTAGGGTGTTATCCGGGTGGGGAATGTGTGTCAGTGGATGTCCCTAGAACAGGCCTGACATTGCAGCGTAGGTTACCTGGTGGCAAGGGTCCTGAAGGGATAATCCTGCTACCTAGCTCGAAGGCATCAACTACTGGTCAAGGCTGCATGGGTCCCAGGTTTGCTGGATTTGACGGACTGTGCCCCTCCCCATGCCTTGGTGGCTAGCAATATCACTGGTAGTGCAATGCATAGTGCGTAGGCCTGTACCCTGTGTGTGAGTGTGCTGTGTTCGCCAACGGTGGTGTTGGTGCAGCCACTGACCAAGTGTATCCTTTGTCTCTTCCCCCCCTTTTTGTTTTGTTCCCTGTCCTTATGTGCATTAGCATCATCTGGCAGAGGAGCAGAGGCACCGGAGGGAGCTGCATCCCACAGGACCCAGGAGGCGGAGTCCGCCGACTCTGAGGGCACCAATGGGACGGAGGGTGAGAGGAGCACCACGGCGGGGACTGGAGGGGACAGTTCTGACACAGATGCCTCCTCCGATGGAAGCTCCCAGGTCGTGGCGGACACCTCTGTGACCACCCCAGCTACAGGTACAGCCGCCACCCCCGTAGCAGCACTGCCATCCCAGCAGCCCCTCATCGAGTTGCTCCTGGGTGAGCAGGGTGGGTATCTCCTTTGCCCCAGGCACCTCAGCCCCTGCCCCAGTGAGCCCTGCTGCCCTGAGTGAGGAGGCTATTGACTTCTTGAGATCCATCTCTGTAGGGCAGTCAACCATTGTGAATGCCATCCAGGGGCTGGCAGCCCAGATGCAACAGACTAATGCATTCCCGGACGGCATTCACACTGGCTTGGTGGCCCAACAGAGATCAATCCATGCTCTGGCGTCCTCTCTGATGGCAGCCATTGTCCCTCTTTCCACCCTCCCACCTCCAACTTCCTCTTCCCAATCCCACTGCCCTCAAACTCAAACTATCCCAAGCACACAGGCAGATGAGCATGCACACAAGACAACACACAAGAGTGGCACAGACAAACACAAGCACCACACATCATCCCCCAGGCACTCTCACAAACACCTTCCAGATGCAGACATACCAACATCCACAATTTCCACTGTCTCCCCCTCCACCTACCTCCTAGTTCCATCTACACTCACACCTGTATGCACTACATCCTCATCCACTACCAGCATCACCACCACACCAAGGAGAACACACACATCACTGGCAGATACCTCCACAACAGCCATGCACACGTCCCCTGTGTCCTCTCCCACTGTGTCTGCCACCCCAAAATACACAAACGCAATCAGACACCCAACAGCCATCCACCTCTCAACAGCATCCAGCCCATGCACGTGCACCCAAAATCAGCAGACAGACACCTCCTACAACCACTCCCTCTTCCTCCACTCTCAAACCTTCTCCTTCTTCCAGCCCCAATGTCCCTAAAAAGCTTTTACTATCCACCATTGACCTCTTCCCTACCCCCCCCCCCATCCTGCATGTCTGTCCAGGGTGGCAAAAACCCAGCCAAGCACCTCAGCCACCCAGTCCACAGACCCAGTAGTCACCATACCCACTTGTGGTGGGAAAGGATCCAGGGCACATGTCCTGAGGATGAAGGAGCCTGCACCAGGTAGCCTTAAGGGTAAGGAGCCTGTCCCAGCTGCTGCTAGGAAGACCAAGAAGCCTGCCCCAGCTGCTGGCAGGAAGACCAAGGAGCCTGCCCCATCTGCTGCCAGGAAGAGCAAGGAGCCAACACCAGGAGGCAGGAAGGGCAAGGGGCCTGGGGCAGGGACTCTGACAGAGCACCTACCACCAACCATGGTTGTGCAGCCATCCAAGGCTGCAGGGGATGGGCTGGAGCTTCCCCCCACCAGCGGCACCAGCACCACCACCAGTGGGCAGCCATCTGAGGCTGCAGGGGATGGGCTAGTGCCTCCCCCCACCAGCAGCAGCAACACCACCACCAGTGGGCAGCCATCCGAGGCTACAGGGGATGTGCTGTAGCTTCCCCCCACCAGCTGCAGCAGCACCACCAGCAGTGGGCAGCCATCCGAGGCTGCAGGGGAATGGCTGGAGCCTCCGCCCACCAGCAGCAGCAGCACCACCACCACCAGGTATTGGGGTTCAAGGAGACCCTTATGGGCTGCAGCATTTCTTGTTCCACCCATAAGGAGCTCATGCAAACCTTTCTTCAGGACTGCCACTGCAGCCTGAGTGAAATAGTGTACACACTATTTCAAAGCCATTTTTCACTGTACCAGGTATCTTATAAGTCATCTATATGTCTAACCTTCATTTACTGAAGGCTAGGTGCAAAGTTACTGTGTGTGAGGGCACCCTTGCACTAGCAAAGGTGCCCCCATGGTGTCAAGGGCCAATTCCCCAGACTTAGTGAGTACTGGGACAATATTATAAGCATGCATTACATATATGTCAATACATATATGTAGCTTCACAATGGTCACTCCGAATATGGCCATGTGAGGTATCTAAGATTGTGGAATTGAACCCCCAATCCAAATCTGGTATTGGGGGCCAATTCCATGCACCCTGGGGGCTCCACCATGGGCCCCCAGTACTACCAAATCAGCTCTCTGAGGTTTCCACTGCAGCCCCAACTGCTGCCACCTCAGAGACAGGTGTCTGCCCTCCTGGGGATTGAGCAGCTCAATTCCAGGAAGGCAGAACAATGCATTTCCTTTAGGAGAGGGGTGTTACACCCTCTCCCATTGGAAATAGGTGTTACAGGCATGAAGGGGGTATCCTCCCAGAGCCTCTGGAAATGCTTTGAAGGGCACAAACAGTGCCCTCCTTGAATAATCCAGTGTACTCCGGTTCAGGGACCCCCAGTCCCGGCCCTGGCGTGAAACTGGACAAAGGAAAGGGGAGTGACCACTCCCCTGTCCATCACCACCCCAGGGGTGGTGCCCAGAGCTCCTCTAGAGTGTCCCTGGTGTTAGCCTTGATTCCAAGGTGTGGGGACCTTCTGGAAACCTCTGACTGTCCAGTGTCAGCAGGTGATATCATAGACCCCTCCTAATAGGTGCATAACTGGGTACGTAGCCAATCCCCCTCTTAGGGCTATTTAGGGTCTCTCCTCCGGGTGTTGCCTCAGATGCAGTTTGCAAGATTCCTCCAAGAGTTCTCTGCCTCCTCTGCTTTAGCTTCTGACCGTCAGATCAACCGCAGACTGCTCCAGGAACCCCGGTAACTGCAACAAAGTATCCAGGAAGGCTCCTGTGACCTGCATCTTCAGCTCCAGCCAGCAACTGCAACAGTTTCCAAGGTGTGCACACTCTGAGGACTGCCTGTCTTTACCCTGCACCAGAAGAACCAAAGGAATTTCCCGTGGAGTGACGGAGTCACTTCCCTGCTTCAGCAGGCACCTCTCTGCAATGATGACTGGTTCTCTGGGACTCCATTGATCCCTGGAACACAGGTGGTGGACCGAAGTGACCCTGACTGTCCAAAGGTCCAGCTGTCCACATTTGGGGGAGGGAAGAGCTTGCTCCCCGTGCAGCGACAGTACCCCTGTGCACCGTGTCTTCTGCAGCTCCTTGAGCTATGTGCACTTCTGCCAAAAGTTCTTCATTCACAGCTTAGCCCAGGTACTAAGCACTCCATCCTGTGACGCACATCTCTCTGAGTTGTTCTCCGGTGGCGTGGGATTCTCCAGTGTAGTGCTGCGACAACCACACTTTGCAACTCCTTTGTCCCCGTGTTCTGGGACTCCAGTGGGTGCTGCCTGGTCTTCCGAGGGCTCTCTGAAGTGCTGAGAGCCCCCTCTGTCTCCTCAGTCTGAGTTGAGACCCTCAGGTCCCTCCTGGATCCAGGCAGCTTCTCTTTGATGCAAACCACATACTTGCGTGAACCAAAGCATGTTGGCGGAATCCAGCAATGCAAACAGCCTGCATCCAACAACTTGATGTGGGACATCTCTTGCACCAAGCAAGAACCCGCAGCTATCTTCTTTGTTGCATTTCTGTACCACTTTTGCACCTTCTTCCACGTGGGCAGGAGCTCCTGTTCTTCCTGGACTCTTCTTCGACTTCTGGACTTGGTCTCCTCTCTCCACAGGTCTTCAGGTCCAGGAATTCATCGTTGGTTGCTTTCAGTCTTGCTTAGTTCTTGAATAATTATTCATCATGGCTTGTAAAGTGTTCTGAGAAACCTTGCTGTACTTTACTCCGGCTTTCCTGGGCTCTGGGGTGGGGTACTTTACTTACCTTTGGTGTTTTCCTACAGTCCCAGCACCCCTCTACACACTACACTTGCCTAGGGGGAATTCGACATTCACATTCCACTATTTTAGTATATGGTTTGTGTTGCCCCTAGGCCTATTGCAATCTATTGTATTTTCTACTGTTTGCACTATTCTATGACTGTTTACTTACCTGATTTTGGTTACTAGTGTATATATTGTGTATAATACTTACCTCCGGAAGGAGTATTGCCTTTAAGATATTTTTGGCCTTGTGTCACTAAAATAAAGTACCTTTATTTTTGGTAACACTGAGTATTGTTTTTTATTGCGTATAAATACTGTGTGACTACAGTGGTATTGCAAGAGCTTTGCATGTCTCCCAGTTCAGCCTTAGCTGTTCTGGTACAGCTGCCCCTAGACAGCCCTAGCTGCTAGACACTGCCTACATTTCACTAATAAGGGATAACTAGACCCAGTACAAGGTGTAAGTACCTTAGGTACTCACTACAAGCCATGCCAGCCTCCTACAGTAATTAGGCCAATCTGCCCCGGGGAGGGCATAAACCTCTAAGCACCAGGGATCTTTTTTTTTTTTTTTTACACCTGGGGAGCGACCCCTTAGGCAAGGCGACCCCTGGGGGAAAAATCTTTTTAGGCCATTTCTGTGTCTATTTTTATTAGGCCAATCTTCCCCCAAGGGAAACAGAAACCACTAGACAACAGGGCTTTTTATTTTATTGTGTCAATTTCATGCAATGGGAGCGATCCCTTGGGCAAGGGTCTTTCCCCTGGGGGACAAATTTATTATAGGATATTTTATTTGACCGATCTGCCCCCAAGGAGGCAAAAACCACTAGGCACCAGGGATTTTGTTTGCACCAATTTCACACAAGGGGAACCACCTCTTAGTCAAGGGTGACTCCCCTGGAAAGCAAATTTATTTTAGGGCATTTCTGTCCACTTGGGGGCATATCGGCCTACTTCTATTAGGCTGATCTGACCCCGGGGGCAGAAACGACTTAGGCACCAGGGATTGGTGTGTGTGTGTATGTGTGTGTTTTGTTTGGAGGGCAAGGGTCGCTCCCCGTGGGGGCACATTACTGTTGGCCATATCTGCCCCCGTGGGGCTACATCAGCCTATGTATGGAAGGCCTATCTGCCCCAGCGGGGGCAGAATGCCTACCAGAGACCAGGGAAGAATTTGTTTAACAAAAAAGGGGGTGGGGGTATGGCCATACCCCCCACCCCAAATAAATGGGGCCAAAGTTGTTCTGCCCACCGGTGGGGAGATGGGGCAATTACCCCCAATCCACTCCCCGGGAGGGTGGGGGACAAAAAGCCTACTAGATGGCAGGAAATTTAAAGTGGAGTGGTGGCTACCCAACTGAACGGGGTAACAGTCTTTCACCTCTTCCCCGCACACTAAGATATTTTATTCCCCGGCAAGCAAGAGGACCTTTGATTATTTTGGGTTTTGGTTTTACATTTGGGCCATGAGAGATTGTCTAACTCTCAAAATCGTCCCACTTGTAATAGTGAGGGCTGCACTTTTTGGACTTTGGGAGGCTGTCATGTAGAAAAATCCACAAGACCTAGACACATCTGAAAACTAAACATTTGGTTGAGTCCATAGTGGTGTGCTTCACATGCACCCCTCACCATTTTCTTACCCACAATGCCCTGCAAACCTTCATTTTTCCCCCTATGTGTCTAGTTTTCAAAAATGCACAGGTTTAGTAGGTTTTCTTAGGTGCCGGCTGAGCTAGAGGCTAAAATCCACCACTAGGCACTTTAAAAAAACAGGTCGGTTTTCTTTGGGAAAATGTGATGTGTCCACATTGTGTTTTGGGGCATTTCCTGTTGCGGTCACTAGGCCTACCTACACAAGTGAGGTACCATTTTTATCAGGAGACGAGGGGGGAGGGACGCTGGTTGGAAGGAAATTTGTGGCTCCTCTCAGATTCCAGAACTTTCTGTCACAGAAATTTGAGGAAAAAGTGTTTTTTGGCCAAATGTTGAGGTTTGCAAAGGATTCTGGGTACAGAACCTGGCGAGAGCCCCACAAGTCACCCCATCTTGGATTCTCCTAGGTGTCTAGTTTTAAAAAATGCACAGGTTTGGTAGGTTTTCCTAGGTGCCGGATGAGTTAGAGATCAAAATCCACAGCTAGGCACTTTCCAAAAAACACGTCAGTTTTCAAAGTATAAATGTGATGTGCATTTCTTGTCACGGGCATTAGGCCTACCCACGCAAGTGAGGTACCATTTTTATTGGGAGACTTGGAGTAACACAGAATAGTAGAACAAGCGTTCTTGTCCCTTGTATTTCCTTACATTTTGTCCTTTCAAATGTAAGTCAGTGTGTAAAAAAAGACATCTATTTGAGAAATGCCCTGTAATTAACATGCTAGTATTGGCACCCCGGAATTCAGAGATATGCAAATGACCACTGCCTCTCAAAACCTTATCTTGTGCCCATTTTGAAAATACAAAGCTTTTCTTGATTCCTGTTTTTCACTCTTTATATTTCTGCAAATGATTTGCAGTATACTCAGTGTAGAATGAAAACCCATTGCAAGGTGCAGCTCATTTATTGGCTCTGGGTACCTAGGGTTCTTGATGAACCTACAAGCCCTATATATCCGCGCAACCAGAAAAATCCAGCAGAAGTAACGGTATATTGTTTTTAAAAATCTGACATCGCAGGAAATAGTTACAGAGTAAAACATGGAGAAAAATTGCTGGTTTCTTTCACTTTAATTTCATTATGTTTATTTCAGTTGTTATTTTCTGTAGGAAAACCTTGAAGGATCTACACAAATGACCCCTTGCTGAATTCAAAATTATGTCTACTTTCCAGAACTGTTTAGCTCTCCAGGACCCAGCATTGCTTTCACACCTATTTCTGTCACTAACTGGAAGGGGGCTGAAAGTACACAAAATAGTAACAAGCATTTACAATGCAACGGGTCTCACGTTTGCTCATGTTAGAGCTGATCGCGTTGTAAACTCCTAACCCGACTTTTCACCTATCGGGCAAAAGTGCATTTGTGTACACAACCCGAAAAAGTAAAATTAACTATGTAAAGCGCTCGACTTCTGCCAAGCGAGATCGCGCTCGTAAATTAGAGAAAAAGAAGTCCACGAGCCCGATGGAAAACAGCGAGCCTCGCATGTTTTCTGTACTTGGTCGCTGCGCTCGAGGAGGGCTAGCCACCGGAAAAGGCATGACGTATACTTGCCTTCCACTAATGAAAGCAAGCAGATTTTATTAGGCAAGCCCATGAACCAATAAGAAACACTGAAGTGAAGTTGAGAGGGCTCCGAGCCCTTTTCTAAATACAAAAGTGTCTCGCTGCGATACGCATGCAACGCAGGCTCAACCCCAAAAATGGGGTATGTCCCACTAAAATGCCAAAATTGTGTTGAAAAATGTGGTTTTCTGATTCAAGTCTGTGTGTTCCTGAAAGCTGAGAAGATGGTGATTTTTAGCACCGCAAACCCTTTGTTGAAAAAAATCACAAGCCTTCTTCTGCAGCCCTTTTTCCATTTATTTTTTTGCTGTATTTTGGCTCATTTCTTGGTCTCCTTCAGGAGAACCCACAAATTCTGGGTACCTCTAGAATCCCTAGGATGTTCAAAAAAATGACACACATTTGGCGTGGGTAGCTTGTGTGGACAAAAAGGTAGGAGGGTGTAAGGGCGAACTGCCCCAAATAGTCAAAACAAAGGCTTCGCACCCGAGGGGAAAAAGGCCTGGGAGCGAAGGGGTTAAATAAGCAGAGCTGCCAGGGCAACTTAAAGGTAAAGTCCAGCTGCTCCTGATCCGAAGGATTAGAGGCATCCAACTTGCCTACCAAGGCATCCATCTTCCCTGACAAGGTAGAAGCCAGGAGTTACCTATGAAGTGATGGATTCCCCAGGAGTTGAACTGCTAATACTGTCTAAATGTCCAAAGAGACCTGAACCTGTGACTGCAATTGCAGCTTAAGAGTAAGATGCTGTCCTTTCAAAAAATACAATGGGAGCCAAGATTCCTGTATGATTTTTTGTTGTTGTTTCTCTGATGCTTGAGTGTTTGAGTGAACTCCTAACAAGACCGATGCTGGTTGCTAACCTTAGGAGGAATGTTTTCAATACATCTCGTGAGGATGCAGGATTCTTTGCTTCTTTTTGCAACACAGCTTGTCACTGACTGACTCCGAGGTATCAGTATTCTTCTCAATAGCCCGTTGCATCAAAAGCAAGCTAAAGATTTGTGAAATGAGCACAAAGGGATTGCTGATTGACCGAATGCAGAGCCTCCGAGAATGATTCTTCATAAAAATCCAACTCCTGTTGTAATGGATAAATATAGATTACTGATTGAATTTTTGAAGATTCAAGTTCCCCAGAGATAAATACATCGGTCAAAAATTACGAGAACGATGCAAGAGCTTAAAATGTCAGTACACGTATATGGCGTGAGACTGACGCACATTTACACAGATAATACCGGAGCTGAAGGCTCGGCAAAAGAGTGTGTTAGTGGATTTGTCTCAGCATTTGTGTTGGGTGGCCATCTTGTTTGCAGCATACTGTATAAGCTGCACCCACCCTGGAGACTGTGCCAGTCCTTCAGTGCATCGAAGGAGAGAGGACTCTGGAGTTTTGGCTCCTGCTGTTCTCTGCACTGGCAATATTTTGCTGGCTACAGCTTCTGCCAGAACATACTTTGGACTTCAACTGCTGTTGTGGAACTTTGCATGAGAAACTTGCCTTGTCAGAATGACAATAAAAACAATATTAGTCATAATGCAATAACACACCTATGCCTCCCCAGGGATGCTGTATACCTCAGCTCCAAGCTTCTGGGCATGCACATTTTAGTAATGGTGTTGTTCCTGTCTCTTTCCTACTACAGACAATATCAAGGTGTAATATTTGTTGTACGCATTCTTACCATTAGTGGACGGGGTGTAACCATGAAGATACAACTACCTTCACTATGTATAACTCCTAGCGAACTGATCAATTAAGGATCATATAGCATTGTTGAATGTGATGTACTAGAGTTTCATTTCCACACAGTATAATATAGTTTTCAATAGGCACCTGGGGTACCACGGATACACCAAGCAACATGGCTGCTATTCACAAAAGTGAGGACACACATGACATTACAGATTTCTCTCTTTTCCCAACCCATTGGTACGGGCCTCCCTATATGGATTCGGAGTGCCATGTTGAGAAGAAGCCTATGGGAAGTAAGGCCCGTATTTATACTCCGTTTGCGCCGAATTAGCGTCGTTTTTTTCGACGCAAATTCGGCGCAAAACTAACGCCATATTTATACTTTGGCGTTAGACGCGTCTAGCGCCAAAGTATGGGCAAATAGCGTAATTTTTTTGCGTGAACGCCTTCCTTGCGTTAATAAGATGCAAGGAAGGCGTTCCCGTCTAAAAAAATGACGGCGACGCAAATGCGTCGTATTTATACTCCCGGGCAAAAATCACGCCCGGGAGTTGGCGGGTCAAAAAACCCCGCATTTGCGCCACTATTTAACGCCTGGGTCAGGGTAGGCGTTAAGGGGCCTGTGGGCTCAAAATGAGCCCACAGGTGCCCTCCCCTGCCCCCAGGGACCCCCCCTGCCACCCCTGGCCACCCCAGGAGGACACCCAAGGATGGAGGGACCCACCCCAGGGACATTCAGGTAAGTTCAGGTAAGTATAATTTTTTATATTTTGAATATTTTTTGGTGGCATAGGGGGGCCTTATTTGTGCCCCCCTACATGCCACTATGCCCAATGACCATGCCCAGGGGACATAAGTCCCCTGGGCATGGCCATTGGGCAAGGGGGCATGACTCCTGTCTTTACTAAGACAGGAGTCATTTAAATGGCGTCTGGGCGTCGAAAAAAATGGCGCAAATCGGGTTGAGGCGATTTTTTTGCCTCAACCTGACTTGCCCCATTTTAAGACGCCCTAACGCCATTTTCCCCCTACGCCGGCGCTGCCTGGTCTACGTGTTTTTTTCCACGCACACCAGGCAGCGCCGGTCTGCTAGCGCCGGCTAACGCCATTCCATAAATACGGCGCCCGCATGGCGCTTCAGAATGGCGTTAGACGGCGCGAAATTTTTTGACGCTAAACTGCGTTAGCGCAGTTTAGCGTCAAAAAGTATAAATATGGGCCTAAGTCTTAAATGTAAGACTTTTTCAAATAACAGAAGAGCCGTGCATTTCATACTTTAGATTTACACCTAGGTTGACTTTTCAAGTTGTGACCCCAGCAACGATACATCTGGGAGCACATGTATTTTCTATGGGTGGTGTGGGCCACACTGTCTCTGTGCTTCCTCTTACCTTACAAATAACCTTCTGCTCTCACCCACCAGCTTTGCTGCAAAAGACATATCACAGAGTATTAACAGTTCACTGCACTTAACCGAATTATACATCCCAGTCCTTTTTTGCAACCCTCATGGCTTTCTCGCCTCTTTGCTTTTCATGCACTCCCTGTGCCTCATATGTTTGAAAGGATATGTTTGTCCTGCAACTCCTGTGCCCTCTGTACTTTCCATGCATCCACTTACAATGCTGTCTGTGCTCTCCTCATGCAATGTTCATCTAGTTCATTTTGTACTCAGCTAATGCTCCTGTACCCACTGAGCCTTCCATGCTGATCTTGTACCTTCCTATCCATTCCCGCTTGCCTACTCGGTTCCCATTTCCCCTTTTGCCTGCTCCAGGTACCCTCTTGCCATTGTCCCTTACACCACTTTGCTACCTCCAGTGTCCTAACTCTCCTGTGCTAGCCTAATGCCAATAATGTGTTTACGTTTACCACTTCAGCCTGTTCCCCCCCTGTGTGTGCTGTGTACATCCCTCATCATCCCTGACTAAGAGCCCTTCATCCTGAATTACCCTCTCCCCTGCCTTCAGTATGCTCATACCTATGCATCATCTTTGCTGTGGGGGAGGAGAGGTGTGAAGTGCTGCGGCCATTTGCTGTCCTTATTTTGTGTGTGCAGATGAAGGACAGCTAAAGGCTCCCCTCTTGCTCCCTACATTCTCCTTACACTGCCCCTTGAGTCGTTAGTTGTCCCATGCACCTTCCCCTTCCCCACCTCACCTCTGATGTAGCCAACCATTTTGCCTCACTAATATACAACAAAGATGTTGTGTAGGAAATGTCCCCTTTCTGATGGCTCATCTGGAATTTTTCACATTTTCTGGACCCCATAGTTTTGCTGGCTGTAGAACTCTGTGCACATTACTCCTGCTAACCAGTGATAAAGTGCCTGTGCTTCCTCTTCAACAAGGTGAAAGTGGCGTACACCTGATTGGCATGTTTAACTTACATGTAAGTTCCTAGAATATTGTATAACCGTGGGAGGCTGGCCTGGTTTGTAGTGGGTACCTAAGGTACTTACACCTTATACCAGGTCCAGTTATCCCTTATTAGTGAAATGTAGGCAGTGTCTGGAAGCCAGGCTTTCCAGAGGTAGCTGTAGCTGAGCAGCCAAGGCTTATCTAGGAGACACGCAAACCTCATGCAATACCACTGTAGTCAATTTGTGCTCACACACATGAAAGAAAATACTCTGTGTTACATAAATAAAGGTACTTTATTTTGGTGACACAAATGCAAAAAATACCATAGAGACTATACTCCCTTAGGAAGTAAGTAATGCACAAATTATATACACTAGTATGCAGAAATAGCTGTAAAACAGTTAGAAAAACGTGCACATAATGAGAATCACAACAGTTAGAAATGGGCCCAGGGGGAACACAAACCATATACTAAGAAAGTGGAATGCGAAAGTTGGTTTCCCTAGTAGGCAAGTGTGTGTAGAGGGGCGCTGGGAGTTTTAGAAAACACCAAAGGCAAGTAATAGAACCCATCCCAGAGCCCAGGAAAGCAGGAGTAAATCACAGTAACTTTCATAGAACACACAAGAACAGGAGAAAGAAGATTATGCAAGAACCAGAAGAGACTGCAAGACACCAACGATGGATTTCTGGACCTGAAAACCTGTGGTAGACGAGGACCAAGTCCAAGAAGCACTGAAAAGTCCATAGAGAACAGGAGCCCCTGCTATCCCGGATGAAGGTGCAAAAGAGGAACCACCGGTGAGGAACAACAGTCAGTATTGCACCCAAGAAGACATATGTTTTCCTGGTTGGTGCAGAAAATGTCCCATGCCGGATGGATTAATGCAGTCTGGTTTGCATCACTGGATTCCGCCAACAAGCCTTGGCACACGCAAAGAACATTGTTAGCAAAAAATGTCACTGCCCTAGACCAGGAGAGACCTGGTGGACTCTACCCAGGAGGGTGAGTCAGAGAGGGCTCTCGGCAACTCAGAGAGCCCTCAGAAGACCAGGCAGTGCACACAGGGGTCCCACAGCACAGGGACAAAGAAGGTGGAAAAGGAGGCTCATGCAGTACTACACAAAGGGATCCATCGCCTCCGGAGAACCACGCAGGAGGCTGTGCGTCAGAGGAGGCATTGCTGGGGGCCAGAGCTGCACAGTGCATTAAGAAGTTCCTGGAAGGATGCCAACAAGCCTTGGCAACTGCAGAAAACGCAGTGCGAGGGGGTACTGTCTTGCGTGGGGAGGAAATCCCTTACCTCCACCAAAGATGGACAGTTGGAAGTCAGGACCGTCAGGAACACTTCAATCCACCACCTGTGATTCTGGATCCATGCACTTCGTCAGGAGAGAGGACTCAAGCCACAGGTCATTGCTGCAAAGGGGTGACTGCTGAAGCAGAGAAGCGACTCCTTCACTTCAAGGGTGATTCCTTTGTTCTGGTGCAGGCTGAAGCCTGGCTGTCCTCTGAGGATGCACGACCGGGAAACAGTTGCAGTTGCTGACAGGAGCTGAAGATACAATGTTGCAGAAGTCATCTTTGCTTCTATGTTGCAGCTGTAGAGTTCCTGGAGGGCCCAAATGCAGTTTCTTCGCTAAGAAGGTGAAGTAAAGGATGCAGAGGATTCCTGCTGGAGTCTTGCAATTCGAATCTGAAGAACCACCCAAGAGAGAGACCCTAAATAGCCCTGAAAGAGGAATGGGTCAGCTACACAGGTAAGCACCTATCAGGGGAAGGCTCTGACGTCCCCTGCTGGCACTGGCCACTCAGATGCTCCTAGACTGCCCTGCCAATTTGAAATCCAAGATGGAGATAACGCGTCCCTTTATGATAATTTATTACACATCAGGACTCGTTTTAGGCCAATGAATCTTTTGACCCAGTTGAGAGACACCTTAGGACGAGATAACTAATCAATATGTCAATCAATACGTCTATAATATCATCAATTTTTACCACAACAATACATTTCACTTTAGTCAAAGTTATTAATCAATTCAAGACACTACCATGACCTTGCAGTCATGAATAACCACACCAGTTTAGTAGGATTTTATGAGATTTATTCCCTATTGATTACAATTCTAAGAGCATATGTGTTAATTTTATTAGCAAAACACTCAACAGCATTGTCATAATTTGTCAACTCGAATAAGACTTGAACAACGCGAGGAACACAATTATTAGAACATAACACAGCGTCAACATAAGTCAATTTTAGCAGAATGTCATCAATGCGTCAGTTCAACAAAGCATAGATTCAGTAGTTTGTCTATTTGCGTCAGTTTAGTGAACACCTGTCCTAACCACTGATTAGCATTGGCATGTTGGGCTTCATGCAAAATAATTTAGAACACCAATTTGGAAAACATCTAACTATGGTCTCTGTTGAAAGTAAGCAGTTGGTACCTAGAAAGGAAAAGCAAACAGACAAATCACAGTTTCATTGTCATAATTCCCTTCCAAAGTTTGGGTCAGCACTCAGGTTCCGTCTTCGTCTTCAGGTCATCAGTCTAAACGCCATCAATCAGAATTCAGCTCCAGGGCAAAAGGGGCACTTCCCTCTTAAGGAGGTAAAGTGTAAAATGGGCAATCTAAGGGCGAGGATGGTTTTAAGTAAACCAACAAGTCACCAAACAGAGTGACAAAGTTTCTGGATAAAATCAATAGCATTCCCTAACCCACCTAAATGGCTCCCTGTGTCATGGGTTTTTATCCCTTTTTCGTTGTACATTCCCCTAAAATGTCATTGGTCGTTGGTTATACCCCACTATCTTTATACAATGGAAAAACAAATTATGTCATTAATCTTTCACCCCATATTATTTTACAAGCTTCTTATTGGTTCTTATGTTTGATGTCTTCAAAGGTAGCACGCCCGGTATGATTTAATCTTTCTGTAATTCTTTGCACATCTTTTGGTCAGTAGCTCCATTGTCTTCACCGGTTTGAATGACCTTGTACATTACATTAATCTACACTGTTGCATTTTGGCTAATATCACTTTACAAGCAATGAAGAATTTGTGAGAACGGATCTACTATGGTTACATTCAGCTTCTAGTTTGAAGAAAACAAGGGGTCATGTCCTTTTGCGAGTCAGCACACTGCAAGATAGGAAAAATACATTTAATATGAGAGCCAAGCAGCTAAGCTTCGGCTCATGCTAACTTAAGGCCTACAAGGATTTCAGCACAAATTCAATAACACAATGATTAATAATTAGTATAGAACTTATTCAATATAACATTTTATAAACATTTTAGTCATCATTATTAGTCTACGTATACATTGGTGGCCACTCCCCGTGGTCACATTTCAAGTGCACGTTTAAGCAAAATTTATTATTACAGTTTCTATGCGGCATTATCACACATTAATTCATAAACTTTTCATGTTAATATAAATTATATAAGCTATGCTCTCTCAATGGCAAAACCCAGGGACCCTCTGGAGGAGCTCTGAGCACCACCCCTCAGTGGTGATGGACAGGGGAGTGATCACTCCCCTTTCCTTTGTCCAGTTCCACGCCAGAGCAGGGACTTGAGGTCCCTGAACCTGAGAAGACTGGGTTATGCAAGGAGGGCACCATCTGTGCCCTTCAAATCATTTCCAGAGGCTCTGGGAGGCTACCTCTCCTATGCCTGTAATACCTATTTTCAAAGAGAGAGTGTGTAACACCCCTCTCCCAAAGGAAATTCTTTGTTCTGCCTTCCCGGGCTCGAGCTGTTTAAACATCAGCATGAGGGCAGAAACTTGTGAGGTGGCAGCAGCTGGGGCTCCAGGAAAACCTTTGAAGGATGTAATGGTAGTACTGGGGGTCCTCTAAGGAGCCCCCAGAGTGTGTGTAATCATACAACCAATGCTTGCAAAAGCCTATTGTGTCATATACCACAGTGGACGTGCAAACATGACTGCTGGCCTACTGTTTGTAGCCTGGTTGTTGCAGTTTTAAACTGCAAATGCAACCTGTTAAAATAACCTATTTTGACAGGTCAAAATGTTCAGTCTTAGCATTTAAGGTCACCCCTATGTAGGCATTATTGTCCATAAGGCAGAGTGTATGGTAGTTAACAGACGACTTGTAGGAATTTAATGTCAAACTTGTCCTTACAGTAAAAAAAAGTCCCAAAGCTATTTTGACTGTAGCAAGGGTAAGTGATCCATGGGAAAACACTGAGTTACTTTATTACATTTAACAATGCTCCTTTCAGGTAGGGAATAGCTAGAAAAAAAAATAAACAACTTTTTTTTAGTTATTAAAAATCCAGTTCAATGGTGAAGTTGGATGTTTGATCATATTTAAGGAAAATGTAGTTTTAGAAAATTACCTTTTTGCTGCCCAGGCGTCTGGAGGCTCATTTAAATTTGTTCCACCACTTCTGCCAGACAGTAGTTAGCATTTGAATAGGTGTGAATGGGCATGAAAAGCTTCTCGGGATCAGCAGAACCATTACAAGCGTGAGGAGGTGGGCCTAGATGCCACAGACTCTGCTCTTTCCAGGCTCTGCGCAGCCACTGCGTGAATCGATATATTAAAAAGCAGAGTTAAGGCCTTATTTAGAGTTTGGCCAATGGAATAATCTGTCACAAATGTGTCAGATGTCCTGTCTGTCATATTATAAGTGCATTATACCCTAAGATACTTATAATATGCTGTACGGGGTATCATCCACAGTTTGATGCAGTATCCCGTCCAGAGTCACCTGGTCTCCCAGCTGCGAATTTGGGCTGTTTTGGGGCTGATTTTTACTGTTGATTTATCTCATATTACCACAAACATTGCCTGCAGCAAACACACATGCACCTAGTCTCCCCTGTCTTGCATACAGCTTGTCTATACAAGTTTAAACCTACCGACGTGTGCAAATATGAGCCACTTTTTAACTGTCTGATTCGCTAACAGGTGCCACTTTTAATTTTCTGCCCCAAGCCACCAAACTCAATTCACACCCTTAACCAGCTTTATGATTTATTCTAAATAATGCTGGTAACCTCGACTGCAACTAGATGTCGCTATAAAGCAAGAGACGGACTAAACATCACACTTGCTACGTACTTCATACAAAAGCTTCTGATAAACTTGGGAGTCGGTGGAAAATCAACGATTTGCGTTGTAATGTCCCTTATGATTAGCAAAAATTGCGTGGCAATTTCCTATCCCACTAATTGCAGTTACCCATGCGTTTTTTCGCATAGTAATTGTAATGGAGGTCTTAGATGCAGACATTGCTCCTGTACGTCTCCCTCTACGATGCATAGGTCTGTGCTTGTTTTAGGGTGAGATGATCGTACGCCACTTGCGTCTGGGAGATTATCACCTGGCAGGGCCCTATGTCAGCCTAAGGAAGATTGCTCATGATTCGCCCTTGGTTGTGGTTTAAATCCCTTTTTAGTGACGTGCTGTGAAGCATTATTTAGCTTTATTTAGTTGCTAAACCGTAGAATTCAAAAAGTTTAATTAAAATATTAACTTCTCTGACTATAAAAAAAAAAGATTTTAATCTTCATCATAACATTTTAGAATAGGGTTTTGGTCGGCTTGCACTTCCAGCTGTGTTTACGTGACAATAACCAGGGGTTCCACAGGTCGGATCCAGCTCAGGTGAGATCTTGCCTTTCCACCGCTTCGCACCAATTGGCCAGGCCCAAGACACCTGTTTATCTCTAAACAAAGCTGTGTTTCCTAGGGCACTGGAGTGAGATCCTGAAAAGCAAGATATAAACAGGCCTGTAGAGGAGACGAGAGCAAAGACATGGGCAGTGCCCTGCTTTCAGTGAGAGGAACGTAAACTGCAGATCATTAACCAAACCGAAGACACCGCTAAAGAAGGATAACGTGCACTGCTTGAGGGCATCACCGTCGCATATGAGGATCCAAAAGTCGAAGAAGCTTGGCTATCATCTGAGGTCAAGATCACTTCAGGTGGACTTCCACCACCAACGTGCATCATCATCGCACATTTATAGGCTGCAGACATCACAGTCGCTTGTGGATTTCAGCTACCTAAGGAAATCATGACTGCTCCAGGACATTTACAGATGTGAGGACGCGTTCATCACACGTGGACTTCTACCCACCTGGAGCAACCACAACCTTAAGGTAGGCCATACATCACAATTTCTACTGGAGCAATTGTGACTGGTGAAGCTAGAGTAGTTACCAGTTTTATTAACTTACTGGTCTGCTTTCTAAATAATCTGACCATAAACCTTAAAATGTGACAGGCATGATGCTGGTATCAGACTGTTAGGTTGGAGAGGTCTGTAACCGGGACCCTGAGATCAGTAATGTTTTCCCGAAAGGCCATTTCTCCTGAAATCCTGAGGTCATGAAAGTCTGTGTTTGAATCCAAGGATAACAGGCATTCTGAGGATCTCAAGGTCTGCCTGATCCTTAAACGCTCATGCCAAAAAAGGATGCATGTAAGTGAGATGTCTGGAAAGTATGTTACTGCGAAGCTATGGTCGAGAAGCTCTGAATTCCAGGGTCAGATTGGGAAGGCGGGCAATCGGGCACGGGGCACTGCCTCAGGGTCACGTGAGGGCAGGTTTTTTAGGGCCTCTATAAACTGTCCCACAGAACCTTCCTGTCTTTCCCAGTCCCTTTCAGACCACTGTAATGTGGTGCCAGCATCATGGGAACTCCCCTGCTGTCAAAGTGAGGCGTTGCTCTGGCCCTTAGGGCATTCTCACCCCAGCCCCGTGTGGCCTGCCCCAGAAATGTAGAGGGGTGGGAGTTTTCAGGGGCCTCGCAGGGGAGCAATTCTCACCTAAGGCCATGGACCCCTCCCCTGCCAGGCCAGCAGCCTGAGGCTAAAGTGGGCTGGGAGGAGATAAGTGAGAGAAATAGCCTCACAAGGGGCAAGGTGTTGTAACCTTGATCCCAGTGTCTTTCATGCCTCGGTGGAGGGGTGGAGGTGTTTTTCAATAGGCCTTGCTGTGAGGCCACATTTCCCAGACGAATAAAAACATAGGGTGTAGCATTCTAGTCAGAGGTGCCCAAGTTGGATCTCAATATCCTGTAATTCTGGGCAGATCACTTAATCTCTCTCCCTAAAATAAAAATGAATTTGATCTTGTGCGACATAACTGGTTCTCATGTAAATTGCTTCAGTGCCTTTCGGCCGAGTTCACACTGTATAAAACTACAAAAACTAATAACTTCATGAATGTGGGCCACTTTTTTTGGGAGGTCCTGGTCCTAATTGTGTTCCCAATACGACTTTGCTGAAACCCACAGGTCTTGTAGGAGTGTGCATGAACTTGAGGTCAAGAGTCAGGGACTGTGAAGTTGGGGATACTTGTGTCGAAGACTCTAAAGTGGGGAAGGTCAGTGCATAAAACCCTAGGGTCAGTAATGTTTGACCTTGTGAGGCGGAAGGCCTGCCCCTGAGACCCTAGGATAAAAAACGTCTGACCTGAAATCAAGACAGTGTGAGCTTCAGGAGTGTCACTGTGTTATGCTTTGGGATCAGGAAAGTTTGTTTGCGTGTCCCAGTTGTCAAGACTCTCTGATCGTGAGCTCGAGAGTGTGGAAAGATTTGTACCTGATGCACTGAAGTTAGTAAGCTCTGAGACCCTGGCTGAGGAAAGCTAGTGTCTTAGAGCATGAGAACTCAAAGGCAGGAATGCCTGCGGATACCAGCGGTTAGGATGGTCCAGTGTTGAGGTCGTGAAGTAAGGTCCGTGCCGGACACACTGAACCCAAGAAGATCATGTCTGAGACCCCGGACCTGTTACGAATGTATCTAAACCCTTGGGACAACAGGGTGTGGATCACACCCAGACCCTGTCTGCCGCTAGTGTCAAACCTGTCGATGCCTAAAGAAACTTGGCTATGCGATGTCAAAATTTAGGCATTAAGGGCCTGGTTTAGAACTGGGTGGATGGTTTACTCTATCAGAACGGATATCCCATCTTCCAAAATCTAAATCCCATTCTATCCTATGAGATTCAGATTTCGGCGGACAGAATTTCCGTCACCGTTGCGATGGAGTAACCCTGTCCTCCCACTTCTAAATCAGGCCCCAAGCCTTCACACTGCGTACACTGGCTGCCAGTTAGCTGTTGTACAGATGTCTGCAAAAAGGACGACACACCCCGTTGCGGTAACAGCTCCAATGAGACTGCTCCGTCAGTGAATTGTTATATTTTTACAGTCCTTCATACCACTGGTCAGCGTCAGAGAAGAGTCTACGCAGATTTCTCTGTCCGGTTGGGAAAGGGTGTTCTTTTGGTTTATTTGGATGTGAGGGTTTGCGGGTGCTAAAGTCGTGCTCTCGCAGACTTGTAGCTAGTCTAAGCATTTCAGTGCCGCAGAAGTGTGTAAGGTAGGTAGAGTTGTGCTTGTCGATATATACCCTTTCCCGGTGGTCTCCATCTTTGAATTATTTGGTTTTACTTAAGAGGTGGAACCTGTATTACCGACAATTCTAGGTAGGGGAAGAGTTAGACAGATTGCAGTTGCAATGTCCTTAACAGCTGTTTGATTTTCTAGATGCTTGGGAACTTTAATGACCGTCAGACCTTGCTTTTCTATACCGCAAATGTAATGCATGTCCCTCCCACTCGCAGATACATTGCTTGAATTTTGATGACACATCAGTGGGTGTCTAGATAACAGATGTTTCTCTTTGCTGTCTGAATCCATCAATGCACATGCAAACCTGCTGTTTCGTTCTGTCTTGTCCAATTATTTCTGAAACTTCCTCTCCTGAACTTGT
Organism: Pleurodeles waltl; assembly: GCF_031143425.1. Classification (NCBI taxonomy): domain Eukaryota; kingdom Metazoa; phylum Chordata; class Amphibia; order Caudata; family Salamandridae; genus Pleurodeles; species Pleurodeles waltl. Next base: position 450,287,052 of record NC_090446.1, read on the forward strand.
GCTGTGAATTGGCCATGACGACACATTAGTGTGTTCAAAATAAGACCCAGATTTGTGAAAAGTGGCACTGCACATAGTGCAGTGCCACATTTCTTTCTACTTTTAGCCCCCCCAACCACACCATGTGTGCACTGTATTTCAAATATGGCGCACCATGGTGGTAGTCAGGGGGACTAGCATCATCATTTTTTACACTAGTCTGGCGCTTTGCTGGACTAGCGTCAGAAAGTTTCACGCTAATCCTGCAAAGCACCCAGAGGCCCGTTGAACACAATGGGAGCCTCTTTTTAACATCTGCACTTAGGAGGCAGTAAAAAATGCTGATAAAAATGGTGCAAGGAATCTCATAGATTCCTTGCACCATTTTTACCCCCCCAAGTAGCGGAACAGGGACCCTCTTGCATACATTATGCCTAGCGCAGGCATAATGTGCACAAGGGGTCACAAAGTGGCACAATGCAAGCATTGAACCACTTTGTAAATATGGGGCGGTGTTTTTGCCCTTCCCACGCAACATCAGCGTAAAGAAAATGACGCTAATGTGGCGTTGGAATGTTGCTAGGCCACCATAAATCTGGGCCTAAATGTGTACAGTCATTTCAAAAGCCAGCAAGAACTGACTGTACCTCAAATCGTTCTTCCGGTCAACGCAACATCTAAATATCCTCTCGCATTTTAACCTCTGCAAAGGTGATTATACGAATTTGTACAAATTAGGAAAAATATGACAGAAAAGAATGAGCACATGCAAAATAAAACTGTTGTTGAAAAGTCATCAGAAGTCATGCACCAAGGAGAATCATAGCCCTTTGGCAAAGCGGGAACAGCTTGTCATTGACAGGACATGAACCTCACTGACCCTACTCATTGTAAGCACAGCACCTAAAGACAATAAAGTGCAAGGCACTTCAAGTCTCACCCATGTATGGGCCCAAATAACAAGCTAGTTTACTTAGCCAGAAGTACAAGTAGGTTCCAAAATGCACTACGCCATGTAGTGTTATTTTAATTAAAAAGGATTTCAAAGAAAATCTGAAACACTGGCACCTGGAAATGGGGCGCCCTAGAGAGGGTCTTGTCATTTGTGCTGTTACTGGCAACAGGTGTACTCAAACAGAAGATTTATTTATTTATTTATTATTTGCTTTTGCAATTTTATATAGCACGGGCATGGCTCAAAGGCATCAAAGCACTTTACAACACACAGGCTACAGGGTTACACCAGGTTATATATTGATAGTAGTTAAACTCAGACGTTTGCATCAGTTTATGTATATAGAGTTGCCACTAGAGACAGCAACAGGACAGAGGACATGAACAGTTAAAAGAAGGCAGATCAGGGCATAGTGGAGAAAGTAAATAAGTTTGGTTGAGGGAGACCTAACCAAGATGTCTGTCAAACAAGAGGAGCTTGAGGTCCTTTTTGAAGGTTGCTAAGCAGGTGATTAGACGGAGTGAGGGAGGCAGAGAGTCCCAGACCATAGTAGCACTACTAGAGAAGTACTGGTTCATGTATTATTCTCACCTGAAGGTGGGGGGTTCCAGGAGAAGGGATTGGGCATTTTATGTAACCCCTATTTGCTCCAGAGATTTTCAGTTTCTCATTTAGGTACGGGGATAAGTAGGAGTGCAGAACTTTGTGGGTAATGCAAGCAATTGTGACTTGGGCCCGCACATCAATGGGGAGCCATTGGAGGGTTAGCAGGACAGGGGAAATGTGGTCACATTTCTTGAGACCTAAGATGACGTGTGCTGGAGCATTTAGTGTTGCTCTCAATGGGCCTAGGTGAATGTTGGGAATACCGGAGAGAAGGGCAATTCCATAGTCTGGTCTAGACAGAATACGAGAGACTGCACCACTGTTTAAGGTCTTGTTCCAGAATCAATTGTCTGACACCTCAAAACTGCCTAAGTTGGGGTCATGGGCTGTTGGCCTTGGCTGCTATGTGACTGTGAAGATTGAGATGATATTCAAGGGTGGTGCCAAGTGATCTGGCACTAATGACAATGGCGGGCAGCCTTTGAAGGTGGGAAAGTTGCCCATCCATTCTGGTACTGGTGTTTTTGCTTTTGGGGGTGAGATCATAAGAGACTCTGTTTTGATTGGGTTGAGTTTAAAGTGGAGTTTCTGAGAATCAAACATAGTGGTTCTAGGTAGAGGTTGAAGAGGGTTGGGGAGAGGGTCAAACCTTGAGGGACGCCTTAGTGAACGCTGGCTTGTCGCGAGAACAAGTTGCCCATTTTAACAATTTGAGAACAATTGAATAGGTAAGAGAAGAACCAGTTGGGGACAGTGCTCTCCATCCCATGCGTTGTTCAAGAATACGAAGGAGGTAATGATAGTTGTCAGTGTTGAATTTGGAGGACCAGGAGGCATGAGTTGCCAGAGTCGAGGATTCTAAGGGAGTCATTGACTTATTGGAGGATCGCAGTTTCTGTACTGTGACCCTGGTGGAAACCTGATTGGAAAGTGTCTAGGAGGCTGTTTGTTTTGATGTGTGAGGCTATTTGGGATGCTACACAACATTTGATGACTTTGCTTAAAAATGGGAGTGGGAAGACTGGGCGGTAGTTGTTCAGGTTCTCTGGATCGAGAAGTTATTTATTTAAGAGCAGAGTGATTTGAACGATTTTTAGTCATTCAGGGAAGATGACCTGTTTGAGAGAGCAATTGACCATGGCGGTCCATAGGTCCATATTGGGGGTGGATGTGTGGCAAGAGATTTGATGATAGTGCCCTGATCATGGTTTGAGGGTTTTACTTTGGAGATGGTTTGTTCTATGTCCTGCTTGGAGATTGGAGAGAAAGATGACCATAAATGTAGTGCATTGCATAGTAGAGACTCAACCGTTTCAAGGGAATCATTGATGGGAAGGGAAATGTGGATGTCTCTAACCTTTTTATCAAAGAAATCCACAAAGCCATTGCAGCAGGCCACGGATGACTTGTGAGCTGAAGTGATAGAGGGGTTAGTAGACTGTGCAACAACCTCAAACAGGTGTTTCAATCTATTTTTTGCAGAATTCACAAGGGCTCTGGTGTGGAGGATTTGGCTCTAAGGATTTGGTCTTTGTATTCTTTTCTCGCTTTGCGGAGCTTAGCCGTACTCAGGAAAGAAGGTATTTTTCTCCATTCTTTCTCGTATTTTCTGATAAGATTTCGTTCTTCATAAAGCTCTTTGGAGAATCAAAGCCTACAGGGTTTTGGTCTGAATATTTACATGTCAGGTTTGCACATTTGTCAATAAGGGATTCCATGCAGGAGTTGAACTTGTCAGTGGACTCGATGGTGGAAATCTGGCATCCCCCTACGGGAAGATAGGAGAAGGGGGTAGCAGAATATGAAGCTGCATAAATCCATAGGAAATGGAAATAGGTGTGAGTTGTCATGGGGTGGTTGAGTCCATTTGGGTCTGGATAGGAGGCCATCTCTTGGTATGCTGAGAGGTGTGGGGGAGGGTCAGTGTCAGTAGGAGGTGAAGAGAACAGGCGTGACGAGAAGACAGAGAGTTGCTAAGCTGGAATAGAGCCAATGTGTGGATGTCCATTCTTCGAGAGAGGTCTGAAAATGAGGAAAGGAGCTTGTTGAGTGGAGGCCAGTTGTGTTCAGTAATTGTGGGAGGATTGGGGTGGACTGTCAGGAAGGGAGGAAGGAGGGGGGGCATATGGGCCAAATGTGGGGATGAAAGAAGGGTGGTGATGGCAGCCGGAGTGGGAGATAATGGTTTGTGGAAGTTTGAGAGAAGATGTCTGGGTGAACCGGAAGTGGGGTAACAGGTGTGGACGAATAAGGGGATCATGGAGGATCATAGGAGGGCCTGAGGGTGAGATAAATTGAGTCAATTGTGTCCAGGATTGTGTCATTGGCTTAGAACATGATCTTCCTTTGTTTTAAATGGAAATGAAAAGGTTCCCCGAAAGGTCAAAGTGGGAGCAGCATTTGAGTTTGCATCCAAATGGGAATGCTAGGGAGAGAAGATGGGAGAAAACTGCATAAGGATCTCATCCATAGGTCAGTGCTGTGTGTGAAGAGGAGGTCAGTTTTGAGAGAGCCTTTGCTTTGGCAGTAGTATTGGTCTATGAAGAGGCTTTTCATGAAGTCTCAGGGTCCGGAGTTTCAAGTTTTTCATTGCGTGTTTGGAAAGATTTGGGGGGTATTTGATCTTGAAAGCATTTGTGCCAGATTTGGAAAGAAGCACTGCGGGGAGATGGTGGCAGCAGGTGTCTATGACATTGCGGGCTTAGAAGATATGAGGTGCCTGCTGTTATGAGATACAGAAGACACAAGGGCAAGGCCACCACATAACAAATACATTATATAACAACACCAATAGTAGATTACATTGAAACAAACAAAATGGTGGGGGACTCAGATCCATATGGAAGCAGCACCAGCTTGTTATTTTCTTCTTGGAGTATTATATTCCTGTCAGTTCTAACTATTCAACTTGAGAATTCGTACGCACTCCTCACTCAGATTTTAGTGGACGTTTTCCAAGACTTCAAGATTGAACCTGCTATGTTCCAATACATTGTCAGTGGCCCCAGGACACCTGCCTACCTTAGCCACAGGGTCATCTTAAGGATTCTGAGGGCCCTTGGCCGAAACGTATTTTGGGTGCTCTTCAAAACAGCTCTTTTATGGCTTCTTCGGCCAGGTCACTGACAGTGCACAGGCACACACGTCCAAACTCTAAGGGGCATATTTACAAGAGGCTTTCGCCGCCATAGTGTCACTTTTTTTGGCACTCCAGCGCCGCAAGCCTCTCAACCATATCTATGAGGCCATGCAAGGACACTTTGCATGGCTTTTTGTGGTCTCACAGATATGGAGTAAGACAAAGCAGCCCAAGTCGCTAAGTTGGCTTACTCTGTACCAGGGAGGTGTTCCATGGGCGTTGGGGTGGGTTTCCCATGCAGTACCCATTGACTTTGATGCTGCCCCGGATTTACAAGAGCCTGTAAACCTAGAGCAGGTGTAACAAGGAGAAATATTTTCATTCAAATGAAAACATCTCTCAGGATTGTTTTTGTGTAGGAAGGTGCTCCATCCTGCACAGAAACAATCCTTCATGCAACGCAGGGACCCTTGCACCATGGTGCAAGGATGTCTACGCTAGCACTAGGCAGCCAACTCTGCACCAGCCCAGGGGGAAAGGACAGAAATGCACAGTGTTTTGTTAATACTGCGCATTCTTGCCCTTTCACATTGAGGGAGGGCAGCGCACCAAGAATAATTGCAGCGCTGCCTATTCCAATATGTCAATATGCCCCTAAATGTGTTTACATGTAATATTCAGGGATAGTGATGTGTGTTTTCAATATTGTAACATAGCAGCAACTCACTAATATTGCTGCAAATAATATCTATGACACACTCCAATTTCTCATATTTGAGGTCCTGTTTTGATCTAAAAGAAACTTTTTATGGATGTTGCATGAAAAATAAACACAACATTTGTCCGCAAAATGTCTGCAATAGATTCTCACATATTACTCAAATTAAAAATAAATGAAAGGAAAACGATATTCACAATATGTTTAAGGATTAATCAAGGTCATCGGGGACAAAACTCTCTGCATCACAGAGCTGGCTCTATCACAGGCCCCCTTGAAAGGCTGGGCCCTGGGCCAGAGCCCACGTTGCCGATGCCTTAAAATGTGCCTGCTTAGGCGCATGAGGTCCTGCAAGAGAGAGTGTACAGTAGGTCTGACAACCATATGTGCTTCCCCAAAACAACGGCCGCCGGTCAGCCCATTGCCTTCAAAACGTGAACGTTTTAATTACACGGAACAGTAGCAGAGGGCAAAAAAGGGCAAACAGTAGCAAAATATTATGAACCAATTTAATTAAAAAACACGTTCTCTTGAGAGCCCTTCTGGGGGAAAATGGAGTCAATGTTTTAGCATTTAACATTTTCTTTGGTAGACAATTGGTCTGCACATGAGAGTTCCCCATTCTCTCGAAAGACTTCCACGACTTCCTGATTTATCCCATTCACAGGACTCCTGTGCCTTTCTGGGATTCCCCCCTCTTAACTTCTGGGGGAGGTGTTCTGCTGACCTGTCAGTTCTTTTCTGATGACGAGCTCCATTCTGCAGCTGTTTGTCTTTGTTAGAAAACCCTCCAGATTTCACATCCTCCTTGCTCCATATTTCAGTGTCATCCTTATTTGTTTATGTTTAAACACTTAATCAGTTGATAAGTAATACAAATCAATATAATATTCTGGAGCTCACCCAACAATCCCAGAGACCAGCTCTTCTCTTGCTTCTTCTCAGGATCGAGGACAGTTAAAAGGACCATAGAATTCCCTCGTAGTCTCCATGACAATAACTGATTCAACTGGGACACCATGGGCCACATTTACAAGGCCCTATAGGCACACTGTGCCTCCGGAGTGTCATTGTTTTTACACTCCTGTGGAACAGTGTGAGAGCCCATATTTACAGGGCCATGCAAAGCCACCTTGCGTGGCTTTTCATGGACTTGTAAATAGGGTCCCCTTTCATGCATAACACTGAGTGAAAGGGGCATTCCATGGGTGTTGCTTGGGGTGTTTCCACGCAACACCATGGGACCCGATGAAATCTGATGCATTCCCAGATTTACAAGTCTGGGAATGTGCCAGATTCCTATGCCACCTCAGGGGTGGTGTAAGAGTAACAGAACAGGGAGAAATATCTTTATTTCTCCATGTTTTTCCTCTTTATATCTGTGCTGCATTCTGAAGCACTCATAGAAAGAGGAAAACACCTTTTGTGATTGTTTTTTTGCAGGAAGGTGTCCCTTCCTGCACAAAAACAATCATTCCCACTATGAGGGGACCCTTGCACCATGGTGGAAGGGAGCCTGTGTTGGCGCATAGCAGCAATTTGCACTCCAGCTTAGGGGGAGAAAAAAGAAATGCACCATATCTTGTAGATGTGCCGCATTTATGTCCATTTGCGGTGGTGAAGGGTGGCTCAGCAAGGCACTTGCTGCACCACTCTGTGACAGGGGCCCCACAAATGAGGCCCAATATCTTCAGTTTGTACCCCCACTATTAGTACCACTAAAGTGCCTTCAGGTTTGTTGGCCGTAATGGTCCCCCTCAGTACCTAGTAATGTATTCTTCCCTAAATAAACCTGCAGGAAAGAGTTGAGGAAAGAAACAAGTGTCCCTTGTGTAAAATACAATAGTTGTTGATTCAGGAAACCAAGCTGTTGGCTGCCCTCCAAAGCCTCAGTACAAGGTTCAAGGTTCAGTACAAGGTTCTTGGTAATCTCAGTTAGGTTAGTAACAACAGTATATGGACGAATACTGCAGATGTGTGGTCTTTCTGAACAAGTAGTGTCTGGGTGAGACCCTGGGGGAAGAGGAGGAATTAACTTGGGAATCATGACTGGAATTTCCAAGTCCTCTGGCAGTTATTCCATTATAAGGGGATCCTCGGGATTCCACTTGTGATCTCTGGTGAGTGCGCACCACAGAGTTAACATGCCCTCAATGTGTGTAACTCTAGGGGAGCCGGAGTTACTGAAGGGGAGAATGCAGAGCTTGTAGAGAGGCGAAAGGCCCAGTCACACTCATATCAGGACAGATCTCCAGCTCAGGCACCTCCTCAACAGATTCTTCAAGGACAGCCTCAATCGAAGGAAGATGCTTTCTGAAGGAACCCTAGCTCACCCTCTCAGTGACCAGTACTGCATCCCAACCTGTGGTTTCCTACCTGATGTATGTCTATTGGTGGTGCTTTATTCACTGTTCACCTCCTTTGCGGATGCACAATCTGTTCCCTTAGTATTTGTGGATTGCTTGCTGGGAAGTGGAAAGGACAGCTAGTCAACTGGCTACATAGGAGCCAGGCTTTGTTTGTGCAAATGCGTGGAATAGAGTTAGACACAGGCCTCATCATGAATGCGCCAAGTAATTCCAATATATGTGGTAACTCTAAATCCTGATAGCGCATATATCAAGATTTTGAGTTGTTTTGTGTTAAAAATGCATCTCCTTGATACGTTTCAGTAAGACAAACCTGTCGATGTTTTTCAGGGGAAAATATGAGAAGTAAATACCAGAAAATGTGGACTTTGGTGCTGCATGCAACAAAATCTGTATGTTATTCTCCAAAAACTTGTCATCCGTACTATTTATCGCAGCCAATAATTCCAATTTCATTGGAGTCAGATTTTATCTGTGCAAAAACTATTTCAACTATTACTAGGCCAGTCAAAATGAGGCTCTTGTGAAAAATCTGTGCGTAAAATTTACAAAGTTGAGCTGGTTTCATACACATTTGACAGTGCTTATTTCCGAATTAAGCTGCCAGCTCTTCGCTGTTTCTGCCCTCAGTGGACCCGTTCTCCACTGTGTTTTGAAGCAGTTGTTTGTGACTTCCATTTTGGGTGAGTGAGACCTCACACACCGCACTGAAGAGACAAAATAGGTATCAGGTAAAAGTAACAGGTAGGAACAGGAATGTCCCACTTTATATGGTGGTGAGTAGGTGGCTCTTTACCCAATTTCCCACTGTCTGGTTCAGCATGTCCAGGGTACGTAGCAAAGGTGGGTGTTAGCCTTCAGAGTCCCTCTAAAGCAGAGTCACACCTCTCATCCTACTTCCTATCCACTGGGGCACAATGGTATTCTGACCTGGGCACTCTGTGAGGAAGGGGCTGTTGAGGGGCTATAAGCCAGCCTGCAATGTTATCTGTTTGTCTGTTCTGTGCACCTTATCTGTGGATGGAGAGGGACACCCTGTGACAGGGCCACTTAGTCTAGGGGAAACATATGTTAACACCGAGGTTAGCCAGTCCAGGTTTGAGTTTTCAAATCTCGGCTGGAGGCGGTGTAGGGTGTAAAACACTCAACATTGCATGCAGTAACACATAATAAACCAAAGTCTAACATCTGCTATGAGTTACAGCAATAAAAACATGTTATTGTACTTACAGCACAACACTACATAACTAATAAAGCAAAAGGTATCTACAGTTTAAGTGGGCTCATCCGAAGTTTGTATTTATCATTACTGGAATATTCCCACCTACAGTATTAGGGGCTCAGCGTCTCTTCGTGCTTTGTATCTTGGGACCTAATGCATTAGGTTAATTCCATTGACCATGTGGCAATCTTCCCTTTTGTTGGTAGGCCTTCCGATTACTTCCATCCTGCCCCTCTGGCTTAGCGGTGAGCAATCAGACCAAGTGCCTTAGTAAATAATGGTCTCAGGAAGTCATTAATATTTGCTTTTCAGTTTTTTGATGTAGTCGGTGCGCCCGGGGCACTTTTGTGGTTTGCTTCTCTTGGCGCATGTGCACTGGCTTCATTCTGGATTGGACAGCACGTGCTGAGAGGCTGAGGCCAGAGACAACTCCGACAGCAAATGAAGAAATGCTGGTTGTGGTTTCCGGTGTTTTGGCATGTAGGCTGATTCTTCTTGCAACCATAAGCTGATCTTTTAGACTGGTATTCAGAGATTCCACTCCAGGTGTCTAGCTGTTCACCAGCACCCCGGTAAGAGCTACTACTCCAGTCCAGTGGAGTAGCGTCGGGGGTACAGGGGGGGCCGGCCGCACAGGGCGCAACATCTGGGGGGGGGGACTCGAGTGCTAAAATCTACGGGTTAGGGGGCGCAAATTACTTGCCTTGCCCCGGGTGCTGACAACCCACGCTACGCCACTGCTCCAGTCCTGAGATTTTCTGACACCCTGACTTGGGGAACCTAACCCATAGTTAAACTGGGCTAGCAGACTAGCATGTGTATTTCCAGAGGCCCAGAGGGCATATGTAAGAAAAATTATGCACAACTGCGCTAGTGCAGTTGGGCGCTAAAACTTTTATCACAAGCTAATGCCATTCCCTAGTGCCATCTATGCATCATATTTATAAAATGATACATGGTGCCGCTAAGCAACGGTTAGCACCAAGAAAATGACGCAAACCCCTGCAACATGCCATAAGCTAAAATTACACTAATGCTGCAAAAGGGGTGTTAGAACCTTTTGCCGCACATTTTTTGACGCAAAACAGGTTAGCGGCATATTTAACGACATTAGCGTAACAAAAATTCACGAACGAAAAAAAACATTTGGGAAGACAAGATGGAGAATGTAGGACAGGAGAGACCCCAGGGAGATCCCAATCAGCCAAGTACCAGCCAGGAGGGTCCAGAAAAGTCCCAGGAGAAGGATAAGAGGAAGCAAAAGTGTTGTTTTAGTGAGGAAGAGAATGACATCTTGGTCAGAGAGTGATGGAGCACCAGCAATAGCTCTTCGTCACCTCCAAATTGCCAGTTGGTAAGAGAGAGGCTATATGTCAGGCAATAGTTATAAAGTCAACAGCGTGGCAGAAGTGAAGAGGAGTGTCACTGATTGCAAACAGCACAGGCAGGATTGCAAGCGCAGAGCAAAGGGGAAACTGGCTAGGAATCGAAAGGCAGCACTGCAGGAGGAGCTGGTCATTGGAATCGCAGGACAGCGCAGACTACCAAGAACTACCACAAATGCATAGTAAGTTGCAGGGGGGACTAGCTTGAATCTCACAAATGGTAAAAGGGGAGGCACATAGGACACACTAAATGTATGCAAAAGGATCGCATCAGGACACATAGGGGCAGAATCAAAAGGCCCCATCGCCACCCAAGCTTCACGTTTAGGGACACCCTGGTGGCACTATGCACTCCGACATATAGAAAACGTGCTGTAAAGCCACTTACTGTGGCTTAACACCACCTTGCAAATTTGGCCCCTCACACATGCAGCACTTTGCCTGGAAGAACACATGCAGCACTTTGCCTGGAAGAGGCATGCAATCAGAGTGGCTGAGGCTAATATTGCATAATGGTGTTGCCCCAGATCCATTACAACATGTTCACCGAAGACTGTGACTAAAGTCAACACCACCCCAGGGGTGGTGTCAGGATGGCGCAACATGGCAAAAGGCTACCCATCCTCCTCGTGTTCATGCCTTGCTCATGTGTGCAGCATCCTGCAGCACACATAGAAATGCCACCTTGCCATAATAGATTGTTTATGCATATCAACAATCTATCCCCTCAACGCAGGCAACCTTGCACTATGGTGCAACAATGCCTGCGTTGGTGCAGGGAGAACAAGTCTGCGCAGGCGTTGGGGGAAATGCAGGGCTGTGCTGTCTTCCAGAAAACACAGCGCATCCCTGCATTTCAAAAGTGGTGTATCGTCGGGCAACTATTAATGCCGCTGCACCAAGCTGCACCACATATGAAAAAATCAGGGCCTCTCTGTGCAACATGTGGAATGCAAGCTGCACGGGGTGGCCCAACAACAACTCCCACACACCTCCATCCGCCATTTACGAATGGGCACAAAAGTGAACTGTAATGTTAAAAAAAACAAAAATAAAGTAGAGGTCTGTTAGGACTAGCACCAGGGTTACCCCCTCTCTGCGGGCATATTTTAAAGCCCTTCCGATTGTGTCTACCACTCCTGATTCACCAATGAGTCAGGATAAGGTTAGCGAGGGGGCGTCTGCACCTAACTCTGCAGTAGATTTACCTCCCAATTTACCCTAGATTTACACCCAAGGGCTCAGAAGGCAAATGAGGCTAGGGACGGCATTTCTACGGCACAGGAAATTCTGCATCATCTGGCAGGGGTAGAAACTGTAGGCACCTCACAGATGTCTGATAGTTTACCTCGGATCACTGCATTAGAGCCTAGTATTTTGGAAACTATGTTTGCTTCACTGACGGAAAACATAAAAAAGAGGTTTTCAATCACAGAGGCGAATCAAGCTGAAATAAGATTAGCCTGTGAATCTTTGGAGAAAAAAATAGATCTTTTGGCTTTGCGAACTCAGGCACTTGAAGAGTCAGTGGAGACTATGAGGGAGGATTTGAGAAGGAATAAGGAAGAGATTCAGCAGTTAAAAAGAACGGAACGGGACTTGCAGGAGAAATTGGAATGTTTAGAAAATAATTCAAGAAGGCACAATCTTAGAATACTGAATGTCCCGGAGGGAGTGGAGGGGTCGGATTTGAAGCGGTATATAGTTTCTCTGATTAAAAAGGTTATCCCTTTGGATGGGACAGAGGATCAGGTTTTTAACGATATTCAGAGAGAGCATCGCAATCCTTTTAGGAGGTATCCAAACATCAAGAAATCGCAGAGGATCTTGGCGAATTTTCAAACCTATTCGCTGAAAGAAAAAATTATTGGAAAGGCATTAGATCTCGGATCCTTGGAGACTGGTGGTATTAAATTTGAAATCAGGTCTGACCTCTCTAGGCTAACATTGAATAGACAACGGGAGCTAGGAAAACGTTTGGAGGAATTCAAAAATCTAGGTGCGGTAGCCCGGTTAAAATTTCCAGCCAACCTGCACGTGATGTTTAATAATGAAATGTTTAGCATCAGGGATCCAGCTGCGGCGGATGATCTTATAGAAACTATGTGGAAGGGGAAGACGGTTTAAGGAAGCTGGGGAGCTCAAAGCGTTTCTAAAATGGGGCCTAAGGGCCTATCAATGGTGGCAGGGGTTCTCCCAGGGAGGGTGGGTAGGGGCACTTTAGGGGGGTTTTTAGGGGGTGCACTAAGGGGTAGGCATGCAGAAAAAAATAAAATTAATCTCATACACCCAAATTCATTTCACCTGGATAAGAGCCAGGGGGCCCAGGGAGTCAGGAAAGAACTGGTGAAACTGATGTCATGGAATGTCAATGGGCTGCGTGTGCGAGCTAGGGCGAGGAGAGTTCTGCAATTTCTTAGGGACTCTCCAGAGAAAAGTGCAGCTTGGTTCAGAACACAGAGATGGGTAGGGGATTTTGTTACTACCGAGCACAATTTCAACACAAAGGGAGTGGCGATTTTGGTTAAGCGTCAGTTGAATGTCACCCTATCTAAGGTGTTAACGGATAAGTTAGGGAGATGGATTATACTTAGACTGCGGTTGGGGGGAAGGGCATTTATATTGGTCGGAAATACTATGGTCCCAACTGCGATGATCCAGAACCTCTTAGAACGTTTTTTTCCCATCTTTTGAGCTTTTCAGATCCAGTTTTTATGATGGGTGACTTTAATGTGATCCTATGTATTAGGCTTGACAGGTCAGCAAAATCTAGGTCAGTGGGTACTCCAAAATCTCAGCAATATCTAAAATTAATGATGTGCGACTTGTGGAGGCAGTGAGCATGGCAAAAGCAGGAATTTTCATTTTATAATCAAAAGTACGGTCATGCATCACGGATTGATTATTTCCTAGTGGACCACGCTATATGTAATTTGGTAGAGACTATAGTTTACTCACCTGCCCATCTATCAGATCATGCTGCAGTGACGTTAAGTTTGAGTTGTCCTCTTGAGGCAGGTGGGGTTAGATGCACTTTAGATCGGACTCTTTCAATGGAGGATGAGGTTATTTGTACTCTTCAGAAGGAGGTTGAGGACTTTTTTAGGGTGAATCAAGGGTCAGCATCAGGAGCAGTAATATGGGACACTTTCAAGACAGTGGTAAGGGGAAAAATCATAAGTCTTGTGAGCTACAGGAATAAGAAATACAGAGAAGAAGTGAACGTTTTAGAACAACAAATAGCTCTATATAATACTTACTACAATAGGGGTGAAGATGTGACATATTTGGAAAATAAGATTTCTCTGTTAAAATTGCACTTGGAATCAGCTTTACAAACTAGGATTACTAAGCGATGGGAGGCATGAGAGCAAATCCACTGTGAATATGGAGAACACATGGGGAAATTACTAGCTTGGAAGTGTAAAAAGGATCAGGGGCGTAATAGGGTTAAGGAATTGGTGGATACCCAGACAGGGTTTAGTGTTACATCTTCAGTGGCTATAGGCCACTTAAAAAGACCTTTTTATAAGTTTTTTTCAGAACTCTATACCAAGGAGAGGGAGGTAAGCGAGGAGATGATTGGTGAATGGCTGGGAAGTGATATGACCCCCATTTATCGTGTAGTAAACAGAACGAGTTGTCCAGACCTATCACGGAGGGGGAGATAAGAGCAGTGTTGAAAGAGAGTAAAAGTGGTAAGGCCCCAGGCCCAGATGGAATTCCGGTGGAGTTTAATAAAGCATTGGGGGATTCTATAATCCCCTATTTTCTGCAACTATTTTCAGAGATTTTTGAGGGTCGAGCCGCTGTACCGGCTTCTTAGTATGGGGCCACTATCTCGCTTATTTTAAAGCCTGGTAAGTCTCCATGGAAGTGTGATTCCTATAGACCTATTTCTTTGTTAAATAGTGACTATAAGCTCTTTGCTAAGATATTGGCGAACAGGCTGAGTAGGGTTGTGAGTGATTTGGTCCATCCGGATTAGAGGGGTTTATCAGAAATAGATTTCTATATGAACAGACATTTAATTTGATGGGGGTCATTGATTTAGCTACCACCTTCCAGGACCCCTTGGCAGTTATAGCGGTAGATGCAAAGAAAGCTTTTGATAGAGTGTATTGGAAATATCTATATAGGGTCCTGGACGGTTGCAATTTGGGGCATAAATTCTGTCAAGTAATTTGATCTATATATCAGGCACCTGAGGCTAGGCTGTTGGTTAATGGTAGTCTAACTGATCCCTTTAAGATTACAAGGGGTACCAGACAGGGTTGTCCTCTTTCTCATTTGTTATTCAACCTGTATATACAGTAGAACCATTGGCTAGGAGAATTAGGCAGGATTTGAGAATTTCCCCATTTAGGAGCAAGGGCTGGGTGAAGAAAGTAGCTTTGTTTGCCGATGATCTTCTTATCTATATCTCCGACTTACGGACAATGATGCCTGCTTTGTTGGCTATTACGGAAGGATTTGGGAAGGTTTCAGGCTATTGCATTCATTCGGACAAGACCAAAATAATGGTCTGGAATACGAAGTGTATAAATTGGCAAACCAAGACTTGTATGAGGTATTTGGACTTTCAATTGTTCATGACTTGAAACAAATACCTGTAGTAAATATTAAGTCAGTTATAGCTGAGTGTAAAAAGTTAATGCTTGGTTGGTTACATCTGCCACTCAAAGTTATTGGGAGGGTGAATCTGGTTAAAATGATAATATTGCCCAAGTTGAATTTTCTCTTTAATTCTATTCCGTTATTTTTCGAGAAAAAATTGTTAGCTTTGTGTCAACAGAAAATAACCTCCTTTATATGGGCACATAAGGGCCCTAGGATAGCTTGGAAGAAGTTGTGTAGGAAAAGAGGGAAGGGGGGTTTGACTCTCCCGGATGTCTAGAACTATGCGTGGGCATTTCATTTAAAGAATACTAGTATGTTGTTTGCTTCTCCAGATCTGTCAGCAGTGGGTACAACGTTTAACTGTATTGTTGCTACTGAAAAGGGGGGCACAAGGTATTTCTTATATAAGTTTGGGGATCCCAAAATTTTCAAGAAAGTCAAATTGAGAATACTACAAGATGCTGCTAAAGTTTGGTTTGAGGTGCGTCGAGTGGCGAAGATTCCATATTATAATCCGGGAGCTCCAGTTTGGGATTCCCCAGGCACTCCTGAATGTTTAACAGATGTACTAGCTCGACCTCTTAAGAGGGCTGGAGTTGAAGTGTGGGGGGATCTGATTAATGCAGGGACCTTGTTGTCCTGGGATGAGCTTACAGAAATAACAGAGGGATTACTTTCAAGATTGAAATATGTCCAAATACGGAATTGGTCTTGTGAGCCCGTTATTACTTTGGGCCATGCAAATCATCTAGGAGATAGTTTGGTAAGGACTCACGAACAAGTAAAAAATGTTTCTAAAAGGTATTGGGGAATGTTGGATGCTTTAGGGGGTGATCTTAGATTACCAGCTGATCTCTGGGGGGAACAGTTCCCTCTTGGGCAGGCCCAGATATGGTGGGAAGTGTCAATGCGAGGGGTGTTCAAAATTGTTAAATTGGCTTCATTGAGGAGGAATCATCTTTTTACCCTGCATAGGGCCTTTTTCTCCCCTGAAAGGATTTCTAAGATGAGGGGAGGCGAGGATGTGTTGTGTGCAAAATGTGGTCTGTCAGGGGCTTCTGATATTCATATGTTTTTTGACTGCCCAAGGGTGTTTCCCTTTTGGAGGGAAGTTTGTACAGCTCTTTCAGCTATTTTTCACCAGAATGTTTATTTAACTTTGTGTTTAGTTATTTTTTGGTACTGGAAGGGAAGGAATCAACTAAGAATGATGTTAGACCAATATAGTTTTATGCAATTCTATTGGCTAGGAGGGACATTTGTAAGAAGTGGACAGTTTCCTCTGCTCCTTCCTATATAGATTGGCTCAATGCTTTGATGCTTATATCAAGACGAGATGCGGAAGCAAGTAAGACAAATAAGGACAAGAAGATAAAGAACTGGTCACATTTATGGGAATGGAAAGATACTTTAGTATAACGTATTGTGTATTTATTACTTGCGTCCTATGATTAAGAACTCAGTTACTCTTGTGGTAGCGACATCGATGTTGGTTGGTGTCTGAGCGAGAGAGCTTGGTTCTCCCTGGTCGTAGTTAGCTCTGTGTATGGTAAACACCATAAGGGCGCTATGGAGTGGTTTGAAGGCCAGAGGTGTATCAGGACAACAACAAAAAAGTGAACTCATACAACATATAGGGCATGTTTGTGATCATCATTTGTGGTGCAGTACAAATTGCTCCAATTTCACCGTGTAACAAGGTTGTCAGTGTTGTGTGAATGGTTAGTGTTGTACATAAAGGGACACCTCAATGGGTAAGAACTGGCACAAGTGGCATCAATGTTCCACTAGGGGCACAATGTCACTAGCCCGTAAATCAAATGTACCATCATACAAAATGTTGCCCAAGTGGATCCAAGCTGCCCATTCCCCTGTGCCACATTAACAAAGTTTCAAAATGAATGCATTTATCCACATTGTACATACTTACACCAACAAATGCCTGTGGAATATATGCTGTATACAAGGAAATATCCCTAGTGTAGGGAGGGACGAACTAATGGGGCTGACAAACTATAATGGTTGGACTGTGCCACATAAATAGCACGGGTGAGGCCAGCTTAAGGTAGATAACAAAGTAACACAAGCAGTGTTAGCAATGGATCCCCTTGTGCTTTGCTGCACTAGTGCCATCATTCATGGTGCCAATGCAGTAAAGCACCAAAAGAGTGACAACACTCATTACACCACTGTTGGAATGTCTACCAAGGTGAATTAGAAGGTAAATGACCTGCTACCATGGTGTCAGTGGCTTGGGCAAGGGGCCTGCAAGGAATATGGTGGTGTGGGATCAATGCACAAAATACCTTGAGAAGTTGCCCTATGTGTGATGCACAATGTAACACATAAATCATAACTACAACCCAGGGTCTGGAACATGTCACTGATCCTACAGTAGCAAGTAAATGATGAGCCATGTCAACAGCCACTAAAGTCAAAGATTGACATTTCACTATCCCATTGCATAGGATGATGGCTTACCGCCTGCCAACCTGCCTGTCCTGGATTTTACAGATAACTTGGATGACCAGCTTCCGACAATCAATGGAGAGACTCTCCAGGATGTCCTAGGTTCCTTTTAGACACCATCGCCAGTTGCAAGGAGGACACACAGTGTTGCTTGGTCTCCACATGAACCACCCAACTACCAACACACTGCACCAACCAGTCCTGTCACAGCCCTGGACTCAAAGAACCCAGACATCACCCTTCAGAGGACAGTGGTAGGAATCCAGTGGGAGCTGGCATAGCAGATGCAGGTGGGGATAGAGACCATGGCAGGCACCCTAGGGGGAGTGCACAGGTGCCTAACTACAAATAAGGACAAATCAGCTGCCATCAGAGGCACCCACTCCTGTTACATGAACTCTAGAAGTCCCTGGCCAACATAGCTGCTGTCATGAGGCAGAGGCTTCAACAATTGCCCTCCCAAAGTGGAAGCAGCAGGCTGGTGGCAACAGAAAATGCCCTGTAGTCCATACAGCAGGAAGCGGTCTTCCTCAGGGAAAACCTGGCTCCCTATCACTGTGATGTAGCTACTGTGTTGAAAAATCAGCAGTTCCTCCTTGCTGCGGTGATGCCTTATGTGTTCCCACAAATGGCAGCTTCTGGGACTTTAGGTTCCACATCTTTAACCCTGATGTGTGTGTGTGGCCCCCTCAACTTCAACAACAGCCCCAAACATTGCACAAGGGGCACCACACACATCAGAGCAAAAAAAAGAAGTGGAAGGAATAACATTCACACAGAAAACCACCCTGTAGCACGAGTCTATGACACATGGATAGTATCTCCTTTGTTCTGGGCTTTACATCATGCCAGTGTTGTGACAGGTGGCTATGTGCCCTCTTCACTCAACCACTGTTGACTTATCTGCTATAGACTCTTATTATCTCAAATCCTACCTGTTGTCAATTTGGACACCTCCTCCCTAATCCACACTACTCCTACCAATGTCTCATGACATGTCCCTCACCCTTGGACTCTGACTGTAGTACTAAAGGCTCTGGATCTCTCATGGGGGTCTGTGAACTGAACATTGTATAGCATTGGAAAATATACATGTAAATGAATCTCCATGTTCACATGTATCATGTCAACGTTTATTGTGATGATAAACTCAGCTAAATGTATGCATTGTGTGAAGCTATGTAAACGAGAACAGAACCTAATTACACGTGTGCCTTACTGTCAAACACAAAGTATAAACACTAGGATCCTAAAGTAAAAAAAGGTGACAGATGGTGTTGTGGGCTACAACCAACTTACAGAGTGATAAATACATGTATTGAACAGTTATCCATGCAAGTTGACATATGGCATGTATGACTCAGAACCAACTGTCTGGAATTTTCCCAGATGAGAGCACCAATACAACTAATATGTGTGGGACAGAAGAGGCCAATTTCATCACGGGCAGTTGTCACTGTGCCAGGATACATACCCTAAAATGTCTGATGTAATGTGTGGCACACTTTCCACCGATATTTCTGTCAGACCTCAGCGATGATAGTTGTCAGATGTCCAAGATTCCGTATACATACATGTAGGAAGGTAGCCTCTTTTTAGCCTTGTTACCCCCACTTTTGGCCTGTTTGTGAGTATATGTCAGGGTGTTCTTACTGTCTCACTGGGATCCTGCTAGCCAGGGCCCAGTGCTCATAGTGAAAACCCTATGTTGTCAGTGTGTTTGATATGTGTCACTTGGATCCTGCTAGCCAGGACCCCAGTGCTCATACGTTCATGGCCTATATGTGTTCCCTGTGTGGTGCCTAACGGTATCACTGAGGCTCTGCTAACCAGAACCTCAGTGTTTATGCTCTCTCTGCTTTTAAAATTGTCACTGCAGGCTAGTGACAAATGTTACCAATTCTGATTGGCACACTGGAACACCCTTATAATTCCCTAGTATATGATACCTAGGCATCCATGGTATTGGGGTTCCAGGGGATCCCTATGGGCTGCAGCATTTCTTTTGCCACCCATAGGGAGCTCAGACAATTCTTACGCAGGACTGCCACTGCAGCCTGAGTGAAATAACGTCCACGTTATTTCACAGCCATTTTACACTGAACATAAGTAGCTTATAAGTCACCTATATGTCTAACCCTCACTTAGTGAAGGTTAGGTGCAAAGTTACTTAGTGTGTGGGCGCCCTGGCACTAACCAAGGTGCCCCCACATTGGTCAGGGCAAATTCCCCGGACTTTGTGAGTGCGGGGACACCATTACACGCGTGCACTACATATAGGTCAATACCTATATGTAGCATCACCATGGTAACTCCGAACATAGCCATGTAACATGTCTAGGATCATGGAATTGTCACCCCAATACCATTCTGGTATTTGGGGGACAATTCCATACATCCTCGGGATCCTAGCACAGAACCTGGTACTGCCAAACTTGCTTTCAGGGGTCTCCACTGCAGCTACTGCTGCTGCCAACCCCTCAGACAGGTTTCTGCCCCCCTGGGGCTCGGGCAGCCCGGTCCCAGGAAGGCAGAACAAAGAATTTCACCCTCTCCCTTTGGAAATAGGTGTGAAGGGCTGGGGAGGAGTAGCCTCCCCCAGCCTCTGGAAATGCTTTGATGGGCACAGATGCTGCCCTCTCTGCATAAGCCAGTCTACACCGGTTCAGGGATCCCCCAGCCCTGCTCTGGTGCGAAACTGGACAAAGGAAAGGGGATTGACCACTCCCCTGACCAGCACTTCCCAGGGGAGGTGCCCAGAGCTCC
This sequence comes from Pleurodeles waltl, assembly GCF_031143425.1. NCBI lineage: Eukaryota > Metazoa > Chordata > Amphibia > Caudata > Salamandridae > Pleurodeles > Pleurodeles waltl. The sequence goes on from NC_090446.1 coordinate 450,307,220, forward strand.
TCCAGTGGGTCCCAGACCTCTGCCATCTTGGATGCAGAGGTGTTGGTGCATAATGGACAGCTCTGAGTGGCCAGTGCCAGCAGGTGACGTCAGAGACCCCTCCTGATAGGTGCATATCTTTCTCAGTAGCCAATCCTCCTCTGTGGGCTATTTAGGGTCTCTCCTCTGGGCTATTCCTCAGATAAAGAATGCAAGAGCTCACCAGAGTTCCTCCGCACTTCCCTCTTCGACTTCTGCCAAGGATCGACTGCTGACTGCTCCAGGATGCCAGCAAAACCGCAACAAAGTAGTCACCAGCAACAATGTAGAGCCTCATTCTGCCGGCTTGCTCGACTGTTCCCTGGCGGTGCATGCTCTGAGGGCTGTCTGCCTTCACCCTGCACTGGAACCAAGAAGAAATCCCCCCTGGGTCGATGGAATCTTTCCCGTGCTAACGCAGGCACCAAACCTCTGCATCACCGGTCCTCTGGGCCCCTCTCATCCTGATGAGCGTGGGCCCTGGAACACAGGAGCTGGGTCCAAGTGTCTCCCACAGTCTAGTGGCCCTTCTGTCCAAATTTGGTGGTGGTAATTCCTTGCCTCCCTACGCCAGACAGTAATCCTGTGTACTGCATGATCTGCAGCTGCTCGGGCTTCTGTGCACTTTTCCAAGACTTCCTTTGTGCACTGTCCGTCCTGCATTGCCCAACTCGCTGAGTTGGACTCCGACGTTGTGGGACCCTCCTTTGTGACTCTGAGTCGACCACTGTCCTCAGATCTTCTAAGTGCCTGCTCCGGTACTTCTGCGGGTACTGCCTGCTTCTGTGGGGGCTCTCTGAGTTGCTGAGTGCCCCCTCGGTCTCCTCCTCCAAGGAGCTACCTCCTGGTCCTTCCTGGGCCCCAGCAGCACCCAAAATTCCCAACGTGACTCTTGCAGCTAGCAAGGCTTGTTTGTGGTCTTTCTGCATGGAAACAACTCTGCATCCCCCAGCACACCTTGGGACATCTTCTGACCAAAGGAGAAGTTCCTGGCATCTCCCGTTGTTGTAGAATCTTTGGCTTCTTCCACCTGGAGGCAGCCCTTTTGCACCTCCATCTGGGGTTTAGTGGGCTCCTGCCCCCCCTGGACACTTGCGTGACTCTTGGACTTGGTCCCCTTCCTTTACAGGTCCTCAGGTCCAGAAATCTGTCTTCAGTGTTTTGCTGGCAGTTGTTGTTCTTGCAGAATCCCCTATCTCGACTTTACTGTCTTTCTGGAGTAGTAGGGTAACTTTACTCCTACTTTTCAGGGTCTTGGGGTTGGGTATCTTGAACACCCTTAGTGTTTTCTAACAGTGCCCGCGACCCTGTACAACCTACACTAGGCTTGGGGTTCATTTGTGGTTCGCATTCCATTTTTGGAGTATATGGTATGGGTTGCCCCTGGGCCTATTTCTACCTATTGCATCCTATTGGGATTCTACATTGTTTGCACTACTTTTCTTACTGTTACTTACCTGATTTTGGTTTGTGTACATATAATTTGTGTATATTACTTACCTCCTGAGGCAGGGTATCCTCTGAGATACTTTTGGCCTACTGTCACTAAAATAAAGTACCTTTATTTTTAGTAACTCTGAGTATTGTGTTTTCTTATGATATAGTGCTATATGATATAAGTGGTATAGTAGGAGCTTTGCATGTCTCCTAGTTCAGCCTAAGCTGCTCTGCTATAGCTACCTCTATCAGCCCAAGCTGCTAGAACACCTCTATTCTACTAATAAGGGATAACTGGACCTGGCACAAGGTGTAAGTACCACAAGTTACCCACTGTAAGCCAGACCAGCCTGCCTCCTACAATACACAATGTGAATGGCTGGAACTGGGGATGACAAATGTTTTGAGTAGCTGATGTCATATTGCAGCCGATCTGACAGCTCCTTGGTCATAGGGGATGCACAAGGTCATACATGTAAATAAATACTGAAAGCATAGCCAGACCACACATGAGAACACCCAGACACTCAATCAACATGGAGAGATAGTTGTCTAAAACTAACAGGATTTATTAAAACATGAAAAGAACATCATATTGAAACCCAACCTAGACCCTACCCTACACTAAACTAACCTAAATTAACTTATCCTAACTTACCCCTACAGCTATCTATCCTAATCAAAATCTAACTTAAACATGTAACCCAACACTCTAAACATTGTTGCCCCACCCCACCTTAAGAGACGAGAGACAAGTAGGACAACATACACTAAGGCTACACATGTACTAGCTTAATCTATACCCTAAACAAACCTATATCTATTTTAAATTATTTTTGGAGGAAATGTTTGTATTATTATTATTTATATATAAACATAGAAAACCCAACATAACCCCCCTCCCACCTTCCCCAAAAAGTATAATATACTAAAAGCCACCCCCACAAGCCCCCCTAACTATACTTACATTAACCTACAACTACCCTAAGCTATCTAATTAACCTATCACTAACCACCAAAACCCCACTAAAATAGATAACAGTAGAAAGAGAGAGAAGGGAAGGAACTGGGAGGCTGTGCTGCAAAATGTCTACATCCTCTTAAGTTTCTTTTTGCAGTACTTCAGCAACTTATGGTTCCTGGCATTGCCCTTTTCCAATCTGTCCAATCTTGCCATCAGGGCTGTCATGTCCTGTATCATGTCCGCCTCAAAGGTTGAGACTGTAGCTGGTGCAGGTGGCTGTTGCAGTGCCTGACTGTGGATAGGTGCAGATGAAGTGGAAGGGGTAGGAGCAGCGGAGCCCCCTGGCCTCAGATTGTTTGCCCAATGTTGCTTGCACAGTTGTGGCCTGTAGCGGAGGATCCCCATATGAAAAGCCAAGCCAAGCCCCAGAGGATTTCTCTCTTCAATATTCCTTTGCCATCCTTTGGTACCCTGACTGTACCTCCATGATGTGTCTGTAACGTTCAGCCCTCTTCTCAAATACATGTTTCTATGCTGTGGTCATATTGGCAGCTAAATCATGAGGAGAACATGGCATCAAATACAGCATTGGGTAGAGGTAGAACAAACATGCAATGTACACAGCATCCTCAGATGACACATGCTGTCCACCACACATTCCACAACACTGTCAAACTCCAAATCAATACTACTCTTCCTATCAGCCATCTACGGTATCATGTACATGTCACTGGGGTAACAGCTATCCATTGTTGACCATCAGGGTCCAGAGATAAGTGGAGTACTGCGTCCTTGCGCAAAATTTGTGTCATCATATTAGTGAGGATCAAGTGGCCCAACAAGTTCCAAATCCCTGTGCCATAGTCAATAAGTGGTGCAATGTATGCAATCCACCACTTTGACACCCCTAGTGCTACATAAAGCTTTGTCCAGGCATCATGGATGCAAGGTGGGGGTCATCTGGTAGGTGGACAGGAAACATGCCACCGGTAATTCTAAGGGTTGCTAATGCATCACACATGTGTCCTTGGGTTAACACCTGCTTAGAGCACGCTATACAAGGGGGCACACCATTGCTCACAATGGGCCCCCATGTACAGTTCACGGCTAGTGCCCATATAGTTAGCCCAAAGCCTGAACAGTACATCTTTGTTGTCTACAGATTTTGTGCCTATTGCCCCCTACCCTGTGGTATGATGTGCAAATTGTGTAATGTGGCACACACATGGTGGCTGTATGGGTGCCTGAAGGGGCACATGCATGTCAAACATCTCCTAAGCACCGGGTATTCACTCAGCATTCTCATTCTATGCACACGTGATGTGACCAAGATCACTCACAAATATCATGATGGGTAGACCATGTTGGCAAATCTGCACACATCTAGTTTGTTACAATCTATAGACATGTCCCACATCCATCTGGAGCAGAGTTGTATTCTCATTGTATACTGAACTGACTGTTGGCCAGCACAATAAGGCTCCTTGCACGATCACTGCCTCACCTAAATTCTGAAGAGTAGTGAGGCACTGGTGGTGCAAGTATCTCCTACATAGCCCCCCTAGAGACTTCAACACAAGTACATCAACTGTACCATTTCCTGAGTAACTGAAAGCTACCTATGGCACACAGTGCTTTAAAAAGTGCTGTGACAAACATGTTGGCAACGGGCATGCTATTCAGATAAACAGCACTTCTGACACATATCTTAACTGACATCACAGTGTATGTGGGCATGCTTTCCTTTTCCTAACACCCACAATTCCTTAGCAGCACATGTTGGCACTTGTGCAACAATCAGCTCATTCTCCATCCTCAACACACCATCAGACATAATGTCTATAGCTTAACTCAGATGACGTAATCTCATTGGTCACACATTACATTTCATCATTGCCTTGCACACATCATACCCTCTCACACAAAACCCTGGAATGACACATGTGACACACAAGGGAACACTTACTGGCTGCATAGGGGTCTTCAAATTGGGACCCTTCTCCATTGGTGTAAGGTGAAGGCCCACCTTCAATACATGACAGGAAAACATAGCTGAGTGAATTTTGAACATTTCTGTGCATGGACAACAGTCACACATTCAACTTGTTAATCTGAGTAAGCAAGTCAACTTAGTAGTAGGTCACAACAACTGCCAAACATTATAAATCTCTCTGTAAGACAAAGGGCCAGGTAATGGAGGCACTGGCACCACCAAAGCGTCACTTTCCCTGACTCTCCTTTGGTGCATTTCGACTGCACCAAATATACAAGGATTTGTTATGCAGCTTTTTGTTGCGTTACACCTCAATTTACATATGGGGCAGCATGACACAGTATTCTGCCTCAGAGGAGCATGAAATGGTTGTTGCAGTGGCCGTCCCATTGTATCATCCTTTGCTTTTGACTGTGCACCTGATGTTGAAGACATCTTACTCATTATCAACGCACAATGACTAACAATTGCCCAGGGTTGGGGTGAGCATAGCAAAGTATGGAGGAATGCATTGATATATCCTTGTTTCTTGCTTCCTATATGTGTGCGCCATTTGAAGGCACACACAGTAGAGCTAAAATGACATGTCAGTTTCCTTATGTGCACATAGTTGTCCCTTCCTGCACATTAACAGGATAACATTATGGATGTCTTGACACTACTACATGGGCAGCCATTGTCACCATAGTAGACTATTTATGTCCAGGAAGGGATACCAACTTGCTCATAGACACTCCCCTCAACACAGACACACTTGCACTGTGGTCCACGTATGCCTGCGTTGGCGCAGGCTGCTGAGTAATGTGCCAGTGCTGGCGCAGATGCAGGACTGCCCCGTACTGTTGGTAATATGGGGCAGGCCTGTGGTACAAAATCAGCACAAGTGTGTCTGCTATTTGACACTTTATGGGGTGTATGTGATACACAATGTACACAAAGAGGAATGTGCAAGTAGTCTGGACCCCGTGCATAGCTAAGCACCTAGTGCAGTGCAACTTTCCTGGCGCCCCTAAGTGCTCCCCCTACCCTCACCATGTGTGTGCGGTATTTAAAATACAGTGCACCATGGCGCATGATAAGGGGAAATAGCATCATTTTATTTAGGTGCTATTGATGTACTCTGCAGGAGTAGCACCCAAATTTTGGCACAACTCTTGTACAGTACATAGGGGCCCATCATATATAACGGTATGACCCCTTTTAATGCCTGCTCTGAGCAGCCGTTAAAAGTGCAGGAAAAAATGGCACAAGGAAATCTTTAAGAGTTCCCTGCACCATTTATTTGGCCACCCTAACAAGGGAATGCACCCCTTGCATACATTAACAAAGTGGCCCTATGCATGCATTCCACCCCTTAGTTAACATGGCGTGAGTAAAATGTCACCTTAGTGCTGCCTTAGCATCAAAATATATTTCACCATGGCAGCGCTAAGGTGCCGCTAGGGGCTCTTAAATCAGGCCCAAAACAACCCGTCCTGGCCCTTGACAAAATATGCTGCAGTCAGCCTTATATCTGCCTGTCATGCACCTGCAAATGAGGATGTTGCTATGCAAGTGGGGTACTTACCAACTGGTCCACCAATCTGAATCCACAGGTGATCCAGTAGATTTGGCTCTCATGCTATGAGGTCTGTCCAACGGTGTTTTATCTGGTGGTTGATGCACACAACTGAAAATTCTGCGTAGGTGGTGGAGCACCTTGCCCCGCCGCTGCTTCCGTGCCTCTGTTGGGTAGCCCTGTTTTACCCAGCCACCCAAAGTTAGCATCATGGGGAGGGAATGTTGCACCAGCCAGGTGAACCCTCCCAGTTCATCTTCACTCATCTTAGTTGCTCTCCCTTTCCCAGATATTTTGCAGTATAAGGTAACTGCAAATGAAAGAGCCCCAAAACATAATAATAAACTACCCCACCTAACCCCAAATACACCAACATGCTATGAGCTCCAAGACAAACATCCCACAATACTATAACAGGATAAAAACACTACACAAGACTGAGGGAAAAGACAAAAAACACACAACAGCAACAGGACACAGCACAAAACTCTCCAAAACCAACCACCACTCCTCTAACAGCACCAGCTCCACACACTCTCTCACAGTCACAGACAAAAATACTGTAAAGTAAAAGTGAAAGTGAAATCACTGTACCATGTATGCAGCTAGGAAGTCCTGTCTCATCACTTTCTGGGTGTGTGCTTCACGTTTTCTGATATATGTTAGGTTTCTTTGATACATTAATTTTTTCCCATTAAGGCTGACAAGGCCTCAAGACTTGCAATTGCTGTGCTGGGGCCAGGCGTAATTTTTTGATTGGCTAAGTACAGAGCATTGGCGTTTGCTTCAAAGAATTTGATGTATGACGATCATGCGTGATACTCCATCTCATGAAAGCTGACAAAGCCTGTGAACTTGATTGACACGCAGGAGCCATGAGTCATTTTTTGGAATAGTGGGGTATGGAATATTGCTGTTTGCGACAAATTTCGATGCATAACGGGAATACATGGGTTTTGCTGGAAAGGCTGACAGTGCACCCAGATTCACACACCATGTCACAGGGGCTATGCATGTATGTAGTCAGTATGGCATGGCTACCTGTGTGCATGTGCGTTCTTATTTTAACAGTACCATCGCTATGTGTTACCATTAAATTTGTAGGTGTGTGTGATGCATGCAGTGACTGATACCGTTTGCATATGTGCATGTGTTGGTAGACTTGGTCCACATACATGTTATCACATGTGTACTAGGAGAGTACATATGTGATGTAATGCATATTTGTGGGTCTACCACATTGTCATGTCTGATTTCCAAATGTACGTTTAACAACAGCACAATAGATATGATGGGCTATGTCCAATACATGGTCATTCATGTGATACCCTTGACAAATCGTACTCAGGGAATGCAATGGACTACGGCTGGGTTGATTTCATGTAACCCCTGTCAATGTGAGTGCATGTGTGTCCACACTGTGGTGTGTTTTTTAGTTCAGGGTTCATGGTTCTATGCTACATGTGGTTCCCCATGAATCTATAATACAGGAGATGGTGTACTCACATGTCAATGAAGGTTGGTATGTGACATGTGTGTGGAAAGACATGTGTAGTGTCATACCTGTAAAGAATGTCACAGTGGTGTGTTCATGGGATATGAAACCTCATATATCTATCTTCGTGCATGGACACATGTTGGACATTGTTAAATGGCTGTGTAGTCCTATCAGTGCTAACTATGTTTCCGTATGTGGGAACATATCTGATGGGCATTTAAGTCCATCAATGATCATTTGATACAAATACATTTTCATTAGGGGAAATTTGACCTGTGTGCAGACTCCAATGCACAATACCACGCTTGTACCATTTAAGTGGAACATGTCCAATTTCCAGATTGGATTATGGAAATGCGCTCTTACTTAATTTGGATAAAGAATCTTTGCACAGACTTCAGCTGATGCAGAATACTGCTGCCAGGCTGTTATTAAAATTGCCTCGTGGGGCCTCTGTTAAGAGGTGCCTTAAAGACCTACACTGGCTTCCGGTTATCCATATGCTTTCTTTTAAGGCTCTCTGCATCACTCACAAGGCTGTCCATGGGATTGGGCCTGCAATACTTACCACCAAGTTGCAATGGCATAGGCCTAATCGGCTGTTGCGCTCAGCTGGTGCCTATCAAATTCAAACATCCCGCACTAAGAAAGTAAAATGGGGAGACAGAGCATTTACTATTGCAGCTGCTAAGATCTGGAACTCCCTACCACTGAATATAAGGCAAGAACATAATTATTTAACATTTAGGAAACTGGTCAAGACCTGGCTGTTTCCCCAATAAGTTCGGGAGTTCTCCGGCCAAGTTCCTCCACCTCACCCAGTTAGCGCTTCGATGCCCTTGGGCCGGAAGGCGCTTTATAAATACTCAATACAATACAATACAATACAATACAATGTGTGCTGGGAAATCAGACATATGTGTGTATGGCACAAAATAGGTACTTACAATCTACCACAACGTGTTTGTTATGACAGTCATGTACAATGACATACAACTGTATAGCAGTGTTGTTGTAAGGCAATGATGGCAGCCTAGTCATCATTGCTAGTGTGGGACTTTCTGGGCCCACACAGACCTGTGGTTGCATGTTTTGACGCAGGCTGATGGTGCTCCACTCAGCTCAGTCCACTGTGCAATGCATCAGGCCCCTGACTGTGTCAGGAGTCAATGTAGTCTCAGTATGGGAGTTAGGGGATGTTGGGCGGGGATCTAGCCTCATCAGGCTAGCTCTTCAACAGAGCAATGTGCAATCCCCTGCAGACAGACACCTCCACAAATGTGATCACATGGCCTGGGATTTACAATTTCCTTTGGGGTACTTGATGGACATTACTATAATGGGTTGTGGGTCAGGGACCCGGTGATTGTCAAAATAAGTCTTAACTGACAGGTCAACCATGCAAAATATGTGATGTGTTGTCAATATTCGAGGCTGTTTCCTATTGTTAGGGGAACCTACCACTTTCTTGCACCGCAATGGTGTCATTTGTATTGACACCATGGTAGCCCTACAAGCCAAACTCAGGCCTCCATGTTACCATGTGGCACTACGCATGCAGTGCAACACTTAGTGACCCTTTGTGTACAAGGGTGGGATTCACACAATTGGAGGAATAGCAAAATTGGTGCAGAAGAATCTCCAAGGCTCCTAGACATAATGTACAGTGTGTGCAAGGTCAGGTATGTTCTCAATACTCCTACAGAGTCCTACTATGGCATCAATTAGCTTGACAGTATTACACCTAGTCTGCACCATGGTGGGCCGTTTCTTGTTTATGGCACACACATGGTGGCATTAGGGGAGCGCTAAGAGGCACATGTTAAGTGGTGCTGGACTAGGTGCTGCGCCACTTTTCATTAAACTGCCCCATGGTCTTTCATGGCTGGTGAAGTTGTATTCCTATGTGTGCGGCACAATGCAGCAGACAGGTGAAGGTGCACACAACAGGTACGTCAGGTATTTTTAGGTGATATGTAGTTGCTAATGGCAACACTTGGATGGCATTTGATATTGGTGTCGCCAAAGGCTTCAACCCCATGACAAATATGGGGCTGTGTCTATGTGTGACATTGATATGGCCAGTGCCATTCACATAGCTGAGATATTCGTTGTTTGGGGTTATTTCTGTGGGTTCTGTATTTACTTGTCTACCAGTGGACACTTGTAGTGGTCTGGGGCCAGCTTCTGTATGCAAAGGGGACATAGGTCCACCTGTCCTTCACCTGGTGTGCCAGTGCCAGTCAGGTTGTGGCTGTATTATGTAGATATGGTTGTATATTTTTGTGGGATGTGCGATGAATGTGGTGTAGAGTGGCATGTGGCATATGTGTTGGTGTCTATACATCTGTGTTCTCCTATCCAAGTGTGTTTAGTGTGGTATATGTATTGTTTATCCTACATGGTTGGTGTGTTTTCTGTGTAATGATTGCTATGGTGGCTTGCTTACGAGTAGCCCATTGCCATATTGCTCATCCTGCAACCGCTCGTTAATGGTGGCATGCCGGACTATGTATGCATCATGGACGCTGCCAGGATATTTGCCCAGGATGTTTGTGAAGAGCCCACAGTGGTCCACAGTGGCCTGCACATTTATCAAATGGGTGTGTTTGTGGTTCCTGTACAGGTGTTTCATTGCTGCAGGTGCCACAAGTTGGATATGGGTGCAGTCCATTGCATCCAGCACATATGGGAACCCAGCAATTAGGTAGAAACCTTGCTTGGTCTCCTGCTGCAGTTGCTGGGTGTTGGGGAAGCAGATGTGGTGGGGTGTGAGGTGGATGATTGCATCCAGAACCTTTGGTAGGAAGGCCGAGAAGGATGGCTGGGAGATACTACCCACTTGTGCATCCATTGTCTGGAATAATCCTGACGCTAGCATATGGAGGACAGCCAGGAGTTTTGTTGAGGGTGGCATAGTTGTTGGAGTTTCCACCCTCGTAGATATCTCTGGCGCTCTGTGGTGCAGCAGGCATACAATTGACTCCCGCTTCAACCATAAGTTCTGATGACATCTTGTTCCCTGAGCCCAAGGATGGTTGTGCACTGTCTAAATTTCCTCTCCCGCCTTCTGCGCTGCCTTTGTGGCTGCTGTGGTGGTGTTTGGGGTTGCTGCGGTGGTGCTGGAGGGACGTGTTTGTCATCGCTGTCATCTTCGGCATGTGCCAAGCTGGAGCATTAACAGTTCCATGTTGTCTAGGAGGTTGCCAATGCTACTTCTGTGTGTTTTCCTTAAGTAGAAGTGTGTGGGCCTCATTTTAACACCTTGTCTGACCAGGCATAAAACTTTGATGCTAATCGGGCTCTGCGTAATTTTTTCGGACCGGTTCCTTAATGTGCGTCATTTAGCATAGGGCTGTAAATACAGTGCTGGAGGGCTAGTGTCGTTTTTAGGACGGGAACACCTACCTTGCATATCATTGTCACAAAAAGATGGGTTGGCGCTCCCAAAAAATTAAGCTAACTCTGAAATTGTGTTGCAAGACGGGTCTAGCAACAAAATATAAATATGATGCTAGGTTAGCAATTCTTTTACATAAAACAAATGGTGGAAAGGGATTGCAACCTTTCTTAAATATGGGCCTTGGTTTTTTTAGGATTCAGGCTGACTTCTATGTGTACTACCTGATCAGCCACATCTTTAGTCTGCAGATGTGGTGAGTAGAAGGGTGGACTTTTGTGAAACCAAAGCATAAAAGAGGGTCCTCAGCCTTTCAGCTCTTGGTTCACCTTCCCTTGACCTTGACAACTGGATTTAACTCAAACACAGTCATGTACAGTGGGAAATTCGGTTTTGTGGCCTGATAATTTCACCATCTCAGTGAATATTTACATCACTCTGGACGTTACCTTATGCCTTCAAAGGGAATAATGTTGATAAGTCTTCTCCGTTTGCATCCCTACCAACACTGGAGTATATGTAGAGAAAGCTGGGTAAGGTAAGAAAACAAACTGAAAGGTAGGTGCTGAAGATAGAATTGAAACCTCACCATTAATGGGACCTCAGTGATAAAAAAAGGCCACCACATTTCTCAGGAAACATAAGAAGGAGAGAGTGTAAAAGGAGAGAGTGTAAAAAGAGAAACAAAATAACAATAATAGGCAGCCATGCAAACAAAAATTTAACTCACAATTTGTGGATAAGAAAGACAAGAGACTGATCGTGTGACTGGGCCTTGAACGTGACATAGGATATTAACCTCACAGAAGTGCATCATAAACAGAATAGTATTTTCCTCACACAGTGCTTCACTCTTTTTAATTCTCCATGACACCCCACAACATGTATTACCATCTTGGATTTGGAAAACATGGGCAAGAGGATCAGCCCCTATATTTTGCAGTGGGAATATGTTATTCTTCCTCCTCCTCCTAGCATTAGGGATCATGATAGTGAGTGGTTATATTGAAAATATTCTCTTTTCGACACTGTACAAGTGGCCCTCTCAATAGTCTACTAGTTGGCAATTTGTTTATGCTCTTACCTTCCTCAAGCTCACCACAGTCCTCCCACTTTGCTGGAATAAGGTTCTGTTCCTTAGGACAAAAATGCCAGTGCGAACAGCAGATGTGGGGAAAGAAGATGACTTATAGAGTACAATACAGTGGGCGTGACTCCACACAGGAGGTGAAGGGTTATGCAACAGGATGCCTTGCTGCTACAATCACCAGAAGCGTAGTGAGAACCAATCTCAGTTGTGGTGTTGGAAAATGGGTTATTAGTAGGGCAGGTAGGTACCTACACCTAGCAACAAGCCACTAACCTCCACATAGGTACAGTTAGGTCTCAGTAAATTAATCCCAGCTCAACCCTTGGTAGCTTGGCAACGAGCGTCAAGGCTTAACTTAGGAGACAAAGTGTAAAGCATTCAAATATCACAAAACAGTAATTAAATAAAACACAGGAAACAGTTTAAAAATCCAAAACCAATTTATAGAAATAGTTTATATTTTTATCTTTAAAATGACACAAAAATGATTAAAATCGGTTCAGGGGAACCGGAGATATGAATTTGTAAAGAATTATTACTTTTCTAGCGCTTAGAAACAAAAAGCGCCAATCGGGTCATCTGGTTGCACCTCGACCGGGGCAAAGTCAAACTTTCAGGCCGACCGCGATGGAGCCCTGCTCGGCTACAGGTCGCGGGAGGCCTCGGTTAAAAAGTTACCTTCTGACTTAGTCTTTATTTTGAAGTTTTTCTTCACCGGGACGAACCTGCCAGTTGAATCCGACCTCCTGGAGCCCTTGTCCGGATACGCGATGTGGGTTTCCTCGGTGGAGACTTTTACCTTCGGACTTAGTCGTTTTTTCGAGATGAAAATCCTTCGACCGGGGTAAACCTGGATCTTGATCCGACGTCCATGGAGCCCTTCTCGGATACGATGGCTGGGAGGTCCCGGTCAACTTTTTACGTTCGGACTTAGTCTCTTTTTTGGATGTTTTTCTTTACCGGGACGAACCACGAAGTCAGGCCGGGTCGCGGTTGAGGCAAGCCGGCTAGAATTTCCGCGGCGGGTCGGTCCCTCTCTGGAGCTTTTTTCCAAAAATTCTCAAATCTTTTCCAAACTTCTGGGGCTTCACCCAGATGTTCTTTTAAGGTTCTTTTGGGGTCCACAGCTCACCCCAAGGGTCCAGAAGTTCTGTGATGGTCCTTGGGGGGTGCGGACTTCAACTCCCAGAATGCACCTGGCGCAAACTCCTTTTTGGCCACTGGACAGTGGTCAGCTGGTCGCTTTCTTCAGGAGTTGGTGCAGGGGACTCTGGTTTAGCAATTTTTCACCTGTAGCAAACAGGGAGTCTCCTTGAACCAGTTGAAGCCAGGCAAAGTCCTTCTTGTGGTGAAGCCCAAGTGTGCAGCTGGTGCAGTCCTTCTGAGTGCAGGTTCCAGGTGCAGGCCAGGGGTCCAGCAGGGCAGTCCTTCTTCTTCTTTAGTTCCTTTCTTGTTGAATTCTGGAGGGGATCTGAGGCGTGGGTGCAGGTCTGCCAGTTTTATCCTTGCTCCTGGGTGAAAAGCAGGGGGGCCCTGGTTCTCCAATCAGGGACAGGGTCGTCCCCCTGTGATGACCACTTCCTGGGAAGTGTGGCAAAAATCCATCCCAGAAGGCAACAGTCTCTAAAAATCCAACATGGATGAATCTGATTTTTGGAGGTTACATCTGGCTGAGCCCACCCACTGGTGTGGCTAAAAATCATAAACACACCCCTCTCCTGCCCTCTCCTAATCTAATCAAGGGGGCACCTAATTGTCTGGGGTTGCAGGATGTGGGGGTGTTGCTGGGTGTTGCAAATGTCCTTCTCTGCCTTTGAAGACCAGTTTGGCAACCCTCCCCCTTCCTGCCTCACCATCTGCCGAGGGGAGATTCTCTCCCCCAAGCACATTCCTTTGTGTGAAGCCAGGCCACTTCACACCTAATCAAGGCAGCCTGGCAGAAGCTGCTGCAGGCTGGCCAATCAGAGCACAGCAGCAAAAACAATGCAGAGCTGAAATTGGCAACTTTTTAGGTAAAGTCTAAACTTTTTACCTGGACAAGTTATATTAAATCCAACAACTGGAAGTTGTGGGATTTATTACAACAATCAATTTGATACCAAATTCTTGGTATGTAACATTTAAGGAGACTTTAAAATTTAAAATAAAGTCTGCCCATTCTAGCCTATGAAGGCCATTTACTTCAATGAGGGAAAAACGAATTTGGCTGTTTTTACCTCACCAGGGCTTATAAATCTATTTTTATAAAGTCCCTGCTTATAGTTACATGGCACCCAGCCCTAGGGGCACATAGGGCACACCTTAGGGGTGACTTATATGTAAAAATAAGGTAGTTTAAGACTTTGGAAGTACCTTTAATTCCAAAGTCGAATTTGCATATAACTTTAATTTAAAAGCAGCCAGCAAGGCAGGCTTGCTTTTAAAATGACACTGGGCACCTCAGCAATGCACCTAGGTGTGCACCACCTATGCTGTAGTCCCTAAACCTACATGCCCTACCATATACTAGGGACTTATAGGTAGGTTAACTTAGCCAATTATAATTAGCCTAATTTGCATATCCATTTTACACAGAGCACAGGCCCTGGGACTGGTTAGCAGTACCCAGGGCACCATCAAAGTCAGGAAAACACCAGCAAAAAGAGGAAAATGGGGGCAAAAAGTTATGGGGCCTCTGCAATCAGCCCTGTTTTCTCACACAACCCCCCCCCCAGCCCACACGCCCAGGAGACTCAGCCCAACCCTGGGAGAGTCTTCCTGGCTTGTTAGGCGAGGAAGACAGTGAAGAAAACTGGCTGTCCCTTTGCAGGGCCTACTCTGCCTTATATCCTCCTGTCAGGGTCACTCCCTATGGGTAGTGAAGCCATCCCAACAGTAAAAGGACCCAACTCAAACTGAAACTTTCCTCTAGGGGGGTCTTCCTCCTTTCTCTCTGCCAACTTGGGTAGTGAGGTGCCCACCTCCCCTACTCCAAACTTTGCTAGGGCAACACCTAGCTTACCCAAAGAGGTCACCCAACACTTGAGCAACCCCACCATGACCAATAGGGTCAGGGGGCCTACTTTGCTATTGGCCCTGGGGTCTGCCTCCCAGGCCAAGTACAGTGCTGCCAGGAAGGCTAGCACCCAGCAGAGGCTACTGACAGCTGTCAGTACCCAGAACCACACCCTAAGCTCTCCACTGACAGGTAGCTGAGCTGCTTTATGGGCATCTTTGGGGTCCTGGCACCCCTCTTGCTGTCTAGAGTGGGGGGCTACCACCTCCTGTGGCAGACACCCTCCTTCCACTCTCCATTCTGTCAGTGCAGGGGCAACACCTTGCATCTGGACAGCTGCCTGACTACTCAGGACTTCCTTGGGGTCAGGTGAGGCCTCACCAGTGCCAACTCTGGGCTCCCCCCTTACTGGGGCAGAGGGCCCTTGGCTCCCTGGAACTCTCTTTAAGAGTGGCCTACCCTTCCTTTTCTTCTTTCCTTTTCTTGGGGACCCCTGTCTCCTAACTGTAGGGACTGACTCCCCAGGACTTTGGGTTGGGGGGGCGCCCTGGGCGACCACCCCATCTGTGACCAGACTCACCTCTGGGAGGTCATTGCCCAGGATACAATCTAGGGGAAGGTCAGCACTGACTACCACCCTAATCCAGTCAAGGATACCCTCCCTCTCTAGGGGCACTATGGCTACAGGTTTGGAGGTGACCTCCCCTGTGGCTATCCTGACTTTCTTTGTCTTTCCTGGGACATTCATGTCTGGGGTCACTAACCGGTCACTCACTATAGTGTGACTGGCACAGGTGTCTCTCAGGCCAGTGGTAGGGATCCCATTCACTTGAATGTGGTGGAAGTGCCTACTCCCACCCTCAGGGATCACCAGCTTACCATCTGGTCCTGTCTCCCAGCTCAATGCTAGGAGGACTTCATCATCTGAGGAATCCTCCTCTATGGCTACACTGGACAGCCCAGTGCTAACCACCTTCTTTGGACAGGCTGCATCTCCTCTGAAGTGACCTGTCTGCTGACAGTCAAAGCAAGCCCTACTGTCCAAGAGCTTTTTTAACCCTGGGTCTCCCTGTCTCTGCTTGTCAGAGTGGGAGTGGGATTTACTCTCCTCCTTCTTAGGGTTCTGGGGTACAGAGGGAGTCTCTGTGGTGGGCTTACCACCTCCCTCCTTAGGTTTTTGGGGACCTGTCCCCCCCTTCTTGGAGTCTCCCCCCTGGGACTTGACAACCACCCTGGTTCTCAACCACTCATCAGCTGCCTCCCCTAGCTCTCTAGGGTTGGTCTGCTTAGAGTCCACTAGATGCTGGCGTAACCTTTCTTGGGTACAATTGGTCAAGATGTGCTCTCTCATGATCAGATTGTATAACCCCTCATAAGTATCTACTTTGTTACCAATAATCCAGCCCTCTAGTGCCTTTAGTGAAATGTCCACAAAGTCAACCCAAGACTGGGTACTGACCTTCTGGGTGTCCCTGAACTTCATTCTATATTGCTCTGGGGTCAGACCAAACTTCTTGGCTAAGCACCTCTTCATACTAGGGTATGAATCTGCCTCCTCCCCCCTCAAGGTCAGAAGCCTATCCCTCCCTGAGTTGGGGACCAACTCCCACAAAAGGGAACCCCAGTATTGAGGCCTAACCCTTCTCATTTGGAGTGCCCTCTCAAAGGCCCCCAGCCACTTATCTATGTCATCCCCCTCTACATAAGCAGGAACTACCCCCTTGGGTAATCTGGGGCAAACTCCCCCACCCATGGACACCTCAGCTTCTTTATCGCTGCTTCCATCTCTTTTCTCTTTGTATGCCCACTTTTTCTTTTCTAGGGCCAGCTTCTCTGCTTCCAAAGCTATGTATGCTAGCTGGGCCTCTAGCTCTCTTTCTCTGATGGATGGGTTCTCTCCTCCTGAAAGGACCCCCTTCCCACCACTAGCTTTGGATCTGCCCCTAGTGACTGTGTTTACTGAGGACCGTTCTTCCTCATCCTCACTTGGGCTCAGATGCCTTCCCTCCCCTGAGTGGTTAGAGCTTGCATCCTCCCTTCTTTCTCCCTCCTCTGGAGCTTCTTCTGACTCTACCTCTTGGGCCTCAGCCCACGCTGTCAGGGATGTGATCAGGATTTGCTTCCTGAGATCAGTGGTTGCAGGCAACCCTCTTTCAATACACAACCCCCTAAGCTGGACTACTGTCAGTGTGGGTAGGCTAGCCAGATCAAGCTCCATGGTTCCCTAGTTTTGTGTCAACAAAAACTTTTTGCAAAAATTGGAAACAAGAATTTAGAAAAATTACAAAAATTCAATAATTGAAATTAATCCAAATTAAAAATTAAAAACAATTTTTGCACTAGGACAATTTAAAGGATTTTTAATTTGTTTTACCTAAAACTGTAACGTGATATTGAACACAAGTACAGGATCCCGTCGCTGCTTCCAATTATGTTGGAAAATGGGTTATTGGTAGGGCAGGTAGGTACCTACACCTAGCAACAAGCCACTAACCTCCACATAGGTACAGTTAGGTCTCAGTAAATTAATCCCAGCTCAACCCTTGGTAGCTTGGCAACGAGTGTCAAGGCTTAACTTAGGAGACAAAGTGTAAAGCATTCAAATATCACAAAACAGTAATTAAATAAAACACAGGAAACAGTTTAAAAATCCAAAACCAATTTATAAACATAGTTTATATTTTTATCTTTAAAATGACACAAAAATGATTAAAATCGGTTCAGGGGAACCGGAGATATGAATTTGTAAAGAATTATTACTTTTCTAGCGCTTAGAAACAAAAAGCGCCAATCGGGTCATCTGGTTGCACCTCGACCGGGGCAAAGTCAAACTTTCAGGCCGACCGCGATGGAGCCCTGCTCGGCTACAGGTCGCGGGAGGCCTCGGTTAAAAAGTTACCTTCTGACTTAGTCTTTATTTTGAAGTTTTTCTTCACCGGGACGAACCTGCCAGTTGAATCCGACCTCCTGGAGCACTTGTCCGGATATGCGATGTGGGTTTCCTCGGTGGAGACTTTTACCTTCGGACTTAGTCGTTTTTTCGAGATGAAAATCCTTCGACCGGGGTAAACCTGGATCTTGATCCGACGTCCATGGAGCCCTTCTCGGATACGATGGCTGGGTGGTCCCGGTCAACTTTTTACGTTCTGACTTAGGCCCTCATTCTGACCCTGGCGGTCGGTGATAAAGCGGCGGCCAAGCCGCCAACAGGCCGGCGGTCTAAAATATGCAATTCTGACCCTGGCGGGAACCGCCAACACAGCCCGCCAACTTAACACTCCGCCCGCCACGGCGGTACAAACAAACAGCGCGGCGGTTCCCGCCAACAGCCAGGCGGCAGACAATGTACCGCCCACCCTATTACGACCCACCAATCTGCCACCTTTTCCGGGGCGGGAGCACCGCCGATAAGAACACGGCGGAAACAGACTACGAACGGGAAAACGCTCACCTCTACGCACTCCACGCGAGATTCCGGCAGTATGGAACCAGAGTTGCAGGTCATCCCCGCACTCCTATACCTGCTCATATACCAGGAGCACGCCCGGCGGCGTGGAAGACATCGGTGAGTACTGCACCTACGACACAGGGGAGGGAAAAGATTACCGGCACACACCCACCCACCCACACCCACTACAACACACACATCAATGCATTCCCACAGATCACTGTCACAACCCACAAACCACCCCCCACCGAAATAATGCAAAGACCAAAAGACGAGATCATAAACGGGCAGATATATTGAAATATGGACACCAGTAATCCCAATAAATAAATAAACTATGTACAAAATATATACAGCTACTAAATGTAGTCCAACCACTGTCCGTGGATCACAGGGGTCCTGTGCAAAGGGGCAAGGCCCAGTCCCACGACAAGAACTCCACGGAGAGAACACTGCAGGGGCATCAGAAAGAAAATAGGACAGGCACCTCAGGGGGAAGGGAAGGGGGGGCACCTCAGCCACTTGAGTACACGACGCCAGATCCACGAGGGGACTCCATGACCACTGGGCCATCCTGGGGAGAGCAAAGCCACAGTCCAAACAGTCCATACAGTGGGTGGCCTGCCCACTGGGCCATCCTGGGGAGAGCAAAGCCACAGTCCATACAGTCCATACAGTGGGTGGCCTGCCCACTGGGCCATCCTGGGGAGAGCAAAGCCACAGTCCATACAGTCCATACAGTGGGTGGCCTGCCCACTGGGCCATCCTGGGGAGAGCAAAGCCACAGTCCATACAGTCCATACAGTGGGTGGCCTGCACACTGGGCCATCCTGGGGAGAGCAAAGCCACGGTCCATACAGTCCATAACAGACCCCACTGCCACTGGAGGAGGCAAGTTGGCCAGAGGACATCCTGCAGCCCTGCCCGAGATAGATCCTGCCCTGCCACGTCTGCCAAAGGGCCAGCGGTTCTTGCCTTGAAGGGCCCAGTTCAGCGGTTCTTGAGACGGCGGGGCCCAGCGGAGCGGTTCTTGAGACGGCGGGGCCCAGTTCAGCGCTCCTTGCCTTGAAGGGCCCAGTTCAGCGGTTCTTGAGACGGCGGGGCCCAGCGGAGCGGTGCTTGAGACGGCGGGGCCCAGTTCAGCGGTACTTGAGACGGCGGGGCCCAGCGGAGCGGTGCTTGAGACGGCGGGGCCCAGTTCAGCGGTTCTGGAGACGGCGGGGCCCAGCGGAGCGGTGCTTGAGACGGCGGGGCCCAGTTCAGCGCTCCTTGCCTTGAAGGGCCCAGTTCAGCGGTTCTTGAGACGGCGGGGCCCAGCGGAGCGGTGCTTGAGACGGCGGGGCCCAGCGGAGCGGTGCTTGAGACGGCGGGGCCCAGTTCAGCGGTACTTGAGACGGCGGGGCCCAGCGGAGCGGTGCTTGAGACGGTGGGGCCCAGTTCAGCGGTTCTTGAGACGGCGGGGCCCAGCGGAGCGGTGCTTGAGACGGCGGGGCCCAGTTCAGCGGTACTTGAGACGGCGGGGCCCAGCGGAGCGGTGCTTGAGACGGCGGGGCCCAGTTCAGCGGTTCTGGAGACGGCGGCCGGTCTATGGCCAACTGTTCATTGCCTGGTGGTGCCCTCCTGGGCAGCGGGGATGGTGCTCCTTCAATGCCCACCTGGGCTGTGGGTGGTGGGGCCCTCCTGGCCAGCTGGGCTGGGTCCTCCCTGGGCAGCGGCTATGGGGGTGGTGGGCTCTCCCGGGGCAGCTGTGCCGGTTCCTCCCGGGGCAGCGGCTATGGGGGTTGTGGGCTCCTCCTGGGCAGCAGGCCTGCTGCCTGACCTCTCCGACTTGCTGCCCTTGCCCTCCTTAGTCGTGGGCCTGTGGCCCTTTCCTCCCTTTGGAGCTGTGGCTGGTGACTGTCTCTGGGTGGTGTCCGGGGGGGATGTAGAAGGCGGGCTCCTGCGGCGCCCCTTCCGCCTTCTGCTCCTCTTCCCAGGGGGTGGGCTGGCTGTCCCCTTGCTGCTGGGCGAAGATCCAGACATGCGGGCTGGCGGGTTCCAATACCCCTGCACCCTTGTCAAGGGGGCTGCAGGGCTGGTGGTGGCTGAGGTGCTCTTCTTACCCCGACGAGAAGGAGGGGGGGCTCAGGGTCAGGAAAGAAGTTAGTAGTGGCGAGGAAGAGCTTCTTGGGACAATGGAGAGTGGTAGGTACAGTGGGAATGGGAGTGGAGGGAGAGGATGTGGTTGTAGGTGAGTCACGTTTGCTGTCTTTGGGTGCAGGTGCAGGAGGGATAGGCTGTCGTGAGGTGGATGGCTGTTGGGTGGGTGGGTGGCTGCGTTTGTGTGGTGTGGAAGAGGGGGTGACAGACACAGTGGGAGAGGACACAGGGGACGTGTAAATGGCAGTGGGGGTGGTGACTGCACGTGTGCGGACTGGAGTGGAGGGTGTGCTGGTGATGGAAACACTGGCTGATGGTGAGGTGAATGGAGGTGTGAGTGTAGACGTCACAGGGAGGGAGGAGGGAGACGAGGAGGTGGGGGTCACAGAGGTGGTAGTGACTGTTGGCATGTCTGCATCGGAATGTTGCGTGTGTGAATGTCTGCGTGATCTGTGGTACTTATGTTTGGATGAGCTTCTCTTGGGTGTTGAGGTGTGTGCAGGCTGGTCTGATGGTGTGGGTGGGACAGGCAGAGGAACAGGAGACTGGGAGGAGGGAGTTAGTAGAGGCAGGCAGGAGACAGGGACAATGGCTGCCGTCAGTGCTGAGGCCAGAGCCTGGAACGATCGCTGATGGGCAGCCTGACCCGAATGAATGCCCTCCAGGTACGCATTGCTGCGATGAACCTCCCTCTCCACCCCCTGGATGGCATTCAAAAGGGTAGTCTGCCCAACAATGAGCGTTCGGAGGAGGTCAATGACCTCCTCACTGAGGGCAGCGGGGGTAACCGGGGCAGGGCCTGAGGTGCCTGGGGCGAAGGAGATGCCCGGCTTCCTGGCAGAGCGGGCACGGGGCGAACGCTGAGGGGCTGCTGGGAGGGCGGTGATGGTGCGCTGGGTGGCGGCTGTACCTGTAATGGCGGGGGGCACGGATGGTGCCACCCCCGCAAGGGAGCCCCCTTCCGAGGACGTGTCCGTGTCGCTGCAGGGTCCAGTCGTCCCCGTCGTGGAGCTCCCCTCGCCCTCCGTCTCACTGGTCCAGTCTGACTCTGTGGCATGGCCCTCCTGGGCCATGTGAGATGCAGCTCCCTCCTGCCCCGATGCCACTTCTCCTCCGCCTGATGATGCTGATGCACACAAGCACAGAAAGACAAACAAAAAGGGGGGGGGAGAGAGAAATAAAGGGATATTGATTACATGGATCTCCGGTACAGTTAGCGGACATGACAGACACAGATGCCCCCTGCACTAAGTTGCGCACTTGGGGTCCGCTACGCATTCCGTGGAACATGCCCTACACGCCTAGAGTTGACAACTGCACCCATGGATGACACGGCCCAGGGATGGCTGTACTGACAAACTACTGAGGGTGGTGGCTGGGGACACAGGGGCTTACGGGGGTGCCCAGCCTACAGATATCGCCCTGGCCTAGGGGGACCCCCAGCCCTCCTCCCCCACCCAGACACCTCCACTGCGCGACAACAGAGTAGATAATGCCCCCCTTGTGTCTGCTGTGCTGCCCTCACGCGCCCATCCAAATCAGGGTAGGCCACCGCCAGGATCCGGAACATCAGGGGGCTCAGTTGACGGCAGGCACCCCGCCTACGTTGGGAGGCCATCCCCAGCAGAGACTCGGCGGTCTTCTTGGTCCCGCGGCGGATGTCCTCCCACCTCTTGCGGCAGTGGGTGCCCCGTCGATGGTGGACCCCCAGGGTCCGGACTTCCTTGGCGATGGCACGCCAAATCCCGATCTTCTCATGGGCGCGGACCTATGTGACACGTACAGGGAGGGAGAAATACCACGTTCAAGTTTGTCAGCATTTTCCTTGCCAGTGGCCCAACATGCCCCCCATCCCCGCCAGGCCCCCGCCATGCCCCCGCCAGGCCCAACATGCCCCCCATCCCCGCCAGGCCCCCCGCCATGCCCCCCGCCAGGCCCAACATGCCCCCCATCCCCGCCAGGCCCCCCGCCATGCCCCCCGCCAGGCCCAACATGCCACCCATCCCCGCCAGGCCCCCCGCCAGGCCCCCCGCCAGGGCCCCCGCCAGGCCCAACATGCCCCCCATCCCCGCCAGGCCCCCCGCCAGGCCCCCCGCCAGGCCCCCCGCCAGGCCCAACATGCCCCCCATCCCCGCCAGGCCCCCCGCCATGCCCCCCGCCAGGCCCAACATGCCCCCCATCCCCGCCAGGCCCCCCGCCAGGCCCCCAAGCCAGCCAGTGGCCCCAAATCCAGATAGAATTAAACTCACTTGTTGGTCTGGAGGACCGTAGAGTAGCGCATACTGGGGGAGGACCCCATCCACAAGTTTCTCCAACTCCTCTCCAGTGAAGGCAGGGGCCCTTTCCCCAGGTGCAGCAGCCATTGTCCCTTCCAGACCGAGGTCACAGCAACACTTGCAGTATAGGTCCTCTCCTGTGAAAGTTCAAGTCGCAAGTGGATAAGTAGATAGAAAATGGCGGTCACGTCCGCGGCGGTGCGTACCGCGGCGGTGCGTCCCGCCACCGCCGGCGCCCTTCGCCATTGGCTCCTGAAACCCATAGGCTTCAATGTTAACCAATGCGGCTTGGCGCCGCGGTCTTGGCCCGCCGCCCGCCGCGGTGTGCCACGCCAGCGCATTGACCTCACATCCCATTGTCACACTTCACAGGTCAGGCAGCTGCCATTTCCAGGGCCCACATGGCTCAATTTCAACTGCGTCACACAGGCCTAGGCCTTGCATAGCCACTCAGACACGCCATTCACTGCATAGAGAATCGTTTACTGTGCTAGCTGTGAGTACGTACCTGTGGGTTGCTTGACTGTGTGCTCCATGTTGTCCTTCCTAGGCACCGTCCGCTGGGTTGGGCGAGGAGACGGATGAATCCTCCCGTGTACCGACCGCTGGTGGACCTGTCGACAATGGAAGAACGCCACATTATCCTGACCTACCGTCTTAACCGTGCCACTATCCATGAACTGTGTGCCCAGCTGGAGCCCGACCTGATGTCCCCCATCCGCCAACCCACAGGGATTCCCCCTCTGGTGCAGGTCATGTCAGTACTCCATTTCTTGGCAAGTGGGTCATTTCAGACAACCGTGGGAATTGCTTCTGGGATGTCTCAGCCCATGTTTTCGAAGGTGTTATCCAGAGTGTTGTCTGCCCTGATGAAATCCGTGAGGAGCTACATCATTTTCCCTGAGGTGGGCGAATTGGCTACAGTGAAGGGTGATTTCTACGCCCTTGGACATATTCCCAACGTCATTGGTGCCATTGATGGGACCCATGTGGCTTTGGTTCCCCCAAGAGACAGGGAGCAGGTGTACAGGAACAGAAAAAATTACCATTCAATGAACATCCAGGTGGTGTGTTTGGCTGACCAGTACATCTCGCATGTAAATGCCAAATTCCCAGGGTCAGTGCATGACGCCTACATCCTCAGGAATAGCAGCATCCCTTACGTGATGGAACAGCTACAGAGACACCGTGTATGGCTAGTGGGGGACTCTGGGTACCCCAACCTGTCGTGGCTACTGACCCCAGTAAGGAATCCCCGGACCAGGGCAGAGGAACGGTACAATGAGGCCCATGGGCGTACTAGGAGGGTGATCGAACGCACCTTTGGCCTCCTAAAGGCCAGTGTAGACAGTCCCCACAGTATAGACACTCAGGAGAGGTAAATTTGGGTTTTTGAGGTAAGTATTTATTAGTAATTTGAAATAAGAACTGATGAAAAGTCAGTACGACGTTTAGCGCCAGTTTCTTCTCTGGAGTGGTGAATATCTTCCTTCTAATCTGTGTCCCTTTTCTTCCTTTTCTCTAGGTGGCGTACCGGATCGTCCTCGTCAGGTCCCGGATGTGACATATAAGAAAAAGGGAACACATACCGCTGGTGAGTGGAACGGACGCCTTATACCACGTCTTCTACTTATATGTTTTGCTGGGAAAAGGTTTAAGGAGGGGGGGGGGTTTTATGTGTGATATAGGTGCCAGTGAGGACTTCAGGGCTTGTGTATATTCCGTACTTTACCCTTTTGTGCTCTCCCGGTGCTCTCTAAAGTGCCCTTCTCTCCTCCCTCCCCTCACCCTGCCTTCCTCCCTTCCCCAGCGTTTCTCCCCTTTTATTGTGCCCCTCGGTTTGTCCAGAAGGACCGTACCTTGTAGAGCCACGACCCTCCAGGGTCGTGGCTGGCTCTGTGGAGGTCCTCTCGTCGGTCTGGGCTGGTCTCCCCTGCTTCCGGTCGGGTGCTGTTCCTCTGGGTTCGGGTTCCGCCGCTTCCAGGCCACTGGGGTCCTCCTCCGATGTCCTTGTCGCCGTCTCTCTCTTCCTCCTTCGGTTCGCCGCCGCCGCCGCCGTTCTCCTTCCTCTCTCCCTTCCCGGCTCTCCCCCTCTCGACCGGAGCTTCCGTCTTTTGGCCGCCTGGTGGCCAATCCGGAGCCTCCTCGTCACCGGAGGTTGCCGAGGCAACGTCAGGACGCTGGCCTCGTTGCGGACGCGTTTCCAGGGGAACCTGGGAACGCGGCCGTAGCGGTTCCGTTTCTGTCGGTTCCCCGCTGTTGCCCGGGGCGGCCCGGTCACAGCCAGGTTTAGGTGCCTGCATATGACAGGTGGATCCCTAATGTACTCACCTAAGAAGGTGTGTCACATCATCGTGGCCGGCTGCATGCTTCACAACCTGGCTTTGCGTCGCCAGGTGCCTTTCCTGCAGGAGGATGGTCGAGACGGTGGTGTTGTGGCAGCGGTGGAACCTGAGGAGAGTGACGAGGAGGAAGACGACGGGGCTGAAACAGACAACAAGGACAGAATCATTGAACAGTACTTCCAATAGGACACAGGTAACATTTCAAAGATAATTTAGTAAATGTTAACTACTCTCCTGCATCTCTGCTGCCTGTCTATTTGCCCCAGTGTATGATGACTGAGTTTTGGCTTTTCCCTCCCTATTTCAGATCTGGGGTCCCCACTACGAGTCCTGTGCTTCGTTTCCCCATGGACTACAGCTTTGTGGCAGCTGTTTGTTGACTTCACCATGTACAAGGACATATTTGCACTGTCATGTCAATTACAATATATTGAAATCACAGCCAGACTCCAGATATTTTGGTGCAAAATAGGTGTTTATTTAAGTGCTCAAAATGGGATGGGTGGTTTCAAGTGGGTGGGGGCTATGGTGAAGGAATGTCCATGGCAGAGTCCAGAGTAACAGTCACACAGGTGCATTGTCCAGAGGCCTGTGGAGAGATGGAGCATGGGCAGTTCAAGGATGGACAGGGTGACAGTGTGGGACAGTGGGATGACATCAGGTGGTATCCATTGCTGGCGGGGGTCTTGACATCCTACTCTGTCTTCTTGCGAGATCTCAGGGCCCTCTTGCGGGGTGGTTCTTCTCCTGCAGGAGGTGGGGGTCTGGTGGGCTGCTGCTGTGCGGGGGCCTCCTGTCCACTAGCGCCGGCGGAGGTGGTTGGCTGTTCTTGGTCCAGGCTAGTGGCAGGGGCCCTTGGGTGTTGTTCAGTGTCCGCCCTGGTGTTGACAAGGTCCTGCAGCAGCCCTACCATGGTAACCAGGGTGGTGTTGATGGCTCTGATGTCCTCCCTGTACCCCCGATAGTGTTCCTCCTGCAGTGCCTGGATCTCCTGGAACCGGGCCAGTACCGTCGCCATCGTCTCCTGGGAGCGGTTGTATGCTCCCATGATGGTGGTGAGGACCTCGTGGAGAGTGGGTTCCCTGGGCCTCTCCTCCCCCCCCTGTCGCACAGCTGCCCTCCGAGTTCCCCTGTTTCCCTGGGCCTCTGCCCCCTGGCCGGTGTGCCCACTACCACTGCCCCCAGGTCCCTGTTGTTGTTGGGGTGGTGGGTTATCCTGGGTGCCCTGTAGTGGTAGACACACCGCAGATTGACGCGCCCTGGAGACAGAGGCATGGGCCCGCTGGGTGGGAGCTGTGCTGGTGTTCCCAGAGGGGTTAGGGTCTGTAGTGGCCTGGGCCTGTGTGAGGGGAACCGACTGTCCAGAGGTCCCCGATGGTCCGGGCTGGTCATCGGTGTCCAGGTCGACAGAGCTGCTGTCATCGCTGACGGCCTCTTGGGTGGGGGGTGTGGAGAATTCTGGCCCCTCCGCCGCGGTGTGTTGACGGTCGGGTCCTGCAGGGGTATAGAGGTATGGTTATAGTTTCAATGAGTGGCATATGGGTGTATCTATGGGTTCTCGTGTCCCCAAGTGCTGGCATTCGTGTGTGGGGGCTTTGGTGAGGGTGGCTTGTGGGGGGGATGTGTATATGCATTGGGCATGCTTTGGTGATGGGTGTCCATGCTTAGTGGACGCATGCAGGCCTAGGTTTTGGGATGTGTGGGTTGTGATGGTGAGACATTGGCGGGGAATAGGTGTGCTGGGGGTGGGGGTGAGCATGGTGGTGGGGGTGAGGATGGTGGTGGGGGTGAGGGTGGGGGTGAGGATGGGGGTGGGGGTGAGGGTGGGGTTCGAGGATGGGGGTGAGGGTTGGGGTATGATTTGGCATGCAGGTGGGGGGGAAGCAGTATTGAAGCTTCAACTTACCAGTATCCATTCCTCCGCCGACTCCTGCGAGGCCGTCAGGATGCAGGATGTTCAAGACTTCCTCCTCCCATGATGTGAATTGTGGGGGTTGAGGTGGGGGTCCTCCGCCAGTCTTCTGCACGGCGATGTTGTGCCTGGATACCATGGAACGCACCTTCCCCCGTAGGTCGTTCCATCGCTTCCTGATGTCTTCCCGATTTCTGGGGTGCTGTCCCACTGCGTTCACCCTGTCGACAATCCTCTGCCATAGCTCCGTCCTCTGGGCAATGCTGGTGTATTGTATCTGTGTGCCGAACAGCTGGGGCTCTACCCGAACGATTTCCTCCACCATGACCCTGAGTTCTTCGTCTGTGAAGCGGGGTTGTCTTTGGGGTGCCATGGGGTGGTGTGTATGATGTGTGGGGTGGAGTATGTGTATTTAAGTGAGTTGAGTGTGGTGGTGTGTGTTGTTTTGTGTGTGGATAGTGTGTGGGTGATGGTGTTGAGTGGCTGTGGCTGTTATTTTCTGGATGCTGGTGTCTCGCTCTTGCCTTCTTTACGAATTTTTTAGCGTAGGGGTTTGTGGGTGATGTGGGTGGGTGTTTTATATTGTATTGTGTGTGTGGGAGTGGTGTGTGTATGTGTATCAGGTGTGTGGGATTCAAATCGTCCAATGTGGCTGAGTTTTGTTCGTTTGTGTGTATTCTGACCGCGGCGGTGTGTCCCGCCAATGGAATACCGCGTTTGAATGACCGCCGCGTGGATTCGTGGGTCGTAATGGCATGGGCGTATTTCTGTTGGCGTGACGGTGGAGGTTTTGTCACCTCCACTTTTCCGCCGACCGCTGGTCTGGCGGTCTGTTGTGGCGGTCGGATTTTCGGAGGTTTGCCTTCTGCGGGTCAGAATGACCGTGGCGGGTTTCCGCGACCGCGGCGGGATTATGGAGGATTTCTGACCGGCGGTAGGCGCCTTTTACCGCCGAGGTCAGAATGACCCCCTTAGTCTCTTTTTTGGATGTTTTTGTTTACCGGGACGAACCACGAAGTCAGGCCGGGTCGCGGTTGAGGCAAGCCGGCTAGAATTTCCGCGGCGGGTCGGTCCCTCTCTGGAGCTTTTTTCCAAAAATTCTCAAATCTTTTCCAAACTTCTGGGGCTTCACCCAGATATTCTTTTAAGGTTCTTTTGGGGTCCACAGCTCACCCCAAGGGTCCAGAAGTTCTGTGATGGTCCTTGGGGGGTGCGGACTTCAACTCCCAGAATGCACCTGGCGCAAACTCCTTTTTGGCCACTGGACAGTGGTCAGCTGGTCGCTTTCTTCAGGAGTTGGTGCAGGGGACTCTGGTTTAGCAATTTTTCACCTGTAGCAAACAGGGAGTCCCTCCTTGAACCAGTTGAAGCCAGGCAAAGTCCTTCTTGTGGTGAAGCCCAAGTGTGCAGCTGGTGCAGTCCTTCTGAGTGCAGGTTCCAGGTGCAGGCCAGGGGTCCAGCAGGGCAGTCCTTCTTCTTCTTTAGTTCCTTTCTTGTTGAATTCTGGAGGGGATCTGAGGCGTGGGTGCAGGTCTGCCAGTTTTATCCTTGCTCCTGGGTGAAAAGCAGGGGGGCCCTGGTTCTCCAATCAGGGACAGGGTCGTCCCCCTGTGATGACCACTTCCTGGGAAGTGTGGCAAAAATCCATCCCAGAAGGCAACAGTCTCTAAAAATCCAACATGGATGAATCTGATTTTTGGAGGTTACATCTGGCTGAGCCCACCCACTGGTGTGGCTAAAAATCATAAACACACCCCTCTCCTGCCCTCTCCTAATCTAATCAAGGGGGCACCTAATTGTCTGGGGTTGCAGGATGTGGGGGTGTTGCTGGGTGCTGCAAATGTCCTTCTCTGCCTTTGAAGACCAGTTTGGCAACCCTCCCCCTTCCTGCCTCACCATCTGCTGAGGGGAGATTCTCTCCCCCAAGCACATTCCTTTGTGTGAAGCCAGGCCACTTCACACCTAATCAAGGCAGCCTGGCAGAAGCTGCTGCAGGCTGGCCAATCAGAGCACAGCAGCAAAAACAATGCAGAGCTGAAATTGGCAACTTTTTAGGTAAAGTCTAAACTTTTTACCTGGACAAGTTATATTAAATCCAACAACTGGAAGTTGGGGGATTTATTACAACAATCAATTTGATACCAAATTCTTGGTATGTAACATTTAAGGAGACTTTAAAATTTAAAATAAAGTCTGCCCATTCTAGCCTATGAAGGCCATTTACTTCAATGAGGGAAAAACGAATTTGGCTGTTTTTACCTCACCAGGGCTTATAAATCTATTTTTATAAAGTCCCTGCTTATAGTTACATGGCACCCAGCCCTAGGGGCACATAGGGCACACCTTAGGGGTGACTTATATGTAAAAATAAGGTAGTTTAAGACTTTGGAAGTACCTTTAATTCCAAAGTCGAATTTGCATATAACTTTAATTTAAAAGCAGCCAGCAAGGCAGGCTTGCTTTTAAAATGACACTGGGCACCTCAGCAATGCACCTAGGTGTGCACCACCTATGCTGTGGTCCCT
The DNA here is from genome assembly GCF_031143425.1 of Pleurodeles waltl. Classification (NCBI taxonomy): domain Eukaryota; kingdom Metazoa; phylum Chordata; class Amphibia; order Caudata; family Salamandridae; genus Pleurodeles; species Pleurodeles waltl. The sequence goes on from NC_090446.1 coordinate 450,336,818, forward strand.
AAACCTACATGCCCTACCATATACTAGGGACTTATAGGTAGGTTAACTTAGCCAATTATAATTAGCCTAATTTGCATATCCATTTTACACAGAGCACAGGCCCTGGGACTGGTTAGCAGTACCCAGGGCACCATCAAAGTCAGAAAAACACCAGCAAAAAGAGGAAAATGGGGGCAAAAAGTTATGGGGCCTCTGCAATCAGCCCTGTTTTCTCACATGTGTTATTCCTGTATTCTGCTGAAGAGTACTCTTCGCAGTGATCAAGCGCAGTATCTACAGTGGGAAAGGGTCACGCACCCTCTGTTTGCACTCTATGCGGTTTTGAGGGACTTTCAACATATGTTAACACACAAAGCACAGACCAGCACAAGATATCTGTCTCCAAAGAAGACGCAGGAAGGGTTATGTTGGTTAGCTGCTGCAAGTGTGTGGAGTCAGGGCATGCATGACTTCAAGTCAGACTGCTGTGGCATAAGCTAGGCAAGCTGGAAAGGAGAAAAAAGCATGAGAAACATCACAAATGCATGAAAAAAGGGACACCACCCACTTATTAAGTATCTAAGAAGGGGAAATTCTGACCTATTGTGGTAAAGACTAGCATATGTTCAGGGACATTGGAAGCTCCAGTTTATGAAACATATACCACTCACACGTGTGTGATAACAGGAGTGTAAAGATACTGAGAAGGTACAGAAGTAGTTCTGGATCTAGGATAGATGGCGCACAGCGACACAGACTGAAAATACAAGTGAGCCAGCAGATGGGGTGCACTGTCTTATACAACGTGCTTAACACAATTAGACATGTACATTCACACATGGCATCCGCATCACAGTATAACACGTCTCCTTAATACACAAACCTATGAACAACATTACGCCACAGACCAATCATTCTCTGATACGCAATCAGGAGCGTAGCTTCAGGGAGGTGTTTCGGGTGTTACCCCCCCATATAAATGTGTATTCTGACAAACATGTCTGTCAGATTTAACCAGGAATTTTTACATAAACACAGTCCAAAACGCATACACACTCCCCTCCTTTCTGCTTTGAAAGTCATAAAAAATGTTCCATATTTGATAGAATATTGTGTTTTCTCTCACTTACTACCCCTGCCAATCCACATTTCTCGTCCTTTCCACTATCCCTTTAGCCCCTCGTATGTGCCCTGCTTGTCCTATTTATTGGAAACTCTGATGTTTACTCCCTCATCCCAATCTTACTCACCAAGCTACGCCCCTGCACACAATGTTCTCTTAGGATGGAAAAACACATGTTCTGTTTGAGTCTAAGATTACTTACACAGTGTGGTCCTTGTGGCCAGCAGGGACAAAGACTCCTCTTTATCAATGGGGAGGCACTGGGTCACTGGGATGGCTTCATCCACCCAGACTCACGCTCTCTTTAGCATTATCACAGCCATCAAAGTATATCTCTTGTGTAGTCAGCGAGTGGCACCTTTGGACATAGATGGGCATAAAACGATCGCTTAAAGACCAACGAGGAATGGCCTCTTGGTGTCGAGCATTTACTGATATGCTCTTTCAAATTCTGAGTCTGCTGTTCACAGGGGCTGAGCTTCCCCTGACTCCTAAGTCAATAGCAGGTGCCAGAGAGAGAGGGCTTTGCAATATCACTGTTGGGGCCACTGCAGCCACAGCCCCGAAGGGAAATGTCGACCCGATGGCAGAGGAAATTTCAACTTTAAATCTGTCACCATTAAGACACCTGTTGGTGCAGACGATGTTTAAAACAGCGATGAATTTGCAGGTAGTCCAAAGTAGCCACAGCCCCCAGGCCATTAACATGGCTTTTGTTTACTGTGCCTCCTGGTCCCAGAGCAGAGGTTGATGAGACAGTTTTCGGAAAAAGTAGTCACCCACATTCAAGATTAAAATGCAAACAATTTCTTTGGAAAAGTGGAAGCTGTCCTAGAGTCTTCAAATGTGCAAATGAAGTGTTTTCACTTTCATGTTTACTTTTTTTTGTTCAAAAACTCAGGACTACACGCCATAGAAGTCAAAGAATATTCCTGGATTGAATGAGCTTCAGATGCATGTGTTGGTCTTCAAGTGGTCCTCGGCTGTACATGCAAAACAGGAAAGGCCTAATGCCTGGTTCTGCTAACATAAACACACAAAACGAACATTAAACTTTTAATTAATAAAACTTTTTGATACATGAAACTGGAAATCTTGCGGGCTCTCTGATTCAGAGCCTTCCCACCTCATCCCTGTCATATTGCTAGTGTGTGTCACCGTCCTTGCCACTCTGTCAGTCAGAGTTACTCTACCAATCCCTGTCATCGTCCACGTCCTTGATACCCTCCCATCCCTGTGCACCTTTTAACCTGTCAACATCCCCACTCCTGTTATCCTTCCCATCTCTGTCACCATCTTCAGACCAGCTACTCTCCCTACACTGGTCACCCTCGTCATCACTGTTATACTTCCAAACCCTGCCACAATTATACGGCTGTCACCATTCCCACTCTATTTTTATACTCCTAGTCTCTCCTACCCTATTCCCTCTCAGTCACCTCCAAATACATGTCATCCTTTTAAGCCTTCCACCTCCCACCCTTGTTAGCTTCTATATCACCCTCACTATCCCTGTCAGCCTGCCCATCCAAGTAACCCTCCTGCTCCCTTCAACAGTCCCAATCCTTGTCCCTATTCCAAATCCCATCACAATGACATCCCTGTCAACCTCCTCTTCCCTGTCACCCTCCCAATCACTGTGACACTCTCTTCCCTAGCAGCTTTCCTATCATTGTCACCTTTATCATCCTTGTCACCCTGCGTATTTCTGTCAAAGCCCCCAGTCACCCTGCCCATCCTTGTCACCCACCCAGTCCCTGTCACACTCCCAGTCTTGGTCACACCTTCTGAACCCATCATTTTTCTGGTCCTGGTTACCTATTTCATTCACCCAGCTTAGCCTTTCAGCCCCATCTCGTTCACCTACCTTACCCTAGTGGCCCCCTATCTCTGAAACCTTTGTCTTCACTGTCATTCTCCCAGTCATTGTCACACTTCCATTCCTATCAGCAGTCCTACCCCTGTTGCGTTGAACCTTCAAAATGCTGTCACCTTTCCCATCCCAAACAGTAACCTAGCCCCTGTCACTATCCTCACCTGTATCCTGTCCTGACCCTTCATCCTCAACGTCGCAGTCACACTCCAGTAGCTATCATCTGCCCCTTCCTTTTAATTCTCTCTGTCCCTATCACTCTCATTTTCGATCCCTTACATTCCTGACATCATCCCCATTCCTGTTGCTTTCTCAGGGCCTCAGTTACAAGGCCTGTGGTGCAGGGCAGTGCAGCAAGTGCCTTGCTACAAGGGTGCCTGTGTTGTGGGGATGATGGTTTTTGTCCAGGAAGGGACATGGTCCTCCATAAAAAACAATCAGAGGAATAAACTGGGAGAAATAAAGATATTTCTTCCTGTGCGTCACTCTTATGCCATCCCTGAGGTGGCGTAGGAATCTGATGCATTCCCAGCCTTGTAAATCTGGGAATGCATCAGATCCTTCAGAACCCATGGATGTTGTGTGGGAACACCCCAAGCATCCCCCATGGAATGCCCCTTTCACACAGTGTTATGTGTGAAAGTGGTCCATATATACAAGTTAAAAACAATGAGGTCTAGAAATTCAAAGAACTCCACAGCTCCTAAAAAAGGGCAGAAAGGTTCTCTTTGAGGATGAAGGGATGCATACTCCCCATGTAAACACTACTAACCATCAGGTATCCCTTCTGTATCTCCATAGTCTCGACAAGGAGAAAAATAGGAGGAGGTGAACTGATGTTATATGCCACACCTAAATGCCACTCCTACTGAAGTGAGGAAGAAAAAATATTTTCTTTTATATAACCCTCGCCCACTCTAATAGTGGCATGCTTCATTATCTGTTTCACCCTGACTCCTAAAGGTCAGTGTGGGCCCGACCATATCTCAGGGAACACTTATGAAGGTAATATGACAGGGGGCATAACTTTCAAGATTAAATTCCTCACTCACTCCAAGGTTTCCTTTGATTAGGGGGAGGTTAACAATAAGGTGGTTTTGTGTGGCCTTTAATTATATGGGCTGAAACACTGCTCCACCGGAGCAAAATAATGACGCTCCGGTGGCGCAGTGTGCCACTAGGGCCTCAGTATCTGTCAAACTCAATTTCCCTATCACATAGCAGTCCCTGTCATGCTGTGTCAGTGACCCGTAACAATGAAGCCGGCCTTGGACTATAGCTGGCTTGATGAGGTGCTCTCTTGACACAGTGGTGGCAGTTCTTAGCACATTGACGTCATTTTAGTTAAATTGTCCTGAAAAAAATGCATAGCCGTTCCACTGTTCTTCAATGTTTTCTTGAAGGCTCCTTTTCAACCTATGTCTTTTTTAGATAGAATATCTACAAATTAAACTTTCTGAAATGCAGTATTTTGCCAATTAATAATATGTTTTGAGCGAACTCACCACCCCCTTCCCCTAAACACCACTGAGGCAATTATCACTTGTTCATTTTGCTCTCTCGCCGTGTGGAATTTAAGCCACAGTCTATTAGACTTGTCCAGTCTCCACTGTTGACTGATGCCTTTCACGTCACCACTGGTTTGAAAGTGCAATAACCATTGTAACGTGTGTTTACATGAGATATACATGAAGTGTGTGAAACAGGAGATACTTTATTTAGCACCTCAGCAAACAAGGATCTAGTGGCAACAGACCCACTCCTATTCAAAGTACATTCTAACTTCTACATTCTTAGTTCTAGGTTACATAACCTGATGACAGCATAGAGCAATCATCCCAAAACAGCTGTCACAGCCATGACTGACCATAGTAACCCTCAGGAGCAATTGGTCACCTCTGGCACAAAAACCTGTTTTTACCACTGTTTGAAGGAACATGTGTGTGCTGGAGACAGATTAAGTCACACTCTTGGATTTCAGTGGGGTAATGACACGTTTGGATTGGTGCAAATACACTGTTTCCCAGCCTCACTTCAGAAATAATAGAAAGAAGATTTCCCTCAAGCTTCTCCAACCAATAGCTTCCCTCGCCAAATCAATGGCTGATTTGCTAGACCTCCAAAATTAGCTATAATTGGTCCCATAGCCAGAAGGCAGACAGTGCCTTCACGACCCCCTCACATTTCCCAAGCTAGTCACAGTGTGCCTACTCTCTGGCTCTTCGAGCTCTGGGTTGCCCCTGAAAGAAAAGCACAAAATAGCAGTGATGAACGACCTTCAGTTGGGGAAAACAGAACCCTGAACAGTCAAAAAGGCTGGACTTCACAAAATATAAAAAATGTCTGAAAAGAGAATAGCTAAGAAATAAATCAGAGTGCTGAAAATGGAACATTATTCTAATTTGCTCTAATGAAGAGGATACAGTGGCTTAAGGAAGGTATGGACACCCCATTTAAAGGTGCAGAGGCTCCGCCCTTGCCAGTGGTGGTGGGGGGTTGAAGGGTCTGTGGGGAGTCAGGAGGAGTTCAGGTCAAAAACAGTAGATAACAATGCTTTTTCAAGCACGCAAGATGATTTAATGAGTACTTTCAAAGTGGCTGGATTTTCTGCTTAAAGGATAATTTTGGAAGTTATTTGAAAGTGGTTCGCTTTTAGGATTTTTCTAGGATTATTTGCCCATTTCCAAAGGTCCAAATCTTAGAAGAAGTTAAAGTTTATTATAGCACATAGGAGCTTGCAATCCATGGATAATATCTTGTCTCTAATTGACACACAATACATGGGATTCTGCAATCACTGTATAAAAAACAGTTTCTAATTTCTTTATAATAGTTGACTTGTGACGCACCTAGTCACATATTCTAAAGAAATGACATCAGAACTCAATTGTAATAACTTACTACAGTTGAGTTCTGATGTCACAATGACTGCTGCCAGAAACAGCAGCCAAGAGGAAAGGCACATCAGTTCATGGAGCTTAATCAAAGCAGCTGTTTAAAGAATGAAAACTGAAGCTTTGCTTTTATGCTCTGTTTTTTAGCTGTACAGTGATAAGCAGAATAGGTAGTCACAGAGAAGTTGGAATTTTTCTGCATGTTTCTGCAGAGCCAGTTTTAAAAAAAAGCTGCCTTCTATTAAACTGCTTCTAGCACCTTTTTACAAAAAATATCTAACAGCTTTTTGGATGTGCTCAATTTTGTAATAGAGAGATTCTATGGGCCAGATTTAATAGACAATTTGGCAGCATTGTGCACCATCATTTTTAAAACGCAGGGATGCGCCGTATTTACTAGAATACAGCACACCCCTGTGCTTCCTCCTGCGCCAGCGCTAAACTTGCTGCCGTGCGCCAACGCAGCCACCCTTGCACTACAGTGCAGGGATGGCTGCGTTGAGGGGGAGATTGTTTTTGTGCAGGAAGGAACACCTTCCTGCACAAAAACAATCTTAAATGGTGATTTGCTCTTTCTATGTGTGCTACAAAATGCAGCACACATAGAAAGAGCAAAAAACGAGGAGAAATGAAAGCATTTCTCATCGTTGTGCGTTAGATTTTGGCGCTGCCTCATGTTTACGAAAACTCATAAATCTGAGACAGCGTCAAAATGCAATGAGTGTTGCTGTGGCATAACCACAACAACACCCATTGCACACCACTTCCACGCAAATTGCTGCGTGTGAAGGGGCTGTATTAACAAGCTGGCATTAAGCCACAAAAAGTGGCTTAATACCACCTTATGAATACGGCGTAGGTCATAGCGCCACTGGAGAGTAACGAAAAGTGATGCTTCGGTGGTGCTAGGGGCTCTTAAATATGTTTTTCTTCGTGTCCACAAAAATGCTCTCTCTTTAATATGTTTAATATGAATGAGCTATGCACCAAGGATTTAAGTGGTTTGTGGTAAAGGTTATGATGTGACCATGTATTATAAGGAATAAAGTTCTCCCAAACATACATGATAAGGATAGTCTGTCTTGTGCCTCTATCAGGCACACGTCGCCCCAGCCAGCAGCAGCTGCTGCAAACATTTTACTAAAACACAATAATAAACTGTGTTTATTATCGTTTTTTAATAAAAGGGGTGGGGCCACGGGCTGTGATAAGCAGTGAGAGGGATTGCACAGCACTCCCCCTCAGAGCGTATGTGTGTTTGGCTGGCCGTCTTGGGCTGGCCAAACACACATGTGCAGAACGCTCTCTCCAGCCCAGCAACACAATTGCCAGGCTGGAAAGAGCATGCACAGGCTCCCAGTCTGCCTGGGAGCGCCCTGGCTGGGTGGGCCCAGCCAATCCTGATGCTGCTCTGGCAGTGTCAGGATTGGCTGAAGGACAGGTTGGGAGTCTGTGCCTGCAGCCTCCCTGCATTAGAGGAGTAGCGCGGCAGTGATGGCGGTAGCAGTGATGGCACGGCGTTGACGATGAAGGTGAGTTTATTTTTTCTATTAATTTCAACCTCCCCCTACTGCGCGCGCCACCCTGCCCCCTGTTAGCAACGCAAGCCGCTCTTGGCCTCTATATGATCATGCAACTCCATGGTGACTTGTACACCAGAGAGGTACTTTATCCTAAATGTGCCAAAGCATCATTGTGAATGATTGTTTATGTGCAGGAAGGGACAGCTTCCCATACATAAACAATAATTCCTGGCATTTTGCTCTTACCATGCTTGCTGCAGAATGTAGCACACATATAAAAAGCAAAAAACGAGGAGGAATAAAAGTATTACTCCTCGTCCCGCCTTGCTAACGCCACCCCTGGGGTGGCTTTAGATTTTGGCTTTGCCTCAGGTTTATAAATTCTCGTAAATTTAAGCCAGTGTCAAAATGCAATAGGTGTTGCTGAGCATGCCCACAGCAACACCCATTGTACGCTCCTTCCATGCAAAGGGCTGCATGTGAAGGAGCTGTATTTACAAGGTGGCGTTAAGCTACCAAAAGTGGCTTAGCTCCACCTTGTAAATATGCTGCAGGGCATACACCACCAGAGCGTCACGAAAAGTGATACACCAGTGGCACAAGGAGCTCTTAAATATTCCCCTATGTTTTTCTCCATGTCAACAAATATTCTCTTTCTTTAATATGTCTAATATGAAAGAGCTATGCACCAAGGATTTAAGTGGTTTGTGGTAAAGTTTATGGTGTGACCATGTATTATAAGGTATAAAGGTCTCCCAAAGCTCATAAATATGCCCCTGAATGTCTGCAACTGTACTGTCTCTTTCATATGAAAGAGCATGCACCAAGGATTGATGTGGTTTGTGAGAAGAATTTTGGTGTGAACATGTATTATAAGGAATAAAATACTCCCTGCCATTTCTTAAAATAATTTTTAAAGTCATTTGGAGTTCTATGACCTTAAAGGAATTTAGCCCACTGGAGTGTTCCTTTACTTGGTCACTCCTCAGTGACTTGTAATATCCTTGTAATGTTTGCCATATATATATATATATGTATATAATATATATTTTCCACAGGAGAAGTGTTTTTTTTGGCAACAACTTTGATGCAGTTTGAAAAATCTTCATCAAAACTAATATGACAGTCAGTTCAGCTGCTGTGTTTAAAGTTTCAGGGTGATCCATTAAGCAGGGGCCAAGAAAAGGGGGAGGGAGGTCCCAAAATGCATTTTCTGATTGTGAATTCCCATAGGGATTTTGAACATGACTGCAGCCTGAACTCCTGGATGGAATTACACAAAATTTGGCAGACAACTGGCTCTTGGGCCAGAAAGCGTGCATTTGTAATTTGGTGTAATTCTGTTCAGTAGATATTAAAGGAAAAAGAAATACAGATATATGGGGACGTGGATTCGCCGCGGATCCATCTGTCCCTGTGCTGATATTGATTGGCTGCCAGCACTTCAGCAAGGAAGTGTTGCCAGCCATTTTGGGGCTCAGCCTCAGCCAAGTCCCAAAGAAAAAAGGCACACAAAAAAGAAAATTGGCCAAGGTAGGAATACCAGGGCTAAAAAGTATTTTTTTTCAAAACTCTGGAAAATCCATGGATGAATGCGCAGAGTTTTCAGAGATTTTATTTTTTAAAGTGCGGTCTCCTGTGCTCTTCATTTATTTTGCCCCCGAGTGAGTCAGGTCCCAGGAGCATAAGGGGCCAAAAAATAGGAGGGGGCGCACGGGACCCTCTCCCAGGGCTTTTAGAAGCCCCAGGGAACACCTCCTCTCTGGGGGGCTACCTGTAAAAAGTATGTGGGAGGGCTGAGGGCCACCACCTCCCAGGGGCAAAATATCATAAAACAAAATAGGGGGGGTTCTGTGGACCCCCTGGGCTCTGGGGACGGCCACTTTCCAGGGGCTACAAAATGCTTTAAGAAGTGGGTCCACAGGGAACCCCGGACTCTGGGACAACCACAACCCGATGCCAAATAGAAAAGGAGGAGGATCGCTCAGCTCCCACTCAGGAAGCCATACATGGCTTGGGGAACCCCACTCCCCAGAGCCCGCTCCTGCTGTCTCCTGAGGTGACCACACTTGGGAGGTAGCTGTTTGCTTTTGCTTGGCAGGAGCTGTGGCAGCTCCCACCAAACAAAAGCAAACACTCCACTTTCAGCTAGCGGGAGCTGCCAAAATGCTCCCTCTTGCTGAAAGCGGAGTTTTAATTTATTTTCATGCCGGCTGTCATGTGGGTAGGTAAAGAGATTAAAACATTGCTCATGCACGTAAGGAGCTGCATTTGCACACGGGGAGCTGGCTAGGACCGCAGGGGCCTTGAGGTTCCCCCTGTGGTCCTGTCATTTGTTCCTGCTCTGTCTCTCTTCCATCCCGTAATGGGATGGAAGAGAGAAAGAGAGAGAGATTTCTATTGCAATGGTCTATCCATACAATGACTTCAATGTCTCACACTAGCAAGATGTTTGGTTGGAATGTTATAGTTACCTTTGGATGCACAACAGAAGAGAGTCACCTCTTGCCTACTGGTAAAATGTTTGGAGTGTCACTCAGTAGGTTGAAGGTTCAAATCCCGGTATCTCATGGCAGTGTGGCTGTTTATTTCCTTGTGTTTTGAATGTTAAACATTCCTAGTAACAGAACATTTACATCACCATCTTTGGATTCAATGTCATGGAGATGTCTGAACTCTGCAGTGTAATGAGTCACCTGTGGCCTAGTGGTTAGGTTCTCTGACCCTCACCCAGAATGTTGAAGGTTCCAGACTAGGTGTGTCATTTCCCAGCTTTCAAGTCTTTTCAACTTCAGATATTTAAGGTACATTTTGAAAAGTGATCTTACTCTTTGTACTTGTCAAATATTTTTTTTTTCAATTTGTCAGAACATTTCTCATTCTAACTGGTGCGGGGTTGGGTGGTTATAGGGGGTTGGCCACAGGGACTGGCCTCAGGCCCTACCTCCAACCCCACTCCACATATGGCCTAAGGATGTGCGTGGTGTATGGCTGGGTGGTTATAGGGGGTTGGCCTGCAGCCAACCTTTGCTGTGCACAGGCAAAGGCCACGCACTGCGGTGGTTGGATTAACATATAGTAATTAAAATTACTTTATGTTAAAAAAAATAGACATTTACTGAAAAAATCAAAGCTTACAGGAACATTATAGTTAGGTTCCGAATTTACTTGCACACAGCCATAGAAATTCAGCAGTTAGAGTTATTTCAAGTAACTATAACCCACGCTCTAAGGTAACTATAACTTGTGCCCTCACCATGCGCTGCTAGTTACCCCAGATATTATAGCACTCATGACAACTTTTATAACTTCATTAAAAATATCAATGAAACATTAGCAGTCAAATTGTTGAAGAGAAAACTTTGCATGGCGGAGGCAAGAGTTAAGGCTACCTTAGGGCCCAACTTATAGTTACTTGAAATAACTTTAACTATAACTATAACTGCTGAATTTCTTTGGTTTTGTGCAAGTAAATTCAGAACTGGCCTCCCCCACAGCTGGGTGACCATCACCTCCCGGGGGCTTCAAGGTATTGAATTGCAGGGGGCCCACAGCCCCGGGGACCGCCACCTCCCCGGGGCTTCAAGTTATTGGCTTTCAGGGGAGCTGCCCGCCCCCCAACCCCAAATCCCCAGGGACCACTACCTCCCTAAGGCAAAGAGTAAAAAAAGTGCAAAGGGTCACATTTTAAACGTACAAAACCATAAAAATTCACCTGTTATACTTACAGTTACCTCAAGTAACTCTAACTCATGCCCTAAAGTAACTATAACTCGCGCCCTTGCGATGCACTGCTAATTACATCACAAATTATGGCACACATGACATCTTTGATAACATCATTGATAATATCAATGTAATTATTGCAGTAAAAAGTTTGATGAAAAAACTGTGCATGGTGGGGGGAATGAGTTATAGCTACCTTAGGGCACCAGTTACGGTTACTTGAGGTAACTATAACTATAACAGGTGAATTTCTATGGTTTTGCTGGTTTTGCACGTTTAAAATGTGAGACCCTGTAACTTTTGCTTTTTCAGTGACTATATAAATATATATATATATATATATATATACATACACATACATATAGTGTAGGCTAGACAAAGGAAGATTCCTCTGGATAATGTTGCTGATGCATTTGCAAAACAGCACTGTGTGTAGCTACTGTCAGTTAAACTTGAAAGCCACTCTACAGCCAGGTATTTCTAGGCTTGACTGTGTTCCAAGGTTAGCACATAATGATGACGAGGAAGCACAAGGGCAGTCCAAAGGCCATGCCCTGTTCATGCTGTGTTTGGCAACAGGCTGCATGCTTCCGAGCGAGAGCACACAATGTCTCCAAAGGTCGTGTCCTTTGACCACTGGATACAGCTTGCAGAGGTTGGGGCAGTGGGTGCATGGGAGCAGGAGGAAGGTGTGACTGAAGGCCATGACCTGTGTCTCCAGGGCACGGCCACAGCCTGTGTTTAATAGACACAGAAGGAATACAGAGCATAAAAAGTGGCTAAATGCCATGCCCTAAGCACACTGGAAATATTTGGCTGCAATGCGTGCAAGGAGTGGATCAATGGGTAGCAGGTACTAATGGTAAGAGGGGTAGTGGGAACTTTGGCATACTCCATTAGTACTCGGTGACATATCGATTGCAGGAAGTAGCCAAGTGCACACACTCAGCAAGGAGCTTTTTGGCCATATGCAAGACTTTTTTCTTTCTCCTCTGTGAATAGGGGAATTCGGCGGTAGCTCATTCCAGTGGAAATGGCAAAAAACGTTATCCTGTACGTGCACTGCACATGAAGGTAGAGCAGTATTGTTTGCTGGGAGGCTGTATCATCCAACCATCCATGTAGTGTTAAAAAACAGCTCCTTTGTTTTCCAACAGCACAAGGAATGTATGGCATTAGAAAATACGGGAATAGTTTCACTCAAATATTTGAACCTTGAGCTAATGTAGAATCCCAGGAGTGGAAAAGAGAATCCTTTTGACTGGTGTAGGAAAATGCCCTTTTTGTTTAGCCACCCCCACACCTTTTTGTCCAAAGCTGATGGTTTTGACTTTGATAGTGCACTGGAACCTGCTAACCAGGCCCCATTGCCAGTGCTCTCTACCTAAAATATGATTCATGTAAATTGGTAACCCCAATTGGTAAGACTTTAGCCACATTATAAGTCCCTAGTAAAGGGTAACAGTGGTACCCAGGGCATGGGAGTCAAAGGGGTCACCAGGGTCACCAGGGTCTGAAGCACTGATTGTGCCACCCTGAGTGACCCAAGTAAACAGGTTTCAAAGGCTACACTGCCTCTGATATGCAAGTGGGCTACCCCCAAGAGGAGGACAAAGCAAGCCCACTCCCATAAATAACTGATCTAGTGCATTGTGGAAAATTTTATCCTGACCTCCAGCAAGTTTCAGGCAGCTACTGTCTTCCCCCGAACTCCAGGATGTCGAAGTGACCAAAGTCTGGACTTGCAGTTGCCAAGGCTTGCTCGTGCCAGCCAGGCTACCACTACCTTTACTCAATGCTCTCCCTCGAGGGAACCCTTCAGTATTTTCAACCCTATGACCCAGTGGCCACCTTTGTCAAATTTGTGCACCCCCTTCCTCATAGCACCGTCCAAGCGGCAAAGCTAACACCTGTGGCTCCCGCAATAGCCAGGACAACTCTTCACCTGGGCCTTACAAGCCAGGCAAAATTCAACTGACTGTCGGACTCTGGTCCTGGAACTCACCTCACCTTACCACCCAGTGGTTTCCACTAAATTCGACCTGCAAATGACAGAGTGTCACTAATGTATTTTCCCACTGAAAGCAACATCATCTTTTGTAGAGTGAAATGCATGGATTTATTTTTCTTTAAAAAAATGCATAACTCCATTTATACTCATCTGATTGCCTTCATTTTGGTGTCTAAAATTATTTTAAAAATCTGCTTTGTTTTTTTAATAAATTGGTGTCGAATTTCTTTTGAGTTGTGTTGAGTGCTATCGTCCATGTTGGTACAATGAAATGCTTAACACATGTTCCTCTAGTAAAGCCTGAGTGCTTGGTTCCACACTACCAGGACTGAGCTAGGGATTTATTAGTATGAATCCAAAGGACCTATTGGGGTAATGTAAAGGTATTCCAATGTAAGGCCTAACCAGCCTCACTGCATAATACCCCGCTTTCATGGGTGTGGCTATGGTCAGCTTAAAGGTCAAGAAAATAATTTTCTGCACAGTGTCCACCTTTAAGTGGCTACTCAAACAAGAAAGTTGTGTCTAGCCAAAGTTACAATGATCCAATAGCCCCCTTAAAATTTAGGGACATTTAAGGCAACTGAATATATCTCTAGATGTTGTTAGTGAGCAGAACTGCTGTGCTAACTTGTTCATGGCAAGTTACCATATCGTTCCCGCTGGGTTTAACCCTTGGTAGGGTCTATTGCTATGTGGCCTAAATGATATATAAATGTGGTGGCAGGGAGTCAAACCCTAATGCATATCCCCTAAAAAATGATCATGGAACCCAGCACTTTTATAGTGTCCATATAGCCAACATACTTGCACCATTCCAGATAGCCAGAATCCCTCTCTCAGGTCCACAATAGACGCTACACCTCATTTTTGCAGCCAAAGTACCTTTTCTCTACCCCACAGCCACCACTCCCACACTGTTCCCTTTAAGCTATGCTTTTGTACAGTATTTAGTGATCTTACACGAGTTATAAGTTCAGTGCTCCTTTACCTTCTTTCACTGCCAGTGCTCCTACAGCCTACCAAAAGCTACTTCTCAACTATGCTACTTTTATGCGGTTGCTTATCTGTCCTTGTGTCTTACCCTCAGGTTGCAGCTAACCTTGGACAAGATGGCTTCAGGTAGTATTTCCCAGCCAGGACAGTCCTTGTGCAGGAGATGGTGGGTGATCAGCACAGCTCTTACAGAGACATTCCTCTTCTCAGGAGTCCTTTTGGGGTGGAATGCGTTGCTGCCTATGCTCAAGTCTGAGGGGGTCTACTCCCACCTGTGTGACCTAAGAGGTAAGTCGCCTTCCACATGTGATCTACTTAAAGAAGGGAACAGCTCAATCAGTCAAACCTCTGTACACTGCTGATGCCAAATTTACAGGTTTGACAGACTCACATTGGGTCAATCTTCCTTGATGAATAATTGAATAATGAACTTTCAAAAAATGATAATACTGGAGTGGAGGACTTAAAATTTATAGCATTCAAAGAAACAGGACAGCATCCTTCAGACAGTCATTCCACAAGTGTCTAATAAATGTATACCATTTTACTGATACAAAATGCCCTACACCTTAAACTAGTCAAAGCATGAGTCCGTTAGTCTGCAAAGTCTCGAGACGAGGACAGACTACTGAAAGAAAGTTCTTACAATGAGGGCACCAGAATTCCTTCTAGGGTCTTCTCAAAGCACTAGCAGGACTGGCCTTCAGAGTCTCTCAAGACTCTGGGATACACTCTGCCAGCTAAAAAGCACAGTTAATCCTTTTATTGTCCACAGAATCTCATTTCCTAGGCTTGTCAATGATACTGATCTCAGTAGTGTCTCTAGTTTCTCCCAGAGTTCTATGTGACAGAAACACCAACAGAACAGGTTAATTTCAGGGAAGCCTAGTGTCTACATCATGGCTCAACAGCATTAAATTTCTCCTCAGTGATACCCAGATCTCAAGCACGACAGAGGAGCACTACTTTACTACCACATCATCCTCAAACTGCCTTGAGATGCCCTCACAATTCAGTGGGAAAGAAACACTTTCAAAATGAAGCTGATCAGCACTTTAATCTTCTAGAGTTCTATGAAAGGGATCCCCAGACAAAACAAATCATAGGGAGCCTCCAGTTTCTGTGGTGATTGCATGCGGCATAAATGTATCCCAAAGTAGCATATCTTATTACTGCCTCCAAAATCTCCCAAAGCCCTGAAAAATCAAAGGATCCTCTCCTCAGCATCATCGTACTAACAAAAAAGTTATCTGTTTGGCTGAAATATTTTCCACTGGCCCTGCAGAATAGAGGCTTCTTACAATGGGCCAGCCCCAGATTTGCTAATGGCTCTAAAGCATAGAGGAAGTCACATGCTGCCCAAAGTTCAGCCTCCACAATCCATACAGCTCTGAAGAGGAGCTCCATAATTAGCTCATCTCAGGATGCCTCCAGAGTTTTCCAGAGTTTTGTAAGGTACACTTCCCACAATACGTTTCTCACGACCTTCAAAATTCCCTAGACTTGTATAGCGTTTAAATAATTTCCACAGTATTATAATTCTAGCAGAACCTCCATTATACATAGAGCTCTATGATACAGAAGAAATATTAGTCCCCCTTCGTCTACATCCAGAATTCTGACAGACCTAAAGTATCTACTTGGGACAATAGGTTAGTGACAAGTTTGCAGTCCCAATTCCAGAAAGTTCTCCAGAAGATGCACAACAGACTGAAAGTTTAAAAATGTTGGTATTCTTCAGAAGACAGTAGTGCTCCATTAAGGGTTGGTTATTTCACATTTGCCACTGTTTAGAATTTCTCCAGCCTTACAAAACATTGTTTTGTCTTTAGAATTCCACAGCCAGTCACCGGAGACCACTCTCCCATCAAAGGATACTACCTCTCAGGGATCGCTGAATGAAAGATGGGAGGAGTGGCCAACATGCATCAAGCAGGAGAACATGCTGAACCTAGGGTTTACTGTGGGAGCTTTCTTCCTTGGCTTCACACTACTCCCCTTGCAGATCATCCTGGATAACACGCACCTGAGACATATTCGCCAAATTGGCAGGTAGGATATCTAAGAACCACATCACTAAATGACCACTGAATGAGCATACATTCCGCCCTTATCGCACCAAAAGTGTATACAAAAGTCAGGAAACAAAAGGTACATTTATCAGACTCAAGCCAGAAAGGGGTAGGCTCTGTTACCGTGGTTAACATTGATAAAGATTTTGCGGCACAGATTTAATAGAGTCTGCTTTAAGCTCAGAGTTAAAATCATCTATGTAGTGTAGCAAAAGGTGAATCCACCGACACACATTTAGCAAAGTAGTTGGTTACTGCATCACATGTAAGCCTCAAAGTTCACTAATGCCATAATGATTTTGGCAAGTGACAGTGCAATAGCAATTTCAACAATTACAGCATCTAGCCAGCAATTCATGAAATGACATGTGCCAGGCATGCCCCCCATTATAGAATATATAACCAATAATGTCACAATACAATCCATGCTACATTTTTCAACAATCCAAGGACCCACAAGTAAATGCAGACTGTGCCCTAAGAGTGGGTGTCCCACCAAATAGTGAGCAATATAAAGTGACAATGCAGATAAAGTGACTGTACCAACCAAAATGCATAGAAGAATGCCTAATGCTGTCAAGATGTTCCAAAGTTAATAATTGACAGTGCCAAGACAAAACATCAACAGCCCATGGGATGTTGGTATAAATTGCATGTGCAGTGATTAGGTGGGTTCTTTATTCCCATTACAGCTAGGTGGAAACAGGGTAACAATACAAATCGCTGCATCTTCTGGTTCAGCAACTAACCACAGGATAAGGTGCAAGTGCAATCCAGAATGTTACAAAAATGCTAGAAAGTCTGAACAGAGATATATTTCACTTTTCTATTCCTTCGTTTTGCCCTTCTTCCCCAGAAAAAAGCTCCCAAATTCAGGAGCCGCTGGTGGCATGAAGGGGTGGTGGGGGGCAGCATGCGAAGCAGGGGCAGCGCGTGGAGCAGGGTGCGCAGAGGGGCAATAAAAAAACATAAAAAAACTTAACTGCTGCCTCTGTGTTCCACAGCTCCAGCAGCCTCTCGTCTTCTTCGTCCCTCCCCAACCAATCCCGATGCTTCTCTCATTCTGTTACACAGCATGAAAGAAGTGCCAGGATTGGCTTGAGTGGGCAGAAATGCAGCTCAAGGAGGGAGTGGGACTCTGCGCTTGGTCTCCACCCGGCTGTGCAACACAGACGGATGGAGAGTTCTTGGTGCGCATGTCAGTTTGGCCAGCTGCAGACACGAAAACGGAAAAACAAAGGGATAATAAAATGCTTTTATTATCCCTTTATTTTTCTGCTTTCACCAGTGGGGCAACGCTCTTCCGCCATAGCGGAGGGGCCACCCCTGCCCAGATTCTTTTATCCTGATCTAACTTATTCAGGCGAGCGAAATACCACTGTTCTCATCTACCCATTTTCCTCATTTTCTTTATCCTTTCCTTGAATGTAGGTTTCAGTGGAGACTTCTAGTGGCTTGTATTAATAGACCGAGGAACCAAAATAGAAAAAGAAATACATTTGGTGCCCATTTCCTCGGCCTGTGAAGGAAGGTTGAGGCTGAATAGAATGGTACTAGGTGTGGGTTTGACCTCATAGTCCGCTTGAGTGAGAGGTGTTCAAAAATCTGCAGCCAAAACCTGGAAATGACTTTACAGGTTATAAACACAGTTGTATTTAGGACACCTTCTGGTGGTTGTACGGAACATTCTATTTAGCCTTTCTGGAGTATTATAAAACATCCAGGCATTGCAAAACATCATCTTATGAAAAGTAGCCCCCTGCAACAACGTAAAACCATACACAAAGCACTTTAAGGAGCTGTCGGTGTCGATCTCAATCTGAACACATTCCAACGGCTAATTCCAGATTTTAGGGAGGGTCTGGGATAGGAATTGTCCAGACAAAACTTTTTAAACCAGAAACTCAGAGAGTCATTCACATTCTCCAGTTGGAAAAGTTTCCCAGCCCGCTTTGCTAAGCAATAGACATCATATAATGGGAGACTGCTAAGACCAGAGACCATCTGTCTTTAGGAGAAGT
Organism: Pleurodeles waltl; assembly: GCF_031143425.1. Taxonomy (NCBI): domain Eukaryota; kingdom Metazoa; phylum Chordata; class Amphibia; order Caudata; family Salamandridae; genus Pleurodeles; species Pleurodeles waltl. Next base: position 450,355,036 of record NC_090446.1, read on the forward strand.
TTAAAAAGGCTGGTAGCATGTGACTACGAGAGCAAACCCCTGCCAAGGTCTTTACTCTGTCTTCAGCCAAAAAAATCTCCAATCTTATGAATTTTAAGCCTTGACCATTTCTTAATAACTGCTCAGTGAAAACAAAGGGAGAGATGACAACGGCAAGACAGGGGGTAAGTGGCATGAATCGTAGGTATTATAAACTTACGAAAATTATTCTGCTTCATAGCTTTGAAGGTCAACAAAGTCCTATATCTGACTTTCTTTGTCATCTTAGGATCATGGCTGACACTTGGAAGCCTTACTATCTTGTAGTGACCTAACATATATATCACCAGAGAGTTGTCAAACTGAGACCCCTGCAAAGAGAACCAACACAGCTGTAATGCGATAGATGCAAAGTAATGAGTCCTTAGACAGAGAAGGGTTATTGCACTGTCACTTTATTGGTTAATTAGTGGTTTGTTGCACTGTGTATTTGTATATCAATTTGGTATTCATGGTATCTAAGGTAGTTATGACATGATGTTGTAGAGGTTGCGAATGCCAAGAAAAGTGGGGAAAAAACAAAGTTCACTACTGCAAAGGATGCTTCAACATCTATGCTATCAGATCTGCAGCTGTATTGCACCATGTTCACCAGAAGTAACTCTCCAGTTCCTGTGCCACAATCACACACTTGTGCAAGAATCAAATAATTCACACAACATGCTAAAATTAACTTATCTTGCAATCAGAATTGTTTCAGGGGCCCACCAGCTAGTCAATTAGTGCTAGAATATTTTACGGGGGCAGAATTCAGTCCTTGGAGCCCTTGTACTGCAATCACACACCAATACACTCCACCAACAAATTAGGCGGCATTGCCAGAATCATGCCCACAATGCAGTAGTGTAGATACATGGAGGTGGCAGCATCTCGTTCAGTTCTGATGATGCTTGTGTTTTTCTCCTTTGTTTTCTGCAGTGCATCCTTCTGTTTCTCCTGCCTATTGTTGGCATACGTGTCGAGCAGCCCACAGAGTAAGTATCTCTAACCTGAAGTGCTCAACAGTAAACACCTCTCACCTGAGCAGATACCTCTGTTAGCACCTAAACTTAAGTCTTTAAGTAAACAATGACAGCCTAGCAGACATCATACATGTCCACCAACCCTGGATGCTGATGTACAAAACCTCTTTCAAATTGACAGCCCTCATTTGCTATCACTACCTGTACAACTTACAAAGTTCATCTAGCCACCACCACAGTTCACAACAATAAAGATAGAACAGCCTGCTCTTGTTCCTTCTAAGGTGCATGCTGTTTTTCTTGGACCCCACAACAGTGGAGCCAACTGGCAGATATTGCCTACAATTTCCAAAGACGAGAATTTGTGGGGCATCAAAAGCTCTATGGAAGCCAGGGCCCGAAAGATCATGGAATCACCAGGCCATACCAACTAAATGCTTCTTAATTCCGTGCATACAGTGGTCACAAATCAATATTCACACCAAGGTTCCTACATAGGAACACCATCCCAATTCTGACATACGGATCCCAAGTAACGGCTAAAATGAGGACCCCACGCTACTGCCAGTATCCTTGGACAGGTAGTTCTGCCCACCTAGGAAACCCATCCAGATCTTTTAAGAGATCCTACACAACTGCCAACTGGGGGACACAGACCACTGGCAATATCATCACACAGGTAGCTGTGTACTACTCAGAATAGTATCTAATTGCTAGGATCAGGCCCATAGGTCACAGCTAATATGAACATCCCAGACCACTGCTAACAGGTGGACCGCAGTCAGCATCCTTCACCCACATAACTTGCCACAGTAAGAACACCACCCCACTGCTATTGTTAAGAGGTGGACCCCCAGCCACAGTGCCGGATTACAATATAGGCAAAGTAAGCACCAGCATATGGGCCCCACTTCTTTTAGGGGCCTGCGACAACGGATCGAAAAAATATTGATTTGGTCTTGAAAGAAGATTACAATCAAGCTTTCCTAAATTGTTTCCAAAAGATAGAAAACAAATTAATAAACTCAAAGAAACTAAAACTTTACATTAAAGACTCTATAGAGAAACTACTGTATTACTGTCATGTACCAATCAACAATTTAAAGTACATAAACCATAGGCATCAGATTCACATAACAGTTTAGCTCTTAAAAGCTCATCTTCTGTCAGCCGTCAGTTTGTCAAAACAATCGGTGCAAAATACATATGTGTAATGTTTAGTTTTGTGTAATAAAATTGGTTTATTAAAGTTGTTGATAGGTAAAATTAACAAGGCGGTAACAAAACTGCCCCAAGGAAGGACAAACGTAAAGCATTTACCAATGTCATCAAAGGATTTTTGAAAGGCAAGCCCACGGACAAGTGAAAGTGATGGACGTGAGGTGGGTGTGGTTAAAAGCCCACATAGATACCAACATGACGGAAAAGCAACACTTGCATGGTGCTATGCTTGACCTAAAAATGTACTAGCAGATAATTTGCGAGGGGGGGCAAAATTTCGACTGCCTAGGGGCCTGCACAGGGTTTAATCCGGCCCTGCCCAGGCATGCAGTCAGGCAGATTCCTGCCCGCTAAGAGCTCCCTTCAAGAGTTAGCACAGGCATCTCAAGCTAAAGCTAATAGGATCTCAGGCCACGGCTAACTCATAAGTCAAACCCATGGCTAACATGCGCACCCAAGGACTTACCTAAAGGAGGGAGTCCACTGCTAAATCGGGGTGCTTAGGTGACTGTTAACATATTTCTTTCATTTCCAGATTTGTCTTTCTTCCTGATGTTTGCCATGGTGACAAATGGCATAGGGGGCGCCTGCATCATGTTCACCACTCTAACGGTAAGCAATCTCTATTTTTCCTAAGCACATGCACTCCTGTCTGAAACTGGACCAGTTGTTCAAGCTAACCCTGTTCCCCACGACAGTGTCCTCACAATCCTGGTGCCCAGTCTCAGTGAAAGTGGGAAACATCAGCCTCTGAAATTAATTCAAGCATTATATCCATCACCTTGTTGTTTTTTGCATTTGATGCCCTAAGTGCACCAGGTATGCTAAGACGTGGGTCCCTGGCTTACTGGAACCAAGCTACACCTGGCTGAAGAGCCCTAACTAAGTTGCTTGGGCTCTAGTTAAGGAAGGACCAGTCCTGGCATTTCAGGCTGGACTGTTCTCTTGAGGAGTAGGATCAAGGCTGATTTGCATGTGGCTGGGTCAAAACTGAGGTGACATCTTGGATGAAGAACGTGGATTGGGATGCGGCCCAGAGCGATCGCAAGTGGCTTAGACCTTCTTGTTTTTGCATTTGATGCCCTTAGAGTGGCGGTTATGCCCAGATGTAGATCCCGGGCTTTCTGTGCCACTGGAACCAAGTTATTCCTGGCTGAAAATCCCAGACTGTGGAAAACCTGTCCTAGGTTGCTTGTGTTGCCATTCAGGGAGGACCTGGCCTAGCAGTTCAGGTGGGACTATTTCCATGAAGAGTAGGGTCAAGGCTAATTTGTGTATGGCTGGGACCAAATTGAGTTGGCAAGGTAGGTGAAAAACGATGGGTGGGATGCTGCCCAAAGCAATCGCCAGTGGCTGAGATTAATTCAAGCACGTCACTCATCACCTTGTTGTTTTTGTATTTAACACCCTAAGTGTGCCAGGTATGCCCAGACGTGGGTCCCGGCTGACTGCCACTAGAATCAAGCTATACCTGGCTGTAGGGCCCTAACTAGAGTCATGCCAGCTCTAGGTTGCTTGTGTTCTGGTTCAGGGAGAACCTGACCTGGCAGTTTGGGCTGGACTGTTCCCATGAGGAGCAGGGTCAAGGCTAATATGCAGAAGGCTGGGTCCAAACCGAGGTGGCACTGGTGGGCAAAAAAATGATGGACTAGGATGCTGCCCGAGCGATCACCAGAGGCTGAGATCAGTTCAAACATTCCATCCACAACCTTGTACTTTTTGCATTTTAAAATTATATAAACTAATAAAACTTTATATATACATTTTGAACATACAGGCACAATCAAAGGATGTGCTCAACAACTGTCGTATATCTTAACCTCTTTTGGCATGTATGTTTCTAAGGGGTGGTTGTATAGCATAAACCTAGTTGAAAGGCAGTGTTGCCCTGCACAAGCCCATGTCTAAGATACAGTCAATGAGTGACTGGCAGAGTAGCATAGTTCCGGAGGAGAAGTGGTCTGTTAATGCACTGAGATGTCTTCTTCAAAAAGGTGTACTTTCAGTGCTTCACTATGATGGAGAAGGGTTGGGGCAGTCATGAGGGCTAAAGGGATGTAATTTCAGATACTTGGGCCCATATTTATACTTTTTTAGCGCTGCATTTGCGCCGCTTTTTGACCGCAAAAACTGTGCAAACTTACAAAATACAATTGTATTTTGCAAGTTTGCGCCATTTTTGCGTCAACAAATTACGCAAATGAGGCGCTAAAAAAGTATAAATATGGGCCTTGGTGCATAAATACAGAAGGCACGGCTCCAGGTTTCTAAGTCATTGAAGATTTTAAGCCTGCTCGACAGATATGGTTGTGATGGCTTTGCAGATAATTCAGCTGGTTTTGAAGATGGTGTGGGCCAGCAAAGGATACCAAGAGAGCTTTATTAGAGTGTAGATGATGTGGCGATATGTTTTCAGGTTTTTGATGAAGCATACTGCAGCATGTAGGATAATAAAGTAGGGACCAATGTGGAGTAAGGGCTTGAATGGCAATTCTGAAGTTACTTTCTAGGAGGAACAAATTAACTTTCTTTAGCGGAAAGAGTTGAGACCCGCCCATCTTGGCTTTCTTGGCAATGTATTCCTTGAGAACGAGATTGGTGGCCAGGGAGAATCCGAGTGACTTGGTGCTGGGTAAAAGTTAAGGAGCGATGTGTCCAGGCTACTGTTGTGCCAGGGTTAGATTAGTTGTTGCTTGTTGTTATTGAACAGCAAGAATGCAATTTTTATGGGTTTGAGCTTTAGGTTGGTGCTGGACATCCAGGAATGTTTGAGGTAAAGTGAGAGCTTGCAGCACTGGATGCTTAGAGCGGAGAATACTTTTAAGTAAAGTTATACATCTAAATATTGGTGATTTTTTTTATATTATCGGTGAGTAGAGTCTACAGGGCTCGATGTAGAGGTTAAAGATGACAGGGGAAAAGATGGATCTTTTGGTGAGTCTACAGGTGAGTGGGAGTTTCTGGGACCTGTGAACAAACAGATGGTATTTGGATAGGTAGGGGGACCGAAGAAGCACAGTGAAAGTAAACAAGACTTCAGGGTGTTGTTAACAGTCAAGTGGTTGATGGAGTCGAATGCATCATGGCTGGAATGGACTTGGTATGGTCTAGTATTGTATTAGTGAAAATTAGCTTGACTGCACGACAGAGATGAAATTCTCCTTCAAAGGACTGCATATGATTAACCCTTTTTTCTAGACAACTTGTGTGAAAAACCCGTGTGATATTTCACCAAAGCCATGGGTAGAGGAAATGACATTGCTGTAACCCCCTGATGACATCACATAAAATTACATAACATGACCTTCCCCATCACAAGAAGTGGGTATAAAATATTTTTAAAAACTACAGAAACAGTAACAAAATGTAGGAGCCATGAAATGTTAGAGAAGTAGTGGGTAGGAGGTGCTTAGGGGACACAAGCATAATCACAGTTGATACTTTGATAATGCCCGAACCATCAGTCACTGTGCCACCAAATAATTTGCTTTAAATTTTACACTAGTTCCTCTTTCACACAAAAAAGCACGAGCTTCTCCACTTTGTGGGTGTTAGGGACTTTAGAGATTTTGTTTCGAAAAGTGTTATTAAATATAGCGTGCAAAGCCAGTTTTGCATATTTACTTAGAACTTGTGAGAAGAAAGATCACCTAGAAACCTGTGATTTAGAGAAGCTAGTTGTCAATATTTCTGTTCCTGACTTTACTCTAGTTCTGAGGAAAAATATAGAAAGGGGAAGAATTTGAGGTTTAGTTACAACCGCTGCTAAGCAAGTCTTAGAACATGGACATAGATGAGACCTGCATAACCAAACGCATTGCCTGTGTTTTATAAGCAGAAATACCGTGTACAGAAATCATTGCAACTTAAGCAGGGGCTTACATGAAAATGAGGATTTTGCTTCTGAAAGTGTGATAGTGCTAGGGAAAGTGCCAGTCACAATAATATTCTGGACCCCAAAATGTGGCTCGCAGTGCCTTTCAGAGGCTGCTGGTTAAGTATCCAGATTATCCTAACACCCATCCTCCACTGCTCCACAGAAAGAGCTCGACTCATTAAGCTGTTTGCCTACCTACGTATGTTATGTTGATAAAGTGTACATTCACTGAAAGGTTTCTTGATGCTGTATAGTTCAGGTGACCAAGAACGTATCGTCTGCCTTATCTATACGCTTGTCTGAACAGCCCAGGTTTTATAATATTTTTTAAACATCAGAAAATCCCTTTCTAATCAAAATATTTCTGGGAGAGAATTCCACAGAAAGGGTGCTTCGGCAGAAAAGCTCCAGCTCCCCATCAATTTACTTGAATAGCTACGGATAATTAAGTATTTTGAGGCAGATGATCTGAGTGCTCGAAGTGTGATGTATTTCTTCATCTTTTTGTTCAGGTGGTAAGTAGCCATGTTGTACAGGTGTTACGTAGGCGCTCCGTAGCAAGTTGTAAATAAGGCGAGCAGCCTCGTTTTGAATTACATGTAACTTTTGGATGGTGTTGGATGACAGGCCCAGGTAGATTGAATTACCATAGTGCAGTCTTGAAGTGATTGTTAACATAGTTCAACATGGTCCAACAGAAACCAGAAAGACGGTGACCCAGGCCCTCGTCAGCAGCAGACTTGACTACGGCAACGCACTCTACACAGGCATCCCAACCAAAGACATCAAACGACTCCAACGTATCCAAAATGCCTCCACCCGACTGATTCTCGACATACCCCGCCGATGTCACATCTCCCCTCACCTGAAGGAACTCCACTGGCTCCCGGTAGACAAGAGGATCACCTTCAAACTCCTCACCCACGCTCACAAGGCGCTTCACAACACCGGACCCTCCTACCTCAACACCAGACTTAACTTCTACACTCCAACTCGTCAACTCCGATCCGCCAACCTCGCCCTCGCCATCGTACCCCGAATCCAGCGCAAGACCTCCGGCGGCAGATCCTTCTCCTTCCTCGCCGCCAAGACCTGGAACTCTCTCCCCACACCTCTACGCCAGACCCAGGACCTCCTCGCTTTCAGAAGGCTCCTCAAGACCTGGCTCTTCGACCGCTAAACAGCAACGCTCCACGCCCCCCCCCCCCTCCCCCCAGCGCCTCGAAACCCTGACGGGTACATAGCGCGCTTTATAAATATTGTGATTGATTGATTGATAGTTACATAATTAAGGCCGCTACCTGTAAACTCTTTGACAATGCATTTGGAAAGGGGGATTTCCTAGTTCTCGAGGACAATCACTGCTTGACCAGAGATCACCGCGATTCTTTCCACAATCTTTCTTCTGTCAGCTCTGCATTTTAACTGATTACTGCCCATCCCATTCCAGATGAAGTTCATAGTATTTTGGAACTCTTGCTGGGATGTTGTAGGGCCATTTATGTGGAGAAGTTGTGAGTCATCCGCATAATAGTATAATCTACCACCTTTTGTAAACAGTTGCTTGATTAGGGGCCTGATGTACACATTAAACAGGTGCGGTGAAAGGGATGAGACCTGAGGAACTCCTGAGGAAGTCTGCACGTCACCTATGATGTGTTAGCGCATCTGACCTTATTTTGGTTCTTATCTTTAATTCATAAGGGGACGCGTTAGAGGTTCGATGGACCTTTTAACTGCGCTTAGAGTAAATCCCACCATAGTACACAATTTAAATACAAAACATCAACAATTATCAATCAGCAATATCAATTATCAATGGAGTCAGTAATCTCAGGCACCATGCCCCCTTTATCCATGAATAACCACACATTTCTTGTAAAAGTTAGAATGTTTATTTCCTTATATTAACAATGCTAATATCACGTAACTGAGTCTCAAAATCAAATGATAAACATGCAGAAACAACACTGATTGACCAAATCTTCTAATGAATCTCAATTTAACCAAAGCGTGAACCACTACGCACTCTAGAGTTATAGTACAAATCAATAACAAGAATAATTGTGCAATAGAAATAGCATACATTTAAATTCAGCAACTGAGTAACATCTATTCTTAATAACAAATTACTAGCATTTAGGGGCTTTCTTCACTATCCTTCTGATTAGAATACCATGTTTGGACGTCATGCAAACTAATTTTAGTAAAAATAAATTTGGAAAAACATCTTACTATGCCTCTATCAAAACAGTGGTTGGTACCTTTAAACAAAAGACAAGTTACCTCAAACACAATAACATTTGATTATACCTCTCCTCAGTGTGGATCAGCAAGCTGCAACTGTCTTCGTCAATTGGACATCAGTTCAGTCAGCAATGGACCAGGAAAGGGAATGGTTCAGAACTTGGGGACTCTAAGCTATCTGAACCATTTACAAAGCAAAGGGGGTCATTCTGAGTTTGGCTGGTGGCGGTTGACTGTGGTTGGCCCAGGTAGCAAGAGGATTGTAAATGGCTGCATAGTTCCTGGGCTTCATGTGCTTTCAAGAGTTTAGAGGCGTATGTGAGCAGGGGTATTGGACCATAATTTGTCACACTCTTTAGCTCATCGCCTTGCATTTTTTGAGAGTGGATGGCCTTTGCATTTTTATGGAGGTTTAGGAACTGAGGCACTCATTATGACATTGGTGGTGACTGTAAAAGTGGCAGAAATACCGCCAACAGGCTGGCGGTAATTACTGCCAAATTAAGACCATGGTGGTGATAACTCCCATAGACAGCCAATGTACCACAGCAACCGCCAGGGCGTTAACACCACACACCACGGCGGTAGCCATCAACACCCAGGCACCACAAGGTACAGCCCACCATATCATGACACAACAAACCGCCACTATTTCCGGTACCAACGCCTTCAAAAGTCTGGCGGAAACAACACAGAAGACCAAAGACTCACCAACAGAGACACAGAGTAGATCAACGCCGCAATGGAACCGGAACTGCAGGTCTTCCCGATGCTTTTCTATGCCATGCTCCACCTGGAACACCTACGCCAACGAAGATGACGACAGTGAGTACAGCTGCCTAGCACACAAGGGAGGGAGGGAGGAAAAGGAGAATGACACACACACACGCACGACACACACCATTCACACACACACCCTACACACAACCAGCAGCGCACGTAAACCAATGGCACAGGACACACTGCATTATAATACAAGGACTACAGGTCGGCAGTACTGAGATTGTAATTGCATGGCAACAGCCACCATACAAACCAATTGGAGAACAAAGATATATGAACAATTGTCCAGAAAAGGCCAATGCCCAGTCCAAAGTAACAAAGGCATCCATGGCTACAGGGCACAGTCCAAGCCCCAACTTGATACTGACTAACTCCGCACAAAACTGTGCAGGGGCAACATCTCAGGAGTGGACAGGCACTTCAGGGGGAAGGGGGCTGAGGGTGTTTTGCTTTCCTTATCATATGACCAAGCTGACAAAACTTCTCTGGAATGCACTTCTTAGTTTAAAGAAGACATTTATTATTACTTCACCACGAGGTTCCTGAGAGACAAGATTAGTAGGTTGGAAGCACACGTTTAAAAGTAGTCGCAGCAATGAAAGCAAAATATATCAAAGTACTTCTCAATTGCAATGTACACAGCAAATACATGTGATTATATTATAGCATAACTTCAAAGCAAAGAATAAAAGTCAAAATGTCATCACCGTAGGGCCTATCACTCCACTTCATCTTTCTTATGCCTGCAAGTTGATGATTCCTGTTCAACTGCGAGAAAGAGATTTTCCACCGAAACGGGAGGTCAGGCAGCTGACGTACACTCCTGTCTGAAGTCCTGGAAAATTCCCCCTCGCTGCTGCCCAGGACCACCGTAAAAAGCCTGCTAACAGGCCCCTTAGTCAAAACATGCTGGCTCAGTGGGGGAACCGAACAAGAGTTTGGAGAGTGGCTAAGGGGGTCATTCTGACCCTGGCGGTCATGGACCGCCAGGGCCAACGACCGCGGAAGCACCGCCAACAGGCTGGCGGTGCTTCCGGGGGCATTCTGACCACGGCTCCCGGTTTCCCGCCGGCTTCCCGCTGCCCCAGGGAATCCTCCACGGCGGCGCTGCAAGCAGCGCCGCCATGGGGATTCCGACCCCCTTCCTGCCAGCCTGGTTCTGGCGGTTTTCACCGCCAGAACCTGGCTGGCGGGAACGGGTGTCGTGGGGCCCCTGGGGGCCCCTGCAGTGCCCATGCCACTGGCATGGGCAGTGCAGGGGCCCCCCTAACAGGGCCCCATATAGATTTTCAGTGTCTGCGTGGCAGACACTGAAAATCGCGACGGGTGCAACTGCACCTGTCGCACCCCTTCCACTCCGCCGGCTCCATTCGGAGCCGGCATCCTCGTGGAAGGGGGTTTCCCGCTGGGGGGGCGGGCGGCCTTCTGTCGGTCGCCCGCCAGCCCAGCGGGTAACTCAGAATGACCGCCGCGGTCTTTTGACCGCAGTACGGTCTTCTGGCGGTTCCCACCAGGCCGGCGGCATCCATCGCCGGCAGGGGTCAGAATGACCCCCTAAGTCTCCAAACTTTGGTCGTTCCCAGGCTGAATAGAGAGGTAAACACAAAATATACGCTCTCTTGTCACGTTAAACACAGCTTGGTCTATCATGTGGAAAAACACATCTCATCTGCAATGTCTCAACTGCAATGTCGAACTCCCCGTTAAAGCCAATAGGCAGCTAAACTGAATACAAAAATGTAATATCTAATGCCACGTTAAAGCCAATAGGCAGCTAACCTAAATACCAAATGTAATGTCTAATGCCACGTTAAAGCCAATAGGCAGCTAAACTGAATACAGAATGTAATGTGCTACTGATGAACATTGAACAACTAATATTCGCAGTGGTGAAACATAAAGTCATTAGTCAAACACAATTAATAGCATAACAGAGGGGAACCACAGCTGAAGTGGGGAACTTGCCCACTGGGTTTCGAGGGGGCTCAATGCCCATTTCCCTTTGCTAGGAAGTGCAAGGTCACAGTCTCTGAGGTGGGGAACTTGCCCACTGTTTCTGGAGGGGGCTCCATGCCCATTTCCGTTTGCTGAGGAGTGCAAGATCACAGTCCCTGAGGTGGGGAATCTGCCCACTGGTTCTGGAGGGGGCTCCTTGTACATCAGTCCCTGGAGGGTGGCCTACATGCCCTCTGCTGGAGGTGAGGGCTGCTGTGTCTCAGCAGGGGATGAGGGCCCCGTGCCCACTGGTGGTGGTGGTGTTGATACCCTGCCAGCCTCTGCAGGAGGTGAGGGCTGCTGTGCCTCAGCTGGGGAAGGTGCCTCCTGGGCAGCCTCTGCAGGAGGTGAGGGCTGCTGTGTCTCAGCTGGGGAAGGTGCCTCCTGGGCAGCCTCTGCTGGAGGCAAGGGCTGCTCTGTCTCAGCAGGGGATGAGGGCCCCGTGCCCACTGGTGGTGTTGATACCCTGCCAGCCTCTGCTGGAGGCAGGCTGCTGTGTCTCAGCTGGAGGTGAGGGCTTCTTCCCTTTCCTGGCTGGTGGAGTGGGATCCTTCCCTTTCCTGGCTGGTGGAGTGGGATCCTTCACTGTCTTGCCTCCACAACTAGGTGGTGCCTCCATTGACTGTGTGTCTGAGGTGCTGGGCTGGGTCATTGGGACCCTGCTCTTACGGGAAGGACGGGGAGGGAGGGGGAGAGAAGAGGTCAGGTTGGGCAATGAAAAGCTTCTTAGGGACAGTGGGGTGAGATGAGGGAGGAGGGATAGGAGTGGAGGTTGAGGGAGTGGTTGCTGGAGGAGTATGTCTGCTGGACTGTGTGCTGATGTGAGGTAGATGGCTGTTGGGTGTCTGAGTGCCTGTGTTTGTGTCCTTTAGGAGGGGGAACAGACAGAGTGGGAGAGGACACAGGGGCCTGGATGGAGTCTGCTGCTGAGGTGTGTGTGCTGATTGGTGTGGTGATGCTGGCGATGGCTGTTGAAGCAGTGCATGCAGGTGTGACTATGGACGTGACTTTGAGTGAGGTGGAGGAGGAGGAGGGTGAGACAGTGGAGGCAGTGGATGTGGATGTGTCTGCAACTGTCTGTTGTTTGTGTGAGTGCTTGTGGACTGAAGTGTGGTGCCTGAGTTTGACTGTGCCACTCTTGTGTGATGTCTTGGGTACATGCTCGTCTGTATGCGTACATGGGATGGGATGGGATTGAGGAGACTGGGATTGTAGTTGGTGGGGGGACGGTAGGAACAGGGACAATGGCTGCCATCAGAGAGGAGACCAGAGCCTGAATCGATCTCTGTTGGGCCGCCAATCCACCGTGGATACCCTCCAAGAATGCATTACATTGCTGCATCTGGGATGCCAGCTCCTGGATGGCATTAACAATGGTTGACTGCCCTACAGAGATGGAACTCAGGAGGTCAACAGCCTCCTACATGAGGGCAGCAGGGCTCACTGGGGTAGGGCCTGAGGTGCCTGGGGTGAAAGAGATGCCCACCCTCCTGGGGGAGCGGGCATGGGCAACTCGCTGAGGGGCTACGAGGGGCTACTGGGAGGGCGGTGCTGGTATGGGGGTGGCAGCTGCAGCTGGGGTGGTCACAGAGGTGTCGACTACCACCAGGGATCTTCCATCAGAGGAGAAATCAGAGTCAGTGTTGTCACTTCCTGTCTCAGCCGTGGTGCTGCCCTCGCCCTCCGTCCTTCTGGTTCGCTCGGCGTCAGTGGTCTCTGCCTCCTGGGTCCTGTGCGATGCAGCTCCCTCTGTTGCGTGTGCCCCTGCTCCCAGCCAGATGATGCTAATGCACACATGAACAGGATGACATAAGGAGAAACGGGGTGAGGGAGAGAACAGGAGCACTGGGTCAATTACAGCCCCAAGACCACAGTTGGCATACACAGGACCACCAGTGGTCCCTGATGGGCCAGGTAGTTCATCCAGATCCAGAAGTCCAGAGTTACTGTCATCACTGTGAGCATCTTCTGTTGGGGAACTGGTTTGTCTTGGCACTTCCTCTCCACTAACATAGGCTGGGACACCTGTGGGGATGTAAGTGAGGTATTATGCTTCATGTCTGTGACATATTGTACATTTCTAGCTTCCCCTCTATCATTGCCTTTGTATGTGTATGGTGATGTATTGTGGGATTGTTAGTTCCACTATCCTGTGCATGCTTCTGTGTTGGTTGTCCATACAGGGCTGGGAGGGCTGTCCATGCATTGCTATAGCATGCATGTTTTGGCATTGGGGTTAGTCAGATGTGTAGGCGCAGTGTGTGGGATGGAGTGGAGTGATGGGAGTGAGGGTGAGGGTGAGGGGGTGATATGGCATGCAGGTATGGGTGGTGTTAAGTAGTAAATTTTGACTTATCGGTGTCAAGTCCTCCGGCTACTCCAGTGAGTCCCTTAGGATGCAGTATTGCCAAGACATGCTCCTCCCATGCTGTGAGCTGTGGGGGAGGAGGTGGGGGTTCACCGCCAGTCCTCTGGATGGTGAGCTGGTGCCTTGCTGCCACGGAACGCACTTACCCCGTAGGTCATTCCACCTCTTCCAGATGTCGTCTCTTGTTTGTGGATGCTGTTCCATGGCATTCACCCTGTCCACGATTCTTCGCCATAGCTCCATCTTCCTGGCAATGGATATTTGCTGTACCTGTGCTCCAAACAGCTGTGGCTTGACCCTGACTATTTCCTTCACCATGACCCAAAACTCCTCATCTATGAAATGGGGGTGCTTTTGTGGGGACATGGATGTTGTGTGGTGTGTGTGTAGATGTGTGGGTGTTGGGTAATGTGGTTGGGTGTGTGAAGTGGGGTGCGTGAGGGACGTATGGGTGTGTGTGGTGTGTATGTGTAGTTGTTGCAGTGGTCTCGGTGTCAGTATTGTGGCAATAATTTGTATTCATGAAGGGTTGTGGGTAATGTGGGTGTGTTTTATAGTGCTGTGGGTGGGTGTGGTGTGCGTATAGATGTCAGGTGTGCGTTTTTGGTATTGGCCAATGTTGTGTAGGTTAGTATTTGGGTGTCCATTCTGAGCGCACCGGTGTGTACCGCCAATGGTTTACTGCCATTGAATGTCGAATTGGTATGTGTGTGTCATTATTTGGCGAACGGATGTTCTTCTCTGTGGCAGTATGTTGACGGCCGTCACTGCAGCGGTAAGCAGCATTTACCGCCAGTGTCATGGTGAGGACCTGAATCTTGCGGTAGTGGTTTGTTAAGTGAGGCTATTATTGATGCCAGTGGTCAAGGGTCCATAGGGAAACCAGACTTGACATTCTTCACCAGTACTTGAAGACTACCTTCTTTTAAAGAAGTGAAGAAAGAGAGGATGCAGCAGTTAATAGTTACCAGCTCCAGTCTGTGAGTATGTGGGTCTACTAACTATTCTGTCTTAGATTAGCTTCATTTTGTTATAAAATTCAGAGCTCTCATGATGGCTCCAAATTCTGCAGCACTCTTTAGGGAAGAGAGTTCATTAAAAAAAATATTTTTGTTTGTTGAGAGATTCGTTCCATTTACTAGTGTAGTGTAAATATTTCGTTTTGGCCGATAAGGTTTTGTATTTTGTCATTCCACATTTACGTTTTGCTGTATTCCCAATAATCTTTATGACAATTACTTTTTAATTGGCGAAGATGAAGCTTAGCATCTTTCAATTGATAATTGAACCTAAGCGCAGGTTTCATACGGGTAGTTGCTCTGCCTCTTAACTCAGTGGCGTGAGTGCTGCTAGTGTTCTCTATCCAGTTCGTAAATTCAGCTATCATGGCACCTGCCGAGGTGCTTAGTACAGGCATGCTGTTTTTAATGCAGATATCATGACGACAGGGTTTTTGTGATTCTAAATCATAAATCATAAACATTTATAAAACGCGCTACTCACCCGTGCGGGTCTCAAGGCGCTAGGGGGATGGGGTTACTGCTGCTCGAAGAGCCAGGTCTTGAGTTGCCTCCGGAATGCGGAGTGGACCTGGGTGGTCCTGAGGTTGGTGGGGAGGGAATTCCATGTCTTGGCCGCCAGGTAGGAGAAGAATCTCCCACCTACCGTGGTGCGGCGGATGCGAGGGACGGCGGCGAGAGCGAGGTTGGCGGAGCGAAGTTGACGGGTGGGTGTGTAGAAATTGAGGCGGCGGTTGAGGTATTCGGGTCCCTTGTTGTGGAGGGCTTTGTGTGCGTGGGTGAGGAGTCGGAAGGTGATCCTTTTGTTGACGGGAAGCCAGTGCAGGTGTCTCAGGTGGGCGGAGATGTGGCTGCTGCGGGGTATGTTGAGGATGAGGCGGGCGGAGGCGTTTTGAATTCGTAGCAGACGTTTCTGGAGTTTAGCTGTGGTTCCTGCATATAGGGTGTTGCCGTAGTCCAGGCGGCTCGTGACGAGGGCGTGGGTCACGGTCTTTCTGGTGTCGGCTGGGATCCAACGGAAGATCTTTCGGAGCATGCGGAGGGTGAGGAAGCAGGAGGATGATACGGCATTGACTTGTTTGGTCATGGTGAGAAGTGGGTCCAGGATGAAACCGAGGTTGCGTGCGTGGTCTGAGGGGGTTGGTGCGGTGCCAAGGGCCGTGGGCCACCAGGAGTCGTCCCAGGCGGTCGGGGTGTTTCCGAGGATGAGGACTTCCGTTTTGTCTGAGTTCAGTTTCAGACGGCTGAGTTTCATCCAATCTGCAACGTCTTTCATTCCATCTTGCAGGTTGGTCTGGGCGCTGGTGGTGTCCTTGGTGAGGGAAAGTATCAGCTGAGTGTCGTCGGCGTAGGAGGTGATGATGATGCTGTGTTTGCGTACGATGTCGGCGAGGGGGCTCATGTAGACATTGAAGAGAGTCGGGCTGAGCGAGGAGCCTTGTGGGACGCCGCAGATGATCTCGGTGGGGTCTGAGCGGAAAGGTGGGAGGTAGACTCTTTGGGAGCGGTTGGAGAGGAAGGAGGTGATCCAGTCCAGGACCTGTCCCTGGATCCTGGTGGAGCGGAGGCGGGTTATTAGGGTGCGGTGGCAGACGGTGTCGAAGGCAGCCGAGAGGTCGAGGAGGATGAGGGCGACTGTTTCTCCGTTGTCCATCAGGGTTCTGATGTCATCTGTGACTGAGATGAGGGCGGTTTCTGTGCTGTGATTGGCTCGGAAACCGGACTGAGAGGGGTCGAGTAGGTTGTTGTCTTCAAGTCTGGAATTTGGAAGTGCGCCAACCTTTACTCTCTGCAATGGATATTTCAAATTGTATGAAATGTTGATCCAACCAAATACATTGTAAAATGATTAAATTAGTGATATTAACATGGATAGTGTGTCCATTAATGTGTGTGGAACCGTGCATGTGTTGTTCTGAAGACACTGACGTCATTAGCTTGATAAACTCTGTATCTTTTGAATTAACCCCTGGTATTATCAATCCAGTAATTGAAATCGTGAACCACTTACAATTGTATGTAGGTAGTAACTAATGAACAAATCAATACCTAAAAGGTTTCGGGGAAAGTAAATATGTTTTGAGGTGGACGACTAGGTTACTACCTAGAAGAGGCAGCTGATAGTAGAATCAACTATCACTACTATGGTGTCTGCCTCAGAGATGGGGTTGAAATCAATGGCGGAGATATGTATTAAGCACCACGTTATTACTGCAGCCCTTCCTCCTTTTTTATCGTTAGCTCTATTTTTGTTGAAAATTGTATACTGGGGGTTATGGGTTAATGTGGCTAAAATATCCAGGGTGGAATATTCCGACAGCCAGGTTTCTGTTAGAAGTAACATATCAATATTGTCTTCCTCCAAGAGACTGAATATTTCAATGTTGTGCTTACCCAAAGAGCATGTTCAAATAAGCTGTACAAATGATTCTGTAGCTATTTATCTATTCCGACATTGGGGTAATTCACAATCTTGGTGACTGCTATATGATTATGTTGTGTGGCCTTAGTTACCTTCAAGTTTACAGGACTGCTTAGAAACCTTTCCCTCTGTAGTGAGTTGGTAAGTTAAAGGTAGGTTTGCTTTTTTAGGGGAGTGCCTCCAAAGAGGAGTAACTGTGGAAGCCAAAATAATGGCTGGGCCCTGGTCAAGGCCAGGCATGGACAAGCACAGGCAGGCTTCTTTCGGAATGCCAGCAGAGCAACCCTATGCCCGCCGGCCTTGTGGACACGTTACCTGTTCATTTAAGTAGACCTCCCTTGAGTGTTCCGTGGAAGCTAGTATGCTAGATGTTAAAATGGCAGTCATTTTGGTCTATATATAAATGTAATATCAATGATTACTACTCATGATCCAAAGTTCATGTATAAAAAATAATCAGGTTTAAAAATACAAAAAAGTAATCAGGTTTAATAATTGTTAACAATTTCAAACAAGGAAGCCTTCAGAGACCATCTGGACTGACGCATGCCCTCAAAACCTCCAGCTCCACCACCACAACCGACCTGGAACAAGGAGTAAAGAACTTCAATGCCTGGATTACCAACTTTTGACAGCATAATTCCTGTAAAGAGCAGAATCCAGAGAAAACCTCCAAAAAGGCAAGCAGGTACACCCCTAAGCTCAGAAAAGCTACACAAGACAGCATACACCTGGAGAGGAAGTGGGGTGCCAGCAAAGACACCTCCGTCAAGGCATATTTCAAGACCTTCCTCAACCTTTACCACCGCCTACTGAGAGCAACAAAGAAGACAGCACTGGCTACGTGTATCGAAACCAGCGGCAACAACACCAAGGAACTCTTTAACATTGTTAAGGAATTCTCCAACCAAACGGCTGGTGAAAACGATATCACATCCTCACAGGAGCTGTGTGACATCCTTGCCGATTTCTTCCACAACAAGACTGCAGCCATATTCAGGAACTTTGAACCCCAACCGACACCTACGGACTTCATTGAAAAAGTCACAAACACCACAACCAACACCAACCACAGCCTGATACTTGAACCTTCTCTCCACGAGGACACTGTAGGAAAGTACCATCTTGCCTGGCATGTTACCCCCATATTTCACTGTATATATGTTGTTTTAGTGTATGTGTCACTGGGACCCTGCCAGCCAGGGCCCCAGTGCTCATAAGTGTGCCCTGTATGTGTTCCCTGTGTGATGAATAACTGTCTCACTGAGGCTCTGCTAACCAGAACCTCAGTGGTTATGCTCTCTCTGCTTTCCAAATTGTCACTAACAGGCTAGTGACCAATTTCACCAATTCACATTGGCATACTGGAACACCCTTATAATTCCCTAGTATATGGTACTGAGGTACCCAGGGTATTGGGGTTCCAGGAGATCCCTATGGGCTGCAGCATTTCTTTTGCCACCCATAGGGAGCTCTGACAATTCTTACACAGGCCAGCCACTGCAGCCTGAGTGAAATAACGTCCAAGTTATTTCACAGCCATTTAGCACTGCACTTAAGTAACTTATAAGTCACCTATATGTCTAACCTTCACCTGGTGAAGGTTGGGTGCTAAGTTACTTAGTGTGTGGGCACCCTGGCACTAGCCAAGGTGCCCCCACATCGTTCAGGGCAAATTCCCCGAACTTTGTGAGTGCGGGGACACCATTACACACGTGCACTATACATATGTCACTACCTATGTATAGCGTCACAATGGTAACTCCGAACATGGCCATGTAACATGTCTAAGATCATGGAATTGTCACCCCAATGCCATTCTGGCATTGGGGAGACAATTCCATGATCCCCCGAGTCTCTAGCACAGACCCGGGTACTGCCAAACTGCCTTTCCCGGGATTTCACTGCAGCGGCTGCTGCTGCCAACCCCTCAGACAGGTTTCTGCCCTCCTGGGGTCCAGCCAGGCCTGACCCAGGAAGGCAGAACAAAGGACTTCCTCAGAGAGAGGGTGTTACACCCTCTCCCTTTGGAAAAAGGTGTCAGGGCTGGGGAGTAGTAGCCTCCCCCAGCCTCTGGAAATGCTTTGATGGGCACAGATGGTGCCCATCTCTGCATAAGCCAGTCTACACCGGTTCAGGGATCCCCCAGCCCTGCTCTGGCGCGAAACTGGACAAAGGAAAGGGGAGTGACCACTCCCCTGACCTGCAACTCCCAGGGGAGGTGCCCAGAGCTCCTCCAGTGTGCTCCAGACCTCTGCCATCTTGGAAACAGAGGTGCTGCTGGCACACTGGACTGCTCTGAGTGGCCAGTGCCAGCAGGTGACGTCAGAGACTCCTTCTGATAGGCTCTTACCTGTGTTGCTAGCCTATCCTCCTTCCTAGGTAGCCAAACCTCCTTTTCTGGCTATTTAGGGTCTCTGCTTTGGGGAATTCTTTAGATAATGAATGCAAGTGCTCATCAGAGTTCCTCTGCATCTCTCTCTTCACCTTCTGACAAAGGATCGACCGCTGACTGCTCAGGACGCCTGCAAAACCGCAACAAAGTAGCAAAGACAACTACTGCAACCTTGTATCGCTTCATCCTGCCGGCTTTCTCAACTGTTTTCCTGGTGGTGCATGCTCTGGGGGTAGCCTGCCTCCTTCTTGCACCAGGAGCTCTGAAGGAATCTCCTGTGGGTCGACGGAATCTTCCCCCTGCAACCGCAGGCAACAAAAGACTGCATCACCGGTCCTCTGGGTCCCCTCTCAGCACGACGAGCGTGGTCCCTGGAACTCAGCAACTCTGTCCAAGTGACTCCAACAGTCCAGTGACTCTTCAGTCCAAGTTTGGTGGAGGTAAGTCCTTGCCTCCCCACGCTAGACTGCATTGCTGGGTACCGCGTGATTTGCAGCTGCTCAGGCTCCTGTGCACTCTTCCAGGATTTCCTTCGTGCACAGCCAAGCCTGGGTCCCCGACACTCTAACCTGCAGTGCACAACCTCCTGAGTTGTCCTCCGGTGTCGTGGGACTCCCTTTTGTGTCTTCGGGTGAGCTCTGGTTCACTCCTTTTCTAAGTACCTGTTCCGGTACTTCTGCGGGTGCTGCCTGCTTCTGTGAGGCCTCCCTGACTTGCTGGGTGCCCCCTCTGTCTCCTCATCCAAGTGGCAACATCCTGGTCCCTCCTGGGCCACAGCAGCATCCAAAAACCCTAACCGCGACCCTTGCAGCTAGCAAGGCTTGTTTGTGGTCTTTCTGCGTGGGAACACCTCTGCAAGCTTCTCCACGACGTGGGACATCCATCCTCCAAAGGGGAAGTTTCTAGCCCTCTTCGTTCTTGCAGAATCTACAGCTTCTACCATCCGGTGGCAGCTTCTTTGCACCCTCAGCTGGCATTTCCTGGGCATCTGCCCACTCTCGACTTTGTCGCGACTCTTGGACTTGGTCCCCTTGTTCCACAGGTACTCTCGTCCGGAAATCCACTTTGGTTGCATTGCTGGTGTTGGTCTTCCTCGCAGAATTCCCCTATCACGACTTCTGTGCTCTCTGGGGAATATAGGTGCACTTTACACCTACTTTTCAGGGTCTTGGGGTGGGCTATTTTTCTAACCCTCACTGTTTTCTTACAGTCCCAGCGACCCTCTACAAGCTCACATAGGTTTGGGGTCCATTCGTGGTTTGCATTCCACTTTTGGAGTATATGGTTTGTGTTGCCCCTATCCCCATGTGCTCCTATTGAAATCTACTGTAACTTTACATTGCTTGCATTACTTCCTTTTGCTATTACTGCATATTTTTGGTATTGTGTACATATATCTTGTGTATATTTGGCATCCTCATACTGAGGGTACTCACTGAGATACTTTTGGCATTTTGTCATAAAAATAAAGTACCTTTATTTTTAGTATATCTGTGTATTGTGTTTTCTTATGATATTGTGCATATGACACCAGTGATATAGTAGGAGCTTTGCATGTCTCCTAGTTCAGCCTAAGCTGCTCTGTTATAGCTACCTTCTATCAGGCTATGCTGCTAAAACACCTCTTCTACACTAATAAGGGATAACTGGACCTGGTACAGAGTGTAAGTACCCCTTGGTACCCACTACAAGCCAGGCCAGCCTCCTACAGACACCCTCTCCACTATGAAGTCCATCCACTCGGAAGACCCCACCGACTCCTGCCTACACCACATCTTCAATCTCGGGAACTAAAGGATCGGCCAGGAACTCAGCACTCTACTCAACACCTCCATCACCAAATGCAACCTTCCCTTATGCTTGGAAACACGACAAAGTCAAACCACTAATCCAAAAACCCACCACAGGCCCGAGCATACTCAAAAACTGCTAGCCAATCTCCCTTCTCCCTTTCTCAGCTGTAAAAATATCAACAAGCAACGGATGTCCTACCTGAAGCAGAGCCAGCTACTCAATTTCTCCCAATCCGCTTCTGCAGCAATCACATCACTGACACCGCCCTGATCGCAGCCACAGACGAGATCTGTAACCTCTACAGTGGAGGAGAAACAGCGGCCCTCCTCGAACTCTCAGCAGCTCTCAATACTGTATTCCACCACACACTGATCAAAAGACTCCACCACGTCAGTCTCCAAGTGGATGCATTAAGATATATCACCTCCTTCCTCACCCAAAGAAACCAGAGGATTCACCTACCTCCTTCACCTCTGAACCAAAAGACATCACCTGCGGGGTCCCCGAAGGATCATCCTTCAGCCCCCTGCTTTTTAAAACATATATGACCCCACTTGCCAACATCATCAGATCCCATGGCCTCAACATAATCTGCTACGCACACGACATCCAACTCATCGTCTCGCTCACTGACGACACCACCACCACCAAAACTAACTTCCACAGTTGCCTGACAAGCATCGCCAACTGGATGAAAGTAAACTGCCTGCTGCTAAAATAAACAAGAATGAAGTTCTTTTCTTCGGCAAATGCAGCAACACATGGAATGACTTATGGTGGCCTTCAGATCTAGGACCCGCACCCACTCCTTCCGAACATGCCAGAAACCTTGGAATTATCATTGACAACATGCTCACCATGTAATCACAGATAAACACCATCTCCTCTGCCTGCTTTTTTATTCTATGCATGCTACATAAGCTCCTCAAGTGGCTACTCCTGCACATGAGATGCAATGTGACACAGGCCCTTATCACCAATCGACTAGACTATGCCAAAGCCCTCTACCTATGAATCACCTCACAACTCCTATAAAGACTACATATCATAAGGAATACTGCAGTCAGGCTCATCTTCAACCTTCCTTGACGATCCCACATCACACTACACCTCAAGCAACTCCACTGGCACCCCGTGCAGAAGAAGTGCTTACTCAAGCTGCTGATCCATGCACACAAAGCTCTACGCAACCAACGACCCACCTACATTAACCAATGCCTGAATTTCCACCAACTGTCAAAAGACTACGCTCTGCCTCCCTATGCCTTTCCCACCTTCCAAGAATCCACTGAAGCAGAAGTGCATGACGTGCCATCTCCCACTTATCAGCAAAAAACCTGGAACAGCCTCCCAAAGCATTTCTGGATGATCACTTCTCATCCGGAATTTCATAGAGCCCTCAAGAAATGGCTATTCGAATGAGCTGCTGAGACCTGTATGCACCTGGATACCCTAAAGGGTGATTAGTTGCGCTTCACAAATCCTGTATGATTTATTGATTTAAAAATCGAAGCAGGATTGCATCAAGATATATGGTATGATACTCAGCATCCACCTGTAATCATATGTGCCACCCTAAAACCTATGTACACTAACAGTGCCCACTCATTCAAGTAGCCCTCCCTTGATCGTTCCATGGAAGCTAGTTAACCATAAAAATGGCGGTCGTGCCGGTCTATTTAAGAAAGTAATACCAATGATCTTCTCTTGTGACCCAAGTGCATGTAGAATACACACATGTAAATATATGTAATTTACATGTTCAAATGCCTGGATTTATGAGTGCAAATTGTTCCCAAAAGGTGACTTTGCACTTGTATACTCACCTATAATCTCAGCTCTCCAGAAAATCTATATCCCAAATTTGCATCACCGTGGGCATCTTCACCTTGTCGGCCTCAAGATATTGACTTCCACATACCCTCGGAGTATTTAACGAACATCCCCATAAGAGATAAGGTGAGTGTGATTTCCTAGCCATAAAAATAGTTCAATGCCGCCTAGAATATGGCCGGATTGAATTAGCAAATATGACCAATATCAAATACTAATAGGAATTGTAAGCACCAAATGTTTGAAGAAATATGAATGCACTATGTTTCATGAATCTATATCCCCACTATATATGTTTAAACAAATATCATATACATAATGGGAAACTGTTTAATGTGGTCAGGAGTTGCCATCGGGGGGTTCTGTTGAAATGAGAAACCACACGGCCGAAGGGTGACAAGTTTGTAAACGTCACTGGAACCCCTTGATGGCAACGTTGGAATATGCTGCGTGCTATGTATTTTTATGGTATATATTTATTTTGGGATAGATATCTTGAAAATGTGCTTTCTTTCAGATTGCAACTGACAATAACTAGTTAATTACAATTAGAATAATTACATTTCATGAATAAAAAACAGTGGACAATTGTGAGGGCTAGAGGATTTTATACATTTCTGTGGTTGTGGTGTGTATTACATAATTATGGATTTACAGCATTTGGCACATCATTTGCCACATATTGTTCTAAATATTCTAGCCATACCGGATTAAAATAATAGTGAAAGAGTGTGACATAATTTTCATTTTACTGCATAACTAAGAAAACCTCGCTGCATGATTTGGACCTCCATGCTGCATAATTTGGTTTTCAGTGCTGCATTATGATGAAATCTGTATTTCATAAGGAACTGCGATAAAAAAAACATATTTCATGGTTAAATGTAACGGCGAATGTGGGTTTTTATACCACTGCATTTTGTGCAACAAATGATCACAAACGTGATATATACATTAACTCACATGCACTATGTATGTTTATGGGTTTTTTATCGTGCAAAATGCAGTATATTGATTGAAACCTCAAATATTGCAGGCACCTGTGAGATATAGAAAATATTTTGTGGGGCTTTGTGAAATGTATAAAATATTTCACAGTTATCTGTGAAAAATGGGTTCCGTCATGATAAGGAGAGTGCCAAAACATTGCACTCAGCTTTAACGTTGTCAATTCTTTAATTAACATTCTTGTCATGAAAGGTAAACAAAAACTACACTTTGTAGTTCCTAGCAGTTAGCTGCACCTTGCAGAGAATAATTTCCTTCTACAGACCGAATGTGTGTTCAAGGAAAGATTGTTTTCCTAAATACGACTTTTCTTTAACTCTTTTTTCTCTATGGACAACCAAACTGAATAAACTAGTATTTCTCATATTGGGTTAAAAAAATATATGCATGAGTGAAAACAGCACCTTTTTAACCCTTTTACTGTGGAGGACAAGATGCAATGTTCACATTTTCCACAGTATCTCCCCAGTGCGCTGGACATGAAGTCTAGTCCTTCCTTCGGTGATAGAACTTCTGCTGGTTGTATCAGAAGGATTTCCTTTTTTGGGGAAAAAAAACGTCAAGACGTAAATAAAGAACTTCCCCTGCAATTTTTTATGGTTTTTCCTTTTGTGTGACGTGCTGGGCATGGGGGATCATTTTTATTAGGGTCGAGCCTGCGAGTGCACACGCTAGCGCGTGAGTCTCACATGTAAATCTTGGAGCCCTCCTGTCACTTACCATTTGTTGGCTTGCGTGGCACTCTTCTTTATAGCCTTGTAATCTGTCACTGCAGGGCAAACATTCCCATTCTCCTCTGAGGAGGAGGCACCTAGCACTGATTGATTCAACTTAAGCAGTGTCTGTCCGCTGCTCCCAACGCAATTGAGGGACTATTTTTTTTTTTTTTTTACTTCTAGTGCCCTCCAAACAGAAGGCTTGTGACTGGCAAAAACGTGCCCAGCAGGACAAATACAAAATTGCCAAGTTTTATTTTTTATAGCTAACTTTTTATTTTTATTTTGCCAAGTCGTCTTTTTTCACTTTCCACTAAGGTTTTCTTTTGTTTTTGCTTGTGGGCACTCTTCTCAAGCGATTATAATTATCTTGTTCAAAATATTGCAAAGCAACGTTGTTTCTTTATTATGTGTAATTTCTGAAATGATGCTTTAACACATAATTGAGCAGTACATCCCAATCCGCCTCACTACAGTCCACCCTAATCCACTCCACACCAGTCCACCCAACTACAGTCCAACTCACTCACCCCAATCCAATCCACTTCAACTCACCCCACTCCAATCCTCCCAACCCAACCCAATCTAATCTTCACCATTCCAATTTGCCCTGCTCTAATCCAAACAATCTGCACCTATCCAAAACAATCAATCCCACTCCAATCTGCCCACTCTAATCCAAAACAATATGTCCCACTCCACTCCAAAACAGTATGCTCCACTCTCAACGACCTCACTCCAAATTGCCCCATTCTAATCCAAAACAATCTGCTCTGCTCCAGTCCAAAACAATCTGCCCCACTCCAATCTGCCCCAATCCAAAACAATCTTCCCCACAGCAACCTGCTGCACCCCAATCCAATACAGTCTGCCCCACTCCAATCTACCCCAATCCAAAGAAATCAGCCCCACTCCAATCTAAAACAATTTGCCCCACTCCAGTCTGCCTCACTCCAATTTGCCCCACTTTACACCAAACAAATCTGCCCCACTGCAGTCCAAAACAATATGTCCCACTCAAATGCGGCCACTCCAATCTGCCCCACTCCTATCCAGAGCAATACGCCCCACTCCAATCCAATCAACCTCACCCCAATCCAATCCACCCCACTCCATCCCAATTCACCCCACTCCCATCCAATCCACCCCACACCAACCGACCCCACCCCACTTCAGACCAATCCACCCAACTCCAGTCCACCCTAATACAATTTAGCTCACTTCAATCCGCTCTACTCCCATCTGTCCCACTCCAATACAAAACAATCTGTCCCACTCGAATACACCCCACTATCATCTGCTGTTCTCCAATCCAGTCCACCTCACCCTAATACAATTTGCCCCACTCCAAACTGACCCATTCCAATCCAAAACAATCTTCCCCATTCCAGTACAAAACAATTTGTTCCCCTCCTCCGCCCCACTCCAATCTGCCCCATTCCATTCCAATCCATCCCATCCCACTCTAATAAAATCAAACCTACTCCAATCTGCCCCACTCAATCCAATTCACCCCACTCACTCCAATCCACTCTATATGACCACTCTATTTTAGTCCAGTCACCCAATCTATCCTAATCCAAACCACCCTACTCCATCCATCCTATCCACTCCAATCCTATCAACCCCACTCCAATCCAGTGAATCCAGTCCACCCCACTCCAATCCAATCTACCCCACCCCGTCACTCCAATCCAAACCACCCACCCCGATCCAATGTAATCCACCCCACTTTAATGCACTCCAATCCACCTCCCCCAATTTCAATCCACCCCACTCTACCACTTTCAAACCACCCTACACTACTACAATCCAATGCACTCCACTGCCTCCACCCTATTCCACCCCACCCCACTCCACAGCACACTGAACTCTACTGAACTCTACTTCTCCTACTCCACTCTACAACACTCTAAACCCCCTCTTCACTCTGACACTCCATGCCACTAACATGTAGAAACGCGGAACAGCAGCCACACTGGTGTATAACATGGCAAAAAACATAGCCAATGGGTCTTATATAGGTAAGACTATTGGCTTTGCCAATGCTTGTTGGAAAAAGTGTAGGAACGCTGGGTGGTAAGAATTTTGTGTATCCTTTCATATTCCAGGACCTTGCCATACAGAAAGTGAGAATTAGTCATTTTAGCTTTAGGTTTACTACACATTGTGGGTATGTAAGTTTAGCGGAATCCATGGTAGTCACACCATAGTGAAATCCTGTAAGTCTGTTTTTCAGGTTGAGCCAACCAGACTACATATGCGGTCTGATTGCAAAAGACCTATTACAAGCCTACTGACCAAGAGGAAAAAAGAGGTAAAAAAACTCTATCTAATGCATTACTCTCTCACCCTATACCACTATCACTTTGTCCTCTAGCTCCACTCTGACTCATCCCAAACCTCATTCTACTAATATGATCTTCAAAATACCCCTTCCTGGACCCTTCCCTCCTCTACCCCTCCTGGCTCACCCAAACCTCAGTTTACTATTATGATTACCCAAACAGCCCTACTAAATTCTCCCTCATGTATCTCTCCTTTGACTCATCCCAAATCTGATTTTACTACTATGAGCTCCCTAATCCCTTCCTACAGACTCTTTCCTCCTCCATCTCTTCTTTAATCATCATAAACCTCATCTTACTACTATGATCTCCTGATTAACACTTTCTGGATTTTTCCCTCCTCTATCCCTCCATTATTCTGTTTCATATAAACTAAGACTCACATGTCCTCCACTCAAAGTAATTCATAACTTGCAATCCTAATACTTATGCTATACTCATATTTCCCTACCCTAATCCAACACTAATCCTTTTGGGTTCCAGAGTAGAGTGCTACTCACCGAAAAGTGATTCAACACCTCGTCAGGGGTAGTAAGCGCTATGTAAATACACTTACAATTATATTAGAACATTGGAATGCTGGAAGCTCCATTGGAGACAATGCGTCAATATACCAATGTTCTTTGTTCACAGCAACAGCTGTGAACAAAGGCCTCATGAAGCCCGAGGGGATTTTGTTTTATTTATTAGAGCATTCTGCCCTGTAGTGGCAGAATGTTCTAATAGCCTTGTTGCCCTTCCTAGCTGGGCTGTACCGGTGATTAAAGTCCCGGAGCGGACCTTTAATACGCGGTATGGCCCACTACAGTGGGCTCTAAACCTATATTGTACAACGGTGGTGGTGCACAATAATTACCCATGAGCAAATCCCACTCAACAGGGAGACAGGGCGGCATTCCAGTGTGCCTCAAAGTTTGGGAACACCTACAAACCGCGATTTTGAGGACAGTCAAACTCCTCTCTTAATCTTTCATACCCTGGAATTAGAGACATTGTGGAGATTAAACCATTTCAAACCATTTCCAGGGGGGAGACGGGGAAGAAAATAATATTAGTGCTGGAGAGGGGAAAGGGGTTTCTATACAAAAAATATATTGTCCCCATAAAGAACAAAAACAATAAAAGGGCCCTTGGTAGCACTGTAAGTGTGACGTACAACTACACCGAAGGAAATGCCATTGCGCAGGCGTAAAATGTTATTCACAAACCTTCACATGAAGCGCACCTCCAAACCTGCAGCTGTCCCCACTTTCCCAGCAGACTACAGGGACGTTTTGTGAATTGCAAAAAGATATAAAATTACAGCTACGTGACGATTTAACTCTTTCGTCGCAGATTTATGATCATTTTGTGACCGGGGCCTGCATGCATTCTTAAACATAGCATCCATTGTAGTAGCTAGATCTTACCTTTAAATTGATCCTAAAGGGCCACATTACGATCCTGAGGGGGAAGGAATCCAGCAAATAATTACTGACTAGTGGCCAATCGATTGGAGCAGCATCCACCCATGGTAAACCAGATCGCCTCAAGACACTACGTTATTTCTGTCACCATTTCGATATCAGATGACGTCATGAACGCCAGAACTCTTAGAGACCCGCATTCCTATTCAGGAAAGAAAATGTTCTCTTCAGTCGGTCTAATAAAAATATGCAGTAAAAGTGCTTGCCTACGGCGTCCTTTTCAACGGTCTAGACGCCTAAACTGTCTCCTTCTGAAGTTGATTTGCACGTCAAGGCCCCAAGAAGAAGCCTATAAAAATCTATGTATAACACTGAACGCTTAAGTAGCATACGCTGCAAAACACATTGGCCCATATTTATACTTTTTGACGCACAACTGCGCCAACGCAGTTGTGCGTCAAAAATTTTAACGCCAGCTAACGCCATTCCAAAGCGCCATGAGGGTGCCTTATTTATTGAATGACGTTAGCCGGCGCAGCTGACTGGTGTGCGTAAAAAAAAATGACTCACACCAGGCACGGCGGCGTAGGGGAAAATGGAGCAAGTCAGGTCTGAGGCAAAATTTTGGCCTCAACCCGATTTGCGCCATTTGTTTTGACGCCCAACCCCCATTGAAATGACTCCTGTCTTAGCAAAGACAGGAGTCATGCTCCCTTGCCCAATGTCCATGCCCAGGGGACTTATGTCCCCTGGGCATGGTCATTGGGCATAGTGGCATGTAGGGGGGCACAAATCAGGCCCCCCTATGCCACAAAAAAAATACGAAAAAAATACTTACCTGAACTTACCTTAACTTCCCTGGAATGGGTCCCTCCATCCTTGGGTGTCCTCCTGGGGTGGGCAAGGGTGGCAGGGGGTGTCCCTGGGGGGCATGGGAGGGCACCTCTGGGCTCCTTCTGAGCCCACAGGTCCCTTAACGCCTGCCCTGACCCAGGCGTTAAAAAACGGCGCCCATCAGGCTGGGCACCGTTTTTTAAGGCCTGCCCCCTCCTGTGCGTCAAAATGACGTCACAGTATAAATAAGGCGCACAGGCCTTAAAGTCATTTTTTGGAAGGGAACGCCTACCTTGCATATAATTAACGCAGGGCTGGTTCCCCCTTCTAAAAAATGACGCACATGGTGGAACTTTGACGCCCGCGGGGTCGGACGTCAAAGTATAAATATGGGGCAGTGTTTGCGCCGATTGTGCATCAAAAATTTGGACGCACATTCGGCGCAAAGAGAGTATAAATATGCCCCATTATGTATTGTGCTTTAATTAATTGTCTTAGATTTAATAAACTCTGTGGTCTTCGTTTTATCGATCTCAGAAGGATTATAGATTTATTCATCCCTTCCAGGACTCAAACCTGTGGGTAAAACACAGATCTCTACAGCAGGCACAAAACAGACAGAGTTCTCTTTGAACCAGCACTGACAGCAACAATGACCCTAAAAAATAAGGCTTCTAGTTTTCTGTACTGAATTATAGAGGTAAATACAAAGAGGAAAACATCTATTTTTTAGTCTGCATTTATTTAAGAAAATGAATAAAAACGGAAATTAGTTTTTGTAATAACTGTAAATGCTAAAAAAATAAAACAAATGTTCCTAATGAGGCTTTAATGGTCCATGTGCACATAGTTGATACTAAATTTTAATTCATGTTAACCTTTATTTCTGTTTTTTGGACAAGCCTCAAAAACAACATATTGAAAACAATTAAATACAGGTATAAAGACAAAAGAAAATATTCCAAAAGTTGTTACTAAAATGTGCATGTGTTCATTTGAGTATACTGATTTGTTCATATAATTGAAACCTGTCAGGAACTGAAGTTTGTGTGTACCTTCATCGCTTAGATATATGAGGAAACACACTAACTTCAGGTTCAATTATTAATAATAAAGAAAAACAAATCTGCATAAATAGAGATACAATTAGTAAACAATAAATATTAATAAATACAGACAGAAGTGTAAGAAAAAACATACCACTAAATGTGAAACCTTAAAAATAATCCATGATGTAAGAAGATGTTGCCAGGGAACACACTCGGGTGGCTGAACATGTGAGCGGCGAAGAAAGGGCCATTGTTGACCAAGAAGCAGTGTTATTGCAACACAGCAGATGCATCACAATTACGGATGTGTTTATCATGTACACCTGAAGGAACTCTCAATAAGAAAAGAAGGGTGTGGAGAAGCTGCTATCAACAGCCAAAATAAATTCCGGATGATTCGGTGAAGAACGCCAGCAGAGTGAAAGCGATAACGGCCTAGAGTTTAGAAAGATAAATTAAAACCCAACATACCCACAAATAATTTTGTGACTTGAATCTATTTTATTATTAATTAAAAACATAGACAGGAATAATAGAAGTTAATAATATGCGTCTGTCCAACCGATAAGAAGTCTGTTCCATGGAAACGAGAAATAGGAAAAACTCATACATGTGGTTGTGATAATCGAGATTAACAAACCGTGGAAATAAAACTAAGGGGCATATTTATACCCAATTTGGGCTGAATTTTCATCATGTTTTTTTTACGCAAATTCAGCGTAAACCTAACTCCAAATTTATACTTTGGCGGTAGACCCGTCTAACTGCATTGTTTTGGAGTTAAAGTATTTTTTTGCATGGGCGAACTATCTTGCGTCAATGAGATGCAAGGTAGGCATTTCTGGGCAAAAAATGACGATATAGCCTTAGTGCTAGATCTGTCTCCGTGCTAAAATCAAGCATGGGGGCCTTAAATAATGGCGCTAAGCTTGCTTGCATTATTTAATGCCTGGGTCAGGGCAGGTGTAAGGGGACCTGTAGACCTATTTCCATCGTCAGAGACCATGTAATGGGCCCACCGGTGCCCTTCCCTAGCCCCATGGACACCCCAACCCACACCAGAGGGACCCCAGAGGAGGGGAGGACCCCATCCTCTGGCGAGTAAGGTAAGCTCAGGTAAGTATATATATATTTTTTTAAGAAGTGGTATAGGGGGGCCCTTGTCCCCTAGGCATGGCCATTGGGGTGGTAGGCATGACTCCTGTCTTTACCAAGAGAGATGTCATGTCCATGGGGGTTGTGCGTGAAAGGATGACGCTAGCCTGGTTAGAGGGATTATTTATGCCTCTGCCCATACTAGCATCTTCCTTTGACGCACAAACTCCTGTTCCCCCTATGCCTTTTTTATGACGCCAACCAGGCCTTGTCGTCGGTTACCATCATACCATAGATAAGACGTCCGGCCGGCATCTTGGGATGGCGCTAGCTGGTGGTATACTTTTTCATGCAAAACTGTGTTAGTGCAGTTTTGCATGAAAAAGTATAAATCAGGGCCTAAAAGTTATCAAGCACTTGGATCAAAAATGACAACGTAAGCTATCCATATAGGTGACAACATACACATCTACTCGTTTGCGAATAAGTTAGCACCAATTTAAAATTGGTGTTAACGGTGATTGTTTTGCAACCCCATTCACGGTTACAAAACAATCATACATACCACTGCAACTGACAATTAAGATGGGACGCCCCGTCCTAATTGCAGTCGGAATCCCAATTTTGTGATAATGGGCCACACTTACCTCATTATTATTTGAGACCCATTAGAAAATGCTAAAAATCACAGGAATGGTGGCCTGCTGGGCTCAGCGATCCACCATGTCTTTGACTGCTTTTAAATAAAGCAATTTTGGGTTTTTTGTAATGAAGCCCATTTTCCTCAGAGGAAAATGGGATGCATTACAAAAAGAAAACTGAAAATGTTTATTTTCCTTTTTTAAGAGTAGGCAGTGGTCCGTGGGGCCATTGCCTGCTCTTAAAAAATGTTTGCGCTCCCATTTGCAAAGGGGAAGGGGTCCCTTGGGGCTTAAACTGCAAATGTTTTGCGACTGCATTTCCGGTTGCAAAACATTCTGATATCCCCCTGTGACTCGCTATTCTGAAGGGACGGCCTTGGAACGCCACTTCCTAATAGCGACTCGCAAACCCTATTTTTTCAAATCTGTAATAGGTTACCGACTTGCAAAATAGGGATGGTAATGACAAATAGTCTTTTACTGGTCACAAATAGCTGAAGAGCTGGAGCAGCAATATTGTACTACTTTACATAGTAGGAAATGTTGTAGGGGATAGTCATTTATATTTTATTCAAATAGCTAACCCTCACCTCGATCCCTCCTGCAGCTGTTTCTAAATCCCCTGAGAGCAATATACCATGAGGATCAGGAATGGGGGAGACACTGTGTGGGGTACATGAAGAACCCACATTTTTCTCTTGTAAACTAATTCTGACAAATCCTATAATTAATACCCCTAGGGCCAGATGTACTAAAAAAGTGCTTTGCAATTTCCTAATAGCGAATCATAGCGATTCGCTTTTAGGAAATTGCAAACTGCAATGTATGTCTTCGTGTTTGACACTGTTAGCCATTCGCAGTGGTTCGCAAATAGACCTAGAGTGGTAAGTAGTCTCAAAGCACTTATCCCACCGCTGCCACCAATGTAGGAGGCTGGACTGGCTTGTAGTGAGTACCAAGGGGTACTTGCACCTTGCACCAGGCCCAGTTATCCCTTATTAGTGTATAGGGTGTCTAGCAGCTTAGGCTGATAGATAATGGTAGCTTAGCAGAGCAGCTCAGGCTGAACTAGGAGACGTGTGAAGCTACTACAGTACCACTTAGTGTCATATGCACAATATCATAAGAAAACACAATACACAGTTATACTAAAAATAAAGGTACTTTATTTTTATGACAATATGCCAAAGTATCTTAGAGTGTACCCTCAGTGAGAGGATAGGAAATATACACAAGATATATATACACAATAGCAAAAATATGCAGTATAGTCTTAGAAAACAGTGCAAACAATGTATAGTTACAATAGGATGCAATGGGGAAACATAGGGATAGGGGCAACACAAACCATATACTCCAGAAGTGGAATGCGAACCACGAATGGACCCCAAACCTATGTGACCTTGTAGAGGGTCGCTGGGACTATTAGAAAATAGTGAGAGTTAGCAAAATAACCCTCCCCAAGACCCTGAAAAGTGAGTGCAAAGTGCACCAAAGTTCCCCTAAGGACAAAATAGTCGTGTTAGAGGGAAAATGCAAGGAAAACACAAATCAGCAATGCAACAAGGATGGATTCCTGACTGAGGGTACCTGTGGAACAAGGGGACCAAGTCCAAAAGTCACAAGCAGCTCGGAGGTGGGCAGATGCCCAAGAAATGCCAGCGGTTGGTGCAAAGAAGCTCTTACTAGGCTGAAGAACTGTGAATACTGCAGGAACGACAAGGGCTACAGACTTCCCCTTTGGAGGATGGATCCCCCACGCCTTGGAGAGTCGTGCAGAAGTGTTTTCCCGCCGGATGGACGCCAACAAGCCTTGCTACACGCAAATCGTGCGTTTGGCCTTTTTGGACGCTGCTGGGGCCCAGGAGGGACCAGGAGGTCGCAAATTGGACCTGCAGAGAGAGGGGACGTCGAGCAAGACAAAGAGCCCTCACTGAAGCAGGTAGCACCCGGAGAAGTGCCAGAAACAGGCACTACGAGGATGCGTGAAACGGTGCTCGCCGAAGTTGCACAAAGGAGTCCCACGTCGCCGGAGACCAACTTAGAAAGTCGTGCAATGCAGGTTAGAGTGCCTTGGATCCAGGCTTGGCTGTGCACGAAGGATTTCCGCCGGAAGTGCACAGGGGCCGGAGTAGCTTGCAAAGTCGCGGTTCCCAGCAATGCAGCCCAGCGAGGTGAGGCAAGGACTTACCTCCACCAAACTTGGGCTGAAGAGTCACTGGACTGTGGGGGTCACTTGGACGGTGTCGCTGGATTCGAGGGACCTCGCTCGTCGTGCTGAGAGGAGACCCAAGGGACCGGTAATGCAGCTTTTTGGTGCCTGCGGTTGCAGGGGGAAGATTCCGTCGACCCACGGGAGATTTCTTCGGAGCTTCTGGTGCAGAGAGGAGGCAGACTACCCCCACAGCATGCACAAGCAGGAAAACAGTCGAGAAGGCGGCAGGATCAGCGTTACAGAGTTGCAGTAGTCGTCTTTGCTACTATGTTGCAGGTTTGCAGGCTTCCAGCGCGGTCAGCGGTCGATTCCTTATCAGAAGGTGAAGAGGGAGATGCAGAGGAACTCGGCTGAGCTCATGCATTCGTTATCTAAAGTTTCCCCAGAGACAGAGACCCTAAATAGCCAGAAAAGAGGGTTTGGCTACCTAGGAGAGAGGAAAGGCTACTAACACCTGAAGGAGCCTATCACAAGGAGTCTCTGACGTCACCTGGTGGCACTGGCCACTCAGAGCAGTCCAGTGTGCCAGCAGCACCTCTGTTTCCAAGATGGCAGAGGTCTGGAGCACACTGGAGGAGCTCTGGACACCTCCCAGGGGAGGTGCAGGTCAGGGGAGTGGTCACTCCCCTTTCCTTTGTCCAGTTTCGCGCCAGAGCAGGGGCTAAGGGGTCCCTGAACCGGTGTAGACTGGCTTATGCAGAATTGGGCACATCTGTGCCCAACAAAGCATTTCCAGAGGCTGGGGGAGGCTACTCCTCCCCTGCCTTCACACCATTTTCCAAAGGGAGAGGGTGTCACACCCTCTCTCAGAGGAAGTTCTTTGTTCTGCCATCCTGGGCCAGGCCTGGCTGGACCCCAGGAGGGCAGCTGCCTGTCTGAGGGGTTGGCAGCAGCAGCAGCTGCAGAGAAACCCCAGGAAGGGCAGTCTGGCAGTACCAGGGTCTGTGCTACAGACCACTGGGATCATGGAATTGTACCAACAATGCCAGGATGGCATAGAGGGGGCAATTCCATGATCATAGACATGTTACATGGCCATATTCGGAGTTACCATGGTGAGGCTACATATAGGTAGTGACCTATATGTAGTGCACGCGTGTAATGGTGTCCCCGCACTCACAAAGTTCAGTGAATTGGCTCTGAACAATGTGGGGGCACCTTGGCTAGTGCCAGGGTGCCCTCACACTAAGTAACTTTGCACCTAACCTTTACCAGGTAAAGGTTAGACATATAGGTGACTTATAAGTTACTTAAGTGCAGTGTAAAATGGCTGTGAAATAACGTGGACGTTATTTCACTCAGGCTGCAGTGGCAGGCCTGTGTAAGAATTGTCAGAGCTCCCTATGGGTGGCAAAAGAAATGCTGCAGCCCATAGGGATCTCCTGGAACCCCAATACCCTGGGTACCTCAGTACCATATACTAGGGAATTATAAGGGTGTTCCAGTAAGCCAATGTAAATTGGTAAAAATGGTCACTAGCCTGTCAGTGACAATTTGGAAAGAAATGAGAGAGCATAACCACTGAGGTTCTGATTAGCAGAGCCTCAGTGAGACAGTTAGTCACTACACAGGTAACACATTCAGGCACACTTATGAGCACTGGGGCCCTGGGTTACCAGGGTCCCAGTGACACATACAACTAAAACAACATATATACAGTGAAAAATGGGGGTAACATGCCAGGCAAGATGGTACTTTCCTACACTACCTGATCAATGAAATACACAAGGAGTATGGGGTGTCACATAGGTATAAAATAGAGATAAATTGCCCTGGACCGTCTGTGTATCTGGGACCTCGGGACTTGTTCGTGGGCTGCGTGTGGACTAGATGGTCTCAGAAACTTTATAGTGTCATGCTTCATCATATGACCACCTACCCCCATCCAGGTAGGCTAGTACCACCTGGACAGACTCAACCTTGTCATTAAAAGAACTTGGAGGGAGTGCGGGGATAAAGATTATCTTGATAATATCGGAACATTTTAAATCACCTAATCAATCACCTGGGTAATATTACACCTTTATTTGCGGTGATTGTTGGTGAGATTAAAAACACAACTGCATGCTTCTAGAGGATAATGACTCAAAGAGTCACAAATAATTCACTGGCTAACATGTTTCTGCCCACTAACTCAAGCCAAAGGAGGTCTAGGGGCATTGTTCAGGGCCTGGGATTCCTAGGTTCATGCACTGAAAGGTCATATACTGCAAAAAGGGGGAGCCTATCTCAATAGGAGGTGGCTAAATTTATGTAATGAGAAGGGCCTACCTGTGGAATGTTTAACAGGGAAGCATGACACTATATAGTGTGTGAGACCACCTAGTCTGCAAGGAGAAATTCCCCGTAGCCCCTCCTGACAACCGCATGCAGCACACAAGCAAGTCCTGAAGTCCGGGATACACAGACGATCCAGGGCAATTTAACTCTGTTTTGTGCTTACGTGACACCCCATACTCCTTGTGTATTTTGTTGCGCGCTCAGGGGACGCAGAATGGGGTCTCAATTCTCTCTCCCCTCCTCTCCGACTGTGGTAAGATGACCTGCCTCATCAATGTTCATGAGGCAGGTCGCAATTTGAATGTCTACAATCACAGGGTCTGTGTCTGTGATTGTTTTTAAATAAAGCAATCTCTTTTTTTGTAATGCAACCCATTTTCCTTAACCCCTTGGGTCCCTGGGACATAACGGTTACGTCCTGGGCAGCACCTCAGGGCGCTCCCCCCATGAGTCTACCACCCACCCCCCAGGGCAGGGATGGAATGGGAATCGCTTCCCCTTCCACCCCCCAGTGATGTCTGACGACATCAGCGTGTGATCACGCCCTGACCTTATCACAGGCCGCCCCCAGATCGGAAGAGAAATGCTTTGTATTTCACTTCCGATCAGGGGCAGAGGGTAGGCAGAGTCTCTATGAGAATTTCTGCAGCCCGATCGTGAAGCGATCGGACTGCAGAAATGCCCACTAGACAACAGGTATTTTGTTTTTTTATATGTAAACAATAAAGGGGAGCGACCCCTTTGGCAAGGGTTGCTCCCCTTGGCAGCATTTTTTTAAGGCCTTTTCTGCCCCCCGGGGGCAGATCGGCCTATTTTTATTAGGCCAATCTGCCCCCCAAGGGGGGGCAGAAACCACTAGACACCAGGGATTTTTCTTTTTACGTCAATTTCACAGAAGCAGAGCAACCCCTTAAGCAGAGGTAGCTCCCCTGGGGGACAAATTTATTTTAGGCCATTTCTGCCCCCCTTGGGGGCAGATTGGCCTATTTTTATTAGGCCGATCTGCCCCCAAGGGGGGCAGAAACCACTAGGCACCAAGGATTTTTTATTTTTTTATTTTTTACAGATGGGGTGCTACCCCTCAGACAGGGGTCGCTCCCCTGGAGGGTAAATTTATTTTAGGCCATTTCTGACCCCCTTGGGGGCAAATCGGCCTATTTCTATTAGGCCGATCTGCCTCCAGGGGGGCAGAAACCACTTAGGCACCTGGGGTTTGTGTGTGTGCATGTAATTTGTTGGGGGGACAGCCCCTTGGGTAAGGGTTGCTCCCCATGGGGGCACATTACTGTTGGCCATTTATGCCCTCTTTGGGGCAGATTGGCATATTTTTGTAAGGTCCAGGTCCATCTGCCACCAAGGGGGGCAGAAAGCTCACCAGAGACTAGGGAAGACTCTTTTTTTTTTTTTTTAAAGGGTGGGGGTATGGCCGTACCCCCACCCCAAATAAATGGGGACAAAGTTGTTCTGCCCACCGGTGGGCATATGGGGCAATTACCCCCAATCCACTCCCTGGAGGAGGAAAAAGCCTACAAGATGCCAGGGACTTAAAAAAAAATCGTGGGGTGGTGGCTACCAACTAGTATGGGCATGGTTATGCCCTCACCCCAACTGAAGGGGGCAACAGTCTTTCAGCTCTCCTTCCACACACTAAAACATCTTATCCCACGGCAAGCAAGAGGGCATTTGATTATTTGGGGTTTTGGTTTTGCATTTGGGCCATGAGAGCTTGTCTAACTCTCAAAATCGTCCCAATTGGAATGGTGAGGTCTGCACTTTTTGGACTTTGGGACCCTGCCATCTATAAAAATCTATGAGACTTAGACACATCTGAAAACTAAACATCTGGGTGAGTCCAGGGTGGTGTGCTTCACACACACCTGCACCATTTTCTTACCCACAATGCCCTGCAAACCTCCAATTTTGCTTGAAATCACACATTTTTCTCACATTTTTGGATGGAACCTTCTGGAATCTGCAGGAATACACAAAATTCCTACCACCCAGTATTGTCACATCTATACCGACATAAATTCTGCCCCACTTGTCAGCCTAAAAATGTTAATTTTTAAACTCC
Source organism: Pleurodeles waltl (assembly GCF_031143425.1). NCBI lineage: Eukaryota > Metazoa > Chordata > Amphibia > Caudata > Salamandridae > Pleurodeles > Pleurodeles waltl. The sequence goes on from NC_090446.1 coordinate 450,393,657, forward strand.
CCTTTTGGACCCGCTTTGGTTCCTCCTCATTTTCGACATGTTTTCCCTATCACAGGCACTGGGCCCACCTACACAAGTGAGGTATCATTTTTACCGTGAGACTGTGGGGAATTTTGGGTGGTAGGAAATTTGTGCAGGTGCAGTGATCTCACACAGAAATGTGGTAACATTTGATTTTTTTTAATCTAAATTTGAGGTTTGCTGAGGATTCTGGGTAAGAAAACACTGGGGGAATCCACCCAAGTCACACCTCCTTGGACTCCCTTGGTTGTCTTGTTTTCAGAAAGCTTTGGGTTTGGTAGGTTTCCCTAGATGGCTGCTGAGCCCAGGACCAAAAATGTAGGTGCCCCCATCACAAAAACAGGTAGTTCTGTATTTGATAATTTTGATGTGTCCACATAGAGTTTTGGGGCATTTCTTGTTGGGGGCACTAGGCTTACCCACACAAGTGAGGTACTATTTTTATTGAGAGACATGGGGAAATGCTGTGTAGAAGGAAGTTCGTGGCTCCCCTCAGATTCCAGAACTTTGCAGCACCGAAATGTGAAGAAAAAGTGTTTTTTTGCCATATTTTGAGGTTTGCTAAGGATTCTGGGTGACAGAACCTGGTGAGAGCACCACAAGTTACCCCATCCTGGGTTCCCCTAGGTATCTAGTTTTTATAAAGGTCCAGGTTTGCTAGGTTTTCCTAGGTGCCGGATGAGCTAGAGGCCAAAATCCACAGCAAGGCACTTTGCAAAAAACTGGTCCATTTTCTTAGGGAAAATGTGATGTGTCCAGGTTATGTTTTGGGACATTCCCTGTTGCGGGCACTAGGCCTACCCACACAAGTGAGGCACCATTTTCATCGGAAGACTTCGGGGGAATGCTGGGTGGAAGATTTGTTGCTCCTCTTAGATTCCAGAACTTTCTATCATTGAAATGTGAAGAAAAGTGTTTTTTTGCCAAATATTGAGGATTCTGGGTAACAGAACCTGGTGAGAACACCACAAGTTACCCCATCCTGGGTTCCCCTAGGTATCTAGTTTTAAAAAAAAATGCACAGGTTTGGTAGGTTTCCCTAGGTGCCGACTGAGCTAGAGGCCAAAATCCACAGTTAGGCATTTTCTAAAAAACATGTCAGATTTCAATGTAAATATGTGATGTGTCCATGTTGCGTTTCCTGTCTTGGGCATTAGGCCGACCAACACAAGTGTGGTACCATTTTTATCAGGAGACTTAGGGGAAGACAGAATAGAAGAACAAGTGTTATTCCCCCTTGTCTTTCTCTACATTTTTCCCTTCCAAATGTAAGAGTGTGTAAAAAAGACGTCTATTTAAGAAATGCCCTGTAATTCACATGCTAGTATGGGGACCACGGAATTCAGAGATGTGCAAATAACCACTGCTTCTCAATATCTTATCATGTGCCCATTTTGGAAACACGAAGGTTTCCTTGATACCTATTTTTGACTCTTTATATTTCAGCAAATGAATTGCTGTATACCAGGTATACCATGAAAACCCATTACAAGGTGCAGCTCATTTGTTGGCTCTGGGTACCTAGGGTCTTGATGGACCTACAAGCCCTACATATCCCGCAACCAGAAGAGTCCAGCAGACATAACGGTATATTGCTTTTGAAAATCTGACATCGCAGGTAAAAGTTACAGAATAAAACCTGGAGAGAAATGGCTTTTACCTTTATTTCAATATTTTTTTATTTCAGTTGTTATTTTCTGTAGGAGAACCTTGTAGGATGTACACAAATGACCCCTTGCTGAATTCAAAATTGTGTCTACTTTTCAGAAATGTTTAGCTGTCCGGGATCCAACATTGGTTTCACACCCATTTCGGTCACTAACTGGAAGGAGGCTAAAAGCACAGAATATAGTAAAAATGGGGTATGTCCAAGTAAAATGCCAAAATTGTGTTGAAAAATGTGGTTTTCTGATCCAGGTCTCCCTGTTCCTGAAAGCTGGGACGATGGTGATTTTAGCACTGTAAACCCTTTGTTGATGCCATTTTCAGGGAAAAACCCACAAGCTTTCTTCTGCAGCCCTTTTTTCCCATTTTTTTAAAAAAGAAAATGTTGCTGTACTTTGACTAATCTCTTGGTTTCCTCCAGGGTAACCCACAAACTCTGGGAACCTTTAGAATCCCTAGGATGTCGGAAAAAAAGGATGCAAATTTTGCGTGGGTAGCTTATGTGGACAAAAAGGTATGAGGGCCTAAGCGTGAACTGTCCCAAATAGCCAAAAAAGGCCTGGCACCTGAGGGGGTACAGGCCTGGCAGAGAAGGGGTTAAAGGAAAATGGTATGCAATACAAAAAGAAAACTGAAAAGTTTTGTTTTAAGAGTAGGCAGTGATCAGTGGGATCACTGTCTGCTCTTAAAAAATATTTTCGCCCCTGTTAGACCTGACATCCTTAGGGTGGCCATCCCCCAACTTTTTTGCCCGCCTCCCTCCACTTTTCTGATCCGGTTTTTGCTGGTTTTAGGACTCTGCACACTTTACCACTGCTAACCAGTGCTAAAGTGCATATGCTTTCTCCCTTAAACATGGTAACATTGGTTCATTCCCAGTTGGAATATTTGATTTACTTGTAAGTCCCTAGTAAAATGCACGACATGTGCCCAGGGCCTGTAAATTGAATGCTACTAGTGAGCCTGCAGCAATGGTTGTGCCACCCACATAAGTAGCCCTTAACCATGTCCCAGGCCTCCCATTGCAAGGCCTGTAAGTGAAGTTTCACTGCCACTTCAACTTGGCATTTAAAAGTACTTGCCAATACTAAAACTCCCCGTTTTCTACATATAAGTCCCCCCTAAGATAGACCCTAGGTAACCCATACAGCAGGGTGCTATGTAGGTAAAAGGCAGGACATGTACATGTGTGTTTTACATGTCCTAGTAGTGGAAAACTCCTAAATTCGTTTCTAACTACTGTGAGGCCTGCTTCTTTCATAAGATAGCATAAGGGCTACCCTCACATACTGTTTGAGTGGTAGATGCTGATCAGAAAGGGGTAACCAGGTCATATTTAGTATGGCCAGCATGGTGACAGAAAATCCTGCTTATTGGTAAGGTTGGATTTTATATTACTATTTTAGAAATGCCACCTTTAGAAAGTGAGTACTTCTCTGCATTCAAAATCCATCTCTGCCTTACAGCCTGTCTCCAGTCAACTTCTGGGCTAGGCTGGTTGACAGCTCCTACCACAAACACAGGATACTCAGTCACACCTGCACTCATCTGCATACTGAATGGGTCTTATTGGGCTGGTAAGGTGGAAGGCCTGACGCTTACATTTCAAAGGCTGGTGGCCTGCCCTCACGCAAAGAACTGCCAAACCCCCTACTGAGACCCTGGCAGACAGACCTGTACTGAAAGGGGAACTTGTGCACGTCAAAACCACTCTTTGAAACCTCCCCCACTCCAAAAGCATCTTCAGGTATATAAAATGGGTCCCTGATCCCAGCAACTCAGACACTCCTGGACATGAACCTGCAACCTGTCAAGAGGAACTGCCTAGCTGCCCAAAGGACTCATCTGGACTGCTTTGCTGAGAAGGACTGCTGCCCTTCTGTTGCCCTGTTGCCTTGCTGCACTCTGCCTTTGCTGAGAAATGCTCTCCAAGGGTTTGGATTGAGCTTGCCTCCTGTTTTCTGAAGTCTCAAGGCCAAAAGGACTTCATCTCTTATGGAAACCCCTTGGGCGCCTAAAATCGACACCTGTGACTTCTTCCCGCACCCCCAGGATTTTCCCCGCATCATCTCTGGGCATCAAAAAAGATCCCCGCATTGCAGTGAGGAACCAAGACTGTGCACTGGAAATCGATGCAAAGCCCCATGCAGCGTGGAAAGAAACTACGCATCGTTTGTGCGGCGGCGGAAATTTTGACGCACACCCTATTTTTCCACGCATCTCCTCCTCTGCAGTTTCCGTGCATGTTATTTTTTACGTAAACCAGGTACTTTGTGCAAACAAAAGACAACTATTGATTACTAAAATTTAAGACGTTTTTTAATCTTGCAAAAGTGTTATCTCAACTTGTGCTAACTGAATCTTTAGCGTTTTAATTAATTTAACCAGATAAATATCCTATATTTTTCTAAACCTGTGTGGTGCATTTTTGTGGTCTTTTCACTGTGTTACTGTATGACTTATTACACAAATACTTTACACATTGCCTTCTAAGTAAAGCCTGACTGCTCAGTGCCAAGCTACCAGAGGGTGGGCACAGGATAAATTGGTTTGTGTGTGACCTACCCTGACTAGGATTGTGGTTCCTATTCTGCCAACTAGAAACCCCATTTCAAACAACCCTCATTCGCAAAGGGGAAGGGGTCCCTTGGTGACCACTTCCTGTTTGCGAGTGGCTTACCACCAAACTGAAGTTGGTGGTACCTGCAATTGTTTTGCAACAACGTTCCCGGTCGCAAAACAATCATACATGGCCCTGAAAGCCGCTATTAAGAAGGGACGACCTTGACACACCCCTTCCTAATAGTGAGTCGCAATCACTATTTTGTGAGTCAGTAACAGGTTACCGAATCACAAAAGATGGATGGTACATGGCAAAAGCCCTTTACCAGTCGCAAACAGCCCCGGTAAAAGAGCTCCATATATCTGGGCCTCGAGTCGTACATTTTTCTGCATGTGGATTTTTACATTAAAACGGAGAAATTTGCACCCGTTTTCTGCTCCTGGAATAAATGACTGCCAACATCCATCAGTTTCAACATGATAAGGAACACTTTTAATGTTAACCCTTAAGCAAAAGGCACATCCATTTCAGCATCAAGTAGCACTCGAAAAGCACTACTTTGAAGTTTGCTGAGAAAACTATGGGTCAGATTTAAGAAAAGTGGTGCTGGTCCCAGTGCAGCTCCACTTTTCTTGAGCCCTTTAGCGTCCCCCCACCCCCAATCCCACTTTATGTGTGCCATATCAAAGATATGGCACACCATGGGGGTAGTTAGGGAACTAGCATCAACATTTTTTATGCTAGTTTGGAGCTTTGCCGGTTTAGCAGCAATAATGTTGACGCTAATCCTGAAAAGCCCATTGTGGCAAATTATGAATAATGGTGTACCTATTTTTAACGCCTGCTCTGAGCAGGCTTTAAAAGTGCAGACAAAAATGATGCAAAGAAATCTCTTAGATTTCTTTGTGCCATGTTTTTGCCACCTTAACGGGGGAGCGCCCCCTTTGCATACATTATGCATGGCGCATGCATGATGTAGCAGAAAGGGTTACAAAGTGGCGCAATGTGTGCATTGCACCACTTTGTAAATCTTGCATAGCTTTTTAGCCATTTAACGCAACATTAACGTAAAAACAATGACACTAATGTGTCGTTAGATGGCACAGGGGCTCTTAAATCTGACCTAATGTCTGGATGTAAACACAGGAAAAAAAAACACACCCGAAGCTCGGCAGAGGCCAGTATTTTGGACTTAAGTGAGACTTCCTATAACAAAAATATCCACACATACCTAGTGCACGATCCACCATTTTGAAGCAACTAGTTTTTCTAAAAAGGATGTTCGTCTTAAATGATAAGAAAAGAAGCTTCCCGAGGGGTCACAAGATTCCTTTCAGTATAGAGGTTCGTCCCTTGGATTGGTGTAGGGATGAACTGACCTTCCAAAATGTGTGTCTTTGACCTCGTGCTCGGATACCTGGAAGCCCTCGGCACTGAAGGTCTCCAGCCGTAGCAGGGAAGGGCACAAGGTCTGTGTGGTTAGTGTAACATCTGCCTAGTTTTGTTTACATAACACTGGTGTCACTGTTGTGCGGTAAACATACTCGAATTTCGCAGAAGTGCTCGTGTTGGCTAAACACAAGGAACTTGGTTTACTTGAACTATGGACTACTATGGACGTCAATTCACCAAAATGCCAGGGGTAGCTGAAGTGGCATCACACGCCTGTTTCACAAACACACATACTTACACATACACACAAATTCACACTTATGTGCGCTCTCTGCCTCTCTTAAACACACTTTTACCCGCAAGCACGCACACAACATACATTTAAAAGCGTTTTTAATTACCTCAGCTGAATAGTAGAGCATATTTCAGCTAACTGTGCTTCATTTTTATTACCCTGATAGTGAACAATAAACTATTATTCACTATTAGTGTAACAAAAAAGAAAAAGAAAACAGAGGGAGTGGAGCCCTGACTGACGTCCATAAGGATGAGATGTTACTGTGTGGCTGACACTGAATTTGTCACCTCTGAGGCCAGGGGTCAAAAAGGCAGTGCCAGGGGTAGCAGAGGGCAGCTGCAACCCCTGGTGACCCCTAAATGATGTCCCTGGGACTACTCAGAGGAAGGACCACAGGCACAACTCTTACACCATCCTTACATACATCTCTCCAACTCTAACACATACCCCATATACAATACACTTACGCTGGAACAGAGAACTTTCTTACACCACCCATGCAGGGGTCCTGCAACATCTCCAACTTGTGTCATTTACACTGGCCTCCCAGATAAAACGTGCATATACAGACGCCTCCTTCAGCACTGTTCCAACAACCTAACAGCCATCGCCTGCACTCTGCCCCTACGGTACGTAGGGGCAGAGTGCAGGCGATGGCTGCTAGGTTGCACTGCCTCTCTACAGTCACATGCAGCACTCTCACAGCACAACAGAGTTCAATGGCCCCACCCTATCCTCATTCACCACACTCTTGAACCTACTCCCACGCTCGTCTACAAAGTATCTTCACTTATTTCATAGACCACAAACTCCCCTCCCATGAAACTAAACTATTGCAACCTACCAGTACCTAATCTCCTCTGGTCCATCTATTCATCTCTCCTACCTTCTGCTACAACTACCTAGCCCCCATTAATGATCATACCGAACTCCTATCAATATAATCTATCATGAATAAACTAGAGTAAATACAAGGAGTGGTTTCATTGAGAGCACACTATGAAGCCAAGTTAATACAAGTAGCCATCAATAACCGATAACCACTGGAATAACTAATAACCGTGGGTTCTAGAGTAGTGTGTTTCTCGCTACAAAGCATTTAAACGTCTCGTCAGGGTAGTAAGTGCTGTTTAAAAGCAGTTACGATACAATATCACTCTCAGACCATCCCCAAGGTAAAACACTTCAACACCTTTCCCAGCAGAGGAAAGTTATAGACTATTGATGTATCACTTTGCATCATCTCCTGCATATATCCCCTGTACACTGTCCCATGTACATCAGCCTTACATCATCCTTCACATACATCTTACAGTGCTCTCTCCTTGCATCTCTCTTACAGTGTGCTTAAGGCACCTACAGCACCCTGACGTCACCATAACTAACTCTTTTACACTATCTCCAGCACACAACACCCTTACAAGATTGACTCCGCACTGCAATTTTACATAATCTACCACAACTCACGTATTACACTTCTCCGAAGCAGTGTTCTGACACAAACCCGCACGCAGCACACTAAAACATTCTCAGAGACTGGCTCTCTAACGCTAATTTACACATTTACCTGTCTTTAAAACACCCCACCAATGCAGCGCCCCCCACTTTCCCCCTTACAGCACTCTTACACCATTCTCCACAAGCATCGCGTCTCGCCAGTATATTAATGCATGACATTGCATATTGTTATGTATTTTAGGCTAAAAAGAATTGTGTATAGGAATCATCTTATGGGTTATGGTACTCAACAGGAACAATACATTCAAGAATCTCTTGATTGGAGCTTGTCGGCCAACAAATCCTCAGTGGCCTTCCAGAAGTCCTTAACCCTAGCCACCGCTTCAAAAGAGAACTTTACAATATTTAGGCTGCTTGCCCAATATCCTTCCGAGCCTTTTCATCTGTCCAAAGAGCAAGACGAGCATAGCGTTGCCTACCTCCTCCCATCCATGTCCAAAGACGAGGCGAAAGTCTATTTTGCTAAAGTGTGAGAATAACCAAGACGCCAAAGTAGAAGCATAAAAAGTATATTCTCCGTTATTTACTTCTGCCTCCATATACAACCTGTACCACCCATTCTTGCTTCCGGGCGAAAGGGGCTTTAGTGTTTTATAGTTTGTCTCCATTCCTCGAGCATATTGCTTCAGGTAAACCAGTACGAACATAAAATGGCAGAGTTTTGGCGTCTACACATCAGAATCTGACGAGTTTTATCAAAACCTCATTGAAAGTGGTTGGGCAACTATTCCGTGTTGCTCATTGGTCATCACAAACTGGTAAAAAATACAACACGAGTGGTTCAATTTGAGCAGTAAAGGTAAATTATATTGAGTTTTTGTGCTGTGGGCACATTATTGTAAGCCTTTTTATTCTACCTCCTTATTAAAACATTACAGCGCGTAGAACAGTTTGTAATCTCCTGTAAAGGTCCAAAATCCATTGAGAGGTTAAGGATAATTGCAATACCAACTCAGACTTATGGAATGTTCAAGTTGGCATCGCAACCATTTCTGCTGAGCACAAAAAGCATTTTAAAGGAAGCCTAGTCAAATTAGACTACATTCTGCCCTCTACTATGTTTGCTGGCTTCCAAGACTCTAAAGCTCAATCTACATCAAGAGGATGGACAAAGGTCACAAAGGTGAGTGGTGGGGAGGTGGATTTTGTTGAATAAGTGGGATGTAAGGGCAATGTAGGCAGCTGACTAAAAGTGGCAACCAGAGAAGGCCACAAGAGAGCACCAAAAAGAACAGATGATTGACTGAATGCTCAACAGTAACAAAGATCTGGGTTTAATCCATCATTTCTTTTGCACACCATGCCACCCCAGTTTGGACCCAGCCATATTCAAATCAGTCTTGACCCTATTCCCCATGGGAATAGTCCTGCCCAAACTGCCAAATCAGGCCCTCCCAAGACCGGAACCAAGCATCCCTGGACTGGTACCAGGGTATCACCCCATATCAACCAGCCTAGCTTCAATCCAGTGGCGCAGTGAGCACGGGACCCACGTCTGGGTATACCCTTCCCACTCAGGGCAGAAAAGCAAAAGGAACAGATGATGAACAGAACACTGCATTTACCCTCATTCACAAAGATCTGGACTATGATGCTGACAAACTAAGCAAGCAGTTCTAGCCCAGCCACAAACAGCAGGAACCAGATTAGAGGAATCTTAGAAAAAGCTAAGGAGACACATGAAAAAAAGGCAGTACTAAAGCCAAGTGAGAAAATAATTGCATGATATCACCAGAGAATATTGTAGACGGAAAACAGATAGTATACAACTGAGAGCGTACTGCAGATGAAATGAGTGGCAAGTGAGCGACCCCTAAGCACTGCCTGGACAGCTGTAGTATTCTTTTAACAAACATTAAAATAAAAAGAGAAGAAGCAAAGAAATGAAAGAAGAAGTATAAAAGGAGAAAACTGAAGTATAAACAGCTGTTCAACCAGCCCTGAAACTGAAGCACGCTCATTCTTAAGTGGATGTACATATGTGATAAGAACATATTGTGATTCACAGAGCAAGAGAGCCAGTTACTGAGGTGGACTGAAGAATTATCCCATGCAGTATGGTGTCACGGTTGGTAACAGAGTGAAAATTACACTCAGGTAGACCAGACCAGTGGCAGTACAGACCTCACCCAAAACCCCTGTATGCATCTCTATGAATATGTTATTTATATATATATATATATATATATATATATATATATATATATATATATATATATATATATATATATATATATATATATATGGATCTATGTATTATTTAATTATTTTTTATTACACAATCCTGGCAGACAGCCACAAAGGGATTCTAGCAAAAATTATTACAGTGCGCATTTGCTCCCCGTGGGATTTGTCAGAGGTGGCAACCAACACCCAAATCCTTCCAACAAAAGGTCATCTCTAACATTTGATGTAACAAAATACTTTGATACAGAAAAATAAAATCCACCCTAAAATGCCCATCAACTTTAACATATGTTTTTCACAATCAATGTGTCAGACTTACAGCATTTATTGTACCTTTTCATAACACACAAATCAGAACCATGGCATTGGCAATTTTTTTTCTTAGTGAACCAGTCAGGCCTCTTTGTCATCATTTGCTTGTTACCATACCAAGCTCAGGCCTCCTGAACTGAGTTTAAGCTTTCCCACAGGGCAACTTTCAGGCACAGAGTAATAAAGTTACATATTATACAATGTTACAGTTGGCAAAGCAAAATACAATTTGTCCTAAAAGGGCCTAAAGAAGATTCTGTCACTGCAAATCTACTTAATCCATGGTAATCTGAAAGATTCCTTGTAACAAAAAACTAGCTGCATGTTTTAAATCAGAGCAATAACAATCTACCCTTAAATGCATCTTTACTTTAATATCTGCTTTTCACAATCAGTGCCAGGCCTACTGTCTTTATTGTAACTATTCATTATAAAGAATAAGGCCTGTAACCTTTCCCATGGGCATCTCGCTATGTCATTCACCCTCCCCCAAGGCAAGCATCATGTATACTGTGTAAATAAAATTATAAATATGCCAAAGCAAAATATAAAATCTCTACTAATACAGCCTAATAAGGATTACCATAATGCAAATACTCTATTGCTAATGGTTTGTTTCGGTGGGTCACCAAAATAAAATCCCTTGCCTTTTACAGTAATCTGTGAGATTCTGTGTAACAAAATACCTGCCTAAAGGCTCTATCAGATTGTAATAACAATCCACACTCAAATGCTTTAACATATGCTTTTCACAATCAATGTCATGCCTACTGCCTTTATTGTAACTTTTCATTATAAAAAATCAGGTTTATACCTTTATCATTGGTTTGTCACCACAACCAACTCAGACCTACTGTGTTGGTCATAAGCCCTTCCATGAGGCAGCCATCAGGTATTATGTAATAAAATTACAAATATATACAAAATACAGCTGTCAAAATAATATATATCCCTACTAATAGAGCCGAATAAGGATCACAATAGTGTAAGTCACCTATCCCCATGGTTTGTTTGGATGGGTCATTAAAACCTAACCTTTGCCTACTGCAGTAATCTGCAAGATTCAATTTAACAAAATACCAGCCAAAAGACTTAAGCACAGTGTAACACCAATCCAGCCATAAACTTCTATTGCCTTTAAAACGTGCTTTTCACGATAAGTAGCAAGGCCTACTTGCTTTGTCAAAGCATTTCATTATAAACAGATCACACCAAGTGACCCTAGCCTTTACCAATACAGGGCAACTGAATTGTGCACAAGCTAGCAACCATCAGGAATATATTAGTAATATTACAAATAGGTACAAAAGTAAAGTTGGCAAAAAATATATACGTCCCCTCTCAATAGGGCCTATTAAGATTTTTTACTGTGAAATTCTCCAGGCCTTGTCACAGTGGGTGACCAACACCAAAACCCTTACCTACAACTCTGATGTATGAGATTACATGTAATCAAATTTCATTCTGTGACCTGTACAAATGTGGCAATAATCCACTGGGAGGGGTACTGGTAGGGTCATATTGGCTTTACCATATGCTTTTCACAATAAACAAAACCGGCCTACTGCCTTTTTAATAGCTGTTCAAAATAAACAGGTTAGGCCTATGGCTTCTAGAATAATTTTTCCCAGTACACCATTCAAGACTATGGCTTTTATCATTGGCTTGTCATCATAAGCATAAGCAACTCAGACCTACTGTAATGAGCATAATCTCTTCCACAAAGCACTCATCGGGCATTCAGTAATAATTGTGGAAATGTATACAGAATTACAATTGGCAAGGCAAAATACTCTATGTCCTAAGAGAGCCTAGAACAGGTTATTTGAATGCATCTTTGGATGGATAACCACCACAACAACTCTACTATGGTAAACTTTGAAGGTTCGTGTACTTGCAGACAGGCTTTAACACGGTGTAACTATCCATCCCTAACATGTCCTTAACATTTTTGTTCACAATAAGTAGATCATGCCTACTGGGCTTGTCATAACGGCTGATAATAAACAGAGTGAACCAATGAAATCTGGCATGGTGTTTCTCAATGAGTGAATTAAGCGTTTACCCTTTACCATTGGCATCACAGCTCACAAACACTGGTCCATTTGTATGCATGTAAACTGGCGCACACACACACACACACACACAGAAACACAGATATATATATGTATATACACCTCATGGATTATCGCCATCAAGTGGTCACATCCACATAGTGTGCAGGTGCTTGGTAGCGGGCACAATTCCCCACTTCCAACATCAATCCAAAGCAAGCAATCAAAGAAGACAGGCTTTCCAGTGTAGCTTTGTATCCCAAACTCTTTATTTTCAGAATAGAGATTCCAGTTCCAATGTGTTTTGGCTCCAACGCACATTCGTCAAGGTGACAAGCCCCACCACCATTCAAAATAAGCACAGAAACACATGTTGACACAGAAAGAATCCTACATTAGGTGTTGGACCTGAGCATCATATCTATTGACATCATTATATGCCAAATATAAAATGCAATTACAATTCCACTCATGGATTAAACATCATGATTTTAACAGTGTTCAACAAAAATAAAAAAAGAAGAAAAGGCATTAATCATGAACATAGAGAAAATACTCATGGTTTGTGCAACAAACCAATTCGTATGTTTGAATTTATTGGGGACTCAGGGTCAAAGCATAGCAGGCGTAAAATATGCTAGCCTCTGGCTTAGCTAGGATTCCGCCTCAATGGGCAATTCATAAATATCACTCCATACAGGGCATGTAAATCACTGTAAGTATCATCATGAAAGCATCAATATGATCAATGTGAAAAGCAGGCTAGGCCCTGTGGCCAACTGCTACTGCACACAGCCAAGGCCATGCGAGGCAGTGGTTGAAGTAACATGAAGTAATTAAAATTACTTTACATTGAAAAAACCTAGAAACCCACTGAAAACAACAAGGTTATAGGGGGAGTATAGTTAGGAAATAGAATTTAATAAAACATATACATTCACTTAAAAAACAAAAGGTTACAGGGACGTTATTGGTTCTGAATTTACGCGCACAAAACCATAGAAATTCAGCAGGGAAAGTCAGAATTATTTCAAGTAACTATGACTCACACCCTAAAGTAACTATAACTTCAGCCCTCACCATGCACTGCTAATTACCCCAGATATCACGGCACTCATGACAAATTTTATAACATCTATAAAAATATCAATGTAACATTAGCAGTCAAATTATTGTTGAGAAAACTGTACATGGTGGGGTGCCAGTTATAGGTACCTTAGGGCCCGAGTTATAGTTACGTGAAATATCTGTAACTATTTTGTGCAAGTAAATTCAGAACCTAGCTATAACTTCTCTGTAACCTTTGTTTTTTAAGTGAATATATATATATATATATCTGTATAGATATCAAATTAAAAAAACAATCTGTAGAAAAATACAGCTTGCTAAACAATATACAACCCCTCTTTACAGGGCCTAATAAGAAGAATTACAGTGAAAACCTCCAGGGCTTGTCGTGGTTAGTGACCAATGCCAAAACTCTTGCCTATTACACCGATCTGTGAAATTACATGTAACAAAATATCTGTTTATAGCCTGTAACACAATGTGAAAACAACCAACTCCTAAACGCTTACTGGCTTTAATGAATGCTTTTCACAATTAATAAGCTAGACCAACTACTTTAACATAGAGTTTCATAATAAGCAGGCCAGACCTTTGGTATCGGTTGGTACGTTTCCCCGTTCACCAATCAGACCTATAGCTTGTCACCATAACTAACTCAGGTCTACAGTTTTGAGCGTAAGCCATTCCACAAGACAACCATCAGATACACTCATAAAATTAGAAAGTTACAAAGAACTGCAGATGGTTAGGCAAAATACTATCGCTCCTCAGACAGCCTAACAAGCATTTTACAGACCAAATCTTCTATATCCATGATTTGGCACATGGGGTAACCAACACCAAAACCACTGCCTACTACAGTAATCTGTGCGATACCAGGTAAAAAATACCTATCTGTCGGATTTAATATAGAGACATAACAACACATAAATGCCTACTGGGTTTAGAAAATTCTCTGCAAAATAGATATGTCAGGCCTACTGCCTTTTTCATAACATTTCATAAAAAACGTATCACCCCTGTAGCCATGACCACTCAATTGCCACCACAATCAACTCAGTCCTGCTATGTTAAGTATAAGCTTTGTCACAAGTCAAAAAGAGCAATACTAGCAGTGTTTCAGTGGAATCACAAAAGTTCAGCCAAATCAGATCCTGAGCTCAGGGGAACCATCATGTGGGTTGAGCCCAAGGCCCTGTCAGTGCTACTTTGAAAGTTTTTTTTGTTAATCACATAAAGTATTGCTACAGTTGCACTATACAGTCAGAACTAAACACCCACTGAGCTTAGTGTAGCCCTGGGCATCCTATACTGCCCCCAAATACCAATCTGAACTATGAAGTCTAATATTTGCAATAGAAGTTGAAGGTGCTGCATTCCTAGTAATTACCCTCCTCCCATCTGTGCTGCTGCCAGAGGAAAACAAACACTGTAAATTATATTCAACATCATTACAGTGTCATGTATATGCCCCTGAAATTCAAGCCCAGGCATACTGCTGCCGGCTCAGTTGTGTGGAGAAATACACAATATAATCACAGCTGAGCTTACGGGATGCACTTTGTCAGTGGAAGCACACATCTGACCAATCAAAACGAGCACCCAGCTACCAAAATGTGGGTGGAAACAAAACCCCTCTCTGTAGTAAGCCTGTAAGCTCTTTTATTAGGTTGATCACAATAAGATTGGCAGCAGCTGCACAGCTACACGGGACTTAGAAATAGTTGAATCAGGGGAGCTAGGAAATGCTCCTTCAAAAAACAAAGGAGAGGGAGGAAAAAGGAGAAGGGAATGGGAAGGACTGCATAGGTAAAAATCAGTGGAAAAAGGTCAAGGATCACTGTTGACAACCCAGAAAAGCAATGATAGAATGTGGAAAGGGGACAAAAGAAAAAAGATTTATGTAAACCTTGTTGAAAAAACAACAAAATCTATTTTCAAGAATAGTGGCAATTACTCCTTTAAGAAAAAAGCTTGTAAGATGCCACTCCAAAAGCATTTTTCTACTAAGGTCCTGATTATGAGTTTGGCGGTCTGAGGACCACCAGACTCGCAGTGACGGTCAGACCTCCGCAACTGTGGCAGTCCAACCGTCATATTATGGCCCTGGCAGGCAGACCCACCAGGGGACCGCCGTTCCCGCCAGGAACATGGTTCCTGACATGATGATGGCAACCTGAGTTGTACTCAGCCAAGGCGGTGCTGAACTCAACACTGCCTGGCTGATTATAAGCCCACTTTCCACCAGCCTTTTCATGGGGGGGACCCCACCATGAAAAGCATGGTGGAAAGCCAGTGCTGGGAACCACAAGGGGGGCCCTGCACTGCCTATGCCTTGTAATGTGCACTGTCTGTTTTGCAGACATTGCGCATTCAGACAGTGCAGGAGTGCTAGGATATTGGCCTCGGCTCCCTTATAGGAGCCGAGGCCAATATCCTAGCACTGTTTACGCAGTCAGCCTGGCGAGAACGCGTATTACAATGTTCCCGATGATCATCCCAGCAGGAACATTGTAATATGCTTGGGGGATATTGTGATGTCCTCCCGCAGCTTTGGGGGTCCCATGGGGAGACCTCCAAAGTTGTAACGAGGCCCTAAGTACTTAATATCATTTATCTTTACATTTCTATTAAATTCTTTAGGTGAAAAGATTTCTCAGGAATCACATATAACCAGCAGAATAGGAAAAGAACAGGGAATGAGCTGCAGGTAGGAACTGTACAGCAACTGTGGACTCCATTTGAAATAGATGTGAAGTAAAACAGTCCTGAGAATCAGATCCTCATTAGGGGAGTCTTTAAGTCTTTTGCCCCATTAGCTACCGCAGCAAACAATAGGCATCAACAATAGGCAAACAACATCATGTTGTCACTAGGGAGGATGAGATTGAATTTTCTTTTAGGGTTCCAAGGGAATTATCAGAGATGCCAGATAAACATCCCTGGCAGTAGAGATGTCACCAGTGATGCCTCTGGAAAAAAGTATTGACATGATCAAAGGTGGGCCCACGCTTCAAGACAAATACGGTGAACTGGCCTCTTAAATGGTCAATAAAAACTCTGCATCCACTAGATGGGACTCAAAGAAGGAGTTCCTGTAATCTCACCTCGGTTCTTCAAAATAAGAGGAGCCATTTAGTCTGCAAACATGTTGAGATGCTGTCTTATTTTGCCCCATACAAATGTGTACAGCAGAGGGTTGATAAGAAGGCGAGGAGCAAGCATAGAAGGAGTCACTTAGGCAGCCCAATACTATCACTTCACTTGCTCAGTCACAACTAGAGTGGAATAAGAAGCGCCAACATTTTCTGGTGAAGGCAGACTCAGAATAGAGTCCTACCACAAACATGAGAAGAGAGGCACCAGCTTCAGTAAAAAAAAATCAAAATGTTTACTTAATTCAGCAATAATGCCATAAAAGTACACAATAATTTATGTCAAAATACACAGTGCATTTACCAATTATAAACAACAAGTAAAAATTAACACTGAGAATCTAAGATGCTAAAACTTGTCAACAAATAATAATCAATTAAAACAGTCATAGATCAAATAAAACAGTCATGTTATTCTTCAACATATTCTGTAAGTTGCCAAGGTAAGGAATGAAAACTATCACCAGGCCACTGTCTGTTATAAATGAGACATCAATATCTTTTCTTGTATTTCGAGGACATCTAATAAGACAAATTACTGTACAGCAGATGTTTTCGTAGTCTGCACTAAATAAACTTAGAACAAATTTAACAGCACAAAAACATGTTTATTTAGGCCGTTGCCTTTTTAAACATTAAGAAAACACCTAATCACATAAAAATCTGCTGTACACAATTAAACACTAGCTCATAAATATAATAAAACATGTCCTAGCTATATAAATACACCCTACTATATAAAGTAATTGTTCATCCTCAACCTAGAAACTAACCCACATTATTATCTCTCAACGTTGTATCCACGGTGATTAAAAATTGACCCAGCGCACGTCACATCTAAAAATGTTATGTCCATTAAAAGGTCGATCGCCTGTCCTCTTTCTCTAATACCATATTTAAAAAAAATAGGTTTTAAGTAGTTTTTCTGTTGGGGTAAGAACCACAAACAATCAATCAGGATATGGACATTTTCCCATTAAGACCACAATGATAAATTTTCTGTTAATTTTGCAGACCTTCCTGGTTGCCTGAAATAAAGACTAAGGCCCATATTTATACTTTTTGACGCAAACCAGTGCAGGCGCTGGTTTGCATCAAAAAACTTACCGCCGGCTAACACCATTCCAATGTGCCATGCGGGCGCCTTATTTAAGGATTGACGTTAGACGGTGCTGCGGGTGGGGGTGGCAGGAGGTGTCCCTGGGGGCAGGGAAGGGCACCTGCGGACTGCTTCCATGGTCAGAGACCATGGAAGTGAGCCCACAGGTCCCTTAACGCCTGCCCTCACCTAGGCGTTAAAAAACAGTGCACAACAGACTGGGTGCTGTTTTTTAAGGCCCGCCCCCTCCTGTGCGTCAAAATGACGTGGGAGTATAAATAAGGCGCACAGGCCTTAAAGTCATTTTTGGGACGGGAACACCTACCTTGCATGTCATTAACGCAAGGCGGTTTCCCGCATCATAAAAATTATGCACACGGAGGATTTTTGACATCCGCGGGGTCGGGCGTCAAAGTATAAATATGGGGAAAGGTTTGCGCTGATTGTGCGTCAAAAGTTTTGACGCACATTCGGCGCAAACAGAGTATAAATATGCCCCTAAATTTGCTGTTACACATCTTAATGTTTGTAATCTTTTCCAAATAGGGGAAGATTTCATCTTTCACCCAGGAATTTAGCATAGGAGAAACAGATCTTTTATACTCACGTAAAAGAGATCCTCAGCCCTGGAGGCCTGTTTTAATAGACTTTTAAACTCTGCTTTACTCACACCCATCTCATGGACCCCCCTTGTTACCTGTATATTTAGTAATTTGGCGCAGGACACAATTGTTCCTATAACCTACCCTGTGCCCAAGTTAATTCACTTTGCAGTATCTCCTTTTTACATAACTGGTAGATTTTCGATATTTCTACGTTATCAATTCTTATCCAGAATTTTAACATCTCTGCACAAGCGGTTTGTGTCCACCCTAATAAACCTGTCTCTATTCTTGTGCCATGGTCGAGGTGAGGATGCCAAGTAGCCTTTTCAGACACTTTCCTTCTTCCAAATCCCATCTCTTCTTATCCCCTGTACCCATCACCACTGCTCCATACATAAATTGCAGTCTTCTCATAGCTTGATAGGCTCATAATACTGGTCGGAGAGAGGGGCCCCCATATAGTCGATCGAAACTCCTTAGGCCCGCTTTGACACCAGTGCGTTATCTTGCGAGGAGGCGAGGTGGTCCTTCCAACCTAAACTCTGTGAAAACCATACCCTGCGGTACTTATATTTGCTCACTCTCTCTATTTTTGTATTATTAATTGTTCATCTCATACTCTTCCCTTGCTACCCTATTTTGAGCACTTTAGTTTTTCCATATTAATTTCCAGTTTTTTTCCTTATGCAATAATCCTCAAATGTATTCAGTTTCCGTTGCAATCCAATTCCTGTCTGATAAAAAATCACCAAATTGTCTGCGAACAAAAGACAACTAATATTTCTGCCATTCATTTTGGGTCTGGAAGCATTTGGCAATCTTAAGACTTCAGGTAAATTGGCAAAAAACAGAGAAAACAAAGTAGGGGCCAGTACACATCCTTGCCTGAGGCCATTTCTTAAACTAATTTTACTCGAACGTAAGCCCGCGCTATCCGGCTCCAGTTGGGCCAAGTTGTCTTTGTGCAGTTCCTCCCACAGCAGTACCCGATCAACTGAATCGAACGCCGAGCTAAAATCAACAAAACAGCAATAAAGTGCCCCCCAGCTCTAAAGATTTATTTGCAATGGCCCACAAACTAAAACAATGATTAATGGTCGAGTGACTCTCCTTAAAAACACCTTGCTCCAGAGGTATGGTAGAATTTACATCCTCTCACTCCTTAATCATCTTCAATAATATCTTGGAAAAAATCTTAACACCTATATCCAGCAAGTTAATTTGCCTATAGTCTCCCAGAAGAGAATAAAGACCTTTTTTGTGGATTGGTTTTATCACAGCCCCTTTCCAACTCTCCGGAAATCTTCCTGTTGCCAGGATTTCCTGGAAGACAAAGTGCAACAGCCTGGCCCACCATACAATATTCTTTTTATTACAACTGCTGGCACATTATCAGGGCCAGCCGCCCTTGTGAGTTTCATCCTCTCGATTGTTTCCTTAATTACTAACTTAGTAAAACCAATCTTTGTTTCCTTCTCACTATTAAAGATGGTGTTACTCTGCTCTACCGAAACACCATGATTATATGTCTCTTCTAAAACTTTTACCCACCCATCCTCTCCCACCTGTCCCAGGGTCCGCTTTTGAGAAATACCTGTCCCACACTGTACTAATCTCCAAAATTTCCTAACATCGTTCAGTTCTATAGTTTTTATCATCACATCCCAACATTTTGCTCTTGATTCCCTTTTCTTTTGTGCTACCAAAATTCTAAGTTCCCTTTATAAACTATAAAGCTGTTGTCCCACAACTATGTTTCTTACACACCTTTGATACCTTTCCAGTTTCCTAATATTACATTTTAATATCTTAAATTCTTTATCGAAGCAGTTATTTGTTTCATACTTCCTAGCTTTATTTTTAGAGTGACTGATATTAAAATTCCTGACTTCGGGAGTAAGGCACACGACCACCTTATTTATTACCTTCTCAAACTCAACTAAAGGATCTAATGGAACCTCTCCATTATCCATAGCACTATAATTATACTGCAATACCTTTAATAAATGTAGGTGCTTTTGTGATAGCCTTGTTCGTAAAGTTTTGAGCAATTAGTATTCAACATTAGGTCCCTCCTCTGTCTTAGGGCAGTACCCATCTGGATAATAGTTCTTAACAGATAATGATCACTCCCCTCCACCAGCAGGACCTCTTAGTTCATCACCAGCGCAAAGGCCCACATCGGTACAAACACATAATCGATTGGGCACATCTGATTGCCTTGTTTAAACACTTTTCTACCTGGGATATCTGTGGGCACAAACCATTTAAATTCACTAATCCATGTGATAAAAGGAAATCTAATAAAGCAATATTCTTCCCAGTTGCCACTTTATGTGGAATACAAATAGGTTGCATATTAAAAGCAGCGAGACACTCCCCATACTTTCCATCTACCAATTTAGAAAGCAGTTTATAATTAAAATCCCCCATCATAATAGTCAGAATTTGAGGGTATAATTCACCTATGGCAATAACATCATTTTTAAACAATTCAATCTGCCCGATGTAATCAGTGCTACAATACACATTTATATATACATTTAAAATGATAATATATTTATTTTTCCTACCTACATCCAGCAGTTGTAATCCACATGCCATTATCCAATTACACTGTGTTTTAATCTGCCATATCCTAGAGGCAATTTGGGTCGAGACCAAGGTCCCACAGAGCCGCCAACATTTTTTTTCTGTGGTTGCTTGATAAATCCCCATAAGACCATCTAACGGTGGGGGTTCTCTGCACAACCAAGTCTCCTGAAAACATAGAATAGAATACTGCCATATAAGTCCATCAACGACTTGCTGTTCCTTGCACTACATAGCCCATATATGTTCCAGTAGAACAAACTGATGCTGTACAGAGAGGCGTGCTCCCAATCCACCTCACTTAAATAATGGGCCGCCTCCACCCCCTCAAACAATCATACCTGTTAGGTTGAGATGGAATCCCCCATATTCGTTTTTATCCTCTGAAGGGATAGTAACCTCGATCCTGCCTACTCTGTTTTCCATAACTAATCTATTACTAGTAGGGCCTTCCTGCTGCCCCCATTTAACTTGGTTTGACTTTAGTCTACCATGATGATTAAAAAAAACTAGAATGTGATTTGCAGGGAATTCCCCATCTATTACCCTAGCCAGATCCCTAAATATTTTCACACCTTGGATTTGTAGCTCACTTTCTGCATTAAGAATGGTATCTCTCACCAGTCCTAAATGTAACTGGAGCTTTGTGACATCTTTACCATCTGTCTTCTGCAGAAAGCCTACCTGTTTCAAATCAGTTGTTAAGATTGACTTCAAACTGAGACACAGGGAAAAAACTTCCAGAAGCCGTGACCTATTTAAGGGAAGTAGCTTCCTAATCCTTTTCCCTCCACGTCTACCTAATGAAGACTCAAAATAAACCCACAAAGACTTTGTCGCCTTCTCTGTAGCTTCAACACCATCCAACGATAATCCCTCTACACTGGGGTGCCCTCTGATATTGTGCTCCTGTGTATCTATTCTTCTTATCTCATTAATATACTCTTTTCTACTCACCAACTCCTGATTTCACACTCATCGCAGGGAGCCTTCCTTTGCCCACCGTTACATACTGAATACCTTTTCTGACGTCTGCCACTCAAGTCTACTTGCAATGTCTTAGGGATTGAATTCAAATTCTTATACTTACTACTATTTTCCTTATCCTTAGACATACCCTTAGTCTTAGTCACTGCAGTTGGACCTTTACTACCTGATAAACAACTTTTACTTTTAACACTAGCATCCACTTGGACTGCCTGAATAGTATTGGGCTGGCTGACTTCCCTCATACGTCCCCTGCTAGATCTCCCTGCCCTCTTTTCTTTGTTCTTTTACTCCTCCCTCTGAATCCCAAATAAGGAAGGATTCCATATCCATACCGGCATACCCATCTTTTTATTAACATTGGGCATTCAGAGATATGTACGGAGGGCTTCTCTGATACTGAGGCTTTATCTCTTAACCCCATATCACTTCCAACTTTAGTTTCCTCATTCTGGCCTGCCTGCCCTTTCCGAACCTCAACAGGTCTCACCATCTTAGGCATACAATTATTAATTTGCTTTAGCTCTGAGACTATACACTGCAGGTAAACCTTATGTGCCTTCAGTGTATCCAGGTTCACTATTACAGCTTCAAAAATACCCTGTGATGTTTTTTCAAGACCATCACATCTAAAATTTGATGCTGAGGAGCTAGGGCCAACCACAAAATCTGATGGGAGCGTGGAGGTACGATTCCCCCTCCCCCCATTTAAATTGGACTTGTGGGCAATTCTCCCTGCTCCCCATTTGCCTTGTGGTCAATGTCCTGAGTCTGGGGTGGAGCTCCACTTGCACCAGCTTCAGTCATTCAAGGTGTTCCCAATGGCAATCCAAAAGGTTGTCAGAATTATACCCTCCTGCTGATCTACAAGGAGATCTGAGACCGCGAGGGAAGTCCCTGAAATTAAACCTTGAATCAGAAATCGTGGGAAGAAAGGAAAACTCTATAAGAGCCTCAGAATAGAGAAGCAAGCAATTGAGAATTAAAAGACGGCCTAAGGATTTCCAAGGCTGAGACTGCAGTAGGCCTAGAAAACACACTAATGGAAATACTGATGTAGATACAGGTGGCCAAGGACAGCTATTATAACCACCCTGGAGAAAGGTGGAATCCACCCATGTCACTCACCTAAATCACAATGACAAGACAGCAGATTTCCGCTTAGACAAGGAAAGAGTACAAGGGTTCAAAATCATGTAGTTTTTGGAGAGACTCCATACCAGAGAGGTTGGCCTGTTTAAAGTGGACGTCCAGAGAGTGCTTCTGCCCTGCCTCTGGACTTATTCAACAGTATTTGTATAGTACGCGGATAGTTTAACTACTGCAGGTAAGACCATGTAGGCTGCCCAAATAATCAGCAGATAACTGATTCATGAGGAAGAAAGTCGGAGGTAGAAAGTTCTTCACTTCGGTCTAACACCAAACCTTTCATGGCAGATGGAGAAGGTAACAGAGCACAGAAGAAGACATTTATTGTGTAAGGGATATATCCAGTCAAGAGAGACAGGACCAAATGAACCATCATGGCGGAAAGGGAGTATTGAACGTAGTTAACCAGACCCTGACATCCTTCTGCCAGTCCCCTTCTGTAAAAGCAGCACACAATGAATGATGACTTTTTCTGCCATCACCATGGAGCTGTGAAATGACTGTACACATGTTGAAGTTTGGGTGTTAGTGTGTGTAGAGTGAGTGCCTTTATCCTAAGGTTACACTGCGGTCAAGCAGAAAGATCTCTGCAAAGAAAAGGAAAAGAGGAAGTCCTTGAAAGCTTTGAAAGGAAGCAGTGAGATGGTACAAGAAACACTGGCCCCAGCCCAGTTCTTTGGAGAAGTACTAGCAGTGTACGCAAGTGTGAAGACTCATAACTTAGAACAAGTAGCTGCGTGAAGAGAACTGAGGCTGATTCATATTGTAGAGGCATATCTCGGCATGGGAGGAGCTGAAAGTCTGCAAGAGGTTCCTTATTGAGCCAGGGATGATCTCTGTAGAATGGGTACTAATGGTAGTTGCACCACTAGACCAATAGAAAAGTTGTTGGAAAAAGGCCCCACAATACATATATATACTATACATACATTTACATTACTGGGTCATAATAAAAGTTCCCTGTTAAGTTTCTTTTGTACTGCTTTCAAAAATATTACAGTGTAGGCCACTGATTGGTTGAAACCATTCATTTTTGGAAATTTTATAAGGTCCATGAATAACTGTATGGCACCATGTCAACGAATCACAGGCTTTTGTCCATTATTGTTTGTGCAATAAAAAATAAGCATGGCTTTTTTTATCATACACCAATTTCTATTTGAAATCCTAAACCAATTTCCTTTTTAAACACTGTTACTGGTTTATTATAATACTATGGACGTTAGTTAGCATCCTTTAGTGGGTTAAACATTTAAAAAGACAATATGATGCAAAGGGTCTTTTTCTTTATGCTAGAAAAATCACAGGCATCGAACTTTGGAAAACAATTAATTAAGTATAGAGGTCACCATCTTCCATTGATTTCTCCATGTAATCATATTCTCAAAAGGCTTTCAGGTTAACCTGAGAAGGGGGAATTGAATGTTACGAGAAGAAACACATGTCTGAGAACTAGGATTACATATCAGGAAGTTTCTCTTCTCTATTTTAGAAAGAGCTGTGATATTTATAAATGTTAGTTTAGGGTAGCTTACCCATCCCTCAACCTCATATGTGTGGAATGCGTAAGAAGAAAAAATGTGCAGACAGGCGTGGGCAACCATAGTGAGTTTTCCTCTTTTCTAGAGTCAGAATCTATGTAATAAAGCATGGTATATCGTAGGACTACTATCCCAAGTGTTGAGTCTGCAAATGTTAGTGATTAGGTCATTTCTCTGAGGCCACCACACTGCTGTTACCACTGTGGAATGAGTTCTAGGCTTCACAGTACCAGGACTATCAACCTTCAGACAACATACAGTTATGCACAACACCACTAACATGGATAATAATGGCTTTGGAGGTACTCACCAATTTAGGATCCTTGAAATAAACATATAGGGGGTCATTACGACCCTGGCTGCCGGCGGTAAGGTGGCGGTAACACGCGGTTTCCGCCTGGCGGTCATAATCCCCAGGGCAGCTGCCCTGGAGATTATGAGTCCCCGACCGCCAGCCTGTCCGTGGCGGTACACACCGCCATGGAAAGGCTGGCGGTAAGGGGACTTGGGTTGCCTCTGGGGGCCCCTGCACTGCCCATGAACTTGGCATGGGCAGTGCAGGGGCCCCCAAGCATAGCCCCGTCGCGCATTTCACTGCCCGAATTTCGGGCAGTGAAATGCGCGACGGGTGCTACTGCACCCGCTGCGCATCAGCATTGCCGCCGGCTCTATTACGAGCCAGCAGCAATGTTGATGTGACATTTCCGCTGGGCCAGCGGACGGTAACACTGTTACCGTCCTCTGGCCCAGCGGAAATGTCATAATAGGGAGCCAGGAATACCGCCGGCAATGGCGGTATTCTGTCTCCCGCAGCCTTGCGGTCTTTTTCCAAGACCGCCGAGGTTGTAATGACCACCATAATTTTTAAATTACTGTTAACACTTACATAGAGCTTAGTTTTACTAGGCTAGTATCTAAATGTTCTTGAAATGTTAAGTATAAACCAATCTGTCCACTGGAGAGTTCGGACTGAGCAAACAATATTGCCGAATATTTGGCTTTGCAGAACTGATCAACAGGTATGATATGGTCATTCCCATTTTTAGAACTTCCCCTCATCTTCTTCATGGTTCCTATGTAAAAGACCTGCAAAACTCTCCAAACAATCCCAAAAACCATGGTCGTATCAGTCTAAAAGAGTGGAAGATTTTGCTTTTCGAAGTGATGTTGTTTGACAAACATTCTTGATTTATGACCCTTGAACTAGTTGGAATAGCACCTCTTATTGCTTATGGTAATACTTCCTTTCTCTGGGCCTCGGTATAGAGCTCAAACAAGCCAAGCATCAATAGGTCAACATGTTTTCCAAAACTCGGGTTGGAGGCCGCCAGATCTACGAGTCTACCCCAAAAGCCAGGAATGGCAACACTGATCTTGGGTATCAATATAAGAGGACCACACATCATTCCCTCTGCTAAGATAAGATTGCCCTCAAGTCAGTTGTTTTAACTTATTCTGAAATAACTGGTAGCCTAGCCACGTGAGTAATAACAAACTCTTGATTTATCTACTGTCATCTGTATACAGTAATGTTGTCACCCCTCCTTAACTGGACTATTAGAGATCACTGTGCGTCCGTTCTTGCTAATCAAACAGTACTCTTCTTGTCCTTCCCCCTTTTCATTGACTCTCAACAAAATTACTCCTTACCCTCTCCTCTCTTAACCATAGTTCTAGCTCCTGTGGAGTCACACATCCCAAGAGTAAAATTTCCATAATGGCTCTGAATAGACACACACTCTAAATGGTCCTTTTCTCTCCTCTCATAGTGCGACAAGGCACTGCCTCTTTCTTGGTTCAAGAAGCCAAAGTTGCACCCCTTAAAGGTCAAGTGATGGGTCACTTTAGGACATACCAACTGCATATCAAGCCCTGTCCTTTATAGAGGTATAACTGATAGTCCCTCCCTTTCTTGGAAGCCTCTTCACTAAATTCTCTGCTAGTCTTCGGGGTCTGGATGGGTAAGCAGAGACGGACTTGTCATCCTTGGAGGGGCACTACCGAGGCTCACTACCCAGTGGACGATTTGCTGAGCCAAGAACTCCTAATTCGTATGAAATTGACTAGAAACACCTTACCATTGGGCCTTTAAACACGCGTCCTTCTTGGCCTTGTGTCCCTTGTTCATTTTAGGAAATAAGAGCCATATGCCTGAAGTAGACCTTCCCTCCATTCAATGACAGAAACAGCCTTGAGTTTCTGGAAACTAATGGTGCCCCAATATGACATCCATGGCCACCTCATCCAAGGTCTGCTTCCTGTGGCTGCTCAGGAAAGGGTTGATGAAAGTTGCCAGTTCTCATCCAAGCTTGAAGGGAATTCCTCCCTGCTTTGAGAAGTCACTTTGTTGTTATTAACCTTTAGGAAAGAGTAAGAGGCAAAGAAGACGGGATCAATTAAAGTGGCCTTCTTTATGCATTAGTTAACTCCCATTATGGTTGTGCACATTACGAGAAACTACTGCTGCAATTTCTCCACTTAATCAAAGCACTTTTTTGCATAGTTTTACAGCATCTTCTTTGGCACTCTACAATCCATTATTTTGTAAAACGTTTCAAAGGAAAAGTTTGAAAAAGGCATTCTCGTGCTATAACCCTTGATTTTCAAATCTGGCTGCATTTGGGATTATGTTCCTTTAACAATGAAATGGTTGTCAAGGGAATGTTGTATTCTCTATTTGGGCTCTGTTTCAGAGGTTTGCTCGGTGCTTAGAATTGCTTGGTTTGCCTCAGGTTTGATACGTTAGACAGTTTGTTCATTAAATTCTACCTATATGCACAGTTTGTGCCTTGTAGAAGACTGATCCAAACGTGCAAGTTTGTGATTAGAGCACCTTCTTGAAACTTTTACATGAGAACGATATAGGCTACATGAGCACTAAGGCCCATATTTATACTTTTTTAGTGCCGCATTTGCGCCACTTTCTGATGCAAAAGTGGTGCAAACGTACAAAATACAATTGTATTTTGTAAGTTTGCACCGCTTTTGCGTAAAAAAATGACGCAAATGCGGCGCTAAAAAAGTATAAATATGGGCCTAAATATCATAGAGACCGATTTAAGCCAATTTAAAATTGAAGTTGGTGTTGCAAGTTATTTGACATTTACCCCAGCTCCCGCTAAAAGTGCAACTTCCTCAGAAAGATTAAAGTGAAAAAGATTGAAATATTTCACTATTGGTCAAATCATATATTTGCAACCGGTACTTACGTTTTGCAGCAAGAATTTGTTAGAGATGCTTTTTGAATGTAATTTGAAATGAGTTCCGCACCTCTTACCTTATCTGTGGGTCACTATTTGAAACAGTTATTGTATTAATGTTTTTTAAAAGACTGTACAGCTGTATGAGAGTAGGTACATACTAGGGTTTTAAAAGAAACGTTAATGTCCTTAGTTAAAAGGGAGCTAGATGCTCCCCAATTCCATCCTGCCCTTTTGAGCATTGATAATTAATAGGCTATGATAGCTTTTGGACCTAATAATTGAGCCAATTCTCAACTCTTTATATCAAGGTATGCTTTTTCATATTCCTAAACTAAATATTTCCCTCAGGCAGGGGTCTGCTTGATGGAACCCCAAGCACATTATCACAGGTGAAATCCTCCATTTTGGAAAATTATATCATAAAGAATAGATGCAACTAGGGCCAGATTTAAAAGGCCCTAGCACCACGGTGCGCCACAATAGAGTGATTTTTTTTTACGCCAATGCAGCTCAAGGAGGCAGTTTTCGATGTGCCATATTTACAAAGTGGCGCAATGCATGCATTCTCCACTTTATTAGTCGCGGCTCACGGGGATTCCTGCGGGCGGGGTCCGCGGAGGAGGGGGATGGATTGGCAGGGGCACAGGAGGAATTAATAATAAAATAAAATACAATTTTAAAAAAACGTACCTCTGCTCCCGCGCCGCATGGCGAGCCGCTCCTCTCCTCGCCTTCCGGATGCTACAGGCGCCCAGCCTGCCCTGCGGCCAATTCTGACGCTTCTCAAAGCAGCGCCAGGATTGGCTAGGAGCTCCCAGCCAGGGTGCTCCCAGGCAGACTGGGAGCCTGTGTAGGCTCTCTTAAGCCCGGCAACTGTATTTCCAGGCTTGAGAGAGCCTACTGTGCATGTATGTTTGGCCGGCCCAAGGCGGACGACCATACATACATGCGCAGTGAGGGGTAGTGCTGTACTCCTCATCAGTGCACGTCACCCCTGTGGCCCTGCCTCTTTCAAAGAAAAGGATAATAAACATAGTCTATTATCTTTTTCTTTGAAAGGTTTTTGCAGCTGCCGCTGCTGGTGGGGGATTATGCTCCTCTGCCCTTATGGAGGAGCCGCCCCTGCAATTTATGACCCCTTGCGCCACATTATGCCTGCATTAGGCTCAGAGCAGGCGTTATAATGACGCACCCATATTAACCTATGGGCCTCCTTGCACTTTGCTCCAATGACGTCAAAATTGTTGACGCTAGTGGAGCAAAGCACCACAATAGCGTAAAAAATTCTGACGTTATTGGCCTAACGACCGCCATGGTGCACCATACTATAAATACTGCGCACACATGTAGTCATTAAGTGGGGCAGGTACAACACAAGCAAACTGACGCATCAGTACTGATACACTAGTTTGTTGTAAATCTGGCCCTATATTTTTAGGGACTATATAGGACACTTTAATATGTTTAAAACAATAATGTAAAGCAAGAATATAATCTAGGTAGGAATTTCCCCTTTAATGGCATTGCTCCTTTAAAGCTTTCAGATGCTACAATATCCCAAAATATGTGTCAGTGTCAGATAGTTCAGGTTTGAGCTCTGTGTAGCAAGGATCACTCAACACAGCTATGTCGTTGATAGACTTGTTCTTCACTTTTGATTCATATTCTTGTCGTCATTTGATATCCAAGGACATCAGTTATTTGGTTCATTCCTCTTTCTTGATGTAAGTCTTTTTTATTGAGGGAAGGTTCTTTTGAAATAGATTTTCAGCATGCTACAGGTTCTGCAAGTAAGTGTCTATGAACTGGAAGATAAGATATCTTTGCAGAATGAAAAGACTATTTTTGTAGTTTGCCACCCAGACTCACACAAATTGAGGAGTGTGACATGTCAAAACATGCCATATAGGAGTCTGAAGGACAAAAAGAAAGTGAGCATTACCATTTGGAGAGATAATCTTAGTGCCTTTACCAAAATCTAAGCAAGAGCCTCTAGATTGTAAATCATATAGCTCACTAGCACTGCTTAATATTGACTATTAAATATTGATCAACATTTTTGCTAAAAAGTTGCTATCCATATTGCTGGAAGTGATCCACTTCAGTGGGTTTTCCCTATGGAGAAACACATTGACAAATAGTTCATGTTTTTGAACATGCATCATAACTTGACTGTTTCCCAGTGGCAGTCTCCATCGATATAGAGAATGAAGGAAGGAGGCTTTCTTCTAGCATGGTTAACCACGTTTCTGACCTGTTTATCAATGTTTGTCAGTGTGTTTTTACTGTCTCACTGGGATCCTTCCAGTCAGGACTTTAGTGCTCATAGTTTGTGGCCTAAATGTGTTGTCAGTAAGCTTGACTGTGTCACTGGAGTTCTGCTAACCAGAACTCCAGTGCTTATGGTCTTTCTGTTTACTAATTTTTTTACTATAGTTTAGTGGTCTATATTCCAATTCAGATTGGCACACTGGATCCCCTTATATGTCCCTAGTATATAGCACCTAGGTACACAGGGCATTGGGGTTCCAGGAGATCCTTATGGGCTGCAGCATTTCCTTTGCCACCTGTAAGAAGCTCATACAAACACTCTTTCAGGACTGCCACTGCAGCCTGAGTGGAATAGTGCAAGCACTATTTCACTGCCATTTTCACTGCACCAGGTAACATATAAGTCACCTATATGTCTAACCTTCAGTGTCTGAAGACTAGGTGCAAAGTTACTATGGGGGTCATTCTAACTTCGGCGGGCGGCGGAGGCCACCCGCCAAAGTTCCCCCGCCAGAATACCGCAGCGAGGTCAAATGACCGCCGTGGTAATTCTGACTTTCCCGCTGGGCGGGCGGGCGGCCGACAAAAGGCCGCCCGCCCGCCCAGCGGGAAAGCACCAGCAACGAGGAAGCCGGCTCCGAATGGAGCCGGCGGAGTTGCTGGTGTGCGACGGGTGCAGTTGCACCCGTCGCGATTTTCAGTGTCTGCCAAGCAGACACTGAAAATCAATGTGGGGCCCTGTTAGGGGGCCCCTGCAGTGCCCATGCCACTGGCATGGGCACTGCAGGGGCCCCCAGGGGCCCCACGACACCCATTCCCGCCAGCCTGGTTCTGGCGGTGAAAACCGCCAGAACCAGGCTGGCGGGAAGGGGGTTGGAATCCCCATGGCGGCGCTGCTTGCAGCGCCGCCCTGGAGGATTCCCTGGGGCAGCGGGAAACCGGCGGGAAACCGCCGGCTTCCCTTTTCTGACCGCGGCTTCACCGCCGTGGTCAGAATAGCCCCAGAAGCACCGCCAGCCTGTTGGCGGTGCTTCCTCCGTCCCCTACCCTGGCGGTTTCGGACCGCCAGGGTAGGAATGACCCCCTATGTGTGAGAGCACCCTTGAACTAGCAAAGGTGCCCCCACGTTGTCCAGGACCAATTTTCCGGACTTCGGGAGTGCGGGGACACCATTCTAAGCATGCACTACATATATGTCAATGTGGTGTCTAACATTGTGAAATTAAACCCCCATTCCAAATCTGGTGTTTGGGGGCCAATTCCATGCACCCTGGGGGCTCCACCATGGAGACCAAGTTCTGCCAAGCCAGCTGTCTGAGGTTTCCGCTGCAGCCCCAGCTGCTGCCACCTCACAGACAGGTTTCTGCCCTCTCGGGGATTGAGCAGCTCAGTCCCAGGAAGGCAGAACAATGCATTTCCTTTAGGAGAGGTGTGTTACACCCTCCCCCATTGGAAATAGGTGTTACAGACATGGAAGGCGTATCCTCCCAGAGTCTCTGGAAATGCTTTGAAGGGCACAAATGGTGCCCTCCTTGCATAATCCAGTCTACACCAGTTCAGTGGCCCCCAGTCCCTGCTCTGGTGTGAAACTGGACAAAGGAAAGAGGGGTGGTTCCCAGACCTCCTCCAGAGTGTTCCTGGTGTTAGCCATCTTGGATTCCAAGGTGTGGGGACCCTCTGGGAGCATCTGAGTGGCCAGTGCCAGCAGGTGACGTCAGAGACCCCTCCTGATAGGTGCATACCTGAGTAGGCAGCCAATCCCCCTCTTAGGGCTATTTAGGGTCTCTCCTCTGGGTGTTTCCTCAGATTCAGTTTGCAAGACTCCACCAGGACTCCTCTGTATCCTCTGCTTCAGCTTCTGACCATCGGCTCAACCGCAGACTGCTCCAGGAACCGGTGTAACTGCAACAAAGTATCCAGAAAGGCTACTCTGACCCTGCAACTTCAGCTCCAGCAAGCAACTGCAACAGTTTCCAGGTTGTGCACGCTCTGAGGACTGCCTGTCTTCATCCTGCACCAGAAGGACCGAAGGAATCTCCCGTGGAGGGACGGAGTCACTTCCCTGCTTCAGCAGGCACCTCTCTGCAATGACAACTGGCACTCTGGGACTAATCTCCTGTCTACAAATGTGATCCTTGGAACACAGGTGGTGGACCAAAGTGATCCTGACTGTCCAAAGGTCCAGCTGTCCAAATTTGGTGGAGGTAAGAGCTTGCCTCCCCGTGCCAGACAGTACCCCTATGCACCACGTCTTCTGCAGCTCCTTGGGCGTCTGTGCACGTCTTCCAAAAGATCTTCATGCACAGCGTAGCTCAGGTCCCCAGCACTCTATCCTGCGATGCATAGCTCCCTGAGTTGTTCTCCGATGGCGTGGGATCCCTTTATGTAGTGCTGCGATGACCGCACTTTGCAACTCCTTTATCCCCGTGATCTGGGACTCCTATGGGTGCTGCCTGGTCTTCTTAGGGCTCTCTGAAGTGCTGAGAGCCCCCTCTGTCTCCTCAGTCTGAGTTGAGACCCCAGGTCCCTCCTGGGCCCAGGCATTGCCTAGTTGATGCAAAACACATGCTTGCATGAACCAAGGCTTGATGGTGGAATCCAGCAAGGAAAACAGCCTGCATCGAATGACCCGACGTGGGACATCTCTTGCACCAAGCAGGAACCCACAGATGTCTTCTTTGGGGCATTTCTGTACTTTTCTTCTAACTGGAGAATCCACTTTTGCACCTTCATCCAGGTTGGCAGGGGCTCCTGCTCTTCCTGGACTCTTCATCGACTTCTGGACATGGTCACCTCTCTCCACAGGTCTTCAGATCCAAGAATCCATTGTTGGATTCTTGCAGTCTTGCTTGGTTCTTGCATAATTCTTTGCCACGACTTCTAGTGTGTTCTGAGGAAACTTGCTGTACTTTATTCCTGCTTTCCTGGGCTGTGGAGTGGGGTATTTTACTTACCTTTGGTGTTTTCTTACACTCCCAGCACCCCTCTACGCACTACACTTGCCTAGGAGGGAATCCGACATTCGCATTTCACTATTTTAGTATATGGTTTGTGTTGCCTCTGGGCCATTGCAATCTATTGATTTTCACTGCACTATTCTATGACTGTTTACTTGCCCGATTTTGGTTACTAGTGCATATATTGTGTATAATACTAACCTGGTTTTGTGTCACTAAAATAAAGTGCGTTTATTTTTGGTAACACTGATTATTGTCTTTTATTGTGTATAAGTACTTTGTTACTATAGTGGTATTGCAAGAGCTTTGCATGTCTCCTAGTTCAGCCTTGGCTGCTGTACTCCAGCTACCCCTAGACAGCCTACGCTGCTAGACACTGCCTACATTTCACTAAGGTGGATCACTGGACCTGGTGTAAGTTGTAAGTACCTCTGGTACCCACTACAAACCAGGCCAGCTCTCACAGAGAAGAAGTTTAAAACTGGCATTATGGCCCTCATAATGAACATGGCGGAAGAAACCGCCAACAGAGGAGCGGTCCGGACCGCCAAATAATGAACCAAACGAAACTCCTGCATCCCGCGCACCACCCACCGCCAGGAAAGGAGTCCCGCTTGAAGGAAAGACCCACCGGAGGTCAACAAAACGTGCAGTGGCAGCCATGGGCAGAGAGCTGCAGATCATGCCAGCCTTGCTACTTGCCAAATATCTACACGACCGAGACCGCCGACGAAGACGACTACGGTAAGTCCTGCAACCTACAAAACAAGGGAGGAAAGGGCAAAGTTACAAACCCACCCACCCCGCAAAGCCCCCCCAACCTTTCCCAGCAGCAATAGTCATACACACCACACCAAGAGGGACGTACCCGACCGAAGGCAACTGCAACTTGGCCATAGGACATACAATAGCACCACAGCCATAAATTATTTAAACAAACACCAGGGTGGAACTGTGTGCAGCCCAAACACAGGCCGCACAGAAACTTTATTCAGTAGCTCATCGAGCTAAATTATGGTAATAGGGCCAATGGCCAGTCCATAAACAGTCAATTGTCCTTGGCCACAACTGGGGCGAAGGAGACACCCACCTTTCTGGGTGGGCGGGCATGGGCAACTTGGTGGGGAGCAGAAGGGACGGCGCTGATGGTATGGTGAGTGGTGGCGGAAGATCTCACGGTCGTGATTTGTCCACTAGTGTCCGCCACCGCTGGAGGACCACCATCGGAGGAGGTTTCAGAGTCACTACCCCCTGTGGTAGTAGCCTCCCCTGTGGAAGTCCCTCGCCCTCCCACCCACTGGTCCCCTGGGCATCCATTGACTCTGCCTCGGAGGATCCATGGGCTGCTGTCTGCCCACTAGCCGGTGCCTCAGATCCCTCACCTGATATTGATGCTGTACCAGACACACAAAAGAGAACAGGGATGGGGAGACAAAACAGGAGAGACACTTGTAAGTAGCTGAATGCTGATACACAATGGCCAGACATACACCTACCCAGCAGACACACCCAACAGGCAGCACCATGCACTAGCCCCATGGCCCTGACTACTGAGCAGTATACTGACCTACACCTATATCCTGTCATTGCATTGAAGCTGAGGTAGGTGAAACTTGACAGGGACACCCCTACACCCTTTGGGGAGCAGACAGTAGCTGGACACCAGTCAAAAACCCTGCTCTAAGCACCATGAGCCCTATCGCACACACACTCATCCTTCCAGGCTGAAGTATGGGCTGTGAGTACTCACCCCCTTGTGACTGCTGTGCAGCCTTCAAGCACCCATCCAGGTCTGGGTATGCCACTGCCAGGATCCTTCGAATGAGGGGGGTCAGTGCCCGACGGGCACCCCTACCACGTTGGGAGGACTTCCCCAGCTGGGCCTCACTGATCGTCCGCGCCCAGCGCCGCAGGTCCTCCCACCTCTTACGACAGTGGGTGCTCCGCCGGTTGTAGACCCCCAGGGTCCGTACCTCCTTGGCGATGGCATGCCAATGTGCCCTCTTCGGGTTGGCGCTGACCTAGTAGGGAGACACAGAGAAGAAACCCAGAGGTCAGGCCCCTGCACGATGGCAATAGCTGGCTGATTGTTAGACATAGGACAAACAGTACTCCCAGACATGCAGGACAGTGGCACGCAGCATTCCATGCACCAAGCCCCATCCTGGCTCACAGGAGCGCACATCTGAGCAATCCACTCCATCCATTACACACACAGTGCCCCCCAAACCCGGACTTACCTGTACCTCTGGCCGGCCGTAGAGTCTGCAGTACAGGGGCAGGATGCCTTCCACCAGTTTCTCCAGTTCTTCCTGGGTGAAGGCCGGGGCCCTTTCCCCTGCACCACGTGGAACACCCATAGCCAGAGGCAGGCCACAGCAGTACACAGAGTGGACTACTTGTCCGCACAGGATCAGGGAGTCAAGTGATCACACGATAGCGAATGCGTGTATGTTCTGCGGCGGAATGCACCATCACCGCCGGCGGCGATCATGATACGCCAGGATTCCCCATTGGCATCCATGTTAGCCAATGAGGGTGCGAACAGCGGTCAACACTGCTGTACGCTGTGACGTCAACCGCTAGCGGTCTTAGGTCACTTCCACAACGAAGGGGCAGAACTCCATGGGCAGACATTTTGCCATCACCTACACATCTTGAAATTCAAACTACTTACAATGCTGGGCCTACTAGCCATATGAAGCACCTATGTCTCTATCCATAGAGTATTTAATCACACATGATTTACTCCGTTCCCTCTTAGTGATGTCAATGTACATCTGTAAGGTTGCAGTTATTGTACAGACACTACTATGAAGAATGCAGTGAATGTGTTTAGCAAATATGCCAGTGTATGTGTGCACATGACTCCTTGTTCTTACCCCTCACAGGTACTGACCCTTGTAGCGAGGAAGGGCACCATCTGTGTACAGACCACTTGTGGATATGGGGACCATGGTGGAGTGTCAGATCATTATCACTTACAGACTCACACGTGCAACTATTCATGACCTATGTGCATTACTGGATCCTGCACTGACTCCCGGAAATCGTAATCAGCATCCCATTCCAACTGAGGTGCAGGTGCTCTCCGCACTACATTTCTTGGCCACAGGCTCTTTTCAAGTGACAGTGGGCATGGGTGCTGGTCTCTCACAGCCAATGTTCAGCCAGGTACTGACAAGATTTCTGAATGCATTTGTACAACATCTGCAATCCTATGTGTGATTCCCCCAAAGTGCTAAGCTCCCTGCCATCAAGTCAGACTTCTATGCCTTTGCAAACATTCCCAATGTTATTGGTGCCATCGATGGAACCCACATACCCATCATCCCCCCAAGAGTGAGTGAACAGGTGTACAGAAACAGGAAGAACTTTCACTCCATGAACATCCAATTGGTATGTACTGCAGACCAGTACAAATCCAAAGTGAATGCCATGTTTCCGGGTTCAGTCCATGATTCATTTGTTTTGAGGAACAGTAGTGTGCCGCAAAAGATGGAACAACTCCAAGAGGACAGAGGGTGGATCATAGGTAAGTGTGCCTGTCACCAACTGACACATTGGAAAAAAACAGCCTGTCAGACTAAGGACATTCCAATGACGACTCTGTATTGACCATTTCTCTAGGTGATTCTGGCTATCCAAACTTGCGTTGGCTCCTGACACCAGTGAGGAATCCCAGGACGGATGCAGAGAGGAAATGGCCCATGGACGTACTAGGAGGGTGATAGAGCGTACTATAGGTCTCTTGAAGGCTAGATTCCGGTGCATACATATCTCTGGGGGTTCCCTGGCCTATGGGCCTGATAAGGTGTATAGGATAGTCCTGGCGTGCTGCATGCTGCACAACGTGGCAGTGAAACATTCAATCCCCCTTTTGGAGGTGGAGGATGCTATAGGGACTGATCTGTTACCTCAGAGAGGTGAGGAGAGTGATGGTGAGGATGAGGAAGGGGAAGATGTCAATTCCAGAAACCAACTGATACAACTCTACTTCCAATAACTGTCTGGGACATCAGCCTGTATATGTGGTTAGTGACTGATACTGTAAGTGTGCCATGTCAACTAGGGGGAATTGGTCATGATATGCGAGTCATTGACCTCTTCAGCATGGTACAGACAGACATTATATGCATTCCCTTCTTGACTATTTTGAAACACACTGGACCACCACCATGCACAATTTGACAATAAAGTTTATCCCTGCCTGTTGCATCATTACTCCACTTTATTCAACATTGAAGACAGGAGACAGTGTTACAGGTGAGATATGTTGTTTATTGGTGGAATACAGTGAAATGTGCTATGTACAGTGATGGAAGTCGTAATGGTTGGGTGTCCTCAAAACCGACTTGGTGGCAGGCCTGTTTGATATCATAGGTGGGTCCTATTTGTAGTTTAGTACTTTATTTAGCGCTCAGCTAAGTGCAGTTGGTGAATGGGTGGAAATGGTTGCTTGGCAGTAGTAGCAGTGTCAGTTGTTGGAAGGGGGCTTGTTCTTAGCTGGGTTTCCAGTGCCATATCTTGGCCTGAGACTACGTTTGGGCGCCTGCGGTGGAGCTACTTGGAGTGACATGGTTGGCCCTTGTGATTCCTGGGAGGGTATTTCCTGTGCTGTTTCAGCTGCTTAGGACAACTGTTACTGGTTGTCCAAGGCTGTTGTCGGGGCCTCTTGTCCGGTGTGGGTGTCTGAGGGTTTGTTGACCCACTGCAGCAGTGCTCCAGCAATGGTGGCCATTGTGGCATTGTGTTCTTTCCACTGCTCCATGGCCTGTTGGTGGTGTTCCAGCTGCATCCTCTGACTTTGCTCCAGGGTGGTTACAATCTGTGCCAAACTGTCTCGGGTATGTTGGTATGCCCCCAATACCTCTGCAATGACGTCCTGGGCTGCTGCATCTATCCGATGCCCTACTCCCTGACCCACTGGGGCACTTGACCTTGCCCTGGCCCCCTGTGCCTCTGTCCCCTGCGCAGGTCTTGACGTGCCATTAGTACTGGGGCCCTCGTCTTCCTGCATGTTGGGGGTGGGAGACTGTGGCCTCTGTTGCTGTGTTACACCTGTTTGTGCCCTGGGTCCACTGGAGTGGGCACACCTCCCCTGGCCTGTTGGTCTTGACTGGGTGTTAGGGGTGTTTTCCTGGGTAGGGCTGCTGCATGGTGAGCATCCAGGGCAGTGTGAGAGGCCTGCCTGCTCATCAGTGCCCAGGGATCCTTCACCGGTGCCCTGTGATGTGCTTCTGTCTCCTGGAATGCTATGGCACTCCTTGTCCCCTCCATTAGGGTTGCCTGGGTGGTGGTGCCTGTTGGGGGATATAGAAATGCTTGTTACATATGCATGAGGGTTTGAGGTGGACTGTACTGTGCAATTTAGTGCTGGAGTGCCTTTCAGTGGCCTTCAGGGGTGCTTTTGTGAGGTGGACATTGCATTTAGTGGCAGTGGTGGCATTACATTGTGGTGGGGGTTATTATTCCATTGTGGGTACGTGCAGGGGTGGGTGGCTGTGCACAGCGGGAGTGATGTGGGCCTGGTAGTGAGTTGTGGGTGATGCAGGGTGATGCAGGGTGGTGGATGTGGTGGGTAATGGCTGGGAGGGGTGTGGGTCTAGGTGGGTGTGGGCGGCGTGGGGTGGTGCATGCTTTACAGGTATGGTGTATATGCGGTAAATGTAGACGACTTACCCGAGTCCATTCCTCCAGTGAGTCCAGTGAGTCCCTCTAGGTGGGTTCTCCTCGGTGTAGTCGGTGGTGTGGGTGGCGGTCCTCCCCCAGTCTTCTGCACTGCGATGTGGTGCCTGGATGCCATGGCCCGGACCTTCCACCGCAGGTCGTTCCATCTCTTGCGGATGTTGTCCCTTGTGCGTGAATGGTGTCCCACTGCATTCACCCTGTTGACAATGGTCTGCCACAGCTCCATTTTCCGGGTGATGGGTGTGTGCTGCACCTCGGACCCGAATATTTGTGGCTCCACTTTTAGGATCTCGTCCTCCATGGTCCTTAGCTCCCTTTCGGTGAAGCGTGGATTTTTAGGGGGGACATGGTGAGGGTGGTGGATGGTGTCGGGACTGGGGACGGTGTTTGGGTGCTCCTGTGTGGGTCACTCTGTGTGTCCTGTCTGCTGGCGTTCTCTGTCTGGCTCTGGTGCTCTCCGTCTTCTGGTCCTGGTTTCCTTGCAAGGGATTGTGGGGTGTGTCTGGGGGTGTTTTATGGTGTTCTGGATGTGTGTCAGGTGTGTGGTTGCTAAGCCTAGCCAATGTGTGCACTGGTTACTGTTGGGCCCACTTGCCGCCAATGGTCGTCCGGCCTCCACTGTCCGCTGGGGTGATTTGTGCATCATTATTGTTGATGTGGGTGTGCTTGGCGGTGGAGGGGGGGGTGTGCCGGGATTCCCACTGACAGGGTCCTGGCAGGGAGTGGTGGTGTGGGAATGTTTGGCGGGGTTGGGTTTTTTGTTCATTATATGGCGGGTTTCCATTCACTGCCGCCGCCGGGATTCTGTTCACTGCTGCCACGGCGGTCGGCTTTCTTTCCCGCCATGTTCATAATGACTGCCTATATGTTTTCAGGCACGAATATTAGTGTTTGCTTTTCCTCCAGTTATACTCATTCCACGTGTTCCCTGAAAAGTCAAGAAATGGCTGATTTTGGTAACTCCTGCCTAAATCAGAGAGCTATGGTATTTTTCATCTCGCCAATCAGAGTTTAAGCCACGTAATGAGGTGGTTAGGCCACATCTAGGCTATGGCTGTGTCGTAGCTTGACTCTTGCTCTAGGCAAGACTGCTGGTTCAAGGATGACAGTACTTATGTTTGTGGGCAACTATGCCAGTCCTACAACAAATCGCAACTGTCGCCCCAACCCTCCCGGCTCACAAGCAGCACCTCACCAAAAACTCAAACAATAAAAGGTGATTTGTGGCAGCCTTTATGCATGGACTTAAGAGTGTGACATCTCAGGGGGTGTCTTAGTTAAACGGAGATTACCCCTTTCTCAAATTAACAACATGTCTCAATCAAAACACAGGCAATGAAGAATATGCAGTAAGGTTTGAATAAGTTGTATTTAACAAAACTGCAACCTATGATAAGTTGCATGGGCTGCAATGATTAGGATAATGAATAATGCAAGAAACAGAATGGTAAAGACAAGAGTCATTAATACAAAGACCCCCACCATCTTGCAATGACATGAAGTTACATAATTTATGAAATATGGCCTAATACCCTAATGTCATGTACCTAATTTCTAACCTAAAAGATAGCTAGGTGTGTTAAACCTAGTCTGCCAGTGCCAAATCCATGAGAAGAGACCCCCAGCCCTCGTTACCTTGGAATGAGGTCTCTAGATCAGACTCTGTAGGGACACGAAGACTGGGTCAGCGTCAAGGCAACGTGCAGCATCAACAGCAGCGATGGCATCTGGTCGGAATTCCTCTATCTGTCTAAGTGAGGTGCATTTATACAGATCTGCTCAGACCCCTGATGTAGGTCTGTTTCCAAAAAATAGATAACAAGACATCCTTGGGATGGCAATTTACGTAAACAATTCCCTCGAAGGTGTGAAGAGGTTAAGTACCTAATGTGAATACCTACAGTTTGTTTATCTTTGTTGCTTGATATTGATGCCTTAGCGTGGTGGCACTGATAACGTGAAACTAAAACATGAAACAAAGCAGCCATCTTGGAAACATATAATTAAATAATTGCGCTAAAACATAGCAAGCTAAGTAGGGTAAAAGTCACTAGGTGATGAGGGCACAGGTCCGCAAGCCAGAAGGCTAAGCTAACTCCTGTTTCCCATTAAAACAAGATACGATTTGCTACAGCTGTTTCCAGTGTTTTATGGTAGTGGAAAGATGGGAATATTAACAAGGTGTAAGGAGATTTTTCCCAGTCAGCTGGCAGGGATTATTCAAACAAGTGATTGAACAATACTGCTTCCTTTACCTATGGAAGAGGGCACCCAGTGTTCGGCTGCTAGATGATCACATACGCTTGATGTGCAGCACGTTTCAATGGTCATGCTATTTGGGAGGCGTTACAAAGTTGTAATTAATGTTGCTGTAATACACAGTTGGTAACTGCCTCTTCCCTTTTCATTGTGGCAGGCGGCTATGGGTGCTGCTTAGCCTGTGTGTTGGCCATGTGGATAAAGCTTTTATCCAATGTTAAGAGACTGGCTACAATTCACAAGCTGCAGCTCATTCCGCCTTTAAGGGTATAAGTTGATGGTTAGGACAGAAAATGTAGTAGGGAAGGCTGGTTTGTCCACATCATGATGTGGCAACTCTAGCCTGAGTGCAAATCCATGCTTGAGAAAGGTGCGGTTGGCTACGGGGACATATGGGACCAAACCAAAAAAGCACAAAGTACGTGCTGTTCCACGTTTATTTATTTGATTTATAAGGATCTTTTATCCATTGCGCTGCCACAAACGTACACACTATAAAATTATATGTACATGATTGAAGCCAATATGGAACTCTAGCAAGGCAAAGCGAAGACAGTGAAAGAGTATGCTCGAGGGAAGGCCAAGTCAAGTGTTGATTTTCCAAATGAGTTTTTAAAAGATTAACATAATTTTCTAATCACGTGTGAGTGATACAGTACTTCACTGTAATAACTCTTCAACAAAAAGGGCAACTTACATTCCCCGCCCTGCCCCTAAAAAATCTGCAAAGCTAGCCGTGTAGGTTGTACAAAAAATAAAGCTATCAACCACCTTTATCAGAGACTAAGGGGAAACCGGATCGCCCCTTCCAGCAATTCCATCTCCTTATCACATATGATCTATCTGCAGCATTGTACACATTTGACCATCACAATTTCCTGGCCACTTTACAAATCATTTAAAAATCATTATAGGCCTGAGGAAGCCATACGGATATGTTTCTAATCTTATCTTGCAGCGCAGCCAACTAGTGAACATTTGTAATATATTTTCTGATCCCATCTCCACTCCCTGCAGTGTTGCTTAGGGTCCAGTCTTTGCCCCCATCCTTTTCAATGTATATGCTGAACCACTGTGTGAACTTCTTAAAGAGCTTTACAATTTTTTTAAGGAATACACCAATGACAATAAAACCTACTGCTCTCATTCAATCTCCAGAATTAAATCTTCTTTTCACTGCAACCACTAAAAGATGGCACACAAACAACTTCTTGAAACACTGGATTTCCTATTTTTACCCAGAATTGTAACCCAGTTACCAAACTGTTGTCGCTTGAAACAATAAAGACCACTGACACTACTCCTGACCTGGTTCCCACTGCAAAATCCATAGGGTTCCTTCTTCACGGAAACCTAGACATCAGAGGGCCCAAACAAGCTATGGACTAGTCTCTCAGAGGCATCTCAAATTCTAAAAGACATTGCTTCCTCTCAGGATGTAAAAGGTATTTTCAAGGGCATGGATCTTTTATCCACTCCAGCGTTCCAAAAATAATTCACCCACTTACAGCTATTCATCAGGCTGCTGTGGCGTTCGGCACAAGCCCTAATAACTGTGACCATATTAAATGACTCCCGAAGGAGGCTGGCTGCTCTACGAGAATGACATGTTTCAAATACAAAGCTTTAAGTCTCCACACTCACAGTTCTCGCTCCTAGAACGCTCTCCAGAAATTCTCAAACTGTGTTGTAAAGACCAGAAGATATTTTTCCAGTCCCCTTTTAAAGAGGATCAAAATATTTAGATCCGTTTCTAGTACTGTTTCTGTTGTGTGGGACAATTTTAATCTTGTAGGAGGCTGGCCTGGCTTATAGTGAGTACCTTGTGGTCCTTACACCTTGTGCCAGGTCCAGTTATCCCTTATTAGTAGAATAGAGGTGTTCTAGAAGCTTAGGCTGATAGAGGTAGCTATAGCAGAGCAGCTTAGGCTGAACTAGGAGACATGCAAAGCTCCTACTATACCACTTACATCATATAGCACTATATCATAAGAAAACACAATACTCAGAGTTACTAAAAATAAAGGTACTTTATATAAGTGACAATATGCCAAAAGTATCTCAGAGGATACCCTCACTTAGGAGGTAAGTAATATACACAAATTATATATACACAAACCAAAATCAGGTAAGTAACAGTAAGAAAAGTAGTGCAAACAATGTGGAATCACAACAGGATGCAATAGGTATAAATAGGCCTAGGGGCAACACAAACCATATGCTCCAAAAGCGGAATGCGAATCACGAATGGACCCCAGGCCTATGGTAGGTTGTAGAGGGTCGCTGGAAGTGTCAGAAAACACTAAAGGTGTCCAAGATACCCCACCCCAAGACCCTGAAAAGTAGGAGGAAAGTTACCCAACTACCCCAGAAAGACAGTATAGTCGAGATAGGGGATTCTGCAAGAACAACAATTGCCAGCAAAACACTGAAGACGGATTCCTGGACCTGAGGACCTGTACAGGAAGGGGACCAAGTCCAATAGTCACGCAAGCGTCCAGTGGGGCAGGAGCCCACTAAACCCCGGATGAAGGTGCAAAAGAGCTGCCTCCGGGTGGAAGAAGCCAAAGATTCTGCAACAACGGAAGGAGCCAGGAACTTCTCCTTTGGTCAGAAGATGTCCCACGGCGTGCTGGAGGGTGCAGAGTTGTTTCCTCACAGAAAGACCGCAAACAAGCCTTTCCAGCTGCAAGAGTCGCGGTTGAGGATTTTGGGTGCTGCTGGGGACCAGGAGGTCGCCCCTTGGAGGAGGAGACAGAGGGGGCGCTCAGCAACTCAGAGAGCCCCCACAGAAGCAGGCAGCACCTGCAGAATTACCGGAACAGGCACTTAGAAGATCTGAGGACAGCGTTTGACTCAGAGTCACAAAGGAGGGTCCCACGACGTCAGAGTCCAACTCAGTGACTTGGGCAATGCAGGACAGAGTGCTGGGGACCTGGGCTAGGCTGTGCACAAAGGAAGTCGTGTAAAAGTGCACAGAAGCCCGAGCAGCTGCAGATCACACAGTACACAGGATTACTGTCTGGCGAGGGGAGGCAAGGGCTTACCTCCACCAAATTTGGACAGAAGGGCCACTGGACTGTGGGAGACACTTGGACCCAGCTCCTGTGTTCCAGGGACCACGCTCGTCAGGATGAGAGGGGACCCAGTGGACCGGTGATGCAGAAGTTTGGTGCCTGCATTAGCAGGGGTAAGATTCTGTCGACCCACGGGAGATTTCTTCTTGGCTTCCAGTGCAGGGTGAAGGCAGACAGCCCTCAGAGCATGCACCACCAGGAAACAGTTGAGAAAGCCGGCAGGATGAGGTGCTACAATGTTGCTGGTAGTCGTCTTGCTACTTTGTTGCGGTTTTGCAGGCGTCCTGGGGCAGTCAGCAGTCGATATTTGGCAGAAGTCGAAGACGGAAGTGCAGAGGAACTCTGGTGAGCTCTTGCATTTGTTATCTGAGGATTAGCCCAGAGGAGAGACCCTAAATAGCCCTCAGAGGAGGATTGGCTACAGAGAAAGGTAAGCACCTATCAGGAGGGGTCGCTGACATCACCTGCTGGCACTGGCCACTCATAGCTGCACATTGTGCCCCAACACCTATGCATTCAAGATGGCAGAGGTCTGGGACACACTGGAGGAGCTCTGGGCACCTCCCCTAGGAGGTGCTGGTTAGGGGAGTGGTCACTCCCCTTCCCTTTGTCCAGTTTCGTGCCAGAGCAGGGCTGGGGGATCCCTGAACCAGTGTAGA
Source organism: Pleurodeles waltl (assembly GCF_031143425.1). Lineage (NCBI taxonomy): Eukaryota > Metazoa > Chordata > Amphibia > Caudata > Salamandridae > Pleurodeles > Pleurodeles waltl. Next base: position 450,437,980 of record NC_090446.1, read on the forward strand.
CTGGCTTATGCAGAGAGGGCACCATCTGTGCCCATCAACGCATTTCCAGAGGCTAGGGGAGGCTACTCCTCCCAGCCCTTAACACCTATTTCCAAAGGGAGAGGGTGTAACTCCCACTCTCAGAGGAAATCCTTAGTTCTGCCTTCCTGGGACCGGGCTGCCCAGGCCCCAGGGGGGCAGAAACCTGTCTGAGGGGTTGGCATCAGCAGCTGCAGTGGAGACCCCAGAAAGCAAGTTTGGCATTAACTGGGTTCTATGCTAGAGACCCGGGGGTGCATGGAATTGTCACCCCAATACCAGAATGGTATTGGGGTGACAATTCCATGATCCTAGACATGTTACATGGCCATGTTCGGAGTTACCATTGTGACGCTACATATAGGTATTGACCTATATGTAGTGCACACGTGTAATGGGGTCCCCACACTCACAAAGTCTGGGGAATTTGCCCTGAACAAAGTGGGGGCACCTTGGCTAGTGCCACACTAAGTAACTTGGCACCCAACCTTCACCAAGTGAGGGTTAGACATATAGGTGACTTACAAGTTACTTATGTGCAGTGAAAATTGGCTGTGAAATAAAGTGGACGTTATTTCACTCAGGCTGCAGTGGCAGTCCTGTGTAAGAATTGTCTGAGCTCCCTATGGGTGGCAAAAGAAATGCTGCAGCCCATAGGGATCTCCTGGAACCCCAATACCTAGGTACCATATACAAGGGAATTATAAGGGTGTTCCAGTGTGCCAGTGAGAATTGGTAAAATTAGTCACTAACCTGCAATGACAATTTTAAAAGCAGAGAGAGCATAAACACTGAGGTTCTGGTTAGCAGAGCCTCAGTGATACAGTTAGGCACCACACAGGGAACACATACAGGGCATACATTATGAGCACTGGGGTCCTGACTAGCAGGATCCCAGTGACACATAGGCAAAAACAAACATACATACAGTAAAAATGGGGGTAACATGCCAGGCAAGATGGTACTTTCCTACAAATCTTTACAAAGTACTGTTGACTGGAACCAGGGTGGGTGGCAGAGGCACAGCTTGTAAAGTCCTACACACTGTTTAACGTTTAGGTTTATGGCTTGTTTCCTGATACCCACTTCTGATTCATGTGTTCTGATTTGGGAATGTTGCTAAGGAAGAAGAATTCGTAAGAAATCAATTAAAAACAAGGATAAAGTTTTTTCTAATGGGACTCTATTTTCACGTAGATGTATTTTCTCCATATTGTATTGAAACAGGATGTGCAATCTCCTATCTTGGTATTTTTGTCTAGAGTGTTCCATATGGTTTCTACAGCAAATGTGATTTACGAAAAACAGGTTCCAGGAGCCAGGGCGTTGCTGTAAAAAGGGCAGTGCAAGTAACTTTTAATGATGTTTACTGTACTGTCTGCTTCAGTGATCCATTCAGGGACTGCCTGCCACCTCCTCTGGGATATGTCTGACTTTTAGAATTCCATTTTGATTCTGGGAATATTTCTAAACATGATGGATCAAAAGGAAGAGTCTTCATTAGAAAATAAATCTTTTCTTTTGAACTGGATTACTCGACCACTGATAACCGTCTTGTTCCTGGGCTCAATGAATCACCTACTAGTTGTACCTGACCATCATCTTCAGAGAAAAACTTTGCCATCGGCCTCGTTCCAGACAGCAAGAATACATTTTTAGAAAAATTGTTCAATCCTACCGTCTAATGAAGTCTGTTGAGCCGCCAAGGCAGCGCTACAAACATTGCTCTTAAAACATGCCCATCATGCACCACTTCTAGAAACACGCAGCTATTGCCAATCTTCCAGTGCCTCATGTATAAGACTCATAAGCAGAATTTTCACTACAGCCCCATACACCAAACGTACAACAATGCAAGTGCAGCATAATTAATGTATTCACCTGAAAAACGCTATTAAGTGCTCAAAAATAAGTGTTGTTGCTCTGCACCGGAAACAACAAGCACAAATTAAGCACCGCTTAGACTGCTGCTAATAGTGTTTTTAGAGCCCCAGAGTTCTTTAACACAATGGCACAAATACTGCACTATAACCCCCCAATAAAAATAATACAGGTCTTTAGCAGTGGACTTACATTATCTTTCTTTGTCTCCCAGCTCCCAACCCTCCTAGGGACACTTGGATGGCTCTACACTGCCCTGGCTTTGGGTACCTTCTCTGCATCAGCCACGATCTTCACTTTATTGAGGGTAAGTAAGACTAACCTCCTCATCACACCCAAACCCAGTCATTGTCAACACTATAAAGGCAACCCTAAAATCAACCAATCTTTTAAAAGGAATGTAAATATGTTCCAAAACTAAAAAACACACTCATCCAAAACTTATTCCAGACCTTGACTCCAACCACTCCACCACCACCTCCTTTGTTCCTAGCCCTAACCCTAATCTTAATTTTTAAGACCCTCACCTGAAACCTTACAACTGTCACCTACTAAGTTGTATAACACATAAACATAAACCTTGTAAACTATTAACTCATTCACTGATAGTGAAACTCTAAACCTTCACACCCAATCTCAACCATAACTTGCCACCCCAAACCCACCTGCAGTTGCCATCCCAAAATCTGTCACAGACACCCTTAGACAATATTCACTACATCCAAAAAACACTTTAACCCATGATGGTATTTCCCTTTACCCTGTCACCATCTTCCTTAATCCTACACTGTTGCTGCTAAAACCTGTTACCTCCAAAATGCTGGCTTCTTCACATGACAAAACCTGGCGCTACCACCACAGAAGGGCACAGTAATCACTAGGACCCTGCAACTGTCACTCTGTCCACAAACCTTGGCACTGATACAATCCGTAATCTGTCAATCACAAAGTTTGACACCTTCATCCCCAAAGACTGTTATATTCATTTTACCAAACCCCATCACAATCACCCAAAATCCCGGATCTTGTCAATTTAATACCTGACTCTCTCTAGTCATGCAATTCTCACTCACAAACCTTGCCTCATAGCATTAAGCCCTGATATTTTCTCTTCCAGACTCTCGGCTCTGATTTAGAGTTTGGCAGAGAGGGCACTCCATCGCAACTGAGAGTACTCTCTCAACAAAACTGAAGATCCGCCCACCTCATTTGGAGACAGGCAGACCTCCAGTATGTCAATGGCGGGGACTACTCCATCTCCGCTGCTGGCATACACCTCTGACGGTTTGACCGGGTAAGGGCTGTCTGAAGTTTAGCTATTTGACCACCTGCCCGATTTACCACAGGTTAAAGGTTTGACGAACTGTACTGCCATGTTGACACAGCCATCTCTCAAACTTTTAATCCATTGACCAGAACCACTGTGATTATGGTTTCTGCCAGTGTAAAGAGATGTCTGCTGGATTGGCAGACATCTCTAGAGTTAGTATTTTATTCTGTCGCCCTAACAGAGCATAGACCATCCTCCGTGGTCTAAATCAGCCCATCTGTCACCAAACTTAATGACTAGTTACTCCAAATCAATTAATTGTCATTTGAAAGCCCATCCCCAGGCCCCCTGACACCCTAAATGGTCACCAATACCTGTTACCCCAAATCCTCTCATCTCTGAATTATGTCACAGTCATCATAAATATTTTCAACTTCCAATTCCTAACTGTGACTTTAGGATCGTCTTTCAATCACTCCAAGCCTCAGTCACCATGACATGAACACCATCATAATTGTCACCCCAAGGGTGCTAATAATCCAAACCCTTCTCGCATTAACCATAAATGCTATCAAAAAGTTTGTATGTCACCCAAATACTTATCACTGTGCCTGCAAGCCAGTTCAACACGCCTTTCCACTACTTATCACTGTCATGAGTTCAATACAAACTCCACAACCATTGAAAGCCAGCATCTTCATTTCAAACCTTCTCAATGCCACTTTAACCCTGTGGTCATGGCCACAAATGATGTCCTTATCAATACAAACCCGGTGGCCATGACTGCAGAACCCATCACCCAAATTGTTTACCCATGAAGGAACTTCACTGGCTGCTATCAGCATCATCCTGAAAACCTACTTTGTTGCCTACAAAGCAGCAATATCAAACCTGGCTGAAAAAAGCACCATCTCAAGAGGCCAACATAAAACATGCAACAATGACATTGACAAACTCAAAATCAAAATGGGAAAAAAACAAAAGACCTGAAAATAAGTCATCCTGCACCAAAATGACGGGACAACAGTCCATTATAGGTTACACCTACTCCTGCTCTTTTAATTTCAGTCAGGAGCTTAGAAACATTTTGTCTAGAGCCCTACAGCCTCCATTGATAAATAATTGTCAGCTTCTTGAAGCCCCTCAGATCTACTAGAAGAGGTCTTCCTCCCCACTTATACAAGTACTTAAATTACCCATACCTGCAACTAAGTACAATGTTCTACTGACTGCAATTAGGTTTAGGCCTACTAAGAGGTATCACGTATTTGTACATACCCACAAACTCTATTTCTGTCCCAGAACGCCTTTCATTGCCTCAAACTCTCTTTCCATTGATCAAAACTTTGCAAATGTTCCCGAAATCAAGTATCACCCCAGGTTTTCCAAATCTTGTCACCAAATACCAAAGCCATGTCCTCATAAGCCCAAAACTCTAACATTGCCATTTCAAGCCCTGCCACTGTATCCTCAAACCCTCGCACATTAAATTTGAAACTATGGCAATACAATTCCTAAACCTTGTTGCCAACACCCAAGACACCAGATAACTTGCCACTGTTAACTCCACTTAGCCGTGTCATACCTTCAGCCTACCCATGTAAACCCTAAGCTAAAATTGACTAATGATTAGAGAAGCACTCCAGTCTCGAGACCAGATGTAATTGCAGTACACATGTTTGTATGTCGGCAAATGGTGAGTTTAAGTGACAATTGTGAAAATAAAAACAAAAGTTGCTCTTCCCAACACAACAGCACTGGTTACGGCTCCGTAGCTGGATGCAGAGACAAGAAACTAAACACAGTCATAAATACAAAACAATAAATATATGCAGGAAAAAACTTCATAATGTAACTGATTTTAGAAAACGTGTGCCTCGCAGCTCCCCCAACAATTTGGCACTAACCAGATGAGTGTTTCTGGGCCCTCTTTAAGATCGCATCTGAGTTGAAGTTCGTAATAAGTGACCTGAATGGCAGATAGTTCACTAAACATACCTTATTATGTCACCTTGTGGGAAAACCCTGATCCTTAGAATCTGTTGATTCGAGACTCTCAAGGAGGAGATTTGATGGTTTAAAACCAAAGTTAATAACTTCAGAGAAGTTGAGGATATCAAAAGCGAAATTGAGAAGTTGAAAAAGTCCTTATAGGTTGTGTAGGTCACCAAAGAAGATTTAAAGTCTTATTTACAGTTGAGCAGATGCTAGGCATCTGGCAAAAAGTCGCGGATGTCACATGTACTGTATTAAGAATGTACTGGTGTCAATGGCCCTCTCAATCCACCGGACTGGACTCCTGCCACTTTTCGGCAATTGTTCCACTCTACCATATTCTAAGTAAAGCTCTTGGATTTCTCCTTCAGTGCCCCACCCATAGCACATACAAACATATTTTCAATAAGTACAGAGGAAAGCTTTATTATTCTCATAACAAAGGAGGATTAAAACCTGTCCGACCCTTCATGTAATGTAGAGAGGCTATTAAAGTCTATGAAGGCGCTAAGATATGACTAGGGCTGCAACGGTTTAGCTGTCAAAGTGGAAGTGTTCAAAACTCGTAGCGTGGTGGCCAGGCAACATGCGTGCTGAATCAGAAATGTCTTCCGCACCTGCCCTTCCACTCACTTGCGAAAGGCTGTGTTGTGTGACTTAGCCGGGAGTATCATGCAATAGAGGTCTGAGAAGGGGAAGTGTCAACGGATGCAGGCTGAAGGGGCCAGTGAGTCCCACAGAGGGCCAACAAAGTTCCTGGCAAGCCTGTTGCTTTGTAAGACCAGCAGGGCTGGGGAAAAGTTAGCCACTTTAGGCTAATGTACTCGGCCTTCTGACCTTCGAAAAGCACCACCTGCCACTCAACCTCCTAATTTCCTCTACACGACTCTCCTCCTCCACCGCTCACACATAAAACCACAGGGCATTTTCTTTGGACTAATAGCATTTTGCAAATATAAACAAAACAGTCTTGCGTGTCATTTTTTCCCATGTGCGTTTGTAGTTTCTGTCGTCAACGGTGTTAGCACATACCGGCAGCATAGTATTTCTTACGATTGTTTTGTGGTTTTCCTTTCATTTCCGCACTTTTGTTTTGTTCCTGATGTTGGTTTTCCTCCCGTGCATCGGATGTGGCAAACCACCCACCGCTGAGTCACCAACAGCCCCAGTGAGACGGGGTACCTAGGACTCTGTGGTCGGCACTCCCATGGAGCCCTAATATGCGTGCTGCCCACAGATGTCCTCTTTTTGGTATCATCACAAGGGCCTACAGTTTCAAGCAATAATCTGAGCATGTCAGAGCCAACTGCTGCTGTGACAAGAGTATGAATCTCTGTGTACAGACTTGTGTTCTATTTATCATCCGTACCCAGATTTATCAATGGTTTGAGCTGCCCTTGCGTCATGCAAGGTGACACAAGGGCAGCGCAAGCCCTTAAATGAGATTTACTATGCCACGTAGAGACACATTGAGTTGCTCTAGGTGGCTTAGTACACCTGGAGTAATACAAGGCAGTGCAAGCTGCTGCCTTACATTACTCTACCCTGGGAAGACTTTCAATGGTGGAACGTAGGTGGAACCACACATTCACACATGGTTTTTGGCGCATTCCTAGATTTACTAACACTAATAAACTTGGGAATGCCTCAATATGCCACACCTTCTCAGGTGAGGGTATCCTCGTTTTTACCTCTTTCTACTTGTGCAGCATTCTGCAGCACGCATGGAAAGAGAAAAAAGCCTCAGAGGATTGTTCTGTGCAGTAAGGTGTCTCTTCTTGCACAAAAACAATGCTGCCTGTAACACAAGCACCCTTACACCTTGGCGCAAGAGTACCAGAGTTGGTGCTTGGCAGCTACTAGTGCACCAGCGCAGAAGGAGAGAGCAGGGATGTGCCATAATTTAGTGGATATGGTGCATTCCTGCCTTCTCCCTTTGATGCCTCACAGCAACATATCTTGGTGTGCTGTGTCAAATGTTAGTACATCTGCCTCTTTGTGTCCAGAACCACAGCGGGAAGCTCTGAGGCACACTACGTAATTTTCAGCTCTGGCTACTGAGCAGTCCAACCAAACCACCATCTTTTGATGATTTGTGTAAGGCTGTCTTGTGGTACTCAGTGGTACTGTTCTGAATGATTTTTCACATGTACCATGAAGCAGAAGAATACAGCCCGTTACATGCAGGTTTCTTTATCAGCAGGCACAGAGGTTGTGAGAACATACCCATGGCAGTAGATATTCTGAGGTAAGCCTCTACATCCAAATACTAACACTCCATCCACTCAGAGACACATCGACAGATGTCATAAACGGGCATGGGGAAACGCACAAGGCACATAATACTGCAGTAGCACAGGTGTGCAGGCAGCAAGATGCAGACTCAGTCCTGAAATCAGAAGGGGGGTCCTTTTTTAATTCACAGCACCAATCAACAAGTAGTTTGGCCAGTCTGAAGTCCTGATGCTCTATATAATGGGTTTGCATAATAATTCTCCACTAGGTTTGTGTGTGGACAGACCATATGACTGTCCTTAACCATCACTAGGACGCTCTGTGTAAGAGGCGTACTATTTAAATCCTGGTACCAGTGATTATGGCAAGAGCTGACACTCACTTCCTAGAGATGCCACAGTCGACATTCTTTCCCAAGCAGCAACGCAGGCACCCAACCACATTCACAAGGTAAAGAATGTCACATTCAAAGGGAGGAGTGTGTCACGCTACTCCTTTGCAAGTCTGCAATTCTTGGATGCTGCTGTGTTGTCAAAGGGGCGAGTATTAGTATGCATCTGCTTGTATCAATGGGAAGCACGGCCCAGTGTCTGGAACGCACACGTGGATGGGAGTGGAATGAAAACAGCACATGTTCCACTGTTGACTTGACGTCAATTATGCGGTACTGCCAACTCAGTAATAGAAGAAACAAGTGCATTGATGCTAGTGGACCTTTGGCCCCACAACAACGTAGATAAGAGCATTGCAACACTGACTGTGTACTTAATTCGTGCAAACTATGTGTACTGTGAGCATGTTCCTTCAGGAATGTCTGCCAGTGCTGCAGGGAGAGCTGCTGAAACACACGCAGCCCAAAGTTAACTCTAGAGCAATGCACTGTGGGAGATTCGGAGACTCCATAACATCCGGCAGCCAAGGAGTGTGAAGGTTTGTGTCCTGCCAGAGTCGGTTTAATAAACCATGCCAAGGATATTTAGTGTATTCTTATATTTTTACCAGTCCAATTAGACGTTATGCACGTACTTAACCCTAGTGCTACTTCAAAGATGCTCTTATGAGCACCCTTCAAAACAATCCTGCAACATCGAAAGCACCCATCAGCCTTCATTAGATGTCAACACTTTTCCCAATAAACACAGCAACATCCTATAAAAAGCCTTATGTAACTCAAGAAACACCTGAAATCTCGTACTTCCCAGCTAAATCTCTCTGCATCATAGTACTCCAGGAGAAAAAGTGGACTGTAGGAAAACAAGTAAAGAAATGGAGATGGGGTAATGCCCTTGTATACCTAACACAGTTATAAGCACACAGGTAAGCTACAAAACCATAGCAACTCATCCAAAGCCATTTTGTACATGACCACCTGTAGCGTCCTCCCCAGCCTGGGTACCCGCCAATGAATACGCCAAACATCGAGTTATGTATTACACATCTTTATTCATCAGCATGTAACCACAAACTCAGTATTCTAAACCTGAATTCACTTCATCACGTTTTAACACTTAGGACACAGCTCTACAGAGTCCTTCAGGAGCCAATAGGGTACAGTCATTCATACTCACACAACACTAAGGCCCTCATTATGACAATGGCAGTAAATGCTGCCTTCCGCCGCGGTGACGCCCGCCAAAAGACAGTCGCCGCAGCTATCATCCGTTCAACAAATTATGACCACAGCTAGATTCCCGCCACAAGAAGGGCGGAAATCAGACTGTGGCCATACTGGTGGATGGTGGTAAGGTGACGCTGCTACTACCAGCAGCGCCACGCCAGTAGACTACCGCCAACCGTATCATGACACATGATACGGCCTGGCGGTGTTCTGCTGGCGGGTGCTGCTGGTGGTAGCAGTGTCCTGTCCCGTTCCCTGCCAAAAGACCCCCTGGATGCAGGTAAGTTGGGCTTCCGACAGGTGACAGGGGTGGGAGGTGGTGTGTGTGGGCTTGTGTGCATGGATGTGTGAGTGTGTGCTTGTATGTGACTGTGTGTGTAGTGTTGTTTGCCTGGGTGTATGCATGTGTGAGAATGCCTATACAAATGGAAATGTGAATGCGTGTCTGCATGTCAGTGTGAATGTGTGTACGTATGTGTGCGAGTATGAATGGATGCATGTGTGAATGAATGCATGTATGTCAGTGTGAGTGAGTGTGTGTATGCGTGGTGCGTGTTAGCAAGTGTGTGCATGTATGGGGGGTGGGGGTTTTGAAGGGGGGAGCTTGGATGGAGGAGGGGTGGGGGATGCCTGGGGAGTGTTTGGAGGGTGGGTGAGCCTCCTACCAGTGACAGGGAAGAAATTCCCTGTCACTGGTAGGGTCTACCGCTATGGTTTTCGTGGTGTTGCGAACGGCACGAAAACCATAGCTCCGGCCCGGCGGCTGCTACCTACATGGCGGAAGGAACAGTAAATTGGCGTGTTGGCTGCAACCAACCCGCCAATGTCAAAATGTCATAATGACCCCCTAAATATCCCCCTATGTTAAATAAAAAATTCAATTTTTTTACAAACGTACACAATCATATCTCTTCGATAAGCCTTCTTGGTGCTTTGATTACTCATCCCAATTATGCTTTCGGAAACTGGGAATGAGCAAAAGGAGGCTCCACAATCTGCGTTGGCGATGTAGGGGCAACATCAGTCTGGGATTTTCCAATTGTCCTTTTTGAACCATTACATTGTCATCAGTATCTGACAAGTGATGAGCCACCTGTCTGAAATGCGAGAAATCTCACTTAAGGATTTCCCAGGACGTTGGGCAGTCAACATGAGTCTTTTGCTGGTTACGACATGGAATGGTTCGGCATCAAATGGAGCATCAGACTTACGTTTTCTCAGCTAACGGATGAACACTCGATTCCTCTTGTGAAGACAATGTCTTTACCATGTCTTCTCTTGTCTGCATAGACCTTCATTTTCATTTTACGATCCAAATCTTTTGTACCGACTTCTTCTTCAGTTCTCCAACTTGTGATGTTCCATTGAGTAACCTGATCGTCAGTGCTCTCCAAAACAACAACACTACAGGGCTTTCACCTGTGGTCAAGTGACGAGTTGAATGGTCACTTAGTAGGGTAGAATTTGAGACAGTCTTGTTCAAGCTTTCCTAATGCAGCACGCTGAAAAGTTTTCGTTAGCCCGTGGCCAAAGAGGTGTGATCTTCTGATACTTCACATTAAGCAGATTGAGGAAGTCTCTGAATTCTTGACCATTGAAAGGTGGGCAATCATTAGATTTTAAAATTGCAGGAATACACCATGTTGCAAAAATGCCATCTAATCTCTCAATGGCTCTTTCCTGAGTGATCGATGAGAGATCTTCTACAAATGAAAAACAGGAGTATACATCCACAATCACTATCAGGTGACGCCATTGTAAAGTGGACCATAAAAATCAACAGCAATTCTTTCCCATGCATGCTTTGGCAATAGTGACATGCTTAAGGGGTGTTGAGTGGTTTCTGATGACAGCCAGTTGCAAAGGTGGGAGGCCTTTAATTCTCTTTCAACTCTTTCATTGAGATGAGGAAACCAAACTCGATCTCAGGGAGCTTGTTTTGTGGCAATGATTTCACAATACCCTTCATGGGCCACTTCAATAATCTGATGCCGAAGGCTCTATGGATTGACAATTCTCGAACCCCTCAGGATAATGCATTCTTGGGGCATGGACAGTTCATCTTTGACATTTTTAAACTTCTGGTATTCACTATCACTGGTAAGAGGTTGAGTATGTTGGTTCCATGACTGATGAGTAATAATGTCTTTCACTTTTAACTTGACAATATCTTGACTCATGGCAGTGACAACTTGTTCCAACAAAATGGCAGGAGGTGTGTTTGATTTCACAATGAAATTTATGAAGCCTTCAGCTCTCTTAGAAGGGTTACCTTGACACTGTTTTTGCACTCTGAAGCAGTAGTCGGCAGGATTTTGGTCTTTCCCTGGGCATTGCACAATTATGTAGTTGTACTCTTGTAATTGTAGACCCCAACATTCGATGGGTGGAGGCATCTTGGCTTTTGAATTGTCAAAGATCGTCAGTAATGTTTGTTGATCTGTTACAAGTGTGAAATGTTTTCCATATAGGGACACATGGAAATGTTCACAAGCCCACGGTGCTGCTAAACACCCGTTTTCAGGTAGTGAATAATCACGTTCAGTCTTGGACAAACATTTGCTTGTATATTCCACAATATGTCCTTGAGCATTTGGGTGTCCATTGTGCTGTGCAAGGACTGGATCTAACCCAAAAGGGCTAGCATCAACAACTACTTCTTTACATCGCTTTAGATAAAAAAATATGCCATTTCAGTAACATTTTCAATAGCTTTTTTGATTCTCTTAAAACTTTGCTCACATTCATGTGACCAGTGAAATGAAACATTATTTTTCTTCAACTATCTCAATGAAGAACTCACAGTGGCAAAGTCTTGTATGTATCTGGAACAGTAACTGGCCATGCCAAGGAGTGATCATAACATAGAAACATCTTGTGGGGGACTGGCAGTTGCCAGCACTAGCACTTTAGCTGGGCCTGGTGTCATGCCCCATCAGAAAAGATATGGCCAAATAATTTTATTGAATTCACATTCCTCAGCATTCAGCAATAAACCTGCATCAACAAGTAAACAACATTTTTGCATGAGAGCTTTATTGTGTTCTTTCTGTGTAGCTCCGAAAACTAGAATGCCAAGCTGTAGTTGAAAGCATTTATGACAGGCTGTATGATACGCCTAATGACATCTTGAAATGTCTCTACAGCTAATAACACACTGAAACTGGATCTTTTGTATTGAAACAGATCAGTATGTGTAGAAACAAATATAATGTACCTGTAATTCTCCTCGAGTTTCAAGTGATGATACCCTTTACTTAGATCAAGGCAAGAGAAGACTTTTGCACTATTCAATTGTGCTATCATATCAGCAATGTGTGGAAGTGGATGTTGTTCTCTTTCAATGGCCTTGTTTGCTTAATGCATATCCACACAGATGTGTACAGCTCCTTCACTGTCTTTTTTGGGCACTACCACGATGGGAGAACACAATGGCACATGACCAGTAGAGCAATCAATGATATCAGGCCTAAATAATAATCTGAGTTCCTTTTCAACAGCTTGTTGTAAATGAAAAAACAATTCTTCTATGTCTCTGTGCAACAGGATGGACATCCTCATTAATATGCAATTGGACTTTCACAGTATTAAGATTTCCTAAATCATGATACAATGAAGGGAACTGACTTACTATTTCATGATGAGCATTCATGTTGTAGTTCACTGAGATCAGTCCCATATCAGCAGCCATACTGAAACTGAGTAAATAGGCACTTGGCCCCATACCTTGAAGCATGTGGATGGGTGCTTGCACTTTTGTTTTCTTTTGTTTCATAGACGCTACGAATGAACCTTTACTTTTCAAGGGTGTCGATGAGCCCATGTATACTGTTAGAAATGGGGTCACTAGTTGGCAGTCGGTTTACACTCTGTCCAAGATAACCTCTGCTGACCCCCTGGGAAGCTTGGCACAAGCAGTCAGGCTTATCTCAGAAGCAATGTGTAAAGCATTTGCACATAACACACAGTAATATAGTGAGACACTACAAAAGGACACCACACCAATTTTAGAAAAATAGCCAATATTTACCTATGTAAAACAAGATCAAAACGAGAACATACAACAAAAAAGATATGAATTATGCAAGAATTAACTAAAAAAATACAGTTCCTTGAAGTTGATAGCTCCGTCTGGGGCTATCACGGCATCGTGAACAACAAATCCAAAAGTTCAGGCCAACAGCGGGGTCGCTGGCCAGCTAAGGTGTTGGGAAGACCTGCAAACAGTACCTTGGAAATGCAGAGTGTCGTGATCCTCTTGATGAGATCCAGAGTGTTGTGTCACAGGCATCGCAGGCATCTGTTCCAGGGGTCAGTTCTGGAGCCGTCAGGCCCTTAAAGTCACACACATTGCAGATCGAGCTCTGGGCTTATAACGAAGTCGGGAGCACTGGAGTTGATGGCATCAGGGCTGCGGTGGGAAGCGGGACTCTGGGATGTGGGGTGCCCACAGGTCACAGAGCAGGCAGCGGCTCTGTGATGGCGTCCTGCGATGTCAGTGAGATCAGGGCTGCTGTGTGACGGGGGGAGCGACATGCTGTGTCTCCAAGTCACAGTGCGGGTAGTGGCATCGTTGTTGTTGAAACGCTGTCGTCGGTAGGCCCAAGGTGGCGGTGTGGCACGGGGCGGGCTCCGTGCGGTGCCTACGGGTCACGGTGCACACAGGGGTGTCTGTTGACGATGTTGGAGCCAATGGCACTGGCATCTGTGAACCAGAGCTGCGGTGCAGGATGGGACAGTGCTCCATGTACCTCACGAGCAGTGTCCTCAGGTCACGGCTGCAGTCCTCGGTGTCAGAGTAGGGTGGCATCATAAGGGATAGCAAGGCTGTGGTGTGAGCAATGTGATGCAGAGTGCTGGGCCCACAGGTCATGGTGCAAGCAGCGGTTCAGAAACAGCATCAGGTGGCAACGGCGATGAGTCCAGGGCTGAGTTGCGAAGCGGGGCACGGCTCAATGCAGGGTCATCAAGTCACGGTGCAGGCAGCGGCACCGTTGACGGCATTGTGGTGGTTTTTCTTCTGTTGCAGCACAAAACACTCAGTTCCCAGTGCTGTAGGCAGATGAATCTGAAGTCTCTGATATCCCTGAGACTTCCAACAGGAGGCAAGCTTTACTTCAAGCCCTTGTAGAAACTTCACAAGCAGGACACACAGCAAAGTCCCCAAACTCCATCCCTCAATCAGCTTCCAATGGTAAACTGCAGTTAAAAGATATTTAAAGGCAGTCCCCATGTTAACCTATGGGAGAGATAGGCCTTAAAATAGTGAACAATGAATTTGCCAGTATTTCACTATCAGGACATGTAAAACACACCAGTACATGTCCCACCTTTTGAATACACTGCACCCAGCCTGTGGGCTACCCAGGGCCTACCTTAGGGGTGCTTTACATGTAGTAAAAGGGAAGGTTTGGGCCTGGCAAGTGGGTACACTTTCCAGGTCGAATTTGCAGTGCCAGACTGCACACACAGATACTGCAGGGCAGGTCTCAGACATGTTTACAGGGCTACTTATGTGAGTGGTACAATCAGTGCTGTTCTGCAGGCCCACTTGAAGCATTTGATTTACAGGCCCTGGGCACACATAGTGCACTTTACTAGGGACTTACTAGTAAATCAAATATACCAATCATGGATAAACCAGTCACCAATCCAATTTACGCAGGGAGCACTTGCACTTTTGCAACGATCTGCAGTGGTAAAGTGCGCAGAGACAATAAATCAGGAAAAACAAAGTCCAGCAAACCATAAAAAACAGGAGGTCAGAAGGCAAAAAGACAGGGGAAGCATGTCAAAAAATGCCAGGTCTAACATATACACTTTAGTTTTCAATGGCTTCAGCCATGGCAAAGGAGATAGTGTGTTATATTTTTCCTCAGGCATAATAGTTATCGACACACCACTGTACACGATGAAAGGTATGGAGCAACCATTTATTTTCAGAGTAAACTTCAGACAATGTTTGAATGGCTTTGGAGCTTTTTCATTTTGACTTTTCTTTGACTCGTATTTTTCTTCACATGTGGCCAGTCCAACATGTGTGCATTTTTTTAAAGGTAAGCGCCGACATTTCACAATCATCTTCTTCACTTTCACCTGATACTGATACTGACAAACGTTTTGACGATGATTCAGAAGACAAGCAACTTCATCTGGTGTCAATTTGGGCCTTGTGGGCTTGAGTCAAATGTCAGTGCTTGAACATTTGGTCAGCCATTTTGTCTTTTCACCATGACGTACTTACTTTTTCCTTCTCCCTGCAAACTGTTACAAAATGGTTCTTACTGCAGCCTTTGCATACCTGTCCAATGGCGGGACATTTACCTTTGTGTGGAAATAACAATCCGCACCTGAAACACAACTTCTTTTTCCATGGAGACATCACCTTGTGTCATTCAGCTTTGTGTTTCTGCTTGCTTTTCATGTTCATGACTGACTCACTTCGAGCATCTCAGGCCTCCATGTCAGCAGCTTGTCAATCAGCAAGCTCTTCAGCTCTGGCAGCCATGAGAACTCACTTTGGACAAAGAGTTCCTCTCAGCATTCGTTGTCTGAATGAACCTGACAGGCATCCATCAATAACTCTGAGACTTACTTCTTCTTCATCATTAAATCCATTAAATCTATAATATTTTATGAGCATATCCAGTCTCTCAACTAATTCCACTATGGTTTCAGCAACTCTTTGTCATTCTTGACTGAAAATGTACCTTTTGTAACCTACATTTGGCATTGGATTGAAATTGAGATTCAAAGCTTCTTTAATTTGACAGTACGTAGCTTCATCAGTTGGCGGCATTTTCTTTATGACTTCTTTTACACCATCACCAGCACGATTCTTCAGCTACTTGATATTCTTTTTGTTATCTGCTTCTTCTAGTGCATCAATAAAATCATTAAATGCCTCTGTCCAAGCAGTTCATCTATCGGCAATATTTTGTTTTTTGGAAGCATCAAATGACGGTGGTGGTTTCAGGGGGCAGCATTAGAACCATTTGCGGGACTTACTGACATTGATATCAGAGGTCTCTCCAGTTCCTGTTCCATTCAAACTATCAGCCAGGCCCTGTGATGTTCTGGCCTCTGGGTCATCTTTTCAACTGTGGGGAATGTGGCCTCATTCTTGGTCTCCTTTGGAAGTACAGCCTTCTACAGTGTCTCTCGCCGTTTCAGGCATTGACGACTCTATAAGCAGAGCCCTGTGCACTTCTCCTTGGACCACTTCCCAGTGCTGTGGTATGATGAGTTCTGGTAAGCGGATGACCTTTCCTTTTATATGAATTGTTGTATTTTCAGGTGTTCTTTTGAGCTTTTTGACAGTTGGTTGATCTCTCTCTTGCAGTGCTGCTGATCACAACGTTATCATGTAATGTTCTGCACTTTCAAAACCTGGTTGTATACACTTTCAGGAGTAGCGCTCCATGTAAGGTAGAGCTTCATGTTGAGTTGTAGTGCAGTATGTCCCTGTATGGCCTTGCCAGTAGGTTATTGGCCAATGATGCGTAGACATCTTAGTGAAGCTCTCTTTATCCTCAAATGCTTCACACCAGCTGTAATTTCGCTTTTACTACACATATACCAAACATAAATTCTGCATTTCCACAAAGGCACACGTGGCACGCACCAGCAGTTTGCTTGGACCACAGCAAACTCTCTGGGAGAACACTGTCAAATCTTAGGGTTACTTATCCCCTATCTCATTGCAAGTTGTATTGTCCTTCCCAGCCTGGGTACGCGCCAATGAATACACCACATGAGGAGCTATGTATTACATGTCTTTATTTGTCTGCATGTAACTGCAAACTCTACGTTCTAAACCTGCATTCACTTCACCACTTTCTAACATTTACGTCATAGCTCTATGGAGTCCTTTAGAAGTCAAAAGGGTTCCGTCATTCATACTCACACAACACCACCCCACCAATAACGTGACAACTAATAGAAGCAAAGTGCTCTTCAAGGCCTTTTAAGCACCCTGGACTGTAGTATTCCAGAATCATTCACAATTCCATCAATCACTTATTCTTTAGAAGAAAAGAAATATTGGTCAAATGGGAAATCTTACATTGCTCTAACCTCACTGGACAACTTTCAAACATATCTTGCACAATGAACAGGCAGCCTCTGCACACTCAAGGACAATTCTGATGAGAATTACTTTCTACCACCATCCATCAGATGTGCACCTTGAATATTGACCGTAACGTATCAATGGGGCACTTTATCGAGGACATAATGTAAAAAAAAAAGATTGACAGGTATGTAAATATAGATTTTCTATACCTAACTCCACATTTATGAACCTATGTGGTACATATATCTTTAAGATACATAGATATTGAGTTAGGAGTAGTAATTCTATAGTTCCCTACATGCTCCTACTTTTCAATATTTTGTCCCTCGGTATTCTGTCCTCTATATTCTTCAATCACAATATTCTGGGGTTAATATTCAATAGTACAATCCACCCATCATGATAACTCTGCATGGAGATTCCATAGCTCTTCAACATCAACATGACTTTGAAATAGTACAGATCCTACCACTGCCAAACAACCCTAGACTCAGACGACCTCACCAACCTTCCCTTTGTCAGTAAAATCATCAAGAAAATAGTCTCCCCATGACTATAGGATCTTATCAGCAAGAACAACCTCATAGAGGCATACCAATCTGGCTTCAGTCTGCACAGTAGCATGAAAAAAGCAGCCCTGCAAATAGAAAATGACACCCTCATCTTCAGCAGTACAAATGACCCCATCTCCTAATTTTACTTGACCTCTCATGTAAGCTTGACACATCTGACCAACATGCATTGTTCAAATGTATGGGTTTGATACCATAGTCATGCAATGGTTCACATCTAATCATACCAAATAACACCAGTTCTTGCTGATGGGAAAATCAAGACCTCAAAAACTCCCTGACTCATGTGGCAAATCTGAAGAATTAATCTCCTTCCCCATCATCTTCAATCCCCCACATAGACCCCTTCAGTACTATAGCCACCAACAATATCACAATTGAATAACACACTGATTATGCAAAGGATGTGCCAGGAGAGCCAGCTAGTTCATCACAGAGCTGAAATCCACCAAACGCAAATGCCAGCAACTCAAAAGGAAGTGGTGCACCAGAAAATAGACAGGAGACCACACCACCTGCAAGACAGCCCTCAACCAGTACTACTGCTTCCTGAAAGAAACAAATAGGAACTCCCTAGCAGACTGCACAGACGTCAGCGCAACCCACAGCATGGAGCTCTTGGCCATTGTGAAGGAGGTCTCCAACCCAACAGCGACTGAGAACCACATTACGACCTCCCAAGAACAGTGTGACACCCTGGCAGACTATCTACAAACCTCAAACCCTGCTGCCAACAGCATCAGCCTGCTCACACCTTCAAACACAGACCCCAAACACCTGCTCACCCATTGGGACTCTCTCGGAATTCAAGCAACAATCTCCATCAAAAACTTTGTGCACTCTGGAACAGCCACAGACCCCGTCCCCGCCACGTCTTTAATCTTGGAAGCAAGACAAGTAGCGACAAGCTCAAGAAAATCCTGAACACCTCCATCACCTCAGCCTCTTTCCCTAAGGACTAAAAACATCCACAAGTGAGGCCCTTATGAAGAAACCATTGGCTGACCCAGCAGAACCGAAGAACTACTGGCCCATATCCCTGCTCCCTTTCCAGTGAAAATTCTAGAGAAGATAATCAACCAGCACCTGGCAACTCATCACACACTTGGAACACAACAACCTCCTGTACCCCTCTCAATCTGGACCCTGAGCCAACCACAGCACCAAGACAGCCCTGATCGCAGCCACAGACAACATCAGGGCCCTCCTGGACTGCTGTGAAATGGCAGCTTGTATCCCCCTGGGCCTTTCTGCTGCCTTCGATACGATCTTCCACCACATCCTGATCAACAGACTCTACCACATCGGAATCCAGGGAGGCACCCTCAAATGAATCACCGCATACCTCAAAGGAAGAACTCAGAGAATCCATCTCCCACTGTTCACCTATAAACCCAAGAAGATCATCTGTGTTGTCCCCCAAAGATCATCCCTTAGCCCCACCCTCTTCAACACGTATATGACTCCCCTGGCCCACACTCTCAGATCTCATGGACTCAACATCATCTCCTATGCGAATGGCACACAGCTCATCCTCTTAGTGTTAGAAAACCTCTCCACTACCAAATTCAATTTCCACGGATGTATGATGAATGTAGAGGACTGAATGAAGGACAACTGTCTCAGGCTCAACATGGACAAGATGCATGGTGACCTACTGAACTCGGCCCACCCCCACCCCGTCAGACCATGCCCGCAACCTCTGCATCATTTCAGACAGCAAGCTATCTATGAAGAAACCGGTTAATGTTGTCTCATCCGCCACCAGTCAACTGACAACAAATGCAAAAACACTTGCATTCACGTCCCCTTGAAAGAACATAAACAGCTAAGAGAATAAAGACAGCTTGGTACCAACTAGCCCTCCTGAAAAGAGTGAAACCCTTCCAACCTACATTATACTTCAGATCAGCTGTGCAATCTCCACCCCCCCCCTTGCCCACCCCCCAACAACAGGAAGGAAGTACATTTCTCCTCAAGGACGCCCCAAATTCTACATTGGCACCCATGAAAGGTGGCTCATAAGATACAGCTTGTATCATCAAGGGCCCATAGAAATTCAACTGCATGACTCCTCCAATGAAGAAACTTCACTGGCTTTCCCCCCAGGACTGCTTCACCTTCATCTCCACTGCATTACCTACCAGGCAATAAAAAGCAAGATCCCAGTAGACTTGGGTGAGAAACTAACCATCTGGAGCGTACAATGTCACACAAGGAACAAAACCATCGCCAAACAGGATACAAGGAAATGCAGGAAAAAATAAATGATAGATGACAAACCTCTTTGTTCTATGCAGTCTAGATCCGAATACTAGCTCTACTGAGTTCTTACCATTCTTAAAATTCACAAAGAAACTGAAGACAGATCTCTTCACAGAAAATTAATATAGTCTACCTGTCACACTGCAAACCAGTGTCAAAGTGCTCTTACCTCATTTGCAACAGGTGCTGCTGTGCAGGAAAAGATCCCTTAACATAACAATGCACTTCTTACTTTTAAGTCAGCAGTGGAATAAGTGCTGCTTGCATTCCGTTGCTATCTGCAGGTTAACTCACTAAAATATTTTTTGTAGTCCTTTTGTTCCATGCTCAGGTGCTCCCCAGCTAAGTCTGCACTGTTTACAGGCATATATTTGCTGAGTTTAAGAGGCCAATGTAAATTTTTGCTGTTGAAAAAAACACACATTTGATGTCTAGTTCACCAACTGCATAAATGTAATAAAAAGATGCTGGTTCACAGAGTGATAAATTCCTTTACCTTTTTAAGACAGGTTTGTCGTACATCCAGGAGGGCACTGCTTCAGTAGTTGAACAGCAGTTAATTCTACAACTTGGAATATGCAGTTGGGTTTTACAAGTAGATCATTTTGTCTACTCCCATGAATTTCCACAGGACAGCAAGGTTGTTTATCAATTTGGAGAATATTTACTTGGTAGTAAAGTAGGATTACAAGTAAATCAGCTTTTGTTCAGAGACATGAACTACTTGCTGATGCCTATAACCAATGGACTCAATTTTAAGCTCATTATCACCATAACAAAGTAGGAAATGAACAAGAGCATGTGAAAAGGTGAACTATTATAAGATGACTGTTAGCTAAAAAAAATAGGTTTCTTAGCAAAACTAGGTCCACTTGGGTATCAATTCTGGAGTCAGGATCTCAGAAGTAGCACCTTGAACTCTTGGACGTTAAAGATCTCCATTGAAGACACTGGAGCAGCAGCAGTCTAGAATAGGCCTGCTGCTCTCACCAGTACAGTGTCCTAATACACAGCCTCTGCCTCTTTCCTTCCCCTGCCAAAGGCTTCAGAGCCGCGGGAGGGTTTCAACTCCCAGGAGGCCTTTTTTTTTAACTAGGACATTCTGCCCTCAGGGGGCAGAATGTTCTAATAGCCTTATAGCCCACTGCAATGGGCTATACTGGCCATTAAAGGCCCTCTCCCTTGTTAAAGGCCTTTTACAAGGGAGCAGGCCATTAATGCCGGAGCGGGCCTTTAATGGCCAGTTCAGCCCGCTACAGTGGACTATAAGGCTATTTGGACTCATCTCCACTAGGCCATTCTACAAATATGGCAAATGTGGAGCTTCCTCAGAAGGCAATAGTAGCTCTTTTTCTCTGTGTAGCCTCAGTCCAAGGATTTCATGAAAGGGATTTGTTACATTCTTTGTAACAAACTGCTATGTAAACTATATTAGAGTAAAATAGTTGGAACCACCCCAAAATTAAGAATTTTTGTTCAGATGTTCAGAAACACTGAAAACATGGTTGTAGTCATACTGATTATTCATTTATTAATTTCAAGGAGACAGCCGGCACATGTTTTGACCCTTGTATGGTTGTCAACCTGGGGCTTTCTCTTCTCAATGCTTGATAAATTCTTTCATTTCCAAATTCACATCAAATAAGGCAAGACACGTGTTTCGCCCATTACATGGTTGTCAACCTGGGGCTTTCTCAGGGCTGTAGGATGAAAGAAAACTGAGATTTGCCAGATAAATACCAATTCCCATAGTGAAATTGTGAGGCCATTAGAAAAGATTAATCGTCACCCTGTGTAAAATCAGTGAAATTTCCAGTGTATTAGCATACATTTCAGGTGGTTATTCCATGGAACACCAAGATTGTATTGCCAAAGGGACCTAAGTCATGCTTGAAATTCACAAATAGCATCTCCAACATGACGAAGAGACATGCATGGTTCTGGCATTTAGATATATAATTGTGAATTGTGGCAACAAAAAACAAACAAAAAGATGAAAGAAACTTAGATAAACTAAATCCAGCATGCATATTTTTCTATTATAGTTGATATGCTAAAGTAATATTTCATGGGTCAAAACCCAGAACACGTCTCAGGCAAGATAGCTGACAGACTTAACAATATGGGTAAAGGTCTTGATGCTGAGCCAAAATTAGTTTAGGAAAGGCAAGTCGAAGTGCAAAACGCACAGAAATAGACAAGTAAGTGAAAAGACTCCACACAAAAAATGATGTGCACCAGTGTTGTACAGATCTGTGACTGGGGGTGAATGTTTGACAATGTTCAGCATTCCGTCCATCACTTGTTGTTTTTGCATTTGTCGCCCTAAGTGGGAAGGGTATGCCCAGACGTGGGTCCCGTGCTTCCCATGCCACTGGATTCAAGCTAGCCTGGCTGATGAGGGGTGAAACCCCGAAACCGGTCCCAGGATGCTTGTTTCCAGTCCAGGGAAGACCTGGCCTAGCAGTTCGGGCTGGACTGTTCCCATGGGGAACAGGGTCAAGACTGATTTGCATATGGCTGGGTCCAAACTGGAATGGCATGGGCAGCAAAAAAACGATGGATTAAACCCAGATCTGTGACTGGGGGTGAATGTTTGACAATGTTCAGCATTCCGTCCATCACTTGTTGTTTTTGCATTTGTCGCCCTAAGTGGGAAGGGTATGCCCAGACGTGGGTCCCGTGCTTCCCATGCCACTGGATTCAAGCTAGCCTGGCTGATGAGGGGTGAAACCCCGAAACCGGTCCCAGGATGCTTGTTTCCAGTCCAGGGAAGACCTGGCCTAGCAGTTCGGGCTGGACTGTTCCCATGGGGAACAGGGTCAAGACTGATTTGCATATGGCTGGGTCCAAACTGGCATGGCATGGGCAGCAAAAAAACGATGGATTAAACCCAGATCTGTGACTGGGGGTGAATGTTTGACAATGTTCAGCATTCCGTCCATCACTTGTTGTTTTTGCATTTGTCGCCCTAAGTGGGAAGGGTATGCCCAGACGTGGGTCCCGTGCTTCCCATGCCACTGGATTCAAGCTAGCCTGGCTGATGAGGGGTGAAACCCCGAAACTGGTCCCAGGATGCTTGTTTCCAGTCCAGGGAAGACCTGGCCTAGCAGTTCGGGCTGGACCCAAACTGGAATGGCATGGGCAGCAAAAAAACGATGGATTAAACCCAGATCTGTGACTGGGGGTGAATGTTTGACAATGTTCAGCATTCCGTCCATCACTTGTTGTTTTTGCATTTGTCGCCCTAAGTGGGAAGGGTATGCCCAGACGTGGGTCCCGTGCTTCCCATGCCACTGGATTCAAGCTAGCCTGGCTGATGAGGGGTGAAACCCCGAAACTGGTCCCAGGATGCTTGTTTCCAGTCCAGGGAAGACCTGGCCTAGCAGTTCGGGCTGGACCCAAACTGGAATGGCATGGGCAGCAAAAAAACGATGGATTAAACCCAGATCTGTGACTGGGGGTGAATGTTTGACAATGTTCAGCATTCCGTCCATCACTTGTTGTTTTTGCATTTGTCGCCCTAAGTGGGAAGGGTATGCCCAGACGTGGGTCCCGTGCTTCCCATGCCACTGGATTCAAGCTAGCCTGGCTGATGAGGGGTGAAACCCCGAAACCGGTCCCAGGATGCTTGTTTCCAGTCCAGGGAAGACCTGGCCTAGCAGTTCGATGGATTAAACCCAGATCTGTGACTGGGGGTGAATGTTTGACAATGTTCAGCATTCCGTCCATCACTTGTTGTTTTTGCATTTGTCGCCCTAAGTGGGAAGGGTATGCCCAGACGTGGGTCCCGTGCTTCCCATGCCACTGGATTCAAGCTAGCCTGGCTGATGAGGGGTGACCCCCCAAACCGGTCCCAGGATGCTTGTTTCCAGTCCAGGGAAGACCTGGCCTAGCAGTTCGGGCTGGACTGTTCCCATGGGGAACAGGGTCAAGACTGATTTGCATATGGCTGGGTCCAAACTGGAATGGCATGGGCAGCAAAAAAACGATGGATTAAACCCAGATCTGTGACTGGGGGTGAATGTTTGACAATGTTCAGCATTCCGTCCATCACTTGTTGTTTTTGCATTTGTTGCCCTAAGTGGGAAGGGTATGCCCAGAAGTGGGTCCTGTGCTTCCCATGCCACTGGATTCAAGCTAGCCTGGCTGATGAGGGGTGAAACCCCGAAACCGGTCCCAGGATGCTTGTTTCCACTCCAGGGAAGACCTGGCCTAGCAGTTCGGGCTGGACTGTTCCCATGGGGAACAGGGTCAAGACTGATTTGCATATGGCTGGGTCCAAACTGGAATGGCATGGGCAGCAAAAAAACGATGGATTAAACCCAGATCTGTGACTGGGGTGAATGTTTGACAATGTTCAGCATTCCGTCCATCACTTGTTGTTTTTGCATTTGTCGCCCTAAGTGGGAAGGGTATGCCCAGACGTGGGTCCCGTGCTTCCCATGCCACTGGATTCAAGCTAGCCTGGCTGATGAGGGGTGAAACCCCGAAACCGGTCCCAGGATGCTTGTTTCCAGTCCAGGGAAGACCTGGCCTAGCAGTTCGGGCTGGACTGTTCCCATGGGGAACAGGGTCAAGACTGATTTGCATATGGCTGGGTCCAAACTGGAATGGCATGGGCAGCAAAAAAATGATGGATTAAACCCAGATCTGTGACTGGGGGTGAATGTTTGACAATGTTCAGCATTCCATCCATCACTTGTTGTTTTTGCATTTGTCGCCCTAAGTGGGAAGGGTATGCCCAGACATGGGTCCCGTGCTTCCCATGCCACTGGATTCAAGCTAGCCTGGCTGATGAGGGGTGAAACCCCGAAACCGGTCCCAGGATGCTTGTTTCCAGTCCAGGGAAGACCTGGCCTAGCAGTTCGGGCTGGACTGTTCCCATGGGGAACAGGGTCAAGACTGATTTGCATATGGCTGGGTCCAAACTGGAATGGCATGGGCAGCAAAAAAACGATGGATTAAACCCAGATCTGTGACTGGGGGTGAATGTTTGACAATGTTCAGCATTCCGTCCATCACTTGTTGTTTTTGCATTTGTTGCCCTAAGTGGGAAGGGTATGCCCAGAAGTGGGTCCTGTGCTTCCCATGCCACTGGATTCAAGCTAGCCTGGCTGATGAGGGGTGAAACCCCGAAACCGGTCCCAGGATGCTTGTTTCCACTCCAGGGAAGACCTGGCCTAGCAGTTCGGGCTGGACTGTTCCCATGGGGAACAGGGTCAAGACTGATTTGCATATGGCTGGGTCCAAACTGGAATGGCATGGGCAGCAAAAAAACGATGGATTAAACCCAGATCTGTGACTGGGGTGAATGTTTGACAATGTTCAGCATTCCGTCCATCACTTGTTGTTTTTGCATTTGTCGCCCTAAGTGGGAAGGGTATGCCCAGACGTGGGTCCCGTGCTTCCCATGCCACTGGATTCAAGCTAGCCTGGCTGATGAGGGGTGAAACCCCGAAACCGGTCCCAGGATGCTTGTTTCCAGTCCAGGGAAGACCTGGCCTAGCAGTTCGGGCTGGACTGTTCCCATGGGGAACAGGGTCAAGACTGTTTGCATATGGCTGGGTCCAAACTGGAATGGCATGGGCAGCAAAAAAATGATGGATTAAACCCAGATCTGTGACTGGGGGTGAATGTTTGACAATGTTCAGCATTCCGTCCATCACTTGTTGTTTTTGCATTTGTCGCCCTAAGTGGGAAGGGTATGCCCAGACATGGGTCCCGTGCTTCCCATGCCACTGGATTCAAGCTAGCCTGGCTGATGAGGGGTGAAACCCCGAAACCGGTCCCAGGATGCTTGTTTCCAGTCCAGGGAAGACCTGGCCTAGCAGTTCGGGCTGGACTGTTCCCATGGGGAACAGGGTCAAGACTGATTTGCATATGGCTGGGTCCAAACTGGAATGGCATGGGCAGCAAAAAAACGATGGATTAAACCCAGATCTGTGACTGGGGGTGAATGTTTGACAATGTTCAGCATTCCGTCCATCACTTGTTGTTTTTGCATTTGTACAGTTCAACTTCTTCTTAAGTGATGCAGTCCCTTGATAAAGTCTTTCATTTCCAAATTCACATCAAATAAGGCAAGTAAACCATCCAAGTCATATCTAGAAAAACATATATATATATATATATATATATATATATATATATATATATATATATATATATATATAATAATGTACATCATGCCCTAGCAGCCATCTGTGCGTTAACAATAAGAGCCCATTTGTTCATTTGTTACCTACATTGTGCGAAGTATGATGCATCTTGAAATATATCCATTCAACTGAATGACAGGTAAAAACGGTATAATCTAAGAGTCAAGAGGTCAGTCCCATCAGCAGAAGGACACATATGGCATCATGGAATTTATATCAATCGGTATTGAAATAGAGCAGTATTATTCCCGTAAAGGGCACAAAACTAGTGCTGCACATGCTCACAAAGAAAACCGGTCACGGTGAGGCCTTTATTAAACAAGGTGTCTCATAGAGAAGCCCATATCCTTAGTGTTGCAAACCAGGGTATAACATTTATTAAGGAATCCTAATGCCCAGCAAAGCAGAAGCCCATATACACGGACCAGGGTACAGATATAATATTTATTACGGCATATTAATGCCTGGCAAAGCAGGCAGGAGTTAGCCGCCTGACTAGCCGTGTTAACCACAGACATACATAAGCATGATGAAAGAGAAGGGGGCCAAAGACATGTAATAAAAGCCCTGGACCACCAAGTGAACCAAAATAAAATACATAATTATATGTGTAGAAATCCAGGCAGTGTGAATCCTAGACCTGGGAAGCCAAACAAACCAAAGGACCAATACAAAAGAAAGTGGGCAGACAATCAACTTACATTCATCCCAGGCTGAATCCTGAACAAAACAGCAGAACTTGACGACGTTGTCAGCGGGTGCCATATTTGGTTCAGGGCTTATATCAGGGATATTCAAAGTCCTATCTTAGATTCAATAACCTGACTACAGGAGCTGATGGTGATCATGTATGGTTCTGCCACCTTGAAATGGAAATCCAGAAATTAAAAGATCTTACAAGGGGAGAATTTATACGATAGGCGGGGTAAAATGCCTCATAACTCCAGTGAAATTCAAATGCATAATCTAAAAATTGCTGACCGGAAACAAAGTAACACATAAATTGAGGAAAGTACTGATTAACAGCAGGGCCATATTCAGATGATCTGTGACTAGTTAAACAAAACAAATGAGGCATCTGACTTTCTATATCAAAAGGACAAACACCCGGGATAAAAATATTGCTGAAAAGGACATTAGTATTGAAATACCTGCTGGAGTAAATGCCAGAATTGGTAGACGTCAGTAGGTTAAAGCGACCTATTAATGTAAATTAGGGAAATGAAGGGGGGAGGTCCTATTACACCATTCAGGTAACAGGATAAATGAGAACACCAAACTTGCTATATCAGTAAAAACAATGTACCCAGGATAATACTGTTCCAGAAAGGACATTTAGAAAGTATCTAAATACCTGTTGGGTTAAAAGACAAAAGTGGTAGAAGGCAGAAGCTTAAAGCGACCTATTAAAATTGATTAGGGAAAAACTATGAAAACTATGATGAGTCAGGGTATGTACTGCCTGGAAGTTGTTAAAGCTAATTTGATGGTACAATAATCAGCAAGCAATTGCCTGAAATTTTCAATCTATTTAATCCTATCTTGGCAGTATTCGAGAGCCCTTTTCCAAAAAA
The DNA here is from genome assembly GCF_031143425.1 of Pleurodeles waltl. Taxonomy (NCBI): domain Eukaryota; kingdom Metazoa; phylum Chordata; class Amphibia; order Caudata; family Salamandridae; genus Pleurodeles; species Pleurodeles waltl. Next base: position 450,465,643 of record NC_090446.1, read on the forward strand.
TTGGCAAGATCCTTTTTCTAGAGATGATAGATTTAAAACAATTAGGAAGCAATATACTTTGAGTAATATACAAATCTAACATCACTCGGATCTACAGAATCACTTTATTCAAGTAGAGTATTGTGTAGTAGTGATTTGAGGACTGGGCTTTCAACTCACTGAACCTACCCACTAATGTGATGGCAACTAGGAATGCTGCTTTCAAGGATAAGTGCTACAAAGTATGCATAGCTTTGAAGAGCAAGACATTAGGCTTTGAAAAGGATTTCTGACTGGAAGAATGATTTTAAGAACCTTAAAAACTTTTTTCAGTCGGAAAACGAAGGAGGAACAGAAAGGATTTTTCCAAAAAGTGCTGGAAATCACTAAGTGAGGCTCTTTTGAAGACAATTCCCACCCAAATACAGGACGTAGAGCAATACTGTTTCTTCTTGACATCAAAGTCCTAAGATACGTTTCCAAATAAAAGATGCAGATTCTCTTAAACCTGCATTTATATAATATTTTGATGGAACAAAGATTTGCTTCTTTAAGAATTGTCATTCAATCCGGAGGTAAATGTAACTAACCATTTTGGAAAGGATCATGTGCCAGACTACCCAGATCAGTGACTGCCATTTGCAGTGTGCTGTCTTGACTTGAACTGTGGAAAGAAGGTTTGGCCTGCAGGGAAATCTATAGTTTGCTTGTTTACTCCGATAGGTGGAGCAATCAACAAACAACCATGAATTCCAGGATAACCAGTTTAACTCCCAAATCATTTTTGGGATCAGTGCTGTTGACGGAAAGGTGTAACAAAATGCACTTGTTCAACTCATTGATAGTGCTCTCCCCTTAAATCCATTCAAATGGGTACCTGGGTGCAAAGACTCACTGTTCTATGTTATAAGCAGATTCAAAAAGAGATACCTTGGACTTTTGCCAGTGATGGGAGTCTTGACCAAGAACCACATGGAAGATTATTCATTTGTGGATTTCTGATATTGATCTGCTTAAGGGATCATATTCCTCATTTTGGCACTCAGCCTGATACCTCACTGTTTGTTCGAGTAGCAGAACAATGGCCATTGTCATGCTGTCTTTCTGAAAGTGAGCTGCCCTTTTTTCCCACTTGCATAGTTTCCTTTTAAAAATACACATTAACGAACTAGAGAGGATGCTAGCTTTTACTTAACCTTTTTTTAAGTTTTAACTGGCAATTTTTTCTTTAATCACTTGTGTGCGCAGAAGCCGTCCTCGCAGACAGTGTTCATGTGTGCAGGGCTGCTCTGAGCCATCTTGGCACACGAGACAGGAAATTCCTCCGGTACGGGTACCAGAGGGGTTTCCTGTACCTAAAAATAGCCTCGGGAGCTGAGGTAGAGCTTCCCCAGCTCCCGAGGGCATTTCAGTACTTTCATTGAAATGATGATCGGCACGCATGGCGCGCTGATATACTTTCAATGAAAATGAAAGTGAAATGAACCGATCGGCTCACTTTCACTGCATCGGTGCATGGGGGTTATGTCGGCCCCCCCCACACCACTTTAGATGAGTGAGGTATCATTATAAAGGGGAGAATCTCCCCTTTCCAGTGGTACCTTTCCCAGGTGGCTCCCTGCTTGGAGATCACCAAAGGAGGGCGATCCCCAAGAAGGGTTGCACTTCACTAGATACCAGGGATTTATTTTAGTTGTGGGGATGGCCCCTTAGGCTAGGGCCGCTCCCTATAATTGGGGATATATTTTCTCCGGGGGCAAATTGCCCATATTTTAGGCTAATCTGTCCCCAAAGGGAGCAAAAAAAACACTAGACACCAGGGATTTGTTCTTTATTTTTAGGGGTGATGGCTGCCCAACGTGGACATGTCCATGCACCCACATCACCCAAAAAAAAATAAAAAGCTTTTCTGCCACCCGGGGACAGACGGGGAGAATTACCCCCACCTGTGCCCCAGGGTGGACGGAGCGGACAGAAAGTCCACAAAACACCAGGGATTGCTCTTTGTTTTTTGATTGGTAGGATTGGGGGCTGCCCAAGATTGGCATGACAATGCCACTCCCCAAATAAAAGGAAATAATATTTCTGCCCCCCGGAAGAAAGAATGGGGGCAATTACCTTTGTCTACCCCCCTTGTGGGGGTTGGGGCAGAAAGCCCACTAGACACCAGGGATTACTTTTTTTTATTTGTAGGGGTGGGGGCTGGCCATCCTGGGCATAGGCATGCCTCCCCCGAAAGAAAAACAGTCTTTCTACCTCCTTGGGGGCAATGACTCCATCTGCCCCCATGGGAGGGGGGCAGAATGCCCACTAGACACAAGGGATTACTTTTTTGTAGGGGTGGCGCTGCCCAGCATGGGCATGGCCATGCCACTACTTCTATAAAAATGGGGGGAAAGTCTTTCTGCTCCCATGGGGTAAGATGGGGTAACTACCCCCACCTACCACCCCTCCAGGGCAAAAAGCCCACTAGACATTCCAGCTAACTTTTTTTTGTAGGCGATGGGCATGCTCCCACCTCCATAAAAATGGTGAAACAGTGTTTCTGCCCCTCCTGGGGGTAGATGGAGCAATCACCCCACCTTCCCCCCCCAAGGGGGACATAAATCCCACTAGACACACCAAGAGTTACTTTTTTGTAGGGTGGGGCTGCCCAACATGGGCATGGCCATGGCCACACCTCCATAAAAATGGTGAAACAGTCTCTCTGCTCACCCTTGAGGGGCAGATGGGGCAATTACCCCCACCTGCCCATCCAGGGGGAGGGAAGAAAGCTCACTAGACACCAGGGATTACTTTTTGTTTTGTTTTAATTTGTAGGAATGGGGGCTGTCAGCATGGGCATGCCCCTACCCCTTCAAAAATTGAGAAACAGTCTTTCTGCTCCCCTGCGGAAGCATCTCACCCCAATGGAAGCACAAGCCTATTTCATTCTTTTGGGTGTTGTTTTTACAAATGGGGCAGGAGAGTTTGGCTGACTCGTAGTATCATCCCACTTGCCATGTTGAACAACTAGTTGTAGGAGGCTGGCCTGGCTTGTAGTGGGTACCAAGGGGTACTTCCACTCTGTACCAGGTCCAGTTATCCCTTATTAGTGTAGAGGAGGTGTTTCTAGCAGCTTAGGCTGATAGAAGGTAGCTATAGCAGAGCAGCTTAGGCTGAACTAGGAGACATGCAAAGCTCCCACTATACCACTGGTGTCATATGCACAATATCGTAAGAAAACACAATACACAGATATACTTAAAATAAAGGTACTTTATTTTTATGACAATATGCCAAAAGTATCTCAGTGAGTACCCTCAGTATGAGGATGCCAAATATACACAAGATATATGTACACAATACCAAAAATATGCAGTAATAGCAAAAGGAAGTAATGCAAGCAATGTAAAGTTACAGTGAATTGCAATAGGAGCACATAGGTATAGGGGCAACACAAACCATATACTCCAAAAGTGGAATGCGAACCACGAATGGACCCCAAACCTATGTGAGCTTGTAGAGGGTCGCTGGGGCTGTAAGAAAACAGTGAGGGTTAGAAAAATAGCCCACCACAAGACCCTGAAAAGTAGGTGTAAAGTGCACCTATATTCCCCAGAGAGCACAGAAGTCGTGATAGGGGAATTCTGCAAGGAAGACCAACACCAGCAAAGCAACCAAAGTGGATTTCCGGACGAGAGTACCTGTGGAACAAGGGGACCAAGTCCAAGAGTTGCGACAAAGTCGAGAATGGGCAGATGCCCAGGAAATGCCAGCTGAGGGTGCAAAGGAGCTGCCACCGGATGGTAGAAGCTGTGGATTCTGCAAGAACGAAGAGGGCTAGAAACTTCCCCTTTGGAGGATGGATGTCCCACATCGTGTAGAAGCTTGCAGAGGTGTTCTCACGCAGAAAGACTGCAAACAAGCCTTGCTAGCTGAAAGGGTCGCGGTTAGGGTTTTTGGATGCTGCTGTGGCCCAGGAGGGACCAGGATGTCGCCACTTGGATGAGGAGACAGAGGGGGCGCCCAGCAAGTCAGGGAGCCCTCACAGAAGCAGGCAGCACCTGCAGAAGTACCGGAACAGGCACTTGGAAGAGGAGTGAACTGGAGCTCACCCGAAGACACAAAAGGGAGTCCCAGGACGCCGGAGGACAACTCAGAAGGTTGTGCACTGCAGGTTAGAGTGTCGGGGACCCGGGCTGGGCTGTGCACGAAGGAAATCCTGGAAGAGTGCACAGGAGCCGGAGCAGCTGCAAATCACGCGGTACCCAGCAATGCAGTCTAGCGTGGGGAGGCAAGGACTTACCTACACCAAACTTGGACTGAAGAGTCACTGGACTGTGGGAGTCACTTGGACAGAGTTGCTGAGTTCCAGGGACCACGCTCGTCGTCCTGAGAGGGGACCCAGAGGACCAGTGATGCAGTCTTTTGTTTCCTGCGGTTGCAGGGGGAGGATTCCGTCGTTCCATGGGAGATTTCTTCAGAGCTCCTGGTGCAGAGAGGAGGCAGGCTACCCCCAGAGCATGCACCACCAGGAAACAGTCGAGAAGGCGGCAGGATCAGCGATACAAGGTTGCAGTAGTCGTCTTTGCTACTTTGTTGCGGTTTTGCAGGCGTCCTGAGCATTCAGCGGTCGATCCTTTGGCAGAAGGTGAAGAGAGAGATGCAGAGGAACTCTGATGAGCACTTGTATTCGTTATCTAAAGAATTCCCCAAAGCAGAGACCCTAAATGGCCAGAAAAGGAGGTTTGGCTACCTAGGAAGGAAGATAGGCTAGTAACACAGGTAAGTGCCTATCAGAAGGAGTCTCTGACGTCACCTGCTGGCACTGGCCACTCAGAGCAGTCCAGTGTGCAAGCAGCACCTCTGTTTCCAAGATGGCAGAGGTCTGGAGCACACTGGAGGAGCTCTGGGCACCTTCCCTGGGAGGTGCAAGTCAGGGGAGTGGTCACTCCCCTTTCCTTTGTCCAGTTTCGCGCCAGAGCAGGGCTAGGGGAACCCTGAACCGGTGTAGACTGGCTTATGCAGAGATGGGCACCATCTGTGCCCATCAAAGCATTTCCAGAGGCTGGGGGAGGCTACTCCTCCCCAGCCCTAACACCTTTTTCCAAAGGGAGAGGGTGTAACACCCTCTCTCTGAGGAAGTCCTTTGTTCTGCCTTCCTGGGCCAGGCCTGGCTGGACCCCAGGAGGGCAGAAACCTGCCTGAGGGGTTGGCAGCAGCAGCAGCTGCAGTGAAACCCCGGGAAAGGTAGTTTGGCAGTACCCGGGTCTGTGCTAGAGACTCGGTCGATCATGGAATTGTCTCCTCAATGCCAGAATGGCATTGGGGTGACAATTCCATGATCTTAGACATGTTACATGGCCATGTTCGAAGTTACTATTGTGACGCTATACATAGGTAGTGACCTATGTATAGTGCATGCGTGTAATGGTGTCCCCGCACTCACAAAGTCCGGGGAATTTGCCCTGAACAAGGTTGGGGCACCTTGGCTAGTGCCAGGGTGCCCACACACTAAGTATCTTAGCACCCAACCTTCACCAGGTGAAGGTTAGACATAGAGGTGACTTCTAAGTTACTTAAGTGCAGTGGTAAATGGCTGTGAAATAACGTGGACGTTATTTCACTCAGGCTGCAGTGGCAGGCCTGTGTAAGAATTGTCAGAGCTCCCTATGGGTGGCAAAAGAAATGCTGCAGCCCATAGGGATCTCCTGGAACCCCAATACCCTGGGTACCTCAGTACCATATACTAGGGAATTATAAGGGTGTTCCAGTATGCCAATGTGAATTGGTGAAATTGGTCACTAGCCTGTTAGTGACAATTTAGAAAGCAGAGAGAGCATAACCACTGAGGTTCTGGTTAGCAGAGCCTCAGTGAGACAGTTAGTCATCACACAGGGAACACATACAGGGCACACTTATGAGCACTGGGGCCCTGGCTGGCAGGGTCCCAGTGACACATACACTAAAACAACATATATACAGTGAAATATGGGGGTAACATGCCAGGCAAGATGGTACTTTCCTACACTAGTAGACCCAGACAGTTATGAACACCAGACATCTGTGGAGTCCAGGGTTGTGTGCTTTGCATGTATCCCACGCCATTTTCTTACCGGTAATGCCCTGCAAACCTCAAACGTTAAATAAAAACAGATATTTTCCTCACATTTCTGTGACAGAAACTTCCAGAATCTGCAGGAATCTACAAAATTTCTACCAACTAGCATTGCTCCACTTGTGCCGGTAAAAATGCTGTGCCATTTGTGTGGTTGGGCCTAGTGCCAGCGACAGCAACAGATCCAACCGCACAAAAACAATCCTCAGAGGCATTTTCCTCTTTCTAAGTGTGCTACAGAATGCAGCACACTTAGAAAGAGGAAACAACGAGGAGAAATACAAATATTTCTCCTTGTTAAGCCTATACTGGGAAAGTGTAGGATTTTGACACCATTCCCAGATTTACCAGTGATAGTAAATCCGGAATGCGCCATAATCCACGGGTGGATGCGTAGGAACACACATGCTCCACCAATGTAATGGCTCCCTCAGCAGAGTAACGCAAGGCAGCAATTTGCATTAATCAAGCCATGCAGGGCCATGCAAACTGGCCTTGTGTGACCTGATAAAACTGAGTTTTGTTGATGCATCGCCCTTGCACCCCTTAAGTGATGCAAGGGCGACTCAACACAATGATAAATACGCCTCTGAATGAGAAAGGATAGGACGAGTAGTCTATGCTGGCTGAGACTATTGTGCATCGACAGGGGTGTGCAGATCCCTGTAGCCCTTTCTCCCTTTAGGTGTAAAGCATGGAATACACTAGGGGGCATATTTATACTCTGTTTGCGCCGGATTTGCGTCGTTTTTTTTTACGCAAATCAGACGCAAAGCTAACTCCATATTTATACTTTGGCGTTAGACCCGTCTAGCACCAAAGATCTTGGAGTTTGCGTCATTTTTTTGCGTGGACACCTACCTTGCGTTAATGATATGAGAGGTAGGCGTTCCCTTCTAAAAAATTACTCCAAGGCATGTGCGCCTTATTTAAACTCCCGTGCAAAAATGACGCACAGGAGTGGGCGGGCCTTAAAAAATGACGTCCAGCCGCTTTTGCGTCATTTTTTAACGCCTGGTCAGGGCAGGCGTTAAGGGACCTGTGGGCTCGGAAGGAGCCCAGAGGTGCCCTCCCATGCCCCCAGGGACACCCCCTGCCACCCTTGCCCACCCCAGGAGGACGCCCAAGGATGGAGGGACCCATCCCAGGGAACTTAAGGTAAGTTCAGGTAAGTATTATTTTATTTTTTTTGTGGCATAGGGGGGCCTGATTTGTGCCCCCCTACATGCCACTATGCCAAATGACCATGCCCAGGGGACATAAGTCCCCTGGGCATGGCCATTGGGCAAGGGGACATGACTCCTGTCTGTGCTAAGACAGGAGTCATTTCAATGGGGGTTGAGAGTAAAAAAAAATGGCGCAAATCGGGTTGAGGCCAATATTTTGCCTCAGACCTGACTTCCCCATTTTTTGACGCCCAAGCTCCATTTTCCCCTACGCCGGCGCTGCCTGGTGTGGGTCATTTTTTTTTACGCACACCAGTCAGCTGCGCCGGCTAACGTCATTCAATAAATAAGGCGCCCGCATGGCGCTTTGGAATGGCGTTAAATTTTTTGACGCACAACTGCGTTGGCGCAGTTGTGCGTCTAGGTGTGCTAGTGTAATTGTCCTCTTGAAATAAGAGAAACTCTCTTTTAAAATGGATTGTCTGTCTGGAGGAAGGGGTCCATCAAGACATCATATTAGCTCGGTTGACAAGAAGAGCTTCTTCTTAAGGAGACCGTGCAGCATCACTGCTGTACCAGAAGGCGCTTTTCACAAGACATAGTAACTGGCCCAGCGCATGCATGGACAATTCAAACAATAGGTGGACATGGCCCCTCTTGCTGGGTGATCTTGGACTATGGGTCGAGAAAGAGGATCCGAGTTTTAACTGCAGGAAGGGAAGTATTTGGTTATGGTAACTTAAAATGTTTGGATATGGTAACTTAAATATCTGAGACTTACACACCAGGAAAAGAAAAGATATGTGGCACAGGGGAATATATGGAGAAAAATGAATATATGCCCAGGCAGTGTTAGAATGAAGAGTTTCAACACGAAAACATATATAGAAACAGACAAAGACTTTGGACTCTCGTCCTGTGATATGGAAACAAAAGGCAACTTCTAAAAGGGGTGAGCACTTTTAGACCGTTTACATACCCCTTTCGCTTGTTCTTTGACCTTTCGCCTTCGCCCTTATCTCACCAGGTGCTGTACTCCGCCGGTATCTCGTTCATCGATATCACCTTGGCCTACGGAGGGCTCTCCTTCCTCGTGTTCATGAACTGCTTCTTCTCTTGGTCCATCCCGCCCTGCACTGCAGGAAAAGAGGGCAGCTACAGGTAAGAGGGGGCCAGGCTGCATTGTAAGGGCGGACAAGGCTTCTCCACCAAACACTAGGCCGGGCACTACGCAGCTTAGAATACGCTGACTAGTGAAGGAAAATAATAATTGGAGGAAACTGCATTTTTGCATTGCGACTGTTTCAATGAAGTAAGAATAGACTAAAACGTTTAGGGCATGCTTCCCTTTTTAGGTCGAGCCGAGCATGGACCATTGTTTGGCTACCTTTGGCCCGTATTTATACTTTTTTGCGCCGCATTTGCGTCGTTTTTTGACGCAAAATCGGCGCAAACGTACAAAACAGTTGTATTTTGTACGTTTGCCCCGATTTTGCGTAAAAAAAATGACGCAAATGCGGCGCTAAAAAAGTATAAATATGGGGATAGGAGTGGCTTTTAGCCCGCTGATTACTTACCATTCGTTGACATCATTATCACTCTTCTTTGATGTCTTCTAATTTGGCAGCAAGCGTGAAGTATCAATTCCTGCATCCTTTCCCTTTCATTCTGTGGAGCTTTGACCAGGTAGAGATTGATTTAACTTAATTACTGTCCATCGGCCTCTCTGTTTGAGATTGAGGTTCTTTGGCATTTTATATAGTGCTCAGTCGACCAGACTTGAAGGCATTGCAGCGCTTTACATGTGCGCCAGTTGCATTAAACACGTCTAAATTAATTCTTTTTAAGCACTGGGATAGTAAGTAATTTGTCCAGAATCTCAGGATGTCAGCTTTGGCTAGGCCTGCTATGGTGTCTGCACTTCTCTGTGATTCCTTTTAACTATAACAAAATTAGAACGCAATGATTTACAAGACATACAATTTGTGACCATCCTTTAGTAAGAAAAATTATTTGCAAAATGCTTATGCAATATACTTTTAATGAAAAAAATGCAGACGTTCAGAAAGAAATACAACTGAAGCCTGTGAAGTATATCTTACTCTATATACACTGATTCTAAGATGAATATATATAATTACATCACAAAAACATATCAATTTGCCGATCTAGCCCTGCATATTCAATTCTGCACTGCACTTGTGATCTGCAATATAATATAACAGTTCAAGAATTGTGCTAAGGCTTTCCTTGTGGCAATGAGGACGATGCTCCTGTCATACTGCTACACCCTCAGAGTACATATCCCTGAGGAGAATTTGTAGCACCATACATTGAGTCCATTCTGTAGGCGGTTCTGTACTTGGCAGTAAGGTTTCAGCGACTTGCAGGGCTTGTATAAGCCATAAACAGATTTGGCAGAGCTTGTGGACCATTCATGCCCATGAAAGTTTCCTTATCTCAAATGTGTGTGTTTCATTGCCACAAACCCAGGGGCCACCCAGCTACTGCGCCAACCACACAGGGTCACAGGACCCTTTACCCTAATTCCCTCTTCAACCGAGGAAGAGTATTCTGGTGGTCAGCCTACTCCTTAGGAAAACTGGCATGATGACATCGGTAATAAGCATTGGCAAGACAATAAGTCTCGGAAATGCGTTGTCAATTTTTTGGGGCTAAGTCGTACAGCATCGCTGCTGCTCTGTAGCATGGCTTAAAGTTAAAAAAATGTGCTATGACGCTGTCAATGTGCCTGCTTTATAGACCTTTTTTAGACTTTCAATCATATTGCACTGCAGCCACGCAGCTGCACAACGTGGCTAAGAAAACATTGATAAAGCCAAGTAGCTTTACTATTTAGCTTTTCAGTGTTTTCCAGCTGTGCGGTACAGCTGCGTGGCTGCTGTGCAGCATGGTTGAAAGCTTTAAAAGGCACTATGAAGCCGCCAGCTTCTTTTTTTGACACTTTTAGTCATGCTCCACACCAGGTGGGCTGCTGTGCAACATGGTTACAAATTATTGACAAAGCCAATACATTTTGCATTGTTGAGAACTATTGGCTTTGCCAGTGCTTGTTTCCTTCAACTGCAATATTATTTTTTGGTATCATAGTGCCACCCAGTGACTGGATGTAGGTAGTGCAGCAACAAAGATGTATGAGCAGGCAAACCATCTCCCCGTGTTTCTGGCATGTTATTGACACTGAACAGAACCACTGGAAGACCCTTCACCGTTAAGGCAGTGCATGCAGCAGAAAAGAGCTAGTTGTGCGCTCATACACAAAAAATGCAATTAACTTAAATACTCAAGCAAAGTCCAGAGCAAGAACAAAGCTTTTATGGGCCATTACATCTGCCGTAAAATTACATCTTCGTGGATGGTAGTACAGAGCTCCCTGCTAGTAACCTACATAAGTAAAAACAACTGGCAGAAGTGGCTTCACAATCTTAAATTCAACGTCAAGATACCACCTACCATTCGGGTCAAAGCCAGCCCGATTTTCACCAAAAGAGGGTTCCCTGAGACCGAGGCAGAGTCCCCATCCAAAAGAAACCTATTAACAAAGGTAAATGTACAAGTGTAGATTTTCTAATGTGTATATTTACTATTACACGTAGCCGGGAGTCTACACATTTTTGTTGCTAATCATTTCTGAGCGTTGATTTACACTTAAATGTAGAATTACAAGTCTACACCCGCTGGTGGAGCCTCCTCCAACAGAATTTATGAGCGTCCATTTGCTACTTGTAAAATGCCACACGTAGTTGATTACCTCCCACATTGTGTCCTAGATCTCCCAATGGATAAGTAAAGGGAAAATATTACAGTTTATTAATCTTTAAAAACATAAGTGCATATTTATACTCCGTTTGCGCCGAATGTGCGTCGTTTTTTTCGACGCAAATTCGGCGCAAAACTAACGCCATATTTATACTTTGGCGTTAGACGCGTCTAGCACCAAAGTATGGGCAAATAGCGTCATTTTTTAGCGTGAACACCTTCCTTGCGTTAATGAGATGCAAGGAAGGTGTTCCCGTCTAAAAAAATGACGGCGACGCAAATGCGTCGTATTTATACTCCCGGGCAAAAATCACGCCCGGGAGTGGTCGGGTCAAAAAACCCCGCATTTGCGCCACTTTTTAACACCTGGGTCAGGGTAGGCGTTAAGGAGCCTGTGGGCTCAAAATGAGCCCACAGCTGCCCTCCCATGCCCCCAGGGACCCCCCCTGCCATCCTTGCCCACCCCAGGAGGACACCCAAGGATGGAGGGACCCACCCCAGGGACATTCAGGTAAGTTCAGGTAAGTATACATTTTTTTTTTTTTATATATTTTTTTTGGCATAGGGGGGCCTGATTTGTGCCCCCCTACATGCCACAATGCCCAATGACCATGCCCAGGGGACATAAGTCCCCTGGGCATGGCCATTGGGCAAGTGGGCACGACTCCTGTCTTTACTAAGACAGGAGTCATGTAAATGGCGTCTGGGCGTTGTTTAAAATGGCGCAAATCGGGTTAAGACGATTTTTTAGCGTCAACCCGACTTGCGCCATTTTTAAGACGCCCTAACGCCATTTTTCCCTACGCCGGCGCTGCCTGGTGTACGTGTTTTTTTTCCACGCACACCAGGCAGCGCCGGTCTGCTTGCGCCGGCTAACGCCATTCAATAAATACGGCACCCGCATGGTGCTTCAGAATGGCGTTAGCCGGCGCAAATTTTTTTGACGCTAAACTGCGTTAGCGCAGTTTAGCGTCAAAAAGTATAAATACGGGCCATAGTTTAATAAAACAATTTACATATCAAATAATTCAGAGTATTATTAACCTAGGACTAATTAAATAAAATGTAACAGCACATCAAATTATATCATTCAATTAAATGTGCATCATTTAAATCATATATATTGTATTGTATAAATATTTGGAAAAGGATAACTAAAACAATTCCACTTACATAAACATGTATATTATTATTTAGAATGTATTCACTTTTTTTTAACGTTACGTTGAATTAATTTATTTGAAATTGTGATAATAATTGTTTAAATATTTAATTCAATTTTTATTAAAAATTAAGTTTATTATTAATTTTTAAAATACATCTTTAATAGTTATCTTTACTTTTTTAACATTAAACTGTATTTGTACATATTTTAAATGTCAAAATAATTGAATTGATTTGACAGTATTTCCTATTGGATGTTATTTTGCTGAGACGGAACAATTTGTCACATGGTGATAGACGTATACAAGCTGGAGCGATATCAGGAGCCTTGTTAATGATTCTTGACCATGAGCGAACATGGATTATGCATGTTCACAATGACCTACGACTGTCTCGTGGACTATGGTTTTCTTAGACCCGGAGGCATGCCCAACTATCCATCCTCAAGTGGTGGAAGACTACTCCCGTCACTGAGAGTTATGTAGCACAAGTGCAGTGGTGGCAGCATACAGTGTTTTTAGTTTTTAGTGATCAGTGGAGTGAACAGGCCTTTTTTCCCTGTGTCATGGGAGTAACGCATCCTGACCACCCTGCCCCCAGGTAAAGTTCCACTGCTGTATGCATAACTCACCCTTGGCTTGCATTTGATTGTGTGCAGCATAGTGATGTATGTGTGCCTTTGGAAAGGTTCAATGCATTATGATGTGGCGCATGTGGGTGTGTGTCCAAGTTGGGATACATGTGTGCCTTTGAGATGGTACAGTGCATCAGGAAATAGAGTGCATGAATACGAGTGCGCATGGGGATAACCGTGGATCCGTGAGCTGGTACCGCATGTAGGAGATAGCTTGCAGTGTAGTGTGAGTACATTGGGAAGAAAAGATGCTTGTGCAAAGGGGCAGTACATCTCAGGCTGCAAATGTGTATGAGTGTGCTCTGAGGTTTGTGTGTGTGTCTGCGTGTGCTTGCAATGGACATAACACATGTAAGACACTAGGTTCCGATTTACGAGTCCCAAGGCTAGCTGGAGGAGCAGAGAGGGGTAAAGGTTTCCCACAGTCTCGTTTGTGGATTGTTGGTCAGAACACCTTTAGGGCTGTAATAACATTAGTAGTGCAGCTTGTGAATAGCAATAGGCTTACTCTTTTGTAGGTGGGGTTTGCAGTAACCTTTTGCTCCCTAAACCCCTTCTTAAATTTCTCCCAATTTCTCTCACGAGTTATAGTTACTTTAGGGCACAAGTCATAATTACTTTAAATAACTCTAACAGCTGAATTTCTATGGTTTTGTGTGTGTGTGTAAAATCTGAATCCAACTACAATGTCCCTGTAACGTGTGGTTGTTTTAGTGAATTTCTAAGGCTTTTTACTCTATTTCCTAACTATAATGTCCCTGTAACCTTTGTTTTTTTTTTCAGTGAATTTCAAGGTTTTTGTAATATTACGTAAGATGCCCATTGCAAAGCACAGTGTGGGGGGGCTTGCTGCTCCTGCCCCCGCTCCTTCTTGCCATCCATTGTCCAAGTTTATGCCCCTGCTCCCTCATTTCATCCCTGTGTGTCCGTTGTTCTGCACTGTCATTCCCACCTGCCCTGAACAGTTAGCTTGCTGCCCCATCCGACTCCTCTCTACCCTCTGTTGTCCATGCATCAGCACCTTCCCTTCTGCTCTTCCCTCTCCATGTGCTGCCACTGCCCTCCTTTTACCTTGATGTCCCTGCCCACTCCTCCTTTCCTTCATTACCCATTTCTATGCCCCATCATTGCCATACTGCTTAGCCTCTATGCTTAGCTTGCTGCCCCTACCCTCCTTCCCTTGCCCTCTGATGTCTGTGTGTATGCCCCTGCTCCCTCCTTTTTGGCCACTATTTTCCTTCAAACTGCCACTGCTCCTGCTATCTACTCTGAGTTTTCTGTTGAGCTGCCAATGCCCCTCCCACTTGTCTAGCATGGTCAGATATCTGCCACCTCTCCATGCCACCTCTACTCTGCCTGACCAAGTTCCAAGCCCCTAGCCCTTCCCTCCTGTCCTTCATGGTCCATATTGCTGCCACTCCCTTCTGCCTTCCATGCTCTGTTGTGCTGCAACTGCTCCCCCTGCCTGCCCTGTGTGGTCTGTTGTGAAGCCCCTTACCCTGCCCTCTCTTGTCTGTGTCCAGTTCCTAACCCTCCCTTCCGTCTTACATGGTCCTTTGTGCATGCCCCTGCATGCTCCCCCTTGCCCACCATGACCATTGTGCTGCCACTACCTCTCCTGCTTGCCATGCATGGTCTTCTGTACTGCCACAGCCCCTCCCAACTGCCCTGTGTGGTCAGCTCACTGCCCCTGATCCCTGACATCTTCCCTCCATTTCCTGCGTGTATGCCATTATAGTCTCACATTTGCCTTCCAAGGTGTGTTGTGCTTCCAGTGCTCATACCACATGCCCTTCGTGGTCAGCTTGCTGCTCTTGCCCCCTGCCTTCCATCTCCCATGGGCAGGCCCCTATCCCCTTCCTCCTGCCTTGTTTGTTCTGTTGTTGTTCCCCTGGCCACTCTCTCCTGCCCTTCATGCCGTTATGCTGCAACTGTCCCTCTTGTCTGTCCGGTATTGTCTGCTTGATTCCCTTGCCTATTTCCCCTATGCTCTCTGCTATCCATGTGCACCTGTCCCTTCCCTGTTGCTTTCCAAGGTCTGTTGTGTTGCACTGCTTTCCCTCTTGCCCTGTGTGGTGTATTATGCGGTTGCAACTCCTGACATCTGCCCTGTAAGGCAAGTTTGGTGCCTCTGCCCAACCCCCTCCTGCCCTCTGTTATCCAAGTCCATGTCCCTATCTCATTCCTACTGCCATTCCTAAACATAGGGAGTCTCCTGCCTGAACTGGGTCGGTTGGCATGTGTGGTTCTACTGCCACTGCCTCTTTCTTCTGCCCTCAATGGTCTGTTATATGCCACAGCCTCTATTGTCTATCCTGCATGGTTGATTTGTTGCCCCTGCCTCCCTTTACCATACCCTCCATGGTCGGTTGTGGTGCCACAGCTCTGCCCGTCTGCCATTGTGGTCAACTTGTTGCTTTTGCACCCTCATCCCTGACCTCTGCCACACCACAGTAGTCTGATGAACAACTAGATTGCTAACATTCTATATTTATTATAAAAGTGTGGCATGCCTGTGATCATCTTGATGTAATCAAAACTGTAACACCTAAAACATTTCCTTTAGAAATTATGAAAATGAGGCAGTCTTATTTTCATAGAAATTATAGTTAGTGCTCTAAAAACCGAAAATGAGGAAGTATTGTCTCAGTTCCCAAATACTGACAAAGCACTTTTAAATTATTTGGTTTCTTTATGTTTTTTAATCTAGGTAATCACTTGTTATAGGTGTCACTTAGGGGAGAGGATGTGGCATTACGGTCAGAGCTGCAGACTTTGCAACTGAGAAACCAGGTTCAAGGTTCAGCATCAGCTCAACATCCTGTGATTCTGGGCATATCACTTAACCTTCCCATGCCTAAAACCAAAATGAATGTGTCCTTGTGAGATTTAACTGATGCTTAGCTAAAGCACTCCAGTACCTTCGGGTCAAGTCTGTGCTATATAAAACTATAAAAAATACAAAGAAATTTGGGTCTGAATTTATACTTCTTGGTGCAAAACTGCATTTCCGCAGATTTGCACCAAAACGTTTTGCGCCAGCTTGCGCCATTCCTGAGCACCAGCCAGGGTGCCAAATTAATGGAATGGCGCAAGCCGGCGCTCAGCATGGGCTAGCGTAAACTAAAATGACGAAAAGCCGGGGGAGGGTGGCGCTAGGGAAGGAGGAGGTTTTGCTCCAAAAAATGACGCTAGCCTGGTTAGAGGCAAAAAAATGCCTCTAACCAGACTAGCACCATTTCCTGGTGCACAACCACCAAAAACATTACTCCTGTCCTAGTAAAGACAGGAGCCATGACCACCACCCCAATGGCCAGCCAAGGGGACAAGTGTTTGATCACAGTCTTTTTTTTCACCTTTTGATAAGAAGAATATTTGGTTTCCACATGCTTTTGTATTTCCCACAGCCTTGAGAAAGCCCCAGGTAAAAATACCATTAGGGGGCGAAACACGTGTCGGCGTTTGTTCTTTTCTGGCGTTTGTTCATCTCCCATGTACCTCACATGAATCTTCATCCTTACATTCAAAATAAACTTCCATTGGATGTAACAAACTGATTGGATGTGTTACTCTAGATTTGAACTGTGAAAAGCAAGACATGAACTAACCAACTTTTATATGGTTTTACCTACATCTTGCTGTCCCCTGAGCATGACCATTGCACCCTGTGCCATGCACGGGGCCCCAAGTTAGGGCCCCCAATGGCACTTTAATAAAAAAAATAACATACTTACGAAT